>NC_058091.1:44140000-46802500 GCF_020171115.1 Neogale vison | reverse complement strand
CTCTCAAGGGTACCCAGTACCTGCTAAAAAAACATCTATGCCTACTATCCTGACATTTACAAATCTGGCCCCAACATGCACTTCCAACTTCATCTGAGTGTCTCTGCAGCATTAATTCTTCACCCAGGCAAATGAATTTGGTCGCAGTCTCTGGGACTCTCCTCCTGCATCTCAGAATGCCAGGTTTAAGGACCAGATCATGTCCCCACTCTTTCATATCCTAGCCCATAATAATGTCTCTCTCTATTGAATGCCTATCGGCTACTGATTGTGCTCTCAAACCCTCATTCCATCTGTTTCCAGTGCCCAGGCCCAAAATAAAGAGGCCCCAAAATTCATGAACAGCTTTATATCTGAGAATTGATACATGGAAAAATCCCAGTGAGCGGGATTGCCATTTGAAGACATGATTCAGGATTTTGTAAGTATGTACGAATCTGGGATGCAGATTTAGAAAAATACTCAAGGCAATTAAAGTGTGTAAAACATGGAGGGGAGGTGGATGGGGGGGATGGGTGATGGACATTAGGAGGGTACATGATATAATGAGCACTTGGTGTTATACACAACTGATAAATCACTGACCCTCTACCTCTGAAGCTAATAATACACTTATGTTAATTAGTTTAATTTAAATTTAAAAAATAAAGTGTGTAAAATAGAATTCAGGAAGACTAAAACTGATAAGGAAAAAATGACCCAAACAACATGTTATAATGGTGGTTTTGTAGTCATGTTTTCTGGGTTCAAAACCTGGATCTATCACTAAGCAGTTTTAGTTCCATAACTGGGATCACTGTCAATTAAGATAACAGATTGTCCTTCCTCATGATGTAATTATAAGCACATTTTCTGATTATAGTACTTAGTTTCATACATAGATCTTTCTACCAAGGGAGAATCTACCAGCATGAACTGTGGTTCTCAATGTAAATTTCTAAAATGACATTCGGGTTCTCACATCACGCTCTTGTGAATTTGGTTAAGTCGATCACTTAGGCTAAGTCCGTAATCAACATAAATCAAGAGAAGCAATCTGAAGCAATCTGCTGCATCGCTCTGGCCAGTGAAAATAAATTCGTATTATTTGCATCTCAATTATTTAGACTGGTTGTCTGTAATGATCAAATCCACCAGATTTTCACTCAACTTTCCACTGTAATTTGCATAGATAACCTTCTTGTGCACCTGGCATTGTCCCGGAAAGTGTCAGGCAGCTGCTCCATTGAAAACAATAACAGCTGTGAAGCTTAAATCATTTCATGTTTTAGTAAGATGACAACAATATAATATGCAAGCAGCAGACGGGAAATTCCTTTTGGACACTGCTTGTTGAAAATGCAGAACAGCAAAGAACCATGCAATACAGTTGTGTGTGTTAAACTCTGCAGATAGAAGCCAGTGACACTCTCAGAAAAACCTGGTGATTCACAGTTTCAGAGAGTTGCCAAGAGCATGTTATCTTAGTACATACCTTAAATCCCTGAAATCTCATGCCTAAATGAAACTGAGGAGAACTAAGAAGCACTTCGTAGCCTGATTCCTAATTCCCTTCATATGATGATATTGAGTCATATTAATTAGTATGTCTATAAACACTTTTTGATGAAGTCCCTCTACATTCTTTTTAGTTAAATTCTCTTTGGCAAATGGTTATAGAACCACATACAGTCCCAAACTCCCATATATGTATATAGTGAAAGACAGAATGAAAGACAAAGAAAAGAAATATCCCATGCTTATTTGCATAATTTCTAATTCCCGTATAGTAGCATGCCCCTGCAAATGAGTACAACCAATTTCATGAAATCAAACTCCTAAAAACTCTTTCTTTAGAAAGGTGACAACACAGAAACCTACAGATTACCAGACACTCAGAGGCAATGGAGACTGACAAATTCAACAAGCGCTCTAGCTGACCTTTAGATGATTTTGATGAAGAAAAGGGCAGCTCACCTGAGTCGGAGAAAGAAGTGCTCACCTAAGTGAAAATATTTGGCAGGCACTGAGCTGGGTCCTTGGTTGGTCCCCAGTGAATCTCAAGTCACTCTCTGAAGATTTGCCCTTCCGCTATTTTTGAATTTGAAAGCAAAAGACCTATTTCAATCCAAATATTCCAGGAAACTATCTACCTATGTATCATGAGGATACTTTGAAAGTCTCATCTTTAATGCTCTCTAACCCAGTAAAAGTTATTTTCTTGCTTAAAAAAATCACCAGTTGGATTCCCATTGTCTCTAGTATGGAATCCTAACATTTCATGACATGGTCTTTGACACTTTCACCTTGTCATCTTTTCTTCTTTCTCATTTTTCAGCTTTGTTTAATGAAGGTTTTCCAATTACAAAAGTATGTGGTTAAAATAAGCAAATTTAAAATACAAAGAAGTATAAATATTAAAATAAAAATTAAAACCCCAAATTAACCACTATTATTCATACTTAATTTTATTTCCTAACAATTGCTTTTTACTGTGTGGATATACATTCTCCCTCCTTCTGTTTTTGTTCTTTTTTATATCCGGCCTTTACTCTAAGCACTTTCACAAATATTTTTAGCCCTACTACCTAGGAATTCATTACAAAAAGATCATAATGAAACAATTTTAGACTGTAAGTTATTAAAGAGGATAATACTTTTTATGTTAGCCAACATTCCCCACTATGTTTTCTTCTTTTTTCTTCCTTAGGATATGGGTGTTAGAGAAAAATGCAGGGAAAAAGTCCAATTCTTGACTTTTGAGCTTAAGAACCCTAGACTTTGAGGACAACATGATGTAAACTTATACCATAATGTGTGGAACTATAGGTTTAGTAGGGCAACCAACATGTCGTGCTTTGCCCAGGACTATCCTGGTTTGAAAAAAGGAACCTCTCATGTTCTGAGAATACCTTCGGTCCTAGGAAAATCAGGACAGCTGGTCATCCTACCAAGAGCCAGCTTTTTTTGCTCCTTCTTTAGCCAAATATTCCATGGTCTTGGAAAGCAAGAGTCTCCAGGGCAGGGCCATGTGCCTTGCTAGCAGTCAAACCTTGGAAAGACTGATTCAATGGCAGGTAGGTGAGGGAATTTGAGAGTAGAGAACCTTCTCCTCTTTCTTTAGTAGTACTCAGAAAGGTGCCAGTGGGTCATGAGATAGGGAGGAAAAATTCTGATTATCTTCATTTTTCTGTCTGAGAAACAGGAAATGAGAATATTAGGAAGTATGAGGAGAACAGAGGAAATGGTGGCTAAGGGAAATGTGAAAGACCCTGACCAGGGACAGCAACTACAGCACATCTGGTGGCCCTGCTGAAGGTAGAGGCCAAGGCGAGTCAACACAGTAATATCCCTGCTCTCAACTGTATCCAACAGCCTCACTCAGGAGCTAATGAAAGGATTCTTGAAATGATTGGCCATAGTTTCTCCAGAGGATTTGCAAAACACTGATCTGGTTCCCCTCATTTTATAGATGAAGAAATGGAGTCTCATTTTATAGATGAAGAAATAGATGAGGAACAAAACTTCCTCAAGATCATTCACTTAGTAGTAGAAGCAGAACTAAAACCAAGATTCTATACTGATCATGGTCAGTTTGAAATGTTTGAAATGATATAACTTACAGGACTTATGGGTAGGAATAGAAATATTGCCAAAGTACCAGGAACTGTTTAGGGTTTTTAACTTTTACCATACTTATTAATAAATGAACATGTTGCTATTTCTTGGATACTGACAAAAGGCATGAGACCAATGGGTTGGAAACAAAGAACTCTACTACTCACAGCAAAAGCAGTGGTGAGCTTTACGGTTATTTGCTTCGGGTCTCCATGCTCCCAAGTTTCATGAGGGCAATGCAAAGGGCTCATGATGGATGCCTACAAACAAAACAGGTTGCATTTAGAGGGCAGAAATTCTAAGCTTTGCTTATTCACCACTTTTATAGTAAGCAGAAGTAAACCAGCCTTGCTTTTGGTGAAGATGGTACCTTATCTCTCAAAATTCCTTGCTGCAAACACAACTCTGATAAATGGTCCATTAAAGAGTGAGAAGATTCCAGCAAGAATGCACAAGGAAGCTCAGGGCCTGTGGCAGACTGTTTCTCCCAATAACTAACATTTAAACTAAATGGTGAAATGAACTTACATGGTTATATGGCATAATACAGCCCATTCATTTACCCATTCTTCCAAAAACTGAGATTTGACTCACCGCATATTAGGAAATAAAATGTTTTCCAAACATTGTGGAATGTTTCTAAACATTCTAAAGTAGTATTATAAATACTACTAATAAATACTAATACTAATACTAATTCTAATTCTAATAAATAGTAATAGAGTATTCTAAATACTTTCTGTATTTCTATAATCACGTATTCCACATATCAGTGTTAAAGTATGGCTGTTTAACAAGGGTGATAGTCCAAATATCTAATATGAGCACCAGTCAATCAGAACAGAAACTAGCCATAAATAGCAGTATACTTCATGATTGTACTAGCTATTAAGTTCTATTAAGACTGAGTTCATGCTTAACATAGAATATAGAAAGTTGAACACCAAGAATTTGTAGGAGTACATCAAAAATGTGTAGCATTTGCCTAGGGACATGTGAATGCATGTTAGTGATCACAGTCCCAGTCTGTTTGCTCTAATTCAATTGGAAGTCAATCCAGAAAATAACTCTGTGAGTCAAAAAAAACCATGTTAACTTCCCAACTTTCAAATGAGTATGAGGAAACCTGTTTGCATAGAAATTAGGTTGTTTGGAAGGCCAGGGTAAAGTATGGCTTCAGCTAAAAGGAATTTTCTAGGGAGCAGCTGTTTGAGAAAGGTCAAAGCATTCTTTTAATTAACAAAAAGGTGAAATAATTTTGGGTGATGTTTTTATAGTCTTGAGGAAGGATTATGACTGACTAAAGCTCTGGGGACAACACAGTGGCACTTAAATGCTTTTTCTACATATTGTCAATGGAATCTATCTGGTTAGTCTCTCCAGGAGGTAAGATATAATTGGCAGTGTGAAAAATTTTCCCCCCAAATTCTGTTATTTTCTATCTCATTTGGAAGAAATGCTAAGGCCCACGCATGGCTCATAGCCACTCAATCAACCACTTACAAACCCAGATGCATCTCAAGGAGAAAGTTCTGCTTACTTACTTCTAAGCCTCTCAAGGAAAATTATTTTACCATTTGTTTCTATTTTTTTAAGTTTTTATTTTAATTCCAGTTCATTAACATATTACCATCTGTTTCTTGGGAGTGACACTAACTTCATCTTGCCTCATGGCCCAGAATCCCAAAGAGAAAGTCACCAATGACCTTGTATGGTAAGCAGAGAAACCAAAATACAAAAATGCAGTGCTTTCAGAGGCACTGTCAGTTGTATTGTAGAATAATGTAGGACTCTGTTAATTCAAATGAACTGAACAACTGTCTCATGTTTCTACTACATAGATCTGGAATCTCTGAGTCAGCAGAGATTTAAGCTTCATTCCTGTTTTGGAACATGTTTATGGGGTTTTTTTCCCCCTATTAATAAACATGAAAAGATGTGAAAATATCAGAGAATTCAACATTCAACTTCAAATTAATAAGAATCATTTATTAAGTAACTCTCCTGCTTCCCAAAATGGTTTGATGATTTATGAATGGTATAGAGGCAGTAAAGTTCTCAAATGGAAGGTGATATATTGACTGACAATATTTATAGTATCTTTATTGAAATGAAACATAGCAGTGAGGTGCTTTCTAATTCACACATGTGTACTGTAATTTAGGAGGTAAAATCTGTTTTTGCAAGTTCAATTTTTTTTTAATTTTTAATTTTTTATAAACATATATTTTTATCCCCAGGGGTACAGGTCTGTGAATTGCCAGGTTTACACACTTCACAGCACTCACCAAAGCACATACCCTCCTCAATGTCCATAACCCCACCCCCCTTCTCCCAACCCCCCTTCCCCCAGCAACCCTCAGTTTGTTTTGTGAGATTAAGAGTCACTTATGGTTTGTCTCCCCCCCAGTCCCATCTTGTTTCATTTATTCTTCTACCCACTTAAGCCCCCATGTTGCATCACCACTTTCTCATATCAGGGAGATCATATGGTAGTTGTCTTTCTCCGCTTGACTTATTTCGCTAAGCATGATACGCTCTAGTTCCATCCATGTTGTCGCAAATGACAAGATTTCATTTCTTTTGATGGCTCCATAGTATTCCATTGTGTATATATACCACATCTTCTTTATCCAGTCATCTGTTGATGGACATCTAGGTTCTTTCCATTTGGCTATTGTGGACATTGCTGCTATAAACATTCGGGTGCACGTGCCCCTTTGGATCACTACGTTTGTATCTTTAGGGTAAATACCCAGTAGTGCAATTGCTGGGTCATAGGGCAGTTCTATTTTCAACATTTTGAGGAACCTCCATGCTGTTTTCCAGAGTGGTTGCACCAGCTTGCATTCCCACCAACAGTGTAGGAGGGTTCCCCTTTCTCCGCATCCTCGCCAGCATCTGTCATTTCCTGACTTGTTGATTTTAGCCATTTTGACTGGTGTGAGGTGATATCTCATTGTGGTTTTGATTTGTATTTATTTCCCTGATGCCGAGTGATATGGAGCACTTTTTCATGTGTCTGTTGGCCATCTGGATGTCTTCTTTGCAGAAATGTCTGTTCATGTCCTCTGCCCATTTCTTGATTGGATTATTTGTTCTTTGGGTGTTGAGTTTGCTAAGTTCTTTATAGATTTTGGACACTAGTCCTTTATCTGATATGTCGTTTGCAAATATCTTCTCCCATTCTGTCCATTGTCTTTTGATTTTGTTCACTGTTTGCTGTGCAAAAGCTTTTGATCTTGATGAAATCCCAATAGTTCATTTTTGCCCTTGTTTCCCTTGCCTTTGGCGATTTTCCTAGGAAGATGTTGCTGTGGCTGAGGTCGAAGAGGTTGCTGCCTGTGTTCTCCTCAAGGATTTTGATGGATTTCTTTCTCACATTGAGGTCCTTCATCCATTTTGAGTCTATTTTTGTGTGTGGTGTAAGGAAATGGTCCAATTTCATTTTTCTGCATGTGGCTGTCCAATTTTCCCAACACCATTTATTGAAGAGGCTGTCTTTTTTCCATTGGACATTCTTTCCTGCTTTGTCGAAGATTAGTTGACCATAGAGTTGAGGGTCTATTTCTGGGCTCCCTAGTCTGTTCCATTGATCTATGTGTCTGTTTTTGTGCCAGTACCATGCTGTCTTGATGATGAAAGCTTTGTAATAGAGCTTGATGTCTGGAATTGTGATGCCACCAACTTTGGCTTTCTTTTTTAATATCCCTTTGGCTATTCGAGGTCTTTTCTGGTTCCATATAAATTTTAGAATTATTTGTTCCATTTCTTTGAAAAAGATGGATGGTACTTTGATAGGAATTGCATTAAATGTGTAGATTGCTTTAGGTAGCATAGACATTTTCACAATATTTATTCTTCCAATCCAGGAGCATGGAACATTTTTCCATTTCTTTGTGTCTTCCTCAATTTCTTTCATGAGTACTTTATAGTTTTCTGAGTATAGATTCTTAGCCTCTTTGGTTAGGTTTATTCCTAGGTATCTTATGGTTTGGGGTGCAATTGTAAATGGGATTGACTCCTTAATTTCTCTTTCTTCTGTCTTATTGTTGATGTAGAGAAATGCAACTGATTTCTGTGCATTGATTTTATATCCTGACACTTTACTGAATTCCTGTACAAGTTCTAGCAGTTTTGGAGTGGAGTCTTTTGGGTTTTCCACATATAGTATCATGTCATCTACAAAGAGTGATAGTTTGACTTCTTCTTTGCTGATTTGGATGCCTTTAATTTCCTTTTGTTGTCTGATTGCTGAGGCTAGGACTTCTAGTACTATGTTGAATAGCAGTGGTAATAATAATGGACATCCCTGCTGTTTTCCTGACCTTAGCGGAAAAGCTTTCAGTTTTTCTCCATTGAGAATGATATTTGCGGTGGGGTTTTCATAGATGGCTTTGATGATATTGAGGTATGCGCCCTCTATCCCTACACTTTGAAGAGTTTTGATCTGGAAGAGATGCTGTACTTTGTCAAGTACTTTTTCAGCATCTATTGAGAGTATCATATGGTTCTTGTTCTTTCTTTTATTGATGTGTTGTATCACACTGACTGATTTGCGGATGTTGAACCAAACTTGCAGCCCTGGAATAAATCCCACTTGGTCGTGGTGAATAATCCTTTTAATGTACTGTTGAATCCTATTGGCTAGTATTTTGGTGAGAATTTTTGCATCTGTGTTCATCAAGGATATTGGTCTATAGCTCTCTTTTTTGATGGGATCCTTGACTGGTTTTGGGATCAAGGTGATGCTGGCCTCACAAAATGAGTTTGGAAGTTTTCCTTCCATTTCTATTTTTTGAAACAGTTTCAGGAGAATAGGAATTAGTTCTTCTCTAAATGTTTGGTAGAATTTCCCCGGGAAGCCATCTGGCCCTGGGCTTTTGTTTTTTTGGAGACTTTTAGTGACTGTTTCAATCTCCTTACTGGTTATGGGTCTGTTCAGGCTTTCTGTTTCTTCCTGGTTCAATTATGGTAGTTTATATGTTTCTAGGAATGCATCCATTTCTTCCAGATTGTCAAATTTATTGGCGTAGAGTTGCTCATAGTATGTTCTTGTAATAGTTTGTATTTCTTTGGTGTTAGTTGTGATTGTTCCTCTTTCATTCATGATTTTATTTATTTGGGTCCTTTCTCTTTTCTTTTTGATAAGTCTGGCCAGGGGGTTATCAATTTTATTAATTCTTTCAAAGAACCAGCTCCTACTTTCGTTGATTTGCTCTATTGTTTTTTTGGTTTCTATTTCATTGATTTCTGCTCTGATCTTTATGATTTCTCTTCTCCTGCTGGGCTTAGGGTTTCTTTCTTGTTCTTTCTCCAGCTCCTTTAGGTGTAGGGTTAGGTTGTGTACCTGAGACCTTTCTTGTTTCTTGAGAAAGGCTTGTACCACTATATATTTTCCTCTCAGGACTGCTTTTGTTGTGTCCCACAGATTTTGAACCATTGTATTTTCATTATCATTTGTTTCCATGATTTTTTTCAATTCTTCTTTAATTTCCTGGTTGACCCATTCATTCTTTAGAAGGATGCTGTTTAGTCTCCATGTATTTGGGTTCTTTCCAAACTTCCTCTTGTGGTTGAGTTCTAGCTTCAGAGCATTGTGGTCTGAAAATATGCTGGGAATGATCCCAATCTTTTGATACTGGTTGAGTCCTGATTTAGGACCGAGGATGTGATCTATTCTGGAGAATGTTCCATGTGCACTAGAGAAGAATGTGTATTCTGTTGCTTTGGGATGAAATGTTCTAAATATATCTGTCCATCTGGTCCAGTGTGTCGTTTAAGGCCTTTATTTCCTTGCTGATCTTTTGCTTGGATTATCTGTCCATTGCAGTGAGGGGAGTGTTAAAGTCCCCTACTATTATTGTATTATTGTTGATGTGTTTCTTTGATTTTGTTATTAATTGGTTTTTATAGTTGGCTGCTCTTACGTTGGGGCATAGATATTTAAAACTGTTAGATCTTCTTGTTGGACAGACCCTTTGAGTATGATATAGTGTCCTTCCTCATTACTTATTATAGTCTTTGGCTTAAAATCTAATTGATCTGATATAAGGATTGCCACTCCTGCTTTCTTCTGATGTCCATTAGCATGGTAAATTCTTTTCCACCCCCTCACTTTAAATCTGGAGGTGTCTTTGGGCTTAAAATGAGTTTCTTGGAGGCAACATATAGATGGGTTTTGTTTTTTTATCCATTCTGATACCCTGTGTCTTTTGATTGGGGCATTTAGCCCATTAACATTCAGGGTAACTATTGAGATATATGAATTTAGTGCCATTGTATTGCCTGTAAGGTGACTGTTACTGTATATTGTCTCTGTTCCTTACTGATCTACCACTTATAGGCTCTCTCTTTGCTTAGAGGACCCCTTTCAGTATTTCCTGTAGAGCTGGTTTGGTGTTTCAAATTCTTTCAGTTTTTGTTTGTCCTGGAAGCTTTTAATCTCTCCTTCTATTTTCAATGATAACCTAGCTGGATATAGTATTCTTGGCTGCATGTTTTTCTCGTTTAGTGCTCTGAAAATATCATGCCAGCTCTTTCTGGCCTGCCAGGTCTCTGTGGATAAGTCAGCTGCCAATCTAATATTTTTACCATTGTATGTACAGACTTCTTTTCCCGGGCTGCTTTCAGGATTTTCTCTTTGTCACTAAGACTTGTAAATTTTACTATTAGGTGACGTGGTGTGGGCCTATTCTTATTGATTTTGAGGGGCATTCTCTGCACCCCCTGAATTTTGATGCTCGTTCCCTTTGCCATATTGGGGAAATTCTCCCCAATAATTCTCTCCAGTATTCCTTCTGCTCCCCTCTCTCTTTCTTCTTCTTCTGGAATCCCAATTATTCTAATGTTGTTTCGTCTTATGGTGTCACTTATCTCTCGAATTCTCTCCTCGTGGTCCAGTAGCTGTTTGCCCTCTTTTGCTTAGCTTCTTTATTCTCTGTCATTTGGTCTTCTATATCGCTAATTCTTTCTTCTGCCTCATTTATCCTAGCAGTGAGAGCCTACATTTTTCATTGCACCTCATTAATAGCTTTTTTGATTTCAACTTGGTTAGATTTTAGTTCTTTTATTTCTCCATAAAGGGCTTTTATATCTCCCAAGAGGGTTTCTCTAATATCTTCCATGCCTTTTTTGAGCTTGGCTAGAACCTTGAGAATTGTCATTCTGAACTCTAGATCTGACATATTACCAATGTCTGTATTGATTAGGTCCCTAGCCTTCGGTACTGCCTCGTGTTCTTTTTTTTGTGGTGAATTTTTCCACCTTGACATTTTGTCCAGATAAGAGTATATGAAGGAGCAAGTAAATACTGAAAGGGTGGCAACAACCCCAGGAAAATATGCTTTAACCAAATCAGAAGAGATCCCAAATCGTGAGGGGGGAGAAAGGGGATAAAAAGAGGTTCAAAAAGAAAGAAAGAAAAAAAAAGAATTAAAAAAAGAAAACGAATAAAGAAAAGTATAAAAGAAAAAATATATATATTAGATAAACTTTAAAAAGTTTTTAACTTAGTTAAAAACTTAGTTAAAAAACGTTAAAAAAGAAAAGGGTAAAAGTTAAAAAAAATTTTAGCAGAAGAAGAGAAAAAAAAATGAAAAAGAAAAAAATTAAATTAACTGCAAGACTAAAAAATCACAGGGAGAAAGCCATGAGTTCCGTGCTTTGCTTTCTCCTCCTCTGGAATTCTGCTGCTCTCCTTGGCATTGAAACCACACTCCTTGGTAGGTGAACTTGGTCTTGGCTCCATTTCTTGCTGATCTTCTGGGGGAGGGCCCTGGTGTAGTGATTCTCAAGTGTCTTTGCCCCAGGCGGAATTGCACCGCCCTTACCAGGGACCTGGCTGAGTAATCGCTTGGGTTTGCTTTCAGGAGCTTTTGTTTCCCGAGCGTTTTCCGTAGAGTTCCAGAGGACGGGAATACAAATGGCGGCCTCCTGGTCTCCAGCCAGGAGGAGCTGAGAGCCCAGGGCCTCACTCCTCAGTGCGCCCTCAGCGAACAGCTCCTAGTAACTCCCGTCTGCCTGACCTCCGGCCGCGCTCCGAGCTCACCGAGCCTGCGGCTGGTTCAAGGTAACCCCGAGCTGCGAGCTTACTGTCGGCTCTGTCTCTGTAGCCGGCTTTCCTGTTCCAATATCCGCAAGCTCTGCGACACTCAGACACCCACCATCCTTCTGTGACCCTGCGGGACCTGAGGCCACGCTGAACCCGCGTGGGCTTCGCCCCGGTTTAGCCTCTGGAGCGATGTCCCTCAGCGGAACAGACTTTTAAAAGTCCTGATTTTATGTTCCGTTTCTCCGCCACTTGCCGGGAGCCGGCCCCTCCCCCCTGGGTCCAACTTCCCAACGCTTTTGATTCACTTCTCCGCCAGTCCTACCTTTCAGAAAGTGGTTGTTTTTCTGTTTCCAGAATTGCTGTTCTTCTTCTCTTTGATCTGCCGATGGATTTGCAGGTGTTTGCAATCTTTAGATAAGCTATCTAGCTGATCTCCTGCTAGCTGAAGTAGTCTCAGCCTGCTACTTCTCCGCCATCTTGACTCCTTATCCCCGCAAGTTCATTTTTCTAATGTCAGTTGTAGAGATGGATAAAAATGGCAGCTCCTGAGCAATTCAAAATTCATTCTACAAATTTCCTAGTCACTAAAATATGAAATCATTATAGAACCAAAAATATGAATATTAAACACCACTTCTAGACTCCAAAGAGAAATCGCACTGAATGAAGTGTAACTGACCCAGAAGAGCAAAGCCCAATAAGAAGGAAGAAAATATTGGTTGGAAACATAAGTTTCAGAGTCAGATTGTCTTCCATTTGAATCCCAGCTCTGCTGCTTATTAGTAGTGTGTCCTCAGCTATTTCCCTAAGTTTTATATTCCCTTATCTGTAAATTGAAGACAGTTATTTCTATCTTAGAGGGTTGCATTAAGAATTAAATATCATAATACATTTACAATGTTGTTCAGCAAAGTGCCAGGCACATTTTAAGAGCTTAATAATGAGAGCTGTTATGGTTAGTGAGAATTTCTCTCTCTTCCAATGTATCACTGTCCTTGGAGATGCAGGGTATTTGCAGAAGCTAATAGTCACACTCTTACTAGGATACCTGTTTTCGAAAGTAATCAATGAAATATCCTTCATCCCATGCAACAATAGCTCTCTTCCTTCATCTGTTTTATAGATTATAAGTGTAAGTAATTCAGTATATCTGGGAGTGAAAAATTAGGCCAGGTACATTAATTGCACCTAGTGTGTGCTGGCCATAAGAAGGAGTAGAAAGGACAGGTAGAGTCATGGGAATGAAGATTCTGGGGTCTGAAAAAGGAAAAATACAGATGGGTTCAAATTATCAAGAGTAATTTCTGTCCACGTATCACAGAATAAGGCAAAAGAAACAAGTTCTTTTCCAGCCAAGCAGATACACAGTAGGTATACACTAGTTGCTATGTAAATCTCATGGTTCTAGGAGCCAAAGCGATTCCTTCAAGTCCCAGGTGAATGGTGAGTGGGACCAAGGGAATCCTACACTAGTTGGAATACAAATATCAGGCCTGGCTGGCATCTCCTTACTTAGAGATAAGAAACCAGAAAAAGAGCAAGCTGAGGCCTAGGAAAGAATTTCCAAGACAAGGAAAAAGAAATACTACCCAATTAAAAAATGAGCAAAAGATCTGAACAGACATCTCACCAAAGAAGACACACAGATGGCAAATAAGCATATGAAAAGATGCTCAAAATCATATGTCATCAGGGAAATGAAAACTAAAACAATGAAATACCACTGCATAACTCTGAGAACGGCTAAAATTCCAAAGATTAACAATACCAGTTACTGGTGAGGATTGGAGCAACTCATTCATTTCTGGTGACAATTCAAAATGCCACTTGGGAAGACAGTTTGGCAGTTTCTGACAAAAGCAAAAATACTCTTTCACACAAAACAACTATTACAGTCCTAGGTATCCCAGGTAATCACGTTCCCATCTGATTCAAAAACTTAAGTTGGCAGAAAACCCGTATGTAATTGATTATAGCAGCTTTGCTCAAATTGCCCAAAACTGGGTCCAACCAAGATATCCTTCAACAGATAAGTGGATAAACAAATTGTATAATTATTCAGTGATAAAATATAGAATATTATTTAATGATAAATGAGATATTGAGCCCTGTGAAGACATGGGTGTATATCTTAAGTGCATATTGCTAAGTGAAAGAAAACATTCTGAAAAAGCTACACACTGTATGATCCCATTATATGACATTAAACTACAGAAAGAGTAAACAAATCAGTTGTTGTCAAGAGATCAGGGACTTAACAGAGATGGTTAAATAGGTAAAGCACAGGGGATTTTTTTAATGGTAATAGAACTGTTTTGTATGATACTCTTATGGTAAACACATAGTATTATGCATTTGTCAAAATCCATAAAATTTTACAGTACAAAGAGTGAACCTTAATATATACAATTAAAGGGGTGCCTGAGTTGCTCAGTCACTTGGGCTTTGGACTCTTGGTTTTCACTCAGGTCATGATCTGACCGTTGTGGGATTCAGCCCCATGTCCAGCTTTGCACTCAGTGCAGAGTCTCCTTGAGATTATCTACCCCTCCCCCTGCTCATGCTTGTTCACTCTCTCTCACATAAATAAATAAGATTATTTATATATATATACATATATGTATATATATATAATCTCCACAATGATGAGGTATGTCAAAAAGATGCATGAGCCATTTGAAAGAGCTCCAATGATGAAATAATTTTTAGAACAAAATTTGGTATTAAATCATAACCTAAAGTATAAAAGAAATAGTCATGAGTCCACACTGATGGACTGAATAAATGAATAGATGGACAGAAAACAGACAAGTCTCCTTGCAGAAAAATTCCAAATAATATGTGAAGATATTCTTCCCTCGAGGAGAGGCAACCACTTTCTTCTGAAGAATATGATATGGAAAGGGAAGAAAAAGAGTGATTTTATCATGGAAAAATCTGACACATATTACCTCAGCTAGGTGATCAAGGTTAATATCAACAGTAATAAGCCATGTTGAAGTATGCTTGATACATTATGATCAGAATGGCACTTCTTTAAAACCTATAACTCTAGTCTAATCATAAGAAAAAATTTTAGACAACTCTCAACTGAGGAATGTTGTACAATATATCTAAGTGGAACTCTTCATACATGTCAAGGTCATCAAAAACAAGAAAAATCCAAGAAATTGGCACAGCCAATAGGAATCTAAGGAGACATGATAACTAAATGTAATGTGGTATCCTGGATAGGATCCTACCTTGAGTTAGGCATTTAGCCCCACCTACGTCTCTAATCTTGGGAGTTAAATAGAGTTCAGGGAATCTTCCATGGCTCACAAAACACTGAACCATGTACCTCAGGCTACGTAGGCTGCCAACTATGAGTATCTTGCATCTGCACTCTTTGCTTGAAATCTGAAGAGACAAAGTTCATCTCTTGGCATCCCCTGTGCCCACCACACACAGACATACCCTTCTCCTCGTCCAGTATTTGCTGCACTTAGCAGTTTTGTGTTTATTTTTCAGTTCAGTGTTTGAAGTATTTTTTAATCTCATCAAAGTAAAGTTTGCTATTTCTCATCCTCCTCTTTCTTTGAAGTTGGCTTTTACATAGAGATAGGGACAGAAAGATCTTTATTCCAATGTCTTTAACCAGAAAGTCCAATATTACCTTATTTCAAAGGAAAATAAACATTAAAAAGAAAAATTACCTGCAATGCTCAGCACTCTTTCCCCTCACTTCCACTATCTTGTATTATCTTTACATTTTAAGACCAAGTAGATTGCAATGGTATTTTGTGGTACCTTTTGAACTTTAAGGCAGTCAGAACAGTAATGTCCTATATGGATTTTAGCATGATAGCAACTGCCAAAAGAAAAGATAAAATCAGTCTATATTTCCTGTAAAATTTTGTCAAACTTTTGGTTAGCAACAAGGAATTCTAACAGATTGACATGGAAATTTCTTCCAGATTCTGCCGAGACTTTGTAATAAAAGTTCTCATATTTAAGTGTTTGCATTATCCAAACAGTACTTTTCCGTAAGTTATTGGTACCTATTATGTGTGAGGGATTGAGTCTCAGGAACCAGTTGAATTTGACTTTTGAAATTTTGTTGAAAATAACACTTAGGATTTGAGATTATCAACAGGCACCGAGGGGGATGTAGTAGCAAACAAACAAATAAACAAAAAGATTTGATACTGTCATCAAATCTCCCCCAAAAGTTCTTTTTGATTATGCCACTTCTTTGCTTTTCCCTGTACCCACTTAGTATATATTAAATAAAAAGTCTCAAAAAATAATGTGCTATAAACTCAGTGCAGTGAGTTAGTGAGTTACATTTAATAGCATTTATCTGCTAAAGATGCTTTGGAAAATAAAAACAGTAATCAAAATCCTCTTTTAAAGAAAAGCACACAGTCATGGGGCTCAAATATCTCAACTTTCTGTAAGAGAGATTTAACTAAAAAGATATGGGATTGTCTTATAACTTTCTACGTATTCCCAAACCTTCTATCCCCTTAAATAAGTAAAGATAGCTCTATGTTAGCCTTCCTCACAATATCTGAGCAGCTAACATCGCTGTTGGACCAGTGTTGGATGCACGGACCTCCTGGGGCTAGGGGAGCATGTATTCTATGCAGATTGTGCAAGTCTGTGTACTCTCCTTGGGGAGAGTACAGAATGTTACCCAGATCTTGCCCTCTGCCCTCATGCATCTGTCCCCATCCCCAAGAGGTGTCAGTCCAGCACAGTAGACTTTGCTACTTCTATCATCTTGGTCTTTGTGTTCCTCTTCCTTCATTGGAATTTTATTTATTTTAAATATTTTTCAACTTCAGAGGACATATTGTTTTAGCAGCATTTATCTCTAAAATCACCATTTCATCTAAATTAAATCATAGTATGCATGTTCAAGTGGTCAAGAAGACTCCTAGATCTGGGCAGGTTAAGAATTCAAGTCCAGGACCCACCCCTTCCCATTCAGCGCCTACAGGGGAGCCTCTCACCTGTATGCCTTGCTTTCTCTTGCTTCAAGGGAGGAGGAAGACAATAACACTGACCTCACAGAGTGAGTGAAAGGATTACATGAATTAAAGTAGAGTTCCTGGTACCTAGTAAGCTTCTACTGTAAACTGGCTATTACAGTTCTGATGAGGACATGTTTCTTCAGAATTGTCTTATACATTCTTTTAGTTTTTAAGCTTCTTGATTTTACTATTTTATCTTCTTTTAAATCATTTAAATTTTTTACTTACTATTTTTATGCCTTTGTAATCTTTTATTCTACCCTTTCAAAGTTTTAGTTTCTTTTTAAGTTTCTTTTGCTCACTGTTTAAATTGCATTATTGAAATTAACTTTAATTCTTTTATGGTTACATGTGTTTTATTCCTGAGTTTTTATCCTTTTTTTTTCCTTTTATGTTTGCCTCTCCCTTTATTGAAACTTTACATTGCTAAGCTTCTAAGGTTTTTTTTTCCTTACTTGTTCTTACTTTGATTATATTTTGTTTAACATCTATATCTCAATGCTTTAAATATCCTTTATTTGTCTTTTATTTCTCTCTCTTCTTTACACTTTAGTCTCAACTTCTATTCTCAACCTTTCGCTTTTGTGAGTTCATCTATTCCTAATGTCCTCTGTATCTTGATGTCA
Source organism: Neogale vison (assembly GCF_020171115.1). Taxonomy (NCBI): domain Eukaryota; kingdom Metazoa; phylum Chordata; class Mammalia; order Carnivora; family Mustelidae; genus Neogale; species Neogale vison. Next base: position 46,785,206 of record NC_058091.1, on the reverse strand, counting down.
CTTCTTTGACTTCCTTTTGTCTCATGTCTTACAGGTCCAGGAACATGGGAACAGGGAGAATTATGAAGTAAGGCACCCAGTAGTGGAAGTGATTAGTACTTGTTTTCTTCCAGCCATCCTCCAGCTGTCCATCAGGCTCCCATTAATAGGGTCCATATTCCTTCAATGTTGTTTTAAAAAAAGATACACACACAATGAGTAATTTGAGAGATCCAACAGACAAAAAAATCTTCCCTAGCTCCATAAAAAATGTTATTGGAATGGTACACTCAGATTGCTAAAATAATGCTATTTTGTTTTTTTAATCACCTCTTATTATAAAGGTAATAGATACTCAAAAGAAAATTTAAAAATTCAAGAATGCATTTTAAAAAGCCCTAAAAAAACTAAAAAATTATTTACAATTCCATTGGCCAGAGATTACCACCTTTATACTTCAATGCATTTCCCTCCTTTCAGACTTTTTTTTTTTGAGGTATATAAATATATATATTTTTTTCCTGTAAAAAATAGAGTTATATCATATGTAGTGATATAATCTGCATTTTCCTACTTAACATATAATGATTATTTTCCTTTGCCTTAAAGATCTTCCAAAAATCATCTTTAATGGTTTCCTATATGCCACCAGATAGGTCCACCATGTGTATGCATACTTAAAGTAGGTATTACTTCTCTTCATGCATAATCCAGGCTTCTTATGGGAAGTTAAATATTCTTAGTCCATAGTGTGTCACATGTACAATAAGAAGGGAAGTAGACTAGATATTGTCTTTAGAACAACATCATGCACAGTCTATTTGTTGTAAGTTAGAAACTAGATGATTTTGGAACTCTGTACCAGGAATCTTAAACTCAAGTGGTCATAAGAAACCAAGAGATGACATGGGGCGCCTGGGTGGCTCAGTGGGTTAAGCCTCTGCCTTCAGCTCAGGTCATGATCTCAGGGTCTTGGGATCGAGTCCCGCATTGGGCTCTCTGTTCAGCAGGGAGCCTGCTTCCTCCTCTGTCTCTCTCTGCCTGACTCTCTACCTACTTGTGATCTCTGTCTGTCAAATAAATAAATAAAATCTTTAAAAAAAAAAAAAAAAGAGATGACATAAATACTGGCCAGGTGTGGGCATGGGCAGGAAGTGATAAGGACGTGGTAAACCAGAAAGTAGAGACTCCTTTAAAGAGAGTAGCTCTATCCAGCTCAAGACAATTGTTACCATGTCTGATATCAGACCCCACTCTTCTCATTTTTTTCAAGTGAAGCCATTTACAATGTATTTATAATGTATTATCTAATTCTGAGGAACTAACAGCTAATGGACAGTTTTTAGGAATATTATTCAGGCCAACACTATGCAAACAAAACCAAACTGTCAGAGTTAGGCCCAGTCCATAGGCCACAAATCCAGGACCCTACACTAGCTGGATTATCATGGAAGGAGCCAAATTAAAATTTGGAAAACTGGATACTCTCTGAATCATAAAATCTGATTGAGGTTCACTACATCCTTATCATTTTAGTCTTGTCCACCTATCTGTTTTAACCAAACATGTACAAAGGGTGTGGAACAGACCCAGGAACACATCCATGCACAGATATTCATTCAGGAGAACCAGAAGCACTTCTCAGTCTGTGATCCCCTCCTGCCTTGAGAAAAAAAAAAAAAAAAAGTTTATACTAAGGGCAGGGGAGTCAGGGGAAGAGTCTTCTTCCCTTGGTTCTACTAATAGTGCAAACTATTACTTCTGGCATAGCTAAGGAGTAAGGGAAATGGCTCCTAGAAAGGTCTGAATCAGCATAAAGATATGACTACACAACCCCTTAGAGAAGAGTTGAAGGGAAAGAGTTTCAGAGGAATCATAGGATAGAGGAGAGACACTATGAATCAAGGTTGACATTTCCACACACTTCCTCTAGCCCTGATCAGCAAGGTCTTAGGACCGTCAAAATTCCAGTATTTCAGACAGGTAAAAGGATGATTTGGACCTAGAAAAAACAAGGCCAAAGAGAAGTAAAAGGAACTTTACAGAGCTGTTGTTTTTTTTTTTTTTTTTCAAGGGCAGCTGGATATTCAGTTGTAGGATCATGATAAACTCACACTTGGTTGGAACAAGCATCTTTCACTCAACAGGTTTTCATCAAGTACTTAATATATTCCAGCCCTAATATATGATAAGCATGGGAATTCAAATGTGGGGGATTTTATAAAATCTGGGGACTGAGGTAACAGTTAAGTAAACAGGTAACCCAAACTGGAATGTCTTGGAAGACCTTTAGAATCATTTAGGGTTATAAATGTTTGGAGAGTGGAAGTAAGAAACCATTCCCTACGAAAGGATATGCACATAAAAATACTCAGACACCAAAGACAGCTTAAAGCCTTAGAAGAACTAAAGGAAGCTTAGTATAGTTGGAGTACTGAGCTCCAGAGGCAGCAATGAGAGACGAAATACCTAAGAAGATGCAACATGATTGGTACACTTAAAAGGAATCTTGGTAGTAGCTACAGATTTAAGTGATTTCTCAATCACAACTATTCTTTGATTAGTGGATTGAGATGGTGCAGGGAGCAAGACTCTATTGCAGAAAAGGGAAAAGGCTAGAGCCTGGCAGGGTATCAAGAGCCTACCAAGTGTGCTTGGGCTGAGGATGGTAAAGAATTAGGTGCCATTCAAGGATAGAAGCCAAAGTTCTGTCACACAGATTAGTCAGAATAGATCTCCAGGGCACACTACAGGTATAGAACTATAGCCACAGGACAAACTCACAACCCTACTAGATGTGGACAAGACTGTATGGTTAAGATTGGTTCATGGCTGGAAATATCTGAGGAAGACAAATCTTGGGTTGGAAGACATGAATTAGTGATTTCCCCTGTGGGGAAAAGACATGAATTAACAAGTAACAAGCGTCCTCTTCACTGAGGCCTCAGTTGAATTTGTTTTTAATCTACTTTTAATAGAAATTAAGCAGAGTTTCACGTTCTGGATGGGAACCTCCTTGAAATCAGTTATACTTTAAGAAAGCCTATATAAGTTATATTTCAGAAATTCTATTACGGAAAATATTAGTTCAGCTGAAGCATTATGGGAATAAAATCTCCATTTGGCAATAAATCTTAAATAAATGAACAAAAAAGGCACACATGAAGCCAACAAATAATTTCAGGCCTCACTTCCTCATGATAAAAGAAAAGATTTTTCAAGGTTTCCATTATACATTCACTAATTAGAAACATATTTGTGGTTGAGAATTGAAGTGAGCTTATACTAGACAGATGGTGTAAGCACAATAGCATGAAGTCATGCTACAAAAATAAAAATGTGTCTTTGTAAACATCCATTAAACATTAATCTCAAATTCTACAAACTAGTAACACAATGTGGAACTTTTTTATATAAGCCAAATAAAACGGTGATATCAAGATTCACCTCTTCTCTAAACAGAAATGAAAAAGTGAACAAAACAGAAATGAAAAAAGTGAACATATTTATGACACACAGCTCATATGATATTCTGTTTTGTATGACATGCTCAAATAATATTTTTCAAACAGTTATCTGTGCACAAATATTTGATGTCATTGTACTCTCACCCTAAATAAAGATTTAATGGAAATATTTAATAGCATTTGTAAAGCATTATGTCTCATTGCAACCTCACAATGATTCCATGAGGTATTATTTAAAGCTTAGAGAAGTACATTGTCCAAGATGATGGAGCCAGAAGTCATGTCTAGATTTCATAACCCTAATACAGTACTATTGTCAGACTACACATTGATATATTCTTTCTTCTTTAATGGGTAGTTGTGATTCCAGAGAACTGTTTTCTTCCCTTTTCTTTTTAAAAAATCTTCATCCTTGGTGTCTATTTTTTCAAACTAAAAACATCAGACTACAATCTCTTCCTCAAGCTATAACAAATGTCTTCACTCAACTCTCAAACATACAGTAAGTGTCAACCATATTGACACTGTGCAGAGACCAATGAACAGAACACCCCCTCACATTCATTTTTTTTTCAATGTTAGAAAAGCATGCTGAGATTGTTATATAGCACCACACAATATTCTTAAAAAAGTTTGGCATGCAGGAATGAAGAATTAATTCAAGTAGCATAGGTATTTGTCCCAACAGGTAAGATCTGAGGAAAGTGGATTGAGTCAGCGTGTCAGGTTTGAACTTGCCTTGGCCACAGTACATGAAAACATGGCTAGCAGAATCTAAGGTGGAATGGTGAAACAAAGATGAGCAGAATATTTGGTCGGGTCATGTTGTCAAACTAAAGGGGCATAGAGAAGCAAACTAGACATGTTGAGCAAAAAAGATAAGGAGATATGAGGCAAAAACTGAAAGAACTGCAAAACAAAAACAAAAACAACCCACAGGTGAATCCACTATTATAGCTGGAGACTTCTACACCCCTCTATCAGTAATGGACAGATCCAGCAGGGAGAAAATCAGTAAAGACATAGCTGAACTCAACAGCCTCATCAATCAATCAGATTTAATTGACCCCTAGAGAATCATCATCTAACAAAAGGAGAATACACATTCTTTTCAAGTTCACATGGAACATTCTCAAAGACAGACTGCATTCAAAGTTATAAAATACACCTTAACAAATTTTTAAAAAGAAAAACCATACAGCGTATTTTCTCACATCAGAGTGGAATTAAATTAGAAAGTGCTTAAAAAAAAAAAAAAGCTAGAAAATCCCCAAATGCCTCAAGATTAAACAACATATTTCCATATAACACATAGTCAAGGAAGAAATCTCAAGAGAAACTTTAAAAATATTATGAAATAAATGAAAATGAAAATATAACTTATAGAATCTTGTGGAATACAGTGAAAGCCGTACTTAGAGGGTGATTTATAGCATTGAATACAGATTTAAAAAGAGAAGAAAGTTCTAAAAATCAATATTCAAAGCTGCCAAATTAGGATATAAGTAAAAGATGACAGATTAAATCCAAAGTAAGCAGAAGAAGAGAAATAATAAAAAAAAAGAAAAATAGAGAAGAAATCAATAAACTGAAAACAGAAAATGAACAGAGAAAATCAATAAAACCAAAGCTGGATCTTTGAAAAAACTAATAAAAGTGATAGGCTTCTGGTCAGGCTAACAAAAGGGAAAAAAGAGAGAAGACACTAATTACAAATATCAGAAATATAAGAGAGAACATGAACGACAGAGTCAATGAACATTAAAAGGATGAAAAAGGGATACAATGAACAACACTATGCTCACAAATTTGACAACTTAGATGAAATGGAGCAATTCTTTGAAAAATACATCTGTCAAAACTACACAGGAAGACATAGACAATCTGAATCGGCCTATATCTATTAAAGAAATTAAATCAATTATTGATAACCTTTTAAAACAGGAAACACCAGGCTCTGATATGTTCATTAGTGAATTCTACTAAATATTAAACAAAACAAAACAAAAAAAACTATACTAAACTATACTAACAGAATCTAGTGTTCTTAAAAATCTCTTCCAAAAGATAGAAGTAGAGGTAATTCTTCATAATTTTTTCTGTAAGGCCAGCATTACTCTAAATCCAAAACAAGATAAAAACATTGTGAGAAAACTATAAGCCAATATCCATCATAAACATAGATGAAAATTCCTCAACAAAACATTAGCAAATGAAATTCAAAAATATATTTAAAAATATATACACCATAACTAAATAAGATTTATTCCAAGTGTACAAGGCTGATTTAAAATTTGAAAATAAATTAATGTAATTGATTATATTAATGAGCTAATGAAGGAAAAACACACAACTATATCAATAGGTACAGAAAAGTATTTGACAAATCCAACACCTGTCAGGATAAAATAAAAATTCTCATCAAACTAGGATAAAAGAGAATTTTCTCAACTTCATAAAAAGAAAAACCTACAACAACCCTGAAAACAAACATCAGATTTAATAGTAGAAGCTTTCCAGCTAATATCAGTTAAGAAAAGATGTCTCCTCTCACCACTGCTTTTAAACATCAAACTGGAAGTCTTAGCTAATGTGACAAGACAGGAAAACAAAGGGTATACAGATTATGAAGGAAGAAATAAAACTGTCTATTCATAGATTAAGTTTGTCTTCGTAGAAAATCTGAAAGAATCAACAACAAAAATAAACCCTCCTGTAATTCATAAGTGATTATAGCAAGGTTGCATGATGCAAGATGAACAATCAAAGCCAACTGCTCTCCTAATACTAACAAATGAACAATTTGAAATAAAAAATAAAATACCATTTACCTCAAAAAATGAAATACCTCAGTATAAATCTAGCAAAATGTGTACAAATTCAATATGAGAAAACCACAAAAATCTGATGAAAGGAACCAGAGAACTAAACAAATGGTGAGCTATTCCATGTTTATGGACAGGAAGATTCAATACTGTTCAGATGTCAGCTCTTTTTGATCTACAGATTCAATACACTCTCCAACAAAGTCCTAGCAGATTATTTCGTGGGTATCAACAAACTATTCTCAAGTTTATATGGAGAAGCAAAAGATTCAGAATAGCCAACACAACATTGGAGAAGAAAAAAATCAGAGGACTGCCATTACCTGATTTCAAGACTAACCATAAAGCTACAATAATCAAGACAATGTGGTATTGGTGAAAGAAAGGACAAAATAGATCAATAAAGCAGAGTAAAGAGTTCAGAAATGGCCTCACAAAATATAGGCAACCAATTTTTGACAGACAAGCAAAAACAATTTAATGGAGAAAGGATAGTCTTTCCAACAAATGGTGCTGGAACAACTGGGTTTCCACAAGCAAAAACAAAAACAAACCAAAAATTAATCTAGACACAGACCTTACACCCTTCACAAAAATTAATTCAAAACCTAAATGTGAAATGCAAAACTATAAAACTCCTGGATAACATAGGAGAAAATGTTGATTACAGCAATGACTTTTTAGATACAATACCAAAGGCATGATTTATGAAAGAAAGAATTAATAAGCTGGACTTCTGTAAAAGTCCTGTTGTGCAAGAGACACTGTCAAGAGAATGAAAAGATAAGCCACAAACTGGGAGAAAAATCAGAGCAAAATACACAAAAGTCTGTTACCCAAAGTATACAAACAATTCTTAAAATTCAACAATAAGAAAATGAACAACTTCATTTTTAAAGATAATTTTTTAAAGATATCAATAGACACTGTACCAAAGAAAATATACAGATGACAAGTGAGCACTTTCAAAGATCTCAGCATCATACATCATTAGGGAATTGCAAATTAAAGCAATAGTGAGATAGTACTATACACCTATTAGAAAGGCTAAAATTCAAAATACTGACAATATCAAATGTTGACAAGGATGTGAAGCAACACGTATTCTCATGCATTGCTGGTGGAGATGCAAACTGGTAGAGCCACTTTGAAGAATAATGTGGCAGTTTCTTACAAAACTAACACACTCTTACCATATGACCCAGCAATTGCTCTCCTTGATAGATACTCTAATGAGTTAAAAACTTACATCCACAAAAAACCTGCACATGAGTATTTATAGCAGTTTTATTCATAACTGCTAAAACTTGGAAGCCACCAAGATGTCCTTTAGTAGTTGAATGGATAAACTGGTATACCCATACAATGGAATAGAATTCAATAGTAAAAAGAAATGAGCTATTAAGCCATGTCTTGTCATGGAGGAAACTTAAATGCATATTACTAAATGAAAGAAGTCAATCTGAGAAGTCTACACACTGTATGATTTCAACCATATGACAATTTGAAAAAGACAGACCTATGGAGACAGTAAAAAGATCAGTTGTTGTCAGGGATTAGTGAGGAGACAGGGATCAATAGGTAGAGCACGGAGGATCTTTAGGTCAGTAAGTTATTCTATATGATATTACAGTGGCCCATACATGTCATTATACATTTGTCAATACCCATAGAAGTACAACACCACGGTAAACTATGGACTTTGGTTGATTTTATAATGTGTCAATGTTGGTTCATGGATTATAACAAATGTACCAATTTGATGCTGGATGTCGATGGATGGAGAGGCTATATGTGTGAGGTAGAAAGAGGTAGATGGAAACTGTGCAACCTCCACTCCATTTTGCTATAAATCTAAAGCTGCTCTAAGAAGGTCTACTAAAAAAAGAAAGAGAGAGAGAGAGAGAGAGAGAGAGAGGAGTAAAGTAGTGCGTCTTGGAGAATCCTCCAAGAGTCAAGAGATAGTCACAACTTAAATGTATGGTCCATTATTAGTGCCTAGAGAGAGGCAGGGCTGGAGAGACATTAAGGACACTGACCAGACTCCAAACCTACATGACATGAAAAGAGACCCTTGGATCAAAAAGAGCTAGAGCCCTGGAGTCAGGTGACTTAGTCTACCACTGCATAGCTGTGACCTTGACATGAGGTCACAGTGAGGTCAGTTTCCTTGTTCTCGTAACCATGATTACGAGAATCACATGAACTGGCAGGTGTGAAAGTCTCAGTAATACAAATCACATTCTTGTGGGTGATTGAAACCACAAACAGGTACAGCGCCGAGATGGGTGAAATAATCCACATCTGCCAAGAAAAGGGCCAAAAATGCCCTTGTAGGAAAGGATGTTGTGAGAAAGAGTTAGCTAGTTCTAATGAGTGATTACTTACAGAGAAGTTGAGGAGAGGAAAAAGCCAGTAGTTATGTTAGGATTTCTTTTTGGTGATACTGGGAAAATAAAAGGGGAGGATGTCCTACAGAAACAGGACAGGTTAGGAAAGGCAAGCAGTTTTTCATGGGAAGTGGTGAGTTAGGCTTATAAGGGCCAAATATTAGTCTCCAAGTGGAAACATCCAGTGACAAATTTAATACATATGACAGAGACTCAGAGAGAGAATGAGGACAGAGATATAGAGGTAAAAGCCATCTGCTTCAAAGATTGATAGGTGAAGACAGGGCACTAGTGAGACCTGGAGGCACTGAACAGAGAGACAAGCAGAGGACTAGGAACCAACATTCCAATGGTGGACTCTGCCTGAAGTGCTCAGTTTCCTAGATGGCTGGTGGGCTGTTAAAACCAAGTCACCATGGGGTGCCTGAGTGTCTCATTCATAAAGCAGCTGCCTTCAGCTCTGGTCATGATCCCAAGGTCTTGGGATCAAGCCCTGCATCAGGCTCCCTGCTCAGTGGGAAGCCTGCTTCTCCTTCTCCCTCTACCTGCTGCTCTCCCTACTTGTCCTCGCTCTCTCTCTCTGTCAAATAAAGAAAGAAAATATTTTTTAATGTTAAATAAATAAATAAATAAAACCAAGTCACCAGACATCCATCATTCCAAGTGCTGCCCTTTAAATCGTCCTCCTCCAATTTAAACGTGAGGTAATTAATCAAACGAGACAACATTTTCAGAGATTTGTTCTTTTTTTTTTTTTTAAAGATTTTATTTATTTATTTGACAGACAGAGATCACAAGTAGGCAGAGAGGCAGGCAGAGAAAGAAGGAAGCCGGCTCCATGCCGAGCAGAGAGCCCAATGCGGGGCTTGATCCCAGGACCCTGAGATCATGACCTGAGCCAAAGGCAGAGGCTTAAACCACTGAGCCACCCAGATGCCCCAGAGATTTGTTCTTTTCTATACTAACCATCTCTTGTCTCTAGGCTCTTCTTCAAAGTCTTCATGGAATAGTTTCCTAAGCCTGTTGAAGTTTTTACTAGCTGTCTCCTTCAGTAAATATCTGCCAAGGAAAGTCCTCAAGTGTGTGGTATCTAATAAGCTGGACACTTAAAGCAGTTATTGAAATAGGGCCTGTGGACATGACAGCTTGTGATAACGACTCCAGAACTATTACTGGCAAACATTTCAAGGCTTTTCAAAAAAAATTTTTTTTTCTTTTTATTTCCTGGACCACTGACCTCATTAGCTCGGAAGCTCTAACTACTGTGTGAGCTTAATGCTGCACCCCATTGTCAGAGTCAATAATAGCCTGTCCTCTCTGGTCCAATTGCCTCTCAGGTTTTCTGTCATGAATACATTCACAATCCTTTATATTTCAAAGACAATGGATGTCCAAAATTTGGCCAGACAAATCCAGAGAAGTTTGGATTTTCTTTTATTACTGATTCTTGTTCTTTAAAACTTGGATAATTGAAAGTCATTCTTTGAGCTAACAAGGCTTTGGAGTTTTTATTTGGTTTGATTTGGTTGGCCCCCATCCTGACCGAATGAACAGAGCAAGGCATTTCATCCACATGTTTCATTTCCCTGCAGCCAGGCTTACCTCTATTACAAACACGTCTCAATGCCAGCTGCCCTGCGTCTCCTAAGAAAAGTGGCTCATGCCCTAGATGGCATGCGATGGGGATGTTCAGAAGGACTGGAATCAAGCTCTCCTGGCACCTAACAAGGCAACCACGTGGGGACCTCAGTTCTCATCCACAGAGATAAATACCATTTTACCACGTGTCCCCAGGGATATCCCCATACTTCCTCTAAAGAGTCCCCAAAAGAGAGTAAGAAGCATCATGTGAAATACGATCTTTATTTTAAGTGACTCAGAGCCCTTTTTCACTTTTCAAACATTGGCTCATTATCCAAGCACATTTAATAATTTCCTGTGTGGAGAGTTGTGCTAGGCATTTTACAAAGCTAATTAAACAGACACAGTGTCTAACCGCTAGGCATTTATGATTTAAGGAAGATGAAGCAAGTGGAGCCAGAAAAACTAATTCAGGACATAAAGGAAATTAAACGAGTACCACACAACTGCGTAAATGAACTACACAGTAAATATGACACTGGTCTCTACTGGCATCAACAGGACCAGCCAGCCTGCGTGGGGACCCCTAAAGGTTCTAAAATGAGTTTACTGAAGTTCCTTGTGACTATTATTTATCTGTTCTATCCTGTATACTCAGGAGCTTGCTAAGCCTAATGAAATCAGATAACTGACAATACATTCTTGTCCTTCCATTCTGTAGACAGAGTTCCACAGAAGAAGACAGACACCTTCTAACACAGACCCTGTGCCCTCCTTAACGTATATAAGCTTCAATTCTATATGTCTCTGCTTGCTTCGTTGTAGTCTGTTTTAATGAGTCTGACTTAGGGTCTATTCTGGCCTCTCTAGACTTCCTTCCTAGAATTATCTGCCTGCCAAAAAGTCAGGTTTCTCCATTTCATTCTCAGTAACTTAACCATTTCAGAGAGGCACTAGCTGGGCACAGTAACTACAGTCAATGAAAGGGCCAGAGTCACCAGGGTTACTGCTGGATATCAGGAGTCCCAAGGTCCCCAGAGAACAATAATTGTATTATGACAGTGTGGGTTTGGATAACTTTACAAACTAGGTTAGGAAAATGAATACATTAGACCAAGGGCCTGACAAAGAGCTTAAAAGGAGAGGGTAAAGTTCTTGTTACTGCTCAGTAGCAAAGCAGAATTACATTTTTATTAAAGTGATCAGTTCTGCTGTGAAAATATTGGTTACTTTATACTAGTAAACAGAGGACAATATCCAAAACTGCTGCTGGGAGTAATCCAGGAGGGCCAGGAAAGACGTGGGATCTTCCATGGGGCCAAAGTGCCAGGAGACCCCTGCAGTTATTGGTCTGCAATCTACCCTGGTGCTACCATAGTAGCAATACACTGTAGTTCCGTGGTCCCTTCAGACCCAGTGCTCTACTGCTTCTGCACCTAAACAGGCATCTTTGACAAGGCTGGGAACTTCCTAGCAGGCCCAGCCCTGCCTTCTGTACCTTGCCACCTTCTTAGGGTCTGCTGCAGAGCAGAGTGCAAGTCCCTGCTCTTTCTGGAACCTATGCTCAGATTCCACTAATTCTCCCATCCTCTTTTTTGTAGCTTCTCAACAGTCCTATCCTCTCTATGGTGTTGTTGACCTCCAACATACCTTGCATACTTACTCAATTTAGACTTTTCAAAAATCCAGAAGGTGTGCATCTTGCAGGAAACTGGCTTTTGACTCAGAAACATAAGCCATTCCTGAGTCAAGAAGGCCATAAAACTTTATTTGCTTTGAAATGGGGAAAGGGAAAAATGTAGGAAGAAGAATTATTCTTAAGAGGTAGACTATGGCTATAACATAGACACAAAAGTCAGGGGTCTAACTCTGCCCAAGGCAAAGATGAGGCCCAGAGATGGTTAAACAGAGAAATGATTTTAAGATGAATCTCCACATATATAAAATTTACATTTAACATTCAAGAATATACATTTTGTAAATTAGGGATACCCTCCATAAATCATTTTTTTTTCCAATTCACAAATTAAACTCCAGGTGGTCCAAGAATGTAGCATAAATCATAGTTTTTAAGCATGTGGTAGATTTCCTAGTGATGACAATAACAGCAGTGACAATTATAATGAAAACACAAAATGGCATGAACTAATAAAAATTTTCTGACATTCATATATATTTTAGGTTTGCCTGGAGGGACTGTGGAGATCAAGTTAGTCCCTACTTTCTCTAGCCTTGTTCCCTATGCCTAATTGTAACATGCACAGAGACTGACATGAGTTTGAGTGATTGAGTGAAATCAGACACAATGAACTTCCCAGGTCCAGTAATTAATACCTTGTCAAGTAGGAAGACAGTGGTGCACTCAAGGGGAAAAGCCCAGGAGTAATTATACAGTGGCCAGGTTAGGACTCAGTAAGTGACACTGACTTATTGGCCCTGAGCTTCTGACATTGCCTGTCAAGATCGATTTATAACAGGAATGACTCATCTACCCTTCTCATTCTAAGATCAAGTGTGTGTCCTCTACTCAGGGGAGTCTAACTTTCTTTGGCAGACTGATGGAGTCAAAGTCTAATTAACATGAAGATAAATCACATGGAAGCCATTGCCTATTACCTGGTTCTCAGATAACCCATTCCATGTTCTACATTGCCACTGGTCTCTGCACCTTTTGAGAGGATCAATGCAAGGACCGCCCTGAATTAAATTACAGCGTTTCTTGGTGGAAAAAACAAAAATAAAACAAAATAAAAACCCGTGTCTACTGTAAAACAGAAAGCAGGAAAGAAGGATAAAAGCAGAAAGGAGACATATACTGAGCATCTTTAAGATACAACTAGGCTCTTTCTGCGTGTTTGTCATATAAACGCATACTATTGTTTGTGTTTTTCACAAGTCTGCTGGATCCCACCAAAAAGCCACGTCACATAGTAGAATTGCCTTGGACATAATGACTCAGGCTGGGAGTGCCTCGGGCTTGGCCAGATAGGGATTATTTCGTATGTCTGAGGAACCTGTGGAGGACCTATGTCAGCGGTATATAAGCAAATGAATTCCAGTAAATGCTGCAAAAATTGAGAAAAGCAAAATATTGTGTGGCCAATATATATATCCTTGTTCTATCATTTTCTAGCTGACAAACTTGAGATCAGGTCCTTGACTTAAGCCTCAGTTTCTTCATCTCTAAAATAGGTAATTAAATGGTAGAATGTGTGTAAAGTCCTTACCACAATGCTTGGTAGGTATCAGGTGTTTTGTCATAACTTTTACAGAAATAAAAGACAGGAAGAAGAACTGGTTTGGAACAGAGAATGAGTTTGATTTTAGACTCTGTGAACTCAAAGGTCCAGAAGCACTACCAGGTAAAAGGTTGGAAACATATTAAAATCAATATTGAAATCAGGCCAATTAAGAACTCTTCAATGGCCTCTAAGTGTTCAAAAGAAGAGTTGCATTCTCTCACTTTAAATCAAAACCTAAAAATGATTAAGCTTAGTGAGGAAGACAGAATAGGCCAAAAGCTAAGCCTGTTCAACCCAAGAGTTACCCCAGTTGTGAATTCAAAAGAAAAGCTCTTAAGGAAATTAAAAGTGCTACTCCAGTGAACACACAAACGCTAGCTATCTTCACCACCATCACCAGGATGAAGGGACTCAACAGGGGCAGGATGAGAGAATAAGAGCCCACAGCTGGAAGCCAAGAGCTATTGTCTGAGACTTGCTCAGTTAAGAAGTTCAACGGTTTAAAATCTAAAACACATTTTACATTATAATTTCTAAGGTCAATGAGATTTGTATCTTATATAAAGTTTGACTCATTTCATTTTTCAGAAATTTAGTTACACATCCAAAACTTCCATAAATTCCATAATAGGGTGTTTATAATACTAACTGGATGAAGTCATACTTAATATCCTGCTATTATAAATGTTATTTGTGACTTGATTTTACTGTGTTTTCTACATAGCACTATATGTTGTTATTTTTTTAAAGAGGAAACAGTTAGCACTTTATAGAACAAAGCTGACTTTATATAAAACAGCTAAGTCTTCAAATACAGGATGAGATTAAATTTAATTTTGGCTAGGTAGCATGTTAGTAAATCACTTCCCAGAACAAAATGGAGAAATAATGGAATAAAGCCTTATCATGAACATGAAATTTTGAAATAGTATTAGTCAAGATCTCAGTAGTATTTCTCAATTAAAATAGTAGTTTATATGTCTATGTCTATCTTTTTTAAACTGGGATAAAATAAACATAATATGAAGTTTATTGCCTTAACCACTTTTAACTATACAGTTCAATAGTATTAGGTACATATACACTTTTTGCAACCTATCTCCAAAACTCTTTTTATCTTGCAAAGTTGAAGCTTTAAATCCTTTAATCAACTCTCTATTCACCCTCCCGCTAGCCCCTGGCAATTACCATTCTACTTTCTGTCTCTATGATTTTGACTGTTCTTAAGGTGTCTCTTGTAAATGGAATCAAACAGTATTTGTCTTTTTTTGTGACTGGCCTACTTAGTATAATCTCAAGTTTTTTCCATACTAAAGCATGTGTCAAAATGTCTTTTTAAGGCTGAAAAATATTCCAAAAATATTGTATGTATATATCACATTTTGTTTATCCATTCATCCATCAATCAATATCCATCATCCATCAATTATGAATAGTGCTGCTACGAACAGGGATGTACAAGTATCTCTCTAAGGGGTACCTGGATGGCTCTGTTGGTTAAGCCTTTGACTCTTGATTTTGGCTCAGGTCATGATCTCAGGGCTGTGAGATGCAGGCGTGTGTCAGGCTCCTGCTTAGTGCAGAGTTTGCTTGAGATTCTTTCCCCCTCCTTGCCCCTCTCCCTATGATCCTCCTCCCCAACATACTCTCTCTCAATAAAATAAATAAATTAATTACAATTACCTGTCAGTAGAAGCACTAACTCTTTGACTGGATTTTCAGGGGCAGTCAAAATAGAACTTCAGGGACGCCTGGGTGGCTCAGTTGGTTAAGTAGCTGCCTTTGGCTCAGGTTATGATCCCAGGGTCCTGGGATCGAGTCCTACATCGGGCTCCTTGCTCGGCAGGGAGCCTGCTTCTCCCTCTGCCTCTGCCTGCCTCTTTGTCTGCCTGTGCTGGCTCGATCTCTCTCCCTCTGTCTCTGGCAAATAAATAAATAAAATCTTTAAAAAAAAAAAAAAAAAAGAACTTCAGTCCATGCTCCTAACAGACCCTGCTCTGTTGTGTTCTTCTTTCCTTGCTTTGCGCATGCTGTCCGCCCTCCTATGTTTCCTCCACCTGCTGAAATATCCTCACCCCTTAGAAATGATTTCACTTGGTATTTGTGCTGAGTATTCAAAATGACCCTTCCAAATCTGAGTGTCTATCAGTCTGTGATTCATTGATGTAGTTTCCATGCATCTGTGTACCTGCCCTTAAAAATAGTCTCCATATTCATAATTTCATATTCAATGTCTTATTCTCCACTACACTAAAAACCTTAAGGACAGGGAAGCGATCTATTTCATTTGTTGCTACAACCCCAGTGCTCTACATTGCTAGTCAACTGATTGTTGTTCAGTATTGAAGGCTTCATATTTTCCTAAGTATGATTTCTGCTCTCCCTTTTGAAATTCTAAACTCTTAGAATTGAATCAAATTCACAAATGGGCCCTCTGGAGATATTCCGAAGTCTCTTTATTCAGGGCTTAAATTACCCAGTTTGACTGTATTGATCATACCAAAGAGATAATGGCTAAATATCTGCTTCCCTGGGGCAGTATAGTCAGACATCACTAGATTTCATATTGGACTTTCTGCAATTAGCTCCCTTTCCCTTAATTATAATCATTGTCTTCCACATGCTCTATGTTAATAAATAAATTATGATTATCTAATATTAAAAGGATCTCATGGAAATGGATTTGAGAAATATTATTCAATAGGCAGAGCATTACTATCTCTGTGAGAAGTTGAAAACCTATCTCCTTTTTAATTGGTTTGTTTTATTATTCTTTTCCTGCTCTGTTGGACAGAATACAATAAAAAGAATCACTACTTTTGCCAGGGAGAGACAACATAAAAATAAGTTAAAACAGGAGACAACTCTACATGCATAGTGCAATTTTAAAGTAAAATTAGAATACGTAATAAAACTCAAAATGAGTTGCAGCTGTGGTTTGAAAATCTTAAATATATTATTGAAGAGAAAATTTAGAAATAAACAATCTCCCACACATGAACAAATCAGTGTACATATGCAAATAAAATTAATCCATGCTATAAATGCTAAAAAGAAATCCATAAACCATGTAGTAAGCTGCCATCTTTCCAGATGAGTTGGAGGAGAAAGTCGGAGGAGCTCCCATCCTACTGAGCCTGGGGAGGGAACAGGAGAGACGAAGAGATCAGTAAGCCAGGGAGAGGGAGGTGGAAGCAAAGCCAGGATGTGATATTAAGGTAAACAACTAAGAGAAACCTGAAGGCCTTCCAGAGAGGAAACAGGAGGGGAGAACACAGGTAGTCAAGAGAACACAGTGAGGAGAGAGGCCCAGGCTCCTACACCAGAGGGGTTAGCACTTTGGGCTGGGAATTCCGCATTTCTCTGACTGTGTGCCTGCTCACCTTTTACCAGCCCAGAAGCAGCATCTTAAAGGAGGTAAACCAGATTGTACCTGCCCATCTTTTACTTCCTGTTTGATTTTAAGCTCCTGTAGGCCAGAATCTGTCATTGACTCATAATTATACATATTCCAATGTAAGAACTTGTGCACCATAAAATGCTTAGTGCGTGTTTAAAAAATTAAGAGATGGATGAGATACTGCAGTATCCTAGAGTCCACACTGAAGTATTAATTCAGATTATTTGGTGCTCTATAACCAAGGTCTTCATGGATGACAACTTTCTGGGATAGTTCTGATTAACCCCTGTCCCAATAGAGTCCCCCCCCAGCTTCACTCTCAAAAGTACCTAGGTTTCAGAAATAAATTTTATGGTGTCTCGAGTCATAAGACAGTCTGAAAGGTGATTTCTAGAATTCCCTGTCCCGTTGTTCACTGGTCCTTGTTTCTTTCTGATTAAAACAGAGAACAGACTATGCAAATTCATACAGCAAATACCCAGACTCTGGATTACAAATATACATGTTTATTTATCATTATTCTGACATTAGCAAATTTTTTTCTACAAAAAGTATTTTCTAAACTCAGTGAGTATGTATAGCTTACATAATGTTTTCTATCATCAATTTTTCCCAGTATGAATGTACAGCAGAAATGCTACCACTTTCAAGCTTCTAGAATATCAGTATAATAGTTCATTAAATATCAGGCCACACCTATATTGAAAATTGGTTTTTTATATATGTATTCATACACACACACACATACACATGCACATGCATACACATATTTGTGGGAATGGAAACATACTTCGATGCTCCCAGAAACATAAAAAAGACTTTGTAGCACGGGTGCCTTACTTGGCCATCATTTCACTGTTGGATTTGTTTAAAAAGATAAATAAGATTTAAATTTTACCTTTTCCAAAAACATTTTAAAATTGCTTTTAAGCGCATCTTACTCAGTGCAGCACTAGCTTATCCCATGTCATTTATAGGAGTTTAAAAAAAAAAAAATCACCTCGCTGGATGGACCAAATAGAAAAAGGGCCCTTTTCCCTTAGCTGAGTTTGGGGCTGGATCACAAGCTGGATTTCATCTGTTTGCTCCTGCAAATGCGAGTCGTGAGCCTGATGTAAAACTAATTTTTTCCCACTTACAAAATACAGTCACATAAAGGTTGCCTGTGAAGTAAATCACCATATTTTACATCCTATTTATTTTTATTACAGCTTTTCAACAGTGTCAATCTGAGAGGAAAAAAAAAAGCAAGCCTCATAACGTGTGTGTGTGTGTGTGTGTGTGTGTGTGTGTGTAGGTGGCAGGGAGATTCTACTTCATACTGCAGAGAAGCCTGAAGTTTAAAGAAATGTAACAAGCATTTGATAAGATCATAAATCTATAATTCATATATAAAAACCTATGAATTAGAAATAGCTGGAATGCTTTAATTTCAGGATTGTATGCCAAAGACCGAAGATTATGAGAACAGACCAAACTGAGCTTAAAAGTCTTTAGTTTTTAATTAAACCTCTAAAAAGTGACATGAAAACTTGCTCTTCTCTTACATGGTTCTCAGATTCAGCTTCTCAACAGTGGTTGCAGAGAGGTGGTTAAAATAATGATAATGACGATGATGATGAATATTAGTAACTGGCTGCAGGACTAATGAAGAACAAAACCACCAATGTGAGAGAGTGGGATTCAGAATGTGTCAGAAGCGGGCATTGGTGGTATAGTGGTGAGCATAGCTGCCTTCCAGAATGTGGCAGAAAGCAGCAGATGAAAGAATGAGAGCTCCAAATCCATACAAGAATCACAGCAATTGTGGAGCTCAACAGTCACCAAAAATCTATGACTGAGAGGACCCCCAAATTCTGAAAGCATGCCTTGGTAAAGGAAAGCAAGCACTTCCCTGATTTACGACACATGTAGGAGTGCATTTGTGTGCCTCCAATACCTGGGTGAGGAGACATACGGGTAGCTTTCTATTTTATCTCGTGCTATAATTACAACATAAAAATAAAACCGTTGGACAGGCTTTAGCATAGATGTTATCACTGGAGTGGTACTGTATAAACAGTATTTTTATGTACTCGGAACTGATCTGCCCATTGTTTATTTCTGCTATTACAATGGCCCCAAATCCAAATGAAATAAATGTTTAAAATGGTATTGTTTTATCAAAATACTTGTGGTTTCCTAGAATAAGAGTAAACCATTCCACATCTTGATGTGACATTTTTACTGACTGGTAAACCAAATAATTCCAACTGCACTTATCTGTGAGGAACACAATCTAGAGAATGCAGTCCTGAAGGAAACATTGCTGGTTGAGCAGGAAAGAAATCACATCATTAACTGTCCTTATCACGGTATTTCCTTTTGATGCCAGACTCTTCGGTGAGCGTTCAACCTGAGATTTATTTATTCAACAAGATTTTGAATGGATTTGTTAAAAAAAAAAACCAACAAAAAACAAAACAAAACAAAAAACAGGCAGTGTTCATACTAGTAAGTCCCCATAGCTTTCCATTAAAGATTCTTTTTACAGTTTAGTATATCTTTCAGTTGACATTTACACTTTGTGAATAGATTCCATTTCCTTTATTGTCACTTTTCTTCATCCTAGTACTTTGAGACATACAACATGGCTAAATGTAGCTTTCCTTCCTCACCTCTACATCTGCCATTACTGGACTGCCACTATGCCATAACCTATTGATTTATATGTTCTCCCCAAAATACTTTATTTCCAATCATAAAGCTTCAACTTAAAACTAAGTTCCCCCTTCACCCCACAAAATACCTCAGCACCCAGTTTAGGTGCTGGTTCACTTCCTTGCAATGGTTTGGAGCCATTCCCTGTGAACCAATTTGCATAGTGACTGAAAAAAGCACATCCTGAGAAACACTGGTACCAACAAATAAAGGAGATCAGAAGTACCTTTTAAGAGGTCAAAAAAGTGAAGTTATAGCACAAAAATAAAATTAAGTACTAAAATAAATTTTTTCTGGGGAGCACCTGGCTGGCTCTGTTGGTAAGTCACGTGAATCCTGATCTTGGGGTCATGAGCTTGAGCCCCACATTGGGCAGAGAGAATACTTAAAAAAAAATTTTTTTTTTTAAATAAAATTTCCTGGGAAACCTGTAGTCTCTATGAGGAATCTTGGACAGAGAGTGTGGGCAAACAAGTTAAAATCAAAGGAAAGGGAAGAGAAGTATACCCAAACACTGCTCAGTACTTAGCATCTGCACGTGTAGCTTGTCACTACTCCTTCCTTATAGGGAACAAAGGCACACACATTCTGTGTCTAGACCAGGACAGCTACCCATCAGCCAGCAGACCCACTAACGTGAAATGCCTTCTTAACAAGAGAGATTGTTTAAACAAACAAGCAAAAGAAATAGCATTATTTATAAGACATAATCTTGTCTTTTACCTTTTGGCTCAGGATGCTCTTTATATATCAATATAAACATGCAGAACCCAAAATGCCACTCACTGAGAGCAAAGTCAATCTTTTAAATCTAATTTTCCTTGACAATCAAGTATATGTATCCAGTGGGTCACTAAACCTAAAGCTCTTTAAGAAGAGTGACTAAGTGTTAATGATTGCTACCGTGTGTGCCAGATGAATGAAGGCAGGCATGGGTGACATTTTCCAAAAGCTAGAATGATTGCTACATGATGGCGATTACTGATAATAATAAAATAGCACCATTCACAGAGTGCATACTCTGTAAAAACACTATACAAAGGTTCAACACAGTGTCCCTGCAACCACACTGTGAGCGCCAAGATTAACCTCGTTTTTCAGGTAAGATCATTAAGGCCCAAAAAGGTTAGGTCACCTCCCCATATCATATAGTCCAGTAGGGCAGTACCACAATTATGACCAAGGCCTTTCTGATGTCAGATCCTGAGCCATATGCCCTACAAATTTTGAAAAGGTAAAAATAAGCCTTCTCCTTAGAAAAGTAATCATACAAAGGATGCTTGGAAAACTGGGTGTTTTCATGTCAGTCCTCCTCAATTAATTATTTGTTATTTATACTGAATCTATTTTCAGAAGGGATTTGAGGCAAATTCCTGAGTAGAGAATAGGATAGGTATATACATATGCATGTGGATAAATGTGTGATCGTATCAGCTTCTACAATGAATGGCTGGGAAGCAAGACTGATGAGAACAGAGGCTCTAACAGAGGGTGGTCATGGACAGCAAGTCTGATGAGAACAGAGGCTCTAACAGGGTGGTCATGGACAGCAAGTCGTGACAAACACACAAACCCGCTTCCTGTTGATTTAATCTTCCTCTGCCCCACAATACTACGAAGTGTGAAATAATTAAAAGCTGAAGCCGGGCACCAATCTGTTTGCATTCAGATTCTGTGCAGTTTCATGTCAGTTTGTTCGTTTCTCCTAGTCTCAATTTATTTGTCTTTAAAAAGGAAAGGACAATAGTTATCATACTTTCCTCAAAGAGTTGTAAGTAAAAGAACGCTACAAATAAAGTTCCTTGCATAGCCCCAGCTGGTAGGCACTCAAAAGAAAAGAAAAGTTTTGGCAGCAGGAAATGCTACGAATAAAATCACTGAGTAACAGCAAGAAGTCCTGTTTCGACCACTCCTATAATTTTCCCCTACCTCCTTTCTCAAAAGTAAACGTGAAAATTACAAAAGCGCAATCCAAGGAATGCTTCCTGATGTGAAATCTTACATTAGTGCTCTCCAAGAATCTCATAAAACCACCAGAAGCAGAACAGCAAGGAAAGAAAAAAAAAAAAAAAATAGTTCCTTCAATAGCAATAGCAATGTCCATGATGTCCCTGGAGAGCTGAGGCATTTATTAAGTGTTGCTTTGGAAGATGTTAGGAAAGATGATTAAAAATAACAACAAAGGATGACCAGATTCATTGGTGCCTGTGAGTAAAGGCCCTGGCAGTTCCTGAGCCAATTAGAAAGGCTGGAACAGCCAGGTCAACCGAGGGTCAATCTATATCCAGAAGCCAATAATAGATAATAAATACATTGTTCTGGAGTTTCTTGGTGAATGTGGTTTATTAGTACAAGGACGAACAATCTTTAATGAAACCCAGGTTTATTGACAAACAAAAGGAGCCCTGGGAGAAAAGGTCCATTTCCTCTCCTGAATGTCCATGCATTTGTGTGACGGTTTTGTTTATTTTTCCTACTAGGAATGTTCTTCTAATGAATAACGTGCATTTATTATCTCTCTGAGGCATGTGATTTACAAGTGTTTTGTTATCCCCCCTTTATTAGTCTCTTAATCATATTCTCTTGCTGCGGAGACTTTGGCATTGAACTATATTGGAAACCATTAAGTTTGTCTAAACATCACAAGCAGTGAGGTTAATTCCACTTCTAAAGATCGCTTTGGACAGCGGAAGACATGAATAGAACTAGAAGCATATTTGATGTCACTAACCTTAGAGACAAGAGCATCTAATACAATTCATTAAGTATAATTGAAATAGAAATCCTACAATGAGAACGTAACAAGGAACATTGTGTAAATTGACTTTTTGAAGTATATCCTTCCCTCGGTGCACATATTCAGCTCCCATTAATTTTAATGGACATAACTTGCTCATATATCAATTGAAAGATTTCACCTGCTTCTGTGTAAAACTAGCTGCATAAAGAAAAAGGTGCCCATGAAGAAAAAGTGAGAATGCTCATAAAGACTGCTTCTATAATTGAGTCCAAGAGTACCACAGATAATTAAATATAAGTTATTGCATTGAATAATAAAGGAGGAATTGTTATGAAATGAAGCCAATTGTTGTTGCTGTTTTAAAAATAAAGCCCCTAGGAAAATAATGTTGAGATCAAGTCCTGTGTATCCTGGACTTCTTTCCCACTCAAAACCCGGTGCTCCTGTAAGAACTGTGAGCTGAAGACAGAGACTCTGTCTTGTTCCCCAGCACTGTATACATGGCATGAATCTGCCATACAAAAGACACTCTGCAAATACTTGGCAAAATGAAATGGACTTTCTATTGTTTCTTAAATTCTCTTCGAACTTCCACACCTCTGGGCTTCTACTCACATTGATCCTCTGCCTGGAATGTCTTCATGCACTGGCCCCAATCTTCAATTGCTAAATTCCCAGCCTCCTGATGAAGAACCCATCCAATGTTAGGAAATTTTTGATTTTACCAAGTGAATGCTGATAGATCAGTGCAGTCCCAGAATCCCATTATACTCTTAAAACTTCATAAAGACGTCAAAGACATTTTGTTTAAATTAATTATACTTATTGTTTACCATATTAGAAATTGAAACAAAAAGCTTAAATATTAATTCATTAAAGCCAACAATAATAAACTCATTACATTTTGGCATAAGTAATACAATTTTTGTGAAAAATAACTATATTCCCCAAAATATTAATAGATTGACCTTGCTTTACATCTTACAAATCTCTTTCAGATGGGTTCTCATATAGAACCCATGGTTTAATAGAAGACAGATGGGTTCTCATATCTGCCTTCACAGTTAATACATTGCAACTTACTGTGTGATTGAAACATGTAAAGAAAAACTAGTTTCACATTATACATAGTTGGAAAAGGAAGGAGTATTTTGGTAGCCTTTTCAGATAATTGTGGGTGTTTCTTTTTTGATGCTCTACCAAATCTTTCAAAGGGTAAAACTTTCTTAAATGTTAGTTTCAATGTGGAATCTGAAACAATATTAATGAATTTTTCATACTGTTAAATTCTTGTTCTATTTTGCACTTAGAATAAACTGTCTACCCATGCATGATTTTTTAACATTAGTATTCATCATTTGAAAAATACTCATTCATTAGTTATGCAGAATTTCCAAATATTCAACTCCATAGACTTCTAAAAACTACATTACTATCACTGGCAATCTCATCATTAAAAACCTTCAACTATTGAAAAACCATAAAACTCATGAAAAGTTGCCCAAAATTCCAATTTTTACTAGGAAGTTTATGTCTTATCACTGACAACAAATACTGCCAAATGGTTTTCTTTGAAGTGATAAGCTCACTTAATTCATTTTGAGAAAATGTCTACCAA
Organism: Neogale vison; assembly: GCF_020171115.1. Taxonomy (NCBI): domain Eukaryota; kingdom Metazoa; phylum Chordata; class Mammalia; order Carnivora; family Mustelidae; genus Neogale; species Neogale vison. The sequence continues at coordinate 46,761,264 of NC_058091.1, read as the reverse complement.
AAACCCAGGTCTGAATAATCAATTTGTCAATCATTGTGCCATGAAAAAAAAAAAAACTGCTAACTTAGCTCATAACAAAAATAATTGTGCAAATGTTTGTCCTAAGATGACCATTGTACTTCAATATTCCATAGAAATTCCCATTTCATCACATGGGATATTAAAAACACACATATGCAAGGATCAAGATTTGATAAAATCAGTGATTTTCACTGCTTCCCCAAGGACGTTCCTAGGTGAAACTAGCATTTTGTTTTATCATGAGTGTGTGGCAATTAAGGAATACGATGACTTCCCATGCAATTGGAGCCACTGTCTTGATTTCCGCAACAGCGTTTCTATCCACTGTTGTTTTTGTTCTGTCATTACAAGTGATACAGTGAAAGGAGAAATATCATTTTGGATTATTTTGAAGTAATTTTAACCACATGGACCCCCTGAAAAGATCATGGGGAGCCCCAGGGCCTTGTGGCCCCACTTTGAGAACCACTGTGATACAGACTTCAATGCTGACCTTGAACCAATCACTTAACCATATCTGTAAAACAGGGATAATAAATCCTGACATATTGGGTTATTGTGAGAATGACATAACATATGGAAAGCACCGTATGCTACCTGTCACATATTCAGTACTGAACTAATCTTATTCTCTTGTCAGCTCCCCAGACTTAACTTTATATCTACGGCTACAGTTAGAACATGGCTTATAAAAATGCTCTTTTGTTTTATTTCCCTCTTAGATAATAACTCCTTTCTGTACCTTACTCAAATTTTCTATCCTAGGTAGGGAGTCATTGTCTGATGTACCTGTAAGGCCTTCCACCTTCTCTCTCTCTCTCTCTCTCTCTCTCACACACACACACACACACACACAATTTTGTTTACCACTGCAAACTGGAAGACCCCTTGAGATGGATCTGTGATTCCCCCAAAGAAGAATTTTTTTTAAAAAGTTAATCCTTGAAACATCTGCTTCAAAATAAACCCAAACATTAAAATAATGATTCCTGGGGTGCCTGGGTGCCTCAGTCAGTTGGGCATCCAACTCTTGGTTTTGGCTCAGGTCATGATCTATGGGTCATGGGATCCAGCCCTGCAGGTCAGGTTCCCCACTTATCAGGCAGTCTGCTTGAAGACTCTCTCCCTCTGCCCCTCCCCCCCACTCACATGAACATGCATGCTTTTTCATAAATTAATAAATCTTTAAAAAGGAAGAGTAATAGTAAAATAAAAAAATGATTCCTGGCCCCCTCCCAGAACTACAAAATCTGTATCTTTGGTGGTCAAGCCGAGAACTTCATTTCAATAGTTCCCCAAGTGTTTCCTATACCCTTTCAAGTTGGATCTCCAAGGGAATTCATTAGTCTGGCTTAAGAAATCCTACCTCATAAAAGCTATTATATGGCTGATACTCCATCAATATACATTAATCTGAATATACACATACTTTGGAAATCAATGAAATGGCTAGAAGCTCATAGAAGTTTAAAGTCTAAACAATCCCCATATTTCCCAAACCCTCACTAATCAGCATAATTACTTGAGGGTTGTGGTTTGGTTTAGTTTTAAAGCAAGCATTTACTCAGGCTTTTCTTCTAGAGGTTATGATTAGGAAGGCATGGAGTGAGATCTGAATATTTAAAAGTTTTTATAAAGTTTCCCTCTAGTGATTACCATCATGAGGACTTTTTTAAGAACCATTTTGTGTTCCTCTGCATAACGCTTGTTTTGGTAAAAAACACAAGATATACCTCCTGTCCCTACAGGTTTATTTGATCTCAGACTTAGATAATTAATAAATCCAGATTTATCTTTGACAAACGTTTTTCCTTGCCAACTTGTTTTCTTTGCATTTATAAATCATAAGATCACTCTAGGATAGTGGCTTTCAAAATTTGCTGCACTATGGAATAACTTGAAGAAATTTTAAATATCCCAACAGGACCCTAATCCAATTAAATTATAATCTCTAGGCATCAGTATCTATTTAAAACTCTTCAAATGATTCCACCTTGCCGCCAAGTTTGAAAACTATTGCTCCAGAATTTATGGTCAGAATTGTAAGAAATTAAAATATGTTTCTTTTACTTCCTCTCATCAACCCTGGCCATAAAAACCCTCCTGCTATTTTGGATATAAAACAGAAAGAGAGAAGTTGAAGATTAGGAAAAAGAGGTGGGATGTGAAGTAGGAAAAAGTAGAGGGATCACTAGTAATAACTACTACTTTGTTAGTGTCTAGTATGTGCTCGCAATTTTTTCTGAGCTATGTAAGATTATATTGCAATGCCTCTCTGCCTGAAAATACTTCAGTGTATTCAGCTCCATACCTGTAAGGATGTCCAAAATCCAAAACACAGACAAAACCAAATGCTAATGAGGATACAGAGCAACAGAAACTTCTCCCATTGCTGTTGGGAGTGCAAAATGGAACCATCACTTTGGAAGACAGTTTCTTATAATACCAAATACCCTCTTACCATACAATCCAGCAACTGTGCTGCTTTGTATTTATTTAAAGGAGGTGAAAACATGCATCCATCTAAAGCCCTGCTCACAGATGTTTATAGCAGTTTTATTCATAATTGCCAAATCTTGAAGCAACCAAGATGTGCTTCAGAATGTGAAGGGATAAACTGTGGTATGTCCAGAAAATAGAGTATTAGTCCTCACTAAAAAGAAATGAGCTATTGAGCCATGAAAAGACAGAGAGGAACATTAAATACAAATTAGTAAATGAAAGAAGTCAATCTGCGCAATTCCAACCATATAACATTCTGGGAAAGGCAAAACTATAGAGCGAGTGAAAATATCAGGGATTGCTAGAGGTTAGTGGTGAGGAAGGACTAGATAAACAGAACACAGGGAATATTTAGGGCAGTGAAACTACATTGCACGAGACTATACGGGGTGTGAATACATGTCATACATTTTTCCAAATCCATAGAAGACCCAACTCTAAGAGTGAACCCTAATGTAAACTCTGGACCTTGGCTGATAATGACCCCAGTGTAGGTTCATCAGTTGTAACGCATGCACCGCTCTGGTGGGGACTATGTTAATAATGGGGAAGGCTATGCATGTGTGGGGACCTGGGGAAAAGGAAAATCACTGTTAACTTCAGCTCAATTTTGCCATGAACATAAAGCTTCTCTGAAAAATAGTCTACTAAAAAGAAAAAAGTTAAGTACCAAAAACTTAAGTAGGTTCCTTCCATTTTCTGCTATGCCATCCACCTCTTCAGCATATTGACTGTTTTCTTAGGCTGACCTCCACCCCTCCTCAGCTCAAGATGTCTGGCTCAGTTTCAAGTGTTCTGTGAGGTGTTAAACATATCTTTTGTGGTCTCTTTTTAAGAGGGAGGGAAAAAATTCTTCTTAGAAGGGTTCCATAGATTTCCCCTCATGTCTCACTGGCTGGGCTTTGTTGCATGCATGCATTTAAACCTAATTACTTATGAAAGAAAATGAGACCTCTACAATTGGCTTAGATGAATCATAAGTTACCTCCTTGATTGGAAAAAGCCCACCATCCTTGAGGGAAGTACACATAGGAAGGTGAGCAAAAATCAGAATTCTGTTTTCAAAGCGGAATGGTTATTGATGAAATCAAAAGTGCCTGTCACCTTCAACTTTCTGCCCTGTTGAGTCTTCCTCTAGAATCAGCCTCCTTTCCTTGAGGAAAAGGGCACTTCAGAAACAAACTGCAGCCAATAAATCAATAGATAAACTTATAGAAAGATAGAGAACATGGTAGGTTATTAATGGTACTGCTCACATAAATCCTTTTCTACCCCACATTTTAAAAGACTTTCTCAATTTTACTTTCAAGGGTATCATTATCATAAAACCCCTAAACTATGCCAAATTAATGTTTAAAAATCAGACCCTTTTTTAGTGGTTTACATTTGCTTTTCTGATCCAGAGAATAACATTTAAGATTTATTGAGTGACATCTGGTTAATTAAATGTCTATTTCCTCCCACCTCTTAAAGAGATCATAACACGGAAAGACAACACTGGGAGAATAATTAAAGTGCAGCCAAAGAGCAGGACTAACCTTGTAATTCAGTGTAATTAAAAATAAAACAAGAGCCGTATGCTGAGAGAATTGCCTGTCTTTATCAGGACACCTGTCTGTACCTTTGAAACCTTATTCTGGAAGTCTCCATTTTGCTTTTCTCCCTTTTTGTGTGCAAATGAAAATTTCATTTTCTATGGAATCGTTTTAGCAAAAATCTTTCTCTCTTCACCCTTCAAGAAAATTCACCCCCGATAAGACCAAAAGATAGTGTCCACCTATCTCTATACAGGAGAAGTGACCTCAAGTGTCAGGGGTCAGCCAAGAGAGAGCAACTTGCCTGACAGCTGTCATTGGTGGGAGAGGGCAATGATCCTAGGCCTTAGCCCTTCAGATGGCTGAGAGCAAGCCGGGGGATGACAGTGTATTAAAGACCTCTCCAGAATAATAAACCAATAAGAGTTTTAATGTGACACTTCCCCATACATTAATAAGCTCATACTTGATGTTTCATCTTTTTTTTTTAAGTTTTTATTTAAATTCCAGTTAACATACGGTCTCATGTTAGTTTTAGTGTTTCATCTTTTTCTAAAGGAAGAAATTTCCCACCCTTATCTTTCCAAAAAGCCTATGGACCAAATATCAGAGGAAATATAGCCTAAACGTGTGTCCCTAAAATTTTGTTTACCTTAGAGAAAAAGGAAAAGTACTTTTAAAGGGATTAGAAGGATCTCACGCCCTCATTCCCTACCAGAGGCTGTTACATCTCCTTCCAAAGTGGCAGTGAAGATCCACAGCTCAAAACACTATGTCTGAGTCTTGATTCCAGCATTTTCTACATATGGGTTACTAGCCACATCATTTACCCTCTCTTAGAATCATTTTCTTCAGCATGAAAATGATCATGGTAATTGGGCCTGTTTATCATGAGGATTAAATGAGATAACACATGCTTAGTGCCTGCTTGGTTAAACATCATCTGTTATTTCCTCCCATTTGGTCAAGACTGTGACATAGTGTCATGGGCTGAATTGTGTCTCTCCATATTCACATGTTGAACTTCCAACCTCCCATACTACCTCAGAATGTAACTGTATTGGGAGATAGGACCTTTATAGAAGTAATTATCAGGGTACCCGTGTGGCTCACTTAAGTGTCCAACTCTTGATACTGGCTCAGGTCATGATCTCAGGGTTTTGAGAATGAGCCCAGAGTCAGACTCTGCAGTAGGCACGGAGGCTGCTTAAGATTCTCTCTCTCCCCCTTCCTTTGTCCCTCTCTGACCCTTTCTCTTTCTCTCCCTCTCTAAACAAAATTTATAAATAAAGAAGAAATTATGGTCAAGTGAGATCATATGAGTAGATCTGAATGAATGTCTGGTGTTTTCCTATGATAAAAGAGAAAAACCAGGGAGGCACACACACAGATTCAAGGCCATGGGGGGACAGGGAAAAGGCAGCCATCTATAAGGCAAGGAGAGAGGCCTCAGGAGAAACCAACCCTGCCAACACCTTGATCTTAGACTTCAAGGCTCTAGAATTGTGAGAAAGTAAATTTCTTTTGTTTAAGCCACTTAGTCTGTGGTATTTTATTTAAGGCAGCCCTAGCAAACCAACATACAGAATATAGAAAAAAGTCTCAGAGGCCATCTCCCATTACCAAAAATCAGTCACTTGAGTTTTTTCTTTATATTAACCTCTCGAGTAAGGAAAAGAACCTCCACAAGTCATTGACATTTGTGTCATTGTCATGTTTAAAAATCTCTTTTGTTTTGTTTTGTCAATGAACTGTGTTTAGCACTGGCCTGGAAATAAGAGAGATGGCTTTAATCTGATCCTATTTAAAGGATCCATGGTTTCTGAACTGGCACTTAACTTCTCTGGACTAGAATTTTCTGAGAAAATTAGAGACAACCCAGATCATAAGGCTTTTAATATCTATGTTATTCACTGATAAAATGATGATTTCCAGATATTTTTGGCAGAAAAGAAATTTCAACTAATTGAGACATCCTGAACTCCTATCCTTGTTGTTTCTGATCATAACTATGTTTAAGCTTCTTCACTTCTTTAAATTCTATGTATTCTTCAAAGCTTATGTCTTAGTACCTCTGGGAAACTTTCCCCAATCTTCCCAAGTCAGGGTTCTGGTTCTGTCCTTTGAATTCCCATAGCAGCAACTGCTTTTATCTCTCTAGCATCATCACGTCCTACTTAGCATCATAGTTTCTTTTGTCCTTGTCTTGACTCTCCCACACTCCCCATAGCAGGGAGTTAAGCTCCTGATGAACTGCTTCTACTCTATGTGTGATTACTAGATCTTGGGAGCAGGAAGTGGTTTTACTCATCATATCTCTTACAGCCCACAGCATAGCACCCTCCACATGGCAGACACATGTTCAGAAATGGTCGAATCAAACTGGATGAAACTAAAATGAAAGAGAATTTTAATGCAAATATTTTCTATGATGAGGATTCATCATATTGTTAGTAAGTTTCTATGTCATTAAAACTTTAATTTAAAGCTGAAACTATAATGGTATAACATATGTTGGGATTAGGGCATATTAATAGAACATTTAAAAGAATCATTGTCTTTCAGCATTTCTGAGAAAATTTTTTTTAAGTCTGTCATTTGTCATGTTTGGTAATTCCAGTTGAAATAACAGTTGTGCAAATATTTTATAAAACATAAATTATTCCATAAACATTGTATTTTGAAAGTATTTAGTATGGATATAATATAGAACACCACTTTCTTGACTTGAAACCATAAAACAGAAAGATCTCCTACTGAGGATAAAGAGAAAAAAATCTACTTTTGTACTCATCCAATTTGGCAGATTCATGGCAATCAATAAGTTATATTTTATAAACTTCTTTTTTTTTACAAAAATGAACCATACCTTGTAAAAGGTTTAGCTTTTAATATCTAGAAAAGGCACATGGGTACTTTTATTTTTGTGCTTCCCAAGGTGATGAGTGTACGATCAGTAATAGACACAAACATTCATTGTGAGAATTGCACTGACTCAAATAATTGCACCAGATTCATCTGGTCAGTTAGTTCTTCGTTATCCACACTAACATAACCAGTCAAGGCTGTTTATCCCATTAGTCTGAATAGTGTATCAAGTGTTTCAAGAATGTGCCACAAATAAAACCTTTCTAAATCTCCCTGCCTGATCTCCTAACTTCTCCCTTTAATCCACTTCATATATTCATATCTGGTTAATTAATAACCCCAAGCAGAGTTTCCTTCTCTAGGCCTCTCTGCAGTGCTGCTAGGTTTTTTCTAAGTACTACTTCCCCCTTAAATAATGTGAGACGACAAGAACTAAACAGTAGATATGTCCCCAGATACGAGTGTTGCTGACCTAAGGGGGATGGGATAAAGAGAGAACTAGCAATACCTGTAAGACCCCTTTTGAAAGTTAACATTGTCACTTAAACTTTCCAATATGGAGCACCAAGCTAGGAACAGCTGAATATTGATTTGGATGAAATGTTCAGTAATTATAGTAAGAGGCCATGAGCTCCATTTTTAATGGAAGTTTTGTAGAATTATCTCCTATCGTCATAGTCCCACCACATAGTCCATGTTGCATCAAAACTTTATATTGATCGTGAGCTTCAGAGATCTTCTTTGGTCTTTTTCTAAGGTTTCCTTGTGTTTGTTAGTATTAGCCCTCATTTCTCTGCAATAAAATTAGCTTCACATTCCATCTCTGGTACAATTATAGCACCCAGAATAAGACTCTCACTGGAGAACATGATCAATTCTTTCAAAAGCACTGGAGGCCTTCCCAGAAGTACAGTCATTATTTTACTTGCTTCCATCTAACTGATATGGGAAATTTTTATAATACGTTTGCATTAGCATTTTTTTCAAGAAAACCAGAAATTTATTTTTCTCCAGAAATACATTAAGCTGTTTCTGCATTCAAACAACTCCTAATGCAATAGTTCAGTAGACCCCAAACTTATGTTATCTCATTTTATAATTTAATTCCCTAAATATCACTCACTTTGGTTTTTGTTACTCCCGAAGGATAAAATTTCATTTGTACAACTTTACAAAATATGCTTTTATAAGAAATCTTTTTTTGCAACCAAGTAATGAGTATAGCTAAAGCATCCCAAGGGGTTTCTGTTGTATACAAAAAACAAAGTTTCTACCTCTATGTTGAATGACTAAACTCTGTATTTACCTGTTCAATTACTTGCCTGCATAAATCCTCTAGACCTGATACCTCTAATTAGCATTCATAGTATCCCATATATACACAGTTATATTATCTGCTAATGCATACTTATATATTTCAATGGATTAAGTAAACATGCTGAGAAATTTATTTTGTAGTTTGGCCAAATATGCTTTACTTCCTACATAGTTATTTAGAAAGAACTAAAAGTAACACTGTTTTCCTACCTGAGTTTGGGCCCCGAGGTCTCTCATGAACTCATGATATGTATAGACTATGGAGATAAGAAAATCTTATTCTGAGACTGCACAAATGAATAAATGGATGATAGGTGATAAGATCTAGATTTTTCACTACTGAGACATTACAAGTCAAGGTAGAAGCAGAATGAAACATATGGCCTTGGGTTAGAGTCAGAAACATCAACATGAACTTACGTTTAGTTTAAAACAGATACAGATAGATACAGAAAAGACTTTACACATGTCCTAGCTCTGCCCACTGAAAGGGCCTAGAAACAACGATATCCTAGGAACAATGAACATATCCAATGCCCAGATCTGGGTTTCTAATAAAAGCCAGAGTTCCATGGAGAAATGATTGATTCTAGGACTTAGGCACAGAATATAAAAGATGAACCCAGAGAATCCGGCAATGTCAGAAAGTAAGGAAGCTCTCAATAAACAAAATGACTGGGACACATCAATGATGAGGGCACATCAAAATGATGGGGACACATGAGCCAAAATGAAAGTGTTCTCAAAGGCCAAAGCTGAAATAATTTGAGCAACAAAATAAGGTTGTAGTGAATTATAACCCACAGTATAAAATGCATATTTGTGAGCCTTTACTTATACAAATAAATTACTGAATAAATAAATGGAGAGAAGTGACAAATCTTCAATGCAGAAGAATTCCCAATAATTTATTTAGATACTACCCCTCAAGGAAATAAGGTTTTAACTCCTTACAGCTTGAGTGTGGACTGTACTTACTGACATGCTTTCAAATAAGGAAGCAGAGCAGGGGAGGGCCGTTAATTTCCAGTAGAGAAAGCTGGCAAACACTAGGTAAACCTTGTGATCAAGCTTAACATCATCATTAACAAGTAATGTTGATAGCCCGTACCCTTGCTATAATGAGAAGGGCACTTGATGTCTGTGGTATAATTTCAAAAATCTCATAATTCCAGGTTGATTAGGGGAGAACATTAGAAAACCCTAAATTGAGGGGCTTCTATAAAATATTCAACCAGTACTCCTCAAAATTGTCCAAGTCCTGAAAAACAAAGAAAATCTGAGAAAATGTCACAGCCAAGAACAGCCTAAAGAAACATGATAGCTAAATGTAATGTGTCTTTTGTGGTAATAGGATCCTGGAACAGAAAAAAAGAACATTAAGGGAAAACTAGTTAAATCCAAATAAAATGTAGACTTCAGTTCATTGTAAAGTGCCAATATTGGTTCCTTAGTTATGACAAAAGTTCCATAGTAAAGTAAAATGTTAATAATAGGGGAAACTTGGTGAGGAGTACTCTAGGTACTATATCTTTGTAACTTTCCTGTAAATCAAAAACTATTCTAAAAGAAAACCTTACTCAATTTTTTTTTTTTAATGTGAAAGCAAGTTTCAGTTGGTTTCCTAAAATAAGGAGCTCTGAGTTAAAGTTGTTTTGTTCTAGGACAACCAATGCAATAGACCCTCAAATCCTGAAAACAAAGCAGGTGCACATCTTTTATTCTTAAAGAAGACCCATCTGCAGTGGACTGGCCCAAAGAGCAGGTATTTTAGAAGGAAAAACTGAGCAGTTTTTTAACCCTGTGTTAATCCAATGAGTAAATCTGTCTTGATTCAATACTGTTCAAGTTCACTTCAGGAACAGTTCATATCTCCAACCCCTATGCTACCACACATTCTCCAATACAGGCAGTCCTTGCTTTGCAAGGCATTGTGGAACCAAAAGAGACTACACATGCAGAAATCTTCATAGTCACTGCAAAACAGTCTTCATAATCAATGGAAAATGTCGGCTTCCCTTGTGACTTTTAAACATTTTCGTTGAAACATTTAAAAAACTCATTATTGTAATTAATTGGGAAATGAGAAAGTAGTAAAATTTGTATTTATTTAGTATACTGTAATTTAAAACATTGGAAACATCGTGAATTAAATGTTTTCTTTCTTTGTAAAAAAAAATTATCAAGAGTAGTTTGAATGATGCTTGCCTTCATCTTGTTCTAGAACTTATCATATGGAAGGAGCATTTGTTCTATGCCTTGAAAAACTATCATACTCCTTTCTAAGTTTGGATAAGCTTCCAATATTCTATCCTTTGCTTTTCTAATGTCATGAAATATCTTCAAGAGTTCTTATAATGTGACGTTTTTGCTGGCATCACTTCCTCAGGGACATCTTTATGTTTTTCATTATAGCCACTTGCCTCATTAATGTCAGTAAATTCACCTTCACAGAGTTTCTCTGGCTCCATATCTAGAGTCCCAAATGAAGAAGTGTTAACACTTGCATGGTCAGCTACTTCTTCCATAACTGTTCAACTTAGATTTGAGTTTTACTTTTAGTATTATCACTCTTGTTTCCTTGTTGCACTTCATTTTTGATGGTCAATTTCCTCCTTTGGTTATCCATTTTTGTAAAGTGACATGTGGATTATCATCAGACAACAAGGATGTAACACAACTACACACTTCACTGTCTGTGCATAAACTGACCAACAGATACACAGTGACCAATCACCAAAGATTTTTAAGGAAGTGTCATAATTGGTTACTGACCTATACCACACAACTGTTATTTATTTATTTATCTTAAGATTTTATTTATTCATTTGGCAGAGTGAGAGAGATCACAAGGAGGCAGAGAGGCAGGCAGAGAGAGAAAGAAACAGACTCCCTGCTGAGCAGAGAGCCTGTTGCAGGGCTTGATCCCAGGATCCTGAGATCATGACCTGAGCTGAAGGCAGAGGTTTAACCCACTGAGCCACCCAGGTGCCCCACAACTGTTATTTACATAGGGAGTTGTGGACCAAAGATTTACAAGGGTAAGTTTGCACCCTGTGCAATTATTCACAGTTAGTGAACTAATATAGTAACTGAAATTTGAAACTTGATGTTGAGGAACTGTTATTATTTAACTAAGTTGTGGTAACTGAAATTCATGTTCATTAGAATCCCACAAAGCAAGAACTGTCTATAGTAGATTCATAGTGATAGTACAGTGATTATAAAGATGAATAAACAGAACTTGTGCTACTTCAGTTTTGTCAGTCTGTGATCAATTGATGTTTTGATTTGTGCCTAAAATTTCAAACAATGGAAAGAGTGCAAAAAAAACAGTTGTTGCTTAGTACATGTAAATTTTAGTTCATACTCAAAATTAGATTTCAATCTTCAAAACTGGGATTTATTTTTAGATACTTAATTTTTATTTATTTTTAAAAGATTTTTATTTATTTACCTGACGGACAGAGATCACAAGCAGGCTGAGAAGCAGGAAGAGAGAGGAGGAAGCAGGCTCCCTGTCAAGCAGAGAGTCTGATGCGGGGCTCAATCCCAGGACCCTGGGACCAAGACCTGAGCCGAAGGCAGAGGCTTTAACCCACTGAGCCACCCAGGCACCCCGATACTTAGTTTTTAAAAAACAAAGTACCAAAACTACTGAAAACAGCTTTGTCACATACAGAAGGAATGTGGTTTTTTTTTTTGTTTTTTTTTTTCCAATTTATTTATTTTCAGAAAAACAGTATTCATTATTTTTTCACCACACCCAGTGCTCCATGCAAGCTGTGCCCTCTATAATATCCACCACCTGGTACCCCAACCTCCCACCCCCCCGCCACTTCAAACCCCTCAGATTGTTTTTCAGAGTCCAGTCTCTCATGGTTCATCTCCCCTTCCAATTTACCCAAAAGCACATACCCTCCCCAATGTCCATAACCCTACACCCCTTCTCCCAACCCCCCTCCCCCCAGCAACCCACAGTTTGTTTCGTGAAATTAAGAGTCACTTATGGTTTGTCTCCTTCCCTATCCCATCTTGTTTCATGGATTCTTCTCCTACCCACTTAAGCCCCCATGTTGCATCACCACTCCCTCATATCAGGGAGATCATATGATAGTTGTCTTTCTCCGCTTGACTTATTTCGCTAAGCATGATACGCTCTAGTTCCATCCATGTTGTCACAAATGGCAAGATTTCGTTTCTTTTGATGGCCATTTACAATTGCACCCCAGACCATAAGATACCTAGGAATAAACCTAACCAAAGAGGCTAAGAATCTATACTCAGAAAACTATAAAGTACTCATGAAAGAAATTGAGGAAGACACAAAGAAATGGAAAAATGTTCCATGCTCCTGGATTGGAAGAATAAATATTGTGAAAATGTCTATGCTACCTAGAGCAATCTACACATTTAATGCAATTCCTATCAAAGTACCATCCATCTTTTTCAAAGAAATGGAACAAATAATTTTAAAATTTATATGGAACCGGAAAAGACCTCGAATAGCCAAAGGGATATTGAAAAACAAAGCCAAAGTTGGGGGCATCACAATTCCGGACTTCAAGCTTTATTACAAAGCTGTCATCATCAAGACAGCATGGTACTGGCACAAAAACAGACACATAGACCAATGGAACAGAATAGAGAGCCCAGAAATAGACCCTCAACTCTATGGTCAACTAATCTTCGACAAAGCAGGAAAGAATGTCCAATGGAAAAAAGACAGCCTCTTCAATAAATGGTGTTGGGAAAATTGGACAGCCACGTGCAGAAAAATGAAATTGGACCATTTCCTTACACCACACACAAAAATAAACTCAAAATGGATTAAGGATCTCAATGTGAGAAAGGAATCCATCAAAATCCTTGAGGAGAACACAGGCAGCAACCTCTTCGACCTCAGCTGCAGCAACATCTTCCTAGGAACATCGCCAAAGGCAAGGGAAGCAAGGGCAAAAATGAACTTTTGGGATTTCATCAAAATCAAAAGCTTTTGCACAGCAAAGCAAACAGTTAACAAAACCAAAAGACAACTGACAGAATGGGAGAAGATATTTGCAAACGACATATCAGATAAAGGACTAGTGTCCAAAATCTATAAAAAACTTAACAAACTCAACACCCAAAGAACAAATAATCCAATCAAGAAATGGGCAGAGGACATGAACAGACGTTTCTGCAAAGAAGACATCCAGATGGCCAACAGACACATGAAAAAGTGCTCCATATCACTCGGCATCAGGGAAATACAAATCAAAACCACAATGAGATATCACCTCACACCAGTCAGAATGGCTAAAATCAACAAGTCGGGAAATGACAGATGCTGGCGAGGATGCGGAGAAAGGGGAACCCTCCTACACTGTTGGTGGGAATGCAAGCTGGTGCAACCACTCTGGAAAACAGCATGGAGGTTCCTCAAAATGTTGAAAATAGAACTGCCCTATGACCCAGCAATTGCACTACTGGGAATTTACCCTAAGGAATGTGTTTTTTTAAAAAAATGATGGACTCTGTGTTCAAATGTGCCAGGTATGCTATAGGGTCTTTCTAAAAGGCAGATCTGATCTGGTAAAGACCCTGATCAAAATTTTTCACTTTTTATCACCTACATCAGTAATTCTTAACCACTATCATCTGTGAAAGTTTAAAAAACACAGATTCCCAGGATGTCTACACACAGATTGCAATGCACGTCTAGTTTAGGGCCTGGGAAACTGTACTCTTAAAACCTGTTGATGATTCACGCAGGCGCTGATCCACCAACACACATGTTATGTTAAGTTCTTTTGCATGGAAAGTAAGGGTCCTTAAAATCTGGAGTGTAATCCTACAAACTCATCTCCCGCTACTGATTCTCCCCACATTTTACAACTTATAACTTCTTATAGCTCCTGAATTAACTATGCATCTTTACACATTGTGTTCCAACTCCCATGAACTGTTCTAGTCTCCCAATCCCATGTCTGGGTCCACTTGGAAAACCTCATTCCTATTTAAGAGTTAACTCAAAGCTCATGTATTTTAGGTACCACCCCTTCCGTATACCTCCACTGCAGCAATTACCTCACACACTGCAGTAACTGAATAGTTCTGTGACAAACCTCTATGTATCTCCAGCATTCGGCGCATTACCCAGTTCTTTAATACCTGCTGTATCTAGCAAGAATGCTTCCCACTTTAAGTAACAGAAAGATGGCAGAGACTTAAAAAGAATAGAGATCTGTAATTCTTACATGATAAATCTTGAAGGAATTGAAGATTGGTGGGGATTCATCAGCTCAACAACTAAAGTTTGGCCTCTCTGTGATTCTCCAAGCCTTTCCCTCATACTTGCAGCCTCATGGTTGCAAGGAGGTGCTCACAGCTCAACGCATCACAGCCACAGAAAGGAGGAGTAAGAAAATTGTGCCTGTTGTCTATGTACTCTTTAATCAGAAAAGAAACATTTTCCAAAAACCCCTCAGCAAACTCCCTGTGAGGACTCGTTTGCCAGAACTAGGTCACATGACCACCACGAGCTACAAAGGAGGCTAAGGAAGTAGATAGGATTGGTGTGTGACAGGATTAGTATGATTAATTTATAACATTAGATTAATTATGACCCATGGTTTCAGACAGTACAACATTGGTCTGAATAAAATTACATTTCTGTTAACAGAGAAGAGAAGGGAATGGATATTGGGCATACACTGTCAGTATCTGCCACAGTAGGTATTCTATGACTGTTATAAGTACAAATGAGAGAATAAATGTATGAAAGACTAAATGATTAACTTTCGAGATAAAGATAGGCAGATAATTCTGATAATTGAATAGAGTGGAGAAGCCAAGGGTATATATATAGCAATGCAGACTGATACAAGTAACAGAAAACTCAACTCCTACAATTCTAGGCAAAGACAAAACAAAGGACTTACTTTGTGTGTCTCTGTGTAGCTTTCCTCATTGACAGAGCATTAGACAGCTCTAGGCTTAGCAGCTTCAAGTTCATAGGAAGTGCAGGGGGAAGGGCACAGAAAGCACCACAGAAGCCAGAGAAGGAAGGAATAAGTTCATGCTCAGGCTAGCATTGTATGGCCACCCTGGCCCAGCAGTTCCATCCATCACTTGGACTGAGTCAGGGGAGGGTGAAGAAAATCAGGAGCTATTACCAGCAGAAGGAAAAACATATGATCAGCAAGCAAAAATTATAGATGCCATCGCAGATGAACTCCAAAATAAGGACTGGGCTTTCTCATAAGTGAGAATGAGAGATTAGCAAGGCAGATGTATGGGACCAGACAGGTCTCTGACAACCAACATGATTTCACTGTCACCACCCTCCAAGTATCACCTCCACATCATTAGTTAAAGGAACTTGGCAACTCAGTTTAACTTTACCTAGGTAATTAGATTTACAATCTAGCAGTGAGAGGACAATGTTTCTTAAACTTTCCCATCCAAATAGCCCCAACAAGCCATGGAGAGTGAGCACTATGGAATTTGGGGTGAGTAGTGGAATAGAAGGCTAACAATATATTTTGGAGAAGTCTGCTGCAAAACTAAAATGTATTTCAAGTCTTGTGCTTTTTCTTAGAACTGTCTATTAACTGTGAATTTTATTCCATAGAATATCCATGTAATTTTTAAAATATTTTCAATTACTAGCCACATAAAATTTCCTCAAGTTTTGTTTTTTTGGTTTTTTTTCCAAATGAAACCTACACTTCTAAATGATATACCATTTTATTCACTTTTGTACACAGCCACTTACCCCTGGACTATATTTACTCCAGTTCAAAAGCAAGGGATTAAGCCCCCATATTAATTTCAACTCTATTATTCTCAGGTAGTTGCTTCTGGCAATGACATCATCTATTAAAACTCTAATTAGAAATAAATCTATATGATAACTGACCTTTATTTTGTAACTACTACATTCAATGTTGTTTTATACATTTGATGATTTAATTCTCTAAATAATTCTGAAAACCAAATATTATCCCCAAACACATGAGGAAAGTAAAAGTCACAGAAGGTCACTAATTCCCCTCAAAGTTACACAGCCGCATACCAGGTCTGAAATGCAGAACCCTCTGGCTCTAAAACCCATGTCTCTTCCAACATGTCTCATTTCTTCTGCTTTCATATTGTTTCTTTAAGCTCCAGGAATGTCAACTGTAAGGGACTACTTAGACAGAGTGAGCCATTTTGTTGTTTATGCAGTAAACTTAGATTGAACCTGCCCCTTCCCCCCAAGAGGAAAGCGCTTAGAAACAGAACTGGTGAAATAACGGCCAAATAGCCCCAATAACAGAGCACAGATACCAGGACATGTCAGGCTGGGCAAAAATAATGGAGCCCAGATACAAGGATGTGTCCAGCCAGGTGGAAACGTCCAATCAGTAAAAGCGCACGTATTACCTCTCTACCAGCCAAGGACGTGTTCGGCCAGGTGGAGATGTCCAATCAAGTAAAAGCGCACGTATTACCCGCCAGGGAGTGTGAGCCCCGCCTTTTGGGTGCCAGACAAAGGCGCCAATTCTAGCAAAGGTTATAGGCTGAATTAAATGACTATCATGGGGTAGAATGTAATTCAGTTGGCCACCTGTATGTGGCCAGGCTCAACCACATGGCCTTTGCTCCATAAAAGTTAGTCTGTGAGGCTGGGAGAGGTCACCTCTTTGCAAGAGACAGCCCTGGCCGGTCAGTTTGATTCTCCATGCTTGGCGTGAAATAAAGCTTTGCTTGACCTTCGTTTTATATCAGTCTCGTCCTTTTGTCTACAGACCCTTTCATCAACCTCAACTGTGAAACAATCCACAAATTCAAGCACAAAACAAAATAACTAATGCCATTATCCTCCACATGCTGAGGTCTCCAATACCAAGGATGTATGAAGAAAGAAGAGCAAGAGACCTGGGGTCAGGAGGCTAAGTTCTTTTGTCAACTCTACCCAGAGCAAAGTGTGGAGTTTGAAAAAGTCTCCTTACCTATCAACCAGAGTGTCTTCACCTTTGAAATGAGAGCAGAACTTGTCACTTTTGTCATCTTTTCCAACTCTGACAAGCTATCATTTTAACATCAATTCCTCAGGACTCAGTTGCTTAAGTGTAGAATATGTCTCATATGGCTATTGAATGTAACATGCCCTCTAAAACAGACCAGAAAGATCCAGTTGTAGACATGCACTCAAAAACAGTATCAGGTGAATGTTAACTCCAACCTCAACTTCTGAGAAGTAATGATGATGATGGTAATTACTACTTACTTGTTATCAATCTGTCCCAGTGACTATTCTTCTGTAAGTGTCATCTCATTTAATTTCCACAACAACCCCATGAAGTAAGCCTCACTATTATTCCTATTTTATAGATGAAGAAACTAATACACAGAAAGCTTAAGTAATTGCCCAAGATCAAATATATAATCTATGGCAAGTCCTCAAGCAAATAGCTAGTCAGTCTCCATAGTCTGACTCCAGATTATCATGAAAGACTACCTGCCTCCTTACCAGGCTCTTCTCACTGAGAAATCTATACTTGAAAAGTTTCTTGGAGAAGAAAATAAAATCTCATCACTAATGTTGTTCCATGGATTAAATTTAAAATTCGGCGTGTTTTACCCTATCAGCAGAGGTATACCAGAGTTACAACAGTGTCCGTTTGTCCATTTGGCTTTGTTAACCTTGGAGCCTGTGGGGCTTAAAATGGTCAGTGGGGAGGGAAAGACTGCTCTAGTGGGAAGGAGTCTGGTTGGGATGAGGAGGCAAATACCTTATACAGAAGGATTCACTGCATTGCAACCATTTAAAAGCTGATGGTAACACAGAATTACCATTATGATTTATCAACACAAGTTAGACATACAAAATCATCAGGTGTCAAGCTGAAGGGGAAAATACTAAACGTACTTAACGTTCTTCCTCTAGTGCTTCCGAAACTGAGTTGAACACATAATCATTTTCTTCATGTAGCCTCCTTTGGGACCATTGTTTCGCAGAACACATTTGGAAAATTCTGCTCAATGAAATACAGCAAGTTTTGACCAGTGGACCACAAAAAAGGGAACAAGTGCTCTAAAGAGTCCTCAGCTCCTCATACTATCTATCCAGAGGGTCCTGCTGCCCCAGACAGCTGGAGCACCTGAGAGAAGGCAGTTCCTCACTCTTTATCACTCCCATCAGGGCCAGAACAGAAATGCCTTCCCATCAAGACAGAAAACTATTCACTATTTTTAATTGAGCATTTATTACAGATGAGATACTATGAGAAGCACGTCACATACTTTAAATATTTAAAAGTTTGAACATCTGGGGCGCCTGGGTGGCTCAGTGGGTTAAGCCGCTGCCTTCGGCTCGGGTCATGATCTCAGGGTCCTGATCGGGCTCTCTGCTCAGCAGGAAGCCTGTTTCCCTCTCTCTCTCTGCCTGCCTCTCCATCTACTTGTGATTTCTCTCTGTCAAATAAATAAATAAAATCTTTAAAAAAAAAAAAAGTTTGAACATCTGTATCATTTATAGATGTATGAAAGATAACTTTTGGAAATAGAACCCTTGCTGGTAACCAATATAGCTCCAAGAAGACTTCTCTTAAGTAGAATTCATTGATTAAAATTTGCAGGGAGGCAGTGAGAGATTGATATGAGGTAATGTCCTTAACATGTTCTGCTTAATAGAACTGTTGCAAACATCCTTTCCAGGAAAAGAACGTCCTATCATCAATTTTTATCTCTTTCTCTCCTTTTTTAAGTAATTTCAGACTTCATACATACAACCCATTTTTTGCCATTGAATTCTCTAAGAACCTTTATCCAGAAGGAAATTTTGATTAGATAAGTGAACTTCAGATATTTATAGTCCTTGAAAGAAACAGTTACCAAAAATGAAGGAAAATGAAAGATGGTTGCTTTAAGAAATGAACAAAGAAGGAAAATAGGTTCCCAGCCACGAGATGCACACTGAAAGAAATAGCTGGCTTCAGAATGTTAATGCCGTCACCACAAATTAGTTTTAATTTAAGTAATTAATCAATTTTTGTCACTTTTTGCAATACATTGTGAACATTCTGTGTGAGGTCCGTCCTTCACTGTACTACTTCAAGTTTAAAAGCCTGAGGCTTTTAGAACTTGCCTTTTGACATTGGCAAGTCCCTTTTTATAGACTAATTAACATGCCAAGAATTTCAAGCCAACAAAAGATACAATGTACCCTTTTCCAGTTTTCAAGAACTTTTCTGTACCCACTTCAAGCACCTTTTACCCTTTGCCCCTCTCTGCTCGGATACCATCCAGCTCAGAAGAGGGACTGCCTTTTAATTTCACCTTGCATGCCATCACTCCCGGGACCCGTGAGGAGGGGAAATAATGATATCACATTAGGCAGGTTTCCTTTGGTAACCTCTCCTTTTAGAGCCATTGGTGGAATTCGCAGAAAAATAGAAACCCACACTCACTGAGATTAAATTTAAGTCTCTAAGCAAAAGGACCACATTGGATCAGAGGAAATATGAGAGATTTCAGCATGGACTTCAGGCACTCTAGTCCCCAAGAAATGCACATGCTGCCAGTCACATTGTCCACATAAGGACCTGAGGGATCTGGAATGACAGGTGCTGGCTCTAAATTATTATTGCTACTGAACTGCTGCCTTTCCATTAAAGTTTAAATTAGCAATATTGCTAATACAAAAGAACCCATATTCACAAGCCGTAACTTTTTTGGGAAGGAATGTTTATGAACAACGGGATTTATTGTTTCTTGACCATAACTTAGCTGCTAGAGAAGATTCTCACGTGGAGAAATTTTAAATTTAATTTATCAGTATTTCCATTATATATGTAAATGTACCAATTATGGAATATAAAGAAAAATAAAAGTGAGAATATCATCACATGTAATATACGAGTATTAACATTTTCCAGTAATACTGATGTGAGTCCAAGTAGTTTCTTTGATCTTTTTTCTCCCATAACTTGGATTTTATTATCACACTCCCATTGAGAAGAAGCACAATTGAAACTATGGGTGAATTTTTAGCAAATATATCTACTAACTATGCCAGACTGAAGACGATCTCTTGGCCATCCTCTGAGAGCTAACGCAGATGAGAGCCACCATGTCTCCCCACCAACGAGGAAACAGGACTTAGTGCCTCACAGACTGCACACTTTTGATCTTCCTCACAGTGAAGCAGGGAAGACAGAAGAGTGAGGATTATTAATCAGGGAAAAGTGAAGCTAAACCACCAGCTCACTCTCTGTTTCTCTAACATCACCCACCCTTCCTTCTTTTCCCAGACACAGTTTCCCTTTCCTCACTAGGGTGGTCCAACTCCTCAGATGAGCCCTCTGCTCCCCTGAAGGGCACTCCCATAGCTTCAAAGCCAGCTTCTAAATTAGCCAACCCCTCAGTCCTTGTGTTCCCAGGCGAATCTCCCAGGGCCACTGCATTCGTTGGGAAGCTCTGGGATTTCTCTGTACAAATGAATTCTAAAATCCTTCCTTCCTTCCTTCACGGCAATCTCACAGAGATTCATCTTGTCACAAAGAGGGAAATGCCAACATTTCTGCTGTCACTGAGGTACTCCAAGTGTGACTGCCTTTACTGCACTTCTCAAAAACTAGACTCTGCACCAAAAATAAAATTTCCATTATAATATGGGTTTTAACACGAAATGGGTGAAAATCCTTCAAAAGAGTCACTTAAAAATGAACTGTGTGAACATGAACAAGCAAGCTTTCAGTATGTGAAAGGAAAAACCTAAATGAATAAACATGGGAAAATAGGTTCAACCTCATGAATAATCAAATGTATGTCAAACAAAGCATAAATGCTTTCGCTTCTCTAACTAGAAAAGATTTTTTTAATTGTATATGCAGTGTCAGTGTTGGCTAGCAAGCAGAAAAAGCTGCTGGTCATTTATACACTATTGGTGAGAGGAGACTGATAAAAAACAATTTCCCAAACACAATTTGGAACTTTGTATTGAGAGCAAAAACCACATAGTCTCTGACCCACCAATTCTACTTGGGACCCAAAGGATGTAATTAGTAGTATACTACTAATACATAATACATCTTTATACATAAAGATTTATATTCTCACAGCTGGTAATAAAAATAGAAAAAGCATTGAAGAATAAAGTAGTGATAAAATATGGCTTCGTTCCTCAGCAGAATGTTTTGCAGCCATGAATAAGAAGCTGGAGGAAGAAGTTTGCAAACATGGAAAAAAGATAATTATAAAACAACACACAAGACAGAATCCTATTTTTTGTGGAAAAATGCAGTTGTTGGAAACACAGACATCTAGAAAATGGTCTGGAGAGGAGCAGATAGTTACCTTGAAGTTCAGTGGGATGGAGTCAAGATTAGCAGAGGAACATATAGTTAAGGGTGAGGGTCTGAGACAGACTTGGTACATATTCAACTCTGCTGCTATGGGAGCTGTGGCAACTTACTTTAGATTTCTTATCTGTAAAATGGGGATAATGCTAGTTCTTAGGGTTTGGGAAAGGATTAAATGCAATGATGCTAATAAAGTACAGAGCACAAGCCCTGATACAAATAAATACTAATAAATAAAATTGTAAATTTTTTATCCATAATATCAAATTTTTAACAACGGACACATATTACTTTTATAATTTAAGTCATTGCAAAAAAACTATAAGCAAATATAGAATACCAATTAATGATATACATGCTTAAGTACTTAGGAGGGCAGTATACTGATATCCACAATCATTCTGATATGCATCAGAAAATAAGATGGATTGATACAAACATTTATTATAAAATTCTTTTAGCCTTGATATATGTTTGAAAATGTTTATAATAAAATGTTGGGGAAAGGGTATTTCAATGGAAATTACTTTTTGTTTATATATGTAAAGCATACTCATTTTTTAAAATTTTTTTTATTTTTTATAAACATGTATTTTTATCCCCAGGGGTACAGGTCTGTGAATCGCCAGGTTTACACACTTCACAGCACTCACCAAAGCACCTACCCTCCCCAATGTCCATAACCCCACCCCCCTTCTCCCAACCCCCCTCCCCCCAAGCATACTCATTTTTTAAAAGAAATTATTTATTTGAGAGAGAGCACATGAAGGCACACAAGCAGAGGGGGGTGTCAGAGGGAGAGGGAAAAGCAGGCTCCCCATCGAGCAGGAAGCCCAATGTGGGGCTCAATCCCAGGCCCCTGGGATCATGATCTAAGCTAAAGAAAGACACTTAACCAACTGAACCACCCAGGCACCCGAAAGCATACTCATTTTAACACAGCGTATAAGAAAGACATATTCAAAGAAAAATAGTCTGCCTAACACTCCTCACCAATTCCACTGTTCTCAAAAGGTATTTTTTTAAATCCTTCTACATCTCTGTGATCATAAATTTAAAGGAAGCTTTTTCGTAAGATCAAAATGTTTACAATACTGGGCAACCAGTATTTTTTTACACTTAGAAAAGTAACTTATATTTAAAAAATGAGGTCTACCTCTTACTAATGAACCTGTAAGTCACAAATCAATTTTCTTTATAGATAAGATAGC
Source organism: Neogale vison (assembly GCF_020171115.1). NCBI lineage: Eukaryota > Metazoa > Chordata > Mammalia > Carnivora > Mustelidae > Neogale > Neogale vison. The sequence goes on along the minus strand of NC_058091.1, from coordinate 46,738,479 downwards.
AGTGAGAGCATAACTACTTCAGATATTTGATTTGTATTATTATTAAAATTTTACTTCAAAGTAAGAAATAAGATATTTTGGTTTTTCAAATGAACAAACAAAAAGCAGAATCAGATGTATAAATACAATGAACAAATTGATGGTTCCAGAGGGCAGAGGAGAAGGGGAATGGGTAAAATGAGTGAAGGGGAGGAGGAGATATAGTCTTCCAGTTACCGGATGAATAAATCACAGGAACAAAAGACACAACATAGAAATAAAAGACATGACTTTATAATCGATATCATACAGTTAATGATATTGTGATAGCATTACAGTGACAGATGATAGCCATATTTGTGGTAAGCACAGCATAATGTATGGAAAAGTTGAATCACTATGTTATACATCTGAAACTAATGTAACATTATATGTCAAATATCCTCAAATAACCTTTTTTTAAAAAATTTATTTATTTGCAAGAGAGAGAGAGAGAGAGAGAGAACACATAAGCAGGGAGAGCAGTAGGCTCCCATTTTGAACCCCATGTAGGACTCGACCCCAGGACCCTAGGATCGTGACCTGAGCTGAAGGCAGATGCTTAACCAACTGAGCTAACCAGGCATCCAAACTTTTTTTTTAAAATACACTTTGGGGGCGCCTGGGTGGCTCAGTGGGTTGGGCTGCTGCCTTCGGCTCAGGTCATGATCTCAGGGTCCTGGGATGGAGTCCCGCATCGGGCTCTCTGCTCAGCGGGGAGCTTGCTTCTCTCTCTCTCTCTCTCTCTCTCTCTCTCTCTGCCTGCCTCTCTGTCTGCTTGTGATCTCTCTCTGTCAAATAAATAAAATCTTAAAAAAAAAAAAAATACACTTTGGGTCTTGAAATTCTTTATGTTGATATGAAAATACAATGTAACTAGGAGTCTGTGAGTCCCACTAATCGGCTAGGGCTTTATTCTCACTTCCTCTTGCTGGTCCTGAGCCCATCACCTAAGTCCTTGTCTATAGTGACAGTATTGTGACTGTTACAATTAAGGCCATTTTTCTGAAGCCACCACTCCAGCCCAAGGTAAACAGAAAAACTTACCTGAGATTTGCATGCCTCTGAATATGCATGGCCACAATTTTTACTCACATTTATACACAGAATATGAAGGGGAAAAAAAAAAAAAAACTAGCAGCATTGCATAATACATTGCATAATGCATTGTTGTAGCTACCCCACAGAAGCAGGATGGACCCTACCCTAAATGTTGTTGGCATGTGGAAACTGATGATGCCACACACAGACCAAGAGGATCTCCAAGAAGCATGGAAGAGGGACTACAGATGCCCACATTTTTATTTGCATTGTCCTGGGTCAGTAATTTGTGGATAGACAAAATAGGATAGAATTAAAGGATCCTTGGGACACCTGGGTGACTCAGTCACTTGAGCATCAGACTCCTGATTTTGACATAGGTCGTGATCTCAGCATCTTGGGATGGAGCAATGGGCTCCAACTCAGCAAAGAGTTGCCTTGAGATTTTCTCCCTCCACCCCTCCCTACACCCGTACAAGTTCTCTCTCAAAATAATTAAATCTTTAGAATTAAAGGACCCTTTGTCCAAACATAAGGGTCCCAAGGCCATTATTATTTAACCAGATGCTCAAATTTAGATATGAGATGAACACGCATTATAAACATGTGCATCAGAAACACGTAAAGAGGAAAAAGAAAGCAGAGGTTAGTTTTGCTCATTATAGAATATTTCACCAAAATTACATTTGCCTGAAAATGTGTTAATAAGAATCAGTTTACCAGGATCCATGAAAAGAACCTATCCAGATTTTGATTGGAAGTGCTTTGAATCTATAGATCCACTGATATCTCTACATTTTTTTTTTTATTTTGGTAAAGATGGTGGTTTATTAAAGCAGGGGGATAGGACCTCCTTGGGCAGAAGAACTGCTGCATGGGGCTTGTGAGGGGTGGCTGATTATATACTGGAGGTCTGGGGGAGGTTAGGAAAACTAGAGGTTTTGAAAGAACTTTCATATGCTAAAGAGGACCTACAAGATACTGGAGGCCTTGCCATTGTCAAGTCAAGCTTGTTTACCCCTCTAGGAAGGCATTAACATTATCTTACCCATAGTTTCTCCCTCCATTCATTCAGGTTTTTAGGTAATGTCTCCTTTATAGTTATTCTGTGTATATTAAATGTATATATCATTTTATAGTTTTCCATAGAGATTTTGCATGTCTTTTATGAGATTTATTCCTGTGTACTTATTTGCTATTTTCTGATACTTCCCAGATATTTTCTAGGTATTTGTTGCTGGTGTAAAAAAAATGAGTTGACTTTCATTTAAAACAAAACAAAACAAAAAAACCATATATATCCAACATGTTTAATTCTATTATTTCTAGTGAATTATCTGTAGATTCTTTTTGATTTTCTGCAGAAAGGATTCCAACATCTGCTAATAAAGATACTGTTTAAAAAATACAGTTACATAGGTGAGTTGCATAAAATATCTCTGGAAAAGCATACAAGAAACTGTTAACATTGGTTGCTAACCTAGGACCTTAAATAATCTTTTCTAGGGGCGCCTGAGTGGCCCAATCGGTTAAACATCTGCCTTTGGCTCAGATCAAGATCCCAGGGTCCTGGGATTGAGGTTGGGCTCCCGGCCCAGCAGGGAGTCGTCTTCTCCCTCTGCCCTTCCCACCACTGGTACTTGGACTCTTTCTCTCTGCTCTCTCAAATAAATAAATTACACCTTTAAAAAATAATAATATTCTTTTATACCTCATGTTCCTTTTGAATTTTGAGCCACTTTACATATTTCTTATTGCAAATAACTACAGTAATTTTTTTCAGAAATAATACAACTTTTAAGGGAGCTAAAATATGACTGAACAACTGGGTAAGTCACAGGCTCTCTGAGCCTCAGTTTCCATGTACTAAGTGCCTTTGACTGGACTAGATTTGAGGTTGTAAATCAGATGTCCTTGAGTTAAACCCAACCTGCCCACTTGGGATGTCCGGCTGTCACAGTAGGGTTTTTGTTTTATCCAGGTGCCAACATTAAGAAACAGGTTTCAGGTACACATTTATACATCCAACTGTCTTAAAACATCTGTAAACCCCAGAGCAGAGCACTGACCTCCTCCCCATAGGCAGGCATGGGCTCCTCAGGGTGCCAGAGTCCCAGCCAGTAGGATTTCATCATTTCCATTCCCACCTGTCTGGGTCCCTATGAGCACTTAACTTTGCATCTTCTTCAGAAGAAGTCCCTGCTCCCTTCCTACTCCATATACTCTGAGAAACTATACACCTTAAGCGTGTGTGTCTGTGCGTGAACGCCATTTTAAGTTAGCTGGTAAGGTAAATACTGTTTTATTTAAGGAAACAGTAGTCAACTGGTAAATGATTGTTTTTTTTCAAAAGAGGAAAATTATTAATGACTGTCTTAATAAACAGTTCGGTGAGATGGAAAATTGCCTTACAATTCAGATGTGTAAAAAAGAAAAAAATAGGCCTGTTATTTTATCTATAATTGGTCTGGTCTTGTTCATCAGCACCATTCACTGAGTTGCAGACAGGGAACAAACTGTTTGGTCCCACTCAATAATCTCAATCCAACAATTTAAAATGTGTCCATAAGGAACTCAGACTTGGCTTATATAAACCAGGAAAATGAAGAACATTTCAGAACTCTTTTCTCCTCTGCTCCCAAATAATGTCTGGGTGTGGGGAAAGGAGTGTGGCTCAGATAACCTCACAGCCTTAGTCGGGGAGGGAGACCTGGCCCCCTGTCTGAATACGTGACTATGAGCTAGCTACAGAGGCTACTAAGGGAGTTTGGACTAGTCTAGCCTCCCTTGGCATTCCGTTTTCTGTTGCTGATGTCAGGGACTGGCACTCACAGTCTGTTTGCTTTCAGCTAAGCCAGAGCTCTACGATCTTCCCATGCTGATCAACCCCACGTGGCTTGTTACTAGTATATCCCCTCTAAGTCTGATCATGATTTCCGTTGATTCCACTGTCGTTAGTGGTTAAGTTTGCCTTGATATGGAAGCTCCATCGGGATGATTCTGCAGCGAGGCTCAGCCACTTTGAGATCCTGTCCACACACGGGAACTAGGAGACTCAATAAACCTAAACACCAAAGTCTCGCTCTGCTGAGAGAACAGGGTGTGCTTTGATGTATTTAGAATGCTACTGGATAGGTGATTGCTTCTAGACTTTCTCAGGAAGAGAGATAGGCAAAATAAGTTCTTCAAAATAGAATATATCCTGATTTTATACTATTCTCCCCAATTTAATTCTGATCTATATATTTGTATTTAATCTCCCAAGTATGATAAATGTTAGCTCTTTTCTCCTATGCCAAAAATCTCATTTCTCAACAACACCATACTATATACACTATATATGGATATCAGATTCAGAATAAAAATACCAAAATTATCACCAATAATACATTTACTGAAATAGTTTAAAAATTTTTAAGTTCTTTTTGTCCTCAGGATGATACATTCTACTAGGATGAATGATCAAATTACTCAGTGTTAGAGTTACTTGAATTCATTTCCATTATGCTACCACCCCATAAATAGGTTCATTTCCTTTCAATTATGAGAATGTTTTTCTACTATTTTATTTTAGAATTACATGAAATATTTGCATGGTTCCAAATCCAAATCTACAAACAAAAGTTTAATCAGAGAAGTCTAGTTTCTCTTTCCTTTACCTCTATTTTGTCTCTTCCTTCTTTACCCCCTTTGTTTTTTCACTTTTTGTCTTCCCGTTTTGAATATAATCATATCCCCAAAATATTCTTAAATAAAAGAGAGTGTACTATTTTGTATGTACTTTAAGTTGAACATTTTAAATACATTGAGGTGTAGAGTTTTAGATCAGGAAGTCACTTCACAGATTATACAGTCAAACACTTAATCCTAAGAAAGAAGAATCAGAACAGATTTGGAAAGGTTAAATTACTTGCCAAACACATACAGCTAATTGCTAGAGCTGGGACTCAGATCATCTCTTGACTCTCCATCTTGCCTTCTTTACTCACAAAAAAAATTATACGCAATCATAATGGTTTCGTCATAAATTAGTAAGTGATTTGAAGCAAAATTCAAAGAAACATGAACACCTAGATACAACCAGAAAATTCATGTTATTCCCATGGTTGTCTATTTGGCTTGACTCAAATCCCTTTAATAAGTATGAGAAGACCAATTCACTCTATTTTTCTCTTATAGTGACCAGCATCTCCCAAAAATATGACTACTAACAGCAAAGTCCTTGCACCCCTTTTTCTGTTTTTTTTTGTTTTTGTTTTTATAAAAATTGTTAACTATCATGATTTCCCTCTACTTAGCCCTAGCATTTTCCACCTAATGCCCTAGTCACTCTAAGCCTGGGGAGGAATATACATTTCCATTTTGGATTACTTGGTACCGTCTGTGGAAGGGATCAGGCAAATGTTGAACCCTTGTCATTGGTTTTATACTGCTAGAAAATACAATCCCTTGGTCTTTGCTAGCAAAGACTGGCAAACACTGCCACCTGTTTTTATGCTGCCTGTGAACCATGAATGACTCTTATATGTAAAAATAGGAGTATCTGCTGGAACATAGCCATACTTATTCATTTATGTATTGTCTATAATTATTTTGCCCTATAACAGCAGAATTGAGTAGTTGTGACAAAGGGACAAAGACGATATGGCCTGAAAAGCCTAAAATATTTGCAAACACTTTGCCAACCCCTTTTTTGCAGGTTTCTCCTTTCTGTTCCTTCTTTTACTTCATAATCTGTACACAATTCTCTTTGCCAATTCACTACCAGGATCTCTCTCTTCTAGATACTGATTTCTTTCTAAGCGATCTGAGATTGCCAAATTTTTGTCAAACCCAGAGTGATAGTTTCAAAAGCTTTATTGAGCTCAGCTAAGTTTCATAATGGCCATAACCTGGGTTTTTACCCATTACAACATCATCTATCTTCATATCTAGTGTTCTTTTATTAACCAATATAAATTGAACATTTACTCTGTGCTCACTTATACATAAGGACCCCAGGTTTCCTTATTCTGCCTAGCAACTGTCTTCCCCATAACTCTCCTGTTACCACCTACCAGGAGATCACAATTTTAGAACCGGCTCTGGCTCCTCCAAACAGACAGGGCCCGAGTGAATGACCCACAGCTAAACTACCCACTATACATGCTTATAACTTTCACGCTGATAGCTACAAATCTTGCATGGATAGTAAATTTATTTTTTGAGAGCAAGAGAGAGAAAGCACGTGCATGTGCATGTATGTGCATGACCAGGGCGGGTGGGTTGGGGGGAGCAGAGGGAGAGGAAAAGGGGGGAAAAAATCTCAAGCAGAATCTGTGCTGAGCACAGAGCCCCACACTGGCTGATCTCACAAGCCTGAGATCTTGACCTGAGCCAAAACCAAGATTTGGATGCTTAACTAACTGAGCCACCCAGGTAGTCCTGGATAGTAAATTTTTGTGTGTGGCTTTGTATTTCTGAAATAACTTTATTCTATCCTCACACTTGGATGACAGTTTAACTGGGTTAAGAATTGACAGAACTGGGGGAGAAAAACAACAACATGTATCTACAAGTAAGGAGGGAATAATTTTCCCTCAGAATTTTGAAGATTTTCTTCTAGTCTGCAGTGTTGTTGAGAGAGCTGATATGACTCTAATTCATAATCCTTTGTATGTGTCTGCTTTTTCTTTCTGGAGGTTTTTTGAGTTATATCGCTATCCCTGTTCCAAAATTTCACAATGACAGGCTCAATAGGGGTATAGTTTTCATTCATTGTGCTTGATGCATGGTGGGTTCTTTTAACCTGGAGACCCATATCCAAGGAAATAGTCTTTTGTTATTACTTTGAAAATGTCCTCTATCACTATCTTTTTTTTTTTTTTTTCTCTTTCTGAAACTCCTATTTGTGAGGATACTGGACCTCCTAGATGGAGCCTCTACTTGTCTTAGTTCTTCTCCCTTCATGTTCATGTCATTATTGCTTTTTCTTCCTGGGAACTTTCCTTGATTTTATCTTCTAAATCATGACAAGCATTTTTAATTTCAAGTGTCATTTTGAATTTTCAAGTGCTCTTTACTCTGACTATATTTGTTTTATAGCTTTGCATTTTTATTTCATTAACGATATTAACTAGAGTTAATTTATAGGGTTGTGTTTTGTTTTGTTTTAATTCCCTGCATTGCCTCTGTTACTTCTGAGTTTTTTAATTTGGGCGGGGGAGGGCACGTTCATGTTGGAGGCTTTCTTTAAATGTCTGGTCATTTGTTTATAGCTAAAAATGAGGCATTAAAATGCTGATCAGGAACCTTGCTATCCAGGCAGGGCTTGACAACTAGTGAACTTCATTGTAGGGCAATCAAGTAGGGATCTAGCTCTTCATTGAGACCCCACCAAAATATCTTTATTTGTAGGTCTGGTCAGTTTCTGAGTTTCCTTTAATCCCTTCCCTGGAATAGGACTCTGGCTGCTGGTATTCTCAAGTGAGGTGATGAAAGAACTCTGCAGAGGCCTCTTTATTATAAATACAGAGTTTCTTATAGTTCCTCTGTTTACCATCTGGCAAATCACTGCTTTCTTCTATGTGTGCTATCTGTAATTCCAAAATCTATTTCTGAAATTTCTCCAAGACATGGATCTCTCAACTTCTATTGGGATACAGGAAGGGTAGTCATCTAACTTCTCAGAATGAAGGTAGGAACTGAGGTCCAATTGCTCCTTAAACAAATGGATCTCTTGTTTTCAGTTTCCTGACTCTTCCATCCTGTGTGGTACCTGGTGTTTTCTATTTCTAGTTCCTGAAATTCGACAGGGTAAATCACCCATCTTCTCACTGATAACCTCTGCCAAATGCCACACACACCTCTTTAGATTCAACCTACCTTTGATCTGCTAAAAGGATGAACAGTCACACATCCACTTCCCACCTCCCTATACTAAACTTTGGAGTTTCAGATATTTCCTGGCTGGATCAAAGATAAAGTTGAACACCTGTAATTTTGTTGCTGTTACCATTCTTATTTTGCAATGACTTCTGAGAGGAGACATGGTCAGACACACTGTTCCTTTTACATCCCATCCTCTGAGAGTGCATCAATAGTCTTCTTAGTATGGGAAAGATTCTTGTTTATTTTTTAAGTGAGGACAGAAAGTTATTCTCTTCCAATTAGAAAAAGCCTGTTATATTCCTTATATTTCTTATATTTCTCAACATGAATTCTCACCTAAATGATTTATTTATTTCCTTTGTTTTATGCCTAAGACATAGAAAGTCAGAAGAGTTATGGCAAGAAATCAAAAAGGAAGCAGTTCTTTTGCTCTCTGGCAGTTCCTTCAACAATCTGGGCTTTATATATTATCTCCACTAGGTGAGAGAAAGAGAGAGAGAGACTGAGATAGCATAGAAAGCCAAAATTTTGAAGGAGATTATGCTAAGAGAAACTATCATCTACATGTAAGACTGGAGTCTATCAACCCAAAGTTTTCTTCTTTTTTTCCAAAATTTTCCTTTTAGAACACTGAAGGAAAAAAGTGGGGGAGGGGGGAATAACAAAGAAATAAAAATACTTCATATACAGTGAGATAGATACAAAACTTTACCAAGCAGTTTATTCCTCCATAGTATTTTTGATGTTATATTCCAAACACAGAAGCATAGAGCTCTTCCCCTAGATGAGCAAGAGCCTAGTTTTTGCAAATGTCCCTCCATCTGTGCCCCTCCCCAAGATTCTTCTAACTGCAATCAAGTCGACATCTCTCCTTATTTGGCTGCCATTCCTCTGAATCTCCTCCCACTCCTCAGTTGCCTGAAAATGTTCTCTCTTTGCAGTCCTGTTGGACTCTCCCCTTTCCTCTCTCCCACCACCCAGGCTTAGTCTGTCAGAGTCTCACTTTCTCAAGCCAAACTTGCAACCAGGATGCCAGCCCCTGACCAAATCAGACACACCACCTCCTTCCAGCAACATAAAGCAGAGAGGATCACAGGAGGGAGGGGAAGCTCGCTTCTGCCCTAGTAGCTATGGTGGCAAGATTAGGTGCCCGGCAGGAAGCAGGATCAGCAGCATCCGATCTCTGTGCCTGCTGGGTCCAGGTTGGTGACTTACGTACAGCACCTAACACTCTGCAGCTGTGGTGACGAGGGCCTCAGGGACAGGGAGCCTGAGCCACGTGCTCCAGGCTGCTAGTAATTCTCTCCATGACCCACTCTCCTGGTCAAGTCAGCTTTAACTAAGAATCAGACTCATATATGCAAGTTTCATATTTTGATTATTGAAATAACTATGAGAGGGACACCTGGGTGTCTCAATCAGTTGAGTGGCTGTCTTCAGCTCCAGTCATGATTCCAGGGTCCTGGGACTGAGTCCCACATAGGGCCCTTGCTCAGCAGAGAGTCTGCTTCTCCCTCTGCTTGCTGCCCCCCCTCAATGTGTGCTCTCTGATAAATAAATAGATAAAATATTAAAAAATAATTGTAAGAACTAAAGCTATAAATCTTGATCTATGACAATAAATACTATAGATAGGTCAGTATTATCCATCTATATCAACACTATGGATAGGAAGATATTGATATTCCTTTTGTGCCCACAATTCTTTATTAATTTGAATAATACAAGCCTCTGTTTCTAGAGCACCAAACCAAAAAACCCTGCTAATATTCTACTCTTGCAGATTTCAGGGACGAGACTCAAGGTTCTTGTTGGTTCCGTTACAAGTTGAGACATATGAGAACCAAAATGAGCAAACCAGTTGGCCTTCCCTATCATCATAACAGCCTAGACCCATTCTTCAGACACCAGTGTTTAAGGACCTTCTTGGATCTATACACCTGCCTTCAAAATTCAGGTGAAGGCAAAATTCAGGTGAGAAAGCAAGCTGGCAGAGGAGGGAGGAAGGGGGACAAAAGGAAAGGGAAAGATTGGAGGAGGAGACGGGGATGGAGGGAGAGGGAGAGAAAGAACTCACACAGGTGGTTAATAGCTATAAGAATCAGATTTGATATAGAAAGAGAATTTAGAGAATCGATTCCCTTTACTATAGCACCAAGAACCATAAGATACCTGGGAATAAACCTAACCAAAGAGGTAAATGATCTGTACTCGAGGAACTATAGCACACTCATGAAAGAAACTGAAGAAGATGCAAAAAGATGGGAGAGCATAACATGCTCATGGAATAGAAGAGTAAACACTGTTAAAATGTCTATACTGCCTAGAGTAATCTATACTTTCAATGCTTCCCAATCAAAATTCCACTGGCATTTTTCAAAAGGCTGGAACAAACAATCCTACAATATGTATGGAACCAGAAGAGACCCCAAATTGCTAAGGAAATGTTGAAAAAGAAAAACAAAACTGGGGGCATCACGTTGCCTGATTTCAAGCTTTACTACAAAGCTGTGATCACCAAGACAGCATGGTACTGGCACAAAAACAGACATATAGACCCGTGGAACAGAGTAGACATCTCAGATATGGACCCTCAACTCTATGGTCAAATAATCTTAGGCAAAGCAGGAAAAAATATATAGTGGAAAAAAGACAGTCTCTTCAATAAATGGGGCTGGGAAAATTGTACAGCTATGTGTAGAAGAATGAAATTCAACATTCTCTTACACCACACACAAAGATAAACTCAAAATGAATAAAAGACCTCAACACAGGGCAGGAATCTATCAAAATCCTAGAGGAGAACATAGGCAGTAAACTTTTCAACAACAGCCACAGCAACTTCTTTCAAGATATGTCTCCAAAAGCAAGAGAAACAAAAGTGAAAATGAGCTTTTGGGACTTCATCAAGATCAAAAGCTTCTGCACAGCAAAGGAAACAGTCAACAAAACAAAGAGGCAGCCCAGAGAATGGGAGAAAATATTCACAAATGACACTACAGACAAAGGGCTGATATCCAAGATCTGTAAAGAACTCCTCAAACTGAACACACACAAAACAGATAATCATGTCAAAAAACAGGCAGAAGACATGAACAGACACTTCTCCAAAGAAGACATACATATGGCTAATAGACACATGATAAAGTGCTCATCATCATTAGCCATCAGGGAGATTCAAATCAAAACCACATTGAGATACCACCTTGCACCAGTTAGAATGGCCGAAATTAGTAAGACAGTAAACAACAAGTGTTGGAGAAGATGTGGAGAAAAGGGAACCCTGTTACACGGTTGGTGGAAATGCAAGTTGGTGCAGCCACTTTGGAAAACAATGTGGAGATTCCTCAAAAAATTAAAAATAGAGCTACCTTATGACCCTGCAATTGCACTACTGGGTATTTACCCCAAAGATACAGATGTAGTAAAAAGAAGGGCTACCTGTACCCCAATGTTCATAGCAGCAATGGCCACAGTCACCAAACTGTGGAAAGAACCAAGATGCCCTTCAACAGACAAATGGATAAAGAAGATATGGTACATATATTCAATGGAGAATTATGTCTCCATCAGAAAGGGTGAATACCTAACTTTTGTATCAGCATGGACGGACTGGAGGAAATTGTGCTGAGTGAAATAAGTCAAGCAGAGAGAATCAAGTATAATATGGTTTCACTTACCTATGGAGCATAAGGAAGAACACAGACGACATGGGGACATGGAGAGGAGAAGTGAGTTGGGGGAAATCAGAGGGGGAAACAAACCATGAGAGACTGTGGACTCTGAGAAACAAAGTGAGGATTTTGGAGGGGAGGGGGTTGGGGGTTGGGTGAGCCTGCTGGCGGATATTATAGAGGGTAGGTATTGCACAGAGCACTGGGTGTGGTATATAAACAATGAATTCTGAAACACTGAAAAAATTAAATTAAATTAAATTAAAATAAAATGAAACAGATTTGAGCACTTTTAATTAGGCAAAACTAATGAGTGCTGGTGCCTCCCCCTTTTTTTAAAGCAGTATTAGGTGGTGTTTTTTAGTATCATCACTATAAATAAAGGCAGTATAAGCTTTAGGAAATCACGGGTAAACTCCTGAGAGAATTTTATTTTCTACTCAGGATTTAAATAAGCAACTCAAAAAGATGACACAGGCAAAGGAAATTTTTTTCCAGTAATAAACAAATAGCTATAAAATAGCTATTTATGTAATGTTATTAAAATATTGATTAAAATTTATTTAATGTTAGTAAAATATTGAGAATTAATACATTGAAAGAAATACTTCTGAAGACAGTACCCCACTAGGTGCTGAGGAGTATCTAGAGATGAATAGGGTTTTGGCTCCACTCTTATCAAGTTGACAGTCTGAGTGAGTGCTAGTAGAAAAGTGGAAGAGGTATGTGAGGGACGCCTGGGTGGCTCAGTTGGTTAAGCAGCTGCCTTCGGCTCAGGTCATGATCCCAGCGTCCTGGGATCGAGTCGCACATCGGGCTCCTTGCTCGGCGGGGAGCCTGCTTCTGCCTCTGCCTGCCATTCTGTCTGCCTGTGCTTGCTCGCTCTCCCTCTCTCTCTCTGACAAATAAATAAAAAATCTTAAAAAAAAAAAAAAAAAGAAGAAGATATGTAATATAACAAAAGGCAGAACGTGACAAACCAAAAAAGTGTAGAAAAAAAAACACATTTTTCATTTGTTTTTCAATATCTCTATTTTTCATTCCAAATGAAACGTTCCCTGGGGCTCCCCACACACTGAGAACAATGTGCTCAGCATTTTCAGGGAGAGGGTGCATCTGCCTAGAATAAAGAACTCAGAGCCACATTATGACTTTCCTTTTTTTTTTTTTTTTTTTTAATTTAGAGGTTTCACAATAGACATGAAAACCCCTAGCTTTCAAATACAAGAGCTAGACACATGAAAAGCAAAGGATTTTCTCAGGAATTTCAAAGATGTGCTTCAAAACACTATCTGGCCAATCATAGAAGACAGGATTGTAGAGTTTTAACTGTAAACAATAGTAGGGAGATGGTAGGGAAAAGAAGAGGGATTTGAGGAAAGTCCATCCTGAGGCTGGAGGAGGAAACTGAGGAAAGGGTGGGAAGAGCCAGAGAGCTGAGATGCATCTGTCTTGGGTGCCTCTGGGACTGAAAGCTTTGGGTGGGGAGGGAGGATGCAGAAACAGGTAGGCTGATAATCCCAGGGTGCAGGATGCTTGAGCATCATTTCCTACAGAGACCCTTAGAGGAGAGTGACCCAGTTCACTCCTCACTGAGTGAACGGGGCCACCCTTAGCCCATAGAGTAGAATTAGTAGCAAGTTGTGTTTAGGCTGAGAGAGTCCGAGATAAACCCCACCCTCTACTCTAGAAAGTAACCCAGAAAAATCTCTGGAGTCCTTTCAGAGGGACATGGAAGTATCTGAAAATGAAGAACCTCAGGGTGTGAAAAAGAGTCTTGGGCCTACCTGAGAATGCTGCATCAGGGAGGTGGGGGACCCTTAGCAGATGCTGAAAGGCCAGGGGAGTATGGGGACAGCTTCACCAGTGGGAGTATTATTGACAGAGAAGATAGTAGGGAGACACTAACCATACCTAGAACGCAGATGAGCAATACCAGCCAGAGCTATACCAACCAGAGATACCTCCCGAACAGAAATAGTGAGATGTCATAGAAGACCAACCAGGCACACCTGCGTCCCCCTTCCTTTCTAGAGTCTGGGAAGGTGAAGGGAGATACCTATAAGGGAACACCACTCCCGGTAGGAGGCGTGAACCTAAACTGACTGAATTTGAGTCCCAACTTGACTAGTGAATGAGTAAACTTGAAGTGGAAAAATCAAGTCTTTTCTATAGCTAATGGGGATGACTAGTAAGTTAGATTCATTGATAGGAAACCACCTATATTTCTACATAAGACAGTGTGAACATGGGTCCCACAACACAAAGGTACACATCAAGTACTGCGAGGAAACTGAAAGAAGGAGACATTGTATTACACTGAGGGGCAGAGGGATATCAGGCCATATTTTTAAAAAAAGATTTTTTAAGTGTGCCTTGGTGAATTTATGGGATTTTGAGAAGTAGAAATGAAGTGGAGGCATTCCAGATGGCAGAAAGAGGTTGATCAAAGCCTAGGAAATGGGAGGAGGTGGGAAATGTTCAGGAAAAAATGATGGTCCAATTTGGCTGGAACCTAAGTTCCTCTTTTAAAATTCCACACATGCTCTGCCAGAGCCCTGTGCTTTGTACCTCAATGACAGGAAGAGTTTTATAAATATCTACTGTATAAAATATATTCTGAGCTGAGTGATGCCTGGAAACACACCCATTCCTTAGAAGTCCTATTTTCTCTGTATGTTTCCTGCCACTTCCACAAACATAGTAAACAGACTTGACACCAAACGATGAAGATACTCCTCTTGTGGAAATACTCCTCTTGCTCTGTGTGCAGCCTTTGCCTACAGAGAAGGGATCTTCCATCAATATTTTGTCCTTTCACCAGATGTTAGGAAAGCTTTCACCATTCTGGCTTCCCCTATTCCTTGGGCGGAGGCACAACTATCACGAGAAGGTGGTGGTTCACTGGGGTATGAGGTAAAGTCCAGGCTTTTTTATTTTGACAAATCTTCAAAGGTGATCCAGATATGCAACCTTGATCTCCCTTTTTTCCCTGTCACTTTCCTTGCCTCCCATTCCTTCATAGCAATTTAGAATAATATATGGTACATATTAATGGCAACAGCTATTATGAATGAATCAATGAATAGATGAATGGACACACTGATCTATTTTTCAAACTTTAGCATGCAGTGGAATCACCAGGAGGACTTGTTAAAATTAAGATTGCCCGATTCCTGAAGAGAACCTGAAGAGCTTCTGATTCAGTGGATTTGGGGCAGAGAATTTGCATTTCCGACAACCCTTACTCTCCCCACTCCCTGGTGATGCCAATACTGTTGGTGGAGGCAAGGGGTATACTAAGTACTGGTTTAGATCAATATGAAAATCTCCTGAATACTTCAATCATGACACAAATCTGATTGATATCTTTGAATGTTTTGTCTACCATTTTTTGGGAAGCTTTTAGAAAAAGATATTTCTCTATGTTTATGTACATAAATTATAAAAGCAACTTAATAGCACAAATTATAGACATTGAAACTTATTTCTGGAAGCTATGGAATTTTTATTAAGAATTCCAGAAATCAGGGGCACCTGGGTGGCTCAGTGGGTTAAGCCACTGCCTTCGGCTCAGGTCATGATCTCAGGGTCCTGGGATCGAGTCCCGCATCAGGCTCTCTGCTCAGCAGGGAGCCTGCTTCCTCCTCTCTCTCTCTCTGCCTGCCTCTCTGCCTACTTGTGATCTCTCTCTGTCAAATAAATAAATAAAAAATCTTTAAAAAAAAAAAAAAGAATTCCAGAAATCAGAAACTTCTGAATAAAATGTGAATTGTCATTTTCCATTCAAGGACTGATATTTTAATGATGCATTAAAAAAAAAAAATAAAGCCGTGACTTCTATTATTTTACCCTAAACTGGTCTCCTTTAATATCACAACAAAACAAAAACCAGCCCACCCCTCTGGAGGGATTAAGAATTGAATAAAGAGAAGTGTGTTTCTGTCCCTTATCTAGATAAGAATCTATTTTGAGAATTTAGGCCTGTCCTATTATCTTTTTACTCCTACAAGGAAAACAAAATAACACTTTTCACATTATATCAAGCACCCATAAGAAATCAGGTTTTTGCCTTGTTTTTCAGACAGTATAAAGAGTCCTGAATTGCTTCATTAAGAAAATCTTCTTCAAAAATTTAAGGGTTTTGTTTTGTTTTGTTTTTACTTTTAAACACTAATGCTTAATATTCATATTGGGCATAGCTTTCTTTGGAGAAATTATTCTTGAACTTTCTTCACCTGGTTTTTCCATTCTGTTAGTAATCTATATAGTCAAAGACACTCAGGTTTTGCTGAATCACTGTAAATAAAAAGGGTTTACTTGTAATGGTGCATATTCTGTTTACCATGTGGACTCCCACTACTCAAAAATTTAAATGATCAAATGCCCTTGTTCCATGAGAACCATTAATTCAGTTAAATCTAATTGAATATATATTATAGAACTTGGGAAAATAACATTTGAGTTACAAAAAAATGTCTTTTCCTTTCTCAGAACCAGAATGCACATGAAATTCCCAATAAAATGTTGTACATAGTCTGAACTACAAAGATCCTCAAATTAGCCACAAACTTGATTTTGATAATAGTCTTACAGTGGACAGAAATGATGCTCTTAAGGTCAGAAAATATCCTTTAGTCTGCAGGAAGTGTCCACTGATCTGGTCGTTTTATTAATCTCACTCACCAAAGACTGATGCTCATTTAACTTGACATAACTCCTTCCATACACAAGACTTTGGCTTCAGATTTATTTTCCTTGCTGTATTTTATGAGATATGAAAAATTAAATACTCCTATATGTAATTATTATTATTTGTAATTGCAGGTTATATTTTGCATGCTAATTGCTCCCTGCTGTCCCAGTGTTCTATTTGTAATTTTATAATATGCTCTAATTATACATTAGAGAATTTTCCATTTATCTTACAATGGGTTATTTTACCAAAATGCAGGCAAGCACTGATATTAAAGGCCTTCATAGCAGTAGCAAAACCAGAACTTGGTTAAAATCTCTTTTAGGAAAGGAAAATTAACTTTTTCTTTTTTTACATAATTTGGCAGAAATTCATGACTCAGTCTCCTGAGTGGATGAAGGTTAGCAGAGGTGGGTAGAGGTCAAGAGGGAGAATAGATACAGAGCTCAGGTTCAAAAGTGGAGAGCGTCAGAACAGATGAATGTCAAGACAGATAAAGAAAATATTGGCAAAAGAGCAACAATAGCAAGAATGGCAGAAAAGGATACAGATTTGGGAAGCAAGCGTGTAGGATGAGTAGGAGGACCGGGGAGTTAAGGACACTAGGTGGGCATGCCAAGAAGAAACGGGAAACTTATGCAGATGTGAAACTGGCAGATCCATGTAGAGGGTAAGAAAACAAAAGTATGAGTCACAACCATGGCTATGACTGTAAGACTAATGGAGATGCCGGAGACTGAAGATGGAAGCAAAACAGACAATCTATTTTGACTACCCTAATGAGTCTTAATTAATACCTTTGGCTGGAAACTTCCCATGACAGACCATACTAGCCTCCAGAGCAGCTTGAAGAAACTGCCAGGATGCAGATTAGCTGTTAATTGAATACATAGTTTGAGTTTTCTTTAGCCAATTGTTTTCCATTGTAAAGGTGAGTGGTGAAAGATATGAATCTGAATTCCCCAACAAGTGAACGGGATAGGAGGAAAACAAAAACCAAAAAAACCTATGAACTCTATTTCTGTTACTAATAGCAACCCTCCTTACAGGCTGTGAAAATTAATATTTCAAGAGATCCCATTAATAAATGTTTGCAAACATTTCAGTCTTAAAATTTTAAATTCCTCAGGCAAGTGACCAGGCTAGCTGTAGAAAAACCCACAAGGTGGCCCTGTAAGCCATGTTCATCTGCTCTCTCCAGAAATGAATGAATGTTGAATTCAACACTTAAGCAACAGGCCCTTAATTAGGTAACATATTGGATTTATAGAGGCGAATTCTGATTTGTTCAGGAGCATGAGCATCAGTATTTCTTAGAAGCTCCCCACATGGAAGAAGGACTAAGAACCACTGCTACTCAAAAGAAAGCTCCATGATGAAAACACAACTCTAAGTGCCACAACATTAAAATACATTCTAGGATGTATTTCCCAGGACCTTGAGCAATTTTGCTTTTATTTCTTTGTATAATAGAAGGCATAGGTGACTTTGGCTATTAGTAAATAACAGGGTTTACCTCCTGAGGTCACAATAGTTCTTTTGCTTTCAAGAAAAAGAAACATGAGAACTGGTTGCTCAATCATACTTCAGGAATATATCTGATAAGTTTAAATTGTTTGGTGGACTACTATTGATAGGTGCTGTTCCTCCTCTGTTTGTTATGAGTTGTATAACCTGATTTAGCCTTTCAGTTTATGTATCCAATTCTTTGTTGTGACAAAAAGAGGGGAAATATCTGTATTTCTAATAGAGATCTAAAGCAATGGGATGTTTTAACAAAGGCAATTGTTAAAAAGCAAAGAAATGGTATCACACCCAAGAGAAAAAGACATTACATCATTAGAATACTTTCTAAAAAGTCATATTGTGAAGTGGATATAAACACAATTAGTTGCAGATTCAAGAAAGTCATTTTGATGCAGCAACAATGTCTAATAAAAATTTAGGAATCATTAATAATAAAACAAGTTTATAAATAAATGTGGCTATAAACTCAACTGAGTTTGAGATCATATGCACATATGAAGCAGTTGATGAACATTAGCCATGACCCACAAATTTAAATAGAAATAAGAATCCTGCCAAATATCAGATTTAAAAAAAAAAAACTTAAGTCCTGGAAAATCTTATACGCATATGAGGAAAGCAGTAGCATAATTTTAGTATGAATACCACTCATTTTGACTTCTGAGTTAAATTTTCTCCATATCCCAACATTCTATATCAAAAGGAAGTAGTATTCAAACCTTCTAAGGCATAAAACCCCCTTCTAACTAAAACAACAACAACAACAAAATCAGAAAAACTTCTAAGGAAACATGATAAGTAAGAGCCTTGTCTGATTGAAATCGAGCTCTGGCCCCAAAACTCCACACACAGCTTGCTGTTGGCCCCTTGGAGCCCTAGGCCACTGACCTGAAACCAGACTTTTACCACCATTTCTTCCTCTCATAGATTGAATTCTTTCCTATGAGGTTCTTTGGTTTGATAAAGTAATGATCTCCCAAATCCCCCATGAATCCTAGGGAAGAAATAATTTAGATTTAATCTGGGACCCCTACTATCTTAGATATTAAAGAATATATTATCATTTGGCAACAAGTTTGGGCTACTAAAGGAAAAGTGCTGAACAGCAGGCAGTAGAAATCTAATTTCAAGTATCTCAGTAAGTAACTCCACACTGAAATTTGAATGAACTCATTGTAAAAGGACTTATGCAGCAAACAAAGAAGGTAGTAAAGAAAGAAATACAACTCGGAGCCAGAGAGTGTGCTAGCCTGTTAACAAACACAAACTGACTTAATCCTCATTGCAAAAGCAGGTACTAACTCCTAAGTAAGGAAGAGAAAACTGATACTTACAGAAATTGAGCTACTTGTCCAAATTCACACTACTAAGTGGTAGAGCTGGAATTTGAATTGAGGAATATCTGACTCCCAAAGCCAATGCCCTTCTCTCTCACCACACTGGCAAAGAGGGTGCCTACTAAGTATCATATGTAAAATCAATTTTGAACTTAAAACCTTATAAAATTCAGTATGGTCCCTACCATGAAGACAAATTATCAAATTATTAAACAAACATTTCTCACCAGTCACCCTGCTTCCTGTGATTTATATGTTGAAAATATTTCTTCAACATTAAAGTAAATAAATGAAAGAAAAAATCCAATGGGATCCAAACCTGGATATTTCGTGAAATTATCAAATATTATCGACCCCAATAGTAACAATGTAGAGATTTAAATTTCACCAAGAAAATGAACACAGTGAAGGTATTACTAGAGCATGTCATAAAACATTTTACCTCTACTTCGATGTATATATTGTTTTTCTATTGCTGCTGTAACAAATTACTCCAAATTTAGTTGCTTAAAACAACAAATTTATTATCTTACAGTTGTGTAAGTCAGAAGCCTCATACACATCTCATCAACTGAAATCAAGGTGTCGGCAGAGCTACATTCCTTTCTGGAGGTTCTCAGGGAGAATCTGTTTTGGGCTTCTAGAGCGGTCAGCATTCCTTAGCTCACAGCCTATTCCTCCATTTCCAAAGCCAACAACACCGCATCTTCCTGACCCTTTTTTACTGATCACATCTTTGGGAAAGGTTCTCTGATTTAAAGGACTAATATAATTAGACCAGGTTCATCTCCCCAACCTTAATCACAGCTGCAAAAGTCCCTTTTGCCATGCAGGGTAACAGAGTGACAGATTCCAGGGATTAGTTACAGACATATTTGGAGGGCACTATCCACCCACTACAGTAAAGATAACTGGATCTTCTTCAGAATGAGCTAAGCTCACATTTTCGAGTCTTCCAGATGTCATCCAATGCTTATGCCTTTTTCTCCCCAAATCAGTGGGGCATCTCTTTCTCTATAGGGGTTCATAAATTCTGATGTCCTTCAACCTGTGCTCTTTAATTTACTACACGAGATGATGTCTTCTTCCATCCACTGAATAGAAATTCACCTAGTATATCACTTGAGATATTTGGTATTCCTTGTACTCAATTAAAATATCATAATTTCACTTGTTTTTTTGTCCCTCATGTATACACACAGCTGATATATCAAGCACTCTCCCAGGGGCAAATACTGTATATTTAACTCTCTTTGGATGATTTCCACACATCATGGAGATTGAGGATTTTATTGATGCTTTTACCATTTAACAAGCATATGGCAAAACAAGTTTATGTTTTATAGAGAGACAACAAGAGATAAGTGGTTATTTTAAGTCCAGCTATCAAAACACATCAAATTAGGTGAAGTTGGAGAAAAAAACTTTCCAAAGCAGGTCACTAAAAATTTCCTTTTAAAACCATTTTTTTGGCATGTTTAAAATTCAATTTTCTACATGTATTTTTTTCAGAAACTCTTTTGCTACTTAAGATGAGGTTTCCCACTGATGAGCTACTTTCGTCCTCTTCTCAAGGCTATCAGATCATAGACACCACAGGAGACCAAAGCTGGAAAGAAACTCTGAAATCTATGTTCTCCACTTAATAGACAAGGAAACTGAGGCTCAGCAAGGTAAAAAGAACAAAGCAAGAGAATCACATTGGTTTTGTGGGTGAAAAGACAGGCTTAAATTGCTAGTGAACATTATTCAGAATTAAGACTAAAAGGGAAAGATTCTCACACTCTCAGCCTTCCAACTAATAACACCCTTGTTCATAGCTTAACCTTGAGAATGGTAATGGCCATGAGCCAGTGGAGCGGAAGGCAAGGAGAGAAGGATGTCACTCACGCTGATGAGTGAGTGCCCTGCCAATAATAGGAACCTGCACACAATCCCTTAAGCAACGGTAGTTCAGCATGGTTTCCCCCAAAGAATCTATTTTCATTAAACATTTTCAGCCACAGCTTTGCTTGATTTTTAATAAATAGGCAAGTTGATAATCTTTCTTCTGAGAATTTTATATCTGGTGTTAAAACGAATTTAAATCAGCATGCCATGTAATTGTACATTTTCACCAGAGTATAAAAACATGCAGTAGCAAAGAGCTCACCTCCCACAGTCCTTACCCAACACTTAACCTCTTCCTCACCCCTTCTTCGCACATAACATGTGACACCTGGGAAGACATCAGGCAGTGTTCTGTCATGATTCATTTAGGCCACATACCTTTGGTCTCTGAGAGAAATCTCCATTCTCCCACAGTCTCCTGCCTCAGATATCCTACAGCTGAAAACAACGGGAAAGTGAAAGAAAATATAAGACAAACATAAATAAATATTAGACAAACATAATATCCCAACACATGTAGCGATGAAAGTTTAATCTGGTTTTAATTTCAGGGACCTCCAAGGAAAGCTTCACACAGAATATGCTCCCGTGTTCTCTTCATCCCTCTGTCACCATCACAGGAAAAGGCTCCAGAGAGCATTTGTTGGTTCCCCCTCCCCAGACTTATTGAGGTATAATTGAGAAATAAAATTGTGTACAAATTGTATAAAAAAGTATACAATGTGATGATTTGATATACACACGCACTGTGAAAAGATTCCTTTCATCCAATTAATTAACACATCCATCACCTCTCACATTCACCCTCTTTGTGTGTGAGAACATTTAAGTATTACTCTTTTGGCAAAGTTTAATTATTCAATACAGTGTTATCAATTATAGTCACCATGTTATGCAGACCTCATTCATCTTATACCTCAAAGTCCGTACCCTTTAACCAACCCCTACCTAGCTCACACATCCCTGGCCCATGACCCCACTTTTCAATTCTTTGTTTCCATGAGTTTGATTTTTTTTAGCTTTACATATAAGTGATACCAGGCAGCATTTGTCTTTCTCTGAGTTATTTCACTCAGTGCAATGTGCTCCAGGTTCATCCATATTTTCATAAATTACAGCCTTCTTTTTAAAGGTTGAATAGTATTCCTGTGTGTGTGTGTGTGTGTGTGTGTGTGTTTAAGAGTGAGAGAAAGATATTTATTCATCCATTAATTTTAAATTAGGTTGTCCCCACATCTTGGCTGTTGTGAATAATGCTACAATAAACATGGGAGTATAAATATCATTTCAAGATAATAATTTGTTTCAGAGAAGGGATTGCTGAATCATATGGTAGGTCTGTTTTTAACTTCTTGGGGAACCCCCATATTGTCTTCTATAATGGGAAAAAATTCCACCAACAGTGTGCAAGGGTTCCTTTCCTCCTATCCTTGCCAGGACTTTTCATCTCTTTTTCCTTCATCCAACATTTTTATTTTTCCTAATTTTACATCTTTTATTCAAGTATAATTAACAATGCTACATTAGCTTCAGGTGTACAGTATAATGGTTTAAAAATTCTATACATTTCTCAATGCTCATCAAGGTAAGTTAACTCTTTAATCGCCATCCCCTGTTTTACCCATCCCGCCCACACACCTCTCCTCTGGCAAGCATCCGTTTCTTCTCCGTATCTAAGAGAACATTTTATGTCTCTTTCTGTCTTTCTTTTGTTTCCTAAATTCCACATTTGAGTGAAATAAGTCAGACAGAGAGAGACAAATACCATATAATTTCACTCCATGAGGAATCTCTTGTCTTTTGAGAATAACTAGTCTAACAGGTACCAGGCGCTATCTCACTGTAGCTTTGATTTGCAATTCCCTGGTGATTAGTGATGTTGAACATCTTTCTATGTACCTGTTGGTCATTTGTATGTGTTCCTTGGGAAGATGTTTATTCATGTCCTTTGCCATTTTTTTCAAAAATATTTCATTTATTTGAGAGAGAGTGTGTGTGAGTGAGAGAGCTTGAGCAGGGGGAGGGACAGAGGAGGAGGGAGAAGCAGACTTCCCTGCTGGGCAGGGAGCCAACGTGGGGCTTGACCCCAGAACTGGGGGCTCATGACTGGAGCTGAAGGCAGGCATAACCAACTGAGCTACCCAGGTGCCCCTGCCTATTTTTTAATTTCATTTTTATTTTCTGTTTTTAAATTAAGTTGCATGAATTCTTATGTATTTTAGATATATTAATCCCCTCTCAGATATGTGGTTTGCAAATATTTTCTCCCATGCCATGGGTTTCATTTTGTTGATGGTTTCCTTTGCTGAACTTTTAGTTTGATATAGGCTCACTTGTTTATTTTTGCTTTTGTTGCCTTTGGTGTCAAATGCAAAAAATCATTGCCAAAACCAGTGTTGAAGTACTTACTTGTTAAGTTTTCTTCTTTCTTAACTTACTGTTAAGTTTTATGGCTTTGGGTCCTACATTCAATTTTTAAATCCATTAGGCGTGATTTTTGTGTATGGAAAATTCAATAAATTTTTGGTGCATGAAAAAAAAACTAAGAAATAGTTTGTTCTAGGACTTTTTTTTCCTACTGTGTCTAGGAAGGTCCAGGAGCCCATCAAAGACCAAAAAAAAAAGGGCAAAAGTTGTCACAGGAACAATGCTGGGAAAGGCATATAAAAGTTCTCATCACCAGAAATAGAACTTGAAATAGAGCAAATCAAGTGATGGACAGACCCAAATGAGAAACAGAAGGGCTGTGACCCCATGCTCTGCTGTCTGACTGCTTACCAAGGCCACTGTATATAACTTTCTATCTACTAAGATTCTGGATCCCTCTCTTCTAGGTCCTTAGAATATTTTGATCCCCTGGGATTAATTTATTAGTCACTGATTTCATTATCCAATATCCCTCTTTCAATTGTACCCAGTTCTTCCCTTGGGCCCTGTCAGACCACTCCTTGCTGGGATGAACCTGTCTCCACATGGAAAGGACACTGAAATCATGAAAAGGGATAGGGGAGTAAAGGAGCTAAGAAAAAAGAACAACAAAGGAATACTCCTAAGGATAAGAAAAGTAACACAACATAGAACCTGCAAGGGATGTGTGTAAAAGGGTGAAGGACAGACTTCGAAGAGATGTAAGTGGTGAAAAGCAAATAGTTTGGAGATAGAGTGCTAGATTTGAATCTAGCTCTGCTGTTTACCAACTGGGTTAATTTGGACAAATTACTTTCTCTCTCTGGGTCCTAGCTTCAACAGATAAATAATACTACTTACCCTCATAGCAGTTTGTGGAAACTAAATAAATTAATACACTTTAATGTTTAGCACATGGTTTGTGCTCAAAGTTGGTTAATATCATGAAAGTAATATCACTTGAATCCTTGACTCTTTTAAAATATCTTAAATATAAGTAAAAAGTCTTAACATGTGTATCTGTAAGTGCCAAATTAGTGCCATATTCTTTCCAAGAAACAGAAAGAAAGTATTGTCTCTGGAAGAGAATATAAGAAAAGGGCTTGTGTTGGCCCCTTCATTCACAGTAACACATATTGCTCCCTGGAGGGAGTTTGACAGATTATGACATATCGTTGCTGTCAGGAGTGAAAAACAACCTTGTAGTAAATCAGTTTTTAATTTGTGTTTTTGAAAAATTGGGACTATGCTTTAAAATCCTTTGAAATTAGCCACTGGTGAGTATATGATTACAAGAACACAGTGCTTTCCCTTTCCTCAGTGGCAGCAACTCCTCAAAACAAAGCAAACAGACCAGTTCTTCCTGCTGCAAAATGGAGCCTCATCCTCCATTCCCCAAGCTGGAAAGTCTTCCCCTCGATTCCCAATAAAGGAATTATAGCTGTGGCTCCTCCCAGCAGCAGTCTGTGCTTTTTCTCCTCTACCCATTCCATGCCCCCTGGATGATGACAATGAGAATAATTTGGTATTGAAAACAATCTGGTATAACGGATGGAGAATAATCAAACATAGTTGGGTTTTAAATTTTCCAAAGTTGATTTCAAAGTGTGTAACAAGAAAAGACCAGATGATGAGTTCCTGGGAAAGATGGTTCTCACTGAGTGGAGCACTGGAATCTCAAATGAGCGTTGGAAGCCTTAGATGGGGTGAAAATGCCAAGGAGAATATTAATTCATGAAGGAAAATATAAAATCCTGTCATAAAAGCCAGCCCACCAAAAGCACAAACAATGAATGTGTGATAAAGTGTCGGGGTGTCCAGGACCCCACAAGGCAGGCCGGACGGGATGGCGGCTGGCAATGAGCCAGTGCGGTCAGGCTTTAGAATAAACAAGCTTCATCCCGATGAGGAAGCAATCCTCATTGGACCGGGCGCCTGCATGCTCTGTGCGTGATCTCTGCATGCCCTGTATGCTTTAGTGCAGTGTCCACGCGCCTAACTCATGTACCCTGCTGTGATTGGCTGACCATGAACATATAACTGGGAGGGGCCGGGAGGACCGGGGAGAGAGTGAGCGGCGGCCGCAGCTGCAGCAGGACGGCGGGCAGCCGGGGCGGCCTGTCGGGAACCTAGCGGGGCAGGCGGGCGCAGCACCCCCTGCCTGGCCGCCTGCTCCTGGGGGGAAGGCGGCCCACGCGCGACGGGACCAGCAGCATGAGCAGCGGCTACAGCAGCCTGGAGAAAGGAAAGCGTGAGGAGCCGCCACCGCCATCGCCGCCAGCGCCGCCCTGCCGGAGCCAAGGGGACCCGGGCCGCCGCCCCGCCGCGCCTCCTGCTCGCCGCTGGCTCCCTGTCCTCGGAGAGCGCCCCAGGGCAAGCCCCGCGCCGGCCAGCAGGGAAGAAGCATCCTCCGGAGTGTAAGAAGCTAGCATGCAGAAATAAAAGAGCTCTCCTTAACTACGTGTCGTGTCTCTCTGCGGGCAGAGTGAACGCGATAATAAAGGAAGAGGGCAGAATCTCCAAGACTCTAGTACAGGCTGTATGCCCAGAAAGTCTACTTCGGAGGCATGCCAATGGAAGATGTAAGCAACCTCTGGGGCCCTGTGTCTGAATAATCTTAACCTGGAACCAAATAGAGAAGGGAGCTTACTTGTTACATAAGCAGAAGAGCTGAGAGAGCAATGCCTGAACTCCAGGTAGACTGGATTGTTCTTATCTACCCTTTATCCATTCCTGCCTTCTTCCTCCCTAACAGTCTTCCTTTCCTTCCATGGATTTTCTCTTCTGCTATACAGCCTCAGAGAAACCTGACCCCATCTCCAGCTGTTAGGGTGAGTCTTAGCTATCTAAAGGAAATCTCATCCTTCTTTCCAGAGGTTGATTAATAATCATGTGACCCACTGATACCAGGAAGAGGCTTCCTAGAACTTCTGCAAGTTTTTCCTCATCTTCTGGAAGATACTTTGGGCATTCCTCAAAAATTGTTCCTTTTGATCCAAGGCCCTGAACTGCTGCCAACCTGGGAATGAACTCAGTACACTAAGAAGAGAAGAGCTAAAAAATGCAAAAACTGGAATCAGGGGCCCTGAGAGTAAGTTACTTGGAAGCTGTCCTGCCTAGGAATTCCAGTTTCGCTAGCAGGTAAAATCCTTATTATGGTTGAAGTCAGTATGATTTGGATGCTTTTGTTACATGTAGCTAGAATACACGAATAAAGAAGTAGGAGCTGGAAGAGGAGGAGGAGGAGGATGACAAGGATGAGATGGAGAAACTAAAATCTTCAATTATAGGTAAGACTCAGGAAAAATTACCACAAATTGCAATAGCTCATGTCTAGCTAACTTTGAAAGCCTATATTTTCCCACTATTATCTCTTGTTGCTTTTCTACCGTGAAGAGCAGAAAAGAACATACTCTTAATTTCCTGCCTGAGTAGGATGTGCACTGGACCTCCAGACCAGCTGGTAAAATAGCTTTGCTTGAGAAACACAGGTCTGTCTACAAGAGGGAGTGAAAGAGATACCTGTACCACAGGTGGGCGAACTGATGCTAAGATGCTTAGAGAGTTTATATAATAAGCTCAGGTTTTTACAGCTAAAATTGCAGGGTTTCAATTTGAGCCCAGACAGATGCTCAAGACAATCACAATAATATTACCTCTATGTTGTCTGGGAGGACTGGCTACCAGGGGATATAGAATTTACAATTATTTTTTTCCTTTTCTGCATCTTATATCTGGAAAACTAATACCAAAAAAACCACACAAATTTTCTTAAAGAAAATGCTATTTTACAATCAAAATTATTCCAATAAACCATAAAGCAGGGGCAGGTGAATGCTTTTCTTTGAAAGTAATTTAAGTGATACATTGCTTTCTATATCGTGCATCATTTTTTAATAAACTATTATGAAATATTATGCAAATTTAAAGTTATCAGCCTTCTGTAAATAACAAAAAAACTTTAAATATTTAATCAGTGATTTATAACTGCTCAAGTGATCAAAGAAGGTAATTTAGCCTGTTCCTTGCACTCTATATATTTGGATAATTAAAAAATTGCTTGGCTTGTGTTTAAAATGCCAAAATATGGGTCGCTGTAATATATCCCCACTTGTTACACCTTCACTACTGTTTCAGCCTGACTTCTTTATGCCTGCAGACCAAGGAACAGGGGCTCAAAACACTCAAATGTCCCTCCTTAAAGCTCAAAAGAAAACAAAATATTCTTCTGAAAACAAAACTGCCAAGATGTAGTCACCTATCCATTGCTTCATATTGCCTGGCCTTCATTTCTTTATTTGCAAAAGTCATAAGCACCACGTCCAACTATTTGGAATAGACAGAAGCACTCTCTTGAGCTTCTACAATCTGCCAGAATACATACACCAAAACTATAAGAAGTCCCATCTTGTCATGTAGAAGGTATGTTCCTGGCTATAAAATGATGAGAGAGGGATTTACCCAGGAAAACCAATACAAGAAAAAATGTCATCTCTCACCCTTGGCTTCTTCTGCAGAAGGAAGGAATATCCAGGAAACATATTACCAAACATATTACCAAAAACCCTTAGGGCAGATGTTCTTCAGACTCTAGCCACCACTTACATTAACACCTGGAAAGCGTCAAGTCTACTCCCAAATTTCTCAAACCTTCCAATAAATTCCCATACCCCTTACAGCACTTGCTCCACCTATATTAAACTCTGCCATTCTGTAAAACCATTCTTTGTTGACACTAGCCTTGTTGCCTCTGCACGGAACACCCGTTCTTTCCTCCCTCTCCCACTTTATTTGCTCAATTCTTCATTCTCCAATTCTCACTTCAGGGATGTTTTCCTTGAGCACCCCCACCCCAACTCTGGAATAGGTGGCATTCTATGGATCTGTTAGTGCCCTGTTTACTCTTAGCTTAGCCACAAAGTCTGTTATTATGGTCTACTCCCTGTCCCCCTTGCTAGACTCTACCACCCTTGAAATGAACAACTGTATCTATCCTTAAAACTTGTGTCTTTTATCATAGCCCAGTGCCTCTATTAAAATAGATGATAAATAAAACTTACTTACTGAAGGAATGAACAACTGTCCTCATTTATCATATACTCTATTTAGAACTACATGATTGTAGATGCATGTAGAAAAAATGCATGTATAGGAGTGTACAGAGACCTAGAACAAAAAGAGAGAGACAGAGAGAGAAAACAGCCTTACCCCAACATATGAAAATACATATTACATAAAAACTGCCCTCCAAGGATCATTTCCTTCTTCATCTTTATTTCCATTCTTCCTCCTACACTACTACCTCACTGATTTTTACAATATGCCCTCCTCCTTTCTCATCATTTTATTTTTGCCATATCCTCTACTGTCAACTCCTGATCATTCTCACAACTTAGCTTTCTCCCCACTATCTTCTAATGGCAAATTTAATCTGATTTGAATAGTTGTCTAATTCTATTTGGATGTCAAAACAATATGGAAGTAAATGTATAAATAAAGTGGTACACAATATATGGCATTCGGTGATTTATGCCTTACCATACATACTTGTTAACAAGATATGTTTTTTAGGCATAAGCAGTGTATCTGAACAAACCACAGCATGTCAAAAGATCAGGGAAAGACTTCTGGCTAAGATGGAGGAAACAGATTTATGACTGAACCTGAAACAACACACACACACACACACACACACACTAGCTGCAGAAAATACATGAAACAACAGTTTTAAAGACAGTGGGCATCAGGCAATGAAGGCCAGTAATCCCTGAAATCAGATAGGAAATAAATGAGGTAATCTCTATGACTGCCCAGTTCAGCCTTGAGAGAATTTTCAGGCTATGGTAGGGAAAAGGAAGCGGGGTGGAGCCTAAGTAGACTCCTTGAGTCTAAGAGATAGAGCTTGGAGTCTAAGCAGATAAAGGAAGCTAGAGTTTGCAGAATACGAGAACCAGAGAGGAGAGAGTTTCACACAGAAGTCTAAAATCTCAAAACCCTGAGAATGGATCAGCTCATGCATTTGTGAAAACTACCAAAAAAAAAAAAAAAAAAGAGCCATTTAAAGAATGAGAAGAAATAGTATCTCAGTACTTACAGAGGACCAGGAATAGTGTCTATTCCCACCAGTTAAATTGGAAAAACCTTGTAACTCATAAGAATTGATAGAATACTTAATTAATACTTGCCTTTGAGTGGAAAAATAATAGTACTAAACTAAATACAACTCTGCTGGTGCCTCACAAATATTAAAGGCAAGAACTGAAAGGATCCAACTGTTACCAAGTAAGCTTGCTGCACCCCCCCAGACCAAAACTCAAGAATAGTTACATGAAAACAAAAATATCTAGCACTCAACAAAGTTATTCATGTATTGCTGCTAATCAATAATTACAAGGCATGAAAACAACAGAAAATGTAATCCACAATGAATACTACATAAACCAAGCAAATGAAACTGATACAGAACTGACAGATATTAAAACTAGCTGAATATTAAATAATTTTTATAATAAAAAAGAACATTAAATCAATTTTATAATAACATTCCTTATGCTTAAAAAGTTAAATAGAGACATGGAAGATATAAAAGAAGCCCCCCTCCCATTTAAACCTCTAGAGATAAAAGTCACAAGGTATGATATACTAGTCTTCCATTGCTAGGGAACAAATTATCCCAATTTTGGTAGCTTAGAACAACAAACTTAAAACAACTTAATACACAGATTTATGGGTCAGAAGTCCGGGAAGTACTGATTAGAGTAGAACTGAAATTATGCTATTGGCTAGATTAGTTCTTATCTCAAGGCTCTGAAGAAGAACTCAATTTCAAGATCACTCAGGTTACCAGCAAACTCAACTTTTTTGTGGCAATAAGGCTGAGATCCCCACTTTCTTGCTGTGAACCAGAGGCCACTGGGAGCCTAGATGTCACTCTCAGGTCTTTTTTATTTGGATCCCTCTATCTTCAAGCCAACAACAGTGCACTCAATCCTTCATTATTTCCTATATCTCTGGCTTCTTCTGAAATCCTGAAGAACTCACTTACTTTAAAGACATATAATTATATAGGCGCACCCAGATAGTCTCCCTTTTGACTAACACAAAGTCAACTGACCAGTAACTTTGACTACATCTAAAAAATTCCTTTTGTTATGTAGCATTACATAATTGGGAGCCTGATATCTCATCATATTTACAGTTCTATGGATTAGGCAAAAACTCTCAGGGGTCATTTTGGAATTGTGCCTACCACAGATGAGAAGAAAAATACACTGAGACTAAAGGAGTGTCAGACATTTTGGAAGAAAATATTAGTGAACTTGAAGACACAGTAATAGAAAATTTCCAAAATGAAACAGAGAGAAAAAGATATAATAATAAAGCACCAAAATGAAGCATCAGTAAACTCTCAGGACAACTTAAAAGAATGTAGAAAATATTTGAAGGAATAATTGTTCAAAAATTTCCAAAACTAATGAAAACTGTAAATCCACAGTAGCAAGATCAATGAACTCCCAAGCATAATAAATTTTAAAGAAACTACACATAATAATAATAAGGCACATAATAATCAAATTGCTCACAACCAGTGGTAAGGAGAAAATCTTAAAAGCAGGCAGAGGAAAAACATACCTTATTTACAGAGACAGATTAAAAAGAGAGCAAAATTCTCATTAGAAATAATGCAAATAAAAAGACAGTATAGCAACATCTTTAAAAATGGGTGAAGAGTAGTGTATAGTCAACCTAGAAATGTATACACAACAAAAATTACTTTAAAAACTATGGCAATGGCACCCTGATGAAGAAGTGAAGAAATTGAAAGCACAGATTACAGTAAGTACAGTGATGTTAGGATTCAAAATTGGCTGCAGGAAAAGCATGCTGACTTCAGAGCCTTGTAATATCTGCTCAGTCCACACCAGTAGTTCCAAGAAAGGAACCTATACACATATCTGGTGTCCCATCCTTTATGGCTGCTGTCCAGATGTCATATCCCTTGATAGCCTGGTACTGATGGCCAGTGGGGTTTGTGGTCATGTGTTCAATGGGGCAGTAGCAAACAGATCTGTTACTCTAGGCCTTCACATAGAGGGAACAGACAGAAATTCTTATCTCCCAGGCTTCATCTTCAAGGAGTATTCTCATATAGCAGATGAATCTTACTGTTCAACCTTGTCCTAGCTCTTGGCTGTCTCTCAAATTTTTGTGATTGTCCAAGCAGCCTAGTTTATTTTTAATAGCTCCCAGTAGTTGAGAGTGTGTCAAAACCTGTCTAGGATCCAAAGACAAAGACCTCCATCAGCATCTAGTCTCAGGCTGATTGGAAGGTGAACCCCAGGCAGCAGCTTTTAAAGTATACAAATATACCTCTTTCAGAGGAAGACACCTACAGTAGATACACAAAAGATAAAAAGAATCTAAGCATACTACTATATAAAATTACCAAATCACAAATGATAAGAGCCAGAGAAGGAAGTAATGGAGGGGAGCTACAAAACAACTAGAAAAGAATTAATAAAATGGTAATAATACCTAACCACAATTACCTTCAATGTAAATGGGATAAATTCTCCAATCAAAAGACAGAGTGACTGAATAGATAAAAATACAGACCCACCTATATGCTACCTATAAGAGACTCACTTCAGATATAAGGATACACACAGACTAAAGAGTCTGTGAAGAGAAGGAAAAGGATATTCCATGCAAATGGAAATGAAGCTTGGTAGCTATATTTACATTGGACAAATAGATCTTAGGACAAAGACTATAATAAGAGACAAAGAAAGTCATTGAATAAGATAAAGGTGTCAATCAAATGAGAAGTTTAACATCTGTAAATATTTATGCATCCAACATAGGAGCAGCTAAACATAAATCAAATACTAACAGAGGTAAAGAAAGAAACATATGGCATTACAATTATAGTAGGGAACTTTAATACCCCACTTTCAGAATGGATAAATTATCCAGACAGAAGAGCAATATGGAAACATTGGCCTTAAACAACATGTTATACCAGATGGACTTAATGGACATTTACAAAACATTCCATCCAAAAGGAACCAAATAAATGCCATTCTCAAGATATATAGAACATTACAGATCATATGTTGGGCCATAGAACAAGTCCTAATAAATTTAAGAAGATTGAAATAATATCAAACACCTTTTCTGACAATTGTATGAAAAGAAACCCACAAAAACTCAATTATAAGAAGAAAACTGGATAACCCATAAATACATGGAGATCAAACTACATATAACTGAACTACCACTGAGTCAAAGAAGAAATTTTAAAAATGTATATCTTGAGATATATGAAAATGAAATACAACACACCAAAACTTATGATATGCCTCAAAAACAAAAAAACCTCAAAAACATTAAGAGGGAAGTAAATGGTGATGAATGCCTATATTGAAAAATAAGAAAGACCTCAAAAAAAAAAAAAAAAGAAACAAACAAACAAAAAAAAAAACCTTTATACCATAAGCAACCAGAAAAAAATAAAATAAGCTAAGTCTAAAGTTAGTAGAAGGAAGGAAATAACAAAGATGAGAATGAAAATAAATGAAATACAGATTTTAAAGACAGTGGAAAAGATCAATAAAACCGAGTTGGTTTTTTGAAAAAATAAACAAAATACACAAAACTTTAGCTAGACTTACTAAAAAAAAATTTTAAAAAGGAGACTCAAAGAACTAAAAAGAGAAAGAAGAGAAATTACAAAGATCATACAAAAGATGCTTACAAAGGACCATAAGCAACTACTGTGCTTTGAAAAATCATATGTCAAAAAATTGGACAAGGAAGAAGAGAATAAACTCCTAGAAATATACAATCTACCAAACTTGATCCATGAAAAAACAGAAAATCTGAAAAGACCAATTACTAGTAAGGAGATTGGATCTGTAATAAAAAAAAAAAAATCTCCCAACAAACAAACTCAAGGACCAGATGCCTTCACTAGTGAATTCTACCAAACATTTAAAGAATTAATGCCAATCCTCAAAATCTTCCAAAAAACAGAAGAGAAAGGAACACTACCAAACTCATTTTATAAAGTCAGAATTACCCCAATACCAAAACAAGACAAAGGACAGTTCAAGAGTAAAAATTACAGGCCAATATGCCTGATAACATCAATGCAAAAATTCTCAAAAAAAAAAAAAAAAAAAATTAGCAAACCAGGGCGCCTAGGGGGCTCAGTCAGTGAAGTGTCTGCCTTTTGCTCAGGTCATGATCCCAGAGTCCTGGGATCAAGTCCACACTGGGCTCTCTGCTCAGCAGGGAGTCTGTGTCTCCCTCTACCTCTCCCCCTGCTTGTGATCTCTCTTTCAAGTACTCTCTTTCTAATAAATAAATAAAATCTTTTTAAAAAATTAACAAACCAAATTAAACAATACATTTTAAAAACATACAGTGTGATCAAGTGAGATTTATTCCAGGGATGCAGGGATGATTCAAAATCTGCAAATGAATCAGTGTAATATACTACATTGAAAGAGAAAGTATAAAATCATATGATCATCTCAAAGAGATCCAGAAAGGCACTTGACAAAATTCAACATCCATATGTGATAAAAACTCAACAGAGTGGGCATAGAGGAAACATACTTCAACTTAACAAGGCCATATGTAACAAGATCACAATTAACATCATATTCAGCAGTGACGAGCTAAAAGCATTTCCTCTAACTTAAGAATAAGACAAACATACCCACTCTCACCATTTTTATTCAACATTGTATTAGGAGTTCTAGTCAGAAAAATAAGGCAAGAAAAAGAAATGAGTCATCCAAAACAGAAAGAAAGAAAGAAACAGAACTGTCTCTGTTTGCAGACGACTTATATGAGAAACCCTAAAGACTTAACAAAAAACTGTTAGTATAAACAAATTCAGCAGAGTTGAAGGATACAAAATCAACTGCATTCCTATACACTAATAAACTATCAGAATTTTTAGGAATGAGAGGCAAGATGGTGGAGGAGTAGCAGATTGAAATGACATTAGGTCCCAGGAGTTCAGCTAGATACTTATCAAACTCTTCTGAACACCTACAAACTCAACAGGAGATTGAAAAGAAGAAGAGCAGCAATTCTAGGAACAGAAAATCCACCACTTTCTGAAAGGTAGGACAAGCAGAGAAGTGAATCCTAAGTGATGGGTAGATAGATCGTGTGGGGGAGGGGCTGGCTCCTGGCAAGTGGTGGAGTAGCAGAACACAAAATGAGAACTTTTAGAAGTCTGCTTCACTGACAGACATCGCTCCAGAGCCTAAATGGGGGCACAGTGTAGTCTCAGGTCCTGGAGGGTCACAGAAAGAACGGGGGTGTCTGAGTGTGGCAGAGCTCCAGGTATCAGAACAGAAAAGCCAGCTACAGAGACAGAGCTAAATTAATCCCAATCTCAGTTTGGGATTACCTTAAGCCATGATCCTAGGCACAGCTGGGCCACTGTTCTTTGGGCAGGGACCTCACAAGTGGCAGATCTGGGGAAACCCCTTCCTTCTTCCTCCAAGAGGAGTGGCACAGGAGTGCACTACAGAAATCTGCTGGGTTTGGAGACTCCAAACAGGACCATGCACTAGAGATAGAAAGGCTCGGTGACAGGCTAGGTGAACTTGGAGTGCGGCCAGAGATCAGGGAGACAGGAGGAACTGATAGCTTTTCCTTGCCAGCACACTGAGGAGAGGACCCCAAGATCTCCACTCCCCCTGGGCCAGAGATTGGGAGGCTGCCATCTTCATTACCATCCTCCAGAGGTCTATGTAAAGCATTCAGGGAACAAAAGCTCCAAGAGCAAACCCAAGCAGATTACTTAGCCCAGCCCCTGGTAAGGGCAGTGCAATTCTGCCTTGAGCAAAGATATTTGAGACTCACTGAAACAGGCCCCTCCCCCCAGAAGATCAGCAAGAACATCCAGCCAAGACCAAGCTTACTGATCAAGGAGAACAGTGGAACTCCAGAGCTAGGGAAAAGTAATGCATAGAATTAATGGCTTTTCCCCATGATTCTTTAGTCTTACAAAGTTAAAATTTTTTTTTCTTATTCTATTATTTTTAACTTTTCCTCTTTCCTCTTTTAACATTTTTTAACTAGTTTATCTTAATACCTTTCTTTTTTAAAAAAATCTTTTTAGGGACGCCTGGGTGGCTCAGTTGGTTAGTGGCTGCCTTTGGTTCAGGTCATGATCCCAGCATCTTGGGATCGAGTCCCACATTAGGCTCCTTGCTTGGTAGGGAAGCCTGCTTCTTCTTCTGCCTCTGTCTGCCATTCTGCCTGCCTCTGCTTGCTCTCTCACTCTCTCTCTCTCAAAAATAAATAAATTAAATCATTAAAAAAAATTTTTTTTTACACCTTCATTGTTATAGTCATATTTTATCCCTTTACTGTATTTAACATTTGTTTTTTTATACATAAAGGGTTTTTTTTCCCTAAAAATTTTAGGATACAATTTCTTCTAATAGATGAAAACATACCCTAAATATAGCACATGGTTTTGTTCTAGTCTCCAGCCTGAGCACATTCTCTCCTTTTTTTTTTCCCGTTTCCCAAACAACTTATCAACTCCTTTTTTATAATTTTTTTTTAATTTTTACCTTTACACTCATATTCCATCCTTTCATCATGTTTACCCTTATTTTTGTATTTATACATATAAGTTTTTTTTTTCTTTAAAATTTTGGGAGGTAGTTTCTTCTAAGAGACCAAAATACACCCAAAATCAAGTGAGTGGCTCTGGCTCTGTTCTATTCACCAGTCTCTCTCCTCTCTCATTTTCTTTCTCTCTCTCTCTCTCTCTCTCTCTCTCTATATATATATATATATATATATATATAATTTTTTTTATTTCTTTTTTTTCCCTTTCTTCTCTGCCTGGTTTGGGGTCTCTTATTTGGTTAGTGTACATTTTTCTTGGGTCTTTGCCACACTTTTAGTATTTTATTCTCTCATTCATATATTCCTATCTGGATAAAATAACAAGGTGGAAAAACTCACCACAAAAAAAAAAAAAAAAAAAAAAAA
Organism: Neogale vison; assembly: GCF_020171115.1. NCBI lineage: Eukaryota > Metazoa > Chordata > Mammalia > Carnivora > Mustelidae > Neogale > Neogale vison. The sequence continues at coordinate 46,701,985 of NC_058091.1, read as the reverse complement.
AAGAACAAGAGGCAGTACCGACAGCTAGAGACCTAATCAATGCAGACATTGGTAATATGTCAGATCTAGAGTTCGGAATGACAATTCTCAAGCTGATAGCTGGGCTCAAAAAAGGCATGGAAGATATTAGAGAAACTCTGTCTGGAGAAATAAAAAGCCCTTTCTGGAGAAATGACATAACTAAAATGTAACCAAGCTGAAATCAAAAAAGCTATTAATGAGGTACAATAAAAAATGGAGGCTCTTACTGCTAGGATAGATGAGGCAGAAGAGAATTAGTGATATAGAAGACCAAATGATGGAGAATAAAGAAGCTGAGCAAAAAAGACACAAACAATTATTGGATCACGAGGGGAGACTTCGAAAGATAAGTGATACCATAAGATGAAACAATATTAGAATAATTGGGATTCTAGAAGAAGAAGAAAGAGAGAGGGGGGCAGAAGCTATATTGGAGCAAATTATGGAAGAGAATTTCCCCAATATGGCAAAGGGAACAATCATCAAAATCTAGGAGGCACAGAGAAGCCCCCTCAAAATCAATAAAAACAGGACCACACCCCGTCATCTGATAGTAAAACTTACAAGTTTTAGTGACAAAGAGAAAACCCTGAAAGCAGCTCGGGACAAGAAGACTGTAACATACAATGGTAGAAGTATTAGGTTGGCAACAAACTTAATCCACAGAGACCTGGCAGGCCAGAAGGAACTGCCAGGATATATTCAGAACACTAAATGAGAAAAATATGCAGCCAAGAATACCATATCCAGCTAGGCTATCATTGAAAATAGAAGGAGAGATTAAAAGCTTCCAGGACAAACAAAAATTAGAATTTGCAAACACCCAACCAGCCCTATAGGAAATATTGAAAGGGGTCCTCTAAGCAAAGAGAGAGCCTAAAAGTAGTAGACCAGAAAGGAACAGAGACAATACACAGTAATAGTCACCTTACAGGCAATACAATGGCATTCAATTCATATCTTTCACTAGTTACCCTGAATATAAATGGGCTAAATGCCCCAATCAAAAGACACAAGGTATCAGAATGGATAAAAAAATAAAACCTATCAATATGCTGTCTACAAGAAACTCATTTTAGACCCAAAGACACTTCCAGATTTAATGTGAGGGGGTGGAAAACAATTTACCATGCTAATGGACATCAAAAGAAAGCTGAGGTAGCAATCCTTATATCAGATAAGTTAGATTTTAGGCCAAAGGCTATAATAAGAGATGAGGAGGACACTATATCATACTTAAAGGGTCTGCCCAACAAGAAGATCTAACAGTTTTAAATATCTATGCCCTTAACTTGGGAGCAGCAAACTATATAAACCAATTAATAACAATATCAAAGAAACACATTGACAATAATACAATAATAGTAGGGCACTTTAATACCTCCCTCACTGAAATGGACAGATCATCCAAGCAAAAGATTAACTAGGAAAGAAAGGCCTTAAATGACACACTGGACCATATGGACATCACAGATCTATTCAGAACATTCCATCACAAAGCAAGAGAATGCACATTCTTCTCTAGTGCTCATGGAACATTCTCCAGAATAGATCACATCCTGTGTCACAAATCAGGTCTCAACCAGTACCAAAAGCCTGGGATCATTCCCTGCATATTTTCAGACCACAAGGCTCTGAAGCTAGAACTCAATCACAAGAGGAAAGTTGGAAAGAACTCAAATACCTGGAGGCTAAAGAACATCCCTCTAAAGAATGAATGGGTCAACCAGGAAATTAAAGAAGAATTGAAACAATTCATGGAAACATATAAAAATGAAAACACAATGGTTTAAAATCTGTGGGACATAGCAAAGGCAGTCCTGAGAGGAAAGTATATAGCGATACAAACCTTTCTCAAGAAACAAGAAAGGTCTCAAGTACATACCCTAACCCTACACCTAAAGGAGCTGGAGAAAGAACAGTAAAGAAAGCCTAAACCCAGCAGAAGAAGACAAATCATAAAGATCAGAGCAGAAATCAATGAAACCAAAACCAAAAGTATAGTAGAAAAAAATCAATGAAACTAGGAGCTGGTTCTATGAAAAAACTAGTAAGACTGATAAACCCCTGGCCAGACTTATCCAAAAGAAAAGAGAAAGGACCCAAATAAATAAAATCATGAATGAAAAAAAGAGATCAAAACCAACACCAAGAAATACAAACAATTATAAGAACATATTATGAGCAACTATCGCCAGCAAATTTGACATTATGGAAGAAATGGATATATTCCTAAAAACATATAAACTGTCAAAACTGAACCAGGAAGAAATAGAAAACATGAACAGAACCATAACCAGTAAGGAGATTGATGCAGTCATTTAAAATCTCTCAAAAAACAAGAACCCAGGGCCAGAGAGCCTCCCAGGGGCATTCTACCAAATGTTTAAAGAAGAATTAATACCCATTCTCCTGAAACTGTTCCAAAAAAATAGAAATGGAAGGAAAAACTTCCAAACTCATTTTATGAGGCCAGCATCACCTTGATCCCAAAACTAGACAAAGACCCCATCAAAAAGGAGAATTACAGACCAGTATCCTTGATGAACACAGATGTGAAAACTCTCACCAAAATACTAGTCAATAGGATCCAACAGTACATTAAAAGGATTATTCACCACAACCAACTGGGATTTATTCCTGGGCTGCAAGTTTGGTTCAACATATGCAAATCAATCAATGTGATACAATACATTAATACAAGAAAAAACAACAAGCATATGATACTCTCAATAGATGCTGAAAAAGCATTTAACAAAGTACAGCATCCTTTCTTGATCAAAACTCTTCAAAGTATAGGCACAGAGGATACATACCTCAGTATCATCAAAGCCATCTATGAAAAACCCACAGCGAGTATCATTCTCAATGCAGACAAACTGAGAGTTTTTCCCCTAAGGTCAGGAACATGGCAGGGATGTCCATTATCACCATTGCCATTCAACATAGGACTAGAAGTCCTAGCCTCAGCAATTAGAAAACAAAAAGAAATAAAAGGTATCTGAATTGACAAAGACGAAATCACTCTCACTCTTTGCAGATGATATGATATTCTACATGGAAAATGCAAAAGACTACACTCCAAAATTGGTAGAACTCATACAGGAATTCAGTAAAGTGCCAGGATATAAAATCAATGCACAGAAATCAGTTGCATTTCTATACACCAACAGCAAGACAGAAGAAAGGGAAATTAAGGAGTCAATCCCATTTACAATTGCACCCAAAACCATAAGATACTTAAGAATAAACCTAAACAAAGAGGCAAAAAATCTGTACTCAGAAAACTATAAAGTACTCATGAAAGAAATTGAGGAAGACACAAAGAAATGGAACAACGTTCCATGCTCATGGATTGGAAGAATAAATATTGTGAAAATGTCTATGCCACCTAAAGCAATCTACATATTTAATGCAATCCCTATCAAAATGCCATCCATTTTTTTCAAAGAAATGGAACAAATAATCCTAAAATTTATATGGAGCCAGAAAAGACCCCAAATAGCCAGAGGAATGTTGAAAAAGAAAGTCAAAGTTGGTGGCATCACAATTCCAGACTGCAAGCTCTATTATAAAGCTGTAATCATCAAGACAGTATGGTACTGGCATAAAACACAGACACATAGATCACCGGAACAGAATAGAGAGCCCAGAAATGGACCCTCAACTCTATGGTCAGCTAATCTTGACAAAGCAGGAAAGATGTCCAGTGGAAAAAAGACAGTCTCTTCAACAAATGATGTTGGGAAAACTGGACAGCCACATGTAAAAGAATGTAACTGGACCATTTCCTTATACCACACCAAAAATAGACTCAAAATGGATGAAAGACCTCAATGTGGGAAAGAAATCCATCAAAATTCTTGAGGAGAACACAGGCAACAACCTCTTTGACCATAGCTGCAGCAACTTCTTCCTAGAATTGTCACCAAAGGCAAGGGAAGCAAGGGCAAAAATGAACTATTGGGATTTTATCAAGATCAAAAGCTTTTGCACAGCAAAGGAAACAGTTAACAAAACAAAAAGACAACAGACAGAATGGGAGAAGATATTCATAAATGACATATCAGATAAAGGGCTAGTATCCAAAATCTATAAAGAGCTTAGCAAACTCAACACCCAAAGAACAAATAATCCAATCAAGAAATGGGCATGAACAGACATTTCAGCAAAGAAGACATCCAGATGGCCAACAGATACATGAAAAAGTGCTCAACGTCACTTGGCATCAGGGAAATATAAATCAAAACCACAATGAGATACCACCTCACACCAGTCAGAATGGCTAAAATTAACAAATCAGGAAATGACAGATGTTGGCGAAGATTCAGAGAAAGGGGAACCCTCCTACACTGTTTCTGGGAAGGTAAGCTGGAGTAGCCACTCTGGAAAACAGCATAGAGGTTCCCAAGAAAGTTGAAAATAGAGTTACTCTGGGACCCAGCAACTGCACTACTGGGTATTTACCCTAAACATACAAATGTAGTGATCCAAAGGGGCACGTGCACCCGAATGTTTATAGCAACAATGTCTACAATAGCCAAACTATGGAAAGAACCTAAATGTCCATCAAGAGATGAATGGATAAAGAAGATGTGGTATCTATTTACAATGGAATACTATGCAGCCATCAGAAGAAATGAAATCTTGCCATTTGCAAGGATGTGGATGAAACAAGAGAGTATTGTGCCAAGCAAAATAAGTCAATCAGAGAAAGACAATTATCATATGATCTCTCTGATATGAGGAATTTGAGAGGCAGCATGGGGGGGTTGGGGGTAGGGAAGGAAAAAAATGGAACAAAATGGGATCAGGAGGGAGACAAACCATAAGAGACTCTTAATCTCACAAAACAAACTGAGGGTTAGTGGGGGGAGGAGGGATGTGGAGAGGGTGGTTGGATTATGGATATTGGGGAGGGTATGTTACATGAGAGCTGTGAAGAGTATAAGCCTGACGATTTACAGACCTGTACCCCTGGGGCAAATAATATATTATATGTTAATACAAACAATTAATAAAAAAGAATTTTAATTACTAAGAATTGCTTTATTTTCTTAAAGATTTATTTCTTTGAGAGAGAGCACTAACAGGGGAACAGTAGAGAGAGAGAGAGAGAAGCAAATTCCCCTCTGAACAAAGAGCCCAATGTGGGGCTTGATCCCAGGACCCTGAGACCATGACCTGAACTGAAGACAGATGCTTAACCAACTGAGCCATCAAGCACCCCTAAGCACAGTTTTAAATTCAAGATCCAACTCTCCCTCAGTCCACCTTGCCAGCTGCTTAAGCCTCAGTTTCTTGGGCTGTGGGGACAGGAGCTGTGTCTTTCCTGTACTTAAGTGAATTGATGAGTGATAAAGTGAATTGGTGAGTGAGTGAAGTCTGAATGGATGGATGACATGGACAAGTCTAATACGTGGCTGGCTGGAGGAGGGATGGATGGAGGGATGGGTATATTGATGAATGGGTGGAGGGACAGAGGGAAGGAAGGAAGCAGGGATGGAGGGATGGATGGAAGGATTGATGGATGGGTGGAAGGGTTGAACGATGGGTGGAGGGAGGAAAGGAGAGAGGGCTGGAGGGAGAGATTGGATGGACAGATCATAATGGTACAGTGGTCCCAGCTTGAGTATCATTTTGGATTCGGCCCCACCTTACTGAGTATGTTGATAATTAGGTGGGATGAGTACATGTGCAGAATGTTACCTCATTGTTGTTTTCACAGCAAATAACTGGAAAACACATAAATGTCTGTCCATGGCGAGTTGGTTAAGTGAGTTTCCCTAGAGTCATACAAGCACCATTAACAAGGATGCAGTTCTCTATGGTGGGGTGGCGGTGGGGCGGGGGTTTGGTGAAGGGAACGTGTGCTGGAGGTGACATCATGGCCAGGCTCCCTGCTCTTTGGGAAGCCTGCTTCTCCCTCTCCCATTCCCCCTGCTTGTGTTCCCTCTCTTGCATTCTCTTTCTCTGTCAAAAAAAAAAAAAATCTTAAAAAAAAATTGCAATCACATAAAAAAAACCTAGGCATAAATTTATACTGAAAATCAAAAGACAATGATGAAAAGATAAATGCAAGATAAATGCCCAGTTAAACATATGAAAAGAGTATTGTTAAAATGCCCACACTATTCAAAGCAATCTACAGGATTCAATGCAATCCTTATCAAAATACCAAAGGCATTTTTCAAAGAAATAGAACAATAAGCATCACATTTTCTGATTTCAAACCATATTACAGAGCTATAGTAGTCAAAACCATATGGTACTGGCTTAGAAACAGAGACATAGATTAATAGAAAAGAACACAAAGCCAAGAAATAAACCCATATGTATATAGGCAATTAATTTATGACAAAGGACCCATGAATTTAAAATGAGAAAAGGACAATCTCTTCAATAAAGGGTGTTGGGAAAACAGAACAACCACATGGAAAAGAATAAAATTGAACTGGTTTTTTTTTTGAACTGCTGTCTTAAATCAAACATGAAAATAAATTCAAAATGGATTAAAAACTTGCACATTACTTTTAAAACCATAAAAATCCTGGCAGACAAAAAGGCATTAAGTTCCTTGACATCTGCCTTAGTGATGATTTTTTTTTAAAGATTATTTATTTATTTATTTGATAGACACAGAGAGATCACAAGTAGGCAGAGAGGCAGGCAGAGAGAGAGGGGGAAGCAGGCTCCCCGCTGAGCAGAGAACCCGATGTGGGGCTTGATCCCAGGACCCTGAGATCATGACCCGAGCTGAAGGCAGAGGCTTAAACCACTGAGCCACCCAGGCGCCCCTTAGTGATGATTTTTTGAAAAGAACACCAAAAGAAAAAAAAAGGGGGGGCAAAATAAACAAGTGGGACTACATCAAACTAAAAAACTTCTGCACAAAACAGAGAACTCATAGATACAGAGAAGGTGCAAAAATAGATAAGGGGAGTGAAGGTGACCAACAAGTACAAACTTCCAGTTATAAAATTAGTAAGTCCTGGTGTCACTCTGGTAACTATAGTTAACAATATTGTATTGTATATTTGAAAGTTGCTAAGTTGAATCTTAGAAGTTTTCAACACAAGAAAAAAAATCTGTAACTATGTGTGCTGATGGAGGTTAACTAGACTTATTGTGGTAATCTTTTGCAATATTAAATATATCAAACCACTGTACACCTGAAATGGATATAACATGTCAATTAATCACTGTACAAACAAACACAACTAATTTCCATTTTACCTCCTCTGCACTTTTAACAGAATCTTGAAATAATTGTGTGGCAACAATTGGATTTAAAACTCCAGGTCTTCTTTCGCTGAGTCCTTCCAGCAGCCTAGTTCTGCCCCATGACCCTTGCAAGGTCTGGGGGAAACAATGGCGGCTGCAGCTTCCCGCACTCACCCTGGAGCCTGCCCAGTTGCACCTACTCCAGGAGGAGCTGGAGCTCCACCCAGCACCCTGTGCCTGAGATTCACTAGGGACAGCAAAGCCTTGACAAGTCCCAGAATGCACAGCAGGCAAATGTCTGGGCTTCACAGATAATCTTCTTCACAGATAAGGGACTGTGGGGAAATTCCAAAAAAGTTAAAATGAAACAAACAAACAAACAAAATAAAACCCAGTAAGAGGCAAAGCTAAACTTTTAAGCCACAGATCCCAGGCAGTGGCATCCTTTCTACCACTGGCCAAATGAATAAACAAACAAACAAATAGTTTAAAAACAATTTTAAAATGCTAATAAATCAATCTGTATTAAGCTTTTACAATACTTATGTGCTAGGAACTGTTCTACAAACTTGAAATATGTCAGTGAGCAAATTAGACAAAATCTCTAGTCTCCTCGATTTTACCTAAGTTCTTAGTGATGAGACAGAAGGAAAAAAGAAACCACAACACATGTATTATTACCATAATGTTAACATTTCCTTTAAGAAAACTAAAGAGAGCAAGAGGAGGACTGAGAACTATTTTAGATCAGATGGCCAGGAAAGTCCTCTTAGGTGACGTTTGAACAGAGATCTGAATGTAGTGAGGGAATGAGCTATGTAGCTGGCTGAAATGAAGAGCAGCATGTGCAGAAGCCTGAGTCGTGAATAATCCTGGCAAGCTTGAGGAGCAGCAAGGAAGTCAACATAGTAGATCAGAGGGAATAGAGAGAAGAGGGGTGGGCAACGGGGTTGGAGAGGTAGCCAGAAAAGACTGTCAACCATCAATGTGCCCTTGAAACATCTGGGGACTTTTTATTTTTTTAAATAAATTTATTTTAAAGATTGTATTTTATTTATTTGACAGAGAGAGAGAGAAAGCAGGGGAAGTGGCAGGCAGGGGTAGAGGGAGACTCAGGGAATTGATCCCCCTTGGCCCTGAGCGGAAGGCAGCCGCTTAACTGGGGAGCTTTTAAAATTCACGGATCCTAAACCCAGAGAACTGACTTCAGTTGTTTGGGGATGGTCTTCAAGCAAAGGTAATTTGCAAAACTCCCCAGGTGATTCTAATGTCCAGATACATGTTTGAGAACCACTGATAGGGGGCCTTGCAGCAAATGTGATAGGAGGTGTGGTAAATTTGAGCAGGGGAGTGAAATGATCTGATTTACATTTTTAAAGGATCTCATATGAGCTGCCAGGTGTCAGAAGAAAGCAAGCAAGGAGGCTAGAGCAGAACTAGGGCATACCAGCTAGGAGGCCATTGCAATAGTCCTGGTGAAAAAGAATATGGGGACTAGGGTGGTGGAAGCAGAAGTGATAAGAAATGGCCAAATCTGTGATGTATTATGAATGCAATGCCAACAGGATTCGCTGGTAGACTAGATGTAGGATGTGAAAGAAATATTCAATGATGACTCAAGAAAGTTTGGGGCCTGAGGAACCAAATTTGTGAGTGAGACAAGAGTCCTTTATTGGGGGAACGGTAAGAGAGGAATGATTTTGGAGGGAGAAATCAGGAGTTAATATAAAAAGAATGTTATTAACACTTTTCTACATTTTTTTTTTTACAAGAGAACAAATCTACACCTTTATTTACTTTTCATTAAATTTAAATCCTTGAGGGTTACAGCATCACATGGATTCTGTGGCCAATGGCTTTAGCAGGAAGGTTGCTTCGGAATTTGGCACGAACCATGCCGCTGTTTCCATGAGCACGAGTTACTTTTCCCCAGATTACTCTGGTTTTGTTTGGTTTGCCGCCAGGAGTCACTGTGTTGTTCTTTGCTTTGTACACGTAAGCACATCTCTTGCCTAGATAGAATTCCATTTCATCTCAAGCATATACACCTTCAATTTTAAGAAGAGCTGCGTGCTCCCTCTGGTTGCGGAGACCCCACTTATAGCCAGCAAAAATGGCCTTGGACCACAGCCTTCCAGACATTATTTGGCGTTTTAGAGGAGTCCTGTTCCCAGCAGGCCTCCACAGGCCCCAAGATGGCAGAAAAAAAGCACTTTTCTACATATTTGTCTTCTTCCCTTTTAAAAAGATTTTATTTATTTCTCTATTTTTATGTCAGAGAGAGAGGGAGCACAAGTTGGGGGGGGAGGAGCAGAGAGAGAAGCAAACTCTCTGCTGAGTGGATGCGGAACTCCATCCCAGAACCCTGGGATCATGACCTGAGCCCAGGGCAGATGCTAAACCAACTGAGCCATCCAAGCACCCTGTCTTCTTTCTTTTATATCTTTCATTTGGCCATAGCCTAAGGTCCACCCTGTCCAAACCACAAACTGCAGCTCATCTCCCTTGTGAGTCCAAAGCTCGAAACATTTCCATACGGTGATATTATATCACTATAAAATAATGTACCTGTGCAGATACTCTAAAGATCTGAGGAAAGACACACCCGCTAAATCTACAACTTCTGGAAAAGGCATTATAAGCATCTCCACAAGGAAAGTTTTAGCTCTCATCAATGCACTCCTGTGGGCAAATTGGCAGTTAAAATTTGGTTCAGCCACATTCCTGAGTGGGACTGGGTCCTGAAGCTTCTAAGAGTCAGACCAACTAAATTTCAAGAAGTATCCAATCTTCTCCATTAGCATTCTTACATATAAAATGATTGCATGATTTAGATTTTGCAAAAATAAGATGCATTTCTTTATTTACATATTATAAGCAAGGCTCATTAAAAATTTTTTTAAATATCCCCATTTTTTTTTTTAGAGAACTGTTGAACTTCTGATCCCTCTTCTCAATTTTAACATGAAGTTTAATCCCATTTCTAAAAAGCAGTATTGACTGTTTAAATTTTTCTAGTGGCTGATTTCCATTCTGGAGTCAGTCTAGCCTATTTGAAAATAATCTCTCTGAAAAACATGTTAGAATAGTTTTCCTTTTTTTAACTCCTAGAGGGACCTGGATTACAACTGCTTTAGCAATATTCATTTCTATAAAAAAGAATTACACATTTAAATTAAGAGAAAATATTTTATATCTTTATCAAATTTCCTTTATCAAAACAAAAATTTAAAGTTGTAAAGTGAAGACTTTAAAAGACATCTTTAATAAAATATAAAAACTACATGAATATTAAAGTCATTTTATAGAAATATACTGATAGGACAGCTAGCTGTAAATATCAGTTTTTATGTATAAAGACAGTACTAATCAAGCCTTCTTAGTTAAACAAAAATTAGAGATATCACAGCCAATGTATTAAACTAAATTACTTCAGAATAAAGACCTGATACCCAGGTTGTTTTTGTTTGGTTGGTTGTTTTTAAAGATTTGTTTTATTTATTTGAGAGAGAGAAAGAATGAGCGAGAGGGATGGAGGGAGAGAAAAGTCCCAAGCAGACTCCCCACTGAGCACAGACCCTGACTTGGGACTCCATCTCAAGATCCTGAGATCATGACCTGAACTGAAATCAAGAGTATGCCACTCAACAAACTGAGCCATCCAGGCACCCCCAGCCACCTGGGTTTTTAAGTTATTGGGAGACTCTGGGGGAAAAAGTAAATAAAATGTCATAACAATGCTATTGATAAGAGTTTGCTTATATGTACTAATATGTTGATGAAATAAAAGTAGCTCTTCATATGTTGAAAAGGGATTGCATGTGTGTATAAATGAAAAAAAAAAGTGGACCTTAGAAAAAATTATTCAGATGTGAGAAATTGGGGCTACAAATAAGGTTTCAAAAGAAGAGAATGTCAAAGAAGGACATAATAAACTGCTCTTGACTAAGGGAAGAAAAAGATCAGAAACATAGTTTTCCTTTTATGATAGTGAGTTTCTGAGCAGTGTTTTGTTTGCCAGAAAATTTGAAAGCAAAGGAAAAAGCTTTTCAAAGTGACAAAAATTTCCCAGCCATGTTATAAAGTAGACTGATCCCATAGGATAGGTTATAAAGTAGACCTATCCCATAGCAATAGGTTTTTGGAGACAAGAATTCATCTCATGCTAATAAATATATTACTTTATCTTTCTGCTAAATTCCTTTGCCTTGAGCTTTTTCAGTGCTGTCAAAGCATTGCTCAATCACACTTAAAAACAATTGTTAATATGAAAAATTAATGATGTTTATAAAACTATGTTGATATACACTGAGATAACTCCTTTATAAAAACCTAATAGCTTCTTATTAGTACATTTATTCAAAGCATGCAAAGATCTAGTTATCTTAATGGTGTTAATAGCAATATTAACCCAATTATCTACATAATGTTAACTTGAATGGCAGAATCTTTTTCTATTTCAATTTTTTAATTTTTTAAAGTATTTTTCCAGTTTTATTGATATAATTTACATATAATTATAGTAGTTTATGACATAATGTTTTTTTTCTTTCTTTTTTTTTTCCAATTTATTTATTTTAAGAAAAACAGTATTCATTATTTTTTCACCACACCCAGTGCTCCATGCAAGCTGTGCCCTCTATAATACCCATCACCTGATAGATGTTATATTGTGAAATGATCACCATAATAAGTTAACACCTATCACCTTGCAGTTTCAAGTTTTTTTCTTGTGATGAGAACTTTTAAGATTTTCTCTCTTAGCAACTTTCAAATATATAACATGGTATTGCTAACTGTAATCACCGTGCCATGCATTATCTCCTCTGGGTTCTCTTTCCTATGGCTACCAATCCCATTCATGAAGAACTCCTAATGCCATTACATCAGGAATTAGGTTGAAATATGACACAAACATTCAGTCTATAGTGATGCTAAGAATTGACAAAAGTTAGAGATCTCCAAAATAAAGGAGTCCAGGGAAGAATCTGGAATGATTACCTAGTTTTGGAGAAATTGATTCTGGCCACTGAATTAGGGTAAAATTGTTTCTAGTGGGAAGCTGACATGTTTAGTTTTGGAATTTCCAAATTTAATTCACCTGTTGTACATCTAACTAAAAACCTGAAACATGGGTCTGAAGTTTAGCAAAGAACTAAACTGGAAGAGAATTGGATACATGTTGGAGAAGTCTTAAAATCTTAAAGCCTTAAAAATAGCAGGTACAGTAAAAACTGCCCAGAAAAATTATGGAGAAAAAGTTAAAGACACAGCACTTGATTATTACATACAGAGGGGCAATTAGACAAGGGAACTATAGAAATCTATCAGATTTTGCAGGGAATCAGAGGCCCAAAGGCAGTGATTTGAAAGTCTAGAACCCAAAGAAGGAAAAATTTCAACCTAAAGGGTAGGGATAGTGTGATGGTTAGTCTTATGTGTCAACTTGAACGGGCTAAGGGATGCCCAGATAATTGGTAAAACATTATTTCTGGGTGTGTCTGTGAGGATATTTCTGGAAGATACTAACATTTGAATTGGTAGACTGAGTAAAGAAGGCTGTGATCTCCAACTCCAGTGTGCATCGCTGGCAAACCACTGAGCTGAATAGAGCAAAAAAGAGGAGGAAGGGTGAACTTGCTCTTTGACTGGAGCTGGGGCATCTATCTCCTCCACCATCAGACACTCAGGTCCTGATTTTCAGGCCTCTGAACTTCCTGAAGTCTGAATCACACCATGGAATTTCCTAGTCCTTTAGCTTATTGTCAACAGATCATGGAGCATCACCACCTCTGTGATACATGTGCCAACTCCTGTAGGAAGTTTCTGTTTATATGTATACCTATCTATATCTTAATGGTTTTGTTTCACCGCAGAACCCTGACTAGTACAGGGGACCTTCTGAGAGGAGCAGAATGGAGGGTTGCTGGAGAAGTTTGTTTATCTCTCCAAAATCTTTCACAAAATAGTGTCATATAACAGGAAGGGGTGGGGAGAGGCAGAGAGAGAAAGAAGAGAGGAAGAGAAAACCTCTATGAAAAGGAATCCTCAAGAAATGAGTGGGGCTGAGGGGCAGGTGTCTCTCCTCTCCCTGGTGTCTCCCGGTATCAGGAAAGCTGCAGAGGACATCTGACAGCTCTGAGCTGGGAAACTGAAAGCAGCTCACCAAGAGATCACACTCAGAGGGAGGAGTCATGCTTCCAGAGAGGATCATGGGGCACCACACTAATGTGCAGGGGCTCTGAAGGCTCTTACTTGGAGTATGTGCAGAAAACCTCCAGAGACCCAGAGAGGTCATGGGAACACAGAAGATGGAGCAGGAAAGGAGTGATCTGAGCAATCACAATCAAGGCTCTCCGAGCCTCGAACAACACTGAGATTATGGGCACCAAGCCCCCTCACATTTGAAAATCCCCATATAAGTTTTGTCCCCCACCAAAAAAAATTTTACTAAAAGTTTACTGTTGACTGAGAGCCTTTACCAAAAACAGAAATAGTTGATTAATATGTATCTTCTATGTCATATGTATTATATACTATATTTTTACAATAAAGTGAGTTAGAGAAAAGAAAATGTTAAGAAAATCATAAGGAAAATACACTTATAATACTGTATTTAAAAAATCCACATATAAGTGGACCCATGCAGTTCAAACCCATGTTGTTTAAAGGTCAGCTGTCCTGGGATAATTACCTCGTAGCAGAAAAAAAAAAAAAAAAAAATATATATATATATATATGGTCACAAAGGAACTGACAACTGTAATCTAGCATTTCAAAATGAGATACATTTTAAAGACCAGAGAAGCGATGAAAGAACAGCATAGCACTCACAAATGGTACATCCAGAACACAGAAAAATATGAAAACAGAGCCAGCAAAGCTCACAGGCTACCAAACAGAAGGGAAAGATATAGAAATGGCATAGAGGGACGCTGGAGACTCATGTCACAGATATCACCATTTACAACCTGGTTCTCACTCAGAGAACCAATAAAGGCTAAGTTCTCTAGCCAGTTAAGCCTCTATAGCTCTATCTTTGGGCTTGCCCCCCACCTACCTTTGTTTGTCTCCACTACAGCATTTTGTATTCTCTTCCACAACATCCCTTAGGTTTTCCTTCTTAGTCTCATACACTTTCCCTAACGCTCTCTGAGCCATGTTCCATGAAGGTGGCTAGTATCACTACTTGTACCTGTGGGGCCCGTGTGTTCACACTCCACAAAGAATCAAACGTCTTGACACTGACATTCTCTTTGTTCCCTTAAAACCCTCCACCTCACCCCTAGCAATTAGTCATTCAGACTTTGACTTCAGAAGCAATACTTGGCAGCTGGTGACAGTTTCTCTTGGCAAATTCATGAATCAGATAAATATACACAAACCTGGATTATGTCAATTTCCGGGCAGATGATATGGTTTTTAAAAATGGGGGTAGAAAAACTCCCTTGCATGTATGTTGAGCTGACTTTAAGTAAACAATAATTGGAATAATTGAGGTCTGAATATTGTGTGTAACATACTTAGTTTGTGCTGTTATGTTAATATCAATCAGAGAGCAGTGGCTTTATGAAGCCCTAAGTACATCAGTAATTCCAGAAAGAAGCATTCTCTCCCTGAGATTTCTTCTCTCTGTTCACTGGATAGCCTCCCAACAGCCTGACTTTCATAAAGACAGAATACTTCGCGGTCGAAAATGTACTACTCCGCCAAAAAGACCAAGAGAAGTCACTGGGGAAGAAAAAAAAAAAAATCAGCTAGTAGGGAATAATGCCATCATCCTTTGAAAGTAAGAAGAATCTTTGATTTTATAAACCAGATTGCAGAAATCTTAATTGCCCTACCCCTTTCAGCTCTATCCTTTATTTTTAAGTTTCATTCTGAATTTCTCTCTTAGTTAGGGATATTAAAACCACCTTGATGCTTGGAAAGCTATGGTGATTTAGCAAGCACATAAATCTGAGCTTAGTATATAAACCAAGAGTTTCTAAAGACTTATGGATTTTACTCCAAAGATGACAGCACGTTCTCCCAAATGGCTCCCCGCCACCAGGTAGAGGAGAGCCTGACCTCTGAGGATTAAAGGTGGTGATAATGAGCTTCCAACTTTCCTCATAAAAATCTAAGTACATTTCAGGTAATGTGCTCTAACACTGATACAATAGGACGGCATTTCTGATCACATAGCTACGGCTGAGCGAGGATGCTTAAGGTACTCAGTATTCAGGTAGCAATAGACCATGTTGCAGATATAATGTACAAGCAAGGAGAAGCCTACTGCTTTTAATTTGGCAGAATAAATAATTACGAGAATGGTGTTAAATTTCAAACCCAGACCATGGCTCAGTTAGTTGAGGAACGGGGGAGTAGGGGGGAACAAGGGCAATCAGGATGGTTTATATAGCTCATTTTCTATATAAACAAATTTTGATGTGTGAGAATGTCAGTGCTGGCAGACTGTTTCTATAGTAATATCCTAATAGCTTAGAGACCTCCTGGGGAAATTATTTCTCTCTCTGCTCTATCTGGTGGTATGTGAAACCAATCACGTCCAAAATAAAACACAGAACAGCACAAAAAGTAAGCATGGAGAGAAGAAATGTATTATATGGCTACCTCCCCTTCCTAAGGAAGAACTAGAAAATTGAGGCTGTTTTTAGCCGCAACTTTTGTCCAGTGATTTAAGCAGAAGATGGGGGAGGGGGTGCTCCTTCTTTATTTCTATTGTTCGTGAATTTGAAAAAAAGACAAATACTCCCAATAACAGAGAACGTGATGGGTGAATGATTACCAAAGGCACTTTTCCTCTCTTTGCCTCTCCTTCTGGGTTAGAGACGGAGGCATTTTTGTTTGCTCAGAAGCCCTTTTTATAAAGTTCCATAATTATTTTAAGAGAATAGCCTCTAAATCTAATATAAATTAATACATATGATATTAATATATATAACATTCCCCATTGTCACTTAAATTAACTGAATTCCATTTTAGGTCATTCCACGTAATAAAATCAGAGCACGGCTAGCACTCCCAAAATAAGTATGATGAGGGCATTTACTCTGTTCTACTGGAAATGTTGCAGGTGGAAAGCAAAGGGAACATCCTCTACCAAAAGACTGTTTATTTTCTGCTTAAATTTAATTAAAGCCAATTCCTATCTCCAACTGCCCTGAGACACCTAGAATTTCCAAAATAACCTTACTATTTTGTGCTAAACTCAAGAGATAGTGCAGGATTGGGGGTAGAGGTGAGGCACTGTTTTCTTTTAAATAAGAATTAGGCAATGTTTCCTGCTTTTCCAATAACTTAGTGAATGAAAAGATGTCTGGATCAGACTGTCTCACAGTAAAATTATAGCAGGAACACATGAGGTTTTTATATACATGATTTAGTCAATAATAGGTATAATGCAAGCCCCGCCTCTAATGGTCTGACTATAAGCTACAAACAATACAGGGGGAAAAAATGCAAAATTGCTAATTACTTTGAAAATGCAAACATGGTCTATATCAATGGCAGGAAAGAGTTCAGTCTGGGAGGGACCAGAGGAGGAGGAAACACTGCACATTTTCTTGTCCTTAACAGAGTACACGTCGCGACCACACTAATAGCATGGGAGTAGGCTAGCAATGTCATTATCCACAGGAGTGTAGAAAGTGTGTGAAAACTGTTCAAGCCACTCGGGAAATTCAGGTTAGTAGGAGATTACAAGCCGCTCTTTCCTCTGCCTACACACATATCATGAGGCTCTTTGCACTCATTTTGAAGGCATAGAAATACAGGCCTAATATCAAGTACAGCCTATAAATATGGACCCAAAAAGGGATTCAAAGGAACAACTTTAACCCCGCACCATATAGAAAGCCTTGCTAGTACCTCCTTGTACTTAAGCTATGAGACAAGAAATTCAAACTAAATAGAGTTTTAAAAATCCCTAAATGGAAGCCTGTATCCCTTTCTTTAGGAAAGGCAAAAAAAATAAGCCATTGACTTTTTTTTTTTTTTTAATCTCTAACTGAGCCAGCATCCAAAAGGCAGTACAAGGCAGGATATTTATCCTACCACACTTTGCACAAATACAGATTTCCATAAAATCAATTGATCAAGGGTCGAAGGGGCTTTGGAGGTCATGAAGCCCAATCTCCTACCGAGTTACTCCTACAGCCGGAAGATTATCCAGCTGTGTTCAAAAACCTCCACATGGGGAGATTACCGCTCTTAAAGCAGCCCCATCCACTGAGGAAGAGCAGAAGTTATTAGAGTGTTCTAATATTGGGCTGAAATCTGCCTCCTGGTAATTTCCACCCACTAGTCCTAGTTTTATTCTCTGAAGCATTTCAGGGTCTAACCCCTCATCATCACCATGACAACTCTTCAAATATTTGAGGGCAATGAGAGCTTTATTCACCCAGGCTATACATTCCTAGTTTCCATGCCTTTTCATTTAGAGACAGACCCTTCATTCACCTCAGGATGCTGTCTTTGAAAGTATATCCTACTTGGTCAATGTCATGTTAAACTATACAGACCAAAATATGATACAGTAACACATTTGGGTCTGGGTACAAAGACTTCCACCCCTTTCCAGGAACACACATTTTCTTACATAAGAATAAAAGTGTCGTTCAATCACTCTCCCTAGTAATGCCCGCTACCAGAGACATAGGTGGTAGCACTCAATCTTGACATCTCCAAAGTAGAAGTTTTTCCCAGAAAACATTACAGAACTGACTTCAGTTCAGTAAATGGTTTCAAGCACTCATGACAAAGAAGGCTTTACACAGGGGACATAGAAGGTATAAAATCCTAAAAATTATACAAAAGTTTATTAGATATGGAGGAAGGCAAAACCATTTCCTTAGAGAAGTCTGGGAAGGCTGAATGGAGAGCAAATGAAGAGACAGGGATTGAGGGGTCTTGAAGCTTGGATGAGATTTTAATGAGCAGAAAAACGTGTAGGGACAGTGAATTTCAAGATAGAATAGACAACTGAAGAGCAAGGACTAAAGAAAAGGCTATGATGCTACCAGGAAAATAACAGCTCAATGAGACTGTGGTGTATAAGACAAGAAGGGAAGGACTGGGATATAAAGCTTTGAAATCCATTTGAAGAAACTGGACTTTGTTTAAATGCTTACCAGTGATGCTAAATGTTTAAATCTGGCAAATCCTCTAGTCACGGCTGATGACTTTTTTACTCAGAATAGGAATCCCTAAAATATTCATTTCTATACTCATATTCTAATGGGATTTGACCACACAAAAACTAGAGGTACGTGCCTGTTAGAATGGCCATCATGATAAAGACAAGAGATAACAAATGCTGGTGAGGATGTGGAAAAAGGCAACTGTGAGGCACGGTTGGTAGGAATATTAATTAGTCCAGACACTATGGAAAACAATATGGAGGTTCCTCAAAATATTAAAAATAGATCTTACATATGATCTAGCAGTTCCACTTCTGGGAATATATCCAAAGGAAATGAAAACACTAACTCAAAATGATATCTGAACCCCCATGTTCAGCGTTAACATTATTTACAAAAGCCAAGATATGGGAACAATCTATGTGCCCATCAATGGATGGACTGATAAAGAAGCTGTGATACACACACACACAACCCACTGGAATATTATTTCACCACTTAAAAAAAAAGAAATCCTCCCATTTGCAACAACAAGGATGGAACTTAAGGGCATTATGCTAAGTAAAATAAGTCAGAGAAAGAGAAATAATGTATGACCTCTTAAGTGTGGAATCTAAGGACAAAATCAAGAGCAAAAATTTCTTTAAAACAATCAAATTCATAGGAAAAGAGATCCGATCTCTGGTCATCTGAGGCCAAGGGTTGAAGGGAGGGGAAATAGGAAGAAAGTGGTCAAAAGATAGAAACTTCCAGTGATAAGATAAATATGGTGACTACAGCTAACACTGTTGCAGAATACACAGGGAAGCTGTTAAGAGAGTAATTCCTAAGAGTTCTCAACACAAGGAGAAATTTTTTTATTTTTTTCCTTCTCCTTTTATTGTATCTATATGAGAGGATTGGAGGCTAACTAAGCTTGCTGCAGGAATCATTTTACAATTTCTGTAAGTCAAACCATGATGCTGCATACCTTAAACTTACACGATGATGTACGTCAATTACATCTCAATAAAACTGGGAAAAATCAGAGATCTATCATATGCACATATTTTGCAAATACCATAACAGCTAACATATTGTACTTTATGTTGTACCACGCATATGCCAGGCACTATACACTAAATATTTTATACAAATGAACTCACCGGAGACTTAGAATGTCCATTTGAAGTAGGAACTCTTAATTTCCTCCTTCTCCATAAGAAGAAACTGAGGCACAGAGGGGTTAAGAAACTTATCCAAGATCACAGAGCTAGTGAGTGGGAGGAGTAAAGATTTGAACCTAAAGCCTGGCTCCAGGGCGAATTTGCTGCACCATGCTACCTCTCACATTAAGTATGTGGTTATTTATTCTAGCAACCTGCTTATAACCTTACTAATTCAGGTTTTTAAAAGCTGTTTTTAGCCTTCAGAATAAGCTAAAGCCACTTTTCAGTTTATATCTATCTGCTCATCTTCCGGAACTCTTAACGCTATTCTGGATCCTGATTAAGGGGCTCAGTTAGCCTGCTGAATCCCAGGAACTCTGAATCATCACATAAAACGAGTCATTCCTCCATGGCTAACTGAAGGGAAATTTGCCTGTGGTAAAAATACATCTACAGATCATACACCGCTCCCCTAATTCCTCCTCTAAAGCAGATTCCATAATTAAGGGTAGGCTAATCTCTTCAAGCTGCCACTCCCTCCCCACTTCCAGGACAGTTCACAGCTGAACAACTCTGACAGATAAAAATGTAACCTGCTGTTAAGATCCCCAGGAACGAAAATTCCACAGCCACCCCCAAGGTAACAAATCCCCTTGCCTGACCACTTGGAGCCATGACTATTCATCAAATGAGAAAGTTTATTTACATACTTCCAATGAAACTGCTTTCTCTTGATTTTCTCGGGGGCCCTCTGGTCCCTGAAAACTGGCTTTGTTCTGTGGCAGCTGGCGCTGTTTCAGATTATGGGATCACTTAATTGGGTCATGACTTGTTTTCTAGTACTGACTCCTCTGCCACCAAGGAAATTTGCTGAAGTTAGCAGACTGAGAAGAGGTGACTTAAGGGGAATCTGGACCCTTAGAGGGAGGTGTTCTTATCCTTGACCAAAGAGCTGGGATATATGCAGGTCCAACATACACCAACCCAGGGAGGCTTGCCCTCTCTGAGTAAATCCTATACCTTCCTCTCCATGTCAGCTGAGTTTCTGCTCTGATAGTCTGACTTACCTTTTGGGGGACTCACCTACTTTTCAAATCCTCAGAAACTTCCAGGTCAGGGCGAGGCTACATTGGGCAGGAGAGTCCCAAAATCTCCAATTTTCAAGAAGCTTCAAAACTCTGTAATAACTAGGAATTAATTAAACCAATGAGATAAAAGATCTGTACTCTGAAAACTATAAGATATTGATGAGAGAAATTGATGACAATACAAATAAACAAAAAGATATTCTGGGCTCATGTATTGGAAGAACGAATACTATTAAAATGTCCAAACTACTCAAAGCAAACTATAGATTCGATGCAATCCCTATCCAAATACCAAAGGCATTTTCCACAGAACTAAAACAAATATTCCCCCAATTCGTATGGAACCACAGAAGACCCCTGAATAGCCACAGCAATCTTGACAGAAGAACAAAGCTAAAGGTAGCACATCCCCTGATTTCAAACTATACTATAAGGCTATAGTAATCAAAACAGGATGGTACTGGCACAAAAACAGACACATAGATCAATAGAACAGGATAGAGAGCCCAGAAATAAGCCTACACTTAAACGGTCAATTAATCTATGACAAAGGAAGCCTGAATATGCAATGGAAAGACAGTGTCTTCAACAAATGGTGCCGGGAAAACTGGACAGCCACAGACAGAATGAAACTGGACCACTTTTTTATACCATAAACAAAAATAAACTCAAAATGGATTAAATATTTAAGTGTAAGACCTGAAACCATAAAAATCCTAGAAGAAACCAGGCAGTAAGCTCTTTGACCCCAGTCTTAGCAATATTTTTTTTTTTAAATAGGTCTCCTCAGGCAGGACAACAAAAACAAAAACAACAAACGGACTATGTCAAACTAAAAAGCTCTTGTCTAGCAAAGAAAAGCATTAACAAAATGAAAAGGCAAACTAATAACTGAGAGAAGATACTTGCGGATGATATATCCGTATGGGGTTGATATCCAGAATATTCAAAGAATTCACACAACTCAATCACAACAACAAAAACAACCCAATTAAAAATGAACAGAGAAACTAAATAGACATCTTAAAAAATACATACAGATGGCCAACAGGTACATGAAAAAAAAGATCAATATCACTAATCGGGGAGTTACAGATCAAAACCACAATGAGACGCCACCTTATACCTGTAAAAATGATTATTATTAAAAATACAAGATATAGTAAATGATGGTGAAGATGTGGAGAAAAGGGAACCCCTGTGCGCTATTGTTGGAAATAGAAAGTTGTGCAGCCACTATGAAAAACAATATGGAGTTTCTTCAAAAAATTAAGTCAGGGTGCCCAGTGGCTCAATGGGTTAAGGAGCTGCCTTCAGCTTAGGTCATGATTTCAGGGTCCTGGGATCGAGTACTGCATTGGGCTCTCTGCTCAGCAGGGAGCCTGCTTCCCCATCCCCTCTCTGCCTACTGGTGATCTCTCTCTGTCAAATAAAAAAATAAAATCTTTAAAAAAAATTAAAAGTCGAACTACCATAAAATCCAGTAATTCCACTTCTGGATACTGATCCAGAGAAAATGAAAACACTAATTCAAAAAGGTATATGCACCCTTTTATTTATTATAGATTATTTATTAAGAGCCAAGATATGGAAGCAACCCAAGCAACCATGGATAGATGAATGAATAAAGAAGAAGTGATAAAAATATACAGTAGAGTATTACTCAGCTGAAAAAAGAATGAAATCTTGCCATTTGCAACAACATGGATAGACCTTGTGCGCTAAATGAAGACAGAGAAAAGACAAACACGGGTACAATCTCCCTTGTGGTGTCTAAAAACAAAACAAATGAAGAAAAAAAGCAGAAATAGACTCAGAGATACAAACAAACTGGTGGTTGTGAAATAGGTAAAGGGGATTAAGAGGTACAAACTTCCAGTTATAAAGTAAATAAGTCACAGGAACGTGATACATAGCTCAAGAAATATAGTCAATAATATTGGAATAACTTTGTATAGTGACAGGTGTTAACTAGACATGTCATTTCATTTTATACATTATGATCATTTCATAATGTATAAAAATATTGAATCGATATGTTACACACCGGAAACTAACATAATATTGTATGCCAACTATAATTCAATAAAGAAATAAAGATAAAGCATCTCTAGTTATGAAAAAAATATTCTTACAATGAACATTCTTGCACAGACTCTCAGGGTACTAGCTAGGCCCCCCTCTACCTCCCAGCCAGCAAAGATAGAAGCATAAGACACAATCACCCTCCATTCATTTCATACTTTTATTCACATATTATCTTGGTATTGCTAAGTCTGGGACACAATTATCCTGACATTAATGACTCTACTCAGAGCATGAACGTCTCAAACTGTCAACCTCTCCTGACTCAAAGCAGCCCCTGTCTGAGGTAACAGGATGCTTTCCCTCCTCACTCTTCATTCGCTTATTCAACCAACACTTACCAAGCATCTTCCAAGCTACGCCAAATACTGCACTATGTGTTGGGGGCACAAAGATGAGCAAGTCACTGCCCATAGCTTCCAGGAGCTCACAGTCTAGTGAGATAGACTGATATAAACCAAATCACTGATTTAGAGGCTTATAAGTCCTAGACCTGTTGTGATGTGTTTATATGTTATGGTAATATACAGCAGGAAGTAAATAAGTACCTGGAGAAGTTGGAAGATGCAAAATTGAAGCTAAGCCTTAAGAATGAATGGGTATATGCATGGAAGAAAGAAGGAATAGAATGTTCTTGTCAAAGAGAGAACATTGAACAAGACACTAACATATAAAATATA
The DNA here is from genome assembly GCF_020171115.1 of Neogale vison. Classification (NCBI taxonomy): domain Eukaryota; kingdom Metazoa; phylum Chordata; class Mammalia; order Carnivora; family Mustelidae; genus Neogale; species Neogale vison. The sequence goes on along the minus strand of NC_058091.1, from coordinate 46,678,595 downwards.
TGCCATATTCAGAGTCAAGAGGGTGGTCTACTATGGTACTTAAGGCCAAGGGGAGGGAGAGGGCCAGAGAGAGTAACCTGAAAGACAGGTTGTGACTAAACTGCGTAAGCCTTGCCAAGGACTCTGGTTTCATTCAGTGGGCCACAGGTTTCCAGAAGGGCCAGGAGTTTTCTCTTTATTTTAAAAAACTCTCTCCAGTATGGAAAAAGCTATAAAGGACATGAGTACTGGAGATAGAACGGTTAGTTAGGGGATCATTCTAACAATACAGATGCCTCTCCCATGTTCTCCCTATTCCTGATACGGAGGAGACTATGAGGGAACATGGGAGAGGGCTCAGTGCACTTCTCCAAAGTCCCTGAGAGTAGGGTGAAGCACCAAGGAAGAAGAACATTTCACCTCAATAGAAGGGACTGGCAAGGCTTGGCACTGAGGACAGAAAGTGCCAACAAATGGTGCTATGCTGGGGCGCCTGGGTGGCTCAGTCATTACATGTCTGCCTTCAGCTCAGTTCATGATCCAAGGGTGGTGGGATCAAGCCTCTCATCAGGCTCTCTGCTCAGTGGAAAGCCTGCTTCTCCTTCTCCCACTCCCCCTGATTGTGTTCCCTCTCTTGCTCGGTCTCTCTCTGTCAAATAATAAATAAAATCTTGAAAAAAAAAAAGTGGTGCCACGCAACAGCATTGGAAGAGATGGGTACTCTGTTTCATGTTCCTCTCAAATCCATTTAGAATTACATATTACACTAAGGACATACAAAAAGTTTCCCAAAGGACTATCCACTATGATCCTATTGCTATGTAGGAGAAATACAAGGTTTGGTTTTTTGGGTTTTTTTGTTTGTTTGTTTGGTTGGGTTTTTTGTTTTGTTTTGTTTTGGCTAAGGGATAACATGGAGATATGTGGTTAATATAAAATATTGCTGAATGTTCCTCAAGAAGGAGCCAGCAAAGCCAATATTTACTAAACCCCTTTGTATACTGGGACCATGCCACAGCTAAGATCAGCTTTTCTTTTGAAGGCTCTATTTCTAGCTTTCCAGAATAGCTACCTTTATGGATCACCTGCTCTACACCAGACTGTATACTAGCTGCCTTATTATATAATCTGAATCCACACAAACACCATATGAAGCAGATATCATTGTTCTCATTTTGCAGATATTGAAATGAAAGTACAGAGGGGGAAACTTACTAAAGCAATTGTGCTGGAAGGTGACCAAGATGAAATTGGGTCTCCCCCCAAGTCCTACATGTTGCCCTGGGCTGCCTTGGGGAGGGTGGGCAAGCCTGGAGAAGGGCTTTGACCTGGAATGCAGAAGCTGGTGTTGGAGCTAGGAAAGATATCAAATGCAGGGCATGGCTCTGGGCAGCCATATTTGTTTAACACATTTTTTCTAAGTGAAGCCATTTCAATTCAGTATTTCTCCAATTGTTTCTTAGGATAGAAAGAGAATGGTTCACAGACCCTGGGAGGCCAAAATTGACTCACTTTCCAGTTCTGCCTCTTGCTTTGAGGGAATAACCTAGGTCAGCATCCCCCAAAGTGTGTTTGGGGAAACTTATGTCTCCTGAAAAGACACTTTTAAAGTAAAACACTTGTTTAGTTTTACATAACTCAAAAGTGCAAAAACTCACTTGATCAGAGCGCCTTTTTTCCATATGACAGCCAGCACCCTGCAGATCGACAGTTCAGAGAACATATGGTGACAGAGGCCCCTCTCCTGCAACCCTCATCTCCTCCAAGGCAATCCCAGTAGTGAGATGTGGATTAGCCTCGTAGGTTATGACCAGACCAGAGCCTTCTGCAGACAGTGTGGGTGTGAAGAAATAGAAAATGCCTTGTTCTGATGACTGCTTGGGTGAGTCATTAACTCCTGTGAGCCTCAGTTTCCTTATCTAGGAAATGGAGGAAACAGAACATTATCTTGGAGACTGATGAAACAGTGCACCGAATGGGTTTCATATAACTGCCTGACACTTAATAAGACTCAGGGAATGTTAGCTATTATTTTTGAAAATCATATTAAATGCTGAAGGTGACGTTACATGAGACTTGTGAAAATACTTTATAAACTCAATAATACTATATAAATGTCAATTCTTCGTTGTGGTTGTTATTAAGAGACACTTCCTAGTCTCTGTAAAATGCTGCAGCTAAGTCCTTGGAGTGCACAGAAATACTCAGCTGCTGAAGATTGATTACCCTGCTTGTTAAGGCTTCATTACTCATGTGGCCCTGACCTGCAATGGAAAAGAACAAAAATCCTTCATTCCCCCCCCTCTATAAATGGAAATTACTTTTCAAGAGGCCACTTCCTTTTGGTATGAGAAGGGAAGCAAAGAAAGCACTTGAGGAGGGGCTGTTTGTAATCAATAAAGTGTAAAGAAGTAAAGAACATTTAAGCAGATAAGAAAGTTTTAATATGGCAATCTGAAGGATCTTTAGAGTTTTGTGGTTTAAGCAGTCAATCTTTAGCTAACTGACCCTACACTGGAATTTCGAATAATATTGAGAAAAAAGAGGTCCTGGAAAATAATCCACTGAGCTTCTAGATGTGGCTCATGAGCCCTTGCCTTCTTCTATATGGGCCTCTGATGAACAGGTTTCCTATGTAAGTAGGAGCTTTGTGAATGTTTCCTTTTCCACAGGTCTTGTTTATTCATCTAGACTCTTAGAGGAAGTAGCTGACACTCTTAGCTTAAGCCTGGCCATTGGGGCCCAGCAAGGTGTTCATCTGGAGGAGTTCAGTATCCTTCCCAAAAAGAGTAATTCCCTACACTAAGATGCCCAGAGTACGTTGGAAGAAGCTGTCCCAACACACTGTAGATGTGTCCATACTGAGTGCAGACGCTTGATAGATAGGTAACGTCACCCATTCCGCAGACGCTCCATCCCCTTGTCCTCCCTCAGTTGGAGGAGGGGGACATGAACATGGAGAGGAGAGCCCCTGCCCTAGTCCTGCAGCACCCAGGTCTCTCCTCTCTCATTTCCTGTCCTCTCTACTCCCCTCCATTTTCTTCACTCACTTTCTCTCTTTCCCCAAAAGAAATGCCTTACCTATGACACTGCTTTCTAGTTTATAAGGTGATTGTACAGCTGTCCCTAACACATGGGCTTGTGAGTCCAGAGAAAGGAGTCTGTGTTTGAATCCATCTCAGGAACTCACTGACTTCGTGCCCTTGGGCAAGACTGGCTAACTTCTTTGAGAAGAGACAGATAAGAATACCTAATGTGACATAACTAAAAAAAAAATAAAAAATAAAAAAAAGAATTGTTGGGAAGATAAAATGATGTAATGTATGAGAACATTTTTCCACTGTGACTAACGTGGAGAAAGTACTTGCTAAGTAGCAGCTATTCATCTTGTTTTGTTTGTTTCTTTTTTTTTTTTTTTTTAAGATTTTATTTATTTGAAAGAGAAAGAGAAAAAGCATGAAGAGGGGGAAGGGTCATGGGGAGAAGCAGACTCCCTGCTAAGCTGGCTTGATCCCAGGATTCCAGGATCCTGACCTGAGCCGAAGGCAGACACTTCACCGACTGGGCCAGACAGAAGGCCAGTAGCTGCTATTCCTTATCAGGCTTCTCTGAGTTAGGGACTAATGGCACTGTTTTACATAAGAGAAATGGAAGGCATAGAGGAAGGGTGACATTGCCAAGGCCATCCAGTTAATAAGGAACAGAACTAGACTTTGAATCCAGGGCACTCGACTCCCTGGACACTTTTTCCAACCCAAAAAATCTATTTCTTAGTAACATACAGAATGAGTCTATGAGATTTGCTTTATTTTCTAGCTCTGGAGACCAAGAACTGATATGATACGACGTGATGATATGATATGATATGATTTGATGTGATACATCCTACAATGGCCAGGAAATTATGATCTTACTTAGACAATCTATAGCTTTACACAGAAATATATGTGCATATGTGTTTATACATACATGTATGTGTATATATGTATAGGAAACTATACATAGTTTCCTTTTTTTTTGTCCAGAAATACTATTGATAGGTTAGGTATGGGAAAGCTGCAGTGACATTGAGGGAACGTTCAAGAACAAAGGAGAGGCTATCCAATGACATGAGAGGAGAAAACACATTCAGTTTCCAACTTTGCTGCAGCAATGCTGATTCAGTGTTTTCATTTCTTCAAAGAAATATTTGCAGTAGCTCTTATATTTAACAAGCCAACTTGTGCTTAGTGTTTTATAAATACAAAATAAGAACACAATTTTTTTTTAAAAAAAGCAAGAACACACAATAAAACCACATAGTGCTGAGAAAGCATCATAATTTGGTACAATATATTTGATGTATAAGAAAAGAACTTTCCTGGGCACAGTTTGGATAGTTATGATCTTAGAATTCGAGAAAATATACATTAAAGACTAAGACCTTATCAAATTTAATCATGTCGAGAAGCCAGAAAACTTTACTATAACCCAAATAAACACTTGTAAATTAAATCTATTTTTTATTACAATCTGCTTGCAAACTAGATGGGCAATTTCTTGTGGGTTAAAATCTGTAGCCCTTTAAAATGCATTTTATTAATACTGGACCCATTGGAAAAAATCAGAATATTGGGGATGGGTAACACCTAATTTCCTTGATCCTCTGGAATAGCCCCAGGAGTTCTTCAACCTGGGTATCCTTATACTCTGACTTACCAAAGTGACCCTGGCTTTTTATTGGATGGTAGGAAAACCCAGGAAATGTAAAGGCATCTTCATGGAATCACTGTAAAAAATGAGTCCTTTCACCCACAGTAGAATTTTACTGCTTATAATAAAAATACTTTCAGTATTTAGTATTAAATATACTTCCCTTTAAAGAGAAATTAAGACTTTATATTCCAGGTACCTGTGTGGCTCAGTCTATTAGCATCTGCCTTCAGCTCAGGTCATGATTCCAGGCTCCCATCGGGCTCCCTGCTCAGGGGGGAGCCTGCTTCTTCCTCTGCCACTACCCCTGCTCATGCTCTCTCTCTTGCTTTCTCTCTCTCAAATAAATAGATAAAATCTTTTTTTTTAAGACTTTATATTCCTTTAGGTTCATAGCAAAATTAAAGGAAAGGTGTAGAGATTTTCCTGTACACCCTCTACTCCCATGCATGCATAGCCTCCCCATTATCAATCTCCCCCACCCCAGAGTGGTACATCTGTCACTATCAGTGAACCTACAATGACATATCATTATTACCTAAAGCTCATAGTTTACATTACAGTTCACTCTAAGCATTATACATTCTATGGGTTTGGACAAAGGTGTAATTCTCTGTGCTTTGCTTTCCCTTCCCGAATTCCTGCCAAGCACTGACAGTTTTATGGTTTCCATAATCTAGGCTTTTCCAGAATGTCATATAATCAGAATGATATTTAATCATGAATAGTGCAAATAACATGAAAGTAAGATATAATGCATAAATTCTCAGAGTTTTAGGGTCTAAGACCCAAATCATGTTATAGAAGAAAGCTCCAAGAAGATGGGTTTAAATCTTGGCCCTGCTACTTACGGAGCCATGTGCTTTTGCACAAAACATTTATCCTTTGTGAGCATTTGTTTCCTCGGTTATAATATAGGGATAATAATATATACCTCAAATGTGCTTTGGGAAATGGGCAAGGTAACGTGCACAAAAACTCCTAGGATGGGGCTAGACATACAAGAAGGAAGTGTTCTACAAATGTTGGTTGAGACTGAATATGAATTGAATGTGAAGCTAGATATATCCAGTCCCTGAAGTCAAATATATGTGGTTTCTAAATCTCTTGTGCCCCCACCCCACCCCAGATCCCTAGAAAAGAATTCAGAGAATAGTGAGTTTTCAATCTGTCAGACTGTCTTTTCCTTCAGAAAATCTCAAAATTCTTTGACCACTTTACTCTCAGAAAGAATCACATATTTACTTTGAAAGAGCCAGTTTTGAAACAGGAGGGGGTTTTGTTTGTTGATTTTATTTTGTTTTGAGGTGGGTAATCTTTATTAACTGAAACCTTATGTTGAAGTACAACAATCTCCATAAAATCAGTAGAATCTGCGAGCATGTGATAGTGAAGTTGTGTGAGTTTGGAGCAAGGTAGGGTCTGGCCTTGAGCCAGCTGCCTTGTCTCTGACAACCAGCCTCCTCCACAACCCCCAAGAGCCCCCAGATAACTCCCAGAAATCCCTGGGAAAGTTTGAAAATTTCTGTTCTCCAGGGACAAATAAGCCTTCGCATTCCAAGGTAGGAAAGTTGCCAGGAATATTCTGCTACAATATTCTGCTACATGGGGCGCCTGGGTGGCTCAGTGGGTTAAGCCGCTGCCTTCGGCTCAGGTCATGATCTCAGGGTCCTGGGATCGAGTCCCGTATCGGGCTTTCTGCTCAGCAAGGAGCCTGCTTCCCTCTCTTTCTCTCTCTCTCTCTGCCTGCCTCTCCATCTACTTGTGATCTCTCTCTGTCAAATAAATAAATAAAATCTTTAAAAAATATATATATATTCTGCTACAATACCAGTTTTTAAATACCAATAGGGCCACCATCTCTGGAGAAGTCACAACTAAATAGAGATCTACCCCTTCCCCCATTTCACTTCAAATTCTTGTAATCTTTAAAACTATCTTGGGTCAGTTAATTAATAAAGGCTCTAGGTGGGATTCATTTTAACCTAATTTATTAACCCATCCTTAGTATTGGTTTGGTAATGAGTGAAACAAATAGAAGTCACATGGGGTATTTCTGATTGGGGCATAAGAGATCAAAACTGCAAGATTCAGTGTTCTGCAGCTTTAAAATCATCTAATGCTTAGTGCCTAGTTGCAGACATCCTCCAAAAAAATTTAAAGATAGATACAATCCATTGGGTCTAAATTGAGCGAAGTAGGCATAGTGATATGAGAGTATTAGAGTTGAGGCCTTGCCCTGGTGTCAAGTTTACTTTAATCTCCCAAGCGGAAGGAATAAAGAAAGTACTGTGTTTTAATTTGGGGGCTATTTATACACCTTAGTAATTACAGATGTGAAAGCAATGTCTTTGTAAGAAAGTTCTGGCTAAAGCCATAGTTTTAAGGATCTGGATAATAGCTTTCCAGTAGCTATTTGTATTTCTTTCCAGATTGACTATCAGTGGTATCTTTACTTAAAGAAATGTGCCCAACACAGCTAAATCTAAGATTATTATATTTCAGAAAAGAGAAAGGCTCTCTATTTGGTTGGAAACAGACAGAAGGGTATCTGTATTAATTCTCTGTAACCCCAAACATTTTCCCCAGCACCATACTTAACAATTAAACCATTTTAACTATTGGTTGGAAGTGACTATATAGCACTTTGCAAGTTAAGCTCTTGTCTTAAATAATATATATATTGCTATTATCACTCATAAATTCATTTCCAAGTAAACCCCATTTATAAAAGGCAAATGTTAATAACAAACAAGCTGCACTATTTCCCATGGAGAGTGGTATCCATTAATATAACTTGCTTCAATCTCTTAGAAAATGGGATTTTTTAAACCAGTGAGTAGCTTCTAATCTAGTAAATACAAATCAATCTGTATTTATTACACTCCGCTATTTTTTTGCCCTTTTCTATCTTAAACTTTAAAGATGTGTACTTAGTCCTAGACTTTGTGTTTGCTCTTGGAGCTATGTAAGAAAATTTTCCTGAAAGAATCATGTTTTCCTAGTTGTGAACCATGGAGAAACAGAATGTGTGGGGCTGTGAGACACCAAGGAGGCTAACTTGGAAACAGAACCTGCTGCTCAGCCTTATGGCTGAAGATCTGAAAGTGCCAATATTCCAGTCTGAACGGGTAGCTGAGTTTCATAAATATCCATGCTGTTGTGTGATTAGCTACAGAAAGAAGAAACTGTGAGTCATTGAAATGCAAGCAAATTAAAACAAACAAATAAACAAAAACCCAGAAAAAAACAAAACTGTGATTCAGTGCAGTAGTCAGGGATAAAATGCTGTGTCATTGCCGATGGCTCCAGAGATCACACTCCAGTGCTAGCTGGGAAGCTCAGTATTTCCTAAGCCTGGACACAGATTCAAGATAGAAAACTGAGCGTAGGCATTGTGTATCCTTCCTCGTCTTGTGTCCTATTGAAATGGGAGAAAATAGATTCATTTTTTTTTTTTTAATGAACTTATCACAATGTGGGCAAGAAAGGAATCAAGCAGAAGAACAGAAAATTCAAAGGAACCAGGAAGAGAGAAAGCAAATGTGATCAAATGAACAAAGGGAATAGGGTAGGGAAAACAGCACTTCAAAACTATAGTGGTCAATGAAACTTCAAGACTTAGGTCAACTAATACAAAAAGCAGGAATGGAACCTGGGGCACTTATCAAGGTAATTAACAAAGAGCTGAATGCCTGTTGAGCCAAATAGACCCTTCCAATTTCTGGAGTTATAAGGACTGACATTTGTTGAGAATTTTAAAAAGCCAGATACTCACTGAACCTTTACAAACTCTTTGAAGCAGGTATTATTATTATTATCCTTGTTAAATAAAGAAACTGAGGCACAGAGGAATTAAGCAACTTACTTATAGTCACTTGGCTATTAAGTGATAGAATCCAAATTCAGGAACAGTTTGGCTCCAGAAAAGATGTTTCTACAGCCATAGATAGTATACCACCATAGAAGGTCAGTTGTAAACAGCTCCTTTATGAAACTGAGGAACTTCAAAATCAGGATGGCACACTGAGCACCAGTGTTAGCCTTGCCTTCCCAGACCATCCCCAGAAATAATAGCCACAAAAAATTTTTAGTATTCAATGAAAAGCAAGGAACGCCTTCATAGAACCAGAAACTTTGAGGACTCATGAAAGACAGAAGTCAAAGGGATCAAAGAAAGAAACCACAAACCAAAACACTTGCAAAAAAAGGACTAAAGAGAAAAGAGGAAGGAGGCATAGGGGTTTTGAAGACCAGACTTGGCAGTTACTGGGGAGAGAAATAGGCCTTGGGGCAGCTGAGGAGAAAAGCACCCCACCCTGCCCTCAGGCTGTGCTGAGGACACAGAACCAAGCCCTGGGTAAAAGAAGGAGAAACTTGTATCCACTATCCTCTGCATAAAAGCATGTCTACCTGTCCTCCGGTCACTAACCCTCTCCCAAAGGCAGGCTTCGTGGAAAGGCTAACCGGGAGGCTCCAATCGGAAGAATGCAAAACCATGAGGCACCAGTACTGCATGTAAACACAACAAGCGGAAGCAGCTGCAAACAGAAGAATCCTTGAGAATAGGAAAAAAATAACGTCTTGAATGTTGTAACAGTGAATATGACATCTATACAGTAAGTCAAGTGTAGGTCTTGACAACTAGAAATGTGATTGTTTAAATCAAAAAATAAACTCAATAGCTAGGCTAAATGGCAAAACGGACAATTAAAAGCAGATTAATGAGCTACATGATCAGAAGGAGGCATTTTTGCACAACACAACTCAAGAGATTGAATGTACAACAAAAAAGGTTAAGAGGCTCAGAGGTTAGACCCAGATGTTTTCAATATTTATCTAATTATCCCAGAAAGGAGATTATATAATATTGAAGTGAAGAAATATTGAAGGCAATAATGGAAGACAAATTTCAACAACTGAAGACGGGTATCTCCAAGATGGGAGGACCCACTAAGTGCCAAACAGGATGAATAAAAAAGACACATTATAGTATATACTCAGCACTCCAAAGATAGAGACAAAAATCTCAATTGCTTCACAGAGGAAAAATATCCTGAGTCTAAATAAGGAAACAAGTATCAGACTGACACAGGCCTTCTCATCATCCACAGTACATGCAAAAATGTCTTCTTGGGGCCATCTCTTAAAAATTCATATCAGGGGTTGTCGCCTGGTTTTGGGCACTCAGTTGGTTAAACAACTCTTAATTTCAGCTCAGGTCATGATCTCAGGGTTGTGAGATCAAGACCCTGCTTGAGATTCTCTCTCCCTCTCCTCCTCCCCACCACTCCCACTCATTCTCTGTCTTTAAAAAAAAAAAAAAAAATCATGCAGGAAAATTAACCTTGGATTATAGGTCCAGCAAATTATCTTTCAAGAGCAAATCAAAATAAATACATCTTAGAACATACAAGGAATCAGAAATTTTCTTGAACCAATAAACTTTCTCTCAATGAATGATTTGGTTTTACTTCATTGTTAAAAAAAAAAAAAAAAAAAGACACACCCAAAAAAACCCCGCAAACAAAAAAATGAACCTAAGAAATGGATCCAAAAAAGCAATGATAAGTAAAAATATGAATATTATTATAATATATATACTATATCATTAAATGTGTTGTAATATATAAAATTATAACATATAAATATATAACATCTATTATATATGAGGTATATAATAAATAGTATACTATATAACATATTAAACATAATGATATAAATAAAATAATATATCAAGTATATAAGTATTTCTGATAATCTGTAACTAAAATCTCAGATAATCTCAACATGGGAAATAGCTAGGGGACAGAGAAGTAGGAAATATAAGCATTCTAAGGTTCTTATCTTTTCTGGAGAAATTATATAGATATTGACTTAAAAAAAAGCTAGAAAAATTTTCATTGCTATTAAATTTTTAGATTAACCACCATAAATTAGAAATAAAATGTAAAGATTGTAAAATTTCCAAACCTTAGGATAGACATAGAAATGGAATAGAAAAATGATCTCTCCAAGAAAGAGTTTTTAACTGAATGGAAACTAGAAAACAAAAAAGACAGCATGTAGAATAAATCCAAGCATATCACTAAGCACAATAAATATGAATGAGTTTAAAAATCTTTAAAATTAAAAATATTAATGAGGATTAAAAAAATATTAATGAGGATAAAAAGAACACGAAGAAAGATTATAACAACAAAATTTGGGGGAGCTAGAAACAGAAAGATAAATGGTCACTGACTTGGGGTACCTGAACTAAATACAATCTCCTGACTGGGGGAAATGAGATACAGCTGAGGGAAGAGTTACCATGCAAAAAACAGAGAAGTAAATGAAAGTCTAGGTAGGTATATACAGAATCTTGATACCCAGTGCCCTATTCCCACCTGGATCCCAAAACATTTTCAGTGGTGCTTTTTCCCTTCAGACAGAGCACCAGGATATTCTTCTCTGAGAAACAGGATTACCCAAAATAACAGACCAAAGGATACTGACATCAGGGATTTCCCCAATTAAACTGCCTGGTCAATATCCCTGCTGGAAAACCATGGTCAATAGCCCCAACTATGTTCACAAAGCTTCCCATCAGCTTTTTAGTGCCCCATTCTTATATGAACATAGAACTAAGGATCTATAGATATAGATATAGATACAGATATAGATATATGAAGAAAGCATAATCGGAAAGACCAAAGCTATATCCAGAATAAAGAAAGTTAGAGGAAACAGTCTGTTTTAAAGAAAACTTTGAAAAATACTATCTTTAATATTCTCAGAGAAATAAAGGAAAATGTTATAACCATTAAATAAGATTAGGATGCCTTTAATAAGAAGCATGCAGGGCAAAAACATCTCTTAAAATTAGATATGTGATGGATAAATATTAGAAGACTGTGAACAAAGAGAAAATCCTAAAAACTTTCAGAGGCTAAAAATACACCTATTTTTAGTGTGCACATTAAAAAAGAAGAAGAAAGAAAAAAGAAGAATCAAAATTGTATCAGACTGGGGCACCTGAGTGGCTCAGTGGGTTAAAGCCTCTGCCTGCAGCTAGGGCATGATCCCAGGGTCCTGGGATAGAGCTCCACATCGGGCTCTCTGATCTGCGGAGAGCCTGCTTCCTCCTCTCTCTCTGCCTGCCTCTCTGTCTACTTGTGATCTCTCCCTCTCTCTGTCAAATAAATAAAATCTTTAAAAAATATAAATAAATAAAAATAAAAATAAATAAATAAAATCTTTCTGGAAACTTGAAGAAAATGGAACAGGGTCTTCAAAAATTCTGAGGGAAATGGAATCCAACACAGAATTTATATTAAATCCAGTTAATCATCAATCAAATATGAGGGTAGAATAAAGATGTTTTCAGAAATGTAAGATGTCAAAACTTATATCTCATGCACTATTTCTCAGAAAACTGTAGGAAGAGGCATTCCTCCAAACTGAGCAAGTCAAATAAGAAATAAAATATGAGATTCTGGAACAAGGCATTCAACCTAAAAGCAGTGAGGAAATTCCCAAAATGACTATGCAACAAGCCTAGAAAGAAACAGGTCCAAATTGGAGAAGTTCAGACATTTCCAGAGAGAATTCTCCAAAAAGACAAAAAAAAAAACCAAAAAAAAGCATACCACATGTGCTTAAATATATATATCAAAAGAATGTTTAAGAATTAACAGAAAGTGTGGGTATAAATCAACGATAAATATATATTTTTAAACTAACATTAAAAAAAGCTTTCTGAGCCGATAGCGCTCTCGCAAACATGGTGAACTTTCCTAAAACCCGCCAGACTTTCTGCAGGAAGTGTGGCAAGCACCAACCCCACAAAGTGATGCAGCACAAGAAAAGCAAAGATTCTCTTTATGTCCAGGGAAAGCAGTGTTATGACAGGAAGTAGAGTGGCTATGGTAGGCAGACTAAGCCTATCTTCCGGAAAAAGACTAAAACTACAAAGATTGTGCTGAAGTTCAAATGTGTCAAGCCCAACTGCAGATCTAAGAGAATGCAGGCTATTAAGAGATGCGAGAATTTTGAACGGGGAGGAGATAAGAAGAGAAAGGGCCAACTGATCTAGTTCTAAGCTTCATATTTTGTTATATTATGAAGACAATAAAACCTTGAGGTTATGTTAAAAAAAAAAACTAACAAAAAAGAAGTGAATGACTCTAGGGAAAGCAAAAAGATGTGCAAGATAGCTTTGAATAAAATATACATGATAATAATCATAAAAATGTTAATATTGACCTAATCAAAATTCTGAGTTCATCAGAAAGATGGGTGGAAGACTGCTTGGAGGACCGGATAAAAGAATGATAAATCTTGAATTTCCACCAGTGAAAGATCAATAGATAATGCCAAAACTTTGAAAAAAAGAAGTGACAGTAAGACGTTATTTAATAAGCTTTTTAGAGCTATTTGATTCAATCAACAAATAGCAACAACTTGGAATCATGAACTACTTTGCTAAAACAGGACTCCCAACTACCTATAGGCAATGAGAACGAAACTGGCAACAGGCTTCTTATCAACAACACTGAATTCTAGAATGCTAAGTCACATACCTTTTAAGACTCAAGGAAAAATAATTTTCAAGTTGAAATTTCATACCTATCTGAATTATCAAATATTATTAGAATAAAATAAAACATTTTCAGCTCTGTATGGATTTGAAAAGTTTACATTCATGAATCCCATAGGAAAACTATTTCTCTAGAGTAAACTTAAGCAAAACAGAAAGGGAATGCAAGAAAGAATATGAAATGAGATAAAAGGAACCATGGAAACTGAGTATTACCTACAAGAAGACAAGAAAACTAAAGACACAAATCCATGCTCTTTGGCAAATGGGATATATTTTTTTCCCAGTAGGTGGTATTCAGAGACATGGTATTTTATTTCTTTATTTTGGGGGAGCAAAAAGAAAACCTTACTTGGCAATGAAGAATATTTAACGACTGCGTTATCTTTATTTGGGTTTAAATTTTTAGAAACAATCAGACAAATCAGGGAATGCTGAATTATAGAGATTATATCATAAATGTTATAGACTTTGGCCATGAAAAATAAGAATAAACCTTTTTTAAAAGCAAAAAATTGAAGGGATTATGACAGGGAAGGATACTCACCACTATACTAATGAGGACTGGCTGTTGAGGGATTATGGTTAAGAAACAATATGTACAAAGTTCCTCATCTTTTACCTTGAAGGATTAAAAGGTGCCATCTAAATTATGAATTACGAATCATAAATGTTTAAATGACAAAGGAAAGCCCCAGAGGATATTAAATAAAAGCAGTTGAAAGTACTAGTATTCCCCTTGAGAAATGGATTTAGGGGTAGGGAGAGATAACAACTCTTGTTTTTCATTACATATATGTTTTTTCCTTTTAGTTTGAATATTTTTACTATGCTGCTATGGTCTGAATGTTTGTGCCCCCTCAAAATTCATGTCGAAATCCTAACCCCTACAGGTGATGGTAAAATGGGGGGTGCCTTTGGGAGGTGATAGGTCATTAGGGTAGAACCCTCAATGGTGGGATCAGTGTTCTGGAGATCCTCCAGGGCTCCCGAACCTCTTCCACCAAGTGAGGACACAACAAGGAGCAACCTGAAAAGGGCTCTTACTTGATCTTGTTGGCTCCCTGTCCTCAGACTTCCTGCCTCCAGAACTGAGAGAAGTAAATTTCTGATGTTTGTAAGTTACCCAGTCTGTGGTATTTTGCTATAGCAGCCTGATATATGCCTAGATAAAACTTTTATTTTCATATATGACTAGCTTAAAATGAGAAAAATAAAATGAGGTTAGTTTCTCTTCAATAGGGAATTGGTATTACCATCCAATCGATGGTGATGTATCCATGCAGGAATCCTGGTAGACACTGGAAGGACAGAAAGGAAGCTCAAGGCCCTCACAGCAGAATGTCTACAGTTGCTCATAAAAATGGTTTGTATTGGGGCGCCTGGGTGGCTCAGTGGTTTAAGCCTCTGCCTTCGGCTCGGGTCATGATCTCAGGGTCCTGGGATCGAGCCCCACATCGGGCTCTCTGCTCAGCGGGGACCCTGCTTCTCCCCCTCTCTCTCTGCCTGCCTTCTGCCTACTTGTGATCTCTGTCTATCAAATAAATAAATAAAAATCTTTTAAAAAAATTGTTTGTATTCACTTATTCAGTTGATATTAAACAAGGGATTGGGGCACCTGGGTGGCTCAGTGGGTTAAAGCCTCTGCCTTCAGCTCAGGTCATGATCCCAGGGTCATGGGATTGAGCCCTGCATCGGGCTCTCTGCTCAGCAGGGAGCCTGCTTCCTCCTCGCTCTGACTGCCTCTCTGCCTACTTGTAATCTCTGTCTGTCAAATAAATAAATAAAATCTTTAAAAAAAAAGGGGGGGGGATTTTTAGGAGCTTGAGTTGTGCTAAGCATTAGGCACACACTGGAGAATAACAGTTTTTATGGAGCTCATAATCTGGTGTGGAACATAATAAATAAATAAACATAGAAATAAGCATATAATTACATTACAACTTCTGTACAGAGACTGAGTCCTAAGAAAAGGCCTTTAGGTTGCAGAAAACAAATATGCAACATGATCAGTTTTACGTTAAAATATTATATGAATATAAAAGTATGCACTATGGATGTAGGTTTATGCATACATTAGAAAGAGGATTGAAAAGTTGTACACCAAAATGTCAGAACCAGAAGCAGTAGGTGGAGGAAATGAAAGATTTCCATTTTTATTTCCCACATGTGTTTCACACAAGTATTGATTTTGCAATTTTTATAATTTAAAAATTAAAATAACACAGATTTATAATAAAACTAGTCAAGAGAATGGACAATTGAGCAAAATGATATTCATCACTTCTGGAAGAAAAAAATTAAAACATTTTCCCCGGGAATAGTTGTTTGCCTTATATTCCTATAAAAAGGAAGAATGCTATTATTTGTTATAATTCATTAATTATATTTATTACTAATAAGTATATTAGCCAGCCCTTAGCCAAAGATACTTTCTAGAGTGTTAATTTACAGTCCTTTAAAAAATATTGAATTACCCAAGCATTCATTCTTACTTCTGTATCATAGGCCTCTTAAACACTTTAATTAAGGTAATTTTTTTTAGCTCCAATACAGCTCAGTATTTTGCAAGTCTTTAAAATCTAATAACTCAATCTACTTATACTCAACAAACTTTTTGATGAGAGTTGGGGTGACAGGATTTTTGCTAGGACCTGAGGGACACAAAGATGAGTAAGACAGAAAGCAGCACACAGGAAGTTCATAGGGGAAGTCTCAGTGTCTATATTAGGATCTCACCATCCCTTGAGAGCCATAGAAATCTTTCACAGCTAGCCTGTGATTCTCATCTTCTCATTTCTGTATCAAATTACTAGGCTATTTTTTTGAGGTAGCCAGGATTCGTGTGGCTCTTTTGGTTAATAGCCCTTGGTTTGAAATGTGACCCTGAGGCATTAAACATGGTTTCAATATTTGATACTGCGCTCTTTTCTTGTGTGTGATATCAACGACCAAAATTAGGCGATGCTGTGCCCAGAACTTGACTGAAACTCTGTTTGTGTGTACCAGTGTTAAAGCTGTAGCTGCCTCATTCCCACTGGGGCTTGGAGGTGCTCCGACCTGTGTGGGTGGAATATTGGCTCTACTTCTGGAAGGCTCCATTTTGCATTGATTTGAATTCAGCTGCAGGTCTCTCTCAGGTGACCATAAGCAGGTCTAACTGCTCTTTTGTGCCTCCCTATCGCCAGATTTTTGGTCGCCAGAGACCAAAAATAGCCAGCACCCCAGTGTTTGTACCTTTTTTATGACACGTTTATCATTTATTAGTTTACACATTCACATGCGTATCCTCCCCTTTGGACATGCATGTGAGCTCTGTGGAGATAGGAGACCTATGTCATTGTTTTGTGTCTCCTGGGTTCTGTGTAAAATGTTCAGAAAAAATTTTTTGATTGGTACATGTTTAATGAACTTTTAAAAATAGTACTTAGTGGACAGTCTACCCTCTTGTTTCCGTACATGTTCACCCCCCTTTTCCCCAAGGTGCTGAATCTCCGACTCACCATATGAAGAGCACTTATGAGAATTGGGCCCTAATCACAGGAAGACCATGAGCTAAGTATGTGTGTGTATTTATTTACACATTCCACCACACATCTTTATAACAGTCTTAGCCAGGATCCATTGTATCACCACGGCATACATGAGGAATCAAGGTCTAGCAGCAACGTGCCCCACATCGAAGCACAGATCATAAAGGGCAGATACAGGATTTGAATGTCCATCCATCTGTCTTTTGAGCCTAAGCTTTTAACCACAGCATTATACTAAAGGTGGCATTCCCAAGACTATCAGAGAAAATGGTAAAGAAATGTATTAATCCCAAGAAGTGGTAGAGACGGGTGGGGCAGTTTAGAGAGGCACGGCTTTGACAGGAATGCTGATCTTGGGGTTGGGTACAAGTTAATTCCAGTGACATGGAATTCCTTTGCTTTAATAAAAATAATGTACATGACGAATCATTTCATTATGTGTTTCAGGAATCATGTAGTCACTTGTCATTTATTTACAACATGGGAATAATTACAACTCGTTTTGTAATTTGTACAAATATGCATAATGAATCATTACAATAGACCCGTGGTTAGGGCATATAATTATAGCACAATGGCTTTGGGTTTGTTTTTTGTTTTTTTTTTTCACAAGGGTTGATAAAATTAATCTTCTCTTTTTTTGTTTTGGTTTTGTTTTTTTTTGTTTTTTCCAAAATGCCTTTTAAAAAATCCCAGTGTTTAATTATTAGTATTATCTTTTTTTTTTTTCTAAATTTTTTCAGTAAACTGCTCTCCTTTGCCATGAAAGTTTTTAAAGCCTCAGCATCACAAAGGACTGGGTTTATGTCTCTGTCTGCCACTCTCCAAGTTGTGTGACATTGGACATGTTACTTAATCTCCTTACGTTTCAGATATCCACATGAAAAGCAAGAACAAGGAGTCCTAACTTGCCAAGTTCTTTGAGGAGAGACAAAGTACATGAAACTGTGAGCACAGAGCTTGGAACCTAGTAACTGTGATGACAACTGATGATGATAACAATGATGATGAGGATGACAGCAACCTTTACTGAGTGCTTACCATTTGCCAGGCACGTTTCTGACCATCTTATATGAATAAACTCATTGACTCCATACAAAGGAGCCAGCAGTAGTCACTGTACTAGCACTGCTAGTTTGAGGACTGTATGCCCATGCCACTAGTTCTCCACTGCAATCCAGGGACGGCAGGTTTTAAAAACTGTAGGGGCACCTGGGTGGCTCAGTCGGTTAAGCATCTGCCTTCAGCTCAGGTCATGATCCCAGGGTCTTAGGATCAAGTCCCAAGTTGGGCTCCCTGCTCAGCAGGGAGTCTGCTTCTCTCTCTCTTTCTCCCTTTGTGTGTCCTCATGTTCCCTCTCCCTAGCTCTCACTGTCTCTCAAAAACATAAAATCTTTCATTAAAAAAAAAAGAAAAAACCACCTCACTGTAGCTCCTCGGTATTTACCCAAGTGAGTTGAAAACTTAGATTGACACAAAAACCTGCATGCAAAGGTTTAAAGCAACTTTGTTCATAGTTGCCAAAACCTACAAGCAACCAGGATGTTCACCAGGTGAATGGATAAACTGTGGTACATTCATACAATGCATAGTTTTCATAAATAAAAAAATGAATAATAGAGCCACAGAAAGATCAAGGAACCAGAAATGCATGTTACTAAATGAAAGAAACCAATCTGAAAGGCAACATACTATATGATTCCAACTATTTGACTTTCTGGAAAATGCAAAACTATGGAAAAAGTTCAGTGGTTGCCAAAGGTTCAGGAGGAGGGCGGGAGGGAGGTCTAGGTGGAGCACAAGGGATTTTTAAGGCAGTGAAACTATTCTATATGATACTGTAATGGTAGAGACATGTCATTACATATTTGTCAAAACCCATGGAATGTATAAAGAGTGACCCTACTGCAAATTTGTGGAGTTAATAATAATGTATCAATATTAAGATTGAATCATCAATTGTAAAAAATGTACCACACTAATGCAAGACGTTAAACAGGAGAAATTATGTGTTTTAGGAGTGAGGAGTGTACTTTCTATACTTTATGCTCGATTTTTCTTTAAACCACAAATTGCTCTAAAAACTAAAGCTGTTAATTTGTAAAAACATACCAGATTGTACACTTAAAACCTATAGAGTTCTTTCAGAGAGTTAATTAATAGGTTTCCCCTTTGCAAAAAAAAAAAAAAAAAATTCCCCTTAGAAAGAAGTCACTGTAAAAAAAACTAAAAGTTGTGAATGGTCCTAGTTAAATAAGATCAGATATGTTTGGGTTCATGATTATGTATTACTGCTTCTTTTTCATACATGCACCAAAAAGGGAAAGAAAGAAAAGTTTTCAGAGACGAAATAAAGGGAACCACCTTGAGTGCCCACTTCACATATGCTGAATAATTTCAGACACAGGTTTGCTGGGCTCCTATCAGAATCAAGAAAACTGAGGAAAAGAGGTACAAGAGGTGTCAGAAGGAAGGGGCAAGGTGGGAGAAAGGGGGAGGGAGGCACAGATTATGATTAAGAGCATCGCTCAGCCAGAACCTTACCTGAATTCCAGGAGCTGAGAAACTGGAGGTCCTGAATGGAGAGTCAGAAGTGGCAAACCCATTAAAAGAAGCAGAAGATAGTAACACTGAATTAAATGGTCAGTTAAAAAATTTCAAGTGAAGGAAACTGTGAAAGACTTCAGCACAATTCAAACTTGTCAACTCATGTGGTGAGTGGGGGACTGCCAGAGCAATTATTATTTTATTTTATTTTTTAAAGAAGAGTGCTCAGTTTAGGAGTACTGACCAATTTCTGGACACCTGAGTCATTCTGAATGGAGACACTCAGCATCGCTGTGGGAATCTACCCCCCAGGGTGATTTTGGCAGGGCTGGACTTTGCAAACTGTTTTCTTTTTGGAGAAACGTATTCGTCTCTCTCTGTAATTGTTGCTGAAGACCTGCCGCTGAGACCCGGCAGCAGCTGCAGGAGGCAGAACAGGACAAGGCTCAGCAGGTTCCAGAAATAAGGGCTCCAGCTCAAGCTGAGAAAGCAGATATAGAGGAAACAGACTGGGCAAGGTAAAGCTCCCCCTTAACCTGTTGCTAAGAAGGCAATTGCCAACAGACAGTAGGGTCAAGTAAAAGTGGAATAGCACGGTCATTGCTTTTTGAAACAGAAAGGAGAGGCGCTCCTCTGGGTTATTGGCATAGCCTGAAAGAACTAGAATTCTGCAAGATCCGTTTCTCAGGGACAGCCACTGGGCATCTGAACAGGGCCCAGAAGGCTTTGATATTTATCAGGATCAGGGTCTTTCACCTCTGTTTAGCAAGTCATCAAACTAGAGCCATCACTGGGACCGGAAGTAGGAAAGAAGGAGAGGGGCACTACAACGCACAGACCCTGTGGAACAGGAAAGAGCCGTGGACTTGTTCTGGTAACCTGGTGCTCCCTGACTGCCTTTGTCTCATGCTAGTGAGCTGTGGGCTGTCCTCGTTAGAATATTCTTCATAGAGGAGGTCAACACAGGCTGACTGGGTCCAGGAGAAGAAGCCACTGGCCAGAGCTGAAGTGCAGAGCAGCTTTGGATCTAAGGAGATGTTGACCTTGGGACTACACCAAGGGAGGAAAAAAAGCAAGTTCTGAGAGAGAGTTCTACCAGCCTAGAGGTCACGCCAACCTTAGCGCTGAAGGGAAGGCAAGAAATTCAAGCTGAGATCCTGAAGGGTCTGTCAATGGGTTACATAATGATTTTCCTAAAATTAAAAAAAATATGTATATGTATGTATATATGTACATACATACATATATATTTGTTTTGTTTTTCTTTTAGAGTTAAGTTCTCCTCGCCTGTGAAAATACTAACTTGTCTTTGGTAAATTGGGAGTAAATGATTTTTGTCACAACTTGAACATAAAAATGAGGCCAAAAAGTGGAGATCTTTGCATGATAGAGCAGGGGGTTTTTGAAGATTTTTGAATAACCCAGTTACATGATGAAGTCAGTCTTCAAGGAGAAAGATCTGAGCTGCAATGTACGGGATGAATCAGAAGAGAAGACTGAAGACACAAAGCCTAGTACTACATGCTGCTGAAACGATTTAAAACCTAAAATAACAATTGCTAGGACTTGAGGGTAGTAGAAAGGGACAAATCTGAGAAAGAATTGTTCAGAGCTGCGCATAGGGAGAACAATGAAGGAGAGATGGCTCCGCGTCTTCTAGGGGCAGGGGGCAGCTGAAAAATGTGAGGGCTCTTGGTGGCAATAAGGAAAGGAAGTTGAAGTGACTGAGGGGAGTAGATCATGAATCCTGTCAATGTGAGATTTTAAGAGAAGCAGAACACCCATCTTTTGTGGGCAACTAGAGATACAGTGATGGAGAGAGAGTGAGATGTCAGATAAAATTTAGGAAAGAAAATACCCGGTTTGAAGCTATGTGCACAATGGTAGAGAAAGATCCAAGGGTACAAGTAATAATAATAGCAAAAAGAATAATTACAACTACTGTGACTTACTGAATGGCTATTATGCTCTAGACACCATACCAGTAATGTCACCTGTTTCATCCCTAGATACCATGAAATAGATTAAGTGGTTCCTATCACAGATGGGAGATTGATTGCTCTGCAAGGTTAAGGGACTTGCCTAAGGCCACCCACCCACTGAAGAACCAGGACTAGATGTCCAGTCTGTTGACTCCCAATTCAGTCTCTTTCCACAGGCCATTCCTTTCATGTGTGTGGTGGATCAGGCTCCTTGTCACAAAACACTGGAGGTGGAATTATGAAAATAGGAATATCGTGAAGATACCACTGGAGTAACTTCAATGGAAGAGAGGAAGGGAAATCAGGGTATTAGCACTGGTGGAGCCCAAGGGAGACACAGGTCTGGTAGAGAAAGAAGCCAAGAAATGTGTAATGTCCTCCCACAATGAAAAAAATCAGTAAAGAAAGCATTTCCCCCTTGTCCTAAACCTGACACAACACAAGGCGAGAACTCTGAAACGTAATTTTGTTTTGGAACACTTAATTACCTCCCCCATGGATGCAAAGGGAAGATGAGATCTAGGCAACAGCTTCTGAGTGAAGCAGAAGTTCCAATAGGGAGTTAAGCAGAGAGAACTGAGATGCTTTATAGCTTCATTAATAAATTCCCAGAACATTATACATATCCACCATCGCTTATAAGCCCCCCACCTCCTTGTATCCTCCCTTTGGCCCCATACATTCCAGAAGTGAATGTAAGCAACTTTTATTCTTATTTTCCTAGGATTGACTATAATAATTATATGTAAGTGTTGAGGTCAAAGGATATATCATAAAATCAGTGCCATTTAACAAGTATTTACTAATCAATTAATATGCTCTAATCTTGGTAGACACGGAATGTGTTAGATATTTCCTGCCTTCCAGAATCTCATCGTCATCACATAGGCAACCATAAATCATGGTATGTGATGAAGGTTATTAGAGAAGTATGAAATGAGGATTTGGGGCATAAAAAAGGAATGAAAATCCTAGTGTAAGGATTTACATTACACCTAGAAAGGCCAGATGGAAACTCATCAAGAGATAATGTTTGTTCTGGGCCTTCAAAGGTGAGTAAAATTTTTCCAAGGGGCTCAAAGACAAATAAGAAAGATGGAGTATTTTATTTGGGGCCGAAATGGAGGCTACAGTAATTGGCCAGCCTACAGCTGGCCCCAAAGGGAAATAGTGCACATCCTAATGGACATTGTATTAAGAAGCCTAAAGGATATATACCCTTTTTCAGGCCTGATATTGAACACAGTTCCATTAGTTGGGGGATGAGCAACAGGAGCCCAGACAGCAGGGAGCATCTGAAGTCCAAGGGTCAGTGGAACCATGATTCTAGGTCTCTCTCTCTGGCCTGAGAACCCAAGCCTGGGAGAGGCTTTCACAAAGGCTCAACTATGGGCTCAAGACAGTACCACTCAGTGTTTAGGTACTTCAAAAAGTAGAGGTCCAGAGAGAATGGTCCTGGCCATTCCCTTGATAAGCAGACTGCCAATGCCTGGACTTCAATTCAGAAACACCTCACACCAGGTCTGGGACAGTAAAATTAACCTGAGACCATACCCAACCAGCATGGGCTAGTTTCAATTCTTTTTAATATTTCTCCCAAATTACTACTACCATGATTTACAGCAGGTAAGTATGCAATATATATTTTCTGAACAACTACCTGAATATGTTTTTATGCTACATTAAACTTGTTTTGCTTCCATTTCCTGAAGGCTACAAGCTACATTATCATTGTCATCCATCATCATCATAATCGCATTACTGGCTTCCAATTATGGTGGGTTTACCATGTGCCAGATACAATCTTGGATGCCAGGGATCGCTAATCCTCATAACAGTCCTACAAGGTAAATACTATTGGCCACACTTTATAAATGGAGAAAGTCAACTTCAGAAGAATCACAGATCTTGCCCAAACCCACAAAGAGCTAACAAGTGGCAAAATAGTGGGACATCGGGGTGCCTGGGTAGCTCAGTTGGTTAAACCACTGCCTTCAGGGTCATGATCCAAGAGTCCCCGGATGGAGTCTCGCATCAGGCTCTGGGCTCTGTAGGGAGCCTGCTTCTCCTTCTTTCTCCCCTCTCATGCTCTCTTTTGCTCTCTCTCTCTCAAATAAATAAATAAAATCTTAAAAGAAAAAATAGTGGGACATCAACACCATGCTCTATGCAGTATGAAAACAACCCACCTCAATGGTAAATAAGGAAATTTCAAAAATTTGATCAATTACAAGGGCGCAAAAATTACTCCGCTCAGTTGTTTTTGTGAGAATGTAACAAATGCAGTGACTCCTTCAAAGGTTTTATTGCCTTTATTTATACAGAAAAGTATACAGTTTGATGAGTTTTCACCAGCTGACAAAACTGATTTTTTCCATTTCGATCTGCTATATTAGAGTTCCATGAATATAGCACAAAAATCGCATTTTCTTTGTCTATTATAGCCATCTTACAAATAAGAGGGGAGATATCAGTTTCCAATTTACAGACGCGTATGATTGTATTCTAAAGTTTACAAACAGTACTCTGGCACCATATTTCGAACGTCTTGTCTTCTTCCCTGCCCTTCACGAGCTAGCAATTCTAATAGTTAATACATGGAATCAACTCCCCCACCAAGAGCTGCTAGACTGACTTGAAGACATTTGTACTAGACTACATGCAGGTTATCCTTCCCAGAGAAATATCTCAATTCTCCCCACTGTGTTCTGAGGAAACTCAACTCCCCTGAACTCAGATCTGAGTGCTTCAGAAGTGA
The DNA here is from genome assembly GCF_020171115.1 of Neogale vison. NCBI lineage: Eukaryota > Metazoa > Chordata > Mammalia > Carnivora > Mustelidae > Neogale > Neogale vison. The sequence goes on along the minus strand of NC_058091.1, from coordinate 46,654,523 downwards.
GAGATTTGGGGGCACCCGAGAACCCCCATTTATCCTCATCACACAAAACTGCAAAATGTAGCAAGGAAATGACATCAGACGAGCAAAGAACCTTGCAATATTCCTTTTCAAAAGTGTTCCTGTCTGTCAGGGCACATGAATGATTATGCTACACCCCTGATTGCTAAATCTGCCCCCTCTCATGGAGGGGCCAGCTGCTGCCTGTTCACCAGCAACAGCTCTGTCACTTTTACTTTGCATCCTAATTAAGAAGACATTGAGAGACACATGAAAGTACAAGTACCAGAAGGATTGTGCTATCTGTCATACTTCCTCCAGATGTTCTAATGATGCCTTTGAATTTGGATGGAGGAGACACACAGAAAGAACTCGGGTGCCATGAAACCTTTCCGTGACTACTTGTTGAAGAAAGACAATTAACGACTGAACAGCTGCTAATGGGAACCTTTAACTGGAAAACTTGCTAGGAAGAGCACTTACCAGCTCTCAGAGGAATTCATACTGATAAACACCTCAGTTATGCTCCTTATTTTTGTTCCAAAACGTACAATTAATCCTTCCTAAATCAGTTTCCTTCATTTACTAAGAGAGCTCATTAAGATAAGAAAGATTTATCACCAGGTTAAAAAAAAAAAAAAATTCTGTGAGCTCCTGGAAGCCTACAGTAGGAATCATTCCCCTGAAATGTTTTTAAAACTTCCCAAGTATTTGACTGGAAGTTTCTGGTATTGTACTATAGGGGAATTGCAAACATATAGTTTTGAATACTGAGGCCATGTTTTAGGAGCTTTCCTGTTGGACATACGTATCACTACATTACTTTTTAAAGGAGACTGTGCTTAGAATACTGTGCTACACCTCCATACCCCAATCCAGAGGCAATCAATAGTTCTTTTGGATACATGTGGCTTATGGGAGGCAGGGAGTGTATAAAGAGTTGGAGAGAGAAAGAGAAAGAGAAATTCTTTTTTTTTAAAGATTTTATTTTATTTATTTGACAGATAGAGGTCACAAGTAGGCAGAGAGGCAGGCAGAGAGAGAGGAAGAAGCAGGCTCCCTGCTGAGCAGAGAGCCTGATGCGAGGCTCGATCCCAGGACCCTGGGATCATGACCTGAGCCGAAGGCAGAAGCTTTAACCCACTGAGCCACCCAGGCGCCCTGAGAAAGAGAAATTCTTAAATTATCATTTTGGCAGTGGGCCTTGTCTTTGGGGTAGCCAGACTTTATTATAATGATGGTGTAATAGTGTTCTTAGTTGCTCTAAAGTGTAGGGTGAAATTGAAAGGTAAGCTTCCTATAAGGAAAGTGATCTTGAGCAAATCTCAATCAGTGTTGACCTCATCCCCTGTAAGGGGAGAAAGACTAATTAATAAAATGGTCTTTTAAATAGAAACTCTGACAGTTCTGTCCAATTTCATTATGCTAACAACCTCTTTCTCTACCCCTAAAGAAAAATGAACAACTCTTCCTAATTTTCATAAATACTGTACTATGCAATCAGGAAATAATTAATTTGGAGCTCTTCATCAGTAATGGGGATGAAGTTCTTTAATGAACAGCCTTCCTTTAACTCAATGATGAGGAAACTATTCCTGAAATATTTATTGGTATAAAACTACATCAAGGAAAGAAAAAAAAAGCAATTTTTTTAAAAAAAACAGGCCAAATCTTAAATAAGGTACAGCTGGTGGCTTGTCCTTTTGGGCACTGAAGGAATGAAATTCTAAAGAGTATTGGAACTTTAAAAAAATACCTCAATATTATTTTTGTTAATGTAATAGTCACATTTCTATGCATCTTGTCAGTCATAACACTGTATTAAATTACACTGAATTATGCAAGTATGAAAGAGGACTTTTCCTCCAATAAAATTAGCATCTGAGTTAGACTATCTCAATGGCAGCTCTATCAACACTTTGGGCTAGATAATTCTTCATGTGAAGGCTGTTCTGTGCATTGTGGAATATGTAATGGCACCCTTGGCCTCTACTCAGCCTCTAACACCCACCTCCTCTTGCCGCAGTTACAACAACCAAAAATGTTGCATTCAGGACATTCAGACCAATGTCCCTGAAAACAAAATCACCTCTAGTTGAGAACTAATTGGATCTAAAGCTCAAAAAAACTTCAAGTACATGGTTTTCATAAGAAGGATACAATGATAGATTGAATAAAAGCTCAGCAACAAAAAAGGTATCTAAATAGCTAGATGATTAGGTGATCTAGTGGTTATGAGCCCATTGGTTTAGGTTTGCATCTTGGCTCTACTTTTCACTAATATGGGCAAGCTACCTGTCTCTTCCAAGGCTCAATCTCTCCTCTACAAAATAGGGATAATAATAGAATTTACATATAGGCTTGTTTTGAAGATGAGACAAAATAAAGCACAGAAAAACCTGGAATGATTTGCTACCATTGGTCAACTACCATTACCATAGGTAGCCATCAAACTTTGGTTGGGTAGACAAGACTTATAAACATTTGTCCATCCATCATTCATATCGACATAAACAAGTGCAAAATAGATTTGAATGAGTAGTGCTAATGGAAATGCAAGCTTTTATTATGCATTGGTAGAATGCTACTTACATTTTAAATAATATGTTTTATAACAAATATATCATGTTTAATCTCATGAGTTTTTTCTTTAGAGGAAAAGGGCACACACTGAGCCAGGAATAATTAATCCAGAATGATAAAAATTGAGATATATCTTAGAAAAGTTTATTGAATTTTAAAAATAAGCCCCAAATCTTGGTAACAGCCAGGCAAAAGTATCAAACAATAGATAGGAAATGAGAAAATAAATAAAGCTGACCTAGCTTTCTCCATAGACCCCAATGCCAAAACCCAATAAATCAATACCTGTGAAACTATCAAAGAAAGAATTGTGAGCTGAGGAATTTATATCCAGTCAAGCTATCCTTCAAGTTTTATAAACGCTTCAGTCAAACCACTTAAGATATGTAAAAATTCAGGGAGTATTGCCAGGATTCTTCCTTAAGAAAACTACTGGATGACAGGATTCATCCAACCAAAATATAGCTGGGAAAAGTAAGCAAGAGATGGCTGATGAACACTGAATGTATTTCACTATAAATCAAAGAAAGAGGGGTGCCTGGGTGGATCAGTGGATTAAGCCTCTGCCTTTGGCTCAGGTCATGATCACAGGGTCGTGGAATCAAGCCCCTCCTTAGGGTGCAGAGAGCCTGCTTCTCCCTCTCTCTCTGCCTGCCTCTCTGCCTACTTGTGATCTCTCTCTCTGTGTCAAATAAATAAATATAATCTTTAAAAAAATCAAAAAAAGGAATATTTTAATATGATACAACTAACTAAAATCATGAGAGGACTGTGAAAGAAGGTGATAGTTTTCTGCTTCTCTCATCTTTAGTATCTGGAAATCAAAGGCTGTCAAAGGTAACAGAGCCAAATAATACAAATTTAAACATACTCAGCTGTTCAAAGGGAAACACTTTAAAAAGCTAGTAGTACTGACTGAAATAAGTTAATAAAGTACAAGAAAAGAAGAGGAAGGAAGAGGGAACTTGTGAATTTCAGTATTGCATATAGTAGGAAACTAACAAGTACAGTTTAAATACAGGAAGGAATCAAAGATAGTATATAAAATTATCAAAAGGTAACTAAAACGAAAATGCAAACTTCTTCATATCAGAAAAACCACACAGAGACAAACTGAATGAAAACAGACCACAGAGTAAAATACTTTTCAAAGTAGAAAAGATAGCATGAACTAATATGACAGAATTCAGACAAAATATACAGATCACACCAGTACATCTAAATGACCTACACTAATTGAGAGATAAAAACTGAATCACAAATCAAAACCCAATTCTATGTGGATGAAAAGTAAAAATGATTCAGAAAGTGAAAATAAAGAGATAACATTTTAACAAGCAAAAGCAAATAAGAAAGCAGGGCTTATGATTTTAACTGGCAGAGTAGAATCCGGAGCAAAAAGCATAAAACAAGACAAAGAAATCTACTTGTAATGACACTATGTAAAATCTGCAATGAAGATACAACTGCTACAAATATTTCTGCACCAAAGAACAGCAGTGTAAATACAGAAGGAATTTTAAGAGATTCAAGGAAAAATACTGAGAAACACATTAGAAGTAAGAGATTTGAAGTCATCTCTCTCCATCTATTGACAAATAGCATCGAGGAAAAATAAGTAAAGTTATAGAAGAATAAAAAGAGGATTAATAATAGAGATCTGACTGATAAATATAAAATTCTGCCCCCTGGAAAATTGAGACTAAACCTTCATTTCATATATACATAAACATTCACAAAAATTAACAACCTATTAAACCCCAAAGATAGCCACACCTTGAATCAGGATCATTTCTAGATCGATTAAAATGTTAAAAATAAAAAATTAGACATAAAAATACCTGGTGAAATGTCATGGGAGATGTATTTTTATATGACTTACGATGTTCTAAGTCTGACACAAAATCTGGAAGTCACAAAATAAAAGACATAATTTAAAATACTCAATGTATGAATTTCCACATGGCAAAGGCAAAATACAAAGAAAAAAAAGTAAAAAAAAAAAAAGAAGAAGAAGAAGAACCACAATCTATTTACACACATTTCCCAATAGCTAATATTACTAAATTAGAAGGATCCCCTAAAACTCAATATGTGAAAGATCAACCAACTAAATTTTATTTTATTTTATTTTATTTTATTTAAAATATTTTATTTATTTGAGAGAGACAGTGTACACAAGATGGGGTAAGGTCAGAGAGAAGCAGATTCCCCACTGAGCAGGGAGCCTGATGCAGGACTCCATCCTGGGGCTCCAGGATCATGACCTGAGCCGAAGGCAGTCTCGTAAGCAACTGAGCCACCCAGGCACCCTGACAACTGAATTTTAAGAGGCTATGTACAGTTCTCAGAGGAGTAAAAATGGCTCCTGAGCATATGAAAAGACACTAAACACTGAGACGCTATTTTCCACTTGTATTGGTAAAGATCAAAGAGTGAGGTAGGATACTGTGCTGGCAAGGGGAAGGGAAAAGGCATTATCATGCAGTGTTGCTGGGAGGCCAGATGCATTCGACCACCATGGAGGACTTTCAAACAATAGCATAACTACAACGTCCCCGCCCCCCCACTTCAGTTCCACAAATGTATCCTATGGATAGATGGAGAGTCACATATCTGATGTGGTGTTTGTACAAAGGTACTCATAGTTTTTGCAAACATTTGCAAATAACCAAAATGGACACATTAACAGGGAAATGGTTACACAAACTTTGGTACATCCTTACAATAGAATCAGAAAGAATAATAATGTACTGAAATGGAATGACCTCCAAAAAATAATGGTAAGAAAGGGAAGGAAGGAAAGAATGGAGGTGGGGAAGGAGGGAGGAAGGAAGAAAAAAGTGGTGTAGAACAGTGGTATAAAGTTGAGATTCAGGGTGTGGGAATGGACACACATATTTGTTTATTTGCCCATGTGCACAAACTATATCTGGAAGGATACATAAGAAATTGATTACAGTTTCTAAGCCAGGACAGTGGTAGAAGAGAGATTTGCCTTTCCCTGTACAGCAAAAAGATGCCTTTGGAATTTTTTTCTAATCTATTTTTGAGTCCATAAGTTGCATTTGCCCTATAGATTGCTAGTTTGAAATATCATCATAATCATTAAGCCAAAAGCGATCATTTTTTTAATCATAAAATTACTTTCTGTCTAATTTTATCTGCCTAAATGCATTATAATATTGGAGTTATGCAATCGACTTTATCCTAGCATGACAATTATTACAGTATAAGTACTTTAACTCCTAATGCCCCAAATTCTAAGTCCATTTCAAAAATAAAGTATTTTACTATGTCCGAGATGGGATTATTCTACTGCAGACTAAATCATACAAGGTTTTACTTGACAACACTTCCATCTCTGACATGATAACCCTATAGTGCAGGTTGATTCATTTAGACTGAAAAAAAAAATTTTTTAAACTGTCTTGTTAGAAAATCAAGGAAGAAAACAAAGAAAGAGAATAGTTTATTTTGCTCTGTCCATGTCTCAAGAGAAACATATGCTAGATTTGCTCATATTTGGAGATGAGTTTAAAAACATAAAGGCTGATAAATAGTAAGTAATCATATAAAAAGAGAAAGAGATTCATCATATCTGACAGCAGCATAATCTCAGAAAAATCTTTCCTTTTTTATCAGAAGGGTCAGGAAACAAAATCACCCCAAATTTAACAATTTACTCTATAGATTCAAATCCCCTTTGTCGATCCCTGAGTGGTCCAAATTTCTCAGATTTGAAGGCCTTTTGACTTTTTGTAATGTTTATATTCTCATTCCGCACAATTGCCTGCATATATCTGACTCCCAATTAAATCTGTATTGGATTTCAACAAAACTGATGCTTCCTATTTTGAGTAATAGTTAGTGCCATGTCTAAAGATATCTACACAATGATCTCATTTTCGAGTTTTCCTTCCCAAAAGACTACTTCCACTTCTCACCATATAAACTGAAATTACCCACAGTCTTTATTGCACTGTTTATCCATATACTCAGGGCCATTATTTCATATAAAAGTTTTTTGGAGAAACAAGAAGAGTGTCCTCTTGAACCTTGCCCTTTAATTAGTGTAAGCTCCTTGGAGACTGATAGTCTGACTTCATAGAAGGTAGGAGAACTGGTCTAGGAAACAGTGCTAAAATTAAACATTCCTTCCAAAGGTTGCAGGCAATCCTAAACCGTGAAATGCCTGCCAACCCCCTGAGAAGATCAATAGAGCAACCACTGGGCATATGAAGCAGAACCGCCCACTGAAAGGTCCACTTAATGAAAATCCCCAATGGGCACCAGGTCTGCAATATAAGCACATTCTTACAGAAGAATAGATTCCCTTTGAGCTTCTGACTCCAGTGGATGGTCCGATGAGCAATTAGGCTTGCAAACACTAACACCTACCAGCCCCACACTGACTAGATGGCCTCCCATAAATAAGACTAGGCTATTTTGGACTTCTTGCCTTTAGGAATCAGTAGACTACTGATATTAAACACAAGTGTTCTGGGGTCATCTGAAGCAATGAGGCTTTTTTATTAAGAAACTCAACTCCGATCAGCAAACATTTAGATTGGCTTTTGTAGAAACAGCACTTTGTCTTTTACCCACTAGCAAATTTATCCATGTCTTTTGGTTTGCTTCATTAAATTTAATGCACATGTATTGAACATTATTTTTAGGAGGAAAGACATGCTCAAGTGTTACCAGCTCTTCCTAATAAATCCATCAACACGGAGGGGTGGGGGTGTATGCTGTGTCTACTTTGCAATTCAATAGTAGGTTATAATCTCTCTTCCAACAGCAAGTTATTTATCTTACTAACAAATCCATCAAAATAAATATCTCCTAAGGTACAGTATTATTAAATATTTTTCACAGCTGAAATTCCCCAACCTCCTTAGGCAGAATTAATAGCTTTTGTTCATACATACATCATGATGCTCCTCACATTTTTAATGGGTGCTGTTGTTGATAGGTCTTTTATTACCAGCAGATTGGGACCCCCCGAAGGTGGACCACAGGTATTATTCATCTCTGAATAAGTCCCAATAACTTGCACAGAGCCTTCCACAGTATGGATGAATAAATAATAAAAGCCTGTAGCCAGAGGATTGTTGATCCCCATAGCAATGCTGGGATGCAGGTAGCAGGGCAGAGACAGGTGGAGTGTTGAAGCACTGAAACTATTTCCCCTGACCTCCCCTCATCCCATAGCCCTGGTTCTCCTTTTCCCTTCAATTCTATTGCTACAATATAACGCACATCTGAATGTGGCAGTTGCTGCACAGAATGGCAATTTAGACCCATGACAGTTCAGTGCAGGGCCAAGCAGCCTAAGGCACTAAAAGGACAACATGTCTTTAAAGTCCCTGGTGGTGACACACTGTGACACTGCCCATTGCATAGTCCTCTCTCAAGTCTCTCCCACAGAGTCTCTCCCCTCTCCCTCACTCAGCTTCTTCTCTGCTCCTCTCTCTTCTTCCCTGCTCCATTATTCCCATTGTCCTGCTTGTGTCCAGGATAGCCCTTGTCCTGAAAATATTGCTGGGTAGGGATAGAAAATGATGAGCAGAGTGTCACCACTCGTCTTTGGCTTGCTCAGGACAAAAATCATTAGTGAATTCTTAATATACTTACCTGCAACCTCAAAAGTCTAAAACAGGGCTAGATAGAGCCACCAGCAATTAATATGAGTGGCCATGGAAGAGAAAGTTTGCTTGCACTCTCTATCTAGGAAATTGTAACTTTCTTGGCAGTAGAAAGTATTACTTTATTTAAGCCTTAGTACTGAGCTTTTCTTCCTTTTCTTTTCCTAAACTGCCCCCTGCTCCAAGCCCATTCTGATTGGTAATGGTTCTGCTGGAGCACTGTGTTTAAGATAATTAAGAGGTAGCATCCTGGCCCAACAAGGAAATTATTATAGAGGCACCTGGGTGGCTCAGTCAGTTGAGTGTCTGCCTTCAGTCAGGTCATGGTCCCACATGGGACGGATCGAATCCCACATGGGACTCCCTGCTCAGTGGGGATCCTGCTTCTCCTCTCTCTCTCTCTACTGCTCTGCTCACTTGTGCTCGCGCTCTCTCTCTCTCTGTCAAATAAACAAATAAAATTAAAAAAAAAAAGGGGGGGTAGAAAAGAAGAGGTATTATAATGCATTAGCAATGTCTTGCTAAGTGACCAAGAATAAAGAGCAATGACATACACGCTAGTTATTTGCCCCATTTGCCCAACTCTCTCATCTGGTAAATTACTACTCTTGATGTAATCATCAGGGCTTGTGAAGTTTATTTGATTCATTCCACAATTAACTGAACTTGAGTATGACTTAATTAGAATTGAGTATGAGCCAGCACTATGCTGGACATTGGACATGTAAAGATAATAACTCAGCACAGTCCTTCATCTCGGGCAACAGAGGCTAGCTTCTCACAACCGCAATATTCGGTTTACACTTCAGTAAAGGCAGCCAGCAGGCAATGTGGTCCATGTTCTTGCAGTTTAGGAAATGGCTGGCATAGAACCAACCTTATAATCCAGCAAAGAAATCTTAACCTTGGATTTCCAAAAACCTAAACCACCAGAGGGGAGAGGAGGTAGGGAATGGACGACATAGGTAAAGGGGATTAAGAGGTACAAACTTTCATTTATTAAATAAATAAATCATGAAGATGAAAGTACAGTTTAGGGAATATAGTCAACAATTTAATAATAACTTTGTATGGTAACATAGTAATTACACTTATAGTGAGCATTTGGTAATGTATATATTTGTCAAATCATTATCTGGTACACCTAAGACTACTGTAATATATGTCCACTATACTTCAATTAAAAATAAAACAAGTAGGGCGCCTGGGTGGCTCAGTGGTTAAGCCGCTGCCTTCGGCTCAGGTCATGATCTCAGGGTCCTGGGATCGAGGCCCACATCGGGCTCTCTGCTCAGCAGGGAGCCTGCTTCCTCCTCTCTCTCTGCCTGCCTCTCTGCCTGCTTGTGATCTCGCTCTGTCAAATAAATAAATAAAATCTTTAAAAAAAATAAATAAATAAAAATAAAACAAGTAAAACATAACTGAAATAGAAGTCCCATTTACAATAAACTCCCACAGTATAAAGAAGGTAGATAGAAGTCTAATAAATAGACCTAAATAAAAAATAAAATATCCAAGAGAAGATGATATTTTTAAAAAGCCTAAACCAGTCAAAAATACTCCAAAGCGTCCCCCCAGATTTTTGGACTACATCTGAAAGGGGCTTAGGGCCTTTGATGTAGGTTCAAGTAATTAAATATTAAGCGTTGCCACTCCGAACAGTTTGAGAAATGTAGATGACCCTTAGATAGTACACGACCCTGGTAACGGCAGCTGAGATGAGGACAAACTTAGAGAAATAACAGACGAAAGCAATATGACTCCGTACAGACGTGAGTATCTGCCCAGCAAACAAGGACTAACTTTCCAGAGTAATCAGTTCTGGGCAAGGTGTGACAAACGTTGGAGCTGTCACATGGACACACTCACGCTCGGAGTCACAACCCATCTGTCTAGGCTAAGAAGTGCTGGTTCCTTGTGGAAAGAGGAACCTTTCAGCCTGAGAACCAGAGCAGAGGCAGGATGAAGAGGACAGATCAGAATGGAAGACCCACAGCTTGGTCCTCCGAGCTGAACTGCAGCCTACCCTTGAGGGCTCCTCCTCTCTCCATCCATCATCCTGGTGGCTTCCCATTCAGAATCCTCCCCAGCACTGGGCTGCTGCTGTGTTGTAGATCTCAAAAACTTGTTTCTGATGGAACGGCCTTGGACATGTATTCTGTCGGCAAATTTGGGGTTCTCTTTCTTTACCTGCTTACGTTAAATTTGTACATAGGCTAAAGAAAAGCCTCTTAGCTTTTTTTTAACTAGGTATATGCACTATATTAAATATATAATTTTTAACTAGATACATGCCAACAGGAATTTCCCCCCATTAGCCAAAATAAATCCAAGAATTTGATTACTTTCAGCTGTGGCTCTCTACCCTCGTTAGAGTTAAACAAACTGGGATCTACATGACAAGGTGTTTCTTAAGGTGCAGTCCTAGACCATCCATCTCAAAATCGTCCTAGGAAATACGTAAATGCTGATTTCTGGGCTCCACATGGGAACTATAAAGGGCCCATAAATCTGCATTTTAACAAGTTCACCAGAGGATTCCTAAAGGGATTGACATGTAGGAATCTGTAACATGTTAGGGTGATTGCTCAATGGGAAAGGGCTTTTCCTATCCAGTCCTTAAAGGCATTTAAAATATATCAGCAAGGTGCCCTGGCCTGGCTCCATCAGTTAAGCCATTGACTCTTGATTTCTGCCCAGGTCATGATTTCAGGGTCAGGAGACTGAGCCCACCTAGGGTTCTGCACTGCTTGATATTCTCTCTGCCTTGCCACCTGCCCCTCCTGCTGCTCATGCTGTCTCTCTCTTTCAAAAGTAAAAATAAAAATAAACAAAACATCAGCAAATATAGTCACAGCAGTGCAGTAGCGTTAGGATAATTCAAAGTTCAGATCACTGGAAATTCCCTGAAAGCTGGCATGAGCTCCAACCCTCCCACCTCACCCCCTCATCCCGTCAACTTGATGGGTTTAGAAGAATCTTAGTCCCTCAGTACAAGGCAAAGGAAGCCTGCGGTGCACGAAGGTTAAGACTATTTACAGACTGGGGACAGTTCTTCAACCCTCAGAGGACCCCTCCCCCCGCCCCACAGCACGGGGGCAGGGGGGAGTCCCCATCCTTCGCAGGATGGGCAGAGGCCGGAAGCAGCTCCTCCGCAGGCCTCCGACCCCCTGCCTTGCTATTTACTGGAGGATATTCCTGACTCCGGAAGGGCAGCTCCCAAACTGAGTCACAGAGGGATTTTGGCCTGTATCTCTGGCGGTTCTTCTCAGCCCAGCACCCATAAATCCTCCTGCCCCCATGAATCAATAGCAGACACAACAAAACTGGAACCTGGCAAGTTTAAAGTTCAACGTGGTCGCTGAGGGAAAACACACTGTTGTCTGATTCCGCAGTTCTTTTTAAGGAAGAAGAGCTCGGAAAGAAATACCGAAAATCATTGTCTTGCTATTTTCCAATACCTAACCTTTCACTTTGTTTAGCTTCCAACAATTGCCTGAGTTGTGACCACTTTTAAAACCAGGTTCAAGTTAAATACTAAGTTCTCTACTAGATTTTATTCAGTATAGATTTTCTTCTCCAACACCTCAACAGAACAGTTATTTTGATTCAGACACACGTCAGGTCACACTTATTAGCACACACAAGAAAGCCCCCATGCTAATGCTGGGATAGAATGAAAATACTGAATTTGTTCATTTCCAACATATTTGTATGCCTCTTGGTACTCCTATCGTGCTTCTAGCAAATACACTTTAGCCCATCAAATTCAAAACATGGCTTTGTACAGGATCATACATCCGTGAAAGAGCTACCACCAGGGAAAGAATTTAAAAGGTAGAGACAAAAATGACTAGAATTTAGTCTACAACGTTCATCTTGCCATTATAGAGACCGGATTCTGTAGGGTGAACTCAAAATTTCCTTCCAGCACTCGAAACTGTGATTTCCTAATATGGCAGAAGCTATTGGTGCCTTCTTTTACCCCTTCATCAAAGTTCCCACACCTGCCTTCAGCTTCCTACAGCAAGCCCCTGTGCCTCTCACCTGCCTGAGGGAGAGCTGGGCTTGCCAGGGTAGGAGGACCAGCTCGGAGGACCAGAGTGAACGCCCCAGCTCTCAGCCAGTGATGCAAAGAAATTAGATTATTAACCATCTCTGTGTCCCCAAGCGGGACAGCTCGAAGGTGTGCATTACACCATATCCCAAGCCTGGGTCACCTGCCTGCTGACATACCCTGTGTTGGCTTCCCTGTCCTGCTTGGCCACTCCCTGCTGGTGCTCAAATCTTGTCTCAAGATGTGTTTCTGGGGGCTACTCCCATGTCCCCCAGCTATGGCAGAAATGGAGAGCCAAGATAGCTTGGTTTTTCACTTTAAAAAGACAAACAGATCAGATTTATATCATGGGAACTTAGAGGACGAAGTAAAGAGTTCTGTCTCAAACAGCGTGAGAGGTATTCACCTGGTTCTCACAAGTGCCAAGTTTTCGGAATCTTTGTCTTAATTCACACTAGGAATTATTATGCATTGAATAAGAATACATATCAATCAGTCTCAAAACTGATCTAATGAGCAATTTTGAGGTAAAACTCAAAAAGTGACCATATTTTCTCAAAACCCTAAAGTGGTATTTGGGATACTTGCCTTAGGAGAGCAAAACTTAAGAATTCTATAGCTCTCTCATTTGGTCTGTATAAGCCTGCTGTCTCCATTGGTTCATTATTTTTCACTTTTACTTTAAACAAGACATTTTTTCCACTTCATTAAATTTGTATTGAAGTAACCCTAGAAATACCTCTTTATTTTTTTCATTTATTTATTTTCAGAATAACAGTATCATTTTTTCACCACACCCAGTGCTCCATGCAAGCCGTGCCCTCTATAATACCCACCACCTGGTACCCCCAACCTCCCACCCCACCACCACTTCAAACCCCTCAGATTGTTTTTCAGAGTCCATAGTCTCTCATGGTTCACCTCCCCTTCCAATTTACCCCCAACCCCCTTCTCTCTAACTCCCCATGTCCTCCATGCTTTTTGTTATGCTCCACAAATAAGTGAAACCATATGATAATTGACTCTCTCTGCCTGACTTATTTCACTCAGCATAATCTCTTCCAGTCCCGTCCATGTTGCTACAAAAGTTGGGTATTCGTCCTTTCTGATGGAGACATAATACTCCATAGTGTATATGGACCACATCTTCCTTACCCATTCATCTGTTGAAGGGCATCTTGGTTCTTTCCACAGTTTGGCGACCGTGGCCATTGCTGCTATAAACATTGGGGTACAGATGGCTTTTCTTTTCACGACATCTGTATCTTTGGGGTAAATACCCAGGAGTGCAATGGCAGGGTCATAGGGAAGTTCTATTTTTAATTTCTTGAGGAATCTCCACACTGTTCTCCAAAGAGGCTGCGAAATCAGCCTGAGATCAGAATTATAAACGTCTGGATCTCTACTGGAGCAGAAGACACCAGTGGGCAGGTAGAAATAGCTCTTTAAAATGTCATTTTTTACTCTCTGTTCTTACTAAACTGCTATCTGATAGCACTTGAGTCTCTATAAGAGTACACAAGTTTTATTAAATAGGTTTATGGAGAATTTACAGGTTTTCAAACCAAAGGCTTATCTGTCTTCCAGTGTTATATTGATGGATATGTAAAGCTGTGAAAAGATGACTTTAAATTTGAGCCTGTGTTCCACTGAGTCTGAGGTCACTCAAAAGAGGAATTTAGGATGAAAAATAGTAATATGGTATATTTCTTCCCAAGTAAAGATATTACCTTAAAAATAATTATTGCCGCAGCCACACTCAGAGAAGAAGAAAAAAAATCTGCGTTTTCCAGAACAAACCAAAACACTAAGATTATAAGTGAGCACGTGAATTGCCTGAGACTACTCAATGAGCCAAAGGTCTGAGTGAAAACAGGCTGCAGGACCCTAATCCCAGATCATGCTGTCTAAATAGTGGGTTATTGAGTCTCACTGCCAGGCCAAGGTGGATTTACCCTACATCCAAAGAAGCCTTACTACATATGTATGCAATTATTTCTTGAGCTCTGGGTGGTTCTCCTGTATGATCTCACATGTCATAGGGTTTTGTAAAATTTGCAGAAGCACAATTCTTTTAACTGTAGTTAGTTAAAGTCTGTCCCCTACAGAGGACCTCCCCAAATGTTACAAGCTTCAGATTCTATAAAATCAAAAGCCTTTTGGGCACCTGGGTAGCTCAGTGGGTTAAGCCTCTGCCTTCGGCTCAGGTCATGATCCCAGGGTCCTGGAATCGAGCCCCGCATCGGGCTCTCTGCTCAACAGGGAGCCTGCTTCCCCCTCTCTGTCTGCCTCTCTGCTTGCTTGTGATCTCTTTCTCTGTCAAATAAATAAATAAAATCTTTTAAAAAAAAATCAGAAGGCTTTCTTCTGCTGTGTCTGCATGAACATTCCCTGTATTTTCCAGCTGAACACTTAGTCTCAGAACTCACAACCCCACCAAGTGTGCTCTTCCCAGAAAGACTTCATATCATAACATTAGCTCGGGCCTCACGGCACCTCCCCAGGTAACAACTTCACTAATCTATGAACTTCCGTAAAATATTTGGCCATGACTTGGGACCTTTGTCAGAAACTTAGGAAGCTTAATGCATCAGTGAGCAGTTAACATCTGCGGGTTCCCACTGAGATCTAAGGTATCAGTCAGTGGCAACTAGGACTCTTTCTTTCTTTTTTTAAACCAGTATTCCTTGCAATGGGCCTTCATAGAAAACAAGCATATGCTGATGTTTTAAATTAAAAATGTACTGTTCTGTAGAGAATGTCTACACAGCATTCTCCTTCTTGGCCCAAATAATTCTTATTATATTTTGCCCTCCAAAAGTGATTATGGGACTTATGGAAACACTGAATCCCAAAAGAAAATATTTCTTTATAAGAAACCATAATGCTTTGAATGCCATTATTTTCTGGACTTTTAATCATGTAACTCTTTTTATCTCTGGTTTGGCCCCTGCTGCTCATTCTTCATTCTCTACCACCAAACCTCTCCAAAACACTAGATAAAAAGAGATGAACCCTAACATAATGGCAGGATACCACTGAGTCCTGGAAGGTGTTACCCTCCTTCTAGGCTTTGGGTAGACCTAGAGAAGAGCTGGCAACTTACCCTTCTCTCTCTTATTATTGTAACTGATATTGCCAAGTGTGCCTTAGCTGGTTTCATTAGCAATAATAATGGCTAACATTTATTGAACTCAGACTATGTGCCAGACACTACACTAAGAACTTGACATGCATTATCTCATTTAAGTAAGCCAATGACTATAAAATGTTGGTACTCTTTAATGGCCCCATTACACAGGTGAGGAAACCAAAATACAGCAAGGTTAAGTAATTAGCTTAGTAATTACTTTCTGTTTGACCACCTACCTTCTCACCTAGGGACTCTCGGTCCCAGCCTCTCCCAATGCAGGATTAGACATGCGATTCAGGCTGGCCAGGTAAAGAATCCCATCCTCCTGGTCATAACTGTTGATTCAGAGATGGGAATTATATTAGTTATCTATTACTGCATGACAAACCATTGCAAACCTAGAAACTTTAAACAATATTCATAGTTCTGTATGTCAAAAGCCTAGACACAGCATGGCTGCATTCTCTGCTCAGTTTACAAAGCTAAAATCAAGGTGTTGGCCAGGTTGAGTTCTCATCTTGAGAGTCTCAGGGGGATGGACGTGGGGAAGTCCACTTCTAGAATCATTCTTGTCATTGGCAAAATTCAATTCCTTGCCATTGCAGGTCCAAGATCCCTGCTCCTTGCTGGCTGTTAGCCCTGGGCCACTCGTAGATCCAAGAGGCTACCCACATTCCTTGCCACATGACCTCCCTCATCTTCAAATTGGCAATAGTGTGTTGAATGCTTCTTATACTTCAAATATCTGACATCACTATCTCTGAGCTCAAGACCCGGATTTAAAACATTTGTGTGATTAGATCAGCCTACCTAGATAGTTTACCTATCTTAACATCAACTGATTTGGAGACCTTAATTATATCTGTAAAATCCCTTCACAGCAACATCTAAACAAGTGCTTTACAGGATAACTGCAAAAGAGTATTTTGTACATTAGGGCTGGAAATTTTCAGAATCATCTTAAAATTTTCCCAACCACAGACATACAGCCTAATCCATGCCAGTCAGATCCCTCTAAACAAAGAAGCATTCCTTCTTCTCTGGGCTCACTAATTGTAATTCCCAGCCTAGAGCTGGGAAATGGAGAAAGTGTGCCTGCAAATGAAGCCAAAATAAAGGGAAAGAAAGTTGAGAGGGAGAAAGAGGTCACTGATAATATTATTTGAATATCTGGATACAGATACCTACTAACTTGATTGGCATCTGTTACTTGCAACCAAAGAGTTCTGGCCAACACAACTAAATCTTTCTCACTCCAAAGTCCAAGCTCTTAATGATGAAATTTCTGATTATGTTAATAATATCAGTAACAAGTATGTGTTGGGGGAGAAATAAAAGTGTAGACTTTTTGTGTATGTTAAGTTTTTATCTATTACAGTTAAGTTTTTATCTATTAGATGTTTTAAGGAAACCTCGTGAAAATCACAAAGAAAATACCAATAGAAGCCACACAAAAGATAAAGAGATCAAAGAACATCACTACAAAAATCAACCAAACACAAAGAAAGAGAGCAAGAGGAAAAGAGAAACAAAAGAACTGTAAGACAAACAGAAAATGGCAATTTTAAGTCATTCCCTGTCAATATTTACTTTAAAAAGAAATTGATTAAACTCCTCACTGTAAAGATTTATACAACGGCTGAGTGGATAAAATATAAGACCCAACTATTGCTGAATAAGAGATTCACTGTAGATTTAAGAACACACATCAGCTGAAAATAAAAAGATGGAAAAAGTTGCTCCATGCAAATAGTAAACTAAAGAGAACAGGTGTGGCTATGTTTATAACAGACAAAATAGACCTTAAGTCAAAAACAGTCACAAGAAACAAAGAAGAACATTACATAGTGACAAAAGGATCAATTCACCAGGAAGATATAATAATTACATTTATATCCAACAGCAGAACATTCAAATATATAAAGCAAACATTAATAGAACTGAAAAGAGAAACAGCATTACAATAATACTAGGAGACTACAATACCCCACTTCTGGCAATGAACAAAACAGTCAGAAAGAAAATCAGTAAGGAAACAGCAGTCTTGAACAACACTGTACACCAATTGGACCTAACAGATACATACAGGATATTCTACCCTATGGCAATAGAATATACATTCTTCTCAAGCACACTCCCAACATTCTTTAGAGTAGATCCCATATTAGGCCACAGAACAAAACTTTAAAAATTTAAGATCAAAATTGCACCACATATCTTTTCTGACCACAATGGTATGAAGCTAAAAACCAATAAAAGGAGGATAATTGGCAAATTCAGAAATATGTGGAAATTACACAACACTATCCTGGAAAAAGGTGGGGGTGTCAAAAAAGAAATCAAAGGGGAAATCAGAAAGTATCTTGAGACAAATAAAAATGAAAACCCAACATACCAGATTTATGGGATACAACAAAAGCAGTACCAAGAGGGAAGTTTATAGCAATAAAATTCTATATTTAAAAAGGAAAAAGATTTCAAATAAATAACCTAACTTTACACCTCAAGGAACTAGAAAAAGGAAAACAAACCAATTCCGAAGTTAGCTTAAGGAATTATAAAGATTAGAGCAGAAATAACATAGAAACTAGAAAAACTATAAAAGTAAGAGCTGGTTTTTTCAATAGATGAACAAGATTAACAAATCCTTAGCTAAACTCGAGGTGGGGGAGGCTCAAATAAATAAAATCAGAAATGAATAAGGAGATATTGTAACTAATGCCAGAGACATACAAAAGATCATTTAAAAAAAACTAGTAAGAACAATTACATGCCAACAGAATGGATAATCTAGAACTGGATAAGTTACTAGAAATATATGATTTATATTTTTGTGAATCATATGTATGAAGTGAATCATAAGGAAATGAACATACATGCAAAAATTCTCAATAAAATGTTAGCAAACCAAACCCAACAATATATTAAAAGGATCATACACCACAGTCAAATGAGATTTATTCCTGGCATGCAAGCATGTTTCAACATAAGCAGATCAACTAATGTGAGGCACCAAATGTAATGATAAACAAAGTGAAGGATAAAATACCTCAAAAGATACAGAAAGAGCATTCAACAAAAATCAACATCTATTCATGATCAAAATTCAACCTATTAGCTATAGGAGTAATAAAGATAATAACTTTATCTTTATTACTTCAAGATAATAAAGACCATATATGACCAAACTCAGAGCTAACATTGTTTAACAATAAAACCTGAAAGCTGTTCATCTAAGATCAAGAACAATACAAGCATGCCTGCTCTTGCCAAGTGTAGTACTCAAAATCCTAGCCAGAGCAATTAGGCAAGAAAACAACAGAGTGAAAAAGTCAATCTACAGAGTGGGAGAAAATATTTGTAAACCATATATCTGATAAAGGTTTAATATATAAAATGTATAAGAAATGCCTACAACTCAATAACAAAAACATAAACAACCTAATTTTTAAATGGACAGTGGATCTGAACAGATGTTCCTCTGAAGAGGACTACAAATGGTCAACAGATAAATTAAAAATATGACCAACATACCAATCATTAGGAAATACTAGTCAAAACTACACTGAGATATCACCTCACATCTGTTAGTATAACTATTATCAAAGAGACAAGAGATAAGTATTGGTGGGGCTATGGAGAAATTAAAACCCTTGTTCACTATAGGTGGGGATGTAAAAGGATGTGGATAGTTATGGAAAATAGTATGAAGTTTCCTCCAAAATTTAATAATAGACCTACTAGATGAGACAGCAATTCACTTTGGGGTTTACATTCAATAGACTTGAAATCAGAATCTCAAAGAGGTATCTTCACTCCCATGTTTATTGCAGCATTATTCATAATAGCCAAGATATGGGAACAACCCAAATCTCTGTTAACAGATGAATGGATTAAGAAAAATGTGTATACATGGGGTGCTTGGGTGGCTTAGTGGGTTAAAGCCTCTGCCTTCGGCTCAGGTCATTATCTCAGGGTCCTGGGATCGAGTCCTGCATTGGGCTCTCTGCTCAGCAGGGAGCCTGCTTCATTCTCTCTCTCTCTGTCTGCCTCTCTGCCTACTTGTGATCTCTGTCTGTCAAATAAATAAATAAAATCTTAAAAAAAAAAAGAAAGAAAAATGTGTATACATACATGAGATGTTATTCAGTCTTTAAGAAGAAGGAAATCCTGCCATATGCGACAACATGGATGAACCCAGAGGACGTTGTTAAAATTAAATACAAACTGGAGAGGAGACTTGGAAATTCCACAAGCAGACAAAAACATCTGAGCCATATAAATGAAACTTAATTTAGCTTATTCTGCAAAACAACCTGAAACTTAACTTGGGTCAATTTTTTTAAAAGAAACAAGTATTTTCTGAAAAATTGTATAAGATAATCACTTTTATCCCATTCCTTGCCTTTTGGAAACCCTCATTGCAATAACTAACCATTGTAAAGATTAAGCAATTTCCTCACTTTCACTTTATAAACCATCATGTAGTATCATGCCCCTGAGCTTCACATCAGTCTTAGAATTAGAGGCATACAAAAGATAATTAAAAAAAAAACTAGTAAGAACAATTACATGCCAACAAAATTGATAATCTAGAACTGGATAAGTTACTAGAAACATGATTTATATTTTTGTGAATCATATATATGAAGTGAATCATAAGGAAATGAACATACATGCAAAGAACTGTCCAGAACTGTTTTTATATCTACAATAAACTCTTACCAAGTACTTCTTGTTGATTCAGTAGTTTTAATTTTGCTATTTCTGGATTTTTGACAACATCACATTAAGCGAAACAAACCAATCACAGGAAGACAAATACTGCATGATTCCACTTATAGGGGGTATCTAAAATAGTCAAAATAATAGCAGAGAATGACTGGTTTCCAGAGGCTGAGAGCTGGGGGATATGAGGACAGTTGTTCAATGACATAAAGTTTCAGTTACTCAAGATGAATACATTCTAGAGATCTCCTATAAAACCATGCAATAGTTAACAATACTGTGTTGTGTACTTAAATTGCGTTAAGAGAGTCGATGCCATGTTTTTATCATATACATGCACACAAAGTATTCCTACCACAAGAAAAATAAACAAAGGGACACAAGGAAGTTTTTGGAGGTGATGAATGTGTATTACCTTGATTATGCAATGTTTTCATGGATGTGTGAAAATGTCCAAATTCTAAATTGTATTCATTAAACACATGCCATTTTTTTTAAAAGATTTTATTTATTTATTTGTCAGAGAGAGAGAGCCAGAGCAAGCACAGGCAGCCTGGGTGGCTCAGTTGGTTAAGCAGCTGCCTTCGGCTCAGGTCATGATCCCAGCGTCCTGGGATCGAGTCCCACATCGGGCTCCTTGCTCCGCAGGGAGCCTGCTTCTCCCTCTGACTCTGTCTGCAACACATGCCATTTTTAATATCAATTATAGTTCAATAAAGGTGTTTTTTAAAAATTGCTTATGGAGTATTTTCCCCACCGACTTCCATGATAAATCCTGAGGTGCATCTATGAATACATATGCAGTAGAAAAGGGTGACAGTGACAGAGCTTAAAGAATGCTTATTCTTCTTAAGCAGTGTCCTACCTTCAGAGATTTTGTTTTCATTGCTCTGCAGCATAGCCTGAACCTCAGGGTTTTTTTTAAACCCCCAGGTGATTTCAAAGTGCAGCCATGGTTGAAATCACCTGGTGCTCAACAGTGACTCTCCACATAAATAAACATACACATCCCCTACGGATCTTGTTAAAATGCAGATTCTTATTCGGGAGGTCTAAGGTGCAGCGCAGGAGTATATATTTCTAAAATGCTTCAGGGGATGCTACAGATGCTGGTCTGTGCCTCACTCTTGGACCAACAAGTCTATAGTATGTAGCCATTTGTAAGAGTGGCATTAATTGAATCAGAAAAACCAAAAGGGCAATTTAGATATAAGAAAAGTGGCACCCATAGAAAACATACACAGTGATTCTTCAGCTTCGGCTACTGTGGAATCACCTTGCAGGGAATTCGTGAGTGGAACTACATCTTCCTTGTTCTGTTTCCATAAACTCATCAAGTAACCAGAACATCATTGATCTGTTGTAGTAATCTAAACCCATCATCGTTGAGATGGGGAGAGAACATCTTCCTTTTACGCAGAGACAATCTGGAGTAGGAAAGATGCATTCATCTTCTTTTTGTATTGCACTAGTCTGTGACAAGCTGTAAACAACAGGGGAACTCATTTGGCATATTTTCCCTGCAGCCATTTGTCAGGTGTCATAATTCTATGAAAAAAAAAAAAAAGCCCTTGGGAAATTATAATAAATGTATTCCTTACTATTGAGTGTCTATTCATGCTGATATCTCTTAAGAGTTTCAGCTTTTATTTGCATGGCAACATCATTTTAATATTAATATCATCAAACATTATGGAGAATTTTTATTTGATACACAAACACAAAGTATTTTTGGTAAAATAAAACAGTACAGTATTCAGGATTTCCATTACCCATAAATATTTACAGCTGAAATAATCAGAAAAGACATATGTTTCACAGTTACACCTCTATTAAAATTTTTTATAGCTATTTTTCCACATCATAGAAATAGGAGTGCTGGTTTTCATTTCCATACTAGCAAACAGAAGATGCATAAATGAAAGGATTTAAAGGTGACTTCAGCATTTGTTTGGTTTTTTTTCCTCCCTAGGTCAGTGGTTCCTGAACATTTTTTTGTCCCAGAACCCCTTTCATCCTTAAAAATTATTGGGGATACAAATTGCTTTTATGTTAGTCCTATTCATATTTACTCATTTAGAAATTAAAACAGAAAAACCAAGTACATTTAACTCATTTAAAAATAACAATAGTATATGCATTACAATCCACTATAAATAATGAATCTATAGGAAAAGCAAGTAAAATTTTCAAAGTAAGAAATATTTAGCAAAAAAGAATATTACTTTTTTAATTTTAAAAAATCTCTTTTTGAGTCTGTCTTCCTAGAAGACAGATGGATTCTTACATCTGTGTCAGCATTTAATTTATTGTGATATAAAGTAAATCTAGCATCTCAAGATCAATAATCTGATGTGCTATGGAGAGTGCTATGAATTGTGTAAGACTGATGAATCACAGACCTGTACTCCTGGAACAAATAATACATTATATGTTAATTTTTTTAAAAGATCCATAATTTGGAAAAGGAAGAGTATTTTAATATTCAGATAATTGTGGATATCTTCTTTGATACTACACCAAAACTCAGCAAGAGATCATTTCGGAAAGGTAAACTACAATTTAGAATCAGAATCCATATTAATAAACTTTTATTCTGTGTTACACTAAAATCTACTTGTCTAGCTTGTTCTGTGAATAAATCTTTTACTCATACATGATCTTGACATTTGGAGCATGTTGGTTCACTGAATTATGGAGATCTTTCAAATGTTGACATTTCATTATACAATTTCAAAAAAACAAATCCATTAATATTACCACTAATCTGATCAGAAAGGTTTTTACATATTGGAAAGCTATGAAGCTAATAGTAGCTGATACAAAATTTAATTTTCTCTTAAAAGCTCAAACTTGATCATTAATAATAAATGCTACCAGTTGCTTTCCTGGTAGTGACAGGACCAAGTCATACACTTTTTAAAAAGATGTCAGCTAAATATTCATGTCTCAACACCAATAGTTTGTTTGTCATTCTTTCAAGTGAAAAGGAAACTTCCTGGTATTCCAGGAAAAACATGGCTAGCTTACCAAAAATTCAAACAATCCTACAAATACTTTTCCTCAAGAAAACCAGCCTGCTTCACATAGAGTAGAAATGTTTTATGCATAATTCTCACATATCCATCTTGATTATTAAAAATAGTGTGCTCAATACTCAAGGTTTAATAACTTTATTATTTTTTACTGATCCACTGAGGACATTACCAAGTAAAACTAACTTTTGTTTGTTTTTGTGGGGTTTTCCTTTTAATTTTATTTGAGTATAGTTGATGCACAATATTATATTAGTTTCAGCTGTACAACTTAGTGATTTGAAAAATTTATACATTATGCTATGTTCACCACAAGTTTAGCTATGATCTGTCTCATTACATCACTATTACAATATAATTGACTGATTCCTTATACTGTGCTTTTAATTCCCATGACTTATTCATTTCATAACTGGAAGTCTATATCTCCCTCTCCCCTTCACCCATTTTGCCCAAACCCCAACTACCCTCCCCTATGGCAACCATAAGTTCATTCTCTGTATTTATAAGTCTGATTCTGTTTTGTTTATTTAGTCATTTTTTTAGATTGGAATAAAAAGTGGAATCATATGGTTTGTTCTTCTCAGTCTGCCTTATTTCATTAGTATAATACATGATACTGAAAGTCCTAGCCACAACAATTAGATAAGAAAAAGAAGTAAGAGGCATCCATATTGGTAAAGAAGAAGTTAAACTGTCCCTATATGCAGATGCATTGATATATACAGAAAATCCTAAAGACTCCACCAAAAACTACTAGAAATAATCAATTAGTTCACTAAAATATCAAGATACAAAATTAATACCAAAAAATCAGTAACATTTCTACACACTAATAATGAAGGAGCAGAAAGAGAAATTTTAAAAACAATACCATTTACAATTGTACCAAAAAGAATAAAATATCTAGGAATAAACTGAACCATAAAGGTGAAAAGGCTGTACTCCAAAAACTATAAAACATGGATGAAAGAATTTGAAGATGACAGAAACAAATAGAAAGATATTCCAAGCTCATGAATTAGAAGAACTAATATTATCAAAATGCCCATATAAAGCAATTTTATTTTTCACATGACTAGAAAAATAATCCTAAAATTTGTATGGAACCACGGAAGACCCTGAGTAGCCACAGCAATCCTGAAAAGAAGAACAAATCTGGAGATATCACAATGCCTGATTTCAAGGATTTCAAGGATTAGTACTACAAAGCTGTAGTAATCAAAATAGTATGGTACTTGCATACAAAAAGACATGTATATCAATAGCATAGACTAGAGAGCCCAGAAATAAACCCATGACTGTATAGTCAACTAATCTTTGACAAAGGAGGCAAAAACATGCAATGGGGAAAAGACAGTCTCTTCAACAAATGGTGCTATGAAACTGGGCAGCTATACGTAAAAGAACGAAACTAGACCATTGTCTAACATCATATACAAAAATAAACTCAAAATGGAGGAAGGACATGAATGTAAGGCCGAAACCATAAAAATCCTAGAAAATAACAAGGGCAGTAATTTCTCTGACATAAGCTGTAGTAACATTTTTCTAAATATGTCTTATTCGGTAAGGGAAATAAGAGCAACAATTAACTATTGAGACTACATCAAAGTAAGAAGCTTTTTCATAGCCCAGGAAACCATCAACAAAACAAAAAGGCATCTAATTGAATAGGAGAAAATATTTGCAAATGATATATTCAAAAAGGGCTTGGGGCGCCTGGGTGGCTCAGTGGGTTAAGCTGCTGCCTTCAGCTCAGGTCGTGATCTCAGGGTCCTGGAATCGAGCCCCGCGTCGGGCTCTCTGCTCAGCAGGGAGCCTGCTTCCTCCTCTCTCTCTCTCTGCCTGCCTCTCTGCCTACCTGTGATCGATCTCTGTCAAATAAATAAATAAAATCTTAAAAAAAAAATTTTTAAAAAAAGGGCTTAATATCCAAAACATATAAAGAACTTCTACAACTCAATACCAAAAAGACAAACAATCCTATTAGAAAATGGACAGAAGACCTAAATAGACATTTTTCCAAAGAAGATATCCAGATGGCCAAAGGACACATGAAAAGATTCTCAACATCACTCATCATAAAGGAAGTGCAAATCAAAACTACAATGAGATATCACGGGTTTTTTTTTTTAATTTGCTTATTTATTTTTTAACCAAAACTGTGTGACAATGAAGAATGATGACCAGTACACTTTGGAGACACTCGTCTGATTTGTGCTAAGGCACCAGCAATTGTACCCACCATTGATTTTATGTTGTCATTACTTGACAACAGGAAGCATTTATTTATTACTTGAAACTAAAACTGCCTTCTGCAATAGTATTCCATGGAACACATTTGGAAAAATGTTAAATACCTCTTTAGTCCTTTCCTACCTCTAGAGTTCATGGTTACATCTATCTCCCATATTATCCTTCATATTGACATATATTTAGAGAGTAGAGAAACTTGACCAATTTTCATTAAGCTTCAGTGTTCTTATAATTTACTAATCAACTTTTGACATCTAACAGTGCCTGGAACAGAGTGTGTTTTGAAAATGTATGTTTCTTTATACTTTATCATTTTTTAAAGAGGATTTGAGGCATTTTACAAAATACATACAATATGACAAATGCATTTAAAAATCTGACCAAAGGGGTGTCTGGGTGGCTCAGTTGGTTGAGTGTCCAGCTCTTGGTTTCTGCTTAGGTCATGATCTCAGTGTCCTGGGTTCAAGGCCTGCATTGGGCTCCACAGTTAGCTGGGAGTCAGCTTGAAGATTTCTCCCCACACTCTCTGCCCCTCTCCAAACTCATGTGCTCTTGCTCACCCTCTCTCTTTCTCTCAAATAAATATATCTTTAACGGGGCGCCTGGGTGGCTCAGTGGGTTGACCGCTGCCTTCGGCTCAGGTCATGATCTCAGGGTCCTGGGATCGAGTCCCACATCGGGCTCTCTGCTCAGCGGGGAGCCTGCTTCCTCCTCTCTCTCTCTGCTTGTCTCTCTGCCTACTTGTATCTCTCTCTGTCAAATAAATAAATAAAATCTTAAAAAAAAATCTTTAACATAAATAAATAAAAATACGATCAAAGAAAAAAGTGCAGCATGAACAATTATAAGTGTGTTGAAAATTTGAAAGCTACATTATGAACTTAGGTTTTAATGAACTGGGCAGAAGAGAATTCAGGGTCATAGAAAGTGATCTCCATTCACATTTAAAGGTGAGTTGAGATAGTTTAATAAACACCAGATGTAGATTTAATTTGGGGCTAGTAAAATATTATCTCTCTATAATTTTATTGTTTCACTCATAATTTTGATCAAATCTACTTAAAAAAAATAAAATCTACTTCCAATTATAGCTGTGAGGAATCAAGTTGTTCAAGAAGTATCCAAGGTATCGTTTGTCTCATTTATTGAACAAATTAAAAATCCCGTCACCATGAAAACTTCAGAATCACAGCAGCAGCACATGGCAATCATTCTCGAAGGATTAAAGCTTATAAAGAACCTAAATGTATTTATTCTTCTATTCAGAAAATACGTATTGAGTATCCTTTATATGTAAAACCACTGTGTATGAGGTTTAAGTGCCTAGATAAGACCTTCATATTTCCTTAGAATCAGGTATCTAGACGATGTAAATCATACAGATAATTTTTTCCTAAAAATATAAATAATAATACTTAAGAAGTAGCTAAAAGCGATCAACTTTGCATTCATAGGGCATCATCTTTGACTATTGTATATAGGGCTTGGATTATAGCTTCTATTATGTAGATGTGCTAATTTAGGTCTGGGTATACACAGCACAATATGAAATGTAGGCTTAAAGAAAATACAAATGGATTTGAACTGGATTTGGGACAGATGAATTAAATGTGATGGAAGAAGAGAGGAATATTGCATATTAGAGCAAGAAAGTTATTACTGATACAATCTTTATTGGAACTTTTAAAACTTTTTCTCCCACTTTTATTTTATTTATTTATTTATTTATTTATTTGACAGAGAGAGAGATCACAAGTAGACAGAGAGGCAGGCGGAGAGAGAGGAGGAAGCGGGCTCTCTGAGGGACTCGATTCCAAGACCCTGAGATCATGACCAGGGCCAAAGGCAATGGCTTAACCCATGGAGCCACCCAGGTGCCCCTCCCACTTTTCTTAAAGGTAAATACTTCATTACACCTGGTAATTATTCTCATGTCCTGGAAATTCAGATTTACTCCAGCTAATCATAGCGACTTTATTCAAGCTATTCTTTACCAAAATGTAGATGGTAGATAGATAGTAGAAAAATAGATAGATGATTGATAGATAGATAGATAGATAATAGATGATAGATAGATGATATAGAGATATATTTTCTATTCCTTTCCTTCCACTCAAAATTCTATCTGTTCTTCAACACACAGTTCAAATTTCATGTTATAATGAAACATTCTCCAACATTCTACATCCCCTACTATTCTCACACCTCTCAATTCTTAGAGCACGTGTAATTTGTACATCATTGATTTAGAAAATTATTCATGAGCTTTTGCTCTTAACTATTTGGCCATCTATTATGTCATATTTACCTACATACCTGATATGTGCCTCAAAATGCTAAATTCTAGATTCTCAGACCCTAAAATAATACTAAATATCTACATGATGGGTGCCCAATAAATATGTGTTGAATTTAATGGAATTTTACTGATCTGTGTAAAAGAAGATACACCATCTAGCAATGATGAAGCGACATTTCTGTTAACAACGGAACAGTTGGCAGTTACCAAAGTGATCCTTAGAACATCTGATCATTGAAACTCTTCTCCCAGTAGCCTCCATGGGTGTCTTTTAAAGGATGGCTTCCTTGGGGCACCTGGGTGGCTTCGCCGAGTAAGCGTCTGACTTTGGCTCAGGTTATAAATCCAGGGTCCTGGTTGAGCCCCACACTGAGCAGGGACGTTGCTTCTCCCTCTCCCTCTTCTGCTGTCCCTGCTTGTGCTCGCTCTCTCTCTCTCTCTCTCTCTCTCTCTTAAATGAATAAATAAAAATGTTTTTTAAAAAAAGGATGGCCTCCTCAGAACACTCTATGAGGGACTTCATGGTTTTTACTTCATATTTTTATTAAGCAGATCCCCTAGGCTTTCTTGTTTTATGAATGTCCTCTGTCTCATTCTGCACAGTGTGACAGAACTGGTATGATTATAGTGAGTAAACAACCATTTTATTTCCCATTTTTTTCGTTTGGGTATCTCAGGAGCTTATATGAGAACATTATTTTTATCCTTACTTACTGAGCTCTTTCCTGTTTATAGTTTATATAAGTTTATATATGAGTTTATAGGCAAATAAATGAAGATATGTCATTATTGTTACAGCATGCTTGGCAAGTTATGTTTCCATGGATCTTAACATGATTTTGAGTTGCTTCTTTCTTAACTAAAAGAATAATAATGTATATATTGTGCCAGAAAAACAGTTATTTTACTATATCAATGAAGAAGCCAGTTCACGTCATGAAAATCAGCACAGTGTCTTGTTAACACAGCCAAGTGCCGATGGATTGTTTGGCCCTGGGAAATTTAGGTACACATCACCAAATGACTAGAATTATCATGCTTCAACTGTGCCAGCCTATTAATTCTTCTTAATTTGGCATGTCTATTATTTCTATTCTAATTCTTTCTTAAATTTTTATCTCAGAGGATAAAAGAGAAGAAATCTCTTTAAAGAACAAAAGTGTAGGCTTCATCTAGTATCCTACATGCCAATGGTCTGTTAGGACAATATATTTCAGCTAGATTTTCCGAACAACCATCATCCAAAAGATCAACTTGGGTTAGACTTTATATAAATAATAGACCTAAAGATCCAGGAATGACATTTTCACAAGCTTGAAACAATTTGAACAACATGAAATGAATACCCCCTTTATAATTAACTTGAGAGTAGTTGATCTAATTAAATTCTTCATTTTAAGTATCCACATTGCCTATTTATGGTGACTAAGTTTTAATGGTTTCTTCATGCATCATTGATATAGTGCCAAACTGAAACCTAGGGAAACTGCTGAATTTTAAAAATCTCCAACTCTGTTAATTAACTGACCAGGGAGGACCTACAATAAAAAGCCCTTAAGAATGTGTCTTACTTGTCCTGGTAGCATTTCAAAGGCTGGAAGGAATACATATCTCAAGGATCCACCCAGAAGGCTTTGGGAATTACATTTTGTATCATAAATGGGCCTCCCCAAAACACTGATGACAGAAGACTTATAACATGGTGTTTTGTGATTTGTATTGAACAATCCATTTGAACAGAGATTTGAATTTAGATAGAATTAGAATTGCTGAAATTCTCTAACAATTACTACAAAACCACTACCATTTATGGTATGATATATTCCAGACACTAAGCATATCCCCATAACTGCAAATCTGTGAAGTTAAAAAACTTGCAGTAGGTCATATAGACAAAAAGTAGAAGAGATAAGAAACAAATGCAAATCTGTCTAATTTCAAGGTCCATGATCATAAATAATCTGCTATACAGCTCTCTGGCTTTTCTTTAAAAATTATTTTTAAATAATTTATGAAGAGGGTTAGAGGTAGCTTCCAATAAAGAAATAAATGTAGTTTAGGTATTAAAACAATGGTATAAGAAATTTAAACAAGGAAGGGAGATCATTATACCAAAGGTCCCAATTAAAATACAATTTCCTAGAAAGCCCTCAGAGTAAAAACAAAACATACATCATATATTTTTCTCTCTCTGATAAAAGAAAACAGAGCAGTAATGTGAGAGTTATCGAGTTTCCTGGCACTTAAGTTCTAAGGAAATGTCATTGTGTCCGTGGTTAGAGATGGGTCATTAAACACAATTTCTTCCATGCAGAGATTTGTAAAAAAAAAAAAAAAAAAAATGTACAAGTATTCCTTGTGTTACTACTACTAAGATCAGTTCTCAAAAAAATGTTGAGAATATAATGTTAAATCACCATCCTATGAAAGAAATTCTATGGTACATAATTTTTTAGTGATCTAGTAGAAGTATAAATCTTGGAGTGTATAGAAATGGTTGTTTAAAATGTTCCTCAGATGGAACTTTCACCCTGACTTTGAAATATTAACTGTTATAAGAATTGCCATCCTGCCATAAATAACTAGAAAGTCAGACAAAATATGACAAATGAATACTTTTATCCAATGGACATCAAGCAGTATAGAACTATGATTGCAGACAAATGAAGAATGCCTACAATTACCCCAGCTTACTGGCTGAAGGGTTTTCAGGGTGTAGTATAAAGAAAGGAACCCAAATAGAGCCCAGTAGTCACATACTGGAAGCCCTAGTCAGTGCTGTAAGTTGGGAAAAAAAAGAAAAAGGCATATGTAAATTGGAAAGAAAGAAATTCAATTGTCTTTATTCACAAATGACATGATTATCCATATAGAAAATCCTAAGGAATCTATTAAAAAGTTACTGAAGCTAACCAGTAAGTTCAGCAAGTTCACAGGTTACAAAGCTAATATTAAAAAAAAAACCTATTTCTATAATTTACAATGAACAGTTGATATTGGAATTTTAAAAACATAATTATAGTATCACCAAAAATCATGAAATACTTAGAGATAAATTTAACAAGATATGATCAAGATTCATACACTAAAAACTACAGAACATTTCTGAGCAAAACTGAAGAAGCCCCAAGTTCATGGACTGAAAGACTCAATAGTGTATGAATTTTGCCTAAACTGATTGCTATATTCAATGCAATTCTAATAAAAATCTAACCAGTTCTTTAAGTAGAAACTGACAAGTCAGTTCTTTAGATTTCTATGGAAAGGCAAAGGATCTAGAACAGCTGAACAATTTTGAAAAAGAAGAAATGTTGGATGACTTACAACAACAGATTCCAAGACTTATGCTAAAGCTAGTTATTAAGATGGTATAATATTGATATAAGGAAAGCACAGAGATCAATGGAACTAATTGTAAAGACTAGAAATAGACCCACATGTATATGGTCAATTGACTTGTAGGTGCAAAGGTAATTCAGCAGAGAAAGTACAGTCATCTCAACAAATAGTGCTAAAACAACTCAATATTAATATGGAAAAAAATCTCAAACTTACCTCATGGTATATATAAAAATTAATTAGAAATAGATTATAGACCTAAGTATTAAAGATAGAACTAAAAAAATCCAGAAGAAAAACATAAGAGTAAAATTTTATGACCTTTTAATAGGTGAGGATTTTTTATGTAAAACACAAAAAAAACATGAATCGTAAAAGAAAAAAAATGATTACCTTCCTTTAGCAATCTTGTAGAACAGATCCACTAGTAATGAAATCCTTTAGCTTATATTTATCTCAGAATTTCTTAATTTCTCCTTCATTGCTGAAGGGTAATTTTGCCAGTATAGAATTTTTGGTTGACAATTTTTTTTCTTTCAGTACTTCTAATATGTCATCCACTACCTTCCAGCCTCCATGATTTCTGAAGAGCAATGATCTTCAATAGAATTGGCTTTTTCTGTCATGGTCATAAAAGAAACCAGATATCCAAGGCAGGCAAATGATAGAAACACTATTGGCTAATAAGCAAATATAATCCTCTCTTATCAAGCATAAAACTCTCCTCTTATGATGGGCCAGGTTTAGCTTCAGCAATGATGGAAATATATAGGCAAAAAAAATTGGTATTATCATACTATGGTTTCTGTAGCATTAATAAGCTATTATCAGCTTCTCTAATTTAAATTAAAATAGGCTGTGGCTGTGACTTCTTAGCTCTTGACACCTTGGAATCTTCTCAGTGTGTTTCTTAGCCTCTCTGTGTCTATCATCTTTTCTTCCATCTCCCTAACCAAATACACATACATTTCTTTTTGCAGGTAAAACATAAGTTACTTGGAAAATTGACCTAATTTTAATTTTCCTTCCTTGACGTTCTTTTTCTCTGTGGAATCTAAATAAGAATCTCCCTCTAAATATAAAATTATTTATCTAACATTTGTACAGCCTTGCCATGATGATAAGCCTTCTATCCAGGAATTAAAGCAAGGAATTTAACTATGACTATGTTAAAGAAATAGTAGAGAAGAAAACATGAATTATAAAATGAAAATAAATCATTCATTCATTCAACAAATATTAATTGAGTACCTTCATATCAGGAGCTTTTCTTATGCACTGGGAGTACATTGTAGGCAAATAAAAGGGGTTTTGCTTTCATAGAACATATTCAGTGGGCAAGAAAGATATTTAACAAAAATCACCAATGCTATGAATATACCAGGGAAAAAAAAAAAGAAGAGGGCTCTGTGGAAAAAAATGTTAATCTATGACAGCACATAACAAATGAAGATTTTAAATTCTGGGAAGACTTCCCTGAAGAAGGGACTATTGACCTCAGATTATAAGCATGATACAGTGTTAACTGCATAAAGAGGATGAGGCCCAAAAGAGAGCTTTCAAAGATGGATTTGCTTGTACAAAGGTCGTGTAGTAGGAAGCAGGAAGGAAGGTTTGGGAACCTGAAAGAAGACCCCATGGTTACGGGAAAGATAGCAGGGGAAAGAGTGTGAGGTTAGTTGTAAAAAGGACCAGCCTATGAAAGTTACCATAGCATCATAAGGATTTTATTCTTTATTCTAAGAGTAATGTGAGTAATGTGAAGCTACTGGAAGATTTTAAGGACAAATGGGTTGACATTCTACAGAACAGATATGGAAACGCCATTTGAGAGGCAATATGATAGTTGTCCAGACAAGTATGGATAGTGAATTGGATTAGAGTGATGGTTGGAGAAAGGGTGAGAACAGAAACATTTTGAAGGTTATTCAGTATAATAAAATTGACAGGACTTGGTAATACATTTGATAGAGAAAGTGAAGAAAAGTCCAAATCCAGGATAACTCCTGAGTTCTGCATCATACAAAAGGATTGATGAGAGTATCATGAGATAAGAAATCCAGAAAGAAGACTGGGAGAGTACATGGCAAGATTCTAAAGTCTAGGTTGGACATGTTGAGTTTAAGGTATGTTTGAAATACCCAAGAAAAGTCAGTGGGAAATTGCATATCTAGGCCTGTATTTAAGATATAAATTGTCGGTCAGTCATCTGGGCTTCCACAGGAATTGAACTATAGTTCTAGCTGAGATTCCTTAGGGAACAAATAACAGCATGAGAAAAAGAGGGGTATGGAAATGAGTATGGGGTTTAGGGAACATGGGGTTTAGGAAGATGAGTATGAACAAAAGACACAGAAGAAATGGCCAGAAAATATAAAATGGAAATAGAAGGATATAAGAGAATACTAGGAGAGCTGAGAAAATAAGTTATCTTAAAAGGAGGGTGTGGTCATCGGAGTCAGGTCAGTAACTGAGGTCCAAGATTATCCACTGAATGTGGCAACACAGAGGATATGGGTGACCTTCACAAAAGGCATAAAAGGTATTTTGGTGGATTGTTGAGGGCATAAATTAGACTTTAATGGTTTTCAAAGGAGTGAAGAATGAAACAATGATTGTAGATGACTCTTCAAGAAATTGAGCTGTAAATGGGAAGAGAAGAAATGGGATAGAAACTTACATGGATATCTAAGGTTAAAGAATTTGTTTTATTTAGAGAAACTTCAACAAGTATAAATGTTCATAGTAATGATACATATTCAAGGTGGAGGTGAAGACTTTGATTCAGATGCCAAAATTATCAACAAGTGAAAGAGACACAGGAGTTTCCAGAAGACATGAACCAAGATAAAGAAAGATGGAGTGAAGTGGGTTTCAAAGAACAAGACTTTGAAAGATAGTAAGAGAGTACTAAGTTGAATACTGATTCCAACTCCACAAGGTATGAGACGAGAGTGTTAAAAGGATAATTAGCACCACTTTGAATAGCTACAAGGCATGCCCTGTCCTCAGAGAAGAGCCTGACTTCAGTTAAAGTAAGAGTGTGTTGGGAAAACTGACAATAAGGGCATCTATCTAGCATCTCTAGACAGTAAGAAACTTGAGATCAAGAATTGGGTCTAGGGGCACCTGGATGACTCAGTGGGTTAAAACCTCTGCCTTTGGCTCGGGTCATGATCCCAGTGTCTTGGGATTGAGCCCCTCATCATGCTTTCCTCTCAGTGGGGAGCCTGCTTCCCTCTCTGCCTATCTCTGTCTGTGAAATAAATAAATAAAAATCTTTAAAAAAAAAAAAAAGAATTGGGTCTATATTGATAAGATAGTTTAGAGTTATGCTTCTCAAACTTTAGTATACACCAGAAGCACCTGAAAGGTTTGTTAAAACACAGAGATCTGTTTCCTATCCTCAAAGTTCCTAATTTAGAAAATCTCAGGTAAGCCCAAGGATGGGCATTTCTAATAAGTTCCCAGATCTGCTCATGCAGCCAGTCTGTATACCACACTTTAAAAACCACAATAAATAAATAAATAAATAAACAAACTGCTCTAACACTCTGAAAAAATAAAACAAAATAAAAATAAAAACCAGTGGGATAATCTATGCTGTGATAAGAAACAAACCCTAAAATTCCAATAGGTTAATAAAGCAAAAGTTTATTTTCACTTATTCAAAATCTAACTGAGTTGAGGAGCTCTCTCAGGCATTCTTTTCTAAGCAGAAACCAAGGAATCCAGGTAGTTTCTACCTTGTAGTAATGCCATCTGGAAACTGTGGTCTCCTAAGTCATGTGGTAAGAGAAGAGACCTGGACAGTCACACGGTATGTTTTCAGGGGTCACGTCTGAAAGTGGTTTACATCCTCTCTGCTCTGATCTCATTGGTCAAAACTTAGTCACGTGGTCTAAAAACAATACCAAGAGGTCTGGCAAATGTAAAAGAGAGCATGAGTGTTTTATGAGCATTAACAGGCTCTGTCAGGGCATCTTCTGTGTCTAACCTGAGCAGAGCGAACAATGCCAGTCAAGATAAGGAGCTCAATATATGCTGACTGGTTCAGTAAATTGAATAGAATTTAATAGCTATTGATTGAAACCTGGGTTTCAGTTTTCCCTTAGACAGGCAAAACATCCCCTACAACTGACTGTTGTTATTCACATATATCCTCCAACACACACACACACACACACACACACACACACATTATTGCCTTCTCTGAGTGACCTTCTCTGACCTTGCCAGGTTCAACTTTACATTGCTACTCTTGGGACATACATAGATTGAAGTGATATAAACAGGCTGAAATGGAAAAGAAAATTATACTGATGGAAAAAAACAAGGCTGTATCATGTTCACTCCCCCCTGCCATGAATTCAGACATTTAAGGTAAAGTATTTAGTTCAACACACAGCCTCATTTTTGAGAAGGTTGTGCCCTTGGGATGTTCCACTTCCCGTGTTACCTTCAAGATCTTTATTGTATTCAAGGGCTGGTGATGGCTGAGTGACAGGAGAGCTGACAGCTCTATTAGCTGTAGAAGCAGGACAGGTCGATCAAGACTTCCCATATCTCTAGGCAACAAGCGAAGTTTCCGAAGGCAACCCAGATTCCAGCAGGATGAGCTGCAGAGCCTTGTTACAAGATGAAAAGGACTCTTGAGCGCTCCTGTTACCTCTAGGATCCTCGGCCACCACTTGAAATGGAAAGCATTAGTCCTGCTTCGAACTTGCTTCCTGCCAGCCTTTGGTAGCACCGAGTGCAAGAGTACAAAAATACAAACCGAGAGGGAGAGAGCAATTTTCTGGGCTCTAAGGTGTCAGGAGAGCAAGCTGCCTCCTCGACTACTTGCAATCTTTCAGGAAGGAAAAGACCCTCTTATGGCACTTGAGATAAGCAGAGTTTTTGGTTCTTTTTGGTTTCAATCTATGAAGATAAAAGAGGTCTTGTTTTAATAATTTACTTCTTCTTCTCTCCCTTTGAAGTACAAATCTCACAATGCTGAAGAATTCCACTCTGTTTAATAAGCATATTTATTCAGGAGAAAATGAGAAAACCTTGTGAAAAACATGAGGGAAATGCCAATGGGGAGTAAAGAATGTATTATTTGGTTTCTCAATACAGTTGGTGTCATGGGATGTTTCCACTTCAAAAGTTAGATTGGCATTTTATTGGATTTGTAATTGTTACAGTATTTCATAGATAGCAAATATATTAGAACATGGAGTATCCAGCTGCTGCTTTGAATCTTTGCACAGTTTAAATCTTATTTATCTTCAAATTCTCATGATAGTGACCAAAGGAACAGCATGGCAGTTTCTTAATTCCTGACTGTGGTGAGCTGCCTTAGAAAAGGAAGTGGAGACACTTGTATCAACTGTCATTGAGTTCACTTTTCAGGTTAAAAAAACATACACTAAGGTTTATATAAAGTGATCTGCATTTCAGACCCCTACACATATAAAAAGCCACCTACACCTATAAAAAAGCCACACAAATCAAGAAATCACTGGCTGAATAATATTGGATTTGTAAAATGCCAGGTGGCCTGAAAGTTACTCCACAGGGAGGAGTTGTTGTTTTGGGAAGGAAAGTCTTATTTTTTTTATATTCTGCCATAGAGATCTGGGAACCAGAGCTGTCCAAAATCTCCAGCAACACACAACACTTCACAGGTAAGTGTTTATTAGGGTGTTATTTGTCCTTTAAAAAGACAAAATTGATATTGCTTTTGAATCAATTGTGCACTCAATCTATACACATCTGTTCTGGCCTATTATGACCAGTGAAAATAATTCCACATAATTCTACATGATTTTTACTGAGTATACACAAAAGTGAAATCATGAGCCTAGGAATCAGGCTTTATGTTTCAATATACAGACAGTGAGAGGAAATCAAGAGATAAGCATATATTAAACTGCATTGTAACGTGTTCAGGGACTGTGTGATATAATGAAAAAGGTTTTTATGAAATTTTAAAAATATTTTATTTATCTATTTCAGAGTGAGAAAGTGTGTGCACAAGTTGGGGGAGAAGCAGAGGGAGAGGGAGAGAGAATGTCAAGCAGAATCTGTGCCAAGTGGGGAGCTGGACACAGGGCTTGATCCCACAACACAGAGATCATGACCTGAGCTGAAAACAAGAGTCAGATGCTCAACTGGCTGGGGCACCCTGGTTTTTATTAATTTTTTAATTAGTAAGACTTGGGTTTTTTCATTACCTCTTATTTTCAATCTGCGGGATCATAAGAAACTTACCTAAGGCTCAGTAAACCTCAGTTTCTCATCCATAAAAGAGACATAATATTTTGACTTGGTAGAGTTGCCATGAGAATTAAATGAGAGTTATATGAAAGCCAAGTATATAGTAGATGCTTAGTGAATGGTAGCTGTAACTGAACTATAGTTGTTATTATTCAGCCTTCTATGAATAGGTGACTGTACAAAATATTGTTTATCAAAAAGAATTTGATTTGTAAATAAAAAGTGCTGCAGACTGAATGTCTGTGTTTCCTGAAAATTCACATTAAAACCTAATCCCCAGTGAGGTGGTGATTTGGAAGCTGTAGATCATAGGAGTGAAGCCCGCAAGAATAGGACTTGTGCCAATACATAGGAAGCCCTCTATATGTAAATGAGATGCCAGAGAACTCGCTCACCCTTTCCATCATATGAAGACACAGGGAGAAGATAGCATCTATGAACGAGGAAGTGGGCCTTCACCATACATGGACTCTGCCGATTCCTCGATCTTCGACTTCCCAGCTCCCAGAACCATGAGAAATAAATTTCTGTTGTTTATGGGCCAGCCTATGGAGCTTTGTTGTAACAGCCTAAACAGATAAAGACAAAAATCTTCTTTTGTAATAATTTTTAAAAAGGATCTTACTGCATGATAATATCTTTGTATAACTGCTAACATGAAACATACATCAGCTTGTATATGCCCACTAACCTAAGGAGCTGGTTTATATTTCAAAATAAATGAGAATGAAAAATAAGAGGAAATGAATCCTAACCTCCTATTTGATTATACTTTCTGTTATGTATTTAGATCTCTTAAATTTCCATTGACCTTTAATTTAAACTGTTTATGTGTCACAGAGTGTATTTTGAACATTCTTTTAGACACATCCTTAGACAATTT
This sequence comes from Neogale vison, assembly GCF_020171115.1. NCBI lineage: Eukaryota > Metazoa > Chordata > Mammalia > Carnivora > Mustelidae > Neogale > Neogale vison. The sequence continues at coordinate 46,616,301 of NC_058091.1, read as the reverse complement.
AAAAGAACCAGACTAACAGTGGATATCAACTAAGCATACACATTGAAGTTTATCAAACACCTTATGAGAGAAAGATGATTCCTGAGTCAGAGTCCAAAGAAGCACAGAAGCGGAAAGTTATTTTAAAATCTTCTCATTTTTAATTAGTTCCTATACCATCATTTATCATAAAGTGTGAGAGACTTCTTCATAAATATTAGAATTTGAAAGTCACATTTATAGATGATATACATGCGAGGCTTTCTCTAACTATCAAATTGTCCAGAAGTAGGTCGTTTTTCAGGTGGACTAGACACACATTTTTCTAGTTCTCAAAAAAATTCATTTCTTGGAGGTTGTGGTCACAGTTCCCAAAAGAAAAACTTCAAGAGATATATATAGTAAAGAAATTAATATGTCTTTTTACCAATATGAAGTTCCTGGATTCACTTTCCACACTGTTCGACAGATTTAAATGTCAGAAATCAGGAACAAAGCTTAAAACTTCCATGCCATCTCTGCAAAGAATGTAAATTAAAAGCCTGTCAAGTTATTTAGTTTTAAAAATGAAGGTGGACTTCCCGGCAGTCACATTTTTCTACCACTGATGATTCTGACCATATCCAGAGAGGATATGAACTAACAAAACCATGACCGGCAAAGGAGAAGGACAAAAGGAAGTGAGAAGCACCATGAAGGAAAGAAAAATAGGAAAAGAACAGTTTTTAAACCAAGAATAGAAATCATCAAGTTATTTTTCCAATTACAAATACAAAGAGAATTCAAGAAAATTGAAAATAATTTCTTAGTAAGATGTGCTAAATAAACTAAAAGAGGCACTCTGTCTGAATCATTAACACTTGGTGCAATTGTGCTTGCATGAGAAGAGGCACCTTAGGCCAAAGTTTTCAAATTGCATTCTATATACAGATTACTTTTCATGTTATAGTTTTGGGAGTGGCCAGACAAGCCTGCCAGACATTTGACTTTTCCTGTCAGATCCAAGCAGTGGACTCTGATGGGTGACATCTCTGATGAATTGATTTGGGGGATGAAAGTAAGATTTGGGAAACTAATTAGTTTTCTGATCTAATTTGTCCTGTGTGAAATAAATGAGATTCATTTCTTTCACAGAAATAAACTCTAGAACAAGAAGTCATCTGTGCTCATTTCTATACAGATATATGTTTGTGTTATTTCCTTTATACACATTAAGATATCTGTATATTCTCCTACAAAAAAGCCACACAAAAGATTAGTATTAAACTGTTCAGATCACAAATTTTTATAGAAACCAAGGATGAATAGATAATGGTATTTAATCAGTACAATAGAATACCACTGAAACAGGTGGATTTAGACACACTGCTGTAAAAATATATCTAAATACCATTTCTCACTGAAAAGAACCAAGGCTCCTTCATAAAATAGTTAATTTCAGGGCTGGAACAAGGAAAACCCAAGATGAACCAAGAACGTCTTGTGCCACAAAAACACTCACAGAATGAAGGAGACATTTCAAAAGAATCAAGAAATCATCCTGAAGGTGATCACAGTAGGCAAATTTGAGACAATTAGATCATCAAAATAAATATAACACAAATGAACAACACAAATTTGAAACTATGTGAGTCCATTTACACACAGATTTTTTTCAATAAATACAGTACAGTAATATAAATGTATTTTTTCTTCCTTACGATTTTCTTAATAATGTTTTATTTTCTCCAGCTTACTTTATTATAAGAATACAGTATGTAATACATATAACACATAAAATATGTGGAATTGGCTATTTATGCTATTGGTGAGGCTTCCAGTTAACAGTAGGCTGTTAGTAGCTAAGTTTTCGGGGAGGCAAAAGTTGTATGTGGATTTTTGACTGCACAGGATTTGGCATTCCTAACTTCTGTGTTGTTCAAGAATCAACTATATATCCATAATTTTGTGCAATAATGATGACAGAGTGATCAGTTTAAAAACCTTCCACCAGGAGGTATATTATTATAGGTTTTGAAACAAGAATGAAACAGAAATCTAGAAAGAAGCTGCTGTGGCTGATATCGAAGAGATTACTGCCTATGTTCTCCTCTAGGAGTCTGATGGATTCCTGTCTCACATTGAGGTCTTTTATCCATTTTGAGTTTATCTTCGTGTACAGTGTAAGAGAATGGTCGAGTTTCATTCTTCTACATATAGCTGCCCAGTTTTCCCAGCACCATTTATTGAAGAGACTGTCTTTTTTCCACTGTATATTTTTTCCTGTTTTGTCAAAGATTAATTGACCATAGAGTTGTGGGTCCATATCTGGGCTCTCTACTCTGTTCCACTGGTCTATGTGTCTGTTTTTATGCCAGTCCCATGCTCTCTTGGTGATCACAGCTTTGTAATAAAGCTTGAAATCAGGTAACGTGATGCCCCCAGTTTTACTTTTGTTTTTCAACATTTCCTTCGTGATTCGGGGTCTCTTCTGATTCCATACAAATTTTTGGTTTATTTGCTCCAGCTCTTTGAAGAATACCGGTGGAATTTTGATTGGAATGGCATTAAAAGTATAGATTGCTCTAGGCAATATAGACATTTTAACAATGTTTATTCTTCCGATCCAAGAGCATGGAATGGTCTTCCATATTTTTGTGTCTTCTTCAATTTCTTTCATGAGTGTTCTGTAGTTCCTCGAGTACAGATCCTTTACCTCTTTGGTTAGGTTTATTCCCAGGTATCTTATGGTTCTTGATGCTATAGTAAATGGAATCGATTCTCTAATTTCCCTTTCTGTATTTTCATTGTTAGTGTATAAGAAAGCCACTGATTTACAGCAACTTCTTTCAAGATATGTCTCCAAAGGCAAAGGAAACAAAAGTGAAAATGAACTTTTGGGACTTCATCAAAATCAAAAGCTTCTGCACAGCAAAGGAAAGAGTCAAAAAAACAAAGAGGCAACCCACGGAATGGGAGAAGATATTTGCAAATGACAGTACAGACAAAAGGTTGATATCCAGGATCTATAATGAACTCCTCAAACTCAACCCACACGAAACAGGCAAACACATCAAAAAATGGGCAGAAGATATGAACAGACACTTCTCCAATCAAGACATACAAATGGCTATCAGACACATGAAAAAATGTTCATCATCACTAGCCCCCCAGGGAGATTCAAATTAAAACCACATTGAGATATCACCTTGCACAAGTTAGAATGGCCAAAATTAACAAAACAGGAAACAACATGTGTTGGAGAGGATGTGGAGAAAGGGGAACCCTCTTACACTATTGGTGGGAATGCAAGTTGGTGCAGCCTCTTTGGAGAACAGTGTGGAGATTCCTCAAGAAATTAAAAATAGAACTTCCCTATGACCCTGCCATTGCACTCCTGGGTATTTACCCCAAAGATACAGATGTCGTGAAAAGAAGGGCCATCTGTACCCCAATGTTTATAGCAGCAATGGCCATGGTCACCAAACTATGGAAAGAACCAATATGCCCTTCAACAGACGAATGGATAAGGAAGATGTGGTCCATATACACTATGGAGTATTATGCCTCCATCAGAAAGGACGAATACCCAACTTTTGAAGCAACATGGACGGGACTGGAAGAGATTATGCTGAGTGAAATAAGTCAAGCAGAGAGAGTCAATTATTATATGGTTTCACTTATTTGTGGAGCATAACAAATATCACGGAGGACAAGGGGTGTTAGAGAGGAGAAGGGAGTTGGGGTAAATTGGAAGGGGAGGTGAATCATGAGAGACTATGGACTCTGAAAAACAATCTGAGAGGTTTGAAGTGGCGGGGGGGTGGGAGGTTGGGGTACCAGGTGATGGGTATTATAGAGGGCACGGATTGCATGGAGCACTGGGTGTGGTGAAAAAAATAATAAATACTGTTTTTCTGAAAATAAATAAATCAATTTAATAAAAAAAAGAATGAAACAGAAATCTAGCTTAAATTGAAAACTAGAACAATGTAAAATATCTGGCTAGTAATAACAATGTTATTCATGCATTTTTAAAAATAGGTGATGGTGTATCTCAAATACTGTACTATTTTGATTCCATACTGAAACTCATCCATACATTTAAAACTAATGTAAACAATTTTATTTTCTATGGTGAGATCTGTGAAGTATGTAAACCTGGCGATTCACAGACCTGTACCCCTGGGGCTAATAATACATTATATGTTAATTTAAAAATAAAAAAAAATTATTTTAAAATTGGACTGGAAGTTATGCACTCTTCCAGATAGTTAGTTATACATTCTTTTGAAAACTTCAACTGTTTATTTGTTTATTTTAGAAAGGTGGGGGGGGAGAGCGGGTGGAGAGGGTTACAGGGAGAAGGAGAATCTTAAGGAGGCTCCATGCCCAGCTCAGAGCCCAATATAGGGCTCCATCTCATTATCCTGAAATCATGACCTGAGCTGAAATCAAAAGTCAGGAGCTTAACTGACGGAGCCACTCAGGCACCCCCAAATATTTATTTCTATTATTTTAGGGGTTATCCTTGAAATTTTACCATGAATACTTAGCATGGTGCAGCCCATGGTTAACTGATTAAACTTCTCTCAGATGATACAAAAATTTAAAACACTTTGATTTAAATCACTCCTTGTATTAGTTGTCAAGTATTTTAATTCTTCTCTGTGTTTAAACTCTCACTTTTGTACAAATAATGTTTGTTTAGGCTTATAAGTTTATTGATTTCTTTGTTCACCACCCCTTCCTGCTTTTCAGACCTTCCTTCTAGAATAATCTTTTTTCTTTTTTTAATTTTTAAATTCTTTTATTATTTATTTATTTATTTGTCAGAGAGAGAGCACAAACAGGGGAAGCGACGGGCAGAGGCAGGCTCTCCACTGAGCAGGAAGCACACTGCAGGGATCTATCTCAGGACCCTGGGATCATGACCTCAGCGGAAGGCAGACCCTTAATGTACTGAGCCAGCCAGGCACCCCTTTAGGTGTTAAGTTGTGTAAGTTCTTTATTTTGACATTAATAACTTATTAGATACATCTTTGCAAATATCTTCTTCCATTCTGTGAGTCATCTTTTTGTTTTGTTGATGGTTTCCTTCACCATGCAAAAGTTTTATTTTGGTATAATCCCAATAGTTTATTTTTGCTTTCATTTCCCTTGTCAAAGGAGAATATCAAGAAAAAAGAAGATTCCAGTCTATGTTTTCTTTAAGCAGTTTTATGGTTTTATGTCTCATATTTATGTTTTAAATTTACTTTGAGGTTTTTTTTTTTTAAGATTTTATTTATTTGACAGACAGAGATCACAAGTAGGCAGAGAGGCAGGCAGAGAGAGAGAGGAGGAAGCAGATTCCCTGCTGAGCAGAGAGCCTGATGTGGGGCTCCATCCCAGGACCCTGGGATCATGACCAGAGCTGAAGGCAGAGGCTTTTGAGTCACCCAGGCATCCCGACTTTGAGTTTATTTTTGTGTGTAGTGTAAGAAAGGGGTCCAGTTTTCCCAAGACCATTTGTCGAAGAGACTGTCTTTTTCCTATTGCATATTCTTGCCTCTTTTGTCATGGATTAATTGACCATATAATTATGGGTTTATTTCTGCACTCTCTATTCTCTCCCATTGATCTATGTGTCTATTTTTGTGCCATTACAATACTGTTTTGACTACTACAGCTTTGTAGTATGTCTTGAAATCTAGGATTGTGATGTTCTAGTTTTTTCTTCTTTTTCAAGGTTGCTTTGGCTATTTAGGGTCTTCTGTGATCCCATACAAATTTTAGGATTATTTGTTCTAGTTATGTGAAAAGTGTTGATGGTATATTTATAGAAATTACATTAAATCTGTAGATTGTTCTAGGTAATAGGGACATTTCAACAATATTGGTTCATCCAATTCATGAATATGGAGTATCTTTCCACTGGTTCGTGTCATCTTCAATTTTTTTATCAACATTTTATAGTTTTCAGAGTATAGATCTTTTACCTCCTTGGTTAAGTTTATTCCTAGGTATTTCATTCTTTTTGGTATGATCGTAAGTGGGATTGTTTTCTTAAATTCTCTTTATGTTACCTCATTATGAGTGTGTAGAAATGCAACAGATTTCTGGGTATTAATTTTGTATCCTGATTTTACTGAATTTACTTATCAGTTCTACTAGTTTTAGTAGAGTCTTCAGGGATTTTTATATATAGTATCATGTCTTGTGCAATAGTAAAAAAAAAAAGTTTAATTCTTCCTTACCAATACTGGTGCATTCTTTTTTTTTTCCCCCTTGTCTCACTGTTGAGGCTAGGACTTCCAGTACTATGTTGAATAAGAGTGATGACAGTGGACATCCTTGTCTTGTTCCTGATCTTAGTGGAAAAGTTCTCAGTTTTTCACCATTGAGCATGATGTTAGCTGTGGGTATTTCATGTATAGCCTTTATTAGGTTGAAATATGTTCTGAAACTACTTTGTTGAGAATTTTTATCATGTATGGTTGGTGTACTTTGCCATATGCTCTTTCTGCATCTATTGAAATGATCATATAGTTTTTATCATTTATCTTCATATGAGGTATCACCTTGATTGATTTGCAAGTATTGAACCACCCTTGCATCCCAGGAATAAACCCCACATGATCATGGTGAATAATTTTTTTAATGTATCATTGGATTCGGTTTGCTAATATTTTGTTCAATAATTTTGCATCCATGTTCATCAAAGTTATTGCTTATAGTTTCCCTTTTTCTGTAGCTTCTTTTTCTGGTTTTGGTATCAGGTTAATGCTTGCTTCACAGAACAAATTTGGAAGGTCTCCTTCCTCTTATATTTTTTTGGAATAGGTACTAACTCTTCTTTAATTACTTGGTAGAACTCACCTATGAAGCCATCTGGTCCTGAAATTTTGTTTGTTGGAAGTTTTTTGATTACTGATTCAGTTTCATTGCTAGTAACTGGTCTGCTCAAATTTTCTACTTCTTCCTGATTCAGTTTTGGAGGATTATATGTTTCTAGGACTTTATCCATTTCTTCTGGGTTGTCCAATGTGTTGACATATAATTTTTCATAATATTGTCTCATAATACCTGTGTTTCTGTGGTGGTGGTTGTATTCCTTCTCTCTCATTTCTGATTTTATTCATTTGAGCTCTCTCTCTCTTACAGTGAAAAAGATTTATGTTTTGTTGATCTTTTCAAAGAACCAGCTCCTGGTTTCATTGCTCTGTTCTATTGGGCTTATTTGGTCTCTATTTCATTTATTTCTGCTCAATTTTTATTATCTCCAGCCTTATTCTGGCTTCAGATAAACCCAGAGATTTTAAATAGTGCCTTGTAGCTGGCACATTTTGGTCATTCCATCCTCTATTTCTTTAACTATGTCATAAAATGTCATTTTATGTTCCACATCTTATGAAACTATATTTTATGGCTCCAATGTCCATAGTCTTTTAGGGTCTAGGTTGTTGTAGGTTACCTATTCTATGACTAATGTCATTTATTTATTTATTTCATTTGCATGTTTAGTAATCTCTGCTTGTGGGCTTATGTTTGGTTAAGCTTAATCAGTAGAAAACCTGAGATTCTAAAATAAGGATGCTTTTTGCAAGGAAGAAGACATGAGCCACGTTAAGCCACCAACCTATGACCACTTCAACCACCCTTAATATTCATAGGTTTAATCTGGAGACAGTACATGTTAGCAATCTCTCACCCCCCATCTTGTTGCCCATCTGAGGGCAATTTCTTGGCCACAGTGACAATTTGGTTCCTGACTTTGAAGGAATCCCTCCTTTCATATGTGTTTGTTGTTTGCTGACTCCTCACAGCTTTTCCATCCCCCACCCCCACCCCCATCCCTGGCCTCTTTGAGATGTGCCTTAATTCTTTAAACCCAAATACTAAAAATCATGTCTCATGAAAGATTTGTATTTTTTTCCCCAATAAGACCTCTCCCTCAAAACACAGACACACACATCAACACATGCACACAAAGGTATTCCATTCATTTTATTCCAAGAGCTATAAGTTATGTAAAGAATCGTCACCCACAAGTCTCCCTCCCAATTAACTATGTATGTCCCTCAACCAATTACATCGTTATTTCCCTAGGTCCTAAACATAATGCTTAAATATATTTCAGCAACTGGAAAAATATTCACATTAGATTTCCATCTCACAGAGTAAGAGCTATACAAAAATAGATTCGTGTGGAGCCTATGTATCCCTCTTTTTGTGCAGATTAGTAAGTCAAGAGCAATACCATACCCCTAGGAGAAACACAGAGATTATTGCCAACATTGAAGGCTGGAAAATACAGGGTGGTGATTCCAATATACCCAATTTAATTCTCTAGTTAGGTTAATGTGAAATAACGTTGATTTTCAGAAAGGAATAATGAATTTTCTTAACTTGAGTTCTTTGATGATGCCAAGAAAAGCTGTTTGAGACATAATCTTTTTAATGGACTAACTTAGTATAACCAATGTCTAATGGTAATAAGCTATTGATCCAGTGTCTTTGTTTTTTCAAACTCAACAAGCAGAAAATAGCAAAAACCATTAGATTCCCCTGAAAGAGAGAATAGTACATCTTTGTTATCCTGCCTCAGGATAGATCAACCCCTAGCTTTGTGTCGCAACTTAGTTCTCGGAAAACTTGACAATTTCCCAGTCAACAATGTATCTCACTGGTTTACCACACTGAAGATAAAAAACAATATAACCCGAAGAGCAGAAAGTTGCAAGTTGCTTAGAGGCCCAAATTAGACATAGACTCAACAGGAGATGGAAGTATTCTTTACAGAATTAGAGGGATACGATAGCTCAGTGAAGTTTTTGGCAGATCAGTAACCTGTTACAAGACAGGCTCTTCTCTCCAAAATTAAAAATAAACTGCAGTATCTTTTACCTACAATTCATGGTAGGATCTGTGCATTTTGGAAACTATGCATACTATATTTACCAGATTATTTATTTCATTATCTGGAACTCTACCTGATTTGAATGGGGTCCAGAGCAAAGGAAGAGTACATCTTGTCCAAGCTACACTGCAAACAGCTTTGCCCTTTGGTGCCCATGACAACCAATTCTACAGCATAGCAAACTAAATGTCTTAGGCAGATTAAGATCAAGTATTACACCTGTGGCAACTCCCAGAAAAGTCACAGCAAAGCCTCCTAAGAATAGGGAAGAAAGCCACATCCTCTTTGATGTTTAACTGTTATTCTTTTAGGAAACAACAGCTTGCTTGCCACTGAGTTCTGCTAACCATGGGACATCTGGTAATCAGAAACTTCAGCTGACCATCAGATACTCAGATTTTCAGATCTACCTAGCCCTAAAACTGACTGTATGTAATGTACTCAACAATCAAGGAGAAGTTGGTATATTAGAGATCAGCTTTAGGAAGATCCTCAAGGCAAAAATTAAAAAAGAATGTTGTCCAGAATAGTCGGGTTATGTCTCTCATGCTGCCCTCTCTCCCTCAGCTCGCTTCTTGGGCTCACACTGCTTCATGAAATGTCCCATATGACTGAGTGGTGTGGAAGAGAAATCTGTGGCTGACAACAGACAGAGGTAGATAACCATGATATTAAAGCCCACTCCGGAGTGCCCCTGAAGAGAAGTAAATTGAAGGAGAGAAATCTTCCCTGGGGGCAGAACTTAAGTAAGTTTTTTGGTCCATATTGCTCAAGAGAAGGTCCTAGTTGGTTAGACTGAATGTGTTCTCAAGCTCTTTGAAGAGACAGAATCAGAGGATCGATGACAAGGAGAATATCTGTGTCTCACATTGACATTAATTATAATGGTTTCCTTGCGCAAAAGTGCAGTTAGTGAGCCTGAACCCTTCAATATGGTAGCCATCTTGCAGCAGATTGATAATGCTGAATCCTGCTACATTCCCTGAGATAAAGATTTGTTCAGGATTTGGATATTCCTTCCAGGTTGGAGAGTCTTTTCAAGTTACACCAACCGTAAACCTACTGTATGTTTTTTTCATTTTCACAGCACACAATATTGCTTCTGGGCAAGAAAGTCCTTTCACTATAAAAAGAAATAAGTCAATGCAATAAAAATTCACTGGTTATATCTGTTTCCCCATTACCCAGATATCATAGAAAATGTCTATTAAATACCCAGTTACCATATCAAACTAGTGCACATTTTGCAAATGTGAAATGCTATCCTACAGGATAAATGCCCTGGAGGGAATTCAGTTTATGACTAGAAGACATGGGTCCCAGCAAGGAGTGAGTGAGGTTGGCATCTGTTACAATTATACCCAATGACCCATTTACAAAATATTTTCTCCCAGTCTCCATGAGTTTTTATTCTGCTGACTTGGAATTTTCAATATCCAAAGAGAAATGTTTTCGTCAAAGGATTTAATAGTATTTTGACTAAATTGGAGGTGGCTACTGCAATCTGTCCATTTGGTCCTCTTGGGGACAATAAATAAAAGCAAAATAAGTGGTATTTGGTCCTAGCTCACTACGGGAAATAGGGTGACTGCAGCAAAATGGGAGCATAAAGAAGTCTAGCTAGAGCCTAGCTGATACCAATGTGCTTATATTAAGTCAAGAGGTAAAGATTAATCGAAGAGTCCTGCAATCCAAGACAGATTGGACACCAAGAGTTCAGATTCCTCAGGAATGAAGGTTTCAGTGAGAAACGCAAAAACCTAAAGTGCTTGCTAACAGTGATATCAACCATGGCTCGTGCCAGCTGCATATTTTATGTATATATTCATATACCTACACAACATCCTTTTCTTTTTTTTCCTTTTCCCTCATATAGTTAACTTTGATGTATTATTACACATGTATTGCAGAATTTGAGATGGTAATCTGATTGAGATCCTAAATAAACTTTAATTCCCCCCTTTGAGAGTTTTTGATCATCCAAAAGATTACACAGCTTTAAACATTGTTTTGGAAGTTTAAATATGGGATTAGATTTTTATTTTTGTGTACATAGCACATAACACAATATATAAAATAAAGTCTATACAGTTGCTAACTGAACATAGTAAAAAAAAAGAATAGAGTTTATTATATTATATGTTAATTTAAAAAATAATTTAAAAAATAAAAAAGAAAAAATATATAAGATAAAGTATATATTTGAAAGAATGTTTATTGAATGGATATATTGAAATGAAGGATTAATGAATAGGCAGATGGATGAATGGATGGGTCTGTGGTAATAGCAAAGAAGAAATGTATGTGATTTTTTTCTTTTGAGGGGAATTCTAAACTCTATTTCTTCCTTTTAGAATTTGAATTAGCCATATATGTTAGAACATTAGTCTATTCTTTATGTCTATCCCTAGTTCATTTCATCCATAATTTTATGAGTTACATTGCAAATAGTTTTCTTCAGCTCTATCTTCTAATTCACTATTTCACTTTTAGCTGTGTCTAATATCCTATCCAGCATAACTGAGTTTTTATTTAAATGATACATTTAAGTTTCTAGAGATTCTATTTGTCTCTTCGATACTATCCATGAAATGTTCTCTTATACTTCTTCTTTTAATCATGTTAATACAACTTTTTAAAGTCTAATTGATAAAAGTAACATCTGAATTTCTTCGGTTATGATCCAGATGTTTGTTTACCATCTTTGGCCGATTCTGGCTCAGGATGAATGACTTCCTTAAATATTTTGTAATTTTAGATTGTAAGCTCATCTTTAGCATATCTATTTCTGTGAGAAACCTCTGTGGTCATCTGGGTATTTGCTTTTCCCAGGTACCCATGGTTTCACTAACCTGAAACTATTTTTCATGTTGATTCTCAGTTTGTGGGGTCATGAATCATCAGACTGAATATATATATAACTGAATTATAAACCCATGAGATGATAAGACTGTGATTGTGAAATTCTCTAGGAGATTTGTCTCTCAGCAATAAGGCTTAGCTTTAAAGCTTCTACATGGTCTCTTTGTGGGGGTGACCAGAATTATTTTCTAGTTACTCTTATGGAATATGTTGCCTTCCAAGAGTCTCATCTTTCTACAGGGGTCTCAGTTCCAACCCCTGCCTCTCACAGGCCCCAAGCCTTGTCATCTAACCCTCCATGGTGTTGCACTCTAAATCCCTAGGTTATCATGACTACTGGCACCCATCTCTTACACACATGCACATACACACATGCAGAGCAATAGCAGTAGCTGCTACAGTGTCAGATATGGCTTTTTATTCACCTGCTTCTAAAGATTATTGTTTTGTGAACTCATCTAGGGATTTAAATGGGAGGTTTAAAAAATATTCATTCAGAATTTCTAGCTGTTTTGTTATGGGAGAATTTTCAGGTCATTTAATATAAAATACTGTTTGGAGAGAAAGTCTCAAGTAGGAGGAAACTGGGAAGATCTGTGAGATGATGAGTCTTAGGAGAGGGTTTAATTTGCTGAGAAAGGAAAAGAGAAACATGACCTGAGGAAAGAGAAAAAAGTCTCCCCAGGCTGAAGAGGAGCACCTGTAAAGAATCCATAACAGGAAAAGCTAAAGCAGTTGGCTTCCACAACTGAAGGGAAAACTGCTGTCCCAGGCAGGAAGGACTATTAGATAAAGGGTCACAAAAGGGGTGGAATGTGCTGGATTTTGTGTTTTCTGGGAAGAGACTGGAATTCTCTATCAAAAATCTAAGAGATCACCATAAAAAGAAGCAAACAGTACATGTGACTTTAAGAACAGCCTACCTTCTCACTTCTATGGAGAAAGAGACATAAGAAAAAGTCCTGACAGTTTTTAAATGAAAGCTCATTTGACCAAAGGAGATATAACAGAGCTAGCGGGCAACGGTTGAAGTCCAAAAGGAGACTGAACCCTCTGATACAATTTGACATTGAACTAGTGCTGACAGATTAGCATCCACAAGCATTTCTGACAAGATATAGTTCCCTCAGGCTGTGGACAAACCTGGAAGTGGGCAACTGACAGCCTGTAATACGCATTCCACTTTTTACCACCTTGACCGCATTTTATGATTACGAGTCAGTTTCCTTTGACATGCCCCATTTTTCACTGCAGCATCCTCGTCTCAGTGCCTTTATCAGTTATAACTTCATCAGAGCATTTGAGTGCACCATTTACAAAATTGCTTTTTTGCTGAAAGTGAGAGTACAAAGCAGTGCAATTCTGCAGAACAAAAGAGAAGAGAGAAGTACTACCTAGAGACACTAGCACAGATGGCCTTCATTTCTCTAACAAAACACCTCTGTGAGGTGTTTTGCCAAAAAATATCTTTATGTTTTACAGTCAGATGAAATTATCATTGAGTTGATCAAGCATTCAGCTTTTCTCCATAGGTGGATAAGAGAAGAAAGTAAAGGCCTTCAATGTAGTGCATATATGGTAAAAAAAATTGGGGTATGCACATTACCCACATGCAAGCTTCTCTCTCAAGTCCTCTAGCTCATAATAGCATCAGTTATTCCTGTTGCAAATGAAAAATCAGCTCTCTTTATAGGTGGCTCTATTTTATGCCCTTCCCTGTCTGTGTTCCCAGCCTTCCCTAATAGACTGCAAGGCCTACAGTAGAGAATTGGCAAATCCTCTAATTTCTAGAAGCTGTCTGCACTGGCAGCTGAATTTTGGCTTCTATTGACAAGATATGCTTGAATTTATTCTCTCATCCCGTGCGGTAATGTAATGGAAACCATCATAGCAAGATGGGCTCCAGAGGCTTCACTCACGATTATGACCCATAAGTAATCTATAACCCATGAACAAAGAACCCAGTAAATATTATCTTATTAAATATCATATCCTTACAGTCCCAGTATCAATCATGAAAAACAGAGATTGGCATTTGAAATGTAGCTTCTGCTATGCCTCAAAGGTCAGATCCCTGGGACCAGATCAGCTTCTCTGTGTTCTAATCCGAACTGTGCCATAAAGCGACTGGTCCAGAGCTGGTAATTTACCTTCTTTCTGCTTTAGTTTTTCAATCAGCAGAGTGAGAGCAGGCTACTATTTACAACTGGGCTAACAGAGTTCAATAAATGTTATTGAGCCATGACTATAAATGTTCTTGAAATACGCCAGCAAAACTACCAGGTGTTATTGTCCTAACGGCTAATTACTTCAAATTGTAAATATTTAGTTTAAAAGTTGAATCGAGGCCATTTTTATATGCCAGAGCCACTTCATATAACAAATTATCCTAGCCTAACACAAAATAAACACCTGTCACACTTGGGTATCTACCAAATCCTATAAACATAAGACATGTAATTTATTTAGCAAAAAAACAAAAATACAAAAAAACCCATACACACACACACACACACACACACACAAAACAAAAACCAAGTAAATAAGAACAAAATGACCAAAAAAACCACCACCAACAATAACAAAAACCAAAAACCTCCAGCTGCCCTCATGGAAAGTTACTGTCTGGATGAGTGTTGACTCCCAAGAGTCTTCATTTGGGTGGTGGCTGACACTTTCCTGAATCTGTTTTGCATCCAGTCCAGTGAACAGGAAACAGCTAATGATTATCGAATTCCCACAGCCCTGCAATGACCAGAAGCAGCAAAGACCACGTCTTTGCCCAGGGTGGGAAGGGGTGGTCAACTGATTCATAAATGATACTGCTGTCATCTGTCCTTATACTTATTCCTCTCTCAAGTCCTCTAGCTCATAATAGCATCAGTTATTCCTGTTGCAAATGAAAAATCAGCTCTCTTTTTTCTTTTTTTTTTTTTAATATTTTATTTATTTATTTGACAGAGATCAGAAGTAGGCAGAGAGGCAGGCAGAGAGAGAGGAGGAAGCAGGCTCCCTACTGAGCAGAGAGCCCGATATGGGGCTCGATCCCGGGACCTTGGGATCATGACCTGAACTGAAGGCAGAGGCTTTAACCCACTGAGCCACCCAGGCGCCCCAAATCAGCTCTCTTTATAGGTGGCTCTATTTTATGCCCTTCCCTGTCTGTGTTCCCAGCCTTCCCTAATAGACTGCAAGGCCTACAGTAGAGAATTGGCAAATCCTCTAATTTCTAGAAGGGCACTTTCTTTCCTTTTTTGGGCAGTTTTAGCAGATGGATCAGTGAAAGTCCCAGTGCTTTTGTGCCTGAAAAGAGAGCCCTGCTAAACCCAACATATGACTGAATTTCACCAACACTCATTTTTCACCAGCAACTACTACCTGTTGAGAAGGATGGTTGTTAAGTTACCCCTTCTTGGGCTTTGCCAAGTGGGGGAGGGTGCAAATAAGTTATGACTCATTCCATCTTCAAATTGCTTTCTCCTCCTCCTCTTCATCTCTTATCACCTTCATATTTGGTGTTAACATTTTTGCAGAAGAGTCTACAGTAAGTGTTTCATGAGTGGCCTTCCTTAATGGCTCGCCACCACTTCCCTCCCCACCCTATCACTTACACTCCCCCACCCCAGCAACTTTCTCATCACAGATGCTACTTGGGGTGGGATGGGGTTGGGGTAAGGATCGCAGGCTCTCACACACCCGTATACCTGGGTGATATGGCACCTGTATCTTTTTTTTTTAAGATTTTATTTATTTATAAATAAATAAAAGAGATCACAAGTAGGCAGAGAGGCAGGCAGAGAGAGAAGAGGAATCAGGCTCCCTGCTGAGCAGAAAGCCCAATGTGGGTCTCGATCCCAGGACCCTGAAGATCGTTAACCTGAGGTGAAGGCAGAGGCTTAACCCACTGAGCCACCCAGGCACCCCATGGCACCTGCATCTTTGTCCAGTTACAAACAGAAAAATATATCACCTTTTGAACAGTCAAATCCTTCACATGCTATAAATAAATGGCATGCCTTACTCTTCTGATGTGCCCTGAATTTCTCCCAAGGCAACTTCTTTTTCCCACTGCACTGACTGGGTCTCATGTATCATGACCTCTGTGTTTTCAGATACTTATGTTTGACGCACATGTAAAAATGTAGAAAATTTATTGTAGGTCAACTAGTACCCATCAGCTCAAAAATTATCTTTATGAAGAATCTTGCTCTACTACCTTAGGCCACTGCATCATCCTTATACGTGGCACTTAGAAAGTAACCAAAGGCTTGTGTTGCTGTCCTCAGAGCTTCTGTGGCAGTGACAGGGTCTGGAGCACTTAAGGACTGTTCTCTTTCGGCCTGGATCCCATCAACCCATCCAACATCAGAGCTGTATTTATAATGTTCATCCAATCCCTGGCCCAGACTGTGGCTCAAAGTTTTCAGCCATAAGGCCAGTTCACCCCACCCCAGTGGCAGCACCTAGCCATATTCCATATCTCTGGTACCCCTCCTCAGGAGCAGGCAGAAAAACTCCTCTGTCTTGTCCAGGTCACATGATGAGCCAGGATTTCTCACAAGAATGCAACTCATACCTTTCTTCCTGTCTGCAGGGATTTCAATGAAATGTACCTCTCTGGTCAAGCCCGCTAGGCCTTGACGCATTCATGATCATTAAAAGAATCAGAACAGGGCGCCTGGGTGGCTCAGTGGGTTAAGCCTCTGCCTTCAGCTCAGGTCATGGTTTCAGGGTCCTGGGATCGAGGCCCGCATCGGGCTCTCTGCTCAGCAGGGAGCTTGCTTCCTCCTGTCTCCTTCTGCTTCTCTGCCTGCTTGTGATCTCTCTCTCTGTCAAATAAATAAATAAAATCTTTAAAAAAAAAAAAAAAAGAATCAGAACATTCCTTTGTCTTAAAAAGTCTCACTCTTAAACGTGCCTCCTTGCAAAACTCTACTTCAGATTTCAGGAGCTAATTTAAAATGTTCTCGCTTTTCTTTTCATCCTGTTCTCCCTGACTCCAGCCCCACCCCTATCCGAAACTCAATTTATCCTATATCCCTCCTCCCCCTTTGTGTTCCTGTTATAACAATCTTCAACCTCTCCAACGCAAAGAACGATCTCCAGAATAGTGTAGGGGAAATGCGAAAGAGAAAGTATATATATAGCTTAACAAATCATCCCCCTCACAAGTATCCATCCTATCTGCCACTCAGTTGAGCTGCCTGACACGCACAGCTCACTGCTTTGTTTCCCTTGATTCCTACTTTTTTTTTTTTTTTTTTTTTTTTTTTTTTTAAGTAGGCTCCAATACCAGTGCAGAGCCCAATGCGGGGTGTGAACTCACAACCCTGAGATTAAGAGGCAGCCACCAAACCAGCTGAGCCACCCAGGATCCCCTCCCTCAGGCCCTCTTAACAAGTTGAGCCATATCCTCTGTACTTCTTCCTCCTGAAACCCTTCCTGGCACCATCTTCATTTTCCCTCTTTCTCTCTTTCAATCATTCTCCTCTTCTCTCTGCCCCTCACACACTCTGGGGATGGAGTCTTCACTGCTACCTGAATATCTTTTTCTTCTCATCTCCTGACTCTATCCAAACATCTCACTTCTCCTTCAATTTTTACCATTTGACTTACACATCATCGCCCTGTCCTCTCTGGCGCCCGTCTCTAGAAATGCTTCTGTGCCTGAGGATATACATTTTAAGTTTTAACGTGTTCTGATTTGAGTTCTTCCTCCAAGTGCTTCTGGAACACAGCCGGGGATATTTAATGCTGTGGTCCAGGGAGTCTTAGAAGTTATGGGCTGGACGTCCATTCTTAACCTAAGGCCCAAAGGAAGAAAACTCCCTTAGCAAGAAGAAACCCCAATCATGAAAATTGAGGACCCAGGACCGAGAAAGGACCCCAATAAAAAAACAGTCAGGGCTAGAGATGGAGCTACGACAGGGTCTAACAACAGCAAGAGGCCATTTTTCAAGTTAGAGCTTTTCAGTAAGGCAGGCAGCCAGTATTTTGCAGAGCACAGTGAAGGAAAAGCCTCTATAAAGTCTGCATTTAAAATGAACAGTTATATTTGCATATTCATTGGCTGGAGGCAATTTGCAACTAATAATAAGATCCCTGAGAGGAGAGAAAGAACAAACCCCACCACTATTTACTGAGTGTTTACCATGTGTTGGGCAGAATGCAAAAAGTGTTTTCCAGCATTATCATAATTAATTTTCACATCAACCCTATAATGGAACCATTATTTTAGCAATCTCACGGAAGGGGAAACAGGTTCAGAGAGGTTAAATTAATTGTCCCAAATCACACCGTATATATGTGACAGAAACCAGTAGTAGAAGTCATAGGATGTAAGGAGGATCTGGACAATACAGGACAGGAACAATCCAAAACAGACCCTTCTCATCCTATAGAAGGATGGTCATCTAATATTTGAAGAAAAAGAACATGATTTTGAATCAGAACCCCATTCAGCCTATATTACCGATGTATATATTTAAACTTTAAAAATTATATAATAAAATAATGTCACTCTTCTTACAGAAGGTAAAATAAAACCTTCTGAATGGATTATTTTTATATCTTCATAAAATTATATGACAAAGGACTCTTCTGACTGTTGTCAACAATAGCTACATAAATATTTCAGTCCATATTCTAGTAGAAAGAATGGAAAGCTGGACAAATAGTCCTCTTGCTACAGAATTATATCTTAAATAGCATTTAACTTGGTGTGCCAATTAATTCTCTAGTTCATATTAGGTGATATGATTCTATATTATCTTGAAAAGAAACAAGAGGTTCTCGTTTTTAATCATTTTAAATCATATACTAACATTTTCTCTTATTTAAACAAGAGGATTTTTATTCTCTATGTATTCTTTGCAAAGTGTTCTAGTGCCTGAGAAATTATTTTAGTTATTGCCAAAGCATGATAAGAGACACCAATCATTTTACGTTATATATATTTCATAATCACTGTTCTTTTTAGTTCATAATCCTATTAATTCTTTTGGTCTACTTCCTCTTTGGTAAATATTTATACTCCAAAGTATTAGCATATGTACCTAGATAAATACCTTCCAATTCTTCCTCTTGGAATCTGATTAGAAAATGTGATGGCAGCATTACATTGTAAACTCCTTGAGTTTACACAACTTATTAATGATGTTAGCAGAGTGCTGGGCACAGTAAAAGGTACTCGGTAAATATTTGTTTACAGGCTTAGTACCAATACTACTACTAGTAGTAGTAGTAATAATAATTAACATTTCCTGAGGGAAAGTAACAATTTACCATGTGTTTGGCATTGCGCTAGGTTTTAAATTACTTTTCTCATGTGAACCTCATGAGAACACATTATTTCTATTTTGCAAATAAGGAAATTCAAATTTGGGGAGGTCAGATCCCTTCCCAAGATCCCACATCCAATAAGTGAAAGCACCAGATTCCGTCCAAGGCGTATCTGATTCCACCATTGAAATAGTATACTATACTATCATCTCACTACCCTGTCAACTTTCCTATAAACCTGCTGAATAACCTTTTAACCTCTCCATTTCCTTTCACATTTCCGTGCAAAACAGATATATTTATGAATTTTATTTCCCATACCCCTCCCATTCACATGCACACCCCTGCAAGGAAATGTCAGGTCTCACCTCATATGTTCATTATTTATGGTTTTTTCCAGTGCTGCACTGCTAAACATTTAACAATTGACTCTGGGGGTGGGGAGGTCCAAAAGAAGCCCTGATTCGTAGAATTTATCTGATCTTCATAGTCTATATTCTGCTACCATGGATGACTTCCAAGTCACCAAGATGATGTCACTGAACACAGTGGTGGAAAGAGAGGTGTGGAAATGACTTTCTTTATCTGGGGCCAGTGTATTTCTGCATACCACCAACTCTTCCCCATATTGAGTAGTGTGAAACTGGGAAAAAAATTCTAAAAGTCCTCCCTGTTAGGAGTAGCTTTGGATGAATACCTAGGAAACACGTCTGTTTTAAACACTCACGTACTGTCTGATGAATTAAAGTGTTTTTGGTTTCTTTGGTTTGGTTTTTGTTTTTTTTTTTCACTCTTCTAGATTAGTGGTCCTCAAAGTGTGGTCTCCAGACCAGCAGCATCAGCGTCAGCTGGGAACTTGTTACAAATGCAAATTCTGGGCCCCATCCCAAACTTACGGGATCAGAACTTCTGTGGCGATAGGGGGAGGTCAGCAGTCATTGTCTTCAGGAGACTCCAGGTGGTTCTGATGCACCATAAGGTGAGAGGTGAGAGCCACTATTGTAAATTTCAAAATCTCTCTTCCAATTCAGCCCACCAGGGAAAGAAGTCAAGGTAGAGAAAGCTAATGAGAGGGACCCTAGGTCATTTTTACTGGAAAAAGAAGTATCACTGGTCACAGGCAAGTAACTACGCAACGCAGACCATGGAGAGGAAAGGTCTCATGTACCACTTACCAAGTACCCCTCACATGTGAGTCAGAAGTGAATGTAAAACCAACCTGTGGGAGTTCTCTCCACAACAGAGAAGATACTCATTGGCTCTTTGAAGACTCACCCCAGAAGCAGTTTCTTAGCAGGTATCCAAAGAGAAGGGATCCAACTGGAAAGCCTCACTCTTTAGCATACAGCTGGAGGTGTTCTCTACTTGTCATAAGGGAGTGAAAACACAAGTTCCCTAGCTACACACAGCCTGGGTTTACCCTGGGTCTACTTGAGAGTCACTTTTTTTCTGTCTACCTCTGTAGTTCACCTACATCAGATTCTCCTGAAGGGCTTGTTAAAACCCAGATTGCTGACTTCCCTCCCCTCCTTACCCCTACCACACCCCGTTCCTGTACGAGCAGGTCTGGGGTGGGACCCAAATTTTCCATTTGTTATAAGCTTCTGGCAATGCTGCTGGTGTGGGAACTACACTCTGAGAACTCTGGCCCTACCTGCAGGCTCTGTACAAGCTCCCACTGTGGATAGTGCTCTTGATTTGCTAGGGAGCTGTCCGATTTTACCGAGAGGCTGGACTGATAGAGTGGTAGGTGAGAACATGTGTCTGCTAGAACCGGCAAGAGCAGACCTTTCATTTTGGTAAAGTCTTCACCGCAAAACAGAGATACAGTTTAATCAGAGCCATAATTGGCACATTGCATAAGGATTTTCATTTATTTTCCTGCATCTCATTTTATTCTGAAGAGTCATTTACTACAGACAGTTTTTAAAGGAAAATTTTTATAATTAGAGAATATATGTGTAATCAGTTTTGACTTATGGGAAGACTCCTCTGGAAATCAAAATGCATACTGGCATTCAATACACAAATATTCCAGAAACAAAAATTATGCAATTTACAAGATATTCATTAATATCCCAATATACTATTTCCAGCATCTCATTCAGGAGCCAGCTGATACTTTGTCTGGGAAGACTCAGTGTTCCTATTACTGAAATGACCCAAAGGCAGCAAAAGTAGTCAGTACAGCCTGTCTTCATCATTCTGCTCCAAACCACATATATAACCAAATAGCATTCATTAAGTTTGCAGATGGCATCAAGCTAGAAGAGAAATTACCCCAAAGGGGTGAAAAAGTTTTAAGTATAGTATGATATTGATCATTTGGAGCAAAGAAGAGAAAATATAACAAACATTATCTGAGTGAGGCAATCCATTGAAGGAGAAAATCCAAACTGCAAGATAAAAAGGTCAATATTCATGCAAGTTTGCCACTTATTTATTTATTTCTTTTCCTATTTAGCAATTAATTATTGAGCACCTATTATGTACCAGGCTCTGGGGATAGAGTGATGAGCAAAACGGATATTGTTCCGCACTCCTGGAGCTCACAGACAAGAGAGAAGAGAGGCCTTAAACTAGTCAGTAAACAAACAAAATAATGTAATTTCCAATCATGGTCAGTGCTTGAAGGAAAAGAGCAGACTAATATGAAAAAGAACAGCTCAGTGTGTGGGAGGGCCTATTTAGATAGAGTGGTTGGTTAAGGAAGCTTCTCTGAGGAGGGGACATGAGCCAGAACATGAAAGATGAGATGCAGTTAGCTTTGGAAAGACATTATTCCAGACAGAGAGGATTGGTCCAGGGCAAGCCAACATCTTACAGTAATTCTCTGGACAGGAAAGGTGAGCACCAAGACCTTTCCTAGGAACTGGACGACCAGTGTGACTTGAGCACAATGAACAAGCGAGAGGATCGAGAGAGATGAGGGGGAGAAAAGGCATCCAGGAAAACAGGCATCAGCAGCAAAATAACATTTTAGGGCAGGAGTTCAGCAAACTTTTCCTATAAACAGCCAGATAGTAAATAGCATAGGCTTTTATGGGCCCTAAGGTCTTTGTCACAAGTACTCAACCCTCTGGTAGTGGCAAAAAAGCAGACTTCCACAATACTTAAGTGAATACTTATTTGTGGCTCTTTTCTAATAAAACTTGATTTACATAAATAGGCAGTGGGTGGACTTAGCCTACAGGCCAAATTCTTTCTTTGGGCCCCTTGAAACATAAAAACAGGCATGAGACAGTACTAGAAAACATAAGTAGGAGCAGGAAATTCATCTTCTAAATGAATCAGATCAGCTACATTAGGCCATCACTCCATGAAATGTCTTCCCTCGGCTCCACACTCAAGTGGGATATAATTAAACATGCAAAGGTTCTAAAATAGGGATGATTACAGCTTTGGAAAACTCTGGCCATGTTGATGTGTTCAACCTGAACAACAGAGAAAAGTAGTAAAATCGCTTTCATGGGTCCCAAGTGTTATTTTGCTGAAGATGCATCCAGCTGTTCCCAGTGTTGCAGGAGTACAAAGCTGCGGGAATCAGAGGTAAGGGAGAAGGGAGAAGGAACTGGAGCTGGAACCGGCAGGGCGCAGCGGCCTGACCAGGCAGACTTGTGAAGGGTGATCTCTGCTGGCTGCCCTCCCTGTGTCTGTGGCACGCGAGTCTACCAGCAGAGCAATATTTTCATCGGTGGGTCTTAGATATACCACTGTTTAAAGGACTACCGTATTGTACACTTCTGTCAAGTGAATAGTCGTCCCATAATTCATCCATTTCTAAACACAGCATTTTCCGATTTAAAAAGAAGCCGGCATATATTGATCACTGACTGCATGTCAGGTGTGCTAAGCACCTTACTTGCATTGTCTCATTAGCTCCTCCGGAAGTCAATGTTTTTCTCGCCCTCATTTACCAACAGTAGACTGCCTGCTGTTATTACCCTCATTTCCCAGAAAACTTAGACTGTAAAGATATTAAATGATTTCCCCAAGATCAAATAGCTAATAAATGGTAGACCCAACATTTTTTTTTTTTATTTGACAGAGATCACAAGTAGGCAGAGAAGCAGGCAGAGAGAGGAGGAAAGCAGGCTCCCTGCTGAGCAGAGAGTCTGATGCGGGGCTCGATCCCAGGATCCTGGAATCATGACCTTAGCCTGAAGGCAGAGGCTTTACCCAATGAGCCACCCAGGTGCCTCCCAACTTACTTTATTTCTACAAGAAGGCAGCTTAAGTGAGCACTGCATAATGCAAATCCTAAAATTTCCACTTTTTTTGTTCAAAGTGTCAAAGGTTAGAATGCACTCTTGAGTATAGCCAACTTACCTAGTCACAGCTCTGTAAACATTTCCAGAAGATCAGTGATTTCTATTTATTATCTATGTGCATGTGAGTATTATGTGAAGAGGTTCAATCTTGGAATATTCTAAGAGGTTTACCTTTCTAAGCTGTCCTAATATCTTTTGCAGCAATAAAGGTTTTAAGTTTCTTGAAGCATGGAAAGCATAGTTGTTTTATCTAAACCCAGTCGGATACTTCTCAAATCTAAAGCATCTGTGGGCCTGTGCCTGCTGTCTCTTATACTGTTCATTCTTACTCTTGTATGCTCATGTATCTTTTACTGTAAGATGCTCATTTCCTTCAGAAAACTATTTGTGAGGGCATGTGTCGGTGTCTCCATCAGCTGAGCATCCAACTCCTGATTTTGGTTCAGGTCATGATCTCAGGGTTGTGAGATCGAGCCTTGCATCAGGTTCTACACTCAGCAGGGAGTCTGCTTGAGGATTTTCTCTCTCCTTCTGCCCCTCCACCTGTTTGCTCTCTCTCGCTCTCTCTCCTTCTCTCTCAAATAAATAAATTAGTCTTAAAAAAAAATATTTGTGAGCATTCTTTGAGGCCTATGATAAAGTTGTGCTCCCCCAGAGAGGACTGGGGGAGCACAAGTGTCTTCCAAGTGTTGGAGGCTTGGCCAACTTAAGGCCACTTTAAGCAAAATTCACAGCCTGGGTTTCTTTCGACTGCAAATCTGGGAGTTTAGGCTGCAAATCTTTGTTGGGATTAGTATGCAGTTGCACGTCAGCTTTCCCTCCTTCCGTCACTGCTTGGTGCCCAGGTAAAAATCCTTGCATTCTCTGGGAGGAGGGTGTGAGGTAACTATTTCTGGTTTGCCCTTTCACTTTGAGGTTCCAGCCTGATGAGCAGAAAGGTCTGCTGTTTCCAGCTCTCACCTTGGGCTTTTTCTGGCTCCGCACACGTTTGAGGCCAAACTGACAAATCCACCAGCCATGTGGTTGTCCTCAAGGGGAGGGACTTCAAGGATTGCTTATCTCTCTGGGTCCCACCTTCAATTAATTTTGGCCTAATAATTCTGTTGTCAGTGCCGTGATGTTCCTAAAAAGGGGGCTTTTAAATATTTTGTAGCAATTTAGTTTATTGTATAGTAAGGAATTTACCTTATTCAAAGAGGTCTGGCCTTTGGTCTTGGTTCTGGGGAGGTTGATCTCTAAGCCCTTGGAATGTACTGCCTGAAAAGAGTGTCTTGGTTTACCTAAGGGCCTGGGGTCACACCAATAGTCTGACGATGGGATTTAGGGTGGGGGCTCGGAGTCACTCAGCATCAGCTCTGGAGGGTGACCTACACAGGCTATCAACCATGTCTTCAGTGACCAAGTCCCAATAAAAGCTCCAGCCCAAGAGGTTTAGGTATCTAGAGCTTCCCTTTGTGGCAATACTTTGTGCATACGGTCACACATTGTTCTGGGAGAAGTTAGCTCTAGCCATGACTCGACTTGGACAAAGTAATGGAGGCTTCATACATGAAACTTTCCTGGATTCTTCTCCCCTCTTCTGCACTTGTCAGATTTTAATCTGTCTCCTTTTACTGTAATAAACAATAACCACCAATATAATGGCCTTTAGGGAGTCCCGTAAGTTCTTCTAGCAAGTTGTCAAACATGTGGGTATCTTAGGGAGCCCCAAACTTGAAATTGGTATAAGAAGTAAGGATGGTCATGGGGACTTACCCAATTCTGCAGTTGCTTTCAGTGGGAAGAAAGTCTCATTACCTAGCTAGCCATATGATTAGAAATGGAAGAGTCTTTAATAATTAGGAAATGCGGGGGGAGGAGTCAAGACGGCAGAGAAGTAGCAGGCTGAGACAACTTTAGCTAGCAGGAGATCAGCTAGATAGCTTATCTAAAGATTGGAAACACCTGCAAATCCATAGGCAGATCTAAGAGAAGAACAGCAATTCTAGAAACAGAAAAACAACCACTTTCTGAAAGGTAGGACTGGTGGAGAAGTGAATCCAAAGCGACGGGAAGATAGACCCTGGGGGAGGGGCCGGCTCCCGGCAAGCGGCGGAGCAACGGAACACAAAATCAGGACTTTTAAAAGTCTGTTCCACTGAGGGACATCGCTCCAGAGGCTAAACCGGGGCGAAGCCCACGCGGGTTCAGCGTGGCCTCAGGTCCCATAGGGTCACAGAAGGATCGGGGGTGTCTGAGTGTCACAGAGCTTGCGGGTATTGGAACGGGGAAGCCAGCTGCAGAGACAGAGCCGACAGTAAGCTCGCAGCTCGGGTTACCTTAAACCAGTCGCAGGCTTAGTGAGCTCGGAGCGTGGCCGGAGGTCAGGCAGACGGGAGTTACTGGGTGCTGTTCTCTGAGAGCGCACTGAGGAGTGGGGCCCCGGACTCTCGGCTCCTTCCGGCCGGAGACAAGGAGGCCACCATTTGTATTCCCGTCCTCCGGAACTCTACGGAAAGTGCTCAGGGAACAAAAGCTCCTGAAAGCAAACCCGAGCAGATTACTCAGCCGGGTCCCTGGTAAGGGCGGTGCAATTCCGCCTGGGGCAAAGACACTTGAGAATCACTACACCAGGCCCCTCCCCCAGAAGATCAACAAGAAATCCAGCCAGGACCAAGTTCACCAACCAAGGAGTGCAGTTTCAAAACCAAGGAGAGCAGCAGAATTCCAGAGGAGGAGAAAACAAAGCACGGAACTCATGGCTTTCTCCCTGTGATTCTTTAGTCTTGCAGTTAATTTAATTTTTTTTTTTTTTCATTTTTTTTCTCTTCTTCTGCTAAAATTTTTTTTAACTTTTACCCTTTTCTTTTTTAACGTTTTTTTAACTAGTTTATCTAATATACTTTTTTATACTTTTTTTTATACTTTTTTTGCTTTATTTTTTTTATACTTTTTTTTATACTTTTTTATACTTTTTTTATACTTTTTTATACTTTTTTTATACTTTTATACTTTTTTTTATACTTTTTTATACGTTTATTTTTTATACTTTTTTTTATACTTTTTTATATACTTTTTTATACTTTTTTTTTACTTTTTTATACTTTTTTATACTTTTATTGCTTTCTTTATTTAATTCTTTTCTTTTCTTTTCTTTTTCTTTTTTCTTTCTTTCTTTCTGAACCTCTTTTTATCCCCTTTCTCCCCCCTCACGATTTAGGATCTCTTCTGATTTGGTTAAAGCATATTTTCCTGGGGTTATTGCCATCCTTTTAGTATTTTACTTACTCCTTCATATACTCTTATCTGGACAAAATGATAAGGCGGAAAAGTTCACCATAAAAAAACGAACAAGAGGCAGTACCGAAGGCTAGGGACCTAATCAATACAGACGTTGGTAATATGTCAGAGCTCAGAATGACAATTATCAAGGTTCTAGCCGGGCTCGAAAAAAGCATGGAAGATATTAGAGAAACTCTCTCGGGAGATATAAAAGCCCTTTCTGGAGAAATAAAAGAACTAAAATCTAACCAAGTTGCAATAAAAAAAAGCTATTAATGAGGTGCAATAAAAAATGGAGGCTCTCACTGCTAGGATAAATGAGGCAGAAGAAAGAATTAGTGATATAGAAGACCAAATGACAGAGAATAAAGAAGCTGAGCAAAAGAGGAACAAACAGTTACTGGACCACGAAAGGAGAATTCGAGAGATAAGTGACACCATAAGACGAAACATTAGAATAATTGGGATTCCAGAAGAAGAAGAAAAAGAGAGGGGAGCAGAAGGTATACTGGAGAGAATTATTGGGGAGAATTTCCCCAATATGGCAAAGGGAACGAGCATCAAAATTCAGGTGGTTCAGAGAACGCCCCTCAAAATCAATAAGAATAGGCCCACACCCCATCACCTAATAGTAAAATTTACAAGTCTTAGTGACAAAGAGAAAATCCTGAAAGCAGCCCAAAAAAAGAAGTCTGTAACACATACAATGGTAAAAATATTAGACTGGCAGCAGACTTATCCACAGAGACCTAGCAGGCTAGAAAGAGCTGGCATGATATATTCAGAGCACTAAATGAGAAAAACATGCAACCAAGAATACTAGATCCAGCTAGGCTATCATTGAAAATAGAAGGAGAGATTAAAAGCTTCCAGGACAAACAAAAACTGAAAGAATTTGCAAACACCAAACCAGCTCTACAGGAAATATTGAAAGGGGTCCTCTAAGCAAAGAGAGAGCCTACAAGTGGTAGAACATTAAGGAACAGAGACAATATACAGTAACAGTCACCTTACAGGCAATACAATGGCACTAAATTCATATCTCTCAATAGTTACCCTGAATGTTAATGGGCTAAATGCCCCAATCAAAAGACACAGGGTATCAGAATGGATAAAAAAACAAAACCCATCTATATGTTGCCTCCAAGAAACTCATTTTAAGCCCGAAGACACCCCCAGATTTAAAGTGAGGGGGTGGAAAAGAATTTACCATGCTAATGGACATCAGAAGAAAGCAGGAGTGGCAATCCTTATATCAGATCAATTAGATTTTAAGCCAGAGACTATAATAAGAGATGAGGAAGGACACTATATCATACTCAAAGGGTCTGTCCAAACAGAAGATCTAACCATTTTAAATATCTATGCCCCCAACGTGGGCGCAGCCAACTATATAAACCAATTAATAACAAAATCAAAGAAACACATCAACAACAATACAATAATAGTAGGGGACTTTAACACTCCCCTCACTGAAATGGACAGATCATCCAAGCAAAAGATCAACAAGGAAATAAAGGCCTTAAATGACACACTGACCAGATGGACATCACAGATATATTCAGAACATTTCATCCCAAAGCAAAAGAATACACATTCTTCTCTAGTGCACATGGAACATTCTCCAGAATAGACCACATCCTCGGTCCTAAATCAGGACTCAACCGGTATCAAAAGATTGGGATCATTCCCAGCATATTTTCAGACCACAATGCTCTGAAGCTAGAACTCAACCACGAGAGGAAGTTTGGAAAGAACCCAAATACATGGAGACTAAACAGCATCCTTCTAAAGAATGAATGGGTCAACAGGGAAATTAAAGAAGAATTGAAAAAAATCATGGAAACAAATGATAATGAAAATACAACGGTTCAAAATCTGTGGGACACAACAAAGGCAGTCCTAAGAGGAAAATATATAGCAGTACAAGCCTTTCTCAAGAAACAAGAAAGGTCTCAGGTACACAACCTAACCCTACACCTAAAGGAGCTGGAGAAAGAACAAGAAAGAAAGCCTAAACCCAGCAGGAGAAGAGAAATCATAAAGATCAGAGCAGAAATCAATGAAATAGAAACCAAAAAAACAATAGAACAAATCAACGAAGCTAGGAGCTGGTTCTTTGAAAGAATTAATAGAATTGATAAACCCCTGGCCAGACTTATCAAAAAGAAAAGAGAAAGGACCCAAATAAATAAAATCATGAATGAAAGAGGAGAGATCACAACTAACACCAAAGAAATACAAACAATTATAAGAACATACTATGAGCAACTCTATGCCAACAAATTTGACAATCTGGAAGAAATGGATGCATTCCTAGTAACATATAAACTACCACAACGGAACCAGGAAGAAATAGAAAGCCTGAACAGACCCATAACCAGTAAGGAGATTGAAACAGTCATTAAAAATCTCCAAACAAACAAAAGCCAGGGCCAGACGGCTTTCCAGGGGAATTCTACCAAACATTTAAAGAAGAACTAATTCCTATTCTCCTGAAACTGTTCCAAAAAGTAGAAATGGAAGGAAAACTTCCAAACTCATTTTATGAGGCCAGCATCACCTTGATCCCAAAACCTGACAAGGATCCCATCAAAAAAGAGACTATAGACCAATCAATATCCTTGATGAACACAGATGCAAAAATTCTCACCAAAATACTAGCCAATAGGATTCAACAGTACATTAAAAGGATTTCTCGCCACGACCAAGTGGGATTTATTCCAGGGCTGCAAGTTTGGTTCAACATCTGCAAATCAATCAATGTGATACAACACATCAATAAAAGAACAAGAACCATATAATAATCTCAACAGATGCTGAAAAAGCATTTGACAAAGTACAGCATCCCTTCCTGATCAAAACCCTTCAGAGTGTAGGGATTGAGGGCACATCCCTCAATATTATCAAAGCCATTTATGAAAAACCCTCCACAAATATCATTCTCAATACAGAAAACCTGAGAACTTTTCCACTAAGGTCAGAAACACGGCAGGGATGTCCATTATCACCACTGCTATTCAACATAGTACTAGAAGTTCTAGCCTCAGCAATCGGACAACAAAAGGAAATTAAAGGCATCCAAATCAGCAAAGAAGTGGTCAAACTATCACTCTTCGCAGATGATATGATACTATATATGGAAAACCCAAAAGACTCCACTCCAAAACTGTTAGAACTTGTACAGGAATTCAGTAAAGTGTCAGGATATAAAATCAATGCACAGAAATCAGTTGCATTTCTCTACACCAACAAGACAGAAGAAAGAGAAATTAAGGAGTCAATCCCATTTACAATTGCACCCAAAACCATAAGATACTTAAGAATAAACCTAAACAAAGAGGCAAAGAATCTGTACTCAGAAAACTATAAAGTACTCATGAAAGAAATTGAGGAAGACACAAAAAAATGGAAAAATGTTCCATGCTCCTGGTTTGGAAGAATAATTATTGTGAAAATGTCTATGCTACCTAAAGCAATCTACACATTTAATGCAATTCCTATCAAAATACCATCCATCTTTTTCAAAGAAAGGGAACAAATAATTCTAAAATTTATATGAAACCAGAAAAGACCTCGAATAGCCAAAGGAATATGGAAAAAGAAAGCCAAAGTTGGTGGCATCACAATTCCGGACTTCAAGCTCTATTACAAAGCTGTCATCATCAAGACAGCATGGTACTGGCACAAAAACAGACACATAGATCAATGGAACAGAATAGAGAGCCCAGAAATAGACCCTCAACTCTATGGTCAACTAATCTTTGACAACGCAGGAAAGAATGTCCAATGGAAAAAAGACAGCCTCTTCAATAAATGGTGCTGGGAAAATTGGATAGCCACATGCAGAAAAATGAAACTGGGCCATCTCCTTACACCACACACAAAAATAGACTCAAAAGGGATAAAGGGCCTCAGTGTGAGAAAGTAATCCATCAAAATCCTTGAGGAGAACGCAGGCAGCAACCTCTTCAACCTCAGCCACAGCAACATCTTCCTAGGAACATCGCCAAAGGCAAGTGAAGCAAGGGCAAAAATGAACTTTTGGGATTTTATCAAGATCAAAAGCTTTTGCACAGCAAAGGAAAACAGTTAACAAAACCAAAAGACAACTGACAGAATGGGAGAAGATATTTGCAAACGACATATCCAATAAAGGACTAGTGTCCAAAATCTATAAAGAACTTGGCAAACTCGACACCCAAAGAACAAATAATCCAATCAAGAAATGGGCAGAGGACATGAACAGACATTTCTGCAAAGAAGACATCCAGATGGCCAACAGACACATGAAAAAGTGCTCCATATCACTCGGCATCAGGGAAATACAAATCAAAACCACAATGAGATATCACCTCACACCAGTCAGAATGGCTAAAATCAACAAGTCAGGAAATGACAGATGCTGGCGAGGATGCGGAGAAAGGGGAACCCTCCTACACTGTTGGTGGGAATGCAAGCTGGTGCAACCACTCTGGAAAACAGCATGGGGTTTCTCAAAATGTTGAAAATAGAACTGCCCTATGACCCAGCAATTGCACTACTGGGTATTTACCCTAAAGATACAAACGTAGTGATCCAAAGATTAGTTGACCATAGAGTTGAGGGTCTATTTCTGGGCTCTCTATTCTGTTCCATTGATCTATGTGTCTGTTTTTGTGCCAGTGCACCCGAATGTTTATAGCAGCAATGTCCACAATAGCGAAACTATGGAAAGAACCTAGATGTCCATCAACAGATGAATGGATAAAGAAGATGTTGTATATATACACAATGGAATACTATGCAGCCATCAAAAGAAATGAAATCTTGCCATTTGCGACAATGTGGATGGAACTAGAGCGTATCATGCTTAGTGAAATAAGTCATGCAGAGAAAGACAACTATCATATGATCTCCCTGATATGAGGAAGTGGTGATGCAACATGGGGGCTTAAGTGGGTAGGAGAAGAATAAATGAAACAAGATGGGACTGGGAGGGAGACAAACCATAAGTGACTCTTTTTTTTTTTTTTTAAAGATTTTATTTATTTTATTTGACAGATAGAGATCATAAGTAAGCAGAGAGGCAGGCAGAGAGAGGGAGAAGAGGAAGCAGGCTCCCTGCTGAGCAGAGAGCCCGATGCGGGGCTCGATCCCAGGAC
Organism: Neogale vison; assembly: GCF_020171115.1. Lineage (NCBI taxonomy): Eukaryota > Metazoa > Chordata > Mammalia > Carnivora > Mustelidae > Neogale > Neogale vison. Next base: position 46,584,622 of record NC_058091.1, on the reverse strand, counting down.
CCTGGGATCATGACCTGAGCTGAAGGCAGAGGCTTTAACCCACTGAGTCACCCAGGCGCCCCCATAAGTGACTCTTAATCTCACAAAACAAACAGGGTTGCTGGGGGGATGGGTGTTGGGAGAGGGGGAGTGGGGTTATGGACATTGGGGAGGGTATGTGCTTTGGTGAGTGCTGTGAAGTGTGTAAACCTGGCGATTCACAGACCTGTACCCCTGGGGATAAAAATATATTCTATGTTTATAAAAAATTAAAAATTAAAAATTAAAAAAAATAATAATTAGGAAACACTATCCTGTCCTTACTCTATGCAGAGTTATTTACTCGAGTTAAGCAGTATGATTGAACTAATTTTATTTATTTATTTTATTTATGTATTAAAGATTTTATTTATTGAGAGAGAGAGATAATGAGTAGGGGGGACGGGTAGAAGGAGAAGCAGACTCCCCACTGAGCAGGAAGCCTGATGGGGGACTCAATTCCAGGACCCTGGGATCATGACCTGAGCCAAAGGCAGATGTAAGCAACTGAGCCACCCAGGCACCCCTGACTGAACTAATTTTAATCAAAATATCAGAACCATCTTTTATGAATCAGACTTAGTCAAACCCTGACTGGGTTTTTCCAACAAAGTGAATGTCATCATATATGTGTGAATATATACGCACGTAACGTATGCATATATATGGCTCTATTTGTATAAATAGGCCTAAGAAATTGGCACTGGATTAGTAATCAAGACACATGGGTTATACTTATAGTTTTGGCTTTACTATTTTCAAGAAAAGTCACATCATCTTTGAGTCTACTCCCTCATCAACCAAGTGACCTAGTTCAGGGATTCTCACTGGGGTAATTTGACCTACCAGGGGTCATTCTGGAAATTGTTGGGCCTACTCTCGGTCGTCAAAACTTTTGGGAGTCCTATTGGCATTTACAGGCAGCCAGAGATTTTAATACTCCAAGACAGAACTGCCCAAAAAAGAGTTGTTCTGCCTCCTGCACAACTTGTGGATGTTTTATCAGACATTTGTTTAGGTGAACCATCTGTTTATAATTGTCTGAGTCTAGAACTTAACTCATTTCTATACGTGAAAACAATCTATGTTTTCGCATCACTTTAATGTGCATAGACTTTCCCAGATTTATAACTATTATGTAAACCAAAGGAAGGCTGCACATTGTCTTCTTCGGCATTTTCTCAGCAATGCCACTTTCAGGTTTGAGTTACTGAGACCACCCACCCGCCTGAGTCTGCAGGTGCAGCTTCTACACTCAGGTCCCTTGCTGTAGCCCTAAACTGAGCCTTTACATATTGAAATGTAGGTTATTATATCACGTTCTTTTACTTGCCTGTATAACAGTCAGTGGAATAGTCAGTGGAATATATATATATATATATATAATTAAATATAGAAATATATATATATTTCTATGTTTCATTTCTATGTGGGGTCCTAGTCTGCCTGTCCAATTTGCCTTAAGCTAAACAGAGAATGACTTGGGATCTCCCTTTTGTATGAAAGTTTTCCATATTAAGAATACACCAAGGTAAAGAATTCATAAACTCTTTCTTCCTTCATTTCAGTGAATTAGTCTGGTTTGGGTGTTATAAACCCCCAAAGTAAACACCTTTGGGTATGTTTCTAAGTCACCCTGCCCTGTGTGGCTTCATTAATCCCCACTCCCTCAAGGTATGGTCTGTTATCAAGGATAATCCCCCAGTTAAGGGAGGAAAAAAAGGGAGCCATTACTTTCACTTTCAGAGGTAGCCTCTGCACAGGACTAGGTAAGTATGTTTTTATTTCAGCAGAGTTCATGTCAATGAACTTACTACAAAGTAACAGAGTCACACTGATGAGTAAGACAATACCCGTCATCTTGTAATTTAACTGGGGAGAAAATCTTAAACCCAAAAAGTTATGCCATGATGCAGCGAATGGAGGAATCTGAAGTGTGAAGTATCGGCAAAATGCTACGGGAGAACTCATACAGGGAGTAACTAATTTGACCAGGGAGAATGAGGAAAGGTTTTAAGAGTGAAATGGGGTGTTAACAAGTGGTAGGATAGAAGCTAGAGTGTAAGGCAGGCCATGGGAGAGTCTGGGAGTGATCTCAGAAAGTTAACATCAGTAAGGAGTCTTAGACAAGGCAGGGCTAGAAAGGAAGGCTGTGCCCCAGTCATGGAGGGCCTTGAAAACCAGGCTGAGGAGTCTGGACAGAATTATGCAGGCAAATCTACGGAAGGCCATGAAGTTTTGAGGAGAGTGATATGACCGGAGCCCTGGTTTCTGAAGATTTTCTCTGGTCTCTGTAAGATCTATTAGGGGTTAGGAGAAGATAGGAAGAAAAGAACTTGTGTTAGAAAGCAGTTGTACCAGCCCAGGTGAGACTAGGAAGGTGGGAAACAAGAGTAGCTGAACTGGAACAAGAGGGTGGAGGGAGAGACTTATGGGGAGTGTGTTTAAGGGAAAAGGGGTGCACCTTGACGCCAAGGGCTCTGGCCTGTGTGCATGAGTGCCCATTGTAACCCTGATAACTGCCAACTACCAGGGGAGGGTTGCCCAGGAAAATGGAAGTGATAATGAGGTTTGTCTTTAAACCAGTTGGATTTTTTTTTTTTTAAAGATCTTATTTATTTGTCAGAGAGAGACCGTGCGCACAAGCAGGGGGAACAAGAGGCAGAGGGAGAAGCGGGCTCTCCGCTGAGCAAGATGCTTGATGCAGGACTCAATCCCAGGACCCTGGGATCATGACCTGAGACGAAGGCAGACGCTTAACCAACTGAGCCATCCAGGCGCCCCTAGACTGGTTGGATTTGAAGGGCAGATACTAGATTCATGTGGAGATGTCCACAAAACTATTAGAAAAAAGACTGAGGGCTCTATAACTTCCATATTATCTGGCACTTCTCTACTGCCCTCTCCTCCTCTGAAAAAGTCCCTCTTCTCTGGTCAAGTAGAGAGGTTACAGATAGCCCTGTAGTTACAGGAGCTCATGCTTTGAACCCCACTGCCTTAGCTTTGCTACTCTCTAGCTCCATGAGCTTGGCTGAGATCTCTAGGCCCTCAATTTCTTCACCTATAAAATGGTGATAATAAAAACATCTTCTGCATAATGTTGCTTTAACAACTAATTGAGTTAGTAGCTGGCATATTGTAAGTGCCTAAAAATGTTACCTGTTATTAACCTGATGATTTATCATTCCCCAAACATACCTTGAACTTTGCTACCTCCTGTCATTTGCCCCTGCTGCTGTTCACAGCTTAGAATGCTCTCCTCCCCCGACCCCATCCCATCTGCCAATGGAATTCATTCCAACTCTTCACCTACTCCCTACTCCAGATCCTGAACTCCAACTTACTCTTGAGTCTCAGAGCCACAGTGGGAATGTGGAATGATCCGTAAGACTGGAAGAGTTTGCACATGCAGCGTTCTGATTACACAAAGTCTTGGCTCGCTCGGAAGGGGAAATCCACAATGTACTCTGTTATAGAAAATACTCTGATTCTGTGAGGCTACCTAATATGTTTTAATAGAGGGACTTGTGTAGCAGATCAGGGGCCAAAATGAAAAGCAGAAAAATGAGAACTTGGAGAGCCCAAACAACTCTGGACACATCTAATGTTTGCTATCCTTTTAGTTTTGTTTGTTTTGCATGGACATTTGAGCATTTTTTCCTGGGCACTTCTATTTTGGATTCCTTTTTGGCAACATTTTCCCAGGTGAAAAGTGCTACCAGTCAGTTCTTTCCTGCTACCTTCCACCCACGCTTTGTTTTGGCAAATGTAACTTGCCTGAGAGCTGCAGAAATGCTACTCTACAAAGCCCCAGTGCCAAATTGGAAGAAACATTGTTCTCTGTGAAATTAAGATAAGAGTTCAGAAGGGCCAATCTGCTTCAAAATAGGATTTTAACCATTTTTTTTTAAGTTAACTGAAACAGGAGCTCAATATCATTCTTTGGGTTTCCACTTATTAGAGTATCTTTCTTTTGTTTTAGAGCAGTTCCTATAGCAATATAATGAAAATAACCTTTATTTTTTGTTCAGCTGCAAAGACAGAACTATAAATTATTCCTTACCCTAGTTTCCTTTCAGCACATACAAAAGCCAGTGCTTCCTCTGCCCCAATAAATCAAAGCCTCAAAAAGGGCAAGGCAGCTAATCAGAGAACGCAGCTTCCACTAACTAGACAATGAAATCCAGTGTCTGTCATCTTTGGAATTAACGAGAGATAAAGTGCCACTTTACACAAAGTTTCCAAACCAGGTCAGGAAAGAGTCAGGACACAGAATAGATTTGTAAACCTGGTCATTACATTCATCTAAAACCATGTAATCCAATAAAGATTGAATTTCCATCTGCCTCTTACTGCCATGGGTGAATGTCTTCAGTGCATTTCCAATAGGACCAAAGACTTCATTTTGCTTTTGAAAAATATATTTTCAAAAAAGAAATAAATATTTTTGAGTGGGGACTGATAAGGAAAACGGTTCTGAGAAGAGGCAATATTAGAAATAAACCTTGAAGGATGTAAGACCTTTTAACAGTCGCAAAGATACATAAATGTTTTGTAGGAATGAGTTGATTCAAATCAATCCCGTCCTAGAGATCCGGTTCACCAGTTTTCAAATATTAATGCCCGCAGTAGAGTAATTAATGAAGCCAACATGTACTGACTGTATTCTCTAAAACAAGTATCACTGCTAAGCATGGGATTAAGAAGATGAATACAACTGCCTGCCTTCAAGGAGCTCTCACTCTTCAAAAAGCTCCACTCTTGCTTCATTTTATTACACAAAATAAAACGGGGGATTTATTATAAATTGATTCCAAGCTTCAGTTGGAAGCTCTACATGAAAGTTTTGCATCACAGCAATTTTCTCTGTAAAATGAAATCGAACAAGCAAAGATACAAAGAAGACAGCTTTTTGAGGGCAGAATGTAGTTGCATAAATTCACCATAACCATAGCCACAAACTTAGTAGTTGTATAAAACTGCTTGAAAACAAAAAGGGAAAAAATTGGCTAACGCTTATGTTACAGCACTTTTGTAAGGGCAGTATAGTAAAAAATATCGATGTATCTGGAGTCTCAGCTAGAATCCAAATGGTGCCAATATCTAGGATTGCTGGCCTGAGTGTGCTGATATCAGGGACCAACAGATTTATTAGAAGAAATTCAATTTAAAAGAAAAGAGAATTCTGCACATGGGCTTGGTTCAAAAAATGGTGTGTTCCTGTATAGTTACTCAAAATTTGTCTTTAAGTCCAGCTGTTGGCTGGGCTGGGCTGGGATCTTCAAATTTTTAAAAAATGATAAAGCAATTTTTACTAAAACTTTATAGACACTGGGGTGCAGCTAACACTGCTGTGGGAATCCATGTCACTGAGTACTGCACAAAATGGAGAGAATCTACATTCTCCCCATTTCTTTGCACTACACAGCTGAACTTTGGCTAATCAAAGTCTCCAAGACAATGGTACCCTTCTACTCCTTGGCACACCCAGGAAGGTGAGGTGCCACACTTCACACAGGAGAGCCCTCCTGGCGACACCTCAGCAGTGGAGATCACCTGTGCCAAATGATGCTGATTAAGAATAGAAGGAAGAATGTAGCATGGTAGCATTGAGGTAGATGACAGGTGGTAGGCGATACCACAGATATAATCGGAGCATTTCGCTGTGAGTTGTAGGACTTTCCATAGTTGGTGGGTTTAAGTACCCAAGATACGGTTCATTCCTGTTCATTTGACCCCATTTGTCTGCTTCCCTGAGCTGGAGTGGACTATACACACCACATAAATAGAAGTTATCCAAATGTTAGGTCCTAATTCATTTCAAGAATATGCTGAATTGTTCTCTAAAAAGAAAAGGACTCAATCATCTGAAAGTTAGTAACATATTCAACAACTTCTTTTCGGCTGTGGTATTTTTGGTCAAGCACCCACTCTTTGCACTGCTGTGACCACAGCATCCTTCTGGGGGGGAACCACACAAGAGAATTAAGAATACAAGGGAACAGGGTTTGTTTGCTATGAAGCCTGCCTTGTTCTCCTGAGAACCAGCGACATGGAACAACAAAAAAGGATCCTGGTACCTCTGGAAATTACTTAAAAGGTAAATTGAGCTTTAGTCCAGAGGACATGCCTATAAAATGTCTGGTCAGAAAGTTCTGGGCTGGATTCCCTTCCTCATTTAAAGATTTTTGCAAAAGCTTTTTTGCTCACAAGAGAAGACTCTGAAAAAGAACTCATTTTAAAAGGTGTATGTGAAAATGGTCAAAACGGGTTATCTTGCTCGGTTCGACCTAGACTGACTGCAAATGGAAAAATAAGTATTCTATAGCACTTTCAATGGCCTTCAACAATAATTAAAAGCATAGTAGGAAAAAGCACTGACCAAGTTGTCTGGTGAAGACATTCTCTGACAGTTTATTGGAATTGGAAGCCTCTTCCTCTTTTGCAACAATGTTCTTTCTTTATTCTTCATCTACATTGTGCTTTGCTACCAGATTAATTTTTCTAAGGCATCACCTTCATCATGTCATTCATCTGACTACAGCCTAAGAAAATAAATTTCATAGGCAATGGAAGGAGGACTGGCAGAGAAGAGAAAATTCATAGAGTAATAACTACAGCTAGACTGTATCATGCACTGTGTGCCAAGCACTGTTTTAAACACCGTGCATATGGTGACCCATGTAATACTCAAAAACTCCTATGGGACAGAGGTTAATTTTTTTTACCCCATTTTAAAGATGAGACTAAAGAACTAGCTCAAGATTATACAGGTGACATTTCAACCCAAGCACTTTGATGCTAGGCCTTTCTTACTCTTAACCATTGCATTTATTTCTTTTCAAAGATTTTCTTTCTTTATTTAGAGAGAGCACGTGCATTGAAGTAGGGGTTGGGGAGCAGAAAGAGTGGGAGAGAGAGAATCCCAAGCAGACTGTGGTCTGAGCATGGAGCCCGACTCAGGGCTCGATCTCATTATGACCCTGAGATCAAGACTTGAGCAGAAATCAAGCACAGGGTGCTCAATGAACTGAGCCATCCAGGAGCCCCTTAACTATTGCATTTAAATCCTAAAACCCAAGAGGCCCTCAGGGATGCACATGCGCACATGAGCGCGCACACACATTTCCTGTCCATGTTGCGCTTGATCCCTGAGAACTTAAGACAGGCATTCAGTAACTTCCACATTCTAAGAACTCTTCCCTATTTTATCATTCATTGCCCCCTCATAATTCCTCCAATCTGGCCAAAGGTTCTTGCTGTTTTGAATGCTGCTCTTTCTCAGGGTCTCTGTCTTCTTGCCTTTCCAAATCTTAACCGTCATTCAAAGCCCACAACAAATCCTGCTTCCTCTGAACAAAAGCATCTTTTCTGCCACATTCATTGAGAGGACCGCTTCAGACTCCCACAATCACGGGGGTCCATTCAGGGGTCGTGGTGTCATCACTCACTGCTTGGCAGGGTTCTCTTCCCACAGGCTTTTTCTCACCTCCATTCTCAGTGTGAATCCCAACAAAACTAGGTCTGATGACAGTACACATTTCAGAGACACTTTATTGATTGTGTAAGAAATACAAGCACCAAATGTTCCATACACAGAGCCTTTATTTAGAAGACATCTTTGGCTTGACAGGATAAAGCAGAGGAACAAATAAACACAAGTATTGAAATGAGTTCTTCTAGAGTTGCTTTGAACAATTGTCATAGGGTAGAAGATATACACAGGAAATGTGTTTTATTGATCAAGTCCTCTTTGTTTCCTCTAGTGATTTCTAACACATGTATTTCCAATTTACTGGTGATTTTGTTTAAAAAGTTTTAAAAATAGATTTCAACTTATTTTCTCTTAATATCAACAATAAAATGACTTCTTTTCACTGTGCTCGATGAGAGAGTACCTTGGCCACTTTTTCTTTTCTTCTTGACATCATCACTTCTCAGATTTTATTGAATTAAAATGTGAAATTTTATTTAAATGCTTTTGTTACCGTATGCACCTTTCAAGAATTCTTTCTTAACATTTGGACTAAGCTTTATGATCACAAGGACATTTGAGAGCATTTATAGTGCCTTTTGTTGAGTTTATTATTCAGGACATTTGGAAGAAAGGGAAGAAGCTGTAACTATTTTTTTTTTTCCCAGAAAGTATAAGTGGATGGTATACTTTGTATGTCCAATACTATTATGGAACATAAAATTTATGATGACTATAGTCAAATTAAAAAAAAAAAGACTTTATCATGGAAAAAAACTAATAATGACAAATTTTATCCTACAAGGAGAGTGTTCTATAGATGGGACACTCTGGCATGAAGAGTATGTTGAGCTGAAGGCAACAGAGACCCTGTAGGCTCAAGAGAAACATTTGCCCCTCCCATAACTGCCTAGAAGAAGCTAAATCGGGGGGTCTTGCTCAGAATAAGGGTTATTAGCAGTGGTAAATTTTACCTGAGTGACCCATCTGTGTGGCAGGGCAAATACCAATTTCCAAACATCTGTTCTACTTATCACCCAGAGAATTACATTTTTCCTTCTGAAGTCCCAGATCTCTACCCACTTTTCCTTAGTGCAGGATGACATATAGACCTGATTTTGCCTGTCTTTGGAATTTTCATGTCTGTGTGGGTTCCTCATACATAGGCTATTAAATTTGATTTTCTCCTGTTCATCTGTCTCATGTGAATTTCTTAGTACAGCTAGAAATCCCTTTGAGGGGACAGGAATTCTTGCTCTCCAACAGTTTCAAATAAAGAGGCCCTACGTGTTGATTCTGGAAGGAAATACAAGTGTAACCAAGACTGGTAGTTCTGGCTCATTTTCCTAAAAATGAGATTGTTCAGGGAGGGGCAGGGAGAGTGATGGGAAATGAAGGGGAGGTAAAGGTCAGAGAGATCTGTTCCTGTTCCCAAGCACAGTTTTCCGAAGACTCACTGAAGAAATAGATTTTTGTTATTTCATGAGCATGTAGAAAGTGCTTTGTTTCCACAATTCTTTTTCTAGCTTAAGTCTATAGAAAGCCTACCATGGTCTACTCAGGCTTGGAAGGTTCTGGGCAAGGAGTAATGAGCCCTCTTTTTCTTGAGTTTAGAAACGGTTCAAGCCAGAAACCCCAATTTTTAAGTTACCCACTTACGGTGTTCTTGTTTTGGGTCTTTTCGGTAGAGGTACTGAAATTTGTAACCAGGACACTAAGAGAGTGCATATAAATAAGCTATGGCAATACAAATCCTTCTTTTCCTCCAAAACATAAGATACAGGAAAAAATTTTTATTGAAACATGAAATGGAGTCATCTTGTTAGTAATTCCCATTCTGACCAGAAAGGCTGTGGATGGTCACAAGGGGGTCTGGGCAAACCCTTCTGTTTACTGCACATTTAGACAAGGGGCCCTAAGATAAATGTGGGGCCTTGAAATTGGGTTTCTTTATCTGTAACAGGTCTGAGGACAAGTTGGTTTAGTCTATTCCTGAATGAAAATGAAACCATATTTTAAAAAGAATAGTAAAGTATATAGGTTCAATGCTTTCTGAAATGTTCTTTTAAGGGGCACCTGGGTGGCTCAGTTGGTTAAATGTCTGCCTCTGGCCAAAGTCATGATCTTGGGGTCCTGGGATCCAGCCCTGCATCTGGCTCCTTGCTCAGCAGGAAGTCTGCTTCTCCCTCTTCCTCTGCCCCTCCCCCCTGCATATGTTTGCTCTCTAATAAATGAATAAAATCTTTAAAAAATAAAATAAAATGTTCTTTTAAGTAAGTGTTTATCATTCCTCTTAAAATTAGGAAAATTTCCCTGTTAAAAGAACTTATTTCCATGTAACTCCCTCCCACTTTTCCCCCCAGATTAAGGAATGATGATGAGCTCTGGCTCAGTAGATAAAAGCTTAAAGCATCTCAAGAGGCAAACAAAGAGAAATTGTTATATTAAGTCACACTGAGTGATCTTGAGTATTTAAGAAGATGTAGGACTCTTAGATAAGCAATTAGTGGGAACCATCCCTCTGATGTGTAAGATAAATGTTAATGCTTTTCTAACTACAGACTAAGATATACCAGTCATCTGTACATTCCTGAATTATAATGAAATGTGGGTCCCAATTAATCTTTGTTATACATTAATGACAAAAACAAATGTCCCAGGGACAAAAACTAGACTGGCTTTATCCATCATACAAAACCATTTAACCTTGTGAGCATTTTTTACTACAGGGGCCACAGATCAGGTTTAATTACCAAAGTGATTAGTACAAGGTCAATTACTTCCGAGAGCTTGGTACTGGTCAGATTTTCTGTAGTCAGTGGAATCAAACAAGCTTTGCTAGTATTGGTGTATCCTTGTCTAGTCAATGTATTTTGGCAAAATGGCATCAGGTTGTGGTTTTGACTCAAATCTGTTGGTGTTTAATAACCTATCTCCATAGTCACTGGAGATGGGAGTTCAAACATTGTGAGAATATATGGCACCAAAAGTAAAGAGACATGTAAAGCTCAGTCTGTCTGAAATAGCACACTTCCTACACTCTTACTTTACCCGACTTACTTTTTCTTGTTTTATTATTATTTTCAGAAATTGTATTATTTTATGACAAAGTATTTTATAATAAAATATAGTATTTCGATTTTGTCTGTTCCCTCATGAGAATTTAAGCTCATTAAGGGCAGAGACTTTATTTGATCCTATCTGCAATACGTAGCACTATGCCTGGCATGTAGTACGTTTTCAATGAATACACATTAGAGAGTGGTTTGCCAAAATGGGTGGCCAACAGAAGTTTTCAACAGTGTCTAGCTATTGTTTTTAAACAAGGTAAGAATGAGTTCCTAGAACCACTCATTTACAGCAGTTTTTATATATCCAAAATGGATTGGAAATTGGGTGTTTTAATTTTAATACGGCTCTGGTCCTCGTCAACCTCCTTTTCCTTTTCTTTTTTTCTTTCCTTCCTTCCTTCCCTCCCTCCTTCTTGCCCCTTCCTTCCTTCCTTCCCTCCCCACCCTTGCCCCACCTCTCTTTCTTGACTGTTTTTTTTTAATACTTTTTTTTTTTTTAAAGATTTTATTTATTTATTTGACAGAGAGAGATCACAAGTAGGCAGAGAGGCAGGCAGAGAGAGAGGAAGGGAAGCAGGCCCCCTGCTGAGCAGAGAACCCGATGTGGGACTCAAATCCCAGGACCCTGAGATCATGACCTGAGCCGAAGGCAGCGGCTTAACCCACTGAGCCACCCAGGCGCCCCTTTTCTTGACTGTTTTAATTCCATCACTGGTATCCAAGAGGTTCAATGGAATAAGGATTAGGTGCTTGTGCTCCAAACCCAGCTCTGCTTCTTACTGTGTGTCTGAAATAGCCACCTACCCTCTGGCCCCCAATATCCTCACATGTAAATAGAGATTCTAAGAATTCCCCCATAGGATTATTTTAAGGATTGAAAGAGATATAATACATAAAAGCACATAGAGCAGGCTTGGGATATGGCTAACAATAAATTATTATTTGACTGTCATTTGGATTTTTGCTATTTCTGGGGTTTCTCATTTCTTTTTTACTTTCCCTGTTCCTTTCCTTAACTTCAATCACTTTCTAATACTACATGGTATTTTTCTTGCCTTATTCCCAATTATTTAAAACACCTGCTTCATTCTATCTCTTCTGTTTGATCTTCTTTCGCCCAGAGGCTTCTTACCCAGAGTCCTCGGACCATCTGAGGCAAACTGCCCAAGCGGCTCTCTTGTCTTGCTTTTACCCTGTTGTCTGTAAAACGGGCAAATACTAGCAACTGTCTCTCAGGTCTCCCTCTCTCAGGTCTCCTGGAGAGACCTGCAGGAGGTAATTTTAAAAACCATCAACAGTGTCTTGCATAGAATTACTCAATTGATGACAGTGAACTTTTTTTTTTTTTCCCCACAATGTCCTCTCCTCTTTTTGCTGGCTAACCTCTAGTCGATTTTTTTTTTTTTTTGCAACCTTTTAATAGTATATCAAAATTCTGTGTTACCACTATCTAGGGTGGCCACTGAATAGATTCCAGAACTGTACTCCTAAGACCCGGGAGGATAATGTGGAATGACTTCCAAGGGCCAACATTGAACTTGTACAGCCTGCTTCAGTTCTCTCTTGCCCTTTTTATGGGGTTTAACTAAGTCTCTTTAATGCTGGATATTTCTGTCTCTCCTTCTCCGAAAGAGAGAAGCAAGTTTTTCTTTTTCTTTAGCAAAGAGAAAAGGATAAATAAAACGGCTCCTTTTATCCTCCTTTCCCCATTCCCCGTGGCCCTAAAGACGATGACTCTTACAGGTTAACATGGTACCCTCAGGCCCATCCAGTGCTTAGATGTTAACACTCACTTTGAGCACCGGTTCAGTCATGCTGGCCCTCTCTTTCCACCCCTAGAGGAGACAGTGGAGGCCTGTTGAGGTTGAGAACCTCAGCATGGCAAGATTTTAAGTTGCATGATGGATGCAACTTCACATGGTCCTGCAGTCTATAGTCAGAAACTGTGTGTGTGTGTGTGTGTGTGTGTGTGTGTGTGTACGTGTGTGTGTGTGTGAGAGAGAGAGAGAAACAGACGGACAGACTGAACTCCTCTTACTCCTGCTCTCCAGAGCTTCTCACAGCTGGGAAACAAAAGCAGAAGAAAAGTTATTAAATCTCCTTAATACCTAGAGCCCACTGACAAGCCTTTGAAACAGGCAGAGAGACATTCCTTTAGGGACTCAAATGTCTCCACCTTAATACTTTGCTAAGGGCAAAAGGCAACCTTAGCCTGACCACCCCCCACTGCCAACCAGGATCCTTTAAGTCTACTCTAACATATAAAAATTCCTTTGGAAACTTCCTTTATCTCTAAACCCTCTAAGATACGTGCTGGCAATCATCCTCCAAGCATGTGACCCACCGACATACATCTGAAGGGTCTCATGACTAAGGTTTTATTAGATGGTAATAAATGAACTTTTCCCAACAACAGCTAGCCTCCTCAAGGCCCTGGAAACCTTGCTTCCAAAATTCCTTAGAGACTTACACTCTCCCTGACCCCCTTCCAACTTGCAAGTGTATAATGGACCACTCCTTACAGCCCCGGGACAGCCACTTTTTCTACCCACGGGTCCTGTCCATTTTGCACCAAAGACGTCTCAAGAATTCTTTCTTGGTTGTTGGCTCTGGACTCCACCCCACTGAACCTCAGTTATATTCTAAGACTTCATCACAGCCACTCCACCTCTCAGGAAGAAAGCGTCTTTGCTCTTTTTGGCTTAGCTCCTCCTAAAACTCAGAGCAAGCTGAAGGGGTCTAACTACACTGGACTCAACTTGATTTTACATAGACAAGGTTGTAAATTAGAACACTCTTCTAGCTGGGTTTTGTTGACTGGTAGAGTTGTCCTGAATCCTGAGCTCCTTCCCCATCTAAACTGCAAACAAACACAGTCAAAGCTGCTTTCCTTTCTAGAGTTAGAAAGACTACTTCAGAAGACTCTCTTATTTTAGCACAGACTGAACTGGGCTTCAGTGAGTTGATTCCAGTCTCCAACAAGAAATACTCACACATGAAAGTATTCATCATTAATGCATTCGTTTGCGAAACCAACAGTATACTAAGGCCAGACCACATGCCACAAAAAGACCTAGATTTGGTAATGGCTGTGTCAGGGGCAACACACAACTATATGTAGTCACCATGTTGCGGAACCTGGACTGGATCCTGGCGGAAGAACCAAGTGGCTCTCGGAGGCTTAGGAGGATCAGAGGTTTATTTAACACCGGTGGGCTCAGACGAGGTTGTTCTCCAAAGGTCTGAGCCCCGAGCACAAGCAGGGAGGGGAATTTATACACTTCTACTTCCACATATTGGTACTTTCGGTGCACGCGGGAAACAGAGTAGGAAAGAAGAACCTGGAAGGGCTTTGTGACAGGGACTGGAATTCCCTTGCTGGTTTGGTCGGCCATCTTAGAATACAGTTTTTCCCTATCACTCCCCTCTTCGATGCCCCTTTAAACACCTAGTTTAGAGGGCATCATTATCTATTACCATGGCCCTGCAAGGCTAGTAGTTGGGCAGTGGCTCACCTGGTAATAATGTTTTCTATGAACTTAGCAATCCATCTTAAGGTTCCTAAGGCTACCCAATAAGCGGTAACAATTAAGTTTCTGGGAGAAAGTCCAGCCAGAAGGGGGAGCAAACTCCTAGGTGAAGGTGTCAGTGTCATGTCGACAATAGCCAGGGACCACAGTAAACAGATGTCCATCAGTCAGTGGGGTCTCATCGAAGATGGAGCCAGAGCTGGTCCATAGGATCCGGTTGGGATTTCCACAGTGTGATTCATCCAGCTGGTCAGGGCCTTCTTTACTCTAGATCAGTGGACCCATTCAGTGACACCTGAGACCCTGAGGGCAGTAGGGGTGGTTCGAACAACAGTGTGGGGCCCCATCCATCATGGTTTGAAGGAGTCCTTTCTAATGCTTCTCAGGAGATGCACCTTCGTTTCCCAGGGCTTAGAGGCGTTGGGACACTTCTAAGTTTCCAATCTATTTGAGGTCTCCTCTAAGCCTACTTACTACAGGGGGAGCCTGCCATAGAGCTTTTGAGGTATTATAGCTGTGGCAATCTTTTAAATCCCGTTGACTAGAATAAACAATATCAATGACCTCCAACAGTTATGCTCTACAGAAGTACAATGTTCAGGTCCAGGCATAAGGGTAGCTGGATTTTAAAGTCTGACAGGTTTTAGGGATTATTTCAGGCATCTCTATCAATGTCGCCTGGTATTTAATAGGTTGGTCTCCATCATCCATCAGTGGCCTTTGATTTCTTTTTATTTCTTTTATTTATTTTTTTTTTTAGATTTTATTTATTTATTTGACAGAAAGAGAGAGCGCACAAGCAGGCAGAGTGGCAGGCAGAGGCAGAGAGAGAAGCAGTCTCCCAATCAAGCAAGGAGCCCGATGCAGGACCCAATTCCAGGACCCCAAAATCACCTGAACCGAAGGCAGATGCCCAAATGACTGTGCCACCCAGGCATCCCTGGCCTTTGGTTTCTAAGACAAATCTGGACCTGATGCGACGTCATTACCATCAGTGACTGTCCCATAGTGAGCTCTGATGTTCCTTTTATGAGAATGGCTGTTCTATGCTTAGCTAAAGCCTTATTTTGTAATTGTACCTCAATAGAGGTGGCTAGTATAAATATGACTAAGGGTTGAAACCATTAAGAAGCCCTTTTCTTGAGTGATCCAGCCTTAACAATATCCTAATTATAAGAGATCACTGGCAAGTGGGAGAAAACTTGTCAAAATATAAGGGGAGCCCCACATGCATCTTCCAATCCAATCATAAAGAAAATGGGTTCATCTATTATCTCCACAAGTCCATAGTTAATCCTATCAGATGGGGTATGCTTCTGGATTTTAGGCAATTTCATTATCCTAGCCCCAAAGAATTGGTTAAGGTGATAGTTAAATTATACAATTGTTGGGGAATCAATCCCATTCTCCAGTTGTTTAAATAACTATGTGCCAAGGGGTTCTGTTATTATCCCCACAGAATAATCAGCAGAAGATTGTCTATATAGGAATTACTGTGGTAATTCCTCTTAAGTTTACCTCTAGTTGTCCAGCTTAGGTAGACAACAAACATTTAAAGACAATCAAATATAGAACTTAACATCCACAAAGGTGTGTTGCTGAAACATAATTTTTCTCTCTAAAATAACCCTCATTTCCAAAGATAGCCAAATTAGGACCAATTTATTCGAAAAAGAAGTCCAGTTTAAACTGATTTGGCCTAATTATTTACATAAGATCAGCAAGAACAGTGAGTGATCATATAGCTCTTTTAGAATCTGTTTTGCTGGAACTTCTTATAAGGAATCTCTAGGTTGAACTTTGAGTAGTTTCTCCAGGCCAGAAGCCAAGCCAAGTACTTGTCATCAGACATGCCTGCAATACCTGTCAATTTGGGTGAATTCCTATTCCTGAGGACCCCAAAGTATCCCGAGGTTCCTACACCTGCCAGGAAGTGACATTCTTTACTCAACTGGTGAGGCTGCTTGGAACTTTGTAAGCAAGGTACCAGGCCAACAGTTCCAAGGGGCTTTATGGCTTCAGGTTTCATAAAGTCAACCTTAGTTCCTTAAAGCTGTCTGGTCATATCTGAGTCTCTGCATGTCTTTCTCAAACATGACATTCCAGTCAAAGCCTTGATAAAGTAACCAATGTTTCCAATGGTGTCCTGTTACAAGGAGAACAGATTCTCATTGAACTTACGCAAACGACTGATTGCCATGGAATAATACTTACTGAGACCATTTGAGTTTCAGAGGGTTCAGATAGAGAGAAAAGTTGAATGCTTTGATTTGTTTACAAATGAATATTTTTATATTTCTCTAAGTCACAGATAAGTAAAATTTTTCTTAGTCTGGAAGAGCAAACATTAGAGAATGAGCAATGTCTAAAATAAGAGACATAACACTAAAATCTTTTTTTTTTAAAGATTTTATTTATTTATTTGACAGACAGAGATCACAAGTAGGCAGAGAGGCAGGCAGAGAGAGAGGGGGAAGCAGGCTTCCTGCTGAGCAGAGAGCCCGATTCAGGGCTTGATCCTAGGGCCCTGGGATCATGACCTAAGCCAAAGGCAGAGGCTCTAATCCACTAAGCCACCCAGGTGCCCCCATAACAGTATAATCTTTTAGTTCATTTAGTCCCATGTTACTAATTCTGGTTTAGTTTGAATGTAGCTTTAGTTAGTTCTGGAAATTCTTACTCATTTCAGTTCTGATCTTACAGATATTGAATACCTGTGTTGTCCTGAAAGTCCTTTTTATGAATCTACTTTAAGGTGAAACTCATTTTACAAGAGAATTAAAACAATTATAAATAAAAAAACCTCAGAATAAATATGGTTAAAGAGCTGATGAGATGAGAATTTACAATTTAGCTGGCAAGGAAATCAGGTTATTTCTGTGACATATAACACTTCAGTAATTAAATTTCAAGTGATGACCTTATCAAAACATTAAAACTTTAGGAAATGTATAGATCCTCTAGAATTGTTACAGCATTTATCCAAATGTAACCCAAGGTTTATCATTTGTTTAGCAGTACTTCCTGAGTAACTTAGCATACCAAGAAAAAGCCTAATGAGTTAAAGAGATTTCATTTACAATTTAAATCTTGTCAACATTTGCTAAAATCTTGTAAGTTTTAATGCACATGCCTAAATATAATTAGGGATGTTAAACACCTGATATAGGCAAAATGTGGAATATGTTTTTTCTGGACAGGCAAAAAGGAAACTGTAGGGGCCTATTTAGCCAAAGTCTGTGAGGCTGGGAGTCGCTCACTCTCTCTGTAAGAGGCGGCCCCGAACGGTTGGTTTAATTCTCGATGCTTGGCGCAAAATAAAGCTTTGCTTGACCTTCACTTCGTATCAGTCTCGCTCCTTTGACCAGGGACCTAACAGAAACAACTGTTTATGTTTTCTTCTTAACAGCCGATCAATTAACCTAAGAAAACTTTGTCCTTTTTTAAACAGAGAAAACCAGCTTTCTATACCAGTGTCTTTTTTTTTTTTTTTCATTTCAATCTTAGTCCATCATGACCACACTCAAAATTCTTTTTCTGAAGATTTCCCTTCACAAACCTTCTACAAATTTCCTTTGCATTTAGGTTTTGCCCCAAGCCATTTCCTTCCAAACAACTGTCTCATTTAGGACAAAATTACCTTCTTCTCCTTCAACAAAACGCATTCCCATTCCTTATATCTTTCTTACATATCTCCTACATTTCCACATAGAGTTGTTTCCCTTATTTCCATCAGTCATACTTACAGTCAGCAGAATTTTGTACTCTTAGAAACACCTTAACATCTAGTGATAGCTAAGTATTAGCCATTTGTGAACTGTTACAACAGAATTCTTTAGAATGCAAATTTATGGATCAGTTAAGCACAAAATATGCTTACCAACAGATTTAAATATTTTTAGTTTCTTTGCAGCAGGAAGTCAAAGGCACAAACCTATGTCCAGTAATCAATGCTTTAGCATTTTATCCCATTTGGAAAAGACCTAGATGTCCACAATTTTTTTTTTTTTTTTTTTTTTTTTTTTTTAAGATTTTATTTATTTATTTGACAGAGAGAAATCACAAGTAGGACAAGTAGGCAGAGAGGCAGGCAGAGAGAGAGAGGAAGGAAAGCAGGCCCCCTGCTGAGCAGAGAGCCCGATGTGGGACTCGATCCCAGGACCCTGAGATCATGACCTGAGCCGAAGGCAGTGGCTTAACCCACTGAGCCACCCAGGCGCCCTAGATGTCCACAATTTAATTCCATTTGTAATCCATTCAAAACTTTAAAAGTTTTAGGTTACCAAAGATTTTGAAAGTTATATTAACAATTAACCATGAAAACTTTGAGACAATTAACCATCAGTTTAGTCATCACTTCAACAGAGATAAAAACTTCAACAGAGATAACGAGCTTATTTGACCTTCAGTAAACCTTGACAGAAGAAAAGTTTCACATTTACCACTGATAACTTAAAAGACACATCTGTCTGAACTAAACCAACAAACTTAGTTTAAATGCTGAAATATGTCCCACCAGGATCTTTCCCATGGCTAATTTTCACCTGAGACGCGTGGGGAAATCTGGAGAGGGTGGTGTTAGGTCCTGTGGGTGTTCTTCTTGCTCCTTGACAGTGGTGCCTACAGCATTGAGGATGTTCTAGAAGCCAGTAATGCAGGCCGTAACCCAAGGTGGTATGGAAACAGGAAAAAGGGGGATGGGGAGGCAGAAGAGACAAAGCGCTGCCAGAGGGCAGAGAAAGGGTTCCTGGTTCGGATGATCATCAGCTCCAGAGGAGCAGGCGCCATGTTTTCCTGCCAACAAAGGCAGGTATAGACAATCTATATTGGGCCAGAGACGATAGGCAATTTCCCTGAAACAAAGGAGGTTTGGCAGCTGCTGGGGAATATTCTTTAAAGTCCCCATCCTGAAGGACACCAGGGATCCTGACCCGAGCAGAAGGCAGACGCTTTAACCCACTGAGCCACCCAGGCACCCCTCCCACTTTCTCTTAAAGGTAAGTATGAGAGCTCCTGTTATTTTACTGTCTTGAACAAGCTTTCTATGGGCGATCAGAGCTGCTAAATCAGGCATCTCCCCACATATGCCACTTACAAGAAGCAGGAGCACTGACTTCCTGAAGCTCAGTTTTAGGCCCCAGGTCAGAGGGGGACTGTGGTCCCTACACTTTCTGACAGGTTCATCCTTGTCCAGAGCTCTTCCATATTGCTGCTCCTGTTTCCCCCGCACCCCCGCCCCACCAGCCAGGGCCTCCCTGATAGGCTTTGCTTCCTTACAGACATTGGGCTCTTTTACTTGGGTTACAAATGTCCTACTTTAATCCTTCCTATTAGCACAGAATTGGAGCCATGGGGGGGGGCAAAGTTTGGGCTATCTGAAGCCAAGAATCAATATATGGGAATTGGTGAGGGTGTCTGGGAGTCCCAACCATAATTTTGTAAATGACGTGGACAGTGAGTAGGTCTTAGCGCCCCTCAGAGGGCCAGTTGACCTCAAAGGTAGCCCATTCCAGTTCACATAACGTGCCTAATTTTCCAGATGTTTTGATCCCATAGTCTCCTGAGAATTCACTTCTTAAAATTTTGAGCATACAGTCTAAGACCGTAGGTTTTGAAGAGCTTCCACCATGATGGGCAGGGAGGCTCCCTTGGCCACCGCGTGTGTTCCCTCCCTGTGTCACTGGCATGAAGACAATGGAAAGGTGGGTATCCCTCCAAAGGAGAGACCAGTCAGATGCCCCCCTGTCTATCAACCCAGAGGATGCCTGGGTGCCTCTTAGCCTTAGTGAGTCTGTATGAACCCCGGACTGGCACCCCGAAGGGGTTCACCTTAGACCCTATGAGGTCACCACGCAAGAAAGTTAGGGCCACTCGGACTCCGTAGGCTTCTGGGGACCCTAAGGGTGCCCACCTGTGGAGCCACAGAATCAGTCCGCCCGACAAGCCAGGTAAAACTGTACATTTACTCGCACATTCACACCAAAGTTATTACAGTTCCTCCCCTCCAGGAGGCCCTGACCTGTGGAATTCCTTCTGGAAATTCCTTCCGAAATTCCTTCCTGTCTCTCCTTACGGGGGATGTCTGACCTGAAGGACCTCCCCTACCAGGAGGCCCTACCTGTGAGACCTCTAAGAGGTCTCTGAGAGGTGATCAGTCTCCCCATCCAGCCTCAGGGGTGGGCCTGACTGGGTCCTGGGGCCCCGGGTCTTACCAGAATCTGATGCCAGGACCGGGTCTTCACCTGTCAAATCTTTGAGTCTGGGTGGGAACAGTGGGGCTGTCTGGCCTGAGGGGACCCAGCAGAAGACTGCCGAAAATCAGGCAGGGCGTGCCTTCTCCCTTACAATCCCTCCATCCGTCACTGTCCCACCATTTCTCCAAACCGGTGGCAACAATGGACCAGTGCGGTTGGGTTTCCCAGTCAGGGAACCAAATGTTGCAGAACCTGGACTGGATCCTGGCAGAAGAACCAAGTGGCACTCCAGGACTTTGGAGGATGGGAGGTTTGTTTAACACCAGTGGGCTCAGATGAGGTTTGTTCTCCAAAGGTCTGAACCCACAGCACAAGCAGGGAAGGGGATTTATACCCTTCTACCTCCACATACTTGGTACTTTTGGTGCGCACGGGAAACAGGGTAGGAAAGAAGAACCTGGAATGGCTTGGAATTCCCTTGCTGGTTTGGTCGGCCATCTTAGATTACAGTTTTTCCCTATCAACAAAATCTTGTTTCATTTTCTAAGGTGGTGGGTCTCAACTAGGGTCGATTTTGGACACGAGGGCAATGTCTGCTGATGTTTTTAGTTGTTACAAGTGGGTAGGGGGCAACTGGAATCTGGTGGGTAGAGGCCAATGATGCTGCTAAATAAATACCCTTTTGTGCCCTGAAAGGTACACCAGCCGGACTTTGTCACCCCAACATCCACACCTGGGACACAAGGATTATTTTGAGCTAAAGACAATTGAGAGCCAGCAGAAGCAGAAAAAGCTCTTTACCTCCATTTAACTGCCTAAAAATAAAGTATAAATTTCCTCTTTCGCAAATGAAATTTACATTTATAAAGGAAATTTCCATTTGTAAGGACATGTCTGTACCCGGAAGAGAGCTACTCTGGGAGACAACTCTTATCATCTGAGAAACTTATCTGCATAACAAGACAACCCTATTACCATACATTTCCTTCCCTCACCTTCCTATAATTTGCCTACCCTGCCAAGAAGCCTGAAACTCTTTTCCTTCTTTGTTTAGCCTAAAATAGTATATAAACCTTAGTTATCTGACCACCTCCTGGGTCTTATTCCTTTGTGAAACTCCCGTGTGGAGGTATATAATTGTTTTTTTTTTCTTGTTAATCTGTTTTTTATCAGTTTATTTGCAAGCTGCAGCCATTGAACCTAGGAGGGTATAGGGAAAAAGATCTTTCCTTCCCACAGGACAGGACAGTCTCCCACAACAAACAATCACGTAGTCCCAGAGGTAAATGGCAACGTTGAAAAATCCTGCTCTATACAGACAAGGAGAAATCTAAAGCATGAAAAACCAGCTTTGAGTTTGGGAGCTTAGTAGTCTACGAGAAGCCAAACTAATTCTTGTCTCTGGCCATGTGTCTTGGACAGATCACTGAGATCTTCCATGTTTCCGACTGTGCTTAATAAAGGGGCTCTGCAGGTCAAACAGATGGGTTTTATGCCTCTGCCCGTCTGCCAGTGACAGATTAGGAGAGCCCCACCATGCTGCGTAGCTGGGAAGCAAGTGTCTTGGTGAAACAAAAAGTTCCACAAAGCACAAGGCTGAGGAACACTGGTATTTTGAGTATTAGGAAATTAGGGGAGGTTAAACCCTGTGTGTTTGTGGGGGAGCGTGTGGTGGTAGTCTGCAGGCTCAGATGAACCCCGGTAGGCTGGATGTAGATGCAGCCCCTCCTCTTGACTGCAGAGTGGGAAAGGAGATCGGCCCAGCTCCGCCCCCATCCCAGCTTTACCCGGAGATGGTGATAGCAGGCAAGGACAGACTTTCTCTGTGAAATCAGCAACTCACTGGAGCTCTGTTGGATTCCCTCTAGCTCTGTCCTTCTCCTTCCAGGGTTTCCTCTCCACCTGCTTTGGCACACAAGGATTAAGACACTTCTGTACTGGGAGGCTAGTGAGGTCCATTTGTCCATAGGCCACAGTATTTGGTAAAGGGAATAAGGAACAACAACAAAAAAAACACGTGCAGGTTTGCACACACAGGAAAACCTTTAATTTGATAATCATTCATTCAACACACATTTATTCACAGAGCATCCCTTCTGAATCAGGTATACAAAATTCTGTATTTTTCTTTCTAAAAATTTGTTTTCCACAAACTGAATGGGCAGTTTGTAATCCACGAGCGAACATCCTTCCAGGTACTGCTGACATAGCACATACCTGAATATTCTCTCTGTGGGAAACAGAGTCATAACTTCTCTGCTACTGGAACATTCTTTGCCACCTTACTTCTCGTTACATTTGAAGTGAACTCTTCTCTTAGAGACTATATGGCAAAGGACCAACTCACAACTTCAATGCCACACACTGACTCTAGAGCTCTGGTACCTTTGTCTGTGACCACGGCCCACTGTGCAGAACACGGACCTCCCGCATGCTCTGGCCGGAGAGCTGTCTGTGGGGAAAGGAGGCCTCAGCTCCAACAGTTACATCTTCAAAAAGGCCACCTGGAGAAGCAAGAAAAACCCATGATGCTTTATTATACAACACGATGAAATGGCTATGTGCACATCAAATCAGAATCCGGTAAATCCGGTCAATGAGGATGCAAGCTGATCTAAGAAAGAAAAATGACTCTTCATGGGGCCAGACACTGCCATTTTACAGCGGGAGCCAATTACTCCTTTTTTAATGAACCATGGAGTAACTAACATGATTCACATGCACTTTAAAGAAAAAAATAAATAAAAGTTTAATTGACACTCGGATTGCACTGCTGTGAAGTGATCCAGTCTTCTTCGGGAATCACTGGTCCCAATGGCTGTTTTGGCCCTTCCTTGAGCAGAATTTTGAGTCCTGAAGATTCCCGGGCAAGTCCAGTTCCTCAAGGCTAGCCTCTCCTCAGTCATGCCAATGCTTTTCATCACATTCAGTTATATTTATTGTGCTTGTCAGTAGCAACTGATCTTAAAACTTAATGTGTAAAAAAAATCCAGGCAAGTCTACTTACAAATTGAATGAGGCCCAGATCAAATGCATCTATTTTCCCAACAGTTTTAAACCACAGAGAAACAAACAATAAAGCTAAGTATAAAAGTGTAGAATGTTTTCATTCAGTGGTGATAATAAATTGGGAAGTGTGCCAGTATCAGGAAGAGAGCAGACTGCAGATTAGTGACAAAGATGGGGGAGTGTGGGAGGCCTGGCAAGCTCATGCTTGGCCTTGCTGGGCAGAGGGAAGAGTGAGCAACAGAAATAAACACATTCAGCTCTTGGACAGTTGGTTCTTAAGTCCCCAAAATGCAGTCAAAGGAGGCATGTATTTAATGATCCTTGTTAAGGGGAAAGGAAAAAGGAAGAGTCATGCAGGGCAGAAAGCATCTGCTTTATGTTGAGTAATTCAGAAGGATGTTACTCTTCATCCAGTGCTGGTGAGAAAGGCACCTGCTGAGTTTCCATATCAACTTCCTGCTGAGTTTTCTCTATCAGGTTCTGCAGTGAGGACACCAAAGTTGAAGGAGCAGGCCAGGAAGAGAGGTTATTAAGATTTCTAAACAAAATGTAAACGCAGACAATAGATACAAACTTCAAGGGCTTACTGTGAAGATTAAACGAGATCATGGGTATGAAAATACATGGGTTTCTCTCTTGTGCCTCTTCAGTGATATCAGGGGTCCATGCATATACCAGATGAGAAGCGGCAGTTCAAGAGACAACAGTGGGGCCCCTGAGGGGCTGGCCACAGAATTAGAGGGGAAGGTCGCTCAGTGTGACTTCTGGCTCACTATAGACGGTGTCTCTGCCTCTGTAGGAATGGTTCATGGGGACCTTCCAGAGAAGACAATGCCCCTGTTCATATTCAGAAATAGGGAAACCATGGATGAAAATCAGTTATCTCCTTTTTTATTTAAAAATTTGGAAAATTGCTATGTCATGGAGTGTTCCGATCAGGAACCACTCAGAATAATGGTAATACTGATAAATGTCATCATCCAAGTGGTTAATAACTTCAGCTCTCAAATCACAGACCAGTGGCTCTCAACTTGAGGTGATTTTGCCTGCCAGGGAACATGGGGCAGCGCCTGTGGACATTTCTGGTTATCATAAATTGGGAGATGCTCTTGGCATCGAGGAGGTAGAGGCCAGGGGTTTTGTTAGACACATGATGCTGCCCGTGACAGCCCCCCCACAAGAAAGGAATTATCAGTCCTAAAATGTCAATAGTACTGATGCTGAAAAATATCAACGTTATAGACACGGGATCTTAAAAATAGATTTCTCTCTTATTTTAAAAGATTTTACTTATTTATTTGACAGAGAGTGACACACAGAGAGAGAACACAAGCAGGGGGAGGGAGGGGAGAAGCAGGCTTCCCGCAGATCAGGGAGCCCCCAAGCAGGGAGCCTGAGGCAGGGCCTGATCCGAGAATCCTGGGATCATGACCTGAGCCAAAGGCAGATGCTTAACAACCGAGCCACCCAGGTGCCTTAAAACTAGATCTTTATTCGCCAATCATGTGACCTTCAACAAACTTGTCAGCAGTCTCTCTCAGCCCTTCCTCATCTGCAAAATGGGAATTATAACAGGATCTACCCAACACTTGCAAAACACTTCATAGCATAGGAAGCCTCTTTGGAATGTATTCACCCTTGGCACAACCTGTGATTTACATAAAGCAAATGAAGAAACAGAAGCTCAGAAAAATTAAGTGACTCACTCAGGAGACAGAGCTATTAAGTGGCAATCACGGACTGAGGAAGAAATTTTGAGTCTCAATGCATGCTTTTCCCACTAGAAGTTTTCAGATGAATGAGGTAAACTGCAGAGGTTTGGGGACTTTTAATCTTCATTATCGCTTCAAGTATCAAAGGTTTATTTTCTTTTGCATGCCTGTGAATATGAACTTGGGATGGAACAGCTGCATAAGAGACTGTGCTGATTAAATACTGCAAAATGGCGCTGCACTCCCTGGCCCTAAAAAGAAAAACTTTAAAATTTGACCTATTATGTCTTTTTTTCATCTCTGGTTTTCATAGTTCTGCCTGCTAAGTATGTAACGTATTTTTCGGACTTCATAACAAGAAACTGCAATCATCCTTAGGAACAGGTACTGTATAATGCACTTTAGCTTCTTTTTTATTTAAAACACTGTGAGTTAATGTATATCAAACACTGATTTTGTGTTCTCCAACTTTTATCCATGACAGCAAAAATTGCTTTCCATAACTGCCATTTATTTTGAGGATAATTTTGTTTCATTACACTGAGAAAACTCCCTGTATTTCATCTTTTTAGTTTTATTCTCAAAAGTAAAGCTACAGCTTCAGGCTCCACTGTTACATTTCTGGAACATATAGTTACAAAAGTATGTATTATTATCATAAAACAGGGAAAGTGGGTGCCTGGGTGGCTCAGTGGGTTAAGCCTCTGCCTTTGGCTCAGGTCATGATCTCAGGGTCCTGGGATCAAGGCCCGCATCGGGCTCAGTTGGGAGCCTGCTTCCACTCCCCCTGCCACTCCCCCCGCCACTCCCCCCGGCCCCGCCCGCCTGCATCTCTGCCTACTTGCGATCTCTCTCTCTGTCAAATAAATAAATAAAGTCTTAAAAAAAAAAAAAAAAAAAAAAAAACAGGAAAAGAGGGATTCTTTCCTGTTGGCTATAAGGTTGGAGTCTCCGGAGTCTCCATATTCTGTGCACCTGAATTGGGAAAGCTGGGAATAGGAAGAGGGAGAGGAAGTTAAGAGGTCTAAAAATAAATGTTTCGGCTTTGAGTCATCACCTAAAAACAATCTTCTTCAACCACAACAAACAGGGCTAGGCTGATATGATATCTTGACCAGATGTTAAGTTTAAAATGCTTCCATAAATTTATGTAATATGTTAATCACTTTTTAGTGTTCTTTCATCTTAGTTAACAAATTCATATTATTAAATTCAATTCTTCAACACAGATTTGAAATTTCAATCAGCAAAAAAATACGCTGTTAAGGTACGCTGCACAAGATAACATTAGCATTAAAAGCAAAGGCTATCTAAGTGCTTTGAGGTGTGCTAAACAAGACAGATAAAACTGGAAAATACTGGAAAACGTGAACTTCGTAATAACTAAGCTTTAGAAAAGGCTCGTTAGAATATGCACAGCCATACCCAAATGTTCCTTTTCAAGGGTGCTGTAGACTTTAAAAAATAAATGTATAAAAGCATGCCTTCAATATGTATTTTTGTGTGGGTATGGCTCATGTTCAAAGTTATGTTCTGAAACAGAATGCTTTAATGGCATGGAAAAGAGAGTTTATACTTTATATTATAAAACAAGTTTCTAAAATCAAACCTCATTTACAGAATAAAAAATAAAATGTAAATATAAAAAATCAGAAAATGACTCTTTCAAGCACTTGTCAAATATATGTAACATCTTACATAACATGAAGCCATTTTTACTAACTCACTAATTCATCATGGGTCCAGCCCATGCTGATAGTTCCTGAATTCTACTTTTTACGTTGGGTAAATAGGATAAGGTATTCCCTTCTGGGGCTGCACGCTGGCTTTATTCATTCAAGTCACTGAATCGTGGCGTGTCGTCTAGGTGCCAGCGATTGACCCAGTCACAGACCACACTGAGAAGGCATCCTCTCTCACGGTGCTAACTTGCCAGTGGGGGAGACAGCCCAGGAACGAGATGATTCTAATAAGGCGGGATAAGTTTAAGATGGATGCCTAATGCCTGCTGGGAGGAAAAAAACTATTCTTGGGTTATGAAAGGAAGGATGATTTCTGAGGCAGGACCCTGAGAGAGGTCATTATTACTCTGATTATGAATACTGTGTTGACGGGGAGGCAAAAAGCTGGCACGGCCCGGCGGGGCAAACACTCTTTCCTTCTCACAGGCGGTGGCTTGCTAAAGGAATAACTAGCAAACAGGAGGGATGAACAAAAGACCAGAGAAACAAATCAATGAGGAAGAAGAGCCTGTCCCTCTAAAATGACAGCAATTATGTGTCCACTTAACTGAAGACTGAAACTCTAGACTAAGGGAACATCGGCACAGTCTTCCAACTCCACGGTCTGCATAAAATCAGTAAGGGCATTTAGAAAGCAGGAAAAAAGAAGTAAGACAGACGTCTATGAATTATTTGAAACCTTGACCTTGTATGTTCTCTAAGCCCTGGATGCACTATGATAACTTACATGTAAATAAAAAGCCTGCCAATTTTCATCAACGTGGGAAGCGGGTAAGCATGACTGTTTTGCAGTGGACATCTAGGTGGAAAGCCCACAGTATGTCAAGTATCAGAAGAGAGGTTATGTGCGGGGAAGGGAGGAAGACTGGTGCCCTTTCCTCTCTAGACAGCATTGCAAACGTGGACTGATTCGACAGTTACTGGATCTTGGTTCTACTCCCCCAAGCAAGTAGACTCCAGACTTGACATTCTCATCAGTTCTTGCAGAATAAGGGGACAGTGGCAAATACTGCTGAAACTGGACGGTGCTCTTGTAACACTGTTGTGAACCATGAGTTCTGATGCCAGCACTGAAGCCTCCAGTTCTGGGAAGCAAACCCAGTAAGTGGGCTAATGACAGCAGATGCATGGGGCCAACATTTAGATAGTGGGAGTCTTTACATGTGACGTGAAAATATATGGCCTCAAGCACAAGATGCATTTGTTAAAATAAATTAATTCTGGGTGGGTGTTCAACTGCATGATACAAAACTGTACACCACAATACATACACCACCAATCACGAATCAAAAAGTCTTTGGAGTTTCTCATTCCTACAGAATAACTACCGCAGGAAGTCGGCAGGGGGGAACCCACAGTACCAGCGCAGGCATGGACGTGGGGCTGTGAAAACCCCACTGTGCTGTCCCGTTGGTAACAGGCGTCAGACCACATAAGTTCTGTCAGAACTAGAGTTATCAGAGCTCCGAAACACAGGAGTGTTTTCCTCCAGTATTAAGACAAATATTTAGCAGCAAAACCACTTTACTAAGTAATTTTTCAAGGAAGCTATGCTCGTTCTTACTTGTCTTTCTCACTATTGACATGCACGAGACAATATACATGGGGTATCAGTCCAATTAGAAATCCCAGGTGGGGATCTGAACCCTGAACTCGCCTGGGAAATAAAATCCCTGCCTATAGCAGATGACTGGTTTCTTCCATCTAAATAGACTTTTTTCAGTCTGTTTAGATCTTTTTTCAGTCTGTTTAGATATTTTAAATTCCTATTTTACTCGTACATAGTAATTCTTCTGAAAGGCAAGCAAGTGAGAAACATGCCAGATAAAATGCTTTCTGACCCTACTGTCAGGGATGCAGGAGAGACTAGCTTGTGAGGCTGTGGCTGTGAGTCCCCCTGGTTAACAGTGACAAAGTGCTATGAACACATTAAGGAGGCAGAATTGCAATGCTGTGAGGGATGGTCCTGGGGCCAGAACTATTCAGGTGCATGAGTGCAGAATTTTGCTGAGCAGAAAGAAGGCACAAGTTGATTTACCACACTTTTTAGGGAAAGGGCTATAGAGAGCCCCTTGGATAAATACCCAGTAGTACAACTGCTTGATTATAAGGTAGTTCTATTTTTAACTTTTTGAGGAACCTCCATACTGTTTTCTACAGTGGCTGCACCAGTTTGCATTACCACCAACAATGTAAGATGGTTCCCCCTTCTCCATATCCTCGGCAACACCTGTTGTTTCTTGTGTTAATTTTAGCCATTCTGACAGGTGTTGAGGTGGAATCTTATTGTTTTCATTTCGCAGTTTTGATTTGCATTTCTCTGATGACAAATGATGATGAGCATCTTTTCATGTGTCTGTTGGCCATCTGTGTGTCTTCTTTGGAGAAATGTCTGTTCATGTCTTCTGACCATTTTTTAATTGAATTATTTGTTTTTTGTGTGTTGAATTTTAGGTTTTTATATATTTTGGATACTAACCCTTAATTGGATATATCATTTGAAAACATCTTCTCCCATTCCATAAGTTGCCTTTTAGTTTTGTTATTTCCTTCCCTGTGCAGAAGCTTTTTATTCTGATGTAGTGCCAACAGTGTATTTTTGCTTTTGTTTCCCTTGCCTCAAGACACCTATCTGGAAAGAAGTTGCTATGGTTGATGTCAAAGAAGCTACCACGTATGTTCTCTTCTAGGATTTCTATGGTTTCAGGTCACACATTTAGATCTTTGATCCATTTTGAATTCATTTTTGTGTATGGTGTAAGAAAGTGGTCCAGTTTCATTCTTTTGCATGTAGCTCTCCCGTTTTCCCAATATCATTTGTTGATGAGACTATTTTTCCCATTGGATATCCTTTCCTGCTTTGTTGAAGATTAATTGACCATACACTTGTGGGTTTATTTTCTGGATTTTCACATTGTGTTTCAATGTATGCAAAATTTTGAAATGAGAAAATTTTACAATAGATGACAGGGTAGCAGATGCCAGGGGCTAGGGCTGGTGGGGAGAGGAGAGATGGTAGGAGTATTATAGGGCAATAGGATAAATCCTGGTTGAAATGCTGATAGAACTGCTCAATGTCTTGACTGTGGAGGTAGAAATACAAACATACACAGGTGATAAAATTGTATGGAACAACATATACATGTACACACATACACAAAGAAGTAAAATAAAACCAGAGAAATGTGAGTGAGATGGGAGAGACGGTACCATGTCAATATCCTGGTTGTGACACCATACTATACAGTTCTGTACGATGTTTCCATTGAGGGAAACTGGGCAAAGTGCACAAGCAATCTCTGACATTATTTTTTATAACTACAAGTGAATCGACAATGATTTCAATAAAAATTTCAACAATAAAAACATGTTCCAATTCTTGGCAAATGACCTTGTCTAGCTTACTTCAGTCCAGTTACCTCTACATGTAGCTTTCAGATGCATTATTAAAAATC
Organism: Neogale vison; assembly: GCF_020171115.1. Taxonomy (NCBI): domain Eukaryota; kingdom Metazoa; phylum Chordata; class Mammalia; order Carnivora; family Mustelidae; genus Neogale; species Neogale vison. Next base: position 46,554,417 of record NC_058091.1, on the reverse strand, counting down.
TTGCCCACATTGATGTTCTGGTCAATATATCACTGAGATCCCATTTTCCTCCGTGGAATGACCTGACTAAGCCAGTCCGTTAATTTTGGAAGGAGTCCGGAAGCAGATGGCTATCGTGAGACAGAATACCATCACATTTAATGCAGTTGGGCTGACAGCCTAGTATTAAACACTTAGGTTACACACAGTAGCACCTTAAATCTTAGTTTGTATATGAACTACTTATTCAAAATAGTCCACTAAGCACATTCTTTTTTGCCTTTTTTTATTGCTCTGGAGTAAATAATGAAGAAAGATTCTGGCATGTTTTTAGACTCAAAATGTCAGAGCAGATTTTCTAGGCACATAATAAGCACTCACTAAATTTTTTTTTTTCAGACTGAATATATTAGACTTAAATTCTAATTTTACTCCTAAAAGTAATATTACCTTAAAAAAACAGTAATATCACCTTACAAAATATTTGGAGAAACAGGAAAAAAGAAAAAAACATATGCTATAATAATCTAACGTAATTATCACTTGTGTCTAGAGGCACCCGGGTAGCTCAGTCGGTGACCGATTCTTGATTTCAGCTCAGGTCATTAGCTCAGGGTCGGTACTGAACCCCACATTGGCCTCTGCACTCAGCAAGGAGTCTGCTTGAAGATTCTCTCTCCATCTCCCTCTACTCCCACCCCGTCTCTGTTCCTCTCTCTCAAATAAATAATCTTTAAAAAAAAAAACTGTCACCTGGATCTATTTCTCTATAGTTTTAAGATGTACTTTTTTCATATCTGTTATCGTTAAGTGTGTATTTTTTGATATCATAAACATTTGTACATGTTGCTTAGTGAGTATTCTTTTTATTTATATTTTTAAAAAGATTTTATTTATTTATTTGTCAGAGAGAGAGGGCACAGACAGGCAGAGTGGCAGGCAGAGGCCGAGGGAGAAGCAGGCTGCCTGCTGAGCAAGGAGCACAATGTGGAACTTGATCCCAGGACACTGGGATCATGACCTGAGCCGAAGGCAGCCGCTTAAAGGACTGGGCCACCCAGGCGTCCCTATTTTTATTTTAGTAGCGTAAAATAATTCATCCGAACTTAATCCTTTACAAACTTACATTGTTCCCAAGTTTATTAAGCTCATAAGCAATGGTTAATCAGTTTTAAGTTTCTAGATTTTTCCCATATTTTATAATATTCCTTTAGGATTGAGTCTTCGAAGTGGGATTACTAGATTGAAAGGTATAAATATTGTTATAATTTGATGCACATTTTTTCCAATGAGCTGCACCAACTGGCAATGTCATCACCATTAGGTCTTTATTTTTTAATCGGCACTAATTTAAAAAATGACATCTCAGTGCTTTTTGAATTTATTTAATTGCTCTGAGTTTAAACATTCTCCCAAATGTTTATTTAATAATTAGTTTTTCTTGTGAATTGGTTAACTGAATTCACATCTTTTTTCTTTACCTACCAACAGGGTTTAATTTCTTTTTTTTAATAGTTTATAAAAGTTCTTTAGTAAATATGTTTTTTATGCAGTAAAAAAAAAAGTGCCAGGCACAGTTTCATCTCACTAAATCCTTACAAAATCCACTTGAATTAAATATCTAATTTAATTGTCCCCAAATTATAAAAGAGGAACCAAGATTCAGAGAAGATAAGTAACTTTTGCTCACTACTATAAGCAAGGAACAAGACTGGGTTTGCAAACAGGTCTTTATTTCTGAGCCTAGTATTCATTCCATCATAAAAGCTCCCTTCTACTTAATTATGGTCAAGAGATAATTGCTATAGTAACTTTAGTTGAGGGAAGAATCCATAATATTCCAATTTTAATAGCAGTTAAAATGATGCAGGCACTCTATTTCTTAAGAAGAAAGTAGATTACTTCTTTTGGATTAGACGTCAGTAAGAGAAAGAAGAGCTAGAATCCAGATTAAAGCCTTTCTTGTAAAGAGAAAATAATTCTTTGATTAGAAGAGAAAGCTCTGGCAAATGAGGAGAGCCAAAAGGACAGATGAGAAATTGGCATAAAATCTCAGAAAGGAATTTTTGTCTGTAAGTTTAAAAAACAGGATGAGTTATACTGGCATAGTTTAGGCAGTTCAGTAAAAAAGATTATGACTTGGAATCATTGAATAACAGTTAAGGATTGGCAAGAAAGGGATCAAATTGTAACCAGATGCTTATTTTCTTTGGCTATTTACTACTTAGACATTACTTTGAAAATATAATATTTGAGAACACATAAATCTTTAAAAAGGAAAACATGGTAATATATCCATTTTTAAATAAACAGCATTTATTTCTTAAGCCAGTTATTTGGAGTTGCTAGAAATAAACAGGATCACAAAACTGTTAATTCATCTATTTATTTTAAAGGGCAGGTAGAGAATGGCTTATGGGGATGTTATAACTACAAAATGAAACAAAAGTAAACTCTTGCACTGACAGAGGGGAACACACTGAAGAGGATAATGCTTTGTGATGTTTTACTTCAAGCTTCGCCTTTTTTCACTTTATGCTCCAAGAAAACAAAGAGGGGCTCTTTTACATGGAACTGCTTATGGGGTTTCTCCACATCTAGAACAGCTGAGGGTCTGGGACTAGAAAAGGGCGTGTAATAATCAAGGTTCAGAGTCATAAGTTTTATGCACACCATCTAAGCTCCAAGAGAAGCCACAAGATCAGAGGGATATTAGGAAGGTACAGGAAGGTGAACTCTAATTGATATGGAAAGACTGGAAAGCTGGAGATAGATTATAATAAACAGAGTAATATAAAAACAGATTAGTATGAGAAGGCACCAGTCTGCACACAGCTACAAGCTGTAGGAGAGCAAAGATCTAGACTCTGGACTAAGGGAAAGCTGAGACTAAACCTGCACCCCCCATCCTCCACCTTGCCCCCACCCTCTGAGCCAAATGACCACTGAGACCCTTGGCTCCCTCTTACTCTGACCACTGAAGGCTGTAGGGATAAGTGATAAAGAATGTAAATGGCCTGGCAGCCCCTGAACAGATGAACCCCTCAATAAATGAATAGAGCTTATTATTATTATTGCTATACCTAAATGTTTCATGTATTTTATAAATATTGCTACAGATGTATTTCCTTCTGTCTGCTGTTCATGAATGAATCTATGCTTCTTTACTTTTTTTTTTTTAAAGATTTTATTTATTTATTTGACAGACAGAGATCACAAGTAGGTGGAGAGGCAGGCAGAGAGAGAGGGGGAAGCAAGCTCCCTGCTGAGCAGAGAGCTCAATGTGGGGCTCAATTCCAGGACCCTGGGATCACGACCTGAGCCGAAGGCAGAGGCTTTAACCCACTGAGCCACCCAGGTGCCCCTATGCTTCTTTATTTTTAAAGAAAGAAGTACAAATGGCTGATATATATATATATATGAAATATCCAAAGTTTAACTAAGGCTGGTTTTTTTGTGTGGTTTTTGTTTTTGCTTACACTACCCTAAGTAACAATAACATTTACCAGTGACAGTTGCCAAAATTGCAGATATTGAAGAAATATTGCTAACCTACAGTATTTGCAAATACAGAATGTAGAAGGCTTAGTGCCAAATATCACCTGTTATGTGGAAAATAACCCCAAGCCCAGAGGCCACTGACAGGATTGTGTAGGTATTCTCTGGAGGTGTGTAATGGGTGGCACTCACAGGGGAGTAACCCCAGGATAACTAGCATATCCTTTGCTAGCAACATAATCTACTTAAAAATCCAGCTCTGAATGCAGGATGAAAGACTATGCAATTGAGTCTTTAATACATGAAATTATTTGGCTGCATGTACAACAATCAGGCCCTTATCAAATATATCTAAACTGTATCATAATATTAACTACAAAGAAGAGCCTGACCGATTATTCAAGATCTTTGGTAAAACAGTGGGAATGCATCAGTGGATATAAACACAACCTATTACCACTCATTCATTATAATGTGGACTAGACTATTCTGGCTACTGGGGCATCAAATACTTGGAAATGACCAAAGTTCGACTATATTTTGTTGGGAAATACCAGCATCCTTTAAAATCAGCTAACTGCCACAAAATGCTGGCCTTTAATTCATTATGAAACCTGGATCTTGACATCTCTCCACAAAAATGCAAGTTCTGTGAGCTGGCATCACTAAATGAAGATTCAATGCAAGTCAGGGCTGACACAACATCTACCTGAGACAGACAGCCTTGGTTTAGGAGAAAGAACACATGTATTTTCCAGAGACAACATGGTCAGGCTACTTGGTCTTCAAGCCTTAGTTTCTTCATCTATAAGGGGTCACCCTCATCCTCTGCTGGTCAAGGATTACACCAGACACTTGTCATGTTTGTGACTGGCTCCAAACTGGTGATCTCTTCTCCATACTCGTGTTTGAGAAAGCTACTTAGTCAAAAATCTTTCCTCCATTTGCCTGAAAAAGGTCTGAAATTCATGAATGGTTAAGTTACAAAATGGAACATCAAGTATCTAGGGTTATTTCACAGTGAAATGAGAAATAATTTTTGCAGCATTAGAGTTTTAAGAGGAGACATGGAAACAGAAGTTTTGATCTGATGAGAGTAAAGACTCTAACTTGTCTAAGTCAATCAAGAGAGGAAAAAATACATTATGTTTCGATGGGGAATGAAGCAAATTTTGAAACTCACATATTGTTTTGGGTGTCTATAACATACCTCGATTGCTAAAAGGCTGTGAGCATAAACAAGTATTCTACTGGGTGTGCTTATGGTCTCTGAACTATTCCACTCGGTATAGGCTTTAATCACTTTTGACAAATGCTTTCTATTTTCCATTGATTTAGGGGTAAAAATGTCTGAAAAGAAACAATGCTTTTTTAGAAGTTTCCCTGAAATTTCTTTCCCTGAGACGTCTTCATCTTCCTAACCCATAAGAAATAAGTAGGCCCAGATGGAAGTCCCTCAGTAAGGCCATTTGGGCAACCAAAACCTAGTGTGAGATAAGGGTGTACAATCTCATTGCTTTTCTCAAGAACCCTAGGTTCTTAACCTTAATATGATGTTAATAAACAAACAGGAAGAGAAAATTGTTGGGTGAAGGTTGATTTAGTGGGATACTGATGTTGTTGTTCTGAAAATCCTATAAAGAAACCCAGCAGGATAGGGCTCCTTACTCAAGTCCAGTGATCCCTATCAGCCATCCCTCCCTTTTCAAACTTCCACCAGTTAACCCATGACATCAGCAATCTGCAAGACACCTAAGTGTTTTTTAAGAAAAATTTCAGATATTAACATTTCCTGGTAAAGAGGACAGTATAATAAGTCCATAAATGTTACTCAGAAACAATAATTACCAGCTCATGGCCATTCTGTTTCATCCAAATCCCTGCCACAACTCTTGAAGCAAATCCTAGACCTAATATTTTGTATATAATTCAGTATGTATCTTTAAAAAGAGACTACTATAAAAATAAAACCACAATAATGCCATGATCACATCTAAAACACTAATAATTTCTTACTGTAAATATCCAGGTGGTGATCAAATTTCCACAACTAGCCCATAAAATGTTTTAGTAGTTGTTTGTTCAAATCAGAATCCAAATATGCTCCAATTATTACAATTCATGTGTCTTTTAAATCATAAGGTCCCCTTCTCTCCCTTTTTCTCCTTTTGCTTTTTATGTTTCAAAGAAAGCAGATTTTTTTTGTTTTGTCGGGTTTCCCATAGACTGGAATATGGTGACTGTTTTTGTAGTTTTTTGTCATTATGAACTCATACATTTAAAATATATTTGATATGCTTTAATCCAATGCAGTCATTATGCCTATTGATACTCAACTTGTACTTTCTTGGTCCGTGAGAATCTTTCCACCTTGGAGCCTGAGTCCTATTGATAGGATCCTAGTAGTTTATAATAGTTTTTTGTTTGTTCATTTGTTTACCTTTCTTTTCTTTCTTTCTTTTTTTTTTTTTTTTTTGCCTGCTGGTAGGAAGGATTCGGGAGGACTCAGCCTCACCTTACATATTTCATACCTTAGACATAAAAATCAGCCATTTCCCCAAGGAACCTGGTTCCTTTAAAAAAGGGGATGGTATTTAGAGATCACAACTACAGATTACACTTTGTACTTGTTACCTCATGTATACATAAGATACTTTCCTCTGGGACTCAGCATATTCCCTTTTCAAAGCTCAATGAGAAAACACCAAGCTTCAAGCACCCTGGCAGCCTGTTCAGAAACCAGGTCCTAAACAACTCAGAGATGAATCTTTTTGTCTGGTCAGCAAGGGAACAGGTTTTTTAAAAAATACCACATTAGCAACAAATTATTTTGGTGGACAGAAACTAAAAACAAAGAAAGCTCATGAGTCCCTTCCTTTTCCACTGGAATTAAAAGGGAATAGCTTAGTTCTATTTTGAGAACTTAGATGGAAAAAGGCATCTTTCTCCATAGAGAACTTTTTTTTTTTTTTTTTTTAACTAGGTAAAGACATTCCTGTATGAGTAAAAGAATGCTTCCAGAAAAAGACTCACCAAGAACCTCTCTTAGACATAGAATTACAAAGGTGACTCACTGCCTTGTGTGGGGACAGGTCCCTGCTGGTAATTTGTCAAAACTGTGGAAGGATGACATAGGGCTGATTGTTGTGTGAGGATGCGGGCATTCAAAGACTATCCCAAAGAAAACAGAAGTGGTTTCATATACTTGTCTGGCTCATTAGTAGTATTTCTGACCTCACTAAAGGAAAATACTCTCTAAACCTCACAGTATGTTTGGGAACAGAGAGAACAAAAAAAAGAAAGGGTATATTTCACAATGCTTTTTATAATTTGGCCCAAATATATTCAGATGGCAAAAGGTTTCTCAGTCCCTGAGGCACAGAAGCAGGTTCCTCTGAGACTACCATGTGGGGTAGGAGGTACAATGGGGACTCCTACAAATTAATCATAAACTGACTTTAAAAGACACTTCAAAAAAGAAGATGAATGGCCAGAAAGCACCTGAAAAGGTATTCAACATCTTAGGTCATCCGGGGAATGCAAACAAAAATCATGAGATACCCACCAGAACAGATAAAATAAAAGAGACTGAAAACTCCAAATGATGTTGTGGATGATGACTTGGAACAACTACAACACTCAGACATACCTTCTGGGAGCATAAAATGGCAGAACCCTTTGCAGAAGGGTTTGGCAGTTTATGGAAAGTTAGAAATGCCATTCCTAGATCTTCACTGAGAGAAATGAAAACATGTCTACAAAAAGACATCCACAGAGTATTTGTAGCAGACTTATGCACAGGAACCCCAAATCAGAAACCAACCAAGTGGCCATCAAAAGCAGAATATTATTAACAAATTATGGCATAGTCATACAATGGAAGACTATTCTGCAATGAAAAAGAATAAACCACTGATAAATGCAGTAACATGGATAAATTGTAAAAACATCATGTTACATGAAAGAGACCAGACCAAAAAAATACACAGCATATGATCCAGTTTATGCAAAGTTTGAACATAGGCAAAATGAACCTAAGATGATACAAATCAGATACGATGTTTTTGGAGGGAAGGTAGATTAATGAAAGAATCCAAAGAAAACTTTCTGGAGGAATGGATATGATCTATATCTTCTTTTCTCAACATTAGGTACATGGCTATATATCAGTGGTTCTAAACTGGGGTGATTTTGCCTCCCAGGGGACATTTGGCAATGCTTGGAGGAACTTTTGGTTGTTATGACTAGGGGGATGCTACTGGTGTCTAGTAGGGAGAGGCCAGGGATGAATAGGACAGCTTCCCTAAAACATAGAATTATCTAGTCCAAAATGTTAATAGTGCCAAGGCCAAGAAACCTAGTATATATACAACTGTCAAAACTCATCTGAGTTTTTAAGAGCTGCACATTTCATTAAATATTACATATTACTGAAAGAAGGAAAGAAAAAGAGACCTCAATAACCCCCTCCTCACCCCCAGAGTATAGTTGAAGAAGACTGGCAAAAAAAAAAAAAAATTCATATTTTAAACTTAGGAGAGTTCATCTGCTTAATAAATGCATTTCATATCCAAACTGTACTCAATTAATGTTTATTGAAACAAAAAAATATTGAAGGAACTTTTAGTTTCTGGTTCCACATGTGAGGAGCTTAGAAGTTGCCAGTCCATACAAACAAGTAAAAAGCTGAACAGACTGAAAAATCAATGACTCTTCTTGGATCAAGATGAGTGGGGTGGACACAGGGCAAACCACTACCTCTAAGACTGGAGAGACAAGAGAGTACAGGGAGTTGTGGCTTACTGGAACAGAAATTGCTGTGAGAACTAGTGCCACAATAGGAAAACCTGAACTCAGTTGATGCAGTGCTGGAGGCTCTGTGTGGACAAGTCTGAGAGCTAAAGACTCTAAGGGGATCCATTATAATGTGCCTCCACAATTTGTGAGATTCATCTCCTAGGGCTCTACCAATGTTCTCATAGCAAATACCAAGAAAAAAAAAAAAATCCTCTCATGCTTCCAGATTGGGAAGGGAGAAAAGTTCTAATCAGAAGTACCAGAGCACTCTCTTCTTAACAAGGTCTGTCTTCTGGGGAAGCCAGGTAACCACAGCCTAACCTGCTGGGGTATTACCAGAGCCAAATTTACCTGGGGAAAGGGAAATAGCCAACTCCAGTCAGCTCTAGCCATTCTGTCCCACCTGAGGGGAGGAAAAAAAAAACAGAAACAGTTCTGTAGTTCACAGTCCGGAGGCATAGGCTCAATAAGGGACTAAGACAATCATAGGGCAACAGAATTCTTCCTCTCTTCATACACCTCACCACCATATTCTTAAAGGCTTATTTATAGAAGTTCCTTTTACCCAGTGCATCATGTCTAACTATCAAGAAAAAATTACAAGGCATACTAAAAGTTAAAAACAAATTTTGAAGAGACAGAGCAAGGATCAGAACCAGGCATGGCATGAAGGAATTATACTGAGAATTTAAAACAACAACAATTAATACACTAAGGACTCTGATAAAACAGGACATGCAAGAACAGATGTATATTGTAGCAGAGAGATAGGAATCCTAAGAAAGAAGCAAAAAGAATCGCTAGAGATCAAAACACCACAACAGAAATGAAGAATGCCTTTGATGGGGTTAATAGTAGACCATACATAGCTGAGGAAAGAATCACTGAAGTTGAGACTATAGTAATAGAATCACTGAAAAACAAATGCAACGAAAAAAAGACTGATTAAAAAAAAAAACAAACAAACCCAGAATATCCTGTAATGAGAATTCCAGCAGAAGAAAGGAATGGAAAAAATACCTGAAAAAATAATGACTGAGAATTTTCTCCAAATTAATGTCAGACACCAAACCACAGAGAGCTCAGAGAACATGAAGCAGGATTAAATGCCCGAAAAAAACCCCACTATAGTTAGCCACATCATTTTCAAATCATAGAAAATCAAAGATAAAGAAAAGATCTGAAAAAAGCCAAAGAGGGGGGGAAAAAACCTTACCAATAGAGGAACAAGGATAAGAATTAGATCCACTTTTTAATCAGAAACCATGTAAGCAAAAGAGTAAAGTAAAATACTTAAAGTATTGAGGGGAAAAAAAGCCCACCAACTTAGATTCTGTATCGTGCAAAATTATCTTTCAAAAGTGACAGAGAAATGGAAGTTTTTCTCAGAAAAACAAAAGTTGAAGGAATTTGTTGCCAGTAGAATTGCCTTTTCAAGCAATGTTATAAAAGAAGTTTTTTTCCAAGACAGCATGGTACTGGCATAAAAACAGACACATAGACCAGTGGAACAGAGTAGAGAGCCCTGATATGGACCCTCAACTCTATGGTCAATTAATCTTTGACAAAACAGGGAAAAATATACAGTGGAAAAAAGTCTCTTCAATAAATGGTGCTGGGAAAACTGGACAGCTATATGTAGAAGAATGAAACTCGACCATTCTCTTACACCGTACACAAAGATCAACTCAAAATGGATAAAAGACCTCAACGTGAGACAGGAATCCATCAGAATCTTAGAGGAGAACATAGGCAGTAATCTCTTTGATATCAGCCACAGCAACTTCTTTCAAGATACGTCTCCAAAGGCAAAGGAAACAAAAGCGAAAATAAACTTCTGGGACTTCATCAAAATCAAAAGCTTCTGCACAGCAAAGGAAACAGTCAACAAAACAAAGAGGCAACCCACGGAATGGGAGAAGATATTTGCAAATGACAGTACAGACAAAAGGTTGATATCCAGGATCTATAATGAACTCCTCAAACTCAACCCACACGAAACAGACAAACACATCAAAAAATGGGCAGAAGATATGAACAGACACTTCTCCAATCAAGACATACAAATGGCTATCAGACACATGAAAAAATGCTCATCATCATTAGCCCTCAGGGAGATTCAAATTAAAACCACATTGAGATATCACCTTACACCAGTTAGAATGGCCAAAATTAACAAAACAGGAAACAACATGTGTTGGAGAGGATGTGGAGAAAGGGGAACCCTCTTCCACTATTGGTGGGAATGCAAGTTGGTGCAGCCTCTTTGGAGAACAGTGTGGAGATTCCTCAAGAAATTTAAAATAGAGCTTCCCTACGACCCTGCAATTGCACTCCTGGGTATTTACCCCAAAGATACAGATGTCGTGAAAAGAAGGGCCATCTGTACCCCAATGTTTATAGCAGCAATGGCCACAGTCGCCAAACTATGGAAAGAACCAAGATGCCCTTCAACGGATGAATGGATAAGGAAGATGTGGTCCATATACACTATGGAGTATTATGCCTCCATCAGAAAGGATGAATACCCAACTTTTGTAGCAACATGGACGGGACTGGAAGAGATTATGCTGAGTGAAATAAGTCAAGCACAGAGAGTCAATTATCATAGGGTTTCACTTATTTGTGGAGCATAACCAATAGCATGGAGGACAAGGGGCGTTAGAGAGGAGTAGGGAATTTGGGTAAATTGGAAGGGGAGGTGAACCATGAGACACTATGGACTCTGAAAAACAGTCTGAGGGGTTTGAAGTGGCGGGGGGGGTGGGAGGTTGGGGTACCAGGTGGTGGGTATTATAGAGGGCACGGCTTGCATGGAGCACTGGGTGTGGTGAAAAAATAATGAATACTGTTTTTCTGAAAATAAATAAATTGGAAAAAAAAAAAGATAAGAAATTGAAAAAAAAAAAGAAGTTTTTTTTTTTTTCTTTTTGGAGAGAGAGAGCATGAAAGCTGGAGGTGGGCGTGGGGGTGGTGGCAGGAGAGAGAGCAAGAGAGAATCTTAAGCAGACTCCACATTTAGGGCAAAACCCAACCTGGGGCTTGATCCCACCACCCTGAGACTACGAGAGCCGAAATCAAGTCAGACATTGAGCCGACTGAGCCACCTAGGCACTCCAAAAGTTCTTTAGAAGGAAAATGATATAGGTCAGAATCTCAGACCTACATAAAGAAAGAAAGAACACTGAAGAAGGAATAAGTAAAGGTAAAATACAACCTTTTTTTAAACCGGTCTAACAGATAATGGTTTGTTCAAAAAATAATAGCAACAATGTATTTGATTATGTATGCTTATGTATATATCTTGTGTGGGTGTATGTATATACAAGTGAAATGAGTGACAGAAATGATGTAAGTGACAGGAGGGAGGCATTAGGATTTTTTTGTTATTATAAAGTATTCACACTACCTGTGAAGTGGTATAGTGTTATCTGAAAGTGGACCTGGATTAGTCATAAATGTATATTGTAAACTCCAGAGCAACTACTAAAAAGGTTTTTTAAAAAAGTATAACCGTCACACTAACACAGGAGAGAAAATGCGATCCTATAAAATACTCAATTAAAACCAAAATGACAGAAAAGGAGTGGAAAACAAAAAGAGGAGCAAGGAATATAGGCAACAAATAGAAAACAGCAACAAATTCATAGATATTAACTCAACTAATATAAATCATCCCTTTGAACATCAACACCAATGTTGGTGTTGATGCACCAATTAAAAGACAGAGGTTGTCAGAATGAATAAAAAATAAGACCCAACCAAATGTTGTTTAAGTAGAAAGACACACATAGATTAAAAGTAAATGGGTAGAGAAAAACACACTATAGTAACACTAATCAAAGAAAGTAGGAGTAGCTGTTATTTTCAGACAAAGTAGACATGCAAGAGCTATTACCATCATGATAAAGGGATCAATTCTCCAAGAAGACCTAAGAATTCTTACCCTGTAGGGATATAACAACAATGCATCAAGCTACATGGGGCAAAAACTAAGAGAAGTATAAGGTGAAGCAGGTGAAACTATGATCATAGTTGGAGACGTCAACACGCTCTACCCAGCAATGGACAGATCCAGCAGGCACATCATCAGTAAGGACAGAGTAAAATGTACAAAGAACTAATCACTAAAAAGATAGGAAACCCCATTTAAAAAATGGGCAAAAGACCTGAGTAGACACTACACCAAAAAGGATGTCCATGTGGCCCATGGACAGAGAAGGTGCTCAACTTCATTAGTCCTTAGGGCAAACAAATTAAAAGCACAATGAGCTATCACCACATTTATCAGAATGGCTGAAAAGAGGGAAAAAAAAAAAAGAAAATATCCAGTGTGGTTGATGATTTAGGGGAACCAGAATTCATACACCCTGTGGGTTTAAATTAGTACAAATACTTCGGAAAACTGCCAAGTATCTACTAAAGCTGAACATCCATAATTTTCGTCCTGGGTAAATATCCGCCGGAGAAGAACACACAAGCACCAAAGACTCTACAGGGATATTCATAGCTGTGCTGCCTGCAGTAGCGACAAACTATAAACCACCCGAATGTCTGTTCACTGAAGAATGAACTGCAGTTTATGTCGTAAACGAGCACACTATACAGCAGTGGGAACGCATGAGCGACCGCCACATGCAGTCCTAATGTTGAAAGAAGACAGACACAACGGGGCACCCCGTATGACTCCACCCACAGGATATTTCGGACTAGGCCATAATCACCACTTATGACAGAAGTCAGAGTGGAAGATGCCCTTTGGAGGTCAGGATCCACACTCCATTTATTATTTCTTGATCTGCATGCTAGTTAGACAGGTGGACCTACTTCTTAAAAAATCACTCAGGAGTGTGCCTGGGCGGCTCAGTTGGTTAAGGGCCTGCCTTTGGCTCAGGTCACGATCCCTGCCCAGTGTTGGTATCAGGCTCCCTGCTCAGCGGAAGTCCGCTTATCCCTCTCCTTCTGCCCCTCCCTGCCCCTGCTCATTGTCTCTCTCTCAAATAAATAAAATCTTAAAAAATATTCACTGATGTACATTTATGTACTTTCTTGCATATTATACTTTAATAAAAACTTGACTAAGAAAATATCCAAAAAATGCTGGGGGAAAGATGGATGGGTGTGGGGAGTCATTTCAGTAACTCTTTTCAAACACGCTCTTCCTATCTTCCCTTCTTCCGCTTGTATAACTCATAACTGGCCTACTCTAACTCAAACTTCCCGAGGGGATTAAATTTTGGCCTCAGGGAAATGTTTAGACAGTCCACACACAGACAGTCCTGGGGCAAGAAAGCAGCCCGGGACTGGGGCAGGGCCGGGGCCCAGGCTGCGCATCGGGCCAGGTTTCCCTCCCCCAACCTGGACCGCCACACACTTCCTGGGCCCATTCGCAATGCATTCCACCAAGCCCTGGGGTCTGAGGCAGCCACAGGGAGAGGAGCCACAGGCATGGGGCAGGGAGATGAATTCCAAAGGATGTCCCTTTGTCCCACAGGTCCCAGGAACAGGCTAGTAACTGATTTGTGTGGTTCTATCTGAATCTCCAAGGAAATTTCCAGGTCAAAGTAAAAGGTTGCTCACAAGTGGAAAGAAAAATGCATCCTAAAATGTAATGCTGTGAACTAGATTATGGTACAGGTACTATTAACTCTGATGTTTGCAGAAAACAAGTAGCTCATGACTCAGGTTATAAAAGTTGAAATTCATAAACATTTCTTTCCTTGGGGGAATCTGAACTGTATAACATTAGCCTTCCTGCCTGTGATTTTCAGACCTTCCCTAATCTTACAGTGGTACCCGGAATACATTCTCTCCTGAGCCTGGAGGCAGCCCTGAGTCAGCTTTTCCCATTACTTGTACACCTATGCCATTCAGGAGATATTATTCAGAAATGCCTCTGGAGGAGATGCTGCAGAGCTCCTTCAATATTCTGGCCTTCTCCCTTGCCAAAAACTTCTTCTTTAAGTTTAAATTAACTGACTTTTAACACAGGCATTCACATCTGCTTTCTTTCCCTTTATGGAGGAGTTGCTGCTTCATTCTTGGGTGGAGCACTAGAACTCCCAAGTTAAAAAAAAAATGGTCCACAAAAACTTCGTCACTCACTCACTCTCAGAAGCCGGAAATTCTATACTTGTCTCTAACCTTCACGATGATTCTCCAGGATTCGAGGTCTGTAAGCAATGAAGCCCATTAGCTAAATTCTTTTGGAAACCTGACAACCTCACACTGTGCCGTTGTTCCTGTGGGCACATCTGCTGCACAGTAGGGGAACGAAACTGGATGCAGTCCTTCCCCCACTGCCTAACTTTACTGCTTAAAATGGCATGGAGTTTTAGAAGTGGTAGGTGGTGGACAAGAAAGGCATCCTTACACTTTGGTCACTATCCTTGACATATTCAAATACTCCAGCTTTATGTTCATCATCGATCAGACACTTGAACCACTGATTCCAGAGAAACTACTTTGTAGAGAGGGATTCAAGAGACAAAGCACTAGTGAGTTTTAACTCCCAAACCTTGCACGTGACATGGCTTTCTGGCACGCCAAGCAGCCCCTGCTCATGCACACAGACACTGAAAGGGGGACCGCGTGTCTCTCCTTGCTGATGCTCAGTGTTTCAGTTTTCCCAGTAAAAAACATTCTTTTACTCCTTCCCCACAAAACCAAACTTGCATGTGAAATGGTGATGTCTTATCTAAATCTCTATTATGTCCCTGCCTCCCACGCAGGAGGCTTTGAATAAACATTTGTTGGCTGGAAGGAATAAATGATTAAATTAATGAATTATGTAACTAGAATCCAGGCTTATTTCACTTCTGCAGGAATATCAGAGAAGATCATGTTTTCCAGGATTGAGCTAAAAAGAGATGGGAATTCTGTATTTCCTATCCCAGTACTCCACTACTTCTACTATGGGACCAAAACACCCTGGCCAGAAAATGCCTATGCTTGGAGCTTTGCCCAGCATTGCTACATAGGCCTCAAAGTTGATACCAAGAGCACGGACCCTCACTGCCCTTCCCAGCTCTGTGAGGAAGTAACTATCACGTGGGGTCCTGAGGATTCTGGGGTGATTTTGTTTCTTACAAAAGTTATTTGTTGGGGTACCACTGTAGGATTCCAAGAATTAGAATCAGGATATCAGAGTCTTCATACTGACTACGAGAACTTAAAGAT
The DNA here is from genome assembly GCF_020171115.1 of Neogale vison. NCBI lineage: Eukaryota > Metazoa > Chordata > Mammalia > Carnivora > Mustelidae > Neogale > Neogale vison. Next base: position 46,538,964 of record NC_058091.1, on the reverse strand, counting down.
GGCCTCAATCATCAAGTGATTTAAATGGTAGGGATTAGGCAGACGGCAACATTGACAACATGAAGACTGTTTCAAATGTTAAGCTGAACACTGAGGCAAAGTCTGCTTCTTGACAATGACCACAGCTCACTGGTTTTTTAAGTGTTTGCTTTCCATGCATATTTTGTGTCATTCTAGTCAGTTTAACTCAAAAGATTTAATCCCACAAGATCACCTATAATTAGAGAGTGATGATGCATTCTTAGAAGACAAATATAGACACCACAGACGTGATGCATCAGCAGTCTGAAAATAATTAATGCTTATCCTCACAAGGCCACCTACACCAAGACACTTGGGAACAGTTCACTATTGCCATAATGTCATAGAAGGATGGCAAAATCATTTTTCTTATCTGCGGAAGTAGGTCACAGCAAGAACATTTGGCCAAAAAAAAAAAAAAAAAAAAAAGGAAAGAAAGAAAGAAAAAAAGAAACCCAGACTGGACATGAATGGGTTTTGTGACCTAATCTTTTTAATTTTTCAACTCACTGTAAGAATGTAAGACTCGGTCACTGGTTCATTCTGTACTCCCTAAATATCTCCCTACATGCTAATAGGACCAGAGTGAGGCTTTGAAATGCAATATTTGCAAATACAGCAAAAAGCCCCATTACTGGAATGCTGCTTCTAAACTGACAAGAGTTTGAGGATTTGAGGCAGCCACTGGTTTTGTTGTTGTTTTATTTCCAGTGACAAGAAAATAAAACCTATCATCATAAATTAGCACATTGCTATCAGGAGTCTGAGCTAGGCAAAATATAGTCAAGAGAGGCTAAAGGTTACAGCATTTCCAGCAACCTTTTAAAATCAGCATATGGCACACATGGGGCAGCATTTCTGTCTGTATTTCTATTTAAACTCAACAGACCTTGCAAAAACAATCTGAGTTGTGTGCATTGCACTAATACTGTTGCCTTCTAAATAATAAATGCCTTTCCCAGTGCCAATGAAGAGGGCAGCAAAAGGGGCAGACAGTACTGGGAAGGAGAACCATGACATTGACATGCATGATTCTGTAATCTCGGGAAACTCACCCGAGAGGCCGACATACACACTCCCTAAGGCTTTGTCCTGTCATCAGTCAGAAAGACACAGCACTGATTCCCACACCAGCAGCTTTCCCCATTCACTGCTGATGCTTTTTACAATCAGGCACTTGGGTTCACAGACTGACTGACACTGGACTTGCTTCTTGAAAAAGAGATAAATTATCTCCAGGAACCCAGGCTTCTCTCCTAACTATGTGCTCTTATTGACCTATATTTTTAAAGAAATTTGTTCCGAAGTTGTGGTAAGGGCTAGAACCCATTCTTTGGCTCCAATTCTGAGCTACCTGTTTGGTGCCGTCCTTCCTCTCTTCCCCTCAAATGTACTAAAAAAGCTTTCCTCTGTCTTTTTTCCTTTCTTTCTTTACTTTCTTCTTGCTCATTTTTTTACAGAATATGATTTTCTGTATTCACTTCATCATTTTTCCTCCTCTTGGTGTCACTAATGACCTTCGAGCTTATTCTCTGCCTTCTCCCTCCACATTTGTCCTTATTTTTTCCCCCATTTTAGCATTGAAGGACAATTGTACAATGAGTAAATTGTAAAGTTTTGTCACAGTTCCCCTAGGGACAATCTTTTTCCTTGAGCTATTAAATTAGAAAATGGCTTAAAAAAAAAAAACATTAAGGTTTTGTCACAGAGCAGGTGCAATCATTACAATGTAAAATTAGTCCTTTTTCCAACAAAAGTGGTGTGATACTTCACTTGTAACTGCACAAAAGGATTTAGGAAATGGAACACAAAAAAACCTATCAAGAGCTTTAAAGAGTTACAAAGTGCAAAGTTACAGGATATTTTATTCCTACCACGTGTAGAGGATAAAGCCAGACTGGGCTGGAATGCTATAACTTTGCTTTCTGGATTCACCATTGCAAGATTATTGACCTGTTTTGTTATTCACACACACATCCGTTTACTCATCTGTTCAACATATTCATTGGGTTCTTCCAGTGTGCCAGAGTAATAAATTAAAATGAAAATTAAAAAAACAATTTTTTTTTTTTTAATCCAGAGAAACATGGTCAGTTGTCGGCCTCTATTTTAGACACGCCACTCCGTTGGAAGCTTATCTCATAAAGTGTGTTTACCTGCAGAAAACGAGGAGGGGCAGTAATAATAAAACTGCCTGCAGGCAGATTCATGAAGGCAGCCGTGGTTCTATAGTACTCTGTAAAATCTGACAGTTTCATTAGTTATTAACTGGTGGCCTGGTGGGCCTGGACCCCAGTCTAGGGGAAAGGCCTTGGGCTTAGATTCTTGCTCTATGGTTTGCGGCTTGTGTGGCTTTTCTTAGCCCCTCGGAGCCTCAGTTTCCTTCTGTGAAAAACAGAACTAGCTGCACCAGTCTCCAAGGGTGGGTATGATGATTAATTGAAAATAAAATCCACACATCTTCTATTACTGTGCAATCTTGAAGTTGATGCTCAATAGATTGTAATTTTAGTGATATCATTAACATGACTGGGGTTTACAGGCAAGGAGAAATGACTGCCCTAAGCCAAGGAATTTTCTTCTTCTCTGGAGGGGAATGATGAAGTTGATTTCAAGGAGACACAGGTTGAAAATCAGTGTATCCCATGTATTAGCTTGCCCCTCCTGAGTTGTGCTATTTCTCTCACCAAGCACCCCATTTATTATCTCCGTAAATGCCCCCCTACATGAGCACACTGTTCACTGACCCTTAGTTGCCATCATTATCTTTTTCTTTCTCTAGCCCAAACTTGTCTAGGGATAGCTGAACACGGAAGTAGTCAGCCGCTTTACATGAGTCAACAAAAGGGAAGGTGATAAATCAATTGTCTTTTTGCTTAGGGTGGAGGTGAGGGAAATATGAGGAAGAGAATAATAAGGATGTAGGGATAACTGGGCCCCAAAAAAAGAGGGACTTAATGATCCAAGCCTAGCAATAGAAACTATGTTTGGCTGTAGAAAGGACTATTGATTTCACGTGTTCACCTACGTTTGGTTCACAAAATTACACAAACAAAGAGCTAGAAAAGATGTCAAAAATAATTCAGTCAAATCCCATCTTCTTACAGATAGAGAGACTGAGGTCCAGAGAAGTCTCAGAGGTCTTGCTGAAGTCAACCCAGCTAACTGCTACAAGACTAGAACATTCTAGAATCTAGGTTTCTTACATTTTCATTCCAAGAGAAATTTAAAATGACTAGGGTACATGTGTTTAGGTGGTTGCCTCTGTTTGCTGCTGTGTTTATGTCTAGTGTGAAAAAGATTCAGGCTGACTTTTAAAAGGGGTTTGGACCTAGGCAATTTACTCTGTGTGTCTGGTGGGGTGGTGAGTAGTCCATGAATGCCCTGAAATTACATGCAAAATTTTAAGTGGGGCAGGGGAGTGGCGGAGGGAGAAAGAGAGAATCTTTTTTGTTGTAAAAGATTTTATTTATTTTGAGAGAGAGAGAGAGAGAACTCAACCAAGCGCATGCAGAGGGTGGGGCAGAGGGAGAGGGGAGAGAAAATCCCAAGGAGACTCCCCCACTGAGCATGGAGCCCAGTGCAGGGCTGGATCTCATGACCCTGAGCCGAAATCAAGAGTTGGATGCTTAACTGACTGAGCTATGCCCTGTAGATGTGCATTTTTCTAGGAATAAGGTCCAAAGTTTGACATAGTCTTGAAAGTATCTTCAAGCAAAACAAAAATAAGTACAGCGAGCTAGGTAGAGACAAGAGTAGTAAGACCAGGGGTTTCCAAGCTGCAACAGGCTGGGATGCTCCTAGTACAGACACAGAGGATGTGGGGGTAGGGAGAGGCTAGCTGGCAAAGCGAACTCTGTGGTCTCACCTTGCTTTCCAGAAGGGAGGCTTTATTTGAAACCTGCTTTTCCCATTAGTGTTCTGCTCAGTTTGCTGAAGGGAAGGCTGCTGCTGCTGGCAGTAGGGGGAACAAAAGCCACTGCTGGACCATATTCTATCTAGTATTTCAACAAAGGTGTGGCCCTCTGCCCATTTAAAAAAAAGTAATCTTCAGCACTCTGCACAAAGCCCCTCCCCCTGACTGCATCTGTTGTTCTATACGTCCATATTTAACAAGCAAGGTGTCTCTTGTCCTCCCCACATCTTCATGGACGCCGGCTACTGGCAGGAAAATAAGGACCACAAACTGAAAGTGGCTGAAAAAAAGAACCTGAGTCCTTCCTTCTTATTCCGTGAGGAGAACAGAAATCACTTTTTTTCTTTCTCCTGGCTTCTCACAGGATGATCTTCATCCCAAAGGCCTAGGTGCTGCTATAGCTGTATCAGAAACCCCAAGTGGATTGTCCACCTTTTTCTTTATAACCTGAGAAGAGCTCTCCCCTCCACTTTGCTCTGGTAATACAGAGTTGAGAGTATATACTTAGAAACAAGTAGTTTTAAGTTTTATAGAATGTTCGATAACTTAGGATGGGGAAAAAATGAGAACTAGAAAAAGCAATAAAGCTTAGAAAGCAATATATTTGATCATTTTCACCCAAAATTAGAACTTCATGCCCCTAAGACACAAGCCTAAATGATGTTGTTTGTGTTGCATTAACCTTAAGCTATAATATGGCAAAAGTAGATTATAGGAAATCACAAAAACCAGTTATAACATTAGCAGCAGCTAGCAGGAGTATTTTGGCAAGCAATCACTCTTACAGATTGAGTTATAATCATTGAGATTATGGCCTGGGCCTGTGTGAGTTTAGACACAATTCGCATATAAATACATGACTTCAAAAATAACTACCGTATTGAAAAATGGCCATCCCACAAGATATTTTATTTGAGGGCTGATGGTCCTCTCGTTTTGCCTTTTGCCCTTTACTTAACATATCTGTGAAGGATGGGAGAGCCCCGGGGTTGGAGGGGTAGCTGGAGATCAGTTGGTTCAACTCTACTTCTCCTGTTCTACACAACTGTAACTGTTTCTACTTGGCAATACAGTATACGCTAGATTTAGGATCTTCAGAGATACTCTCTCATTGAATAGCTGGGCCGATACCCAACAGTTTTCTGGGTATTTTGAATTATATTATAAAAGTGTAAGATAGGGGCGCCTGGTGGCAGAGTCTGTTAAGCATCCGACTCTGGATCTCAGCTCAGGGCATGATTGTGAGATCGAGCCCTCTGTGGAACCCGGCTCTGGACATGGAACCTGCTTAGGATTCTCTCTCTTCTCCCCCTCTGCCCCTCTCCTCCTACACACTCTCCCCACTCTCTCTCAAATAAATTAATCTTTTTTTTTTTTAATATATAAGATAATGTTCCTGTTTTTGAGAAATTTATGATCTCACTGGAAACCCTGGACATACATTTAAGCAGCTGTTAGCCATTCTAATTGGTGGCAGCCAGAGCAGGGGGTGATGAAAGCACACATGTTCATCTTATTGCCTTCTCTGGTATCCTTCACAGCAAGCAGCTGATATGAGGTATATAACGTACAATGTAGATGTTGCACTAGAAGAACACAGATAACATAGCCCTGGGCGGGAACATAAGGGGCCATGTGCCTCATAGTAATAGAAGGAGATGTTCAAAATTAGAAATAGAAGGAATAGTCATGGGGATAAAAGTAAAAACCATTTATTTAGCATTTATTATATTCTAAGTATTCCTCCATATATTCACTGACTTTATCACTACAATATCCATAAGATAAATAATAAAATTATTATATGGATAAATGAACAGAGGCTCAGAGGCATGTCTGCCTGAGGTCCTACAGCCAGCACAGACAGGGGCTGAGATTTCATACCAAACCTATCCAGTTTCTAAACCTACACTTTAATCCCAACTCCTCAGTCCTGTTATTTCCAAGATTCTACAAACATGTTAACACAACTATGATGATGCCTTGTTCGATTATGAAATATAGCAAAGCTCATAAAGTATACAGACATTTCTACAGAAATTTTACTGATATCTAAGTATGTAATAATTTTCTACTTTTCAATATTAATATATGCTAAAGACTATTACTACAGCATCTTCAAGATAATGAGATAGAGGACCATAAGATATACATTGTATTTAGTTTCTGAAGGTTCATATCATTCAGAATACATTCATAACTGGTAAATTGTTTAGCTATTTTATTAAGCTCTGATGAATGGAACACTGAGATGAATTCGAGATATTTAAGCATTGGGATGGATGAATTCAGAGTTGGTGGGTGAAGGCAGACACAAATCTGATATATTTAGTGGTCCTGTTATAAGAAAAGGACTGTAAACAACATCTACACGCATTTCAGGTACAACTTTGAAGTAGGAACAAATACAATGGACTCTACCTTCAGTACAAGGAAAGCATACTTTTTAAGGACCCACCTGCTGCTTGAAGAAAGTCAGTTGAAGGTACATTCACTTCTGGATGCAGCAACTAATTCTTGTCATGCCTGGGCGTGTTCAGCCCAATTCCATAGTGCCAACCTTATTTAATTTTAGATTATTACATTTTAGAAGGAACCTTTTGCTTTACCTACCCACCTTCCGGCACTTGCAGCGTCCCATCAGAAGTCAGACACTACTTATTAAAAGCCAGTTTCTACAGACGGGATCTGGAGATTAAGGCGGACTGAGGAGAAGGAATACATGGGGCCACTTAGAGAACAAAGGAAAGGCTAAGCTTCGGCCTCAAAAATCCTGCGTAAGCCTCCTTTTCTAAAGGATGTTGAAAATGACATTTCACGTGGAGAACTTTCCAATTCTCGTAAGGAAATGAATTTCCATTTTTTCCTAAGAGATTATAGAAGTTCAACAGGGAAATAAGGAGAATGCAAGGTAGGCAAGCCTGGTGCAAAGGGCAGCAGCAAAGGCAAAAGAAGAGGAAGTTAACTTGTTTTGGCAACAGTTTTGTATTGGACTTTGAGGCATCTTTCAATTCCTTAAAGCACAATACTCATTGGTGTAGGGAAGTAAAAAAAAAAGAGCTGGCAAAACCTTAATTTCCTGAGTCTTTCGGTCACAGGAAGTCTTCACAAGTTTGAGCTTTCTAGGCTATTTACATGCACGATTTGGATGGTAAAGGTACAAGATTCTTTTTTTTTTTTTTTTTTTTTTTTTGAGAGAGTGAGGCAGTGAGAGAGAGAATGAGCGAGGAGAAGGTCAGAGAGCGAAGCAGACTCCCCATGGAGCTGGGAGCCTGATGTGGGACTCGATCCCGGGACTCCAGGATCACGCCCTGAGCCGGAGGCAGTCGTCCAACCAACTGCGCCACCCAGGCGTCCCGAGGTACAAGATTCTTAAAGTCATTTTACAAATGAGAAAATGATGGCAAGAGCAACTAAGAAAGAAACCTGAATTTACTCAATGAAAAGTGAAAAGAAGGCCAAAGCACTTTCTAGAATAGGTTCCTAGTTTAGTTTAGATAATTACAGTGCCTTGGAAACATAAGGTTTGTAACAGGATGACTTAATGAGACATAAACTAGTGTACAGTCTTTGCTGCTACGGATCCCTTTGCAAATGACTGTTAGAAGAGTTTTCACTCTCCTTCCTTTTCCCCAGGCATAGGAAAGGCAGGAAGACCCCAGTGAGTTTGAACACTGGCCTCCCTCACCCCTCCTTGAGGCCAGAGCTTCTAGAGGCCAGGGAAGGGGGACACCCGATAAGGACAAAGGAGGCTTCCTGAGATGCTAATCAGGGGAAGGGTGGGTTGATAAGTTCCAGAGAGGTGGCTCAGTTTTTAGTGCCTGGCATTAGAAGTATCAGATCGTAGGAGGGCAGGCAATTATAAGGATGCCACGGGAGATCGTGCAGGCAGCAGCTTACGTTCTCCGGAACTAGCCTGGCACAGAGGGAGTCAAAACTCCAAGGAAACCATCTACTTTTGAATTTGGGCAGAGTGTCTTACCAGAAATCCTTTTTCTGATTTTCCTGGACTGACAGAGACTGGTTACATTAGGGGAAAAAAAGTTGGATGAGAAAAACATACATTGTTGTCTCAATATTTATCTCCTAACTTGCAAACAGAAAACTGTCACACACAAAAAAGAAGTTTTACTGAAAACACTCACTACCTGAGAAACAGTACTCCAAATTACTGTACTAAAAAATTTTCCACATTTTCCAAGTCTGATTCATAACATGAATGTTCAACTGGAAAAAACAGTTAAATTTCTAAGAAAAACTTTCACAGAGGGAAGTGTATATTAACATTATAACCAAATACCACACAGTTGGCTGAAGTTGAGGGAGAAGTGTTTTGTGATGAATTATGGAACAAAAGATATCCACGTCTAGCGTTTAGCAATTAATCTCTTAAGTCCTTGGCCAAAGTTTCTCTTCTCATCCAAGCTGACAAATGTGTTTTGGGATTTGATAGCCAGAAAAATCCTTGGGAGGTATTTTAAGAGTAATTTTTCTTAAAGAAGGCAAAAGAGTAAGGAAGGCAAGGTGAACTGCCTTCAGTATTTCTTTGATATGCTTATCTTTTTAATAGGATAACAAGACACTGATCTGCAACAACACAATTTAAATGGAAATTTAAGATATATTAAACATTTTGTTGTCTTTCAAAATAGCAGTGCAGGAAACCTAAAGATTTCATCAAGTATAATTTAACCTTTTCTTGATGACCCAAGGTCAATATTATAAATTACCTATTAGTTATGTGATCTTGGGCAAATCTCCTGAACCTTCATTGTCCTCATCTTTACTGTGGGAATGATAGTATTTATCTTACAGAATAGTGGTGATGGATTAAATGAGATCATCCCTGCAAAGCACTTAGTATAGAGCCCTTTACACTATTAAGAGACCCAAATTGGTAGTTACTGCTTCTTTTTAATATCTTTCTCTGCTCTTGATTGTGACCTAGAAAACTGAATTGACCTGTTAAGTTTAACTTCTGAAGCTACCACATAAAATTTAAAACTTATATTTTTAGGAAAAAAGATCTAACTCCCTTTCTTCCAATGTGGTGGTAGACTTGAGGTTAGAAGCAGCCCTCGGTATAAAAGGCCAAAAATGCTGAATAAATATTTTTAAAAACTTAAATACACTGAATTGTCAGGAGAATAACCAAATCCTATGAGGTAGGAAAGAATTCTGAAACCCCTTGGTAAGCCAAGGCTGAAGAAAGAAAGACTTTTCCCCGAGGATTGTGCTCATCCTTGAAGGTCTGGACTAGAGCATGAGCTTGAACCTGTAAAATGCTGGGGGTCAGAGGACAAGCCTGGGGTCCTGTAAAATAAAAGGTTGGATCACAAGCCCTTGAGATACCCACCCCTTGCTTCTCTGCTATTTTCCCATGGTAAATGGAATTGGGAAAACACAGCCTTCCAGAGGAAGACAACAGATGAAGCTATTCGCCCGCCTCAGCCTTGGTTAGTGTCCGGCAAGGAGGGTGGAAGCAAAGGCACCTCTGAGAATTCCTAATCACAAGCCTACTCTTAGGAATGTTTGGGCAAAGAATTCATACTATTTATGGGACCTCACAAATAATCCTTTCTGCGGGAACATACTTTCAGCCCAGGCCTCCAAGAGCTCCCACAGATAAATACTAGGGAGAACGTGAGCTCAGAGTCATTATCACTTAACTACTTTGTGAGCACAGACAACTTTGAACATATTTCTGTGACTCAGTTTCCTCATGTAACAAATGTAGATGATAACAGTACTTACCACAGGGAGTCCTGAAAAGATTAAATGAGTTACTATTTATAAAGTGCTCAGAAGAGTGACTACCACATAGTAAATAACAAATATTAGCTATTATTTAATGATTCAGGAAATTATTCATGACATAAATGAAGAAAGTAGGGTTTAACATATACAACCCGATTCTGGTTTTGTAAAAACAACTGCCCTCTTTCTCTTTTAAACTGCCCTCCTTACATCCAAGCATGCCTGCAGAGAAAACACTGGGAAGGAAACATACCAAAATGCTTAACTCTGTAGGACAGGACTCTGGAAATTTATTTTCCTTTTATATTTTTTTAGTTTTTAAATTTCCAACAATCACTATATATTTCTTTTAAAATTAGAAATGCTTGGGGAAAAAAAAAGACTCCTGTTTCTTCTAGCTGAATCCCAGTATCCACCCCCCACCCATGCCACCATGCTACCATGCTCATTTTCTTCACAGAGACCCAATTTAGCCACATAATTGTCAGGTTAGTAGGTAAGATAAGAGAAGGATGTCTAAAGGAAAAAAAAAAAAAAAAGTCAGAAAGGAAAAATTGGCAGGTTCCCATGTCATAGAGGAGAGAAATAGTTTCAATATTTCCATGCAGACAAACAGATTGGCTAGTGATGGCACTCATGTTAAAAGCCAGCAGAGGTTTGGGGGTAAGGAAGATGAGTTTTCATCCCCTTGGGTTTAACTTGCTTAGCTTTTGTGATTATGGCCTACAAAGTCAATATGTCCTACATGTATAAAGCCAAGTTTTTGAATGATAAGGGCAAGTGACACAGTTATGTCTGAAAACAAAGTCTACTTTAAAAATAAGACATGATTTGAAGAAGGAATAATAAACCAAAATCACCTTTCTTATAATTTAAATATATTTTAGTCTTTATGAATCAATCTACTGTAACAAAAATGTCCCAGGAGTGCTGTCATATTTTCTGCCTGCCCAGCACCTTCTGAACACCCTTGAAATGTTTGAAGAATTTCTTTCTTTATTGGTCCTACTTTCCTAGGTCAGAGCCAGAAAACTTGTTTCCCCGTCCTTCCATGAAGCCAGGGCAGCACCATGGGAGTAGACTCCACCAACCAGATGCCATGCTCAGCACTTAGCTTGGGAAGTAAGTAACTTGAGGAGGAAATAATGGAGAATCCATCCTCCAGTGACCATAGAGGGAAGTATCAGACTTTCTGAGGGTAGCAGGGTAGGGTTCCTGGATAAGTGATGTAGTCATGTTTTCCCTTAAATAACCTGGTTGGTGTACTGGGCTCTGTTCCTGGCTGCACAAGTAACTACCAGATAGCCTTTAATAAATTCTGCTTCTGTTCCAACTAGCCAGAGTGGATTCTGTTTTTTTTGTTTGTTTGTTTTGTTTTGTTTTGTTTTTCCAATTTATTTATTTTCAGAAAAACAGTATTCATTATTTTTTCACCACACCCAGTGCTCCATGCAAGCTGTGCCCTCTATAATACCCACCACCTGGTACCCCAACCTCCCACCCCCCCTCCACTTCAAACCCCTCAGATTGTTTTTCAGAGTCCATAGTCTCTGGATTCTGTTGTTTTAAAGAATCCTGAAAATATGAGGAATGATGATAGCAGCCTCTAAAACATGAAGACTAATAGATGACCCACACAATTACAAAAACATAATAATGTAATATATAATATAACAGAAATAAAATAAAATACTAGTCTTTCACTGATTGATTGGTTTTTTGTTCCTACTAGACACTTAATTCTCATTTACAGGTGGGCAAATTTTCCCAAGATCACACAACTTGTAAGCACATGGTAGAACTGGTATTCAAATCCACATATTTTCGGCTCCAGAATCTGAAATCTTATAACTGACATAAACCTCTCCCCTGACACAAGCCAACAGGGGATATAAAACAAACATCCAATGACACTTCAAAAATACTTCCTAAAGAGGGAAATCCCAGTGTGCTTTACCCAAGCCCTTTTTCAGGCTTTTCAGTTCAGTCTACTGTGACTTCTAAACTTAAACACAGAAATGGAATGAAATCCATGCAAAAAGTGAACAAGAATGTGAAATTTGGTCAAATGCTGAAATGGATCCTGGGAACCAAACATATGAATGACTTTCCTTTTAAAGCCAATTCCTAACAATCACTAAAAACAAAACATTCTACAAATCTCTCAGGGACATCTGAGAACATTATTAATGATGTTACATATATCATAGAAAGCAGAGGAATAGGAAATAATATGAATTTTTAAAAAACAGTTCAACTGATTCCTGTCATCAGCTCTCTATTGCAAACTGCCACATCAACATGGTAAATTAGCAGATGTATTGGCAAACTTCAAAAGATCTTTTAACACCTGTTTTAGGGAGACCAACTACCTTATATTAGCCCCTCCACACATTTAGAAAACAAGATTCATTTACCAGGTCCGCTTAAATCTTAAAACATGAATGCATTCGGTGATAATTTTATTTTGCAGAGTAGAAAGAAACACAAGGGAGCTTCTAGATGTTGGCTCTCATTATACTTCCAATTATTTCAATTATTTCAGATTATGCATAAGGCAATTCCTCCTTTGACAAAATGTTGGATAAAGATATCCAGGGGAATCTAAATAGCAGCAGTCTTTGTACATATGGTAAATTATGTTCTTGGGGGGAACAAAAAGCTCTAAGTTAGGGGATGTAATATGAATTTGATTTTCTTATGGAGACGCTACTGTAACAGAGTCTTGCATAACTGAACCTAATCTGAACTTTATATATAATGATTATAAACATCTAATTTAATCAACTGTTTTGCATTATTTCAAACATAATTCCAAAAAAACAAAATGGCAACCAAAATAATAAAACCATGCCTACTATGATTCCTGCTTGATTTTATGGTAAAAACCAGAAATGGCATAATCAGAAACACAGAAATAATAAATCTTTCTTTGGGTCAACATAAGATGTCCAATTAGCCTACAAACCAATAAACGCTTTCTAAAGGCTTTTCTTACTTCATAGGAATGAGTGGCTTTTCAATAGCCATGTTGGTCCTGCATGACCTTGGACCCTGATCATTTCGGATAGAGATAAGTTCTAACCTAATAGAACTGTCTATCTTTTCACAGAACTAAGACTTTTTGGGGGGAAAAAAAGGGTAACTTCACACTTTTTGAGAAAATATCAATTTTGCTAAGCTTTTTTTAATAATTAAAGGCCTAACATATTTCCAATTCCCTTAAGATTCTAGCTCTTCAAAGCCATTAGCTATTCTTTGAACACTGATGAGAAGGTGCTGGAGTCTTTAAAAAGATGAAGATAACCAACATTTACTTCATCAGTATTCTTCCATCCACCCTTCCATCCCTCAGAATGTGAATTCACACCATTATAAGCTCCAAGGCTCTGAAATAAACAGTGGCCAAACTGAAAGACAATTAATTATGGTGTATACATGAAAAATTTCCACCTCTGCTGCAAGGCTTACGTTATCTTATATATTATAGTAATAAAGGAAACTGCACTCAGTCTCGTGCCTTCTTGATTTGTAACCAGCTACCTCCTGGTACCAACTCTCAAAAGGAGGTTGGACATCCTCTTTTCTAGTTAGCACCAGTATGTTTCCTTTCTTAAGGCTCTAAGGATAAGCCTTAGTTTAGTCCCCCATCTTGTGTGGAATATATTTACTTTATTTTTTTGGTTTGCCACCTGATATTTTAAAACTTTAGAGAAAAGCTGCAAAAACCAAACCAAACCAAACCAAAACAAAAACGAGCATACCCATATGCACCTTACCCAGCTTCTCCTAATACTAACATCTTATAGAGCCACAGGATAATTATCAAAACCAGAAAATTAATATTTGTACAATATTATTAACTACAGATCTTATTCAAATTTCATCGATTTTTCCACTATCATTTTTCATTTGTTATATTTACATTCCTTATCAATTTGGGGTTTGTTGTTATGTTTGGTGTGACATATAGATCTAATTTTGTCTTTTTCCAAAAAGCTATCCAATTGTTCACATCAGTATTATTTGCAATAGTCAAAAGATAGAGATAACCAAATATCCATTAGCTTATGAACAGATAAATAAAATGTGATATACCCATACAAGGGAATATTATTCAGAAATAAAGGAGACTGAAACACTAATATATGCTATGACATAGAAAAACCATGAAAACTATGCTCACTGAAAGAAGCTGATCACAAGAGATTACACTGTCATCATTTTTTTAAAACCCTGCAATTTCAATTCATATGTCCCTTTCCACCAATGGGTTGTTAATAAGAGAATTTATTAATATCTATGTAACAAAGGCTTTCCACTTTTTTGTTTTTGTCGGTAAACTATGGCTTTTAGCATTAAAAAGTGTCCTTTATGGGCGACTGGGTGGCTCAGTCGTTGAAGCATCTGCCTTAAGCTCAGGTCATGATCTCAGAGTCCTGGAATCGAGTCCTGCTTTGGGCTCCTGACTCAGCAGGGAGCCTGCCTCTCCCTCTCCCCCTGATCATGCTCTCTCTTACTCTCTCTCAAATAAATAAATAAAAAATTTTTAAAAGTGTCCGTTAGTATGTTTAATGCTCTGCGGCTTACATTCTATGTTGTCTGGTATCAGAATCACTACCATTCCTTTTTGTTTCCATTTACATAATACAAATAGAATTCCACCTTTGGTTATCTTTTCTTTTTAGAATATTTGACTCACTGTTAGATCTAGGTCTCTGATACAGCATACTTGGGTTTCACATTGCAAGTCAAATTCTAAATCTTTTTCTTTTAATAAGTAAATTAAGCCCATTCATATTTATTTTTAGGACTGATATGTTTAGTCACACATCTATCATGATATTTTATAACTATGAATTAAAAATTCTTGTTTCTTTCCCTAAAAGAGGCATAGACTGGTATTTAGGATCTGGTTACTACATTTCTCTTTTGGTGAGGGGTATTCTTTATCACCCACTTACTGTCTATTCAAAAATGATTTTTTTTCTATATTCCTCTTTCTCTATCCCTTCTCCTCCCATTTTTAAAGTTACATTATTTCACTTTGTCACTGTACATAACATTTGTGTATTAGTCTTCTTCTATCATGCCCATCTCTCTTCTACTCTTACATGAATATCTATATGTATTTAAAGGCCATGATCAATGTTAGTCCTATGCTGATAATTTCTCTGTCACTGGTTAGGAATTCTCTAGTTTAGAGGTCAGCATATTTTTTTCTGTAAAAAAACCATAAAGTAAATACTTAGGTTTTATGGGCCATATGGTCCTTATTGTAATTACTCAACCCTGCCATAGTGTAGCAGAAAAGCAGCCACAGGTGGCATGTAAACAAGCAACTGTGGCTATTTACCAATAAAACTTTATTTACAAAAACAGATGGTAAGCACTGGTTTGCTGACCCCTGCTCTAGTACATTCTTTAAGAAGGACTGATAAATGCAGGACACCCTAAATTTTTATATGGTCAAAACTGTTTCAGTATTACTTTGATATCTGAAGGAGAGCCTGGTTGTATGCAAAATACTTGATTTATACCTTATTTGAGTGTATCTGTTGTTCTCTTTTTCTTTTTTCTTTTTTTTCAAATGCTGCCCCAAGAACCCTCTTACAATGTTGGTGGGAATGCAAGCTGGTGCAGCCACTCTGAAAGACAGTCTAGAGGCTTTTCAAAAAGTTGAAAATAGAGCTACCCTAAGACCCAGCAACTGCACTACTGGGCATTTACCCCAAAGATACAAATAAGCAGTGATCTGAAAGGACACCTGTATCCCAAAGTTTATAGCAGCAATGTCCACAACAGCCAAACTATGGAAAGAGTCTAGATGTCCTTTGAGAGAGGAATGAATAAAGGAGAAGTGGTGTACACACACACACACACACACACACACACACACACACCACAGTGGAATATTAGAGAGTCATAAAAAATATGAAATCTTCCCATTTGTCAGGATGTGGATGGAACTAGAGGGTATGATGCTAAGTGAAGTAAGTCAATCAGAGAAAGACAATTAGGGTAAGAGAGGAAAAAAAGAAACAAGACAAAAACCAGATAGGGAGACAAACCATAAGAGACTCTTAATCATTGGAAATAAACTGAGAGTGGTGGATGGGGAGGGGGTACAGGGATGAGGTAACTGGGTGATGGACACTAGGGAACGTATGTGATGTAATGAGCACTGAGTATTATATAAGTCTGATGAATCACACACCTGTACCCCTGAAATGAATACATTAATGTTAATAACTGAATTTAAATTTAAAAAAAATGCTGCCCCCACTATCATGTCCATTTGTAGATTTTTAAGTTTCATGCTATTCTAATTATTTTGCCTTTCCAAGTTATTTGATCTTTTGATCTAGGACACTAGAGTAATTTATCTTTATCCCTGAAATCTAAGATTTCGTCTGATATGTCTCAGA
The DNA here is from genome assembly GCF_020171115.1 of Neogale vison. Taxonomy (NCBI): domain Eukaryota; kingdom Metazoa; phylum Chordata; class Mammalia; order Carnivora; family Mustelidae; genus Neogale; species Neogale vison. The sequence continues at coordinate 46,522,842 of NC_058091.1, read as the reverse complement.
TTTGATCAGTCTACATTAACTTTCCCAAGTACCCAGTGAACTCTCTCAATGTGTAGAGAGATTCAGGTCTTTTTCTGTTTCTGTAATTTATTTTAAATTATAGTTTTAAATATTATCTCCTTGTCATTGTTTTGTTTCTGGGACTCTGAAAAACTTTTTTAAATGACTTCTTTGCTTATCTTTGATTCTCATTTCTCTTGAACCTGAAGGGTGGCAGAATAAGGCACTCCAAAATATGCTACTTTAACATAAAAATTATTTTAAGTTAAAGCACTAGAAAAAGAGCAAATCAAAGAAAAACACATTGACCTTCCTTCTTTTTCTTAAAAAGTAGGATATGAAATTCCCAGGTGAAAGATGTTCTTCCTAAACCAGAAGGAAAGTAACGTTCTTATGAAGGACCAGAAACTGAGAGCAAAAAAAAATTTTGTGCAAACAGACCTAGTTAAAATAATTCTTACCTTCCTTTAGCCTCCTCACATAGTTTTTCTCAATTGCTTCTCTGTTCAACCTACTATAAAAGGATGTGGGTTTGATCATTCCTTTGGGGCTTCATTCTTTATGAGGACCTTTGTGTCATGCAAAACTTATCTAAATTTGTATGTCTTTCTCCTGTTAATCTGTCTTAGGGCAGTTTCTCAGAGCCAGCCAAAAAAACCTAAGAAGGCAGAGGTAAAGAAGGTCTGCCTCTTCACAGACCCTTATTTCCTTCTTTATGTCGTTTTCATTTTCCTGGTTATTTCCCAGTGTATCTTCAAACCCCTTATTAAATTTTCATTAGAGTCTATTTTCAATTGGGCACTTTAAAATTTATGCTTCATTTCTAAGACCATTTTGTCTTCTTCTTTCCATTTCCTTAGTTCAATCAACTCCTTTTTTATTTATCCTGGGTTTTGTCCATTTTGCATTTCTGACTCACAGTTGTTTTTCATATCTTCAAATGCTTGATGTCCTTAATTCTGTCTGGAGTGTGTACTTACACTTTTCTTTTTGCTTCATGGTCACTGTGCAGAGAAGGATTTTCCAGAATTGGAGGTTTTGATTTTGTGTTTTCTGATTTTCTGCGTAATTTCTCTACTGATTTTCTTTTTCTCATTTTTATGATATTGGAGTGGTTTTTTTCTTTTTTTCTTTTTTTTACTTAGCTATTTTGAAAGGAGCCCTTTTCTGTTAGCCTAGCAAAAGCCCAGGTACTTCAGTGGGTTTTTCTGTCAGTAGGTTTGTTTTGGTGGTAGGAAAAAAGCTGTTGAGTTCTCTGATTATCTGATTCTCTTTGTCTTACAGAATCCTAAATCCACCCCCGTGTTCAACCAGCTTTTCTTTTCTCCTTCATGTAACTGCTAAAAAGCACTTCTTTTCTTTTTTTTTCCCCTCCTCCAGAAGCTGTTTTCCCCCTCCTCCAAAAGACTGCCCCAGTTAAGTAACGTTTACTCTTTTAAATTATTACCTTTTAAACTGTGCCTGTCTTTTAAAATGTTATACCTGGTACTATATGTCACCTGACCCTTTAAATCACACGTATTTCAAAATCTCTTTCCTATACTCCACAAGCTCTGATCTGCTTGGACACTTTCCCAGCATTTTAAAATTTAGGCTGGATTTAACTTTTCTAGTGGTCATTCAAAATCACCCTTAGGCACTTTTGCTAGCCTCTGTCTTCTGTCTTCTTTGTAGTTTTTCTTATTCTGCTTTTGCTCACAAAAAGCCTTATGGCAGAGTGGAGGTGGGAAAGAAGTATAAGGAATTGAACGCCAAAACTTGATTTTTTTTCTATTTACTCACAGTTATTTTAACTTTTGGCATTGTCCATCTCCAAATATGTGTGGAGAGCTTGCATAATTGGGAAGTTGTTTCATATTGTTTTCAGTTTGTGAGATGGATTACTACATAGCTACCATTATTTTCTGCTAGCCGGGAAATGTATAGAACACTTTTTGACTCTCCAGAGGATGGAGAAAGAGCAGGATGCAAATTTTTCAATTTAAAAAATGACCAGTTTAGGGAAAAAAGCAGGGCTCCAGCTGACTATTGCCAAGAATGTGGCAATATGAGAAGAAAACATTTAATTCTGTGTATACAGAGTCCAACTCAGGCTGTAACTTCTCTCACTGTCTCTCAACACCTGCCAAAGTACAGTTTTTGTTTTTGTTTTGGGGGCAGAGGAAGGACACAAAGTGGCTTATAAAACTAATAAAAAGCATCATATCCACAGTGACACCCTCCAAGCCCTCAACATTATGAAATGAAAGAAATAATTAACAAAAGACATAATATAAGAAACCCTTGTACATCCAGAGCAAGTTTAGTTTAAATGGGTTTTAAAAAGCACCTAAACACTAACTAGCAAGGCACACTGTAGGTACTATCACTGGGTTAAAAAAGAAACAATAGTTAAGAAAAACTGAAAATACAGCAAATGGTTGAGCTAGCTCTACTATCATTAAACACAATTTCCTTTCCATTTCACACAACTCTAAAAGTAAAAACAAAGCCACAATCCATTTGCTTCTAGAAACTACTCTGCAATTTGTGACCTGAACTGCTGACAACATTTAGCAGACAACTAAAAAATCTGGGGATGTGTAATTTTATCATAACCTAACATATTTCATTTCCTCCCCATGCCACCCACCCATCCTCAACAACTCTGACTTCAAAGATAGAGAGTAGTGGTAAAATGTGATACCAATTACATTAATTATAAAAATGGTCACACCTTGCCTTTATTCCTTACAAAGTGCTTTCAGACAGTAAGGGTAGCTATTCTCCTACTACAGATATGAAAACCAGGGTTAAGTCATAGAAAGCCAACAATGACACTAAAATTCTAAAACACATGAGAAATCAAATCCTAAATAGCACAATATTAACAACTAGAAGACTGAGCAGCTGCAGACAAAATTAAAATTATGAAACAAATGAAAAAGACTTAAGGGCATGTGAATTTCAAATTCTCATTAAGACTTTTGAAACTTGGTATCTTGGAAATAAAAAGTATATATCCATTGAAAGAAAACTCAATAATGGGGATAAACACCAGAATGAGTGAATTGGAAAACCCACTACTGAGAGATTTATCTTGAATTCAGGTATATATATTTGAAAAAACATTTAAGAGACAAAGGAGAATAGCTTGAAAGACTCCAATATATGTCTCATAGGAGATAAAAAGAGGAAATGGGAGGGGAGGGATAATGGAAATTTACTATACAACTGTTAACAGCTTTCCAGAACTAATTAAAAACAGGAGTCCTCAGATGAAGTGGTCTCAGAGTATTAGGAAGAAAAAAAATTTTTTTTTAAATCTACACCTGGACATCACTATAAAAATACAGCACATCAAGTACAAAGATAAAATCTTACAGACTGGTAGGAAAAAAAGGATGGATTATCTTCAGAGGAATAGCAAATAATTTTACAACAGCTGTCTTATCAACAGAAATAGATGGCAGAAGGCAATGAGTGATAGATCTTCAAATTGAAAAGAGGTATAGAATGCTATACCTAGCTTAGTGATCTTTCAAGACTGTGAACAAAATAAAGACATTTTAGACACAGAAAGACTAAGAGAGTGTGCTATTCATAAGCTGTCAGCGAAAGCAATACTAAAGGATATGGGATTTAAGAGAAAAACAAAAAGCACGACAACTGATATGTATGTATGTAATGAACATTAAAATACTTAAAACTAATAATTAACTTATTTGTTTTTAAGTGAAACAAATAAAAACAGTAGACAATAATGGGGAGGATGTGGTGTGAGGGGGAAAATGTGCTTAATAGAGAGTTAAGGAACATGTTGAGGAAGACACAGAGAAGAATGATCCTGAGCTCACCTTGTGCCATGGATCCACCAAGGCAAGTACATCCATTATAATTAACTCTGAAAATGAAGATGGGCAGAAAGGACCTTCCACACCTAGTCAGAGGGAGAAGGCCACAGAGAAAAGGATATGAGGAGCAGAGACACAGATGGGAACCAAACCCTGGATGACTACCCAAAATCTGGAGGGATATCACAAACAAGAGAAGTGGGGATCAGACCCACACTGGGCACTCCCAACCCTGGGGATCTGCACTGGGAAGATGAATCCCCATAACACCTGGCTTTGGAAATTAGTGGAGCTTAAATCTAGGAGAGCTAGTGGATATAATGAAATTGAGTCCCCACCCTTAAAGAGCTCGTGCTAAACTCAGCCTGAGACACAGCAGAGAAGAAGCAGTTTGAAAAGTCCCTGGGGTATAGGTGAATGAGATTTATAGACTAATCTTACATTCATGCAAGACGGGCAGTGATCTGTAGGAGACTTCTCTAGGCATGTCCATTTCTCTTGCTCTCCCCAGATGTTTGCAGAAGCCAGTTCTAACACTATCCATCTATCTTGCAAGCACCAAATGCCCCACCTGGCATTCCCAAGCAGACTCACTTCCAATGTGACTGTGCCCTGGGAAGGCAGGGAAGATAATTTCACACAACAGTGTGCCCACAGTTCCAGCTTCCTGTGCAGAGACTAAGACCTACCTTCTATATACCTGCAGCTGTGGCAGAGTCTAATTGCACACAGCCAGGCTAAGGACTGGCCTCACCCACCAATGAGCCCCTGCTGTCACAGCCAGGCCTCTCAACAGTGTAGGGAGTGAACTATGCCTAGTGTGCCCACAACAGGCAAATCAGTTTACTGCAGCCTCCTGGGCTGAGCTCCACCACAACACGAGGGCAGACACAACTCAGAAAGGGACCACTGGAGCACCTGGTTCTAGTGACTGGGGGGATTGTACTACAGGGCACCAGAGGAACTCTTCTATAAAAGGATACTACTTTCAAAACCAGGAGATATAGCTTATTCACCTAAAATACAGAAACAAACGCAGAGTTAGACAAAATACAGAGACAGAGAAATATGTTCCAAATGAAAGAACAAGACAAAAATCACAGAAACGAACTAAATGAAATGGAGATAAGCAATATGCCTGATAAAGAGTTCAAAGTAATGATCATAAAAATACTCACTAGACTTGAGAAAAGAATGGATGAACTCAGTGAGAACATCAACAAAGAGATAAAAAATATAATAAAGAAGCAGAGCTGAAGTGAAATGAAAACTACTCTAGAGGGAATCAACAGCAGATTACAGCATGCAAAATAATGAATCAATGATCCAGAAGGTAATGGAGACCAACCAAGTTGCACAGTAAAAAGAAAAAAATAATAAAAATCGAGAAGAGGTTAGGGGAACTCCATGATGTCATCAAGCATAACATCATTCACAATATAAATAAGAATGACCAAAGTTAGTAGAAGGAAGGAAATAATAAAGATCAGAATGGAAATAAATGTATTAGAGATGAAAATAACAGTAGAAAAGAACAATGAAAACAAAAGCTGGTCCTTTGAAAAGATAAACAAAATTGATAAGCCTTTACTAGATTGAACAAGAAAAAAAATGAGAGAACTCAAATAAATAAAATCAGAAATAAAAGGATAGAAATAACAATCGAAACCACAAAAATACAAGGAATTATAAAAGAATACAATGAAAAATTATATGCCAAGAACCTGAACAACCTAGAAGAAATGTATAAATCTTGAAACACACAACCTTTTAAAACTGAATGAAGAAGAAATAGAAAATGTGAATACACAAATTACTAACACCAAAATTGAACTGGCAATCAAAAAACTCTCACCAACAAAGGTCTAAGACAGATAGCTTCATAGGCGAATACGGTTTTTTAAAAACAAACAAACAACAACAACAACAAAAAACAGTATTTTTGTATAATATTCTTCTTTAAAATAGGTTAAGGATGAAACCGTCTGAAATCAGGACTGTATAATATACAAGGATAACCAGAGGGGGCCAGCGGCGGTCGCTCGGGGGCGCTGGCACCAGGCTGTCTCTCGGGCGAGCGGGGGATGGGGGACCAGGGCTCCTCTGCTGGGACCTAACACCCAGGCCCCACTAGCACTGGCACAGAGTGGGTCTCCGACCCTCTATGGAACACAGCAGTGTCCCCGTCCTCCAGCCCGGGGCCCTCGGGGTTCCAGAAGCGCCGGGAGGGGGTGGCGTGGCGGTCCAGCCAGAATAAGAATAAGAATAAGAATACCTATTCTCAAATTTTTCCAAAAAACAAGAGGGAGAAAAATTTTCAGATTCATTTCACAAGGCTAGCCCTACACTGATACCAAAACCAGACTATGACACTACAGAAAAAGAGAACTACAGGCCATTATCTCTGATGAAAAGAGATGCAAAAGCTCTCAATAAAATATTAGCAAACCAAATTCAATATACACTAAAAGGATCATTCACCCAACCAAGTGGGATTTATTTTAGGGATGCAAGTGTGATTCAATATTCGTAATTCAATGTGATACACCACATTAACAAAAGGAAGGATAAAAAAATCATGCAACTATCTCAACAGATGCAGAAACGCATTTCACAAAATAGCATTCATGATAAAAAATCTCAACAAAGGAGGTTTAAAGGGAAGATACTTCAGCATATGAAAGGCCATATATGAAAACCCCAGAGGTAACAACATACTCAATTGGGAAAAACTGAAAGCTTTTTCTCTAAGATCAGGAACAAGACAAGGATGTTGTTCCTTTTATTCTACATGATACTGGAAGTCTCAGCCAGAGCAACGGGATAAGGAAAAAAAAAGGCATCCTTATTGGTAAGAAGTAAAATTTTTATCATTTGTAGAAGACATGATACTATATAGAAAAAACTCTAAATACTCAACCAAAAAACTACTAGAACTAATAAATAAACTCATTAAAGTCACAAGATACAAAATCAATGTGCAGAAATGTTGCATTTCTATACACTAATAATGAAGTAGCAAGAGATTGTTAAGAAAACGATCCCATTTACAATTGCACCAAAAAGATTAAACTACCTAGGAATAAATTTAACCAAGGTGAAAGACCTATTCTCTGAAAACTAGAAGGCAATATGAAAAAAAATGAACATGGCATAAATGGGAAGATATTCCATGCTCACGGATTGGAAGAATTAATATTGTTAAAATGTCCATACCACACAAACCAATCTGAAGATTCAAAGCAACCCCTATCAAAATACGCTTAGCACTTTTCATGGAACTAAAACAACCTGAAATTTGTATGGAACCACAAAAGACCTCAAATAGCCAAAGCAAACTTAGCAATCTTGAGAAAGAATAAAGCTGGAGGTATCACACCCCCAGATCTCAAGATATATTAAAAAGCTGTAACAATCAAAACAGACACAAAAACAGGCATAAAAACAGACTCAGAGCAGTGAAATAGGATAGAAAGACCAGAAATAAACCCATGTATAAATGGCCAATTAATTTATGAAAAAGGAGGCAAAAATATACAGTGAAGAAAACAGTCTTTTCAAAAAAAGGAGTCGGAAAAAGCAGACAGCTACATGCAACAAATGAAACTGGAATACTTATGACTTTTAAAAAATAAACTCAAAATGTATTAAAGACCAACCTGTGAGACCTGAAGCCATAAAACTCCTAAAAGACAACATAGGCAATCATCTCCTGGACATACCCTTAGCAATGTATTTATGGATATATCTCCCCAGGCAAGAGAAACAAAAGTGAAAATAAACTACTGGGACTATATCAAAATCAAAAGTTTTTGCACATCAAACAAAACTGCCAATAAAATAAAAAGGCAACCTACTGAAAGGGAGAAGGTATTTGCAAATATATATCCAACAAGGAGTTAATATCCATAATAAATAAAAAAAATTTACTGAACTCAAAAAACCAAGCAATTCATTTAAAAAGTATGCAAAGGCTCAAATAGACATTTTCCCAAAGACATACAGAAGGCCAAGAGACAAATGAAAAGATGTTCAACATCACTGATTATCAGAAAAATGCAAATTAAAACCATAAGGACACATTACCTAACACCAGTCAGAATAGCTAATATAAAAAAGATAAGAAATAATAAGTATTGGCAAGGATATAGAGAAAAGGAAACCCCCCTGCACTATGATGGGAATGTAAATTGATGCAACCACTGTGAAAAACAGTGAGAAGTTTCTTCAAAAAATTAAAAATAGAAATACCATATGCTCCAGTAATTCCACTACTAGGTATTCACTGAAAGAAAACAAAAACACTAATAAGAGAAGATATATTCACCTCTACATTTACTGCAGTGTTATTTACAATAGCCAAGATGTGAAATTAAGCCAAGTCACCAATAGGTGAATGGATAGAGGAGCTTCTATATACAATGGGATATTACTCAGCCATAAAAAAGAATGAGATTTTTGCCATTTGCAAAAACACGGATGGAAAAGAAAGGATTATTTTAAGTGAAATAAGTCAGAGAAACACAAATACTGTATGATTTCTCTTATATGTGGAATCCCAAAACAAAACAAAACAACACAAAACAGACTTTTAAAAGTCAGAGAACAAAGCGGTAGTTGCCAGAGGAGAGATGGTTGTTGGGAGGCATGGACAAAACGGTTGAAGGTGACTAAGAGGAACAAATTTCCAGTTCTAAAATAAATAAGTTACAGGGATGTGAAGTACAACATAAGAAACATAGTCAATAACATTTTAATAACATTGTATGGTACCTAACCTAAATTGTAATAAGCACTGAGTAATGTATAGAATTACTGAATCACTACACTGTATACCCGAAGCTAATATAATAAAATAAAACCATAAATAAAATAAAATAAAATAAAAAAATAAAATAAAATAAAATAAAACCATATATCAACAATAAAAAATAGATAAAGTGTTGATAAAACTCTTGCCTGTTTGAAAGAAGTAAAGATATTGAACAATTTTGTTTTTGCTAGAAAACTATCTGTTCTATATATTTTAAAATTTTAAGAGCAACCACTACCAAGAAAATACAAAACAAAACAAAAAACCCTACACACTATTGCTTCCAAGAGAGCAGGTTTTTTTTTTTTTTTTGGATGAAAAAAATCAAGATAACAGAGAATAATATGAAAAAAGGAAGAAAAATATGACAACCAAAAAAATGTATACTATTCTCATCACACTCAAATATGCAAAGATGGTATACATAATTCCCACTATATAAGAAATTACAACCATGTAAGTGGATTTAACACATCTATTTAAAATAAAAATATCAAGAACTATGTCTTCTGTTTCCACTGGGCATCAGAGTCTTGCTGGGCTGAATCTCCTTCTTGTTGGTTCAGTATTTCTTATGAAGAACTGCAGTATAGAGCTTGAAGTTATTTAAAATACTAAATCATTTTATTTTACGTTTCCATTTTATTAACGGGATGTTGCAATCATTTTTAAACTAATAAACTTGTAAAGTGATTGGCACAAAAAATCCTTGAGCAAAAGCTGTCCAGTGACGTACAGAAAGTTATCTAATTTGGAGACTCTTAAAATTTTTGCTATAGTCATAACCATGGCTTTTGCATTGAAAGACTAATAGGAACTCTACATGTATTCATTCTTTTATAAAACCTGACTCTAATCAGTGTACCTCCATTTTATTGCCTTACCTGAATCAATCCTGTTTGGTTGATGATAGATTTTTTTTGTATACCCAAGTTTTATTTAAAAGTAAATTCTAGTTATTAAGCACTTTTAAAATGAAATCCAGAAGCACATTTTCTGCACAAACAAGTTACAAAATTCAAAAGTGTTTCCTATGCATTTGCTCTAAGTTTCAATTTTTAACTTTGTAAACCACATCAGAGAAACTTGGCACTTCTGCATTATTGTGTGTGTTTAATTTCTTTTTGTTCTATTTTGGTTAAGAGGACAGTAGAAAAATTTTCCGGAATTTTTGTTTACTTGGTTACATTTGTATAAAGTTCTGATTACCAGTTGCTGAGATAATAAGTGACCAGGCAGAATTCTTTAAAGCATTAAAGTTCCTTAAACCTAAGGCTAAATCTTGAATACATTATTGAATTCTTTAATATCCTGATGGTTAACAGACTGACAGCTGCACATTTGACATGCTTTGTTTTTGGGGGGTTTTATTTTTCATTCAGATTTATTTGGCAATGTACAGTAAATTTAGTAAACTTGCATCAAGTTTATGAATAAAGAACCATTTAAAAAATGTTTGCAATGCTCTGATTTCTCCTTAAAATATTAGTATAATAGCAAGACTTGCTGAAAAGCATCTGGCAGTTCAAATGGACAATATCTGAACATTTATTTCCTTTACAAATAATACCCAAGCTGAAGTTAAATGAGAAGAAAACAATAATTAAAGACCAGAAGGAAGAGAGTCAGAAACATTGGAAGTATGGACAAATGAAGTTGTTTATAAAGCTGTTGTTATGTACATATGTTGTGTACATATGTACAGTTGTAAAGAGACAAGAAAAGGCACCAGCATCTAAACATCACTCTGATCTTTTTGGGGGGAAGGGTGGTGAAGTGCAGCAAGAGAGGGAGAGAGAGAATCTAAAGCAGGTTCCATGCCCAGGGTGGAGCCCAGCGTGGGGCTTGATCTCACAACCCTGAGACACGACTTATGCTGAAATCAAGAGCTGGACATTTAACCAACTGAGCCACCCAGATGCCCCCCCCCATTAATTCTTTACTCCAATTTAGGTTGTGTTCTTTCATTACAGCTTCAGACAATGCACCAGAATTCTTCTGTATGCTACAGATTAATGCAATTGCCTTGTACTGTTGAAAGCTAACTCCAGATATTAACTGCATGAAGCCTCAGCTGAAGCTATAGACGTATGTTCCCTGCCATTCCAACACAATCAATCCTCTGCGACCATCACTCCCAGCTTCTAAACTAGTAAGAAGAAACTTGCTGGTCTTTATCTTTAAAGAGATGATAGTCTTTGATTAGATGCCAGCCTTGCTTCTTCGGGGGAACTTAGTTCATTCACAGTACTGTGAATCCTTTAACCACTGAAACTTAGCCATCAGTGGATTTCTAAGAAACCTGAGCTCTAGACAGGTGAGTGACTTGTACCCCATCATACTGATGCAGGTGGAATAGCTCAGAATCCAAACCCATCTCTCACCTCTATGCCAGGGCATCCCCCCGTGTCACTTATCATGTCTAGAAGGGCACGTTTGGAAAGGACAATAAAATAACTTCATTTCTCACAGTCCCTTTGGCCTGGTTCCCCAACACCTTTCCTGTTCTAAATCTCCTTGCTTTGCTGCAGCTCTAAGTTGTTGCTAGGAGGGCTCATGAGAGGTTCTTGGTGGAGGCTTAGAACAATGCCACCCTCCAATCCATCATACCCTTGAAGGTTGGCATCATTCCCAGACAGTTCTTTTCCCCTCCCATCAGCAAAGCTCTAGTGAACAACACACTAGCTTCTTCCACGGGAGAAGCAAGTTCAGTGATTTCAATTATGAGACACTTTATTTCTAAAAGCAGACATACAGCTTTAGCCACCTTTCCAAGGAAGCAAAACCTGACACCACGAAGCCACCTGATTGAACCACAGCTGTGCTAATAAGTGTGTGAGAAAGAACCAAGTCCTCTCCTTAATGGCTCCCGGCAAGGGGAAAGGTTCACATTTTAGACAACTTTCTTGGAATAACCACATTTACAAATAAACGCAAACACAAAAGCACTGGAAAATTCTCAAGTCACAAATGTTTCAGTGTGGACCAGGATCCAGAGTCAGACAGAGGAGGTGAACCCAAAAGCGGAAGAAGACTGAGGGGAGGGTGGAAGGCTGTCCAAAGGAAGCTTTCTTCCCCTTCCTTTTCTCTGACAGACAGCCCATCTGGTGGGGACTGTCCCATGAAGGAGTGACCTGGGTCTCTCAGGCAGGAAGAGAAAGCCAGGCAGATCTCTAGTGTCCTCATTCCCAATCTTTCCTTGGGGCTATTAGGAACGTCTTGTGACATGGACTTCATTCTTTTGGAGAGGAAAGAGAAACTACATAATGCGGCTTTATCTATGCCTTTCTTCAGTGAAATACTTTCAGGACATCCAGGAGAAACCTAGTCCCTTTAAGGAATAAAGTTGTATTACTCAGCCTTGGTGAATAAATTAGGAACAGCTGGGAAGAGACAAAATGACTCTGTGTACATCTACTTTAAAAGGAACATTATAATCTAATCCAGACTCCTCAATGTACAGATAAAGAAACCAGGACCCATACAGGTTACCTAACTAGACCAGCGTCACAAGTCCAGCTGGTGGCAGACCTAAGAGTACAAGCCACCTTGAGCATCCTTCCTCAGGATAAATGACTGTCCTACCAGACCATACCGGAGAGAGGACTCCAGAGGTTGTAGATCACCGAGAGAAGGAAGAAATTCAGGCTGGGAGACACTGGGATGATAGATGTTCATCCTGAATGACAGCGAGATGACTTGCAGAGGCAACTAATACCTGGATTCTACAAAGCACCCCAGTATGAAAGGGAGAGGTAATGGAAGAAGAAAAAAACGGAAAGAAGAAATACAAGCTTCTTGACGATTCACTTTACTTCAATAAGTAAACTTCAATAAGTGCAGACTGATAATAAAAAGTGAAGACAAGAGGAAGATAATTAACTTATTTGAGCTAGTGACCAGATTTTCATCATAATTAAAAGTTTTTTTTTTCCTTAACATTCACTGGGAGTAGATTCTATTATCATGTAAGTGTTTTTTACCTTGGTTCTGGAAAACCTTTATTAGAAACACTTTGGATGTTTGTTAGAATACAGATTCCTGGGCTCTCCTTCAGGGTTACTGACTCAGAAACTTGAATTTCAAAAAGCTTCCCATGGACACTGACAGATAAGAATCAACACCAGTCATAACCCCATCATCACAGAATTAGACATACCCTATTTGCCTTCCAGCCGCCCCCCACACCCATTTCAGAGTAGAAGTGCAGACCAGGAGTGCCCTTGGAGCCTGCCATGCCTTGCCATCAGGCCTCCTCTCCCCACCATGTCAGGAAGGATAGATGGACTCGTAGCATAGGCTACGAGTATGCATTTCCTTTAAAGTTGGGACAGAGGGTGAGTTAACATCCTAAAGCAAGCAAAACAAGAGATATTATTACTGACTTTCTGGGGCAAACCTCAATTCCTGCTTTTTCCAGTGAAGCCAAAGGCAGAGCACCCCCAGCCCAGTCAAGCTACCCAAACCCAAGTCTAGCAGCTCCTCAGATATAGACCAGTGTCAAGGAATGGTCTGGGAACTAACCTGCTCTGTTTACAACCCTAACTCCTTGGTAGGGACAGAAATCCGTGAGGAGCGAGGCACACGGCAGGGAACGTGGGAAGGGCGAGCGGCCACGGGCTGGCTCTCTGCCTGGGCCCATCCTCCGAGCTCTCCTGGGAATAAATCAGCATGGTAGTCAGGTAAGGAGGCAGAGGAAGGCAGAATCCACACTACAGAGCTGGATTAAACTAAGGATACCTGCTCATTTTCCCAAACCAAGAATGCCCTGCAAGGCAAAAAGGGATGAAGGAGGCAACATCCTTTTCACACTCAAATTGCTGAGCAATTCTCAGAAATCTGTTTTGAGGAGAGAATGAAAATAGAGCAGTAATCACTACCTTTGAGAACTGGATTGCCTCAACTCAACTCCTGATTATCTCTGGCCACTGAGGACAAAGGAATCAGCAGGAAGGAAAGAAGGCTGACACTTCTCAGGACATGAGGGTGCCAACACTATTCCCTTAATTCTCTGGAATGCATACAAGGATTACCAAGAGAGCCAAGCACAAATTCTAGCAAGTGCCTGCCCATCTTGATGAAGGTCTATCTACCTCCTGTTAAGTCTGCAGCAAGCTCTGGACATCTGCAATAGCTTACTGCCTCCCTTCTTATCCAGGTTCACCTAATAATAGGACCTTTATATAAAAGTACCCCAAGGCCCTTTAGCAGTCTCCAGGAAGATTGTCTTTATGCCAGAAGATGAAGCAAGGGAAAGAGCAGAATACTGCCACCAGTATCTCATTCCCAGCACTTCCAATGAGGCCAGTTTTATACTAAAATGATTTGTATTTGGGTATGTACATTGGCATGTGCATTTTCAAAGCACACATAAAACACACTAACAAGAATAACCCTACGATGCCGATGTTGGTTATTCACAGAGATTTCATTTTTTTTTTTTTACATTTTTCTGTACTTTCCAATTTTTACCATGAAAGTCATGATCTTTTCATAATGAATTTGTAAAATGTTACTTTAAAAGATAATAATGGGGACGCCTCGGTGGCTCAGTTGGTTAAGCGGCTGCCTTTGGCTCAGGTCATGAAACCCAGCATCCTGGAATGGAGTCCCACATCGGGCTCCTTGCTCAGCAGGGAGCCTGCTTCTCCCTCTGCTTCTGCCTGCCATTCTGTCTGCCTGTGCGCATGCTCCTCTGACAAATAAATAAAAAATGTTTAAAAAAAATTTTAAAAAGATAATAATGGCTATAATTTACTCAGAGATGAACATAGCATGCAAGAGAAAGATAAGGGCATTTGAGAGTGTGGTGTCTGAAAGTAGATGAAAAAAAAAGGCATAGAGATAGAAACCTCACTTTCTCTTCTCTGAAGCCCTTTGTTGCTACTGTATCTGTAAAGTTCTCAGGTCTCTGCCTCATGATTTCTTGGAGCCCCTATAGATTATATATTTCTTAAAATGTTTTAAATTAAACCACAGCATCCTTCAAAGTACTCTATGATCAAAACTTTTTACCTGAGATGCCAATAAATGGCCAACTGATTAAAGCAAATTTTTATGTGTTACTTTCCTTCCCTCTTCTCTCATGACAGAGGTCTTAGCAGTAGTGAAAAAGCAGAAGGATGGGAGAATTATTTGTAAAATTATTAACTTCTGAACAATTGAGAGGTTGAATATAGTTTTTACATCATAGAAATGATGAAATCCAACTACCAGTGGATTTCTTAAAGTTAAAAATCAAGCTACATACAGGTAACATAAATGAGATTCCTCTTCTCTAATCTGTCTACAGGTCCCTCATTTAAGATGCTTCATTGGCTTCATTCCGCTGCAGTGAAAAGTGTATGATTTCAAATCCATCTAGAGCTGAAAAATATCCCTAACCAACCCTAATTATCAGATGAACTCTATAAAGCTTTTTCTGTTTCTTCTTTTCTACATATTTTCATTACATAATTCAATCACACAGCATATACATGAAATTGTTAACCTGATGAAGCTCAACTTTTTTGCTAGGATCCATAATGCTTGGCAATGTTACTCATACTGTGCCCATGTTTGAAGGTTGTGGTTCTCTAAAGGATGATATTAATAAAAGAAAAACTTTTGCTGCCAGATGGTAAAAATAAGGTAATATAAAACCCAGGACTGTGAAAAAGGACCATTTACCCTTTTCTTTGATGAAATTGTCATGGGATGAAATAAATAACAGACTCAGAACCAGAGGACCTAGGTTAGCATTAAAATAAAAAAACATAGCCGTGCATATTAGCAGTTACATGAACTTGTCTAGATTACTTCCTTTCTATACCTTTAAAATAGGGTTTGTTGTTGTGAGGATTTAAGAAAGGATGATGTCTGTGAAAACATTTACAATTATTATAGAACACAGCAATCTACCTGGGGGAAACAAAGAAGCTTTAATTTGGGGACCTATGCCCTTAGAAATGCCACCCACACAGTTTGGAAGGCTGGGAGCAGCTGATGGAGGGGGAATTAATGAGGTAAGGTGTGGGAGAGGACAAAAAAGATTTCCTAGTTCAGGGCTTGAGGCAGTGGAACACTCCTTATCTCCCAGGTGAGTATAAGTTTCCAAGGAAGACTCTTCTTGGGAATTCTCTGTGGGAGTCAAACCATAAATTAGGAGAGACAGAAGAGTTTGGCCAGATGACTGCATCTATTAATGGAGCCCTCTGCCATGTTACTTAGTTATTCTATGCTTAGCGTGGAAGAGACCCAACTGCAGAAGAAATGGAAGCACGGTCAAACTGGGAAAGCAATGCTCAGCTGGGACCTTTTACCAAGAGTGCCAAAGGTAGGTCTTGCTTCTGATAAGGTATTTGGATTTTGTTCTCATTGCAACAGGAAGGTCGCGGAAGAATTTTAAGCCAAGAGTGACAGAAATCCATCCTTCCTCTTGGGGTGCAACAACTACAGTATGTGCTTAGCAATCAATCAGTGATTCTCAACCAAATCCTACATTCTGTTTGTTCATGGTCACACTATGGTACTAAGGCACGGTAACATGGTACAACTTAAAATTACAACAAATCCACCAAAAGATGTACTTATTGGCCTAAAAGAAATGTTACATTGTAACTTAAGAAGTTAAAATTTCATATATTTTAATAGCTCTAATTAATAAGGTAAGCCTGTCCTTTTGGGATCTGGCAGTGACAGTAGTTCAAGCAGGAGTGCCGTTTGAATCCCTAGAACCTAAAATAACATTTTTACAAAAAAGCAGCAGTCACTAAATTGGCCTGGAAAGTAAGAGAACTGGAAATGTAAAGATGGTATCTTTAACAAGTGTCATTCTACTATTTTACAGCTCTTGCCAATACAGCACTTTAAAAGATGTGCATTACAGTGAATTTTGAATTGAAAAAAGTAAATCCCCAATATGGGTAAAATTAGCAGCCCCACTCCTTGCCATTGTAATAAATGATGAAGTAGGTGTTACGAAGATGAAAAGGCAGAGCATCTCTTTCTAATCCTGACAGACATCTTCCCCTTCTTCACTGATCCTTTATCTTGCAGTGAAGACCTGCATAAGGAAGTCGGTTCCTGGTATGGTCCTGATAAGAACGCTTCTTTCTAGAGGTAGCAGCAGCAAGGACTTCATTGCTTTTGCAGACACTGTTCGTGAACTTGTGCCAAGCTTCTCTGAAGCTTGGAAACTGGGAAAGTGTCTGTGCTTCTGATTAATAATATTCGCAACCAGGCTGAAGCCAGAGGAAGTATAATCACGGGTGGGGAGGGAGTCAGTCACAGAGCTCCTGCCATTCAGCGGCTATGAGAGGGCACTAACACCGCTGAGCGCACACAGCCCTTTCGTGCCCAGGAGCTGATAGGAGCCTGAGCTGAGATCCGTCAAGGGATTAAGACCTCCTCTGTCTCAGGGACAATACAGGATGGGCCTCCTCTCAATTCCCCCCACACCCAGTTTAAATTACTCTTCTACCTTAATCTCTTTAAGACTCGAGGCTACTTTGTAGTAAAATTATTCTCAATTTATATCACACATGGATGATTATTCTATCTCCCTCATATGCTATAACATCCTCCAAGTCAGTCGTCTCTCTTGATCCCCATTCACCCATCATATAAACTTTTCGAACAGTACATGAGAAAGTGACTTAAATAGTAAATGTCTTACTGCTTTGCTCCCCAAAGATAACCACTATTAAGTTTCTTACATCTCCCTCCATAAATGTTTGTGGGCATGTACAAACTTTTATGTTATTCAATGTTCAATCCAATGAGCACAACTTAAAAAAAAATAGGGATTGATAACACAGAATTTTAAATCATTTCTGGTTCAGGGTAGTATATAAATAATTATAAGTAACTGCAAAATAAGGTGTGTTTGTGAACATCCCAAGGCAGATACAATCTGCCTCCATCTACCACTCACACCCCCTCCATCTTCCAGGACTTCAGCAAGTACTGAGTTTGGGTAGCAGGTGGAATTACCAGGTCAAAACCTGGTGAGTCCAGCTCTGTCTCTAACACGATGGGTATTCCCTAGCAAATTCACTCTCTGAATTTACCTCTCTGAATCTCAGTATCCTCTCTTACAAAATGAGATGGTATTTTCAGAGGTTCCTTTGAGAGTTCAGGATTGAAGCTGATAAATAAAACAGGTACACAAAGCCCAAACTATCAAACATAATATCACAGCTTCCCAGGAGAACATGCATGCAAATTAGACTGGAGCAGTTATTTAAAAAATATTTTTAATTGAGATATAATTGACATATGATGTTATATTAGTTTCAGGTGTACAACAACTTCACATTTATATACAGTACAAAATGATTATCATGAAGATAAGTCTAATAAACATCCAGCACCATCCCAGTTACAAAAATTTTTTTCTTGTGATGAGAACTTTTAAGATCTAATCTATTAGCAACTTTCAAATACACAATACAGTATTATTAACTATAGCCACCATGATGTACATTGTATCTCCAGAAGTGAGTTGTTTTATAACTGGAACTCTGTATCTTTTGATCACCTTTACCTGTTTTGTCCTCACCATATTTGTGAACTTGGGTTTCTTCGGTTTTGTTTTTTAGAATCCACATATAAATGAGATCATATGGTATGTCTTTCTCTGTCTTGACTTATTTCACTTAGCATAATCTCCTCTAGGTCCATCCATGTTGCCACAAATGGCAGGGTTTTATTCTTTTTTATGGTTGAATTGCATATATATGCCCCACAACTTTTTTGGTGGGGGGGGCTCTTCCTTTTGTTAGCCAGCTCACATGGTGAATGTATTCGCTTATTCCACTGCCCTGGCCCCAGCCAAATGTTTTTACAACATTTCGGTTGCACATTTTCACAGCGTTATAACATGAAAAATAAGGCTCTGCCTGGGTCTTTGGTTCCTGTCAAGAAAGGACTTTCTTTTTCTTTCTTCTTCTTTTTTTTTTTTAATAAACATATAATGTATTTTGGGGCACCTGGGTGGCTCAGTGGGTTAAACCCTCTGCCTTTGGCTCAGGTCAGGATCCCAGGGTCCTGGGATCGAGCCCCACATCGGGCTCTCTGCTCAGCAGGGAGCCTGCTTCCTCCTCCCTCTCTCTCTGCCTGCCTCTCTGCCTACTTGTGATCTCTATCTGTCAAATAAAATAAATAAAATCTTTAAAAAAAAAAAAAGAGTCACTTATGGTTTGTCTCCCTCCCAATCCCATCTTGTTTCATTCATTCTTCTCCCACCCCCTTAATCCCCCATGTTGCATCTCCACTTCCTCATATCAGGGAGATGATATGATAGTTGTCTTTCTCCGATTGACTTATTTCGCTAAGCATGATACCCTCTAGCTCCATCCATGTCATCGCAAATGGCAAGATTTCATTTCTTTTGATGGCTGCATAGTATTCCATTGTGTATATATACAACATCTTCTTTATCCATTCATTTGTTGATGGACATCTAGGTTCTTTCCATAGTTTGGCTATTGTAGACATTGCTGCTATAAACATTCGAGTGCACATGCCCCTTTGGATCACTATGTTTGTATCTTTAGGGTAAATACCCAGTTGTGCAATTGCTGGGTCGTAGGGCAGTTCTATTTTCAACATTTTGAGGAACCTCCAAGCTGTTTTCCAGAGTGGTTGCACCAGCTTGCATTCCCACCAACAGTGTAGGAGGGTTCCCCTTTCTCCACATCCTCGCCAGCATCTATCATTTCCTGACTTGTTGATTTTAGCCATTCTGACTGGTGTGAGGTGATATCTCATTGTGGTTTTGATTTGTATTTCCCTGATGCCGAGTGATATGGAGCACTTTTTCATGTGTCTGTTGGCCATCTGGATGTCTTCTTTGCAGAAATGTCTGTTCATGTCTTCTGCCCATTTCTTGATTGGATTATTTGTTCTTTGGGCGTTGAGTTTGCTAAGTTCTTTATAGATTTTGGACACTAGCCCTTTATCTGATATGTCGTTTGCAAGTATCTTCTCCCATTCTGTCAGTTGTCTTTTGGTTTTGTTAACTGTTTCCTTTGCTGTGCAAAAGCTTTTGATCTTGATGAAATCCCAATAGTTCATTTTGTCCTTGCTTCCCTTGCCTTTATGCCCCACAACTTCTTTATCCATTCATCCATAGTTGGGACGCTCAGTTTGTTTCCATATCTTGGCTATTGTAAATGATGCTGCAATGAAGTAGGGATGCACAGACCTTTTCAAGTTAGTGTTTTCATTTGCTTTCAATAAACATGCAGCAGTGTTATTGCCGATCATATGCTAGTAAGATTCTTAATTTTTTGGCCAACAGGTTGCTGTTTACCACAGGGGCTACACCAATATACATTCCCACAAGAGTGCACAAGGCTTCCCTTTTCAATACAACCTCACCATCACTGGTTCTTATATTTTTGATGAACACCATCCTAACAGCTGTGAGATGATAGTTCACTGTGGTTTTGATCTGTATTTTTCTGATGACTCGTGATGTTGACCATCTGTATGTTGATGTTGGCCATCTGTATGACTTAATTGGAAAAATGTCTCCACAGATCTTTTGTTCATTTCTTAATTGAAGTGTTTGGGGGTTTTGTTACTGAGTTGTAGGAGTTCTTTATATATTTTAGATATCAACCCCTTACAAATTTATGATTTGCAAATATTTTCTCCCATTCAGTAGGTCATCTTTTCATTTTGTTGACAATTTCCTTTATTGTGCAGCAGCTTTTCAGTTTGATGTAGTCCTATGTTTATTTATGCTTTTGGTGTCAGATTAAAAAAATCATCACCAAGACCACTGTCAAGGAACTTACCTCCTACGTTTTCTTCTAGGAGTTTTATACTTTCAGATCCCACACTCAAGTTCTTTAATCCATTTTGAGTTAATTTTTGACATGGTCCAATTTCATTCTTTTGCCTGTGGCTGTCCAGTTTTCCCAGCACCATTCACTGAAGAGACTACCCTTTACCCATTGTATATTCTTGGCTTCTCTGTCATAAATTAGTTGACCATATATATACATGGGTTTATTTCTGGGCTCTCTATTCTGTTCCACTGATCTATGTATCTGTTTTTATGCCAAGACCATACTGTTTTGATTACGATAGCTTTGTAATACAGTGTGAACTCCAGAAGCATAATATTTCCAGTTTTGTTGTTCTTTCTCAAGACTGCTTTGGCTATTTAGGGTTTTCTGTGGTTTTACACAAACTTAATAATTCTTTGACTATTTAGTTCTGTGGAAAATGCCATTGGAATTCTGATAAGGACTGCACCGAATCTTTAGGTTGCCCTAGGTGGAATGGATATTTTAATAATATCAATTCTTTTAATCCATGAGCACAGATTACCCATTTATTTGTGTCTTTTTTGATTACTTTCATTAATGTCTTATAGATTTCAGTGTGCAGGTTTTTTACCTCAACTTTATTTATTCCTAGGTATTTTATTCATTTTATCCAATTTATTATGATATAATTGGAAAAGGGATTGTTTTCTTAATTTTTTAAAGGTTTTATTTATTTATTGGACAGAGAGAAAAAAAGAGAGAGAGAGTACAAGCAGGGGAAATGGCAAAGGGAGAGGGAGAAACAGGCTCCCCACTGAGCAGGGAACCCATGCGGCTCGATCCCAGAACCCTGAGATCATGACCTGAGTTGAAGGCAGATGCTTAACCAACTGAGCCACCCAGGTGCCTCTTAAGTTCTCTTTTTGATATTTTGTTATTAGAATACAGAAACACAAGATGGCGGAGAAGTAGCAGACTGAGACTACTTCAGCTAGCAGGAGATCAGCTAGATAGCTTATCTAAAGATTGGAAACACCTGCAAATCCACTGGCAGATCAAAGAGAAGAACAACAACAATTCTAGAAACAGAAAAACAACCACTTTCTGAAAGGTAGGACTGGCAGAGAAGTGAATCCAAAGCGACGGGAGGACAGACCCTGGGGTGAGGGGCCGGCTCCCGGCAAGCGGTGGAGCAACGAGGCACAAAATCAGGACTTTTAAAAGTCTGTTCCTCTGAGGGACATCGCTCCAGAGGCTAAACCGGGGCGAAGCCCATGCGGAGTCAGCATGGCCTCAGGTCCCGCAGGGTCACAGAAGGATCAGGGGTGTCTGAGTGTCACAGAGCTTGCGGGTACTGGAACGGGAAAGCCAGCTACAGAGACAGAGCCGACAGTAAGCTCACAGCTCAGGGTTACCTTGAAACGGCCGCAGGCTCGGTGAGCTCGGAGCGCGTCCAGAGGTGAGGCAGACGGGAGTAACTAGGCGCTGTTCTCTGACGGCGCACTGAGGAGTGGGGCCCCGGGCTCTCGGCTCCTCCAGACCGGAGACCAGGAGGCCGCCATTTGTATTCCTGTCCTCCAGAACTCTATGGAAAGTGCTCAGGGAACAAAAGTTCCTGAGCAAACCTGAGCGGATTACTCAGCCCGGCCCCTGGTAAATGCAGTGCAATTCTGCCTGGGGCAAAGACACTTGAGAATCCCTACAAAAGGCCCCTCCCCCAGAAGATCAACAAGAAATCCAGAAAAAACCAAGTTCACCTACTAAGGAATGCGGTTTCAATACCAAGGAGAGCAGCAGAATTCCAGAGGAGGAGAAAGCAAAGCACGGAACTCATGGCTTTCTCCCTGTGATTTTTTTAGTCTTGCAGTTAATTTAATTTTTTTCTTTTTCATTTTTTTTTCTCTTCTTCTGCTACTTTTTTTTTAACTTTTACCCTTTTCTTTTTTAACGTTTTTAACTAGTTTATCTAATATATATATTTTTTCTTTTTTATATTTTTCTTTATTCGTTTTCTTTTTTTAAATTTTTTTCTTTTCTTTTTTTTCTTTCTTTCTTTTTGAACCTCTTTTTATCCCCTTTCTCCCCCCTCACGATTTGGGATCTCTTCTGATTTGGTTAAAGCATATTTTCCTGGGGTTGTTGCCACCCTTTAGTATTTTACTTGCTCCTTCATATACTCTTATCTGGACAAAATGACAAGGCGGAAAAATTCACCACAAAAAAAAAAAAAAAAAAAAAAAAACAAGAGGCAGTACCGAAGGCTAGGGACCTAATCAATACGAACATTAGTAATATGTCAGATCTAGAGTTCAGAATGACAATTCTCAAGGTTCTAGCCGGGCTCGAAAAAGGCATGGAAGATATTAGAGAAACCCTCTCGGGAGATATAAAAGCTCTATCTCGAGAAATAAAAGAACTAAAATCTAACCAAGTTGAAATCAAGAAAGCTATTAATGAGGTGCAATCAAAAATGGAGGCTCTCACTGCTAGGATAAATGAGGCAGAAGAAAGAATTAGTGATATAGAAGACCAAATGACAGAGAATAAAGAAGCTAAGCAAAAGAGGGACAAACAGCTACTGGACCACGAGGGAAGAATTCAAGAGATAAGTGACACCATAAGATGAAACAACATTAGAATAATTGGGATTCCAGAAGAAGAAGAAAGAGCGAGGGGAGCAGAAGGTATACTGGAGAGAATTATTGGGGAGAATTTCCCCAATATGGCAAAGGGAACGAGCATCAAAATTCAGGAGGTTCAGAGAACGCCCCTCAAAATCAATAAGAATAGGCCCACACCTCGTCACCTAATAGTAAAATTTACAAGTCTTAGTGACAAAGAGAAAATCCTGAAAGCAGCCGGGAAAAGAAGTCTGTAACATACAATGGTAAAAATATTAGATTGGCAGCTGACTTATCCACAGAGACCTGGCAGGCCAGAAAGAGCTGGCATGATATATTCAGAGCACTAAACGAGAAAAACATGCAGCCAAGAATACTATATCCAGCTAGGTTATCATTGAAAATAGAAGGAAAGATTAAAAGCTTCCAGACAAACAAAAACAGAAAAAATTTGCAAACACCAAACCAGCTCTACAGGAAATATTGAAAGGGGTCCTCTAAGCAAAGAGAGAGCCTACAAGTGGTAGAACATTAAGGAACAGAGACAATATACAGTAACAGTCACCTTACAGGCAATACAATGGCACTAAATTCATATCTCTCAATAGTTACCCTGAATGTTAATGGGCTAAATGCCCCAATCAAAAGACACAGGGTATCAGAATGGATAAAAAAACAAAACCCATCTATATGTTGCCTCCAAGAAACTCATTTTAAGCCCGAAGACACCCCCAGATTTAAAGTGAGGGGGTGGAAAAGAATTTACCATGCTAATGGACATCAGAAGAAAGCAGGAGTGGCAATCCTTATATCAGATCAATTAGATTTTAAGCCAGAGACTATAATAAGAGATGAGGAAGGACACTATATCATACTCAAAGGGTCTGTCCAACAAGAAGATCTAACCATTTTAAATATCTATGCCCCCAATGTGGGAGCAGCCAACTATATAAACCAATTAATAACAAAATCAAAGAAACACATCAACAATAATACAATAATAGTAGGGGACTTTAACACTCCCCTCACTAAAATGGACAGATCATCCAAGCAAAAGATCAACAAAGAAATAAAGGCCTTAAACGATACACTGGACCAGATGGACATCACAGATATATTTAGAACATTTCATCCCAAAGCAACAGAATACACATTCTTCTCTAGTGCACATGGAACATTCTCCAGAATAGATCACATCCTCGGTCCTAAATCAGGACTCAGCCGGTATCAAAAGATTGGGATCATTCCCTGCATATTTTCAGACCACAATGCTCTGAAGCTAGAACTCAACCACAAGAGGAAGTTTGGAAAGAACCCAAATACATGGAGACTAAACAGCATCCTTCTAAAGAATGAATGGGTCAACCAGGAAATTAAAGAAGAATTGAAAAAAATCATGGAAACAAATGATAATGAAAATACAACAGTTCAAAATCTGTGGGACACAACAAAAGCAGTCCTGAGAGGAAAATATATAGCGGTACAAGCCTTTTTCAAGAAACAAGAAAGGTCTCAGGTACAAAACCTAACCCTATACCTAAAGGAGCTGCAGAAAGAACAAGAAAGAAACCCTAAGTCCAGCAGGAGAAGAGAAATCATAAAGATCAGAGCAGAAATCAATGAAATAGAAACCAAAAAAACAATAGAGCAAATCAACGAAACTAGGAGCTGGTTCTTTGAAAGAATTAATAAAATTGATAAACCCCTGGCCAGACTTATCAAAAAGAAAAGAGAAAGGACCCAAATAAATAAAATCATGAATGAAAGAGGAGGGATCACAACTAACACCAAAGAAATACAAAAAATTATAAGAACGTACTATAAGCGACTCTACGCCAACAAACTTGACAATCTGGAAGAAATGGATGCATTCCTAGAAACATATAAACTACCACGACGGAACCAGGAAGAAATAGAAAGCCTGAACAGACCCATAACCAGTAAGGAGATTGAAACAGTCATTAAAAATCTCCAAACAAACAAAAGCCCAGGGCTAGATGGCTTTCCGGGGAAATTCTACCAAACATTTAAAGAAGAACTAATTCCTATTCTCCTGAAACTGTTTCAAAAAATAGAAATGGAAGGAAAACTTCCAAACTCATTTTATGAGGCCAGCATCACCTTGATCCCCAAACCAGACAAGGATCCCATCAAAAAAGAGAGATATAGACCAATATCCTTGATGAACACAGATGCGAAAATTCTCACCAAAATACTAGCCAATAGGATTCAACAGTACATTAAAAGGATTATTCACCACGACCAAGTGGGATTTATTCCAGGGGTGCAAGGTTGGTTCAACATCCGCAAATCAGTCAATGTGATACAACACATCAATAAAAGAAAGAACAAGAACCATATGATACTTTCAATAGATGCTGAAAAAGCATTTGACAAAGTACAGCATCCCTTCCTGATCAAAACTCTTCAAAGTGTAGGGATAGAGGGTGCATACCTCAATATCATCAAAGCCATCTATGAATAGCCCACCGCAAATATCATTCTCAATGGAGAAAAACTGAAAGCTTTTCCGCTAAGGTCAGGAACACGGCAGGGATGTCCATTATCACCACTGCTATTCAACATAGTACTAGAAGTCCTAGCCTCAGCAATCAGACAACAAAAGGAAATTAAAGGCATCCAAATCGGCAAAGAAGAAGTCAAATTATCACTCTTTGCGGATGATATGATACTCTATGTGGAAAACCCAAAAGACTCCACTCCAAAACTGCTAGAACTTGTACAGGAATTCAGTAAAGTGTCAGGATACAAAATCAATGCACAGAAATCAGCTGCATTTCTCTACACCAACAACAAGACAGAAGAAAGAGAAATTAAGGAGTCAATCCCATTTACAATTATACCCCAAACCATAAGATACCTAGGAATAAACCTAACCAAAGAGACTAAGAATCTATACTCAGAAAACTATAAAGTACTCATGAAAGAAATTGAGGAAGACACAAAGAAATGGAAAAATGTTCCATGCTCCTGGATTGGAAGAATAAATATTGTGAAAATGTCTTTGCTACCTAAAGCAATCTACACATTTAATGCAATTCCTATCAAAGCACCATCCATCTTTTTCAAAGAAATGGAACAAATAATTCTAAAATTTATATGGAACCAGAAAAGACCTCGAATAGCCAAAGGGATATTGAAAAAGAAAGCCAAAGTTGGTGGCATCACAATTCCGGACTTCAAGCTCTATTACAAAGCTGTCATCATCAAGACAGCATGGTACTGGCACAAAAACAGACACATAGATCAATGGAACAGAATAGAGAGCCCAGAAATAGACCCTGAACTCTATGGTCAACTAATCTTCGACAAAGCAGGAAAGAATGTCTAATGGAAAAAAGACAGCCTCTTCAATAAATGGTGTTGGGAAAATTGGACAGCCACATGCAGAGAAATGAAACTGGACCATTTCCTTACACCACACACAAAAATAGACTCAAAATGGATTAAGGACCTCAATGTGAGAAAGGAATCCATCAAAATCCTTGAGAGAACACAGGCAGCAACCTCTTCGACCTCAGCCGCAGCAACATCTTCTTAGGAACATCGCCAAAGGCAACGGAAACAAGGGCAAAAATGAACTATTGGGATTTCATCAAGATTAAAAGCTTTTGCACAGCAAAGGAAACAGTTAACAAAATCAAAAGACAACTGACAGAATGGGAGAAGATATTTGCAAACGACATATCAGATAAAGGGCTAGTGTCCAAAATCTATAAAGAACTTAGCAAACTCAACACCCAAAGAACAAATAATCCAATCAAGAAACGGGCAGAAGACATGAACAGACATTTCTGCAAAGAAGACATCCAGATGGCCAACAGACACATGAAAAAGTGCTCCATATCACTCGGCATCAGGGAAATACAAATCAAAACCACAATGAGATATCACCTCACACCAGTCAGAATGGCTAAAATACGTCAGGAAATGACAGATGCTGGTGAGGATGTGGAGAAAGGGGAACCCTCCTACACTGTTGGTGGGAATGCAAGCTGGTGCAACCACTCTGGAAAACAGCATGGAGGTTCCTCAAAATGTTGAAAACAGAACTGCCCTATGACCCAGCAATTGCACTACTGGGTATTTACCCTAAAGATACAAACGTAGTGATCCAAAGGGGCACGTGCACCCAAATGTTTATAGCAGCAATGTCCACAATAGCCAAACTATGGAAAGAACCTAGATGTCCATCAACAGATGACTGGATAAAGAAGATGTGGTATATATACACAATGGAATACTATGCAGCCATCAAAAGAAATGAAATCTTGCCAGGTGCGACAACATGGATGGAACTAGAGCGTATCATGCTTAGCGAAATAAGTCAAGCGGAGAAAGACAACTACCATATGATCTCCCTCATATGAGAAGTGGTGATGCAACATGGGGGCTTAAGTGGGTAGGAGAAGAATAAATGAAACAAGATGGGATTGGGAGGGAGACAAACCATAAGTGACTCTTAATCTCACAAAACAAACTGAGGGTTGCTGGGAGGAGGGGGTTGGGAGAAGGGGGGTGGGGTTATGGACACTGGGGAGGGAATGTGCTTTGGTGAGTGCTGTGAAGTGTGTAAACCTGGCGATTCACAGACCTGTACCCCTGGGAATAAAAATATATGTTTATTAAAAAAATAAAAAATTTAAAAAAAAAAGAATACAGAAACACAACAGATTTTTGTATATTGATTTTGTATCTTGAAACTTTTTCTTCCATTAGTTCTACTGGTTCTTTGGTAGTTTTTAGGCTTTTCTCTATGTAATATATCACCTGTAAATAGTTTCACTTCCTTTTCCTTCTAATTTAGATTCCTCTTATTTCTTTTACTTACCAACTGCTTTGGCTAGGACTTCTAATACTATGTTAAATAAAAGTGGTGAGAGTGAGCATCCTACATATTCCTGATTTTGTCATTGAGTATGATGTTAGCTATGGGCTTGTCATATTATAGCCTTTATTATGTTGAGGTATGTTCCCTACCCACTTTATTGAGAGTTTTTAATCATTAATGGGTGTTGAATTTTGTCAAGTGTTTTTTCTAACTCTATTGAGATGATCATGTAATTTTTGCCCTTCATTTTGTTAATGTGGTATACTGCACTGGTTGATTTGCAGATGTTGAACCATCCCTGAATCTCTGGAATAAATTTCAATATATTCATTGTATATTGAATTTAAAGGTTTGATAATATTTTGTTGAGGATTTTTATATCTATGTTCATCAGGGATATTGGCCTGTAGTTTTCTTTTCTAGTAGCATTTTTTTTTTAAGATTTTATTTATTTGACAGAGAGAGATAGTGCCAGCAGCAACACAAGCAGAGGGAGTGGGAGAGGGCGAAGCAGACTCCCCTCCAAGCAAGGAGCCTGATGTGGGGCTCGATCCCAGCACCCTGGGATCATGACCCAAGCCAAAGGCCACACTTAATGACTGAGCCACCCAGGAACCCCTTTTTAGTGGCATTCGTGTCTGGTTTTGGTATCAGGGTAATGCTGGCCTTGTAAAATGTGTTTGAAAGCATTCTCTTGGAGTACTTTTTTAAAACAATTTCCTGAGCTGTAATTCACAAGGAAAATTCACATCTTGTTTTTTTGTTTGTTTGTTTGTTTGTTTTTTAAGATTTTATTCACTTATCTGACAGACAGAGATCACAAGCAGGCAGAGAGAGAGGAGAAAGCAGGCTCCCCGAGGAGCAGAGAGCCCGATGCGGGGCTCGATCCCAGGAACCTGGAATCATGACCTGAGCTGAAGGCAGAGGCTTTAACCCACTGAGCCATCCAGGTGCCCCTCCACATCTTGTTTTAACACAGAGGTATATCAAGCAATCTACACTGATCCTGAAGTTATCTTAGGATGCAGCCACAATCCTTCAGAAGTAGAGCCAACCTATGTTTACTCACTTCTCAGCAATGCATGTGACTTTCTCATCAGCCTCAGAGAGCTCATGACTATTTTTCCATTGTCAAGAGTCATAGGTAAGTTCACTGTTACATTCAGGAGGTATGGGTCAAACTTAAGCAAATAATTAACATTTAATTCCCATTTGCCACCTCAATACAATGAGCTGCCTACCAGGGAGGAGGAGGTCTTCCTGTTGATTAGACCACATATGTTGTTTTGTCCTATTTGTTCTATTCTGACTATGTCCTTTACCGGGAGCACAGATAATTATCCAAAGGAGTGTCCAAGTGATGAGAAAGGACTTGGGAAATAGGGAAAGGTCCTGGAATTGGTAGGGCACCATTCATGTTAAACATCTATTTGGCAATTCAACTGCAAGCTAACAATAGCAAAGTTACTAATAATGGATGAAAATCTTTGTTCTAGGGCAAAGCTAGGAAAAGGAAAGTGGCATTCACAGTGTCTTTGTCAAGTGTTTTTGCCATTTCTCTCAGATGCAGGAGATGGAGGTTAAGATAACAAACTCTGGAGTTAGACTGATAGGGGTTCTGCCACAATTAGACTATTATCTAATCAATTGTGAGCCTCTACTGTTTATTTCAAAGAGACAGACAAAGCATTACATGCATTGGGCTTATCATTATTATTATCTGGAACTGTGAGTTCTGTGGGCTGTCTCCTGTGAAATAAAAGACCCTTAAAAAAACAATTACAAGTAAAACTGAAAAATTATCTCTTGATAAATAAACTGTATTTACCTGAAAGGAATTCATAGAACGAAGGGATGGAGGCAGTGTGGCGTTATTCCTTGATAATATCAGCAGCAGCTCCAAGCAGGTTGCAGAGGGCAGGGTTAGAGAGTGGATGCTGATGTCACTTTCCCAAGCACTGCAAAGCCTGAAACACATTGATGTGTATAATTACATAATTGTCGGGCACCTAGGTGGCTCAGTCAGTTAAGCATCCAACTCCTGATTTCAGTTCAGGTCATGATCTCAGGATAGTGAAATCCAGCCCAGTGACGGGCTCCAGGCCCAGCAAGGAGTCTGCTAAATATTCTCTCTGTCCCTATGCCTCTGTCCCTCCCCCACCCACTCATGCTTTCTTTCTCTCTCTCAAAATATAATAATAATTTCATAATTGTATCTGGTCATAATTATTTCAAAAATCTGATGGAGAAGGAGAAGACTTTCAAATGTAGAAGGGAAAAAACTAGAAATAAAATGGTTATACTAAAAATTCAGAGTAAATATCTAAGACATTTTTATAGTGTTTTTGATATAAGACAGATTTGGCAATTTTTTCAGGTCAACACTACACAGTCAACATTTAAGAGTCAGATGAAATGCAGTCTTATTTGTGAGGGGTCTATTTGGGGTGGGGGATGGATAACAGCTAACATATTGAATGCTTCCTATATTCTGTGCCCTCTTCTACATGTAACAACATGTTTGCCCTTCAGATACCTATGAAATGAAATTGTCACTATCCTCATTCTACCGATGTGGAAATTGTTTGAGCTGGATATGCCCTATGAAGTGTCTAGTTCGTTGATTTTCAAACCTTTAAAAGTGACAGAATCCTTTTATCAAAAAGTCCTGTGAAAGCTCCATTTATAATACAAATAAAAGCAAAGCTTCTCTGTTGGAAGGGGAAAGGTTGGCAGGAAGCTCCCTTCATCTTCCAGAGTAGCCTATGAAGCATCTCTGCTACATCCTGTTGAACCTACTTGAGAATATTTCATTCAAGAAATGAGGAATCTGAAGCCTAGAAAAGTAAAGAGACTTCTCTGGGATGAGGTATGTGTTTAGAAATGATATGATTGGGTATAGAATCCTGGCTTCCTCAATTCCTATATCTAGTGCTTTAAGTAAAGGGGGAAATCAGAAAATCGTTATGGGAAAAAAATGTAATAAGAACAGGATATGTCTTATCTGTCAATTCTTCTATTTATTTATTTCCAATCTGTGCCCCTATCAAAGTATCTCTTATCACTGTCCTAATTTTTAAAGAGAAACGTGTGTGTATGTGTGTTAGTGTGTGTGTGTATTTTTTTTTTTTTTTTTTGGCCATTTACATTAACTTCTTTTGTGAAGCTACCTTTAACCCTTATCAGTGAATTCTGGAAGGTCAGAGAGCACTGGTGATTGAGGGCATAATGGATTTTAATGTTTGTATGGTAAGTGATAGCAGATAGGTTAGTTCTGTCATCAATCAGATTACTTATACTAATACATTTCTGATGTGGGATAGGGAATTAACTCTTCTTTGAAGCATTTGCCAATTAGTTGGACTAGAATAGGACACCGCCCACTTTCCCCCAAAATGCTGTGTTTTCAGCAAGGGCACATTTGGAATGTCTTCTCCATGTTTTAAACACTTCTCTGTTATTTTCTGTTGATTGGCGATGTTATTCTTTCTCCTTTTATTAGTTATACAACATTCTCAACATTTCTCTAGGATAGAAATAAAAATCTCACTGTCTTGGGACGCCTGGGTGGCGCAGTTGGTTAAACGACTGCCTCCGGCTCAGGGCGTGATCCTGGAGTCCCGGGATCGAGTCCCACATCAGGCTCCCAGCTCCATGGGGAGTCTGCTTCGCTCTCTGACCTTCTCCTCGCTCATTCTCTCTCTCACTGTCTCTCTCTCTCAAATAAATAAAAAAAAAAAAAAAAAAAAGAATATTTAAAAAAAAAAAAAAAAATCTCACTGTCTTTGGCAAAAGTCAAATGCAGTACTAGTGCAGTGGCTCTAAGCTCATTCTCCCAACCCCTTTCTTATGCCCTCTACAAACAACACCATTACTTGCATTATACTAAACACAAGAAAGTCTTGCTCATGCGGTTTTCTGGACCTGGAAGGCTGTTAGGCTACCTGGTGAACTTCTGTTCAGCCTGCAAGAGCCACATAAGTATCATTTCCTTGGAGACAGCCTCTTGTTCCCTTTATAAGAATTAACTACTTGGGGGCACCTGGGTGGCTCAGTGGGTTAAGCCTCTGCCTTCAGTTCAGGTCATGATCTCAGGGTCCTGGGATCGAGCCCCACATCAGGCTCTCTGCTCCACAGGGAGCCTGCTTCCCCCCTCTCTCTGCCTGCCTCTCTGACTAATTGTGCTCTCTCTCTCTCTCTCTGTCAAATAAATAAATAAAATCTTTAAATTAAAAAAAGAAAGAATTAACTACTTGCCCCATACCATATTTGTACCCATTACAACACTTAAACACCACCCTACTTGTATTCTTATTTGAGCTGTATGACTCATCATAGATCAAACACGAGCAATCATAACTGCGGATTCCTCTAACTTTGCTGCTCAGTGTGGAAAGATGGAATTAGTTGTTCTTCCTCAGGCACACCCAGGTATTAAACTTTTAGTGCTATAAGAAAAACATTCCACTTGTATTTGTATGTTCAATAATTTAATTTTATTTCCAAGTATTATTTTTATAATCAGAAATGGGATTTTTGGGTCACAGAAAGAAATGTTTAACTGTTTCTCAAAGATGTTAACATGCTGCTAAGTGTTTATGGTGTGATCTATCAAAATCGACACACAAGTAGAAATTAAAATATATTAGGACTCCTTGTCACTGCAGAGTAACAAGCACTCATGGACAAGTGTGGTTTCCTCATGAGATCCTGGAGTTCAGACATAATCTATACAATGTATTAAACCACCAAAATTTACACAAAAGGACATTCATCACACTAATGATATCCATAGTCACCAAAAAAGATATAATTACTTATACATGTTAGTTATTCACATCTCTACATAATTACAAATATTTGCATGGTATGTGAATTCAACTTTGGCATTTTATTTTTATTATTCTTTTATTTTTTTATGAGATGCCACTAAAGCTGTATTTGCTCACTATTTTTAAATTTTATTTTATTATGTTAGTCACCATACAGTAATTTAAATCTAATCCTTCAAGAATTCTGTGATTTAACAACTTTTAGCCCTACTGAAGCTCATGAAGGTGACAAGTGTTGTCCTAATCACATGGTAAGTGATGGAAAGCATAATCCTCTCCACATAAATTTCATTCTCTTTTATATCCAGAAATGCTTCATATTTCTGGACAAATTCTACCCCCCAAAATGAAAAGCCCAAGGGTAAGTGATGGAGTAAATTTTAGGTATCTTAGAATACCTCATTTTCTAATAATTTGAACCACCTAATTTTAAAATTAGACAACACAGCTGGACCTAGGATGGC
Source organism: Neogale vison (assembly GCF_020171115.1). Taxonomy (NCBI): domain Eukaryota; kingdom Metazoa; phylum Chordata; class Mammalia; order Carnivora; family Mustelidae; genus Neogale; species Neogale vison. The sequence continues at coordinate 46,489,665 of NC_058091.1, read as the reverse complement.
TCAAATGCCTAATATTCATCCTTTATTTATCCCAATATTTATCCATTTATTCTTTCTTTTCCCATACTATATATTCATTAGCCCCAGGATTTACCTTTTTATTGTTAAGTTTCCTAAATGTTCTCTATAATCTTAACCACATATTAATCACATGAAACATCCATATATGTGGACAAAGAGTAACACATGAAAAAATAAATGGTAACAGCTGTTTTGGAAATTTAGAACCATGTGTAACTTTTCCCCGAAACTTCAGTTAATGTTTTTACATTGTGGTTTCTGTTTTGTTTTGTTTTGGTTTGGTTTGGTTTGGTTTTGTCTTGCTGTGTTTTGACTTAAGAATAAAGAAATAAAAAAAGCAGGAAGATGAAGAAATGGTCTGGCATATTTAAAATTCAGTTTTTCTTAAAATCACCACCAAACTCATTATGAAAATTTAAGGCATGTGTTAATTAAGCCAGAAGTGATCCTTGAGACTGTCTACCCCATGGCTCAAATATCAATATAAAGTTCTGTTAATGATATAAACATTTTAAGAAATACAGGATTATAATAATCCAGAATTTGATTATTTCTGGTATTTCCTACAAAAACATCCAGTCTATTAGACCTAAATCAGTAAACTTCCACTGTAAAACTGGCAAGAAAGATATTTCAAAGAGAATTAGAAACTTAACATTAATTGAAATCTATTTTGGTGATTTTTAAAAATTTTTTATTTTATTTTTTCAGTGTTCCAAGATTCATTGTTTATGCACCATAGACAGTGATTTTTAAAGTAGTGGGAAAGAAGCTTTCCCAAGAGACTAGAATCATCAGCCAGGTGACCTTAGTCAAAGAGACCAAAATGGAAGCAAAGGACACACAATCCTTATTTCGGAACTTTTGCCTTGACAAAATTCCCTAGAGAAGCAACTATGGCCTCTCTATTTATAAAGAGGCAAAGAGAAGGTGGGGGGGGTCACTTTCCATCACTTCTAACAAAAATAGTGAAATTCAGAATGAATCAAACACCAATAAATATCAAGAAAAGAACTTGAAAAAATAGAAAGGTGATACATTCTACTAAAAACCAGAGGTTGTTAATGTAATAGATGAAAATGACAAATAGAGATGATAAAACAACTCTACCAAAAATTAAAATATTTCAAATGAGTCCAACATACTATATAAGAAAAAAATAATATGGTATGGGAGAACTCAAGATGAAAACAGTTAATTTAAATGTCATGTTTTTCATAGTTTCGCAATGGATCTGGATTCTTCAGTCCTTAGAAGGACCTAAGAAAGCAAATACCCTATTAATGACGTTAAAATATAATATTGTTTATACCTGTATATTTTTAAATTTTAATTTCAAAGCTGTAACAATGATAAAGCTCATCAATTTAAGCTCTCAAAATACCAAAACAAGCAAATGACCACAACTAAATGGTAGATTTATTATGAACATACTATTTAATAAATAATTTAGAGAAGGAATCAAAATTTTATAAATTCTTATATTATCAAGAACACAGAATTTAGAAACAACCAAATATACTGTTTAACTATTATAATAAACCATCTTAACTCCAAGATATTTAGATATTTTAAAAGAACGAATTCATAAAAACAGAAGCTGGAAAGGATGTAAACCAAATGCTCCTTATAAATTTCAAAATAAGGTTCAATAATTCACGAACAGCACTTCTTTGAAATAACAGTATTTTCTTTGAAAATTATACAAAATAAATTGAGTTTTTTTAGGTCCAAATGTCAACACTGTTCTTCCGTTCTCTTTAAGGGGCTCTTAAGAGAAAAAAAATTAGGTACACAATTACTGAAAGTTATGCCTTTTAAACTTTGTCCATAAGACATATGAATTGTTAAGGCAATCTCTCTCTCTCTCTCCCACAAATCAGAAAGCATGGGGAAAATGGTTCTGCTTTGAATAAGCTACCAACAAGGCAATCTCAAAATTAAGTCCATTTATTTGTGCCAAAAAACAATAAAAGATTTTGTTTTTCATAAATGCTTGTATTATTACAAGATACCACTTGTTGAGAACTTAAGGATTATACTGGCAACACTTGATTTATTTATTGTTGTTTCCGAGTATTTTGCAATTTATAAACACTGGTTTTATTTTATTTTATTTTATTTAAAAAATTGTTTTGAGTGTAGTTGACACACAATGTTATATTTGTTTCTGGTGTACAACATAGTGATTCAACTTTTCTGTACATTAGGCTATGCTCACAAGTGCAGCTATGATCTGTCACCATACAATGCTATTACAATACCACTGAACCATGTTTCCTATGCTGTGACTTAGTCATTCCTGGAAGCCTGTATTTCCCACTCCTCTTCACTCATTTTGCCCACCCCATAACCCCCTTTCCTCTGGAAACCATCAGTTTATTCTCTGTATTTATAGGTCTGATTCTGTTTTTTGTCTATTCATTTGTTTTATTTTTTAGATTCCATATATGAGTGAAATCATATAATATTTGTCGTTCTCAGTCTAACTTACTTCACTTGGCACAATACCCTCTAGATTCATCCATGTTGTCGTAAATAGCAGGATATCATTTTTTTTATGGCTGCCTAATGGCAACATTTTCATTAAAGGAGAGAATATACCTCTTTGAATATGCTTGCCAAAAACTTCATAATAAAATTAGAATAGTTAGAAGTCCATCAAAAAAGGCCAGCTAGCTAGTCCTTCAGATTTTTTTAGCTTTTTGTTACAAAAAATTTCAAATATACAAAAGTATATTTGGAAGGAAATAAATTCAAAAACCAATCTTATACCCTATTCTAAATTAAATTCAGGTGTATTAAAGACAGAAACATAAAAAAATTGATTAAAAAATCTTACCAGAAAATCTAGGAAAAATATGACAAACTTATAAGCCATATGGTTTTATAATTTTTAAAAAGTGTATTGTTAAGAAATTAAAAAATTTTTAAAAAACATAGGCAGAGGAAAGGAAACTTTAAGATAGAAAGAACTCCCATATTTTCCTATATACTTCTAAAAGGAAGACAACACAAATCCACTTTTAAGTAGTGAATTTTAACTTTCGAGTAGTGAATCTTAATCCATTTGAAGGTGAGAGGTCTCTATGACAATATGATTAAAACTATAGACTCTCTCCCCACAGCAGTGCTCGTTTTTTAAAGACTGATTGATTGATATAGCAAGAGCAAGAGAGCATAAGCAGGGGGAGTGGATGAGGGAGAGGGCAAGGCAGGGTCCCCACTGAGGAGGGAGCCCATGAGTGGGCCCAATCCAGGACTCTTGGATAATTACCTGAGCCAAAGGCTGACACTTAACCAACTAAGCCACCCAGGCGCCCCATCAGCAGTGCTCATTTATACGAAAAAAATTCTGCACATAAATTTGAATGTTTCCCAGGTCACCCAATTCCCCAAGCCTAATCATGTCCTTTTTTCATATTAATGGAATTATATAATAAGTGACTTTTTTGTCTGGCTTCTTTGACTTAGCATAATGTTTTCAAGATACATGGATCTCAGAGTAGAACCTCTTGCTTTTAGATTAAAACCTGATTTCTAATTTACCACTTTGAATAAAATATTAAAAACAGTTCCACCTTTAACTATGTATCATAATATCTGTTAGCATATTAATAAGTATAACCACTTACAAAAAGCTTTCAAAGAGTTTTTGAAGAAGTCTCCTGGCTCACATTTTTACCTCATTCCATTACCAGGGAATATCAATTGAAGGGAAGCCTGAGAAAGGCACTTCCAATGCTTTAATCACTTTACTGAATAACTGGAAATCAAAGTATGAGGGTTGGGATGTAATAAATTAGGTCCACTCCAATAACATTCTCCAAAGTAAACCTCACACTGGCAACCACTCGGTTCCCTGTCCCATCGGGGGCCAACTCAGCCAACACGTTCATTAATCAACACTGCCCAGTCTGCCCCGCACAGTTTAAGTCCTTTACCAATGGAGAGGGAAAAGTGCGATGCACAAAATACAAAGCAAAAATTTAAGGCTGGTTTTATTTCCTAGGCTTAGTAAAACATATAGGTTTTCTTTATTTTTCAATTCAAATTGATTGGCAGTAATTGTATTGAGATGTACTGTGAAACCATGTTTGGTCTCAGCAGAAGAGAGAGAGATGATCTGTTAGAGTTCTAATAGCCCACGGCTTCAGACAGGGATATATTTCTAGTGGTCTGACACTCTCTCCAACTCCACTCTCACCTGCCTTTACTGAACACCGTCAACTTTAGTACCCCCAGCTTCTCCCTTCACCTCTTTCTAAATCCACCCTCAGACGACCTTCTCCTAGAAATTCATACACTCTGCATAAAAGGGTAACTGGCAATGGTGTAACTCAATTCAGATGAATTAGGCCTGGCTAATCCTAGTATCTTAGTTATTAAGCTATACTAAATTACATAACCCAAAGTCACAATTGGCTCTGTCTGACCCATTAAAAAGCAAATCCCAATGACTAAAATTGTGTCCCTCCATGTGGAGAGATGAGAATTTAAATGCCAAGATTGCTAACCTACTCGTGCTCTCTATGCAAAGATCCTTGATTTTAGAAAATGTCCTCTTATTTAAGACTTTAGACCTTCTGTGAAATCACCCATCAATGTAACTCCGGTAGAATGAAAGCACAGTTGGACACATCCATTTCTGGTAAAGTAAGAAAATCAATTTCCAAGTAATTTTGCATAGAGAAAATTAATTTCTACCAACTTAAATTCAATTCCTCTGATTCTTCCACACCTTAATAAAATAAACACTAAGATCGACCTTGTCACGCCTTTGAAAGTCTCCTAAATTTTATGTCTATCATTTACCCTTTAGCCCTAAAAAGATATGATTTTAGCAACTGGCAAATATGCTCTGAAGTTCTATTCAAGAATTTTATGAGTTAAGACGTATTCCCTCAGAGGAATACCTTAAGTCAAAGAACAGAAATACTTGACTAAATTTTTCCAAGGCAGAATCAAATATTATTAAATGGAAGGTTTGGAACCTAGGAGGACTTTCATTGAAACCTTCAGAGGCAATGATTTTTTTACAAAATTACTAAATACATAATATTCTCTTTCCTTGCACCACACCCTTGAAATGAGGCGTCTCCGGTAACTATTCTACATTCTGTTCATTTCAGAGAGGCTACTCTCAATATCTGAAACCAAGGAGGGGGGGAAAAAAAAAAAGACAAATACAGTGTCTGTAGATATAATTGAGGTAGAAAGGAGGGAGTGTTAAATATGGGATATTCAAGAGATCAGCATTTTAGAAAAATTTTAAAGTTATTCTCAGAAATTGGTTAAAGGTACTTAAGCACCTAAATTTACCAGTGCTAGAAGAGCTAGAAAAGCTAACTTGTCCCTTTTTTCAGCAGTGATACATCATACTGTGAATATAAAAAATATTGTCATCTTCTGAACCAACTCATAATGAGAAATTATTCATGAATGTTAAAGTAAGGGAAACTTATATTTTTTAGCCTATAAAATAGAAAGAAAGCAAAACAATGTTTCTTGATGATCCAAATAAAAGAAGCTTATTTAGTTTTATTTTAAAAAACAAAATAATTCATTTATAACCAAAGCATTTTTTATTAAACTACTGATATAAACATTCAAAAATATAAATTTGCTTTAGTTAGTAAAATAAACAAATAATTTTCAGTGAAAGTAACAAAATTATACTTTTGATACCCGAGTTCATCTCTTATTAACAACCGAAGTACTTAATTCTGCTTTCTAATTTACTCACAACACTGACTTTAATAAGTCACTGCTTCAAAGTATGGAACCCCCAAAATCAAGACTTAAATAATAATTACAAATCTATACTGACATTGAAAGCACACTATTTTGATCAGTTTAAACACACACACACATACACACACACAGCAAAACGGTGCACCTATTTTGGCTCAGTGCTTAAGTGTCTATCTCTTGATTTCAATCTCGGAGTCATGGGATAGAGCCCCAAGTCCAGCTCTGTGCTCAGTGGGGAGTCTACTTCTCTCTCTCTTTTTCTGCCCCTCTCCCCATACCCCTCCGTCTATTTGCAGGTGCTTGCTCACTCTTTCTCTCAAATAAATAAATAAAATCTTTTTTTTTTAAAGAAAGGAAATGAAACTTATTTTGGAATGTTTATTAATATGTGTATTAATATTATATCAAATAAAATCAGCCTCTTAAGCAAGAAACAAATCATCTTACCAAGTACTTTAAATCTTTCATTTACCCAAAACTAACCCAATAGGTAGTTTTTTCCATGAAAAAACGTAGTTGAGATGATAAATTTGGAATTCAAGATTTTTATCCTTGTTAGCATCACTCAAGTTGATCTAGATATTAAAAATCCATTGCCTACAAGTTGACAAATTTGGTGGTTGCTATTAATAGGATTCTTTACTTAGATCACAAAGAATAGAAAATAAAACAAATGACTGACTACTTGAAGTGACCTGAGTAGCTATATTATCTATCAAGAGACTAAATAAAGAGATGTTAATAGTACTAAAGAGCTTTCTTTATTTTCTTTCCCTTTTTTTTTTTTTTAATGCTAGGAAAAAAGTTTGCATCCAAAGACTATAAGGCATAATTACTTCAGAAAATTTTCCCTATGACCTTGGAACAAGGTAAAAGCCTAGGGTTATTTGCCTTAGCACTTTGTCAAAACAAACCAGGGAATGTGAATCCTTTGGAAAGTCAGTGTCCAAACTAGCATCCATTCATATTTTTGTTATGTCCAACAAAATCATAGTAATAGCCAATCTGCCTGGTGCTATGATCCCATTAGGTCTTACAACCTAAGCAGAGTCAGCTTAAGTCTAATCAGACCAAACAGCTGTTTTAACAGTTGGGTTTCTCCAAAATTAAAATATTCTATTCCTGACAGTGCCTAGCAACTCAACTGTTGGAACAGCTGCTCAAGTTGAAGAGGTAAAACCAAGTGTACATACAGTCTTCCTCCCATTTGCAACTGCTGTGAGATTCTTTCAGAAAAGAAGTTCCTAAACTTAAGTTCATGTTGACACTTCCCAACCTGTTTAAAATTTTATACTTGCCCTGCCTCTCTCTCTCTCTGACCTTTGGTCAATATTTCTGCCATCATCATCTCTCTTGGTGTTTGCCCTTTGTCTCCTTCCTACTCTAACCCACAATTGCCAGCTGGTGGTTCTGTACTTCCTTCCTTAGAAATATTATCTGTGTGCTTTATACTCTCATTCCTCTCTCTATTGTCTTGGAAGTATTTTTACTACCTATGAAATAGAGGTTATAACTCAGGAGTCCCCAGACTCCACTAAGTGATATACTCTTTCCTATGAATTACATTAGCACTATTCAGGTTAACTGTTGAAGTAAGAACCTTAAAAACAATCTTAAAATGCTCTCTGGCTAATGGTTTTCATTTTTGGTTATAAGTGTTTTCAAGATTCTGGACTTGTCACCATGATCTCATTCAGATATGTCATCTGTTCAATTTTTAATATTTACTCTGTAGCTGAGAAACCTTTTCACCAACAGTCCTATTACCAATAATGAGTGTTTCTGTCTCTCCATCTCTCTACCCAACCTCTCCAACCATGCATTCATCACTTTTCTAGCACCTTCTCATTTTAAAATTTCTGCCAACTGAACTGGACATACCCAGACTAAATTGACTCTGATAAGCTCTTGAAGTCTGCACAAGATCTTGACCCTGATTTTGTAACATTTGCTTTTTCCCCTCACAATGTCCTCACTTCTTTAAATTGTACTGCATTACAGATTATTTAAAATCCTGGTTCCCAGGGTCTGTCTAAGAATAGATTTAGGGCAGGACCCAGACTCATCAAACCAGAACATACCTACAAAGACGCTGAATACGTTTCACGATTACAAATTTTTTCCTGCAGCAGCTCCAGCTCTTCCACTAGGCTATGTATGGAGTGATTCTGGCACATTAATCTTAGAAACAACCTCTCCCCCGTGCCCCACTTCTCATTAGGGGAGGGTAGAAGCCAAAGATACACTTCAACAAGTGCAGACACCATAAATGAAGAGGTGCTCACAGACCTTGTACCAGACAACACAGTCCTGGGGCAATATGACTCTAAGGGAGGCACCAGAGTGCTCTGTGAAACAGGGCTCGCGGGTTGGAAGTCATTTTAATATGTCATGTCAAACCCTAAATTACAAGTATCGCAAAGCTAAATTTTTTTTAATTAAAGGGACTTTGAAATACTGCTGGCTCTGCTGTCACTATCCCATTACCACGATGTCAGTGCAACACTGGCCCCAAAGTTACCTAACTTTGTTTCTGAGTCGATCTGCAGAATAGGATTCATTCTTCCAGCTTACAATATTGTTAAGATCAGTTTTGCTTCATGGGGCTAAACATAGAAAAGTTTTCATTTTTAATAAGAGCTTAGATAAATAACCCTAAGTCCCAAAGGACCTCGTTAAAGCAGTCTCATAAAAGTTTTACACTTGCATATGAGTTTGAAAAAAAAAAAATGTCTACCTAGCAGTTTGAGCTCCTGCTGACTTCTCTAGCCTTGGGGAAGTTATTGTTGAAATTCATATGTCTTGCTATTTCTGATGATTTAAAGCAGTCTATTATGATAAATCACCATGAAGTACACCAAATGAAAGACACTGTTCAAACAAAAATTTCAATTTTAAATATACAAAATACACACAGTGCACTCATCCGTATGTTTAAATAGCACTAAGGTTCTTATACATTCCTCACCTAGCCACATATTTTATCCTCACAGCCTAGGATGCAAAAACATATTTTGTATGAGGTGATCTATTTTCCCTTTCTTTTTTTAGGAGGTCATTTCAACACACTTTGACTCTACTCTGGAGAATTAAAGTCCTCACAGGAAAGTTCCAACAAAATGGGAAACTAAATCAGTTGGAATAACAAGAACATAAGCAGTGGGCAATGTTAACATTTCCTCATATTCCTCATAGGACCTGGGAAGATCAAGACTGACACAGTATATTTAAAAGGTGAGAGAAGGATTGAAAACAGAACAGAATCTCCTATGTTCAAACAATAAAACACTAGAGATGGCTTTTTAAAAATGCCTCAGTACACAGCACCTCATCTTGCAATATGATAAGTGCCTCATTAATATTCACTTAGTGAACCTGAAAGAAATCAGCTTATAGATCATTTCCTGCCATTTTATCCCATTATGGGACCATCACTATTTGTGCTTCTCAGGCCTTGGAATCAGTGACCAGGAGTCTTTGCTCAACTCTGAAAGTTTGTTAGATGTCAGCAATAGAACTTTAGAGCAAAATCCACCTTGAGAGGAATTCAGCCCCTCTGCGATATTACTCACATGTGACTGTGTGGTCTTTGCTTGAAAAATACCAGTAACACGGAGACTCACTGCAAAGCAGTTCTTTAAACAGAGTGAAATCTGCCCTTCAGAACCTGAGCTTTTCAGAAAGTACCTCACAACATCTAACATTTTCTCCTGATTTTTATCTAAGATAGACATTCCCCATTTCCTCTAACAGGAAATATCCCATTTCCTAAACATTCCTTTTTTATGACCATTTATTAAAACAGCCCTACCATTATCTTCATCAGTGCAGAACGAAAATCTGCATAGGATCTTATATGTCACCAGACTCTTTCCCATGTATCAGTTCATTTAGTCTTCACATGAACACTGTAAAATGAGGTTTCACCACACCTGCTTTACAGAGAAGCAAAATTAAGTTCAAGAGGTTAAACGACATGCATATGGCCTCACAAAAGCAGGGCTCAGATCAATACCTTTGACTCCCAAGTGTTTTCCATTATACTTTTAAACCTCAGTCTTTTCACCTATAAAATGGGCACAATAGTATTTGCCCTTTAAGTCTCAAAGGTTTCTTGTGAATATCAAATGAGATAATGTATGGAATAAAACATAAAAAGCAGGTTTTTACTGCTAAGATCATTCATATGTAGAAAATCTATGCTCTTTCAAGTATTTAATTTATGAACAGGAGAAGTCCAAGTCACAGGTAATGTGAATGTTATTGCTCTTAGCTTTCAGAATTCAAAGCATACGGCAACTAAATGATCTAGGAATATAAGGAGACTAACCCCTAAAAAGATATGGCAAAGTCATTCATCCTTTGGAGTTTAGAATTCAATTAAGAAAGCACTTTCCTACAAAAATTATTTAATTTTTGCCTTTAATAAATGCTTAGTATGCTGTCAGCCTTGTAAATTATATTACAGTATGTTGTAGATTTTTGTGGACTAGCTTGGAAATTTATTTGACATTTGATAACATAATTCTATGAGGTACTCTTTTCTAGTTCTAGGAAGGAAACCTTGGGACATATCAATTTATAAGAGCTTTTTTCCCCCTTTTGTTAAGATTTATTAATTTTCTAAGGCATAGTAGGATATTTTAAAATAATTAGTCTTATTTTTCAAGGAGATTAAAGTAGTAGTATATATTCTAGAGCTAGTTGAATGGAAAACTGACTTTAGATTCAGGTACATTTCATTAAGTACTGCTACAAAAACATCACAAAAAGATGAGGATTTCCTTCATTTAATTGTTTTCTAGAAGTATGAATTGATAAACAAGTAAGCAGAAACCTATAATAAACTGCCTCTATTTCTCAATGAAAACATCTTAAGCTAAATTTTAAAAGTGTTTTGTCAAAAATTTGAAAGATACACAAAAGTATGAAGAAACACAACGGACACCCACACCCCCATCATGAACTTCAACATTATCAATGGCTAATCTTATTTTAGCTATGTTTCCCACCAAATACCCTCAATCCCTGATTTTTTTTAAAGTAAGTTCTACAAATATTACCATGTTATCTGCAAATATTTCATTACATACTCTGAAAGACAGGGACTCATAATATTATCACACCTAAAACAAATTAATAGTAACTCTTCTTCAATGTCATCAAATGTTCATGTACTCAACTATTTTTAATATTTTTTCAGTTCATTTAAATTGACATCCACATAAGTTCTATCATGTATTGTTTGTTAAGTCATAAGTTTCTTTTAATCAATAGATTCTCCATCTCCTTATCTTTTTGTTTTCCACTTGCTAACTTCTCATTGAAAACTAGATTGTCTTATAGGGTTTCTCAGTCTGAATTTTGCCATTTACAACCTGATGGTATAATTTAATGTCCTTCTCTCCTGAATTTCGGGCAAACTGAGAGTTGGATCTGGAGACATGACCAGGCTTGATGCATTCAGGAAGCTTACTTCACTGGTAGGGTTATATACTTCTGTCAGGAGACATAATAATCACCCCCCACTCCCCCTACATACACCACCAATCCCTTTTTTTTTCTTTTTGTGATGTTTCCAAGTTCCATGATTTATGATGGATCAGTAAATGGTGATATCCTAATTCTAAGATTTCTTTCTGATTGATCAGCTGGAATCTTTTTAAAAAAAAAACTTCCCTTCATCCTCTATTTGGTTGCTCTGAGGTAGGGTTCAAAGAAGGAAAGCAGGATGAATGCTAGATTCCTTCCCCCTCTTATCATCCTGTTTTCAAAGCAATGAGATGGCTCATTAGCATCTTCCAAAAGTAATGCCCAGTTAAATTTCTAGGATTTTTTTAAAAGTATCATTAGGAACTTATGGATCTAAACGCATTTATTGCTTTTTCCTTATATTAAGTTCTTACTCTACTGATACTCAAATCAACCCATCTTTAGCTGGTGGAGCCTATTCAAGTTGTCTCTTGAGTCCTTCTGATATGACCCTCATATTTGAGAACTTACTTTCAGTTAGAAGATACTAGAAGTTCTTCATATACACTGCCTGCACACACCTGTAATCAATCACTGCTGGATGGAATCTTGGTTGCTTTTAGTGGGAAATGGTAACTAGAGACCAAACAATCTGGGTTCTAGGAATGCACTGTCACAGGATTAGTCAATGTTTTTAGGCCTTTCTCAGCAAATAAAGCTAAAAAGTGTTATCTTTTAGGATTAAAATAAATCAGTGTTTTCATTTTACTTTTCTATTTCAAATCCAGGACTATAGAGTTTTAGGTTAACCTCATCAATCTTGCATCAATATCTTTTTCCTTCACCCAAACTCCCAGTTTTCATGACACCAACTACTCATTGATTTACCCTAAAATGCACATAAAACAGTCTCAGTGTTATCAGTACCACACTATCACCAATAATATGATTGTTGAGAAATTTTAGAATTTTTAAACGTTTTCTTTTGTGTCATTAGGGTATGTCCCAAGAAAGATGTACAATCCAATTACTGTGTTTTAAAGTCTATTGGAGCCCTTCTTCTTTATGCATTTATGTTACCAATTTATATTCTTCTAAAATTTCCTTTAGAGTTTTAGGGATGGTTTTTAAAAATTATATTCTGTCTTATAATTAAGTAAAATATATGCTTGTTCCAAAGACAGATCTATATAATCAGGTAAATTTTTAAAAGTCTGATTTCTATTTTTATTCTATTCATCCTCTTTTTATCGTCCTTTTTTATAAACACCATTTAAATTTTCAAATATATTCTAACTACTCTTCAATAAACAGTGGCCTACTCTATTCAAAAACTTTCCTCCCATCTTCTTCACATACTTTTCTTCACTTTCCCATAGCAGTCTGTCATGACTTTTTAGTTTTATGGTTCTTAATTGCAAGCATGCTTCAAAATCAATCCAGTCCTTTACTGATGGACATTTGGGTTGTTTCATTCATTCATGTTACTGACAATATAAATAGTACTAAATTGAATAGTTCTGTGTGTTTGTCCTTTCATTTTTGGCCAATGTCTCACCGAAATAAATTTCCAGAAGTGAGACAGCCCCATCAAAAGGTGAGTGCCCTTTTAATTTTGCCACATTTCCCTCCATAAGGATTTTCGTTTTGTGTTCCCCGTATTATTCGAGACTTTCCATTTCTGCAGTTTCACCAGTAGAATATGTTGTCAAATTTCTGGATTTTTGCCAATCTAATAAAATCTAATATAATGTTTTATTTTGCATTTCTTTCATTGAGTGAGAGTGAACATCTTTTCATATGTTTAAGAACTGTTTTGCATTTCTTTTCCTATGAAATATCTGTGAATATCTGTACTCCATTTTTCTATAGGGTTGTTAGCCTTTTTTCTTCTGGGTGTGTAGATTTTCATACATGAGGGGTATTAGCTTTTGTCTGTGGTTGGATTTACAGAAAGTTTTCATAGTTATTCTTTTTTTACTTTATGATGATATTTTTTAATAAATTTTTTTATTTTTTATAAATATATATTTTTATCCCCAGGGATAAAAGGTCTGTGAATCGCCAGGTTTACACACTTCACAGCACTCACCAAAGCACATACCCTCCCCAATGTCCATAACCCCACCCCCTTCTTCCAACCCCCCTCCCCCAGCAACCCTCAGTTTGTTTTGTGAGATTAAGAGTCATTTATGGTTTGTCTCCCTCCCAATCCCATCTTGTCTCATTTATTCTTCTCCTACCCATTTAAGCCCCCATGTTGCATCACCACTTCCTCATATCAGGGAGATCATATGATAGTTGTCTTTCTCCGCTTGACTTATTTCGCTGAGCATGATAGGCTCTAGTTCCATCCATGTTGTCGCAAATGGCAAGATTTCATTTCTTTTGATGGCTGCATAGTATTCCATTGTGTATATATACCACATCTTCTTTATCCAGTCATCTGTTGATGGACATCTAGGTTCTTTCCATAGTTTGGCTATTGTGGACATTGCTGCTATAAACATTTGGGTGCACGTGCCCCTTTGGATCACTACGTTTGTATCTTTAGGGTAAATACCCAGTAGTGCAATTGCCGGATCATAGGGCAGTTCTATTTTCAACATTTTGAGGAACCTCCATGCTGTTTTCCAGAGTGGTTGCACCAGCTTGCATTCCCACCAACAGCGTAGGAGGGTTCCCCTTTCTCCGCATCCTTGCCAGCATCTGTCATATCCTGACCTGTTGATTTTAGCCATTCTGACTGGTGTGAGGTGATATCTCATTGTGGTTTTGATTTGTATTTCCCTGATGCCGAGTGATATGGAGCACTTTTTCATGTGTCTGTTGGCCATCTGGATGTCTTCTTTGCAGAAATGTCTGTTCATGTCCTCTGCCCATTTCTTGATTGGATTATTTGTTCCTTGGGTGTTGAGTTTGCTAAGTTCTTTATAGATTTTGGACACTAGTCCTTTATCTGATATGTCGTTTGCAAATATCTTCTCCCATTCTGTCAGTTGTCTTTTGATTTTGTTAACTGTTTCCTTTGCTGTGCAAAAGCTTTTGATCTTGATGAAATCCCAATAGTTCATTTTTGCCCTTGTTTCCGTTGCCTTTGGCGATGTTCCTAGGAAGATGTTGCTGCGGCTGAGGTCGAAGAGGCTGCTGCCTGTGTTCTCCTCAAGGATTTTGATGGATTCCTTTCTCACATTGAGGTCCTTCATCCATTTTGAGTCTATTTTCGTGTGTGGTGTAAGGAAATGGTCCAATTTCATTTTTCTGCATGTGGCTGTCCAATTTTCCCAGGACCATTTATTGAAGAGGCCGTCTTTTTTCCATTAGACATTCTTTCCTGCTTTGTCGAAGATTAGTTGACCATAGAGTTTATGATGATTTTTGAACAAAAGTTGTTTTTGTTTTTTTTTTTTAATTTCTATGTAATCAAACTCACCACTCTCTCATTGCTTTTAGATTTTGAGACATAGAAAAAATTTCCTCACTCCCAGGTGATGAAAGAATTCAGCACAGTTTTTTTGAACTTATGTGGTTTCCTTTTTAAAAAACTCTGACCCACTTGGAATGTGTCATAGTGTCTGATGTGAAGATTAAAATCTTATTTTTTCCTTGTATATATCCTATTAACCCAATACTAATTATAAATTCTATATTTACTAATTTGTGCAGCCATCTTGATTATATTTTCTATTTCCATATGAGATCAGGTCTATTTCTACTGGATTCCAATGGTCTGTCTATTCATACTATTTTAACTACAGTACCTTAAAAATATGCTCTAGTATCTTAAAGGGATAATTTCTCCCATGATTTCTTTTATTTTTCAGGGCTTTCCTAATTATTTTTGTTTCCAAAGGAACTTTATAATCAAACTGTCCAGCTGAAAAAAAACCAGAATCTTATAGTATTTTTATCAAGTTTTATTTTATTGGGTTTATACATTAATTTAGGGATGACTAATATTTCAATGATATTTAACCTTCTTATCCAAGAATGCGGTATATATTTCCATTTGTTTTAGATCACTTTTTAAAATTATGTTCAGTTGGCCATCATTAGTTTTTGACATAGTGTTCAACAATTCCTAAGTTACGTATAACACCCAGTGCTCATCACACTTGCCCTCCTTAAAACCTATCACACCGTTACCCCAACCCTCCAACCCCCTCAGTTTGTTTCTGGGAGTCCAGAGTCTCTTGGTTTTTCCTCTCTCTCTGATTTCTTCCCATTCAGTTTTCCCTCCCCTCCCCTGTGGTCCTCCGCACTATTCCTATGTTCCACATATGAGTGAAACCATATGATAAACTGCCTTTCTCTGTCTGACTTATTCACTTAACATAATCCCCTTCAGTTCACTCTAGATCACTTTTGAAATCTCTTTCAAGAGTATTTTACAATTTTTCTCATATAAGTTTTGAACATTTCTTGTTAAGTCAATGTATTCTTTTTCTATTTTAAATGGACTATTCCCTTCCATAATATAAGTGAATTTGATTGTATATTAAAAAATAATGACCTTTACATAATTCGCTAATAAATTATCTCATTGTTTATAGTAGCTTTTTCATGGATATTTTTGTGTTTTCCTGATACGTAATTGTAACACGCTTAAATAGTTTTATTTCCTTTTTTGTAATTCTTATGCCAAAATTGCATTCTCTTGTCTAACTGCAGTAGCTACTATCTCCAACACAATGTAAAAAAGTTAAAAAATTTTAAAGTTTTAAAATAGAGCCAGTGCTTAAATTAATCACACTAATAATTAGAAAAATACTATTTATAATAACAAAATATCAAATTGGCAAGTTAAAAAGTGCTGACCGTACCACAGAGTGAAGCAAGAGGAAGGCTTATGATGCTGGTGCGGGTAAAATCTGTACAGCTACTTTGGACAGCTACCTGGAAGTATCTAATAATATTGAAATGCGACTCTACAGAGAGTAAAGAAGAGAAAAGTTCACACAAACTAACAAAAAGAGATGAATAAGAATGCAAACTGCTGTATTATTTGTAATGGGAAGAAACTAAAAACAACTTGAATGTCCATTGAAAGGATAATTAATAAATAAGCTATGGTATATTTTGACAAAGGAATATTTACAGCAATTAAAATGAACAAGTATCAACATGGAAAAAACTTTAAAAATGTTAAGTGAAACAAGCAAGTTGAAAAAGATAAATACAACAGGATACCATCTATATAGCATTTAAAAACATGTAAATTCATAACATATAATCTTAGTATTTCTATTTAGCAAAAGTATAAAAGTATACATATTTAGTACAGGTATGCATGGCAATCAATAGTATATAGTCCTATTTATAGAAGTATTCATGGCAATGAAAAACACCAAATTCCAGGTACCACATATCCTCTGGGGAAGGATAACAAGGGACAGATTCAGAGGAAGTTTTAACGGTTTTATTTTTAAGTTACCTATCTACCTACCTACCTATCACAAATATGGTAAAATGGTAAGGTGTATTAAAAACGGAGAAGAAAACAGATATTCATTATATTATTCTCTAATGACTATTCTATAAATTCAAAACAGTTCATAGCAAAAGGCAATTAATTAGATTATAAACTTGGTCAAAACTCTTAGGAAATTAGCTAAACTACTCTGACAGACTGGCCTCTTGACTGAAGTATAAGATGTGAGGAAAACAAATATTCTCACTGACATAATCAGCAATACAGAGAGAACACTTAAACAATTAGCTTCAAATACAGATGCATGAATTTGGTAATTGCTCTTCCCTGCAGAGGACATCAGCCAGTGTTATCCAGAGGTCTCTATGAGTATATAGTGGATACAGGCTCGAGGAGGGGCACTTGGACAGCCACAGTCAGCAGAAATAAGATGAAATGACTGTATAAAGCACTGGCATGATCTACTACATGCCATTTCCATTCTTGACAGTTTCTAAACTAGATTATCAATAAAGCTTGAGAAATGTCTTAGATATTTAAGGATAAACATTTAACACACTGGAACTGAATGTACAAACCCAAACCAGCTGTTGCCAGGAAATTAACTGCAAGAAAATAGAATCAGACCAAAAGTTCCAGGATTAAGCCCAATACTAAAGTGAGTATCACTTTTATCTGGAACAATCGATCCAGAACTCCTAGTGACAAGAGAGTTCACAACACTATACAAAATGGAAATAGAAAGGAAATAGACCTGAATCTTGCCCTCAAGCACCTTATTTCAAAATAATGTATGCATCATTTATATATCAGGTTTGTGAAATCCTTTGACTAAAAAAAGTAAAATGTTAAGTTGTCCAGGCAAATATAGGGGAAGCAAGAGCTCCTGTATAGTAAAAAATTACACAGGCCTCTCCCACTTCCACCCTTCATGGCTGAAGAGCCTCCTTAGCAGGTTAAGGCCCCAGTGTGTTCACCTCACATCCAGCACATCATTAACCCTTGCCCTCTGGTCTACAAATCTCATTTCTCCAGGAGGCTGTCCAGATAGCCACTTTTTCCTTAGACCAGGACAGCAGTTACTCCTATGGGGCAGAAGAGTCAATATTAATGTATTACTTAGCTTTAACACAGGCCACTCCATGACATGCAGCACACTCACTCATCAGTTAGGAAGGTACATTTGAGTACCACTTTTTTGCCACAAGAATGCCACCCTCACTTCAGCATTAAAAACTAAAGGTCAGCAAACTTTTTCACACAATAAAGGGTCAGATAATAAATATTTTAGGCTCGTTGGGTATCTGTGTATGGTAAAAGCAGCCATAAACAATGTTTATATAAATAGGCGTGGCTGTGTTTCAATAAAATTTTATTCACAAATGCAAGGGAGTAGGGATGGGGTGGGGTGGGAATCTGGACTTGTCCTGCTGGCAAAAAATTGCCCACCCCTTATCTTAAGCAAGCAAGCATACTCTGAAAGAGAACTGTCCCATATGACCATGTTAGTTCTTTTCATTTTTTTAAACTCAATTCATTCCAGTTTTCATCAGCAAATACACATCAATTACTTCTATATAAGAGATGTTTCCCACAGTGAAAGCTTTCTATTTCTCTGAGCCTCACTGCTCTATCTCCTCTGAACAAAAACAGATTTATAGCCTTTCACAGATTAAGAGCTCTGTTTAGAAGCTGATGCAAGGCTTTGAATACTTGCATTAAAAATACATATAAGTAACACACATAATTTTTATCCAATATCAGGGGGTTCATAGAACCCCATGAAATCTGCTGGAAGTGAGGGCAAAATGTCTAAGAACTCCAGGTTTCTCTCTTAGCACTTGAGTTAGATATCTACTGCTACAAAACCACCTCTAAATTGAGCACCTTAAAAAAACAAACATCAGTTTCTGCGAGACAGGAATCTTGAAACAACTTAGCTGGGTGGCTGTGGTTCAGGCTCTCTCACAGGGCTGTAGTTATCTGAAGGCTGGGCTGGGGCCCCAGTGTCCTCATGCTGGTAGCTGGATCCCCTGAGAGTGAGTGAGACACACAGCAAAAAGGAATCCCCTGTGCCTTTTATGACCTACTCTCAGAATTCACCCTCTGTCACATCCACTTTGTTCTAGCCATTAGAAGTGTTTC
Organism: Neogale vison; assembly: GCF_020171115.1. Lineage (NCBI taxonomy): Eukaryota > Metazoa > Chordata > Mammalia > Carnivora > Mustelidae > Neogale > Neogale vison. Next base: position 46,470,842 of record NC_058091.1, on the reverse strand, counting down.
AGTAGGTCCCACCCACACACAAGGGACAAGGAAATTAAACTCTACCTCTTAAAGAAGGGAATAAAGAGTTTGTGGGCATATTTTAAAACCATCACATATCTCCAAGTCACCCAAGGAAGCCAAGAAGGTGGGATTCTCTTTAATCTGCCTGTAATACTTCAGCGTTCCTAGCACCATGCTTATCAAATAAATACCTGGCACCAATTCATTAACACATGGAGTTAGGCAGGGATCATGTTGTTTTTTCAAAATAATCCTGTGAATTTGGTAGCATATCATTTTTAGAAGTATCTAAACAGAATCCTTAGTTATTTAACTTGCACAAATGAATTAAACTCTAAAATAAAGATAGGATGATGATTCCTGAGCTATACTGCCATGGCTTATGGGTAAATTTCTTCCTTCCAAAATTTTGGGTTAGGGAGGTTTATAAAAGAAGGTAAGAAGGCCAAATTTTGTTGGTAACAAAGAGTTATCTTTTTGAAAATTAAAAAAAAGAAAAAAGAAAAATAGCATAGCTATCTCTAGCTAATTAAGATTTACCTTCCAAACCCGCTAAACGAAAACTATCTTCCTCTGAGCATTTCCTGAAATCCCAACTTTTGGAATTTTCCCTTAAGGTTTTTCACCAAGGCTTTGATTATCTATAAACCTGCCAAGCACACAGCCTCAGGAGGTAGAGCTGCCAGGCATAATCAATATGGTCAGAGAGAAGTAGATGTACGTGTCACATTAGTATTAATTAGTGTCACCTGCAAAAGTCCCAAGTGCATCAATAAAAAATTAAGATCTTCATATAAAAGAAAAAGTCAGAAGTTCAAAATTTTCCATTAAATTTTCTTTAGTTTCAATTGATTTCAGTGCAAATATGTACAGAGTTTATATAAATATTCCAAGATGTCAAATAAGCCCTCCAACATTTATAGGTCATGTCTCCAAGGTACAGAAATGAGATCTGTAGTTAGTCTGTCTCTGTGAAAACATCTGCATTCTTTAGGGAAGGGAAGATAAAGTAAGAGAAACTGAATTTTCCAATGGAAGTGTGAGCTGGAAGCAGGACAATAGCTTTGGGACAGTTAGTTACCTGTCTACCCACTCTCTTCCTTATGGGACCTGGGCACTATAGTGAGTAACACTTGGCCACATATGTGTACTTGACAGAAGAGATCCAGTAGTGGTAATTCCTCACAGGCCAGCTTATTTCCAGTTACAATCCTGGGAGCCCAGCACACTGGACATAGTCCAGTATGGCCGGCTAGTGTACATCTTGATGCTGTTGGACACATTTTATATTATAAACCATTCTAGGGATTACTCCTATTTGAGTCCTTTACTAAAAACTACCTTTGTCTTTTGGGTATTTTCCGTGTAGTCACCAGAACATATAATACATATACTAGACAGAACACATAATACATACACTAGATGAATACCAGATGTAGAAGAATTCCATCCTAGACTATATGTTCTACGAAGTTCTTACTCATCAATGTGTACCTACCATCTGACAAACTATTAACTGAATGCATGAGCAAGCACATAAATAAACAAATCTTCCACCTTACCTGTACAGTAGGCAAGGTTCTTATGAATGTGTATGTGTTAGCAAAATACAATGCACTATTTAAGGGACTTAAAACATACTAACCTTAAAACTGTAAATAAATATAAATTATCTTATGAATTCCCTTCCTTTGGTATACAAGCACTCATGGAAATTAGCAACATGTCGCTGTCCTCCTTCAGTCTCTACTTCTTGCTGGATATAACCAAGCTATACTTGGCGTACCCGGACACCTACTGGCTGGCCGAAAATGTCTTCCATGGGTGTATATACATTCTCCAATCTCTTTCTTCCCTAAATTCTTAACTTCCAACTTTGTTTCATTTAAGACCAGAAAGTCTCTCTTTCTGTATTCACTCTGCTCCACTGATATATAGGATCTTCTTGTGCAATTTTTCAAAAGTACATTCTTTGGATCTCCTGTTCTCTTGAAAAAGGGTTCCATAATCACGTAAGATTTGTATATGCTAACTACTGTGTATGTTCCTTAGCAATTCACCCTGGACTTTACTGCGATTTGGGCAGTCTAGCAGTAAAGATGCTTACATACAATTTAATTGAGCCCACTGATTCACAAATTTTTTTATTAACAAAAATGACAATAATAAGCAAAAATTATTGGATAATATGAATCTCAATTAGTATTATTTGACTATAGCATCCTTTTTTGTTCCCACAAAAAACTATTATCTTTTGAAATTCATTTTGGGAAATGCATCCTGCAACTTCCTATCTTAGCTCAGAAAGTTTCCTCTTCAACTTCCTGCCCCCATTATCTTTCTATCCCTTAATTCTCAGATCAAATGCTACCTTCTCTATGGAATTTTCCTTAATTAGAACTAATGCGAAAACTCTTTGTTCATCTCTATCATAGGACAGAGAATGTGTAACTTTTAGAGCTTTTATGTAACTTGTAAGTTTCCAAGATTAAACACTGAAACTCTGGAAGTAAAAATTCTGTCTCATTTATATTTTTATCTTCTATATCTCTAAGCAAAAAGTTTTACACACAGGAAGCCTAAGTGAATGTCTCCATTGAGCAGAATCTGAGGCTAAGCACCACCTTCATTAAATACCTGTAGCAAGAGAAAACTAAGTCTTCAGTTTATAAGACAAACTAAACACAACAGAGCTTGAGATCACATTCTTTAAAACGCTTCCAAGTGTCCCAAAGCCATGGAATTGCATAAAGTTAAGTATATTCACCCCCAAAGATGAGGAAACTAAGGGCCGGATTAGAGGTTATCACTTGGCCTGGCAATGTAGTTAGTCAATGGAAAACGTGCAATGAGAATCCATGTCTGACTCCAATCCCATATTCTCCCTGTTGTAAAATGTCAGGGATCCTCCTACAACTTCTAAATGTTCCAAATGTTTCAGGTCATCTCAGTATCAGATGCCCTGACAATCACCCCCAATTACAGATGAGGGAATCAATCCCATGACTGACTGACTTCACAATGAAGTCCCATGCCCAGATAAGTTTATTAAATTTAAGAAATACATTCTACAACTGCATCATGAAGCCCCATGCCTGACTTTTTCAATTAGAAGATAACACAGTCACTCTAATTTTTCTAGATTCACTCTATTCTTCTAGTACAAATTTACTGAGTTATATGTAAAGTGAAATAATAGTTTGCATGCATCTATAAGCATCTGAAGAGCTGTTTAGGTGGAAATTTTGCTAAGGACAAGGCATTTCCAAATGATCTCCTACCCTAAAGTTCTGTTTTCACTGCAGTTGTTTTTTAAATAGAGACCAAATAGTTTCATCGAAGAGGTAAAAAGTGGCTGGTAAGCCAAGAAGGTTTCTCGATGACTAAGACTGTTACCCCACACTGGGAGAAGAATGGTGTGACTACACAAGCAGGTATTGGAATTAGGTCCAAAGAAGCCCAGGGAAAGCAAATCAGGTAGGAGACCTAAATGAGAACTCAATATGGAGAATGTTGAAAAAATAAAGTATTTGGAAAGAAGCCGAGCATGTAAGTCAAAGGTGGAAAAGAGAGCGAAGGAGGTCAGCCCAATAAGCGTTAACAAGGTTAGAAGACATTTGTGAGTACCTGGTGTAAAAATAGACTAAGATGGGCTTGGGAGCAGCCAATTAAGACTGGTGCTTGCAACCAGCAAGGTTAGAAAGTAGAGACTGAAATTAGGTTTAGAAACAGAAGCCAAGTTTAGGCTTCATTAGGTAGGTAAAAAGAGTGGATTAGTTAGTCTTACTTGGGAGCTAACAGGAAGAAGCCTTGATGGTATGACGGTATCAATGTGAAGAGTCCAAAAGCAGGGCTTAATAAATAAATCTGTTTCTGGTTTTTTTTTTTTTCCTGTTTTTACAGGCAAGGTTTTTGACTGTGGTCTGTCTGTAAATACTGACACAAGGACACATAGCAGACATAACCAAGGGTTTAGAAGACAGACCTGTTTTTGAATCCTAAATCTATTACATCTTAGCTGTGCCTCATTGGACCAGTAACCTTAACTTCTATGACTTATTCTAACTACAGCACTTTCTCACACATATGTTAAAAGGATTCAATGATATAATGTACTAAAAAGTTTAGAACAAGTCTGATGTATAATAAAAGCTCAAAGATAGTAAATATTATTAGATGATTAAAACCACAATATCCTTAAAGACTTAAAAAAGGAGATTCATAGCAAGCTTACCAAAAGAGGATATAGACGCACAGAAAATAAAAAGGTATTACCAAGAAAAGGGAAAGAAGAATGACAGTCTACATAAACCTTATTTGAACCCAAAGACACTTCTATTCAGAAAACTCAGCTATGCCTGAATAACTTTTCAGAGTTAACCTGAACAGCCTAGCACATAAAATGTCAGCCGTGCCTTCCAACTCCCCCCTTTTGGCCTTATCGATTTAGAAACAAACTCCATGATAAAATTAGTAAGGTTAAGTCACTTCACCAGTAAAGGTATCATTATTTTATGTCACTAAAAGAAGAAAAGAAGAAAAATGATGGAAATAAGAGACGCTAAAAAATAAGAGTTAAAAAAAAATCCCAGAAATTCACAGAGCTTAGAATATATTTTTATATATTTATCTTCATATAATTCCCCAGGATGTCAGGAATAGTTTATTTGCCCTGCACAACAGAAGAAAAAATTCTGAAGGTCTGTTAATGAAGATGTTACACTGTAAGATATCCATTTCCATAACAATCCCCTTCTTATAGAAATACTATAAAAATAATATGGACATTGGTTGAAATGGAAATCTTAGAGTCTTACGGGTAGTTATACACTCTTAAATACGATGAACTATATATGATCTGCACAGATGAGTATTTGAGAAGCTGTAGAATTCCATTCTCATTGGACATGAGAGATGATGTGTCAGGCATAGAACCAGGCAAGGCTAAGGTGGTTAAATCAGAGCCAGGCTGTAAAAGAACTCATATAATGATCCAAGGATATAAAAATTTGAGGGAGGCAGAAAGGAAGGGAGTGATGAGTGGGGATGGCCAGGCTGGCTACAGAACGAATGCAGGCTGGTTTACAGAGTTCTGGCAAGCTCAAGAGACATCCAAAACTTCCACATGAAGAGTAATGGAACACCTGAACTAGGCTGGCAACAATACTAAAGGAAAAACGAATAGATATGAAGAGATTTTCAAAGAACACTGCACATGATCTCCTAACTGACTGGAAGTAGAGAAATTAGAAAACAAATTAGAAAACAAACACCCAGGATCTGAGCCTGGGTGACTAGGAGAATCATGATGCCACTGATACAAATGGGAGGAAAATATATGTTCACCAGGAATGCTAATGAATTTCTTCCACGTTGCACATATTGAATTTGAGAAGCCAGTGGGATATCTGGCAGAGATTACCTGGAATTAAGATGGAGATATAAGCAAAGAACTTAGTGAAAGTTAGGTCTGAAAATGAAGACTTGAAAGTTTTTACTCAATAGAAATTAGAGTTTCTACCACGAGAGCAGATGAGTTTTAGCAAAAGGGAAAATGAAGTCTGGGACATGGGGTTGTCACACTATAGGAAAAAGTAGAAATGGCAAGGGAGGAAAGGAAGAGGTCAAAACAAAGGAAAGGGAGGAGGTCAAATAAGCCAGAAGAAAACTAGGAAAATGCCATGGCAAATATGTCCAAGAAGAAACAGTAAATAAGGATGAATGCTCAGGATTGAGAAAAAGTAAATGATTTTGCTTACCAGGTGACTACATGAGATCTTTGGATCATCAGCTTCAGTGACTAAACTAAAAGCACAGGTGGACTTGTTAGAAGATTTCCTTAAACACGACATAAAAGCAAAAGCCTACAAATTCTAATTTTACTTTTGACAGGATCCAATTATGATAGGATCCTAATTTTGATAGGATCAAATATGTCACAAGACATCATAAACCAAGTTTAAAAGTAAACTACAGGCTAGAAAAAAATATTTCCAACAGATAAAAGACTAAAATTCACAATCTGTAAGAAATCCTAATACCAAACACAGGTGCACACAAGTGCCCACACACATGTGCGGGTACACACACACACACACACACACACTCTCTCTCTCACATTCGAAACACATATTTACGTATGCAAAATAACACGAACAGGCTATTCCCGAAAGAGCAAACTCAAATGGCTGTTACACATAAACATAGATGTTCAACCACACTAAGGAAAACACTCATTTAAAAAAGATGCAGTTCTATTATATTGGCCAAAATTAGTAAACCTGATGGCATCAAACACTGGAATAGGTATGAGGAGAAGGGTAAAAGTGCCAAAGAGAATAGCCCCTGCAAGAACAACTAGACAATATCTATTAAAATTTAAAATATCAATAGTAAGGGGCCACTCCCACTCCCTAATAAAAAGAACCAGGGCTCTTTGGTTGGCAGATTCTAGGGCTGGGGCAGGGAAAAATAAGAGTCTGGAGCATTCTGCAGTATCGGGGAGTTAAAAGGGTGATCAAAAATTAAAAGTATAGGGGCATGTCAAAGGAGCACAGGAGCTAGCCTAAAAGAGCTCCCAAAGGCCAAAACTGGAACAATTTGAGCAACAAAATAAATGAATAACAAACATATAAATAATGAAATATATAACGTGGTGTTGAATTATAACCCAAGGTAGGAAATAAATATATATGAGTCCATCAGATAAAAATAACTGAATAAGTAAATAGAAGAAATAAATCTTTCTTGTGTAAAAATTCCAAATAACATATATAGGTAATACCCCTTTTTTAGGAGATGGGGCTTACCTTTCCCCCTCCCCTTTGAGTATGCGCTGGACTCTGACTTGACTCCAGAGAACAAAATATGGAAAAGAAACAACAGTCACTTCACAGTGAAAAATTGTCCAACACCACCTTACTTAAGTGATCATAGCGTGCCACACCAGTGGTGGCTGTGGATAGCCTGTACCCCGATATAATATGATGGTATTCTTTCCCAAACCCATCATCTCAGTCTAACCAGGAGGAAAATATCAGATAAACCCAAATTAAAAGACATTCTAGAAAATCTCTAACCAGTCCCTCTGGAAAATAAGGAAGGTCTACAAAACTATTCAAGACCAGAGGAGACAAAGAAGACACAATGAATGAATGCAATGTAGCATCATGGACGGGATCCTGAAACAAAAAGGAACATGAGTAGAAGACGTGGTAAGATCCCAAGAAAGCTTGGGATTTAGTGAATATGAATGCACCAATGTTGGTTTTTTAGTTTTGAAAAAGGTGCCAGGGTGATGTAAGGTAATGTGAGGCAAACCTGGAACTGGGTGAAGGGTTCGTACACAGGAGCCATCTGTCCTATCTTTGCAACTCTGCTTTAATCTAAAACTAACCCAAATAAAACACTTATTTACAAAATGTAAAAGAAATATATCCCAGGAGCAGCAACTCCACTTCTTCCCGTCCACCTTAAGTCTTGGCAGAACTGCTTGGGGAAGGTGTACAAGGGTCTTCACTGCAGAATTGTTAGAATCAGGGGGAAAATGTAAAAACTACAACAGAATGACACAAGAAACCATGGACTACCTACATTATGAAACAGCTTACGGCTGTGAAAAATGAACTAGATCTATATGTACTGAGAAGATATAATGCTGAGTGAAAACACAGACTGTGGGAGGGTACTATGATATATCATGAAAAAAAAAGGGAAAGATACACAAAAGCTAACACACTAAAGATACACAAAATATAACACACAGAACATTTCTATAGATTCTCCTGGGGGCATTTATATACATATGTCTATGTTGAGATCAACAGTGGTTACAGGGTAACTTCTATAAGGGGAACTGGAAATTGAGATGGTGGCCAAGGGGATTTGAGCTTTATTCCATGATCTTAAAGTTGTTTTACAAGGAGAATGCCTTCATCATTTACCTGGGGGAGCTATGAGCGATTACTTTTTTTTAAGGTAGGGAGATAATATTCCTCTAACACAGGAGATAAAATGGCTAGCATGAGTTTCTGGCAGTTGCTGTGATGCAGGGATATAGAGGGCATCCCATGGAGACCAGCAGTACTGCAGGAGGTCCTGGGCCTGAAGCCCCACCTAGATCCCTGAGACAAGCACTTACTTGCACAGTAGATGTTACAATCCCTGAGACAAGCACTTACTTGCACAGTAGATGTTACAATCCCTGAGACAAGCACTTACTTGCACAGTAGATGTTACAATCCCTGAGACAAGCACTTACTTGCACAGTAGATGTTACAATCCCTGAGACAAGCACTTACTTGCACAGTAGATGTTACAATCCCTGAGACAAGCACTTACTTGCACAGTAGATGTTACAATAGTGGCCAGCCTTAACAATGGAGAGGCCAATGACAGAAGTTCAATGATCTTGTTTCCAATTGAGGTACAAGTACCCAGAGGGCTCCAGGATCCTGCAGCCATCCGATTTAAAAAAAAAAAAAAAAATTCCAAGTGCTACTGAAACTGACTTCCCTCTACTCTAGCTGACCTCAGAATCTAAGGTTCATTTTTCACTCTCAATGACTAGAATAAAAGCAGAACCAACTAGGACCATTGCAGTTGCTTTAGACAACAATGTCCAACTGAAATTCTGGCAGACATGGAAGATTAAGCACCCTTTCTATGATACTCATTATCTCACATTAAGCCAATATGTTTCCTTATAAATTGGGATTACACAAATCTTATCTTACCAAAATTTTATGGAAAATCTTGAAGAAAATTTAACTCAGAGCATATATTTAAATAAGTGCTTAAAGCACCATTTAAAGTACTACAGTTTTCCTTAATATATTTAAAAGAGGTCACTTCCCATCAGTAATCTGATATTTTTAAAGTAACATTTGATAGGCTTTAGCTATACAATTAAAAGTAAATTTCTCCCCTACTTCAGCTACATTTAGTAGCTGAGAAGCCAAGGTCCTTTTCCAACTCTCAGTCTTCGTTCAAACAGGCCACGTAGATTCTGTAGTCCATCATTTTAATAACTCAAAATAACACAAAACCCTTGGAATCAAGACAATAAAGCTTGAATCTTGCTGACCCCAACTGTGCTTTCTCTGTGCTGATACTCAGATCAATGATACACTGGCCAAAGTCACACTGTAAATCCACAAATGCAAACTTCAATGGGCAATGAACACTGCCTACCAATCCCACACATCTCTAGTCATCTCACTCACCTCCTCCTTAAATGACCATTTTCAATCTTCTCCATTCTCCTCAGACTTCCAACTGTCCATTACACCCACCCTTTTTCCTCTTATGCCTCTTCCCCCATCACTCCTACTTGATAGATAAAATAGAAGCCATCACAGGATGCGTGTCCCATGGTCCCCAAACCTAGTATGCAAACCTGTTCCATCCACTCCAATTCTGATCTTCCCTCCTGTTACAGAAAGGGAATCATCCCTGTTCCTAAGGTTACTTGTTACACCTGAGCTGGAGATACCAGCCCCTCCACCCTGTCGGAATGAAACACCACTTATTTCTCATGTGTAATCAACCTCTTCTTTTCAACAGGCTCTTTGTTGTTGGCTTTTTAACAGGCTCAAGAGGGTCTAACCCTACCTGCCTCACTTCGGTCAGCTCCCCATCCACTTCCTATCACACCTTCCCTTCAAAACCGAACTACTTGAAACAGTCGTCTCTGTCACATCACCTTCCACTCACTGCTCACCCATTCCAATCCAGCTTCCAGCTCTGTCACCTGACAAAACAATTCCTGCTAAGATCACTGATGACTGTTTCAATCTAAATCCAATACACGTTTTACACTCAACATTTTATCTGACCTCTCAGCAGCATCTGACCACTTCTTCCTCTTAAAGTACTTTGTTCTTCCCTCAGCTTCTATGGAACAGTAATCTGCTGTTTTCCTCCTACCTCTCTGCTGTTCCTTTAGCTCCTTTTTAGGCTCATCCTCCTTTCTCTAGCCCATAAATGTGGGTAGTTCTTCACAGCTCAGTCCTTCCATCCTATTTTCCTAAACAATCCCACCTGTCCTTTCCTAAACAATCCACCTTCAATTATGACCAATATGCAGATGACTCACAAATTTAAAAATACAGACCAAACCTTTCATCGGAACTCCAAGTCTATATATAACTTTCTATTTGTTATTTCCTCTTGAATGACTCAAATGGTAACTCAAACTCAACACGTATAAAACCAGACCTCATGATCTTCTCCCAAAACTTGATCTTCATCCAATGTTATCTACCCCAATAAATTGTGGTTTGGTTCCCAAATCCAATCAATTACAAACACTGCAATATTACTATAGTATCTCTCAAATCTATCTCAGCTGCCATCATCCACTACAGTCATTTCTCTTGGGCTTCTGTAATAGCCTCCTATCTGATCTACCATATCCAACTGTTTCCTGGTTGGCAGCCGGAATAATCTTTCTGAAGCATAAATTAAACCATCTCACCCTGGACAAAACATTTAATAGATTCTATTTTTCTTAGGATAAACATAAAGACAAGCTCTCTAAAATGCCTCTAAGATCCTGAGTTGGTCTAGCTCCTCCTATCCTGTCCCTGTTTCTCACTCTCTCCAGGATAGCCACTTTGGTGTTCTTCCCATCTCTTGCCCTCACTATGCTCTCTCCCACCACAGGTCCTTCTGTATTGCTTTCTTATGGGCAAGCCCACAGCCTCTTCACATAGTTTGCTTGTTCTCATCTTTCAGACAGTAGTCAAGCATCAGTTCTTCCTGGAGTCCTATTCTAACCTGGCTGGTCTCCCTATGATTTGCTCTCCTAGCACTATATAGTTTTTCTTTGTAGCACTGATCATTTATATGCCTTTCCCACAGACTCTACTAAGATCTGTGATGCAAGGCATCAGATCTCTTTTAGCTCAATTTTCTATTTCTAGTACCTACCTCTGTAGTATGAATTTAATATTTGTTGAATCAATGAACAAATGACCATCTTTAACACCTGAGGTTGAATACTTTTTTATTTAAAGTCCAAATTCAATGGACTCTTGAAATTCAGTCTCTCCTGTCTGGTACCACTGTAAATGCTTTCCTCCCTTTATATCTAAATTATCTAAAACAGCCCTGGAAGATGAATCCCTAGCTCTAGTTGCTCTCTGATTCACCCTATTATGTAAAGCTGACAGGATGCTGGGGCAACATCTTTTTATGGGAAATCAAAATGGTAATAGGAAAGGAGACCACGTTAGAAAAAAAGCAACTGCACAAGGAAAAGGAAGCTTGAAACCATTCCATTTGAGGCTATTAAGCTTGGAAAAGAGAAAATCTAGGACTGTCAGATTATCTGAATACTTAAAGAGCTGTCATATTCAAGAATCAACAGATTGATTTTTGGTAGCTCTGGATGAGAGTTTCTGGGAAATAGATCTCAGCTCAGTAAAAGGAAGACCATTCAGTCGATTAGAACTATCTCAATGTTGTCAGTCTTGCTGAGTAGTGACTTTGCCACAACCCAGCGAATTCAAGCCAGTCTGGTGAAATGCTCAGCAGAGAGAACAGTGGTTCTCAAACATTTTTGTATCAGCTCTGGAACCCTTTCTTCAAACAAAAGCTTTTGATGAGACCCTCATATGCAACAGACAAATGGGAGCATCTCTACGGGCATATGACTGCCACCCTCCACTTCCCACTCAATCCCTCTGCAAGCCACCTGCCATTACATTGGCAACAGCCTACTGGAGTTCCCCACATGAAAACATGCATGCTTTCAGGGTGCCTGGGTGGCTCTGTCAGTTAAGTGTCTGCCTACAGCTCAGGTCATGATCTCAGGGTTCTGGGATCAGGCCCCACATTGGGTTCCCTGAACAAGGAGTCTGCTTTTTCCTCTGCCCCTCCCCCCTGCTTGTACACTTTTTCTCTTTCGCTCTCAAAAAATAAATAATCCTAAAAAAAAAAAAAAAGAAAGAAAGAAAAGAAAAGAAAAAGGAAAGAAAAAACATGCACGCTTTCCCTGCCCAGCCCTCTACAGATTTTACTGGTGTAGGAGTGGAGTGGAGGAAACTACTTCTTAACACTTTTCTATTTTCTTTGATTCAGCTATGAATATGATTTTCCATGAAAACCCTTCCAGCATGTAAGTAGATTTTGCTCTTTTCAAAGAACTTGTCTTTGTACATGTTATCTTAACTTTACTATAAATTTCTTTATGGCAGTAATCTTTGGTCTCCTGCTTTGGAATCACATACAATACCAAGTATAGTAGGAGGTAATAAAAAAGAGGAAAGAAAAATCCAAACCCTTCTGCGTGAAAAGTGAAGACAACTACTTCAGGTTGGACTCATAAAAATACCTAACACGTGTTTAGAAAACACAGGAAAGTGAAGTAACAATTTCATACTCACATTCTCCATCCTGCTTTAGACAATCCCAGTCCCCTTGCCCTTTCTGCCCCTACAGTTTATGATTATACTTATCTTACATTCTTGCATCAGATGAGGGAAACCAGAATCCTTCCAGAAAGTGATTCCAAGAGATGGATTGCATTCACAGGTAAAACCTGTTTTGACTAGAATCTTGAGCGAAAAGCTCACTTTTATTATACATCACAGTCTTATTTCCTGTATCTTCTTTAATAATTATAAATTCATGGATAAGAACTACAAATTAAATAAGTTTGAATTTAGGCCGCTATACTTACACAGTGTAATTTTCCAATTACAAATTAAGGAAGCATGTTTCCAACTTGCTTGGTAATGAAGAACAACTTCTAGATGGGTACATCTAGGTGGTAATATGGTATTAGCAGACAAATGTGTAAAAAGTATTTTCCAAAGAAGCATTTTTCTTTTCCCAGAGGTATTTGATAACTTTGCTGTATTTTTAGATTAATTTTCTTTCAGTGGATTCCTGTTCTAAGAAGCTAAGGCACTGACTTCTGAAAAAAATCACATTTGTATCCTTGAATTCTGATCTAGAAGATCAGATATGAACATACTATAAATCAGAAGTTTCCACTGCTGATGTTACATATTAAGATACATAAATATTTACTGAATATAGTATAGTAAGCAATATATTTTGGGGAGTAATCAAATGCTGACACATTGTAAACTACCAAAGGAACTGTTCTTGAGGAAGAATATACATTTACGGTGACATTTTCAGATCTCCTAAAATTTTATGGTGAAGGACTTCATGATATAATGATAAAGAAGTAAATTTGGAATCAGGAAAACCTGGCTCAAATTCTGGCTCTATCACCAACTATAAAAGTGACTAAGTAAGCCTCAGTTTCCACACTTATAAAATCTAAGACTTGGACATTTATACCTGAACTCTAAATTAATCCTATTCTGTAAAAGCAATGCCCCTAAGTAGAGTGCACTGACAATGTCAGCCTGTGACTTCTATGTGCGGACAGAGAAAACACTTTAAATGGTTTAATAAAGTGCTCGTTAGGGGTTGGTAACACAAATTTATTCTTTGCTCATTCATTCATCCATTCATTCTAGCATAGTATCCTGACACTATCCAAATGAATTCATGTGAAGTGTTTTAGTAAGTCATGTAATTATTAAATAACAGGTCTTAGATATTTTGCTGAATATGAAATTAGCATAAATTAACAGCTGCTTTATGTTTTCATCAATCAAAAAGGACAAATTCCTCTAAATCTCCTCAAAATCACCTAATTTAACCTTAGGCAATGATAGTGACTGATATGTCAGAGAGGGCACCTCAATTAAGCAAACTTTAACAATGATTTTATGAATACACAGGCAACAAAGCAAAAATAAATGGAACTGCATTAAACTTAAAAGATTCTGTGCACCAAAAGACACAATCAACAGATGCAATCAAAAATCATAATCTACGGACTAAGAAAAAAATACTTGTAGGTCATGTCTAATAAAGAGTTAATATCAGGGTACATTAACTCCCACAATTCAACAATAAAAAGCCAAATAACCTGATTTAAAATTGGGCGAATAACTCTGGAAAATAGTATGGAGTCTCCTCAAAAAGCTAAAAGTAGAGCTACCCTACAACATGGCAACTGCACTATTAGGTACATAGCCCAAAGATACAAATGTAGAGATCCAAAGGGGCACCTGCACCCCAACGTTTATAGCAGCAGTGTCCACAATAGCCAAACTATGGAAAGATGTCCATCGACAGATGAATAGCTAAAGAAGATGTCATGTATGTGTACACACACACACAGGTACACACACACACACACACACACACATGCACGATGAAATACTACTTAGCCATCAAAAAAGAAAAAGAAATCTTGCCATTTGCAATGACATGGATAGAACTTGAGGGTACTATGCTAAGTGAAGTAAGTCAATCAGAGAAAGACAATTACCATATGATTTCACTCATATGTGGAATTTAAGAAAAAAAACAGTAGCACAGATTCTGGAAGGGAGGGAAAAAGAAAACAAGATGGAATTAGAGGGGGAGACAAACCATAAAAAATTCTTAATCATAGGAAACAAACTGAGGTTTGCAGGGAGCAGGGTTAGAAGGATAGGGTAACAGGATGATAGACACTAAGGAGGGCATGTGGACAGGACTGGGTATTCTATAAGACTGATGAATCCCTGAACTCTACCTCTGAAATTAAAAGTACACTATATGCTAATTGAATTTAAATGGAAAAAATTTTAATTTAAAAAAAAAACGGACAAAGAACTTGGGCACACATTTCTCCAAAGAAGATATACAAATGGCTAACAAGTATATGAAAGTATATCACCAATTAGAGAAATGCAAATCAAAACTACAGTAAGATACTACCTCACACCCATGAGAATGGCTATTACTAAAAAAACAGAAAATAGGAGCACCTGGCTGGCTCAGTCTGTGGAGCATGCAACTCTTGCTCTCAGGGTTGTGAGTTTGAGGCGTAAAGATTACTTAATAATAAAATCCTTAAGGGGCGCCTGGGTGGCTCAGTTGCGTAAGCATCTAACTTCAGCTCAGGTCATGATCTCAGGGTTCTGGGATCAAGTCCCACATCAAGCACTGTGCCCAGAGGAAAGTCTGTTTCCCCCTCTTCTTCTGTTCCTCTGCCACCCCCCGCTTGTGCACTCACAAATAAATGAAATTTAAAAATAAAATAAAATCCTTAAAAAAAACAGAAAATGATTAAGTGTTTGTGAGAATGTGGAGAAATTAGAAGAGCTCTTAGTAGGAATGTAAAATGCTGCAACTACCATGGAAAACACTGTGGAGGTTCCTCAAAAATTAAAAATAGAACTACCATTTGATCCAGTAATCACACCTCTGGGCATATCTCCAAAAGAACTGAAAGCAGGATCTCAGAAAGATATTTGCACACCCAAGTTCAAAGCAGCACTATTCATAATACACAAAAAGCAGCCCAAATGTCCACTGATGGATGAATGGATAAACAAAAAGTGATACACACACACACACACACACACACACTCTGCAATAGTACTCAGCCTTGAAAAGAGAGGCAATCTTGTTACATGCTACAACAGATGAACAATCTTAAGGACATTATGCTACGTGAAATAAGCCAGTTAAACAAAGACAAATACTCCATGATTCCACTTACATAAAGTATCTAAAGTAGTCAGTGTTGTGAACTGAATTGTGCTCCCCCAAAATTCTTATGTTGAATATGAACTAGAGTTAGGGCTCTAGCCCCCAAAGGGATGGTATTTGAAGACAGGGCCTTTCAAAAAGTACTTAGTTAAATGAGGTCATAAGAATGGGGCTCTACTCAGACCTGCTGTCCTCATCATAAGAGAAAGAGAAGCAAGATCTCCTCTCCGTCTCTACTGCTTCCCTATCTACTCTCTCTTTGCTCTCACAGAAAGAAGGGACATGTGAGGACACAGGGAGATGGTGGCTGTCTGTTAGCCAGGAAGAGAGGCCTCACTAAAAACCAATCTTGATGGCACCTTGATCCTGGACTTCCAGCCTCCAGAACTTTTGAGAAAATAAGTTTCTCATTTTTAAATCATCCTGTCTTTGGCATTTTGTTATGACAGGCCTGGCAGACTAATATAGTCAACTTCTTAAAAACAGAAAATAGAATGGTAGTTACCAGGGGCTGGGGGCAGCGGGAAAAGGAGTTGTGTAATGTAGAGTTTCGGCTGCAGAATGTTAAAGTTCTGGAGAACTCTTTCACGACATGTATGTGAATATACTTAACATCACTGAACTGTATACTTAAAAATGGTTAGGATGGTATATTTTATACTACGTGGATTTTACCCATTTAATAAAATAAAGCAGAATTTCAATTTTTCTGCTAAAAAGGAGAATACAGATTTAAAAGTACTATTTCACAAATAAAAACAGCTACTAATATTATTTTATGCACATGAAATGTATATGGGTGTGATTTATGTGTTTCTATTTCATTAGAAAAAGCAATAATGGGGGTGCCTTGGTAGCACAGTTAGTTAGGAATCTGACTCTTGGTTTCGGTTCAGGTCCTGATCTCAGGGTCGTGAGATCAAGCCCCAAGTCAGAGCACAGAGCCTGCTTCAGTTTCTCTCTTTCTCTCCCTTTGCCCCTCTCCTCACCATGCTCGCTTACTCCTGCTTTCTTTCTCTCTCAAAAATAAATAAATAAATCTTTTTTTAAAAAGCAATAATGACAACTGTCTTAAGGCAAAACAACACTTCCTTTTTAGAAATAATTTTTACCAAGACAGAACCAACAAAGGAAAGCCTACTTAGTTTACAAATTTTATAATCTCTAAATTGCCAAAACTAGCAGTGAGTATAACGTATCATCATTTCCTCCTCAACATATTTTGCCAGAAAATGCTTCTACTAAATTGTGGAACACAGAATAATTCTCAGTTCAAATTCTCCAGATTTTTTATCACGTATTTTATCTTTCAAAAAACAAGGGAAGAGTTACTACTAGTACTCGGACTCATTTAATTTAAATAATGAAGAGAATTCAATTCAGCTTTTAAAAAAACCCACTTTTTTACACTTATTGATTACATTCCTGTAAGTTCTTTTCTCTTAAATACATAAGAACAAAGGACTTGAAACCTATAAAATTCTTCATCATTCCTTACTACAAATAAATCTATTTTTCATGTTTCCCTAAGAGAAAATGAGGGAAGTGTAACAATAATCATATAATATTTGTACTTAGCCAGTTTACTCTAAATTAACCTGGGGGATTATAGAGGTTAGTAGCCATGCTGCAGTAAAACTTCTCTTATTTGTTGGCCTAAATAAAATTTCAAGAAAACTGTGGGCTGTGAAACCTAGAGGGCAGGGTAGACACAGCTTGATTTCGGGAGATAGACTAGGACAGTGTTTTTCAACTTTGGCACTACTGGCATTTTGGGCTGGATAATTCTTTGTTATAGAGGCTCTCTGAGGCATTGTAGGATATTTAAGAGTATCCTGGACTTAATAGTCACATGAAAAAGTGCTCAACTTTTCATCAGGGAAATACAAATCAAAACCACAATGAGATACCATCTCACACCAGTCAAAAAGGATAAAACTAACCAGTCAGGAAATGACAGACTTTGATGAGGATGTGGAGAAAGGGGAGCCCTCTTACACTGTTGGTGGGAATGCAAGCTGGTGCAGCCACTCTGGAAAACAGTATGGAGGTTCCTCAAAAAGTTGAAAATAGAGCTACCCTATGACCCAGCAATCGCACTACTGGGTATTTACCCTAAAGATACAAATGTAGTGATCTGAAGGGACATATGCACCCCAATGTTTACAGCAGCAATGTCCACAATAGCCAATCTATGGAAAGAACCTAGATGTCCAACAACAGATAAATGGATAAATAAGATGTTTCATTTATATATATGTATGTATGTGTGTGTGTGTGTATATAATATATATATATATGAATACTATGCAGCCATGAAAAATGAAATATTGCCATTTGCAATGACATGTATGGATCTAGGGGATGTTATGCTAAGTGAAATAAGCCAATCAGAGAAAGACAATTATCATATCTCTCTGATATGAGGAATTTGAGAGGCAGGGTTGGGGGTCGGGTGGGGAAGGGAAGGAAAAAAATCAAACAAGATGGACCAGGGAAGGAGACAAACCATGAAGACTCTTAATCTCAGGAAACATACTGAGGGTTGCTGGGGGTTCGGGGTGGGTAGGGATAGGGCGGCTGGGTTATGGACTTTGGGGAGGGTATGTGCGACAGTGAGTGCTGTGAAATGAGTAAGACTGATGATTCACAGACCTGTACCTCTGAAGTAAATAATACATTATATGTTAATTTAAAAAAATGCCCCCCCCCCAAGAAGAGTATCCTGGGCTTTACCTACTAGATTCCAATAGCACCTCAAGTTGTAACAATAAAAATTGACCCAGACATTGACAAATATCCCCTAGCAGCAAAATTACTCCAATGGAGAGAATATGAGGCCATGGATGAATTGATGAATTAGCACAATTAAACTGCAGACAATAACTTAGGTTAATGTTGAAAGTTAACATTTAGGATCTAAACTCAGATATGTAAACCAAACAAGTAAGTTGTAGAATAACTGTGGGCAGGGGGTAGGGGGATAAAAAAACAATAGACTTCAAAATGTTAAGAGACATGTGTGCCTATTACTAGAAAGAAAGAACATTTCTAAATATATTACCTGCCACTTTTTGTGTGTGCTCCATAGTTACATTTGCTATTTTCCTCTTTTAGACTGCCATCTGGCAATCCACACTTCCACTAAAAAAAATTAAAAAAAAAAATAAAATTGCAGTCGATTGGACTAAAATAGTTAATGTACCACCCCACGTGCCAAAAATATGCCAGGGAGTCTATAGTTTACTCAGTAATGCCTCCAAAGAAAGAAACTAATGTCTCTTAAACATCAATGTCCTTAAAGACAAAAGCAAGTAACTCACAGGATGCTTACCAAATGTATGAAGTTCCTTTACTACCTTTGGGGGATACATAGTCAACCAATAGTAAAAGAGAAAGCAAAACAAAAAAAGTCACATACAACAGGCAAACTGAACTCATCAAACTCATTTATTATGACCCCAAGACATAATATACAAAGTTTTGAAAAAAAGTCCACTAATCAAATACAGCAGAACACAACTAACTATAGTCATTGGATTTCCAGTGTCACAGGGATTTGTTAAGAATGAGTGAAATAATGATGTATGTGTGTGTGACACACGTGAGACAGATTCAGTACACTGAATCCCTGCCACTCTCTAGAAAGGCAGTGTAAAGATTCTTCACAATAATGAATATAGGTTCACCACTGTAACTTAATCTACTACCAGTTCCCTTTCCTTAGCACCCAAAAGCTGTCAAAAGACAAACTGGCAAATCCAAACTGGTATGCCCTTTGAGTTCTCTTTCACGAATCCATAAAAGCAGACTATGGTAACAAGACCCTACAGTCACCATAGATGAATAGTAATTATCAAATATAAAGATGAGCAGAAAACAATGAACCATTCACTTAACAAATGTTTTGTTAAATGTGCCCATAAATTGTATATATTGAGCACTTCTACAAGAACTCATCTAGGGGCACCTAAGTGGCTCAGTCAGTTGAGCATCTGCCTTAGACTCAGGTCGTGATACCAGAGTCTTGGGATTGAGCCCCACATTCTGCTCCCTGCTCAGTGGGTAGCCTGCTACTCCCCCTGCTTATGCTCCCTCTCTCTAAGGGAAAAAAAAAAAAGAAGAAGAAGAAGAAGAAGAAGAAGAACTCATCTAGATGTAGTATTGAGCAAGACAGATGAGGTCCTGATTCACATCAAGTATACATCCAAGCCCAGGAATTCTAGTGGAAGCATCAAACATTTGGGAAAAGCAACATCATGAAATAAAGTATCAAATACAAAGAATCTTTCAAAGAGAACAGTTAACACCCCAAGGAAAGAGTTAATGGAAAAAACAGAAGACTTGAAGCATCACTATTATTCTCAGATATTGAGGGAATACTTCATTTGTAAGATAAGAACAGATTGTGACAGGAGAAAATTCTGAATAAACACTAAATTTATATATATGTGTGTATGAAATCTTAGAAAAACAAAGATAAAGAGAAATCCTATAGGTTTTCAGAGAGATATAAGAGATTATCAGGTATTCAAGGACTGGCTACAGTTCAACTTTAAAAGAACTATGAAAGGGCATATTTTATCAAAGCAAACAATGAAACAAAGACCATAAAGTAAAGAACGAAGGACAAAAAGGGCAAAAAAAAATACTATAACACTATTTATAAATATTTTAAAAACATCAAATATTTTCATGGAAATAGACATACAATAAAAATATAAAGACATTTATGGCCGCCATACATGAGTATAAGAGGGAACGAAATGGGGGAGGGCTTCTTTAAGGAGAAGGAACCACTAGCAGCAGAATCATAAATGATCTCAACACAGAGGAGAGTGCATGAGACAGGGAAGAAGAAATGTGAAACTTTATTAAAAGTCTTTTCTTGGGGCGCCTGGGTGGCTCAGTAGGTTAAAGCCTCTGCCTTCGGCTTGGGTCATGATCCCAGGGTCCTGGGATCGAGCCCTGCCTGGGGCTCTCTGCTCAGCGGGGAGCTTGCTTCCTCCTCTCTCCCTCCCTGCTTCTCTGCCTACTTGTAATCTCTATCACATAAATAAATAAAATCTTTAAAAAAACAAACAAACAAAAAGAGTCTTTTCTTGCTCTGGTGAAGAATGTGGATACGAGTTAAATCTAGAAATTGATAAAAAAAAGTTTAAATACATATGTTAAAAGTTTCAGGTTAACCACTAAAAATCACCTTGAAATATTTATTTTTTTTTTTTACTTCTAAATCACCAAGAAACGATACAAAGACAATCAGTGTAAAAGACCATAAACTAAGTTCAACTAAATCAATAATCACAGTAAGTGTGGGTTAAATTCACTTTTATAATAGACTGCCATATTGGAGTTTGTTTTCACCTGTTTTTTTTTTTTTGTTTGTTTGTTTTCACCTGTTTTTTGTTTGTTTTTTTAATGGACCATTTATATTTGCTTTATTCCAACACCCACCAAATATCTATATCTTTGGCTAATTCTTTTTTTTTTGGCACTTACTAGTTTTTTTTAAGATTTTAATTCAATTAATTAACCCATAATATATTGTTGTTTCAGGACATAGGTTTGTGATTCATTAGTCTTATATTATACCCAGTGCTCATAACATCACATGCCCTACTTAACGTCCATCACCCAGTTACCCCATCCCCCCAACCACTACCCCTCCAGCACCCTTTGGTTTGATTCCTAAGAGTCTCTTTTTTTTCCTCTCTGGTTTCATCTTGTTTCATTTTTTTCCTCTCGTCCCCTATGATCCTCTGCCTTGTTTCTTAAATTCCATGTTATCAGTGAGATCATATGATAATTGTCCTTCTCTGAATTCACCTGTTTGGTTTATTTAAAATTTTTTAATTTAAGTAGGCTACACACAATGTAGGGCTTGAACTCAGGGCCCTAAGATCAAAAGTCGCATGCTCTACTGACTGAGCCAGCCAGGTGCCCCAGTCAGTTTCAAAATATCCATCTACATAGTTTATAAGGTACATGTTAGCAAGACACATACCTAAGACAAAATAACACAGGACAGCTATAAAAAAAGGAATGGAAAAACATTCCCCTTTTCCATGGGGCTTCTATTTCAAGACCCCCCAGTGGATGCCTGAAACCCCAGAGAGTACCTAACCTTATATATATCATGCTTTTTTCCTATACATACATACCTCTGATAAGGTTTAATTTATAAATCAGGCATGGTAAGAGATTAACAATAACTAGTAATAAAATAGAACAATTACAATGATAAATGTGATCTCTTTCTCTCTCAAAATACCTTCTTGTACTGAACTCACCCTTCTTACAATGGTGATGATGTGAAATGACAAAATACCTATGTGATGAGGTGAAGTGAGGTGAGTGATGGAGACACTGTGACCTAGCTAGCTATGACTGACCCTCTGACCATACATCAGGAGGAGGGTCATCTGCTTGTGGATGGCAGGTACCACAGGTGAGAAACCACAGAGCATGAAACTGCAGGAAGAGGGGACTACTGTACACCAAATTAGTAATTTTTAAAAAAGGAAAGTAAATATAATATTAACATTAGGCAAATTGGAATTAAATGCATCAAATGGAAGGAGAGCAAAATCTCTCACGGATAAAATATGCAACTAGTCAACGTGTCATGGCACAAACATTTATGTACCTAAAAACAGCTTCAAACATATAATGCAAAAACTGATATCAAAATCAGAACAAAAAAACTTCTATAATCATAGTGTGATTTAATTTACCCCTCTCAAAAATGCACATTTCAAAGGAATAAAAAATGTGAAAGGTTTTAATAAGCTTCACTATGTAAGTCTAAATATATAAAAGTACACACACGCACAAACACACACAATAGAGGATACAAGCAACCAACAGTTTAAAACATGACTATGTATTAGGCCACACATGCGCTGAAGTTCCCAAAGTATCAAAGCATAAGTGACAGTCTCTGATCATACCTCAAAACAACACAAGGGTAATCATCTGGACTGTTTCATTTAGACTGGCATCAGATGGGCAAAAATCTAAATGGCAGTTTGTGAGGCTTCGGGGAAGTGGCATTTATAGAAACTTTAGGTAGGAGTATAAATGGCCACTGCCTTTTTTACACAGTAAGTTGATACTATCTGTCAAAATTTTAAAGTCATACCTTTGCCGCAGCAATTCTACTTCTAGAAATCCCTCATAAAATAAGTACACATAATTACAGAACAAATTTGTGTAACAACACAGTGCAATGCTAATTATAGCAGGAAAATAGTAATAACCCAAGAATCTAACAACAGAAAAATAGTTAAATTATTTATAGTATATCCATTTCATAAAATGCCAAGCACTGACATGGAAAGAATCTCCAAGACTCTACAGTGTTGCCTTTTTTGTTGTTGTTGTTTAAGTGTAAAAAATACATCTGTATCTTCAAATTATGTTAGGGTAAAAAATAAATAGAAAAAGGAGTTGAAGAATACACAACATACTTTTACTTCCAGAGAGGGACATGGTGGAAAACTTTTATATTTTACTTTACATATGTCTCAACTGTTTGAATATTTTATGATTTGTACTGCTTGTACAATCCAAAAGAGAAAAGAGCAATTTTTCAAAATTTCTTATTTACTCCCCAGAAAAAAACTGGGATCTTCCTGTTCTTATTACAAATTTGATCAAACTCATTGGAGAGAACAGAACAAGGGTAAACTTCCAACTGTTCCCTCTGCCAGAACATTGTTCTCTCAGATAAGGCTCACTCCTTCACTTCCTTCGAGTTTTCCACTTAAATATCATCTTATCTGAGAAAACTTCCTTGACTTTTCAATATAAAATGACAACCTCTAACACCTATTCTACTGCCCCCCCCACCCGCCGACTACTTTGCCTTGCTTTCTATTTCACTGGAGTACTTTCAATACCTGTGTCTTAGTGTCCCTATTTCTAAAATGAGGGTGATAACAGTATCTATCCCACAGGTTGATGCTATGCTTCAGTGAGCCAGAGCCCTCGGAGGAGGGCCGGGCTCTCAGTAGGAGCCCCGTCAGTCCATAATTTTAGGCCACTCTTGCGGATGGTCCACCTTCCCCCTATTACAATGACACACCCAGGAAAGAAAGGACTGTGATTTGTTCCCAATTGCATCCTGAATGCCTGGAAAGTGCTTTTATCAGTAAATATTCATAGCTGTTGATGCCTGATTTAGCACTGCAGCCATATGCACAGACAGCTGAGATTACAAGAAAAAGATCAATTATTTTCAGTAAAAGTAAGCTTTCTGCAACTAACATGAATCATCTGCAATAATTCAATCTACTTTAAAGCATAATATTTAGCAGTAGGACTCCTAGAAGCTTCAAATAGGGAGTTGGTATGGTACCATTTAATTCATTAATTTCTCAACACCAAATGGCAAAAGAAACTAAAACATAATGTGGAATGAGAAAAATGAAAGCACAACTTACTTTGCATTCCTGTTTTTGATGCATGGCTGGTAGAGGACCTTGATGGCATTCCAGGCAGAACAGGAATCTGCCTTCAAGTTATCTTCCAACAGGGGGAACTTTTTGATACTTTTGGAACTTCCCAAAGAGTCAATCACCAGACTATCTGAGTTTAAAAGCCATAGCTAAAGATACAGAGAGAAAGGTCCAAGTATAAGGATATTATCATCACCCTATCTGTATCTCATACCACTAAAATCAAAATACACACAAAACTATAAAAATATCAGAAAAAAAAAAAAGACAGGAGAACCCTGAAATAATTTTTAAGTATGGTAAGTCTTTCAAAGTGTAACATCTGGTAGAGCTGCTGAGATCATAAAGTTTTTAAAAAAAAAAAAAAGACAACCAATTAGGAGAAAATATTTAATATGTAGATAACAAAGTTATTATCTGTTATATATAGAGTTCCCAGGAATTAAGAAGGGGGTAAAAACAGCCCAACAGAAATAAAGGCAAAGAATATGAACAGAAGTAACAGAAGAAATAAGTGATGAACATATATAAAAATGTTAATAATAAGGAAATGTATAAATCATATGCCACCATTTTTCACTTATTAGATTGGCAAGTACAGAAAGAGGGTGACATTCGGTTCAATAGAGGAGTTTGGACTGCCGGTGGAGGAGGGTTTTTTGGGATTTGGATGCATGTTGTTCATTGAAGGGCTCAGCTGGAGTCAGACTTCAGCTTGATCCCACGGGGAGCTCTGATGCAAGAATGGCACCTACATTGTCTGTCCCACTTCGAGACAGGAAGCCTCTGCTTTCTGTACCCCAGGGTCAAATCACTGGCAGTAGACTGACCAGGGCAGGGCGGGGAAGACCTGACTTCCTGAACAAGGTGGCACCTGTCATGTGAGGGCATGCCTCTGGAGACAAAGCAGCTGAGCACCATTAGCAGCCCACATGTCTCAGCAGCTGGGAAATGGGCGCACTAGCCTGAGTAAGGAGGACCTGGGCGGGGTACCAAGAATGTCTCACTACATGGGACAAATGAGTATATTTTCTGGTGGGTGATAATCACCAGTTTAAAAAACACAAATTCTAATACCATCTTAGATTAGAAAGGTCTATTTCTAAAGAAGTACTAAAACACACATGCAAAGATTATTTTCATTGAAGCACTCACTGTCTTTAACAGCCACACATTGGAATTCTAGGCATTAAAGACCCTGGTCTATATTTACACACACCAGGAACAATCCTTATGATATACTGTTGAGTGTAGTAAACATGATAAAGAAAAATGCTCGTCATGTGATTCGGGTATGTTTCACAAACAGAAAAGCAGGAATGTGAGTGTATGAACAAGAGAGTTATACACAGAGAGGGAGAAGACACTGATGGACACACCATACCGTTAGTAATGTTTACCTTCAAATCCTACGATACAGCAAGACGAGGAGAGAAGAAAAGTTGGGGGAATACCACTTCTTTTACATTCCTCATGTTGTCTGAATGTTTCAAGAAGGTATTACTTTTATAACAAACAGGTTTTTTGAATTTATTTTTTTAAAGATTTTATTTATTTGACAGAGAGAGAGGCCTCATGTTAAGCATTCTCACCCCATACACACACACAAAAACAGGAACAAAAGAACATATTTTAAACAGATCAAAGGGAAAAATAGGGGAAAATCCATAGGGGAAAAAAGTGACAGAAGCAGAATTAAGTTATAGTGACAACAAAAGCCATGAACAACTTAGAGTGAAGAACTTTATTTTGTGGTGTGAGCAGGAATCAGGTTTTATTTCTTTGTATATCCCCAGTACCTAGCACATAGAGGCACTTGATCTATTGTTATCAAATTAAGGGAGTTGATTTTGAATTAAACTGATATTACAAACTCAAATTTCTGATCATTTCTTTTCTAGACCTGAGACTTAAAGAAAAAAGAATGGCAAGACTAACACATTTCTGAGACCCTGGATTACCACGCTACAGAAAGCTGGGAGAAATCACTTCTTACCAGGATGTACGCTTTGCCATCATGACCTTGAATAGTGAATCTGAAAGTGCTTCTAGCAGCGGAGAGTTCCACTAGACACTGGGCAATAACACTCTGTACAAACTGAGACCTGTTTGAATAGAAATAAATTTTTACAATGTGCCATTCATAATAACTCTAACTGGCAAAAAGACCCAAAAATACCCACAGGGTACCTAAAAGGCAGACGTGTGTGCAGCCTGACTTTTCTATATGCTGCCCATCCCTTCGCAGACTGTGCTAATGTGGATTTTAATATATTTTAATGTATTTGTGTTTCCTCCAGTCTTCTTATAACCTATTCTCCAATCCTTAACACACTTCCCATCCCAAACCTAACTATTCCCCTTGACTGAATAAAAAATACTGTATTAGTCAAGTCAATATTCCATTTGTGCTGCCCCACATTAAACAGTAAGTTAAAAAAAGAAGGCGAGGTATTTCGTCCCAAACATTAGACAGTATTATATATGATGTCTTCCACTTGCATCCATCCCCTCAAAGAGTCAGAGCTGAGGCACAGAATCAAAATATTTACAGGAGGATAAGTTTTAAGGTTATATTCAGATTGCCATAATTTCTAGATATCCATAAATAAACTGAAACAGTTAACTTCTGTTTGCAAAATAAAAAGATTCAAAAGAAAGAAAACGCTAATGGATTTAGTGGCTAAGTAACTTTTTTTTTGAAAACACAGGGGTCAGCTGAAAACTGACTCATGTTTCAAATTTAAATAAGTCAAATTAATCCCAGAAATAATTATTCAAAAACCTATTGGTGATTAAGTTATGAGGTCCTGGATATATGACAAATACAAAGAAGCACAAAAAACTTTCAGGTTTAGAAGATTTACATGATGAGCACATTTATTTATGCCACTGTGTAATAAACAAGCAATAAATGAATCCTCAAGTCTTTTGTATGTGTGGTTTGGTTCAACTGCCTCAAAAACCTTTATTTTTCTTTTCCAAATAAAGAGGGGTATAAATAAAAATGAATTCCCAAATAATTAATTGTACCTATCATTCTCTGCATTTGAAACTGCAGAATAAACTTAATTTGCTATTTGTACCTTGGTATGATAGAAAATTTTCTTTCAGATGGCTGAATAACTATCTCCGTCATATAAAACTTGGTGGTTTCTAGAAACAAAAATAAGAAAATTAAAATCTAATTTTAAATTTAAAAACATTTTTATGGTGGGCATACTGGTCCTAATTACAATATCCCAAACTAAATATTTTGTACACATACTGGTAAAATTCACTTTCAGTAAAAATTTTCCCAAAATGACTTAGTGTAAGACACCAACAAGACACAAGGAGAGCATCCTGAGACTGAGGGGGGCCTGCTATTTTAGAACACATGCTCACATGAATCCTGGCACAGTGACGCTCTGTTCACATGCATGGAAGGTTAGAAAAATCAGCCACGTTACAGCCATAGCTCACTTAGTAGAACCTAGTCATTTACTACGCCATTTCTATAGTCACAAACCTAGGAGCCACTGGAAAAGGCTTTTGAATCACAGTGTCCCAAAGCCCATGAAAAGATGCTGTAAACCTCACCTTAGTATTTCCCAGAATCTCACTGAGTCTATTAATGCATAATTCCCAACAAATCTGGTTATCTAATTACTTCGTTTATAGAAAAATTTGAACAGTAAACTAAGTATCTTATAGGAATGAATAGAAATATAACCATTCTAAATTTTTAAAAAATCCATGAAAAATGTTTCTTTTCATTAGTAATAAAGGAAATACAAATTAAAAGGAGATATTCTGCAGCATCAAAAAAATATTTGTGAATGACAAAACATAGCAATGATGATGATATGGAGAAATGGGTACACTTAGACACATATTGCTATCAGAACTGTAAATGATACATTTCTGGAAAACCACTTAATGAAGACCTTAAATATATTCTGATGCCATCATTAAACATCTAAGAATTTATCTCAAAGAAATATTCATACCTATAAAAATGTTTGTATTAATTAAACTGAAAACAAATTCTCTAAAAATTGAGAATGGTTGGGCTAAACAACTACACATTAAGGCAAGTGAATTCTATGCAATCATTGAGAATGGTGTGCCAAATAATTTTAATTGTCTAAGTAAAATGGAGAGTTATTCTCAGTACATTTTCTGAAAATGTTTTCAATTGTTCAATATAACATACAAAAAAAGGCAAAAAAATCAATAGACAGTTTAACAGCATATTACATATCTAGAGCCATGATGATGAATTTCCTTTAAGTTCAACTTTTCATTTTGCTATTTTGAAATCATGTTACTAGATGCAGAATTGCACCTTTTAACATTATGAAGTGATCCCTTCTATTCTAGCTGCTGTTGAACTATAACTTAATTCTGTAACTTTAATCCTGTAAGATATTGTTATTATGGCTTTATGCAGTTAGTATCCCCTTAATGTCTCCCACATAAGTACCACTGTCTATACCAATCCTTCTTGAATTTAGACCTTCTTATTTGGGATGATTTTCTTCTATTCTATAAAGATAGAATTCTATTCTTCCACAAGTACAATTTCTTTTAATAAAAAAAAAACAATAGAAATGAATTACTCTAGTTTTTGTCAGCAAACATCTTAGTCTTGATTCACAGGAGAACATTTGCACCATATAAAATCCTAGGTTAACAGTTTTTAACATTTGTGCACAATGACGCTTGGATTCCATTATCTTCAACCTTTCATTATTACTGCTCCTTTGTAAGTGATGTCATTTTTCTTCAATTGTTTTTAAGATGTTCTGGTTTTTGTTTGTTTTGCTGTATCATTCTATATGTCTCACTATAGACTTCTTTTCATCTCACTTGGGTTTCATTTAATTAGAATTCTTGCACCTCCTCAACCTTAAGCTTACTGTTTCTATCACTTTTGTAAAATTCTTAGCAATTACCTCTTCAAATATTGCCGCTTATATTTCTTTTCCTTCTATAAGTCAAACTAAAAATAGATTAGAGTACAAAGGTTCCTCAAAAAGTTAAAAATAGAAATACCCTATGATTCAGCAATTATAAAACTAGGTATTTACCCAAAGAATAAAAAAATAGTAATTTAAAGTGATATATGCACTCTGTTTATAGCAGCATTATCAACAACAGCTAAATTATGGAAAGAGCCCAAATGTCCTGTGACTGATGAATGGTGGTGTGTATACACACACATACACATACACACACACACACACACACACACACACTGAAATATTACTCAGCCATAAAAAGAATGAAATCTTGCCATTTGCAACAATGTGGATAAAGCTAGAGAGTATTATGCTAAGTAAAGTAACTCAGACAAAGACAAATACCATATAATTTCACTCATATGTGAACTTAAGAAACAAAACAAATGGGGGTGCCTGGGTGGCTCAGTCAGTTAAGCATCAGACTCTCAATTTTGGCTCAGGTATCTGGCTTGACACTCAGTGTGGAGCCTACTTAAGATTCTGTCTGTCTACCCCTCTTCACACTACTCCACTCTCTCCCTCTTAAAAAAATTTCATAGAGGAAAATAAAAAAACAGATTCTTAACTACAAAGAACAAACTGATGGTTATGAGACTGGAGATGGGTAAGAGGATGGGTTAAACAGGTGATGGGAATTAAGGAGGGCACTTGTTTAATGAGCACCAGGTACTGTATGTAAGTGCTAAATCACTAAACTATACACTTGAAACTAATATTACAGTGTATGTTCACTGGAATTTAAGTAAAAACTAAAAAAGAAAAAAAAATGTTAGATCTTCTTGGTGTATGTTTTACATCTTACTTTCTCCTCTATTTTTGCCTTCTTGTCTCTCTGTGCTGGATTATGGATTCTTCTTCTTATCTACTTTCTATTTATGAATTCTTTTTCCAAGTTGTACATAATCTGCCTTTAAGTCATCCACTAAAGGGGAGCTTCGGTGGCTTAGCTGGTTAAGCATCTGTCTTCGGCTTAGATGCTGGGATTGAGCCCCACATCGGGTTCCTCGTTCAGCGGGGAGCCTGCTGCTCCAACTCTTTTTATGCCCCTCCCTCTGCTTGTGCTCTCTCTGTGTCAAATAAAAAAGCAAAATCTTTAAAAAAAAAATCATCCGCTAAATTCCAAATTCCCATTATATATATTTTTTAGAAATTCTACTGTAGGTCTTTTCCAAATATGCTTGCTGTTGTTTCCTTTGCCTTTGATACCTTCAAACCTCTTATACTGTTCAATATAGGAAAGCATGATTGTTCCAGTTTACATGTGTTAATTCTAATAACAGAAGTCTGTTTCTGTTTGTTTGCTGCTTTTGTTAGTTGTCGATGGAAGTCTAGTTTACTTGTGTACTTATTTATCTTTGGTTGTATGGGGAACACTGTACTTGACAAATTATTTGTGGGAATAATATGAGTTTTACAATGAAGGCATTTTACTCCAGAGGTGATTTGCATTTGCTTTTGCCAGGCATATGGGTGTTATAGCTATTCCAAGGCAGACTAACCAAGACTTGAAATTCCCTAAAGTACCAAAGGGTTGATACAGGTCTATAATTCCACAGGGCTGTTCCACCTCCCATTTACCTTCACAGTAAGGGTTTGCCTCTTTAGGGTCCCAAAATTTTGTTCAGAGTTGTCTACTAGGTTCCCTTTTGGTGCAGTCTTTAATTAGTGTCCTTACGTCTCAAACCAATCAAAATAAAAGTTCTAGGTGCGCCTGGGTGGCTCAGTTGTTAAGCATCTGCCTTCAGCTCAGGTCATGATACCCAGGTCCTGGGATTTAGCCCCGCGTTGATTACTCAGGGGGAAGCCTGCTTCTCCCTTTCCCACTCCCCCTTGCTTGTGTTCCCTCTTTTGCTTCATCTCTCTCTGTCAAATAAATAAATATTTTAAATAAACAAACACATAAATAAATAAAAGTTCAAATTTTAGAGAACTGGCATATTGCAGGGAAAAGGTGGATTCTTTTTTGCTAACCTTTGAGTTTGCTTGTGTGGTAATTTACCCATATATTTTCTATTTATCTTGATCTTCATTCTTTCCTGTGGATTCCAGTCCATTTGTTTTCTTTCACTCCAGCCTGAAGAACTATTTTTTAGCATTTTTTGTAGAGAAGATCTGCTAGTAATGTGTAACCTCCCTCTATATGAAAATGCTCTTAGTTTTGCCTTCATTTTTGAAGGGTGGTTTTGCTGGATATATAATTATTAGATGACAGGTTGTTTTTTTTTTTTTTTAATTTCCTTCCAGCATTTTGAGTATCTCATTTTAATGTCTTCACTATTTCTGCAAAGAGTCAGCCTTAAATGTATCATGAAGTTCCCTGTATGTGATGCTTCATTTTTTTCTTGTACTTTTAAGATTCTTCATCTTTGGCTTTTATCAATTTGACTACAATGTGCCTGGGTGAAGTGTTCTGTGTGTTTATCCTATTTTTCATTGCATTTCTTGGATCTAAAAGTTAATGAATTTCAGCAGATTTGCTAAGATTTCAGCCACTGTTTTCTACAAATATTTTTTCATGAGTTATTCTTTTTCTTACCTCTGAGATTCCATTTACACATTAACTGAAACATTTTGATATTGTCCCACAAATCTCTGAGGTCCCATCCATTTTGATTCAGACTTTTTCCTCTCTGTTCTCTGCATTAATTTTTATTAATATACCTTCAAGTTCAATGATTATTTTTCCTCCTGTCATCTCAAATATGTAGTTTAGCTGATCTAATGAATTTTTTAGTTACTGTAGTTTTCAGCTCTGAAATTACCAATGGTTCTCTCTGTGAAGTTTCCAATTTGTTGAGATGTGCTATTATTTCACTCAAGAGTCCCCCCCCTTTTAGCCATATTTATAACAGCCACTTCAACATCTTTGTCTAATATTTGCACAAATCTAATATTTGCACTTATTCAGTACCTGTGTTTTGAGTCCTGTTTTTTAGTATTGATCACTCTTTTCCATTTATTTGCATGTCTAATAATTTCTAAATGGAAGTAGGACACTGTATGTAATATAATGTTGCTATTCTGGATTTTGTTTTGTTCTTTTAAGGGTTGTTGACTTATAATAGTCAATTAACTAGTCTGGACTCAAACTATGAAATATGTCTTCCCACAGAGTGTAGTCGCTAATATTTCTGCTCAGTTTTATTTTGCTTAGCGTGGCTCCCTAGAGAGTATTCATTATACCTGCACAGGATAGCTGTCAACAAATCCAGGGACAGGTTTTGATCAAATACCTCAAACCATTAAGGCTCCCATCTTCTGCTGCCCAACTGTGTGAGGATTGAGAAATAAAATCAAAGGCATGGGAAGTGTGCAGTCTCCCCGAGCTTTCAATTCTTATTGAACTCTCTGGAATCTACTGTGTGCATTTAACAGTCACTCAGAGCTCTGTGAAGAAGTTATTGTCTCAGCCCATCCCTTACTTTTTGCTTCCAAAATCTCCCTCTTAAATTTCTAGTTTCTCCTTTCCCTACTTTGAACCTTACATTATTATGACTATAATGATATCATGGTAATGTTTCCTTTCTTGTTCAGCCTTCCATTTTCCTGCAGTGAATAACTGCTTTCTTTTACATCTGTTTAGTTTTCCAAGCACTTTTACCTAACTCTTCCCATCTGATGAAATGGCTTATCTCAAGACTGTTACATGCAGTCAAACAAACCAAAGAATGTACCAGTTTCATTTTGTAATTGAAAAATGTTTATTGCAGTCTTCTCTCCTTCTCTTCAATCTAGACTATTATTCCCAAGGCCTGCCCCTTGTGTCCCTCACCCTAGGGTCTCCCTTATCTGTGTTAGATAATCTGTTCCCCAAATCCCACATCTTCTCTCTAAAGGTTAAATCCTTAGGTTTGGTGAGATATATCCTATGGTACATTTCTAAGGAAAATATACATTTGAGGTCTGTGTTTTGAGATACTGCATTTCCAAAGTTGTATGTGTTATCTTCATACTTGATTCGATAATTTGACTGTGATAGAGTTATGGGTTAAAAATCTTTTTCCTTCCAAATTATGAAGGCATTACTTCACTGTCTTCTAGATTTCAACAATGCTGTTAAGAGTTCAATGCCATTCTAATTCCTGATCTCTTGCTTTTTTTCCTCCAGAAACTTCTTCCTTGGTATTCAGAAATTACTCAATGATATAGCTTTGAGTAGCTCCCCAGGCACTGCATTAGTCATACTGGACGTGTAGTGGGCCATTTCAGCTGAGAAACCGAAGCCCTAGCTCTGGAAAATAGCCTTGTAATTTTGTTGTTGTTTAGCATTTCTGTTCTTTGGTAATTTCTTAAACTCTGTTGTCTCTATTCTTTCTTTCTAGAATTTCTATGAGCTAGAGGCCGAATATCCTAAAAGTCTCCATTCATTCATTCAACAAATATTTACTGGTACCCACTATATGCCAGATATTTAGTGCTGAGGTTACAGTGATAAATGAAATAAACAGTATCTCTACCTTCAGGGAACTTACGTGACGATTTTTTTTTCTGTAATTCCTTTCCGATTTTCAATCTCTGAATTTTGGTTCTGATTTATGAGATAAAATAGTTCCTTAATTTATTTTCTAGTCTTTTGATTAGGTTTTTTAAGCAATCACATCTTTCATTCTATATTCTTTGAATTATGGAGGCAGTATTATTTCATTTCTCTAAGAACATTATTTTTGTTCTGTTTTATACATACTCCAGTTCTCCTCAGTGCCTTAATTCTGTCTACTTCATTATTTCTTTACTTTTCTTTTACAGTCTCTTTTATAGTTGGAGGCTTGCTCGAGTATCTGTTGATTCTCAGCAATCCATTCGTATTTAAGGGTAAGATAATAAAACGCTAACAGGAAAACTCTCAGGTGTAGGTACTATTGACTATAGGATGGCTGAATCTAAGTTCACTTTATCGTTGAAGGAAGCTTACAAATCAGTGTCTCCACATCTCTTCTCTGGTTGGTATCCTTCCATTTTTCAAGAAAGAGTCTTCTAATCTCCTGCCTTGAGAGTATAAGCAAGTTGTAAAGAGAGAAAGAATCTTAGGAGTCCTACAGCTCCATCTAAAAATTTTGAGTTAGGCATCCTTCCTCCAGCTCCTTGTCTCAGACTGTTTTCCCTGTTACCTGCTGCCTCCAAATTCTGAGCAGACCAACTCTTTGGCTCTACCATGGGCGCCAGTTCCCTCCTCACTCAGATGAACTATAGAGCTACCAAGTGTGCTACCATACCTCTCAGCTTTCCAGCTTTCAAAACAGTCTGTGTATACCTCTTGTTTATATCACTGTCGCTTCCTCTCCATGTTTCTTTATCTCTGTGGATGTACATCTTTTTTATTCCTTAACTGATGTTTTAACTGGGCTTCAGGGAGAAGAGGAAAGAATTAAAAAAATCAATTCACCTAATTTGACTGAAAGCCTTAAAATGTTCTAAGTTGTTGGTTAAAGTGCTTGGTTTCATTCTCCAAAATGATGCTGAGGGTGGCATCCTTTACCCCTACTCATTCTTCCTTTTCTGTTTCCTGTGAGCAAGTAACTACTTGCCAGATTCTGATAATTTTAAAATACAAACAAAAAAGACCACCATCTGCCTTCTTTTAGGTACACTAGCTTCACTCAAATCCCATCTTCTAGTTAATTATATTAAAAACAATTATTCATCACCTACAAAGCTGATGCAGAGTGTTATAGCTCTCCAGACGCTTTTAAACCTTATCTTTAAATAACGAGGTGATTTAATTATCAGGATTTTATTATATTTGAAAGTGGTATAACATAGACTTTACATAAATACAATGAACACTATTGGGAAAAGAACAGGAACAGAGTACAAAACTCAGAATGTGGTTTCTTTCATTTCAATCCCCTAAAATACAGCCCTGAGGAAGAGGGTAGCCAAGAAAACTTCTTCATCTTCTCCATCGACCAATCCTGACTGAGGAGTTGTACTGAGAAAAAAGCTCCACTTTCCAGGTACAAACTTAATACTATTGCTTTATATCCATAGAGAGGATATGAAATATTGAAAATGACCCAACTTCTCAATGCTTAAAACTCAATACTATGTACTTATAAAGGTCAAAATACACAAACTTCCTGGCGTGTTGGATTATATGTTAGCTAATTTCTATTTTTTTTAAGATTTTATTTATTTATTTGACACAGAGAGAGATCACAAGTAGGCAGAGAGGCAGGCAGAGACAGAGAGAGGGGGAAGCAGGCTCCCTGCTGAGCAGAGAGCCCAATGCGGGGCTCGATTCTAGAACACCGGGATCATGACCCGAGCTCAAGGCAGAAGCCTTAACCCACTGAGCCACCCAGGCGCCCCTAATTTCTATTTTAAAAATCATCAATTCTACAACATATATTAGTTATCTATCTTCCATATAGATTTCCTATAAAATCTCCTTCTACTCTTTTTTAACAAGAAGGCAATCATTTTGGCTTTTTTATTATAAAATTCTTACCTGATGACATGGTCTCTCCCAACATTACCTTGCAACGCTTACAAATTACTTTGGTATTTGCCTTTGGTTTCTGTAGAACAGAAAAATGTCATTTAAATGTCATTCAGCTTTTCTTAAAAGGAATATATAATTTTAACATAGTCTCTAGAGTATACATTGAACTTTACATTTTATTTTGCCCTCTACTAAATACTGGGAACACATTTAGCTTGTATGCATAATTCACATGCACAGAGATCATTTTTTTTTTAATCTAAAAACAGAATAATGAATAGACTGATTTTTCTAAACCTAGCCACTTCTTGATAATCTAATTGTTGTAAATAATTTGAACAGGAAGCACCTTACATTTCTAAAAAGCACTTCCAAACATCCATTACCATTTAGGACAGGCAGCTGGTAGACAACAAAGGCAGACAGAATAGGTGACTTGTCCTAATTCATGTGTCTAGAAAACAGGAGAATCAAAAACTGGAGCCATTGTTTTGATTCCCAGTCCAGTATAATTTATGTAAAAGTAATCTATAATTCATAACATAGATGGAGTTCCATGTCAGGCTCTGCACTGGGTGTAGAGCCTGCATAAGATTCTCTCTCTCTCCCTCACCCTCTGCCCCTCCCCCCACACTAGCTCTTTTTCTAAAAATAAAAAAAAATTAAAATAAAAAGATGAAATAGTATAGAAATATCACAGTACTTCAAATAGAGTATAAGTACTGCTTCAAGAAACTTTTAATTGATATGTATTCATATGTGATCTTGATATAAAAAATATCTTGATATTTTTGATATAAAATATGATATTAATATAAAAAAGATCTTGATATAAAAAATTATTTCTGGGTTGCTTGGGTGGCTCAGTCGGTTAAGTGTCTGCCTTCAGCTCAAGTAAGGATCTTGGGTCCTGGGATCCAGCTCTGCATCAGGCTTCTTGCTCAGCGGGGAGTCTGCTTCTTCTTCTCTGCCCCTCTGCTTGTGCTCTCTCAAATAAACAAGATCCTTTTAAAAATATGTATTTCTTATTTAATTAGAGGTCAAAAAATATCAAAGCCACAGACACAGAAACTATGACAGGTGGCAATCTGTTCAGATGTAGGCAAGGATACAGGAAGAAGACAGCTCAGAAAGTAGGCATGCTCAATGGTGAAGTTTGACATTTGGGCAGTTTCATGCTTTCTTACAATAAAATCTATCTGTATGGCTCCAAATTGGTATTAAACACACTTTTTAAAGACCCATTTGTATGAGTTAAATAAAACCAACCTCATTAAATGTTACTAAAAACTAAAGGCTTTACTAAAAACTAATACAGGGTATAGAAGTAGCAATGCTAGAGAAGAAGAAATTTTTCTATTCTGAGCAAAACATTTTTCATCAGGAGCTCTGTTATATATTTCATTTATAATTGCTGTTACAGCACATTTTGCTTTGTAATGAAGTAGGAAGTAGGAAAAGTGGTTACTTATTGGTTTAAAAAAAAAAAGCAGTCTACCTTTTCAGGACACTGGTAATCAAGATTCTAAAATATGACCAATAAAAAAACAAATGATCTCAAACAACCAAATGTGTGATTTTGATTCAGATAGTAGAAGTTACCTTTAATAGAACTGATAAAATCTGTATATGGTCTGTATTTTATCATCAAGTGATAATTGGTCATTTTGTCAAATGTGAAAAGACACTGTTGCTATTTAAAAAAGAAAAATCCATATGGGATGAAAAGACATGTCTGGGATTTGCTTTAAACTAAGGGGTCAGGGGGAGGGAATTAAAGGGACAGAGGAAGCCTACTTTATGAATCAAGAGGACTGATATATTGAAGTTTACAATTCTTTCCTTTTTACATTTATGAATGTTTAACAAAGCTCAACACAATATTTTAAGAAAATTTAAAAAACAAACAAACAGCCTTACAGATTTAACAAAACAAATGATCAAAATCAATAAATTATTGCCAACTACCCCCAGAAAAAAAAAAAGCAAAGCTGTCAGTCACACTTGCCAGATGTAATATAATCAAAGTTCAATTTCATTTGTTCCTTAAAACAGCTTGAAGTCAGTGTGACTATACTTTCTAAGTCTACAATACTATTATGAATCTTATAAAAGGTTGAAGTGCCATCTTTATCATCATCTTATAAGATGCTGGTAGACACAAAAAAATAGCATAATAATAAGTAAATGAAAGAAATAAGGAAATCTTCAAGAGTCTCTTGATAACAAAAGAAAGGCATATACTACCACATTAACAGGCACAAATAACATACTGTATACTCAAATGGGGTATTGAGGGAAAGAAATAAGTGTTGGATTTTATTTGTTTATGCTATTTTTAAAATGAGGGCTTTTTAATTAAAACATGGTAACACTCGAAATTCTGTTGAAAGAGAAACTCTGTTTCGTAATGCATTTCTCTTGACTAGTCCTTAAAGGAAATAATAAAGCAAGTTGTGCAGTGAAGCAGCCTAACAGTGTGGGAACTCGACATCGACAGAGCAAACATCAAAGAAGGACCTTGTTGTAGACTAATTAAATCAATATATCTGAGAGACGGCACCACTGCTCAGAGATGTGGATTAGCCTCCTGTCCTCGTTTTTATTTCCCTTTGTGTTGTTTCAATTTCTAAGGACCCTTGATATTGTCTCGCCCAAAAAAATGTTTCCCAAGAGATATCATTAGGATGCTGTGTCACCATGTGACATTTCAAAACCCTGCTAGATGGCTAGACTTGGTGATATGAGAAATAGGTTTTCAATAGCACAGAGCACACAGTCTTGTTCCCACAGGAGCCTTGAGAGCACTGTTTAAGCAGTCCCTCCAAGTATATGTTACTATTTTGGTCATAGGCATACTCTTTCAATGGCTGCGATATGCAATTAAAGAGAACTTCCATCTAGGCTAACTGGGAAACAATCTCGTCAAAGCAGCTTGTCATGACAGGAGTTTCCCACAGTCTCCTTGATACTAAACACTGTGCCGTCTGAATATGAAGGGTCTTCCTTTAATACATAGGATGGCTGTTCACGATTAAGAGAAATTCTTGTAAATGACATCATATAACTGATAAAGATGTGTGAAGAATATATTTCCATATAGGGAAGGGAAACTCATGGTTTCTCTCATTTAATCTTTTTCCTCTCCTCTTCCATTCACACCTTGCAAATATTTTAAAAATTTAGAGCTTAATTGTGAGAATGAAAGTTAAAACACATAGGACAGTGAACTATTAGTCTATAAATTTAGATTAAAATATGATTTTAACATAACCATTTTAAACATAACAGATTTATATTAACTTCTTACCATTTGTTTTTGAAAACTATACAAGGGTAAAGTACTATAATTTTAAACGAACCATATTTAGGTAAAGGGATGGGTGTTTATGGCGAGAGATAAGGCACTTAAATAATTCTGATAACTTCAATCTTTGATGAACTTCTGTAATCTTCCCTCAAAATATAAAACAGTTCTATAAACTAACTTAAAACCTGAGAGCTGCCCAACTAATGTACATTTCCTTAAGTGGTTCAGTTTTTGTTACAAAAATTAAATGAAATTTAATGTACAATGCTTTTATTCCTACTGATAATCAGATGTTAAAATGAAGATTGTCTGGCAATGAATTTCTTTACTTTTTAAATCAGATCTGTATTGACTTGCCATCAGGAGAATGATTTCTCACAAGGGCCAAGTCAATGCCATTGATTTTCTTTTAAAGTAAGGTAAACCACTTGTTCTCTGCAGTGAAAGGAAACTGCTTTCTCCTTAAAGCAACTTCTACAGCAAGGGGCAGCTGACCTCACATGGTCCACCACCAACTTGGAGTTGGTAGCACAAGCTTCATTTCCATATGTGGACTCCTTCACTTTCTCTTTTTCCTTGATGGCATCTGCTTTTATGACATCAGCAGAAGTCTTAACAAGAGGCAGACACAGAGAAATACTTAGGCCTAACTGTATAGTACATATCATGGAATAAAAGAACACTTTTAATTCAAATCAGACTATATAGAGTATGGTATGTTGTCCTAAAAACAAGAAAGTGGGGCATCTGGGCTTGTAAAATGGTAACATTCCCAATTCTATCCATGAAAAAGTCCTCTTCTTCCAGCCCTAAGCTGTTCTGGTCTAAGGCCTTAGACCAGAAAGTCTAAGGCTGGTCTAAGGCTCTTCCTCTATCAACAGAATAGAGTTGGTGAATAGCGACAGTTGAAAATCATGGATTTTGGTCCTTGGAACAGTATGTGTAGCATGCTGTAATTAAGAAAAGATAGGAGAAGCCAGTTTCTAAGCCAACCTCCAAATTAGCATTTATTTTGAAAAGATATTTTACCAATTTAAAATGGTTCTCAGAAGGACACTGTGTCTCCACTGGGGCTAGTTCAGGTCTTGGCTGCCATAAATCACTTCTTAAATTCACCAAGAAGAAAGAGTCTCCAATAAAACAGTCATTCTCTTGTGGATGAAGAGGCTTATTAGCAAAGGGGTCAGGATGACAACACCATTCTTCAACTAGCGCTCCCCAGTTCTCACTCGGCAATGGGAGCACCCTGAGGAGCTTCCTAGTAGAGAGAGGAAGAACAATTTTTAAAGAACAAAATGGAAATGTAGCATTTTCTTAATTAAATCAGCATGAAAGATAAAAGAAACTCATTAACCACATTGTCTGCAGTGATGATTTTTCCCCCCCAGATTACAAAAGTAATATATACTTACCTTAGGCAGTTTGAAAATGTATAAAGTTATAAAAGAAATAAAAATCATCCTTTCCTTACCACCAAAAGACAAGTAACTACTTTGTAAATGATGGGTTATTTCCTTGCAATCCTTCCAAGAAACATAACTGTATGCACGTATGCAGTCTGGGATCAGAAGTTATACACCAACGGTATCTTGCTTTCACTGTTTATTTAGTTATATTAAGATTCTTAATGACTCCACTCTATTCTACAGGCTTGCAAAAACTTTTAGATCATTCCCTTACTGGTGGATATTCAGTTTCTCAGTATCAACAACCCTGTGATGAACCTTCCTGTTAAAAAATTTGTATACATATCTGACGATTTCCTTGGGAAAAAAATCTTGCAAATGTGAGATCACAATCACAATGATATCCATATTTTAAAACCCCACACATATCAGCAAACTGCTTTTCAGAAAGGCTATACGAATCTATAATTCTTCCACCTACCTTCTTCAGAATACTATCACTTTTCCACCTAAGGGTGAAAATATTCTCCATATATACTGATTTAATTGGCAACTCTTTAATTACTAGTGAGATTGAACTAGCTCTCATATTTATTGACCAGCATGTTTCTTCTGTGAGTTGTGATCAGTGACTATTTTCTAATGAGGTATTAGTATGTACTTACTAATTTTTAAATGTATATTCTATCTTGAGAATATTAGCCTTCATCCATCATCTGTGACAAATACTTTTTCAATGTTATTGCCCTTTAATTTGGTTTGTCTTAAATTTCAAATTACCTAAAACTTTCTTCTGTGATTTCTCCCATTAATTATTTTGCAATAAACTTTTTATTTAGGAATAATTTTAAATTTACAGAACAGTTTCAAAAACAGTATAGATAGTCCTCATATACACTCCACCCAGCTTTCTCTGAGGTTAACATCTTATATAACCATGGAAGATTTGTCAAAACTACAGACTTTATCTGGTTTTCCCTAGTTTTTCCATTACTGCCCTTTTTTCCTTTGATTTAGGATCCAATTCATGATAACATAATGCCATTAGTCATCATGTTTCCCTAGTCTCCTTTAGTCTGCTATATTTTCTTAGTCTGTCCTTATTTTTTAGGACCTTGAAATTTTTGAAGAGCAGTGGGTCTGGTGTTTTATAGAATATCCCTCAATTTAAGTTTGTCTGATGTTTTCTCAAGATTAGACTGGGGTTACAGGTTTGGGAAAGAATATCACAGAAGTGAAGTGACCTTCTCAGCACATTTTATCAGAGGGTACACTCTCTCAATCAATATGACTTATCACTATTGCTGTTAAACTTGAACACTTGGCCAGCCAGTATCTACCAGGTTTCTCCACTTATAAAGCTACTATTCCTCCCTTTGCAAACTCTATTCCTTGGAAATGAGTCACTAAGCCCAGACCACACTCGAGAGGAAAGAAACTGAGCTCTACTCTACTATTATTTTTTATGTTTAAAAGAGCCTCATGATTAAGTAGGCCCTTATATTTATTAATATAAATATAATATTGGTTTGTTTTTGTTTTTTTTTCCAATGGTTTCATTTTTTTCTGGACAACAATTGATACCTCGGACTTTATCAGAAGAAAAGCTAAACATGATTTATCTCTATTCTACTCTAAATTAGGGAGACCCATAGTCTAAGAGGAGAAGAAATATGGGCAGAATCATGAGAAACTTCAAAATAATTAATCCTGAGAAAAACTGAAACTAAAAACATGTTCATGGTCTTCTTAATGCCAGTGAGTAGTATGAATGTTTAAAGCAGCCTGAATACTTGCACACCTCTGTTCCTATGCACAGAAACATGTGCTAAGAGTCAACTGTATTTGATCACAGACCTGTTTATGCCACTTATACCTTATTTTAGTTACATAATTTAATTAAATAGTATGTAAACCAAGGAAATACAAATTGCTATTCCCCTGAAACTAAAAGTTGCAGACAAAATAAAAGCCAGCTGTAAAAAAAAAAAGAAATTAACTGGTAAGACATGGGAGATATAACAATAGAACATTGGAAAAAGGGAGGAAGAGTAAAAATCTAGAAAAGTCTACAATTCCATTGCTTTAAGAATATCTAACTTCTCCTTCCATTTAAGAAAACAGATGCTAGAACTTGTAGATGATGAATCTGTTGCCTCTGGGATAAAAGGGTTAACAATGAAATACGTGATAGTAAAGAAAAGCTACACAACAGTAGAGTCATGTTCAACAAAAAGATACTGGTTCCATAATAAAATATTAGTAAATTAATATACATTTGCATGTTTTAAGTTAAAATATTTGAGATGCAAATGTATCATTTTTTAATGATTTCCCCCATGTTAATCCTTTTTCCTTTATCTCCTCAACTATGAGTATCATAAAGACTCTTAACTACAAAGAACAAACTGATGGTTACCAGAGGGGAGGGGAGTAAGGTGATTGGTTAAGTAGGTGTTGGGGACTGTTGTGATGAGCACCGGGTGTTGTATGGGAGAGCTGAATCACTAAATTGTACATTTGAAACTAATATTACACTGTACACTAACTGGAATTTAAATAAAAGTTTAAAAAAAAACCACCAATAAAAAAATGACAGGTGAACATACTACTTTCTCCCACTGGAGTCTCTGGAAAGTGAGTTGTGGAAGCAGGTCTTTGGGCAGCAGTTCCATGACCACCTCACCCAGCTTCTCAAGCACCAGCCCAAAGCCAAGATCCACAAAGGCTAACAGCTGTTCCACTGCACTGATCCACCACAGGCCTCTACCCAGTAATTCTGGATCCACCAGCAACAACAAACCCAGGGAACCATCAAACATTCCACCTAGAGCCCTATCAGCAAGTGCACTCATGGATTGCTTCTTGGCTATTTGATCAGGGATGGGGGAGAGGGATTGGTAACTATAATGTGATTTACTCTCTTACTATTTAATGATTATTCTTCTAGATCTCTTTCTTACTGTTCTTATATCAATATAAAATTAAAATATATTAAAATGTGTCAATCTAAAGAAAAAAGGCAATTACAATATGGAAGAGAGTAGACATTTAATTTATGAATCCAGAGGACAAATAGGAAGAAGAAAGGCTGATTTTGGTTTAACATAAAGAAGAACTTTCCCTTTCAAATTAGGAAATGTACCCTAGTAGCATCACTCAAGCTGCTGAGCTTGTTTAGGATATTAAGTGAGTCTTTCAACATCCATTTTCTAAAAGTCTTCTACAAGTAGGCATTCAGTTGACAAAAAATATTAATACAGTTCCCTCTCTCAAGGCACTCAGGGTTCCAGCAGTAGATATAGACCTATGAGCAAATAATAAAACTTTAAAATATAAATATCACAAATGCTCATACCAAAGTAATGGTTCTAGGGAGAAGGAGCTAGATGGCAGAGGTGTAGGAGACCGAGATATCATCAGGTCCCAGCAGTTCAGCTAGATTATTATCAAACCATTCTGAACACCAACATATTCAACAGGAGATAGAAGAGAGGAAGAGCAGCAACACCAGGAACAGAAAATCCACCACTTTCCAGAAGACAGGATGTAGGGAGAAGTGAATCCTAAATGATGGGACCATACACCTCGGCAGGGAGGGCCCGGCTCCTGGCAAGTAAGAGAGCAGCACAGCATAAAATTGGAACTTTTAGAAGTCTGGACGTCACTCCAAAGGCTAAGCAAGGGGTGGAGCCCTCACTGGGTCAGTGTCGTCTCGGGACCCACGGGGTCATGGAAAGACACGGGGTGTCTGAGTGTGGTAGAAGTCCCAGGTAATGGAGCATGGTAAATGCCAGCAGAGACAAAGC
This sequence comes from Neogale vison, assembly GCF_020171115.1. Classification (NCBI taxonomy): domain Eukaryota; kingdom Metazoa; phylum Chordata; class Mammalia; order Carnivora; family Mustelidae; genus Neogale; species Neogale vison. The sequence goes on along the minus strand of NC_058091.1, from coordinate 46,426,828 downwards.
TGGGCAGTGGGCTCTCAGCTCGGGATTAATTTAAACAATGATCCAAGGCACAGATGTACCACTGCTTTTCAAGCAGGGACCTCACAAGCAGCAGATCCAAGGAGGGGAGACCCCCTCCTTCCTCCTCCAAAAAGACCAGTGCAGGAGAGTGCGGCAGGAATCTCCAAATGGGTTTGGAAACTCTAAATGGGGCCATTCGCCTGAGATAAAAATACTCAGTCACAGGCCGGGTGAGCTCAGAATGCAGCCGGAGACCAGGGAGATGGGAGGGATTGACTGCTTTACTTTGAGGGTGCACTGAGGAGAGGGGAACCTGAGTTCTCAGCTCCTACAGAGCCAGAGATTGGGAGGCCTCCATCTTCATTCTATCCTCCAAAGTTGTACAAGGGAACAAAAGTTGTACAGGGAACAAAAGCTCCTGAGAGCAAACCCAAGCAGATTACTTAGCCTGGCCCCTGGTAAGGGCAGTGCAATTCCAACTCCAGCAAAGACATTTGAGAATCACTACAACAGGCCCGTACTCCATAAAATGAGCAAGAACACCTAGCCAAGACCAAGTTCACTGCTCAATGAGAACTGCAGAACTCCAGACCTAGGGGAAAGCAACACATAGAATTCATGGTTTTTTGCCCATGATCCTTTAGTCTTTCAAAGTTAAATTTTTTTAATTTTTTTTCTTATTCTACTTTTTAAATTTTCCACTTTCCTATTTTAATGTTTTTTAACTATTTTATCTTATCAACACCTTTTCAAAAATATCTTTTAATTTTCATTGTTATATTCATATGTTATCCCTTCATTGTATTTAACCTTATTTCTTGTATACATATAGGTCTTTTTCTCCTTAAAATTTTGGCATACAATTTCTTCTAATAGATCAAAATGTACCCTAAATCAAGTGTATTGATTTGTTCTATTTTCCACCGTGATCACATTATTTCCTCATTTTTTTTTTTTTTTTAACCAACGTCTTATCTTATCAATTCCTTTCTAAAAATCTTTTTTAGGGGTGCCTGGGTGGCTCAGTGGGTTAAAGTCTCTGCCTTCAGCTCAGGTCAGGATCCCAGGGTTCTGGGATCAAGACCCCCAATCGGGCTCTCTGCTCAGCAGGGACACTGCTTCCCTTCATCTCTTTCTGCCTGCCTCTCTGCCAACTTGTGATCTCTCTCTGTCAAATAAATAAATAAAATCTTTAAAAAAATAAATTAAAAAAAAATCTTTTTAAGTTTTCATCTTTACACTCATATTCCATGCCTTTATTGTGTTTGCCCTTCTTTTTGTATATATATAAGTTTTTCATTATTTAAAATATTGGGACGTAGTTATTTCTAAGAGACCAAATACAGCCAAAATCAAGTGTGCAGCTCTGTTCTATTTGCCCATCTAATATTTATATTAGAGTCTAAAATAAATTATATTTAATTATATTTATATTAATATTTAATATAAATATTAACATATTTAAATTTAAAATAAAAATAAAATATTTAATTTTAATAATATATTAGATTATATTAATAATGTTAATATTAATATAAATATTAATCTAATATTTACATTAATATTTATATGGGTGTGTGTATATACATACAAATATATATATTATACACACACACACATATATATATTTTTGTTTGTTTGTTTCCTTTCTTTCCCCCTTTCTTCTCCTGCCAGTTTCAGGTCTCTTCTGATTTGGTTAATGTATGTTTTTCTGGGGTCATTGTTACCCTTCTAGTATTCTATTCTCTCATTCATTCATCTACTCTTATCTGGATAAAATGACAAGGCAGAAAAACTCACCACGGGGCACCTGGGTGGCTCAGTGGGTTAAGCCTCTGCCTTCAGCTCAGGTCACAATCTCAGGGTCCTGGGAACGAGCCCCGCATCAGTCTCTCTGCTCAGCAGGGAACCTGCTTCCCCCTCTCTCTCTGCCTGCCTCTCTGCCTACTTGTGATCTCTCTCTCTCTGTCAAATAAATAAGTAAAAAATAAAAAATTTTTTAAAAACTCACCACAAAAAAAAAAAAAAAGAACAATAGGCAGTACCAACAGCTAGGGACTTAATTAATACAGACATTAGTAAGATGTCGGAAAATAGAGTACAGGATGATGATTATCAAGGTGCTAGCTGGGCTCAAAAAAGGCATGGGAGATATTAGAGAATTCCTTACTGGAAAAATAAAATCCCTTTCTGGAGAAATAAAAGAACTAAAATCTAACCAAGTTGAAATTAAAAAAGCTATTAATAAGGTGCAACAAAAAATGGATGTTTTTACTGCTAGGATAAATGAGGCAGAAGAGGGAATTAGTGATAGAGAAGACCAAATAATAGAGAATAAAGAAGCTGAGTAAAAGAAAAACAATTACTGGGCCACGGGGGGAGAATTCAAGAGATAAGTGATACCATATGACAAAACATTATTAGAATAATTGGGATCCCAGAGAAGAAGAGACAGGGGGGCAGAAGTATATTGGAACAAATTATAGCAGAGAATTTCCCTAATTTGGCAAAGGGAACAAGCATCAAAATCCAGAAGGCACATAGAACCCGCCTCAAAATCAATAAAAAGAGATCCACACCCTATCATCTAATAGTAGAATTTACAAGTCTCAGTGGCAAAGAAAATCCTGAAAGCTGCTTGGGACAAGAGGTCTGTAACATACAATGGTAGAAATATTAGATTGGCAACAGACTATCCATGGAGACCTGGCAGAACAGAAAGGACTGGCATGATATATTCAGAGCACTAAATGAGAAAATATGCAGCCAAGAATACTATAACCAGCTAGGCTGTCACTGAAAATAGAATGAGAGATAAAAAGCTTCCAGGAAAAACAAAACTTAAAAGAACTTGCAAACACCAACCAACCAGCCCTACAGAAAATATTAAAAGGGGTCCTCTAAGCAAAGAGAGAGCGTAAAAGTAACAGACCAGAAAGAAACAGAGACAATATACAGTAACAGCACAATGGCACTCAATTCCTATCTTTCGATAGTTACCTAGAATGTAAATGGGCTAAATGCCTCAATCAAAAGACACAGGGTATCAGAATGGATTAAAAAAACAAGATCCATCAATATGCTGTCTACAAGAAACTCATTCTAGACCCAAAGACACCTCCAGATTTAAAGTTTGGGGGTAGAAAATCATTTACCATGCTAATGGACATCAAAAGAAAGCTGGGGTAGCAACACTTATATCAGATAAATTAGATTTTAAGCCAAAGACTATAATAAGTAATGAGGAAGGATACCATATCATACTCAAAGGGTTTGTCCAACAAAAAGATCTAATAATTTTAAATATCTATGCCCCTAACATGGGAGCTGCCAACTATATAAATCAATTAATAACAAAATCAAAGAAACACATCAACAATTATACAATAATAGTAGGGGACTTTAACACCCCCCTCACTGAAATGGACAGATCATCCAAGCAAAAGATCAACAAGAAAAGAAAGGCCTTACATGACACACTGGACCAGATGGACATCACAGATCTATTCAGAACATTCCATCCCAAAGTAACAGAATACACATTCCTCTCTAGTGCACAAGGAACATTCTCCAGAATAGATCATATCCTGGGCCACAAATCAGGTACCAAAAGATTGGGATCATTCCCTGCATATTTTCAGACCACAAGGCTCTGAAGCTAGAACTCAATCACAAGAGGAAAGTTGGAAAGAACTCAAATACATGGAGGCTAAAGAGCATCCTACTAAAGAATAAAGGGGTCAACCAGGAAATTAAACTTTAAAAATTCATGGAAACATATGAAAATGAAAACACAACTGTTCAAAATCTTCTGGACACAGCAAACATGGTCCTGAGAGGAAAGTATATAGTGATACAAGCCCTTCTCAAGAAACAAGAAAGGTCTCAAATACAAAACTTAACCCTACACCTAAAGGAGCTGGAGAAAGAAGAACAAAGAAAGCCTAAACCCAGCAGGAGAAGACAAATCATAAAGATCAGAGCAGAAATCAATGAAATAGAAACCAAAGAACAGTAGAACAAATCAATGAAACTAGGAGCTGATTCTTTGAAAGAATTAATAAGATTGATAAACCCATGGCCCAACTTATCCAAAAGAAAAGAGAAGGGATCCAAATAAAAACATGAATGAAAGAGGAGAGACCTCAACCAACACCAAAGAAATACAAACAATTATAAGAACATATTATGAGCGGGGCGCCTGGCTGGCTTAGTCGGTTAAGTGGCTGCCTTCAGCTCAGGTCATGATTCCAGGATTCTGGGATCAAGCCCCACATCGGGCTCCCTGCTCAACAGAGAGCCTGTTTCTCCCTCTCCCTCTGTCTGCCTTTCTGCCTACTTTTGTTGTGTCTGTTAAATAAATAAATAAAATCTTAAAAAAAAAAAACATATTATGAGCAACTATACACCAGGAAATTTGACAATCTGGAAGAAAGGGATGCATTCCTAGAGACATATAAACTACCAAATCTGAACCAGGAAGAAATAGAAAACCTGAACAGATCCATACCCATTAAGGACATTGAAGCAGCCATCAAAAATCTCCCAACAAACAGGAGCCCAGGGCTAGATGGCTTCCCAGGGGAATTCTACCAAACATTTAAAAAAGAATTAATACCTACTCTCCGGAAACTGTTCCCCAAAATCGAAATGAAAGGAAAACTTCCAAACTCATTTTATGAGGCCAGCATTACCTTGATCCCAAAACCAGACAAAGACCCACTCAAAAAGGAGAATTACAGAGCAATATTCTTGATGAACACGGAAGCAAAAATTCTCACCAAAATACTAGCCAATAGAATCCAAAAGTATATTAAAAGGATCATTAACCACGACCAAGAGGGATTTATTCCTGGGCTGCAAGGTTGGTTCAACATATGCAAATCAATCAATGTGATACAATACATTAATACAAGAAAAAACAACAACCATATGATCCTCTCAATAGATGCTGAAAAAGCATTTGACAAAGTACAGCATCCTTTCTTGATCAAAACTCTTCACAGTGTAGGCACAGAGGGTACATACCTCAATATCATCAAAGTCATCTATAAAAAACCCACAGCAAATACCATTCTCAATGGGGGAAAACTGAGAGTTTTCCCCTGAGGTCAGTAACACGGCAGGGACGTCCACTATCACCACTGCTATTCAACATAGCAATCAGACAACAAAAAGAAATAAAAGGCAACTGAATTGGCAAAGAAGAAGTTAAATTCTCACTCTTTGCAGATAATATGATACTCTATGTCGAAAACACAAAAGACCACTCCAAAACTGCTAGAACCCATACAGGAATTCAGTAAAGTGTCAGGATATAAAATCAATGCACAAAAATCAGTTGCATTTCTATACACCAACAACAAGACAGAATAAAGAGAAATTAAGGAGCCAAACCCATTTACAATTACACCCCAAACCATAAGCTACCTAGGAATAAACCTAACCAAAGAGGCAAAGAATCTGTACTCAGAAAACTATAAAGTACTCATGAAAGGAAGACATGAAGAAATGGAACAATGTTCCATGCTCACGGATTGGAAGAACAAATATTGTGAAAATGTCTACACTACCTAAAGCAATCTACATATTTAATGCAATCCCTATCAAAATACCATCAGTGTGTTTTAAAGAAATGGAACAAATAATCCTAAATTTTTTTTAAAAGATTTTATTTATTTATTTGACAGACAGAGATCACAAGTAGGCAGAGAGGCAGACAGAGAGAGAGGGGGAAGCAGGTTCTCCACTGAGCAGAGTCCGATGCGGGACTCGATCCCAGGACCTGGGATCATGACCTGAGACGAAGGCAGAGGCTTTAACCCACTGAGCCACCCAGGCACCCCAAATAATCCTAAAATTTTTATGGAACCAGAAAAGACCTCAAATAGCCAGAGAAATGTTGAAAAAGAAAGCCAAAGTTGGTGGCATCACAATTACAGACTTCAAGCTCTATTATAAAGCTGTAATCATCAAGACAGTATGGTATTGGCATAAAACACAGACACATAGATCACCGAACAGAATAGAGAGCCCAGAAATGGACCCTCAACTCTATGGTCAGCTAATCTTCGACAAAGCAGGAAAAAATGTCCAGTTGAAAAAAGACAGTCTCTTCAACAAATGATGCTGGGAAAACTGGACAGCCACATGTAAAAGAATGTAACTGGACCATTTCCTTACACCACACACAAAAATAGACTCAAAGTGGATGAAAGACCTCAATGTGAGAAAGGAATCCATCAAAATCCTTGAGGAGAACACAGGCAGCAACCTCTTTGACCACAGCTGCAGCAACTTCTTCCTAGAATTTTCACCAAAGGCAAGGGAAGCAAGGGCAAAAATGAACTATTGGGACTTCATCGAGATCAAAAGCTTTTGCACAGCAAAAGAAACAATCAACAAAACCAAAAGATAACTGACAGAATGGGAGAAGATACTCACAAATGACATATCAGATAAAGGGCTAGTATCCAAAATCTAGAAAACACTTTTCAAACTCAACACACAAAGAAGAAATAATCCAATTAAGAAATGGGCAGAAGGGGCGCCTGGGTGGCTCAGTGGGTTAAAGCCCCTGCCTTCAGCTCAAGTCATGATCCCAGAGTCCTGGGATTGAGCCCCGCATCAGGCTCTCTGCTCAGCAGGGAGCCTGCTTCCTCCTCTCTATCGGCCTGCCTTTCTGCCTACTTGTGATCTCTGTCTGTCAAATAAATAAATAAATAAATAAAAATCTTTAAAAATTTAAAAAAATAAAAAAAAAATGAGCAGAAGACATAAACAGACATTTCAGCAAAGATGACATCCAAATGGCCAATAGAGACATGAAAAAGTGCTTGATATCCCCTGGCATCAGGGAAATATAAATCAAAACCACAATGAGATACCACCTCACACCAGTCAGAATGGCTAAGACTAACAAGTCAGGGAACAACAGATGTTGGCGAGGATGTGGAGAAAGGGGAACCCTCCTACATTGTTGGTGGTAATGCAAGCTGGTGCAGCCACTCTGGAAAACAGTATGGAGGTTCCTCAAAAAGTTGAAAATAGAACTACCCTAGGAACCAGCAATTGCACTACTGGGTATTTACTCTAATGATAGAAATGCAGTGATCCAAAGGGGCACATGCACCTAAATATTTATAGCAGCAATGTCCACAAATAGCCAAACTATGGAAAGAACCTAGATGTCCATCAAGAGATGAATGGATAAAGAAGATGTGGTATGCACACACACACACACACACACACACACACACAGGAATACTATGCAGCCATCAAAAAATGAAATCTTGCCATTTGCAACTACATGGATAGAACTAGAGGGTAACATGCTACGTGAAATAAGTCAATCAGAGAAAGATAATTATCCTATGATCTCTCTGGTATAAGGAATCTGAGGGGCAGGGCAGGGGGCCCAGGTAGGGTAGGGAGGGAAAATGTGGGACAGGATGGGATCGGGAGGGGGACAAACCATGGGAGACTCTTAGTCTTATGAAACAAACTGAGGGTTGCTGGCAGGGGGTGGGAGTGTAGGGATAGGGTGTTTGGGTTAGGGACTTCGGGGAGGGTATGTGCTATGGTGAATGCTGTGAAATGTGTAAGACTGATGATTAACAGACGTGTACCCCTGGGGCAAATAATACATTATATGTAAATAAAATTTTTAAAAAAAAGAAAGAATGTTTCTAAGTTCACAGGGAGTTGGGAGAGGGAACAGCTTAAATACCCTTGAAAATTTAATGAAAGCTTTTGTCCTTTCTTCGGTATATATTCCCACATGCACACAACATCTGCATATTACTTTAGGAGATTCATGGATTCACAAAACCAACCCACAGATTCAGGGCAATAAACACAACATGCTAGGGGAGTAGAATGTACCTGGATTTCAGAGAAGAATACCTGAGCTGACCTTTGAAAGATAAATAGTTCTTCAGACAATAAAAGTAATTAAGGCTATCACGGATGAGCACCGTAACTGTTTAACTTATAACTGTATTCCTCGTGTCTAGCACAGTACCTGACTCAGTGTAAGTTCTTTTTTTTTTTTTTAAAGATTTATTTATTTATTTGACAGACAGAAATCACAAGGAGGCAGAGAGACAGGCAGAGAGAGAGGAGGAAGCAGGCTCCCCGCTGAGCAGAGAGCCCGATGTGGGGCTCGATCCCAGGACCCCGGGATCATGACCCAAGCCGAAGGCAGAGGTTTCAACCCACTGAGCCACCCAGGCACCCCTCAGTGTAAGTTCTTAAATACATGTTAAAGGAATGAACAAGCACATATGGATAACTATAACCCGATAACTATAGGCCCCTTGTTGGGTCTGTTACACACTGGGATAAAAGGGTTAACAAACCTTTTCCTTTGCTGCTTGAGAATCTCACTTTTGGTTTAATCAGTGAGCTCTGTTGCCCTGGAAACCAGGTAGATGGTAGGCGTGAATAATATTGCTAGGCAACATCACTTATGGTAAAAATGACCCCTGACTGGTAAATTGCATCTGGACTGAAAGGAAGTATGAGTGAGCTGCAAATATCTGATAAGGGCGCCATGCTTTGGACTTGCCTGAACATGGTTCTTTGCAAGGAACCTAGAAACTATGCCAAAGAACTGTTACAAGAGATACTGGCTGCTTAGATCATGAGGCTTCTTCTCAAGGTAGCTCCTGCACCTGCTTGATTGTGGATTTTGGGTTTTATACCTGGAACTATGTCACATGGGAAGACAAGAGTCCCCTGCTACAGGACTCCTGCTGACAGAACTCCTGATGCTGCCCTGCTGGCAAGATGGCAAGAAATCTGGCATGTGGTAGTGTTGTGAGTCTGCATATTTCATTTATTTATTCGAGACAGAGAGAAAGAGGGAGCACAAGTAAGGGGAGGGGCAGAGGAAGAAGAAGAAGCAGTTCGCTGCTCAACCTGACATGGGGCTCGATCCCAGGACCCCAGGATCGTGACCTGAGCTGAAGGCAGATGCTTAACCAACTGAGCCACCCAGGCGCCCCATGAGTCTGCATATTTAACTGACTTTCACAAGACCTCTGGTGGGCACTACACACACCTTATTCCATTTAATGCTTACTACAATTTCATGAGGTAAGACTTTCTATTCCCCTGCTACAGAAGAGGAAAGATAGGCTCTGAAATGTTAAATCATCTGTGTTAAGTTCACAGAGCTAGAGGTGATAAATAAAGGCAGGATCTCAACCCAGGTCTTCTGGATTCCAAAACTGAATTCTTTCCATTGGAATACATTCCCTGACAATGCAGACCATCAGAAAAGGTGGGATGGGGGCAAACTGTGTGGGGTGTGACATGCCGACCTAAGGGGTAGGGACTGGTTTTTAGAGATAGGTGGGAAGCATCACATAATTTTAAGCAGGGAAGTGACAGGTCAGATTTGAATTTTTATAAAGAAGCAAGTAAGAGAACCTGTTTAGAGTGTGAAACAGACCTAAATAGGTTCCTAAATCTTCTCCAGCACTAAGATTCTCTGTCTCTTGACATTTTGCATGTAGTGTCAATGAACAGATTCCCAATACAGTGCAAAAGACACAGATGCCAAAATCTCACACGTGGTCACAGAGAGGAAACTGCACCAAGATTGACAGAGATCTGGGAGACTTGATGCACATTAGCACAAAATGTGGTATTTCAAACTGAACTTGAGCCTGTATCACAATGAATAAAAGCTGTATTATATCCCATAACTATCTACATAAGACATCAGGAGCAAGAAAGTGCCTAATTTACAAGTCATTGCAAAGATAAAAGTGTTTTTACAACAGAAAGAATTTTTCTGCTATTTTGAAAAACTTAAAACCTTTTAGAAGAAAGGATGTATTATAATCACAGCTCTACTCGAAGTATATCTGTTGAAAACTCTGAAACTTTGATATGATCTACTTCCCAAGAGAACTTTCAAAATAAAATAGATACCATTTTTTTCAAGGCAGTTTTTAGGTAAAAACCTGCTGAAGCCCAGAAAAAGAGTGAAGTGATTTCTTGAATTATCTCTTAACTTAAAATAACATGAACAACAACACATGCTTGCAATAAATTAAAATTTGCTAGTTATTTTTAATGCATCTTAACCACAAGCTTTAGGGACAAATAAAATACACAATGTTAATCAATGCTATTGATTGATGATGCTAAACATGTAGACAAGAAAATGAAATGCCCCTCAACTTTAAAATTAACCATTACTCAGTGATAATAACAATGGTAACACACATAGAGCCTTCACAGACTGTGACCAAGTGGACATTAAGAATCTTAAGAACAACATCAAATATGTAAAGCTCAAAATATGGCTGCCGAAATTTAGATAACTTCAACTGGTAATGCCCAACTGGTAGACAACAAATCCTATGAACCAAACTTTACATTTTATTACCATTATGTACATAGTACAATTAGACTTCATAAAAGTATCATTTTTTCCCCAAAAATGTTATCAACAATCTAATTTGTGCCTGTACTCATTTTTCCCTTCTTTGTTCTCTTTCAAAGAAAAGTGACTGCATTCATAGGAGGAGTTAGTTTCAGACTGTAATTATAGCTGGCCTGTCAAGTGGACCAAATGGTTGGATACTCTGACATCTCTTATGTTTCCATAAAGTCCATTCTACTTGTTTCCTTCTAGAGTTCTCAAAGTCTCCCTAAATGTTGGCTGACACCCAGCTCTGCTGGTGCAGGTGGAATGAGGAAGGCCTGTCCAGAGACCTTAGGAGACCTCACAAATGGACTGAAAATCAAAAGCTTTTATGTCTGAAAGTCTGTTTGGCCAACTGATGTATGTACCTCACATCTGGCATGAATTTATTTCTAGGAGATACAAACAAATTCTAAACACGATGAACATGCAGCTGTTTCTGAGACTATTTTTCAAAAAAGTAAATTCTGTCATTATTATTACTTGGTATTAGGGCCTAGCATAATCAAAAACTGTACCTGTTCAGACAATTTTTTTTTAGCGAGGGAGAGTGGGGGAAGGGGCAGAGGGAGAGGGAGAGAGAGGATCCCAAGCAGGCTGCACAATGACCATGGAGCCCAACATGTGGCTCGATCTCACGAACCTGAGATCATGACCTGAGCTGAAATCAAGTTAGATGCTTAACTGACAGAGCCACCCAGGTGCCCAAGTTAAGACAATTTTTATACAAATACTCTGAACTAGTAGAAATGTAAACTGGAGAATTTTATGGTAAGGAAATGAGGCATTATCTAGTTTCAAATGACCAAAACAGATGGCTAAAATCACATGTTCCTAAATTAAGAAAAAAAGATTGCTGGGACGCCTGGGTGGCTCAGTTGGTTGGACGACTGCCTTCGGCTCAGGTCATGATCCCGGAGTCCTGGGATCGAGTCCCGCATCAGGCTCCCAACTCCACGGGGAGTCTGCTTCTCCCTCTGACCTTCTCCTCGCTCATGCTCTCTCTCACTGTCTCTCTATGTCAAATAAATAAATAAAATCTTTAAAAAAAAAAAAAAAAGATTGCTATAATTAGCAGATTTCATGTACCTTGATTCTAATAGGTATTAAAAGCTACAATGAGTCTTAATAGATTAAACAGTCCTCTGTACCTTATTTCTATAATTTGCTTGATTAGAATAATTTCAATAAAGGGAAAAAAAAGGAACAAGGATTAGTCTTGCACTTTCCAAATGACCATCAATCACAGAACCCAAGGTACAACTTTATGCGGTTCACTCATCACAGGATTTTCTGCTGGTAGGACTCCTATAGTTGTATCTAATCCAACTCACTTTACAGATAAGCAAACTGAGGCCTAGAAAATTAAAATGACTTATTCCTAGATATTAAGGCTAGCCAGTATGCAGATCTTAACTCTCCTCCACCCGCTTATGAGAGGAGTTCCTGGTACAGATCAATCAACCTAACCCAAAGTGCCCTCCTGGAAAAGATGCTTACAGTTAGTTGGGTTTGATTATAGGACACATAAACCTCTTTGGGTTTTGTTTTATATTTAACAAGCACAAAAGCTGTCCTTACCACCCACATAAAACAGATAACTGAGGGAAAAATGAGAAGACCACTGGGTTTAATGCAAAAAGTCAACATGAAGTCCTTGTGCAGATACTGGAGGATGCTTGTTTTTCCAACAAACCGGCATGGGGCATGCTGCCCAAGAGTGAAATGTAAGCAAAGCCTTGAATCTCCTACTAAAGATTTTTCTGCATTGTTCAAGAGGCATACACTTGCCAGACACACAGGTGTGACAGGAAAGGGTTTCAGGTAAGCCTTGTTTAAGTGAGGCAAAGGTTAAGTCAAGTCAATGTTTATCTTCTCAGAAAGAAAAAGGGAGAAAATAAGGTCATTTCCCTGGGACACCTTAAAAATAGAGTCCTGAATCAAAACGACCTGACACACTAAACAAGATAACTTGCTAGTTTGCTAATAAGACCGAAGTGCAAAAGGGGGTGGAAGGAGTCTATAAAACCAACTAAAAAGAGCTTGTCAAGCTTTTGCTATCATATATATGGCAGCCTTTAACTCTTCCGACAGGTTTGGAAAACAGGCCTTATTATGTCCACTTAAGAACAAACACAAATCACAAGCATTACAGAATTTTAAGCAAAAAATAATAGGTCTTCTTTCTACAAAGAAGAGAAAGAAACCCAACAGGGGTTCCTGTTTAGAATGGAAGTTGGGCCTAAATAAGCTCCTAAGTTTTCTCCATCGCCAAGATTCAGCCTCCTGACATGTCGAAGAAGACTCACGTCAACTTGAGAAGTGCCTGAGGTGACATGGACAAGGCTCCCCAGCTATTAAGTGGTGAAGCTGGAGTTCAAACCCAAGGTCCCATTCTCCCACTCCTGCTTTACACCACTCAGCCTCCAGATGGTCACGGTTAGGGAGAGTGAAACTGTCCTGCCGGGTACACCTGTAATGCCTTCTCAATTCCATGATCAGAAAAAGGACTGACAAAAAACCAGAAGATTTAGTTCCTGCATGGGAAAAATCACTACAGGTAACCATTTTTTTATATCATCATCCCTTCCCGAGGAAATACAAATACCGGCCAATAATGAATGAGCATAGCCCTTATGGGGAGCAGTACAAGGAAACAGGGCTACACTGCACTTCACTTGCTCTTTCTGTGACTACTAGGTCCCCCCATTGTTATATAGGCATGCATGTTCCAGAAACTTCATGTGAAAATTCAACCAAAGCCTGAAACAGACTGAGAGAAGCACAAGTTTCTGAGTTTAACTACAACATGAACTGGAATCCTCTGGACATTTCAGGCTATAGTGGATCTGTCACAGACTGCATACTCTATAGCAACTTCAGCCCATAGGTAATCTGAGCAAGGACATTCTCCTCTCTTCCGTGGATTCAGTCACCTCATCTCCTACCCAAGATAATCACTCGGAGGTGCTCCATTCAAAATCCCCCCACTTATACTAGGGTAACTTTCCATGATCTCATCTACCTGGGGCACCGCCAGGAATCAGAAAGTAAGCAAGAGAGGCTGGTGGAAGGCTAAAATAAACATCCTACTGTTTATTCAATTCAACCCAGGAAGAATTTATTGAGAGTACACTATTCATCAGGCACTGTGGCCTGATGCTAGGGCTGACGGTGATAGAATAATAATTAGAGCAGTAGCCATCATATACCGAATGCCTACTATGTGCCAGGCACTGCTATAAATATTTAAATTCACTTGATTCTCCCAACAGCCCCATGAGGTAGCTCCTGTTGTCTGCTATACTTTTGAATAGGGAAACTGAGGCATGGAGTGGTTAAGTAACGTGCCCAGAGCCACAGCTGGTAAATGGTGGATGCAAACCCCAGCAGTCTGGCTTCTGAGTATCTACCACTAGCCACTACCCTACACTGCACTCTAAATATGAGTGGAGGTAAGAGATACAGGGATACAGGTCAATAAGACTATTCCAACATCCCAGAGCCTGCAGCTCAGATGGGAAGACAGGCAAATAGACCTGGGAGGAGCATATAAACCAACCCAAGGTTCAGGGAAGGCTCCTGGCAATAGATGCCCTGTCAGATAAATTTAGGTAGTAGCTAACCAGAGGGAGAGAGGGGGTGTGGGGCACATTCCAGGGGAGAGAGGAAGCTCTGTGCAGGTAGAGTCTGGCGTTCATTGAGACAAGGACCACTGAAAGAGGAGCAGTTTTCAGAAGTGGAGAAGGAGCCATCCCCAGATAAGCCTCAGGTACCCGTCTCAGAGGAAACATATCTAATGAAAAAATCTAACTTCTTTCTTTAAGGATGGTTAACAACAATAAGGTTTTGATCTGTCTTTCCAACCTACGAGTGGAAGCTGAAACTCAGGGGAAAGGCTCTGGGCCCAGGAAACAAGTAGGTTGACAGAAGGAAAGGAGAAGATGGAAAAAGTAACGAAAAGAGACACCTTGGGAATACAAAGAATATAGCAAAAGGCCTTTTCGCATCTCAACAGAATAATCACAGCACACTGCAAAGACAGGTAATAAGATTAACCTAATCATCAAGAAAAGGTTAATTTGTGCTCTGTATGCTCTGTTTTAATAAGCAGGGAAATAGGAAATGGATTTTCGAAAGGGACTAATAGAAATAGGTCAAATAAAAAGATGCGTTGCAAGAGCCTCTGGGATTTAGAAAATTTGCTTAATGTGGAACAAACCTCATTCACCAACATGATGGATAAAACATGCACCAGAGCCCATGCCTCTTTTCAGAAGAGACATGCTTCAGTGATCAGCACAGGCTTCCATCAAGATAAGTCTTCCTCCCTCAAAACCAGCATGCTATGTTCCCCTCTGTCACCTTTAGAAGGCCTAACTGCTCTATGATTGCTGGAGAGTTTTATAGTTGATTTTGTTCAAAGTGACATTAAGCTGGCTCTCATTCTAAGGCCATATACAGCTTCCCTGGTAATTACTTCAACAATTCTGATAGAAAAAAAGAAAACCATTGCCAGGCACAGAATTAATCAATGTAAAATACATTCCTTACCTGTCCTTTATTATGACTTCACCGCAGGACTGGCAATAAAATGTGCAACATCCTTGGGCTTGCAAGGTTTGATTAAACATTGAAATCAGTTCTAAAGAGAAATCGATGAAAGAGCAAATCTCAGAGGTGTGGGACAAATATATTAACATACTTGAAGAGTTTAACAGCCACAATAAATTACTATCAATAGACATTGTTTACGATCCACCCAGAAGTACACATTTAATTAGCATTATCTGATGACTCAACCAGAAGCAAATATTTTGACATGTTCTCAAAAACAACAGATTTTGCTAAGTGTTTCAGAGCTAGGTATCACCCTAGATTATGCCTGTAACATACCAGTGAGTTATTTCACTCATTCCATAAATACCAACATAAAGGAAGGAGAAAGGGAACAATTGCTTTCACATTAAGCCAACTACAAGGGGCCTCACCATCCTCAGCCTTCCTTGGCTATGTCCTACATCCAGTTTTTCATCAGTGTGACTGCTGCTTCTACTTCTTAAATTTAAGTTTAATTTGATGAAAACAAAGTCTAATTCCACTCTGGCCGATCACCAGTACATACAAACAAGAAGAATCTTGAAACTGGTCTTCATTGGACAGGTTCCTGGGAATGGAATGGCTCCTAAGAAGAATTCAATCTTCTAAGAGCAAAACTCAATTTCTGATTAAAGCTGTGGAAAATATTATTTCCTCCATTTTGTGAAGCACAGCATTCCCTCAGTTTCCATTATTTTATTCATGAAGAAAGGAAACTTTCAATTCCCAAAAAAGTCCCCCAAAACAAAACATCCACACACGAAAATATGTCTGTAAAAAAAAAAATTTAAAGGAATGAGGTCATACTCATTAGAATTAAACAATTTGAACTTGGTTTATGTTACTTTGTATGTATGTTAAGATTTTAAAGACTGATGGTAGAAAGTTTAACCGTTGGCAATTAAAAATTTATCCTTTTAATTTCTGGGGGTATCTGCCAATCCCTGTAGCACTGAGGTGAAGTAAACGGTGTTCTTTAATTTTGAGCAGATATTAAGTAGACCTGGGTAAGTCATCCAAAATAGTCTTTTCCAAACCAAGAAACAAATTTTCAGTGAAACACTCCCCTCTGCTGGTCACCCAGCATGATTCCCACAGCTCAGGGTCAAGTCAGAACTGCCGGACCAGGTGGCATCGTGGGAAAGCACTGCCACTTGGGGATGAATCCCATGCTGGTGCTGTCTCAGACTTTATGTAGCCACTTCCATGTCAAGGGTCCTGATCTGACCTATGTTACATTCAGAATACCACAACAATAGGCTTACTATAGGCCTTAAAAGAACATTTACAGGTGAAAAGTCAATTTTTTAAAAAATTTTTTTAAAAATCTCAAAACACAACTGAATGCTAACAATGTCAAGTCTTCCTACACTACATTTTGATTCAAGTCAACATCAGTATGCACCAGTCTGATATTTATTCATTCAGCAAATATTTATTCACCACTTATTAAGCGGAAAGCACCAAGGCTATTAAGTACTGAGATCTATTTTGCATATCCTTCCATGCACTGCAGAACAGGGCTTTGAAAGTCTTCCTTTTCAGATATTTGAGTAAAATGTTTTAAAAATGTAAAGCCAGAGCAGACCAATGAAATCAAGCAATATGCGAACCAACAATCAGCAGCCAACTTACTCTGTCCTACAGTTACAATGAAATAATCCTGCTTGCTGATTTAACTTTTCTTTAATAGTTCAAGTTTTGCTATTTATTAACCATGCAGGCAACAAACCAATTGTTTCTGTAGAAGACCCCATACCTCCTCAGTATGGGACCTAAAGTCACAAATCCAGAAAACCAGCAGATCTAAAAATACCCCAATGCAGCTTTTGTGCCCACCTTTGCCCACTTTCCATCACCATCAGTCTATTTTCCGTCTTGGTGACCCCATTCTTCTTTCCATGGTTATTACAGTAGTCATTCTTAGCATGTGGATATGTCACTTAAGCTCCATGACATTTTGGTTCCCTATGCCTTATTCCTAAATCCAACTCTGCCCAACTCAAGACTAGTTATTCACTGATTAAGGACTTGAGTGAAAATTACTCTCCAATGAAAAAAGCAGCACAGAACTCGGCGGAATTCTCCACATCTCCTACATGGCTCTTCAAAACCATCCTGCTGACCCCACCTCGAGACTCCACGAAGCTCAAATGAAAGGCTTAGTATAGATGAGGCAGCCACGAAGTCTCAGAATGCAGTTGAGAATCATAATCCTTTCCTGATAATGAGCATCTCACGGGTCTGTTATAGACTATTTCCCCTTTTCACATCATTTTTAATTCTCTAAAGCACATTGCTTACATGGGAAGAGATGCAATGAGCCAATAATTTTATTCAGTAAGTTATTCTGAGAAATATTTCTACCATCTTACTGACTCAACCTGGCAATAACAAAATACTAGAAATATAACAGGCATAGCAATAACCAAAATCAAATTATGCATAAAACTCAATTTCAAAATCTGTATCTATAGTGTTCTATTTGAAAATGTCTCTCCATGGATGGGATCATTTCCACCACTCAGTTCTCTGGGCAAATATTGTCCCTCCTCAGAGGGGTCTTCCCTGACTACCTTTCACCCTAGTCCCTCCCTACCCCATTATTGTGCTCCTCTTTGACCACAGCACTTTTCTCTATATCCAAGTAACTTATTTGTTCATTATCTGTTCCCACCCACAAGAACGTGAGAGTGTTCACCTCTGTATCCCTAGCACCTAGATCAAAGCCTAGCACACAGTGTAAAGCAGCATTTGTTGACTGGATGAATTTCTATGTCACACTTTAAATTCCACCAGGTCTTGCACAACTACCAACTGATTTCATCTTCCTATCAACACTGTGAGCTTGGTAATTTCACAATTAAAGAAACAAAGCAGGGGTTATGTGGGAAATCTCTGTGCCTTCTGCTAATTTGCTGTGAACCTAAGACTACTCTAAAAATAAAATCTAGGGGAGCCTGGGTGGCTCAGTGGATTAAAGCCTCTGCCTCTGGCTCCGGTCATGAACCTAGGGTCCTTGGTTCAAGCCCTGCATTGGGTTCTCTGCTCAGCAGGGAGCCTGCTCCCCCCACCCACCCTGCCTCTCTGCCTATTTGTGATCTGTCTGTCAAATAAATAAATTAAATATTTTTAAAAAATAAAATAAAATCTACTAGAAGAAAAAAAAAAAACCCCCACTAACCACCCCTTCACCCCCAGCCCACTGAACAAAGCTCTAGAAAAGTAAGCAGCAAGCTCTACTGCACAGCTAATAACTGGCAGAGCCGACAAAGAACCTTCTGACCAGCTCTTTCTATGCTGCTGCTGAACAGGCTTTTTCATCCGGGAAAAGGTCAACTTTTCAAAGAAAAAATCACCTTTGATCTACAATGAACAACTAAATGCAGAAACAGGAGCGCTGGGATCACTCACTGGCATCAGATTCTGCCCGCACCTGCAGTCGCAGGTGCAGTCCCTCTCCCGGGACATACTGCAGTCCTCGGCAGGAGGAAGGCACGAGCCTGACCTCTGCTGGAAGCTGGAGCTCTGTGCAGCCTTCCGGGGTCTTCACCTGGAGTGAGCACGGCACTACAGAAATATCCATGGGCATACCCCCTTCTTTAGGCTCCCTGGTGATTAAAAACAAAACACACAAAAAATTACTTCTCAGGGATGAAAACCACATGATAAAACAGACAAAAATGGCCAAGGATCTGTTTCTCTTCAATATAGTCTACTGTCTAAAGTCACTGCCCCCAAAAGAATAGCAGGGAATGGATCATAAAGGAAGTCATTCTATAAAAGATTTCGATCAGGTCAGAGAGTACTTTTCACTGTCACTGTAACATGAAAGTTCGGGGATGTATTTCTTATTCTTGGCTTTTTTTTATGGCAATGATGCATTTATAAATGTGCACTTTTCCCCCATTGCTAATAGTGATCCTGTGCCCCAATTCTCTATCCTAATGCTTCCTGCAGTTACTCCAACCTGGACCTTCCTGGGGTTGCTCCCACAGCCATTCTACTTGCACCGTCCACCTTCCATTTCCTAAAGCCCACTATTTCCTCCCAGCATCTCCCCAACTTCAGGTTCTTTGAATCAGCACAGTCTAATGCTGGCCTATTGTACATCAGGCACTTGTTCTTTAGAATATTTTGTCAGAGGACTCAAGGCACGAACAGACAATGGCTTTTTCATCTTTGCATCCCATAACCCTAGCACAGTTTCTTAAATTCATTCACTCTCTCTCTCATTCGTTCAATACAGCTTCTTTGAGTTCTGTAACTGCCAGGTACTAGGACTACAACCATTAACAAGATACCTTCTCTGCCCCTCACTGCCCACCCCAAGTAGGACACAGGCAAGTAACAGGAATGTGCAAGGGAGCCTGAAAACATCGTGTTGGCCAGGCCAGGGCCAGGAGCAGCAGGCCACACTGTGGGAGGGGACTGGGGGGGTGTGGGCAGCCCACCACCCCAGGGACAGGTTCCTCATAATCCAGAACCACAGGACCACCATCTTCACAGACACCAAGGAGTGGAGCACCATGCTCGGGCTGAAGTGCATCCTCGAGGATATCCTCAAGCGGCCATCCAATGAGCAGTAACTGCAAAGATGACCAGTATCTGGATGATGACAAGACATTGGGAGAGTGTGGCTTCACCAACTGGATGGTGCGGCCGCATGCACGATGGGTGGGTCTGGCCTTCTGACCAGCTCTTTCCACTCAGCTGTCCACCAGTGGAAGGGCTCCAGGCCCTGTACATTGAGCCCTTCTCCAGCCTTCCTGAGCTGCCCATTGTGATGAAGCTGCAGGACTCAGGAAGCAGTGCCAGTGAAAGGCGGTGCAGAGGGAGCGCCTGGGCTGGCCCCCAGTGCCCTATCCCCTCTAAGAGATACAGCTGTCAAAACAAAACAAACAAACAAACAAAAACTGCATTGCACTGGTCTGATAAATATGGAGTACTATGGAAGCATCGGGAGGCCTGCAGTGACTATCACAGGTCAAGCTGTGTTATTTGAACAGTAAATGGATAAGCCAGGGAAATATCCTTGCTTCTAAGACTATGACAATTATAATTGTAATTACAATTTTTTGTACAAAATTTTTTGAACAATTTTTTGTACAATTTTGTACAATTTTTTTACAAATAATTGTAAACTATTTTATTTACAATAAAGTATTGTCATTTGACATACAGGATTTTGATAAGGAGACCAGGATTACATGAAACAAAAGGTACAGGAGAAAAAAACTAAATTAAAAATAAATAAATAAAACAATCTAGTGATGTATGACTATGAAAGAACTGGCGAGTCCAAGTTACTACAAACACAAATCATTTGGTATAGGCAATCGAGAGTAAAATACAGTCTGTCCCCTGTCCACCAGGGACCAAAAGTACAGCAGGGGATGAAGACATAGAGAAATGGTCCTCGTATAAAGCTAAAATACATTTAGCATTGTAACAGAGGTACCGAGCCTTCAGATTCCGTTTTAAGTGTAGACAGCAGGGAGAGGCCAGCAACTCAGAATAACTTAAACACAGAAGGCAGGCCATCTACTTGAGTATTACCTAAGCACAGAGATCATACCATGCATTCAGGTGTGAATCCTGATTAGGCCTCTTAATTCCCCTTAGAAAATCTTAAGATTATTTTCTGGCTAGTTCCTTTTGAAGGCATCTGGACCTGTATTTAACTGGCAAGAACCTAAGTCTTTTCCAAGAAACACAACCTTAAACTCCTGAGTCAAAAGTCTAGCTTTTTTGTTTTGTTTTGTCTTAAAGAGAGAGTACCAGCAGGAGGAGAGGAAGAGAGAGAGAGAAAAAAACAGAACCTTAAGCAGGCTCCACGCTTAGAGCAGAGCCCAATGTGGGGCTCAATCTCATGACCCTGAGATCACAACATGAGCCAAGATCAAGAGTTAGATGCTTAACAGACTGAGCCACCCAGATGCCCCAGAGTCCAAAGTCTAATTTTAAGAATTGATGTTTAAGAAATAATAATCCTCTGAAAAAGAGGTCAGAAGGACCAGATAGCATATATTTCAGGTTTTGCAGGCTATATATGATCTGTTGCATATTATACTATGTATTCTATTTTTAACAATGCTTTAAATAATGTAAAATCCATTCTCAGTTCATAAACTGTACTAAAACACACCACAGGTTAGATTTGGCCCATGGGCTATAGTTTGCTGAACATTGCTCTAAATAAAGATACACAATTTGTCCATTTTGCTACTTCACTGATTTTCAAACTGGACTGTGTCATTGGCACGAGAAGTGCCTCAAGGGAGATAACAAACACAGTTAAGATTTTATTTATTTATTTGACAGAGATCACAAGTAGGAAGAAAGACAGGCAGGGGGTTGGGGGGAAGCAGACTCCCTGCTAAGCAGAGAGCCTGATGTGGGGCTCAATCCTAAGACCCTGAGGTCATGACCTGAGCCAAAGGCAGAGGCTTAACCCACTGAGCCACCCAGGTGCCCCAATAACTGTGTTTCTAAGCCTCAGCCCCACCCCATCTCTGGCTGACCACTCTTCTTCCCCTTCATGAAAAGTTCAGCCCATTAGAGGTCTGAGTAAGGTAGGAGGTATCAATAGAAGTGTGGGAGAACCACAGTCTTGGGGTGGAGGTGAGGAAGAAGGGCATCCACTAGGACAGCCACCCCGCAGGGATGTCAGATCTTAAGAGGGATGAAGAGTCTAAGGGGGTGGGAGTGGCAACTCGGGGTTCCAGAGCCTGCCTCAGACTGCTCAGGCTGCCAAAACAAAACGCCATAGACTGGGGGCTTAAACAACACACATTTCTTATAGTTCTGATGGCTGAGAAGTACAAGATCAAGGCGCCAGGGGATTTGGTTGTCCTTGAGAGCCCTCTACTAGGTTTGTAGACGGCCACAACCTCACCGTATCCTCACACTGTGAAGAAGAGAAGCAGCTTTGGTATTCCCTCTTTTAAGAGCACTAATCCCATTGCGGTGGTTCCACACTCATGACCTCATCTAAACCTACTTACCTCCCAAAGTCCCCATCTCCTAATACCATCATATTGGGGGTCAGGGCTTCAACACGTGAATTTTGAGGGGACACACAAAAATTCATTCTGTAACAGAACCCAATGAGGAGCCAAAATGAGGAAGGTGTCAACACTGACTGAGGAGGGGGAGGGAAGCAGCGAAGGATGCCAGCATGAGATGACTTACACAGAGAGGAATTGACTAAATAAATGTAAGTCCTGAGAATAACGAAAGCCAGGATTCTCACTGTCAGAGACCAGAATTACAAAGAGGGAAAGGGAAAAAATCAGAATGGATCCTATGGTGGTAGACCAGAATTGAAAATACCTGTGAGGAGTCATGGTTTTTAATGTACATATAAAGAGATCCAGTAATACAGATGTCTATGTGTGTAGCTGTACGTATGATATACAAACACAAATACATATGCATACATTTGTACATGAACATTATGTATATGTCACATGCACACTCTAGTTTTGTCCACTAGGGCCTGGAAAGAGTAACATGTCAGTCAATAATAATGAGGATACTTTGTGCTTAGATTTTGGTTTCTAAAGGTCACTTTCTACTTTTTTTTTTTTTTTAAAGATTTTATTTTTTTTTGAGAGAGAGAGAGAGAGAGAGAGATCACAAGTAGGCAGAGAGTCAGGCAGAGAGAGAGAGGGGAGGAAGCAGGCTCCCCGCAGAGCAGAGAGCCCGACACAGGGCTCGATCCCAGGACACTGGGATCATGACCTGAGCCGAAGGCAGAGGCTGTAACCCACTGAGCCACCCAGGCGCCCCAGGTCACTTTCTACTTTAATTTTTTTTTTAAGTTAATTTATTTGAGAGAAAGAGTGAGAGTATGCGCTCACGCAGGTGTGAGATGGGGAAGGGGCAGAGGGAAAGAATCTTAAGCAGACTCCACGTTGAGGAGGGACCCCAATGCGAGGCTCGATCCCCTGACCCTGATACTGAGACCTGAGCAGAAATCAAGAGTTGGATGCTTAACCAGCTGTGCCACCCAGGCACCCTAGTGATTTTCCACTTTAAAACAAATGAACATACACAAAACAAAATAACATTCCTGAAAAAATAACTACATCCAGGGATGGAACAGGAAAAGAATGAGATGAGCCTGGAACATGTTGCTGTGCAAAGAAAGAAAATTAATCAAAGAGTAATAGGAACATGTTAAAAAAAGAACATATTAAAAAAAGAATAATAGGAACATATTAAAATCCTCTTGAAGGGAATCCCCCAGACACATCTGGTATAACAAGAGCAAAAAAAAATGTAACCCAATGAATAAAAGATCATGGGTCCATGCTGATGTAAATAAATGAATAAAATGCAAATCTGATGAGGAACAAGGGTATTTACACATAGTCGCAATAGACTTCTCCAATTAATACTTATGGAATATAAAGAGAAAAAGAGTCTTGCCCGACTAAATCAGTTTAGAGTAGGAAGTTAGAACCTGCTATTGGACTCAACAAATCTGATATCAGAAGCATGAAGAATTCTCGTGTTGTGTTCTTTGTCAACCTTGTAACATTCTTCCTGAATACTGAAGCTCTTTGCAGTGTATATCAAAACTACCCATGAGCGTGGGAATACAAAAGGTTTGCATTCCTGTATATGTGACAAAAGGTTTATGTTTGTGTGTGTGTGTTTACTCCACTACAGATTCGTCTTTCTTCTTTCCTGTAAAAGCAGTAATCCAGTCAGACAACTTTACAGAGGCCCTGTTCTGATGTGCATTTACTGTGAGCTTTTGCCTGCCTGTGCTACTTTTACTTTTAAGCCAGAGCACCCAAGCTTCTGCCTTCTGGAATATAGAGAAATAGTTTCATCCTGCGCTCCCCTTGTTCTGTAGTTACTCTGATGGTAGTAGGTAGGGTTCCTAAAGTTTGCAGTATTCTCTTCTTTGAATGGCTGAGGGAGGGGAAGGGAAAGAGCATCCTATTTCTTTTATGACAGTGCACATTGGCTAGTTTAAAGTGTATGCTTGTATTTCCTTATCACTAAAATACTGTTCAATTTTGTTTTCATAGACAAGGAAAAATATTTTGCATTAATTAACTCCTCTATTTAAAAAGGGACGGTTTAAGTTGAACCATTATAGCTTCACACTAAATCTTTTCCTAAATAAAAATGTTACAGCCCTAGGGAGAAAAAAAAAAAAAAAAGAGTAACTTTATAGTGGAGACAGCAGACATTATCCACGTGCTCAAAGTTAACATGAACTTTAATGGAATAAGTCAAAATCATGTGATACCTGATAGGATGTAATAAGAATGCAGCATCACTTCTGTGATATTCCTGCCAGAGGTATATAATCTGAACCCAATCTTGAGACAAGGATATTCCACAAAATAATTAGGCTGTAATCTTCAGAAGTGTCAAGATTGTGAAGGTTAAGGGAAACTGAGGAACTCTTCCAATTTTAAGAGACTAAGGAAACATGACAATGAAATGCAATGCATGATTCTGAACTGTGTTCTTTTACTATTAGAGACATTATGTAGACATGTGGCAAAATTTGAGTGAGGTCTTAGTGTAAGATGGTTGTAACATATTCCTCAGCTTTGAAGGTTGCATGGTGGTTACAGGGGGATGTTCTTTTTTTTTTTAAGATTTTATTTATCTATTTGACAGAGAGAGATCACAAATAGGCAGAGAGGCCGGCAGAGAGAGAAGGGGAAGCAGGCTGCCTGCTGAGCAGAGAGCCAGATGCGGGGCTCGATCCCAGGACCCTGAGATCATGACCTGAGTGGAAGGCAGAGGCTTAACCCACTGAGCCACCCAGGTGCCCCGGAATGTTCTATTTGTAGGAAATCCCCAGTAATGTATTCAGGAGTGACAGTAACTTATTCTCAAGGTTGAGACTGTCCAAAAATAAAGTGTTTGAGACTCTAATTGTCCACAGCTTTTACATACTTGAAGCTTCCTTCACCCTGTACTTACATTCTTTCAGATACCACACCCTACTTGAAACTATCCAATGACTTCCCATCAAACTTTGATTATAATCTACAATTCTTTCCATGGCCCATAAGACCCACAGATATACTGGAGACAGTTGTTAAAATTCCAGGGATTTTGCAAAATAGTTGACATCACTTGCCTGACATCATCCATGGTGAAAGACTATCTCCACCACAGGAATCAGTAAAAGCTACAAATTGGGAAGATTTCCTGTTAGTTTCATTGGTTTTCTAAGAATGCAGGTTGTTAAACATTTACTAACATACCTTTTTGTAAGACCACTTACTATGTGCTCCACCAGCCCACCCACATCTCTCTGAACTTGGCACCTCTTCGTACTTGCTATTCTCTTGGAGAGAAACAGTCTTTCATCAGAAATTATATAGTTCTAAACCTCTCCCCTTTTGGTTTATTACTCAAGTATTGCTTTTTCAATTTTTCTCCCTATCCTTTTTTATTTTTTCTATGTATTTATCTCCTTTCAATATCATTTATATTTTATTTATTTTGTATAATTTCTGCTCACCTCTGACCCACTGCCACCATTAGACCAAAAGCTCAACAACAGCCAAGAATTTTCGTCTTTGCTATTGTCACTGCTCACAGTTGGATACCCAGCACTCAGAATCTGAGCTTTCAGCACTAGAATAAGAACTCAGTAAACACCTGTGCACTGAATAAATGAATGGCCAAGGTTTACCCCAGGAATACTAAGATGGCTTAACATAACAGATTTTTCTAATGCAATTCACAGATGTAAATATGAAAGAAAAAAAATGAAATCACAGTACATGTACAAATCATACAGAAAATACAGTTATCTATTCATGATCAAAACCTGTAGTAAAGTAGGAATAGAAAGGAACCATGCAATTTACCACATAGACTTGCCAAAAGTCAATTTCATTGCACTTAATGATAAAATGCTAGAAACATTTAAGATTAGGAAGAAGAAAGGTCAATCATACCATTTACATTAATTATAAACAGACTAAAAAGTTTAATTAAAATACAGAGATTATCAGAGTGGACTCAGAAATACTCCACCCAGGGTGCCTGGGTGGCTCAGTGGGTTGAAGCCTCTGCCTTCGGCTCAGGTCATGATCTCAGGGTCCTAGGATCGAGGCCCGCATCGGGCTCTCTGCTCAGCAGGGAGCCTGCTTCCTCCTCTCTCTCTCTGCCTGCCTCTCTGCCTACTTGTGATCTCTGTCTGTCAAATAAATAAATAAAAATCTTTAAAAAAAAAAAAGAAAGAAAAGAAATACTCCACCCAGCATAGGATTTTAAAAATTTATATATAAAGGCATAGGTTAAACAGTAAAAGGAAAGAAAGACATACATGATGCCAAACAGTACAGTCAAAGGTTTCCTGAAAAAGACATTGTGTTATTTCAATGGGAGAAATGGCACTCTTTTAAACTAATGGTGATGGAACTACCAGATATTCTTATAGGGAAAAAAATGAAATTTGGCTCCTATCTCACTCCAAACACAAAAAATGAACTTCACCTAAATATAAAAGTTAAAACTATATAACACATAGGAAAAATTTTACAACCTTGAGGTAAGTAAAGATTTCTTAAGATACGAACAACACTAACCATTAAAGAAAAAAATGCAATAAACTGAAGTTTATTATAATTTAAATATTCTGTTCCTGAAAAGACACTATTAGGAAAATGAAAAGGTAAATTTCTGACTGGGAGCAAGTGTCCACATCTTCACAAGGCATAAATAAGATAGGTCTTATTTCCAGATACTAGAAAGAAGTTTTTAAATTCAACAATAAGAAAAACCTGATTTTTTATAATGGCAAAAAATTAGATGACACTTTCCAAAGGAACATGTATGAATGACCAAAAAGCAAATGAAAAGATACTCAACATTATTAATCCAGAAAATGCGAATTAAAATGACAGTGAGACTTTACACCATAATAGAATTAGGTAATTACCTAGGAGAAATGAAATGTATATCAACTAAAATGCTATAGCAACTTTATTCTTAATAATCAAGTTCTAGAAACACACAAAATATCCAGCAACAGAATGGGTAGATATATTGTCTATTAATACAGTAGAAAATTACTCAGAGAAAAATAGACACAGATAAAACAGGAATCCCAGAAGCACTGTTGAAGGAAAGCAGCCAGAAACAAAAAAGTACATACTGGATGAAATCCTTTATATACAGTTCATGAAGTGGCAAAATCAATCCTTATTGAGTGAAATCAGAAGAGTGGTTACTTTTGTTTTCCTGAGGGGCAAGTTGGTGATAAAACTCAACAGCCAAAGACCATTAGGGACAAACTAGTAGTCTAGCAAAGTCAGGTTTCTTCACTTGCTTAAACAAGGGAGAGTAACCCAGAGAAACGTTGAGGGTCCCCTTCGATGACAGGACATAGGGACTTTGTCTTGCTCTTGTTTTGCTAAGTTTGGGGCTACTCATAATCCTACAAAGTGGACTGTAATTGGAGATACTTACCTGAATCTATGATTTGAGATGGAGAGGGAGAAACAGAGAAACAAAAGAGAAAGAAGAAAATAATAAATATCATCCGTATTTGACAATTGAAAAACCAGATTACGTTTAATCTGGTTTTTCAATTGTCAAATACGGATGATATTTATTATTTTCTTCTTTCTCTGCTTCTGTGAAAAAGCCAGGATTTGAACTCCGTTCTCCTGCCAAACCCCAAACTGCCACACCTATACCTGGACGATTTAAGGAAAAGGCCGATTAAGGAAAAGCATCAGCCTACCTCTTGAGCGGCCCGGAGTAGTAAAAGTTCCAGGACTTTAACATCTAACTTACTCTCTTTGACTCGGCAGTCACAAGGGAATAATCGAGGGGGCCACATACTACCAAGCAAACGCGGGAACTTTTCTCCTAAAAGTTTCCTGTAGCTGTAGTGAATAACAAGTGAAACGTTTGGTGACTTCTCATTGGAACGCGGAATGCGAATACAAGAATGAGCTCCAATAAGAAGTCTGCACCCTTTGTTCGTCGTTCAGTGAACGTGTCCGTCTTGCTGCAGACAACAGCGTGGGGGCGAGGGGGGAGGCGAGGACCAACCCGAGTTTACGCACAAAACAGGAAGCTCTCACACTGGACCTTATCCTCTAGTGAGGATCCCCCAAAAGAAGCAGGCAAGGCACTTTTGGGGGGGGCACTGGTTTTGGAAAAGCCTGGCACTGTTACTTTACATCAGTGCTCCTCAGACTTTTTAGTGTGTATCTTGAGTCCTGGAAAGCGGGTTAAAATATAAGTTCTGATTCGGCAGGTCTGGCGTGGGGCTGAGACTCTGCATTTCTAAAAAAGCTCCCAGGTGATGCCGAGATTACGGGGGAACAAAAGCACGAGGGATGGGAGGGGAAACTCCACTTTGAGGAAATGACAGGCTCTAAGCAATTGGAAAGAAACTCAAAACTCCGCCCTTTGGAGGGAGAGAGAGGCTCCCTGGCAAGCGGAAACACAGCGGAACGCAGCAGAAACGCGGCTACGCACCGCGCCCATCTGCCCACACGCCCAGCGCCGGCCTTACCCCAGGATCAGCAGCGCGCTCTGCAGCCGTCTCCGCACCTCCAGGAACACGCGCGTCCCCGCCGCAGCGGCCGCCATAGCCGGCGCCCAGGCGCAGGTTCAGGGGAATAAGGGCCAGCAGGGCCCAAAGCGGTTGCACGTGCGGCTGTGGCGGCCGCGCTGTGGCGGCAGGGTGCGCGTCCGGGACCCGATCCCTTGGCCCACACAGCCCGCCAGCCTACAGCGCCGCCTGCCGGGCGGAGAACGCGCTGCCGCGAGAACTCGACCTGGGGGCGTGAGCGTTTTCACGTCCCTGCCGGAGTCCGAGCGCCGACAAAGGTGGAGCAGCGAGAGGCAAACGGTGCTCCCCCGCTTCCTCTCGTGGGCGTGGCCCGGCGCGGTAGTCTCCCAGGAAGTGACCTTAAAAATCCGAGCCGAGTGCAGGTGTCAGAATGAGGCTGGAGGGGAGGGGGATGATGGAAGGAGAAGATACAGGAGGGCCCTGACCCCAGAAGGTTGAAGAGCAGATATATTCACCCCAAACCAATCTTGTTTCATTTTTAAATCAACTATGGTATCTTTTTTACGAACCGTGTCAGTTCTTCGGGGAGCTCTCCGCTGTTTGAGGCAACGAATGTCCAGGATTGACCTGACACTTCTGCATTTAGACACAATTGGCTCTAAGATAGAAACAGTTACAAAAATGTTTTCTCTTATCTTGGGGCGCCTGGGTGGCTCAGTTGGTTAAGCAACTGCCTTTGGCTCAGTCATGATCCCGGGGCCCTTCGGATCAAGGAGGATTCTGCCTCAGGCTGCCTGCTAAGCGGGGAGTTTGCTTCTCCCTCTGACCCTCTCCCTTCTCTCCTCTCTCTCTCATTCAATAAAAAAATAAATTAAAAAAATTTTTTAAAGGTTTTCTGTTATCTACATTAGAGTGTGCGGGTAAATCCAGTACCATGAATCACAAGATTAGCTATTCCTGTAGTCTTTGACTTCCTTTGAAAAAAGGAAGATGAGAATGATTCCACAGGTACATTTACACTCACCACGTTTCACAGAAGTAAAAACTGATTGACAGAAGTCATAATGTTATTGGTGCTAGAAGGTAATTTCACAAAGTTTCACCTAGTAAAGAAAAGGATCCATTAAAATGTAAGTACTTAAAAGGTGGTGGGAATGCTTAAAATAGGGTAATATTAAGATCTAAGGCTAGGGTGGTAAACTTAGAAGGATTCTTTAAAAGTATTCTTTAAAAACAAGGGGCTCAGGGCTTGGTCAGTGGAGCATTGGAGGCTTGATCTCCAGGTTGTTAAGTTCGAGACCAGGTTGGGTGCAGAGATTACTTAAAAATAAAATCTTCAAAAAACCAAGAGACTGTTAGGTTTTAAAAACAGAAACAGTGATGACGTGTCTTCATAAAATCATGTTTATTGACAGCCTCTTAGTAGAAAGATTTTCCAAATAACAAATCCACTTCCCTAGAGATACTATTTTAAGACAAATTTTCTGAAATCAGTATCTGCAGTTCGTAAACTTTATTGTGGTGCTTCACAAATTCCTGTATCCACCACAGTAATTCAAAATCATGGATGGAGGTGGGCGCCTGGGTGGCTCAGTGGGTTAAGCCGCTGCCTTCAGCTCAGGTCATGATCTCAGGGTCGAGTCCCGCATAGGGCTCCCTGCTCAGCAGGGAGCCTGCTTCCTCCTCTCTCTCTCTGCCTGCCTCTCTGCCTATTTGTGATCTCTCTCTGTCAAATAAATAAATAAAATCTTTAAAAAAAAAATCATGGATGGAGGTAACAACGCAGCTAAAAGAATTAAGTTTATTACTATTCCACCTCAAATAATGGTGATCATGAGTGATGATTTCAACTCCTAATACCTTCCACCTTTAGTTCTCAAAGCTATTAATTCTTAAATGCTGCCACATTGTATGGAAATATTTGTCTTAGCACAGCATGGTCTCCAAGTATGAAGATTGGTCTCCAAGTATGATTATTTTTAAAGATTGCTATATTTCATATATATTTTATATATACACTTTTATCTATATTATATATACTATATTATATATATATTTCATATACACATTTGCAAAAAACAATCTTTTTTTTCCTTTGACCCTACGGTTTAGGCAACACAATGCAATCTTCCTCATAGTAACTACATTATTTAGAGAGACATAAACTCAAAATATTTCTAAACCTGATGACAACTATTTATCTGCTAACTTAATCAGTCTCCCAACTTCTCTGGGCTTCAAGCTCCCCATATGAAATATTGAGGAATCGTTTAAATAACACTTAAGTAACTGTTTAAATAATATATAAAAGCTGTTCTCAATTCCTAGCATTCATTCCAACTCTCCATTAAGATGTGGCTGGCGCTGGCGAGTTGAAAACATCCGCTATTCCCTTTCCAGGCCCATCCGAATGGTCTTCGGCTTCCCCAACCGTCCGCTTGAGGGCGCTGTGGCAACAGCTTGCGCCGGGAGGAGAGGCACGGACCGGGGGCGGGGATCGCGGGTCGTCGACGTCGACGCTAGCGTGGGCGCGGGCGCAGTGCACGCTGGGAGCTGTCACTAGGCCCTTCGGCTCCCGGCCTCCGCGTCGCTGCCGCGGTTGCCAGGAGAGCGGCGCCGGCGGGGAGCGGCCGAGCCCACGGCAGGTAACAGCGTCCCCGCCCCCAGCGCGGTCGCGAGGCCGGCTGCCGGCCTTGAGCGGCCTCCTCGGCCTGGCTGGTTCCGGAGCCTCGGGGACGCCCCGCGGGGCAGTCTGCTGTGGCGTCGGGGGTGTTGCCGCCCTGGCCCCGCCTGGAGCCTGGAAACCGGCCGGCAGCCCTCCGGTTTCCGGAGAGACGGGAGCTGCGCGGGGATCGGCGGGTCGGGGCCGGGCGGAGGCTCGAGGGCGGTCCCAGGCAGGGGCGGCTGCTCCAGACCCTCCTGCGCTGGGGCCCAGCGGTACGCAATGTTGGGGTGGAGGTCGCACCTGTGAGATAAAGGCGCGCGGAGTGACCTCTTTGTTGGTGGAATCCAGGCTTCGTGCGGTCTCCTTCATCTGGTGGGTTCTTTTAAGATTGAGGAGACAAGAATGCCTGCCATAGTTAATGTTCCATGTGGGGGGGTTGGAAAGGAGTGCAGAAGTTTATTAGAGGAAGTCAGGTTAGTCATAAGGAAGTTGTTAACCATTATCACCTTTGATTCTCAAGCCTTTTAAAGTTGCAGCATAACAATAGTTACTTGTTGGTCTCGTCCAGCCTTCCCTACCCCGAGGTAGGGGAGGGGGAGTGGTACACAACTACTTTAAAGCTGAACGAATTGTGTTTCTGACACTATCTTCTAGTTCTCTGGAGTTTGAGAAACCTTGTGATAATCTGATTTGGAGACTTAGTTAAAGCAATCAACATTTTTTTATTAATTACCAAAAGGATAAGAAACCAAGTGTTTGTCTGACAAATAAGCCCAGAACTGTAGGAAGACAAAAATCTCTCAATTTCGATGTTGTTGGCTTTCTTCTACGCAGACAGCTCTCCTATGTTCTCATGGACAGCATATGATGACGTTAAATGCTAAGAAATTCACCACCTAATAACAAAGTGACTTAGTTGAGCTGACAGAAGTTGTAACGAGTAAATTAAAACCAGTTGTAGTATAGATGCTTTATTTCAGTGATTCCTTGATGCTGCCACTCTGAACGAAATCATTCCTCATTAGTACTAAACAATAGTAAATCTCCAGATGTATCTAATTATTAGGAACCCATTTCTTGAAGAACTAAAAATGCCCAAGTTAATATACAAACCAGAAAATGTGACACCATAACCGAAATGTTAAACATAAATTAAATGTTTGACTACATACAGTTTGAAGAGCCTTATTTTGTAGTTAAAGTGGTGGAAAGAGCTCTGGCCTGGGAATGAAAGATTTTGTTCGCTTTCTTTCTTCTCCAGCTAACCAGATGTGATCTCTCTAGGCCTCAATTTTGTCATCCGCTTAAGGGAATTTCCTAAGATCAGAGTTTTCCAAACTGATGTTCCTTGAACCCTGTTTTCAATCTAGGAACCGCTTTACTGCCCCCAAAACAGTGTTCCATGACAAATAATTTGGGAGCACATAGGCTTAAAGCAGTCTCACCTGGCCAGAAAGACTTTTCTAATGACCAGCCTGTTAACATCTAGAATATAATTACATAGAATACCAATTTGAAAATTGCTGTACCGATCTTCCTCAATTTATGATGGGGTTATGTCCTGATAAGCCCATCATAAATTGAAAATGTTGTAATTTGAAAAGTCATTTAATACG
The DNA here is from genome assembly GCF_020171115.1 of Neogale vison. NCBI lineage: Eukaryota > Metazoa > Chordata > Mammalia > Carnivora > Mustelidae > Neogale > Neogale vison. The sequence goes on along the minus strand of NC_058091.1, from coordinate 46,393,982 downwards.
TCTAACCTATGTTACACATGCTCACAATACTTACATTAGCCTATAGTTGGGCAAAATCTGTCAAAGCTCATTTTACTACAAAAGTTTTGAATATGTTATGTAATTTATTGAATATTGTACTGAAAGTGAAAAACTGAATGATTGTGTGGATAAAGAATGATTGTGTGGATAAAGAATGGTTGTAAGCATATGAGTTGTTTACCCTCATGATGGCAGGGCTGACTAGGGGCTGAGGCTTGCTGCCACTGCGAAAAATTGTAAATCGAATTCTCATGAGTTGGAGTGCCTATATTTGAGCCGGGTCTCCTTCAGCTCTAAAATTCCCTACATTATGCTTTCCTGCTTTTAGTTTAAGCTTTCTGTGGCATAAGCACATAGGGCAGAGCATGTTACTTTTGTTACTGATATAACAAAAGGCTTGTATTTTCCTTAGTAAAACATTAAGGATGCACATAGATTTCAGTGCACTTTAATGCTTTCATTTATGGCAGAGGAAGACTATCCTTTTTTTTTTTTTTCTGATCTCTTGATGCTTTTCTATAACCATAATTAATTCACATTTTGGATTTGGTTTTATGGTTAAGTCATTGATTTTATTGAGAATGGCATTATAAAGTTCCAAGAAGACTTGTTGATAATGCATTATTTTTACTATGTCTGAGTTTCCTCTCTCATCATGAGTGCTTAAACTATGAAATGTAATAAAAGCCACTTGAAATGTACTTAATAATTAATAACTAAATTTTAAGAGCTTAGGTCATTGGAACGAGTTCAAGGTTAAAACAAATTCTAAGGCAGTCCTTTCTGAGTTGCTTACAAATAGGATCTAAGTACTGAATACAATCTTAAATTATTTTGCTAAATTCTGTCAGGTGTCACTAGCACACAGCCAGTATGGCCACTTTAGTCTATTCTTTGTTACTTTGTTAGGAGTGAGTGCTATTAACATGCTCCTTTGTTTGAGGGGGGACAGGGATGGAAACAATACATTTAATAGATGATACTTAATTCAGGTAAATTTTCTCCCTGAAATGGAACTGTTGAAATGGAACTCAAGTTTTGTGTAATTGCTTACAGTTTTTATTGAAAATTTATGATATGAAATTAAGTATTTTGATTCCATTGCCTTTAAATGGTGATTTCCTTTTATTATATTTACCTTTTTACTGCCTCCCCCCAATCTATCGAAGCCTAAAATTTCAGTAATTCTTCATTGCATCAGTCAAAGACATACCAATTTTAAGGAAGAAATTACAGATAAGGTGCATTCATTTTATGTGTACGTTATATACACACCAAGGTAACCACCAGCACAATCAAGATTTAGAACATGCCATCACTCAGGCCTGTGTTGTGCTTTTGCTTTCTTCAAATGCGTGCTCCATGTCTTGGCATGTCCACATCATACAGTTCTAGCTCCAATGCCACCTTGTCTGTGAATCCTTTTTTGATTACCTCATTTTAAAGTAACTTTCTTCTCTTCTAACTTTCCTGTCAGCGTTTATCTTCTTTTCTCTCCTTGGTGAATAAACCAATGGTATGCTCATAGTTCATGGTAGGCACTTATATTTATTTCTCGACCAAATGGGTAAGTGTAGTATTTCTCAAATGTTAGTCATTCTTACATCATCTTCAAAATTTTGGCCATATCTGCGTATTTCCTGTATCCTTGCTTTCTTTGTATTTCTTTATATCCTTGTAGTTATTAATATAATTTTTAATGAAAACTTGAAATAATCACTATAGAGAAAAAAATATCACTATCAACAGAAAGTAGATGTAAAGTTGAAAATAATGAAAACAAAACTTTTTACATGTTAGAAACTACTGGCTACTGAACACTCTTAAGCCAAAACTTAAACTCAAAAACTTGCTTTCTTTGTTTAAAAGGGAGATTAGCAAGAATTACAGAGGTGTTGATAACATTCTGCCATCAATCTGAGAACTTCCTGATGCAGTCAGAGGCATTACAACAGAACGAAGGGGGAATAAATTCTTTACTGATTCAGTGTCGCTTAGCCCTCTCCTTGGGCCCCATAAAATCATCTCACATCTGATGGGTGGCCAAAATTTGGGAAGACACGGAATTAATCAGGGCTGAAAATTCCTTAGAACTTTATCTGTGAAAGAATTGGGAAATAAAACCTAAATTGCCAATTAAAAGGTATACTAGAGTTAACTTCAAAAATGCAATTAAAAAGACTAAATGGTCATTATTGAATTAGATAAGTCTTTTTTTTTTTTTCAAAAAATGTTTTTAGTGTCGTTAATGTTACTTTCCAAATAAAACATTCACTTTTTTTTTTAACATCCACCTTTTTATTATTAGGATATGATAGCTATAAGATAAACCTTTGAATCTGAAGAAATCTAAAAATCAGTGGAAACCTTTTATATGACAAAGTGATGACTGTTGATTCAGTAGTGATGAAATGTTGGTAATATATTCATCTGGCAAAGCTCCTATAAGCATGGATAAGGTAATAAGCTTAAGAGAATATCATATCTCCCTTACTTCTTCCTTTCATCACTTTTTAAGTTTGAGTTGGATTTTAATATTTCCATCCTACAGAAGACATTTCTGGCCTTTTCTTTTTTGGGTTTGGTTTTTTGGTTTTGTTTTTTTTTTTTGGTTTTTTTTTTTTGCTTCTGAGGTAATGAAAAATTCTCCTCTCTCACAGAAACAGTTTAACGTGAATAGTCAGGAAAATAAATGCCCTGCTCCTGTTCTGTAAAATATGTCCTGTATTTCAACTTGCTGTAGTTATTTTCAGGCTTATGTATGTATTGTGAGCTTAATGTTTAAATTACCGTTATTTTGTGTTCATGAACAAAGAGTTCAGGTGAATAGACCATTTAGTTTGGTGTTTCTGTTTTCTAAAAAAATAATTTACCTGAATGGTAATACTAGGTTTATGAGTATACACAATAATTTGCTACTCAACCAGAGGTCAAATTGCTGTTAATCTAAGGTTCTGGGATACAACCTTTATTTGGAAGTAAGAAGAGAGCCCTCTTGATGAATAATCTTTATTAAAAGAGCTTTCACCCAAATGAGTAGTTTTTTTCCTGTCTCTACTATAAAATAAAGCAGCAGAATAGAAGCGGTGCTGATAAACTCTTGGATTTGAAAGTAACAACTGACAGCAAGTAATCAGAAAAACTATAAAAACATAGCAGTTTTAGTCCTTTAAGTTATACAGGTAAATAACCATTTGCTTTTGTGTATATAGGCTATATCAGCTACTTGAAACCCTTAGAATATGTGTTAGTGTAATCAGTCAGATTTTCCAAGTAGCTGGAACTTTTCTGTATTGTATACCACAGATGCAGTCCTGGTCTGCTGTTAGGCTTTCTGCTTGTCTTCAACATGATGTACTTTGCACAGTGGCTTTTCATATGCACTTAACACATGTCTTACATTGTCTTGATTTTAAAATTTCCTGGACAGAAGTTTTTCTCTGTAGGGGGAGAGAAATAGAATATAGTACTTGCTTTAAAGTTTGTGTCTGTCATTTTGGAAGAAAAATAAATATTTAAATGACTTCCATATTGTATACCAGCAGTTCCGTAAATGTTACCACCAATTAGTCAGGAGTCCACCCTGAAGCCCAAAATGGGATTCCAGCAACATGATTATTTTTACGGCACCTGTTGTTTTATTGGAAGGCTGTCTTCAAAGCATTGTGACCCAAGCCTACCTCATTTTATTAATTTGAGGTTGCCTGTGTGATGTGATAGCTGTTTTTATTATGTTTAAGTTATAGAGGTTTTGGTTTAAAAAGTAAATATTCAGTAGGTTGCCTTCTTGGGGATCGACTTCTTCACTGTGCAAAAGGTTTTTATTTTGATGTAGTCCCAGTAGTTACTGCTTGTTTTTCCATTGTCAAAGAAGACCTATCTAGGAAAACGTTACTTACCCTGGTCAATGTCAGAGAAATTACTACTTTTGTTCTTTTCTAGGATTTTTTTGGTTTCAGGTCTCACATTTAGGTCTTCAATCTATTTTATTTTTTTGTATGAGTATTAGAAAGTGGTCCAGTGTCACTCTTTGTCATGTATCCATCCCATTTTCCCAGCATCATTTATTGAAGAAACTTTTCTTCATTGTATATTCTTGCCTCCTTTGTCATAGACTAACTGATCACGTTTGTGTGGGTTTATTTCTGGGCTCTCTATTCACTTCCATTGATGTGTCTGTTTTTGTGCCAGTACTCTACTGCTTTGATTACTACAGCTTTGTAATATCTCTTGAAATCTGGAATAGTGATACCTCCAGCTTTATATCCAATAAGGGGTTAATGTCCAAAACTATAAAGAAGTTGTACAACTTGGCATCAAAAACCCCTCCCCAAACAATCCAATTAAAAAATGGGCAGAGGACCTGAATAGACTATTGTCCAGAGAAGACATACAGATGGCCAAGAGTTATATGAAAAGATGCGCAACATAAGTAATCATCAGGGAAACACAAATCAGGATTACAAAGAACTATCACCTTACACCTGCCAAACAGCTAAAATCAAAAAGACAAGAAGTAGTAAGTGTTGGTGAGGATGTGGAGAGAGAAGAACATCATGTACAGTTGGTGGGAATGCAAATTGGTATAGTCACTGTGGAAAAGAGTATGGAGGTTCTCAAAACTTAAAAACATAAATACCATATGATCCAGCAATCCCCCTGGGTATTTATCCAAAAAAATGAGAACATGAGTTAGAAAGATCTATGCATCCCTATGTTTGTTGCAGCATTAGTTGTAACAGCCAAGAAACAGAAACAACCCAAGTGTCCACTGCCAGAAGAATGGGTAAGGAAGATGTGGTGCATACACACAACAGAAAATTACACAGACATAAAAAGAATGAGATTGTGCCATTTGAAACAAAATGGATAGACCTAAAGGATGTTGTGTAAAGTGAAATAAATCAGACTGAAAAAAAGACAAATACCATGTGATCTCACGCATAGCAGGAGTCTAAAGAAGCAAATGAACAAACAGAAAGGATCAGACCTATAAAAATACTGAGAACTGATGGATGTAGGGGGGGAGAGGGTGACAGGATCCACAAAATGGATGAAGGGTAGTGGAGATGCAGGCTTCCAGTTATGGAGTGAATAAATCATGGGAGTAAAGTGTATACCATGAGAAATATAGTCAGTGATACTGTAACTGCACTGTATGGTGACAGGTGGTAGCTACACTTGCGGTGAGCGTACCATAACATGTAAACCTGTCCCATCACCTGAAACTAATGTAACATGGTGTGTCAACTAGACTCAAAAAATTTTAAATGTTTTTTGACAATATTTACCTAGTCCTTTTTGGCTGTATAACAGAATATCTCAAAATGTAGTGATTTAAAGCAGTAAATAGTTTCTTTCAAAAGGAATTGGGGAGCAATTTGGCTGTGAGGTGCTGGCTTAAATTTTGTGAGGTTACAGTTCAGAGAGTGGCCTGGACTGCAGTCATCTTTAGGTTCAATTGGAATCAGAGAACCCCTTTCCAAAGTGGTTCACTTACATAGTAGCAGGTTATTTCTGGCTGTTGAAGGAAGGCCTAAGCTTCTCCCCATAGGGCTCCTTTAAGTGTCCTTATCACATAAAGGCTACGTTGCCCCAGAATAAGTGATCCAAGAGACAGCACATAGACCAGCAGTGATTTTGAGTAGGAGGGTAATTATACAAGATAAGGAATATCAGGAGTTAAGGATCATTGGAGGCTAGCCTGGAAGCTAGCTACCACATTTTATTTTATTTTATTTTTTTTTTTTTTAAAGATTTTATTTATTTATTTGAGAGAGAGACAGTGAGAGAGAGCATGAGCGAGGAGAAGGTCAGAGAGCGAAGCAGACTCCCCATGAGCTGGGAGCCTGATGTGGGACTCGATCCTGGGACTCCAGGATCACGCCCTGAGCCGAAGGCAGTCGTCCAACCAACTGCGCCACCCAGGCGTCCCAAGCTACCACATTTTATAAAGCTAGTATGTGTATATGTCACCAATAAGCAGTACATACTTATTCAATATGCAGTTTATACATGGCTCATGGTTTTAGAATAAAGACTGACTTAATATGCAAACTTGATTATATTACTAAATGAAGCACATACTTTATCCACAAAATTCTTAGTTTCTGTGGTTCTTTGTGGGGGGTGGGATGACTCTGTGTTCAAATATAACACTAAATATCTAGATTTTATTCATTTTGATTTTTTGTTATTAAATGAAGGAGGGAGGGAATGCCATGTGTTATACAGCTGCTATTTGATTTTCTATGAGGACATTACTCCTTTATTTTTTAAAAAATTAAGCTTATTTAGTACCAAAAAGATTTTAAATATATAAAAAGAACTATACAGAGAAAAGTCTCCCTCCCCCTGACCCCCATCTATGCAGCTTCCACCTGGCCAACTGGAAGTAATCAGTTTTACTTTCTTGTGTGTTCTTGCAGATCTATATCATATATATACAAATTATAGGATTATTTTTTTCTTTCTATATAAATGGTAGCATACTATGTACACTGTTGTGTACCTTGATTTTTTTTTTTTTAGTTCATATATTTTAGGAACACTTTCTAAATCAATACATAGACTTTATTTGTTCTTTTTGCCAGCCAAATATATTCTGTTGTCTTCAGTTTTTATAATCGTTATTGGTCATTTACTGTGAGTCAGGCAAGGACTGACTAGGAGCTAGGGATGTGAGAGCTAAAAATGATGAGTACTCAATCATAAGATTAATACCCTGGGGAGTCACACAGCTCAATTAAGTAAAGCAAAGTAAGTTCTGCGGTAGAGGAAGTACAGTGTGTAGTGGGAGGTCACAGAAAGGAGGTGTATATATGAGTGTTGGAGAGAGACAATAGTTAGGGAATACTTCACAACTGGGGTAAAATCTGAAGCATAAGTAGGAACTAGCCAAGTTAAGTTGGGATTTAGGTTTCAGGCAGAAGGAAGTTTTTAAAAAGATTCTAAAATGTATTAAAAAGCTATAGTCATTTTAAAACAGTGTGGTACTGACATAGAGACAGACATATAGGCCAGTGGAATAGGATAGAAAGCCTTGAATTAAATAAACCCTAGTGTATATATGGTCAAATAATCTTCAACAAAGAGTGCCTGACCAATAAGTCCGGTAAGGATAGCCTCTTCAACAAATGGTATTGAGAATACTGGATATCCACATGCAAAAGAATGAAGTTGAAACCTTATTTTATGCTATATGAGAAATTAACTTAAAACAGATTAAATCCTAAACATAATACATAAAACATAAAACTTATAGAAGAAAACATAAGGGAAAAGCTTCATGACATTGGGTTTGGCAATGATTTCTTGGGTATGACGACAAAAACACAGGTAACAAAGGCAAAAAGAGGTAAGTGAGACTACATCAAACTTAAAAACTGTTAAGCATCAAAGGATACAATAAGAGATATAGAAAGGTAACCTACTAAAATAGAAAATTTTCAGAAATGTGTCTAAGGGGCTGATATCCTTATTATAATAAGAACTACAACTCAGCAACAAAAATACAACCTAATTAAAAATTTTAAAATGGGCAAAGACTTGGAATAGACATTTCTTCAATGATTATATACAAATAGCCAGAGCATATGAAAAGATTTTCAGCATCATTAATCATTAGAGAAATGCAAACCAAAGCTACCATGAGATGCTACCTCACACCCATTTATTTCAGTGGTTACTGTCAAAAAACTGAAAAGTGTTGGCAAGGATCTGGAGAAATTAGAACACTTATGTACTGTTGGTGGAAATGGTAAATGGTGTGGCTGCTATGGAAAACAGCTTGGTGGTTCCTCTTAAAAACAGACCTGCCATATGGTCCAGCTTTCCCACTTCTGGGCATATTCAAAAGAATTGAGGATCCTGAAGAAATATTTGCACACTCAAGTTCATAGCAGCACTATTCACAATAGCCTAGAGGTAGAAACCATAAATGTCTATGAACAGATGAATGGATAAATATACACATAGAATTTAATATTATTTAATCTGAAAAGGGAAGGAGGTCCTTAGGGTCCATGCTGGGCATCAGCCTACCTTAAAAAAAAAAAGTCTTGTCACACACTACAACATGGATGAGCCTTGAGGACATTATGTTAAATGAAATCTGCCACAAAAAAGCCAAAATACTGTATGGCTCCACTTGCTTGAAGTATCTAAAGTAGTCAGATTAGAAGCAGAAAGTAAAACGCTGGGTGCCAGGGGCTGGCAAAGAGGGAAAATAAGGGTTTTTTAATGTGTGTAGAGTTTTAGTTTTACAAAATGAAAAAATTCTGAATGTTACTTACACAATGTGAATATACTTAACACTACTGAACTGTACACGTAAAAATAGTTAAAATGATAAATTTTATGTTTGGGTTTTGTTTTTTTCTACCACAGTTGGAAAAGATAAATATTAACCTTTTTGAAACATGAAGGATATTTGCATTTTAAAAATGCTATCCTGCAATGAAAGCCGTGTTTCTAAACATTGAAAAAGGGCCTGATTAAAGAATGAGCCTAGAGGGGTTGAATCAGGAAATACTATACTGGCTCAGTTGGTAGGTTATGTGACTCTGGATCCTGGGCTAATGAGTTCAAGCCCCACTTCGGGCATAGAGCTTACTTGGGGAAGGAAAAAAAAGATATTATACAGAGTCATAGCATTTTTGAATATAGCTAAAATAAATTAGATAAATTTTAAGTGATGAAAGGGAACATGGGCCATTCCCAGAAAAGAGCATATTTAAAGTCCCTGAGGTGGGAGGCAATAAGTCTTAAACAGTTGGCTAGTTTGTAAAAATATGCATTGGCACTTTTTTTTTTTTTAAGATTTTATTTATTTGACAGACAGAGATCACAAGTAGGCAGAGAGGCAGGCAGAGAGAAAAGAGGAAGCAGACACCCTACTGAGCAGAGATGTGATGCGGGGCTCCATCCCAGGACCCTGGGATCATGACCTGAGCTGAAGGCAGAGGCTTAACCCATTGAGCCACCCAGGCGCCCCGCATTGGCACTTATTAAAGATGGAAGGCCAATTTTATTAAGGATCATCATGATAGGTAGGGAGACCACTGCGATGGGATTTTATAGTGAAGGAGAGAGATGAACCTCAACTTGGAATATAGCGTGGGCAAGTGTTGGTTTTTAACCTTCTCAGAGCCTGTTATCTGAAATCTGAAACCAGCCCTGTCTGTGGCAAGAAAGGAGTGACAGAACAAAGGGATCAACCACTCCAGATTTATAGGTGGCAAGTTTAATAACTGAGGGAATTTACATATGAGGCTTGTCTTGGATGGCCTCAAAACCAGTAGATTTCCACACGCACTCACTTGCTGAAATCTTAAAAGTTTATATAGACACCTTTACTGGGTTCAGTTATGTACCCGGTCCAGGTAGCCCCCACACCATGTTTCTATCTCAAGGCTGTATCCTTAGAGAAGTTTCTGGGATCAGGGAAGGCAAACAGAACACACTGTCTAAGGGCAGGAAAGGAAGTGAGGAGCCTCCAGTTGCCTGTGTCCAGCTCATGGACATCTTGATGACCTCCAACAAGTGGGATTTTATAGCCAAGGAGCAGAGTGAGAGTCAGAGGATGGAAAATGACTCTTAAGAGGAAACATCAAGGGTAAGGGGGCATTCTACCTGAACCGACCTAATGGGATTCTTGCTGAAGATAGATTGGGGTGTCCGGATGATGGACGATGAGGAGCCTAATCAGATATTGAGTGTGGTCAGAAACTGAAGGTGGGAGTTTTTGGTTAAGCTGATATAGCAGAGTTCTTGATAAAACTATGTTTTAGCAGAAAGTGTACAGGTGGGCCTAGGAGAGAGAGGATTCAGAAGTTTTACTAAAGTTTGGTCAAGCAAAGAAATTTTGTCACCAGGTTTTGCTTAGCTAGGATAAAAATATGAACTATAAGATTGAACGAATGGGTCCAGTTTATGAAAAGACTTCATATGACTATATGGGTAAGAGGTTGCATTTCATTTCTAAGTAATTATTACTGTTACAGCTGCAGTAGGCTATTTCTTAGGTGTTAAGTAAGCCTTGGGCTAAAGTGCTTCTTGTGGACTCTAAGTTTACTTTCAGAGCTTCAAGCAGGGAGTATGCTCAAACTGTGTTTTACTGTGTAAAATTAATTGGCTCTTAGAAAGCTGAAGGTGTTGAGGGTGCCTGGGTGGCTCAGTGGGTTAAGCTGCTGCCTTTGGCCCAGGTCATGATCTCAGGGTCCTAGGGTCGAGCCCCACATTGGGCTCTCTGCTCAGCAGGGAGCCTGCCTCTCTCTCTCTCTCCACCCCCCCCACCTGCTTCTCTGCCTACTTGTGATCTCTCTCTCTGTCAAATAAATAAATAAAATCTTTAAAAAAATAAAAAAGAAAAAAAGAAATAGGATCTTTAAAAAAAAAAAAAAAGAAAAAGAAAGCCGAAGGTGTTGAAAGTAGAAGACTGTTACAGTAGTCCAGATGGAAACTATCCAGGAGGCATGGTAAAAAGACCATTCTGAAAGATAGTGTTTACCACAGCCAACTTTGAGTGGGGGTGGAAGTGGGTGGTGATTTATAGATCGATTTGATATAAGAGTAGGAAATAAGGCCATAGTGCAAGCTTGTGTGATTGGGAAGATCAGAGTACTGTTTATTTCAGTAATTAAGTAAAAATAAAAAAAACTGAGAGTAATAATAGCAGTGCTTGACAAGTTATATTTCTAGTGTTGGAATGAGATCCTAAGAAAATGTAAGAACAGAGTATGAAAGTGAGGAGCGGTGTAGTAGTAATGATAACAGTTCGTGGTTTATCAGTGTTTTGGAGGATACCCAGTTTTTGTAAAAGGGCTCTGAATAAAGATTTTACAATAAGCAATACCTTTGGTTCTGATTCTGTTAGGTGCTTCAGAATCTACCAAAATACCTACAGTTAATTCTCTTTTTTGCCAGGTAACACCTCAGCAAGGTTCTTTTGTTTTTTTCATGATATTAATACTGTTGTTCTATTTTCATCTAAACTTTAAAACATGATACGAAATGCACATTGGAAGAGATATAAAGGCAGAGGCAGGCCTGCCACAGGTAGTTTCCCATTTTTCTCTGTGAAGTGTCTTGATATCTTCAAAATTAATTACAGGTGCTTTCCTTTGCCCATTAGGGGATTTAAGTCCTGCAGTGCTACTTACTATCCAGCAGTATTCTTTTACAACTTTGAGTAAATGGGTGTGCAGACACATGCATAGTTTGTGTCCACTGTGAATCCTTTTTTATATATCCCTATAAGTAAAATTGCTCAGCCAAAATGTTAGTTTCTTCCTAATATTTTGAGCTTATTCTTTAGATGCATAGGCGCAGTTGGATTTGCATGTTTGTGTATGTGTGTTTTCCTCATGATTTTACTTTTGGAACAGTTTTAATAAAATTTACAAACAAAATAAAACTCTGCATGGGATTTTTTTGTTTTTTGGGAAAAATTGCTTCTTTTTTCACAGGCTAGAATATTGGTTTACAGATACTCAGTAAAACACACTGAGAAATACAGAAAATCTTGGATTGTTCATTATATATAATATAGCATTTTTTTGTGTTCATGCAATAACCAGTTTCTATTTTTCAGTTAAACACTATGATTAATAGTATGTCATTTATTTTAAAAAATGCTGAGAACATTACTACTTTTTAAAAAATGATTAAATTTCATTTTCTTGGAAATAATTATTTAACTTAATATGGTGCTAAACTTTAATTTTAACTTAACATGGTGCTAATATGGTTTAACTTAATTGTGCTAAAATTTTTTTTTTTTTGCTTTTTTTTTTACATTTTTTCTAGTAGTTTGTTTCAGTTAAGAATAATTCTTTAATGATTGGGGAACCTGGGCAGCTCAGTGGGTTAAGCCTCTGCCTTCAGCTCAGGTCATGATCTCAGGGTCCTGGGCTTGTGGCCCACATCTGGCTCTCTGCTCAGCGGGGCCTGCTTTCCTCTCTCTCTCTGCCTGCGGTTCTGCCTACTTGTGATCTTTCTCTCTGTCAAATAAATAAAATCTTAAAAAAAAATAAACTATTATTTGTCATTGTTAAATGAAAAATAATACTCAGCTATTAATGAGCGTATTTATTTTGAGAAGGATACTTTCTGAGAAGGGATGTTTTAAATAAACTGGAGGAAGTACTTGGTAGGATAGCTATTATTAGTGCTGTACTTCATCTTGTGTTTCACATCTTTTTAATCGTTCTATATAGTCACACAGTCATTGTTACTTAGCATTATCTCACATTTCACCTTCTGTTTATTAAGAAGCAAGTAGTGTTTTTTCTTTTTAATTGACAGCAAGACCAGAATATGGCCAATCTAAATCATTTAGATTTTCTTTAATTATATTATGCTGACATTCTCAGGCTAACTCACCCTGGCCACCTAAAAAGTTAGTTTCATTTCCCACCACCAAATTCAATCAGTATGTATATAGGGAAATCAAATGGATTTTAATATTGACAAATACCAAACATTAAAAAGATATGTTTGAAAAAACATTATAAATCCCAAAGCCAAAATTTAGTTGTTTGACATTCTCAGTTTTAGATTATTCACACAACTACTTCTTTCTGTGGGTTGATACAAATATGATATGACTAAATCAGAATATGTAATTGAGCCATCAGTTCCAACTATTTAGGTTCTGCCCCTTCCACCATGGTCACTTATTGAATAGGATCACTGTTTTACAGATACCCAAGCAAAACCCTTTTATATCAGAATTTATAGTTATTTCACCTTATGCTTTAACCTACACACTTTCAGTATTAAGCAGTGATAATAGGTTTGGGGTATTCAGAGTTCAGCTTTGGTCCTTATCCCTAAGCCAAGGTCTAAAAGGAACGACGGAAATATATGTACTTACACCATTATAGTGTTTTTAAAAAGTAAGTGGAATAAGAAAAGAAAGAAAAATGTCTAAAAAATGAGGACTGAAAGAGTTAAGTTGTTTTGTGTTTTTTTTTTTTTTTTTTGAAAAATTGAGTAAGAGAGGAGAGGTGGGATATGTCAGGCAGAAGAATTAAGAGTTGTGATTAAAAAAAATAGTTGACAAAGACAGTGATTATGGACCAGGCCTAGGTGTTAACCAACCAGAGTTCTTCCTGGTTCCTCCTCTTAACTCAATGTGAACCCTCAAGCACCAGAATGTTCATGTGTACATGGCTGCATGAATGTACTTGCCCCATGGATTTGTAATGAACATTACATGAGAAAATTCGTGTAAAAGGGTTTAGCATGGTGCCTGCTACACGAAATCAGTGTGAGCTGCTGTTAGTAATCATCATCATCTTGAATAATGTTTGGGCAGTGTTTGTTTGGCTGCTGTGCTTGGGGGACAGGATATTACCTTTAACTCAAGGGCATATGTTTCATTATTACAGCTATTAAAATTTGAAGCTTAAAAAAACTCCTCGCTACACATTCATGGATCATTTTTGGTGGTAATATGTGCTTACACTGTTCTATTTTCTAAATTACTTTTCTTCATGATGCTTATATATCACAAAAATCAGAGTTTATAGCAAGAAGAAATCTTTAGTTATCCTTTTTACAGAATTCGGAGTATTTCTAACAGATGGATAATTTTTTATATATCAACTAATTTTGCTATCTTTTTTCCAAGTAAGTAAAACTTGCTCTTTGTCATCTTTTTAGAATTGTGGGATTTTTATTTTTGAATCATAGGCTTTATTTTTTATAATTTTTACCAAGATCAAAAGTGAAAATATAAATACATAACTGAAGTGCACTAAAACTCTTTGTCAGAATTTTCTCCCAACTAGAGATTTGAATCTAATTAATTTTAAAAAGCCTTAACCCCTCGGAATATCACATTTAATAAATGTCTTTACAGGGGCTAGAATGACATCCTCCATATATAAAGATGCTAAAACTGAGCTAGTTTTTTAAAATGTAACTGGACAAAGCCCATTTTTAAAATAGGTGTTCTTAGGAGAGTCTTTCAGTTTAAAGTGTTTAATAGCCACATGAATCGTCTGTTTAAAGGGACTGAAGTCAAGTGTGGCTACACTGATTGAAAAATAGAGTGTAGTTTTTCTCTTTTCTCCAGAGTTTTTCTTAGAAAAAAACAAAGCAAAATGGTTTGTGAGCTGTGTTCACATTGACAGATTTATTTATTCAAAAACATTTGAGGGCCTTCTGTGTACCACCCACTTTTATGGGTCCATTGATTGAAGAATGAACCAGTCCATTATTGGACATTGGCTTCTGACCTCATGGCATTTGCATTCCATTAAGGGAATGTAGATAGGAAATATACAAATAATGGGAAATTTCAGATTGAAGTGCTAGAAAGGAAATAATGTGATATTCTAAAGTAGATGTTAGGACTGTGTGCTTGGCCTAGGCCACTTGACATCGACTATTCAGAAAAAGCTTTTCTTAGGGTTTCATGTTACTTGGAGAATAGGAAGGGATTTGTCACGTTGACCTAAGAGCCTTCCAGTACAGAGAATAGCAAACACAAAATGCCCTACAAGACAAAAAAATGTTGGTGTATTTAGGTTTAGATATTCTTATAATGACATAATATGATTTTAAAAGATCTCTGACTTCTCTGGAGAATGGATTATACGGGCTTAAGAGTAGAAACAGGATTTGGTGGTATAGTGTAGTGGACTCTAAGCAGAATAATGGAAAAGTGGTGGTGGAGACATTTAGCATATATTCTTAATAAATGCTATTTGAAGCTATAGGAGTAGAAGAGATAACTCGGGAGAAGAGATGAGAGTTCCTGATTGAGTCTTAAAGTCTTCAGCATTTACAAAATAATAAATAAAATTTGAATAGAGAAGAGGAGCGGACATAGACTGAAAAAGACTTGCTAAAGAAGTCAAAACATACCTTGAGAATAAAGAGACTTGGAGGCCAAGAACCAAGTACTGAATATTCCTGAGAAGCTGATTAACATGAGGGGCTGAAGAAATGACCATTGGCTTTGGCTAATGCAGTTTAGTGGTGACCCTTATTTGGGTGGTTTCCTTGGAGGGAGAGTGTCATAGGCATTTTTGAGTGGACTAAAGAGTGAAGAGGAGATGAGGAAATGAAACAGTATAGAAAAATCCTTCAGAAAGTTTTGTAATGAAAGAGAACAGAAAAATGGGTTGGTATCCAGAAAGTCTGTGAGAGTCAGAAGGAAGCTATAAATTTTAGTTTCTCACCATGGGAGATACCAGGAGTTTGTCTGTAGGCTAATGGAGAGTGATCCTGCACAGGAACAGAAATTTACTGAAGAGTAAACCATTAAGCACTTTAGGAAAATCCTTGAGAAAGCAAGGGGAGATGGAATCCAAAAAGAGCAAAAGGGTAGGTCTTTGACTGCGGAGGGTCCATTGTTCTTTGGAACAGGGAAGAAGGTAAGGAATTTGGATAAGTGAAGACAGGTTTACAGATTGTTAGAGGGAATATAAGCATTCCTTTTGCTTCTGGTTTTTTTTGTTCTTGTTCTTGCATGATCTTCAGTTCTTTTTAATAGTTGAAAATTTTACTAAAAATTTTTTTATTTAAATTCAATTAATTAACATATAGTTAGAAACATATCTAGTTTCAGAGGTAGAGTTCAGTAATTCATCAGTCTTAATCACCCGGTGCTCATTATATTCCATGCCCTCCTTAATGTTCGTTGCCCAGTTACATCTTCTTCCTATCCCCCTCCCCTCCAGCAACCCTGTTTGTTTCCTGTAATTAAAGTTGCTTCGGATTTGTCTCCCTTTCTGATTTTGTCTTGTTTGTTTTTCCCTTCCTTTCCCTATGATCCTCTGTTTTGTTTCTTAAATTCCACATATGAGTAAGATCATGTTGATAATTGTCTTTCAATGATTGTCTTATTTCACTTAGTGTAATACCCTTCAGTACACCATATATAAATACCATCCACATCATTTCAAATGCAAGATTTTATTTATTTTATTTTATTTTATTTTTTTGATGGCTGAGTAGTATTCTGTTGTGTATATATGCCACATCTTCTTTATCCATTCATCTTCAATGGGCATTTGGGCTCTTTCCATAGCTTGACTATTGTGAACATTGCTTCTATAAACATTGGGGTATACTTGCCCCTTCGGATCACTACATTTCTATCTTTGGGATAAATACCTAGTAGTGCAAATGCTGGGTCATTGGATTTGCTTCTGTTTTCTTAATTAAATTTATTAAATGTATCACATAATACTTCTATACCTCAGTCTCTTTATCTGTAAATGTGAGCAATAATAATGCATACTTCATAGGCTCAAATAGGATTAAATTGATTAAAATAATGCAAGCATTGAAATAGTCCCTGGCATGTCATAAGCCACAGCGTAAGGTTAGCTAAGATGTTGCTATCTCTGCTGCATCAGAGGTCTTATCCTGAGAAAGTAGTTAGGATGAGAAGGCAGCCAGATGTGCAGAGAAATGCTGAAGATCTCTTGATCACATATTTGGAGTTTCTTAGTGTTTTGAAGGTTTCAGATTGGGTCAGATGAGAGGAAATACAGAACATAAGGATTCTAGTTTCATACTGTTGTGGGCAGAAAAGATAGCTTGGTATGATTTCAGTCTTAAACTTATTGAGACTTGTTTTATGGCCTAACATGTGAGGTATCCTGGAAAATGTTCCACATGCACTTACAAAGAGTATGTATTCTGCTCTATTGGGATGGAATGTTCTGTATATGTTAGGTCCATCTGGTCTAATGTGTCATTCAAAGCCATTGTTGCTTTGCTGTCTGGCTGATTTATCCATTGGTGTAAGGAAGGTGTTAAAATTCCCTACTATTATTGTATTGCTGTCAATTTCTCCCTTTATGTCTGCTAACATTTGCTTTATTTATTAAGAGAGAGAGAGAAGGAGGCAAAAAACTTACTGGAAGAATTAATAGCTAAAAACTCCCCTAATTTGTGGAAAGAAACAGACATCCAGGTCCAGGGAACATAGAGAGCCCCTAACAAGATTAACTTAAGGACGTCCACAGCAAAACACATAAAAATTTAAAATGGAAGAAAGGTGGGGTGCCTGGGTGGCTCAGTTGTTAAGCGTTTGCCTTCAGCTCAGGTCATGGTCCTGGTGTCCTGGGATCGAACCCCACATCAGGCTGCTGGCTCCGCAGGAAGCCTGTTTCTCCCTCTCTCACTCCCCCTGCTTGTGTTTCTTCTCTCATTGTGTCTCTCTCTCTCTGACAAATAAATAAATAAAATCTTTTTTAAAAATAATAAAATAAAATGGCAGAAAGTAATGATAAAGAGAAAACTTTAAAAGGAGCAAGAAAAAGCAATTACAAACAAGGGAAACCCCATAGGCTATCAGCTGATTTTTCAGCAGAAACTTAGAAGGCCATAAGAGAGTGGCATGATACTAAGTGCTGAAAGGGAAAAACTTATAACCAAGAATGCTCTACTCAGTAAGGTTATCATTCAAAATAGAAGGAAAGATAGTTTCCCAGACAAAAGATAAAGGAGTTCATCACCACTAACCCAGTCTTACAAGAAATGGTAAAGGGAATTCTTTAACTGGAAAGAAAAGGCCAGAAATAGAAGAAAATAAGAAAAATTCCACAGGTAAAAGCAAAAATATGGTAAAGGTAGTAATTAGTCACTTGTAAAGCCAATTATGGAGATGAAAATACAAAAGTAATCCAGTCAGTTATATCTAGAAAAAAATAGCCAAGGAATATGCAGAAGGAAAAGGCATAAAATATGACATTGTATATATAAAATATGGAGGGGGTATAGAAATTTAGTGCTTTTAGAATGTGTTCAAACTTAAGCAACCATAGACTTAATATAGACTGCTATATACGTAAGATGTTCTGTATAAACTTAGTGTTAACCACAAATCAAAAACCTACAATAGATAAACACACAAAAAAGATAAAGGAATCCGGGGTGCCTGGGTGGCTCAGTGGGTTAAGCCTCTGCCTTTGGCTCAGGTCATGATCCCAGGGTCCTGGGATCGAGCCCCGCATCGGGCTCTCTGCTCAGCGGGGAGCCTGCTTTCTCCTCTCTCTCTGCCTGCCTCTCTGCCTACTTGTGACCTCTGTCTGTCAAATAAATAAAATCTTAAAAAAAAAAAAAAAAAGATAAAGGAATCCAAGCACAGCACTAAAGCAAGCCATCAAACCACAAGGGAATGGGGTGCCTGGGTGGCTCAGTTGTTAAGCGTCTGCCTTTAGCTCAGGTCATGATCCCAGGGTCCTGGGATCGAGCCCAGCATGGGTCTCCCTGCTCAACGGGAAGCCTGCTTCACCCTCTCCCACTCCCCCTTCTTGTGTTCCCTCTCTTTCTGTATTGCTCTGTCAAATAAATAAAAATCTTCAAAAAAACAAGCAAGCAAACAAACAAACATGCACAAGGGAAGAAAGCAGGAGATGAAGAAAGGAAGGGGGATAAACTACAAAAACAATCAAAAAAGCAATTAACAAAATGGCAATAAGTACATGCCTATCAATAATTAACTTAAATGTAAATACACTAAATGCTACAATAAAAACACCTAGGGTGACAGAATGGATTAAAAACAAGACCCATCTCTATGCTTCCTAGAAAAGACATCAGACCTAAAGACACATTCAGACTAAAACTGAAGGGATGGAAAAAACTGCAAATGGAAGTGAAAAAATTCAGTATAACAATACTTATATTAGACAAAATAGATTTTAAAATGAAGATTGTCTTTTGTATTTGGAAGCATATGTTGTTGCTATGTTTGTTTGTACTTATGGTTAAATTGAATTGTAAAAAATTTTAGAATATAAAGATTAATGATAAAACAGTTTACAGGATTTTTATCTCACTCCCAGTCTTAACTATTATACTTACAACACCGTGTGTGCATCCAGCTTGAGCTTGACTATTTTAAGTTACATGCTGTGCCACATACAAATATGTATGAAATATAGTTCCTGCTTTCAAAGGCTTCATCCCTAATAGGGCAATTGCATAGCTAGTTCTTTATGAAACAAATCAATGTTGAAAGAGAAGGTAATTAAGATGAGTTTTGGTTCATTTATCATTTAAGTTCCTATACATCTTGGGTTTCTCACAGTACTTCAAAATACTGCTTTATTTTATTCCTGTGAGAATCCAGAGTAGGAAGGTATAAGAATCAAATACAAGTTTTTTTCCCCTGCCTAAATTTTGCATTATTTTAAGGGCCTACCCCTCCCAATTTGGAATGAAAGTATCATTAGGGAAGAAGTATTCTCTTTATTCAGCACCCAGACATAGGGCTTGGCCCATGGTATACTGAGGTGAATAAAAGTCAGGTGACTCTTCATTGAAGATAATCTCTCTAAAAATGGGATGTGGGGATTTGTCTGTTTTTATTTTTATGGATAAAAGAATTAAGATAGAGCATTGAGAAGTTTGCATCATTCTTTTTGTCACAGCCTTAACCAACCAAATTTGGATTTAATAAATTCATAAACTTTTACCTTTTTTTTTTCAGTGCAAACATGTATTAGCAATATAGCTTGTAATCTCTAGAGTAGTGACTCTTAACCTTTTAGAGGATTTTGTTAAGAATCATTTTTGAGATTATTATAAAAGTAGTAGACTATCTCTCAATAAAATGTAAGAGGTAAATTTTGCATGTAATTTGAAGTAATTCACAGATCCCCTAAGACCCATTATATAGGGGAAAAAAGTATGTAGGGATATACACACATAACTTCACCAAGATTAATTCACCTACCATACAATCACCTACCACACAATTCACCTATTTAAAGTGTATAATTTAGTAGTTTTTAGTACAGAGTTGTGTGACCATCCTTACAATCAGTTTTATATATTGAAGTATAATTAACATACAGTCTTAGTTTCAAGTGTACAATATAATCAATAGTTCTGTATTTTACTCATTGCTCTTCAAGATACATGTAGTCTCAATTCCCTTTCTTTATTTCCCACATACCCCAAAAGACCTCCCCTCTTGTAACCACCATTTTGTTATTTGTATTTAAGATCTTGGGGTTTTTTTAATCTCTTTTTCCCTTTGTCCATTTGTTTCTTAAATTCCACATTTGAGGGGCGCCTGGGTGGCTCAGTGGGTTAAGCCGCTGCCTTCAGCTCGGGTCATGATCTCAGGGGCCTGGGATCGAGTCCCACATCCGGCTCTCTCCTCTGCAGGGAGCCTGCTTCCTCCTCTCTTTCTGCCTGCCTCTCTGCCTACTTGTAATCTCTCTCTGTCAAATAAATAAATAAAATCTTTAAAAAAAAAAAAATTCCACATTTGAATAAAATCATGGTATTTGTCTTTTTCCCTTTCTCTGTCTGACCTTTTTTTTAACTCAGCGTCATACCCTCTAGGTCCATCCATGTTGTTGCAAATGGCACTATTTCATTTTTTTAATGACTGAGTAATATTCCATTATGGATACATATCATTCATCTATCAGTAGACACTTGGGTTATTTCCATGCCTTGGCTATTATAAATAATGCTGCCATAAAGATAGGAGTGTGTGTATCTTTTCATTTTCTTTGGGTGAATTCCCACTGGTAGAACATATAGTAATTCCATTTTTAATTATTTGAGGACCCTCCATACTGTCTTCCACAGTGGCTACACCAATTTGCATTCCGATTGGTAGTTCATGAGGGTTCCTTTTTCTCCACATCTTTAACACTTGTAATTTTTTGTCTTTTTCATTTTAACCGTCTGGCGGGTATAAGGTGATATCTCATTTTAGTTTATCTTTCATTTCCCTGATGATTATTGGTGTGAAAATCTTTTCATGGGTCTCTTGGCCATCAGTATGTCTTCTTTGGAAAATGTCTGTTCAAGTCCTCTGCCATTTTTAAATCAGATTCTTTTGGTGTTGAGTTATATAAGTTTATATAAGTTTTATGAGTTATATAAGTTTATATGTTTTGAAAATGAGCTCTTTTTTTGTTGCTGAAATTTTTTTAATTTTTTTTAATAAACATATAATGTATTTTTATGAAAATGAGCTCTTTATTGGATATAACATTTACAAATATTTTCTTTTCAGTATGTTACCTGTTTGTTTTGTTGATAGTTTCTTTCACTGAACAAAGCTTTTTATTCTGGTGTAGTACCAGTAGTTTAATTTTGCTTTTGTTTTCCTTGCCAGAGGAGACATATGGAGAAAAATGTTACTGTGGCCAATGTCAAATTACTGCTTTTGTTTTCTTCTGGGAGTTTCATGATTTCAGGTCTCATATTTAGGTCTTTATTTCCTTTTGAGTTTCTTTTTGGGTATGCTGTAAGAAAGTGGTCCAGTTTGATTCTTTTGTGTGCATGTCGCTGTCTAGTTTTTCCAGCACTATTTGTTAAAGAGACTGTCTTTTCTCCATTATATATTCTTGCCTCCTTTGTTATAGAATAATTGACCATATAAGTATGGGTTTACTTGCTCTCTGTATTCTGTTCTGTTGATTTATGTGTCTGTTTTTGTGCCATTACCATATTGTTTTGTCCACTACAATTTTGTGATATATCTTGAAATCTGGGATTGTGGTAACTTACAGCTTTGTTCTTTTTCAAGGTTGCTTTGCCTATTAGGGGTCCTTTGTGGTTCCATATATAGGACTATTTTTCTAATTCTGTGACAAATGGCTGTTGGTATTTTTATAGGAATTTGCATTAAATCTTTAAATCTAGATTGCTTTGGAGAGTATGGATATTTTAATAATATTGGTTCTCCCATTCCGTGAACATGGAATATCTTTACACTTGTTTGTGTCGTCTTCAGTTTCTTTCATCCGTGTATAGTTTTCAGAGTACAGGTCTTTTACTTCCTTGGTTAAGTTTATTTCTGTGTATATTTTGTTCTTTTTTGGTATAATTAGAAATGAGATTGTTTCCTTAATTTTTCTTTCTGCTACCTCATTAGTATAGAGAAATACACAAATTTCCTTATATTAGTTATATATTCTGTGACTTTACAAATTTCATCCATCAGTTCTAATATTTTTTTTTGATAGAGTCCTTAGGGTTTTTTATATATAGTATCATGTCACCTGCAAATACAACAATTTTACTTCTTACTTACCAGTTTGGATGCCTTTTGTTTCTTTTTCTTGTTGCAGCTAGGATTTCCCAGTGCTATGTTGAATAACCATAGTAAGAGTGAATCTTTTGGTAAGAGTGAATCTTTTTCACTCTTATCTTGTTCATGATATTGATAGTGAATCCTTATCTTGTTCTTGATCTTAGAGGAAATATCTTAGAGGATAGATCTTAGAGGAAAGCTTTCACCTTTTCACCATTGAGTATGATGTTAGCTGTGGGTTTTTCACATATGCCCTTTATTTTGTTGAGTTATGTTCTCTCTGAACCTATTTACTGAGAGTTTTTATCATGAATATGTTATCCTTTGTCAGCTGCTTTTTCTGCTTCTATTGTGATTACCACATCGTGTTTATCCTTTCTCTCCTTAATGTGATTTATGTAGTGATTGATTTGTAAATATTGAACCAGCATTACAGCCCTGAAGTAAATCCCACTTCATCGTAGTGAATGACTTTTTAAATGTATTGTTGGATTCAGTTTGTTAATATTTTGTTGATAATTTTTGCATCCAATGTGATGACCATATGGTGTTTATCCTTTCTCTCCTTAATGTGATTTATGTAGTGACTGATCTGCAAATATTGAACCAGCATTGCAGCCCTGAAATAAATCCCACTTGATCGTAGTGGGAATGACTTCTTTAATGTATTGTTGGATTCAGTTTTTTAATATTTTGTTGATAATTTTTGCATCTAAGTTCATCAGAGATACTGAACTATATAATTCTCTTTCTTGTAGTGTCTTTATCTGGTTTTAGCATCAGGGTAATGCTGGCCTCATAGAATGAATTGGAAGCTTTCCTTACTCTTCTAATTTTTTGGAATAGTTTGAGAATAGGTATTACCTCTTCTTTAAATGTTTGGTAGAAATCACTTGAGAAGCTGTCTGTTCTAGACATTTGTTTGTTGGGAGTTTTGGATTGCTGATTCAGTTTCATTATTAGTAATTGGTGTATTCAAATTTTCTCTTTCTTTCTGATTCAGTTTTTGGGAGGCAATATGATTCTAGGTTGTGCCATTGTTGACATATAAGTTCTTCATAGTATTTTTCCTATAACCCCTTATAGTTCTGTAGTGTTCTTTCTTCTTTTCTTTCATTTCAGATTTTGTGCCCTCCCCGATGTTTGGTTTGTCAGTTGTTGATCTTTTCAAAGAATCAGCTCTTGGTTTCATTTACCAGATCTACTGGGGTTTTTGGTTTTGTATTTTATTTTGTTGTAATCTTGTTTTTGCTCTGGTCTTCATTGTTTTCTTCCTTCCACTGGTTTTGGGTTTTGTTTGTTCTTTTTCTAATTGTTTTTTTTTTTTTAAAGGTTTATTATAGCGTGTGAGCAGGGGAGGGGGGGTGGGTAGTGACAGAGAGGGAGAGAGAGAGAGAGAGAATCTCAGGAGATTACCCACTAAGCGCAGAACCTGATGCAGGGCTCCATCTCACAACCCTGAGATATGACCTAAACTGAAACCAAAAGTTAGATGCTTCACTGACTGAGCCACCCAGTTGCCCCTTATTTTTCTAACTCCTTTAGGTATAAGGTTAGGTTGTTTGAGATTTTTCTTTCTTCTGCAGGTATGCTTGTAAACTTCCTCTTATAATATAACTTCCTCTTGCTGTAAACTTCCCTCTTAGACCTACTTTTGTTGCATTCCAAAGACTTTGGACCATTGTGTTCTCATTTTCATTTGTCTCCATGTATTTTTTATTTCTTCTTTGATTTCTTGGTTGTCCTATTCATTGTTTAGTAGCATGTTGTTTAACCCATGCCTGCCAGCTCCTTTCTTCCTGGAAAAGTCTCCCAAAGATCCCTGCCCCTCCAGCATGTGCTTTGAGATTAGTAAGCAAATCTTCCTCCCAGATACCCAGGCTTTTTTCAAACTGCTGCTTCTATGCCCTATCTTACTGGAACTGTTTGTTTTGCTGTTTCTTTAAGGCTGGGGGCTCAGTTTTCTCTCACCCTCACTGTTCTCTCACAAGCCTCCTGATTTTTAAAGGACCAGGTTTTAAGCCCCGCTGATTATAAGAACTTAAAAATTTGGCCCCTCTGGTTTTCTTTTTTTGTTGTTGTTTTTTTTTTGTTTTTGTTTTGGCCCCCCTGGTTTTCAAAGCAAAATATTATGGAGATTCATCGACCCAATGCAGGCTCCCAGGTGTGGGTCGGTTTTTCTCCTCTCTCAGGCCTGGGGTCTTTCTCCCTCACTGGATCCGTTTAGCTCTCGATCTTATCACTGCCCTTGCTACCTTCTTCGATGTGGCCTCTTCTCTACATTTAGCTGTGGAGAGTTTGTACTACCAGTCTTCAGGTCATTTTTTGGGTTGTTTAGTTATTTAGTTATCTAGTTAACTAGTTGTATCTGTGGAACAAGGTGATCTTAGAGTCCTCCCACTCTGCCGTCTTCCCCAGAAGCCTTCTCTTTTCAGTTTCTTGATAATAGCCTTTGAAACAGAAAGGTTTTTCATTTCAATGAAGTCCTATTTATTTATTTTAAAGTTGACCAATAGTTTTGTAGCAAGACCATACAAACCTGTTTTAATATTTTACTTTGTAACTTTGGTTTCTTCTAACTTTTTTATAGGTAATGATTTTACATGACTTTGGAACTGGTCTCTAGTGGGACGCTGTGGGAGGATGAACACAGAAGAGCTAGAATTACTGAGTGACTCTAAATACAGAAACTATGTAGCTGCAATTGACAAAGCACTAAAGAATTTTGAATATTCCAGTGAATGGGCAGATTTGATATCAGCACTTGGAAAACTTAATAAGGTATGTCCATTTTATCCATTTCATAAAAAGAAGTAAAAATCAGAAATCTGAATTTGTCCTTACTGAATTTCTCTAAAGGTTGAAGTAAAGAATTCTGAAAACATAACAAAAGTTCAGAATTACTTTTGGTACTGCTATTTTACTTCCTGAGTTGCCTACTTATACAGCCAGGTATATTTTTGTGGCCAGAACAACAACAGTACTTGAAAAATATAGTTATTCCATTATTGGCATTAAAAACACAAGACTAGGAAGCAAATATGCTAACTCCAAGGGATAACAAATTTCTGTAATTGATCATCAGATATGGTTCTGCAGTTCCTGACATCAAAATTTAAAACTCCAAATGGAATGTAGTAATTCCTCTGTCCTTTGCAAGTGTTATGTAGCCGTAGGGAAAATTTTGTATCCAGGAAACCCTCAGATATATTCAGTACTTTTTACAAAAGTGACAAGTTGTCGCTTAAGCCTTGGAGGTTCACCTTGAGTGTTTCTTCCAAAGATGTCTAGTTTTAATCTAACTCTGCTGTGGTGGCATTATGGATCAACTCATAGCTTTAAGTTTTAACACTTTTTTTTTGTTTCTTTCTTAACTTAGAACAAACTTTTCTCACCTTACATCTATAGTTTTGGGGATTTTGGAGGTGTTTGATTTCTTTTAAGATTTTATTTATTTATTTATTTGACAGAGATCACAAGTAGACAGAGAGGCAGGCAGAGAGAGAGAGAGGGAAGCAGGCTCCCTGCTGAGCAGAGAGCCCGATGCGGGACTCCATCCCAGGACTCTGAGATCATGACCTGAGCCGAAGGCAGCAGCTTAACCCACTGAGCCACCCAGGTGCCCGATTAAGACAATTTCTTTACTAATAATTGTATGTTCAGCTGTTTCATGTTAAAAGTTACTGGGAGAGCTCATTTCCTATCTTCTCCACTCTACTTAATATTTAAAAGCATCCCAATTCAATAAAAACTGCTTTAAAAAAAAAAGACAGGGGGCGCCTGGTGGCTCAGTGATTAATTCATTATTAATAAAATAAATAAATAAAATCTTTAAAAAAAAAAAGAAAAAATTGTCTTAAAATGTATTCTAAGGGAGGACACTATTGTTCAACCTCATACATACTATGGATAATTATTTTGTATCTTTAAAAAAAACTTTTCATTTTTAATGTGCCAAGGATTTATCTTAAAATTAGATGTACAAACTTTTTAAAAATTCTTTTAAGATTTTATTTATTTGACAGAGATCGCAAGTAGGCAGGGAGGCAGGCAGAGAGAGAGGAGGAAGCAAGATCCCCGCTGAGCAGTTTGATTGAACAGCGGGGCTCCATCCTGGGATCATGACCTGAGCTGACCCTGGGATCATGACCTGAGCTGAAGGCAGAGGCTTTAACCCACTGAACTACCCAGGCACCCCAAAGATGCACAAACTTCTGTTTGACATATTAACTTGTAACATTTATCGTTTGTGGTTTGATAAATTCTCAATTTTTTTACAGTAGTCTTATGTATGAATATGCTTAAAAGTCGTTAGTTTCTTTGTTGTTCTGAAGCTGAAAACTTATTAGGAACTGTTTAAAAGCAATTTACTAAATTGCAAAATTAATATATATAATTGAGTACGTAAGTAGTTTTTATATGTAATCAATAATTTATGAAAACATATTACTGTATCCAGATAATACAAAGTAGGATATGCAAGTCATTGAAAAAACTTACTTTAAGTTGAGAAACAGGCAAGGATTATATGTACTATATGTAATATAAATTTGTTGATGATAGCCTAAATACATTAATATTATTTTATGGTTTATTAATATACTAAACTTTCACTTCATTTATATAGGTTTTTCAGTTTTGAAATACTTTCAGAAAATGCTGCTTTATTTTACTTCTTAAATTTTATTTGGTATTAATAGAATTTTTTATTAAACATTTTGTTTACTAGATCATTAAATTTTCCACAGAGGTAATAATACTTTTCCTTAAAATATATGTAAATATTGGAGTGCCTGACTGGCTCAGTTGGAAGAGCATGTGACTCTTGATCTCAGGGTGATGAGTTTGAGCCCACGTTGGGTGTGGAGATTACTAAAAAAATAAATTAAAAATTTGTAAATATTGACTCCTGGCTACTGTGTTTAAAATTCAAATTAATATTTTGGAAACAGAAGCAGCTAGTTGAAAAGTATTTTTCATAGCTGTGTTCTTACTGGTATTTTGCCCTTAATTTGCTTTTCATGTATAGATTTTATTTACATTCATTACATCCAACTTAAGACTGAATTAAAAGCTTATAGTAGGAAGAACATTGAAAATGGTATATCTAAGTGGACCTCAGAGCCTCCACTTTTGTTATAAACTGGGAGATCCAGTCCTAAGTTTTCTACTGCAGTGCCTTTGGCAGGTCATTTTATAAATTTTAACTTCAGTTCTTTGTTTTGTAAAGGACAGGACTTCTTTTATATTTCTTCTAAATTCCAATTCTAGCATATTTTATTCTTTTCATTCTGAGTGTTTTTTCTGTAATTTTCTATCAGCACTTTACTATAATACTTGAAAGAACTTTCAAGTTCTTATTAAATAACTAATCTCCTTTGGGTGGTTTGTAAAATAGAATCTTCTATAAGTTCTACCCTGACTGTTATCTCTAAAAAAATGTTATGTTTGAATAAATGCAGTTGTATTTGACCCACTTGGGAAGTTATGTTAGCAAAAACAAATGGGCAATTATAATCTTAAGTAGATTCTTCTAAGCATTAGAATTCCTTGCTATCATATGATATACTAAAGCAATGGTTGTTGCTCCTGCAACTATTTATATTGAGATCCAGTTTCCTTCAGATCTTTCAAACAGTGTATCAAAAATAGATTGACAGATGACTGACATTAAAGATTTGCAAAAATCTAAATCATTGCCTCTCTTCTGAATAAATTTGTTGGCAAAATATTGTGTGTTTTTTTTTAAATAAAAATGATACTTCTGTTAACTTGTAGTGGGTTCTTTTTCTTTAACAAAATAATTTTTTTACATCCTCAGTTCTAATTTTAAATATGGCATATACTGATACATATAACTGACTAAAACAAGAATTGTTTGGCACACTCTGTGATTTTTTAGAGTGTAAAGAAGTCTTACAAGGATTTTTTATAATTCTGTGCTAGAAAATAGAAATAAAAGATATAATGTTTTTATTTTACTCAAATGAATTAAAATGTTTTCTTCAAGGTTTTACAAAATAATGCAAAGTACCAGGTAGTACCCAAAAAGCTGACCATAGGCAAACGCCTAGCTCAATGCCTACATCCAGCATTACCAGGTGGAGTTCATCGAAAGGCACTTGAAACATATGAGATTATCTTCAAAATCATTGGACCTAAGAGACTTGCCAAAGACCTTTTTTTATACAGGTAAGAAAAATTTTATTATTTATGTAAAAATAAAAAATATTTTAATTGTTTTATGTTTTGTGCAATAAAAGCTAAAATACTGAAAAGCCCTTTAAGGAAGTTTTTGGATGTCAGTGTCAAATATTTTGATATTAAGTACTTTAGAAAAATTTAGGATATTCCTTAATATAAGATTTTTTTTCTTCTATGTCATTAACGAAAAATTTTTGCTTAAAATTGTTGAGAGTACACTACTTTCTGCTTTTTTCAACTTGAGGACTACACTGAAAAGATATAAGTTACCTTTATCTCTCAGCAGCTTTCAATGTAGTTGATCATTCTTTCCCTGAAATAGTCTTTTTCTATTGGCTTCTATTCTGCAGTTTAATTTTTCAGTCTTCATATGGACATTTCTTAAAGCTTGCATAGCCTTGCCTTTGCCTTTATATTGCTTTCATTGGGGGAGCTTATCCATACCCATGTTTTATCCTTTAAGTGCTAACTCCCAACTTGGTAATCACCAGTGTTGGCTTCTGCTTTAAACTTCTGACTTACTCACCATCTCTGTGTGTTTCTTTAACTGAAGTTCACCCTATTCCAACCTAACCTCATTTTCTATAAACCCAGCCTTCTGCAAGTGCACTAAAGTTCAGTAAATGGCACCATTGTCCATCCATTTACACAAGCCTGAAATCCAAGGGGTACACTTAGTATCTTGTTTTCTTTGCCCATATTCTTCTTCCTCCCATGTACAATCTGTCACCAAGAGTTTTGTTTCATAGTGGTAAAGAACAGAAGCTTTGGAATCCAAATGGTTTGTCTTTCACTCACCAGCTCTGTGATCTTGGGTCATTTTCTTCACCTGTCTGTGTATTCTCATTACCAGTTTCACAGGATTGTTAATTAAGTTAAAAATGTAAATATTTATAAAGTACTTAGAACAATGCAGCATATGGGAAGTGCTAAATAAATGTTAGTTATTGTTCTCATAGATCTTCCAGTCCATCTACTTCTTTCCACCCTCACTGGCAGCATCTGCTCTAAGTAAGCTTTATCTCCGGCTTGGTCTTTGTCACTGGCCTCCTAACGCACACATAATATTGTTCTTATTCTTTCATACCCTTTTCTTAACACAGTACCAGAGTAAACTTTTTAGTACTTTATTTATTTTTTTGATTTGACAGACAGAGATCACAAGCAGGCAGAGAGGCAGGAGGAGAGAGAGGGGGAAGCAGGCTGCCCACTGAACAGAGAGCCTGATGTAGGGCTCAATGCAGGGCTCGATCCCAGAACCCTGAGATCATGACCTGAGCCGAAAGTCGAGGTTTAACCCACTGAGTCACCCAGGCGCCCCCAACTTTTGATACTTTAAATAGAGGTCATTCTCCTGCTAAAAACCTCCATTGACTTCTTCCTGCTACTTAAAAGTAAAATTCAAAGTACTTACTCTGGCTTCTAAAGTTTTATGTACTTTGGCCCTGCATGTCTCAATTACTTCCAATTCCTACTTTTTTCCACCCAATTCACTTTGTTCTATGATACAGATCTCTTTGTTTATACTTCCTCATCTTTTTGTTTGTTTGTTTCCCTCACCCTTAATGCTCTAATTCAGGTCTCTGATTAAATATCAAATCCTCTGAGAAGACTTGCCTAGAGAAGACTTACCTATCTGTAAGAGCCTTTCCTCTACATCTTTGTTGTTAATACCCTGTAGTTTCACTGGGACGTATTTAGAGGGTGGTATCTATTTATTTATCCTGGTTTGATTCATTGGGATTTTTACATTTGTGAATCAGTGACTTTCATCAATTCTGAATCTCTTCAAATTGCCTTTACTCCATCTATTCTCTCTCCCCTTTTTGGAACTATGAGTAAGCACATTAGGTCTTCTCACTCTGAGTTCCCCGTCTCTTATTCTCTCTTTCTTGTTTTCAAACCCCTTGTCTGTCTTTGTTGCATTCTAGATAATTTCCTGTTACTTAACTTCTAGATTACTAATTTTTTCTTTCTCTTTTTTCATATCTGTGTGAAATTTTTTCTGATCCTTATTAAGATGTAATTGACATACAACATTATATAAGTTTAAGTTGTATAACATATTATTTGATAAACGTATATACTTTGAAATGATTACCATATGTTTAGTTAACACATCCATCATAACTTCAGTTATGATTTTTTTTCTTATGATCAGAACTTTTAAGGTCTGTTCTCTTATCAACTCCAAATACAGTATTGTTTTTGTTTGTTTGTTTGTTTTAAAGACTTTATTTATTTATTTGACAGACAGAGATCACAAGTAGGCAGAGAGGCAGGCAGAGAGAGAGAGAGAGAGGAGGGAGGCAGGCTCCCCGCGGAGCAGAGAGCCTGACACGGGGCTCGATCCTGGGACGCTGGGATCACGACCCGAGCCGAAGGCAGAGTCTTTAACCCACGGAGCCACACAGGCGCCCCCAAATACAGTATTGTTAATGGTAGTCACCATCATGTACATTATATCACCAGAACTTACTTATCTTATAACTGGAGGTTTGTATCTTTGACCACCTTCACCCACTTCTCCCCACCAACCCATCCCAGGCAACCACCATTCTCTTCTCTGTTTTTATGCACTTGGTTTTCTTAGATCCTGCATTTAAGTGAGATATAATATTTTTTTTTCTCTACTTACTTATTTTACTTAGCATCATGGCCTCAAGGTCCATCCATATTGTCACAAATATGCAAGATTTTTTTTTTTTTAATGACCAAATAATACTGCATTCAGAGAGAGAGAGTGCACATGCATGCACAAGCACGAACACGTGTGGCAGCTTATCTGTTCATCTGTCAATGGATACAAGTTGTTTCCATGTCTTGGCTATTATAAATAATGCTGCAGTGAAATGGGAGTGCAGATACCTCTTCAAGTTCATGATTTCATTTCTTTTAGATATATATCTAGAGGTGGGACTTCTGGATCATATTGTACTTCTATTTTTAATTTTTTGAAGGACCTTTATACTGTTTTCCATAATTGGTGTACCAATTTGCATTCCCTCCAAAAGCATACAAGGGTTCTCTTCTCCACATCCTTATCAACATTTGTCATCTTTTGTCTTTTTGATAATAGCCTTTCCAACAGTTGTGCGGTAATACCCCATTTTGTTTTTGATTTGTATTTCCCTGGTGATTAATGATGTTGAGCACTTGTCATGTACTTAGTGGCCATTCCAGTATCTTCTTTGGATGATATATCAGGCCCTTTGCCCATTTTTTAATTGGATTATTTGAGATATTTTGCTGTTGACCATGAGTCCCTTATATTAATTTTGGATATTATTTTGGATATTTACTTTGTTAGGTATGTGGTCTGCAAATATTTTCTCTCATTCCATAGATTACCTTTTCATTTTATTGATTATCATTTATTGTGCAGTACCTTTTTAGTTGGATATAGTCCCAGTTATTTATTTTTGCTTTTGTTGCTTGTGCTTTAGATTTCATATCTAAAAAACAATGCCAAGACCAATGCAGGGAGCTTTTCCCCTATGTTTTCCTCTAAGAGTTTTATGGTTTCCAGCCTTATGTTTAAGTCTCTGCTCCATTTCAATTAACTATTATGTGTGGTGTAAGATAAGGGTCCAGTTTTTTTCCCACGTGCATATCCACTTTTCCTCTTTCACTCTTGATATTGGTAACTCAGACCTTATTTTTTCCCTTTGATCAGTCTTGTCAGGGGTTTATCAATTTTGTTAGTCTTTTAAAAAACAAACTATTAGGCATACCAGAGTAGCTTAGTCGGATGAACAAGCTACATTGATTTCGGCTCATGCACAGGATCTCATGATCCCCACATGGGGCTCCATGCTCAGTGCAAAGTCTGCTTGTCCCTCTCCCCCCACCCCCACCATCTGTCTCTCTCTCTCTCAAATAAATCAAATCTTTAGAAAAAAATTAAAAATAAAAACAAATTTGGGGCACTTGGGTGGCTTAGTTGGTTAAACATTCAACCTCTGGTTGTGGCTCAGGTCTTGGGGTCCTGTGATGGAGCCCTATTTCAGCCTCCCCACTCAGTGGGAAGTCTGCTTCTTTCTCCCTCTGCCTTTCCCCTTGCTCATGCTCTCTTTCTAAATTAATCAGTCTTTTTTTTTAAGATTGTATTTATTTATCTGAAAGAGCAAGAGTGAGAGACCACAAGCAGGGAGAGCAGCAGATGGAGTGGGAGAAGCAGGCTCCCTGCTTACCAAGCGGGCTTGATCCCAGGACCCTAGGATCATGACCTGAGCCAAAGGCAGACACTTTAACCAACTGACCCACCCAAACAGTGCTAAAATTTTTTTTTTTAAAAATGTTTTAATAAAAACAAACTTTTAGCTTTGCTGGTCTGCTTTAGTGGGCATATATGTTTTTTCTTTAAATTCTGCTTGGATGTCGTGGTTGTTTTTAATAATAATAAATACTGCATTCCAAAAAACAGCACTTTAAAAGAAAAGCCAAGAATTTCTGAATTTGTGTTGCTTATAATTCTCTAGTAACTGATAGATTTTCCTTTTTTAAAAATTTATATTTAAATTCAATTTTGTTAACATTTAGTGTATTATTAGTTTCAGAGATAGTAGTTTCCTTTCTTAATGCAGGGCTTTATAAGTCATGCCTGCTACTTTTCAACTCTTCAGTAACACATATTTTACCTTAAAAAACAGTTATTTGGGCACCTGGGTGGCTCAGTGGGTTAAGCCGCTGCCTTTGGCTCGGGTCATGGTCTCAGGGTCCTGGGGTTGAGTCCCGCATTGGGCTCTCTGCTCAGCAGGAAGCCTGCTTCCTCCTCTCTCTCTCTCTCTCTGCCTGCCTCTATGCCTACTTGTGATCTCTGTCAAATAAATAAATAAAATCTTTAAAAAAAAAAAACAGTTATTTTACAAAATTGCAGTATATCTGATTTTTTTCAGCAGGATGTTACCAGAATAGTAAATTATCTCTATAATACCACACCTAGGAAAACATTTCTACATTTCTAGATTTAGCAGACATTCTTACACAACATAGAGTGAAATTATATTGCTAGTCTATAATTTCTCGAAGTGCATCTAATTTAAAAACTAAAGTTTATATTAATGTTGGACTTTATGTTTTTCATTTATAATTTTGTTAATCTCAAGGTGTATGGTTGCACATAATTATATAAAATACTTTTAAAGTTGAACAAACTGTTATATGGCAAAATACCATATTGCTGCTTTAAGCGTTCTTTTTTTTAAGATTTTAAGATTTTATTTATTTATTTGACAGAGAGAGAGAGATCACAAGTAGGCAGAAAGGGAGGCAGAGGGAGAGGGGGAAGCAGGCTCCCCACCGAGCAGAGAGCCTGACGCGGGGCTCAATCCGAGGGCCCTGAGATCATGAGCCGAAGGCAGAGTCCCAACCCACTGAGCCACCCAGGCACCCCTTAAGCTTATTTTTTCTTAACATGATGAAGTACACAGCAGTGTTACTAAGAATGCTGGATTTGCAGTTTGAGTACCATGAAATGTTATATATAATCAGCGTTTGGTAAGACAAATTTGGACCTCAGTCTAGAGATTTTACAGCAGTCATCATTTAGGTGGCAGTTGAAGACGTGAAAATAATTGAGATCACCCAGGTACACTGAATGAGATTGAGCACAATTGTGTTGAAAGACAAAGATGTAAGTGGAAGAAGGACAGAAGTTATAGGATGGGGGCGCCTAGTTGACTCAGAGCATCCAACTCTTGATCTCAGGGTTGTTAAGTTCGAGCCCCATGTTGGGTGTAGAGATTATTTAAAAAATAAAATCTTTTAAAAAAGAAAGAGAGAGAGAAGTTAAAGGGGGGAAAAAAGGAAAGTGGATGAAGCAGGACATTGGCAAAAGCCAGCATTGGGCCCTGGTGCTTATGAAGGAAAGTAGCTTTGAAGAGGCTTTAATATAAATTTAGATCAGACTACCTAAAGCTGGAGGCAGGAAAGTAGGAAACAGAGTTCTCTCTTGATGACCTCTATTTACTATATAAACTAGTAGCAAGTAGTAATCTCTATTTACTATATAAACTAGTAGCAAAACAATCTTGATGTTTTTGTTATGCACCTAAGTGCAAGAGGACTTGGTGCTAGGACCTTAGGATACAAGTGGCTCAGTGGGTTAAGCCACTGCCTTTGGCTCGGGTCATGATCTCAGGGTCCTGGGATCGAGTCCCACATCGGGCTCTCTGCTCAGCAGGGAGCCTGCTTCCCTCTCTCTCTCTCTGCCTGCCTCTCCATCTACTTGTGATTTCTCTCTGTCAAATAAATAAATAAAATCTTTAAAAAAAAAAAAAAAGATTGTCATGGTCCCTTGCTTTCTGATATTTACAGAGCTGCCTATTAGAAATAGTAAGTACAGAATAACTTACTAGAATAAGTAGGTATTGGATACTATGGGAACACAAAACAGGAAGCCTAACCTGGTCTAATTTGAAGACAGTCTCCTCCAGGAAATGGCTTAGGCTAATTCCTGAAAGTCTAGAAGTCACCAGACAACAAAAAAGTTGTAAGTAAAGGAGTAGGAATTAAACCTAATGGACCAGCATATGGAAAGACCTAGACACTAAAAAGAGCATGGAAGATTCTCAAACAAATCTGAAAGGAATTCTTCAGTATATGTGGAGCAGAAGGTGCAAGAGCAAAATTGGTGAGCTTATGTGGGCTGTACAGGTGTGTAGTAGCAAAACATCAAAAAATGTTGAAAGCTACATTATACTAGACTGATCTGAAGGGCAAAAGAAAGCCAGTGAAAGGTTTTCCTGAGGGCAGGTGCTTCAGGGCAGTACTGAAGCAGTACCTGGTAAGTCAGGATGATTGAGCACTGCATAATAGTTGAGTCTTCTAGGGAAAAGTCTGGTAGAGATGGAGATGATTTACAGTATTCAAAGAATAGTATTCAAAGAAAAGTATCTAGAAGAGTGATGTGGAGAGAAAACTTGGTGACTTAATACAAGTTAGAGGAGAAGATTTTTTTTAAAGGAGTCAAGGATCATTCCTAAATGTATAAGTTTTTGGTCAGCCAGATGGATAATGATGCCATATTTTGAAATTGTGAAATTTGAAGTCTTTATAAAATAGCTGGGTGGCCACTGGGTTTATGAATATGAGGCTTAGGTGAGAGACCTGTGTTGATTAAATTGATGTAGAAGAGGATATCATTTTGAGTTGATTAGGAGAACTTCTTCCTTTGTCAAAATATAAGTCAAGATTTACATGTATATGCAGGTACATATGAATTAATGTTTTGTAGTTAATGTGCTTCTCCCCACCCCCTTTTGTTTCTATGTTTTTAAATAGTTCTGGGTTATTTCCTCTTCTTGCAAATGCTGCCATGTCTGTGAAACCAACATTGCTAAGTTTGTATGAGATCTATTACCTGCCTTTGGGTAAAACACTGAAGCCTGGTCTACAAGGATTGCTGACTGGTATTCTGCCTGGCTTAGAAGAAGGATCAGAGTACTATGAGAGGTAAGATGATACTGTTATTAGTGCAACTAAGTAAGCAAAGTCATAGATTTGTCAGCAAGCATCCTTGGATCAATAATGTTTTAACATCACAAAAATTATTCTAAACACTTGACCTGAAGGTTTCTATAACAACTAAAAAAATATTGTAGTATGTATCTAATTTGTGTATTGCACTGAAAATATAGGTAGGTTATAAGAACACAAACTTGGGAGGTAGATGCACTGGGTTCAAATCCTGGCTCAACAGACACTAGACAGCTTAGACAAGCTTTTCAACATTTCAGAACTTTATTCAGTTTCTTCATCTCTAAAACAAACAGCACTTATTCCATTCTGTT
The DNA here is from genome assembly GCF_020171115.1 of Neogale vison. NCBI lineage: Eukaryota > Metazoa > Chordata > Mammalia > Carnivora > Mustelidae > Neogale > Neogale vison. The sequence goes on along the minus strand of NC_058091.1, from coordinate 46,357,931 downwards.
ACTGTAATAATGAAATCACTTAGTCAAGTCCTAGCACATACAAGTTACTCAAAAAATTGCAACCCATAATTTAAAATAATCAATATGTTGGAACTTAAATTAATAAAAGAATGGGAAATTGGACCATATTTTAACAGTTTTTAAGTTATTAGTGATGGAAAAGAGCCTAACACCAAGTACAGGGCCGTTTTACTAGCTGTGACATGATGCTCTTGATATTTTAACTTCTTAAAGAAAATGAATTAATCTATTTTGGAGCCTATTCCTGCTTCTGAGGAAGTTTATAGTTATAGACAGTGCATGATGGCATTAACTATCTTTAGTAGCTTGTTACTAATATTCTTCCCAAAAAGGAAATTTTGAGTTGAGGTGGCAAAAACAGAAAATGCCAAGCTTATTTTATGAGTACACTTAATGATTTTGATTTAAATAATTTATTCTGGTGTATTGACCAGCTACTCTTTTATTTTGGTTCATATGTTTCTATAATGCGATAAGAATCTAATCCTGAAAATACTGGATTACCTTCCTAAACTACTTGGAGAAAATAAAATTTATGTCTAAAAACATCATTTTCTTTTGTCAACTTTTTTACTCGCTTACAATTTTAGAAACATATGATGTAATTTCGTTTAATGTATAGCTGAGTTTTGTTTCTAATTGTTATATTCTGGGGAAACACTTTATAAGTCTGTTAGTCACAATTAAAAATTTAACATAATGATTTTTATGAGTGTGGTATCTTTGATTTGTCTCGTTATGTGTCTTGGTCCGTTTGAGCTGCTATAACAAAATACTTCAGATTGGGTAACTTATAAACAACTAATTTGTCACAGTTCTGAAGGCTGGAAGTCCAGTATCAGTATGAGCAAGGTCATGTTCTGGTGACGCCCTCTTCCTGGTTCATAACTAGAGCCTCCTCCCTGGTCCTCACACAGTGGAAGGGACTATGGAGTTCTGTGGGATTTCTTTCATAAGAGCACTAATTTCATTCATGTGATTTCCACCCTCAGGATTTAAGCACCTCTCAAAGGCTCTGCCTCGCCTGGTATCATTTTGGGAAGATAAGGTTTTAACATGATTTTTGAGGAGACATAAATATTCAGACTATAGCATTATGTTTTAGCAGTTATTCCACACAAATTATAATAAAGGGATTTATAACCATGTTCTTTTAATCCAAAGATAAATTAAGGCCATGAGGGAGTATAGTGTTGGGTTAAATCACATAGCAAGTCAATAGACAAATGGATAAGGAAGATGTGGTCCATATGCACTATGGAGTATTATGCCCCCATCAGAGAGGATGAATACCCAACTTTTGTAGCAACCTGGACGGGACTGGAAGAGATTATGTTGAGGGAAACAAGTCAAGCAGAGAGAGTCGATTATCATATGGTTTCACTTATTTGCGGAGCATAACAAATAACATGGAGGACATGGGGAGATGGAGAGGAGAAGGGACTTGAGGGAAACTGGAAGGGGAGGTGAACCATGAGAGACTATGGACTCTGAAAAACAACCTGAGGGTTTGGGGAGCCAGGTGGTGGGTATTAAGGAGGGCACGTATGGCATGGAGCACTGGGTGTGGTGCAAAAACAATGAATACTGTTATGCTGAAAAGAAATTTAAAAATAAATAAATAAATAAATCACATAGCAAGTAAACAGTAAAATGCATCATCAGATTCTTTTGATTCTGACTACTATATTACAATATAATAAATTTTTAGGTATTATGTTATTCTCTGCTTGAAACAAATCAAAAGTAATTTATTTTTAAATATAGTCCCTAATAAAGCAATAATGCATCTTTGATTTTGTTACAGGTCTGATTAAAGTTTTATGAATTGCAGGATGTGAGGGCAATCTTGGTGTGACATCTGTCACCCCATGGATCACTAGGGTTGATTCAACTGACCTGGCTGGCTAGGCAGGTGTCCTCTTCTTCCTTCACTGTTCCATGTGTGTCCCTCCTGAAGCTGTGTGCTTGTTCAAAGCGGACAGCCTTCCACAATAGAGGCGGGCCATTCTTTAGTCAAGGCTATACGGGTAGCTGTGCTCCCCTGCAAGAATCTCCAGCAAACTTTCAAAGTTATTGTGAATTATATAATATGATTTCAAAGAGAAGGAAACAGTTGGAAAACGTCCTTTCAGAATTCATAGGGGGAGCACCTGGGTGGCTCATTTGGTTAAGCATCTGACTCTTGATCTCAGCTCAGGTCTTGATCTCAGATGGGTCATGAGGTCAAGCCCCATGTTGAGCTCCACACTGGGTGTAGAGCCTACTTTAAAAACAAAAAAATTCATAGAAATTCAACAGAAAATATATTCTGCTACAGGATTACTATTAACTAAGATGTATAGGACTGAAGATTCATTTTACAGATCAGGACATGGAACTGGAGAAAGATGAAGTGACTTCTCCATAGTAAGTAAATGGGAGAGCCAGGACTGAAATCCAGTCCTCTTGGAGAATGCAATTTTAGTCTATCACAGTTGTGTCCAGCGCAAAGCATGGAACAATAGTGTGAATGCTCTCATACATTCCGGAGGAGAATAATTTCCTTTTAGCAACATGAAACTAAATGCTGTCTTCTTAAGCCACTTTGTTTTGTCCCTCAGAACAAACACCTTGTTGGAAAAGGTTGCTGCTGCAGTGGACCAGTCAGCCTTCTACAGTGCCCTCTGGGGTAGTCTCCTTACCAGTCCTGCTGTACGGTTACCAGGAATCACATATGTCCTCGCCCATTTGAACAGGAAGCTTTCCATGGAAGATCAACTTTATATAATCGGCAGTGATATTGAACTAATGGTATGTCTATGTATGATTGCTCACATAACCTACTCCTTCAGAGCCGGGCACACTGTTCCAGACAGATGGTGAGAATTGTGCCACAACCAGAGTTCCTGTTTCCATGGAACTTGCATTTTTCATCAAGGAAACTTAAAGACCAAATTAGTCACTAAGTGTTGTTTTTAAAAGTGTCAAAAATTTTTTTTCATGGAAAAGGAATTATAGATTATATGTTGTCTTCAGCTGTTATTCAAGCAAATAAATGGTCTTTATTGCCATCTTGCTAACTGATCAGACCTCTGTTAACATAGCCACATTAATTATATCATTCCAAAGGAGACATTTTCAGTCATAGCTTCCATTATAGGAAAGATGGATTTTCAACAAAGTGACAGCCAAATTCATTTTTGAATTTGTACAAGAAGATACAGAACCAAAGGAGATGGTGAAAGATAGTACCCAAAAAAACACATTGATTGCTTATACTTTTTAATTTCTAGATTAAGAACAGAAGGAAACCATTTCTCTCTCTAGAGTGCTATACTATGAAAATTAGCAAGGAGTAAAAAACAAACCCTCAAAGGGCACTATGAAAAGTTTTTTTTTTAATTATGGTTAATCATCCTGTACTTTTTTCCTATATGATTATAAAATGACCAAGATTTTTATGCAGATTTATGGTCACATGTATTAAACTCTAATTAACATACATGGAAAATAACAACTTGTGTGTACAGTTTATGAATTTGGATAAAGCCTACAGCCAAGTAACCAATACTACAATCAAAATAAAGACTATTCATATCACTCCAAAAAGTTCTTCTGGGCCCCTTTGTAGTTATTTCTCTTCTCCTATACTCCCAGGCCCTTGCAAATACTGGTCTGATACCAGTTCTGTAGTTGTACTTCTTCTAGAATACTATATAAATGAAATCATACAGTATCATCCATTAAGTCTGGTTTCTTTTGCTTTGTAGAACACATTGGAGATTCATCCATGTATTTATGCGTATCAGTGGTGTGTTCCTTTGCATTGCTGTGCAGTATCAAGTTGCATGAATGTACTGCAATTTGTTTATTCATTCACCAGTTAATGAACGTTTGTTTCTCGTTTGGGCAATAATGAATAAAGCTGCTGTAAACAGTTGCATACAGTTATTTGTGGAGACCTATGTTTTTATTTCTTAAGGAAATGCCTAGGAATGGGATTCTTGGTTCACTTGGTAAAGATACATTTTTTAAATAACAACTTTATTGAGGTACAGTTTACATACCACAATGTTTATCCTTTGGAATTATATAATTCAGTGGTTTTTAGTATATTCACAAAGTTGTGCAGATATCACTATCTAATTTTTAGAACATTTCCATCACCTCAAAAAGAAACCCCTTAGTCATTAATCACACCATGTTTTTCCCTCACTCTTGCCCCTGGCAACCACTAATCTTTCTGTTCCTATATATTTGTCTATTCTGAACATTTCATACAAATGCAGTTATATAATATATAGCCTTTTATGAATGACTTCTTTCACTTATCAATATTTTTAATATTCACCCATGTTGAGCTGGTATTAATACGTAATTCCTTTTTATGGTTGAATAATAGTGCATTGTGTGGATAATACCACATTTTATTTATCTGTCCATCAGATAATTTTTTTGGCTATTATCAGTAATGCTGTGAACATTGACATGTAAGTTAATAGATACCTTAGCAGGTGTAAAATATTATTGTTTCGATTTGCACTTCCCTAATGACTAATGATATTGAACATATTTTCTTATGGTTATTGTCATTTTTAAATCTTCTTTGGAGAAGTATCTCCTCAAATTCTTTGCCTGTTACTTAAGTTAAGTTATTTCGCTTTTTGTTGTTGAGTTGTAGTTCTTTATATATTCTGGATGTTATATGTTTATATATATGATTTAAAACCATTTTTGCCCGTGCTATGGACTTGTCTTCTTCTTTCTTAATACTGTCCTTTGAAGCAGGAAAATTTTTATTTTGATAAAGTCCAGTTTATCTGCTTTATCTTTCGGCATTTGTGCTTTTGGTATTAGATATTTTCTAAGAAATTTTATCTAATCCAAGATCACAGTTAATCCTGAATCAACTTTTAGTGTATATTTAAGTTTATAGGAAACCACCAAACTATTTTCTGAAATGACTATACCATTTTTATGCAGATTTTAAAATTTATTGTTACATTTCCTTTTAATAACTTAATGGAAATTTTAAGCAAGTCACTTTTTTATTTCTTTAAAAAACAAATGACATAATTGGAAAACTATTTGTAATACATCACAGAGGACTATCCTTCATATTATTCAGAGAGCTACTATAAATAAGTAGGCAAATATTAATAAGTATAAAAATGGATTTGAACAGATAACCTAAAGGAAATAAAACTAAGTCAAACATATGAAAAGACTCTCAACATTACTTATGATAGAAATAAAAATATAACTACACTGGGATGCCAACTTTCATATATCAGATTGGCAAAAATGAAAAAAAACCATACATGGGTAAACATGGAAATATAAAAAATTGTCACACAAAGTTGGTGGGAATATAAATATATATATAACCTTAATGAAATGCATTGCATTATTTATATTGCAAATACATATACCCCAGGACCCAGCAGTTCTATTTCAAGGGATTTATCCTATAAGAGTACTTGTACATCTTAATATTGCAGCATTATTTACAATAGCAAATATTTACAAACAGCATAAATATCTTTCATCAGAAGCCTGTTAAAAAATTAGGATTCATCTATGAAATAGAGTATTTCTTTAGCCATAAAAAAAATAATGAAGCTCTGTATATAGTGTTAAGGAAAGATCTCCAAGATCTGTTATTAAAAGAAAAAGGCAAAATTTGGGATATATGCATGTGTGTTTTTATTTACTTATATTCGTAGGAAATATTCACTGGTTATACTGGCTCATGCAAAAAAGGAAATTGAGTGGTTGGGAGACAAGTGTGGGAGAGAACTTTTTGCTGTATATACTCTTGTATAACTTAATTTTTTTAAACCATCGTAATATATTTACCTATTCCAAATACTGTAAATACATTTAACCAGTGATAAGAAATTAAGAAGGTTGGAGAAAATGAAGTGTTCCACTTGCATGGTAAATCTTTCCCAATGTAACAGGCAATAGATACTAAAGGCTCTCTTATTTCAGGTAGAAGCAGTAAGTACTTCAGTGCAGGACTCAAGTGTGCTTGTACAAAGAAGCACGCTGGACCTCATACTCTTCTGTTTTCCATTCCACATGAGTCAGGTAAAACATTAATAATAATATAAGGAATTAATAATAATATAAGGAATATATATAAGGAATAATATAAGGAATTCTCTGGAAAATCATAGGTTCCTGATGTGTAGTTATTTTTTAAGTTGGATTTAAGTTGAATTCTTCTGTTTTATGAATGAGTAAGTGCAATACATACTACATACAATACATGCAGAGCTTGAACTCATAACTCTAAGATCAAGACCCATAGTGAGATCAAGAGATGAACACTTAACCAACTGAACCAGGTGCCCCCAACAGTTCCTTTTTTAAGGAGTAGAATTTGTGGAAACTTTGGGGGGTGGGGAGAAGTTTATTGATTTGCATAAGGATATGGAAATTGAAATAGATTATTTCATACCTTTAAAAAGAGTTCTAACCTATAAGAAACAAGAGATAATCATTGCTAGCTCTGAGTGAGGCAGGACTCTGAGACCTAGGCCTTCTGCTCAGCTGTTATGTCTGTCCTGATGTAACTTACCTTTTCTTGGTTTGGCGATTTGGTGATGTATGTCAAACTCTTAGCAGAGTTGGCTGTTTGAAAGCCAAATATTCAGTCACTGTGACATTCTCTAGTACTTTTATTACAAATGAGAACAGTTAACAAATCATGAGTGAAGTGTTTCATTGGTGAAAATGTAATCAATGTCTTCATTTTTAACCCACTGAGCCACCCAGGCACCCCTCAATGTCTTCATTTTTAAAGAGGTAGTCTGAATTCTTTATAGAGTTCTAAACTTTGATGAGTTATGTAGAACACCAATATGTGAACATTCAGAATGGAAGAACAAAAGTAATAAGATGGAAAATTTCTACCTTGGAAAAGGATGTTTATTTCTAAAAAGTCATTAGCAGAAAAGACTATTATTTGAGGGTTTGTAAGAACTATGGTTAGTAGATAAATAGTGAATTTTCATGATCTGTCATGCTCACATTTTTCTTTATTACTTTATTCAGTTTGAAATTGAATTACTAATAATTGAAGAATTTCACACTTCATTGCCTATTGTCCCTAATTGGAACATAAACTGTCTGCTTTGCTGTTTTTGAGATTTTCCACTCTTAAACTAGAGGCTTTTATTCTATCTCTGGCTTTTCACAAACACCTGCTGGGACATCAGCATAGTCTAAATTTATCAGTACAAGGGTGTGCAAACAGCTCATCAGGTAGTAATGAGTTCGACTTTTTTAAAGATTCATAAAAAAAAGCAAAGAAGAATATGCTAAAGTAATGTATATGGCAAAAAAGCCTAAAATATTTATTACATGGGTCTTTATTGAAAAAAAATGTATTGACCTTTACTCTTAAGCTTTCCCATTGTTTTCTTCCCTTCTAAGCATTCAGCATTATTAGTCCTTCAGTATACTGATAGGTGACTCAGCAAGATCTGAGGGATTAAGTCATGGTAGATTTAAATTGAGAAGAATTTAGTTTGTAATCTCATTAGACCAGTGTTTCTCAACCTTTTGTTTAGCTGAATTTTCTTTGGTACTTTTTTAATATACCAGCCAAGAAGATTTCTTAAGCCTTATCTTTTATAATTTGTATAATAAAACCAATAACTGTTTAATTTTTTTTTAAATAGGTACCCTACCCAGACCCAGTTACATCTATCCCCTATTACTCTACTGGATTTTTAGGTTACTGAGAATAGGGATGAAGACAAATCATCTTTGTTCCCCACATTTTCTCTTTTCATATCTTTCATATATAATAAATTTTAAGCAAATATTGATTGTAATCATAACTTAAGAGAGCCTTCATTACATTGTCCCAAAAGTGATTGCTGTTAATAGCTTCAGCAGTTAATGGGTTCCTAGAATCTCTCTACTTATTTCATGGAAAGTTGGCCCAATCTCTAATAATAATTCCATATTAGGAATGTGTGGTAATGTCAACAGTAATCAAGAAGTGACTTCTTACTTTCTTAAGAGTAGTTTGGGAGAGGGGAAGTGCATGGGTGACTCATTCAGTTAAGCAACTGACTCAATTTCAGCTCAGGTCATGGTATCAGGGTCCCGAGATGCAGCCTGTATCAATCTCCACACTCAGCAGGGAGTCTGCTTCTCTTCCTCTTTCTCTCTGCCCCTGCCCTCTCCCCACACGCTCACATTCTCTAAAATAAATAATTTTTTTTTAAAGAGAAATTTTGTTTTTGCTTTCAAAATGTGATTTGAAGACATTAGTATTTTTTAAGAAAAAAAATTTTTTAATTTATTTGAGATTGGGAGAGGGAGAGCAAGCACATGTGCAGAGGGGAAGGGAGAGGAAGAGGAGGAGACTCCCTGCTGAGTATGGAGCCATACAGGCGCTTGATCCCACAACCTTAAGATTGTGACCTGAGCCAAAATCAAGAGTCCAACACTTGAAAAAAAAGAAAGAAAGAAAGAAAGAAAAAAAGAGAGAGTCCAGGGACGCCTGGGTGGCTCAGTTGGTTGGACGACTGCCTTCGGCTCAGGGCGTGATCCTGGAGTCCCGGGATTGAGTCCCGCATCAGGCTCCCAGCTCCATGGGGAGTCTGCTTCGCTCTCTGACCTTCTCCTCGCTCGTGCTCTCTCTCACTGTCTCTCTCTCTCAAATAAATAAATAAAATCTTTAAAAAAAAAAAAAGAGAGAGAGTCCAATGCTTGACCAACTGAACTACTCAGGCACCCCAAGACATTCATACTTTTCAGGATTTGTGAAAATATCTGTAATCTTCATATCTGATGTTAGATCAGCAGTTCTCAACTGCTTTAGTTTTAGAACCCTATTACACTCTTTAAAAATATTGAGGATCCTGGGGTGCCTGGGTGACTGAACTGGTGAAGCATCTGCCTTTGGCTCAGGACATGATCTCAGGGTCCTGGAATCACGCCTCATGTCCAACTCCTCCCCCCTGCTCGTATGCTCTCTCTCACTCTCTGCCTCTCAAATAAATAAAATTGATGATCCTGGGGCACCTGGGTGGCTCAGTTGATTAAGTGTCTGACTCTTGATTTTGGCTCAAAGAGTGATCTCAGGGTCTCAAGTCCTGGGATGAAGCCCCACTTTGGGCTCCCCACTGAGTGGGAAGTCTGCTTGAGGATTCTCTCTCTCCTTTGGGCTGTTCCTTCCCCTGCTCATATGCTTGCTTGCACATGTGTGCCTGCTCGCTCGCTCTCTCTATAAAATAAATAAGTCTTGAAAAAGAATATTGAGGATCCTAAAAAAATTCTTTTGCTGATGTAGGTTATATCTGTTTATATCATTAGAAATTAAAACTGAGAGATTTTTAAATATTTACTAATTCATTTAAATACAACAGGTAACAGATGACTCAGTCAGTTGGGCATCTGCCTTCAGCTCAGGTCATGATTTGGGGGACCTGGGCATCAGTCCCAAGTTGGTCTGTTTGCTAGGTGGGGAGTCTGCTTCTCCTTCTGTGCTCTCTCTTTTTCAAATTAATAGGTGAAATCTTTAAATAAATAGAAATAAAGATAACAGTAACAAAGTTATCATGTTTGTCTAGATAACATTTTATAAAGTAACTCTGCCAACAAATTTAAAAAATTGGTGAATAGAGAGAGTAGCATTGTTTTATTTTTCCACAAATTAATATCTGGTCTAATAGTACAGAGCAGAATCTGCTTCTGTGATCAGTCTTGTGATTTTTTCTTTCGGTTTAAATATATGGAAAAAAATCTGCTCTCACTGATACATAATTGGAAGAGAGGAATGTTTCAGCAGTCTTTTGTTGTTGTTGTTGTTGTTAAAACAGCATATTCTATACTATGCCAAAACTCAGTAAGCTGTAGTTCTAAGAAAATTAATTGCAATATGGAATCTGAAACCAAATCAGTGAACTTTTCATATTCTGTTTCATGAAAATCTGCTGATCTGTCTTGTACTTTGAATACATCTTTTACCCAAATAAGGTTTTGTTTCTTTGCTGGGCATGGGGTGGGGCTTGAACTCAGGACCCTGAGATCAAGAGCTTAGCTGAGGTTAGGAGTTAGTCGCTCCACCAACTGAGCCACCCAGGCACCCTCAGACACGCTTTTGTAACATCATGATTGGTTATTTGGAAATGCTACTTCAGTGAATTATGCAAATCTTCCAGAGATTAACACAATAACAGACTATCACATTGCTTACTACTACCACCAATCTCATGGGCAAAGTTTTTTAGGTATTGGGAAGCTTTCAAGCTTATTTAATTTAATTCAATATGTACTATTTCAAGCCAAATACAGATTTTCTAAAATTCTAATTTTCTTGGGGTGCCTTGCTGGCTCAGTTGGTAAAGCATGTGACTCTTGATCTTAGGTTTAAGTTTGAGCCTCATGTTAGGTGTAGGGATTACTTAAAAATAAAATCTTGAAAATACTTCTAGTTTTCTCTTGGAAATTAGATGAAAAATGAAGCTCAAAATTTATTATCTGTAATGATGAGTATTAATTGTTTTTCTTGAACTGACAGTCTCACTTTATTTTTGAGAAAACACCTGCCATGTGTTCAAGCCTGAATAATTATAGTTTGTATCATCGGTTCCTCTTTCAGTTAAAAATGGTACAAAAATGGGTAGTACACCTCACAATTCAAACAGTTACACAGGTGCTCTTCCTCAAGATATCCGTCATGTAATGTCAAAGTGTTTTGTGTATACTCCCCATTTCATTCCACAATATTAAAAGACTTCTGTGCAGGGGCTAGTATTTAACAAAATAAACTTTTCTTCTGCTTTATTTACAACATTCCTAAGTGAAACTGACTTTTTTCCCTTTGTTTTTAAATTTACTGTAATTACATGAGAGTAAAAAATCCCCTGCCTCCAAGTACAGTAGATGCCACTGCTGTATTTCTTCTGTTCATGCTCAGGTGCTTGCAGGTTCACCCAGTATTCCTGGATCACAGCAAATGTCAGCACATCTCAGAGGGCAGATAGCATTGTGAAATTGTTAGGAATTTAGTTTTTACCTCCTGTAAGGGTTTTAGAACTCCCCAGAAGTTCAGGAACCACACTTCGCTTAGAATTGCTTAGATTAATAAAACTCAGATGAGTGACCACTTTTTCAGCTATTGATGATCTGTGTTCTGTAACATCTCCGTTAAATTTCTAAGATTCCATTAAAACAAATAAGCTGAGTGAATCCTTTTCCACTACTGTCAAGGAGCATAGTACTGAAAAGTTGACAAGTCAGTGATTAATAAGTCTCTTCTCAAAAAAAAAAAAAGTCCATTCTCTATTCAGGTGAGTCACTAACCAGGTATTTGAATTTGGTTAAGTACTCAAGCCCCATGAGGCTCTGGTTTTTTATTCTAGAGTGATTTTTAGACTAGTTGATTTTCACATTACCTTCTAATGTTCAGGTTCCAAGATTCTGTTCTAAAGTGATTATCTAGTAATATTCTTAAAATTAATAGCTATTTAATTAGCTGCCTTCCTTTTATTTTTCTTTTAACTTCACCTCTTTTAGCTAAAACCAGACCTTCATTAGGAAATCATTTTTTGAACATCTAATAAGGCTGTTAGGAAAAGAAAAAAATGAGTTTTCTCTTTAGAAGATCTGGAGTAAAATTTAAAAAATAAGATGTGTTAAAGGTGGATGTGGGTACAAAAGCATTCATTATATATATTTTTTTATTTTTCTATATGTTTGAAAGACTACCACATAAAAAATGTTTAAAAGGTTAGGAAATGAAAGACTTGGAATTGATGAAGATAGTGAGCTTCTAACGTAATTACTGGCAGTTGACACCAGTATGAATGTGAAAGACTGATTTTCTTGAATCTGTTCTATTTTGCTCCATTTTTGTTTGATTGTTTTATGTCAGATCTTGCTAATGTTGGATAGGATAAAGAACTTTAAACTGGAGATTAGAATAATTGAATTATGCAACTAAATAGCTGTGCTACCTTTTCTTACTGATTTGTAAAATCAGTAATTTTTCCTGATCCGTAAAATGGAAGTAATCATTCCTGTGTTTGAACAGTCAGATCAGTCCTATATGAAACTATCTCCCAAGCCCTAATATTCTGAGTATATTGCAAAGTGAGATTGTTTTAAAGGGTAAAGAAAGGAATGTGTTTTTGTATATGATTAAGTACAACCACATTTCTAATTTTTTCAGGCCACTCGACCAGATATGATCAGGATCTTGTCAGCAGCCCTTCATGTAGTACTGAGGAGGGATATGTCCCTGAACCGGAGACTTTATGCATGGCTTCTTGGTAGGTGTTTGATGTGTATGGTCTTAGCTGAGGAAAAACAGAGGGAAATTTGCCATACATAAGTATTATCAAGCTGTGTGTATGTCCTAAATGAAGAAATTCGTAGTCTGCCTAAATAGACAATAAAAATATAAATAGTGTGTTATATGAAGAAATTTCAAAATCTTCTAAACAATTAGAGGCTATTTTAAACCATAAGTCATGTTTCCTTTGACAAGATTTTTCTCTTACAAATTGAGGCTGTTATACTGTGAGTATATAGGCAAAGAAAGATAAATTAATAACTGAAATAATAACATAATTTCCAAGACTTTGAAGTCATCAGAGGAATCAGAACAATTACTATTACCCTGCACATGGTTCCTTACCTGTCTCACACTCAAGCAGTAAGTTCCTTGTTCTTCATACTTTCTGTGAGTGTTTGGCCTGTCTTCACAACTCCTTACTGCCCAGAGTGAAAAGCTACAATGTAATTTTTCTTGGATTTTCTGAATCTTCACTCTTCGTAAGATTGAAAAAAAAAATAGAGGATAATGCTAGAAGAATACTATGATACTTATGTATTGAATTGATTTCCCTTTATTAAACTATCTAAAATGATCTCTCTTGCTGACATTGATTGGGCTACTAATTGGTAAGTGTTTGGTGCTGTTTTTGAGAAATTTGCTGTTTTGGTATTTAATGAACAACAGTTTTGAGAATTCCATTTTAATTTTTTGTGCTGTTTGTTTCCATGGAGGTTTTGATAACAACGGTGCTATCATAGGACCCAGAAGCACAAGACACAGTAATCCCGAAGAACATGCCACTTATTATTTCACTACCTTTTCAAAAGAATTGTTGGTCCAGGTAATGAATGCTTTCACTTTATTTTTTGGTTACCCCTTGATCAATGGAGTTACTCAGCAAATCTAAGAAACGGTCCTGCCTGAATTAGTTCATCATTGAGGGGTGGAGACAAGACTCACAAATATCCTAAGAATGACTGTAACTGTAAATGATTACAGTAAAATGAGTAAGTAATCTTAAGATAGACTCTGTAAGTTCAGAAATTTTTTCTTAACTTTGTTCTCATGACTTTATTAATACATAGTTTCATCTTCTCACCTGTCTGCCCTATGAATTGGAGCTCTTCCAAAAATGAGCTAGGACCTGTGTTATTTTTCCTCTGAAGTCTCATGGAAATTTGGGTTGCAAGAGGAATCTAAATGTGGTAAAACTACTATTGTAATGGGAAGCTTAAAATGAGCCATAGTTTTCTTTTATTTTTACTTTAATTATGAGATATTCAAGATAACTTAAAACAAACAGAAAATAAATGGTATTTGAAGCATTTTTAAATGAGTGAGGTTTTAAGACTATAGCTTTGAGTTACCAGTGGGAAGACAATTGCATAGTAGCAGACACTGTCATGGTTCTGTGGCATACTTTGGGGCCTGTTGATGATATTAAATAGAAACTTTTTAATCTTTTAGGTGAAAAGTCAAAATAACTCATAAATTTATTTTTTTAGATTTTTTAATTTAACTTTTCCACTTTTTTTCTAGAGAAAATGTAAGCACTCTTTTTTTCCCTCAAGACAATTGAATATTAACTTTTTTTTCCCCCCTTGGCAGGGGAAAAAGCTAACTTCAATGAGAGAACTTCAGAAAAGCAGTAGATGTAAATCTCCATTATGGTCATACTTAAATTATTTCTTAAGAAGACGTCTTTGCATCTGTTTATTTAAATGACTAATATACTTTTTCTTTTTTAAAGGCAATGGTGGGGATCTTACAAGTGAATGGATTTGGAGAAGAGAGCACTTTAATGCAGGATCTAAAACCTTTTCGTATTTTAATCAGTTTACTTGACAAACCTGAGCTAGGTAATACATACCGTCCTAGGGCAAAAGATCATTTGTGGTTGTTTTGTACTGTTTCATAATAAAAATAAGACAAAGTCATTACATAGAGAAATTTCTATATTTTGAGGTGGCTTTCAAATACAAGTTCTCAACAATTTCTTACCTCAAATTTACTGTAGAACATTAAGAGATACAGATGTATACATCCAAGCCATATGTTCTCATATTTTATCCTATGCTATGTATGTACTATATATATACTATATATATTTTACCTTGTACTCTATATGTAATGGAGGAGTCATCTTAAAGATACTATCTAAGCTCTTCTTAATCCTGATTAAGTTACTGAAGCATTTATGATTTGTCATGACTGTGTCTTAGAGTTCACAAAATTCAAGGACTAGACAGACATATCTGGGTTCTGTCCCTCAGCTTGATTCCCCACATCCCCCTTGTTTTGTGTGTTTTCCCTGTCTTTTTTTGTATATTTCCCAGATATTAGATATCTCTATTGGGAAGTTCGTTATGGCACGTGAGAGAGAAATTAAGAAAACCCAAAAATATTAGAAACAATAAAGTGAAATAATAAAGTATGTAATTTTATTAAGTTACATGCAAGTGTTTTAGCAAATATTCATGTCTTCTCACTAATTCTTAAAATATAAATGAAGAAATTTAAATATAAAAATAATTTGAGTTGCATTGTTGGCTTTGAGAATTTATTTTAGCTATTGTGAGTTAATAGATGAAGTCCAGAAGTTTTTTTAAGGAGATTAGCATCTGTTGTAGCAAAATTTGCCTTGTGCATTTTTGTATCATTTAAAATAACATTAGTACTAATATAAGTATTTATTGAATACTCACTATATTCTGGGAACTATGCTTCTCACCTTACAAATATTTTTTCCCAATCCTGTAACAACCCTGTAAGTTTGGTATTATCTTCATTCTAGATGAGGAAACCAGAGCTCAGAGAAGTTAAATAACTTTTCCAAAGATATTGCTATTAACTGCCAAAACATACTTCCTTGATTTTGTAATTTTTGTTATGTCAGCCTATTGGTAAGCAAACATTTGTTCAGCTCAAAATGCAAAGTTCAGTATAGCTTCCAGAAAAAAAAAATTTTTTTTTCAAAATACTAATTTTAAAGCATCCTGTGATCAGGCCAATTTGTAAATAATCCTGATTTGTCAATGCTAATTAATTATTGTACTTAATATGTATATTAATTTTAGGACCTGTAATCCTGGAAGATGTCCTAATTGAAGTATTTAGAACATTATATTCTCAGTGCAAAGCAGAATTGGATCTTCAAATGGAGCCACCCTTCAGCAAGGATCATACTCAGTTAAGCAGGTGGATTACCAGAAACCTAAGCATGATATGTTCTCGCTTATTAATATTCATGAAGTAGACACTACTCTATGAAATTTTTGTTCTGAATGATTACATCTGATTTTAAATATGACTGTATTTGGCAGTGTGAACTCTCATAATTAACTGCACTGATCTTTCAAACAGGCATTTTACAGCCTGGCTACTATACAGTGGAACTACCACATTCCAGGGTTGGTTCTCAGTCTGTCTCGTTAGAATACTGAAGTTTAGCAATTAATGTGAAGATATAGATTCCAGGCAAATTATTCACACTTTCCAAACTCAGAAGTGATTAACTGCCACATGTCAGTTGGGGATGAAAATTGTACCGTGCTTGGTTGTTTGCATGGGGTTATGCGTCTTGGTTACTTGACCACTCAGGAGACCGAATTATAGTTCAGAAGAAGATTGACCATAGAGTTAAATGAGTCAAAGGGCACCAGCTGTTCTTTCAACAGGTTTTTGTTTTTTTTTTCCAAATTATGGTTATTTCTTCTTACAGGTATATATATATATATATATATGTATGTATTTTTTAATCCCTGGGGAAAGTCATGTAATTTTAGTATATGCTTTTCTCCAAGTCAGTGGTAGATTCATGTTGACATGGTCTTACTTTTTCATTTCTTCTCTACTTTCAGCAGCCTGCCTGTCTTCCAGTCTCATCTATCATTATGACAAAGGTTTCAAGACTAGTTACTTTAAAAAAAAAAAAAAAGACTATAGTTACTTTTACTGAATTTGCATTCCATTTGTGTCTCCTTCGTGGGCTTTGGAGATAACCTGGGCTTTCCTAAAACACAGTTTTACATATTAAAACATTTTTAGACAGTTTTTGATTTCTGATAAATATTCCTGTAATTTTTGTTTGAGAAGTTAATATTGACTACCTTGGTACTTGATTTCATTCTGTATTCTGGCTGATAATCTGTATTGCCCTATAGAATATTTAGTTAGTCTTTCATGCTATAATATGCTAGCTGTATTGATAGTACCTCACTATATATAAAAACAACTGTTGTAATTGTTAGTACGGTTGGCAGGAGATGGTAGGTAGGTGGGTGCTTTATACTCCAGAGGTTCCCCACTTGAAATAAGTTATTTTTCTCTGATGGAATTTCAGTAATCTTTTAATTTCAATAATCAGCAATTTATAGTATTGTTTTTCAGCTAAGAATAATGATTTTCAAGGGAAACAAAAGAATGTAATGCCAAATTAACAGGCACTCAAAGTTCAAAAATAACTTGCTCTTTTTTGGCTGAAAGCACAGATATTTTTTCTTATAGGCTAATTTCTGATCTTGATCATACATTTGAGTTATGAAAACCTGAATTTGGAATAGTAACTACACACAAAGTGATAAAATGTCAATGTATAAAAATTACTTGTGGCCATTTTTTCACTAGCAAGTGTTCTAGCAGCTGCCTAGGAATATGTACTACCCTAACAACATTGCACTCAAATTTAATTCTGAAAAAAAATGAATGTTAGTATTTCTTAGTTTTTGTTTCTCTTTTTCTTTTTTAGTAAATTAAGGGAAAATAAGAAAACAGCAGAGCTGATTAAAACTGCCAACCTTCTCTTTAATTCCTTTGAGCCTTATTATATGTGGGATTACGTTGCACGTTGGTTTGAAGAATGTTGTAGGTATGTCAAACTGTTCTATTTGTTTTAATTTAATAGCATCTAAAGTCGATTTTTTTAAGTTCAGTCTAATGAAAAGAATGTTCTTTTATTTTATATATATATATTAAATATGTTAGATAGATAGATAGATAGATGTATAGATTTTTTTTTTTTACTGCTACTGACAACTGTTAATTATTTAATAACCATAATCTGGCTCAGTCATGTCAGTCTAGAACGTAGAATTATTGATCGTATAATCTTAGAATCGAAAAGTTTAGAAAACAAGTTATTTAGTTACCAGCATAAATGATAGATTTTCCCTCTCCAATCTATAATAATCTGGTTTTTCTTCATTGTAAAGAAAATAACAAAATTTGTGGCTGCTACCTCAGCACACTTTACAAAAATGATTCCCACTTTTAATAACAAATTCCTTGGTCATTCTTGTGTTTTTAAAATCTTGGAACTAGCCCATTTTGTCACTGTTGAGTGATAAATGCCCTCTACCTCTTAGGGCATAAGGTTTAAAAACTTCGAAAACCCAAGAATACTGGTGAACCTGAGTGGAATCTCTGGATTCTAGACCAAATCCTCTCAGAACCAGATTAACCTCTCAAGCCTTGGGAGCATGTAGTCAAGAGTAAGCATGTGCAATCTTGGAATTAGAAGTCTTTTAAAAATACAAAACAGTAATCCCTATGATGGTTTAGAAAGTTGTTTGCTTACTCATTCACAGATAATGAGCACCTTGGAATACAGACAGTCCGAGTCTTTCAGAGACCTTACAGTGGGAACAAGTAAAACATGCACATGCTTATTCCTAGTATTAAATTAAAAATTACCTTGGGGCACCTGGGTGGCTCAGTTGGTTAAGCCTTTGGCTCAGATCATGATCCCAGGGTCCTAGGGTTAAGCCCTCTCATGTCTTCAGACCCCTTGATTATCAGGGAGCCTGCTTCTCCCTCTTTCTCTGTATCTCCCCCCTCCACCCCCTTTGTGTTTTCTTTCTTCCTCTCTCTCTCTCTTAAATAAATAAATAATCTCTTTTTAAAAAGTTATAGATTCCTTAATAGATTAAAATGTGGTAGCAATATTGAGGAAATTATGAATATCTTTTTGCCACCCAGTCATGGCCTGGGTTTCCACCTTCATTTCTACATTCACAAAGACTTACCTGCCTTTATTTACCTTCTGTACTATGCCCTGAACACACAGGGCCTGAGCTGTCACTCCTGTTGCTGAACCTTCACTTGTGTTATTTCTTCTAAAATATTCTTCCCCCATCTGGGAGGTCCTATAGGCAAGTGACCCACCTTTCAGTAACCTTCCATGACTCCCTCAAATCTCCCATCAGAATCAACTCCTACACTGCCAAATTGGTATATTTATTTATCTAGATGCTTATTATTTTTGCTGGTTAGGGACTCTGTCATATTCTTTGTATCTTCAGAGTGTAGGGCAATGTAATGTCTTATATAGAACTAATATGATTTAAAGTGATTGTTTGTTGGAGGAATGATCAGAAGAGGCTTCCTGGAGGAGATGTTTGATCTTAAACCATGAAGGATGGGTGCATTCTGGATTTGAGAGAATGGGGTTGAGGGAGGACAAGTTGGTACTTTTAAAAAAAGCCCTGAGGTTATCAATCAAGGAGCAAATAATCCATTTTAACTAGGAGATGATAAGTGTAGTGGGAGCAAGTCCAAAAAAGTGAGATCTACCCAGAACGCTTGGAAGTGCAAGATGGGGGTTCCAGGGAGTTTAAACCATTAGGAATCTTGCTTTGTAAATTTTCCACTTGGAGTTAAGTGTCCTGGGGAAAGGGAATATTCACAGGAATATCATTGTGTGTGTCCCAGTGTTGACTCTCATTAAAAAGAAATCACATATATATGATACGAATATTCATATCACTTGTACTTGATAAAGTGAATTTTGTCCTTTTAGGAGGACATTGCACGCCAGACTTCAGATTGGACCTGGAGATAGTAGTGAGTCATCTGAGTTACAGCTGACGAATTTCTGCTTACTGGTGGATTTTTTGTTGGATATAGTTTCTTTGGTAAGACCACCTTGGTTAGAAAAAAAAAAAGTATTGGGGAAATGTAATAACATAGTTCAGGTATTTCATGTTGGAGACAGACTTCATCTTTAAATAAATTTCATCTTTAAAGTTAAATTGATTTTTTTCCTTTGGCTTAGCTTTGTTTTTTCATAAATTTTTCCAAGTGCTTTGTCCTCTGACATATATAGGATACATAAATAAGTCTTATGTACTCCTTGGAATGTACTTCATAGCTGCTGTTATTGAAATCTTTAATGGTTAATATATAGTGGTCTAATGCTGCATTTATACTCATTAATAATTCTTTCTATTAAATGAAGACTGTTGGAAATCTTTTCTCCTTTTCTCTCCTCAATTCTTTGCTTTCTCATTTTGAAGCCTACTAGAAGTATGAGGGTGCTGTGTCAGGTATGACATTCGGCCTGTCTTTTGTCTTTAACTGATTGTATTCGCTTTTTTTATATTATAATTTCTGTAACATAGCAAATTAAACTGGGGTTATTTTATAATATATACCTTGAAGTACTTAAATTGAGAATTTGGCAACAAATTATTTAAGTCAGTAATAAAATGAGCATACAATGTTCATTAAGAGCATGATACGTATAAAATATTACAGATGAGTAAAATTATTTCTTTTGTTATATACATTAAAAATAAGTGAAGTAATAGAATTTGGGGTTTATACATTATACGAACTTTTGTCATTTCACTTTCCGTCATCAGGAGACTTATATTGAAATCCAGACAGAACATTTGCCCCAGTTGCTGCTCAGGATGATTTCTGCCCTGACAAGCCATCTCCAGACATTGCACTTAACTGAGCTCACAGATTCACTCAGGCTCTGCTCAAAGATCCTTAGCAAGGTTCAACCTCCACTCTTATCTGCCAGCACTGGAGGTGTGTTGCAATTTTCAAGTGGGCAGAGCAACTCAGTCAAAGAATGGGAAGACAAAAAGGTAAGGTGTGCTATTATTTTTCGGATTAGACCAATTATATTTCTTCAAAGCAGAATATTTTGTATATAGTCATTTAAACATTAGTGAATTTTTTCTAGATTCAAGTGTTGTGGTTCCAGAATTCCCTGTGCTTTCTATTCTTGGTAAATGTAATCAACCCAGAGAACATTTCTGGACTTTGATCCCGTTAAATGCCCCTGATATTTTAGAAATTAGCTTTAGCCACATCAGAGGCTTAATGCAGGTGCAGGGGCAGAGTTTAAGGAAGGAGCAAGCTGATCTGGTTCTGAGCAGCCTTGGGAAGTACAGCCTGACTTCCTGTCATCAAGGGGAGACACATTTCAAGGCTACAGATTATAACAATGCTCAGAGGTCTGGCAGTTTCCAGGAGAAACAGCCTGCCTCTTTCTTCCTTCCCTAGGTAATCGTAATAAGTCTAACTTACCCTACCATTCTCAGGTCTTTCATTTTTATATTATATTACCGTTTGACAATGTTTCCATAAAGATCATGGCAACGGATCCTCAAAATGCCTAGAGAGGTAGACAGGTCACATACTGTGTTTTGGGTTTTTTTTTAAATATTTTTATTTATTTATTTGACAGAGAGAGAGCTCACAAGTAGGCAGAGAGGCAGGCAGAGAGACGGGGGAAGCAGACTCCCAGCCAAGCAGAGAGCCCAATGTGGGGTTCGATCCCGGGACCCTGAGATCTTGAGCCCAAGGCAGAGGCTTAACCCACTGAGCCACCCAGATGCACGTAGTCTTCCAGATTCTTACTGCTACTTTTATGATGTTGAATAGAATTATACTAATTTTAATGTCTGGCCATAGTATCATACTTAAAACACCTGTGATGCATCGATGGGAAAAAAACATGTATGTAATTCCATTGAGTTTACGCAGAGTGTCTGTATTTTAAGACAAAGGTTTAAAATTTTCTAGTTTTCAAGGTTCCTTACCTAAATCCTGGGTTTGTATAGTTGCCCTTACTTTTTCAGTAAGGTTTTTTTTTTTTTTTTAAGGTTTTGCTTTTTTTTTTTTTTCCAGCTAGGCAAAATATTTTATCAGGAGAGTCTAATATAATCTTTCCCGTCAAGTATTATCCTAAAATTAATCCTAAAATTAATTCGTATGAAATGAATGTCACTGACCCACAATCAATTTAAATATATCCCAGGATCATCCTACATAAACTAAAACCAGTCTTTTAGTTTCCTTCCTACCTGTTTATTATTTATATGTGACATATATACTGATTCCGTTGGAGAATTTATTTAGTTCTGCTATTTCCTTAATTTTTGCCTCTAGGATCTTCTTAGAAATTAAACTAAAATAGGTACTAACTGCTTTGGAGTATTGTCTTGTTTTTGTTGTTTTTTGAATGAGATTAGTTTGAGAAGGGGGAGGACCTCAGGATTCTCTCAATAGCATATTCAAATATGTGAATATTTACCATTAGAAAATATCTGGAGGCACCTCTTGATGGTTACAGGTTAAAGTAAATGGGAACATCTACTCATATTAAGTGAAGGATAATTAAATATACTTTTTTTTTTAACATAATGGTTCATTAACCTGAGAGTACGCTTTTCCCTTTCTCTTTGGTTTTCTTCTATATTCTCAGGCCTTAAGATGTTCTTTACTTTTTTTTTTTTTTTTAACCGAAACACAATGGTATTGTCTTCACTGAAATGTCTAAAACTTATCATATTTGAAAGCTAAGGCTATTTTCTTTATTCCTTTTAAAAGTGTAAGTGAAGTAATGATTCTTTTAAAAGAATTATGACTCTAATTTTGTCTATATGCACTTAGCACATTTTTATAAAATTAGTGTATTCAATATCTATAACCAAATGTCCAAGACACGTCATTTTTTTCTCTTTTCAGAAAGACGTTTTATTATAAAATAATCTGAAACATAGTTACATAATACAGACCATGCAACTAAATAAATGTATACAAGTTTAACTGAATTTATAGCTTGAATTCTCTTAATGTAATGCTCATTGTTTTATGATCCTTATATGAAAAAGATTAATATACAAATAACTTTACAATAAGTTAATGACCGTTTTTATCATTTAAATAAGACTTATTTTCAAAAAGGTATTAATATAAGGTTTTAGATGGCCTTTAGCCTTTCAAGTAGAAATGTCAACAGTTCCATTCTGATAGCTGCCTCTGAAGTTTGGGATTATAATACGAAAAGTTCTCATACTATTATAGCAGTAAGCTATAGTAAAAATATCATGAACTTTAGAATCACCTAAGCTAAGCTCATCTAATAACTACTAACCTTATTTGTCATGTACACTTGGGCAGGTTTTGTTTTTAACTTCAGTGTGCTTACCTTCGAAACAGAGAAAACAACCTCTATCTATTAACCACTCTGTATTCAGTGGTGAAGTAGACACAGTCCCTGTCTTCCTGACCCATTTTTGCTAGTTGGGAGACACACATTAAACAAATAATTGCACATTTAATTATAGTTGTGATAAACACATGAAGGAAAATATAGAGTGATAGGAATATGGAAAATGCTGTGATCTGACCTTGATTGTGGGTGTAAGGAAGGCTTTCGTAAAGAAGGATTGTTTGAGTGAAACCCTAGAGAATTGGGGGTGGGATGAGGTAGAAAGAAGAGAGCTCTTGGGAGAAGAAGAAGCATTCCCAAAGCCTCTTTGGCAGAAAGGAATGCTGTGCACACAGCAAGGGGAAATGCAGTCTTGAGATAGGCAAGGGCCAGGTCATACAGGGCCTTTCACTATACCGGGGCTTTTAGTCTTTATTTTGGAAGCAGTGGGAAGATGCTGAAGGGTTAAGAGGCAAGTGACATAACATGATTTGTGTAATAGATAAATTACTTAGCAGTGTGCAACATGGATCTCAAACAGCATGGATGTGGGGAGACCAGTAGTACGGGTAACAGGTGGTGGTAACGTGCTAACAAGATGGGGGCGTGGAGACAGAAATAAATGGATTAGCTGCACATGTGAGAGCAAACAATCAGTAAGCCCTAGTAATGGATTGGTGAGAGTAATGAGTGATCACTAAAATTTATTGAGTGCTTAACTAACTGGCAGGCACTGGGCTGTGTGCTTTAGATAAACTGTGTTAATCCTAACAGCAACTGTGAAATGTAGGAACTGTTGTTATCTCAGTTATATTTATCAGGAGACTTAGGTTTAGAGATGTTAACTTGCCAAGCTAGTTAAGTGGCAGAACCGTAGCTGACTCATGGACAGTAACCTTCAGCACAGTTCGAAGTGGATGTAGGGGAAGTGTGAAGGAGAGGTGGAGAGGATCCCAAGAATCTCCCCTAGGTTTCTTTTTTTTTTTTTTTTTTTAAAGATTTTATTTATTTATTTGACAGACAGAGATCACAAGTAGGCAGAGAGGCAGGCAGAGATAGAGGAGGAAGCAGGCTCCCTGCTGAGCAGAGAGCCCGATGCGGGACTCGATCCCAGGACCCTGAGATCATGACCTGAGCCGAAGGCAGCGGCTTAACCCACTGAGCCACCCAGGCGCCCCTCCCCTAGGTTTCTGCCTTCTGGTTTGATGGATGGTGGTGCCATTCACTGAAGCAAGGAGCGCTGGGGGAGACCCAGCTTCCTAGCAGCAGAATATTTAGTTTGTATCTTCAATAAGATCACTTTCTAGTTACTAAAAAGTCCTCTTATTCAAATTTAACTTATACTCCGGCAGTCACCAAACAATTCATGATATGTACTTTTGTTCCCTTAAACTAAGTCAGAAAATAGGCTTGGTGATTGTACTGCTCCTATCTTTGTAGGAAGGGGATGGTTACTGCATTCCAGCTGTACTCTAGCAGCTGCTCTTTCATTAATATTTTAATTGTCTTCCTGTCTTTTCCTTCAGATCACAAACTATTCCTTTCATTCCTAGTACCTAATACAGTGTCTGGCACACAATGTGGGTTCAGTAACTGTTTGTTGAAAGAATGTAAGATTAATGGCACACATTTAAATAGTACTTTATGCAGAAATTTCACATTCTTGGGTTCTGAACAGAGGACCTATTAGACTTTATTTCTAGTTTTTAAAATTTCTTCCTTGCATTGTTGAGACATTAGGGAAGTGATTTCATGAAGTAGACTGAATATATTGTCAGTCATTTGAAAACAAGGACTATGGATCCTACAGATTTGTGCATATACATATTTTGCCCTCAAGAACCCAGCCTTACTACCCATGTAGTAAATAATAAATACTTAGCACTTGATTTTATATTAATATATTCATTAGACCCATACCACTATTTCCTAATGATTATCATAGACATATGAATCGGTGGTAGAAACTATTCTAATATTCATCTGGATACATAAGACAAAGTTTTAAATCATCTAATCCAAACTGACTTCTCTTAAAACATGGCCATTTTAAATTTTTAATTTCTAATAGACAGACGTAACCACTTAGCCTTTGCTGTTTTTAATATCTATCAGGTCTCATCAGTTTCTCTTGAAAATCCTACTGAAGTGTTTGAAGATGGAGAAAATCCACCAAGTAGTCGATCATCAGAGAGTGGATTCACTGAGTTTATACAGTATCAAGCAGACCGAAGTGATGACATTGACAGAGACCTGAGTGAGGGGCAGGGGACAGCTGCCATCCCCATTGGCAGTACATCCTCTGAGACAGAAACGGCCTCCACAGTGGGATCTGAAGAAACCATCATCCAGCCCCCTTCCATAGTCACTCAGGGGACAGCACCTCGAAGTGGGAAGACCGCCCAAAAAACTGCAATGCAGTGCTGCTTGGAGTATGTCCAGCAGTTTCTTACCAGACTTATCAACCTCTATATCATTCAGGGTAACACTTTTTCTCAGGCTTTGGCTGCAGAGCATCCAGGGGATCTCAGTCGAGAACGAGAGCAAGGAGAGACTCCCA
The DNA here is from genome assembly GCF_020171115.1 of Neogale vison. Classification (NCBI taxonomy): domain Eukaryota; kingdom Metazoa; phylum Chordata; class Mammalia; order Carnivora; family Mustelidae; genus Neogale; species Neogale vison. The sequence goes on along the minus strand of NC_058091.1, from coordinate 46,332,833 downwards.
AATGGGACAGAGATTCACATGGAGATGTGAAAGACAGAAACATAAGTAAACAGAAAACGTCAAAAGAATACCTCTCTGCCTTCCTCTCTGCTTGTCAGCTCTTACTGGAGTGCTCCAGTTTCCCAGTTTATATTGCTGAAGGGAACCATACCTCAGACTTGCATTCTGAAAAATCAGAAACTGGTAAGGTCATCTTGGCTTTATTTAAATATTTTTTATGGCACCTTTTTTTTTCTTTTTTTTTTTTTAAGGAGCACTCAGATATTAAAACTGGGACCTTTTTTTTAGCCAGTTAGTTTCGTAAAGTGTTATTTAATATTTGTAGATTTTTCTAATGAAATATTGTCTTTATGGAGAGATATATATTGACATTGGAAAATGTGATTTTGATGTCTTTCACAGTTTGCATGCAAATGAGTAGAAACTAAGAAGGACATTAACTCCTTTCTCTGGAGAAAAGTAATGCAACTTTTAGATCCATTGGTTTCCTTTATTAAGACTAGTATCATATATTTTTACCATTATTTAATTTTTATATACGTACATGCATAGTGCAATGGGTACTATGAGTGCTACATAATGTGTGTTGATTAATGTACCATTTTTTCAGGACAAAGAAATAGATTCATGACTTGGCATAAGAAAATTACATACTAAAAAAGTTCATGAAATTCTTGTTGCTGTTTTACTTTCTTAAAGCTCCAGTCTAGGTGAGAAACCATGGTTTTACTAACAGATCAAGGCCTGAAGGTAGTAAGAAAAGGTGCTTTGTTTTTTTTTTTTTTTAATTAGCCTAGAAGTTAGTATGTAAGATTTAGCAGGATGAACCCTGTTGGTTTCCGTCTTTTCGTTTCAGACTGGGAGCACGTGCAGCCTCCGCTGTGGCTTCAGACTCTGATGAATGCTTGCAGCCAAGCAAGTGATTTCAGTGTGCAGAGCGTTGCTATTTCATTAGTCATGGACCTGGTGGGACTGACGCAGTCTGTGGCTATGGTCACCGGGGAAAACATCAACAGCGTGGAGCCTGCCCAACCCTTAAGTCCAAACCAAGGAAGGGTAGCAGTGGTTATTAGACCTCCCCTCACTCCGGGCAATCTGCGATACATAGCTGAGAAGACTGAATTTTTCAAGGTAAATTCTAAGAAGTACATACATGACTAAGATGGTACTTGACCTACTTTGCTTAGCTGAGATTTTAAAGATGTAATCAGGCTTCATTGAATACCTCTTCGTATTATACTGCATAGAAAAAGACCAATACCATCCTTACTCTGTTCTGCTTTGCCAATCTTGTCCCCAGTTCCGTGAGAGGGAAGAAGATAAGGATGAGAGGAGATGGAGATGAGGTTAGGGAAGGCAAGGATCAGGGCTCTAAAGCACAGAGGGGATGATTTCAGCTAGAAAAGAAGTAGGATCATTTACACAGTAAAACTTATTTCCACATGTTGTAGTGATGACACTTGTGATTTTCGTAGAGTCGAGTCTCAGCTCTCCTCAATTCCCTGGAAAAGTGTCTCTGACTCTGTATTAATTGGTCGTCATCTGTGGTGTTTGATGCCATTCAGAAAAAAAAACGCAGTTTTTTATTTCCATCACAGCAGTACAGATGATAGCGTCTACATAGAAAGAACATCAAGTATATTGGATTATATTACATCTTAACTAGGTAGATTATTTTTATCTAAAACAAAAATTCTTAATTTCATCTCATCTCATGTCATTGCGCTCCACCAGAGCAATTGTCCTGCTAAGTTAGAGTTGGCTTTTTTAACAGTGTTATGGTGGGAAACCCTAAAAATGGTTACATTTTTTATTAATGCTATGGTAGATCATCACCTGTTGTGTTAACACATGTAACTCTGAAATATATACAAACTATTTTGTATGTCTTAAATAATTTGGATATTTGGACTATGAATTAGATTTTACTTTGTAACATATAACCATAAATATTAAACAATATTCATTGTGGGGTTTGTATCCTCTTAAGAATAATGTATTCTAGCAACACTTTACTAAATGTCACTAAAAGAGTGAAATGGGGTCTTCCCTGGGCTCTGGAGAATGTACTTCCACATTTGATGTTTAAAACAAATATTAGGGGCCCTGAGTGGCTCAGTTGGTTAAATAGCTACCTTTGGCTCAGGTCATAATCTCAGGGTTCTGGGATCAACCAGGTCAGGCTCCCTGCTCCATGGGAAGTCTGCTTCCCCCTCTTGTTCTTCCCCTTTCCCTGCTCATGCTCTCTGTCTCTGTCCCTCCGCCTCTTAAATAAATAAATAAATAAAATTTTAAAGAAAACGGAATAAATATTATTGGGGGGGACCTTAAAAAATAAAAATAATCAGTCAGTTGTTAAAGGTCTGTCATAAGAAGTTCTAGTGGTCTATATAACCAAAAAGCACATCAAAAGGTACACTTGTAAATATCATCCTAGTGGCATAATGGATATTAAAGACCTTCGAGATCTGGCATTCAGAGGCTTGTTGTACCTAACAGGAAATGCTTGTTAAAGAAGGTTTAATTTATGGTTTCATAACATTGTCACTTTCACATCTTTTTCTATAGCATGTAGCTTTAACATTGTGGGATCAGCTGGGAGATAGGACACCTCAGCACCACCAGAAAAGCGTGGAACTGTTTTATCAATTACATAACTTGGTTCCTTCTTCTAGCATCTGTGAGGATGTTATAAGTCAGCAGCTAACCCACAAAGATAAGGTAAATTCTTTTTTTATCTTGTCCCACCCCACCTGCCCCACTCCCATTATACCAAAAGGTAAATTAAAGAAACTCTAGGAAAATTATTGTAGCTAGTATCTGATTAGAGATGACATAAATTCATTCAGAGTGACCTTCATATCTTTAAAACAAGTTTGTTCTATCCTTTTTTGGAAGAAGGTTCTTTAAAACAGCATCAGTATTACGAGAAATCAAATACTGGGATTTATTTCTTGATTCAGGACACAAGTTGTGGATGGCGATGATTGAACTCGTTGCCATTGAACCTGTTGCTGGTCCAAGTTCTTGGATCATTTAAAGAGGAAGCCTTGGTGAAGGAAGTATGGATGTTAATGAATGCATGTGAAATGAAGGAATGTGTGTGTCAAGTGACATTTATAAGCCACAGAATGCTAATATGTGAGATATTATTTGCCTTATAATAAATACCCAAAATAAGGATTTTGTATCCTAATGTATACAGAACGATCCAAAGGTCAGTAAGAGTAAAACTGATAGAGTTCTGGGTGCTCCTAAGAAAAAGCCGGAATTGTCATTCTGGTTGACTTCTTCAGGGCAGTTCAGTGAAGTGTGTGGTCTTCCTGTGCCTGCTCTGTAGGGTTAATCCAGGATTTTATCAGACAGCTTTTAGAAGTGCATCACCCTAATTTTTAAGAACTGCAAGTACTAATGAGTTTGAATGGGTCCTAAAAAAAGGCATTGTGTTGAGTAAATGAAGCTTTTGGTAAGGGGAATTGGCAAATGGAGGAGTAAATGAGAAGAATAAGAAGTTTATTCTATTAAAATTCTCTATTTTAGCACATTCTTTGAAAATTGTTTAGGAATAAAATGTTTAGCAAAGCCTTGCATTTAATTTCATTTGTTTACATTAAGTATAAATCTAGGACAAATTATATACCTGAGTTGCTTGTGTAATATTTTATTTTTGAAGAAATGCTAAGTTCTGAATAAAGGTATTATACATCCATGAAAAAAATTACAATACTGGTTTTTTTTTTTACATGTTTGTATTAGTTGGTGTACAAACATAGGCTTCATAGGAAAAGCATTATTAGGCCTGAGGAAAAAAAGAGAGCACTTCTCTAACTGATCACAAGCAATTTAGAGAGTTTCAGTCCCTGATGGGGAGGCTTTTACTCAAAAGATTCCACAGGTGCTTGAGGAAAACTAAAAAATCTTGATAACTTCATAATTCCTACCTGATTTAATTCGTGTTCATTATCTAACACCAAAAGCTGCTCCTTCTGAATAATGTATTTTTCCATTATTCTTTCCATTATTACCATAACGCTTAATGTTTTCAAGGTAATCTCAAAGGGATATAATGTTTTTCTTACGGAAATAATCATTTTTAGGTATTTAAATTTTTGAATCTAATAAACTAGCTTGATAAATATTGACAAATTCATTTGAGATAAATATATAATTTCTGGGAGCAAAAGTACATTGCATAGTGTAATAAAATAAATTTTGACTGCTAAGTATTTCTATTAAAGTAAGAGGGAAAGTTCTTATACTGAAGTTCTTTCCATTCCCTGTTTTGCAGTGATCTAGAGACTTGATTACCTAGTCTAAACCTAGTCTGTGAGGTAGTATGAGATGATCCTTCAGGTTTAATATTTCTGTGTATATTTAAGTCTTTTTTACATTTCTACTTTCATAAAAACAGTTTATTGTGTTGTGTGTTGAGTACTATGAACATTAAACCTAATACTGCCTCTTAAAATGCAACTTTGATTCACTAAAATCTCTTAATATCTTCAAGGGAGAATAAAATAACTTAATGTCCCATATTCCTCCTCAGAAAATAAGGATGGAAGCACATGCAAAGTTTGCAGTTCTTTGGCATCTCACAAGGGATCTCCATATAAATAAGTCATCATCTTTTGCACGTTCTTTTGACAGGTTGGTTGCATTTGATGTTGGATTTACAGTAAGGTATCTCAGTGTCTCTTTTCTTGAATCCTCTGCCTAGTTTGTCAGGGGTAGAAAATAGCAATTTACAGATTTTTTAAAGAGAACTTATAAATTATTTTTTTAAATCTAAGCTATATTAAAATGCATGGCATGGAGCACCCAGAGACCCTTCCTTTCACTAGGTGATGATTCCTCAAGACCCTGCTGTGTGCCAGGCACCATTCTAAGTGTCAGAGACAGCCCTTGAGTCTCTATTCACAGTGAAGTTTCATTTAAACAGTACATTATGTAACTGTTTCTCTAATCGTTATTTTCAGTCTTCTGCCTGAACTGGACCTAATAAATCTATGGCTAAAATACTGAGAGACCATAGGGCATCTGGGTGGCTCAGTCATTAAGTGTCTGCCTTCAGCTCAGGTCATGATCCCAGGGTCCTGGGATCAAGTCTCACATTGGGCTCCCTGGTCAGCGGGAAGCCTGCTTCTCCCTTTCCCACTCCCCCTGCCTGTGTTCCATGTCCTGCTCTCTGTCTCTCTGTCAAATACATAAATAAAAATCTAAAAAAAAAAAAAATACTGAAAGACCACTTATGTGGATTCAGAGAACCTGTTGCTGCCTAAGAGTGGTTTCACTACTCATCTAGATGACTCATCCCCCAAATGTGAGATTTGCATTAACCTCCAAGGAGATGGTATTACACCATAGCTTCAGATACTGGCACAGGATAATGGCAGTCTCACTAGGAGGTCTCCTAAAAGAGGCCACAGATACAATTGTGCTTATAGCCCCAGCTCAGGACACAGATGTGTGTTTTACTGAACATTACTTTTTTTTTTTTTTTTTTTAAGATTTTATTTATTTATTTGACAGAGAGAGATCACAAGTAGACAGAGAGGCAGGCAGAGAGAGAGGGAAACAGGCTCCCTGCTGAGCAGAGAGCCCGATGCGGGACTCGATCCCAGGACCCCGAGATCATGACCTGAGCCGAAGGCAGTGGCTTAACCCACTGAGCCACCCAGGCGCCCCTGAACATTACTTTTTTAATAGCATCACCATTTTTAAATGATCTGCTGTTGAACCAGTGCAATGAACTAGGTCCTTGGCCTAGGTACTTTACAAATACCATCTCTCATTTGAAGCCTGCCATTTCTCATCATACAAATGAGACACCAAAGGACCAGGGAAATTAAAAGTGGCTTGCCCAAAACGACACATAAGGTCAAGTAGATAGCCCACATTTGAATCTTGGGTTTTCTGATTCCAGACCACACCTCCATACCTTTCACAGAAGGTCCTTCCTTGAATTAAGCTCATAGGTTTGACTCTTAAAGAGATTGTGTGCAAAAGAGCATGGGAGCGGTGCTGACTTGTAGGGAGTTCAGTATTTAATGACATGAATAGGACTATGTTGCTAAAACAAGACAAAGGGGTTTTCTTTTTCCTATTCTTTAGTATTTATCTTATAAGAAAAATATATGCTTTTGAACTTTAAAAAGAAAACATAAGTATGTAAAAAAAAATAAAAAGATGATTTTTCTCCTTTCTCATATCCACTGGGACCGTAGGGAATAAGATTATTAAAATGCTGTGGTCCACAGTTACCCTGAAGGATGACTACTTTTTAAAAAGTTAATTCAAAATACCAAAAAACCTATAATAATACTGATTTAAGAAAAACTAGTGTGTGACAGTTCAAGTAGGTGTTTTCTTCTTTGTTTTAATTATTGGTATTTATTGTAGGTCGCTGTTCATCATGTTAGATAGCCTGAACAGCCTCGATGGCTCTACCAGCTCCGTGGGACAAGCCTGGCTGAACCAAGTGCTACAAAGACATGATATTGCAAGAGTTTTGGAACCATTACTATTGCTCCTGCTTCATCCCAAAACTCAGAGGGTTTCAGTGCAGCGTGTACAAGCAGAACGCTATTGGAATAAAGCTCCCTATTTCCCCGGAGAAGAGAGTGACAAGCATTTCATGCAGAATTTTGCCTGCAGCAATGGTGAATATCAATGGAAGTAGAACAGCTTTCTTTATTTCTTTAATTAAGTTATGAAAATCAAGTGAGAGGTGAACACGGCGGAGATCAGCAACAGTGAGGTGTTCTCACCATGCCCTGGTGGTGCTCATGTGGGCCGTGTGGGAATGTACTTCGTCAGTGAGCACCTTAGAGGACTTGGATCTCTCTTATCAGATTATTTTTTCAAGGGAGGAGTCAACCCAGTTCTGGGCAAAGATAGTCTTCAGTTTTGTTGAAAATACCTTTAGAGTTTAATTAGCAATTTTGGTCCTACAAGGCCATGGAGCTACTTCACTGGGAATGTATACTAAGCTTGTAGTGCATACTTAGATTTCATGAGTCGTTTTCTTCCTTTCTGAAATGGGAACAGTAGCACCCACCTTTCCAGGCTTCATTGTGGACATCAGATACTGTCCTGTTTGTGATGTGATCGGTTTAGACTGGCATATCATAAGTGTTGAATATTCGCTATCATTACTAGAATTCCACACTTATCAAACTCTCCAATGATGCCATCTATGATACAGTGATAATGGCCCCATAGATTAGATTAGTTTACTTCAGAGACAAAAGATGCTCACATATCTCATTTCTATCTTGACAAATAACCCTGTGAGGTCAGTATTAAAAAGGTCATTTTACTGAGCAGGGAATTGCTGCTGAAAGGGCTGTGGCCATCTCACCCTCCCATGGCTGCTGAGTGATGAAGCTGCAACCGAGCCTGTGTGCTAGCTACTTCATCTTTAGTTTCTCCAGAGCCTTCTTTCCTTTCTCTGCCTTCCTTTCCACTGCTTCCCCTGAGTCTTCTCAGAGCATGCACTACCCTGTTCATTGCCCCAACTTTCAGCCTCTTTGTGTTAGCATTTTACCCTGCCTATCTGCTGAATTCTCACCTTGTCTTGAGATTAGTCTCCTTACCTGTAGGGTCATGATGCTTTCCCTGAGTTTTATAGCACTTGCTTGGTACTACTCATATGGAACTAAGCCTTCTGCTCTTTCTAAAAGGATGCCGGCAGCCTAGTATACCCCCCCAACAAAGTATAGAAATGGATAAGTGTGTTTGTGATACCCTACTGAGTTTAAACTCTATATAGAGAGCAGTGACGTCTTCTTTCTCACTGCCATTGTCTCTAGGTTTAGGGCCTTATTCATACTAGGTAATTCCTAAATGTTGAATTTTATTGAACTCAAGGAACTACATCTATACATATTATAATCTATGAGCAAATTACTTGAATTCTTAGAAATAGCATAGCTAAAGGGAAGCATCACACAGGGAGGATAAAAAACTAAAATTTTTAACTCCAGTAAAAAAGGTACCTTATTTGGGGATGAGGACAAATTTTTATATCTGTTTTAAATATGTTGTTCTGTTGAATTCAGTTGGATTAATCGGCTTTCTAATGTTAAGTTGTCTTTACTAAATTCTAGTTAATAGTCATCCACATAATTTTCTAACTTAAAGGGTCTAAAATAGTAATGAATTAAATTACTATTATATTACTAAAATAGTAATAAATTTAATAGGAAAATATAAGTCGGTGTTGAAGCTGATGATTAAAAATCTTGAATACGGTCTATCATTTCAGTTATTTTAACGTGTTTTATCTTTTTCCTTCTTTGCTGTTTTCTTCAAATGCCAGTAAGCCAAGTACAACTCATTGCATCTAAAGGGAATGGTGAAAAGCCACTTACCATGGATGAAATAGAGAACTTTAGTCTCACTGTTAATCCATTGAGTGACAGACTTTCCCTTCTAAGTACCAGCAGTGAGACAATTCCAATGGTTGTATCTGATTTTGATCTTCCAGACCAGCAGATAGAAGTACTTCAGAGTTCTGACTCTGGATGTTCACAGTCCTCTGCTGGGGACAACTTGAGTTACGAAGTCGATCCCGAAAATGTGAATGTTCAAGAAGATTCCCAAATGCCAAATGCGAGCTCCCCGGATGACGATGTTCAGCAGGTAGTGTTTGACCTGATATGTAAAGTTGTAAGTGGCCTCGAAGCAGAATCTGCATCAGTTCCATCTCAGTTAGAAATTGAAGCTCTGCCCCCAAAGCACAGCGATGTCGGTCCTGGCGAAGAGGTGCTCCAGACCGACGATCAGTCTGCTCAGCAGAGCCACAGTGCTTTGCTGAGTAACGACAGTTCTCAGTTTCTCTCTGTGTCAGCCGAGGGAGGCCCTGAGTGCCTGGCAAATGGAATCTCCAGAAATAGTTCCTCCCCTTGTATTTCAGGAACCACACAGACTCTCCAGGACTCCAGTGTTGCTTCCACAGAGACCAAATCTAGACAGAGGAGTCACAGTAGCATTCAGTTCAGCTTCAAGGAAAAATTATCAGAAAAAGTCTCCGAGAAAGAAACCATCGTTAAGGAGTCCGGTAAACAACCAGGAGCCAAACCTAAAGTAAAACTTGCTAGAAAAAAGGATGATGACAAGAAAAAAACTTCAAATGAAAAACTCAAACAAACCAGTGTGTTCTTTAGCGATGGGCTGGATTTAGAAAACTGGTACAGCTGTGGAGAAGGAGAAATTTCTGAAATTGAGAGTGATATGGGTTCTCCAGGGTCCCGGAAATCTCCCAATTTCAACATCCATCCGCTCTATCAGCATGTGCTCCTGTATCTCCAGTTGTATGATTCATCGAGGACTCTCTATGCTTTTTCTGCCATCAAAGCCATCTTAAAAACCAACCCTGTTACTTTTGTAAATGCCATTTCAACCACTAGTGTAAATAATGCATATACCCCTCAGTTGTCTCTGCTTCAGAACCTCTTGGCCAGACACCGTATTTCTGTTATGGGCAAAGACTTTTATAGTCACATTCCAGTAGACTCAAATCATAACTTCCGGAGTTCTATGTACATAGAAATCCTCATTTCCCTCTGCTTGTATTACATGCGTAGCCATTACCCAACCCACGTCAAGGTCACCGCACAGGACTTAATAGGCAATCGAAACATGCAGATGATGAGCATAGAAATTTTGACGCTCCTCTTTACTGAGCTGGCAAAAGTAATAGAAAGCTCAGCAAAGGGTTTCCCAAGTTTTATCTCTGATATGTTATCTAAGTGCAAAGTTCAGAAAGTGATTCTTCACTGCTTGCTGTCATCTATCTTTAGTGCACAGAAATGGCACAGTGAGAAAATGGCAGGTAAGAACATGGTTTCCGTGGAGGAGGGTTTCTCAGAGGACAGCCTTATCAATTTCTCAGAGGATGAATTTGACAACGGCAGCACACTCCAGTCACAGCTTCTTAAAGTGCTTCAGAGGCTCATTGTTCTAGAACACCGGGTAATGACTATCCCGGAAGAGAACGAAACAGGTTTTGATTTTGTCGTCTCTGACCTGGAACACATCAATCCGCATCAGCCCATGACTTCTCTCCAGTATCTGCATGCTCAGCCTATTACGTGTCAAGGCATGTTCCTTTGTGCAGTGATACGAGCTTTGCATCAACACTGTGCTTGTAAGATGCACCCGCAGTGGATTGGTTTAATCACATCTACTCTGCCTTACATGGGAAAAGTTCTGCAGAGAGTGGTTGTTTCCGTGACACTGCAGCTCTGCAGGAATTTAGATAATCTAATCCAGCAGTACAAATATGAAACAGGATTATCCGATAGTAGGTAAGATTGATTTTTAACTTTGTCATTGACATTTTTCACATCACGGCAATGTAATTGTCCACAAAGTCAGTTACAATTTGGGTAAATAAATTAGTGGTTATCATTAGGTTACAAATAATATGTTGTTTTCACAAAAATGAAACTCCGCTTGAGAAAGTGTATCAATAAAAGAATTCAAGAATGGAAGAAAGGAGTGTGTAACAGACTTTTTTTCTTAGTTGAAATTAATTTTGATGTTCTTCTTGACTGAACTGGTAAGAGTAATGAAAAACCCAGCAAAGGGCTTCCTTAGTTTTATCTGATAAGTTATCTAAGTGGCAATTAATGTCATACTAAAATTATTTTTAGGAGTTGCCTAGGTGGCCCAGTCGGTTAAGCATCTTCTTTCGGCTCAGGTCATGATCCCAGGGTCTGAGGATCGAGCCCCCACGGGCTCCTTGTTCAGCAGAGAGCCTGCTTCTCTCTCTCCCTCTGCCTGCCACTCCCCTGCTTGTGCTCTCGCTCTGTCAAATAAATTTTTAAAAATAATTGTTTTCCCATCCGATTTTATTTCTTGTTTGCAATTTTCATAGTTTAGTGGTGAACTCCATCTGTATCTCCATGTTTAATTAGTCTGTCAGAAATTACCCAGATGTTTAATAGACTAGTATATGATTTATTTCCTGTGCAATCTTCGCTACTACATGTAAAATATGATAAAACTGCCTATATCATTTCATATTGATATGCCTTCTGTTAAGAGTTGCTAGAAATTTATTGACTACATTTATTTTGTATTGAATTCTTTAGCCAAAAAGAACTCTAGTACAACTCACTTATTTTAGAGATGAGGATATAAAAGCTTCTAATGTATGCTCTTAGTCATTTATTCTTATAATATTTATTGAGCACCTATGATGTGCCTAGAAACTACTGAACATTCACTACTGATAAAAACATAAACTTTTCCACAGAACTTGTGTTCAAATGAATGCATTTTTTTTTCAGGCCTCTGTGGATGGCATCAATCATTCCACCAGATATGATTCTTACTCTTTTAGAAGGGATCACAGCCATTATCCATTACTGTTTATTGGATCCTACTACTCAGTATCACCAAGTAAGACTGTGCAAATATTTGACTCCTTTAAAAAGACTGAGGTCTAATAAGTACCCATTTGTAAACCTCAGTAAGTGATATGTGTTTTTTCCCCCAATTTAAGCTTTTGGTCAACGTAGACCAAAAACACTTGTTTGAAGCCCGCAGTGGAATCCTCTCGATCCTTCATATGATCATGTCCTCTGTGACGTTGCTCTGGAGCGTCCTTCATCAGGCTGATTCTTCCGAAAAGATCACTGTTGCTGCCTCTGCCTCAGTTACCACTATTAATCTTGGAGCTACAAAGGTTAGACAATTCACATTTTTCCTCTGAAGCTCAAGAGTTTGTTCAGGGACTTTCCTAAAGATTGTATTCAGAATTTGTGAATAATTTGAGTAGTGTTTTTGGCATGCTGCTTGAATGGAGTAATTAATTCTCAAATAATTTTAACTGTTTGATTGAGAAATGACGTATCACAGAATTCGCCATTTTAACTATATACACTACAATGACTTTTTTTTCCTAGTACATTTCTAGAGTTGTGAAACTGTTACCGCAATCTTTGAACATGTCCATCACCTCAAAAAGATTCCTGGTGCCCGTTTCCAGTCACTCCCTGTTCCCCTCACTAAGTTCAGTCAACCACTAATCTGTTTTTTCTACATATACATTTGCTTTTTCTGGACATTTTTTTTTTCCAATTTATTTATTTTCAGAAAAACAGTATTCATTATTTTTTCACCACACCCAGTGCTCCATGCAAGCCATGCCCTCTATAATACCCACCACCTGCTTTTTCTGGACATTTTTAATAAATGGCATCATGTGGTATTTGCTTTTTTGTATCTGGCTTCTTTTATGTGATATATTGCTTTTGAGGTTCATTCATACATATTATAATTTTATTCCTTTTCTTTAGGACATCTTAAGTTGACACTTTATTTATTATTTATTTATTTATTTTAAAGATTTTATTTATTTATTTGAGAGAGATTTATTGAGAGAGATCACAAGCAGGCAGAGAGGCAGGCAGAGAGAAAGGAGGAAGCAGACTCCCTGCTGAGCAGAGAGCCCGATGCGGGGCTTGATCCCAGGACTCTGAGTTCATGACCTGAGCCAAAGGCAGCGGCTTAACCTGCTGAGCCACCCAGGCGCCCCTTAAGTTGACACTTTAATATGCAAAACCCTCCTGGAAAACAATTTAGCAATATGCACAGAGAGCTTTAAAAGTCTTATAGCCTATGACCTAGTAATTTAATTTAGTAATGTATTTTAAGGTAATCAAAATTATGCAGAGATACATACCTATCATTATAGCCTTGTGTAGTGGCAAAAAGAGAGCCCCTAAACAGTAAATGTGGAAATGGTTAAATTATACTTTTAATGTTATATTACATAGCTACTAATAATGGTTTTGAAGAAATCTTAGTGGATGGAAAATGTGTAAAACTTCAGTGAAACAAGGACATTACATAATTGAACAGTTTTGTATTTATAATTCTAAAAAAAATTATATTCAGAAAAAGAAATTAATGTGGTTAATAGTGATTATCTCGGCATTATGTGATTAATGGTTGAGTGTTTAAATTTTTTTCTTACACTCTGACATCTTCCAAATTTTCTACTTTATACTTAGAGAAAAATTCTATCTGAAAGCATGTTATACAACATCAAGTTGTTGAATTGATAGCTCCTCAGTTACCTTAATCTTACTCTTGAACCCGACTCCCTAGATCTGGGAGTAATGGGAGCACAACTGAAATTGGGGTAAGAGGAAGGTTGGAAACTGCTCCAAAATTTTATTTAAGTACTTATGTTTAGATTAAACTATGCTTTTCCTTTGTATAATTTCACTTAAAGGAACCTACTAATGCAATTGGACTTCATATATGGTGTTTTCCTGTTGTGTTATACAGAATCTTGCAATTGGCTGATTGACAGTTGTTGTTTTATACGTTTTTTTTTTTTCCCAGTTAAAATAACCGTGATTGCCTCCCTTAACACTTCCTCTACTGTTACTTAGGTGGCAAAACATGAAAACACTATATAATATTTCCAAAAAAACCCAAAAACCAAAAGTACAGTCTATTTATTTATTTATTAATAACTTATTAATAAATTTATTTATTTATTTTCTATTTATTGATTATTTATTTGTGTTTCATAATTTATTATTAATTATTAATAATAATGAATAATTTATTCTTTATTAATAAATGGTTTATTTATTAATGTTTCATGATTTTTATCACTTGTGGTTTATTTAAATTATTTTAGAACTTGAGACAACAGATCCTTGAATTATTGGGCCCCATTTCAATGAATCATGGTGTTCACTTTATGGCTGCTATTGCATTTGTATGGAATGAAAGAAGACAGAACAAAACCACCACCAGGACCAAGGTATATGTTTAACCATTTGGTACTTTTGTTGTTTCATTTGATAAGCATTTGGTAAGTACATGCGAATTTTCAACTCTCCTTAAGTTATAGTGGGGCTGGAATGGGATGGGAAATAGAAAAGCAATAGTTTTTTTACAGGTGGATGGAAAATGTATAAAACTTAGATAATGTAAAACTTAGGTAATGGTGTATTTATTGCCCAAATGTCTTAAATAAGCATGAAAAGCATCATTTTATGTGGAAAAAAAAAAAGAAATTAGTATGATATTAACTATATTTGAAGTAGGAACGTTAACATGGTACAGAGTATTTTTTTTTTTTTAATGTTAGTTATTCAGGACACAAAGCAAGGATATGGAGAGTTTTCATCTTGACTAGATTTTCTTTTTCTTCTTTTTTTTTTTTTTAAAGATTTTATTTATTTATTTGACAGACGCAGATCACAAGTAGACAGAGAGGGTGGGGGGGAAGCAGGCTCCCCATGGAGCAGAGAGCCCGATGCAGGCCTCTATCCCAGGACCCTGAGATCATGACCTGAGCCGAAGACAGAGGCCTTAACCCACTGAGCCACCCAGGCGCCCCTTGACTAGATTTTCATTAAGACATGATAGCTTAAGTATTTTCTAAATGCAATCCATACATTGGCTTAAGAGGATTGTCTATGTGAAATTTTTGCTGCTTTGTGAATTTGAAAGCTCAAAAATGTTCTGTATTGGAAATAAATAGTGACTCATTAGAATATTAAGTCTATTAAATAATTAACATTCACATAAGATATATCCTTTGTCTAGTTAAGGTTTCTGGTCTGTTATTTTTGTGCTGATTTGACATTTCATATATGTTGGAATTTCAAAAGGAATAAAAATAAACATTCCTACCTAAGACATTTTTTTACATGGGAGAATTCAGTAGCAGATACTACATTAGACAGAATTGAAATCCTGGACTATTTAAAATCACTCAAGGACCTGTGGTTTGTTATTAACAAGGCATGTTGAACACATGCATTTTTCTCTGCCCTTCTTTCAAAATTGAGAATAAAAGAATTTAAAAATGCATAAACTCAAAATGACAAAAAAAATCGAGATAGTTGACCACAGAACAATAAGAAGTGTCAGCAGAATTTCGCAAGATGAAAAAAAGTACAGGTCTGTGTGGTAACTGATTTAGTAGAGAAAATTGATAACAAAATTGCTGCAAGAAAGAAAGCAGTTGTCACCGTATAACTACAGATGGTCTCTGGAAGTCGAAATGTCAGGTGCCTGGCTGAAATCTGGAGGATTGGTTGAAAATTTGTATAAGGAGCAGCTTGACCACGTTTAGATCCCTTTCTCCCAGCTCAAGCAACCACTCACTCTTCCACTACCCAAGTAGGAGACTGGAGTCAAGTGTGCTCTGTAAAGAGTTGGTCAAGAAAGACTCTTAACCTAAGGGCATAAGATCACATAGGTAGACTTTAGACTTCATGATAAAAAGTGGAGCATTTGCAAAAAATTCTTACATACAGAAAATGGTCACTAGCCTCCCCTCACTGAGGTAGCTGGAAGCACTATGGCCCTTAGGTAGGAATTTGAGGACTGGCTTCTGGGAAAATGACCTGATCAAGAAAAAATAAAGACCTATAGCTACTAAAGTTTTTGAGGCTGCTAACAAAACACTAGGCTGCAGTCACGAGACAGGGAGGCCTCCCTGCCCACCAGTCTTGCACACAGATGCTTGACTTCTCATCACTTTTTAATTTCATTTCCAAACGTAATTAATAGCAGAGTTGTTAAGAGCACAGACTTTGAAACTAGCTCCCTGGGTTTCAAATCATTACTTTACTGACTAACTCTCTGACCCTAGGGTAGAAATACTACTTTCTGAGGTTGTGAGAATTAGAAGAATATAGATTATGTGGCACTTAGAGCAACACCTGGCACTTAATAAGCACCCTGTAAATATTAGCCATATTATCATTCCTGACATTTAAATATGAATAAAAAGCCAAGGATTACCAGCCACATGAAGAAAGCCTCTACTATTGATTGACAGTGACCAAAACAACTAGATAAAGTCAAAAGAAACAATGCAGGTAACAGAATAATATGTAACTAATAACAGTAATGCATTTCCAAGAGGTGAAGCTGTATTGCATCCATGATGTAAGAAGATTCTAAGAAAGACCTTAGCAAAAACTAAAATTTTTCTTGGATATAAAATTTTTTATAGCAGAAACCAAACTAAATCAGTACAAATGTCAGAAGAGAAAGTAGATAAATACCAGAAATAAAAACTTAGAGAAATGGGAAGTAGGGGAAAGGAGATCAGAAAATTAGGAGAGCAATACTGGAGGGTCAATATCTTTTTTGTAGAAAGAAAGAACAGAAGAAATGAAGGGAAAAAACATTAACGAAATAGTACAAGAAAATTCTCCAGAAATGAAGGAAATGAGTTTCCACAGACACTATGAAAAGAGAGCTACACAAATATCAGCATGCAGTTTCAGAATGCTGGAGATCAAAGATCTGAAAATCTTCCTGAGAGAAAATACTGTTCCTATTCAGTGGAATAATGATAAGACTTATCGAAAGCAGTGCTAGAAATTGTGATGGGAAAATAAGTTTCAACCTGTAATGCTATATCCAGTCAAACTGTCACTCAAGGCGTTTTGAACCATGCAATATCTAAGTTTTAAAAAGGCATTACCAACAGTTCACCCTTTCTCAGCCACTGGAAGATGCATCTCCATGAGAGGAGGAATAAACTAAGAAGGAAGAAGACATGGGATCCAAAGATTAGGGGTTTGGACACAGAAGACAAGGAATGGGAATCTCTAGGCTGATGGTCACAGAAAAGATATCAGGATGTTACTTTTTAGTAAGCCCAGGGTAGAGCAGAAAGACCTCTAACAGATGTCTCAAGGGAAAAAAAAAAAAATCAGGAGGAAAAGGTAGAAGATTAATTACCTAATATATTTGAATATGTAATGAGAGGTTTGCAGTTAGAGTATTTGGGGATGAATTTGTGATAGAGATGGAAAAAATACATAAAGCTGTGTATTAACTCAGAGAAACAAAAAGTAAAAGAAATGTAATGACAGTATAATACACAGTACAACCATAAATAGTTATATGAATATTAGATATTGATTTAATTAAAATTATATCTATGTGGGGAGGTTAGGGGAAAGTGTAAGGGAGCTAAATTTTTGTCTTCTGGGGTGGGAAGTCAGTAGGAAATTTTAAAAAAAAAAGTCACGAGGGGTTCCTGGGTGGCTCAGTGGGTTAAAGCCTCTGCCTTCTGCTCAGGTCATGATCTCAGGGTCCTGGAATCGAGCCCCACATGGGGCTCTCTGCTCAGCAGGGAGTCTGCCTTCCCCTCTCTCTCTGCCTGCTTCTCTGCCTATTTGTGATCTCTGTCTATCAAATAAATAAATAAAATCTTTTTTAAAAAAAAAGTCATGAAATAGGAAAAAATAGCTATATATTACTCAAATAATAGAAGAGAGCTAAGAGTTGAGCAGGGTTGCTTTCAGATGTGAGATAGAGGATAGGACACTGCTGTCTTTTCTTGTAAGGCTTATTATTACCTTATTTGATTTTTTGAAGTGTTGTCTATGCATTGTATTGGTAAACATATATATATACTTACTTATTTATTCATTTTTACCTAAGATAGTCCAGAGACTTGCAAAGTCTTTTATATTAAAAAGAGCCCATGAAATAGTCTCTTAATTCTGTGACTTCTGTTAAAAGACTTATGTACCCCCCAACATACAGAAATACAATATTGTGTTTATCCAGGTCATTCCTGCAGCCAGTGAAGAACAGCTTTTACTAGTTGAACTGGTTCGCTCCATCAGTGTCATGAGAGCAGAAACTGTTATGCAGACTGTGAAAGAAGTTTTAAAGCAGCCCCCGGCCATAGCCAAGGACAAGGTAAGAAGAGCTTTTCTTTGCCTTTATTGACAATTCTGTTTCAGAAATTATGCTGGTAGGTAAGGTATTTTTTTGTGCAGTAATGTCCTTTCACAGACTGGAGAGAGGAAATCATGTTTACCTCATAATCAAAACATTTGTCAAGGGCACCTGGGTGACTCAGTGGGTTAAGCCTCTGCCTTCGGCTCAGGTCGTGATCTCAGGGTCCTGGGATCGAGCCCCACATCAGGCTCTCTGCTTGACAGGGAGCCTGCTTCCCCCACTCTCTCTCTCCGCCTACCTCTCTGCCTACTTGTGATCTCTGTCAAATCAATAAATAAAATATTTAAAAAAAAAAATTATCAGCACCTTCAGGGACTGCTGTTGTCATCATCCCTGTCGCTGGTGAGGAGCCATTCACTGGTGAGATCTCTTACGTAAACCTCTACGGCAATTCAGACTTGTATAACTGAATTCGTAGGGGAGGTTTTTCTGGTCATTTAAGGGGGAACACATAAGCCAGATCCCAAGGTCAAGTGACCTCAATTGTTGCCTTATTACTTTTTTTTTTTTAATAGCTTCTCCATTGCTTTCTCTTTGGAATGAATATCAAATGTTTTGCCATAACCTTAGTTCTAGTCAGTCATTTTTTGACCACATACAAACCTATGCTTTGCAAGGGCTACAGAAAATGAACAATAGAGTCTGCACTCACAGCGCATTGTCTCTAATTAGGCAGATACAAATGTCTGCAAATGAGTAAAATTAGGGACTTCTCTACTTTCTTTTGCTCTTTGTTCCAGGAATACTGAGGTCATATTTTCTGAGAAAATATTTACAGCCTGCAAACATTAGAGTTTAAGCCTAGCCAAAATAAACCTAATCATATCCTAAACAGAATTGTTACACAAATCTGAAAATATCAGTTTTTTTTTTAATTTTATCTTTTTCTTGAATTGCCAATGGGAAGAGTATACTTATGTGTGTGAATAGCTAATACCCATATTAACTTCTAACATGCTAACTATTCTAACATCACCCCTGGGGCATTTGCAATAGGATTTTAAATTTGCATGTAAAAGCTCAATTCAGCATATTATTTTGAGCATCTGCTTGTGCCAGACATTGGACTAGGCATGAAGGATATGAAAATAAGAGCAGATTCCACCACCATGCCCTCCAAAGGCTGCCTTCTTGCTCTGCATCTAAATTCTGAATCCATTAGAGACTGCTTTTTTCTCTGTGTGTGATAGGGGGAAACTTCAAGGGAACACTTGGTACTAAAAAGGAACAAATTGGTAAATGTCAGTGGACATCAGTATCATTTCCTTGCCTGTTACTGATTTCTACGGCAACTGTTTTCTTTTTTATTATATGTTACATTTGGCACTATTGCTAGTTAAAGACTACTTTAGGAGACTTTTAGAAGTTGGTCTCAAATTTGAACAAACTACACTAATTTCACAGGAATTTGTAGTAAAACAGTTTTAGATTCAGATTTCGTAAAAATCTTCAACCCAATTATGCTAGCACCAACCAAGTATAAGCTGATTAAAATAAACTGATGTCGGTGCTTGCAGAGTAAATGGATCATTTAAAAATAATGGCTGGAGTATCAATTTTGGATGTGTTGTGGGTGGGGATTGAGAACCTTTTGATTTCTTCTATCCATTTTCAAATTTTTAAACAGCTCTCGGGTTGAGTTTTTTTCTACTAAAAGAAAGCATTTGAGTGGCTTTATTTTTTATGATAGATTAGTGGTTTTGTTTCCTTTTAGTGTTTTATATTGAAAATTGACATTAAAGTACAGAGGTGTTGCAAGGATAAAAAAGCAAAGGCAGTTTTTCTTCAGTGTAAAATTGATTTCTTTTGTTTGTTTGTTTGTTTGTTTATAGAAACATCTTTCTTTGGAAGTCTGCATGCTTCAGTTTTTCTATGCTTATATTCAAAGGTAAGATAACTGATGTAGATCTCTCCTTACTACATTAGTCATGTGTAAAAGGGAATAGAGGAAAAAAGCACCTGAATCCTTTCAAGAAGTTGCTAACTTTTCCTTTTAAAACTAGAAGAACAAATGCTAGAAACATTGTCTGTGGATGTATTTATATTGTCAATGGTTATGTTAATGAACCAGCCATGCAGATCCTGCAAACCTAAAGACCTAAGTGTATTGGAGATTAAGTGGCTACTGAAACAATGAATTGTAAGAAAATCATTTAAATATAAATGAAATGCTGAATCCAGCTCTAGAACCCATGCCTGTTGCCACCAAATCGATATTATTTTCATATAGGTGAACGTGTGGTAATCTAATCTGATTTTTTTTTAATGTTAGAAATGGTGATGAAACAGCCGCTTATTCTGGTATTCCAGTTTTGTGTTTAGCTGACCCCTCAGTTGTGATAAACTTCTTACTGAAGACTGGAATCCTAATCCTCCCTTATAGGGCAGTTGCATTTTAATCACCAAATGAGGCATCAATTTGTGATCTTTAACTAACCTTTATAAAGTTAGGTTAGGTAGATTTATACTGATTTTATACTGATTTGGGGATTTAGAGCATTAGAAGTAGGACTACTTAATATCTGAACTTAGATACATAGGGGTGTTAGGGTGAAGGCCAGATTGAAACAGAGATCATTTTAATTTCTCTAGATGTGAGACCAGTGTTCAGGACAGATTTATAACTCTCCCTTTGATGAGTTAAAGACTCAGAGGTGAAGGAAATAGAGTTAATACTAGTAGAATAGGACTGAGAGCAAGTGACTATGGTATCTGTAATTAAATTGAGACTTACTGCATTGTATTTTACCTCTAAAAGTCCATGTGAATTAAAACTGGGATTTCTCTAGCAAAATTTCTATACTAATAAGTCACATTGGATATTCTAAATACATTGGGGTTCTTTTTATATAATATTAATAGAAAACATAGAGCTTTTAGGAGTTTTGTTCTATCGTTGTCTATACAAATTTAGGGAATGTTTCAGAGAAACTAGTAGAAATATGTGTTAAAGACTGTGGGAAAAGATAAAGAAAATTTAAAGTTTACTGTGCCTCTGTCTATATAAACACAACTACATTTATCTTGCAGAATTCCAGTGCCCAATTTAGTGGATAGCTGGGCATCACTGTTGATACTTCTAAAAGACTCTATACAACTGAGTCTTCCAGCCCCAGGACAGTTTCTTATACTTGGGTAAGCAATTTCACTTAAAAGTACTATTTTGAGGAAAAGAATAATGTTTACTGTCCTAATCACTGAATAATAGATTATTTGTTTATTGTTATTAATTAGTATTGTTATTAATAAATTAATGTATTATCATACATTATTTTGGATGACCACATGCTCTCTCTGTCTTCTCATGGAATTCTCAAGGTATAGAACTAGATGTATGGTATGAGGCCTGAAAAAAAAGGGGGTGGAGGGATGTAGGGAGGAAATAATGTGTGTTTATACAAAATGTAAATGTACTAAATGTAAATTGTACTAACATACAGTTGTCATAGTGAGTAGGATGACTGATGGGGAACTTCACAGAGGAGAGTCATTTGAGTTCAGGGCCCTGAACATAAACAGGCTTTACAACAGACCACCCAATTAGAATCTGCTTTCTAGAAGATACCCAAGTGATTTGAGTGAAAACACACTAAAGATTGAAAAGGACTACTTAAGATATAATGGTGGATGGAAAGAAACTAGAGTAAAATTTCTGCCACCTTTTTACATTACCTCAGACAGTCCAGTGAGGTCTTTAATGGCCAGTGACAGTCAAAGTGTTCTCATGTTGAATGGATATAAATTCAACCAAATCCAAAGAACTTTGACCTTTTGGTTGATTTCTGTAGTTCTGATGGGGATTTTATATGTGTAGATACGTGATCCTCTATACCCAGACTTAGATTTAACCCTTAATATTTTCCTTATGGGAGCTAGCAGTTCTGGTTTGGCAACCAATTTTGAAGTGGAGAAGGAATGTGAAGATTCTTCAGTGAGATGGCCTCAAGTTTTCTGGTAAATGTAGTCTTGCACCAGGAAGCAGAGAGGAGGTAGAAGAATCATAGTAAGAGCTTAGTGAGAGCAGGTCAGGCTGAGGAGGCTAATACTGAGGTCCCAGCCCAGCCAAAGTGAGCCAGAGACCCTGCCCAAGAATTCAGGGATCGTGATGATTCCCAGCCCCTCACACTATCTGTTTTGAAAATTATCTAAATCAAAGAGCTGAAGGAGTTTTAGACGTTGAAGATGTAATGAAAAGAGCAGCAGACTCAATGTCTGCAATTCCTGGATCAAAAATTAAGATAACTGGTGTGTATGAGTTTTAATGATTGAGAAGACCAGTGTAAATCCCAGAAATCACACAACGTACTCATGAAGGTTTCTAATTCTTTTCTAATCTCTAGTTCCAGCCCTCATCCCTGTGAACTTGGGTACCTCAGGAAATCTCTCTAAGGCTATTTTCCCATCTGTCAAGCAAAAATAATGGTACCTGCCCTACTGACCTAAGTTCCGTACCTATTTAAGTTGTTTTAAGGCTCAAAGAGGGAATATATATACAGTTCTTTGAGTTATCAGCAAATAACTCTGCTGCCTAATTTCATTAGAAATTAAAGCTATTTATTGTGACCTGTAGCTTCCACATAGGAGACTGTCTCCTCATCTGCTTTTTCATCCTTTCTCATTTCTCAGAAAATAAAGGATCCTACCTTTTTCTCAAGTTGTATACTCAGATTGTTTAGGTAAAAAGTTTAAAAGTTTAAAAAAACTTAGGACATCTCAGACTAGAAACTTAATTCCCTTTTTAAATTTCTCGTGTGTTTCTTTATTACCTGCCATTCCACTGATACTCTAAAAATTCTTAATTACAGAATAGAAATTTATGTGAAGGTTGCTTTTCAATATAACCTCACATGTTAGTTTGGAAATAATTATGCATATAATTAATCTTAATAAAAGATAACTGTCAGAGTAAATATTGAGTGGAATTTTAGCAATCAATAGAAGTAGAAATTTTTTTTTCACTCATGAAGTATTTTTAATCTATCATACACATAAAGGGTAAGAAGCCATTTCTGTTACAGTTTAAAATTGCTGGTTTTTATGGGGTTTTTTGTTGGTTCGTTTTACTTTTTTGTTGATACATAAAACAAACAGAAAAATATACAAATAATTATACACTACCCCTCAAGTTAGAGTGAACACATCAATTATATATTCAAGTCTAAATACAGAAATAAAACACCATATGTCTCCTCAGGTCCTCCCCAATTACTGTCCTTTCCCTTCTCCCAAAAGGTAACCATTATCTAACACCACAGATAAATTTTGCCCTTTTTTTAAACTAAAAGTATATAAAAATATTTTATTTTGTGTTTGCTTCTTTCATACAACATATGTTTTTAAGAGTCATCCATGTAATTTCACAGAGTTATAACTTATTAAGCTTCATTTATTCTCATTACTTTCAGTATTTCACTATATGAATATGCTACAAATTCTCTGTTGTTGCTGTACTTTGGGGTTCTTTCCAGTTTGGTGCTTTTACAAGAAATGCAGTCATAAACCTCCTTGTATATGTGTTTTTGTGCATGTTTATTCCTTTCAACAGAGTCCTAGGATACTCATACTTTCATTAAACACATAGAATTTAAAGCCACAAAGCCTCTTGGTCACTGGGAGAAATCAGATTGTATCATTTCCTTTATCCTGATATTTCCTGTTTTGTTTTGTTTTTTTTCTCTTTGGTCCTTTTAGGGTTCTGAATGAGTTTATTATGAAAAACCCTAGTCTGGAAAATAAAAAAGACCAAAGAGACCTTCAGGTAAGGCATTTTGAATTGAGGACTGTTGCCAAAACTCTGTGTCAGTGCCCTCAACTCCAGAAAGATAAGGTCAGATAAGATCCTCTCTGAAGTTTTGCACACATGTGTGTGCGTGCAGCCATGCACATGCACACATAGACACGGACTGATTTGTTTACCTTGTTTCTTTAGGATGTAACTCATAAAATAGTGGATGCAATCGGTGCCATTGCTGGTTCTTCTTTGGAACAGACAACATGGCTGCGACGAAATCTTGAAGTTAAGCCTTCTCCCAAAATAATGGTGGATGGAACCAATTTGGAATCTGATGTTGAAGGTATTGATGTCAAACATTGAGGTTTCTATTTGTAGGCTCCTGTTTGCTATGAAATCATTGCAACCAGCACTGGAAGCACCGTAAAAATCATCCCTTTTCTCATGTTAGCAAGTAGCTATTTTCTACAGGGAAAAGGCCTAACTGCATCTTTACCTGTCTTTTCTCTTATTTAGATATGTTATCACCTGCAATGGAAACCTCGAACATAACTCCTTCTGTATATAGTGTCCATGCATTGACCTTACTTTCTGAGGTAAATACCAAGTTTTTCCACATGAACTTCCAAGTAAACAATGTCACAATTCGGTATGAGCAGTAATTCTTACAGAGGAGTTTTTAATTTGAAAAACCATTTTGTACTTCTAGAGATCACTATATAGATCACTATATAGAATAAATAAAGCTTTGACTTTGTATTAAGGCTATTTATTTTGTTAAGTATTAGTGATAGCTTTAGATAATACTTCTTTCCCCATGCACTGTTTCTTAAACATGATTTTTTAAGTATGATTTTTAAAAAGAAAAGTTGTTTTGTATCACAGTATAATCAGAAAGGTTCAAGGTATTATAATGATGCTTGCCAGTGAAATACTTTACAGTTTAGCAAACATTTTCAGATCTATCTATCCTCTAACATGCTCTTTTTTTTATTTCCTGTTATATTGCCTTGTAGGTCACTTTTGTTTCCCCTTTCAGATGTGGGTACCAAGCCTCACAAAGATTAGAACAATATGACTAAGGCCAAAGAATTATTAATTGATAAGAGTTGGGACTTAAACAGCTCAGTTCATTCGGTTAGTTTATTTCAAGCCATCTTTTAACTGAGTCAGAGAAAGAGAATACTGCGTGTCTAGTCTTTAATTCACTGTTTACTCACTGTCATATTAGAAGGTTCTTGATCTCTCTTTTTCTATACTTCCCTGTCTCAGTTGGAAATAGTAAAAATTTGCTCATATTCCTATCATGTATTTATAGTGGGCAAAAAAAAAGAAAAAGAGTGGTAGAAGTCATTCATATAAAAATGGCCTACTGAGATCTGATTTTAGATTTTTCTAATTTTAAGGTATTCTAGGTATTCTTACAGACTGAACCCCACCTCCAAATGCTGTCAGTTTTAGCTGCTAGATTATACTTCATTTCTTATGTTTTTTAGGTTTTGGCTCATCTTTTGGATATGGTTTTCTATAGTGATGAAAAGGAACGGGTTATTCCTTTACTTGTAAATATTATGCATTATGTTGTGCCCTACCTCCGAAATCACAGGTACTGTTTTAAAGTAGATTTCTTCATTCAAAGCCTATTAGAAACAAATTGTGTTCCTTTGTTGCCATTTTGGAATTACCCCAAAATAACATTATTTTTGCTTTGAATTGTAATGATTTAAAAAAAAATTATTTCTTTTACGGTTTCCTATCATTCATATCATATATCAACTTTGTTTCATATCATCATTTTAGGTGAATGTGAACATTTATGAATCATATGATTCAAGTTAGACCGTATAGGTTAAAGTGGTTCTGGTTCTCCTTCCTCCTAGTGCACATAATGCCCCTAGTTACCGAGCCTGTGTCCAGCTGCTTAGCAGTCTTAGCGGGTATCAGTACACACGGAGAGCTTGGAAAAAAGAAGCCTTTGACCTCTTTATGGATCCCAGTTTCTTTCAGATGGATGCTTCTTGTGTTAATCAGTAAGTCGTTGTCTTGCTTTTATTCAGTGTGATAATGCATCTCACTGAAATCAACGACTATCCTGCCAAGCAGAACACTATTTTTAATAGTAACAACAGAAATCTTAATTACATATCATAATCCTTGTTTCTTTCAGTTGGAGAGCAATTATGGACAATCTGATGACACATGATAAAACAACATTTAGAGATTTGATGAGTGAGTATTATGGGATGACCACCTAAGCATTATATTTCCTGATCATGACCCATGCTTAATGTTTACCTTGTTCTTCTCTAGCAATTACTGAATTAGCTCTTTGTCAAGTTATACTTAGTATCCTATAGGGATGGAATGTTGAAATTTAAAGAGGACAGGATGCCTTGGTGGCTCAGTCAGTTAAGTGTCTGACTTCAGCTCAGGTCATGATCCCAGGTCCCGAGATTGATCCCAGAGTCCAGAGTCCGGCTTCCTGCTCAGTGGCTTCTCCCTCTCCCTCTGCCCCTCCCCCCACTCCTGCGCGCACTCTCTCTCACTCACTCTCTCAAATAAATAAATAAAATATTTTAGGGGTGCCTGGGTGGCTCAGTCGTTAAGCATCTTCAGCTCAGGTCATGATCCCAGAATCCTGGGATTGAGCCCCACATCCGGCTCCCTGCTCAGTGGGAAGCCTGCTTCTCCCTCTCCCACTCCCCCTGCTTGTGTTCCCTCTCCCACTGTGTGTCTCTCTGTCAAATAAATAAAATCTTAAAAAAAAAAAAAAATCATTAAAAAATGTAAAGAAGACAACAAGGTAATAAGTAGTAAGTAGAGCTTTTTTGTCTAATTTGTGTCTAAATTGTTTCCCCAGCACAGGGCACAGCACTTGGCACATTGTAAACACTCAATAAGAAATTATTAAATGAACGGAAGATTGATAGGTGGGGAGGCAGGGAAAGGTTGGCAGTTGGATTGAGCCTGTCAGACAAGTCACTGCAAATCCTGGGGCTCTCTTTATCTATGAAGGAAGAAAGAGAAGGGCCAAGAATACCAGAATTACTCTCTACCTCACTTCTACTCTGTCTTGATTGCCTTTATATAGTACGATTCCTATAGTATTTCATCTGAAAGAAGAGTTTTCTTGTTTAGTTTTTTTTTTTTTTAATTTTATTTATTTATCTAAAGTAATCTCCACATCCAGCATGGGGCTTGAACTCACCATCCTGAGATCAGGAGTTGCATGCTCCTCAACTGAGCCAGCCAGGTCCCCTGGGTTTGTTTTTTTGTTTGTTTGGTTTTGTTGTTGTTGTTGTTGTTTTTGCTTTTTTTTTAAGTTTAAAGTTACTAAACTGATGACCTTAAATAGCAGTAAAGCTGGATGAGTCTGATGATTTCATGTAAATTCTTGAACACAAGCTGTAGTTTCCCTTCTGGAAAAGGGGCAGCATATTTTCTCCCCTCTCAGCATCACAGGTTGTTTAAAGGTTCAAATTCATCTGTTCAGCAGACAAAAATAGGCAAGGCCATTATGGTAACCTTAATCAAATAAATAAGATGATTTCAGGGAGTCAGTAGTTATGAAGGAAGTAGGGTGAGAGAACAGATTTTAAGTCATACCTAAAGAGCTCACATGTGAGGTGAAACTGAAGACTCCAACCCTCGGAAGGCCTAGGGACAAAGGATTCCACGCACAGGGAACAAAAGTTACAAAGGCCAGGCCAGATACTATTTTTAAAGCAATGAGGTGTTAGGCAGATGGCATGAAATGTGAAAGAGTTTTATTAATGGTGTTTGTTGTTGGTGTTCCGAATTTTCTAAATCGTCCTCTCTCCACATTCACAATGGCTCCCCCTTGCTCTCCTGGCTTCTGGATGCTGGGTCTGTTTGCCAGCCCTTCTGCCCCAGAGAGCCGGGACTCCTCTACCCCAAGCTCCTCCCAACCTTGGAAGTCACAGGGTGTCTACTCATTTTGAAAAAAAAAACCAGAATAATTTTTTTTCAGATGACCACACAAGTGTATCAGAACCTCTCTCACTTGCGTTCTTCTTTCAGCTCGGGTAGCTGTGGCTCAGAGCAGTTCCCTTAATCTCTTTGCAAACCGAGATGTGGAGCTAGAGCAGAGAGCCATGCTTCTCAAAAGATTAGCATTTGCTATTTTTAGCAGTGAAATCGACCAGTACCAGAAATATCTTCCAGATATACAAGGTAAATAGTGAAAAGCTATTTTCTCTGTCTTCCAAACTATGTTTTTTTGTTGTTGTTACTTAGGGAATACTTTCCCTAGGGTGTAAGTTGGGATGAAATATACCAAGTGTAGGTGAATGGAGAATGTTGGAGCAACAGAAATCTGTTCTGCGGAATCAACAAAAATGACCATCACCAGCATATTAAAAAAAAAAAAAAAAATCAAGCACTGAATTTGGAGGACTTGCCTAAATATGGTCTCTATTTATATTGTTTGATTCAACTTTCCTAAAGAATTCATGTTTAAGGGTGAGATACAAGACTACATTGCTGCCGGCAGACATATTAGTGGGATTTTCTTATTGTGGATAAGCGGTGGTATATTTTTAAGGAGAACTAAAGTACAGGCAGAGTCAAGACATTTTGGCCAAAAGTAACATTTGGAGAGCTGTCGCTTGCATGGGGGATTGCATAAAGTTTTTGATAAGCTTTACCAAATGGGCTTCGTGGCCCTCTGTGTCCTGAAGGATATCCATGTGCTCATCATCACTCTGCAGGGATGAACTTGGCCTAGGGCAGAACTGTTCCATATCCAAATCAGTGTACTTAGGCAGCCACCAGCTTCAGAAGCCACCACTGGGAACTAGGCTAGAAGGGTCATTTGTCATCTCTTTAGTGAGATCATTTCTCTCAGAAGATAAGTGGCTCCTTCTTTCCTAACCTTTTCTACTAGCATCAGATATACAACACTGCACACTATTTGTCCTGTGACTTTATTTTTAAAGCTGACTAAATTAGCGCTACTCAAAAGAGTGCTGTGTGGACCGGCACCAGGCTGTTATGCCATCCGTGATTAAGTACAGAAATTTAAAGTAAGCATTTTAAACTTACTTACAAAATTTGACAGAATCTGTTGAATCTATTAAGAAAATGGCATTTGCATTTTATATCTTTTGATTTTTTTCCTAGTAATTCATTTTTATAATATTTTATGAAAGTAATCTGCAGCGGTTTGGAAATTTACATTTTTAAATCGGTCCTTCATCAGATAGTTTGAGAGGTAGTAGGTTAGCTTATATGGAAACGTTTACATGAAAATGATGTTCATTATTGATGCATTGAAAATATACTGCATTTCTTTCAGAGAGATTGGTCGAGAGTCTCCGTTTGCCCCAGGTGCCAACTCTTCACTCGCAAGTGTTCCTGTTTTTCAGAGTGTTACTTTTAAGAATGTCTCCACAACATCTTACCTCACTCTGGCCTACCATGATTACAGAACTTGTGAGTTCATTTTAATCATCAGGTTATCCATCTAAATTATAAAACAGTGTGATTAGCATCCACATGCTTACTGGATAAAAACTAATCTTGGAAAAAAGAACTGAACTCTCATAAAGCTTGTTGAAAATGGTAAAACTAGTCAGATTCCATCTCCACACAGAAACGTCCCATCGTTACTTCCTCTGAGCTGGTTTCGTGTATTCCCTTCCACACCAGATTTCTGACTTGGTCATGGCTGCCAGGCCTGGTTGCAGGCCGTAGCGGTCCGTCTGGAGGGCTGAGAGATGGCTTCGCTGAGTTAACAGCTGTGAGGCTCGTGCTCACTCTGGAAGGGCAGCACTTACCGGAGCTAAGCTTCCTTTACAGAGACTTTTACAGATTTTATAATCTCCCAGTGGGCTTCCTAAGTCCCCACTACACCCATCCCTTCTCCCTGGGTCATAGCATCGTCCTCATCTGAATGATTTGGGGAGCTCCGGAAAAGGACAAGAGTAAAGAAAGGGAAGTGAATCTGTAACTCCTGAAAACCCAAGCGTTTATCCTCTCCTCATAAAGACATTGGCTTTAATATATTTTTTAAATAACTGTAACTGTGTTGCATTGTCACCAAATAAAAGCCTGGCTTCATCTCAGCTTGGTCATTAGGAAGGCCCTGTGCTAACTGTGCAGTTTAACTTTCAGAAACTAAGTATGGTTTAATTTGATTGAATTCTGAAATTTATTTTTGGGTCAGTGAAAACATAGCATAAGGAGAACTTGAAAGAAGCATTAAATATCAAGTTTAAATAAAACATTTAACATGAATTTCACGGTCTTCAGGTACAGGTATTTTTACTGATGGAGCAGGAACTCACTGCTGATGAAGATATTTCACGGTAAGATGTAATACATTTCCATATGTTCTTGTCAGTGTTCAGTATCCTAAAGTCATCCAGAATATTACAACTAGAATAGTATAAATAGTGTGTTATATGAATACTTTATATATTCGTTAGTTTATGTAATAGTCTGTTATTACCTAAATGACCATATTTGGGTATAATATAGTATCGTTTATTCCTTAACCATTTTAGACTTCATGGCCTTTGTCTTCCAGACAAAGTTTAAAGCAATATTATTTAGTTTAGTTTAAAGCAATATTATTTCAGTTACTCCAGCTGTGTTGGTTTTGGTAGGTCACATGTTGTCCCTGAAACATCAGCAAAACCTATCATGGCAGGTAACCTCTAACTAAAGTATCCATATGTCCTGATCTTTCAGAATGATCTTGGTGCACTACACTTTTATTCTTTTAGTACAGGCAATATACTAATATGACTGAATATAAATTATTTATATAGGAATTTTTGTATAAATAAGTTTATAAATTAAAAAGTTCCTTTAGCACCATGTGTCTTAAATATATTTTATTCTACAGTGCTAGGTTTATTTTTTAAAAAAAGCATTCCCCTCTCCTAATAACCGCTTTTATAGAAAGACCTCCCCCCACAATATTTGCAGAGAGACGTCGAGTAATAGGGAAGTCTGTTGGCTTTACAGCTTGTATTTTTATATTTCTTGAGTGTAACTTAAGTTAAAGTTACTCTGTACTATTTTTACATTATCAACATAAGTGAACTTTTTAAGGGTGGCTCAGTTAAGCCCCCAATTCTTGATATCAGCTTAGGTCATTGATCTCAAGTCATGAGTTGGTGCCCTGCCGCAGGGTCTGCACTGGGCACAGAGCCTGCTTGAGATACACACACACACACACACACACACACACCCTTTCTCTACTCTTTCCCTCTTCCCTGCATTTAAAAAAAAGGGGGGGGGGCGGGGGAGGACTTTTTATTTGAAAACAGCAAAGCGAACTTAGTCATGACCTTGCTCAGCGGTTACTAGTACACATACTGGAATAAAAAATATTAGCTGGCACTTTGGGAATTATCTGTTAGGAACTGGGTACGGCTGCTGACAGCACTGTCTCCTGCTTACAGGACTTCAGGCCCCTCTGTGGCTGGTCTGGAGACAACCTACACAGGAGGTAATGGCTTTTCTACTTCATATAACAGCCAGCGGTGGTTAAACCTCTATCTGTCTGCTTGCAAATTTTTGGATTTGGCTCTGGCATTGCCCTCTGAAAATCTTCCTCAGTTTCAGATGTAAGTAAAAACAAAGATATTAAATGGATATTGTTGAAAATGCATTTGCTTTGGTGACAGACATCTAGGACCAATTTAAAAGTTTTTTGTATAAGTTGAAATATAATTTTTACTAGAATGGGGAGGTGCAGTTACTCGAAGTAAATGGTTCCTGTGGATAAATTAACAGCATTTAGTTGACAAATTGAGTACCCGCCTTATGTGAGGTGATGGCACACGTGACTCAGCAGCTTCCGGTCCAGTGTAGGGGACAGACAGTTGAACACATCCTGGCTGTTCTGATAGCAGACGTGCAGGAGGCTGTTGAGGTCACACAGCTGAGACCCCCTCCTAGCTTGAGGCCCCAAATACAGATTTATACTGAATGTGGTGAAGAGCAAGGGGACACACGTGGAGTCTGGGGGATTGGAATGGACCCGGTTTGTGTGAAATGCTGAGGGATCAGTGTCATGGGAGCAGAATGTTATGAGAAGAGGCTGGAAAGGGGCTGAATGATGAAAGGCCTTGGGAGCTGTATCAGAGCATTAGCCTTTAAACTAAGGACAGTGGAAACCCACTGAATCATCATAAGGAATGAAGTGATGTTACCAGGCTTGCATTTTAGGAATTTTACTTTGGCTGCGTAGTTTGGACACAGGACTGGAGATGGGCAAGCCTGGAATCAAGGCGGCTTTCATTTCAGATGATAGTTAACTGAACTGGAGAGATGATGGCAGAGGGGACTAGGGAGAAACTTAATACAAGTAAATTCCCATAAGTGTTCAAAAATATTTCATTATGGCTTTTCGTATTTAAATTTTTAAATAGGCAAGGTAAGTAAGATTGTTTTATCAAATGTAGCTAACTTGAGAATTTATCCATATGACCAAATATGTTTTTACATATAATGTGTCTTCTTATTCTTCTGGAATGGAGTAGCAGTAGGATAAAGAGTAAACTACCAGAATCTGCTTTCTATACTGGACATGCTTAATTCTCTAAAAGTGCTGTTTCATAAGCTTGCTTTTTATTAAATTTAATGGTAAGAACTAGAAATTTTTTTTTAGATTAATTCTAGTTCCTTGTTTTCTTCCATTTGAAAGCTATCTAACACCACTTCTTAATAAATTTGAGGAGTCACATACCTGTTATACTGATGTTACTCCTGAAGAAATTCAAAAAGAAATCCTAAGCAGAATTGTCAGAAAGTGGTCAGAATTAATTAGGAACCTTATTGTCACAAAAGTAATACCAACCTGGCACCTGCGTGTTTCAGTAGGTTAAGCATCTGCCTTATGCTCGGGTCATGATCTTAGGGTCCTCCCTGCTTGGTGGGGAGTCTGCCTCCTCTCTCTCTCAAATAAGTAAAATCATATATATATATATATATACATACACACACACACACACACACACACACACACACACACATATATGATAGAAACTGTAGTCTTTGGTGCTCTAGGAAGAACATTAAGCAGTATGCTCATGGTGTTAACTTTTTGGTTTCTGTTATGAGAACCAAAATGAGTTCATCCTACTTGTCAGGACTTTACTAGAAAGGGGATGAAATAGGCTGTAATACTAAAAAACTACTAATCTTTTTTAAACTACTATTTTTAACAAATCTATAAAGTAGTAGATGACATGGAGAATTTGATCCTGAAAGAGTAACACCTTTCTAAACATGTATTTCAAAAGTTAAAGATACTTGATAACCACAAAAAAATCTTAAAAAGTCTCTGTGTGACCAAAAACTACCATAAAGTGGAAAAGGTAGCAATGAGTTGGGGTAACATATTTGTGAACTTCCTTACAACGTAAAAATATCAATGACCCAGTAGGAAAATGAGCCAATGACAGTTAATAGTTCACAGAAACGAAATGGCCCATAAGCACTGAAAAAGCCATATTCATATGAGAAATTCCACTTACAAATAACCACCATAATGGTAAAGATCTAAAAGTATATTTCTTTTTAACCTTAACAGAAGCATTATTCTAGTTGCAAGAATACACAGATATTGTCCAGTTGTTCCCCAAGGAAGTTATAGTTACCAGAACTCAAAATACACCTTCTCAAGCCAGGAATTCTATTTCCGAGGACTTCTCCTATCACTATACTGTCAGATGTGTACAAAAATCAGCATTATGTAAGGGTTGTCACTGTGGCATTATTTTTAATAGCAAGAAATGGGGCAATCTAGGAGACTGGTTAATCAGTTCATTCCAACACCAGAGTACTGTGTAGTTGTTATAAAGAGAATGGGGTTTTATGGGACATTATCACTAAGATATCTAATTAAATCAGAACAAGCAGCAGTGAGGCTTTTTTATTAAGAGGAGGTTGGTTGTGTGGGGATGTGCTCTGTCATGCATGAACTCTGGATGGATACACGGGAAACTGGGGGTATTGATGGACCCTGTGGTGGGAGACAGACTACTTTTCTTTAGTGTATCCTTTTATACTGTTTGACTTTTCCCATAATCAGATATTTACTTACTGAAGACAAAAATAAAAACAAAAATACAAGGGAGGTATGAAAGAAATCCTACATAATTTTTGTATTTCTTTGCCCCTTTGTGTGTGTGGGATCATCTGGCCAAGCACATGGTAGAGATTTTGCCATTAACAAATGATGGAATCATTTCAGTTACTTGCTTTGTGCTCATGAAAAAAAAAAAAAAAATGAACACTTTACTGTCTAGCACCCTATGCAGTAGATAGTAGTATCTTTATTTAATGGTGAAGGGAAAGGGTCTGGCGAAGAATTCTGTCCTGACAGGGCTGCAAGCAGCACAGCTGCCACCGGAATCTGTTTAGGTGGTGCGGCCGTGACTTTTCCACTATACTTATGTGGCCTTGTCTTACCTGGCACACCTTGTCTTAGCAGTGTTGATGTTCTTCTGTTCATAGGTACCGATGGGCCTTTATTCCAGAAGCCTCGGATGATTCTGGTTTAGAAGTCAGAAGGCAGGGCATACACCAACGAGAATTTAAACCTTATGTAGTTCGACTAGCAAAACTTCTTCGGAAAAGGGCAAAGGTATTGTATTCTTTTTCTCTTTCAATGTAGTTAGAACTATAAAATGTATTTGTATCATGTCTTCTGTACCTTATGTCTTTCAGTATGCATCAGGCTAATTAGAGATCTTTGCCCCAGAAAATGATGAATTTGGCACACTTGCCAGTGAGCCTTTGTTCCAAATCTTTTGTCTTTTTCAGACATTAAAAATTTTTCAGGGACACCTGGCTGACTCAGCTGGTCGAGCATCCGACCCTTGATCTTGGAAAGCCCATGTTGGATATAGAGATTACTTACAGAAAATAAACAAAAAAAATTTTTTTAATTATTTATTTTTTTCAAAAAATGTAAAGTTTGGGGATGATGTGGGTTTGCAGTGTGTGCTTTGAGTGCTCAGAAATTTCCCAGCCTTCTGGGGGTCCCCTAATCAGGCAGCTACCCCTGAACTAAATCACACTCCACAAAAAATGGGATGGAGGAAAGTGATTAAAGAGGAGGTTGTGTTTGAAGGATCTAAGGAACATGATTTT
Source organism: Neogale vison (assembly GCF_020171115.1). Classification (NCBI taxonomy): domain Eukaryota; kingdom Metazoa; phylum Chordata; class Mammalia; order Carnivora; family Mustelidae; genus Neogale; species Neogale vison. The sequence goes on along the minus strand of NC_058091.1, from coordinate 46,298,215 downwards.
CAAATCAAGTTGTTTCTTTAGGAACTAAGTGAAAGGGCAGAGATGAAGATGAAAGTTGGATCCAGAGTTTAAGGCTAGGACTTGGGTATTTCTCACTTTGTTAAGGTTAGAAAGGTTAAAAAAAATAATCATGGTGACAAATCCAAAAGCCAAGTGATGGTATGTATGACCCCAGGCACATGCACTTTCTGTCATCCCTGCATCTCATAAGTATTGACCGTATCTGTAAGACCACTCTCTGTATCTAAGGGATAAACAAGACCACCTTTTCCCTAAAACGTGTCTCCCAGAATAAGAAAAGAGTTTTGATTAGAGAGCATTTTCTACACTTTAAACAAGGTCTTCATGGCCAAGCATACTTGTCATTGGAACAAAGACTCTGAGTTCTCCTCTTTCCTTCCACAGGACAAGGAGGAGGACTTTAAGACAGTGATTTTGGAGGGATTGGAGATGGCCAAGCATCAGGTGAGGGTGGCTTTTTGATGCTTGTGATGTGGCAGCAAAAGTTGCCACATCTGGACCAAATATTGAGACACAAACCCAGGTCTGGATCTCAACAAGTACAAGAGAGGTAAAGAGGAAGGAAGTTTGTCTTCAAGCATAGACTGGTGAAGTGAAAGGAGAAATCATTTTTATGGAAACATGTCTGACTTTTTAATTTTATTTATTGTTGAGGAAGTGTAGTTCTGATGAAGAGAACACCAAAACAAGGGTACTTGTTATGGGTCAAGAGCTTAGTAGTAAAAGTCCCTCTCTTACAGGTACATCTTGACAGGAATATAAACAAAAGATTACACCTCAGTTACTTTTGAAAATTAGTTGTATAGAGGGTTCAAGCATGCCTTTTCCCTCAGGATAAATTCATGTCTATTTACTTTTTAATTACTGTTGGATTGCAGTTTGACTTAGGGGACTGGAAAGGTGGTATGGTCAGCCACCCAATGGTTGCCAGTGATGAGAAAGTCAGTCTGGGACACTCATTAAAGCCAGTGTTCTAATTAAGCAAAAGGAAGAGGTTTTCTGTATCCTATATCTTAGACTGGAGGTTAAATAATTGCTGTTTTTTCTTTTTTTTCTGGCTATAGAGAACTGGATGATCTTTTTTTGTTTGCTCCTATTATAACTTCAGTCTATTTTCCTTTCTCAGGATTTCATTTTTAAGTAAGCAAACAAAGCTTGTGATCACATGTAAGAAAAAGGCTGGATTTTGCATCTGCTCTACTAGGAAACTAGCATTATTAAAAATTAACAGTTTTTAAGTTTAACAGTTTAAAAGTTTCTCAGCAGCATCTGGTCTGAGAAGGCAAAATCCATTTGTTAACCAATAGGACAGATTCTAGTTCTGCTTTTTAAGTCCCCTTGATGATTTTTTCCCCCATTTTCTATCCAGTCCATGTCTATCTTCATTCTCTCCACTCTGTGTTTTTATATCTGTGGTTCTGCCCTAACTCAGACATCTCCAACTCTCTCAGAACTTTCCCTAGATAGACTGAGGTCTACATCTTTGTATAATCTGGTTGGCTTCTTAAATCAGCCTCTTGGTACAAAGGTATTTTAATTGCATTGACATTTAGTTGACAGAGTTTTCACCTACATTCTTGTTTGACTTCTCTGCTGGATAGATTATACTTCCCCACTTTTTAAAATGAGGAACTTTTCTGTATCTTACCCAAGGATATCCCTCAGTGAGTAAAAGGCAGAGCTGTAACACCAACCCTACTGTTTTGACGCCAGGTCCAGCTTTCCTCCCCATGTTGTTTAACACAGTGAAGCAGATGGCAGTGCATCTCCCGAGTGTTCCTTTACTTTCTCGCTTACTGAGTTGATCACTTTGAAGCCTGCCACCATGTTGTGGCAAGTATAAGCCATTTGGCTAAAAGGGAACTACCTACCTGATTCACAAGTGGTGACCTGGAGAAGACTGCTGTCTCTTCCTAACCTCCTTCTCTTCTCCTGGGTCACCTGCGTGGGAGTCCAGAATCTGGGAGCTTTTTGAGTATATGCAAAGCACAACATAAACTGTTAATTTTTGACTCTCCCTCTCAAAAAACGAATTCTGCTAACGAAGTGTGCTCATGCACTCCAGTTGGAAAATGGGCCTGCGGTATTGGGACTCTTCTGTCCACATTTCATAACTGGCACAAAGAGGCTTCAGTTAGAAGCAAGAGTCTAATCAAGTCTGGAATAGAGACTTAGTGTGATTGTTTGCATTTGTTAACTGTTGCTGATGTTTATACCCTTTGAAATGTTCTCGTGGACTGTACTCATCCGTTAATTACCATCCCCCGTGTCTTCTACAGAAAAATCCGGAGGAAGACAACTCAGGGAGAACGTTGGGTTGGGAGCCGGGACGCCTGCTGCTCACCATCTGCGCCGTGCGCAGTATCGAGCAGCTCCTGCCGTTCTTCAATGTGCTCAGCCAAGTCTTCAACAGCAAAGTCACCAGCCGATGTGCAGGCCACTCAGGGAGCCCCATCCTCTACTCAAATACCTTCCCTAACAAGGACATGAAACTGGAAAACCACAAACCATTTTCCAGCAAAGCCAGGCAAAAAATAGAAGAGATGGTAGAAAAAGATTTCCTGGAAGGGGTGATAAAAACTTGAAGCACTACAAGTGGTTCCATTTAACTATATGTAAATGTAATTATTTAAAACAAACATTGCTCTGAGTTGTATAGTTTCTTTTTTTGTATGTAACAAAACATTTCAGGTTGTATTTAATTTAAATATTTGTAAATACAAGCAAATGTCTGAAAGTGGCCTGAATCAAGTTTAAATATTGTTGGCTCATATTGATTATGGTGCCTGAGAGAGATCTATATATACATCTATAGTCCACTGTTTTACTGTCCTGAATTGTCTTAAACCTGCAAAATACACACTGCACATTTTTTGCTATTGGTTTCAGGCTTTGTTCAATTTAGATTTGTTGGGATCTTCTTTCGGTTCTTGACCACATTCTAGTGTCCGAATGGGGTCACTTCTCTGTGGGAGGCGTGGTCATGTATGACCATTTTCTCCCACATACCTTCACTAAGCGGAGTAAAGCGCAACCGGAGCCCAGGCCCTGCATCCTCCCAAGTGTAGCAGGAGTACTTCAATCTCCGTGCAGAGCAGAGCCGCAGTCTCTGTCTCACACCATGGAACTCCTGGGGATGTTCCTTAAAGAGGTACGTCATTTAAGAATCATCCTAAATTTTGCTGTGGAAGAACTGGTTGTGTTAAGTCTTCTCCACCCTCCCCATTCATATGAACAGTGGGGAATCCTGCAAAATAGAGGGCTTGGTTATGTAAAGCGATGGAAAAGGCATTCCCAGGAGCTGATAATAAGGTTTAATTTTCTAGCAGCCCTCGTGAACTTTCCCTGCATGTATTAGAAAGTTAACAACTGAAACACATAGCGAAGCCCAGGTACTTTACATTAGTGAGATTGAAATTGGATAATTTTTAAAAACAAAATTTAACAAGTATAAGGCTTACCTACTTCTAAACAATTACTATGGTAGTGTTTAAGAAAAACAATCCATTCTAGAAGCAATCTAATAAGATGCATTGTAAACATTTTGATTACAAATGTCTTTGAATCTGTCACAGTAATGGCAGTACTATTTTGTAAAAACTTTTGAAAAATCCAGTTTCTCATGATCATAAAAACTGTCTTCAGAGACCTAGTTGGGGTGCTTCTCCAACTCCTCCAGCCAGCTGAAATACTGCCAGGCTCACTGCATGTGCGAGGCTATCCGCATTTTCCTGCAGATTACACGAAAGGAGATTAGATGGGCACTAGCATCTATGAGGTAACTTGCAACTCTGAGGGAAAGGGAACGAACTTCTTGATTTTGTTTCACTAACATATTCAAATGAATTTTTTTTTTCAGTAACAAATTTCAAGACTCTTCGAAGATTTTGAGTTTTCCACGTGTTTAAGGCAGGTGAGTCCTTAACTGATTTTATAGTATAATTTGGTCATCATTCTGAAACTCAGTCATTCAACCAAACCTAGTCCTTAGAAGCAAGGCCACAACTGGCCTAAGAGTAAGTAATTGTTAAGATCCCAGATGGCCTAGGCTTCTGCCAAAAAGCTGCCAGCTCCCTTATAAAATGCCTCCGTCTGAGGGCCTACTCAACCCACTCTGTATTGCCTCTGCTATGCAAACACTGTTATCAAGGGTTTAAGATGACGGTGTGTGAAGAGGGCAAATTTTGAAAATCCACACCGTGAGGTCTTTACCCTCATTTGGAGAATACCAGAAGGCAATGCTGTTTAAAGGTAATTATTTTAGAAAACAAAAGTCCAGAGACAGAGGGGTGCCTCGGTGGCTCATCAGTTGAGCGTCTGACCCTTGGTTTCGGTTCAGGTCTCACTCTCAGGGTTGGGAGATGGAGCCCCACACCCAGCTCCATGCGGATGCTTGTCTCTCACCCTCAGCTTCGACCCCCAACTTGTGCACTCACTTTCTCAAATAAAAAAATGTCCAAAGAGGAATTTTTATCAGCATATCTGATAGTACCAGTTAAATTAAACATGGACCTCAAAACTGGTTGTTTCATAAAGCAGCACAATTATGTTTTTAAAGGAGGGGGAAAAGGATAATCCACTTCAGGCACCATAAAGCAAACCAAGTCTCTGTTAGTTACTCATGCCATAGTGAGAAATAGGGCATTTTCAGGAAGTCTGGAATAAATCAAAAGAAAAATATTTGGGAAAATAAACTAAGTGGGTCTAATTTTGTTCAACTACTGATGAAAATAATTTTGTATTAATATGAACCTAAAAATCTGCATAAATAAATCTCAGACATTAAACCTTTAATTATCATAGTGATACCGTTAACACTATTAAAGTAGTTTTTTCTCCCACTACCACCCCCACTACCCATGTTGTCAGACCCTCACGGCACATTTTTTCAACAGAACTGTCCTAGCTTACCTGCGAGTCCGCTTCTGCATATACCCGGACTATATCTTCTGTACCAGAAGGCCGGACAAAAGCTCGGGAAAGCTTGTACTTCTTCACCAGGTCATTGATGGCCTCCTGTAGCCCCGGAGGTGTAACCACTTGTCTTTCGGCATCAGTGGTGCTAATAACTTGCCTGTCTGCAACCTATGCACAAACATGTCCTATTTATCACTGTATCACACTTCTTTGCAGAAGTCTGACCTCAACACAATTCCTACCAAAAGACTGTGGCCATTTCATTTTAATAGTAACAGATCTACATTTCAGCTTATTGCACCCCCAGGTGCAACACTGACAAATAGTGAGGTACCAGAATTAGCATAGAATGTAACTGCATTGAAATGTTATGGGGCCCCTGGGTGGCTCAGTGGATTGAGCATCTCACTCTTGGTCTCAGCTCAGGTTGTGATCTCAAGGTCATGAGATCAAGTTCCACATGAAGCTCCGCATGGAGTCGGCTTGAGAGTCTCTCTTCCCTCTCCTCTGCCTTTCTACCTGCTCACAAGTTCGCACATTAAAATCTTTTATAAAAAGTTTTATAATTTTTTATTTCTGACAAAATTAGTTATTAATATCAGTTGTACAGCTTTTCTTCTGTCTCTACAGTTACCACTAAAATAATGGCCAGTAAGTACTATAGGACTTAAGCCACTAAATAGATAACCGTAAGTATTTTTATAAAGTGGAGAGTAGCAACCTGTTATATAAGAGGATCATGATAAAAATCTTCTAAATATGCCAAAAACTAATCTGAACAATCAGTAGCCATTTGTGTGAACTTGGGCTTTACTACCTCTTTCTTTCACAAAGACTACCTTTGTCTTTCAAAATTCTGTTGGTAGATGTAGACACTGGTGTAAATCTGTACAGACATTTATATGAAATGCCTTTAAAAAAAAATTCTCTCCCTAGCCCACAGATCCTACTTTGCAACATCTAGCCCCAGGAAAGTACTAGGAACCAAGAATCATGCCAGGGAAATATTTTCATTTGAAATGATAGGCTATCAGGATTGCTTCAGAATAACAAGGGGGAGATGGAGAATGGTGAAGGACAACAGTTGAAATCTGTTGAAGCTGAGCCCATGAGGGTTTCATTATTTTGTTCTCCTCATTTACATGTTTTAAACTTTCCATAATAAAATCTTCATTATAAATAATCATATGTATCACTTTTTCTTTAAAGTCTGTAAAGTGAATACGTCTCAAACAATTGAAGAAGATGTGAGAAAATAACATGATATAAGGCATTTTCTATGCAATATATGTACACAATGAAATGTGAAACAAAGGAAATATTTTTATGTAAAGCTTGGAGATAATACATATTAGTTAATGTTCAGAAAAGAATTAATTTTAAAATCTCGCTCCCACCTTAACTTTGAGCTGTCTGTTTGGGAGATCCGTATAAAGAGCATCCCACTGCTGTACAGTCAAGCCCTTCAGGATCAAAACTGCCTCAATCACCAGCATGTCAGAAATAGCATCACCAGCTGTCTATAAGACATAATCGAAGAAAGTACTTTAACACTAGCAAAGCTTAGATATGAATGCTCTTAGATAACCAATCACAGTATCCTGTGATTCCTTCCTGCCCCCACACAGGATTATTGAACTGGAGTGGATGGAGAAATGAAAAGGGAATGGAAGGCCATAATGAGTTACACCCAAGAACGCTGAAACTAGCTCTTGAGAAACTTGCCTTTCATCTTCCTCATTGTAAATTAGACTGGATAACTCTTAAGGTTCCAGTATTAACATTCTATGACTCAAATTTTCCTTTATAACTAGATCCCTTGAAATATCGTACCATGACAACAGAAGGCATCATGGGGGTAAAGTGGTGAAAGACACACCTGAAGATGGGTCCATACTCTTCACTTAGTAACTCTGAGCCCTTGGTTTTTCCATTTATGAAATGGGAATTATAATAACCCACCTCCCTCTGTTACTGCAAGGATAAGACAATGAGGTATGTCGAGTGCCTCATATGTGCAAGATAAATATTAGTTGCACCACTTTTCCTCATCCCACTCTTTGTTCTTCCACTGCCATAATATTGTAGACTCTAATCTCAACGATACAATGCATATACAGAGAGACTCGAGAGCGGACTCTTGACTCTAGGTGGAAGCAACTCCTTATACTTTTCATCATAAAACACAGGAGGAGGGAAGCACATCAATGTTCTATCTCCACATTTCAGTGTTAATCTCAACTATATATACCACTGTGGCAAGGAAGCTGCCATAACTTTGCTACTTTAATTATTTTCAGGTGCACCTAGGTGTCTCGATCGGTTAAGCATCTGACTTCCCCTGATGTCATGGTATCAGGATCCTGGGATTAGGCTCCCTGCTCCCTAGGAGTCTGCTTCTCCCTCTGCCCTTTCTCCCCCATCGATCTCGCTCTAACAAAATTTTTTAAAAAATTTATCCAGCATACTATTCTGTCTTCTGAATAACCTAAAAATAACCAGGAGCCTGCCACCCCCCTTCCCAGCTCTCACCTGGTTAATCAAGTCAATAACATTTTCAAGCATCTTAGCAGCTTTCCTTTTCTTATTTTCTAATTCTCTTGCTAGTTGTTTTATCTTTGTTTCAGCAGCTTTACTAAACAGTACCTGTAATAAAACACAAAATCACAAAACACTATCCATGCCCCCGGCATCCTAGCTAAACCACTTTGAAAACTCTCAATGAATCTGGAAAAACTGAGGGGAAAAATAATGGTAGCCTTAGAATGAATGAAATTAAAAAGATCAAATCAGAACCCAAAAAGATACTACTGATGGGGGAGATTCATTTATAAATTACAAAACTGGTTATCAAAATTTAAAGAGCTGATTACAAAGAAAATACCCCTGGCAGAAGCAATGTACATAATGAGTTCATTGTGTTTGCCCCTCGGCCAGCTGCAGCAGTCCTGTGCAACCAGATTTTTAAGCCTATCTGTATCCATTTTACTTGGAAGAATACGTAATTCAACATAAGTAGTGCAGTTTTCTTGTCCTAAAAATTTTAAGGATATAAGCTAAGTAAAAGTAGAGGATCATATTTATCACATTATGGCAAATAGTACCAAGGATATTATATACATCATGTTCCTCAAGATTCCTGTCATTTTAAAAATTCTTTGGCCATGATTTTAGTGCCTTCTAAGGCTCAACACTACAGTCAGCACTTGATGGAAATAGATGTTTGTTGGTAAACTAAAATACACTCTGATCAGTTTTTGCTGGAACACAGCCATACCCACTCACTCACCTTACACCAGCAACAGAGACCTTATGGCCCAAAGATTAGAATATTTACTATCTGCCCTTTAAAATCATTTATCAATCTCAGCATTAATTAGATCACTGAAGTTATATTTTAACTGCATTTCCTAAGAACTTGTTTTGTTTTTTTTCTATGTTCAAGGCCCCTGAAGCCAGCTCGGAATTAAGGAGGAAAATAATCTGACTTAGATAACATATTTTCTGTTGGCCACCTCCAATCCATTTATGAAATGAGCTGAGGTATAAAAATGTTTAAAAAAGATAAACTTGGGATGCCTGGGTGGCGCAGTTGGTTGAACAACTGCCTCCGGCTCAGGGCGTGATCCTGGAGTCCCGGGATCGAGTCCCACATCGGGCTCCCAGCTCCATGGGGAGTCTGCTTCGCTCTCTGACCTTCTCCTCGCTCATTCTCTCTCTCACTGTCTCTCTCTCTCAAATAAATAAAATAAAATCTTTAAAAAAATAAAAAAGATAAACTTTATGAATATGCTAAAAGCCACATGATAAATTTCAAGATGGTGAATTTTAAGGTATGTGAACTATATCTCAAACTTTTTAAGCATTCTACCTACAAAATGCACCCTAAAAATTTTATATGCTTATTGCTAATTACATTCATTTCTAGTTGTTCATAACTTAATTCCCAAGCGTTCCAACACTTCAGTTCGCCACAGCTACTGAATTTTCCTTTTACCACCTATGGCCAGTTCAAAGAAAAGATTTTAAACAATATGTAGATGATCTGCTTATAAAAAAAAGAACTGCATATTTTTTAAGAAACAATCATCTCTTCATACTCAAAGATCACTATCAATCTGAAAACCATTCTCACAACACATAGGAATATAGTAAGTTAACCAAATAATCTTACTCTACCATCACACCAGTCATTTCAACAAAGGGGGAGATAGCCTCTTACCATCCAGATACAGAATCCCCATCATATTAAAAAAGTTCAGCTAAAGCTGGTTGTAGCTGATTAGGAGGACTTACCGTCCCATGCCCATTTGCTTCAAAATAAACTCCAATGTCAAACTCTTGAGCCTTGTGGTGTAAATGTTTTACACCAGTTTTAGTACAATAGACAGGTACCTATGAGAGATATTTAAAAAGAAAGATAACAGCAGTTATTCAAGGACAAATGTTTATTATGTACCTACTCTCTAAGGATAGAACAGGGAACAAACCTCCTGGAGCTTGCTACTAAGGCAGATAATTAAGCAATTAAAATACAAAGTGGTGTTAGTATGGAGGAGAGAAGGCACTGTAGAAGCCCACAGCCAAGGAAAAAGCAAGAGAGAGCCTCCAGATAAGATAATGAAAGATTATAATTGGGGAGTGACATGATCTAACTGTAGAAAGCTCAGCTACAGGAGAATGGCTTACAGTAGGGGTCTGCAAGCTTTTACTACAAAGGGCCAGATGATAGCCTGTATGATCTGGGTCACAATGGCTCACTTCTGCCACTAGTATAAAAGCAACCACAGACAATACAGAAACTAATGAGCATTGCTATATTCCAATAAAACTATAAACACGTGGCAGACTGGATTTGGTCCACAGGCCCCTGTTTGCTATCCCCTGGCTTAGAAGGTTCAAAGAGATTGATTAGGAGGTTTCTAGGACTAATCCCATTAAATTATGGTGGTCAGACTAGCAACACTGGGCAGCCTAAGTCTTGGATGGATCTGAAAGAGAAGAGTGGTTAAGACTGACAGTGGCACAACTGCAAATACCAAGATCAAGTGAGATCAGCATTTGACTGGATTTAAAAGACCTCTGGAAAGGCTAGAGCTCAAATTACTTCATTCATACATAGGAGAATGGGCTGATGATTAACAGTTTCTACTGTGTTCAGTTTCTTAAACAGGGTAGCTTACCTATAAAAATGTTTTACGATAGAATGTAAGAAATTACTAAAACACATAACCCAAGTACTGAGAATAATCCTTGTGACAAGCAGACAACTGGGCCAGTTGGAGAGCCAAATGTGTTTACTGGAACCTTATACTTAAATCGGGTCACAAACTCGCAGCCTCCAGATGTGTCTTATTTTGTGTGCCCATTTCTTTGGAATTTTGCAAGACTTAAAAAGTAAGAGGTTCACATAAAAATTCAGATCTTCAGCCTGTCTTCGAAGAATCTGACTAAAGGCAACAACAGCCAGCCTGGTGGGTACTGTTCCCAGTCCTTATCTCCTTGCTGCACTTCTTCACCTCACCTAGCCAGATTCTACAAGAATCTGACCTTGCCAGTCTTGCTTAAAAAAGAATGAGAAGGCAACAAAAACTAGTAAAATGCAGAAATTTGAAAAGGGATACACAAAAGTTGGAAAATACACTAACTAGTGAGAAAGAGTAAAGGCAAACATCTAACTGTGGCCATGGACCCTCTAACTCACTCATGGAGCAGGGAGTGTGGTATAGAGGATGGTTAGTCAGTTGGTGGCTGTTAGGGCAAAAAATTAGGTACAAAACTACTAATAGATTGTATCCTCAGACCAAAGTTTCCCTGTGAGCCTCAAGAGATTCTGTCCCCGGGCTTGTCCTCCTCAGCAAGAATGTCCTACCCTCAATAACTGATCAGAGTCCTCACACTGTACCATCCCCGGGGTAACATCTAATTACCCAGCCTGCTTCAGGAGTTAAGGTAGTTTTAGCCAGAATCCTCCCTGACCCCGATGACTGCTCAGTAACTTGCCATCTACCAGCACCCTCCCCCCTTGCTCCTTGGCTACAAAATCTCCACTTTCCCTTGTATTAGAACTTGAACCTAGTCCGTCTCCCCCACTGTGAAACCCCAAAGCAATAGTCCCTATGCCTACTGAATGGGCTCACTCCACGGGGCCATTTGTCACACAGTTTCTTGTAAATGTGCCTGATAACTGTGCTGGCAATCAGTGTTTAGTCCTTAACAAAAGAATAATAAAGCCTCTCATAGCTCTACAAGAAGTAGTTAAGTGGCTGGCTCCTAGCTCTAACAAATGGAAACTCTCAAGGGCCTGGGAGACAGGGGTGCTATCTTCCCTGAAGTTCACATTTCAATGAGGGGACTCCAGACCCTTATGGGAAACACTCCTGAGCTATGAAACTTGCTTAGCCTTTAAAAAGATTTACAGTCATTATAAAGGAGGCAGAGAAAGAATTTACAAGTTTTCTAAAAGAAATGCTCTAAAAGGGAGGCAGGAGAATCTCTTTCTCTTTTCACATCAGTGACCATTTTTTTCCGATTTTTGACTTCTACTTACCCTTAAATGAACAACAGCTCAGTTTCATGTATTACATTCATGTATAACAATCTATTCACCTACATGAGGGCCTTGTTTTCCTCACAGAAATATCTTAGATTAAAATGCTACCAGAAAATGGAAATGGTTCAATACCTTCATAACTTCTTCAAGATAGCGTGTTGAACTTCCATTTGCATACGCAGTTTGTACAACACCAATATTCAAACTTTCTCCAATCTAGATAAAAACAATGATAATTGCCTGGCCATCAAAGGTAAAGACACTAACTATAAAAGCAAACATATGAGATTTCTAAAGGATGACAAAATCGTCATCCAGTTTCAGTTGTGTCTTAGTGTATGCAATAAAATGCCTAAAATGAAAATTTACATGAATGCCAGAAAAAAAGCTAAAATACTTTTAGCTGAGTATTATTTAAATTCCGTTAAGAATCCTTTTCTAAAGAAGCTTGTGATTTCTTGCTCTCTCGTTTTTTAAATAAAAATCTGTACTGTATTCTTAAAGTATACCTTTTCCCATATTATAATAATTACTTCTCATTACATTCTATACATAAAGCTGGCCTAAGATTTCCAAAAGAGCAAAACAGAATAAACCTGTCTCACATTATTAAGCATATTATAACACAGTAGATACAGCTCTCAGAGGATGAGATTTTCTGTTTAAACTTGAGGCTTTGGGAGTGATGCTGGAACTCTCATTAAAGTCAGTTATGAGGAAACCAATGAAGCTTCAAATCACAACTGCCAGTATAAAGAAGAAGAGTACTACCTTCAGGTTCCAAATGCCCCATGCTGAAGTGACTAAAATTACCGTATCTTTTTGTATTTTCTGGTCACAGAGGTAAGGAACTCCTTAAGAACAGTGCCTCTGAGACATCCATCCAAATGCCTGTTAGTCACTAGTTAGTCTTGTTTTAAAGGGCAGTCAATCACCCCACCATACCTCCAACAGGAGCTCTTTAAGGAAACTGCTAATTAGTGTTGCTATCTTGTCTCCATCTATGAGATGAAAGTGACCATCTACATCAAGGTAGTAATAAACAATTCTGTCTGCATCTCCATCAAAGGAACAGCATCTTTCATTAGACTTCATTTCCATTCCTAGCACACAGAATTTTAAAATGCATTTCAGTCACGGAAATGGGAATAAACCTCCATATAAAAAGTTTTTTGTCTTACATTAGTTACAAGGGAAAAATATTTCACTAAAGTATGATCATAAGTACCTTATGGTACTTAAAATTATCCTTCCAAATAAAAGCCAATGTCTTAATCTTTAATCTTGAAATAGTATAAAGGCTTATTATTTGTTTTTATAGGGTAAATTCACAGCTAACTGGAAAAGAATTCTATGCTGAAACTTGATGTAATATTAGAATAAAATTCTGTTTTATAAGCCAGTTGGTTTGGCAAGACAGGTTCCCATATAGTTTTTTGAAAGCTATAGATATTTGTGAATTCAACTAACCTAGTACTATGATGTCCTTTACATATAAAAAATAATCAGCAATAGATGATGTGCTTTATACACTTCACAGCACTCACTGCAGCACATATCTTCCCTAAGGTCCATAACCCCACCACCCTCTCCTTACCACCCCCCACACCAGCAACCCTCAGTTTCTCTTGTGGGATTAAGAGTCTCTTATGGTTTGTCTCCCTGCCAATCCCATTAATAGAAGTGGTTTTTATTTAATTCTAACAGAAGTGGTTTTTATCTGTTCACACCATCAGTAACAAGAAACACTGGTAACTAAGAGCAAAGAATTACAACCCGCGAGAGAAATATGGCTTGTGTAATTTACATAAAGTTATCAAAATCTCAGCAACTGTCATGTCAAACTTACTAGAAAATTTTGTTGTTCCTTAGTCATGACAGCAGCAGGTGGACAAATCCAACAAGAGACTCCGTGAGGAGATAGAGAGGAGAAGGGAGTTGGAGGAAATTGGAAGGGGAGGTGAACCATGAGAGACTATGGACTCTGAAAAACAATCTGAGGGATTTGAAGGGGCGGGGGGGTGGGAGGTCGGGATATCAGATGGTGGATATTATAGAGGGCACGGATTGCATGAAGCACTGGGTGTGGTGCAAAAATAATGAATACTGTTATGCTGAAAATACAAAAAAAAAGACTCAATGAGGAATACAAATATAAGGCTGCCTATAGGGCATAATGCAAGCTTCAGGAAAGTGAGCAGGGCCTATGGTTTTGTTCATACTATAGCTTTGTAATGTGGGGCCACCAAGTGCAACAGTCAAGAAAGAATTCTTGAGACATCTTAAAGTACAAAAAGGTGCTTTTATTATAGCAGGGTCAGGACAGATGACCAGAAAGAGCTGCACTGGGATTGTGAGGCATGACTGATTATATACTTTAAGTTTGCAATGGGACCGGTATGGGGGTGCAAGGGAAGATGATCAGAGGTAAGTTTCTAAAGAATTTCTGCATGCTGAAAGTGAGGTTTATAGGACCTTGGCGACCTGGTTATTGTCAAGATAAGGTTGCTTTTAGTCTATTAGTAAACATCAACATGAAGGCAGCCTTGAGTTTCTTGAGGTATGTCACACTCTGCGTGTCTCAGGTATTAATGGACTACGAGTTGTAAAGAGATTGAATTTTAGCTACATTTTTCTTGCCTTTGTTCTTCTCATCCCAGTGCCTAGAGCAAAGGAGAGGAAGAGCTCAATATTTAGTGAATGGACAGAACCAAAGTGTCAGTAAAGGTCAAAACAAACAATTCAATAAAAAGGAGTTCAAACTGGTGGATTAAACTAAAAATTTAAGTGCTTATACAGAGAGGCAGAATAACATAAATGACAGAGGCGAATGGATGAGGTCTGTGGCGTTCTAAAGAATGCAGGTCCTGTCTGAAATGGGCAGGACCACTCCATGGCACTTGATGACTGCCATGTGAGCATGGACATGTTCTGATTTTGAAAAAAAAGCCAGAGTTTTCAATATTTAAGTAAAATCACATAATTTCTAAGTGGCGACAATTAAACACACACAGCAGACCAAACAAAACACATCTGCAAGCCAAGCACGACCACCCATTAACAATTTAGTATCTGTAATGCAGTTAAACATAGAACACCTCTTAGTACAACTAAAGTCTACAGAACAGTTTTCCTCCTAATATACCAACTGTAGAAAACAGTGATTTTACAGATAATTCTAATTAAGCAGAGTTGCATCGCCTTTCCAAAGTGTGTCTAATTCAGATAAGGTGAAAAATACCACTTACTACTGCTGTCCTTTAGATCAGTAGTTCTCAAAGTGGGGTCCCAGACCAGCACCATTAAGGAATGTTAGGCACTTGATAGAAATGCAAGTTCTTATTGTACCTAAATCCTACCTCAGACCTATAGAATCTGACACTCTAGAGCAGAGCCCAAGAATCTGTGCTAATAAGCCCTCCAGCTGATTCTCATGCATGATACCATCTTGAGAATCATGGCTCCAAAACACCAATTTCTGATTTTGCTTCCCCACCACCCCCAGAGATTTCCTACACAAAGTAGGAGCCGTGTACTTACAGGCAGGGAGCAGACCATGTTCTGAATGGCACTGCCAAGTGAGGAGACTCCCAGATGTCTCAAGCAGCAGCCAGGACTAGTTGCATGACTTCACTCACTTGGCCACCTCCATCTGGAAATCAGATTGGTTTCAAAGAGCTCTAAAAACAAATTTTCTACATACCCTGTGGAGGCTTCTGATGACTTTTCACAAAGTCAGCCCCACATAAATGGTTGAGTTTCCCTTTGGTCCCATCATTAAACAGCTGAACTGACAGCCCCTGGGTGATGTAGTGTTCCATTTCTCTCAGCTTCAGGGCCCCTATGCCATTTGCACAGTCAACTTTAAGTGATCTATTTTCATCTCCACTGCAAGAAGCCTTAAAAGGAAAAGACACACAGAAGAAAAATCTCAAGTTATAAAACAGTGAAACATAAAGCACATATGTAAACATCTTCCATTGTTTCAGTTAACTTATCTATTTTAACCTGGGAAACAAAAGGGTACACACATTCAGGTGAAAACTGTAGAAAACCAAAGTAAAATTTAAAAACTTTTTTTTGGATGCTGACACTAGAATAGTTTCACTGACTGAATAACTTATGGAAATGGAGCTTTGTCAAAATTTAGCCTCAGTTAAGCGGGGTCCCTTTAAAATACTACTACAGCCTGTATTTCATGACAGGCATTCAAATGTGGGAAAGAGTGTATAGCCAGAAGAGCAGAATAACGCCTGTCATTCTCTTCACAGCACATAATACCACTGGGCATGTCTGGGTTTTTCCTTGTCAGTCTCCTCTCTGGCCCATCCTCACTTCAGAATATAAACTCTATGAGAACAAGGGCTTTGTTTTGGTTAACAACATGCACTCAGTATTTGCTGGACAAATTAATTACAACCCCCAAATCTCAACCAGCTTTAAGAAGCTAATCGACCCAGAGGAAAATCTTTCTCAGTAGTGAACACATCAGATGTCACAGTGCCAAAAGCACCTACTATTAAACCTACAAGAAAATGCATCTGAAGGAGTATTTATGAAACCACAAGAACCCCATGTTTTCTCTCCCAGTGATCTCTGAATGTACTATATGCCTTGCCAAGTAAATGCCAACAGATACTCAGCAGGATACAAGGGTCAAACCTTGTGGGGCCCTAGAAAGATAAAGAAAATACACCATATTTTTGCAAAAAAAAAAAAAAAAAGAAACAGTGACAAACTAAGTTAAATTATTCAACAGATGTTATTTTAAGCATTTGCTTAAATGCTAAACCACATTCAAGAGATTTTTCACCTGTTTGGTAAGCTCCATAAAAGCCTTAGAGAGTTTCTCATAGTAACCTTCTATGGTTGCCTTTCCATACTGGCCACCAGTATTTCGACAGTACACCATGTAGTGCAGCTGGGGTGTTGTTAACAAGCCATAATCTATCAGAGGAACACAAAAAGCAATTTGTCACATTTCTTAATAAACAAACAAAAATGTTTAAATGGATTCATACCATATGAATTTGAGAGTGACCCATCTTTAAAAAAAAGACATCTCAGAAAACTTAAATGCTAATTTCCAAACTATTCAGAAATATGCATAAATATCCACTGAAATCATTACAACTAACTTACATTATGATGTTGTGATTTATAGTAAGAAATAGAAAATTGGTCTTTGTCTCCATGGCTGGAAGGGCTTCTAAACCCTTAGAATTTCTAAGTGATGAGAGCAAGGAATTAACTCTTTTGTTATGCTAATGAATGACAAGGAAGGCTCCCAGAGAACCCTGAGATGGGGCTGGTTGCCAGGGAAACCAACCAAGAGATTAGAGAGTTGGAACCTTAAACCTCTCCCTTATTTCTGGGTTCCTTGCCACTTCAGGGAGAGAAAAGAAGGGCTAGAGACTGCGTTAAAATAGCAACTGCCAATCACTTATTGGTCATGCCTATGTAATAAAGGCTCCATTAAAAAAAAAAAAAAAGGCCGGGGTTTGGCTTGGTAAATGTGCGCAGACTGGGGAAAGTGGTTGCCCATATAGCAAGGAAGCTCCATGCCCCTTCCCGCATACCTTGCCCTTTGCAGCTCTTCCAGCTGGCTGCTCCTGAGTGCTATCCTTTATAATACACTGGTAATCTAGTAAGTAAAATGTTTCTCTGAGTTCTGTGAGCACTTTAGCAAACTAATCAAACCAAGGAGGAGGGTAGTGTCAGAAGCCCAGGTGACTGAATTCTGAAATGGGGGGAGGGGAGGAGACTTGTGGCACTGAGCCCTTTACCTGTGGGATCTAAACCTACCCTCTAGGTAGATAATGTCAGAGAATTAAATTTACTGGTAGTTAGAAAAACACACACACTGGACATACTCAAGTCCAGATGAAATATGAACTACTACTGATGACAAAAAAAATAATCATTTAGGGGTGCCTGGGTGGCTCAGTAGTTAAGCGTCTACCTTGAGCTCAGTCCATGATCCCAGGGTCGTGGAATCAAGCCCCACATCGGGCTCCCTGCTATATGGGAAGCCTGCTTCTCCCTCTCCTACTCCCCCTGCTTGTGTGCTCTCTCTCTGTGTTTCTGTCAAATAAACAAAATCTTTTTTAAAAAAATCATTTAATATGGACAGGTAACATAAAAATAGAGCAATACAGGAAAATAATAACTGAGTTCTATTTCCAATAACAACTGCGTAATTCAGATGAACCCTCCTCCTGAAAACCACCAAAACCGCTAGATAAAAGAAGTATCTCTTTTTTATAAAGCACTGCTGAGCCAGTAAGTTATAGAGGACTAAGGTCAAAATGTGAAGAAAGGAACTCCAAAATTTGAGCGCTGGGAACCGGGTTTTGCTCTGAAACCGTAAATTCACCTACTGCTTTTGGTACAAAAATCTGTGCTGACCCAAGATGAAGGAAACCCAGTTAGAAGTCCAGCCCTCCATGAAGCGGAAGCCTCAAAGAACTATTCTGCAGTGCAAGGCTGAGTCAGAAGGGAATTAGCTCCAAGTGCCCACTCCTAGGAGATTTGTCTTGACACCACGAAGAGCAGGAGATAATCCATCCCTGAAGAGCTGTCAGCACATAGGCCTCCCCCGGATTTCTAGCCTAAATCACATAACCACAGGGGTCCAGGAGAACTCCATCATCAAAGCAACTTGTCATCTACCTGTCAGGTAGCACACCCAGCCACCCAAGCAAAAGCAATAACCAAACTTTGCCACAGAAAGAGGCCTTCACCATAAACCTCAAAAATGTTCCACAAGTAATTTCCCAATAAAAACAAGCAGCTTATAGTAAAAAATAGCAAACCACACAAGAAAAGCACCAAAAGCAAAAGCAAGAAACAGGAGAAATAGCAGAGATGAACCAATATTTAATAAATATTCAGTAACTAAACCCATCAGAGGTCTTCAAAGTCAAGCACAAGAGTTTGGACTATAGATGAAAAGTCAAGCTACTGAGCCCTGCAGGTATACAACAGAAATGGTATTTATGAAGGCAGTTAGGGCTCTGATACAAGGATTGCATGAGAGGAGGAGGAGGAGCTCAAAAAAGTAGATCAGCACTTAACCTAGTTTAGTGGAGGTGTATAAGGAGAGGAAAACAATATTCCAAAAGACTTATCAGGGCTGGAACGAAAGGATTTTATGACCAACATCAACATTAGCAAATAAACATTTACTCAATAAATTTTTACTCAAGGAAAAAAATGACTATTATGGGGTTAACTCATCTGTTCCACCGATCAACCCCGAAACCAAGAAGCCATTCTTCACAGCTCTAGCCTCATCAAGTATCACAAAATCTTTTCAAGTCACTATTAATTTCAAACTTTTCCATTCTCTTCCTATCATCACTTCTTTTTTCTGTCATCACTCTTAAATGAACTGTTGTACAGTCTCTTTTCCTTAGAACCTTCCTATCTCTCTACACAAAAGAGTGAAAAGCCAGAGTGACTGACTTAAAATGGAAATGTGATCATATTCCCATACATAAAATCCTTCCATGGAGTTCCTGTGCATTTGAATTAAAACCCAAATCTTTACCACAACCCACAAGGCTTCGGATGTTATGACCCATGTCATGATCCCTAACCTTACCTACTAGCTTCCCCATCCTCCTTTTGCTGTGCCTACATTGACCTTTCATTTCCTCAAGTACACTAAGCTGAAGGGAGAAATGATGGAAAGGTTAAAAATAAAAAATTTACTCTCAAATTTTTATAGACTAAAACATTAGAAAAGTGATGGTATAAATAGTTTTAGGCCAGGTGAAGCTGGGGTAAGGGCAGATCACCTAAGTGGAGACCTCACTCAACCAGTGCTTTACAAATTGCAGACCTGAGGGGTCATGGAATCCACTTAGTGAGACCCAACCAGCAGTTTTGCATTTTTTTTTTTTAAATAACACAGATGAATGCATGTCATGCAGTGTCAGTATTACTTTTTGATACTTTTATGTCAGTTATACATACAAGTACACATACACACATCATGATACAAAATGGGTTTCTTACTGTAAGTTGTGAGTGGCCCGAAATAAGCTCCCTGGAGGGTTGTACGTAGCAGGCCGTGAAAAATGTTTGATAAGCTAATAAATGAAAATTTAAACTATACATAGCTGAAGCTATGGCTGTAAAGATGATCATTCAGAGATCAAGCAGAATGGGGGCGCCTGGGTGGCTCAGTGGGTTAAGCCGCTGCTTTCAGCTCAGGTCATGATCTCAGGGTCCTGGGATTGAGTCCCGCATCATCGGGCGCTCTGCTCAGCAGGGAGCCTGCTTCTCTCTCTCTCTCTGCCTGCCTCTCCATCTACTTGTGATTTCTCTCTGTCAAATAAATAAATAAAATCTTTAAAAAAAAAAAAAAAAAAAGAAATCAAGCAGAATGGAGAGAGAAATAAGGAACACCCATATGGCGAGAGTGAGCCCACACAGAAGACTGATAAGGAATAGTGGCCAAGGAAGTAGAAGCTTCAAGAAAGAAAGAAAGAGGTCACAGTATGGAGAGCTATAAGACAGCAACTAGAAAACTTCAAAATACAAATTCTGAAAGTTATTTCTTAGGTCACAGAGCCCTCTGACAAAAGCAACAACTCTTCTCCCTAGGAAAATACATGCGCCAGTAACACTCTACAAACTGTATCAAGAGGTCAGCCAGGTCCCTGCAGCTTAACCACACATTTCCCAGGGAGCCCAGGCCCCAGGCTAAGAATAAAAGCCACTTTATAAAAACCACTGGATTTGGCAATTAGAATTCAGGTGAGTGTTGAGAGAGCTACTTCCCTGAAGGGACAAGGATGGAGACTGCCTGCAGTGGGCTAAGTAATGACTAGAAAAGCAGAGAAGTAAGCCAGGAGAGCTCTTGGAAGAGGCCAAATTAACTTTGAAAAGAAGAGCACAGGGGAAGTGGAAAGGTTAAATGTAAATGCCCTTGCATTTACAAGGGGCATGACCTGTGAGAGAAGAGAATTCTAGTCTCCATTTTCTGTCATGTAATTCTTCATTGGATATAATAAAACTACCTGCCAAAACTTAAAATCAGATGATGTAAGTAGGCCAAAGATATCTTCCACCATCTGATAGGTCAACATCTGAGTCCACATGTGATCAGCTATTTGGGACTACACGATATTGACAAAAGCTCCCCAGAATGAACATCTTCAAATAACTTCAAAGGTTTTTATATCAGGAATCTGGCCTTATTAAAGTAAGGTAAGATCAGTATTTCTTATATATAATCTCTTACAGCTAAAACAAAATATGCACACCCAGAAAATTTTTTTAACTTTTAAACTTAAAAAGCTAGTATTTTATACCTAGAAATTTTTTTTTAATTTTTTTTTTTTAAAGATTTTATTTATTTGACAGAGAGAGATCACAAGTAGGCAGAGAGGCAGGCAGAGAGAGAGAGAGGGAAGCAGGCTCCCTGCTGAGCAGAGAGCCCGATGCGGGACTCGATCTCAGGACCCTGAGATCATGACCCGAGCCAAAGGCAGCGGCCTAACCCACTGAGCCACCCAGGCGCCCCTTAATTTTTTTTTTAATTTGAGAGAAAGAGGGAGAGATTGAGTGCATGTGCAAATGGGGGGAAGGGCAAAAAAAGAGAATTTTTTTTTAAGATTTTATTTTTTTACTTGACAAAGAGAGAGATCACAAGTAGGCAGAGAGGCAGACAGAGAGAGGGAGGAAGCAGGCTCCCCACTGAGCAGAGAGGCCAATGTGGGGCTCAATCCCAGGACCATGAGATCATGACCTGAGCCAAAGGCAGAGGCCTAACCCACTGAGCCAGGCGCCCCAGGCAGAGAATCTTTAAGCAGACTCCTCAGCAAGTATGAAGCCCAATAAGGGGCTCCATCCCAGGACCCATGAGATCATAACCTGAGCTGAAAACAAGAGTCTGATGCTTAACTGACTGAGACACCCAGGTGCCCCTGTACCTGGAAGTTCATTTTTTAAAAAGTTCTTTTATCTGTACTTTCAAACTTTTCTAAAATAAACGGTACTACTTTTACAACTTTCTTAAAAAATTTTTAAGTTTTTTAAAGGTTTACAACTCGGGATAGCTACATACCATGGAATTGACCTTCTAAAACAGTCACACCATCTATTACAGACCGTGAAAGTTTCTCACTGCTGGGCCTAGAAAAGAAAAGGAAGAAAATAACACATCCCATCCTGAAACCAAGAGATGCTAGGTCTGAAAGCAAATACAGAAATTATGTGCTACAAATACCAGGATAATAGGTTCACAGTATCTGAGCTGAAACCTGCAAAGTTTGAAAACTCTGCAAAGATAATACAGGTAGCGTATTAGCATTTTCCAGCAGCCTTTTACAATATATTTCTTGGAGTCTGGCTTTCAAATGAATTTAGAGAACAAATATAAAAATACATTAATTACGCCACACCCAGAAACCTTTTCAAGTTTGACTGTAACATATACATTATCTAAAAACAGTAGCAATAAATACTGAATGCGAACACGTCATATAATGCAGTACTGGGTATTAAACCACCAAGGATATAGAACTTATTTTTCATTTGAAAAAATCAGAACAAATTATCTGACTGAAGATAAAGGAGATAATTATAACTTCCTTGTAGAAAATGATGTTCTAGATCATTTAAACTAGTTAATTGGTAAGAGGCAATTACATGTGGGACAGCTTTACCATGGGATAATAATTTGTTTCAGAACATAAGTCACTAGGCCACTTCTGATACCTATAAATCCACAATTAATGGTATTTAGAAATCTCTCTGGTAACACATTAAGGATAAAATACCAGACATTATCCTAATGTCCTACCATTAAGACTATGACTAGAAATTTCCTTTAGAAAGATACTCTGGCTAAAATGAGATCTCACAGTAAATCTTGAAACAGAATCCTTCTGTTTCAAAGGACACTTTTCATCTAACATTTTACAGTATCTTTTTGTAAAAGAAGACAAAAGCTGCCAAATATGGCAAGCAGTCCCCTCCTGTCCATGGTTTCGCTGGCCCTGGTCTGTTACCTGAGGTCAACTGTAGTCCAGAAGCAGATGATCCACCTTCTGACATACCATCAGGTCAACAGGAGCCTAACACTACATCACAATGCCTACATCACATCCTCTCTCTCACACGCATTTTTATCATCCTACATCATCACAAGAAAGAGAAGCGGGAGTACAGTACAAGAAGATATTTTGAAAGAGAGAGAGACTACACTCACAACTTTATTACAGTATGTTGTTACATTGCTTTTATTACTATTTATTGTTGATCTGCTGCTGTGCTTAACTTATAAATTAATCTTTATCATAGGGGCACTTGGGTGGCTCTGTTAAGCATCAGACTCTCAATTTTAGCTCAGGTTATGAGGACAGCGTCGTAAGATCAAGCCCCACCTAAGGCTCAGCACTGGGTGCAGAGTCTGCCTGGGATTCTCTCTCTCCCCACCGGCTACTGCCCCAATTCGTCCGCTCTCTCTCTAAAATAAATGATCTTAAAAAAATTAATCTTTATCAAATTATGTATGTACAGAGAAAAACATGATAGAGTTCAGTACTATCCATGGTTTCAGGCATACACTGGGGGTCTTGGAATGTATCCCCTGCAAATAAGAGGGGTGGACTACTATATGCAGAAATAATATATTGTTGTTAAGATTTTATTTGACTGAGAGAGAGAGAGAGCAAGAGAGGGAACACAAGCAGGGGGAATGGGAGAGGGAGAAACAGGCTTCAAACTGAGAGGGAAACCCGATCCATAACTCCATCCCAGGATCCTGGCATCATGACCTAAGTCACCCAGGTGCCCCTAGAGATAATATATTGTTTTCTGGAAAACTCCAGCATAGGAAAATAATATAAATATATGAACCAACAATAATGCAGATTATGAGATGAATCTATAAATATTAAATTACAAGCAAGGTTTCTTCCTCTGTAGGAATAAGCAGTTAATCTCCAGAAGTAAAGGGGTGGGAGACATATGTTATGTACTTCTCTCAGGTCAGGAAATAGGTATTTTCATACACTATCTTATGTAATCTTCACAAAAGCTCTGTGTTGGGCTTTAACATCAACATTTTAGAGATGGGCATATGGAAGCTCCAAATATTAGGTAACCTATCCAACTATACAGTGTTAGAGCAAATTAGCTCCTACATCCTACTAAAAACAAAAAGGCCAAGTAGGTAGAGGAGCCTCTTAGGGGAGTTCCACTTAATTCTTTCAATTTATCATGAGTATTAAAACTAACGCAATCACTTAGGTCCAGTTCCCAAAGCTGCTTTCACCAGTAATGTGACGGTCACCTGGTATCTCTACCAATCACTACGAAGGCATCTTGTTGCAGATTCACAGCTGCTTTCACACTGATGTCCATCAACACTCTTGGCATGTCTTGTTCTTCAGCATTTGCCAAACGGGTAGCATGTTCCTCCCAGGACGGTGCCAACATTTCACCCAAAGGATCAACCAATTTTACCCCATTGTCTTCCTTAAAAGAAAAGCAAACAATAAGCCATCTGTGCATATTCACAAGGGTGAGCTGAGGAAGTAAACTCAAGTTGTTTTCCCCTAAATAAGACACTGATGGCAGAGTGGCTTTACCTGTGACCTTACGGCATGCCAGGCACTGGACTAGGTGTTTTTTATAAATCCTCGTAACAAACATCAATCTTACTAATAATCCTATTTTTATTCCAATCTTACTTTGAAAAAAACAGAGATTCAGAGCAAGTGAATTCACCACCAATTACATAGCAGGACACAAATGGAGGGGAAGGAGGGCACCAAGAGATCCTCCTCAATATGACCCTGGACTCTTTTAAGAACATACTGGCCAGCGTATCACAAGTGGGTGACAGAAGCTGAAAACTGACTCCCAATTCTGTTCTGCTCAAATTTGGGGGAAGAAATAAAGTGTAGTTCAGAGTGAATGTCAACTGAAGGAAACAGTTCAGTATTGTTTTAAGAAGTACTTTAGAACTGCAATAAATAGAGGCTTCAGCCCACAAGTCATTAATTGTGGTGATTCAGACATTCAGACACACTTTTATAATGATCCACATTTACAAGCTGGAGTGGGGGTAAGAGGAGGTTATAATCCTTCACAGACCTATACAGCTTTAATTTGCTGTTGATTTAGATACAAAGACAAAGTCTCATGTTCTTGCCATCAAACAGAGGCAAGTTATTCAAACCACAATTAGTGAGCTATAAGCAGTTAAACCGTGTCGAAAAGAATACTTTGCTTAAAAAAAAAAATTGGGAGTGCCTGGGTGGCTCAGCCGGTTGAGGGTCCAACCCTTGTTTCGGCTCAGGTCATGATCTCAGGGTCATGGGATCAGGATCAAGCCCCACATCAGGCTCTGCATTCAGCAGGGAGTGTGTAAGATTCTCTCTCCCTCTCTGCCTCTCCCTGGCTCGCACTCTCTCTTTAAAAAAAAAAAAGTAATTATCATAACACTAGAACCAAAATAACCTGCCCAAAGCTCACTTTTATATACATGGAGCCACCTGTTTTGATGTTCATTCAGAACAGTAAACTCTTCCTTTCCTAACTACAGAAAACGGGTCTACGGGCGCCTGGATGGTTCAGTCGGTTAAGCAGCCTTCGGCTCAGGGTCCTGAGATCAAGTCCCACATTGGGCTCCCTGCTCAGTGGGAGGAGTCTGCTTCTCCCTTTCCCTTTGCTGCAACCCCTACTTGTGCTCTCTCGCTCATGCACTCTCAAATGAATAAATAAAATCTTAAAAAAAAAAAAGAAAAAGAAAACCAGTCTAAAAAATTTTCAAAATGCACTAAAATATTTTTAAATATTTGCCCTTCTCCCCACCTTGGCTCCAATCTCTAGTCCCTACTAAATTAACACAAGTAATACTTCTTGTTACTGATACTGTCTCAATGCAACTAACTTGGAAGGACATTCTGTTATGTCTTTAATATGGACACAGTCCAAGAAATAACTCTCATTCTCTCCACACCCTCTACAGTCATGAGCTAAATGACCACTCATTAAGAAAAAGCCATTTCAGGGGCGCCTGAGCAGCTCAGTCATTTAAATGTCTGACACTTGATTTCAGCTCAGGTTGTATGTGGTCTCAAGGTTGAGATCCAGCCTGGTGTCACACTCTGCCATTAGTGATGAGTCTGCTTGGGATTCTCCCTCTCCCTCTGCTCCTCCCCTCGCATGTACTCTCTCTCTAAAATAAGTTTTTTCTTTAAGAAAAAGCCATCTCCGGGCGCCTGGGTGGCTCAGTGGGTTAAGCCGCTGCCTTCGGCTCGGGTCATGATCTCAGGGTCCTGGGATCGAGTCCCGCATCGGGCTCTCTGCTCAGCAGGGAGCCTGCTTCCCTCTCTCTGTCTCTCTCTCTCTCTGCCAGCCTCTCTACCTACCTGTGATCTCTCTCTGTCAAATAAATAAATAAAATCTTAAAAAAAAAAAAAGAAAAGAAAAAGCCATCTTGGGGGTGCCTGGGTGGCTCAGTCATCAGGCATCTACCTTCGGCTCAGGTCATAATCCCAGGGTCCCGGGATCAAGCCTGGCATCAGGCTCCCTGTTCAGCAGAAAGCCTGCTTCTCCCTCTCCCACTCTCCCTGCTTGTGTTCCCTCCCTCACTATCCCTCTGTGTCAAATAAATAAATAAAATCTTTAAAAAAAAAAAAAAAGAAAAGAAAAGAAAAGAAAAAGCCATTTCAAATACAAAGGCACATACTGAGTAGGCACATTCCTAGAATTAGATTTTGTACTTTGGGTCAAAATCTAGTGCTCAGACACTAAGATGTGTTCTTGTAAATAAAGGTTTGCTTTATAACAGCACAAAATGCGTTACCTCGGGATTATGTGATGCGGTTACCATGACTCCTATTGTAGACTTGGTCTGTTTTGACCTCAGGACAGCTAACAATCCCATGCGAAACATGACATGATCAAGATGTTCTGCTTTTGTTCGAAAACCAGCAGTCCCATATTGAAGAACAAGTCCACTGGGCTTGGCGTGTAATGCTGAGTGTTCTTTTACAGCATCTAAATCCATGTCTACAAAATTAAGGAATATTTTTCAAGCAAAAGAAATTTTTACAGGACCATTTGCTTCAACAACTGCCACCCTGAACTAATACGTCTGCCTCATTCTGAAACCCCACAAAAATCTTTTTGAGAAAGAAAACAATGCGGGGCGCCTGGGTGGCTCAGTGGGTTAAGCCGCTGCCTTGGGCTCAGGTCATGATCTCAGGGTCTTGGGATCGAGCCCCGCATCGGGCTCTCTGCTCAGCAGGGAGCCTGCTTCCTCCTCTCTGCCTGTCTCTCTGCCTACTTGTGATCTCTCTCTGTCAAATAAATAAATAAAATCTTTTTAAAAAAAAAAAAAAAAAAAGGAAAGAAAACAATGGTACAATAAAGTTCTGGAGGTAGACATTACCTAGAAGATGCTGCCCAACTTGTATCATTCACTCCAGGGCACATACCCCAACACATCTCTCATTTTGGCTCCAGGGCTATTCCTGGACACAGGGTAAATTTAAAATGGTCTACTCTCAACTAAAACGAAGATTCCACACATAGACTCATAGACTCCTACATAATCAAGATCACCTCATTTCACAAATGGAAAAACTTAAGCTTGGACCTCAAATAACCTAAATTTACATGGGTAGTTAGTGACAAATGGGGCCAAAGGTTATACTGTCAAAAGGACTGGGACTACATATCCAAAATATCTAGGAAATCTGTTGGTTCTTCTGTTATTCTTCCCAGACCACACACAGAGACACACGCCCAAAGAAAAAGGGAAGGGCAAAAGCTTCCTAAGACTGCCCAGACCTCCTACTATACCTCACCGAGGATTTTTCTATTTTTGTAAGGGAGAATCAGGAGACCCTTCTAAATTAAGCTCTGAAAGCAACATCTTCCTTTTGCCTTTAATTGCCTCCTAGCCCACTAGTAATTCCTTCTCTGCCATACTCCAATTTTAAGTGGAACTTGGGGGTTTCCAACCTCAGCTGTATGTACTTCTTGGATCAGTCTCATTCCCAATTAGCCCAGGGATGAGCACCAGTCCTATCTTGTTTTCTTCATTTTCCTTCATTGCTTCAATGAACAAAAGTTAAAAGAAATGGTGAAAAATCTTTGCTTTTGTCCAGCTAGAAAAAACTGGTATTCAGCAAGCTAATTTAGTTTGATCCAAAGTGATCAAATCTCTTTCACAAACATCAATACACTTTGTTTAAAAACTGACCATTCGGTAATAAATCATGATTACTCATAAGGGCGTAAACCAGTCCTGTAAAATCTAAGGGAAATTTTTTTTTTTTTTTTACTAAAAAAAAAAAACGCTTCCACCCTTCAAAGCGTCTTCGGTCCTAAAACTACTTTCACTGAGTGTGCGAATGCTTTTATTCAAAGCACTTAAGAGCCCAAACAGTGACCACTCTAAAAAAGTTGAGAGCATCCCCCTCCCTCCATTCAATTATCAACCGCTTGTTTGTTCCGCTTCCCCTCCAGCCCCCAAATGGCCGCACCCTTCCCGACTCTCGACCCTTAGCCACCACCTCCCGCCCCAGGTCTCTGGGCCAGAACACCCAGCACGAGACCCTCGGGCCCGCTCTGAAGGCGCAGGGCGGTGCGTCCCGCGCGCGGTCCGCGGGTCGGTCCGCGGGTCGGTCGGCGGGTCAGTCAGCTAGTCTGCCCACTAGCCTACCCGCAGCCCATCGGTAGGCCGAACCCTTACTGACTGGAAACTCCATTCCAGTCGCCTAGCCTAAGGGCCCCACTCACCTCCGCCAGAAGACACCCCCTCACTTCCACCTCACAGAACAACTGATCCGCCGCAGCACCTCCCACCTACTGAAGCTCTCCGAACCCGCAGACGTGGCCCTGCGTGTCTTCCGGTGCATAGCCGCGCCCCCCCCCAGCCAATCACGGCCGGGGAGGATCCGCCGGCCCCGCCTCTCCTCGTTGCGGATCATGCGCAGCTCGCGCCTGCGGAACTGCGGATCCCGGGTCTGACAGGGTTTGGGGCTGTTTCCATTGAATGACCGGGAAGGGTGAGGCCCCCGCGGTGGCCCAGGGGTTGGCGCCGAGGGTCGTGGGCCATCAGAGCACAGCGACCGGCAAAAAACGCAGTCCCCGCATCCAAATTTGGGTCTCAGAGGGTGGCAGTCTTGCGTTCCTGGGAAGCCAGGGTTCCTAGTGGTCGCAGATGGGGGGTACCAACCCTCCCTGATTTGGGGCATCTGACAAGGTGGCCTCGGGCATTTCCCCTTTTCCCGCATCCCCATCTAGATCTTCGAGGTTCATCTCCCCAAACTGACTCCCGGAGCCTTCTCGAGCCGCTGCCCCCACCCCATCTCCCCGTACCAGCTCACACTAAACATTGTTTCCTTAATGTACCTGTAAGATTCCCCCTTAGCCTGGGCCCCTCGGGACAGAGGCCAGATGGACCCAAATCGTCCGGAGCTATCAAGATGCCATCCCAGGGTGATGTGGCTCCCCGGAGAGTCGTAAAGCCCCGCTCGGGAGGGGTCCTTGGCGCTGGGGCCGAGGCTCCGCAACTGGCATTGGGGGCTGCGGGGTCCTCAAGACCCCAGAACCTAGGGATGCGACCACAGCCTCGCCAGACTGCCACAGGGCGCAGCTCGGCCCAAGCCGGAGACCCTACTGGGATTCGCAAGCTGGGCTCCTTGCCTCTCCCAGAATTCAGGCTTGCAGAGTATCTGCAGGTGTTTGCGAACCACCTGCAACGGAATAATTTGGAACACCTGTTGAAACTCCAGATTCCCGGATTTGAAGCGGGGGTGGGGGTGGGGAGGTAACGGACTGGGAATCCTGGATTTTAACGAGGTGTCTTAAGGGATGCTGTGTATACTAGACTTGGGGGTTGAGAGATAAAGCGAAGAAAGAGTGTAAGTGTCCCCTGTTTTTGCCCCTAGCTGTCGGTGCATAGCGTTCCTGCAAAACTGCTGAACGGAAAAGGACCTTCGGGAAATTTCTCTGGACACCGCTGAAATTAACAAACCTAGTGGCCCTGGGCCTTTCCAGTTTTTCCCGGCAAGTGGATTTCGAGGCAACATGTCTGCTTCAATGAAAGAATGCCTGCAGCTTCAGCTGCTGGAGATGGAAATGCTGTTTTCTATGTTTCCTAACCAAGGAGAAGTAAAACTTGAAGATGTAAATGTCCTGACGAATATAAAGCGATATTTGGAAGGCACTAGGGAGGCGCTGCCGCCAAAAATCGAATTTGTGATTACCCTCCAGATTGAGGAGCCCAAGGTAAGTACTCTGCGCTGTTTTCATTGTTGCCAGGTGCCCGGTTTTTTTTTAGTGGAAACACTTGGAACATGAGATTTCTGTCCAGGAAGCAAATAGAGAATATTCCAAATTCATATATCCTTTATTTGTTTGAAAGTGAAATGTGTAAAACGTGGGATGCCCTTGTAAGTTGTCTTCAATAAATATCTTGAATTTTACATAAATATGCACATCTTTTTAACAAATATGTGGTGTTTTTATTAAAAACATCTGGCAGTCTCATACTACCATTACTATTCTGTTCACTCACGTTTTTTACGATTCCAACTATTGTAGTATGTGTTGTACATGTATCATGATTTTTATAAAGCTAAATATTGCCTTTAGCAAAACTGACTTGTAAGGAGTGGATGAATGTTTCTTGGGTGGCACCATGACACAAAGCAAATACAGACAGGAAATCTAAATCCTTAAAGTGAATTTACCTTCATCTTCTGATCCATTGTCTCTAGCAACATGAGCATAGCATAGGTAACAAGTGGACTAGGCTTTTGAGAATGCCTCCTCTAGTGATTTCCTGCTCACCCTTCAGCTGTCATTTCCTTAAAGAGGATCTCCTGCTTCCCAGAGTGACTTCTGTCTCACCAGTGACACATTTCATCAGATCCCTGTGCTTCTCACCACTGAAATTAAGTACTTGCGATTCGTAATTATTAGATTAATGCTTTCTCCTTCACTAGGCTCTAGTCTTCAGGAAGAGCAGAAATTGTGTTGCATCTAGCTTCTTCACTTCTTCATCCTAGTATGGGGTCCCTGACACATGGTGGACGTTCAGTAAACACTGGAATGCGTGAATGCATAAATGGAAGAAATAGTGTATGTGATGTTCTCAGTACAGTCTCTGGCCCATAGCTGACACTTAGTCGTAGCGATAACTGTTATGTTTATCAAAATCATGCTGTTGCCACTGATAAACTAGCTTAGTTGATTTTCTGGTTCTTAAATCTATTTGATTTTCATTTTAAGGTGAAAATTGATTTGCAAGTAACCATGCCTCACGGCTACCCCTATGCAGCGTTGCAGCTATTTGGACGGTCGTCTGAGCTTGACCGACAACAGCAACTCCTGCTCAACAAGGGTCTCACTTCCCATATAGGGACTTTTGATCCAGGTGAGCTCTGTGTATGTGCAGCAATCCAGTGGTTGCAGGACAATAGTGCCTCCTATTTTCTGAACAGAAAGCTTGTTTTTGAACCATCTACACAAGCAAAGCCAGTCAAGAACACATTCCTCCGAATGTGGATCTACAGTCACCATATATATCAGCAGGACCTAAGAAAAAAGATTTTGGATGTTGGGAAAAGGTTGGATGTGACTGGATTTTGCATGACAGGAAAGCCGGGTATAATCTGTGTGGAGGGCTTCAAAGAGCACTGTGAGGAGTTCTGGCACACAATTAGGTACCCCAACTGGAAACACATTTCCTGTAAGCATGCTGAAAGTGTCGAAACCGAAGGAAACGGAGAGGATCTGCGCCTTTTCCATTCTTTTGAAGAATTGCTCCTTGAGGCCCATGGCGACTATGGATTAAGGAACGACTATCACATGAACCTGGGCCAGTTCTTAGAATTTCTCAAAAAACATAAAAGTGAGCATGTGTTCCAGATATTATTTGGTATTGAAAGTAAAAGCGCAGACGCCTAGGAAGCTAGTAAGAGGCCTGTGCTTATAATTTCTCTAAGTCGGTATTTCTGTGAACAAGACCAAAATAAAAGGGCCAGTGGCTGTTTGGCATCCTCTGTGAGACCCCTAGCCCCACAATTTTTATCTGGTAATGAAACACAAAGGACTTTTAACTTTATAACAGTGCAATTGTAATGTTATCTCTATGTTCTTGTGTTAAATGAAAACTATTTAATTGTAAACTAATAAAAACAGCCAATTTAACCAGCAAAACTGACTTGATTAAAGAGGCGTCCAAAGCCCGTAATTAATATCGATAGTCAAACTGCACCTCTGAACTCATACATAATATTCCTCTCTCGTGCAGTCAGCACATGATGATGCAGCACATTTTCTTTCTTTCATTATTGGGGAATGGATTCTAAGTCAAGTTTAAAGTGAGAAGAGCACATCTTGACTACATTCCTTGCTTCAAGTTAAACCCTCTGTTTATAGTTTTTTTTTGTTTTTTTTGTTTTTTTTTAGTAAAACTCGATCCTGACTATGGTAACAGAGGAATCAGAGCAGCAAAGTCTCAAGAGTAATGAAGATGACACATAGTGCTCTGTGTTCTCTGCCGGGCTGTTTTCACCAGCTGATTCATGATATTAAGGATAAGGATACCATAATAGTCTTAATTCTCATTCACAAAAAAAGATGTGGTTTCATGCGTACAAAGTATTCCCCGAGTACTACATACTGGCAGCCTTTGCCTGTGCACAAGGCACAAGGTTTGTAGGACGGGAGTGTTGAGGAGGACCACAATGGCAGGCTCTGCTCCATCACCTTGGTGGGGAAAAATCAAGCTGTGCATTTCCGTGAGAAGTCACTGCCATCTCCTCTAAAAATATGGCTTCACCAGCCTTTGTCAAAAGTGAGTTTGTTTTGATGACAGGGACCCCTATTTAACTAGCACCTGCCACACCTTTTCATTGCAAAGTATCCACCCTCCCCCAGAATTTCTGGGAGTCCTACCTGTGTTAAGAGATGTCCTGAGCTGACCCTGCAACTTTCTGTGGTTTCCATGGTCTCTCTTTAGCCACTACTGGAAGCATTTCATTTTCTTTCTCTAGAAGGATTTCATTCTCCAGCTGCTGTCAGCCACCCCACTGATGCGCTGGTCCCCTCAGGATGCCAAAAATGGATGCCAAGGGTTAGTAACTCGAAGGGGAATGAGTGCCTCACTCCCTAGGTCACATTCTCTTAGACGCCAGACATTGCTGCATGTGCCGGAGAGTTTACAGAATTTTTGGTGAAATGGTACATTCTGTGTCTAGGGTGCAGACACATGTCCTTGAGCTAGGGCAAGGATATAATGCAACAGCAGACCCTGCACTAAGCTGACTGCCTTGACCTTGAGGCCTTGAAACTGGGTCTATTCTGTCCTGCCCACACTATTAGCTCAGAATGAGTTTCTTTCCAGGGCACAACTCAGACCTTTAAACCAAGGGCCTCGTCATGGGCCTGCCTTGCCAGATGATCCAGTTTGCCCATTCATGTCTTAATCCAGCCTTGGATGTGGCTGGGGCCCAAGCCAAGGACCTTATACTTTACCTTTATCGATATACAAAGGGAAGAAGTAGAACTTATATTGCCAAAGACTCATTTCTCAGTCTTTGTCAGGACTGAAAACAAGATAGTCTAGGAGCCAGTATCCTGCATAGTATCCCCAAGATCATCAGTAAGTAGCATTCACAAGTTTTTAGGCCCTAAATATATGTGACTCAATTTTTTTCCATATTAGATGTCATCCACCTAATAATGTGCCTAACCCTCTCATAGAGGATTTTTTTTCAATGATTAACTTAGCAGAAGTTGTGATGGAAAGATGAAGAAGCTGAAAGAAGTATAATATAGAATAAAAAATTTGCTTAATTCACTAAATGAAAGGAATAACTTATTTTATGAACTCTTTACTGCTTCTGTAGCTATTTCTGGTAGTAATTTTTTAGGACCCATTTTTACATGCTTGGTATTACCATGCAGTAATATATTTTTCCTATCAGAAACACTAATAGTAGACATTAATTATGGGAGAAGTATAGGTTTTATAGAAAAATATATACATAATTATAATTCAAAGCTCAGCTTTGTGTGTATAGTAGACTGCTAGTTTTCTTTGCCCAGACTGAGGGGCACAGGCAACCCTCCTCCACACACACACACACACCCCACTTACTCTGAGAAACTACCCTTTCTCTGTATGGTTTGGGAGAAGTAAGTGGCAGCCTTCTAGAAAGATGGTTTTGAGCTCTTGCCGCTTAAATCCATAGTGCCGTCCTCATTTCCAGCCTACTGAATGTTTAGTCACTCAGCACTTCTGAGGTACCCAACATCTGCCCTTTTTTTTCCTGGAAAGTCAAACATCAGTCTGAATCACTTGGAATTTAAGGATCGTGATCTTGTATACATTATATTTTTAAACAGTTATTTGGAAAGTATGTGCTTTATAAATATTGCAGTGTCTTTTTAAAACTTACTGATTAAATCAGCCTTTCTTCACCTATGTTCTCTGCTTCTCATTCCTTACTGGTCTATTATGTGCTAGGCTAAAGGCTGAGGGTACTTGCATAGTGGATTAAGGAGTGAGCCAAATGAGTTGACAGACATAATACAAGAACCTCTAAAACATCCCTATATTAAATCCGAAGTATGTTGCCTGTGAATGTGAGTCTCCACATGGGAAGGCCTGAGGGAGCCTACTGAGGTCTTCACAGAACTTTTTGAACAGAACAGTTTTCTTTCATTTTCTTTTATCTTATGTAGCCCAGTAGTAAGTTGAAAGAACGGGTATTTTCTAAAGATGACATGCTTTGCTCCAAAATCCTTGTTTTATATAGAATCCTGATTTACCTCAAAACTCAGCCCATTGAGTCTCCCTCATAAGATCTACATGGTAGAACCACTTTCCCTGCAGCCTGGGCCAGCTATAGCAGCCTTTTTCTGAGCCCAGTTAAAGCTAGAAGCATTTGGATCAACCCATAAATCAGTCTGAGGAGTGGACACAAATTTCAAGGAACCTAGCAAACATTGAAGGACCTCGTTGGTCATGGGGGAACAAAGTCCACAACCAGTTATTCCCCATGGAGGTAACATCCTAATACACATCGGACATCAGTTTCCATATGCTTGGCTGAGGTGGCAGACTCTTGTACTTTCATGAGATCTTAGCCAGGAATTCAGTAAATCTCATGCCTGTGCTCTACGTCTTATGAATGTATCATCAATTTGTCAGACCAGCGTGATGCCCTAGCAGTGAGATGATCAAGGTTTGGTGTCAAGAATTAAATTCTGGTGCAGAACCAGAGAGTTAATGGAACATTGAAAAAAGGCAATCTATAATGTTTATTGGTAGCACAAACTGCTTCAGTGGCCCCCTACTTAATGGAATATAGGAAAAACAAGAAAGCATCAGCCTAATCAGTAGCTACAAGAAAGAGAACTTGTCTGTCAGCTGCGGTTGGAATCACCATCTGATCAAGTTTATGTGATCCAAAGATCATACTGAGTTAGGATGTGCTAAAAATCACACCCCTGTTTCTCTTAAAGATTTTGTTGATGAGATTTACCGCTGCAAATTATGGGTGGTTCCAGCCAGAATAACCCTTTTTTTGTGTGTGATTAAGGATCCAATGTGGTGATAGATGATAAAGAAATTAATCTTCAATGAGACCTCTTCACTGAGCAAATGACTAGACAATGGATTTTTTCCTATATACACTTAGTCCTAAGAATACACTTAGTTCCATAGACCACAATAATTTCTAAGGGCCTAGAAATTTGCATTTATTCAGAGCTCTGTTTCCAGGTGATTTCCAAAAGGACTAGTGGTTTCCTTTCTGCAATGCATTGTTATTCTAGTAAATGGAACCTCAAAGGAAGATTTTGGATATTACAGAGTTCATCACCTTAGGGGTCTTTCATTCATAGCTATGCATGGCAATTTGCTGAAGGCCTTGACACTCTATTTTGGGGGCTCTAGTCAGGTTTTTCTGTTGCTGTTGTTATACATGTCAAGTCAGGCCTACATTGGGTTGCCCATCTATTTGGTCCTAACCCCAGCTGATATTTAGTTGATATACAGTGGTGTGGCTGTATCAGTTGTATACTGTATGCCAGTATACACTGGCACTCATTTTACTTAGTCAATATCTGTGCTGTCTGAGTTGTTAAATTTTGCAACATCATTTCAGGCTATGAGGCCCAGTGATTTACTGGCCACCACCAAAGATTTCTGTAGGCCAAACTATGCTGATTACAGTGGACCAGCTTCCTATTATAACTGCTTCTACTGTGTCTCCATTTGTTAATTGCTGCAAAGCACTGCTATTCAGCCTCTATCAACCCTAAGATTCTGATGTTTCCATTAAAATAGGGAGCCCAGGCGTGCCTGGGTGGTTCAGTGGTTTGAGCCGCTGCCTTCGGTTCGGGTCACGATCTCAGGGTCCTGGGATCAAGTCCCGCATGGGCTCTCTGCTCGGCAGGGAGCCTGCTTCCCTCTTACTCCCTCTGCCTGCCTTTCTGCCTATTTGTGATCTCTATCAAATAAATAAATAAAATCTTTAAAAAAAATAAAAATAAAAATAAAATAGGGAGCCCATTAATAAAATATAATAAAATATTAACAAAACAAAAAAGGGAGCCCATTTTTAACCACAGTGTTTCCCACAGGTCTCCCAGAGCCATCAAAATGTCCTCAATTAAAAAAAAAAAGTCGTTAATGAAATGCTGATTCCACTAATACATTAAAAGAGTCATACACCATGACCGACTGGGATATATTCAAGGGATGCAAGGATGGTTCAACATCAGTAAATCAGTCAATGTGAAACATCACTTCAACAAAATGAAGGAAAAAATCATATGATCATCTCAAAAGATGCAGCATTTGACAAAATTCAATATCCACAATAAAAACTCTAAACAAAGTGTTTATAGAGGACATAATAAAAGCCACATCTTATAAGCCCACAGCTAATATTATACTCAATGGTAAAAAGCTGAAAATTCTTTCAGTCAGGAAGAAGGCAAAAATGCCCATTCTCACCACTATGTTGAATAACATAGCAATGAATAACAGAGCAATGAGGCAAGAAACATAAATAAAAGGCATCCAAATTGAAAAGAGAAATAAAACTGCCTCTATTTGCAGATGACTTCATAATTATTTGTATATAGAAAACCTTGAAGACTCTATCAAAAATCTTGTTAGAACTAAAAAATTAATTCAGTAAAGTTGCAGGATACAAAATCAACATACAAAATTTGTTGTATTCCATACACGAATGACAAACTGTCATAAAGAAAAATTAAGAAAACAATACCATTTAAAATTGCACAATTGCATTAAAAAACCCTTGAAATAAATTTAACCAAAGTAATGAAAGATCTGTACACTGAAAACTATAAGACATTAATGAAAGAAATTGAAGATAACAAAAATAAGTGAAAGGTATTCCATGCTCATGGACTGGAAGAATTAATATTGTTAAAATGTCCATGCTGCCCAAATCAATCTACAGATTCAATGCAATCCCTATCAAAATTCCAATGGCATTTTTCACAGAAATGCAAAAAAAAATCCTAAAATTTGCACAGAACCACAAAAGAACCCAAATATTCAAAGCAATCTTCAGAAAAAAGAACAAATCAGGAAGCATCACGCTTCCTGATTTCAAACCATATCATACAAAGCCGTAATGATCAAATAGTATGCCACTGGCATAAAAACAGACATATAGATCAATGGCACAAAAGAGAGAGCCCAGAAATAAGCCTACACATATATGGTCAATAAACAACAAAGGAGTCAAGAATACAACAGGGAAAGTTGTATTATTGGAATTATTGTATTGTATTATTGGAAAGTCTTCCGATAACCATTAGAAAAACTGGACAGCCACAAGCAAAAGAATGAAACTCAGCCACTACCTTACACCATTCACAAAAACCAACTTAAAATGGATTAAAGAATTGAATGAAAAACTTGAAACCATAAAATTCCTGGAAGAAAGCACAGGCAGTAAGCACACTGATGTCAGTTTTGGTGATTACTTTTTGGATTTGCAACCAAAAGCAAAGGTAAAAAAAGTAAAAATAAACAATTGAGACTACATCAAAACTAAAAAACTTCCACACAGAGAAAGAAACCATCAACAAAAGGAAAAGGCAACTTACTGAATGACAGGAAATAGTTGGAACGCACATATTTGATGAGGTTAATATCCAAAATATATAAAGAACTCATACAACTCAATAGAAAAAAAGTCCTTTAAAAATAGAGGATCTGAGTGCGCCTGGTTGGCTCAGTGGGTTAAAGCCTCTGCCTTTGGCTCAGGTCATGATCTCAGGGTCCTGGGATAGAGGCCTGCATCGGGCTCTCTGCTCAGCAGGGAGTCTGTCTCCCCCACCCCCGCCTCTCTGCCTGCTTGTGATCTCTCTCTCTGTCAAATAAATAAGTAAAATCTTAAAAATAAATAGAGGATCTGAATAGACATTTTTCCAAAGAAGATACACAGATGGTCAACAGACACATGAAAAGATGCTCCACATCATTAATCATCAAGGAAATGCAAACCAAAACCACAATGAAGTTTTATGACACACCTGATAAAATGGGTATTATTGAAAAGAAATAAATGTTGGTGAGGATGTGGGGAAGAGAGTACACTTGTGAATCCTTGTTAGGTATGTAAATTGGTACAACCACTATGGAAAACAGTATGGAGATTCCACAAAAAATTAAAAATAGAAATACCATATGATCTACAATTCCACTTTTGGGTATTTATCCAAAGAAAATGAAAATGCTAATTTGAAAAGACATCTACACATCCATGTTCATTGCAACATTATTTTTAATAACTAAGATATGGAAACAACCTCCATGTCTAATAGCAGATGAATGAAAAAAGAAAATGTAATTTTGTGTATATATAAATATTTCAGTCATACAAACGTAAAATCTTGCCATTTGTGACAACATGGGTGGACCTTATAGGCATTATGCTCAGTGAAATAAGTCAGAGAAAGACACTGCATGATCACTTTTAGATGTAGAATCTCAATAAATAAATGGGGATGTTATGAACAGCATGGTGACTATAGTTAATGCTGTATTGCATAAAAGTTGCTGAGAGTAAATCTTAACAGTTCTCATCACAAGAAAAAAATTTTGGTGATGGATGTTAACTGGACTTATTGTGGTGATCATTTTGCATTTATATACACAAATATCTAATCATGTTGTATATGTGAAACTAACATAATGACACCCCAATTTTTAAAGAAAATGCTTTTCATAGGTGCTGCTACTCCCATTACTGTTGTATTTCTCAAGTCTTTAGTGAAAGGAGGGTCAGTGACAGGTCTTCTTGGGAGACTTTAGATCACCAGGATTAAAATGGTTTGATCACACATGACAAATGTGGAGTGTGACAAATGTTGGAGTGGTCCAACATTCCTATCACTGTAGTCTTTGAATTCTTTTACAGTATTTCAAGGAACGCTTGCATTCTCAATTTCATTTAATGTGGGCCACTAGTAAGTCTACATTTCAGTCAACTAATTGAACCAACAAGTAGAATGACTTTTAGTTGCTCAAGGCAACACACGGGATCCAGAATCCGTGGCAAGTGCACCCCTATCCATTCTACCCAATCCAAAATTGCACTTCTCCTTTCTCAGTACATTTTCAGTAGCCCATACATTTTCCCTCAGGTTTTGCCAATATAAATTTAAAAAGTCAAGAATTCTTTTGGTGGGATTCCCTTTCTAACTATATCCACCACAGGTCCACTATGGAATGTGATATTTAGTGTGTGGAGGTAATGAAGAATAATGTGGGAAGAGTGGGAGGTAAACTGAGGGAGCTGAATACAGGATTTCCGAGCAAGGCAGTTAACAACCTCCTTAGACAGGAAGAGCACCCACTTTGATTAGCAATGGAGGACAGGTCCATTCTTCCAGTTTGCTTAGGGGGTAAGGGGTTTCCTGGGATACAGGACTTTCAGTATTCAAACCTGGGTTATTGTTTACACTAGCTTAGGGTATCACATGTCTTCCAAATCCCCCTACCCATAAATCCCCATTCCAAACCAAGGTCCTACTGTTTCTGATCAATATTCTTAAATACAAGATCTGGTGAAAGCTGTGAATGCAATTCCTGGTGGAATCTGGCAACCAGGAGGCAACCAGGAGGATCAAGAATTATCTTGTTATCAGTTATTTCAGCCTTACAGCTAGCAAGATAGAAAATATTCTTTTGGTAAAAACATAGGCAATTTCTAGTTTTTATGCTATGCCTTGAACTGAGGCTGTAAGCCTTTGAGTCTATATTATCTCTTTCTAAATGAACCCGTCTCTGTAGAAGCAACCACCCCTTCCCACAGTCCTGGATTTCTTCCCCCTTTACACTGTTTGATGGCACCAGCCATTTGCCAGCCCAAACCTTCCCATCCTCGGATAATGCATTCCATCCATTTTTTGCTTCATGTTTGTGTTTTTGAGGCCCCAAAGATATTTTGCTACATTACTTTTTATTAACTTTATATTTTTACTATTTATATTTAGCTCTTTAACCTATCTGAGGTGTCCCTTTTTATATGATGTAAGGTAGGGTTCTAGTTTTAATTTTCTCCATGTGGGAGGCCAGTCTTCCCAATTCTTTTACGAAACAACCTATATTCCTTTTATCTGTTGATTTTTGTGCTACCTTTGTAATTCACATAATCAAGGGGTCTGTGAGCTTCCATGACTTTGATGTATACGAAAATATCTGGATTTTGGAGGTTAGTATAAGGTAATGTAAAATATTTCATTAATATTTTAATATCAATTATGTATTGAAATGATATCCTGGAGATGTCCGTGTACATAAAATGATAAACATGGATTCCACCTGCTGCTTCTTTTTATGAGGCCACTAGAAATTACACAAGTAGCTCACTTCCTTTTTCTGTTGGGCAAGGCTATTCTACACTGCACTCTAGTGAAGACAGAGTAGACTATGAAGCAGGATTAAACATGGATTTAGAGCCCACCTCCTTCACTTATCAGCTCTGTGGACTTGGTAGGTTCCTTCAAAAATCTGCTTTGTATGAACTTGTAGGGACTACAGGAAACAGAATACAGTAAATACAGCAAATACAGAAGACTTGAAACCTGGTAAGTAATCATCCAATGCTTATTTCATTACCTTTCTCTGAGGATAAGAAAGTAGTTCATTTATCACAGTATACAGCAAGTATGACAACACATGCATTAAATGAAGGTCATGCTGAAATTTTTGAATAGTTTTAAAACGTATGTCCTGTCACATGACTGCAGAGATTCAGCATTATCATTTAAAAAAAATTTTTTTTAAAGATTTTATTTATTTATTTGACAGACAGAGATTACAAGTAGGCAGAGAGGCAGGCAGAGAGAAAGGAGGAAGCAGGCTCCCCGCTGAGCAGAGAGCCCAATGTGGGGCTCGATCCCAGGACTCTGAGATCATGACCTGAACCAAAGGCAGAGACTTTAACCCACTGAGCCACCCAGGTGCCCACAGCATTATCATTTTAAAATATAATAAGATTTTAAGGGAAAAAGACAATCATAATTTTATTCATTCACTTTTTCTATGCTTTAATCAATCTTTTGCATAGGTAATACATTTAAGTTAGAGCTACAAGACAACATGAAACAGACAAGAAATCAGCATTCTGGATCTTTTCAAAGTAACTATATTGAGGAAACTCTTCACTAAATGTTACTTTCAGAAATACTCCCACCCCTTCTATTCACATCTAAAACAATCTGTGTAACCGTCAACCTTCAAAAAATCATTTTATACTATAGTTTTTCCTTGAATATCATCTTACACTTTTTAAAAGCTTTACTTCAAACACAAAATCCTTCAAATAGTTCTACAAATAAATAGCAAATGTTATTGCACCTGAGCTTAAGGATTTAAAATTGTTTCCATTTGTTTAATATTAATTTCTGGGCTATAACTACTGATTGTAATTAGAATATCTCAATACCTGATGCCAAGATAATTTCTGGTGTTGGGGAACTGGTTACAAAATTTCCTCCAAACTCAGAGTGAGTTCCTCATTATCTGAGCTAATCAAGGAAACACGAGGGCAGGTCACTCATGTGGGAACCCAGCTTGTCTAGGAACCATGCTCTCACTCCTGACTCTGGAATTCTCTGCCCTAAGAGGTCGGCTCCACAGGCAGCCCTTTCTCAAGGAGATGATCTGCTCCCTCAACTCAGCTCTTTCCACAGCTATGCTGAACTGAGAACACCAACCTCAGGACGGGGACCACTATCTGCAAGTGCCTGGCAGCAATAGCGCAGGGGACAGGATTCAGTCAGCGGAAGAAGAAAGGTGCTTTCAGAAGGGATATCTGACTGAGGACCGAGGTGATAAGAATATGTAACAATGGAGCAAGAATATTAAAATCTAAGGCTGCACAAGGCATTGTAAACAACAGTGATCTTTCTTAGAAATGTTGGAGTTCAGTTGAGCTAAAAGAACTACTATAATCTAGGATTGGAATAAAAATACCTGAGAAGTTATTTTTCTCTAGGCAACAAAGTAAGTGCTGTTTGTTTTTAGCAAAAGTTCACCTATGCCTAAATTCATTTGTCTTTATATATTTAAAAAAAAAGGTAGATTTTTAATGAAACAGTCAACAAAAGAACTATGGATTTTAATGTTGAGTATATCAATTTATTACTATTTTGGTCTTTCCATTAGTTCCCAATATAAAAATGGTGTGTTTCTCAGTAGTAGGTACAATAGCTTTTAAAGAGAACTTGGGCAAAATAATTAAGAGAGAAAACATAAATACAAGAAAGTAAATGAAGCAAGATTATCTAGTGTGATATTTACCCTAAAGTATATTAATATCCTTCCATGAACTTTTATTGTTAAAGTAAAATTCTTAGTCTAATGAGTTATTACAAAAGATCCCAATCTTTAAAAATTATGAAAGACTTTAAGATCTCATTAACAGAATTAGAAATGTCAGTTATTATGCTACTGGTCTACTTTGGTCTGTATTTTCTGGGCCTCTTTAGGCCAAGAATAACAATCAGGTAGAATCTGGTCATAATCAGTATTATACATCTGAGAGCGGACAAAGTCTTCCTTGTTTGGGGGTTCAGGATAAACTGTGGCTGTCTTTTCTTGGTAAGCATCTTTCACAATCTAGGAATAAAAAAAGAGTATTAATTACTTTAATGAACAGAGTTGATTGTGAGCACATGTCAGTTTTTATCTGTTTCAAAAAATTAATTCATGTCTGTTTAAAAAAATTAAGTTAGATTATAATAAAAGCACACATACACAAAGAAGGTCTAAAATGAAAATGCAATTTTAATCATACAGCAGGAGGAAAATATGATATAAACAATGGAAAGTAAGCATAGAAGAGATGTATCAACTGTGATCATAACAGATAACCCAATGGTGAAAGACTCGACAAGACCTGAATGATAATTAACTTGAACTAAAGGTATTTATTCCTGCTTAGTTTGAACTCAACGTGCAGTTTCAACAATCCCTATGCTGAACACAGCCGCCTACAAAATGTCCTTATTCATCCCTGCTCACCTAAGCAGCTGGACTCTGCGGTCAGTTTCAATGCTCCTCGCCAGGATCACAGAATCTTTCCCTGTCCTGCTGTCACACTCGCTATTCTAGTCCCGGGTCTGGAGAACCCTTAGTGCTGGCTTTCTTCCTTCATGGCTGCACCATACAATGCCATACTTTTCCTAACCCTACCTGGGTCCACGGGGTCACACATTATGCCTTTATTCCTTTCTTTAACAAACAAAAACCCTTTCTCTCCTAGTTCCCACAAGGCAATTTCAAACCTTCCTCTGTCAAATCTACATTTGACTGTTACCACTGGAATGAGAACATTCCAGCTAATCAGAGAAAACAATCTCTATTTCCCCTTGGAACAACTCAAACTATGTCCTCTGTATCTTTGAACCTTCGCTATTCCTTTCTTTGAAAAGAATGGATTCTCCTTGTTGTCAAAATGAATCACTCTATACGTGTCTTTAATTCACCCCAGTTGTTAAAAAAAGGGAAAAAAAAAAAAAAGCAATCCCTGGGAGCTATTTGTATAATAGAGTTATTTGGATAAGTCTGATTTTGAAGATTATTGGAATGATTAAGTATCTCTTCTCAATGCAAAATTATGCATTTGTGAAAAATTATGGTTACAAAGACTGTGCCATATTATGGAGAAATGTTTGTGAAAAACATGAAATAGATGTATACACCATGATTAAGATGACATTAGCAAAAAAAGTCACGCAAAAGAAAAAAAAGAGGTGAATACAAACAATAAAACAGCTTACATTAGAAAAATAGAGTATTGGGTAGTTTCTTCTCTTTTTCCCAAAGTATCTATAGTGTGTTGTTATTACTTTTTAACAGCCTTTTTAAGATATAATTCACTGACTACAAAATCCAAACATTTTAAGTGCACAATTAAATTATTTTTAAATGGGCAGAGTTGTGTAACTGTTACCACACCCAGCTTCCGAACATCTCCATTACCCCGGGGGCCTCTGGTGCTTTTTGCAATGGCTGCATTGAGTTTATGATGAAACCCATTGTTGCATTCCTGACACAGACTGTGTTCCCTCCTCTTTATGCTCCCAGGACATACTGTATCAATGATCTCCTCTCTCAGTGAGGTCTTCACTCTCTCTTGTCAATGCCAGACTCTGCAAGAGCAGCTTGGATTCTCCTATTTTCCTCATTCTCCCCAGACTTAACTTCTGAGCTACTGAAATCACTTTTGTAAAAGGTTCTGGTAACTTCGTACGCACTAAAAGTTCACCCGGGTTTCTCACTACCACAGCTGTGTCTATCGTAATTTCCACTACCATCATGACACTGTGTCTTATCTAATTTCTGACACACTGCTTCGTTCTGAGTCTGTTAAAATCCTGACTTCTCATCACTGACTTCTTGCCTCTGTCTTCTGGACAGAGTGACAAACCACATTCTATTCTCGATTCTTGCCTGTCTGTACTTGCTGTCTTGGTCGACCCAACCACTCCTGGACCTTCCCCATAACCATACAGAAATACTGCCCACACCTTTATTATCTAGTGTCTCTTTAAGCTTCAGTCATTTCCATCAACTTGCTGAAACTGTAGGGATTGTATACGAATGTGCTCTGAAACCTCATGCCTGTGGTCCCCTTAGCCCATCTTCCTCCTTCGACTTGATTCTTTGTCCTGACTTCCCAGTTTCTGTCTCTGCACTCTGCAGAGACATTATTTTCCCATTATTCTAGGTTTAATATCTGAGTCTTTCTGAACTC
This sequence comes from Neogale vison, assembly GCF_020171115.1. NCBI lineage: Eukaryota > Metazoa > Chordata > Mammalia > Carnivora > Mustelidae > Neogale > Neogale vison. The sequence goes on along the minus strand of NC_058091.1, from coordinate 46,253,413 downwards.
CCCCTGAGGCTCAGAAAAGGGTGCTTTTGTACTTTCTCCTCCAATCAAAAGCTAACACCTTCTCATTTAAATCTTCAAATTGAACTTAACATGATAATGTGTTGTCCAGAACATTAACAATCCAAACTCCTTAAAAACTAGGAGATATAAATAGTAGAAAATAGGATACTCTTTTGTAGAATCATAATCAAGCAGATCATCTATAGTTTTTGGAAGCATTATGTGTTTTTGAAGCATGCTCCCTCCCTCAGTCAATGAGACAAATAATGGTATGGGAGTCCTAAATATAGTATTGCTTTGATAAATTTGTTAATGGTTTTGATTTTCAACCAAAAGCAATTTTGCTCCTGAGGTGACACCTGGCAATGTCTGGAGACATTTTTGGTTGTCACAATGGGGCAGAGGCTGCTGGCATCTAGTGGGTAGAGGTCAGATGTGCTAAACATTCCATAACATCCAGGAAAACCCCCACAACAGAGTCATCCAGCCAATATGTGCATAGTGCTGAGGTTGAGAAACCCTAGTTTAATCATAAAACATACAAATATAAACATTACAGGCTGACCTCTGCCACCCAAAATTCATCTGTACTAATCCCCAGTACCCCAGAGTGTGATTCTTTTTGGAGACAGGGCCTTTGAAGAGGTAATTAAATTAAACTGAAGCTGGTTGGTGGGCCCGGACCCAAACTGAGTAGTGATCTTACAGGAAAGGTATGTCTCTCGTACCAAGAGAACCAGGGATGTTTATAACCAAGAAAAGGCTGCATGAGGACAGTGAGAAGGCAGTCATCTACAAGCCAAGGAGAGAGCCCTTTGAGAAAATCCAGCCTCCAATCCCCCATCCTAGATTTCTAGCCTTCAAACTTGTTTGAGCCATCGGGTCTATGGCTTTTGTTATGGCAACCCTAGTAGGCTAACACATTTATGCTGCCAAAAAAAAGTCAATTTCTCACTCATCTCAATCAAAGAAAATTTCTCTGAGTTTAGGTTCTTCTTGGCTAATTGTTCCAAGAGCTCATCTGTCAGCCCAACAGCTTTGTTTGCCCTCATTGTTCTGCGTCCCCTGCCCGACCCTGCCCTGCCCAGTATTATCAGTTGTGATCTTGAAGATGCCGAACATCAAGGCTACATAGACAAGACAGGGGACTCGGGGTCTAAATATTACTCTACCACATCTGCAGTATTTTGGACACTATCGCAAATGTAATAGGGAAAACACTAAGCAGAAAAAAAAAGATGAAGTGGGGAAACCTAACTGAAATGAAACCCTACTAACTTATTAAGATTATGGAAGAGAAAAGGAATGATAGGGCAATTAATGATTCAGCCCAATTTGTCAATTCCTAGGGATGAATTGTAGTTACTAAACTCTGCTGAAGCACTGTGTCTCATTTCTCCGACAAAATAAGCTGATACAAATGTAAATCTCAAGGTGTAAGGGCCTATTCAGCCAGAGCGGCCCCACCCCCAGTTGAACAGCCATTATGTTGTTTATGCGGTAAAACGTAAATGGACCCTGCATGGACCATGCACCCCCCACCTCCCCCCACCCCCCCACCCCACCCAGGGAACTAACTTAAAAGCAAGTCTGGGAAACCAGTCCCAAGTGATAAAGCCCAAATACAAGGGCGGGTCAGGTCAGGTGGAGATAAACAGCCCACATGCAATGATGAGTAGGGCCAGGTGGAGACATCCAATCAGTAGGGAGGCGCATACTGTCTCCCTAGTTACTCCATAAGGAGTATGGGCCCCACCCTTTGGGAGCCTTTTGGGCGCCAATTCTGACCAAGGTGATAGGCTAGTTCAAATATCTACTAGGCTAAACCGTAATTCAACTGGTCACTTATGTGTGACCTAGTATGACTGTGCAGCTTTCTCTTATGTTACAATTTCATTGGCCACCTATGCGTGGCCAGGCCCAACCACATGGCCTCTGCTCTATAAAAGTTAGTCTGTGAGGCAGGGAGGGGTCGCCCTCTCTGTAAGGGGTTGACGGTCGGCTTGATTCTTGATGCTTGCCACGAAATAAAGCTTTGCTTGACCTTCGCTTTGTATCAGTCTCACTCCTTTGACCGTGGTCCCATTATTTGGGGACCCAACAAAAAAAGTACCTAAAAATGCATATTTAGCAATAGAAGGAAGGAAAAATAATGACACCTGCACAAAAGTGGTTTTACCTTTGCTGCGATTTTCAGAGAAACATCTCTAATGGTGTTCAAAGGAGGATAAAGCCGGCCTTCTTCCAAGTGTTTATCCGATACTTCCTGGGCTATAACCTTTCGAAAAAAGAAAGACAAACATGTTTTACTTAAGTGTAAGTAAATGAATGGTCACATGTGGTGATGTACAGATGTGGGTCACATTAATGTGATCATCTAATTTCATCTCTCCCTTTGTCAGGGGTAAAGCTGACTCCAGAGAGACTTGGGGATTGGTGGGATCACATTATTAGTAAAGACGGGAATGGACTCTGCATTGTCTCTTACTCCAGTTCCTTTTCTGCTGTGCCATGAAGTGCTGGAAACTTCTCCTTCTCATATAGTAGAGGAACAGGGGGAGAGGGACAAGGAAGGCAGAGCAGGATGACGGAAGGGAGGGAAAAGGACCCTGACAGTACAGGTGTAAGGGGGCCAAGGCTGATCATGCTGCTTCTCCTGGCTTACATATTCCTTTTTTTAAGTTAACTAGATAATTAATTTACTTTTAAATTCAATTAATTAACATATAATGTATTCTTGGTTTCAGAGGTAGACTTCAGTGATTCATCAGTCTTAAATAACATACCCAGTGCTCATTACATCACGTGTCCTCCTTAATGTCCATCATCCAGTGACCCCATCCCTCCACCTCCCTCCCCTCCAGCAGCCCTCAGTTTGTTGCCTATGATGAAGAGTCTCTTATGGTTTGTCTCGCTCTCTGATTTTGTCTTGTTCTATTTCTTCCTCTCTTCCTATACTCTGGCACAAGAGGTAGAGCAGGAGGCTGAGAAAGCCATGTTGGAGTCACACTCAAGGAGGATTTCGATTTACCCAGATTCTGAATTATTCAAATCACCTAACTGGCCTCAGCATTTCGTATCCCCAGACCCTTCCCTTTTTCTAAATCAAATGGCATATACTAAAGCATTTGCTAAGAGAGTAGATCTTGCAGTAAGTGTTCTTATCTCCCTCTCTCAAGCTCGCTCTCTCTCTCTCTCTCACACACACACACCACACAAAATAATAATAAAGAGAATAGGGAAGGGCTTTCAGTGGTGATGGATATATTATTTATGGCATACATTTTGGTGATCATTTCACAGGTATAGATAATTTATCTCCAAACTTATCAAGTTGTATAATTAAATATGTATTGCTTTTTGTAAGTCAATTATACCTCGATAAAATACATTTTTTAATGAGATGGATTGACATTAGATGCCTCCTGATGTGATGCACTGAGAAGGATGCCATTATTAGGCATTTAGTACTCCTAACAAAACCGCATACCTTGAATTCAATCATGAGGAAACAATCAGATAAACCCAAAATGAGGAACATTGTAAAAAACAACTGGCCTGTATGTTCCAAAATGTCAGCACCGTAAAGGAAAGACTAAAAAATTCTTGCAGATTAAAGGATTAGTTTAAAGGTTATAAAGGCCTTTTTTTGTGGATAATTGGCAAAATTTGATTCTGGACAGTGCATTAGATAATAATGTTACATCAGTGTTAAAGTTCCTAAATTGAAAGATGGTGCAGAGATCACATTAAAAAATATGTCCTCAAATATCTAGGGATAAAGGGACATAATATTGTAAGTTGCCCTCAAATGGTTCAACAATAAAGTTCTATACGTTAAGTTCTTTGCTAAAGCTTCTGGGGCACAGAGGTAGACTCAGCAACCTTGAAGTTCCCTCCAGCTCTAAATCTTTGATTAGGTATTTCAGTGGGCAAGTCTAAACCAGTGGGTCTATTATTTAATAGACCTGAGGATGCAGAGAGGAAGGAGAAAATCTTACTCATTTGAAACATTTTGAATAATCACACACTTATTTTTCTGTATCTCTTAATATGTTTTAGATTATTTTAATCACGAAATTATTTCTGCAATTGTTTATTCCATCAGCAAGTATGAAAGACATGAGTGAGCATAACACCAAGAGAGGTTAAAAAAGCAGTTCCTGCCTTTGAGAGACTTACAGTTTAGTGAAGGAGAAAGAAAATGTTGAGAGAGGAAAGCCTGGGCTAAAGGTGAAATGTGAGTGTTTCGAAATCCAGAGGAACACTGGAGGGAGCTTGCGTATGGGACTGAAGGAGAACTAGAAGTTAGACCAACAGGGAAGGGGTGGGCCCTCCAGAAAGAAGATTCAGACCGGAGGCAGAGATATATGAGCTGGACTCAGTCAGTGTGTCTGGATCAGGAGAGAGAGGGGTCCATAAAGACAGTAAGGATTGGAGCACAGTCAATGCCAAATTAAGGAGTTCTGGTGAAATCCTATGAGTGACTGAGGACTTCTGAGCAAGGATATTTAGGCAGGGATGTGGGGTGAAGGAAAGCGAGATGAAGTTACTAGTATAACTGTTGTTTAATATAACATCACATATTATGCAAAATATTAAAAAGTATAATTATATTGATACAAGTTGATCATAAAGAATTTTATAATAAAGACACTGTTTAACTCATTTATTTCTTGTCTTTGAAACAGGATGTTGAGTAGAACTTTTCCTTTGCCCCAGATTTGGTGATCAGGGCCCCCAAATTGAGCGCAAAGAGGATGAAGTATTTGACATTATAATGAAGCCACCAAATCAGTGGGGACTGTCACCTCCCTCAGAACCTAAGGGGGGGTGGAATCATGCCACCCCCACAAACACAGCCAGCCCTTCCCAGACGCTGACATGGGGAGGATCAGGGACAGTCGCGTGAACCACGATTTGGCCTCGTGGGTAAAGCAGCGGCTTTTCCCCCCTTCTTGGCTGCATGCTGCCTCCTCTTGAAGGCTTGAGGTGCCTTCAAGGAGGCGGCACTGGCATTCTGTTCCCTACTCAGCCGGAGCAGTTACAGACATGTGGATATAAGTAGAGGCAAAGAGAACAGGGAGGGGGCTTGCTGGGGAACAGCTTGTACCCCTGGAAGGCATGTGCTTCCACGGCTGAGTGACCGCTGCAGAGGACAACCCAAAAGGCTGGGAAAGCCGAGGGAGGGAAGGGAGGCTGAGCTGGAGCCCAATCTCTCAGGTCCCATGTCCCAGAGTGTCCTTTAAACTCCTGTATACATGCCCTACAAGAAGGCGAGATGCTGGCCCCTGCCTCAAATGGCCTGATGGCCTAACAAAATGGAGAGTTAATAAAAGACATGTTTACCCTCTTCCACACCCCTCTTTCCTGTTTCCAACACGTTTGAGGGAATAGGCCTTGATGAGAAGGGGGAGAAGGTTTTTCAGAGCCTGGCCACACTCTTTCCCCCCAAGCCCCTCAAGGTGCTGGGGTGGGGGGCCAGTAAAAGCGAAAGGGGCCCTCTGCCAGATGCTGCTGCAGGCTTCTTGTACTGGAGAGAGAGGACACGATATCTGAACTGGATACAAATTTTGACCAGACAGATGTTTAATCATTGTTCCTTGTTCACTGAGGTATCCCCGGCACACAGAATAACACCTAGCACATAGTGGTACTTAATTAATACTCGTTAAAATTATGAGTGGATCGAAACAGAACCGAATGTTACTGAGATGCCATTAAGAGAAAGAAGAGAGAGACTTGATAAAGAATTATTCCAAACAATGAGTGGGACAAAATAAAACCATTTTATGTTGATTCCCTATAGAATATAGGTTGCTTACAAAATCTTGTTACTTCTTGTTTTTCTATAAAGGATTTTTAGCAGATTTAAATCAGTTGGCATTTCTTCGATGTTAAAGCAAAAACTTGCATGGGGATACAGTATTGTTATTTAACTGGCAAGGGAAAAAAAATGAGTAGCGCAATCTTGAAAGGATAGATTAGCACAGTGGTAGAAAGCTCAGGCTCTGATGGGAAGTAGGTCCATATTCAAATTCTAGCAAACTGAATTGAATTCAGGCAAGTTAATTAACCTTTCTAAGCCTAGTTTCTTCTTTGGTGATATAAGACTAGTAACAATTCCTAATTCAGGGGGTTAAATGAAATCAGCACCAGTAAAGAATTTACCACATTGTCTGGGAAAGCAAGTGTTCAATCAAATTAGCTATTTCACTTAAAAAATAAAACCAAAAAACAGATGGCGACCAGCATGGCAGAATGGAAGTAAAATAGCTTTTAGGGTCAGATCTAGCTCTACAACATACTGCTAGCTTATTAGCTTTTTGATTTGGAGGCAAGTTATATAACCAACCAACTGCAAATTATTTCTAGGAGACAATATGTATAATGCTCCTCTCCCCATTGGCCTATGCTGGTATCCAACATCATTGTTTCTTCTCAAGAAGGTTACACAGTATCATTTTTAAGAGATTGAGGACAGTTAGAAGATGGCTGAGTCAAGAAGAATCCGTCTAAGTCTTTGCTTTCCATGGATGCCTGTCACACAGAGAGGGAGCCAAGAAACTGTGGAACAGAGTCAAGCAGCAACAGGTGACCATGGGAAGCCTACTGTTAGGAACCAAACCAATAAAATGGAAGGGACTGACTTGGGGAAAAGGAGAGAGTTTACAAGAGTCTTAGTGTCACTCTCACCTATTACCTCGTTCACTCAAAAATTATTTGGGGCTCTTGATATGCCATTAGTGTGTCTCTAACTACACTGGGTGCACTTTCAAATGATTTCTCTTCGTTTCATTTTGGCAATGTTACAGAAGTTGGATTTTCAATTATCCAGTGACTGAAATGAATCCATTTCCTCCAGATGCTATTGTCTATGGGGGTCATCTCTAGTGTCCTCTGGACAGACACCAGGAAGGGAATGGGATGAGGCAAGTGCTGAGCAGATGGCTCAGGAGGAGTAGTGTGAGGGTAGGTGACCGAGGCTTGCATCTCAGGTGTGGACAGGAGGTGCAAAGTCTGTTCCCAGGCTGCTATACAGACAAGGCAGGGCCAGGAGGGCTAACCCAGGGGAGAACTAAGTGCTCTTATCAGAGGTCCAGAAAGCTGCCAGAGTACCAGGAAAGCCAGAAATCTCTTTGTGTAATAAAAATGCTCAGAAAATCTTCAGGTTTGATACTGATCCATGCAATTTCTAGTTCCATAAGAGACCCAACTAATATTCCAGCAAAAATCCTAAGTTAATAAATTTTGGGTTGCCAAACAAAAAGATTCACCTAGATCTCCTACATTAAACTTTGTTAACTACAAAATATAATCCAGACAAGGACTTCCCTCTTTGGGCCCTCTAGCAGTGAGCATCTGGGGTGTTGCATTTATTCTTCTTGCTAAGATATATAACTAGTTCTATTTATCTCTATTCAGTAAGTATTTACTAAGTTTCTAGTATGTGCTTTAGCATTGTGCTAGGTGCTAATGGTGTTTTGAAAGAATTATATGAAAGACTGTCTTTAAAGAAGATAATTTACAATGTAATTGTAAGGCAACACTTAACTGTTTAAGACATAAAGCTCTCAAGAGCATAATACAAGTAGAAATTAAACTCAATATCAAAGTGTTTGATAAAGACAGCCATGGCTAAGGAAAAAGATCAAGATGAGCCACAGTGGTCACAGAAGGATTCAGGTGTGAGATGGGACCTAAGCAGAGAAGGATAGGCTTAGATAGGTGAAAAACAGTTCTCAGAGTTTTCCAGGCAGGATAATAGAGCAGCTATACAGGTGTATGTATGCACGCTGTGTTTGAAGCTTTGGGATGAGTGAGAATGGAAGAATGTCAGGCTTTTCTAAGCTTTAGTGTCTCCTTAGAAAAGGGTGCTACTAATAGCAATGCAAATATTGAGGGTGAGAGAGGGTGAGAAGGTTTTATGCATCTTGTGTTTAAGGAGCAGGTCATTTCTGTGAAAATATCCATCAGGTAACTGGAGACATGGGAAAAGATAAAACCAGAGACACATAGATTTGGCCACTTTTATTTTTATTTATTTTTAATTTTTATTTTTTTAAAGATTGTATTTATTTACTTGACAGAGAGAGATAACAAGCAGGCAGAGAGGCAGGCAGAGAGAGAGGAAGGGAAGCAGGCTCCCTGCTGAGCAGAGAGCCTGATGCGGGACTCGATCCCAGGACCCTGAGATCGTGACCTGAGCCGAAGGCAGCGGCTTAACCCATTGAGCCACCCAGGCACCGGACTTGGCCACTTTTAGAATTAAGATAATGGAAACAAAAGAATGGTTGGGATCCCCGAAAGCATAACAAAAAGGAAAGAAAAAAGGATAAAAAAAAAAAAAAGGATGCTAGAGAAAAGCTCTTAGTTAAAAGGGACAGGAAAGAAGACAAACAATGAGGTGGTATGAAAATCAGGAATGTTGTCGGGGCCCCTGGGTGGCTCAGTGGGTTAAGCCGCTGCCTTCGGCTCAGGTCATGATCTCAGGGTCCTGGGATCGAGTCCCGTATCGGGCTCTCTGCTCAGCAGGGAGCCTGCTTCCCTCTCTCTCTCTCTCTCTCTGCCTGCCTCTCCATCTACTTGTGATTTCTCTCTGTCAAATAAATAAATAAAATCTTTAAAAAAAAAAAGAAAAAGAAAATCAGGAATGTTGTGTTGAAGCCTGAGAGAAAATCAGGGGAATGGCCAAAATGATTTCGCCAGAGAGATCACTATCTATGATAAGAACAAGACTATAGACATTACTTTTTTTTTTTTCCTTCAATGTTTTTATGTAGTGATTATTACTTTGCCTGGATAGAAAATAAAAGAATTTTTTTTTCATGTGCCTTGTCACTAGATGGTGCTGGAGTTATTTAGGAAAGCAAACATGGGCTACAGTGAGTAAAAGATCTTTCCCCGTTTGATGTGACAGTTACATAGAACAACGATTACATTTTCTTTAATGTATAAACAGCTTTCAAAATCTTTCTGAGTAATTAGACATCTACTTATGTTTAACAACATTTTTTGAGTTAAATAAACTCTGAGACATCAGCTGTCATGGTTTTAGCACAGTGAAGAAAAAGAAAGGAGCAGAACATTATAGCCTTCAGACACCTGTTCTCACAGAATGAGGACAATTGCTAATCACTGGGATTATAATCCTTGGGTCATATCAATAGCGTAAGACTCCATCTATATTCCTAGAGCTTCCCTTCAAACAGAAAGAACAGCATGTTTGCAAGATGAAAATACTTGAATTTTAACCAAGTTTTATTTAATTCAGTTTAGGTATAATGTTGTACAGTGGTTTAATTTTAGAGAAAATTCAAATTTCTCATTCATGAATTGCATCCTGTTCAAACATGGTATCAACCAGACGAACATTTTGATTATCAAAAGCTCATGATTTTACAAATATTTGCCCCATCATTGTACCATCGCCCTGAAGCTTGGGGGTAAAGGGAAGTGATGGGAACCTGAAGGTTATCTATTGTACCTCTTGTGCCTTAAGTAATAAAGTCTTTGGTCTCTGACTCAAGGCTTTTGTGCCAACACCTATGAAACTGTGGCAGGAGAACTTGTTAGCTTGCAGCTAGGGCAAATTTTAGATCCTTCAGTTCCTAGGAGTAGCTTAACATTCCCTGTTGGGGCTGCTATGTGATATTCTGAGAATCTTTCCTGAAGGTCCACACTCAAACACACATCTGTCCTTTTATGACTTAATAAATACTAATTCCCTGTTTTAATTTTCTTGCTGCTTAAAGTATTAGTTCCTATTTTCTGCCCTGAACCTCAGTGATAAATACTTTTTCACTATGCCAAATAAGACTTTCATTTTCAACCTTCAAAATGTTGTTATTTAGGAAGTTTTGGAGAAACGCAGAAATACTTATCATTCCATTATGATGTGGAAACGGTATTTTTAATTGTGTCACTACTGTCAAAGAATTCGACTGGAAGTGTGAAGACAAAAAAAGGTTCCTTGTAAGAGATCAGAACAGTTTTCTACCTTCTATTTAGTGACTCAGTATGAACCAGCTACCCACCCCTTATTGTTCACTAGGAGAGATTTTCTTCCCCTTTTGACTTTGCACCTTATAGGGAGTGAGCTGAGATGTTATATAAAGAAATCATTAAACCGCCTACACTGAGCTCGTCTGGTGTTATACAGCCTTGGTGAATGTAGAGTATTTTACAATACCTCAGCCGTTGTGAGAAAAATCTTATCCGTGATATGTCTCAGTCCACAAGCCACGACACCAAGAGCCACTCCAGGAAACACATAGGAATTGTTTCCTTGGCCAGGATACAGGGTCCGTCCATTTGGAAGAGTGACTGGATCAAAAGGACTGCCACTGGCAAAGATCGCACGCCCCTACAACACAGACACACGACTAACTTTAAAAAGAAGTGTGATATTTTAAAACGAATGTATCATAACAGAACTACTCCATAGTTAAAGTACTGAGTGCTTAAAAGAAGACTAATTTTCATTGACTCTCTAATAAGTCCGGGCAAGTTTTTATGATGTTTGCAGTAAGTTCTGGAGTGGGTGATTACTTCTGTTCTCTGTCTCACTCTCCTCAGAGAAGTGTGCAAAGCACAGGATACTCTGAGATCGCCACTCTCTTCTCTGCAGGGGTCCAACTTGCAAGCCTAGCAACCATTTCTATAGGGGCTTCAGATTACAGACTTCTGAGGATAAAAAAAATTGATAGGTTAACATTAGAACATTGGAAAGAATGACATTTTAGGTTAGAGTTTAAGGATCTACACATTTCAACATAATCACTTGGACAAATTTTATGTTTTCCTATGTTGTAAAGAATTATATAGAAAATCATGTAGGAAACAAATTCATTGGCACAAATGGAATAAGCAAATAAAAGGAAGGTTAGATTATCAATAATTGTCAAAAATTGTCATATTTTCTCTAATCAGCATATTTTGTCACACTGTTTTGAAGAAACCTCATGTATCGCACGCTCCAGATGGCAGTGACTTAGGGCCTACCAGGTGCTGCAATTCCATACTGCTAATCACAAAGGAAGAGGGCCATCTGGGTGGCCCCATCAGTTAAACATCCAGCTCCTGCTTTCAGCTCAGGTCATGATCTCAAGGTTGCGAGATCGAGCCCCATGATTGTCCTGCACTGGGTATGGAGTCTGCTTGGGATTCTCTCTGTCCCTCTCCCCCTCCCCCCTACTCATGTATTCTCTCTCTCCCTCTCTCAAAAGGAAGGAAGATACTAATCTGCAAAGATGAGGGTAGAAATATAGCTGAGAACAGTCAGGCTTCTAAAGAAGGTATAGGAAACTCTTGACAAATGAAGTATCATAATCTAAGAAATCCATTTGAGAAGTCCATAGCACCAAATCCTCAAGACATCATCTAAATGATCACAGACTGGGCTGTAACTTTCATCCCTATTTAGAGTCTAAATCCATTAAAATGTTAATAGTATTAACTTAATATTCTTTTTTTTTTTTTTTTAAAGATTTTATTTATTTATTTGACAGACGGAGATCACAAGCAGGCAGAGAGGCAGGCTCCCCGCTGAGCAGAGAGCCCGATGCGGGGCTCGATCCCAGGACCCTGAGATCATGACCTGAGCCGAAGGCAGTGGTTTAACCCACTGAGCCACCCAGGCGCCCCTTAATATTCATTTTTAACAAAGATCATAATATACCTTTTGTATATAGGTAAAGTTGTATGATTCAATCTTCATTAGGGTATAAAAAGATGAAAACATATAAGAAAGAAAACAAATTCTCATCTAGATGTTTGTAGAACACTTACATTTTAGAGAACATTAGGTTCTGTTTTCAGACAAGTCTGATACATTTTGCTCTGTTTAGCGATAAAATATTTTATTAAAAGAAACTCTAAAATAACTTATTACTTGATATATAGATTATATATCTTCAAAAAATTGTATCTGAGAAAAAGACCTATAACATTATCTCTCTCCCTGCCTTCAGTGCCTGCCTACTCTTTTAGAATCATCATTTTAGGGAGGAACGACATTCAGTAAATGACAGCTAAGCACTCTTATGTATGTGGATTGTTAATATAGGGAAGAAAATTTCTCTATAATATGTTGGATTATAGTTTTTCAGGATTCAATAATCTTTCTGTATTTTATATATATATATATATATATTTTTTTTTTTTTTTTTTGACAGAGAGTGAGATCACAAGTAGGCAGAGAGGCAGAGAGAGAGGAGGAAGCAGGCTCCCTGCTGAGCAGAGAGCCCGATGTGGGGCTCGATCCCAGGACCCTGGGATCATGACCTGAGCCGAAGGCAGAGGCTTTAACCCACTGAGCCACCCAGGTGCCCCTGTATTTTATATTTTTAACCTGTCCTGTGGTTAACCTCACCTCACCTGTGCCTGAATCTCTACTCGTCTTTGCTTGTGCCCTTTGGCTGAACCAGTATTTAAATTTTTAGCCTCAAAATGACTTTCAATTTTATTTCCTTGTTTTTTAATAACATAGAACATTAAGAGGATAAGAAAGAGTTTAAACCCTTTATATTAGATGCATTCAGATTTAAAACTATAATTATATAAATTTGGTTAATTGTGTTTGTGTCTATTACTGGTGAGTCTCTAAATTCTTCACACCTACTGAGATATACAGCAAAATCACTACATAAACACTTATTATATGCCTACTATGTGCAATGCACCATGCTAAAATTTTATTGCCCAGAGGAATTTGTTTTCCCTTGTAAAGACTTAAGGACTACCGAGGTGATGCCCTGCAAATTCCCCAGTCTAGAGATGGGTTGAAAATTAAAATTAGTGAGGAGACTGAATGCCAACCCAAATAAGAAAGATAAACAACAGAGTAGCTCCTTGCCAACAATTTCAATAATTCTAGTACTGAACATTTAAGGTTATAATATTAAAGAAGCAGGGCTATCAAGTACTAATTTGTGCAGTGACTTAACTTTGTGTCATGTTTACCTTCTCCAGTTCATTTTGGATTTATTTCCAAAATAAATGTGCTAGATATATATGACTCAACTGCTATTTTGTGGTAATGACATTTTCAAGTCTTTAAAGGGAAGAAAGCTCTTGTCAACCTATCAGTCAAGTATATATTAATACAAACATAGTATAAAATAAGCTATTTTTTAAGAGCAGTGAAGTACTGAAGCTCTGAGGACTCCTATCGCAACCTGACTGGATGTCAAAATGGCCGCCCAAACGTACCATCCATGGTGTCCAATTCAAACCCAGGATTTAGCAAAGCAAAAATAAGACTGTGGTTCTATACTGTATGCTTCAATTTTCAGAAATAGCTCACTGAGAGTTATTTTCATAAGCATCTAGAATCAAACTTTTTCCTTTTTAGCTTTTATACTTCAATCTTAGATACTTCCAAATCACTTGAGGAAAACTGTCAATAAACACTGCAAAGTTTATTTTGTTTTACCAAAGAGGAAGATTTGTACAACTACATTCTAGAAAAGGAAATAGCTCTTATCCATTCTGACTTGTTCACTTTTCTTTCAATCTTGGCTGTTTCATTTTTAAAGATTAAGTGGTAAGAACCTTAGATATCCTTGGCTCCCCTACAAGGAATAAGAATTAGGTTATTAAAATATCAGTCTGCACCAGCACTGGCGGAGCTGGGGGATGGGGAGGGGAGGGTAGAAATCAGTTATACTTTTGCTTTACCTTGGTTAGTTTATAGCACTGCTCTGCAGTACATTCTGCTTTGCTAGTTGGATTACTCAAAGCAAAAATAATAGGCCGTTCATTGAAGGCAGCCATATCTTTGAGAATCTGTTCTGAAAATGCACCACCAATTGCAGCAACTCCTAATGTAGAAACGAGAAACCAGTGAATAGACTACCATTGGTTAATTAATCTAAGAAGTCCCTGCCCTCAAAACAATGAGACATGCCAGGTCACTTTCTAATAGATCCTAAACAAAATACAGAATATTTACATTAAAGTGACAAAAAAGAGCTAAGTTTGTTCATGCCAATGATCTTTAGGGTTACAAATCTGTAAGTATCTATACGAAAAACCAGATATAAGATTCAGTTCATAATACATTGAGTTAGTGATCCATTCACTAGGTATTTTGATTATAAACACTTATATTAGGAAATTAAAATGTGCCTAATATAAGTTATCTCTCTATGAACAATTCTATGAGTATATTCTAATCTCTGAGGCTATAAAGTAATTATGCTTTATAAACCAGTGCTAACATTTAAGATAATCATCCAATTCAATTGTAAAATTTAAGTATCACTCAGTGAAAGAATCCTAACAGAAGAATAAAGCAATTAGCATAATGGAAATGGAAAAAAATAATATTCCAAATATAGTATTTTATAAAAAATAGCAATAAAGGGCTTATTACAGTTTCTGTTATAGAGTATTTGCTTTTATTATGATCAACATCTTTATTCTCGATACTCTGACCTGTTTTACAAGAGCTTCTAGGAATGAAGTATGATACAAAGTAAAGACTAACATTATATATACACAAAATAAGGCATAAAGTTTTATAACTATGGCTGAGTTTTTTAGCCACATTAAATTTGACTATATTAAAGATCTTATGTGCACATGCACTATGTAAGCTCCTGTGTTAAGTGTTATGAGGAATATAAATATGGTCCATGTCTTCAAGGAGGGTCCAGTTGGATAATGCTTTGTTGGGGCGGGGCGGGGGCAGGGCTTTCCTGTGTATTGTAGGGTATTGAGCAGCAACCCCCGGTCTCTATCCGCTAGATGTCAGTAGCCCTGACCACCTTACCTTCAACCCCTCCAAAGTTGTGACAACCAAAAACATCTCCAGACAATGCCAAATGTTTCTTTGGGCACAAAAATCACTCCCATTTGAGAACTACTGTCTATCTGGAGTAATCAAGCCTGGTGAATAGTTGATTATGCCAAGGATCGAGAGGGTGACCGAGTTAGCAGAGGGGGCCCCCACTGGGGCTGGAATTGGTAAGACTGAGAAGACGGTACATATTAAATTTACAAATCTAGGTATCCCTGGGGTACTAATGATTCAGTGAATGTGTAATTGTGTTGGTGAATTCCAAATGACAAAATCTCAAAAAAGTTAAATTATACCTTAAAAATCAGTAGGAAAATGAATTAGGCCAAAATGGGGTCAAGGTGGGCTTTACTGCAAAGAGGGAGAAGTTTACCTATGAGGGCAGTTGGTTTTATTTCTTGAACAATGGCTTCCAGGTTCTTCATTTCTTCATGTTCATGGGCAAATTCCTCCTTCTCTTGTGTTAGGGCAGCTCTTCCCTAAGTAAAGCAAATAAAAAGAAATGTTAAATCTGCCAAAAATAAGTGAGCCAAAGAAATGTCAGAATATTACACATATTACTGGTATTTGGGCTTATTAACATTTTCATGTACCATGTGTTATAGCTGCTCTTACACTCTCTTCTCCAATTATCAGAGTATTCTTTCATTCAGTTTTCAACAAATACTGTGTCTCAGAAAATATTTTAGGCAATGGGGATGTAACAGTGAAAAAATTTAAGTGTTTCCCTTTCTGGACTATTATTTAATATTAAAAATCTTAATTCTTCAGACATTTGTGAGAAACCAGCACTAACAAATGGCAATGTGCAATGTCACTTAAATATCATTTACTAAACTTTATTTGTGTTAAATAACAGCGTCTTAGAATGCATAGCTGGCTTCAGCCACAGTACTTCCAAACTGCGCACCATTGAGTAAAAATAGAACTTGATGCTGTATTTATACCATAGTTTGATTTTTCTGAACAAGAACTAGCTTTGCGTATTTTTATCTTAATGTTTTGTTTACAAATGTGTCATGTATTATATCTAGGAAACATCTGGTTATAATTTTCTGGCTGCAAATTTTTAGGATTTTGACTTAAAATAATAAAGCCCCGCCTAATGTTACATGGAGCTTTAAGACTTACAAGTTGTTGTCATGTATTTCATATAATCCCCTCAACAATTTTAAGAAGCAGGGCAACTACAGGGCGCCTGGGTGGCTTGGTCAGTTGAGAGTCAGACTCTTGACTTTGGCTCAGGTCATGATCTCAGGGTCGTGAGATGGAGCCCCTTCTGGGCTCTGTGCTCAGTTGGGAGTCTGCTTGGGATTCTTTCCCTTTGCCGCCACCCCCACCCCGGCCCTGCCTCTGCCTTGCTTGCAGGCATGTGCACTCTCTCTCTCTCAAATAAATAAATCTTGAAGGGGAAAAAAAAAAAAAAAAGGAAGAAGTAGGGCAAGTAATTAGAGTCATTTTACATAAGGAGACAGAGGCTCTGAGATGTTAAGGGACTTGCCCAGGGCAGACTTGCTGAAACTCAGTCTTTCCAATAATACATACAGCACAGTACAGTCCTGGAGAAAAAGCTTTACAAATGGTATGTTTGTTTTGGTACATTCGTTCTTAAATGGTGTATGTCCGATTGCTTATAAATTGTTACCCCTGAAGATGGTGCAAATTTCTTGTTTTGAAAAGTTATGACCATTTTATTTCTGTTTTTAAAGATTTATTTATTTTAGAGAGAGAGTGTGTGTGAGCAGGGGAAGGGGCAGAGGGAAGAGGCAGAAAGAGAAGCAGACTCCCCACTGAGGGGTCCCCATACGGATTCCACACCCTGAGGATCATAACCTCAGTTGAAATGAAGAGCTGGATGCTTAACTAACTGAGCCCCCCAGATGCCCATATTTCTGTTTTTAAAATACACGTGGAGTCTGCTTGGGATTCCTTCCCACTTCTTCTTCCTCAACCTTTGCCCCTCTCCCTGCACATTCTCCCTCCCTACAATAAATAAATTTTTAGACTCTTTTAGACTCTTAAAAAAAAAAAGTACTTAGGATTATGCCAGGTTTTACTGTGTGTGTGTGTGTGTGCGCACGCGCACCAGTTTTTAACAAGAGCTCAATGTTAGTTGCAGTCATAATTAAAATTATTGCAAAGATAATATTTTATTTTGTGTGTATGTCATTTTTTTTCTAATCTATTCATTCATCTGTTAATGGACACTTGGGTTGCTTCCTGTCTTGGCTACTGTAAATAACACTGCAGTGAACATGGGCATACAGGTATCTTTTCTAGTTAGTGTTAAGATTATTTTTAAGTGTCTCAGAAGAAAATGTTAGATAAATAACCTCTTAGAACTAAGAAATGACCAATGGTGATAACTGAAAGAAATGTACCAAAGTTATAGCTGTTGGAATTATGACTTTTTTACTTCTTCACAGTAATTTTAATCATTATGTTATATACCTGAACCTGACAGAAAATGATACGTCAATTCTATATCAATAAAAAAAATCTTATTTCATTCAGAACAAAATTTGAAGCTTACTGTTTCATATTCACTTGAGAGAACATTCTAGTCTCCAGTAATATTACATTGAGTACAGTTAGGTCTCATTCATTCATCTTGTTCATTAAGAAAAAGTCAAAAGCATCAAGTAAATTCAGTTTCCACTTTTGTTAGGAAGCATCAAATTGTTCAGTAAAACTTATCTATTATCATAGGCTTTTCAGAATTAGTCGTAGGTCCAACAACAAATAGGTTATGCAAACCTAGACTAATTTCATGAGTAAACACTAAATATTCTCAGTTTTTCTTTTGTATTTATGAGACGTGATTTATTTTTATTTTTATTTTTTTATTTATTTGACAGAGAGAGAGATCATAGGTAGGCAGAGAGGCAGGCAGAGAGAGGAGGAAGCAAGCTCACTGCTGAGCAGAGAGCCCGATGCGGGACTCGATCCCAGGACCCTGAGATCATGAACTGAGCCGAAGGCAGAGGCTTAACCCACAAATCCACCCAGGCACCCCGAGACGTGATTTTTTGAAAAATTCCCTTTTAATAATATAAAGAAATGTACAATACTGAAATCTTTACAACTCTCACCAAATTGCAGGGAGGGGCTACCTGGTGCTCTTATCCTCATCTCTCTTAGCTTCTCAGCCAGGAAATCTATTTCATTTACATATCTCAATTACAGAGATTAATTCAATATTATCCTAATATATAAACAACGTCCAGGTTTAATGATAATCTATTAATCACAAATAATTAAAAAAAAAAAAGGCGTTTGGGAGTACCTCAGAACTCCCTCCAAATATTTTGATAATTCAGACTTTGACTCCGATCCCAATTCCTCATCATCCATTTCCTGTGTCAGTGTTCTTTGCACTGTAACTTGACAGTTCCTTCCACAAAAGGCAGTTATACTTTCCAAGTCCTTGTCTTTGGACTTGAATATGCAATTTCTTTGGTCAATAAAATGGATGCTGAAATGAGAGTGTGCCAATTCCAAGCTTAGGCCTTAAGATTAATTGTTGTTTCTGCTTATTCTCTCATGCCTTTGCTATTTGTGCTTTAAAAGTATGTCACCTGGCTAGCCATCTGGTTCATCGAGGATGAAAACCCTGTGAAAAAGACCTGCACCCAACCTATGACTTAGAGCCACCCGGCCAACATTATCAGAGCTACTCCACCCGGCCCTTAGGTATGTGAGAAATAAATCCTTATTGTTGCATGTCACTGATTTTTTGTGGCTTTTGATAACAGCAACAGCTGAGTGAGACAGGGGATAATTTTTTTGGATTCAGGGGATAGTTTTAACTTCAGTTATACATTCCATCATTTCTTTTTGCTCATTGTTCTTATCTGTTGTTTTGGGGATAAGAGGTTCCTTTTCCTGAAATGATTTAATTAAAGTAATGCTTTTACAATCTATCTGAACCTCAATGCTCTTATTACTGCTTACTTATTTGGCCAAAAAATAATCTTGTGGGGCACCCAGGTGGCTCAGTTGTTAGGCATCTGCCTTCGGCTCAGGTCCTGATCCCAGGGTCTTGGGATCCAGCCCCGCATCAGGCTCCTTTCTCCACAGGAAGCCGACTTTCCCTCTCCCACTCCCCTTGCTTGTGTTCCTGCTCTCATTATCTCTCTGTCAAATAAATGAATAAAATCTTTAAAAAAAATCTTGCATTATCGGAAAAGAAAGAAAAATTCTGGTCTTGGATAGGAATAAGAACTTGGAACCATTTGAGAGTTATAGTATTTAACTAAATTACTTCTGAACCATTTTTGGAAATAGTATAAGCTAAAATTCATGACTATTTTTGTTCTCACGACAATGAAATTTCTAGGACAGATACTAAATAAAGTTTCAGCTTGGGGAGACATATTTCCGGGGAATAATAACTTTTAGCTTCCAGCATTCTAAACTAAACACAATGTGTTTTGGGTTATTGCTCTTTCCCAGAAATGCATATACTCAATTTTAAGTATAAAGATATTAGACTAATATCTACCCGAGGCTAGACACGGCAAATGCTACAGAACTCCACATTGGTTCTATCATGGTTTCTGCACACCTGAGGCTAAAGGGCTAAATGAGATCTCGCAGCTAGAGCTTCTACTTTCAACACAGCGGTCACCAAGCTGAGGTACCTTCAAAGGACCTTGAGGGAGACAATGCACATCATGAAGCAGTGGCCGTATGGCTCTTCCCCAAGCCTGTGGTAGTGCTTGTTGGTTTTCAGGCAAAAGCAGGAGTCTCTAGTGTCTAGCCCAACACCCACATGTGAGGCCCAAGTAATGGTGGTGGTAGCGGCCACCATATTTGGCAGCTTTCCTGTTTTGGCAGAGACTGATTCTCCAGCCCGCAGTGAACAGCAGTTTCCTCACTAAAGCAGATACGCATTACAGCTATTCCTGAACACTGAGCCTGTGTCTACTTCTTCTTTAGTTTTCCTTAAAGATTTTATTGATTTACTTGAGAGAGAGAGCAAATGAGTGGGGGCCGTGGAGGGGGGAGGAGAAGCAGGCTTCCGGCTGAGCAGGAATCCCAATCCCAATTTGGGCTCAATCCCAAGGTTCTGGGATCATGACCTGAGCTGAAAGCAGACACTTAATGGACTGAGCCACGCAGGCGCCCCATGTGTCTACTTCTTCTAAGGTTTAGAGATTTGTATTTCACAATGTTTTTATGGACAAGGGAACTTTAATGTGTGCTATGTTCTCTAACAGAAAAAGATCTCAGGACAATTATTCAAACTACTCCAAACTGGCTAGAGTCACCACAACACAATGTTATGTAATCTTCAGGGCTGCTGGGAAAATGCATAACTCATAGAGAAGACAGTGTATCACAGGGTTTGCCTACTGGTCTTTTCTGTTTTCCACCTGACAAAATATAAGCATTATGCAAATATAATTCAATAAACTTACTATAGTATCTGAAAATGTCATATTACTTTTTCTTTTAAGATTTTATTTTTAAGTAATTTCTACCTCCATTGTGGGGTTTGAACTTACAAACTCTAGATCAAAAGTCACATTCTCCACTGACTGAGCCAGCCAGGCACCCCCTGAAAAGGTGATACCAATTTTATATTCAAATCCTGAAACCCTTTTCATCTATGGTAGAGAATCCTAATTGTCCACCAATAGTCATGCTCTCCTTTTTAAATTTTTTTTTTTAAGTTCTATTTTTGTAATCTCTGCTCAGTATGGGGCTCAAATTTACAACCCCAAGATCAAGAGTTGCATGCTGTTCTGACTGAGCCAGCCAGGTACCTCATGTTCTCCTGTGTTGCTGTTGTTATTGTTGTTTTAATTATATTTTTGTGAAAACACAATAGGAAATCTTAAATTTTTAGGTGTACAATCTCTCGTTAAAACAACAACAACATTTTTTTCATTCACTCCTTTTTGATAATAAAACTTCCCAGTTTTAGCCAATCACATTACTACCCAGGTGGATACTCTTTCCTAGACTCCTTGCAGCCTAGAGTGGCATGAGACTTTCTCTGGTCAAAAGGACGGAGTCAAAGTGATGTGTACAACTTCTGACCCAGCTACCCCATCCCCGTCCTTGCCCCCCCAATCCCTGCCCCATCCATTCCTCACCCTCTCTCCCTGGCTGGCTGGAACAGTGAGACCTGGAAAGCTTCTCTGTACCCAGGGATAGATGATAGACACACAGATGCCCCTTTTCTGCCTACCTCCATACTATTAAGTGACAAAGAGATAACTTAAGTTACCATATTTTGGGGTCTCCTTGTATAACAATTTAACTTAAAATCTAACCAATCCGTACCTTTAGGCTAGAAGTCTCTTCATTTCATACCTGAAAATAGCACATATACAGTCAGGAAGAAACTGCCTTGACAAACCCTTATCTTCTGGGAAGGCCAATGAGCAAAACATTAAAATCAAGAAATTTTTCCAGATTCATAGCAAAGTAAATTCTACCACTTCTCTATATTTAAACAATTGTTGTTTTTTATTCCCAAATTCTTGCTCACTGCATTTTAATACAATTCCTTTTTTTTTCAATTTTGTATCATTGGCTGTAAATAATCTTTTGCTTAGGGGCGGCGCTGGGTGGCTCAAGCTGTTAAGCATCTAACTCTTGGTTTCAGCTTTGGTCGTGGTTTCAGGGTCCTGTGGTTGAGCCCACCACTGAACTCTGATGCTCAGCATGGAGCCTGCTTGTCCCTTTCCCTTTGCTCCTCCCCTCACTTGTGTTCTCCCTCCCTCCTTCTCTCTCTCCCTCAAATATATAAATAAAATCTTTAAAAAAATAGCATTTTATATATTTGAAAACAGATATTGAATCACACTGTCTCCTTTCCCAAGGGAGGAACCCTGATGTTTTTAATCTACTTTTCTACTTGAACCCATCTCTCTTCCCTATCATAGTTAGTGGCTCAACTGGACTCTCATATGCTCTTGTTCCCCTCTGTATACCATAGAACTGAAAACTGCACTGGAATAACCAATGTTGAATATGGCCAAGGAAGACCACACTTCCTAGATATGGCTTTAAATGTTCTATTATTGCATTCTACTATCATGTTTTCTTCTATAATAGCAGTAAAATATGATCAGTCTTCCCCTGTGGTTTACTTCAAGTAGAAAGGAGAAACCCCACAGAAAGGATGGTAAGGGAAAGGAACATCTGGAAGATTTCCAGAACTATCAATAGAAATAGGAAAGACTAAAAAAGAGGAAAACATGCCACTGCTTTGTTTATTTTAAAAAGTGCTTAGGCTAGCCAAACAGTAAGATTCCACACAATCCATGGAAAAATGGCCTGGCCCAAAGCAAGAGGTAGAAGAATCAAGAGAAGAATCACAGTGAAGGCTTGCTGAGAGCATCTGGTGTTCCCAGTCTGAGAAAACAACCAGTTCTTGACCATTCAACTACTGACAAACTACATGACAAGGCGAATACATCCAAATTGCTTCTGGTATACAGTTTAAAATAAATTCACATATGATCTCTCTAAAAATGGAAATCTATTCATTTTCATTAATTGCTATAAATATAGCATTAATTTGTGATAAATTTTATTGGCTAGGGACATGAATAAATCACTAGTAGCAGAATGCATTCTAATAGTCAACAGCAAATAAATTTATGTTACTCCTGAAAACTTCTCATGATATTCAGAAAAGTAAATAAAAGCTCCCCAGTGAGACACAGAAAAACGCCATCCACAAATGTCTAGAGAGAAAACATGGGACTAAGGCTCCAGATCACAGCCCCAGGCTCTTCCCTTCACGCATGACCTAGGGCATATCCTTTGAGACTTCCATGGATGTTGATTTCTCCATCTATAGAAACAGTTTGGATTAGTGGTGAGGACAGTGTAATGAAAGTGAGCCAGATCTGAACTTTCCAGAGCACCAGACTCACCTCAGGAAAGAGATTCCTGAGCCCTGCTTTCAGATATTCTAATTTAAGTCCAGGAGGAGGCTCTGGAATCTGTGAATTTTTTTTTTTTTAAGTCTCCCAGGCGACTAAGATGATGTCCAGTTTTGAGAATTACTGCACCAACTGATTTATCAGATTTATACCACATGCATTTTAAAAAGATACGTGATATATTTCAAAAACATACAAAATGCTTTTTCTTTTACTAAAGAAGAAAAGCTGTAGAACAACCAATTATTATTATAGATTATAAATATTATAATATTATAATATTATAAATTATAGATTTCTAGTACTGCTTTTTTTTACTGGCAACTTTACATACAATGAAAAATATTTAATGTTTAAATTTCCTGAATTTCCTGGAATGAGAAGCAAATTACAAAGAAGATGGATAACCACTGTATGAAAGGCAAAGGTGTATGATTTCAGCACGAACACTTTGCTTTCTGAATCACAGCAACAGCACAGGCAGCTCCCAGACAGCTGAAGCCAGATCTTGACCAGAAGACATCTACCCAGTAAGAAACACAGATTACCCACAATCTCTCCCCGAAAGGCTTGATTCTTTCTGGTGACTTAGGAAGACCAGGAATCATGAAATGGAATACGAGCACTACTGAAAGCCTCTACTTGCCCAAAACAGAAGAATCAAAAGACAAAAAGCAAGGTCTCTCAAGTAACTGCTGTACCATTTTCAATCTATTTGAAGAGCTGGTTTAGATGAAGAAAATTCTGGAATGGGACCTCTAGGTCTGGCAGTATTAAGGCAACTGCCTACACCCTCAGACTTCTATTTTCCAAACCAATGGCTCATTTTCCTCCTTCTTTCAAAATCTGATTTGGAGTCCATATTCTTTATGCTACTCCTGTCCGTTGGATATGGATATAGAAGATTTCTTGTCTATTCATTCCCACTTCCAGGATCCCTTACTGAAACACTTTTTGCCTTCTTTTGACAAAGTGAACATGGGCATTTCTTATTGTAGAAATCCCAAATCCTGTGTGTGTTTTTTTAAAAGAGTCTTTAATTACACCAAATGTATTATGGATAGCTGAGATTTTTTTTTTTTTTTTAGTGTTATTATTTCTTCAATCTCGCCTACCCCTTATTTTGTGCTGATTCTTAGGAGAGGAGAGAAGATATAGCTAACCATACTGAATGACTACCTTTTTCAAAAGCACAGATGTTCTGGTGCGGGTGGAAAGGATAGGTAGCAAAGACCTCAAGATTTGGGGTTAGCATTTCATGGCCCACGATAGATAGAAAAAATTAACTATGGATTATTACTGATAAATATTTATTCCTTCCGACACATAGGCACTAGAAGACTTCTTCCACAAGGGTTTTCGTTTGCCTTCTCTTAGAATCCATGCCTGCTTGGATATTTTGCCCCATTGCACTGGCCAGGTCTGCTGTCAGGTGATCAGTTTATCAGAGTTGAACTGGGCCCCTCTCTGCATCTGTACACGGGGCCTTCCTTGCAGACTGCCAATGCCATTTCACTGCCAGAATAATTATCACCTGGTCTGATGATGACAGAACTCCATAAATGAGGGAACTACACAGTATACTTTTTAGTTTCTGGTTTTATGTCTTTAAAAAGTGAAGGAGTTTATTCTGTTATGTATTATAAAAAATTACATGACAAGTAAATAAAATTAATAAAATGATTCTTATTGGTTTTCAGGAGAGGTTGTGAAAGTACTAAGGATAAAGGACAAAAAACAAAAAATCATGTAAATCTGAAAGCAAGATTACACTAATTTACAAGTTATCCTCAGACTTACTAGTTCTGTAACAAAAATCAACATAATAATTTTGACTTTTTAAAAACTTGAAAGAAAAAGTGGTTAATTGAAGCTTCATGCTTCTTTTATATTAAATAGCTCATAAGCTGTTAAAAATATAACAATCTTTTAAAATGTAACTTTATCTTGGCAAGCAGCATATATGCAGTTCTTTATTCTGGCAAGTAAAAGACATGAGGTAAGAGTGACTGATTAGGTCTAGGCAACAAACTTCACAGTTATTCCAAGTATTGTAATCCACAGAATTTGGAGTCTCACTTCACTAAACCTGTACTAAAATTATTTGAGATGCTAAAATCTGTATATTTTCTATAAAGATTTCACATAAAAATGTCATTAGAAATCACAAAAGAAATCCACAGTCACAGACTTCCACTTTTTTTTTAGATATTTACATGTATTACATCCCTAAATACAATGTAATTTGTATATCTTTTTTTCCATGGCTCCAACTTTTTACATGCAGATATTCCCAAAATCTCTATCTGTAGAAGCCGAGACCCTTATCCTGAGTGTCTGTCTTATACCTCTGATTGCCAAGGGGACATCTCCATGAGATCAGCAAAGGTAACTTTAACTTGCTATGTCCAAGCTGAATTACATTATCTTTCTCTTAAACATGATCTCTTCGTTATTTCTTTTCTATAGTAATGGCCACATTGTTTATCCAGACACCCAAGGAGTCCTGCTAGATTCCTGCCTATACCACCTTACCCTATTCCTCCCTCCATATTTAGTGGTTACTAAGTATGCCAATCCTGTTTACTAAACATCTACTGAATAAAATGTCTTTCACTTACCCCCCATAATCACTGCTTTATTTCAGGCACCAATGAATTTTTATTACTACAACAGCTTTGTAACTAATTTCCTTTACTCTGTTTGCCCTCATTTCAATCCATCCTCCACAATGCCTAGAGTGACAAGACACTAACCCCCTCTGCATAAGTTTCTTCAATTGTTCATTGTCGGGATTTAGAAGAGCCTTTGTCACTGGTCAGTCATCTGCTTCCTTTCAAATCTAAGCCCTAAATGTCTTTTATAGTGAAATATCCTCTTTAGCAAATACTCTTCCTCTGCCTGGAAAGCCATTCATCAATCATTTATTAACAAAATATTTATTGCCAATTATGTGCTAGACACTATGCAAGTCTTTGAAGACACAGAGAGATGAAAGACGTGATCACAGGTTCAGCCAAGATCTCCTAGTGAAATTTCCATAATACTTCCCTTGTCTCACTTCCAGATAGGAGACATTTAAAACATCTGTGGAGACTCAAGAACTCCTAACTCTTCCTTTCAAACTGAGGTGAAGAAACACCTTTTCTAGGAACCCTCCTCTGCAGGTCCATTCTTCTCATCAGTGCAGCTGGGAACTTCATTTCCAGGGCACCCCTGGTAGCAAGAATGTATTTCTATAACACTTTCATATAGAGACATAACTTTCAGCTTGATTTCTTCCCACTAGTTTGTGAGCCTCCTGAGACCAAGGGATTTACTAAGTCCTAGAGTCTAGTACGATGTCTGACCAAGAGGCAGTTTCATTCAGCAAATCTCATTTCATGATCATGATATAAGTTGTGTGCTCAAAATGTATAACTTTCTCTATTTATGACGATTCTTCAAAGCTATAGCAGTTTTTAAGCCAAAAAATTTTAAACTTTATGTTTTTCTTATATTATAAAAAATTACATTTCAAGTTAATAAAATTAATAAAATGATTATTATTTGATTCTCGGGAGATATTGTGAAAGTACTGCCTGTCTTATCTTACTTTCTTATACTCATTTGCCACAAAAAGTTATGCATACACTCTTTATTAAGGCAAAATTTGTCTATATTAGTTTAAAACCTTTTTTCTATCTTTAAAAGGACATAATTGCTTAGGAGAATTTGGAATATACAGAAAGGCATTAAAATAATATGTTTTAAACTAATACATATTTTATACATTTACTTCCATAATTTTATATGCAACTCAATTTTTTTAGATTTATTATTTATTAGAGAGAGAGAGTGCATGCAAACATGCAAGCAGAGGTAGGGAAACTGCAAAGGAAGAGGGAGAGACAGAATCTGAAGCAGACTCCCCACTGAGCATGGAGACTGACATGGGGCTCAATCCCTGAGATATGACCTAAGCTGAAATCGAGAGACAGCTGCTTAACCACCTGAGCCATGCAAGAGACCCTACAACTCAATTTTTAAAATATAAAATAATAAGATATAACATGGTGTTTTCCTTCTTTCATCTAACATTGTATTAGTAAGTCTTTAATGTCATAGTTCTTTAAAAAAATGTATAAATATGTATATGTAATGGAATATTATTCAGCCATTAGAAAGGATGAAATCTTACTATTTGCAACAACATGGATGGAGCTAAACAGTTATTATGCTAAGTGAAATAAGTAAGTTGGAGAAAGACAAATACCATATGATTTCACTCATGTGTAATTTAAGAAACAAAAAAGAGAGAAATTTAAGGAAAAAAAAAAAGAGACAGAGAAGCAAACCAAGAAAGAGACTCTTAACTACAGAGAACAAACTGATGGTTACTACAGGGGAGGTAGGTGAGGGATGGGTGATATGGATAATGGGGATTCAGGAGTGCACTTGTGATGAGTAAAGGTATATGTAAGTGTTGAATCACTACATTGTACACCCAAAACTACCATTACATTGAGTGTTAACTAACTAGAATTTAAATGAAAACTTAAAAAATGAAAAGAAAAAAACATAAAACATTGTGTACATCTCTATCTCTATAAAATATATTCTTACGGGCGCCTGGGTGGTTCAGTGGGTTAAGCCACTGCCTTCAGGCCAGGTCATGATCTCGGGGTCCTGGGATGGAGCCCCGCATCTGGCTATCTGTTCAGTGGGGAGCCTGCTTCCCTCACTCTCTCTCTCTGCCTCTCTGCCTACTTGTGATCTCTACCTGTCAAATAAATAAATAAATGAAATCTTAAAAAAAAATATTCTTACAATGGAAACTATTGGCTCAGAAGCATAAACTTTTAAAGGTTTTGGATACACAAAAGCCAGTTTTCCAGAAAGTTTGTATACCTTCACATTTGCTTCTATACTAAATTCCAGAAGTCTATGGTGATCACTGGTTATTTTACATATTCACCTTCAGGCAGAAAGGGAATTCACGAGTTTTTTTTTTCTGGCAGTTTAAGGAAGAGCACTTAATGTGCAGTAATATTAATGCCTTATAACTAAAAGTAATATTAATGTATAAGTAATATGAATGCCGTATAACTATGTAGCAATATGGTCAACCTACCTAGTCTTACTTGGTTCTCACAATAACCTAGGAAGTAGGTCCCGTTATCTTTATTAAAGCTGGGAAACCACCCTGTAGTTAACACTGAACAGCCCATTTATTAAAATCATTCTCAGAATTCCCATTCAAATCCTCAAGAATTTTTTTTTAAAGATTTTATTTATTTATTTGACAGAGAGAGATATCACAAGTAGGCAGAGAGGCAGGCAGAGAGAGAGAGAGGAGGAAGCAGGCTCCCCACTGAGCAGAGAGCCCGATGCGGGACTCGATCCCAGGACCCTGAGATCATGACCTGAGCCGAAGGCAGCGGCTTAACCCACTGAGCCACCCAGGCGCCCCAAACCCTCAAGAATTTATTCCAGAGAAAGTAGCAGGCAAAAGAGTAGCTATTTCATCATCTGTTCTTTTTTTTTCCTAGCTAGTGTGCAATTTGACAGACAGCCCTTAATAAAAGGAGCTAACCTAGGTGTTTCAGCAACAAACTGCCTCATCTGGAAACTAATTCAAATGCACTGCCAACCTACAGAATTGTAAGGGGCCCTCGTACTTCACAGGCTGCTTCTGTAGCCGAGCCAGTCTTCTTTTTCAGAAGAGTATCAATATCATTGCATGACATGGTCATTCATGTATAATGGCTAGTCTTTTAACACAGTGTTGGGGGTAAGATGAGTGGAAGTAGTGGTAATCTTTGAGATGGGCACCCAGAATAGCACATTCATTTTTCTTCAGTTGGAAATGTCAAACTCTTACCTTAACTATTAATCCTTTTGAGTCAACCAACCATATCTTCTTCATGGCTTTCTCTTTTGGTAAACCTTCTTTTTGCATGGCCATTACAATCAGGTGTGCAATCCCTAAGGCAGCCTGAGAAGGACATTATGAAAACAAAACTTGGAAAAGTTGTTCCACAGAATAACTTACCAAGAGTTACATTTCCCTCCATTTTATCTTTGTTAATAAGAAAGAACAAAATGGTTCCACTGACTTAAACAGCTATAGTCCTTCATTTATACTGGGAGCAAAGTATTTTTGTCACATTTTGGAGTAAGCTAATGAACAATTTTTTACTCTTCTTATCACAACAGAACTACTATTATGTGATTTGCTCTTTAGCTACAGATAAACCAGTGATATCCTTGACTATCATTACTTTAATCCTGTTAATGCAATTAAGATTTGCTCTAACGAGAAAATATTGAGCTTAAAAGAATGGCCTGGTCAGCCTTGCTTATTGGACTGTATTGTTTATTGTTGGGCTCCAGCTCCTCTAATTGAATTTGAAGAATGAAGCCTGGTCATTTGGATGGGAACTTGACCAATTAGGCAACAGAATAAAACACATAAATTCTCTGTCCCCAAGCATTTATTTATTCTGTTAATTTGGACAAAGAAAGTACTGTTAAATCTCTTGCAAGATTAAAGGAATCAACTTCTTTGGTATTTGATAAATTTTGTGATAATCTGTGAACATCCAAAACCTTTTCAGGGACAAACAAGCACCAGTTTTGAATCATCCAACCATGAATACCTCTGCCCTGCTGAGTATCAAGAAGTGGCCTGTACTATTCATCAAAAACCCTTTGGAAATTCAAAGAATTTGAACTCAAATAAGTTGACTAAAAGTAAATACAGCATGTAACAGCCACACAAATAAAAAACTCAAAAACAAACAAACAACAAAAAAGCAAACAAAAAAAACCCTCGAATTTTAATAAGATGTAATTTAGCCTTGATTTTTATTTTGATGTGAAAATGAACTGTAATTTACGTTCTGAATACTTTGACATGTTTATATCTTGGCATTTAAGATTTAGCTTTGCGTATTTCATTTTAAGAACTAAATCAAAACCAACACAATATACACAATTTCTACCAGTATAATACATTTAATCATATTCAATTTAAAAATCTGAAGCTTCTTATATAACCACAAAAGTATTTCTACATTCATTACATTCTAGAATTCTAAACAGATTTGGGCAGCTTTCTCACAAGAAGCTCAAACTCAATTAACATTTTAATTTCTATTTTAGGGGGTAAATTATCACTGGAGTCTAGTTTTCTTCTTTCAAATGATTAACTCATAACAAAAGAGAACAAAAAACAGCCCACTTTTGCCTCCCTGCCATCTCCTTCCAGCAATTGTAAATGTTTTGCTTCTTTTGCATGGGAACAAGGCACAACAAGTCTCCAATTCAAATATTTTTTTTCTTAAAAATTTGTATGTAGTTATATATGTGCACACTGGCTTGTGAGTCAAATTAAGAAAACTCTCATAGGTGCCTCCGGAGGATACTAAAAGTGTCAGATATAATAGCTTAAATACTTCCAGGCTTTTTTTTTTTTTTTTAAGGTTTTATTTATTTATTTGACAGACAGAGATCATAAGTAGGCAGAGAGGCAGGCAGAGAGAGAGCGAGGGGGAAGCAGGCTCCCCACTGAGCAGAGAGCCCGATGCGGGACTTGATCCCAAGACCCTGAGATCATGACCTGAGCCAAAGGCAGAGGCTTAACCCACTGAATCACCCAGGTGTCCCTACTTACAGGCTTTTATACATAATCACAAAATGTAAACTTTTTGTTCCTGCAAAATGTGCAAAATAAAAGACCACGCCACCATCAAATGGTGGCGTGGTCTTTTGTTTTGATAATCTCTAGAAATTTAAGATTGTAGAAAGGATCACTATACTTCTATACTAAAGCCTCCTAAGACAATTGAATATGCCTCAATACTTAACTGGGGAATCTTTCAAAAAAAACTTATAGCTGGGGGCATCTGGGTAGCTCAGTGGGTTAAAGCCTCTGCTTTCAGCTCAGGTCATGATCCCAGGGTCCTGGGATCAAGCCCCGCATCAGGCTCTCTGCTCAGGAGGGAGCCTTCTTCCCCCTCTCTCTGCCTGCCTGTCTGCCTACTTGAGATCTCTGTCTGTCAAATAAATAAATAAAATCTTAAAACAAACAAACAAAGAAACCTATAGTTGAAAAACACTAAAAATCTGAAAGATATGTCAAACTTCTAATTAATGAATAATTAAGATAAACTCTATTCATTAATTTAAGGAAATGTAAGTCTTGTAAAAGCAGGTACCTCTCCAGCTCCTTGAAACAGTACTGTTTGATCAGACAGTTTGTTCTTGGTTATTCTAAGAGCCGCAAGGATGCCAGCTACTGCCACAGACGCTGTTCCTGAAACAGGTAAGAAATAGCCTTGAGTAAGCCTGAATCAGATCCTGCCAAACTTGACACCTGGAATCTTTATTCATATCTTGAACTCGGTCGCACAACAGGATAACTGGTACAGAAAGGGAACCTGCGGTTGGCTGACCCCGTGCTTAGAGGTGAGGTGAAATTCTCAGGCTACTGACATCAGTATTTTAGGATAGCAACTCACTACTATTCCTCATCACTTTCCAAAAAGATTCTGTGACTTAATGTGGTGATTTAATGAATAAGAGCATGGGGTTTGGATTCTTATGTGGATTCCAGCTCAGCCTTTTTACTAGCTGGATGAATTTAGAGAAAAATTTTTTTAAGGTTTTATTCATTTATTTGAGAGAGAATGAGTGAGAGAGAGAGAGAGCACAAGCCAGGGGGAGGGGCAGAGGGAGAGGGAGTAGCAGACTCCCTGCTGAGAGCCCTACCAACCACCAAGGCTCAATCCTAGGACCCCAGGATCAAGACCTAAGCCCAAAGGCCAGATGCTTAATTGGGGCCACCCAGGTGCCCCTAGAGAAATTATTTTGTATACCAATTTCCTCATTTGTAAAATAGTTGTACTGTGTGAGATAAAACAGTACTAAGTGCTATTATTTTCTTCCACCTAATTACTCTAGGGACTCAGAAACCTATTACTGATCCCTCTACACAAAGTGAGCACGCAGTAAATGCTTGCTGATATTAGTGGTGGTCATAATGATGTTTTCAATACAATCTGGTATTTAACCTTTTAATCTTTGATCTGAAAAAGTGACAGTTAATAGCAATTAAAATCTGGTGTTATGCATCTTTTAATTGGCTTCCTACCTATAATAATCAGGGGTGAGTCCCAAAAGGGCTAGACAAAATTAGTGTAAAATTTACCTACATAAAGATAGTTTTTACTTATCATGGCCCAGGGTCATAGAAACTTCCAGTTCTACTTTTATTACTTGGACATATAAGCTTTCATAGACCACAGAATGGTTTTCTTGCTTTTAAACATAATTATATAGCTCAACTTTATTGGCTCATGTCTGAAATAAAACTTTGTACCCTCCTGCAGTACTTTCCAGCTGCATCTACATTTTACTCCTCAAAAAAAAAAAAACCAAACGCCAGGAACCTATAATGGTTCCTAGATTCCCTAGATTCCTCAACTAGGTAGCAAAGCTTAGTTAAACTTTAAACACTCATATTTGGTTTAAAAAAAAAATAGACTCAGAATAGTTTGATGAACAACACAATGATGAAGTGTTATATACGCCAAGTGCCAAAGATGAATGAGCATGTTACCATCGGTATGTTTGTTCCTTTCAATATTTTGGTTCGTTGTTTCTTTCTTGTAGAATGTGGTGGTCATAAATAAGATCATGATAAATGATAATTACTGAAGACCTGTGTGTCACTTGCATTTTTTAAATTTAGAAACAATGTAAAACATGAAAATAAAATGCTTGCAATTTTGAGCCAGCATTATAATAAATTATGAACTGTGGCAAGTCATATGCATTATGTAGAAGCTACTCTTCTATACATTATTTAAAATGAAAGCCTGTTTTCTTTTGGGATATACCTAGCAGAGGAATTATTGAATGATATGGTATTTCTATTTTTAAGTTTGGGGGGAATTTCCATATTGTTTTCCCCAATGGCATGCCAATTTGTATTCCCAGCAACAGTGCCTAAGGTTCCTTTTTCTTCACATATTTGCCAACACTTGTTATTTCTTGTCTTTTTTATTTTTATTTTATTTTATTTTAGCCAATCTGACAGACATAAGGTTATATCTTATTGTGGCTTTGATTTACATTTCCCTAATGATGAGTGATGTTGAACATCTTTTCATGTATCTGTTGGCCATCTGTGTCTTCTTTGCAAAGATGCATAGTCAGGTCCTCTGCCTACTTCTAATTAGATTATTTGTTTTTTGGTGTTGAGTTGTATAAGTTCTTTCCATATTTTGGATATTAACCCCTTATTGGATATATCGGCAAACAAATGAAAACACTAATTCAAAAAGATATATGCACCCCTGCGTTTACTGCAGCATTATTTACAATAGCTAAGATAGGGAAGCAGCCAAAGTGTCCACTGAGAGGTGAATAGATAAAGATGATGTGCTGTGTGTACGTACACACACACACACACACACACACACAATGCCATAATGAGATCTTACATTTATGACATATATGGACCTACAAGACATTAGGCTAAGTGAAGAAAGTCAGACAGAGAAAGACAAATACTTATGTGTGGCATCTAAAAAATAAATGAATAGGGGCGCCTGGTGGCTCAGTCAGTTAAGCATGCCTTCTCCTCAGGTCATGATTCCAGGGTCCTGGGATCAAGCCCCACATTGGGCTCCCTGTGAATCTCTTTCTCCCTCTGCCTGCAGCTCGCTCCCCTTGCTTGTGTGCGCTCTCTCTCTCTCTCTATTAAATAAATAAATAAAAACTTTAAACAGAATGAATAAACAAAGAAAAAGCAGAACTAATCTATAAATACAGAGAATTAACAAACTAGTGGTTGCCAGAGAGGAAGGATGGGCAAAATGGGGGAACGGCAGTAGGAGATACAGGCTTCCGGTTATAGATGGAGTAAGTCACAGGGATAAAGGGCACAGTGTAAGAAATAGTCAATAGTAATGCAACAGTGTTGTGTGGTGACAGATGGTAGCTACACTTGTGCTGATCACAGTGTACCATATAGGGTTATTGAACCACTCTGTTGTACACCTGACATTCACAACACTATATGTCAACTATACTCAAAAAAATAGTAATAAATAAAATGAAATGAGAGCCTGTGTAAAACTATGGCTGATTTATGCAGAAACAGGATCAGAATGGTTTGTCACTTATATCAAGACAGACTCACAAGAGCAATTCAACAGAAGAAAAGAGGATTTTAGAGAGGTATGAGCATCCGGTCACTAGGTAAGTAGTTACTCACGTAGCTCAAGGTATTTCAATCTCAGGCTTTTTGAAATAAACTGGCCTGAAGTTTGGATTTCGGGGACTCTAAT
Source organism: Neogale vison (assembly GCF_020171115.1). Classification (NCBI taxonomy): domain Eukaryota; kingdom Metazoa; phylum Chordata; class Mammalia; order Carnivora; family Mustelidae; genus Neogale; species Neogale vison. Next base: position 46,219,364 of record NC_058091.1, on the reverse strand, counting down.
CTCTCTTCCAACCCTGAGATGCTATCTTAAGATTGAGATCTTAAGGTTCTCAATAAATTCTACCAGAACCATAAGATCTATCCAGCTGAAGAACCAAAGGTAAAGTATTGTCAGCAATCACTGTGTATTATCATTTTGATTTTAAATAGAACTGGGCATTTAAGAACAGAGTAAAATATTTCAGGAGATCCAAACTATAATGTGCTGACATCTTTATATGGTTACGCTGGATCATTCTGCATTAAAAGCCAAGATATGGGGCGCCTGGGTGGCTCAGTGGGTTAAGCCACTGCCTTCGGCTCAGGTCATGATCTCAGGGTCCTGGGATCGAGTCCCGCATCGGGCTCTCTGCTCGGCAGGGAGCCTGCTTCCCTCTCTCTCTCTCTCTGCCTGCCTCTCTGTCTCTCTGTCTACTTGTGATCTCTGTCAAATAAACAAATAAAATCTTTTAAAAAAAAAAAAGCCAAGATGTTTTAAGTTTGTACACATTTCCTCAAATTAGAGAAAGTAAATCTCTGTCTACATTGGATGCCAGAGGCTTCTATTTAAATGTATATTCCATAACATCTCATGAGGACATAAACTTCTCTCCATAGAATTAGTTAATAAAAATCAAAAAGATATTTTTAGCAATACCAAAAAGTTAATTTGAGCATGATTCTTGCACATGTCCTAGTCCTACTTCTTGGTACGACTTTGATTTAAAATTTAAATCTACAGTCAAGGGAATAAATGTGGCAAAACAATATTCTATAAAAACGCAAGTTTCACAATAAATTGTTTCAAAGTAATTTTTGTTTTGAGATTGAAAGATAAATTTTTAGGAAAGCAGACAGAGGCAAGCTGAAGTTTCTTTGTGCTATGACTTTTAGAGTACTTATTATTTAAAACTGATCAAAGAATGACCTCTACTAATGCAGCAATTTGTTAAATCTGATTGGAATGACTATGTATAACTAGCAAAGGAGACTTACATGTAATCAAATAATTATAATCCTCATGTGCTACTAACTAAATAGATCAGACAGAACTAGAAACAAGGGGAGCAGGAGTAACTTTGTTGAATCAGGGGCCACAGTATTAGAAGTACATGTCACCCGAGTATGGTATCAAAGGATTAACAGAAGAGGTCCAGGACCTCCGGTAGGGTGAGCATGTGCAAAGACGTGGAGGCAGGGAGGACTGGTCAAAATGAGGGACCGAACACACAATTTAGTTTTCCCTCCCCCCAATAAACTTTACTAAAACACAGAATGAAGATTACAAAAAAAAAAAAAAGATAAAGGAGCCAGAAGAGGATAGCATTTTAGAAGCTAGAAGGCAGATGGGCAAATGGCAACAGACATTAGATGTGAAAAAGCTGACTTCTTGGCAGCCATGGGGAATAAGAAGCAATCAGATTAAGAAAGCAGAACTCTCAAAAGGCCTGGCTATAGGAGGCACCAAGCACCTCTGAAAGTGTGGATGAAGAAGAGGTGAAAACCAGGGGGCTGCTCAAAAATCTGGTGAGAAGTAATTATAACCCAGATTCATTTTCCTCACCTTCTAGCAGACGGCTGACCCTCCACACTCTGGAGGTTTATTTAAAAAAACTGGGAAATTTATTTTCTAGGAAGGACATCTGGATTTTAAGACAACAGGCATAAGTGTAAGGCATCGGGAATAATTGGGTGCAAGGATGCCATACTTGAAAAAGAGATTAAATGCAAGTTTATACACTCAATATGGTGGACCCCCAATCTTCCCCTACTTGGCTCAAAGAATAATGGCAAAAGCTCATCCTAGCAGAAAGCTACTATCGGGGCACCTGGGTGGCTCAGTCAGTTGGTTAAGCATCTGCTTTGGGCTCAGGTCAGGATCCCAGACTCCTGGGTTTGAGCCCTTCAATGGGTTCCTTGCTCTTCGGGACATCTGCTTCTTCCTCTGCTCCTCACCCTGCTTGTGCTCGCTCTCTCTCTCTTTCTCAAATAAATAAATAAAATCTAGAAAAAAAAAGAAAAGAAAAAGAAAAGAAAGCTAATAGCAAGAGAGAGACTGAAAAAAATCTTTTCTGTGGAATCTGAGCAGTTTAAGAGAAAACAACAACAACAAAAAACCCCCCAAAAAACAGAGACTAATACAGAGGATTTCCTGAAAGAAATGGCTCAATCAAATCAAGTATTGGGTCAGTAAAGACCCAGAATACAAGCTCCATTTGTATACCAAACCTCCCAGAATGTAACAGGAGGGAGAACACAGAACACATGTGAAACTGTAGGTATTAGAGTGTTGTTGATACTGGAGAAGAGTTGGGACAAGATCATGCAGGGACTTCTACATACTAACAGTAACTATATATATAGTTTTATATACATATAAATATATACATAAATAAAACTAAAATTATAAGCATTATAATTATAAAATTATAATTATAATTTATTACAGGTAACAGCTGGCTGCTGAAAGATTCTAAATTCGGAGAGCAGTGTGGGGAGTAGATTTGAGAGTTGGAGGCTGGTGGTATGTAGGTAAGTTAGGAAGTCATTGCAATTACTGAGAGGATATTGCAACAATCCAAGAGGGAAGCAAGTTAAGAGGGAGGAAATATTTAAGAGATAAAAATCAACAGGTCGGGGCGCCTGGGTGGCTCAGTGGGTTAAGCTGCTGCCTTCGGCTCGGGTCATGATCTCAGGGTCCTGGGATCGAGTCCCGCATCGGGCTCTCTGCTCAGCAGGGAGCCTGCTTCCTCCTCTCTCTCTCTGCCTGCCTCTCTGCCTACTTGTGATCTCTCTGTGTCAAATAAATAAATAAAATCTTTAAAAAAAAATCAACAGGTCTTAGTGATAAAATGCATAGATTGGGTGAGGAAAAAGTCAAGAATTATTATACATTTTCTTGTGTGGATGACTAGGAAAAAGTTTGCAAGGAAAACAGGAGTTCAATTTTTGAACTTACGAGCTCTGTCCCTTCTGTCTATGTGCTGCTCAGGGGGCATTGCCAAGAAGGTAGTTAGATATACATGTCTTGAACTCAGCCTAGAAATCCCGGTCAGAGATAAAGAGATAAAGATCTGGAATTTAAAAACCTGTAGTTGTATTTAGGTCATGTGGGTTGATAACACTATTTGGTGAGTGGCTAAAGGAGAGAACCCAAATGAAGAAAAACATTTAAGGAATAAGCAGAAGAATGTGATATAGGGGAAGATGGCTAAGTAAAAAATGGTCAAAGAGGTAGGAGAAGCAAGGAAGTATGGTACCATGGAACCAAAGGGAAGAAGTAGTGATAAACAGAAAAAGGTCAATCAAGAAAGGAAACGGTAAATAACTACTGGGTCTGGTGATTCCCTCCTGGTGACCCTTCAGAGAGCTATTTTAATTCTATATGCTAGAGCCAAAGCTGGAGGGCAGTGTGCTGAGGAATAAATAAAAGAAGAAGAACAGAAATAGCAGGTGTGGAGTAGCCCTTGGAACAGCGTAGATAAAAGAATGAATGAGAAGGAGATGGGAGTGGGAGGGCAAATGGGGCCAACAAAAAATATTTTATTTTTATGTTTTTATGAGAAGAATGACAAGGACTGTTGGAAGAAAGAATTTAGGGTCAAGGGAATTATTTCCAGAATTAAAGCAATTAAAGCATGATATAGGATAATGGGAAGAAGGCAGCAGAGAAAAAGAGTCTGAAGACACAAGAAAAGAAGCTATCTACTAATTCTAATGAGCTTTTCTTAATTGGTTTGGCTTCACTATTAGGAAAGCAAAGTAATGTTTTAAAAATTCTGCTCAATTAAATTCTTTAGTAAGAAGATTGTGACAAAATAGTCCTACATTATAATTCTTGTGCCTCTTTTTTAAAATAAATATGACAAAATAAATTCTAATATAAGAAAATAGTCCAAAAAAAAAAAAAGAAGAAAGAAAATAGTCCAAATAGATTTTTGTCTTCTAGTATAAAGACATCATAACAGAAATGCAGGGGAATGTAATTACGGTGTCTACATACAAAATAAAGTGCTTTGGAATAATAATGTTACATCAACTAAGTATTAACTTAGAGTCTACAAATAAGAGGAAAGAGTGTCATCAGAATACTGTTTTTTTCTGTATAACTTATCTTGTATGATACAGTTATATCTAATATTCTTTCACATAACTTTCACATAATTAAGTGGTGACATGAACAACGTCTCTTCTAAGAGATGACAGCAAATACCAAATTATAACATAAACTAGTAACAGTACCACTTTGAAAAGAACACTAATAGAAACAATAGGTTTTGGGGATTAAGTAATGAAAAGATTATATTTTAGGTATCTTTGTGTTACAGCTCAACAACTCAGTAAAAAGTGCTGTCTTTTTACACTTGAAAAATTTATCCATAAGTACATTGTAACAAATGCATTAAACCATTAAAATCCAGATGGACAAAGACTAAAAAGATCACCTATAATCCTACTGCCTAAGTCAAAACATTTTCAACATTCTGATGAATATTCTTACAACTGCTCTCTGTATTTGATAATGCAAACTAAAGAAAATTTTAATTGGTAAAAAAAATCTCATGTCATGCCTACTGTTTTAACACACTTTCTGTATGTTTTTTGCTATTAATTTTTTGCTATTAAAAATAACATTACATGCCTGCTTGTGCTTTCTCTCTCTCTCTCTCTCTCTCTGACAAATAAATAAACAAATAAAATCTTAAAAAAAAATTCTCTTTGGGGCGCCTGGGTGGTTCAGAGGGTTAAGCCTCTGCCTTCAGCTCAGGTCATGATCTCGGGGTCCTGGGATCGAGTCCCACATTGGGCTCTCTGCTCAGCAGGGAGACTGCTTCCCCCCCTCTCTCTGCCTGCCTCTCTTCCTACTTGTGATCTCTCTCTGTTAAATAAATAAAATCTTTAAAAATAAATAAAAATAACATTACAATAGAGACTGCATTCCAGAGAGGGCAATGGGTGGCCAGGGTCCTGCTCCAACTCAACACAATCCTCTTTCCCTGCTCTGGGAGGCAGCCCTGTCACCTGCCACCTGGAAAGGGATATAGCAATGTTTGCCCCTGTCTGGTTCTTCTGGGCTTCTTTGCTAAGACTGTGGCTCTTTACCAACTGAAAAAGGCAATCAGAGAAGTGGAAAATACACAACATCAAAACAGAAGTTGATCCATGCTTGATGATGTTCTTTGAAGACGGGAGAAAGGCAGCATATTGTTCTGAGATATGGAAGAACACACTTTTGATGACAATACATTGGTCAAAGAAGGGATCAATTCTGAGGCAGTTCTGAGGGTGGGGGAAGAGGCCACGTCCAAGCAAAATCTCACAAAATGAGAAAAGGAGTGTGCTGTGGGTGTTAGCATGTGATGGACTGCCAGAACAACCCCTGTACTCTGACCAAGCGCAGAGATGCAACAACCCAGCACTGCACCACTTGGTACAGAACACAGTTACCACAGGAATGTTGTCCTTACTTGTAGCCGGCTGGGCATGCTGCTTTTCTACTATAAAATTCTCATAAAGACTTACCTCATAGCACCATATTATCTAAAGCTGTGTAAAGAAAGCAAAGGGCATGAAAAAATTCATATCTCAGGAATCTCTGCTTCCATTATTTTAATGTTAACAGTCACGGAGCTGTTGGATGTCTCCATGGAGCTGGGCTGCTCCCTGGCCAGAGTGCTCATCTCTTCCCAAGGCCACGTGGTTACCAAGGAGACCCTGTCTTAAATTGAGCCTATTTGTGACTTCTTGCTTATCATTTTCCTGGCATCCATATGTAGGTCTTCACCTGTTTCCCACTTTTGTGGGGTGTAGGAGCTCACCATCCTGATGGTGCCGACTTTGTCGATGGTGATCATGCAGTTTGCTCTGGCATCTCCGGGTCTTATCTTCTCTTGCTAAAGACTAGCCTAGACATCATGTGGATGGTGGCCATGGGGGCCCAAGGGAGCAGGTTCTCTTCCAGCTTGGGAGCAAAGCACAAAGGGCAGGCATCGTTTCTTAGAGGCATACCTCCTAATCCTGAGTGGGACCATGCTCAGCCTTTGACTGGTCCCTGTGGTGTGGAGAGCTGCATTACCCAGTATGAGCCACCTCCAAGAGATAGCCAAGGCCTGAGGGCTCCCAGATGACCCATGACTGCACAAAGTGAAACCTGTGTGTCAGCATGCAGAAGCTTGGGACACTTCTGTAGTTGTACATTTAGTGCACACTTCTGGGAGCCATCTACATCAGGAACAAAACACTCCATTAAAGGGGGGGCTTCGTATCAGCCCTGCTTTACAACTATCACTGCCACAGTTTAGGCTCTTCCAGACTAGTTTACTGCATTCGACTGATCAAGAACAGTAAGAATATAATGCTGCCTTTTACAAACCAGCTTTACTGTTTTGTTCGGATGTGCCTTTCCTTTTGAAATGAACGTTAACTTCCTATTGTTCCTTTGTTAGTTCGTGATTTTTTGGTTAAAAAAAATCAGGGTTTTATTTATTGTTCAACCTAAGTATGTTAATATTTGTTATTAACATTTTTGTGATGTGGAATTTTAATTCTGGCAATGAGTTTGAGAAGTTACATATAGTGCTTAAAGCCTGTGTTTTCTACAATGAGACAAGTACCTTCTAAATGTCTTTGTTTTTATTATAATAATTTAAAGTAAAACACATGTCAATTTTATTAAGTATATCATTCTTTTAAAATATTTGTTTTGAATCTCAAGAATATATACACTTTAAAAAAGATCATTTATGATCAGAGTATAATTAATTAAAAAAATAACATTCAGTAATAATGTTAATAATAAATAAATAATGTTAGCAATAATGTTAATAAAAATAAATATCCTTATTTAAACAGACATTTCTCCAAAGAAGATACATAAATAGCAAACAGGTAAATGAAAAGGTACTCAACATCACTCATCATCAGGGAAATGCAGATCAAAACCACATGAGATGTCACCTTGTGTCCTAGAACGGCTATTACCAAAGACAAGAAGTAACAAGAGTTGGCAAGGATGTGGAGAAAAGGGAACCCACGTGCTCTGCAGAAAAGTAAACTGCTGCGGCCACTATGAAAAAAACTATGGAGATTTTTCAAAAATTAAAAATAAAACTACCATATGAACCAGCAATTTCTCTTCTGGGTATTCATCTAAAGGAAATGAGATCACTATCTGGAAGATATCGGACCCTCATGTTCAGTGCAGTATTATTTACAATTGCCAAGACATGGAAACAATGTGGATGTCCATCGATGGATGAACGCATAAAGAAAATGTGAAACAAACAGAGACACGCACACACCCAATGGAGTATTATTCAGCTGTAAGAAAAGAAGGAAATCTTCATATTTGTGACAAGAGGAATGAATCTTGAGATCATTATGCTAAATGAAGTAAGTGAGATGGAGAAAGAGAACTACTATAGGAGCTCACTTATATGTGGGCTCTAAAACAAAACCAAAAACAAGCAAACAAAAAAAATTCACAGATAAGGAGAAGAGAATTGTGATTGCCTGAGGTTGGGGGTAGGAGTGGGGAGGGTGGAAAAACAACATGAAGGTTGTCAAAAGGTACAAACTTCTAAGTAAGTCCTGCAGATGTAATGTACAGCATGGTGACTACAGTTAACAACATCATATTGTACATTTCAAAGTTGCCAAGAGCCCATTTTAAAAGTTCTCATCACAAGAAAAAAAAACCTGTAACCATATGTGGTGATGATGGATGTTAACTTACTATGGTAATCATTTTGCAATATATACATATATAACTCATTATGCTGGACACCTAAAATCAATACAATGTGATATGTTAGTTATCTCAATTTAAAAAGTAAATGCATATTTAAAATAAACAAATAAATGCCCTTGCACATTTGCTTTACACACCTTTATCTGCTCAGGATAAATTTCTAAAAAGAAAACTGCTGGCTCAAAGAACTGTTTTAAGGTTTTTGATATATACACTGCCTCCCCAAGAATTGCACCACTTCATATTTCCATCAGTATATAAAGGTGCATATCTTCTTACAGCATCACTAACACTGGGACTGTAATAAAAATTTTGGACATCTTTTTTTTTTTTCAATTTATTTATTTTCAGAAAAACAGTATTCATTATTTTTTCACCACACCCAGTGCTCCATGCAATCCGTGCCCTCTATAATACCCACCACCTGGTACCCCAACCTCCCACCCCCCCGCCACTTCAAACCCCTCAGATTGTTGTTCAGAGTCCATATGGACTCTGAAATTTTGGACATCTTGACAGAGAAAATCAGTTTCTCATTTGCCATTTCATAAGCTTTTTAGAACTTAATGGCTTTGAACTTTGAAGCAGGTTTTCTGGCCAGTGGTCTCCTTTTGTGAATAGTCTGTTCTTAACATGTCTGATTTTTATCTTTTCAATGATCAAAGCATTTAGTATAAGATTGGGCTGTATTTACCTTATTTTTTTTGTATTTACCTTATTTTTTAAAAAATCCTAACAATCAAACTAGTTTATTATGGCTAAAACTTCTACATAAAATATTTACAATGTCATGGTAGAAAACAACCATTCCAGAGAGGTCATTATGAGAACAACAACTCTTTTTATAATTGATTTTAAATGACCTGAGGATGAGACATTATTTTCATCTGAATTGGCTAAATTCTGATAGTCTCCTGATTATATTATTAAATGTTCAATTTCTTTCCTTTTTTTTTTCTTTTTAAGATTTTATTTGTTTATTTGACAGAGACATAGCAAAGGAGGGAACACAAGCAGGGGGAGCAAGAGAAAGAGAAGCAGGCTTCTTGCTGAGCAGGGAGCCCAATGTGGGACTCCCTCCCAGGATCCTGGGATCATGACCTGAGCTGAAGGCAGACACTTAATGACTGAGCCACTCAGAAGCCCCGTAGTGTCCAATTTCTTAATAGATTTAACCAGCACATTTTTCTATTTAAATATAATTTATAGTTAGAATGCATTAAAGTCCAAATCTCTACCCAAGACCAAAATCTCTATCGTTTGAAATTATTTTAGATCAGTAATGTAGAATTTTAAGTATTTTTAAAATCAAATACTTTTCATAAACTATCTTTAAATAACATAAATGTTCAAAAAAGAAAAGAAAAAAGTTCTCCCAAGGGTTCAGTGTGAAACATTTATTTACATGGTGAAGCAGTAATAGCTACATAATTATTTTCCTTGGCCCCAAAAAGCAATTTCTATGCCCACAATGGGGAAAGTATTACATTGTGGGCAAAATGGTAAAAACATAAGGTTAAAAAGGTAAAATGGAAACATATGGGGGAAAAGTGTCACTAGGGACACTATTTTGGTATGGAGAAATGCACAAAATGGTTTGGTCATTTCTAATCAGAATCCCACTAACTTGCCAAAAGTTTACTCTAGTCAGAGATTGGGCCCATTTTTCGCAAATCCGTCTTTTTGTTGGCTAAGGCAGTAACTCTTAAATTCTTATGTGTAAATATGTAAATATGCAGATTGTGCTTTAGGACAGGTTAGCTGGGGTGAAATCTTATGATTTAATGCCTCCACTGTGGTGACCCGTTGGGTGGAGGGGGGAGCACTCTGCCATGGGTCCTCCACGGCAACTTCTCTTGTAGTGTTCTTGGACTTGGCTTAGCATCTGCCTCAGATTTCCTGTACTCCTGACTTTAATTCAGATGCAGCCCAGGCCTTGACCTCTAAATTCTTTGTCCTAGTTGATAGGAGCTTTGACCCTAGTTCCCAAATGCTCATTTTGTTTGATGATTTGGATTTAGCATTCTTTGTCTTAAACTGAACTCTGATGCCTACTAATTCTGCATAATCGTTCAAAAGTATGTAATATTGGTCTTTAACGTCTATATGGACATTTCTGTGGGAGCCACAAAATCAAAAGATAAGAATATTAAAGAAAGGACAGTTTGTTCAATAGTTGATGTGGCTATTTTATTTAAAAATTTTTAAGATTTTATTTTTAAGTAATCTCTACACCCAACATAGGACTTGAACTTACAACTCTGAGATCAAGTTGCATGCTCTATACCAGCTGACCCAGCCAGGCGCCCCTAATGTGAGGATCTGAAAGACTACTGCAAAATGAACTGTAAGTGACTCAGACAGTGTTCTACAAAATCTGTGTTTGCAGCATGGAACGCATGCTATAATACCTGTATCTTCAAGTTAGGGCCATAGCTCTGGAAAATTAGACTCCTTACTTCCCTTCTGAAATCCTCCAAATATTCACTTCTTATGAATAAGTACTCAAAAAGAAATTTAATAAAACAGGGAGAAAACACAGTTGAAAGAATGTAAAGCATCTTTGTCATGAAAATGGCACTAAAGTAACAATGTGATTAAGATCGCAAAGGATCTGGGAAAAAAAAAGGTTCGACCAATTTACTTTAGCGTGCCCCAAAAGGTATAGAGGCTTATTGCATTAAACACATTATATTTATCTAGCTATGTCACACTACAGATTTTAAGCACAGTGAATTTTTAAAATTATATTTGTAAAGTATATTTTAGTACATAGGGTCTTTTCACAAACAAGTGTTTGTACACAACACAAACTCTCTGAATAGAGAAACATCATCCTCGTCTTACATTTAAGCTTTTCTTTAACCACCTCATTTCCAATAGCATTCACCTTATTTCACTTGGGGTGTCTTCCTCCAAAGTTCCATGTTGGTGCTTCCCATCACTCAGATCTAATCCTTCGTGGAAATACTACATTAGAATACCTCACTCATAGTTTCCAAACTCCCACCGTTCCAGTTTATTCAACTGTTCCCATTATACCTATTCTTAATGGGAGCATATGGGCCCTTCTGTCTTGTATCTTCACTTCCTTTCCTAATCCAGCTTACCTTGAATATCATCATTGAACGTGCAGTACTGGTTTTGATATTTCTTCAGGAGACGAAAGGCATTTATATTGGCAAAATCTTCAAACTGAATAAGGCAATTCATTCCATACCTACGGGACAAAAAACATCCGCATGAGAAGAAGTTCATGAAATAGCATACAAAAATAAACCTTTAAAATTAGCCTACAGAAAAGACTAAAACATTTTATTTATTTATTTTATTTTTATTATGTTATGTCAGTCACCATACAGTACATCATTAGTTTTTGATGTAGTGTTCCATGATTCATTGTTTACATATAATACCCAGTGCTCCACACAACACGTGCCCTCCTTAATACCCACCACAAGGCCAATCCATACTCCTCTCTAAAACTCTCAGTTTGTTACTTGGAGAAACAAACATTTTCTTTTAAAGGTCCTATCTTGTTACTTAGTATAAGTATGTTACACAATGTCTGTTCAGCAAATATTCACTGTACATTTACTACAGGAAAAGCACTGTGTTGGCTCTGTGAAATAAAATGACAAAAATACGGTTCCTACCATCAAAGAATTTAAAATTTAGTAGAAACAGAAATATTTTAAAATAAATGAAAAGTAATGTAAAAGTGGTATAAACAAGGAATTGTAGATGTTGAGAGAACAGGTATCACTTCTGACTGGGGTCACAGACCATGGAATAAATGAACTGAATTTTAAGGAATAGCTATGATTTCAAAAATTGAGATGTAGGTTTTTACAAGCCAGGTAAATACCAGAAGCAACATAATTGAGGTGAAAACTGAGAAAGAATACATTTTTCAAAAAACAGCAAGGAAAAAAATAAAATAGAAAACCTAAAAACAAAACAAAACAAAAACAAAAACAAACCCCCCAAAAACCAGCAAGAAGTCCTAATTGGCTATCATGTGGAGATACATGTAAGGGTATACTGAAAGAAAAGGTTAGATTTTTATATTGGAAACCTTAAAATTCAAGCCTAGGATTCTGGTTTTTATTCTACAGCAATGCCCAAACACTATAGGGTGCTGAGCTTTGAAATATATTGGGCAGATTTTTATTTCTGATATGAACAGCTTACTTGTCTGACTCTTCATATGTATGGTCATCCACCCACATAACCTAACCAAGGCAAAAGAAATGAACATTACTGATAAGCCAAGTTTCTAAGCGTTGCTGGAGAAAGCCATATAGCCATATAGCCATTATACATGTATGGTCTCCGCCTGAGCTAGACTCTCACTGCTGCTCGATGTGGGATTCCTCTTACTTGTTCCAGGTCAGCATCCACTTCCATTATACCCAATGGTTACTCCTAATGTTTCCCAATCCTTTTAAATTTTGCCCTCTTTCCCTTGTCTCCTACACATGCATATGGTTTCCCTACTCTAGTATACTGCGCCATTAATCATGTACAGTATTCTTGTTTGTTTTTACAAAAGAAATTCTAAATTTTTAGATAGTCAGAGCTTTCACTTTTTATTTATAGCTGCTGTCCTTGATATTATGCTTATTGTGGTCTTCTCCACAAACATTTATTTAAATATTAACAAAAAATTCCTTCTAGTGATATTATCGATTTAGGAAATAATCTCCACATCTGGTATTGTTTTGATTTCATTTTTTAAAAAAGATAATCAGAATTTCTGTTTTATATATTTATGAGTCAGTATATATAGTTGGTAATTAAAACCATGAGCATGATTGAGATTCTTTTTTTTTTTTTTAAAGATTTTATTTATTTATTTGACAGAGAGAAATCACAAGTAGATGGAGAGGCAGGCAGAGAGAGAGAGAAAGGGAAGCAGGCTCCCTGCCGAGCAGAGAGCCCGATGCGGGACTCGATCCCAGGACCCTGAGATCATGACCTGAGCTGAAGGCAGCGGCTTAACCCACTGAGCCACCCAGGCGCCCCGAGCATGACTGAGATTCTATTCAGATGCACACACACCTATGTACAGTAGCCAAGGACAGAGTAGTAGGAAACACCGATGCTTAAGTGCCGAGGATGTCACCAAGGAGAAAGAAGAAATGATTCCATGTTTAGAAGAAGGCACAGAGAAGTATGACATCCCAGAAGTCTAGGGAATAGAAATTTAAGAAAAAAGAAAATTTATGCAACTATTCCAGCACGAGTCCATCATTTCCTCTCATCACCTGTGACCAGATACTATATTCTGTTACATACTAGGGTCGGTTTCTGTGCTTTTCCTCTTTTATTCTACTATTGCTAGTGGCAACAAATATTCTTTCACTTTTAAATAATACGCATGTGTCTGTATACACTTGCTTATTCTTTACAACCACCCCATGGCACAGGCAGTAGTACTGTTATCTTACATAGGACAAAACAGGCAGAGCGTGTTGAAACTGCCTCGTAAAAATAGCTCAATGGTAATGATTAGTGTACTGATCTCTTTATCCAGAAAAAAATAGTCCCTGTTTTAATTACTATAGTTTTAAAATCTCTTAAATACTTAGTGAAATGAGAATAACAATGGCATACTGTCATAGATTTATCAGAATTAAGTGATAAATGTAAGTTCTCAGTGTGTGAAGACTGACACGTGAGTGCCCTATAATCATGAAATATTTTTTACTTAATAGCAACAGTAGAAGGAATGGTCAGTGGGGATCTTCAAAGACCTAGAGGAAAATAACTGTCATCTTAAAATCGTATGTCTACTGAAGCTACTCTTCAAGTGTAAGGTTGTGATTCAACTATACTTTGAAAAAGAAAAAATGAAAATAAAGCATTTTTTTAAAGTAGGGTTGAAACAAAGACATCTTCAGATAAATAGAAATCAAAGGACTTCAACTAAGGCAACTTTCCAAAGGTGTATTTCACAAAAAAAGAAAATAATCCCACAAAAAGTCTATGATAAATTAAAACAGTAAAATATAATAACAAGGAATTTTTGTCCATATAAAATAGTAAAGAGGAATAAGCCTGACAGAGGGAGGAGACCAGGAAAACTTTTCCCCAAACAGCAACAGTAGAGCAGAACAAATCCTTCAGAACAACCATTTCAGGGCTCTGGAAATCAACTAAAGGCAAAGGGAGCAAAAATTTAAAAGGAAAAGGTGGGAGTGGGGTCACATCTTGAAAGGAACATCAAGTTTTAATGCTCCTTATGTGTATGATGCCATTCTAGTGAACTCTTCAGGTAGCTTTATTAGAAATTACTGAAATGTTTTTAAGAACTGGTAAAAGCATTTCTCTGGTTAGAAATCACTACTTTCCTTTTACAACCTCAGCAAAGCAGCACACTTTGTGTTAGCAACTAGTTACCCCCCCAAAACTCGAGTATCAGTTGACAACCATCTGGTGCTTGTGATGGATCCTTCCCTCCTCCTCTGCTTTCCAAACAGAAAGTAAAGGCTGCACGCTTGTAGACAGAGTCCTCATACAGCTCGCTCCTCATGGGTCAGGTACCCATGTCTAGCAGCACCAGATGATCTGTCATTATGTTCAGAAGCAGCAGAACCTTGTGGTTTCAGTATGTGAAGATGAATCAGAGCCTTCTCAGTTCTATTCCTGGACCCACTACTTACTCGGGTCCTGAGGTTTTGGACTTTATACAGTTTCTCTGTGGTTAAAATGAAATCCCCACAATATGGTTTGCCTTCAGTGTTTAGGACACAATGTGGTCAGGCTACAAGTTTATAATGTTTTCTGAGTAAAATCTAGGAGTAGCCAGCCATAGGGAATAAAATCCTATGCAAGACACTTCAACATTTACAAATGTTTATTTTAGAATTATCCCCTGGAGAATATTTTGTGTCTGTTTTAATTTCATGACTTTTCTCTACCTGGTAGTTAACTCTGATTTGACTCTTAAAGATTTAGAGGCATCCTGGATTCATTTTGTAATATAGCATCCTGCATCATATAATAAAAGAAAACCATGCAGGAGATATTTCGTTCCACGTTGAACCAACCTTGTCGCTATGAAATTATAAGTAGTAGAACACAAGGAACTTAGCCAATTCAATTCTACATAACTATGAAAAGAACCTACTATTTTATGATCAAAATATCACATAAAACAGTGGGTGTAAATGGTTTTAAAAGTTAACAGAAATACCGCCCATAAAATTAACCTGTGAAAACTGCAAATTTTCTCTTGTGGCATTGTTAAATCATAGAAAACCTTGTTATTGTGACTGATCATAGCTGACCCATCTAGCACTAGTAAGGGCCAGGCACTGTGCTCTGCTCGCTACACAGATTATGTCATTTAAGTTCTTTCATCAACCCGAAGAGGAAGGTAGTTATTACCCCTTTTACAGAGAAGAAACTGAAGCTCAGAGAGTTACTCCATAGCTGGAGTAACTGTATATATGGCACGATACGGTACTGAAGATCTGGGGTACTTTAACTCTGATGGGTACTCAAAGATAATTTATTACAATTATTCATTTTTAATAATGTAATTGAGATCAGGGGGTGCTCAAAGAATTAAGCAGCACTAGGACCCGTGGATCTGGTATTTTAAACGCTTCCAGTCTCACTGTGAAGACAAAGGATATAAGCAAAAATTTAAAGGTTCAGGTTAAAAGGAAAATCAGGAGTACAAAAGAGACCACTATTGGATTTAGGGAAGATGGCATGAAGTAGAGGAGGCTTCAGCTGGGCCCTTGGCTAGGATTTAAATGAGGAAAAGAGTTGGGTGGGAAGTAAAATCACAGAAGTCTCAAAGTTTGTGCTGGAGAACATGGAGGATGCTAGTTTGAGGGACTTCAGAAGATCAGTACT
Organism: Neogale vison; assembly: GCF_020171115.1. Classification (NCBI taxonomy): domain Eukaryota; kingdom Metazoa; phylum Chordata; class Mammalia; order Carnivora; family Mustelidae; genus Neogale; species Neogale vison. The sequence continues at coordinate 46,203,764 of NC_058091.1, read as the reverse complement.
GGTGGCTGAGTTTCAGAATATGAATATTCTAGAACTCTAGATAAGTAATTTGAAGTTCACTGAGGTTCCCTCTGGCCAAGAACCATCCAAGTGTAATTCTTCCTTGTAGGTAAGAATTTAGAACAGAAAATTGTTCACTTCCTTGTTGGTTCGCGGTAATGCACTGCAGCTCCCCTTCCTGCTGTCTTTACATCTGTATCTCTGCATCACATTCAGACACTCATTTCTTTTGTCACCCCTTCTATCATACTTTGCCGATACTTCTTAATTATTCTCCGTGAGAGTGGAGATTACAAAGATTCAACAGTAATCATCCATTCTTTCGTTCTTTTCTCTCTACAGTCTTCCCCTTACCAAGTTCACCAGTTCTTAGGGAATCATGAGTCATCTTTAAATGAAGGATACAGTAAATCATGAGTCATCTTTAGACAAATGGAGGATACAGTAAATGGGAGATTACAATGCAGTTTCATAAGAGCTATAATAGAGGAAAGGCACCAAAATGCAGAGCAGGGGCTCCCATCTAGAATTAAGGGGCTTAGGAGAGGCTTTCTAGAGGAAGCTAGAGTCTGAAGGATTAGTAGGAATTTGCCAAGTTAAGAGAAAGAGGAAGAATTTGGGAGGCAGAGAGAACATACCCAAAGGCCCAGAGTTAAATAAATCAGTGTCATATTGAGAGGCTGAAGTAAACTAAATATGATTGAATCACAGTGTTTATAGAGAAGGAGATAAGACTCAAGGCTAAAGAGATAAACAGGGCCAGATTATGCAGGGCCTCTAACCAGGATTAGGGGTTTATACTTGACCCTAAGAGTGGACGTTAAATTGGAGTGTGACATGATAATTTCCACTTCAGACTCATGGTGTGATCAGGGTGAAGAATGGATATCAGAGGGGCAGGACTAAAGCAGGAAGCTTATGTAGGAGCCTGTTGCAGAGACTCAGCCCTGAACTTGGAAATGAGAATAAGGGCAGGGACAAGTAGATGGATTTGAGAAATCTTTATGACACAGAATTAACAGTATCAAGTGAAGAGAAGCAGATGGTGAGGGAAAAGAAATCAAGAATTCCAAATTTATAGCTTGGGCAACTTGGTAAAGAACAGCTTATATTAAAAAAAAAAAAAAAAAAAAAAAAAAGGAAATCTCAGGAGAAGAAGCAGGTTTGATAAGGAAGATCACGAGTTCAGCTTTGGGTAAGCCGCATTTGAGCAGCCACAGAGATATGTACGGAGAGGAAGCTGTCGGGGATATTAAGATGGATGACTTTAGTATTTTAGAGTTTGAACAGCTGCAGGGAAAGATAAGGCCCATGACAACGGCCATGAGAGTGCATCTCAAGTGACGTGGCACTAAAGGCCATTAGAAATGAAGGTCTTAAGAATAAAAAAGGTCAATATATAAGATATATAAGAAAGGTCATTGACATGAAATGCACTCACAGAAAGTTCAACGGGGCTAAGAACAAGACTTTTAATAGTTAAGAAACTGGGAGAAGCGAGAGAGATGATAACCTACTTGACATAAACCTCAAAGAAGCATGTGAGGGAGGAGGGTTATGTAAGGACAGAGGGTTGATAGTCTGAAAGGGACAGAGGACAGAAGACACTGATCTCATCTCCCAACCCTAAAATGTTGTGTGGACCAGTAAGTATCACTGTTTGAAAGCACTACATGAAAAGTGGGAGTCTTACATGGGAGCCCTGTTGCCATGAAGCAAGAAGGGAAAGGGAACATCCAGTGAGGAAGTGAGGACAACAGGGAGCCTTTTATTATCAAGACGGTGGAAAGGTGTGAGAGGGAGGGGAGTGTTGGGAGTTTGGTTTAGTGGACATGAAATGTAAAGCTTGAAGTATGGAAAAGCATCAAGTATGTGAAGGAGTATATCGAACTAGACAAAGGGCATGTTACTTTTACATTGTAATAATTTCTACTTTAACAGGAAACCAGTTATAACGATGACATGGAACAAGATTTTCTAAGAATTATGTCTAGAGGTCGCATGATGGACTACAAAGGTGGAGTGTGGAGAGCTGGGGACAGAGGAAGGGGCAGGTGGCATCCCGGTCTCTCCAGTTCAAGGGCAGCACCCACACAGGCTGAAAAGCTCAGGACGGTTTTGGCTCTAAGGGACCGATCTGCGCTTCTGCGAACCACTGTACTGTGACCTTCCACTTCTAGCCTGCATCATTTCTTTTGGCCAGAATGCACTCACAGAAATTTAGAAAATGTTTTTAAAAACTCCATCTGCAGATTTAACATAGAGAATCAAAGGTCTCAAATGCAGGTTTTGGTAAATACCTTATTCCTAACCTCAACTGTGTCCTTTACTTCTGTAGTTTGAATCACAAAATCTGGCTATGTCTCCTTTTCAATTTCATCTAAATCAAACTGTTTATTTCTAAAAGTCAACGACTTCCACAAAACACTAGGGATCAAGTTTTGAGCAGAAAAAGAACTGTATGCTATTTTGCTGCAGGTGATTAGAGGCATAAGATTTTCAAACTAGAAAGATCCTCAGACACCATTTAGCAACAAGCAATGCCCAGAAATGTTGCATAACACTCATGATCACAGGAACAGATACACCAGTGAGTACTGGCCCTAAGAAAAAGAGAGAAAAGTCAAGTACTTGGTGCTTAGGATGACAGTAGATAGTAAAGTCCACTAAAAATCTAGTAAATCTATTATAACCAGTTCCACTGTTTTCAAGTTCTATCTTGTAGGTAGTGAATTTGAACAAATACTTTGCAAAATAAGAACTAGATCCACATACTGACTTGGATCAATACCCTCATTCTTACTATTCCCAAAAATCAATATCAGCCTCAAAGGATTTTTCTTAAATCGTTGACATTGTGATATTTAAAAGATTTGCTATAGGTTCTAAAGATAATCTTCAAAGAGGCATTCCAAAAATACTGTTAACACTAATTATTTACAGAGTTCTAGGGTATTAGTTTGGAAAGAGATACTATTCATTCAGATCCAGCTTTGTTAAAAACAACAACACCACCACATTATTCTATAATGAAACCTTAAAATCAAAGTAAAAATGAAAGACTGCATGTATAACTACTCAAAATAAAAACACTGAAAGACGATATACATTCTTGTGCCACTGAATAACAGAAACCTACATATAATATTCAATACAAATCGGAGAACTGTACATTTAGAAATAGCTGGGGGCACAATTCCAACGTAAATGACAAATCTGGCCTCTTTGGCACAATCATCTGGGGTAATGTCAAAGTTTGAACATGAACCATCTTCCATAACTACAGCCCACTTACCAATAATGTGTTCTAAATTTATTCTATTTATAATTCTATATTAGTGGTATTTCTTATGGGAGTATTATTGCCTAATACCAATAAAAATACCAAAATATCATGTTCCCTGTTTTATTAATAAGCTCTTTTCTTTCCTGGGGGCCTTAAGAACTAAGCCATCTTATGCTCCAGTGGCACTGAAGGTCTTTTAAACCCAAACTGGTTTAAAACTATTTCTACTGGCATCTGTATGGGTACATTTACCTGCCCTGTCAACGCTTTTTTCTCTTTAAAATACCTTAATAAGTGGTTGAACTGATTCAATCTAACATACCAAAATTAGAATTCTATTGTAGAATCCCTAATTTTAAACAATTCTTAGGAACAAAATATAACCTCGTGCTAAAACAGTTTTAACTTCTTTTTACATTAAACCATTTTTAAATAACGGTGATACTTTCTTGAATTAACAAGTACACTTATAGTTCAGTCTAAATTTTCAAGAATGCAACTCTGTCTCTGACAAACAGACATATTTCCAAAATCTGATTAACAAAGCTATCTTTGTGTTAGAAGGATAATTTTAGGTAGATTACTGGGTTTGTGGAAGTATAATTTAAGATTTGTAAACTACTAATTTTATTCTGGTATCACTGAGAAATATAAGCCAAGACAAGTAATTTCTGTGCCTAAAATAATACTTATTAAAAGAACACTTAAAATGAATTGAATAACCCAATGAGCTTAGAAACTAACTACCTGGATTTAAGCTCTGCCTTTTCACTTATAAACCTAATCTCTTAACTCACATTCTCAGTCTTTCCACTACTTTTCTGAGAACTTCTTTGGCAATTCTAAATCTATAAAAAAGAATTGGAAAAATATACTCAACAGAGGTCAAATTAACAACCCAGGCCACCTACTAGTATGTAAAATATTCAGTTTTTTAAAAAATCTGACTCTGTTACCAATCTGATTTGTGAAAGTGAGAAAATAAAAATCCAATCATTTTGTTCTCACTATTTCCTGTCTTTTTGGTAGGAACCATCCTTGACAGGTGTGAGGTGATACCTCGCTGCAGTTTTGATTTGCATTTCCCTGATAATGAGTGATGTTGGACACCTTTCTGCGTATCTGTTGGCCATCTGTACGTCTTCTTAGGAAAAAAGTCTATTCAGGTCTCTGCCATTTTCTAATAGAATTGTTTCCTTTTTGGTGTTGAGTTGTATAAGTTCTTTCTATATTTTGGACATTAACCCCTTCTCAAGTATGTCATTTGCAAATATTTCCTCCCATTCAGTAGGTTGCCATTTTGCTTAGTTGATGGTTTCCTCTGCTGTAGAAAAGTTTGTGTTTGTGTTTTTTAATTTTGGTGTAGTCCAATAGTTTGTTTTTCTTTTGTTTCCCTTACCTCAGGAGACATATCCATAAATAAGCTGTTAATAAGGCCAATGTCCAAGAAATTATAGCCTATGTTTTCTTTTAGGAGTTTCATGGTATCAAATCTCACATTTAGGTCTTCAATCCATTTTTTCAAGACTTTAATAGAGAGAAGGAGAGGGACAGCATGGGCACATGAGCTGGGGTACAGGGAGAGAGAAAAGCACACTCCTTATTGTGCACAGAGCCCGGAGCCCGACAAAGGGGCTTGATCCCAGGACCCTGAAATCATGATTTGAGCTAAAGTCAGATGCTTAACCAACTGAGCCACCCAGATGCCAAATTTTTAATCCATTTTGAGTTAATTTCTGGGTATGGTATAAAAAAGTGGTCCAGTTTTCCCAACACCGTTGAGTAAAATGACTGTCTTCCTCCATTGCATATTCTTGCCTCCTTTGTCACAGACAATTGACCATATGTGTGTGCGTTCATCTCTGGGCTCCCTATTCCGTTTCACTGATTTATGTGTCTGTATTGGTGTGAGTACCATACTGTTTTGCTCACTCTAGTTTTGTAGTATATCCTAAATTCTGGGATTGTGATACCTCTGGCTTGGTTCTTTCTCAAGTCTACTTTACCTCATAAAACCTTTTAACAAAGGATTTCAGCGAAATGGTATAGAGCTTCCTGGAATATATTATTTTATTTTTGGATCTATAAACAGGATGCCTGCAAATGAATAACTTTTAGATATGCACCTGTTGTTTCACTACTAAATACCTATTTATACTTTGAAAGACTAATTTAATCATAGAGAAAAGCATGAGAGAATAATATTAGCTAACATCCATGTGCTCCCTACACAATTTTGTGAAATGCTGACAGTATGTCGTATTTATTTCAGACCAAAAACAGGGCCACATATCACTTGAAACTCCTTCCACCCCTCCTCGATTCCACTTCCTTCAGGTAACCATCCTCTTAAATTTGACTTATCTTTTCTGCACATGTTATACTTTTACTACAAATGTATGCTACCCAAAAGCAAACCTGACTTTATTCTCAAGTTTTATACACATGAATAATTGTATATACATCTAATGGGTGTTGAATGGTATCTGAGTCTTATGAAATGACATCTTAATTATTAACAGCTCAGGGTAAGTGGATTGAACTGTTATCTTTTGCAATTTTTTCCCCCAATCCTGTAATTCTTAAGTAAATTCACGTAGACATATGAAGCACTAGTTCAGTCCATTTTAATGTGCTGTACAATACTGTATGTTATATACATGACACAATTTATTTATTCTCCTGTTGATGGACATTAAAAATACTTTTCCATTTTTCACTACTAGAAACAATGCTGCTCTGAACATTTCTGAGCAGGGCTCCTTGAGAACTAGTTTCTCTGGGCTACAAATGCCATACAGTAGGTTATGAGAATCCTAACTAAACCTCCCAAGTGTTTTACAAGTTAGCGCCCCTAAAAACAGTGCAAGTATTCATCCACAGGCTCACACGCATTTGGCATCATCAGACTTAAACACTGCTGCCACTCTGTTGGAGGCAATGTGGTTGGTACTTGATTTCTGGGCAATAGCAGTGCTGGGCAGCCAAGCAAAGAGGCTGCTTGGACTGCCCTTGCCTAAGAGTGCAGCTAGACAGCTGCCTCTACCACAGTGGTTTAAGATCTGAGAGGCGGCATTCCATCCACAGCCACACTCTTCCCAGGGGGTCCCCAGTCAATGACGGAGCACAGCAGGAATGCTGGGGCCAGGGCATTTATATTCAAGGTGAACTCATCTAACAAGCACTTTGGGCTCTAGAGCTCCATATTAGGTTGGCTGAGACTCCCGTCAGATATATATTACAGTCCAAGGTGCTCTCTGCCCAATTCTGCTTCCCAGATGTGCATTATGCTCGGAAGGCTTTTTTCCTGCCTAATCCTCCCTTCTCGTTAATGTGTCACTTCTCACACTTCAACACCATCTCAAGAACTGCTTCACAGAAATATAAACTGATGTAATGTATAGATAAGAGCTCGAGCCTTTCCTGAATCACAATTCTTATTACCTCTAGAAGTTGGTAGGTTATTTAAATACTCTGTACCTCAGTTTCCTCATCTCTGAAATGGGAATAGTAACAGTACCTTCCTTACAGGTCTGAAGGAATTAAATTAATATAAGCCCTTGGAACAACCTCAGGCACATAATAAGCACTCAGTAAGTATCAGTTTTTATTTGTCCATTGTGATTTCCTTATTTATCACAAGAGTTGTGATTAAGCTTGAGGGTATCTAAAACCATAACTAAGTAAACAATGACCTGAAAATATTTATGGGTCCTTTCCTTGGATATGTGTGTGTACTGAGGTAAGTGTTATTGCACATGAGTAAAGATAGGGTAATCTCAAATAAAATATCAGTGATAAATAGTTCCCATCTGATTATTGTTGTCAATGATAAATCTATATTCTAAAACATGTTCCTCTACCATTTGTTTTGATTTTTTTTTTTTGCTCATAATAAATTACAAATACAGGTAACATTAAAAAATGCTAACTATAACACTCAAGAAATATCCTTGGGAAGGTTTGATAAAATGCCTTTTATAAACTATGTTATACTTTCAGATTTTATTGAGAAATATTGAAACTGTTCTATTAGTTTCCTTTAGGGGTGATATTAAGAATCAGTCAAATAATATCATAAATATTTCCTAAGATAATGTAGAAGTCAGAATTAGTATTCTTTTTTAAATTGATTTTTTCCTGAAATTATTTCCTCAGAAATGTCCACCAGTTCCCTCTTTTTAATCAATAATTTTTCTAAAATCTAGAGTAATTATAGTCCCAAATTAATTTATCTATGCAGAAAGATCAAGAAAGGTCAGCAATTAATGCATTCTCCCTAAACTCTTGTCCCCAGAGACTAGGTTAATAAGAATTTAGAAGACAATTAAGTCTTTAAGAATGACCCAGTCAAGAATTAATTGTAATCAGATTCTATTCCCTATCTTCAGTTTTAAAACTAGGGAGCTTGGCCAAATATAAACTTCCAGAATAAGTAGATGCTTATAAAAATAAAAGTCTTCATTAACTTTGTGAAATGTATTTTCTGTCTCATTCCAAAATTCTGTATTTCTCCATAGCAAGAAAAATAACCTCTGTATTATTCCAAAACCCCATATGAAATATATACCCAGAGGTCTGGGCCTACAGACCTCTGTAATGCATTTTTGAAAATAGATCATATATCCGATTCCACCCAATGGAAAAAACACCAGGATAGTATATCAGAAAATAGTGCTGAAGCAAGTGGTGGAAAGCGACAAAGATTTATACTATCTTATCAGTAAAATGAGTAATATTACCATCTTTCAATTGACTTGTATAATAAATCTCTATTGAGTTTCTAAGACATATATGTTATTAAAATATATTTCTTATCAGACTGTATCTGCTTTTACATACTGTCATTTAGCTCATCTTCTTCATTACCACTTTCATTTCTTTTTTAATTGTTAGCGAAACTTCAGAACAGATCAGGTTCCAGGTTTCTGGGTAAATGAGCAATGATCAAAATTTCTCTTCCCTCTAAACCATCACCTCCCAAATTAAAAAAAAAAAAAAAAAGCCTGATCTTTATGCAGGACAAATCCTATATAATCATTAAACTTTCCTCTGAGTAAAGTGATCACCACTTTAGTGATTAGAAACATCTAAGAAACTGGATTTTTCAGAACCATGTGCTACAGTATGTTGACTGGGATTTTGCAAAAATAGCAATCCTTGAGCAAGTGATTTTGAGAAACACTAGACAAAACAAACAAACAAACAAAAAATAGGTCTCCTTCATTCAGCATTTGAGTTCTCAGAACTCTAAAATACTATTGTGAGCTGATAATCCTTGAGAAGAGGCTGCATAACATATGAATTAATCATTCTTATTTAACTAGAAAATACCCTTTCACAGCCCCAAAAGAGTTGTAAACAATAATGAAAGACTAAGCATGTGCAACTATTAAGACAGGGTTAAGAAAGCTCTTAAATTGGTCAACAGTTTATAACAAAGATCAAAACCTATGAGCAGTAATTATTATTCTATACTAGAATAAGGATGGCATTTTTTGGAGGAAAAAATTTTCATTCAAAAGGAGGTATATGGGGGCGCCTGGGTGGCTCAGTGGGTTAAGCCACTACCTTCGGCTCAGGTCATGATCTCGGGGTCCTGGGATCGAGTCCCGCATCGGGCTCTCTGCTCAGCAGGGAGCCTGCTTCCCTCTCTCTCTCTCTGCCTGCCTCTCTGTCTACCTGTGATCTCTCTCTGTCAAATAAATAAATAAAATCTTAAAAAAAAAAAAGGAGGTATATGTATCATTAAAGACAAAAATTGACTTAATTTCAAATGAAGGGAAATTTGTGGTTGAGCTAAGTAGTAAAATATAAGTCTAACAGGGGACCCTTACACAAAATTTCAGGAAAGGACTTTCCACTTTCTGGTAATACAAAATAAAAACATCTCAAGGAGGAATCGGCTTGTGATTTGAAGATATTCCTCTCTTGGGATTATTTATTGGTATAGCTCCCTTTTCAAGGTTGAATTTATTAAACAGTAAGAAACTTCACAAAGCTTCACAAAACTCAAGAGGGATCAAAATTTTAAAAGTCAAATATAGTTTATAGACATGGTTTCATGAATTCACCCTGTTTTCTGTTCTGAGGGCTGGTCCTGTCATTTCATGAGAGAAGTGCCCAGCAGCTGAGCAGGGCAATGCGGCTACAACTGAGTCACTGGGAGGCGGCAACTGGTTTAGTGAAAGCTAGCAAAGCTTAAATCATAAGCATATGTGGAGTAAAGAAATCCCAGCTCTTCTTTCTCATTCGAGCTGTATTAGTCACTTTGTTTTCCCATAAGCTGATAACAATAACATTTTGTGGATTTTGTGGTATCTGGAAAAAGAAGGAAGGTTTATATTTTCAAATCCCCAGTTAAGAAGGAATTTTTCAATAGAGGAGATTAAAGATTTGGAGTGATGCTAGTTGTAAGCAAAATATCAACTGTGGGACACTCCAAATTCTTCACATACCAAGCAATGTAAAGGCAATATGAAAATTATGACTTCAAGGGAAAGTTTTCAACTTCATAATCTGAATGTAAGACAGTAGAACAACATTTAAAAATGGGCACACCATTAAACCAACTCATCAGGGTAGGCTAAAGGACCTAAAAGACACGAATATGAAGTATTCCTGATAGTCCACCACCAAATAAATGAATAAACAAATCCATGAACTCTCCTTTGAAACCATAGCACAGGAAAGTCTTAACACCATCATGAATCAAACAAACATCTCTTCTAACAAAGAGAAGGATTTTTTCTTGAAACATAATATGAAACCTTACAGTTTACATCGCTGTGTATTACATTTTTTTTCTCAATTTATTTATTTTTAGAAAAACAGTATTCATTATTTTTTCACCACACCCAGTGCTCCATGCAATCCGTGCCCTCTATAATACCCACCACCTGGTACCCCAACCTCCCACCCCCCCGCCACTTCAAACCCCTCAGATTGTTTTTCAGAGTCCATAGTCTCTTGTGGTTCACCTCCCTATCCAATTTACCCCTACTCCCTTCTCCTCTCTAACACCCCTTGTGCTCCATGCTATTTGTTATACTCCACAAATAAGTGAAACCATATGATAATTGACTCTCTCTGCTTGACTTATTTCACTCAGCATAATCTCTTCCAGTCCCATCCATGTTGCTACAAAAGTTGGGTATTCATCCTTTCTGATGGAGGCATAATACTCCATAGTGTATATGGACCACATCTTCCTTATCCATTTGTCCGTTGAAGGGCATCTTGGTTCTTTCCATAGTTTGGCAATCGTGGCCATTGCTGCTATAAACATTGGGGTACAGATGGCCCTGCTTTTCACGACATCTGTGTCTTTGGGGTAAATACCCAGGAGTGCAATTGCAGGGTCATAGGGAAGCTCTATTTTTTAATTTCCTGAGGAATCTCCACACTGTTCTCCAAAGAGGCTGCACCAACTTGCATTCCCACCAACAGTATAAGAGGGTTCCCCTTTCTCCACATCCTCTCCAACACATGTTGTTTCCTGTTTTGTTAATTTTGGCCATTCTAACTGGTGTAAGGTGATATCTCAATGTGGTTTTAATTTGAATCTCCCTGAGGGCTAATGATGATGAACATTTTTTCATGTGTCTGATAGCCATTTGTATGTCTTGATTGGAGAAGTGTCTGTTCATATCTTCTGCCCATTTTTTGATGTGTTTGCCTGTTTCGTGTGTGTTGAGTTTGAGGAGTTCATTATAGATCCTGGATATCAACCTTTTGTCTGTACTGTCATTTGCAAATATCTTCTCCCATTCCGTGGGTTGCCTCTTTGTTTTTTGACTGTTTCCTTTGCTGTGCAGAAGCTTTTGATTTTGATGAAGTCCCAAAAGTTTATTTTCGTTTTTGTTTCCTTTGCCTTTGGAGACGTATCTTGAAAGAAGTTGCTGTGGCTGATATCAAAGAGATTACTGCCTATGTTCTCCTCTAGGATTCTGATGGAAACCTGTCTCACGTTGAGGTCTTTTACCCATTTTGAGTTTATCTTTGTGTACGGTGTAAGAGAATGGTCGAGTTTCATTCTTCTACATATAGCTGTCCAGTTTTCCCAGCACCATTTATTGAAGAGATTGTCTTTTTTCCACTGTATATTTTTTCCTGTTTTGTCGAAGATTAATTGACCATAGAGTTGAGGGTCCATATCGTGTATTATATTTTAAAAGGTATCAATTTCAAGTGTTGTAGAAGATAGTCTGTGTTTAACACCCCTTAATTGTATCCAAACACAATATCCAAGGCCTTAACACAGAAGTATGCAACAGGGGCGCCTGGGTGGCTCAGTGGGTTAGGCCATTGCCTTCAGCTCAGGTCATGATCTCAGGGTCCTGGGATCGAGTCCCGCATCGGGCTCTCTGCTCAGCAGGGAGCCTGCTTCCCTCTCTCTCTCTGCCTGCCTCTCTGCCTACTTGTGATCTCTGTCAAATAAAAAATAAAATCTTTGAAAAAAAAAAAAAGAAGTATGTGACGGATTTCTAAAAACCATCTGAGGTAAGAGAAAGTGAACAAAGGATACCAGGATTAAAGCTGGGGAGATTTCCATATTGTGCTTTCAAATAATCCCGAGGTTCTATGTATCAGGGAAGCTGTGTTTTGCTCCTTTTACGGGTAATTGGAAATGAACTCAACTACTTACTCTGACTGGCTTCCTAAATCTGAGGATTAGGTTCACACAACTAAAGCCAAGATGAAGCTTTCCTTTAAAACAGATGACATGGGGCGCCTGGGTGGCTCAGAGGGTTGGGCCTCTGCCTTCGGCTCGGGTCATGATCTCAGGGTCCTGGGATCAAGTCCCACATCGGGCTCTCTGCTCAGTGGGGAGCCTGCTTCCTCCTCTCTCTCTCTCTGCCTGCCTCTCTGCCTGCTTGTGATCTCTGTCTGTCAAATAAATAAATAAAAAAAAATGAAATCTTTATAAAACAGATGACATACATATGTATTTACAAAATACATACATAGTCTCTACTGACTTAGCATGCAAATACTTACTATGTCTATAGCTATATGCAAATGAGTTTATATATTCATATTTTTATATATCTATAGTTCTATATATCTAGAATTTATATTCATATTTATTTATCTGTTTATAGAATTAATCTGTTTATAGATTTGGATTAATTCCTTAAAAGCAACTAACAGATCCTTGGAATAAAGGCAAAAGCTGCAATATTAGTTTCTAAAATGGGAATTTCAAGTGACCCCTTTTAAGAAGATACACAAAATAAGAAGGCTTTAATATTCCCAAGAGCAAATCTTCTCCAAGACTCCAATTCAATATAAACAGTGACTAAACATATTATAGAAAAATGATATTTTCTCCAGCTCAGAGTCACAAGAGCCTTGGTTTAAAGACTGCTTTCCAAGTTTTCCACTGTTATCAATTTTTAACAAAATATTTAAAAAGTTATAAAATAATCAAACGTCTCAACTCAAAACATATTTTCAACAAAAAACCCTAAAAGTTAAGTCTTTTCCTGTGACCAAAAACAACATCCCATGACTGCAAAGAAGTTTTTCTTCTATGGCAAAGTATTTTTTACCTAAAAAAAGGCAGAGGTTGGTTTTCCCTTAAGTTCTTTAAATATAATTATACTAATAGATGCAGATGATTGATTTTAGGATGCCAAATCAGGTAAAATCACTACCATTTTTGAAAGGAGATTCTTTCTGCCAACAACAAGATGTTATGTGTTAAGAAATGAGTTACAGACACTATCTCTGTTGCTTTTGTTAAGTCTTACTCCGCTGAGGCTCCCCCCTCCACCCCGTTGTTGTTGTTTTTTTTTCCCCAAGTTTTTATTTCAATTCCAGCTAGTTAAAGTACAGCATAATATTAGTTTCAGGTGTACGATATAGTGATTCTGCCAAGCCTTTTAACTGTACCCACAAGTGTGCCTTTGTGACCTTATTTTTTTTTTTAAATATTATTTATTTATTTATTTGACAGAGAGAGATCACAAATAGACAGAGAGGCAGGCAGAGAGAGAGAGAGGAGGAAGCAGGCTCCCTGCTGAGCAGGGAGCCCGATGTGGGACTCGATCCCATGACCCTGAGATCATGACCTGAGCCGAAGGCAGCGGCTTAACCCACTGAGCCACCCAGGCGCCCCTGTGACCTTATTTAGTTAAGTGCCTGTTAACCCCTTAAGTCAAGTACCCTATTTTCTTAATGAAAAAAGGTTGCATTTTCAACTGCAATTTTTAAATCCTTACGTTGCTTGATTCACTTTTGTGTTGGACCCTGTTAGTCCCTCTTTCCTGAAACTCATCGTTTAGCCTCACTGCTACCTTTCCAACATCTGGCTCCTTCCCTTTGCTGGGCTAATACCCAATAATCTGCTAACATTGACATATGGAAAGGGAGAATATAAAATTATTTTATGTTTACTCCCTGATTTTTAAATTTCTATTCTCCTGCAGTATTGTGGGTGCACATGTCCATGGTGATGTTAAAAAGAAGAATGGATGGAAAGTGTGTTTTTATTAATTTCTTGATTGCAAAAAGTTCTATCTCTAGTAACAAATTGCCAGGGGAAAAGAGACAGTAACTTACATGCTATAGTTCTCTAGGTCTAGGATAAACTGTTAAAGATTTTTAGACTGAATTCCAGTACATTGTCTTAAGACACTCTTTGACATAGACACAGCAACTTCTTTCAAGACATGTCTCCAAAGGCAAAGGAAACAAAAGCAAAAATGAACTTTTGGGACTTCATCAAGATCAAAAGCTTCTGCACAGCAAAGGGAACAGTCAACAAAACAAAGAGGCAACCCACGGAATGGGAGAAGATATTCGCAAATGACATTACAGACAAAGGGCTGATATCTAAGATCTATAAAGACTGTCTTTATAAGACTATAAAGACAGTCATAAACTTAATCTCACCTCAAAGAAATACTTGAGAGGAATGATAGCATTCCTTTTAAGAAAATACAGCAATAATCATTCTCTCAAATGTAACTTTTAATATAGTTTGTGAACTCCATAATTAAAAATAAGCAAGTCACTTAGATATCCATTATATTATCTTTTATAAACAAAATATTTATATTCTTGTATTTAAGAGATAAGATGTGTAATGCCAACCACTTATTACCATACTTTTTTTTAATAGTGTGTGAAACTCAGTGCCTTTTGAATCTGAACTCTCAGTCTCTACTCAGAATCAGCCAACAATTCTACATTTGCAGTAAAATAAATATACCTGAAAAACAGTACACACATTACCCACCACAAGTATGCTAGGTCTGGGTCATGGATAATCAGAGGTCATGGAAGATCAGAGGTTTAGTTGGGCTTATGGCAGAACAGTTAGAACATGGAATGTTCTATGGAATTCAAGATAATACAACATGGGGAAAGGATTCACACAGGATGTGCTAAAAGGCAAGTTCAATAATTCGCACTATAGAACAAAAATAAAATTTGTAATTCAACTCAGTGTGCTGCAAAGGGTCCTTATCTTCTTGGACCTCCTGCTATCTGCATCCCAGACTTCTGAAGCTAGGGTCAAGGTTTCTGGTCTAACATGCAAACAGATTGGAAGCTGATACTACAGTCATCACAACAAGAAAAAGCTGAACAAACTCAAAATTAACAACTCTTTGTAGACCAATCATGCTGCCTGCAAAATTGAAGAGACAAAAAGCCAAATATAGATACTCAAATAGTTTACTGGGAGCAGAAGGCCAGGAGCCACCCTGCCACTGGAGCCAATTCTTTGAACTCTAATTGAAGAATTGCTGGCCGCTCAGTGAAGACTAACTTGAGGGTTAAAAACACCCAGGGAGCCCATCCATGATTTGGAGGGGGAGGTGTGTGACCCTTCCAGTTTTATCCTCCAGGAACCTTACCAGGTTCTCATGGTGAAGATCAGAGAAATTCCTTTATGCTTACAGCAGAAGGAAGGCAAAATAACCATTTTGAAATACTCCCAAAGTTTCTGTTTTCCTTAAAAAAGGGCCCTGCTAGCCTTCAAAATGGGGGAAGGGGATTACCCATCTTAGGCTCACTAAAGACTGAGACCTAAACAAAGGACTGGATCATGCCTCCCCTCCCCCAACATTTTATTAACACATCAGCAGGGTTCCGGTATAACAGGAGATGACAGGTAAAAGAACTGCAAGCCTCAGACTCTATTTAAGAAGGATGCAGGAAAATCCAGAAACAGCAACGGAGACAAAAACAAGGACACTGAGAAAATTTTGCCTCTAACACCACAGCTACAGCAGACTCTAACCAACCTAACTCCAAACCTGAGAACAAAACCCTTACAACTAAAGGCCTGCCTACTTTACTTAGTTTCTTTTACACCATACATCATAACCAGCTTTCAACAAAAAATCACAAGGCATCCTAAAGAGGTAAAAAAATACAGTCTGAAAAGACAAAGCAGTCATCAGACCTAGAATTAGATATGAGAGAGATTTTGGAATAGTCAGACCAGGAATTTAAAATAACTAAGATGAACATGCTAAAAAATCCAATAGAGGGCACCTGAGTGGCTCAGTTGGTTAAGTGACTGCCTTCGGCTCAGGCCATGATCCCGGCGTCATGGGGTCATGGGATCAAGTCCCACATCAGGCTCCCTGCTCAGTGGGGAGCCTGCTTCTCCCTCTCTCTCTGCTGCTCCTCCCTCTGCTTGTGCTCTCCCTCTTGCTCTCTGTCAAATAAATAAATAAAATCTTAAAAAAAATACAATAAAAAAAGAGGACAACATGCAAGAACATAAGGGTGATGTAGGAGTGAAATGGAAACTCTAAGAAAATCAAGAAGAACTCTGAAAAATCAAAATCATAGTAACAGAAATCAATATTGTATTTGATGGGCTTGTTAGTAAACCAGATACAGGAGGAAAAAATTTAGTGAACTCAAAGATATGTCAACAGAAACTTCTAAAACAAAAGTGCAAAGAGAGAAAAAGAATAGGATAGTCAAGAACTGTGGGACAAAAGATATAATGTATGTCTAATGTATATACTAAAAGGAGAAGAAAGAAAGGAACAGAAGAAAGATTTGAAGTAATAATGCTAAGAATTTTACAAAATTATTGACACATGCCAAACCACGGATCTAGGAAACTCAGAGGGCTACTAAGCCGGATAAATACCCTACTGCTCCACCGAAAAACAAAAAACAAAAAACAAAAAACAATTGGTATGTCTCAGATATAACTACACAAACTGCAGAAAATCAAAGATGAAGAGAAAACTATGAAATAAACCTGAGGGGCAAAAACACCTTATCTACAGAAGAAGAAAGTTAATGATACATCGGACTTCTCCTCAGAAACCATGTAAACAAGAAGAAAGTACAGAGAGATATTTACAATGTTTAAAGAAAAAAAAAAACACCATCTAGAATTCTGTATCCAGCAAAATTATCCTCCAAAAGTAAAGAAGAAATAAAGACTTCCTCAGACAAATTAAAGAAATTTGGGCCAGTAAACCTACCTTGCAAGCAATATTAAAAGAAGTTCCTCAGCAAGAAGAAAATGATATAGGTCAGAGACTCAGATCTACATAAAGAAAGGAGGAACATTACTTTTCTATCTTAATTTAGCTAATAGATAACAGTTTGTTCAAAATAATTATGGTAATAATGTATTTGGTAATGATGGGTATGGACAAGTGAGATAAGTAACAGCACTGTTATAAGGGACGGGAGGAAGGAATTGGGACTATTGTGTTTTAACACTCCTAGAGTGTCCATGAAGTGATAATAGTGTTACTTGAAAGTGGACTTGTATTAGTTGTAAATGTATATTACAAACTCTAAGGCATCCACTCTAAGTTTTTTTTTTTTTTCTTCAAAGAAGTATAAGTGATACACTACTGAATAGAAAATGAACATAGGGTCAGATTGTTTCTTATATTAATTAACCCCTTGGCCTGCCTTTACTTACAGTACCTGTTACATAGGTCTTTAGGAGTTCTGTGTATTTCCAGTTTTGGATTCCCCAATTGCTCTATCTTTTTCCTGTTCATCTTTCAGCAAGATGGTGAATATGTTACGGAAACAAACAAAAAAAGCTGCACACAATAAAAGATCCAACAACCACACTGACCAAACTCGTGGAAGTTTGGCCCTTGCCTCTCCATGAACATATAACTGGGTATTCAGACAGAACTCTCCACAGACATGTCTAATAATACTAGTAGTAAAGATAGATCTCTATCTCCAGTGTCTAGAACACTATCTGGTGTACAGCATACACTCAACAGTTATTGAATGAATAAATGAATTGATGTTAAAAAGAAGAATATTTGATACCTACTGAGGGGCAACAATAGATTTTTTGAATGTTATTTTGTCAACTTGCTTTAACATCCATCTTAGAAATAAGATGAAGTCTCCCATATTGTTTTGTATTTCTGAAGTCTAACTCTACACAAGTACTTAAGACTATGCCTGGGAAAAATCTTATATCTGGCATATTAAAAGGTGGTAAGACCAGGTGTCTGAGTCCTTAAACATAAAAACAGTCACTTGTGAAAAAATACTTTGAAAGCTTTTCAGATATGTTTGCATATTTAGGCAGCCTCTCCCTGTGATTAAAGCCAATTTCATGGAAATTGAATATAACTTTTCAAAATATCTAGGGATGATGGTGAATCAAAATGCACAAAGCAATCAAAATCTGCCCTTAATTTTAATTTCATATGGTTTGGCACTTAAGAAAAAGAACAGTTAATACTAAACTATTCCTTCAACAAAAGCCAGAAGAGACAAGCGAAATAGGACCTCTCTGACAACTCATCTCCCCCACATTATTTATTAGGTACACTATATTCTCTTACAGCACCCTACGCTCATTTCCACTGGCGGCTTATTTAAACTGTCTATTTATTTATCTCTCTCCCCAGTTACACTGAGTTCCTTAAGAGCATTTACCAGAATGAATGCTTGGCACATAAAGATGCTCAATGTGTTTGTTCAATGAATATATAATTCAAAGTACCCTAAAAATTTTCTTCAACTAAGTTTACAGGGATCACAGACATGACTGGGGACTAGCTCTAGAAAACCAGGCAAATTTCTCGGTTTACTAGATGATAATGTTTTTGTTTTTGTTGTTCCCCTTACCCTATCATTTATTTGTTTTCCCTTAGATCAATATAGCATACCCAAAGGGAAGTAAAACTTAGACAGCTATAAAAGTTATTGGTATGACTGTGAACCCACACCAAAGCACATTCACATTACATCCTGTTCACCTACAACATGTTCTTTTCCTATATACTTTATATTGCCAAAAATCAGTGAAACTATCAAGTTAAAATGGCTATCCTTCTATTTGAAAGATGTCAGAGAAAATTTTTTACCTCTGCAAGATAGCATTTACAGTTTCAGACAATGACTTCCTTCCTAACTGAAAAATAACACATAGCTAAAAGCTAATAGCTAATAAACCAACAACTAATGCAACCAATGCACATCAGAGGCATAAGGGTATTCCAAAGAAAAACAGAACTTCCATTCTTTTTCAGTTTTTACCAAAAAAGCCACATGAATTCTTACCAAAGTGACATATAAACATCAACCTCAATTAAGATAAAACTTAGGAAAAAAGGCCAAAACAATGTGATGACTTCCAGGGCTTTAGCTGAATGAAATCTCCTTGTGGGGCAGAATATAATTTCAGAAGAAACCTATTTACTCTGTTTACCATTTAATATGCATAATTATGGTATATATCTGCTTGTTTTGTATTTTCTTGACATTAGAAGGAAAGATTAGAAACAGGAATAGAATACATTATAAAACTAACACAACAACCTTAACAACCATAGTATAACAGATATCTAAAAGTTTAGTCTTGCTAAATGATAGGGACTATTCAAAACCAAATGGATTGGTTTTCTCAATTTTGTTCTTTAGTTGCAAAAGAAGCATGAATATTTTAATTCTAGTTAACTACCAGATAAATCTCTTTTCCCTTTTTTAAAATAGATTCAATTAGCCAATATACATCATTAGTTTCAGATGTAGAGTTCAATAATTTATCCGTGAGGTATGACACCTGGTGTTCATCACATCACATGCCCTCCTTAATGCCCATCACCCAGTTACCCCGTTCCCCCATCACTTCCCCTCCAGCAACCGTTTGTTTCACATAATTAAGAGTTTCTCATGGTTTTTCTCTGTTCTCTAATGACTTCCCATTCAGTTTTCCCTCCCTTCCCCCATGATCCTCTGTGTTGTTTCTTATATCACACATAGGAGTGAAACTGTATGATAATTGTCTTTGTCTGACTGACTTATTTCGCTCAGCATAATCCCCACCAAATCCATTCACATCAATGTAAGTGGTAAGTATTTATACTTTCTAATGGCTGAGTAATAGTCCACTGTGTATGTATCTCACATATTCTTTATCCATTCAGACCAGATAAATCTTGTTGTGAAATATTTTGACATCAGAAATAAACTGAATGCACTCAACAAATATTTCCTGAGTGATTCCTAGCAGCCAGGCTCTGAGGATATAGCAGTGAGGAAATCCCTGTCCTCACAGAGGATGCATCACATTTGTGGGAGATAGACAACAAATAATAAGTGAATTATATACATGTTATGAGGTGATAATTAGCACAGAGAAAAACAAATAGAGAAGGGAGACAGAGAAAGCCAGCCAGAATGGAGAGGTGCTATTGAAGACAGAATGATGCAAGGACAGCTTCACTGAATTGATAAATGAGGAAAGACGTGAAGGAGGGGAGGGCAAGGGACAGAGAAAGGCACGCAGGTTCAAGAGAACAGCAAGGGCAAAGATCCCGAGGCGGGAGCGCACCTGAAGTGTACAAGAAACAGCAAGATTTGGGATGCCCACTGAATGAAACCGCCACTGAATTCACATAGATTTCCTATCTGTTTATAACCCAAATCCCACAAAACATCACCACACTGTTTGGTTTGTTTAAGGAATTATAACATTTAGGGAGAGAGAGAAATTTATAGTTTTTAACCAAATTACCTAGCTTTCCATAACTGCTTTTTCACAGTTGTTAGGGTACTGCTTATCTTCACAGCTACCAGTTTAAAATTCAGTCAAAAGCTCACAGTTGTCATTTCTATTTTCACCGTTATACCAAAAACTGCATTTATAAGATGTCTGTCCTACAGATGCATGTCATTTGCATGTGACATATCTGGATAACATTACTTTAGATCCAGAGAGGAATGTCATGCAATGATTAAGAGCCTGGGCTCTAGAGCCAGACTGTGTGGATCTGAATCTCAGCCCAGTCACTTTCTAGTTGGGTAGTTAATGAAATTGGCTTAATCTCTTTATGTCTCTGTTTCTTATCGGGGAAAAAAAAACAAGTAATAAAATGGATAAAATGTAAATTTATCCATAAAAATGGATAAATTGTAAGAGTCTCATAGGGCTGTTATGAGGATTAAGAGAATGTAAAGGCACTTAGCGCCCAACATATGCCTTTAAAATATGCTAGCTGTTGAGGCTATTTTTACTGTTACTAATACTGATGGAAGACATCTGGGTTTTGTTTTTGTTTTTTCACATGTCATAACCAAACTAAGGAAAAACTCTTCAATTACTCATCTTTCTTTTGATAGCAACAGTAAAAATCATTCTTTAACTTTTTAAGATTCAAATGCATAATAAGATTTGAATGCAGATGCATCCCTGTCTTTAAAGAGCTATTTCTAAATGTCAAGAAAACAAACAATACATTCAAATCAGGTCACCTTCTGATAATTTCTAAGAAGAAAATATGACTTTTAATACCTAATACATATGAGTGCTCAGCAGAGTGTAAAAGGTACACTTAAAAACAAATTCTTTGGTATTTTATAGCATTTAGGAGAAAAATACAATCAACTGATAAACAGAGGAGCAGGGTAACTATTCTGAGGATATTTAGTCCTTACAAAGTATAAAATATTTCTGGAAAATGCATATTTATATTAAAAGTTCCCTTATAGCCTAAAGGTGTTCTCTGCGTCTATAAATATCCCACGTGAAATACTAATTCCCCCACATTCTTTGGCATCGTCTCTCTACTTCCTTTTTTTTTCCTCCAGCGAGGAAGAGAGCTCATGCTAGACGTGAGGTAGGGGAGGGGCAGAGGGAGAGAGAATCTTAAGCATGCTCTGCGCCCAGCCAGAGCCAGAGGTGGGGCTCAGTTTCACAACCCTGAGATCAAAACCTGAGCCAAAATCCAGAGTCCAACGCTTAACTGACACCCCGGGGTGCCCTAGCAATTACCTTTCTCCTTTCTAGTCCTGATTCCGACTGCCTTAGATACTTCACATGAAAAAACTCACACACAATTTCTTATGGGCAGAATTTTCTTTAGGTATGTTTCACTGAAACTGCAGATTCAGTGCCTAGCCTTTCAACCTAAACTGAATGGAAATGATTTTTTTCCAGGTAAATCAACCACGTGTATATGTGGGATAGGGCATGGGAGTCAATGGGAGGCAGAAAGAGAGGTCAAACTACATCTGCTTGCAGGCCAGCTGCTTCACTGCATTAGCCCTCATTCTAGGGTAACTCCTTAATCTCTCTTTTAACAAATTCCTATTTCTAAATAACATCTCCCCCACACAAATTCTCCAGGGCCACTTTTAACACAAATACCACTAAAATGGACTAAACATTTTAAGTCTTCTCATGCATTTACTTGCAGCATTTTGATTCTCTGAGCACATGTGAGATTTATAATAGTTGTAAATTCCACTGAGCACAGACTACAGGTCTGGGGTAATCCAAATATTACAGTAATCCAGAGCTTAATTAATAAAACTAAAAAAGTTTAAAGATTAATAGTCGTTACATCTTTAACTGTTTGTAACTGAAAAACAACATAAATGCTTGCTAATTACGTACATCACACATTAAGTATGTGACATACATAAAGCTAACCTTTCATTTCCTATGTAAAAATCCTATTACCTTGAAATGCACAAACAATACTAAAGTTTGTCCAAAAACATTGAACAAATACACAATCATTCTATGTTTCACACATTGATGAAGAATTGTTAGTTTTACTCTACGAAGCCATATTTCCTTACATAATTCAGAATCAGTTTCAAATAATCATCCAATATACATTCCCTTAAGGTTATGCAGTCTCAGATATGACATCTCTGACATTCCAGAACAGATTTTACCTGGGCTCTCAATCGACAACCATTTGTTGAGCATCTATTATGTATTATGATAGTTGTTCTAAAGAAAAAGAAAAAAGATGTAATACTTGACTTCTGGGATCCTCAAGACTTAGTGCCAACTCTGGTGAAGAAATGTAATTAAATTTGGTGTGATACATGCTATTATAGTGCACCCATGCTCAGGAACCATACAGGAAGTATCTTTAGACTGGGAGAGTCTGGATATTTAAGCTGAATTAAATTAGCAGAAACAGTGGGGCATGAAGCAGTATGTACATAGAAGTGTGACAGACAGTGACATGCACAGGCAGCTAAAATTTTTCTTTTTAATGACTTATTTTATTTTAGAAAGAAAGAGCGCATGAACGATGAGTTGAGTAGGGGCAGAGGGAGAAGGAGAGAGAGAATCTCAAGCAGACTGCCTGCTGAGCGCAGAGCCCTACATGGGGCTTGATCTTATGACCCTGAAATCATGACCCGAGCTGAAACCAAGAGTCTGATGCTTAAGTGACTGAGCCACCCAGGTGCCCCCAAAACTGGTTCTTCATGAGTGGTGCAAAGAATATGTGGTAAGAAAGGAAGGTGAAGTGCATGGGCCGGATCAGAAGGGATTTTTATGTAGAAGATAAAAAACAGTTAATAAAAGGATAAAGATAAGTTCATGAAAACTTATTAATATAATACAAAAGACAATGAGAAGTTACTGAAGGGTTCTGAGATGGTGATAAAGGTCTAGGGAAGTTTAGCTATGCAAATGGAGTCAGGACATGGATCAAGGACATAACAGAGGAACTCTCTGGATGGATTTAGTAATGAATCTGTTCTTGAGGTAAGTGCACAGGAAAACATTGGAGGGGGTCATAAAAGATACTCAAGAAAAAGAAAGTATTTCAATTTGCTTTGGGGTATAATCAGATGACACAGATATAGAAGTCTGAAAGACAGAGAAAGAAAGAAAGAAGACTGGTCTAGTTGATTGGCATAAATGGCTGATATATGCCCCAGCCTCATTTTAGTCTTTGCAAAATTAATTCAATAGTTTTTAGTACCTTTGTATCATTTTTATTATATTTATTTTTATTTTATATTATAAACATACTTTGAAGCTGACTATAAATTAATACATAGCATAGGGAATATAATGTAAGGCAAATAAAAACTATTTGTGAAATATTTTCTCTTGAATCTATCACCTTGCCATCTGTTTCTTGAGCTCCTAATGAAATAAACTTAAGATTGCAAGAGAAAGCTAAAGTTTATGTAAAACAAAATGGTTTAAAACATTGAATGAGAAGCTTGTTCCTCTGAGTCAGGCATAATTATATAATGTGATGATCAAATACTTCCAACTGACTCATAATGATAACAATGATCAGTGAACTGCTGAATTTTATGATACAGATCAACCCTGAATGTTGAGAAAGAAAATACAGCTTCTTTAATATTTTCTTAGAATCCTACAGTTTATTTCATTTCAGAGACTATTTAGTTCTAATCCATCCTCCACTGAAGGCAGAAATATTTATGTATTAAGCATATCTCCCCGCAGACTTAGAGTGACAGAAAGGTCACAAATATTAACAATAAAAATGATCAAGAGCAACAACTAGTGAGTGAATTTTATGTAAAAGAACTTTAGTTAGTATTTTTATATACATTATAATTATAATTCCAATCATTAAGTGTTCCATCTAATATTAAACCAAATTTCTCAACCTATAACTTTTATTATAAGTTTAAGGCTAAATAATTAGCCTTAATCATGCTTCCTAGGGGAAAAAATTAAAATTACTATGTATAGCACTTAATAAAAGTAATTTTGGGTTTTTTAATGTTTCGTCTCAATCATCACATCAACCCTGTGAAGTAGGGGCAGTTACTATTTTTCACATTTTTCAAGAAAAGGAATTATGCCATAGGGAAGGTCAGTAACTTTTCCAAGGTTGCAAATGTAATAGTTGATGGAGCTGAGGATCGATTTCAAAACCCAGGTTTTAACTTACCACTTGTCCCTGAGACATGGTCTGTGTAGGCTGACAAAACCAGGTTTCTAAACTTCCTGATGAGTCAGATTTCAAGCCACTAAAGTAAAAAAGTCATGCCATGAGGCCTCTAAAGAAATGGGCTGTGAACCTATTCCAGGCAAATCACTCCAACATGTGCTCAGTATGACTGGACCTTTCCTTCATTCAAATTTCTACACATCCCAATCTAACCATACTGGTTAACGATAATTCTAACAGCTGTTTGTTTTGTTTTCTGTTTACAAATGTGGTGATCGTTACGATGAATCCTATAGGATATGGTATGATTTTGACTGAAATGATAGAACTTTGAAATCTGTTAGCTCAAAAAATATTTACCACCAACTTACATTAAATGTAGTTGTTTTATGTAACATACCAACCTCAGTACTTCTCTCCACCCCTCAAGGGATAACCTGTTCATGAGGCCTGAGAAAATCAGGTATTAACCCCTCGCCATGTCCTATGGTTCTCCCTTCCACATAAAAACGATGCTACTAACTCATCAAAAGTATAGCATAATTAAAATGTAATTTTCTAGCAATGGTGAAAGACTTGGGTGAATGCACTCACATTCTCTTGTGTGGCCTCCCTTCGAGTAGCATAATTCAATTCAAAAAGATTTACTGCATAACTATTCTGTGCCAGGTGCTGATGTAGGAACCTGTTCATAATAAGAACTGGATCCCTGTCCTTGGATGCATATGTTCTAGTGGCTAAGACACACGATCAACAGCAAATGCAATAAATGCTAAATTATATAAAATTATATAATAAGAAAAAATAGAGCATGGGTAGAAAGTGGGCCAGAGTTCAGTATTACCTGGGGAAATCAGGATAAGTCCAGAAGAGCATAAGATTTCAACAAACACTGGAAAAGATTAGGTTGTTAACAAGTTGGTTTCTGGGAGAAGACTATCTCAAACGGAGGGAAGAATGAGAACAAATATCCTAAGTGGGGAACATGGCTT
Source organism: Neogale vison (assembly GCF_020171115.1). Classification (NCBI taxonomy): domain Eukaryota; kingdom Metazoa; phylum Chordata; class Mammalia; order Carnivora; family Mustelidae; genus Neogale; species Neogale vison. The sequence goes on along the minus strand of NC_058091.1, from coordinate 46,178,325 downwards.
GGGAGGTCAATGACTTCAAAGGTCGCGCAAAATAGGATGGCTGCAGGATAGAGCAGAGAGAGATCAGGAGCGACCATGAAAAGGACCAGCTTTTACTCACTGAAATGCAGCACTGGTCAACACAGGATATTAATTACAAATTGCTTTCACAGTTCCTACTGGGCAAAAAAGTCCCCTTAATTTCTGACTTTACCACAAACCAACATTCCAACTTTGCTTCTGTAACAATTCTTTTCCTTTCAGCATCTTTAATCCCCATTAATGAAACTACGTCTTGTTCAAATATTGTTATACTATTCCCCCATCAAACTGGCTACATAGATAATCTTTTTAAGCATAACTGCTTTCATAAGCACATTCCTGCTTTATCTTTGCTTATAAATACATTTAAGTAAAGAAGGGCAAGAAAAGATTACAACAAAGGATCTATTTTGACCCATAAAGGGTTGCTGCTGATGGTGGTTTTTTTTTTTTTTTTTTTTGCTTCTTTTCATCTGGTTTTGTTTCAGTGTTTTGCTCTTGTTCTTTATCTATCACCACAATTAAGGAAATCTATTCTAAATCTCCTTTTAAAATATTACCAATAAGCATATGTATTCCTTCTTATTTTCAATTTATTACATATGATAATATACACAGAAAACGATAAGAAACAAAAGCTTTTAAGGAACTAGCCCACTTTACCTTGCTAAATAAAAGTCAAGAGAATAAAGAAGAGAGGCAAAAAGGAAGCACGATACACAGACTTTGTCAAACCTTAATGATCATCTATAAATAAATAATTATATAAATAAATAATTAACAAACATAATTTACCTTTAATAAACTCAGATAAAATATTTAGGGATTCCACCATATAGACCTTGATGTCATTCAAAAAGAAAAAGTAGCATGTCTCTTGGCCATCTACATGTCTTCTTCAGAAGAATATCTATTCGTGTTGTCTGCCTATTTTTTAACTGGATTATTTGTTCTACTGGTGTTCACTTCTATAAATTCTTTATATATTTTGGATACTAACCCTTTATCAGATATCTCAATTGCAAATATCTTCTCCTATTCCCTAGGTTGCCTTTAGTTTTGCTGATTGTTTCTTTTGCAAAAGCCAGAGGTTCTTCAAAGAGTTAAAAATAGAACTACCCTATGATCAAGCAATTGGACTACTAGGTGTTTACCCAAAGAATACAAAAACACTGATTCAAAGGAATACGTGCACCCCAATGTTTATAGCAGCATTAAGAACAATAGTTAAATTATGGAAAAATATCCATAGACTGATGAATGGATAAAGAAGATGTGGTACACACACACAGTGGAATATTACTCAGCCATAGAAAAGGAATGAAATCTTGCTATTTGCAAAGATGTGGAAGGAATGACAGAGTATTACGCTAAGTGAAATAAGTTCAGTCAGAGAAAGACAAATACTGTATCACTACATTCTAATGTGGAATTCCAGAAACAAAACAGATGAACACAGGGGGATAAAAAAAGAAAGCCAATCCAGGAAACAGACTTTTAATTACAGAAAACAAAATTGATGGTTACTGGAAGGGACGTGAGCAGGGAGATGGGATAAATAAGTGATGGGGATTAAGGAGGGCACTTGTGATGAGCACTGGGTGTTGTATGTAAGTGTTGAATCACTAAATTCTACACCTGAAACTAATATTACACTATTTGTTAATTAACTGGAATTTAAATAAAAACTTGAAAAAAAAAGTAATGATGGATACACTAGGAATTAATTAAAATATTTTTCATCTTTAGAAAAACTTCAATATCTAAAATATACTTGTATTTATGCAACTAAAATCTTTAGTTTACACAAGCAGAATCACTTTATTTGGGAAATTGTGTGTTTCTCTAGCTTACATTAGTGAACCACCTTTCCTTTGTACACGTCACTGTAGCTTCATTCAAGTTGGATTCAATATTTAAGGCATGCTTTTTCAAAAGCAGTTATTTTATAACTAGTATGTGGTAGAGTATATTGTGGGATATTCAGAAAATATTGATAATGAAGTTCTTTTTCTGACATAATTCACATTCTAGTAAGAAAAATAGGGCACAGTGGAATAATACAGTCATTAGACTCAAACAAATAGAATAAAATCATGTAAAACATTACACTTATATTAAAGGAATGCTGGAATTAATGCAACTAGAATCAATGATTTGAATAAAAATGATTAGGCAAGGAAAGCACCTAAAAGGAAAAAGCTATAAACCATGTTCAGCAAGACATAGTAAATTTGACTTGTTCCTCAAAGTCAAATAGGCTCTTCTAAGGGTGGGCCAAAATACAGGCAAAGATGCAAAACTAACAAAATATCCACCTTAAATCCCTGAAGAAATATAAATCTATGTACATACTCTTACATACATACACATAAGGCATACTGGCAGATTTCTAATTCTTATATGACCTACTTTCTTCATTCACTTGAAAAAAATAGAGAGTAAGATATAAACAAACACAGAACTTTTTAAATAAATTTTTCTTTCTTTCTTTCTTTCTTTCTTTTTTTTAGAGAGAGTACAAATCGGGGGAGGAGGAGCAAAAGGAGAAGGAGAGAGAAAATTCCAACCAATACCCCCTCAACATGGAGCTCAGTCTCACAACCTTGCGATCATGACCTGAGCTGAAATAAAGAGTCAGACGCTTAACCAAATGATCCACCCAGCCACCCCTAGAAATAGAATTTTTAAGAAAAATATGGCTTTGGTTAAATTGTCAATCTGATCTTTCTTTGTATGGAAAAGTGGAAAAAAAACTCTGAGTCATAAATTCGATTTGAGTCATGTCCCTTGGTAAGTAACATGGTTGCTGATTTTTCTCATATTGACAGACATTCTTTCCATTTGATTTTTTTTTTTTTTTTTTTTTGGTTTACATCACCTTTGGACCACAGAGAAAAATAGCAGATGGTGTCCCACAGAGTCATATGTTTTCATTAAATTTCTTATGAAAACCAAAGTAAATTATGCTGATTAAAATGATGGATGGAATCCAAAAGGCCTCACAGATTTATAGATAAAATCATCTAAGTTATAAATATATCCATTCAATGAAAACACGTATCAGGCATTAAAGGCAATGACTGGAACAGGTGGAAGAAGCCGGCAAAGAAAGTTAGCCATGAAATTCAGTGCAGCAGAAATAGCAGAAAGACAAACAATAGGAATGTATGTTAAGGTCAAAAATTTAGTGCAGCATGGTGAAGAAACTATCTAATTGCAATCTTGTGTAAGGGCAAAGAGCATATAAACTTGTATTTCTGATGACTATTTTTTTATTTTTTAAAAGATTTTATTTATTTATTTGACAGAGAGAGATCACAAGCAGGCAGAGAGGCAGGCAGAGAGAGAGGAGGAAGCAGGCTCCCTGCTGAGCAGAGAGCCCGATGCGGGCCTTGATCCCAGGACCCTGAGATCATGACCTGAGCCGAAGGCAGCGGCTTAACCCACTGAGCCACCCAGGCGCCCTCTGATGACTTCTTTAAAAAGAAAAAATAAATTTAGTAAATCTGGCCATGAAAAATCAGGGGCTATATATCTTATTCCTCTGAAATCTGATATATGACTTTCAAGAAATTTGACCAAATTAATACCTTCTCTCAACAGTCTGAATAGTGTGAATGACAGAGGCTTTATTTTTATACTGGATGAGTGAAATAAAAAAAGCATCACTTTATGAAAGCATCATCATCATACCCTGCAGTATATGGCATATGGTATGGTTTCAGACTAACATTATTTCTCTTAAATATTATGTGACAAATCATAATAAAATTTGCGATGGCAGCCAAAGTTGGGGAAAGTCATCTAAATATTAATCATTACTGCGTCCATTCCTAGTGCATCCAACTGACTTTTAATTTTGATCATTTAAAGTGAAAAAGGAAAAAATAAAAATAAAAAGAGTTCTTGATGAATAGTTTTATTTCTTTCACTAAAAAATGTAACACTAGCATTTTTTTAAGGTTTTATTTATTTATTTGAAAGGCAGAGATCACAAGTAGGCAGAGAGGCAGGCAGAGAGAGAGGAGGAAGCAGGCTCCCCGCTGAGCAGAGAGCCCGAAGCGGGGCTCGATCCCAGGACCCTGGGATCATGACTTGAGCCAAAGGCAGAGGCTTTAACTCACTGAGCCCACCCAAGCACCCCTAATACTAGCATTTTAAAAACTCACTTGAGGTACAGTTATTTTTCTCATATAGTTAATAATCATCAATTAAATTCTAATATAGAGAATTTAAAGCAGCTGAGTTGAAGCAGTCATTACGTGTCTTATTAACATTCAGGAACAACTGATTCAGGAAAAAGAGGCTACTATATGGGGGGGTGTAAAAATGTAAAGTTTTAGAATGTGTTCAAATTTAATGTTTTATCAATTAAATGTTTTATCAACCATTATAAACATAGAATGTTATATGCAAATCTCACAGTAACCACAAGGCAAAAACTTGCAATAAATATGTAAGAGAAAGTGACAAAGAAGTCTGAAAATAACAATAAAGAAAACCATCAAATAAGGAAGGAGAAAGAGAATTAATAGAGAGGAACAACAAAAACAGCCAGAAAACAACAAATTGGAAATAAGTAAATACCTATCAATAATTACTCTAAATAAAAGTGAAATAAATTCTCTAATCAAAAGACAGAGTGGCCCAATGAATGCAAAAACAAAATGCATCTATAGTCTGGCTACAAGAAACTAACTTCAGAAGTAAGGATACACATAAATTGAAAGGGAAGGGAGAGAGATAGATATTCCATGCAAATGGAAATAAAAATAAAGCTGGTGTAGCTATACTCAAACAAAACAGACTTAAACAATGTAATAAAGGACAAAGAAGAACATTACATAATGATACAGGAGTCAATCCGGCAAGAAGATACAACATTTATAAATACATATGCATCCAACATAGGAGCACCAAAATATATATAGCAGATACTATCAAAGCTAAAGGAAGAAATTGAAGCAATACAATAATAGTAAGGGCTTTTAACATCCCACTTACATCAATGGAGAGATCATCCACACAAAAAATTAGAAAGGAAACAATGGCTTAAATGACACATTAGACCAGATGAACTTCATAGATATATCCAGAATATTCCATTTAAAAGCAGGAAAATACACACATTTTTCTAAGTGTGGAACATTCTCCAGGGGAGATCATATGTACTGTCACAAAACAAGTCTCAATAAATTTGAGAAGACTGAAATTATATCAAGCATCATTTCTAACTACAATGGTATAAACTAAAAATCAATTATAAGGAGAAAACTGGAAAAACTATATGTGAAGATTAAACAACATGTTACTGAAAAACTAATGGGCCATCATAGAAATCAAAGGAAAAATGAGGAAATAGCTAGACACAAATGAAATCAGAAACACAATATACCAAAATCAATGGATGCAGCAAAAGTAGTTGTAAGAAGGAAGTTCATATGATACAGGTTTACCTAAAGAAACAAGAAAACTCTCAAATAAATATTTAACTTCACACTTAAAGGAATTAGCAAAAGAACAAATGAAGCCTAAAGTTAGGAGAGCGAACAAAACACTAAAGATCAGAACAGAAATAAGTGAAACAGAGACTAAAAATTCAATAAAAATGGTCAATGAAACTAAGAGCTGATTCTTTGAAAGGATAAACAATACTGACAAATTTCTAGCTAGACAATCCAAGAAAAACGGTGGGGGGGCTCACATAAAATTAGAAATGAAAAAGCAATTACAGAAATACAAAGTATTATAAGAGACTACAATAAATAATTACACAACAGATTGGACAAACTAGAACAAACGGCTAAAATTTCCAGAAATGCACAATTTTCCAAGACAGAATCATAAAGAAATATAAAATCTGAATAAACCAATTTCTAGTAAGAAGACTGAATCAGTAATCAGAAACCTCCCAAGAAAGAAAAGCCCAGGATCAGACAGTTCCACTGGTTAATTCTACCAAATATTCAAAAAAGAGTTAATATCTATCCTTCTAAACTCTTCCAAAACAAATTGAAGAGAACTAAACACTTCAAAACTCATTTTACAAGACCATCACTACCTTAAAACCAAAACCAGATAAGGACACCACAGAAAAAGGGAAATTTCAGACAATATTCTTGATGAGCATAGAGGCAAAAACTGTCAAAAATATTAGCAAACCAATTTCAACAAAACATTAAAAGAATTATACAGCATGTTCAAGTGGGATTTACTCCAGGGATGCAAAAAGGGTTCAACATCTGCAAATCAAAGTGACACAGAACATTAACAAAATGAAGAGTAAAAATCATATAATCACCTCAACAGATGGAGAAAAAGCATTTGACAAAATTCAACATCAATTATGATAAAAATTCTCAACAAAATGAATATAGATAGAATACAGTTCAACATAATAAAGGCTATATATGACAAACCCACAATGAATAACACTTAATGGCAAAAAGCTGAAAGCTTTTCCTCTAAAATCAGGAATGAGACAAGGATGGCCACTCTTACCACTTACATTCAACATAGTATTGGAAAGTTCTAGCCACAACAGACTTGAAAAAAATAAAAGGCGTCCAAATTGGAAAGGAATGAAATAAAACCATCTCTATTTGTACATGCTGTAATACTATATGCAGAAACCATAAATTCTTTACCAAAAAATTGTTGTAGAATACAAAACTGTTATAAGATATAAGACTGATATACAGAAATCTGTGGTGTTTATATACTATAATAAACTACCAGAGGAGAAATTAAGAAAACAATCTCATTTAAAATTGCATCTTTAAAAAAAATCTAGTAATAAATTTAACCAAGGAAATGAAAGACTTGCACACTGAAGACTATAAGACACTGATGAGAGAAACTGAAGAAGAAGAAGGAAAAAAGAAAACCGAAGAACAAAATAAATGGAAAGATATTCCATGCTCATGAATGGGAGGAAATAATTTTGTACTCTGAAAACTATAGAACCCTTATGAAAGAAATTGAGTAAGTACACAACTGGAAGAACATTCCATGCTCATTGACTGCACAAGAACAAATATTGTTAAAATGTCTATACTGCCCAAAGCATTCTGCACATATAATGTAATCCCTATCAAAATGATACCAGCATTTTGCACAGAGCTAGAGCAAACAATTCTAAAATTTGTATGAAACCAGAAAAGACCATGAATAGCAAAAGTCTTGCTGAAAAGGAAAATTAAAGCTGGAGGTATCAGAATTCCAGACTTCAAGCTGTATTACTTCAAGTTGTAAAAATCGAAACTGTATGGTACTGGCACAATAACAGACACAAAGATCAATGGAACAGAAGAGAGAACCCAGAAGAGGACCCTTAACTCTATGGTCAACTAATCTTCAAGAACACAAGAAAGAATATCTAATGAAAAAAAGATTATCTCTTCAACAAATGGTGCTGGGAAAATTGGACAGCTATATGCCAAAGAAGGAAACTGGACCACTTTCTTACATCATACACAAAAATAAATTCAAAAAGGATGAAGGACCTATATGTGAGACAGGAATCCATGAAAATCCTAAAGGAAAACACAGGCAGTAACCTCTGTGATCTTGGCCACAGCAGCTTCTTGTTGAAGTGTCCCCAGAGGCAAAAATGAACTATTGGGACTTCATCAGGATAAAAAACTTTTGCACAACAGATGAAACAATCAACAAAACTAAAAAGAACAGGAGAACACAGTTGCAAATGACTATCAAATAAAGGGCTAGTATCCAAGATCTATAAAGAACCCATCAAACTCAATACCCAAAGAACAAAAAAATCCAGTCAAGAAATGAACAAAAGACATGAACACACACTTCTCTAAAGAAAACATCCAAATGGCTAACAGACATGAAAAAAAAAAAAAGAAGAAAGAAAGAAAAGAAAAGAAAGAAAAAGAAAAAAAAACCTCAACATTACTTGGCATCAGGGAAATACAAATCAAAGCCACAATGAGATACTACCACACACCAGTCAAAATGGCTAAAATTAACAACTCAGGAAACAAAAGATGTTGGCAAGGATACAGAGAAAGGGGAACCCTCTTACACTGTTGGTGGGAATGCAAGCTGGTGCAGCTACTCTGGAAAACAGTATGGAGGTTCCTCAAAAAGTTAAAAGTAGAACTACCCTATGACCCAGCAATTACACTCCTAGGTATTCATCCAGAGGATACAAAACAGTTATTCAAGGGGCCACGTGCCCCCCAATGTTTATAACAGCAATGTCCACAACTGCCAAAAATATGGAAAGAGCCCAGATGTCCACTGACAGATGAATGGATGAAGAATATGTAGTATATATACACAATGGAAATTTTAAAAAATGAACTCTTGCCATTTAAACAACGTGGATAGAACTAGGGTGTATTATGCTAAGTGAAATAAGTCAGAGAAAGACAAATACCATATGATTTCACTCATATGTGGAATTTAAGAAATTACATGTCCATAATAACCAAGGCAATTTACAGATTCAATGCAATATCTATCCAATTCCAATGCCATCTATCATTGAACTAAAACAAGTAATTCTAAAATTTGTATAGAACCACCAGAAATCCCAAATAAGCAAAGCAATGCTGGGAAATAAAAACAATGCCGGAGGTATCATGCTCCCTGATTTAAACTATACTACAAGGTCGTACTGGCATAAAAACTGACATACAGATCAATAGAACAGAATCAAGAGCCCAGAAATAAATGCACACTTAACAGACAACTTATGGCAAAGGAACCAAGAGCATAAAATAAAGCATAGTCTCTTCAATAAGGGGTGCTGGGAAGATAGACAAACAGTCATGTGCCAAAAAAACAAAGAAAGAAAAAAAAGAAGAGAAATGAAACTAGAACACTATTACACAAAATCCATAAAAATTAACTTAAAATGGATTAAAGACTTGAATGTAAGACCTGAAATTTAAAATTCCTAGAAGACATATGCAGTAAACCCCTTGACAATGATCTTAGCAATCTGTTTCTGGATCTGACTCCAAAGGCAAGGGAAACAAAAGTCAAAATAAATAATTGGGACTATATCAAACTAAAAAGTTTATGCACAGTGAAAGAAAGCCACAATAAAAACAAAAAGTCAACCTACTGAATGAGAAAAAAAATTGCAAATCATAAATCTGATGAGATTAATATCCAAAATAAACAAAGAATTCATACAGTCAACAATTTAAAAAAAAATCAAACAATCTGATTAGAAATGGGCAGAAGATCTGAATTGACCTTGTTCCAAAGAAGACAGACAGACGTCAAACAGACACATGAAAAGATGTTCAAAAATCACTGATCATCTGGGAAATGAGCTACCACCTCACACCCATTAGAATGACAACCACCCCCCCCCAAAAGACAAGTCTTAGAGAAGATGTGGAAAACGGAATGTAAATTGCTGTAGCCACACTGGAAAACAGTATAGATTTCTCAAAAATTTAGGAATACATCTAGAATATAATCCAGCTATCCGACCTATGGATATTTACTTAAAGAATATGAAAACACTAATTTGAAAAGATATATTTACTCCTGTGATCACTGTGCATTATTTACAATAGCCAAGATATGGAAGAAACCCAAGTGCCCATTGATAGATGAATAGGTAAAGAAGATGTGGTGTATGTACACAATGGAATATTACTCAGCCATAAAAAGAATGAGATCTTGCCAACTGTGAGAATATGAATGGACCTAGAGAGTATTAGGCTAAATGAAATAAGACAGACAGAGAAAGACAAATACTATGTGATTTCACTTATATGGGAAACCTAAAAAGCAAAACAAACAAAAAACAAAAAAAGCAGGAACAGTCCCATACATATAGAGAACAAACTGGTAGTTGCCAAGAAGAGAAGGGGGTGGAGGGAGGGGCAAAATAGGGGAAGGAGAATGAGAGATACAGGTTTCCAGCTATGGACTGTGTAAGTCACAGGGACAAAAATTACAACATAAGCAATATAGTTGATGGTAGTATAATAGTGGATGGTGACAGATCATGACTGTGATGAGCATAGCATAATGTATAGAGCTGTTGAAATGCTATGTGGTACATCTGAAACTAATGTAACATTGTGAGTCAACCATGCTTTAATTTTTTTACACACAACCAAAACAATAGCAACAACAAAAACAGAAATAGCTCAGAAAATGAACTGGTGGTTGCCAGACAAGAGGGGAATATGGGGATGGGTGAAGCACGTAAAGGGGATTAAGAGGTAGGAACTTCCAGTTATAAGATAAATAAGTCACCAGGATGAAAAGTACAGCATTGAGGAAATAGTCAATAAAATTATAATAACGTTGTATAGTGAAGATGGTGATGACGCTCACCATGGTGAGAACTGTGTAATGTATAGAATTGTTGAATCATTGTGTTGTCCACCTGAAACTTAAAAATGTTAAAAATAGAACTACCCCCATGATCCAGTAATTATACTACCATGTATTTATCCAAAAATACAAAAACATTAATTCAAAGGGATACATGTACTCCCATATTTATTGCAGCATTATTTATAAAGGCCAAACTATGGGACACCTGGGTAGCACACTGGGTTAAGTATCTGACTCTTGGTTTCATCTCAGGTCAAGATCTCATGGTGGTTAGACTGAGCCCTGCATTGGGCTCTGCACTTGGCACAGAGTCTGGCTGAGATTCTCTCTCTCCCCCTCTGCCCCTTCCACTTGTGTGTTTTCTCTCTCTCTCTCAAGTAAGTAAAAAATATTTTAAAAAAATACCCAAAGTGCATTGGGCAGCCCAAGTGTCCATCGACTGATAAATGAATAAAGATGTGGTATCTGTATACACAGAAGAATATTTTTCAGCCACGAAAAACAATGAAATCTTGCCATTTGCAACTACATGGATGGAGATAGAGAGTTTAATGCTGAGTGAAATAAGTCAGTCAGAGAACGACAAATGTGTGGAATTTAAGAAACAAAAAAATGAGCAAAGGAATAAAAAAGACAGAAAGAGACAAATCAAGAAGCAGACTCTGAACTATAGAGAACAAACTGATGGTTACCAGAAAGGAGGAGGGTGAATGGGTGCTGAGGACTAAGAGTATACTTACCATGGTTAGCACTGAGTAATGTATAGAATTGTTGACCCACTACACTGTACACCTGAAACTAATAGAACATTGTATGTAACTATACTGGAATTAATATAAAAACTTACTTAAAAAAATGAAACTAATATAACATTGTATGTCAACTATACTTCAATAATTTAAAAAAATTGAAAATTTTTCAAAAAAAAAATTTAAAAAAAAGGATGAATGACTAGATGATGTCCCCGAGGAAGTGAGGATAGAGAGTAAAGAAAAGGGTTTCAAGCTCCAGACCTGAAGCACTCTGAAGTAGAGAGCTTAGGGGGATGAGAATAAATAAGTTGAAGAAAGTGTATTAGAGCAATCACTGAGGTAGAAGAAAACCGAAGAGAGGGGCCTATTCTGGAAAATCATGTAATAAAAATGCTCAGTGAACCTATTTGGGCATAAAATTCATTCTTTATTTAGGATTATTTTCTTTTTCTTCCTTAGGATTATTATCTTAACCTATAAGATATAGAAATACTAGGCCCAATTGATAAAACTGTTGAAAAGGCAAGTTCCAGGAAAACAGATCTGTAGTATTCCACTGGAGATGCTAATTAATATCCAGTCTAATTAATCAGTGCTTTCTGAATTCAGTTTTCCCACTGTTTATTAATTTACCTAGGTATAATCAAAGAGTTCATGTTGTCAAAAGCATCATTACTAAAAAAGTGTAAGGATTTTGGCAATAAACTTCATAAAAGAGATAACCATATCAATTAATAAAGTAAACAGAAGAAAAGTAAAGTCTGTGCTCAAAAAAAGAGATAACAATAATATTCACCAGATTTACAGAAATTAAGTCACATATTATTCTTGGACAGCAATTTGTCTCTGTTATATTTATTACGATTTCATTGTTTCATTTTATTATTCACTTGTTCACTTGTTATCTGTCTATTCTAGCAAAGAACAAGCTATATGAAAAGGATTATTTTTGTCTTATTCATCCCTATATCCCCAGAACCAAACACAGTGCTTGACTTTTAACAAATAAAAATGAATCAAAACAGGGTGCCTGGGTGGCTCAGTTGGTTAGGCGACCGCCTTCGGATCATGATCCTGGAGTCCCGGGATCGAGTCCCGCATTGGCCTCCCTGCTTGGCGGGGAGTCTGTCTCCCTCTGACCCTCCCCCTTCTCATACTTTTTCTCTCTCAAATAAATAAATAAAATCTCTTTTAAAAAATGAATCAAAACAATAAGAAAGAAAGACTAAGTCATTTGACAAGACATTTGTACTAGAGAAATCTAGATCCTGTTAGGGCACAGGTAGCTAAGGTAACTCAGTGGTTTGCTGCACTGGCCAATTTTTCTAAACCAAAAATATTTTGCAGAGTCTAGCATTTGTCTGTCCTATGGCTTGATAACAGAATATCAGAGGGACGTGTGGGTGGCTCAGTTGGTTAAGCATCTGCCTTTGGCTCAGGTCATGATCCCAGGGTCCTGGGATCGAGTCCCGCATCAGGGTTCCTTGCTCAGCAGGGAACTTGCTTCTCCCTCTGCCTGCTGCTCCCCCATTCATGCTCCCTCTCTCTCTCTCTGACAAATAAATAAATCTTAAAAAAAAAAAGGAATATCAGAAATGGTATAGTTAACATTTCAAGACACACCATAATCACAACCTTGAAACTTTTTTTCTTAATTTTTATCTTTATCTAAATGTCCTTGTACTGACCACCGTGACATGGCACTGAGATCCTCCACTGCAGAGAGTACTATATCACAGGTCATACTCTTTTCTCAGCCTGACCCACATCCAAGGACCAAACAATTCAGGATTATAAAGGCTTAGCCACCCCAGCCCAACTGGGGACACATCTGAAAAGCCACTGTAGCTCCAAAGTTCCCCATGGGGTGCGTGGAAAGTGTCATTGGGCCTTCACCCCTCTGCGCATTCCTGCCTCCTTGTACCCCTTCGTTAGGGGTTGATCTCTAGGGCATGTCTTATAAACCTCTTGAACACTAAAATTCGTGCAGAATCTGCCTCTCAAATAATCTCATCTGTGACAGCACTGGGACTGGTCTGAGAAAGCTGGTGATAGGATGAAGCTCTGCAGCTGGATCACTCACTGCCTGGCTGGTGACGTGGACCCTGTTCCTGGTGGGAGGTGGAACAGAGAGAATGCCCGGCACAGGGCGCAGTCTAACTGTTCAAACTCGCACCATAGTAGGGTCAGACAGTATATCTGCAGAAGGGAACTCTTTAGCTAGAATGATGTGTGAGGTGTTTAAGAAATACAGCAGAAATACTAACTATATGGACAACAGGAAAAGATCACAAAAAGTTGAGGACAAGCAATCATCAATGTAAAAACCAGAGGACCTCCCAAGTAGATATAAAAACGTTCTCATATTCTACAGCTCCTGGGTGGAGAGAGCTAATCACCACGAATGAGGATTAATCATCACAGTATTCAAATACTCACAAACTTCAGCAAGGCAGACCTGCTAAGTCAGGATCCTGGTTGGATCCTGACACAGGAGATATTTGGTTTGATGCCTCCCCAAATCTTGAATTCCCAGATTCCCTAAAACTTTCTGAAGCCACAAAAATGGTCTGCATCTTTCCTCCTTGGGAATCACATACACAGAAGCTTCTCCCTCCTCAGACAACATGTACCACCCTAACTTTCATCTACCTTCACCTCCTCTCCAGAGCCACAGGCCCATAACATGGGTTATGTCACAATATAACCCACCTAGGACATATTAGGCCTAACAAAGAAAGAAAGAGGATATTCTACAAAGGAACTGCGAGATCTAGCTGGTTTATATTAACCAGAAGAGTATATATGAGATTAATTTCTGAGGGTGTTTGCTCAAAGAGGTTAGAATTTAACCATTAGTTAGATAAGAAAAAGTTTATTGATTTGAGGTACTCTCCTGAACTGTAAGTTTTACAACCAGTAAGAATCTCAGATGGCATAAACTGACTTGTTAGAGTGGTTCCTGGAAACATGGGGAAAGTAATGGCTCATATTAAATGTTGTTGAAATGCCAGAAATGCTATGGCAGATGGCAGAAGAGGGGATCACAAAGCTCTGAGAGTATATTCTAGAATACAAGTGCTATGTAATGCCAGAAAACCAATCTGATATTATGGTCTCCCTGAGGGCCCAGGAAACACACCATTTACCACACCATTCACCAAAGCCATAAGGAAGATAACAGTGAGAAGATATACATATTAACAAATTCTGTGGCAGTTCTCTTCTGAAAGCCAGAACTGACAGAAGGGAATGCTGTTCTAGAACTGGGCTCATTGATAACAATGGGGATGACAGGTCCAGATGAGGATAAGAAGCCATGAGAAGCCAGGAGGACCTAATTATCATAAGAGTGGCAAGGCTGGGCTTAGTGGGGGGCTGACACACAGAGAATTATTGAGGTAGTTTAAAGCATCCCCAGGTGCAAAACAGACAGCTGACAAGTCTACCAGTGAATGTGTACAATCAAAATAAATCAAGAATGAATGAAAAAATCTGAGGGAAGTTTTCCCAATGAAGTCACCATATCTTTTTCAACTTCCATGCCTCAGCGAATTTTTGGACTCAGAACCCTCTAATGTAAGAGGCCAAAAATCCAGAAGGAAAGAAACTGCAACACCATAAGAATACGGGGTAATAATTCCCTCAAACCTTCTCCAGTGGGACCTATAGCTCTTTATTCAGGTAACTATGCTCTGGGGGCAGGGAATACCCAAACATTTCAAGGCCACAGAGTTGACAGTGATACCAGAAGACCAAAAGCCTCTATATGCCATCACCCTCCTCATTAGAGTAAAGGCATTTGGAAGTCAGTAATAAATGAAGCCTTGGCCAAGGTCTACCTCATAACGGGTCCCATTCATTAGCACCACTGACTGACCTGGTGATTTTCTCAGTCCCCAAATGTATGATCGGAATAGACTAACACTATTAGTAACTGCCACAACACCCATATCAAGCCCGTGGCCTATGAGGTAAAGAGTATAATTATGAAGAAAGTTAAGAGGAAGAACCTGAAACTGCCCCACCCAACCCTGCGAATGCAGTAAGTAAAAACAGCAGCAAAGTATGGTGCAGTAGAGAGAGGCAGAAAGTAGTGTCCCCTTAAGTACCTAACTGGCACACAGGAATGATTCTAATGAAATTGTCCAAGGCTGTTGGTGGTTCTTTTAGAGGCAGGCAGAGAGAGAGGAGGAAGCAGGCTCCCTGCTGAGCAGAGAGCCCGATGCGGGACTCGATCCCAAGACCCTGAGATCATGACCTGAGCCGAAGGCAGCGGCTTAACCCACTGAGCCACCCAGGCGCCCTGTTGGTGGTTCTATGCTGAAGCCCAACTTCTCGCTTTATCCACTACCATCATCTACCTTATCCTTCTCCCTTTATCCACCCCTTCTGTTCCCCCATCTTCCAAAGGGGTTCATTCTAAGGGCACTCCTTAACACCATCTTAGAATGGGATTCCTGAGTAACTCAACTTGCAACAGTCATTTTTCACCTTGAATTTAGGTTACATTTTCTTTTTAAATAATCTTGGGCTTATCTTCAGGACCACTTCCCAATTTAATTGGGTAATGTTAGGTGTCGCTTCTACAAAACTTTTCCCAAAGCAGCAGCATGCTAGAAACTACTTTTGAAAAGTCTTTGTGAATCTTCTCCGGGAAGAATCTATGGTATAACTCCTGATGTATAGTTATACTCTGCATTTAAAATTACTGATTTTGTCAATCATCATTTCTTTATCAAAGATCTTACGTAATCCTTCAATTCACTATTTGAAAATAAAAAAAAGCTTTACTGACTCTATATTGACACAGAGCATTCAAAATTAGCTCAAATCTCATTTTCTGAGGAAAGCTTCTCATTGATTCCAAATGGAATTATTTTCTTTTCATTTCATCAGCACTTAAGTATATAAACCATACAAACTATGTTCATAAACTTGTTTAACAGCTTCTTTGAAAGTATACTGAAGTTGTATATATAGACTCTACTTACACAAATAGACAATAAAGACAAACATGATAAGACCTGCATTTCCCTTTTATTTTACATAACATCTCAATGTTCTCTACATAGACTCCCAATTAACACTGCTATCTAAAGAGTTATGGGTAATTTCAAAACATTACATTTTATATAAGAAACTACTAGCAATTAACTGTACCATGCAATCTTGAGGTTAAACTGTACAGTTCCTCAACTATTTCTATGAATAAGTACAGCTTAACCAAATAAGCTAATAACAACAATAAATAAATCAAGCCTATGTTTTTAAAAAGTAGCCCATACTAACTGGCAAATATACTCTGCCTTGAAACCTTAGGCAATGAGAGAGTCAACACATTCTAAATATTGTGCAAGCTGACGAAAGCACTTTCTGCTGTTGCATACAACTTCTTAAAATTAAACCTTATAATAAAAAAAACCCCAAACTATGTCTCTAGTTACAGCTGATTCTACTGATGAGTTTATTTCTATGAAAAACCAAGGCAACATATAGGTTTTAAAATAGCCCGTGGTTTCTGTGGCTGCACAATAACAAATGGGATGGCTGTCCCATTAGTGTGACAAAATTCTCTCAGTATACTTTACTAAATTATGGAAGTCTCTTTGCTGAAAGAAAAAAAAAATTGGAAAACTTCATAGTAGCACTTGGCCCACAATTAAATGTTACTTAAAACAGGTGTAACAGAGTAATGCATTTTAATCAAATAGTATAGATTTAATCGGAGACTCATGAATTGTGATTGGATGTCCTGGTTCTTAAACATCATTCTGGACTTGTGGATTATACTAACTCACACTCAATCCCCACTTCCTACCACAAAAGGGTCAGATATACCCACAAAGATGACTGGAAACCACATTTTATTAGCAGCCAAAAACAAAGTACAGACTGCCAATCATAAAATAGCTTGCTCAGGTAATTTGGTCAGTGACCAGTGTCTCAGTCACCATAACTATGTGTTTCAATAACCACACAATCTAAACATTTTCATAAAAGTATCTTCAGGAACAGCAACAAAGACAACATTTTTTTAGATAGATGCATGACTTTATCTTTAGGTCACTAATAATTAAGACTGTGTGTGTATGCATTTCATATAAATCACTTCTAATTACTCAATATACTACACCAAACTTGGACACCTTCTATAGTTCATTATGTTAGGTTATCTTGAAATTTTTGAAATTCAATTCAAATATAAATAAAATAAAGATTATACATACTTGGAAGAAACTGCCTCCATGAATTCATCCAAAAATTCATCATATTCAGGACCTCTCACTCTTCTCTGCCGTAGCCCAATGTACAACGGATCTTTGAGTAAATCCTATTAAAAAAAGTTACCACAGATATAGAAACGATAGGGATGTCATTCACACTTTCTGAGCTCAGTTTCCTCATCTACAGATGTACAGAAATGGAAAAAAAATCTTTCAATACTAAGTGAGAATTACTACTACAGTATTTTTGTATTACACAGAATATGTCTAGAGTATATGTCAAATAGGAAAAAGAATTCTTAAACATTTAAACATTCTGTTTTATCTGGCAGAAATAAAAGGAATTAAAATCTTTTAGTGGTGCTAATTAGAAAAGTTCAATTCTCATTTTACAAGTAAAGTTTTTCACATAGAAAAGTAATACTGAGTTTTGAAATATTATATTAGTTTAGGAAGTGGAAAGATACCAATTCTTTTTGTTGAGCAAAAATCAACAAACATTTTGATTATACCTTTAGTATATTAGCTGGCTGATGTTAAAAATAAATTTTTTGCCTTAACTAAAGTTTTCTTAAACTTTTAAAACTTTACAAAGTTCAAGTTTTTTCTAAAACTGATAGATATAAGACATTACTCTTACAAGTTTTAGTATATGGTATAACTTATATACTATAAAATACACAACAAAAGCTCCCAGTAAACTAGGAATAGAAATGAACTTCCTCAACCTAATAGCAGGCATCTGTGAAAAACCCACAGCTAACAACATATTTCACAGTGAAAGATTGAATGCTATTTCCCTAAACTGGAAACAAGACAAGAATATCTACTCTTTTTTAAAAAAAGATTTTATTTATTTATTTGTCAGAGGGAGAGAGTGCACAAGTTGGGGGAATGGCAGGCAGAGGGAGAAGCAGAATCCCCACTGAGCAAGAAGTCCGATGCAGGACTTGGTCCCAGGATCCTGGGATCATGACCTGAGCAAAGGAAGATGCTTAACAACTGAGCCACCCAGGCATCCCAAGGATATCTACTCTTGCCACTTCTATTCAACATGACATTGGAGAACCTAGCCATTACAATAAGGCAAGAAAAAGAAAATACAAGAATATGTATTAGAAAGAAGAAAGTAAACTTTTTATTTGTATATGCATGATCATGAACATCAAAAATATTTAGAAATCTACATACAAAATAATCCACTAGAAAAAATATGTGAATTTAACACGTCATGGGCTCTAAGACCAATATATACAAATCAACTATATCTCTATATACTAGCAATGAACAGTTGAAAATGAAATAAAATATACAACTCCATTTACAATATCATTCCAAAACATAAAATTCACAGGGACATATTTCAGAAAATATGTGTAAGTCTTATACAGTGGAAACTACAAAATATTGCTGAATGAAGTTTTAAAAGACAAACTGTTTTTATGGGCCAGAAAAAAAAATTACAGTCTATGTCATGTAATAGACACACTGTCATCTTCAGTGACCTGAAAAAACAATGTACCTAAAGAATTGTGAATCTGGTGAAAGAGATATCCAGGCAGAATGCCAAATATGTAAACTGACTTGCCATAGTATAATAAACTTAAAACAGGGGATGAGATGAAGAAGAAAATGTTCAGCTTGTGAGCAAAATTTAAAGAGAACATGGAAGGCACAGGACTTGCTTGTAAAGAATTTCCAAAGTAAAATAAGGTCTGGCGTCAAAAATCAAGTGTGTGGTTGTAACAAGTTTTGTGAAACTTACTTTAAATCATTAAAGTGGATTTAAAGTGGAGCCCAAAAAACCATCCTGGTTAGCTAAAAAGAGCTGGTTCTGCACACACGGACATGCTAGTCAATATAGGGAGGTCTGTTCTAAAAAGAATGATGAGTAAGTCCTTCCTCTAACAGGGTAAACATTAGTCTGATACATAGAAAGCTTAAGAAAAATTTAAGAGTGCTGTACTATTTGGATGATTTGGGACAGACACTTCAAAATGAACATTCTTATCTGGGCCCACGACTTTTCACAGGTGGAAAGCAGACAGAGAAAGCTGTTGAGCGCCAACACCACCATTTCTTATGGAAAAGGAAAGCTATCTCAAAGGACAGACCCAGGAGCTCAGAGAGTAGACCCAAAGGCCTAAAAGAGCAACGAACTACAGAACCATTCTAAGGAAACAGAACGAGGCCCCATTTAAAAAATATCCCCTGCCTTCAGGGTAGGTGGCCTGGCAACTTGAGTTCAGGGGCAATTCAGAATTGCCATGAACCACTGAGGGCAATATGATTTCCATTCATCCCATTTCAAATTGAAGTGTGGATTATGGTTATTCTGTCCCTGTCTCTCCATTGAACTACGAGGAGCCACACCGACGGGCAGATCACAAGAAGCTTCATTTGCATTTAGAACTTATTTAGATGACAGGACCTTGAACTCTGGGCCTGCTGTTATTAGTGTGATGAAACTTCTGGGAACCTAGGATGGAGATGTGCATATTTTACATGTGGAGTGTGAACAATTTGTGAAGGATGACAATCTAGATGGAGAAAGGCTGTGCCAAGCATCCTGGCCTTCCTAGCCATCCCAGTGAATCATAAACATTAATAAAACAATAACTGTTTTAAGTCACTAATTTTGGGGATGGTTTGCTATGGAAAAATGATATGTTTTTGCAGGTCTTGTAATGTTAAAAGGTTAAACCATTTAAATGATCTGAGTTGGGATTTGCCTAGAGCCAACAGAAATTACAGCCCAGTTCATACCTATTGTCCTGGTATAATTATTAATAGCATCCTCTTTCAACGGTTTGGCCAATAGACTCAGTGGTCATCCCACTTACAATATACTGCATAGCAATGAGTTAAGGCTTTCCAGCTAGCTGCAAGTTAACATATTTAATCATATAAATGTATTTCAGATGAAATGTAAAATCCAAAACAGTGCTGTTGTAAAGCCCAGCTGTTTTGTGAGGCCTGAAAACAGTCCACTGGCAGGCTGCGGAACATATGGGGTTGAAGGACCAATGAGCTACCAATGGCTGCCAAAGTAAGAACACTTTCTCCACGTCTGGAATGTATTTGGATTTCTACAGTATGAATTAGACAAAGGACATAATTGAGAAAAGATGTTAATGTGTTTTGCCTTTTCTCTCATTCTTTCCCATGCTAATAATTAAAGTGTGTATCATTAAGAAGTCTGACGACGGGACGCCTGGGTGGCTCAGTTGGTTGGACGACTGCCTTCGGCTCAGGGCGTGATCCTGGAGTCCCGGGATCGAGTCCCACATCAGGCTCCCAGCTCCATGGGGAGTCTGCTTCGCTCTCTGACCTTCTCCTCGCTCATGCTCTCTCTCACTGTCTCTCTCAAATAAATAAATAAAATCTTAAAAAAAAAAAAAAGAAGTCTGACGACAATGAAGAGTCAATTACGAAGATTTATGAACACTTTATCTTGTTATCTTTGAATTAAATCAGGAAGTTATAAAATTCTTTCAGTCCCAATGTCCCTGCCAAACTTACTGTCTTTTAAAAATTTCACGATAATTAAGCCTTGAATAATGAGGGCATTCTTGGAAATCTTACTGACCAAAAAAATTAGTATCTACAAAAAGCAATTTAACAAGATTACCCAGTTTTGATAATGGCTCCATCCACCAAATAGCCTGGCACAGAAGTGATACTAATTCATTGGATTAAAAACTTCTCAAGTACACATTTAAGAGATCCTTGTTGGAAAACGGAGTAGAGTACACATTTAAGAGCTCTTAGTTGGAGTACACATTTAAGGGATCTTTGTTGGAAAATAAATGAAAGACTTGAAATTAAGCAAGGACTTAAAAAAAAGTTAGACTTCTTTTAGCAACAATTATCACATACAATATATGTGGTGTCACAAAAGATTTACAAGCATGAAAGAAGGAAAAAGAGTAGGGAAAAAATAGTAAAAGACAAAAATATATAGCAATAGAAGAGTTCCAAAAAGGAGATAAGGGGGGAATACATTGGTGAAGGTCATTACTTATGCATTAGCAATAGCTCAATTTTGGAATCTTGGAAACTTTTATTTGAAGTATTTATTTATTTAATGCTAATAGAAATCATTATCAACTCTCACCTTGCTCCTTTCCCACATTCCTACCTTTCTAATCCAGAGTTTGAGAATTAAAAAATATTTTCTTATGAATGAAAAAAAAGCGAAAGAAAGAAAGAAAGAAAAATGAAAAAAAGTAATTTATTTTTCATTCCTAAATACACCTTGGTGTGTGTTTAGGGTTGCCAGGTATTCTATATATAGGGACATGTCCTGAATTTAATGATTTTTATCCTGTGTCCTGTAATGACTTTGTCAGAACACCCTAAATATTCTGTATTCAGCTTTTTTCAATAAATTATAAAAATTTGGGTGCCTGGGTGGCTCAGTTGCTTAACCAACTGCCTTCTGCTCAGCTCATGATCCTGGAGTCCCAGGATTGAGTCCTACAACAGTCTTGGGGCTCAGAAGTGTATCTGCTTTTCCCTCTGACCCTCCCCCATCTCATGCTCTCTCTGTGTCTCTCATTCTCTCTCTCAAATGAAAAATAAAATTAAAAAAATAAAATAAAATAACAAAATTTTGGTAGTCAGGAAAAAATTTTTTTTAATATTTTAAGGTCTTCTTTATCATCAAAAAAGCAATATTACCTATCAGAAAATTTGAGAGGACTGAAAAGTAAAATTAAAAACAAAGAATACAAAAAATCTCTACCCACTATTAGCACCTTGATACATATTCTTCTAGGTCCTTTTCCCTATGTTTATGCATGCAGAATACTATCTCTCTAAATGTGCAACAATATCATAGACTGTTTTATAACCTTTTTCACAGGACAATATATTTAAAAAGTTTTCATGTCACTAGATGAACATTTTAAAAGCTTGCAAACTGTATTAAAACTCTGCCCTCCTATAGAGGATGAACAAATTAATCTCTCAACCTAGGGACATCTAAGCATAAATCTTCCTGAACTTACAATAGAATTACATCCCAATAAGACCATCATAAACTGAAAACACCTTAGGTTAAAAATGCATTTAATACACCTCACCTAATGAACACCATATCTTAGTCTAGCCTCCCTTAAATGTGCTCAGAACACTTATATTGGGCTACACTTGGGCACAATCATCGACAAAAAGCCCATTTTATAATAACACGCTGGTATCTCATGTAATTTCTTGACTAGTATATTGAAAAACAGGATGGTTGTCTGGATACAGAATGGTTGTAAGTGTAGTGGCTGTTTAACCTCCTGACCACATGGCTGACCAGTAACTTGTTGCCCTTAACCAGCATCACGAGTGAAATCATACCACATACCACAGCCTGAAAAAAAGATCAAAATTCAAAATCTGAAGTATGGTTTCTACTGAATGCATATTGTTTTGGCACCTTTGTCAGGTCCAAAAATCAGAAGTCAAACCATCATAAGTCAGGAAACGTCTGTGTATCTATTTTGTTGCAACATCAAGTAAAAGTATCTTTCCATATATATGTGTAGATGTATATGAAATATACACATAAATATATAATATGCAAATGTTAGATATATAAAAATAAATACATATATTTTCATATACAAAATGTCAAGCAGCATTCACCTGTATTTCTCTTTTAACACTTCTGGATGTTTTTTATGTTTATTGACCATTTTTATTTCTTCATTTGTAAATTATCAGCACCCTTATGCCCTTAGGCAATTTTATACTTCATATTTGACTTTCCTTACTGTCTTGAAAATGTTCTCTGAATATTAAGAATATTATTAATGTTTATCTGCCATAATGTTATGAATATTCCCCACTTCAGCGTTTACTTTAAAATTTTATTTATAAGATACAGATGATCATCTTCTTCATTGCCATTTACTCATTTTCAAATGATAATATCAGGTTCTGAGGGGCACCAGGGTGGCTCAATGGGTTAAGCCTCTGCCTTCGGCTCAGGTCATGATCCCAGGGTCCTGGGATTGAACCCCGCATCCGGCTCAAATAAATAAATAAAATCTTTTTAAAAAAAAAATCAGGTTCTGTAAAAAATATATAACTTTGGCTGTTTTGCTGGCTCATATCATCAATACAATTAAGGAAACTAACTGCTTGGGTGGTGGTTAAGCATCTGACTCTTGGTTTCAGCTAAGATCATGATCTTACAATCATGGGACTGAGTCCTGTGTCAGGCTCTGTGCTCAGTGCGGAGTATACCTCAGACTCTCTCTCCCTTCGATTCTCTCTCTCTCCCTCCCTCTCTCTCTCTCTCTCTCTGTCAAATAAATAAATAAATAAATAAATAAAAGAAAACTAACTGCCAACATTTAGCCAAGAGTCTGAGGCATAAAATTTTAAATATTGCATAAAATCAACACTTTAAATGTCAGCAAGCATATGAGCTAGCATGAATGTTAAAAAGTGGTAGAAATAAAAATGATTAAAACTTGACTGTGATTCAGTAAGTCTGGAGCAAGGCCCAGGATTTGGTATTTTTAACACATGCCCCTGGTGATTCTGAAGTGATTGGTTCATGGAACATATATTGAGAACAAGTAATTTCAAATTTATATTATTAAGTTAAAATAAAAGTATTCTACTTCCCAAAAGGTTCCTGTATCAGATAAATATCTTGTCTATTTTAGTTTATATAATGGGTACTCCTAAAATACACCACAAATTTCAAGGACTTCTGGATAGTTTCAGTGCATATAAAGCCAAACTGAAGAAAGACCCCATCTTGTTCCCAAAGCATTGGTGTAGTATTTCAAAAAACAAAGAAATTCTAGATATGATCCATTATCACCTAATTTAGAGAAGGTGAGATAAAAATAGACAACGAAGAAAAAGCACATGACACTCTAAGCTGAAAGCCTGGAAACTAAGTAATCTTCTCTCCTTTATGAAATGATTAGTGCTCATTCCAGTGCAGGATCACTTGTCTGCAATGACAAGAAATTCCATACTGTGAAAGGAAAAAGACAGAAAAGAAGGGTGTGAGAGGAGGGGGAGGGCAAACGTGGGAGAGGAGGGGGAGGGCACGCAATGACATTCTAGCTGGGACTCCATGGTAAGCAGAATAATGACTTCACCCATCCTTTTAACTTGTAAATATGTTACCTTACGTGGCAAAAGAGACTGCAGATGTGATTAAGGGTGAGTCCTTGAGAGGGAAACGTCTTTCCTGGCTGTACTCAAAGAAAGAGTTGTGACGACAGAAGTAGAGCCAGAAAGATACTACACTGCTGGCTTGAAAATGGAAAAAAGAGCGCCATGAGCTAAGGAACAGAGGAGGCAGTCTCTAGAAGCTGGAAAAGACAGGCTGTGAAACACAACCCTGTGGACACCTTTCATGATTTTAGCCGTTTGAGACTTGTGTCAGACTTGTGACCTTTAGAACTATAATGTAATATATTTGTGTTGTTTAAAGCCACTGAGTTTGTCATAATTTTTTATGGTAGCAATAGAAAACTCACACGGGCCACATTTTAGTGCCAACACTAGTCTCTGACATATGGCAGCTACATGTGACAGAAAGTCTATCAGGTTTTTCTTTTCTTCAGTTTCTCTCCATCATAGCCAGTTCATGCCAAATATAAAGGGTATTTTCTGGAACATAAGAGTGAACTTTCTAAATGGTAGGAGGCTTCAACTTTGTGAGTTCAAGTTCCAGCAAGGATTCTAGATCTAAAAACACTGTATACATGAACTAAAGGTCAGACTAAACATAAAACCAAAATCAGATATCTGAGACCTGGAACATTGATTTAATAAATGAAGAATAACTATGCAAAAACAACTGTCCATGCCTTCTTGAGGACTAACCAAATGTTATGGCCCAAATTGTGTCCTCACCAAAGTCATATGTTGAGGTCCTAACTCCCAAAACCTCAGAATATGACTGTATTTGCAAACAGTCTTTAAAGAGGCAATTAAGTTAAATGAGGTCATAAGGACAGGTCCTAATCCAATGTAACTAGTGTTCTTTTAAGAAAAAATTACAAACAGGGGCGCCTGGGTGGCTCAGTGGGTTAAACCGCTGCCTTCAGCTCAGGTCATGATCTCAGGGTCCTGGGATCGAGTCCCGCGTCGGGCTCCCTGCTTGGCGGGGAGCCTGCTTCCTCCTCTTCTCTCTTTCTCTCTGCCTGCCTCTCTGCCTACTTGTGATCTCTGTCTGTCAAATAAATGAATAAAATCTTAAAAAAAAATTAAAAAAAAATTACAAACAGAGGAAAGACCATATGAAGATACTGAAGGAAAACCAGAGGAAGAAAAGCCAAGGAGAGAGACCTTAGAAAAAATTAATCCCTTTGACACCCTGATCTTGGATATCTACCTTCTTGAACCTCACAGTCTCCCAGTTACCACAGCCCTACGAAACTAAGATACCACGTAATACATGAAGCACATGAAGCAGTCTTTAAGACTGCTAGGTTTTAATAAAACCCAAAGCAGCATGTAGCAAACATAAGGAACACCTACTAACATTTTTAATCAAATAGCAAACTTTCATATTTGTCACTTATAAAAGAAAAACAGACAAATAATAAATATAATAACTATGAAAAGATTTTGCAACAATGATTTTAAAAGAAACTGAATATGGTATACTCTTAAAAGATAACTGAAGAAAATTTACTTCAGGTAACAGAAGTAAATTGTATACAGCTACAGTTTCACAAGTAACAAAGAAAATGTGAACTGTGAAATAACAGATGAAAAGATGGAAACACAAGGGGCGCCTGGGTGGCTCAGTGGGTTAAGCCTTTGCCTTCGGCTCAGGTCATGATCCCAGGGTCCTGGGATAGAGCCCCACATGGAGCCCCGCATCGGGCTCTCTGCTCAGCAGGGAGCCTGCTTCCTCCTCTCTCTGCCTCTCTGCCTCTCTGCCTACTTGTGATCTCTGCCTGTCAAATAAATAAATAAAATCTTAAAAAAAAAAAAAAGACGGAAACACAAATATCCTACCTAATAAATGCTTTGCTTTATTAACCTAAAGAATAAGAGTATTTTTTAGCCAACCACTTTTATGGCTTGGTTTCATTGTCTTTGGCTTTTTTTTTTTTTTTTAAAGATTTTATTTATTTATTTGACAGAGATCACAAGTAGGCAGAGAGGCAGGCAGAGAGAGAGGAGGAAGCAGGCCCCCTGCTGAGCAGAGAGCCAGATGTGGGGCTGGATCCCAGGACCCTGGGATCATGACCTGAGATGAAGGCAGAGGCTTTAACCCACTGAGCCACCCAGGCACCCCCCCTCCCTTTCTTTTTTCTTTTTTAAAGATTTTATTTTTAAGTAATCTCTACACTCAATGTGGGACTTGAACTTAAAACCCCAAGATCAAGAGCCACATGCACTACTGACTGAGCCAGCCAGGGGCCCAATCACTGTCTTTGTTCTTTAAACCTCCTTTAGGAATCTTTAGGTGAGAGCTGCAGAGATTAAAGTCAGGCAAGTGTGATCTTATAGCAAGTGAAGAATGCCCTATCAATTGGCTCCTAATTTCTCCTCTATAGGTATTTATGATAAAAGAGGAAAGTGTTTCTTACTTACAAAAAAGAGATCTAGAGTATTCTGCATAAGAAAATAAGCAATGTTATCAATTTGTTTTTATATTTTTACTATGAGGTAAATTAAAGAGAGATTCACAAAAGAGATGAGATTAAAAGGTTTTACCACAGGAGGAAAAAAAAAATTTTTTTTTTTAAACCACAGGAATGTTTTTACTGAGAGCAGTTTTCCACATATGAAAATGGAACATAAAGCAGCAAATAAAAACTCCATTACATTTTACACTTAGTCATATTTTTTTGAATTAAATTTTCTTTGTCTTTTAGTAAAGCAGCAGTACAAAATAAGAAGAATAAAGTGTCAGAATGAATTGAAGAAGGATATTAAGTGTTAACAACTCATCTCTAAATATTTTTCTATTCTCCCTTATGTATTAACTAAGAATTATAAACATAAAAATTTAGGTTAGACTGCCTATAAGTTACCATGTTCTAACATACTTTGAAATCCAATAGCTCACAAGAGAAAAAAAAAGTCATGTGTTGGAGCATTACTATCTATTTTAGGCAATAGAAAATTTAATTTAGAATCTAAATGGCTTCTATTCTTCCTGATATGTAAGTGCTTTATTGTTAATAGAATACAGTTGATATGTGTGTCCCAAAAGCAATCACCTTACTAAGGGCTCTAATTTGGCCACAGTTTTTACTTGATTTTCTTGGGTTTCATCAATAAACATGTTACCTATAAATAATGATAACTGATCTTTCCAGTCAAGTATGCCATTTGTTTTTCTTGTTCTATTGCAAAGGCTAGAACTTTCTGAACAAAGAGAATAGTGATAACAAATGTCTTGATAACTTTTTAAAACAATGCCTCTAGGGGTGCCTGGGTGGTACAATCTGTTAAACATCAGACTCTAGGTTTTGGCTCAGGTCATGGTCTGTTTCATGGGATTGAGCCCCATTTCAGGCTCAATCAGCAAGCAGGTACTCAGCAAGCAGTCTGTTTAGAGATTCTCTCTCCTTCTCACTCTGCCCCTCCCTCCACTCCTGAATGCACACTCTTTCTCTCTCAATACCTAAATCTTTAAGAAAGAAAAAAAAAAGAATCACTATTAATTGTGATGTTGCTGATGGTTTGAATAGTTTTTGACATTAAAAGTATTCTGCAAGATTCAGTTTGCCAGTATTTTATGAAGGATTTTGCTTCCACATCTATATGCATAAACGCTAACATTTAATGAATGCTTACAAAATGTCAATCACAATCACAAACACTCTAAGAGCGCTAACTCATGGCAACTTTGTAAGGTAGGTACTCGTTTTACGTAAGGAAACTGAGGCACAGAAGAGTTAAGTAACTTTTTCAAGATTACACATCTATAAAGTGGTAAAGGTAGGAACATGGGTAAATGTGAGACAAATTAGCAGTTTCTTATTATGTGTGTGTTTTTTTTTTAGCAGGTTTGAATATCAAAGTTATGTTCTTTTCATAAAATGAAACGTGCAGGTGTGGATTTTCACATGCCCTGGAACACGTTATATTCTTTAAAAGTTTGAAGGATCAAATTCATAATCTTTTATGACTTAAAAACTGCATTCTATTTAACATTAAAATTTAGACCTATTTTTCTGTTTGTGTGCTTGTCTCTTATATTTCAGTCTAATGCTTGCATAAATCTGGTAATCTGGTTCACAAGCATTTAGCCATTTTGGATAGAGCCTGACCATTTTACCTCACAGCCTGGGAGCCCCAAGAGACACTAACCATGTGATCTGGGGGGAGGGGCTTTGGTTCAAATGTAATCACCAAAGCCCCTCACCCCAGATCAAATGTAATCAGTCAAACTGGTACTTGATTTCATATGGGTAATCAATCAATTAATCATGCCTAGATAATGGAGCCCCAATAAAAACTCTGAACAGTGAGGGTACATATCAACCTCACACATTAACCCCACACGGTAACTTGCCCCTAAGTCCACAGAGAGGAAAACAGAAGCTTCATACTTGGAACCCTCTCAGACTTTCCCCTAAGCATCTCTTCCTTTGGGTGATTTTTTTTTTTTTAATTTTATTTTTTATTTTTTTTTAAATATTTTTTTTTATTTATTTGACACAGAAAGAGAGATCACAAGTAGGCAGAGAGGCAAGCAGAGATAGAGGGGGAAAGCAGGCTCCCCACTGAGCAGAGAGCCCCATGTGGGGCTGGATCCCAGGACCCTGGGACCATGACCCCAGCCGAAAGCAGAAGCTCAACCCACTGAGCCACCCAGGTGCCCCCCTTTGGGTGATTTTAATGTGTATCCTGTCCCTCTAATGTACCATAACTGTGATTATAATAGCTTTCATTGAGATCTATGATTCCTTTTTTTTTTTCATTTATTTATTTTCAGCATAACAGTATCATTATTTTTTCACCACACCCAGTGCTCCATGCAATCCGTGCCCTCTCTAATACCCACCACCTGGCACCCCGACCTCCCACCCCCCCGCCACTTCAAACCCCTCAGATTGTTTTTCAGAGTCCATAGTCTCTCGTGATTCACCTCCCCTTCCAATTTACCCCAACACCATTCTCTCTAACTCCCCATGTCCTCCATGCTTTTTCTTATGCTCCACAAATACGTAAAACCATATGATAATTGACTCTCTCTGCTTGACTTATTTCACTCAGCATAATCTCTTCCAGTCCCGTCCATGTTGCTACAAATGTTGGGTCTATGATTCCTTTTAGTGAATTATCAAGCCTGAGAGTCAACTTTGGGGAATCTCCCCCCAAACCTGTAGTTGGTGTCAGAAGTAAAGACAGATGTGGGGACTTTGTAGTCTGGCCAACTCCACATACAACTAAGTTATCTTTTTAAAAGGAACAAATAATTTACTCTTTTTAAAATAGGGACTCTAGCTGGTCATATATTAACATACAATTTCACCATTACTAAATATGATTTATAGAAAAATGGGAGTTATAAGCAGATAACAGCAATACAGAGACAACAATATATTGTAACTGGCAGAGAAATGGCTTGTTGACTGTTCTTAATGGTTTGCTAAATGTCCTTATCTCAGCATTTAATGTATTTTGAAACTAGTTACATATGTATCTCCTTTTCTGGCTTCAGAACATCTTGCTGTCAAGATCTTAAATTATTAACTCCATTATTATCTAGGTTTTGCTTAGGCCTTAACAGACAGTAGGTGCTCAATATTTGTCTAAGTCAAGTAAATCTATATAACAGAATTTGAAGAGTTTTGGAAAGGTCTCTCAGGCTAAAAAGATATTCTTAGTGACCCATCAAAGAGTTAAAATTCCACTATTCATTTTCCCCTAATATCTCCTACAGTCCACCAGCAATAAGTAAAAATGTCTAGAAATAACACACAGCATTTGAATAACAGATTCATTTAAATTATCAGATTATGTTCTAATTTAGTAACTTGAAAATTTTTCAAATGTAGTAAGTACCAGTCATGCTTAATGAGAGAAGAGCAAAAGAAAGCAAGATCTACAGCAAGGTAAAGCAAGAAATTTGATGAAGGATCAGTGGACATGGATTCAGTAGGCTGAGGGGGCAGGAGGCTGGGCAGAAATGGAGTAAAATAAAAAGAACTGGATGCCAAAAAAGGAAAGGGATATTAGGAATACTAGGAGATAATGTGAAAAAACTCAAGACAACTGACCAATCTGAGAATTTTAAGACCTCTTTCCATGAAATAAAGTATTTCATATAACTAATACAATCTATCAGTGCAAGAGTCCTGGTGTTATGGCTTAATCTTTAGTGTATAACTTCATGTCCACATTACACTAACAACATCTCAATAAAAGACCCAAGTTTAGGGGTGCCTGGCTGGCTTAGTCAGTGGAGCAAGGGACTCTTTATTTCAAGGTCGTGGTTTCAAACCCACACTGGGTGTGGAGATTACTTTAAAAAAATAATAAAAATCTTTAAAAAAACAAAACAAAAACCCAAATTTAGAAGTGAATTCTTACACTTTTACATGCCTTTCTCATCACTCCTTACTCCTCTTCGTCTTGCCCTGGAATTCCTAAGATGTTCTACAGATAATTTGTAATTTTAAGATTTTATTTATTTATTTATTTATTTGAGAGAGCAAGAGAGAGTGTGAGAGAGAACACAAGTGGGGAGAGTGGCAGAAGGAGAGGGAGAAGCAGACTCTCCACTAGTAGGGAGCCCAATGTCAGGTTCGATCCTGGGACTCCAGGATCATAACTGGAGGTGAAGGCAGACACTTAAGTGGCTGAGCTACTCAGGTGTCTCCAGATTTTGTAGTTTTAAACTTGATGTGCTGTCACTGTTATTTACCACAGAAGAATATTTTTTTAAAATAAATGAAGAAATAAAAAGAAAATCCAAAGTTCTATGTATATATATAATTTTAGGATGATTGTTCTAAAAAGTCAGCTTCGATAATTTTTAAGTCATTTCTATTAGTATCGAAAAGGAAAATATCAGATAAGCAGTGTGCTTTTATAAAATGTTTCCTTTATGAAGGTAAATAAGTACTCACATATATAGGAAATTAAATATTATAACTTTCTCTATTAATGAATATCAAAAATGTTCAAGTTAATATTATACTATTAATGGGTCGACTGCTTTAAAGGGGAACACAGAAAATGACTATAAAATCTGTACATATTCTACCTTTAATTTCTAGGGTCTATCACCATTAACTGAACCCAAATATTAGCAATAAAGAATGAGCAAAAATATGTACTGATATACAACTTTAAGATTCTAAAATACTGATGCAGGAATGAGAAACCATAAATTCCAAATCATCAAGGGGCACATGGAGGGCTTAGTCAGTTAGGCATCCAACTCTCGATTTGGGCTCAGGTCATAATCCCAGGGTCCTGGGATTGAGTACTGCATCAGGCTCCCTGCTAAGCATGAAGTCTGTCTCCCTCTCTCTTTGCCCCTCCCCTGCTGCTCTCTATAAAATAAACAAACTTTAAAAATAAATAAAAAATAAAAATAAATTCCAAATCATTTACCACAGGTTTAAAACAGACTTTTAGAACAAGATTTCATACTGATTAAATTTAGTAAGTCCTTGGGGATTAATTCCTACATAGTACCAAAACAATAATTTTTAAAAAGAAACTACGATCTCCTAAAGTAAAACATACACTCTATAGAATAATGGTGTGGATGTTTTTCAAAGGATAAAACACTAAAGAAGCTGGTGAAAGACTGATCACACTATAGAGAAAGGGAAAAAAAAGGAAGAGAAAAAATAATTTTCTTATACTGTTTGGGGAATGAGTTTGAGGAGGGAGGAAGGAACCAGACAGAAAAGAATGAATGTCATGAAGTTCCTGGAAAACAATCTCTAAATACAAGAGCTGGTGCTATTTTTTTAAGGTGTCCAGCTGTCTTACAGACTTAAATTGTTTACCTCATTTTCTGTTCCCACATCCAGAGTAACAGGCAGACATTCTTGAGGATTCATCCCTCCGCAGGCTGTATACAGTGCCAGCTTGCCCACAGGGATGCCCATCCCATTACAACCAAGGTCTCCCAAGCCAAGAATACGCTCTCCATCAGTCACCACGATGGCCTAGAAGGGAAAGAAAAAGCATCCATTAAAAGATGTTTACAAATCCAGGAGCACATTCCCTTGCCTCTGCTTCTGAAATTAACACTTATGTAATGAAATATTAAGCTGTCAAAAAACATAGATTGAATATACATCTAAGAGATTTCATATGATCTTAACTGTCGAAGAGTGGAGAGAAGAAATAAAGTTGATATATATTTTTAAGTCTTTTTAAAAAAAAAATACATATATATGATTACTTTAGTCAGTGAAGAAAGAAGAGATGGTATGCACATAAAGATTCAAATAACATCGTGGCAAGCAGGAAGAGTACAAGGAAATAGGACCTCAAAGTGGGAACTAAAGAGAAACCAGTCCCATCCACCTTGAGCATAATTCTGGGAGCGCCCTAACTAAAAAATACATGATTGCTAAGTAATTCCCAAGTGCTCTGATGTTTAGTTTACGCATCTTGGCCCCATCCTCCTATTTTCACAACAAAGTTGATCCATCCTCTTTAACTCCTGTAACCACTAGATATTGTCTACCATTTTTGAAATTTATGAAGTACAGTCTGCTACTGCTCTTACCTGATAATCTTCCACTAGGCTTAAATGAATTTTGTTTAGGTTCTTTCCAATCACCCTGAATATCTATGAGCCATTCATTTTAATCATGGGGAGATTTTATTTCTATTTTATTTGATATCTGAGTTAACTGATATCTGAATTAATGCATTTAATTAACGCATTTAACATTCTTGTTCTGTGATTCATGGACATTATATGAATTTAAGCCAAACCAATCTTGTGAAACACAATTTATTAGATTTTCCCAAAACTCCTACACTCATCTTTTCCATAAAACCTTGGGAAAATGTCAGTCATTTGACCTTAAATAAACAGATGAATTAAATCTTCTTTTCCTTATTTGTAAAATAGGAATAATAAAGGTACTTTTCAGAAGAGCAGCATGAAAATAGGAACCGACTCTATTTTATTCACTACTGTGCACCAACACCATGCACAGCATTTGAACATAGTAAACAATGAATAAACTTAGTTAGTTGTATAAATCTGTTGTTCAATAAATGAGGAATATGATATACAAAGTACATAATACCTGGTACATTACAAATTCTCAACAAATTGTAGCTATCAAGATTACCATCAAGAGCATTATGCAGAGTCATGGTATTTTATTTTATTTTTTTTAAAGATTTTTATTTATTTATTTGACAGAGAGAGATCACAAGTAGGCAGAGAGGCAAGCAGAGAGAGAGAGGAGGAAGTAGGCTCCCTGCCGAACAGAGAGCCCGATGTGGGACTTGATCCCAGGACCCTGAGATCATGACCTGAGCCGAAGGCAGCGGCTTAACCCACTGAGCCACCCAGGTGCCCCGAGTCATGGTATTTTAGAAGGGAAATTTAGAGTATATTCAGTCCATCCCTCTTATTTTATAGATTAGGAAACTGAAGATTAGAGAACTGAAATTGTCTAAGGCGACCTGGTTAATACCAAGGAATGGGAAACTGTATACACAAACTCCTCATACAATGTTTTTCCACTATGCCACAGCGCAGAACATATTTTAAAATATACTTTTGAGATCTTTTAATTTTCTTTTTTTTTTTTTCCAATTTATTTATTTTCAGAAAAACAGTATTCATTATTTTTTCACCACACCCAGTGCTCCATGCAAGCCGTGCCCTCTATAATACCCACCACCTGGTACCCCAACCTCCCACCCCCCCACCACTTCAAACCCGAGATCTTTTAATTTTCTGCTCACCTATATTATGCAGCTCTTAAAGAACTACCTTAAAAATAAATACATTTGAGAAGTGGGCAAAAATTATTTTTGCATATCCCATAAATCTGGCCTATATCAAATTTTCCACGTCTAATTGCAAAGGATCAATAGGTTATGCTGTTTTGAAGAAGGCAACTTGATACCACTGGTGTAGTTGGCTCTGATTTAAGATAAGAAAGATAAACAAATACTACAGAAAATTGTAACCTTGCTTTTTAAACTAAAACTATTTTTTTTTTAAGATTTTATTTATTTGACAGACATGGATCACAAGTAGGTATAGAGGCAGGCAGAGAGAGAGAGGGAGAAGCAGGCTCCCCATCAAGCAGAGAGCCTGATGTGGGGCTCAATCCCAGGACCCTAGGATCATGACCTGAGCCGAAGTCAGAGGCTTTAACCCACTGAGCCACCCAGGTGGCCCCTAAAACTAATTTTTCAAAGTCTAGCTACTCCAAATACATTTTTGACATTTATTTATCACATTGTCACAGAGATACTTTTATCTATTACTGATACTATATACTTTTATGTATGTGTCCTTTAAATAGGTAAAGTCTAGTTGGTCTACAAATATTTTTAAAATATTTTAAAAGATATTTTATAAGGATAGCAACATTGTCATATAATATTAGGTATGATCTGAGTAGTAATTTATGTAATGTTTTCCAGGTTCATTAAAGATATTTAGACCCAGGGAGTTGCTACTAAAATATTTTAAAAGATATTTTATAAGGAGAGCAACACTGTCATATCATATTAGGTATGATCTGAGTAGTAATTCATGTAATGTTTTCCAGGTTCATTAAAGATATTTAGACACAGGGAGTTGCTACTTGTGATTTTCATCCATTTCAACATTTTTGAAAAAGGGTTGCAAATAACAATATTTTCACTTATTTTTGATAACACAACTAAGTTAAAATAATCTATGTCTTTTATATAAAGTCAAGGAAAAATGTTATTTTTCTTCTTTTCTTCATAAATTTTATTCCTTAAGTTTTCCTCTCATCCTAAGCTATTAATTTTTTTTTAAAGATTTTATTTATTTATTTGACAGAGAGAGAGAGAGAGAGAGAGATCACAAGCGGGCAGAGAGGCAGGCAGAAAAAGAGGAGGAAGCAGGCTCCCTGCTGGGCTCGATCCCAGGATCTGAGATCATGACCCGAGCTGAAGGCAGCGGCTTTAACCCACTGAGCCACCCAGGTGCCCCTAAGCTATTAATTTTATTACATAAATATGCCATGGACATTTAGATAGGTGTTAGTTGAGTAAGTTTTTCTAAAGATTTGCTCATTTATTTGAAAGAGAGAGCATGAGGAGGGGAGGGGCAGAAAGAGAGGAGAAAGAGAATCCCAAGCAGGCTCCATGACCACCAAGGAGCCCGACATGGGGCTCCATCTCAGGATCACCTGAGCAGAAATTGAGTTGGACACTCAACCAACTAGCCACCCAGGTGCCCCTAAGTAATTTTTAAACTCTGTTTTGAGGCGTTTGGTATTTGATCTGCTTATGCCTTGTTACAAATGCACATTAATTCACAAACATTTCAACACTAAAGTGTAGATTTTAATAGTGAAGGAATCTTCTGAAAAATAATGTGTCATCTACACAGTTTATCATTAAATTGACATTCCTCTGGCTTTTGTTTTTACCTACTTCATATCCCACTTAAGGAAAATCAAGCATTTGCATATCTTCTACACAATAATGAAGTTACAACAGGAGGATTATCTCAGTAAGACAATCATAATTCTCTCAATGATATCTGCATTTCAGAAATTCCATCTTCCTCCTACTGCATCAATTATTACCTGGGCATTAGCTCACTAGTAATCTGCATGAGTAGGCAAGGGTTCTCCTGAATGTACACAGACACCCTCACCATGTGTCCTGTCTTCATGCCTTCTTTTCCTTCCCCAGGGCCTTTCTGATGTGGCCTACACTTGGATGCACAACTCTTGCCTCTTCTCTGACTGGTGAGCCTTCCCAAGTATTACCTCCATAAAGTCATTCCCATCTGAAAATAGGACATTCTATTACTTCAAGTCTAAATCCCTCTTTATGAACTTCAAGACCTTTTATTATAATTTGGTCACCTCTTACTTAAGCCATCTTAATGCCACTACATTTCCATAGTTACACTTGTTAGTCAGACCAGCCAATTAATTCACTTACTGCACAAACACACACCATTCTCTTCCTGAACTAGGACTTACATTCATCTGTGCCCTTCTTCGGATAGTATCTTCTTCCCATTCTAATTACAATGACTAAATTTAAGTTCCCATTTTGAAATAAAAATTTAGCCATTTTAGCCTTCTCTGAATGAATACAGCATTTATAATTTATACCAGTTTAATTATATATCGTCTAATAGATTGCCTTTGTTTCATGTGTACTTTCAACTACAGTAGAGACCACATCTTATTCTTCAGTATTCTATTACAATAAACAGCTGCCATTAAGTGCCTATTATGTGTCAGATACTATGCTAGGCTTTTAAAATAATAAGTATAGTTAGAATCAGGAATAACAGTGAGAGACCAACATTAAGAGTTGAAAGAATAAAGGTAGGCTACTAATGAAGACAAATATTCAGATATGAGCTAGCAGGAAGAGCACAAAACAAGGTGACTGTGTATTGCCTAGCTGTTATGATGATGTGGTTATTAAATAGTCCCGATACCAACTCATTCTTAAAAATCCTCTCTAGATTCCAGTCAAAATGTAAGCGTCTTCTCAGACATTTTATACTACACAGAATTAACTCACTTTGGGGGAGTTTCTGAGGACAGGACCCAAGGCTAATGCAGTCTACCTGGGAGAAAAGCTGAGGAAGCAACTTTGGTAAGAAAGAAATCTGGGAAGATTAGAAATCCTGAAAAACATCTGGCTTTACAAGTTAGCCTGCTTACAGAGCAGAGTCCATCAGTACTGGCTACGACTGCTCAAAAGAATGGGAGCGATGCTTTGGGAGTCACAGCTAAAGTGCCTCTGTACCCCTAAAGGCATCAGCTTGTTCAACCTTACTCCTAAAACACAGCGATGTAGGAAACCAAGGCGGAAGAAAAATTATTAAATTTCCTTACTACCTACAGCCCATTGAAAGGTCCTTGAAATAGGCAGAGTGACATTCCTCTAGGGACTCAATAGCCTAGATGTTAATACTTTGCTGAGGGCAAAAGGCAATCCTAGCCTGACACCTGTCCTCCAGCCGCGCCATCGGGATCCTGTAAGTGTAATTTAACATATAAAAATTCCTCTGGAAACTTCCTTTATCTCTAAATCCCCCCAAGACATATGCTGGTAATCATCCTCCAAGCATGTGACCCACTGATATACATCTGAAGGGTCTCATGACTAAGGTTTTATTAGACGGTAATAAAATGTCCTTTTTCCAACAATAGCTATCCCCCTCAAGGTCCAGGAAACCTTGCTTCCAAAATTCCTTAGACGCTTACACTCTCCCTGACCACCCCGCTCCAACTTGAAAGTATCCAGTGGGCCACATGACTGTGGTACAGCTCTTTTTGCCCATGGGTCCTGTCCCCATGCTTTAATAAAATCATCTTTTTGCACCAAAGACGTGTGAAGAATTCTGTCTTGGCTGTCGTCTTCGAACCCTAACAGCTTGCCTACTTCAACAGCACAAAGTTGCTCAAAGTTGTTTGGCACCTAACAGAAAATTAATTAAAAAAAAAAAAAGAGCCAGGAAAGGGACAAGTACATCTCACCTTCCTTTGACAAGGGCATAGAGACCAGGTCTAAGAGCAAGGGCTCTGTGGCCTGTGTTCAGTTTCCACCACCACCAGACACTATAGTATAGCCCATCCCTCCTTCCTTTCCTCACTGAATTATGATAATTACAAGAGTCAATCCAGGTAGGGTCTCATACAGAAAGCTACTAAATGTTGGATACTATTCTTGTTTTATTTTCATTAGGTCATTCGGAGAGGGAAGTCAGATGAACAACTGAAAGCCATAATGATAAAGGAAGTGAATGAATGTGTTTTGTTTTTTTGTTTTTTTTTTGTCTGTGTTCCTCTTAGCAGATGATTAAAGCCAACAAATGTGAAAAGGGACTTTGCTTCAAGAAATTTACAGGCAACTTCAATATTTATCACCAATGGGCCAAGAAATGCTAAGAAATCAGATAGAAATAATAGGGAACCTTAGTCTTTAATCGGTACCAAAATAAAATTAACCCAGTATGCAAAAATTGAAGAGATGATAAATTAGGTGACATTCAGTAGAAAAGACAGTGAATGCTGATGTGAAGAACAAAGGCAAAAAGGCAATGCATATAAAATTAAAGGTCTGTATAACCTGCAGCTCATTGACAAATACCTGAGGCAGGCAGAGTATGACATTTCTCCAGGGACTCCCAATCCTAATGTTAATGCCTTAGTAGAGGAAAACACCACCTTAGCCCGAGGATAGCCAGGGCTCCAATATCCTGCGAGTCTTCTTTAGCAATATGAAAATCCTTTAAGAAACTTCCCTTGTCTTTACCACCCCCAACTCCATAGTATATCATCAACTGCTCCTCAGAAACCCGCAGCAGTCCTTTGCGCTGGTCCTGTTCCTGTGCCTTAATAAAACCACCTTTTCACACTGGGAATGTCTCAAGAATTCTTTCTTGGCTGTCGGCTCCAAACCCCAACATTTCCACGTCAAATGCTATCTAATATCATGAAAATTATTAATATGTTATGGAATAGGTAAAAGAACAAATTTGCCACAGTGGAAAAATTAGATGACTCACCTTGATGACGTCTTCTGGCCATGCATTAAGAACTGAAGCAATATGCCCTCGATCATGGATACTAATGAAGAGACCTCTGACAGAAAAAAGAGTTTTAATATACTTCAGACTTGCCAAAATATCATGAACTTTAAAAATTTTTTTCCAAATCAGTTTAATACACCTCCATTTTTATCAAACTAGTGAAAATTACTCCCTTAAACAAATAAAAGCTAGGGATCTTATAAATAAGGGAGAAATTACTTTAAACAATATATTGACATCTATAACAAATTCATTCTTACATTACATATTCTTAAACATTTTGTAATTAAAGTAGTATTCACTCTTTTATTTACAGAGAATTTAAGTAGCATCATGAATTCCACTCATAGATTCACTTAGTTATTAAATAATATATGTAAAAGCACCTAAAAAACATGAAGCATGTATAAACAGGCTCATATACTCCATTTACTGGGTATTCACAATGTGAAGAGGAGAGCCTGTATTAGAAATGGCTTTAAGTGACAACAGTCCTTTTGTGTGAAACATACTTGATTTTTTTTAAGTTCAAACATCCAAGTTATAATTCTTTAATTTGCAGTCTTAGTTGTTCTCTGCAACTGTCATTTAGACTCAACTGAAGTCTTTAATACTGCTCCTCTCCCGTCCCCCATTCCCTAGGAAAAGTCTAACAATGAACTAAAAATTAAACTGAGAAATAAATGTAATGTCTTTTTTTTTTTTTAAAGATTTTATTTATTTATTTGACAGAGAGAAATCACAAGTAGGCAGAGAGGCAGGCAGAGAGAGAGGGGGGGAAGCAGGCTCCCTGCTGAGCAGAGAGCCCGATGCGGGACTCGATCCCAGGACTCTGAGATCATGACCTGAGCCGAAGGCAGCAGCTTAACCCACTGAGCCACCCAGGCGCCCCTAAATGTAATGTCTTAATCTCATTTAAAACTTTTACTTTACTATTTACTATTGCTAAATGTAACTCAAATACAGAGAACCACACACAACCAATGTACAGCTTAGTGAATTTTTAGAAGGCGACCACCCTTGTATGTAACACCCATTTAAGCAGACACTCTTGTCAGTATTCCAGAAGCCCTCCACGTGTTTCCCCCAATCAAAACCACTTCCTCTTAAGAGTAACAGCTGTCCTGACTTTTATGGCATCATTTGATTTATAGTTCTAGCATCCAAATGATAAGCCATCCCTAGACACTACAATTTGTCTTCTAAAGCTTCCCAAAATCTGGATTTTGCTGATTACATTCCTATGGTATAGATTAACAGATTAATCTTTCTTCCCTACTTCTTGAGAAATTAGTAATTGAATCTAAAAGCTTAATCAGATTCATATCCATTTTTTAAGAAGATACCTCATGGTGTGGTGTTATCAGAAGATGTATAGTACTGTCACTAGCTAGACCCCAAGACCTGATCTTTATTGTCCACCTGCTTGTGCTCACCAACCTTTGTCCCACATTATTCCTAAAGCTCCTCTTTCCACCTTCTCTCTTAGGCATATGAAAAGCAAAACCATCTCTTGAGCCATAGCAACTGGCCTGGCAAAACTGGCCCAGACCAGCCAGATCAGCCTTGAACTTAACCCCTGACTTGCATCTGCACAGATGGACCATGCAGTGAGTTCTAAAATGATCAACAACTATCTTTATCTGGTTATCATACTAAAATCTCTACCGAAGGAGGGGCACCAGCCGAGCCTCATTTACACAATGTACAATGTGTGTATAGGCCTGTTTCCTTAATGGCACATACACCACCTTCTGCCTGCCTCTACTTACAAAGACAAAGCTTCCCTATTTAAATACTCACCCCACCCCAAAATAAAAGGCACCCATTCACCCTTGCTTGGATAGTCATGGATTTGGAAGCTATTCCAGGTGATCTCCTTATCTGCCACAGATTTGTGTGTCAACTCAACAGGGTGCTGTTTCTGATTCAACAAGGAGGGAACTCACATTGGTTCAGTCACAGTATCTTGTAGTCCTTTATGTGATTTTAACACTGTCAATGCTTAATATCTAAATTCCTTAATTCATTAGGGGTTACAAAATGGAATATTTTAATTCTGTCAATTATTCCTAATTTATTTGCTGAAATTCTTATTTAAAGAGAAATTTCACCATACCTATTGTTTGATTACCCAATGATAAAGCTGATACAAATGCTGGACTCTTTTCTCTTTACTTGTCAGTTTTTGAAATAAAGAGCTCACTTGCCAGGCACCTGGGTGGCTCAGTTGGGTTAAGCATCTAACTCTTAACTTCGGCTCAAGTCATGACCTCAAGGTGGTGAGACTGGGCCCCAAATGGGGCTCCACACTCAGCAGGGAGTCTGCTTGAAATTCTCTCTCTCTCCATCTTCCTCTGCCCCCCCCCTTCTCAAATGTTCTCTTTCTCTCTCTCTAAAATAAATAAAGCTCAAAAAAAAAAAAAGAGCTCACTTGCTAGAATCCTTCAAGAGTCTCCACTAAAGTGTGTGTGTGTGTGTGTGTGTGTGTGTGTCTAAATGCATGCGTGGGTTGTGTATGTGTTATGTGTGTCTATGTTTTGGATCAATATGAACTCATGGATTTAAACATATCTGATATGTTTTAATCCACTGCAGTTATTTTCTTTATTGATACTTAAATTGTCTCATACTTAACCAGTGGAAGACTCTACATGTTGGCCTCAGAGTCCTTTTGACATGACTATAATTAGTTGGTTTGCCCAATTCAGCTCTTGAACTCATGACTCTGAGATTAAGACCTGAGCTGAGATCAAGAGTCAGACGCTTAACCGACTGAGACAAGGGGCACTGGATGATGATAGTTTTTGACAGCTTCCTCGTTCTCTGTTATGACAAGATGTTCCTTGTTGGCTTGAAAATGTCTGCCTCAGGACTGAAATGAGCCATTTCTCTAGGAAGTCCTGGTTTCTTTTAGTAGAAAATGGTATTTCAAGACCACAATATAGGTAAAAGACACCCCACCTGCTTCCATTTGGTGAAAGTACTGTTATAGAAAAATTACAAAATAACGTTAAGATTCACGTCCTAAGAAGGGGGGTAGGGTTATGGATATTGGGGAGGGTATGTGCTTTTGGGTAAATTGGAAGGGGAGGTGAACCATGAGAGACTATGGACTCTGA
Source organism: Neogale vison (assembly GCF_020171115.1). NCBI lineage: Eukaryota > Metazoa > Chordata > Mammalia > Carnivora > Mustelidae > Neogale > Neogale vison. The sequence goes on along the minus strand of NC_058091.1, from coordinate 46,136,153 downwards.
AAAACAATCTGAGGGGTTTGAAGTGGCGGAGGGGTGGGAGGTTGGGGTACCAGGTAGTGGGTATTATAGAGGGCACGGCTTGCATGGAGCACTGGGTGTGGTGAAAAAATAATGAATACTGTTTTTCTGAAAATAAATAAATAGGAAAAAAAAAAAAAGATTCACGTCCTATCTATGGCCAGAATTCTCAAATTCATTCTCTTCTTTTTTTAAGTTTTGTTATTTAAATAATTTCTACACCCAACATCGGCTTGAATTCATGACATCCAGAGCTGGACACGCTTCCGACTAAGCCAGTCATGTACCCCCAAGTTGGCATTCTTCTTTTGTGAAGTTTACCACTATGACTTCCTAGCAACTTCAACTTAGCAGTCTCTGAGAAGCCATTTCACACTTCCTCATTTCTCCTCACCTACATATATCTCCCTCTCACACTCAGTTGATCATTAAATCTCAATTTCAAACAGGAATAGACTCAATAGGGTGAAAACTGCTTCCTCTTTCTAATATAAACTCTATTAACCCATCTGCATCTTTTTAAATAGACTTCATTCTTTAGAGCAGCTTTAGGTTCACAGTAAAATTGAGCAGAAGGTTCAGAGATTTCTCATAAACTTCCTGCCCCCACCATGTCTAGCCTTCCCCATTATCAACATTCCTCATACCACAGCAGACACAGACACATCATTACCAGCCAGAGCACAGGTTTACATTATGGGTCACTCTTTTTTTTTTTTTTTTTTAAGATTTTATTTATTTATTTGACAGAGATCACAGGTAGGCAGAGAAGCAGGCAGAGAGAGAGAGAGGAGAAAGCAGGCTCTCTGCTGAGCACGGAGCTCTATCCCAGGACCCTGGGATCACGACCCGAGCCGAAGGCAGAGGCCTTAAACCACTGAGCCACCCAGGCACCCAACGTTACGGTTCACTCTTGGTGCTGTACATTCCTGGGGTCTGGACAAATTCATAGTGCTATGTATCCACAACTGTAGTATCACTCAGAACAGATTCACTGCTCGGAACGTCCTCCCTGCTCTACCTATTTACCCTTCCCTCTCAAGCCCCTAGCAACCACTCATCTTTGGACTGTTTCCACACCCTTCCCTTATCTAAAATGTCACAGAGTTGAAATCATGCAGTTTATGGTCTTTTCAGATGGGCTTCTTTCACACAGTAATAAGCATTTAAGTTTCCTCCATGTCTTTTTATGGCTTCAGAGCTCATTTCTTTTTAGCACTGAGTAATATTCCATTGTCTGGATGTACTACACTGTGTTTACCCATTCACCTGCTGAAGTATATCATGGTTGCTCACAAGTTTTGGCAATTATGACAAAGCTGTTGAAAACATTTGTGTGCAGGTTTTTATGTGGCCATAAGTTTTCAATTCCTTTGGGTAAATACCAGGAATGGAATTACTGGATCATGTGATAAGAGTAGGTTTAGTTTGGGGACGCCTGGGTGGCTCAGTTGGTTAAGTGGCTGCCTTCGGCTCAGGTCGTGATCCCAGCGTCCTGGGATCGAGTCCCACATCAGGCTCCTTGCTTGGCGGGGAGCCTGCTTCTCCCTCTGCCTCTGCCCGCCGCTCTGTCTGCCTGTGCTTGCTCTTGCTTCTCTCTCTATGACAAATAAATAAATTAAAAAAAAAAAAAAGAGTAGGTTTAGTTTGGGGTGCCTGGGTAGCTCAGTCGGTTAGGTGTCTGCCTTCAGCTCAGGTCACAGTCCCAGAGTCCTGGGATCAAGCCCCGCATCATGCTCCTTGCTTAATGGAGAGCCTGCTTCTCCCTCTCCCTCTGCCCGCTGCTCCCCCTGCTTGTGCTCCCTCTGTCAAATGAATAAATAAAAAATCTTTAAAAAAAAAAAAAAGAGTAGGTTTAGTTTTGTAAGAATTCACAAACTCTTCCAAAGTGGCTGTATCATTTTGCATTCTCACCAGCAATGAATGAGAGTTCTTATTGTTCCACATCCTGACCAACACCTGGTGGTGTCAGGGTTTTGCATTTTGGTCATTCTAATAATTGTGTAGTGGTATCTTGGTACTGTTTTAGTTTGTATTTCCCTGATGTGCAATGTGGAACATCTTTTCATGTGCTTATTTGCCATCAATATAGATCTTCTTTGGTGAGGTGACTATGAAGATCTTTAAGCCCATTTTTAAATTGGTTAGTTTTCTTATTGTTGATTTTTAAGTTATTTGTATATTTTAGATAATAGTCCTTTATCAGATACATCTTTTGCAAATACTTTTTCCCAGTATGTGGCTTGTCTTTTAATTCTCATTTAACAGTGCCTTTTCTTTTTAGATAAGTTCAATACCCAGTATGGGGTTTGAACTCATGCACCAAGGCCAAGAGTCACATGCTCTACCAAATAAGCCAGCCAGGCAACCCTGATAGTATCCTTCATAATGCAGAAATTTTAAGTTTTAATGAATTCCAGCTTATCCATTCTTTCTTTCAATGGATCATGCCTGTGGTGTTGTATCTAAAAAGTCATCACCATATTCAAGGCCATCTAGATTTTCTCCTATGCTATCTTCTGTTATTTTCTAGGACTTTTATAGTTTTACATTTCACATTTAGGTTTGTAATCTTTTTTTCTGGGAGACAACATGACTGTGAGCAGAGGATGGAGGGCAGTAGGGAGAGGAAGAGAGAGAATTATTAAGCAGGCTCCACATTCACCATAGAGCCTGAAGCAGGGCTCGAGCTCATGACCCTGACATTCTGAGCTGAGCTGAAATCAAGAGTCAGACATTTAACCGTCTATGTCACCCGGGCCCCTCTGTTTCTGATCCACTTTCAATTGATCTTTGTGAGAGATATAAAGTCTGCCTAGATTCATCTTTTTGTATGTGTATATCTAGTTGTTCCAGCCCATTTATTGAAAAAAATACCTTTTCTCCATTGTGTTGCCTCTGCATTTCTGCTTTCCCTCATGTTATATTGGAAGAAATACATTTCTTCTTTCTATTATCAAGGCCACTGTCTTACATGTGCTCTAGACTGTATTCCAGGTCAGCTTTTCAAAGGTTTCACTCCTACAATTACCCATCTCTATGCTATAACATCACTTTCTCTACTGGATTATTCTTATTGGCATAACAACCTGCCCTGATATTATCTATCTTTTGTAAAAATTGGATTTTGTCTGCTACTCTTCTCTCTTCATAACAAAACCCCTAAAGATACTTTTTTCCCATATTGTCTCTATTTTCTTACCTCCTATTCTTTCTTCAATCTCTTAATAAGGCTTTTCTCCCTCACTGTTCCACAGAAACAACTCTTACCAAAGTCACTGAAGACTCACCTCTGATAAAGACAAAGGTCAACTTTCGACTCTCATCTTTTTTGACTTCTCAACTGTGTTTGACAGGACTTTAAATATCAGGCTCATAATGACAACTCTCAAACTTCTCTCTTCAACCTAGACCACCTCTTTGAGTTCCAAACTGCAAATTTAGCCAACTGGTTAACTTCTCTCATCATTCAGGCCCCATTCTGATAACAGCAATTCAAGTACCTTCACCCTAACATTTTGATCATCTTCACAGTATTTCCAAGTATTTGAAATGATCTAACCCTAACCCTAACTACCCCCTGCCCAGTACACATACGTATACAATGCAACAAGTTCCTTAAGCAAATAGTCTATTTTGCTCACCTTTAGAACCCCAATGCCTGTAACTGTGCTGGGTTTGAGTCCAACAATACATGCTGACTTTAGTACTTAAAAATAAGGCTTCTAAAATTAAATTTTTTTAAAAAGTACAGAAAACATGAAATAAACCCAGACTTACATTGACTTAAGTAACTAAAAATTATATTATGATAGTATGTGTTAACAGGAAGATTATTGATGACTTTCTGACTCAACAAAAATATTAATTTACCAAGTTGGCACTAAATTATATCCTTTCCTGGGTTTTTTTTTTTAAACATGAATTTATTTTGTTTCTCCGAGATGATAATAAGCTCTATAAAGTAACATTTTTTTTTTTGGATCCCTGTCATATCCCTGCAACCAACAAGAACTCAATAAATTATTCTAAAGTTAAAGTGAAATATATTTGGACTTTTTAAAGAAGGCAATTTTGTTGAATTATCTAATATGTTCTTGGCAATATACCATTAAATAATATTTCTTGGGAACTTGTTAGTTAGCCAAGAGTTTTCAAGCACCATTAGTCTCAAGAAATAGTATTTTTTTTTAAATGAGGAGGACAATGAATGATATTAAAACTTATATCAATTAAATGTAAGAGACATTTGATCACCTGTAATCTTACACTGAGCAGAGGTTCACTTGTGATTAATGTGCTTAACTTTTTTTTTTTTTTTTAAAGAGAGGGAGAGAGAGAGAAAGAGATGGTGGGAGAGGAGCCGAGACAGAGAAGAGAGTCGTAAGCAGGCTCCATGCCCAGCGGCTCAGTCTCACAACCCTGAGATCAGGACCTGAGAGAGTCAAGAGTCAGACACCGACTGAGCCACCCAGGCACCACTGATGTGCTTACTCTTACAGAGAGCTCAATAAATGAAGGATCTGTAATGTCCCACTGAAGTCAAGCATTTTGAGAGAATAATCTGCAAAACGTCATGGAATGTCTCCTTGATTAGAAACCTAATGAGATACCCAAAAGTCAGCAGGACATGACTTATACTTGCTGGTATAGAGATAAATATGAAACATGATTCCTCAATATACACAGAGTTACAGTTATAAAATGAAAACTTCAGACCAGAAGATTATTTATCAATGACATTTTTAAATGAATGGAATGTCAATAAACATTTTTTCTCCATTCATGTTCTTGTTGGTCAATTTGTTTAGAATACTTAATTTTTATTTTAAGTATATTAAACATGCCAATTAAAAATACTTAAGCTTCTATATCTATTTCATGTCAGGACTAAGATAATTTTAAAATACAAATCATTTTCTCATGAACATACTTCAAACTTTTCTCATAACCTCTAACATTGTATACATTGCACTCTCAAAACAGATTTGTGAGATATTACTTCTTCATGTTGTCTCAGATAACATCCCTAATTAAGTTTATTTCATATCAAAATAGAATTAAATTTCATGCAACCTTCTATTATACCTAGACTTGTATTTTCTTCTGGAAATTAGTTCATGACCCTGCTCCTGACCCAATGAAGGAGGTAACCACTCTACAATTTTCTGTAAGAATCCTCTCTTCCATACAGAAGCTCATTTTACAATCTTTTGATCTTTTGAAATAAGAAAATTAGACCCCGTATTTTTCACAAAATATGAGTATGCACTAGTGAGTCTTAGGAGTCAGCCCAAAGTTGAATTTTATCAGCAGATCTGAGCTGTTAGGAAAAGAAGTGCTTAAACAAACAAAGAAACAAACAAAAACCCAAGTTAAGGTAATATGTAGGTTTAATCAGGAGCTACCTTGGGTAAAGATACAGAGTTAAGAGGCATATGCCTAAGAGTTGAAAGGAATAGAATAGATTGCCAAAGGAGAAAGAAGGGAAGGCCAAGGGGAAATCATTACAAACTAGTACCCATATAAAGAACAGGACGACTAAGAAGAGTCCTGAAAGAAGAAAGGAAGGAAGGAAGGAAGGAAGGAAGAAAAGGTAAGGAGGGAGGTGGAGGGAGGGAAGACAGAATAGATGAGAGAAAGAAAACGATCTAACTGGACAACCAGTGTTTCTAAAGTCAAGGGAAGTCAAGGAAGGAAGGACAGTGTTAAGAAGGCATGGATCAATATTATCTTCCCACAGTAAATGCTTAGAAGAATTCTAGGGGGGGAGAGAGAGAGAGAGAGAGAGAGAGTGTGTGTGTGTGTGTGTGTGTGTGTGTGTGTTTTGAGAGAGAGAAAGAGAACACATGCAAGCAGGGGGAAGGGGCAAAGGGGGAGAGACAGAATCTTAAGCAGGCTTCATGCTCAGTGCAGAGCCTGACACAGGGCTCAATCTCACTACCCTGAGATCATGACCTGAGCTGAAATTAAAAGTCGAATACACAGACAATTGAGTTGCCCAGGTGTCCCAATTTCTTCTAAGTATATTAAGAATTGTTTTTTCCTGAACTATTTGAGGGTCAAGTAGCCAACATGATGTCTCATCACTACGAATTTAGCTCATTTCCTACAAACAAAACATTCTCCTACATAATTAGAATCAGAAAATTAATACAGATACATTACTAGCCTCTGATTCTGACACCATTCACATTACACCATTTGTCTCCATGATGTCCTGCATAAGAAAAGTCCAGCTCCAAATCCCTTCTTGTGCTTAGTTGTCTTGTTTACTCGGTCCTCTTCTATGTGGAATATTTCCTCAGTCTTTCCATGAATTCCATGACCTTAATACTTTAAAACTTACAAGTCAGTGGTTTGTAGAATGTCACTCTCATTTGGGTTTGTGAGCTATTTCCCCATGACTAGATTCAGACCATACATCCACTGCAGGAACCTCACAGAGGTGATACTGGCTTCCTCTCACTGACCTTCTTGGCAGCGCTGCTCCCGGCTTGTCCCATTATTGGTGAAATTCACTCTGATCACTTGTTTAAGGTCGTGTCTTCCTGGCTTTTTCACTGCAAAGTTACTCTTTTTTCCCTTTGGAATTAACAAGCATTTTATGATATGATGCTTCAAAACTCTCTGTTCCTTGGTCCCACTTTCAGTTTATCCATATATTTATTTGTATCAATGTGGCCTCCTGTTTCTTTCTTTCTTTCTTTATGAGAGCAGGACTTACTGTATTTTTTTAAATTTTTATTTATTCTTTAAAATTTCTTATTTTATTCAATCCGTTTTAATCCATAGCAAATATTTATTTGAGGCTCAAAATGTCCCAGATGTGGCCAGCAGCAACCCCTTCAAGTGGGCTGCTGTGTCCTTTTGACACGTCCCCCCCGCTTTGAGCACTTGCTTCCTTACCAGTACAAGATGTCCTAAGCTCCCCTTTAATTATCCTGGTACAGCCCTAAATCAGCCATTTCTCTACGGAGCTCTGTTTCCTTTTGATGCAAATGGTACTTAGATTTGAGTGTCAGGTGTGCTCATTGTTACTGGGGTATGGCTGCTCCCAGGGCAACTCAATGGACAGAAAAAACAATACATGTATACACATACAAACTTAATATGTGTATGTGTTTATATACATACATACACACACACATACATTTCTGTAGCTACCCATCCTACCTATCTATACACTGAAAACCGTATGTTCATACTAATACCCTCAATTCCAATTCAACACCAGAAGGTTCGTTCTAGTGTTCCTCCTTCAGGTTTCACACTTACAACAAGTTTCTCCTGTAGTGAGAAACCCAGGTCCCATTATGCTTCATGTATTGACTTACTGTCCTCTTGGATGAAACCAGTCTTGTCCCCTCCCTGTGCAATCGCCCTGCTCACTTCACTAAGAATCCCATCTCTGAAGTAGGCAGCCTTCCTCTCCATCCTCTGGGGCTCTGACACCCAGCACCCGGACCATCCTCCTACAGGAACCCTCCATCACTTTGCATGGCTCTCACACACTAAGTCAAACTGCCCTTCTGTGTGGGTGTTCTTAACCCTGCCCAAGCTCCAACACTCCAGGCTGGGTCCCCACACTTTGCATCACAGTCTGAGGCACCATGAAGCAGAGGGAGCAGGCGGCCAGACTGCTGCTGTCACCTCGGAGGAACATGAGAAAATGGCAATGAATGTGTAGAAAGAAGCTATAATTATCCTCAGCTGCTGGAAGAATACCAACCTCTAGCACATCTTTATAGATTAAGGATTTTTATCTTAGAAATACTTCCAAATTAAAAAAAAAATTTTTAAGAAAAGAGAAGTATTTCCTGTCCTCAGCTCATCATACTTGTGGAAATTATTTTCCTAATTTTTTTTATCTTTCACTTTTGTCTGTTGTTGCTTCCTATTTATATACAATGAAACAAGTGATTTTTCTTTTAGATTTCTTACATCTCTTTGAAGCATACAAAGTCCTGACTTCATCAGGAAGTATATACTCTATATATACTATATACTCTGTGGTATGAGGATCTAATATCCCACCTCGTACTTTTCCAATTATCACACTTCTGCTATAACTACACTTTGACCTCTTTAATGTCTTTTGACACCTGCTTTTGTTTTTTTCCTCTTCAACTTATCAGTCAATTCTGACGGAATTTTCTTCTTTATTCAGCTAAATTTTAAGCATTCTGCCAACTATTCTTAACTACCTTGCCTTCCTCTCTTTCCATGACACACTTTCTGAAAACCTCCAAATCTAAATCAATCTATTTGCCTTCTCTTTTCTTCAGGCCCTATAGGAAAATGATGCTTGAAAAGGCCATTTGGGGCACCTGGGTGGCTCAGTTGGTTGAGCAGATGTCTGCCTTCAGCTCCAGTCATGATCCTGGGTCCTGCGATCGAGTCCTTCATTGGGCTCGCTGCTCTGCCGGGAATCTGCTTCTCCACCTACTTCTGCCTCTGCCTCTCTGTCTCTCATGAATAAATAAATAAAATCTTAAAAAGAAAAAGAAAGTAGGAAAGGAAGAAAGAAAAGAAGGAAAGAAGAAAGGGAGGGAGGGAGAGAGGGAGAAAGAAAAGGCCATTCACTCAGCTGTGTTCAAGTCATTAAAACCTCAGGGTCTCCCATCCATACAGATAAAAGGGACATGGTATGTATATACAATGGAGTATTATTCAGCCACAAAAAGAGTGAAATCTTGTCATTTCATTGGACATGGATGGAGCTAGAGAGTAAAATGCTAAGTGAAATAAGTCAGAGAAAGATAAATACCATATGATTTCATTCATATGTGGAATTTAAGAAGCCAAACAAATGAGTCAAGGTAAAAACAAGAGAGACAAACCAAGAGACAGACTCTCAACTATAGAGAACAAACTGATGGTTACCAGAGGAGAGGTGGGTGGGGGGAAGGGTGGTGGGGATTAAGAGTATACTTATCAGGGTAAGCACTAAGTAATGTGTAGAATTGTTGAATCACTATATTGTGCATCTGAAACTAATATAACACTGTATGTTAACTATACTGGAATTTTAAGCTTTAAAAAAAAACAAAACAAAAACAAACAAACACCTCACAGTCTCTCCAGTGTCAGCTGGGTCCTCACAACTCAACATGACTTTCTTAAGCATCTTCTACTGGCTATTCTTAGATTACCCATTAAATCTACTTTGTGTTCCCCCATCCCCACCCCTCTACACTATCATCAGATCAGTATAAGTCTCTGAAGAAAGAGACTTCCAGCTCCTAACTATCCACCAATAAACTTCCTTCCATTACTCATTGGTGACTAGTGTGTCAATATTGCTGTCCTCTGGTCTAGTCTATCCTCATGCTGTCACCCTCTGGCCACCTAGTCCTCTTCATTAAATGCTGGCATTCTCCAGGTTCAAAAAAGTTCCCTTTTCAATCTACTGCACAGTGAAGGCCTAGGGACTTTGCTTTGCTCCCTGCCTTGGAGTAATTTTTGAAGTCCCCTTTGCCTCAGCTTCAGCTGAATGTCTGATCTCTCTCCCTTTTTGGTCCCATCCTTGCTTTTGGCATTTGATCAACTAATTCAGCCTGAGAACTATCTAGTTTCCAACTCTGGATGATCTTTTAGGGATTCATTTAGGCATCCCTCCAGTACCTCCAGTTCCTCTTCATTGCCAGGCTAGCTCCTACTTGCTTATCAGAGGCAGTTCAAGTGTTACCTCCTCTTGGAACTATTTCCTGACCCCCATTCAAGAGAAGTTGGACTCTGTCTGCAATCCATAGAACCTAGCTGTTTTTCTCTATTATAACATTTATCAGATTTGTCATACAGTTTTTCACTTTCTTATATGTCTATTCTACCAGATCATGAACTCTTTAAGTCAGGAATTCTGCTTTTCTTACAGAAAGAAAAGATGAAAATAGGGAGCTATTGGAAAGACTATAGGAAAGGAGAAAAGAAGGTCATTCAGATGTGATTGTGGCACCAGCTGGTCCAATGGTGGTGGGTAAAGTGCTAGAAACCAACCAACCAAAGAAAAACTGGAATGCAGAAGACTCAGGAGCTCTGAGGTCAATCCATGTAGTTTTGGAGGTCTTTTGAAAATGACAAGACCAAGAAACAGAAGAACTCAAAATTTAGGGGAGACGTCCTTGGGAAAGTATAGCAAGAAGCAGAGCCAATGCCCAGCTCAGGGACATGGAACACCCAGAGGCCAAGAGATCAGCAATGTGAGATCTGTGTTAATACAGGAGCAACAGATCTTAGCGACGGCAAAGGACTTGAGAAATAACAAGGGAACCAGAGCGACTAGGTCTGAGGAAGAATTATGAATTATAGGATCACCCTAGCTTTAAAAGAAAAATGAAAAACGTGGTTCAGGCTTCGGTCTGGATAACTCAGAAACAAAACTGTGATAAGACGGAGCCTATCAATGAAGAGGGACTCAGCAGAAGGTGTGGGGGACAATGGATGGTGACATTTTTGGGACTGAATACCAATTCTATTACAGAAGTAAAGAAACTTTTTAATTGAGGCCAGAAAAGAAAGGTAGATTTCCCATTTCCTCGAGTCCCCTGCTTCTAAAAGTAAGGTTTTCCATCGTCGCATAAGATCCTAATTTTAATAACATGAGTGATATATTTCGTGGTGTAACTATTTGATTTTGCTGTGCAATGATAATCTTGTGAATCTGTTTTGTTTATGGAGGACAACGTTTAAAGTTCTGTTTCTAGTCTTAATCCTCCTGAGAAGGTTAAGTCAGTGTGGTAGGCAGATTTCTAAGATGGGCCCCAAGACCTTCCAGCTGCTGGAGTTCGTATTCCCAGTACTACACACACGATGGATTTTGCTCTAATTAAGTTACATCAGAGAAGGAAATATGCCCTTTCACAGGTCAAAACTTGGCAGTTATTAAATCAAAGTCCTATATATTTTTAATCAAATCAACCTTAGTACAATTAGATTTAAGCAGATGATGGGTAATTTTTTAAAGAACCTTCAAAGAACAGCAAAGAGAATTTAATGTTTTAAAAGGAAACCATCAGGCACCTGGGTGGCTCAGTGGATTAAAGCCTCGGCCTTTGGCTCAGGTCATGATCCCAGGGTCCTGGGATGGAGCCCTCTTCAAGCTCTCTGCTCAGCAGGGAGTCTGCTTCCTCCTCTCTCTCTCTGCCTGCCCCTCTGACTACTTGTGATCTCTGTCTGTTAAAGAAATAAATAAAATCTCCAAAAAAAATTTAAAAAGAAAACCATCAAAAGATGAGTTTTTAAAGGATGCAGTAGAGGAGACATAATGGAAAAAGGTAACAATTCTTAAATATTATAGGATAATTACAAAAAGTATAAATGACTATTTCTTTTTTTTTTTTAAAGATTTTATTTATTTATTTGAGAGAGAGAGACAGTGAGAGAGAGCATGAGCGAGGAGAAGGTCAGAGAGCGAAGCAGACTCCCCCATGGAGCTGGGAGCCTGATGTGGGACTCGATCCCGGGACTCCAGGATCACGCCCTGAGTCGAAGGCAGTCATCCAACCAACTGAGCCACCCAGGCGTCCCTAAATGACTATTTCTTAAAACCTCAATCAAAAATAAAAACTTAGGGGCCCATGGCTGGCTCATTTGGTTAAGCATCCAACTCTTGGTTTCATCTCAGGCCCTGATCTCATGGCTCCTGAGATTGAGCCCTGTGTAGGGCTCTGTGCTTAGCAGGAGCTGGCTTAGCTGTTCTCTTCCTCTGCCCTTTCCTCTACTTGTGAGCACTCTTTCTCGCTCATATAAATAATTAGATTAAAAAAAAAAGAATAAAAACTTAGATAAAACACAAGCCATTCATGCTTGCATTTGTAGAAGCTCTTCAATATTGGAAAGCTTAGGAAGATTGTAGAAGTTTTAAAGATTTTCTGTGATACTGGAAGTTAAGGAAATAAAGTAGCTAACATAGCCAGGTTTTTCTCGTTCTGTCCTACTATTATTCCAAGATACTATATGACGAGCAGAAAAAGGCACAATAAATTTTACAATTTAACTCTGCTGGGCACAAAACCAGTCACCCTAACTACCTTGTGTTGAGTCCCTTATGTGATCCTTGTTTCTCCTAAACTCCCTTGTAGTAGAGACAGTGGTAACAAAGACACCAGAAATATCTGCTGGATGGACTAAAATTCTTTGAATATGACATTATAATGAAGAAAATTAAAAAATACCCAGAGCTAAGAAGAAGTTAAAATGAAGACAGAGAAAGATGGAGAAAAGACCATAGAATGGTAAATTCCTGTACACAAAAACAATTGCAAAGGCACCGATTACCTGCCAAGCATCCATCTTACTTACCCTGTCTGAACCAGCAATTATTCTATCAGAATAGAATAATTACCTAGTCTTGCATCTAGGCTGGTATCTCAAGTTCCTTCCCTAATCACAAAGAGTAGCAAAGAAGTTAAGGGGAAAACTCTTCTCACTTTTAAGGGAAAAAATATATATCCTATCAAACATTTTTTGGCAACATAAGGGGGAAAAAAAATCCTTCAAAAAAAAAAAAATCGTCCAGTTACTTGATGTCTATGGAATGAGAATCCTATCCAAGGCCAGTATAAACTGACTATTGCAGTGGGATCCAAGAACGGAAATAATAGAGACACTCGATGATGGCACTACAGTTATGCCACTGATTTCATGCAAGAAGTCAAAGCACAGAGGACAAATAGCAGCAATGAAAACAATGAAATCAACTGCTCCTACACATAAAACATTTTATTCAGACCATTAAGATCTGCCCCAGTATTTACATGAAATTTACCCACTCGAGCTCATGATCCCATGTCCAAAATCCTTAGGGAATCTCTACATTAATGTAACAACCTCTATTAATCATCTTGTTGCTATAAATGGACTAGAGTTTAATTCTTTCATTCTCATTTCTCTGATAAACAGCATTCTTGGATAGCAACAACTTCTTAGCTGAACTTTGCTTTGGGGTTCCTTTCAAATAGCTAATAAAGTAAATCCCACAGCCTTAACTCCGGGCCTTTATCCAGAAGCGTTTCCTTTTGCTAATCTTTACTTTCTTTGGAAGTATTCTTGCAGGCTATTTTATCTAAACCCAAAATTGGTGATCAAAGCATTTAACCAATTAGTCTCATTTCCTTTTCTAATATTAAAGAAAACTGAGAGACCCATTATATATATGCTGAGAATTTCAGGGATAGGTCTTTATTAACCTAAAAGAAAAATACTGTTGTGTACAGGCATTGTCCCTAGGTAGCCTCGTTTTTTTTTTTTTTTTTCCTTTTCAGAGAAAGAAAATTCATCAACAGAAAAATATAAGCCACATGGGCAGACTTGGTATACTGCCAAATATAGTTCAAGTAAATTCTTTTAATATGAGGCCACTTTTCCAAAGAATTTTCCAGGGGAGGTTGCCACTGCTGGGTCCTAAGAAACTGAAACAAGTCTTACTCCAAGAACCAAACACTGACCATCTTCCCTCAGATTTAGACCATCCTTTCACAAATTCAAATTTATACTATCACTGGAAATCTGTCACTGGTTTCCTTTAAGTCAAGTGTAAGTGAGAAATACGCTTTCAAAAAGACAAACCATAAGTGACTCTTAATCTCACAAAACAAACTGTGGGTTGCTGGGGGGAGGGGGGTTGGGAGAAGGGGGGTAGGGTTATGGACATTGGGGAGGGTATGTGCTTTTGGGTAAATTGGAAGGGGAGGTGAACCATGAGAGACTATGGACTCTGAAAAACAATCTGAGGGGTTTGAAGTGGCGGGGGGTGGGAGGTTGGGGTACCAGGTGGTGGGTATTATAGAGGGCACAGCTTGCATGGAGCACTGGGTGTGGTGAAAAAATAATGAATACTGTTTTTCTGAAAATAAATAAATTGGAAAAAAAATTAAAAAAAAAAAAAAAGCCGAAGCTGTATGATCACCACTCAATAAGACTTCCAGAAAATTAAACAGCATTAACTCAACCTAATAGAGTTCTCAGGTTACTTCCTTTGGGAGTTGGGCCTCAATTCCATTTCCATCTGTGTTAGGGACCCCTCCTCCAATGCCCTAGTACTGTATGTTCTCCCGTCACAGTGCTTGTCACAAATTGCTTGTTTAGGGCTCATCTCCTCCACGACACCATCTGCTTCATCAGGCAAACTGTCATGTGTGTTTTGTGCATGACTTCACTACAGTGACCTAACAGACTGTTCAGTAAATAGTAGCAGGTTAAAGTTGGCCACAGATGCTTTGACACTCCTACCATAGAAAAGTGGGATCTATGTGCCCTCCTTGATTTGCTTTGACCAACAGAATATGCCAAAAGTAACACTGTGCTAATTTCTAAGCAATTCTTGAGAAGCTAGCAACTGTCTCTCAAATAAATAAAATCTAGAATGAACGAAAGACAGACTAGCAACTCTGTTTCCAGTCTCCTTTGAACACTTGCTCTTAAAGCCCTAAGACTGACAGATGTGGCTAAGAAGTATTTGTATAAGGAGAACAAATACATGAATAGTTTCAAGGGAATCAATTTCCAGATATTTACCTTCTATTTCTCTGTTTCCTATAATTGATCTACTACAACCTGATGTGGTTCTCTAAAGACTAATCCCCTCATGCAGATTATCCAGTTTTTCTTTCCTTTTATACCAGACCTTCTATTTTATAAAAGAGAGACCTGAGTTACCTATCCTGGATTTTACCAAAATGCACTATCCCAAGGTAGAAGACTTTTGGGTTTCTACTAGAACTGGTGGTCCTCTTACAAGTAAAGTGTGGCACTAGAATGAGGTATTTTGGTTAGTAATTCAGACAAGGCATAGCGTGAATCAGTGGGAGCTGGCCTCAGTCTTGATGGAGACACCAACAAAGGGCAAAAGACTCACACGCTGAAAAAGCATTTTCTTCTCCTCATATATTTAGGGAGAAGCATAACCTTTTCAGTTACTCTCAATAGTTAGGATATGTCTACTAGAAAGAAAGAAATTTTCGAACAGCTGGAAGCAGTATATGGTTATTAATATTGATTGTTTTAAATATACACTGAATACGTCCCCAAATTACTAAATATTTCTGGATATGCTGGGTATCTTTTAATAAGATATTATATAATTTTATCAAATTTATCACCTACTTATTCCTATTAGTTAACCCTATTATTCTATTTTATAAAATAGATATTTTTGATGTCTTTGTCTTAAGGGTAAAATTATTATCTACCAAATCAACCCATTTTTAGCAATATGTATTCTTTCACTATGTATGGTTCCCATTACATCTGACAAAATTAATGAATTTATTATTTACATATATTTCTTACATAATTATATCTAAAAGCCCAAAACCAGATTTTAATACATGCATACATACACTCTTAACCAAGTAATATCATGCTTTCTTTCATACTCTTTACTTCATAAAAACTTATAAATTGAGGTGTATATTATTTCGCTGTATAATGAATGAATGAGATACCAGTATCTTGTTTTATAGTTTACTTTCTAAATGGATGTCAATTTAATTATCTGTACCATTTTAATCTTGACGAAAGGACTTTCATTATCAACCATCTATAAATTATTTCTCATTGTTCTTTATAATATTAAAAAAAGAAATATTAACACATGTTTTGAATTGGCAAGACTTAGGCTGAAAGATTTGATAAAAAGGACTATTCAGGCCAGTAAGGGTATACGGCAAGTACCTTACATGAATGAGCTAAATCTGCAACTTCCAGGTTGTGACAAAAGCACAAGATAGATATTTTCTATTTAAAAAGTCTGTACTGTAAAAGAAGTATTGAAATTAATGTTTCAATTTTCCCAACGCTTTCTGAATATATCAGGTTAAACAACAAGCTAACAAGTAAAGAGTAACAGACATTAGCAGCTATTTGGTAATATATAATATATATAATAAGTCTTGGTAAAGACTCTATGATACTTCTCAGAAATTAAAAAAACTGTGACTCTCAACAACTGGGTAACAAAGTATTTTGCAAATTAGGTGGTTTCTAATTTTTTGTTTTCAACTTGAAGGAGGAAGTAATTGGGTTGTCATTTGGTGAGTCATTCAAAATAAATGTTTATGATGTAGCTCTATATGATTTTTAGCACATAACTTGGAAAGAGTTCAAAAAATTAAGTAATATTACTGTAACAAAATTCTCTACAGTCCTGTCTATATATTTGCATGAATAAGGTTTTGCAGCACATACATGTGTAAGTATAAGAAATAGGAATAAAACTGATCTCAAGAATTATCTTCTGCCTATAGCTAACATGTCTAGATGTAAACAAATCAGGAGGGGGAAAAATCCCCATTTCATTAAATAACTTATTTCCAAAACAGTTATTGTTTATGTTAATAATCAAAATTTAATACACATATCTATTGTTAGATCACCTGTATGCCAGTAATAATCATAACAAATTTTAACACTCAAAACTTAATTGCAGAGAATAAAAACATTAATGTCACTTAATACATATAGTTTCATTGTACCGAAGTATAATAATCAATAAAAGCTTTCAAGCATTAAAATGTATTAGACTAGGATATTATCATCAATAGGAGTGGAATGAAAATATAAATCCAAGGAGATAAATGGATATTACAATATTTCTGTTAAAAAATCATTTGTTTTTATATATTTTAAATAGATAATAGAGGGCGCCTGGGTGGCTCAGTGGGTTAAGCCGCTGCCTTCGGCTCAGGTCATGATCTCAGGGTCCTAGGATCGAGGCCCACATCGGGCTCTCTGCTCAGCAGGGAGCCTGCTTCCTCCTCTCTCTCTGCCTGCCTCTCTGCCTGCTTGTGATCTCGCTCTGTCAAATAAATAAATAAAATCTTTAAAAAAAAAAATTTAAATAAATAAATAAATAGATAGATAGATAGATAATAGAATATGTAAGACTGTATTCCTTTGGATATATTTAAATGAAAAATAACATCTATATATATCATGAAAAATATATCAATAATTGAAATATGTTAGAAACTGCATTTTTTGCAAGTATTCAAAGTTATGATGTAAGTTTTTATTTTTTTATTTTTTTAAAGATTTTATTTATTTATTTGACAGAGAGAGATCACAAGTAGGCAGAGAGGCAGGCAGAGAGAGAGAGGAGGAAGCAGGCTCCCTGCTGAGCAGAGAGCCCGAATGTGGGACTCGATCCCAGGATCCTGAGATCATGACCTGAGCCGAAGGCAGCGGCTTAACCCACTGAGCCACCCAGGCGCCCATGATGTAAGTTTTTAGATGTCAAGTTAAGAAGGGCAAGGGGTAAAATTTTTCAAAATTCTCTCAAGGGGTTTGTAAGCGAAATAGTAGGATGATCACTGACACACAATAATCCAATGCTGTTGAATTTTCACTGATGTTGACAGAGATTCCCACCTTAGTTCCCTAAAAGTTCAGTGTTAAGTAACATTTATTCCTGAATATGACCAGCCACAGAATTGAGCAAAATTCTTAAATCAGTTGAGTGGCAAACCAAGAAAACGTACTTCGACAGGGATTAGCAATGATTTAGAATCCAAGAAATAAGAGTTTTTACTGTTTTTAAGATGAAACATACATTTTGAAAGTCATTTTTTACTATTTCTAGATTGTTCTTACTAAGGATTTGCCTTTCCCATACATTGTGAATAGCTGCAGAATTCTCCCATTTCTGTAGTTTATACACTGGCCCATTTATAGTATGACCTGAAGTATCAGGAAAAAAAACTAAGTTCCCATCAAGCATGCCTCTTCAGAAAAGGAAAGAAAATTCTTTGGCATTGGTGAAATTACCACAATTATTGTTATAGGAAATTTTAGATTTATACTAATATTTGGCAGTTTATTGGTAACCCAAAATAATTTAATCTCTTAAGCTCCCAAATACATAACAAATTACTTTAAAACAGAGAGGCAACAGGTTGATGAAGAAGTATTTGAAAGAAAATTGTAGGAAGCCTTTGGGATCTCAGCCATCGGGCTCTCTCTCAAGACCTTGCTAATTAACTATGTCAAACATCCATAGCTGGAAAAACAAAGGGACTGATGCTAGAACACATTAAAACAAAGGCTAGAATGATGGTTTTCATTTCTGGTGTTTTGTTTTTCATTTTAAACTAACAGAAAACAGAAACAACAAATTGATCAAGGTTTTCACTAAATTAATAAAGGTTTGAGGCAGTAACCAATACAAATTATAGATTCAGGAAAACCATGAACTCCTTGTACAATAGTACAGAAGACTGGCAAGCTGTAGTCTGTTTACTCTGAGCTGCAGGAAACCACCCACCCTGGAGGGGAGAGATGTGAAATCCTAATAAGATGCTTTTATAAAAAAATTTTTTTAATAGAGGACATAGGCTTTTCACTTAGTCTGGAAGGAAGTTGGGGGCTAATGACTGTCTAAAACCTGGGTTTGCAAGACATACTCATTAAAGAGAATATAATGAGGGGGAGGGGAGACAGGAAAAAGAAAATGGTCTAAAAAAACCTACTGTAATTGAGTGCAAAATATAGCCAAAGCCCAAGGGTGAAAAGGGAGTTAGTTCTCAAGTCTAATTAAAGGACATATACCATGGCATCTGGAAAGAGAAAAGAAGCATTTCTTCAATTTTGAGAGGAATTTATCAAATGGTCTTTATATAAAGGACATTGAAAATTATATTAGACATTGTTTCCATCAAAAGTATTGCTAAAAAGATATAGAAGACTCTTCTCCATTTGGAATTTCTTTTTCTTATGGATCCTAATAAAAACAGAATAAAATGTTAAGTTTAGAATGCCATTGGGGAGGGTATGTGCTTTTGGGTAAATTGGAAGGGGAGGTGAACCATGACAGACTATGGACTCTGAAAAACAATCTGAGGGGTTTGAAGTGGCGGGGGGGTGGGAGGTTGGGGTACCAGGTGGTGGGTATTATAGAGGGCACAGCTTGCATGGAGCACTGGGTGTGGTGAAAAAATAATGAATACTGTTTTTCTGAAAATAAATAAATTGGGAATAAAAAAGAAAAAAAAAGAATGCCTGAAAATCGGGTTGAATAAATCAAAAATATGCTTCATTGAAAATAGTTTGCTGTACTGTTAAAATATCAAACCAGGAGGTATATTCTTTACCCAGTAATTATTTATCTACTGATTGGGGGCATACGAGTAGAGGGAAGGCTTGATACAAATCCCAGGTGGCAGTTAGCAGATACTTGGACAAGGGAAATCCTTCATATAAAAAGTTTCTTTCAGGGGGAACACCTGGGTGGCTCTGTTGGTTAAGCCTCTACCTTTGGCTCAGGTCATGATCCCAGGGTCCTGAGATGGAGCCCCATGTTGGGCTTCCTGCTGAGCACCAAGCCTGCTTCTCCCTCTCCTCACCATTCATGTTCTCTGTCGCTATCTCTCTCTCTCTCTCTCTCTCAAATAAATAAATAAAATATTTTTTTAAAAAATTCTTTTAAATAGCTTAATACATAAATGAGACTTCCAGCAACTTATGCATCTGTTTTCCAACCACAAGGAATTCTTCCCACCATAGTCATTAGTGGTTTTTTCTGGGTAGGGAGCGAAAAAGATTATCCTCTGAGATTGTTTTGTATTTTTTATTTTTAGGGGAATGTATCTCATTCCAAATAAAAGAAGAAAGCTGTTCTATATAAATACTCCTTGGTATTGCTCATGTTAGTGAGTTACATACTTTAATATACACACAGTGTTCAAATTACTTCCTTACTTATGTTACTAATAAAATGAATTTTATAAGTACAACATTTCACATTATTTAGTGAACTTTGTGCTCTGTTTGCTACATGAGAAAAAAAGAAAAAGAAATCACATTGCCACATCCAAGACTTTAACAGTCACATTAGGAATTTCTTGAACAGCAAAATATTAAATTAGAAGCTAAATTTGGTAGAGAAATGATCTTTGCAAAAAGAAGTAAATGACATCACTGTCTTATGTACCTTACTGGAAAAATTAGCTCAAGCTCACCTTGAGTTAAAAAAATAGAACTCCCAATGTTAAACAGACATTTGTCTGGGTGAGGGCTTCCTTGAGAAACTTTATATACTTTCAATTATTGCTTAGACTTAACAGTTTCTATCTATTTTCAGAAATATTCATATTTCCTTGGGCATACCTAACATAGTATACTGACCATCAGGATGAATAACATACACACTTCCTTTGTGTTCTATGAATACTCAAAAACATGTTCTTGGTCATTTTTTTATGTCTTTACTTGCCAGTGTCTTAGAAATATTTTCATTAATTATATTGATAATACATAACTTATATTTGTATATTATTTGAAATCTTCTAACCCTAAAAATAATTTGGGTTGATGATTCACATGATACCTATACTTTTCTATTTTTTTTTTTTTTAAGAGTTTATTCATTTCACAGGCAGGTCACAACTAGGCAAAGAGGCAGGCAGAGAGAGAGAAGGAAGCAGGCTCCCCGCTGAGCCAAGAGCCCGATGCAGGGCTCAATCCCAGGACCCTGAGCATGACCTGAGCTGAAGGCAGAGGCTTAACCCACTGAACCACCCAGGCACCCCCATACATTTTTATTCTTACAGTTATCTAAACATACTCTTTAGCAAAACTAGTTATATTCCAGTTAGCTATTGTAGTCAGTGTTAAACTAAGTTGCAATACTTAGAAAAATAAAATTTTGCCTCATAAGATACTTGAGAACTGTAGATACATCTGAACTTCAGATAAATCAGTTTTTAATTTCTGCCGTACACTTCCTATCTAAATAGGTTTTAGAAAGATCACCTTATTCAAATATAATCACAATATTCATTTTACAAACAAGGAAACTACAGATTAGGGAGTTTATGTTACAGACCCAAGATCACACAGTTAATAAGAAGCAAAAAAGGGATCAGCACCAAGCCTCTTCGGGTCCAAACCACACTATAGGCTGGACATGTATATTCCCTCACCTGCCCATTTATGCACTCAACAAAGACTGTGCTAAGCTCTGGTAGGTTCTGGGATAAAGGTAAAGGGTACAGTTGCTATCCTTAAGAAAAAAGAAATGGTCAAAAGAGAGACAAACAGAAAAGAGTCAGTTGCTATATGTCAGTGTGAAAGTGTGAAAGCAGCCACCCAGAGGCTTGGGTGATACTTGACTTGAGGTGGGGGTCGGGGTGTGAAGGGCAGGAAAGGGAAACAATGAAGGCAGAGAGATAGGCAAAGGAGCCAGATTACAAGCCATGTTAAGGAGCTTGGATTTTATGGTGGTGAAAATGGGGAGTCATTCAATGAGTTTAGTTCGGAAAGTGACACCATTAGACATCCCTTTTTGAAAACTCGCTCTCTTTTGAAATGAGAAGGGCCTGATCGAAAGGAGTAGCAGGAGGATTGAATGGACAAGAGCGACGTGGCCGGTAATAAAGAGGTAAAGCTGGCAAGGCTCCAACAGCAAAAGGAAGGGGAGAAACTCCCGACCATCTCTGAGGTGTGTGGTTTAGGTGACTTAGTGCGTGGTGTTGCAACTTACAGGGTTAAGAAACCAGGGACCGCAATGTTAAGCTAAGGAGAAACAGTTCCAAGAAGAAAGCGTTAGTGCGGAGATTTTAGGGGGTGGGATGGATCACTGTACTTAGCTGCACAGATGAAGATGGAAATATGTGAAAGAGCAGAAATGTATTAGGGTTAGATCATGGAAATAAAATGTTAAGCCAATGAATTCATAGGGGACATGGGAAAGAATATATGATAAGGAGGATAAAGCTGCAGAGTGTTTACATTCTTACAACCACAAGAGTGAGAGGAGCCAAGCACACAGCTGGAGTTAAACTCTGTGGAGTAGAAGGGCCAGCTGAGACTGAGCCATGCAGGCAGTTATAGAACTCCACCCCTACAGTAATAATATTTTAATTTTAAAAATAGGTTTGCAGAAATGAAATGAATAGTATTTCATGGTGCACAAACATTGTCTAGTTATTCTTCCTTGAGGGAAAGAAAGAGTTGGCTCGGGATGGATTTGTGCAGTGGACCAAGGACAAGATCGTAAGAGTACTGACTTGGGTAGTAAATAAAATAAACTGTACTGGGCCTGCATGCTTGGGAAATTCTTATGTCCAGCAGATCTTACCTCCTGCTAATGATTTTAGGGTCACTGAAATATGCTATGTGTTATATACCCACATCACCTCACCTGCTTACAGCCATCACTGCAGGACTAAGGGACTTGCTAGATTTCCTTGCTCCATATCTTGAGAGGATCAAGTCCACTCAGAGCAATGACAACTGATGGAAGGAGAGCCAATATCACAACAGTTTTATTGGTCTTCCTATTTCTATTCTAGCCTCTCATTTCTAACCATTTATCCACATGGCAGCCAGGATAATCTTTTAAAACTTCAACAGAATGCTAACATTCTTGTCTGCAAATATTTCAATGGCTTCCCAAGTCAATGAAGAATAATGATGGAATGCTACCAGGCCCCACGAGGTTCTGCAAGGGACTCCTGCCTTATTCGAACCACGCCTCCAACTATCCTCTTCATTTTCAGACCTTTTGAACATGCTACTTCCTCAGCCTCAAATGCTTTTTTTCTCCCCCTGGTTTTCACAAGCCAACTCCCTATCCTTCAGGAGTCAGCTTACATAGTGTCTCTTTAAACATGTCCCTCAATACACCATGAAAGGAAATGCCCTCGATACTCTTTATCACCGCCTTCTGTTCAGATCCTTCATAATACAAGCTGTATGCATGTTGTTCTTTGTTCACTTGAGTGTTACCTTTGAATTTCACAAAGGCAGGAAATATGTCTTTTATTTATCTGCACTCCCTATTAGTCAAGTGTCTGGCATGCAGTGCACACTCACTACATTTCTATCAAAGAAAGGAAGGAGAAAAGAAGTAACGAGCACAGAGAATCAGCAAAAAGATTTTGGAAAGGGGGCAGAGTTGGGGAAGAAAACGTAGCAAGAACTTCTTTTGGAAGAACTGAGTGATCAACAATGTTATTTGGCAATTTCTAAAACTAGGTTTAAATCTTAAATTACTGTCATTAATTCAATTATTGCTAGAAACCTTTTAAAGAAAAACCGTATTTCAATAATACTCATATGAACTATTAGGATTAAAATCTTATAGAATGCAAGACATGAAATTCTTTGCAGGTAAATGCTACAGTATTTGGGAGAATAATCTTAATTTATCTTGTTAATCTTAATTAACAAACATAATATATAACTTTAGCTTTTGAAAGTCACAACACATACTAGTCAATGAGGAAAAGTCTAAGAAACTACATAAGAGTGCAGCTTCCCTGAACAGCTCAGATTCCAGGTAGAAAAATATAACCTGAGATTTTAAAAAAAAAGATCCAACACTGGTCTGGGAGGATGTGATAGTTAATTTTCTATGTCAGTCTGGCTAAGCATGGTATCCAGAAATTTGGTCAAACACTACTCTAAATGTTTCTGTGAAGATAATGTGTGTGTGTGTGTGTGTGTGTGCATGAAAGTAATTTTCAAGTGAGATTAACATTTAAGTCAGTAGACTTTGAGTTAAGCAGATTACCCTCCATAATGTAGCTAGGCCTCATCCAATCAGTTGAAGGCTTTATCAGAAAAGACTCACTCCTCCAAAGAAAGGGAATTCTTCAAGCAGACTACTTTTGGATCTGACTATAGCATCACCTCTTCCCTGGGTCTCTAGCTTATCAGCCTACCCTGCAGAGTTTGGACTTGCCAGCCCCCACAATTGTGTGAGCCAATTCCTTAGATTAAATAAATCTCTATACACACACATACACACACACACACAAACACACACACACACTCCTGATCCCCTTCCTCTGGGGAGCTCTAATACAATAGTCTAAACGGTAGAAAACATAAATTCACATCCCAGCTCTAGTACTTAAAACTGGGTGATCACTGAGTTTCCTTGGAATGATTATTTTCAATTACAAAATGAGTGGATTGAAAAAAACAACAATTACCAAGCGTTAATGATTTCACCTCTGTATACCACAACTTAACCACTGTTTCCAAATAAACATGAAATGAAAATGTACATAAAAATAACTTTAGGTAAGCTATTATTCATTTATTCATTTTAAAGTTAGTATGAGCATACCAATTAAGTAGAAATTAATAGATGTTGTTCTGATAGTTAAAATCCAAAGTACTTTCCATGGTAGAAAATACTGGAAAGAATCCTAAGGTAACAATGAATTCAACAGACCGATGGCATTTATTTGGCAAATTATCAATAAAAATTAACTTCTCCCAGGAGAGAAATAATATACTTACAACATTTTCAGCTTTTAAAATAAATTACCTCATTTCACAGTGAAAATGTTTTACTTCACAAGGTAACACTATTTTTATAAAATATGATAGCCTCCAAATTATTATGAATGTCATTTATTCAGCCATGAGTCAATCATATTAAGACTGGGACTTACACTAGTAAATGAGAAATTTCTTTTCTTAGAAAAATGTAGAATTCAATAATTTCATATGTAATTAAATAATCTGGAATTCTATCAAATATTTTCTAAATTTTACTACTGTGGATGTAAAATTTTGGAGCTAAAATTGATTATTTCAATTATGCTTTTTATTTTTTTATTTGTTTTTTTTTAAGATTTTATTTATTTATTTGACAGACAGAGATCACAAGTAGGCAGAGAGGCAGGCAGAGAGAGAGAAGAAAGCAGGCTCCCTGCTGAGCAGAGAGTCCGATGTGGGGCTCGATCCCAGGAACCTAGGATCATGACCTTAGCTGAAGGCAGAGGCTTTAACCCACTGAGCTACCCAGGCACCCCTCAATTATGCCTTTTAATAGTTATATACATTTTTTAAAGATTTATTTAGTTATTTGAGAGTGAGACAGAGAGAGAGCACAAGTGGGAGGGGCAGCGGAAGAGGAAGAGAGAATCTCAAGCAGACTCTGCACGGAGCACAGAGCTGGATGTGGGGTAGATCTCAAGACCCAGAGATCATGATCTGATTTAAAACCAAGAATTGTTGCTCAACCAACTGTACCACCCAGGTGCCCCTAAACACTTCAATTTAATCTATAAAATTACCTAGGCATACAATAGCCAACCTTTTTAAAGGTATATAAAAGAATTCTTAGATGATAATTATAGATTATTTTGTCAAGAAAACTGATGAAAACAAATCTTCATATTTCAGAAGCATACCTTAAAGGCACATAGGAAATTCTGGAAAGAGTAATACAAGCAAATTCTAACTGGGCAATTTCCCCTCAACACTGATTTGGGCAGAAGGAGCCAGTAGGAGAGGCAGAAACAGCACCTTAAAGAAAATTTTTACTAATAATGTCTCTAGTAGCTAAACGATATATATATATATATATATCATATATATATATGAGAGTTTAAAAGAATATACAAAAAAACAAATAGTATGAAAAAATTACAAAAAAGATTAGATCAGAAGGATGTAATTAAGTAAGAAAATGTCAACATTAAACTTTTTATCCATTAAAACTGGAGAAATGTTGAAACCAAAACACTGTAGCCAGGATACAGCTGTGTAAACTGACATGTAATTTGTGTGTTTGGGGGAGGGAGTAGGAATTTTGGTGAGCTGCGTCATCAAATCACTTTAAATTTGTTTAAAATATTTTTTATTTGAAAATATATTATTTTTAATAGTTCCTAAAATTGTGATTAAAATTATCACTAAAATATTTTTGAATTAGAAAATAGGGTTACTTGAAATGAGGAGTGAGATATTCCCGAATACCTGGAATTCTTCATCTGTAAACTGCTCTTTTAAACATTCACTGAATTTTCTAGTTAAAAGTGACCTTAGAATTCAACCAGTTTATAATCACACTCAATGCAAGAATCTCATTTATAATGTAAATGACCAGGAGATTATCCAAGCCATGTGAATATTTCCAATGAGGGAGGGTAAGGAAGTCTATTCCAATGTCATATAGTTTTAGTTATTAGAAAATCTTCCTCTATATTGAAATTAAATCTGTACTCCCGTAATAATGTCCATCTGATTTTAGCTCTACACTTGAAGGCTAAACCATGCAAGTATATACTTTTTTTTTTCCCACATGTAAATCTATCAAAGAATTGAGGTCTTAGCTATATCCCTTTCAAGTCTTTTCTTTTAGCCGAACTACTTCTATTTCCTCCAACCCTTTCACATATAGCACGTTTTCAACAACTGTCACTGCTTTGGTCACTCTTTTCTGTTTGCCAACGACCCTGAAAAGTATGGCATCCAAACTAAACACGATATTCCAGATGTGATCTGGGCATGTGATGTAAAGAACTACTGCCGGAAAAAAAAAAAAAAAAGAAAAAAGAAAAGAAAAGAAATCTTTATTCTTAGTAATAAAGATGGGGATTTATAACCCCTCTTAAAAATTCATAATGAGGGACGCCTGGGTGGCTCAGTTGGTTAAGCAGCTGCCTTCGGCTCAGGTCATGATCCCAAGGTCCTGGGATCGAGTCCCACATCAGGCTCCCTGCTCGGCAGGGAGCCTGCTTCTCCCTCTGCCTCTGCCTGCCTCTCTGTCTGCCTGTGCTCGCTCGCTCTCTCTCCCTCTGTCTCTGACAAATAAATAAACTCTTTAAAAAAAAATTCATAATGATGCCCTAATTAATATGTTTTCATAAACACTACTGGAGATAAAACTTGGCAGTTTTTCTTAATTCTCTGTATGCTGTGTGGAAATTTAAATCAAAACACCTGGATGTACCACACAGATGGTAGCAGAGTTATTTTTGGATCCTAAACTTACATTTCCATTCAAGTTTTCCACACTTAAAGTCTCTACATGAATACAGAGACTTGATGAACTGTTACTTTACACTTTTAAAGGTTTACAGTAAAAGATAAGTTTCACTGCCTTGCTAAGGAGATTTATGTCTATGCACATGCTCAGATGATCTTTAGATCATGATACGTAGAATTTATGGTTGAATCATGCTTACATTCTTCCCATTCTCCAAATTCTTCCTAATTATGGCAATACTTAGGAAAGAAGAAAGTTTGGAATTTGAAACTACTTCTGGGCACACACTGTATTTCCAGGACTAAGATATAGGATATTCTACCTCACTCTACTCAGCACAAGTCACATAGACATTTTCCTAAATAGAAGCATTTAGTGTGCTCAGAAAAAAGAAGTTAACTTGAATTACTAATTTTAGAAATCATAAGATCTACATCTCCATGATAAATAAAAAACAACTTTTTGCAAATAATTATCTCCAAGAAATCAGCTGAAGTAACAAGAGTCTTGAACTAGTCCAGACATTCCGCACCTCACTTGTTTCATATCTTTGGGGGGAAAAAAATTTCCAACACATAGTACTTTTTCTCATACTTTACAGTTAAGTAAATGCAAATATTGAGCCTATTTCAAGGGAAATGAAATCAATCAACATAAGAATATTCTGAAGTAAGTATAAATCAAGATCAAAGGCTTATTGCTGTAGGCAAATGGTGAAAAGTTTATTAACATATAATATTAAAATGATTGCTTTTCTAGAAGCATTAAAAATTAGTTATTCCCTTAAACTTCAACTATTTGAGTTTCTAGAGATACAGAAAATTCCAATACAGTAAAAAATAGAAGTTACAAAGTAAACCAAAGCTTAAAGCCAAAAATATTAATTCCCTGGTTCTCAAAAGTCTCCTAAATATCTCTAAAATGGTCCAAAGTGGTTTGACTGAAGAAAGCCAAATCCATCAAGAACAGTCCTGGTCCATCTGAGCAGCTGTCCTATCCAGGACGACTCAGAGGAGTAGGACCTGCTCTCACTCCTTCCCAGAAACCCCCATAGCCTGGAGAGTGAGGTGATGGAGGAGAGCAGGAGAGCTATTAACTTCTGGAAGCTAGATCACTTGACTGTTTACATTACAACAGTCTAGTAATAAAAACAGTCAAGTGATCACTAGACAGCATTAAACTACAGGTGCCACAGCCTTACTTCAAGAGTTCGACAGTTCCTTCACAGCTATCAGAATTGTCTGTGAACCCATGTTTCTTTTCCCTAAGCAGCTTTAACTCTATTTATAAATACTGAGGTACCGAAGTACTTACAGCTTAGCAGAGTGAAATTCCCATCATATACCTGTATAGCACATTATAAAAACAGATTATGTTTAAAATCAGGTAGATTTAATATGAGAAAATTAAAAAACAACATGAAAGTGTCCATTCTAAACTGTTCAATAATAGTTATTATCATTAAAATCTGTACTGTATCATTAGAATATTACTGGGTTAAAGGGGTGTTTAGCTTTGGGAAGGTTTCTTTTTCTATTGATTCCCTTTAAGCAGCTTTTCTTACTGCTGTTTCACAGATTAAATGACAAAAGCAATACTCTCACCCTGTTAGACTACAAAATTTGCCGAACTTTTGGCACAAATGCAAAAACTGTTTCCATAGAGTAAATAATCGCCATTTCTTTTTTTCCAATCAGTTGCTTGCTTGTTTGTTTTCTTGCTTGTTTATTATGCTCCACGCCCAGTGTGGAACCCAGCATGGGGCTTGAACTAATGACTCTGAAGATCAAGAGTTGGAGGTTTAACCAACTGAGCCACCTAGGTGCCCTTTATTTATTTATTTTGCAAGTAATCTCTACACCCAACATGAGGCTCGAATTCACAACTCTGAGATCCAGAGTTAGATGCTCTACAGAGTGAGCCAGGTGTCCCAACAATCTCCATTTCTAATCACAGTCAAATCATGGTATGGTTATGACTATTTCTGTATCACAAGGTATTCATCCTCATACAAAATTGCACTTGGGGTAATAAAAGCTTTTGTCCTTAGAATTTAAGTCACAAATACTCTAAGACCTTTCTGGAATTCTGAAGGAAATATGTATGCAAACAAAATCTAAATGTAGAAAAACTATTTTAGTATTTTGTTTTGGTTCATCTCATTTCCTTTTATTCATTTCTCTAAAATTTTTCTGGAAAAAAAAGAACAAAATATAGAATATCTTATTGACTGACTCTCTGACCATTAGTCTTGTTGCTAAATTTAGTCATTATCAAAATCAAAACAGGTATCATTTATGTAGCTTTTGTAATGTGTGAATTTAAATAAAAGGAGCTTTACATATATTATCTATTAAGTTCCAGGTCCATACATTTAATTGCCTACCAGACGCCCCAACTTGGAAGTCACACAGACATTTAAAACTTAAATGTCCTGGGTTCCTAGGTGGCTTAGTCGGTTAAGCATCTGCCTTTGGCTCGGATTATTATCTCAGGGTCCTGCAATCAAAGCTGAGCCTTCCATGGGGCTCCATGCTCAGTGGGGAGGGGAATCTGTTTATCCCTCTCCCTCTACCCCTCCCCCCTGCTAATGTTCTCTCTCTCTCTTTCAAATAAATTAATTTAATTTAATTTAAAATTAAAAAAAAAAAACATCCCTCAACACATCCTGAAAAGAATTTTCTATCTCCCTTACAAACATATTCCATTATTCTGAAACTGGGTGAATGATACCATCATCCATTTGGTCATCAAGAAACCTGGGAGTTATAATAATACCGGCAACTACTTGGGAACACCTACTTTGTGTCAAGAATTATGCAAGGTATATTACCTATATTAAATCTATTGTCCCCCTCCATAAACTTGTAAGATAGGTATTATTCTAAGAAATCTTATAGTAAAGAATCCTGTTTAATTTCAGGTAATTCAACTTTTCTTTGATTAATTTTAGCACTGAATGCTTTTTTCACCCTAACTTGTGGCAAACCAATTAATGGTACTAATCAGATCAAACTCTGGAAATGCCTTTTTTTAAAAAACTGTCATCAAACTGCTCATTCTTTTTGCCAAAGTCATATTAGTGATCTACTCGATAAATATGAGTAGTTAAAAGGAGCATAATATGAGTTTAAAGTTATATTTTCTGTGTGTAATCGAAATTTTACTTCCTCTTAGCCTGATTCATTAGTGTGAGTCCAATTTCTTTCAGATCAATTATTTATGAAAATTTACCTTTCAGAATAATATGCTTAAATAGTAGGAGAAATAAAGAACATACCAGTACTTTATGTTTTGTTTTGTTTTTTATGTGAGTGGATGACTAGAGTAATATTGTTACTCTTTCTATGAGGCAGCAGGTAACATACATTGATTCAGCACTAACCAGGCACTAAGCTTAAAAGCATGGGAAATACAGGAATAATTTTAAAGTATGATCCCTTTTCTCTAGATGTTTATACTCTAGTTGGGACTAAATAAAGAGTAAAATGCCAACAAGAGAGACCAAGAGGAGAAAAAAAAAAACAAAAAAACAAAAAAAACTGAGCTCACAGAGCAGACTGATTGCCAAACATGGGGGGTGTGAAGTAGGTGAAATGGGTGAAGAGGTTCAAAAGGTACAAATTTTCAGTTATAAAATTAGTAAGTCATGGGGATATAATGTACAGCACAGTGACTACAGTTAATAATACTGCATGTAATAAATAATACTGCATATAATAAAAATGTACATTCAAAAGTTGCTAAGAAAGTAAATCTTAAAAGTTCTCATCAAAACAAAAAAAAATGTCTTGTAACAGGCATGGTGATGGATATTAACTAGACTTCCTGTGGTCATTATTTCACAATACACAAAGACTGAATCATTTTATTGTGCACCTGAAACTAATATGTTATATGTCAATTATACCTCAATAAAAAATAAATAAGAAAAATAAAATCAGACCAAGAGTACTTTGATAGAGCATTAAAAATACCAAAAATAGCAACATGATTAATTGCCAAAAGCATGGTAAAATGATAGGTACCTAATCAGAGCTTATGAGAGAGAGAGAAATGTTTCTTGGAAAGTATAGTGTAAAATATAACAGGTAGAAATATTTCCAAAGAAATTACATAAATCTGCTTTTAGTTGCCCTTTACATATATCTGCACTATCAATTTACACAAAATTTTCCCTTAAAGTAAGTTTTACAGAATACAAGTAATTTAAGTAACACAGTAAGCTCAGCATTCTGCAAAAATACAAAAAGAATCATCTCTAGTTCCAAAAATCACACCTCTACCTACAAATTAGCCACAATTAGGTGTGCTGACATAAGCTTATTGCACTTTCAAATACTGGAAATTCTGCAAGAATTAAAATGTTATGAGTACATGGGAAGAAGATAATCCAAACAAAATGGACATTCTTAAAAGTCATTATCCACAACATCTTGAAAAACCCACACAAAGTATCTACGGCAAAGAAAAAAGAAATTCCACCCAAGACCAATAAATGGATACTCCAGCATCATACCTTAGGGAAAAAAAAAATGCTGGAAGAGCTATCCATATAAGAATTTATTTTTGGATACCTAGACAGACTTTAATGCCATATTCAAAATGAAAAATAAATATCCAGCCATAGAAAAATATCATATTGTGACAGAGAAACTATAAGAACCCCATGAAAATTGCTTTATTCACTATTTTTCCTGCTTCCACTCTTGCTGAGACCTGCACCTCAGCCCTTACACGTGTCATATAGAACACAGAATAGATGTTCTGCTCATAAAGGTCAACTATTTAATGATTTCTTTGGACTCTTCGAGCACTATAGATAACATCGAAGGAGTTACTACTGGGCAGGGTCATCATGAACATTTTCTAAGACCACTGACTCCACAAGACCCTTGGCTGCAGGGCACAGATGATTTAGGGAGAATACCTAAATCCTATTCTTTGTTCCCAGATTATCAAGAAGACATGTGTACCGACCACCAACCTCAATAAAAATTCCAGGTTCCAGGCAAAGACAAGACTCACTCTTCCTTCCTTTCGCAGTCCCCCAGAAGCTCTGTCAGTATCTACACTCTTTCTATACCTGCAAAAAACTCTGCTCTCACCCTCTTGGCTCCAGTTTGATTTTTATCCTGCATGAAATTAAGGTCCCTCTTGGCTGGTCCTGTAGAAACCTCCCTCTGGGTCCTCAGAACCAAGCAGTCTGCATCAGTATCATAAAGATAATATTTAAAATTCTGAGATCAAAAGATCTACCTCTTTGCAAGTAGTACTTGAACTACTATCCCCTAACTTTCACTTATTATGTTCCTAATTGCTACTACCAAATACACAAAGTAAATGTAACAAGAAGTATAATCCTCCTGTTCATTTTCTGAATGTCTTAGAACACTTGCTGTTGCAGCAGGAAAAATTTAATAGACATTTTTCGATTTCGGCTTTAAAAAATAGTCTACTTGCTAAGGTCTGAAATAACCATCATTACTCAAACACAATCACAATTTCCTTTCCAATTAAATACAATGTATAAATATATATGCCACATGATGTATTTTCAAATAGGTTCCTTTTTTTACAGTTATGGAATAAGTCAAGAGAATTAATCTATTAAAAAACTTCAAAATCATCAGAAGTTTAGCAAGATATACACATTAAAAATCAACAAGACAGGGCCGCCTGGGTGGCTCAGTTGGTTGGGCGACTGCCTTCCCCTTGGGTCATGATCCTGGGGTCCCAGGATTGGGCTCAGCTCCATGGGGAGTCTGCTTCTCCCTCTGACCTTCTCCCCTCTCATGCTCTCTCTCACTGTCTCTCTCTCAAATAAATAAATAAAATCTTTTAAAAAAAAATCAACATGACAAAAAACTGCCATAAAGAGATCATATAGAAATAGTTTTAAGAACTTCACTTTTTCTGTCAGTAAAGCATTCCTTTACCTAAATTTCAAATACTGTGGAAAAGTTGAACCAATAAGAATATCTCCACCTACATTCAACATTGTGAGTCTTCTGCTATAAAAGTTATGCTACCCCTTTCCCTTTATGTATTAGTTAATTTAATTTTTGGGAAATCCCCGTGTAATCAAATACATTAACTGTTCTAAAGAAAAACAGATGACACTAAGTCAGTTAAATACTACAACTACCCGTATCTAAATTCAGTTCCACTTGCCAATGAATGGGTTCAGACAAATCAGGTGTTATTCCAAATGAGAATTTTTTAATATTTTGGCTTTCAAATTTAAAATTTAAAAATGTAGATAAAAGATGGTGGGCTGTAGTTTAATCCCGTTACAGAGGAAACAGGAGCATACAAAGGGTCAATAATTTATTAAAGACTAAAACAAGTAGCAAAATCAAGTACAATGAAAACAGGCAATCTGGGTGCCTGGGTGGCTCAGCTGGTTGAGCGACTGCCTTCAGCTCAGGTCATGATCTTAGAGTCCTGGGACTGAGTCCTACATTAGGCTTCCTGCTCAGCAGGGAGTCTGCTTCTCTCTCTGACCCTCTCCTCTCTCATGATCTCTCCTGACTCTCTTGCTCTCAAATAAATAAATAAAAGAAAAGAAAAAGAAAACAGGCGATCTACTCCAGACACTATACTTGTAATCCCAGCTCCAGGAAGCCTCCAATTCAACAGGAAATCCTCGTGATTTTATCCATCTAGAATAATTCCATAACCCCTAATTCCAATGCTGCCCTAATCTGAGACAGCATCCTCTCTCACTGCATTTACTGCACTAGCCTGCTAACCACGCTATCTGATTCTTCTACCCATTTAACAAAGAGTAAGAACCAGTGTCCTTTAGCCTACAAGAAATTCCAGGTTCTGTACCCTCTCATTTATTTTCCATCGATGACCTCCCCTACTTCTCTGCCCTCTCTCACACTGCCAGCACACGGCCTTTCTGCTGCTCCTTGTCCCCAGCATGTTCTCCCTTACGGCTTTGGCACTGACTAGTCCTCCTGCCTGGCACACTGTTCCTTTTGTATCTACATTACCACCCCCTCACTCTTGCAGTATCATTTCCAATGAGGCCCTATACTGTAAACTTTATTTAAAATTGCAACTGCCCCCCACAAAGTAACTGGCTCTCCAAATCCCCCTTTCCTGCTCTAGTTTTTCTTTTTAACATTTACTACCTTCGAACATTCTGGACAATTCACTTATTTTTTATTTCCCTATCTCTTCTGCTCTTAGATTTTACATGTATACCAATACATCCTAAGTCCTTAAAAATCATCTAGTACATAGTAAATGCTGAAAAAATAATTATTTCATTGAGACTTTTATGTCAACTTCAACCCAAATACTTTGAGCTATACTTGTCTACATCTCTTATAGTTGTTAACATTTCTCAGGATCTCACAAAAAGTTATAATTTCAAAAAATGCTTAAATTACATTTTTTAACAGCCAAGTGTTGCATGCTCATGCTTTTACTAAGATTCTTTATGTAGAAATATACTTTATAGACATGGAGAGATGTTCATGACATCACTCAGAGAAAACAGGCAAGAAAGAGTGTATATAGTATGATCACTTATATATGGAAAGAGTATGTATTTGCATTTACAGGTTTTTCTTGTATGACGACATTAGGTATTTTTAAAACCTAATTTCTCCTTTCTGTATATTCATATTTTCTAATTTTTCAATAATGAACATGTGTTATTTGTCTGATTAACAAATAAATACACTTCTTTGCCCCCCAAAAATTATCTTCACAATATAATTACCAGCTAAATTCTCACTCTTGCTCTATGAATAAAATATGTATTCACTGTTAATAAAACTGTTTTATAAATGCAATCTAGATATGTGCTACGAATGTAATTTAAGTGACCATCTACAGCTATTTATCTAATTACTTTCTTTATACAAGGGATGATGTGGCTAATTCTTTTGTTTATACAGAGAGTAATGTGGCACAAATGTGCTAAATATTACCACTACATCAATGTATCTATGGGAAATCCACATATTCAATCTAACTTTAAGATATTAACCTTGAAGTACTCTTTTCAATGGCAGTACTTTTAATAGGCTTTTATATTTGCAGTATAAACTTATAAACATTTCTTTTTTTATCTTTAAAGTTAGAAGCACAAGTAACATAAATATATTCAACTTGAATTTTAGTTGTTGTTGCTGTGAAAAGTATTAATATTTACTTCAATTGATCCCTGTTTCAAAAGTACTTAAAGTAATGTAATTAACAAAGTAAAGCTATGGATTTAGAAAAACTGTATTCTATATTTTACACGTCCCATTTTTTAAAAAACACATCCTTAAAGGCTATTACTATTTTGCTAAAGGAAAATCAACATAAGAGTTACTTTAATGCCAACTCTTAATTTAGAAAATACATTCATTTTTCAGAAAGGTTTGGAATCGTTGCTTTAACTTCTAAAATGTACACATAATAGTATTAACAACTCTGAAGACAAGCTTAATTATGATCAATTACTTTCTTTCCAAACAAAAAACAAATTCAGTTATTGTCTATAAAAGGAAACCTAAATTGGTTTGTAATACTTTTCCATGATCTTAAATCTAGAAAGAAAATATTATTTTTTTAGTATTTATATATATTTATATCTGAACTTCTTGGAAATGAAATTTGACTTAGGTTTTTCCAAACTTAAAATGCATTCAACAATTTTTTAAAATTATTGCAAAAACTTTACAAAAAAATAAATTCACAAGGGTATTTAACATGAAAGTTTACATACCTTGGCTTCCGAAATGCTAAACTATATTGCTGGCAAGCCAGACCCACAGTGGGGGTATAAACAATAGGCATGAATTTCTCAATGTCAGACATTAGCACACTATAAAAGAGCTTTTCGTTTCTGTCCTGAAGATCCATTAAAAGTAGATACCTGTGGAAATTGGACATAATGAGATCCATATTCCAAAAGTCATGAAACATGCTTAGAAATATAAACATTTTTCAATAAAGTATTTTTTATATCACATAGAAAACAACTGATCAAAAAAGACTTTAGAAATATTCTTAAACACCTCAAAGAATGAAGAACCATAAATCTGAGCAACTGTCATTCAAACTTTAAAATCATTGCTAAAACAACACAGTTTTATTTAATACCTGGAAAGACTTTATCCCTATTTTAAATTGAAAATACCACTAGGGATATAATTTAAACATTAACTTAAGTAAGTAAATGGACTTCATCCTGTAACTTGTAATACTGAATAACCAAGGGAAATGACAAGTAGAAAATAAGGAATTTAGTACCAACCCTAAAATTACTAAAGTAGGCAAGTTCTTATTGTTTGTATCAAAAGGGCTTTTTCTTTCTAGAGGCATTTCTAACCCAAAGTTCTCTTTCTAAACATCAAGCTTATCATGTTACCTGTCACCTTTGATAATTCATAGAATAAAGCCCAACTGCTCACTACAACTTAAAATAGTCTTGCAGAATTGTACTTAATTTTACTAGCCTTTTTAAGTTGATTTCCATTCCCTGGAATAGTTGAAAATGCACAGAATGGAGAGTCAGAGATACAAGGATTCTAATGTTTGGCAAACAGATGGGTTGTATCAAACCCTTAAACATTTGGGAAGATGATGACTGACAGGCATGTTAAAACTGATTTAGTAATGTGGAAATCATCATTCCTAAATCAATAATCAATTCTCAGACCTCATCTTATTTTACCTGTCAAAACATTGACACAAATGCCCTTCCTTGGAGCTCAATACCCTCTTGTCTTCTGGGCCATCATATTTTTCTTGATTTTCCTTCTGTCTCACTGGTCATTCCTTTCCTGTTTCTTTGTTGCTTCCTTCTCTTTTCTGAAAGCTCTCTAACGCCCATATCTAATATATAAGGAAATTAGGTTGGCTTTACCTTTAACATATACCCAAAGTCTAAACACCTTCATTGCTACCATCCTGGGTCTAACCTCTTACCTGGATTAATGTGATAGTCTCCTAAATATTCTTCCGGCCTACATTCTATTCTCAACATGCAGACAGTCTTCTTGAAATATAGGTCAGATCATGTTGATCTTCTGTTCAAAACATTGAATAGTTTCCATTTCACCCAGAATAACAACAAAGTCCCTTAATGACCTTCAAAGCCATTCATAATCTGTCTTCCCCACTTCCCCTCCCAACCTACCATTCTCCCCTGCCTCATTCTGTTCCAGATTCAGCTCTCTGCTGACCCCTGAACACACCAGCTGCAGAACCTGTTCCTCAGATTTCCTCATGGTTAATTACCTCACTGCCTTTGATGATTCCTTCGTGAATCATCTTCTCAATGAAGTCTTCTCCTGATTGATATAACAATATAACAATATAACAACACAAACTGACCATCCCAACCCTCAGCATTCTCTACTTTTTTTTTTCATCAGCACCTGTCAATTTTTAGCATATTAACTTACTGTTTTACTACTTAGTATTTAATAGTTTTTTAAAATAATTTACCTAAATTCCATGAAGACAGAGATCATGGTCTATAATCCCAATATCTTAAAGAGCACCTGACAGTCAGTCAGTTGAGGCTTAATAAATATTTGAGGAATAGCCTGTGGTAAAACATGAATGTGACCAGCTCTTAGGAGGTAAACAGCCCAGGAAAAGAATATAAAGTAAAAACACCAGAGTCTGAAGGATAGACTTATAGAACAAATGAAAAGGAGTATAAAGGAGTTTAAGAAGCAGCAAACATATACATTAAGCACAGGTCAGCCTCTTTCCCCAGCTGCCTCTGTCTTCACTAATGAAAGGTAGCCATGGCAGGGGTGGAGGTTATCCATGGGCTCAGCAACATGGACTTCCATTCACCAAAGCCAGCCTCGCTACAGACACTCCTGAACACTCCATCTGCAAGAACAGACCAGTGCTGAACACCTGATAAGGCACTATGGGGGTGATCGGCAATCTACCTGGTGGCAGGTAGACTACTTCCCTCATGGAAGAGGTGGTGTTAGTTCTTACTGGAATAGATACTTACTCTGGTTACAGATCTGCTTCCCCTGCAAACAATACTTCTGCCAAAACTACAGTCCAAGGATTTACAGAATGCCTTAAACACCATTATGGTATTCCGCACAATACTGCTTTTTTTTTTTTTTTTTCACAATACTGCTTTTAACCAAAGAACTCAGTGGGCCCATATTCATGGAATTCACCATGTTTCCCACCATCCTGAAGCAGCTGGCTTGACAGAACAGCAGAATGGCCCTCTGAAGTCTCAGTAATAGCACCAGGTAGGTGGCAACCTGCAGAGCTGGGGCAAGGTTCTCCAGGATGCTATATATGCAGAGAATTCGTGTCCGCTATATGGTGCTCTTTCTCCTACAGCCAGAACTAAGAGATGGAAATCGGAGTGGCACCACTCCCAATAACCCCTATGACCCACTGGCAAAATTTCTGCTCCCTGTCCCCATGAACTTATGCTCTAATGGCCTAGAAGTCTTAGTTCCAAAGGGAGGAATGTTTCTACCAGGAGACAATGACTCCACTGAACTGGAGGTGAATACTGCTGTTAGCCACTTTGGCCACCATACACCTCTGAATCAACAAGCAAAGAAAAGAGTTATTGTGCTGGATGGGGTGACTGATCCTGACTACCAAAGGCAAGCTGGACTGCTACTTCATCGTCATCATCATCATCATCAGTATTAGTATTATTTAAAGATTTATTTATTTATCTTAGAGAGAGACACACAGGAGAAGAAGAGACAACACAAGAAGGAGGAAGGGCAGAAGGAAAGAATTCTCAAGCAGACAGCCAGCTGAGCAAGGAGCCCCATGCGGTGCTCGATCCCACAACCCTGAGATCACGACCTGAGCTGAAACCAAGAGTCGGCTACTCAACGAAGTGAGCCACCCAGGTGCCCCATCCACTCCATTTTTATTATTAATCTTCAACCCCCAGCAAAAAGGAATGCCTTTGGACTGGACTCCCTTTGGACTGGAACTGCAACTCATCCCTTGGTTTCCAGCCTGTCACTCCACCTACAGATCTAGGACTTGCCTAAGCTCCATAATCATGTGAGCCAATTCCTTAAAAATAAGTAAGTAAATAAGTAATCAGTGAGTCAGTCACTCAGTCTCTTTACATAGAACCAGCAGGATATGTGTATATTTTGGTCTTTTTCTCTGGAAAACCCTAATACAAACACTTACTAGGCATGGGTTTGTTACCTCTTCCAAACTTTGCAATAATATTTCGAAATAACTATTATTTCTTTAAATCCACCAATAAAAAACCTCAGGTTTAGAGAGTTTCGGTGCCTTAATAGGAAAGGGCCAAACCACAAGTACAGGGCACAGTAGACAACAGTCATGGCAATGGTTGCAATAGGTGGTTTGCTTAAGGCCCCTCATGAAACACAACCAGAATTTCAACTGAAGACTACCCAGTTCAAGGTAGGGAACAGTATTACCTTCATCTTGGTGCAAACACAGAAACTGAGTTCTAAAACTAACTGACCCAAATCTGCAGTAGTGTTAGAACCAAGCTTGGAAGTGGGAAAAGTGTGCTTTTATCTAAAATGAACTTAAAGTCTTGACTAAAAGCTGCTATGTCCTGTTTTATTCTGTGTGAAAGGTCATTTCTTGATAACTCACCTTCACAGTAACCATCTGATCACAAGGGAAAAGTAGTCTCTTTGAGGATATATTTAGAAACGGAAATGTTCTATTATTCGAATGTTCTTACCAAGGGTAAATTTTTGTTAAAACATCATTGTACTTATGGGGCACCTGGGTGGCTCCGTTGGTTAAGTGTCTGCCTCTGGCTAAGGTCATGATCCTGAGGTCGTGGGACTGAGTTCCACATTGGGCTCCCTGCTCAGCGGGGAGTCCAGTTCGTCCTCTCCCTCTCTTACTCCCCCCTCCTTGTGATGGGTCTCTCACTCTCTTTCTCTAAAAAAATAAAATCCTTAAAAAGGGGGTGCCTGGCTGGCTCGGATGGTTGAGCATCTGCCTTCAGCTCAAGTCATGATCCCAGGGTCCCAGGATGGAGCCCCGCATCGGGCTCTCTGCTAAGCAAGGAGCCTGCTTCCCCCTCTCCCCCAATCCCGCTCACGCTAGCTCTCTCTCTTGCACTCTCTCATGCTCCCTCTCAAATAAATAAAGTCTTCACAAAAAAAAAAAAAAAAAAAAAACTAAACTAAAAAAAACATAGTATTTATAGGTAAATTCTCAAACTTAACTACTCTTTCCAAATCACTAAATATTTTAACTTTCTCATCCCATTAAAAAAATAAACTAGACAACTGCCTAAGAGAAATATAAAAATCATCTTCAGGAATGTGTTACCTGTCAAAGTCAGAGGTCAGACGCTCAAAATTTTTAATTACTCTAAGAACCTGGATGTCCTGACTGATGAAGCAAGGTGGCAACAATCCGTGAATATTCAACTGCTGTCTCTCTTCCAGGGTAAAAGCCAAGTCCTATGGAGAAAAGAAAAACACAATAATTTGAAGGGAATAAAAACCAAAACCTATATACATATACATACACATAAAGTCCAACAAATACATGAAATTAAAAATGAAAAATTAGAATTAAAAATATATGGTATTATCTAAACATAGCCATTCAACTGTGAGATCATGTCATCTCTCAATACCTCAGTTTCTCATCTTTCAATATTAGAATACTATAATATTTTCAGATCTGTGTCATTCACATTGTCAATTTTGAAATTAAGTAATTCAGAAAATGATGTAAAGATATGCAAATGAAAGATATAAATATTAATAATGTTATCTAATACATAAATAAGTAGGAATTATAAGAGATTTTAAAATTATGAACATGAGTAAGTCACCTATAACCTGCTGTGCCTTCCCCTATAAAATAGATTTAAAAATGCCTTATATATGATTGAGGCTCCTGTTCCAAACTTATCTCTCAAATTATCTCCTACTATTCTTTTTTTTTCAAATTGACGCTTTTTTTTTAAAGATTCTATTTATTCATCTGAGAGTGAGAGAGGCGCATGCATGAGAGAGAGCACACGCATAAGGGCACAAGCACAGGAGCGGCAGAGGAAGAGGGAGAAGCAGGCTCCCGCCTGAGCAGGGAGCCCAATGAGGGGCTGGATCCCAGGACCCCAGATCATGACCTGAGCCGACAGCAGATGCTTAACTGACTGAGCCACCCGGGCACCCCATCTTCTATTATTCTTATTATACTCTCAGCTACAGAAAATTTTTCACTCTTGCATGAATACAGCAGTCTTTTACTCTTTCATGACACCATGGACAAAAATGTTTTCCTTGCTTTTCTGCCTTTGAAGTCTAACCTCAAATGCTCCCTCTTCTCAAAAGCCCTTCCAGACTTACCCAGTATGCCCATTAGAACCCTGTTATTATTCTATGTTATTTGTTTACAAGAACACTGACTGTTTTATAAAACCTGAGGCTTGAAACCAAGCAATGAAATATAACTGATGGGTGGAATCAAAAATCCAGAATGGACCAAAGAGATTTGCTGGAACATAATATGAAGGGAAGTAATACCAGAAAAACCTCAGTAGTCATTAATCTGGGAGAACCGGATGTACAGTTCCCCTGGAGAGGACTCCCCCTGGAGCTACCAAAGCCAGGGGCGTCTCTGAGTAGACTGACGACTGTTCCCCTGGGTCTGGCAATAGTGTGCCAACATGATAATGATTGTGTCCACTCACTGTAAACATGCCTGATGCTTCTTAGACAACCAGGATGGTACAACGTGTTCACTAAATTTGCACTGGGTGAAATCCTCTGCCCGTGAAAGCTTCCTGCAATGGCAGAAGAGTGACTTTTGAGTATTACTCTGGGAGAAAGACAATTTGGCTCATCCTGGAGGTAGACAACACAACCAGCCTCAGAAAGTAGGTGAAGAAGATCAACAGACTAACCACTGTTTCTTCTAATTTTTTATATGTTTAGGCCCATTAA
Organism: Neogale vison; assembly: GCF_020171115.1. NCBI lineage: Eukaryota > Metazoa > Chordata > Mammalia > Carnivora > Mustelidae > Neogale > Neogale vison. The sequence continues at coordinate 46,094,471 of NC_058091.1, read as the reverse complement.
TTCATGTCACTGGCGGAAAGTTTTATGTTTGATTCAACTCCTGAGTCGGGGGCAGCCTGAAGAAAGTCAGATAGATTTGTCCCCTGGGTGACCCCTGGTGGAGCTCTCTAAATTCCAACAAGGGCTAGCTGGGACCAGTGGCTCGAGAACCTCCAGGACAAGAAACTGCTTACAATCTTGACTTCTCAGAAGGTCTCCAAATGTCTCAGCACAGGTGGTGTACAGTTCCCAGTAAAAAATCTCAATAATACATGAACATAGGTAAAAAGTAGTAAACTCCTAAATATTATGCCTTAAAAATCTGCCTGCAAAATAATAATCAAAATTATCAATATTCTGAGGATAAGGCTTATTATCAAAAGCACTAACATATGCTCCTGCATTCACTTAATACTGGCACTTAATCATTTATTGGTATATTAGTCCTTCTTTTTACATAAATTTCCCATTGTTGGTCTGACCTATCAGGTCTCTTGTATCTTTTGCCATGTAAATGACAATGCCATCTAGCTATCTTTTGCTATCCTTGGATGGTTAGTAACTACAAACACTACACACTGTTAGCCAAATAGTCTATGGCATAATAAAGTGTCAGTTCAATTCTTAAACAATAATAATCACCAAATACAAAATTAAAAAAAAAAAAAACCTTGGGATTAAAAATCTGGGGAACTAGGCCAAGTTATTGGGTCCTATTACTACTCTATGAATTAAAAAAAAAAAAGTAAGTCAGTGAGTAAGCAAAGTTAAATCTTAAAATCCCTAAAAACTTAAAATTACATTTGGCATATAAATATGCCAAATACATTATGACTTCACTTAAACCAGTGTTTAATAATGACACATCAATGTGATTCCTACCAACCAGCAGCTCCCCAGAAAGTATTCAGAGGAACAGTAAGTAGAATCCTGAAATATTTAATAATCCGGGCTCTTTCATTTTTTCATACTAACAGAGATGTATTCATATATATTTTGTAGAGATCATACACAGTAGCTTAATACATTCTCCTTATTAAACACTAGCTTAATACAGTAAAACACTAGCTTAATACATTTTCCTCATTAAAAGCTGATGTGACAAATACCTGTTTCAAAGAATTTTTACCTAGAGCTATGCGGTGGGGGCTATCCAACAAAGGATAGTGTATCCAACATATACATGCAGCTTCTAACTTTCATTTGATTCCTTCTGAGTCTTTGATGTCATTAAAGTTTAGACCTCTGTAAGTATATTAAGTTTCCAGACCACCTATAATTCTAATTCCCTAAAAGCTTTCTCGTACACCCTAGGTTCAACCCTGGTTTTCTCATTTTCTATCTTTCTTTTACTTTCCCTCCTCCTCACGAAACCTTTTGGACTAGATCCCTAGACAGCAGAGTGGTATGCTGTTTCACCACGGAGGACAGCACATAGGACAACCATTCTTCTGGGCTCTACTAACTGCTTTATGTATATCTTCTTGAGAAAACTGAGACTATCGAGCAGAAATGACAACAAAATTCCTGGCATAACGAGAGACCTATATTAGAAATTGTGTTTGCACCTGAGAAAGAAACTTTGTCCTGAGTAATTTATCAAAAATGATTACCAGAAAAGCAGAACAGATACAACCTGAATTCCGCATTAATCATCTTTAATGTTTGCAATAAGCTTCAGTAATTTGCCTTGTTTTTTTCCAGAATAAGGACTCAAAGTAATCAAGTGGAACGGCAAAAAAGAAAACACTGCCTAAATCACAAAATTCTTTAATCTATATATGAATAATTCATTGTAAAATGCCTTTATTGTAATGTTTGTTTTTATTATTTATTATTCTGAAATAAAGAGATCAAAGTGAGCTTTAGCTTTAAATGTCAATATTTTAAAATGTTTTATAGTTTTATAAATATAAATGTTTTATAGTTTATGTGCATATTCTATGCCTATAGAAAGAGAAGTTATTCTAATTTGTCATGGACATATATTGAAGGGTTCTTTCCCCTAAGTCCTCCAGATTGTGAATTATTGTTCTTTGAAATTAGCTGTTTAACTATATAGAAAATGATTTCTAGAACTTTCCTGGGGTATGTAACCTCATTTCTTCAAAAAACCAGCCAGCCAGATGGGATACACATTTCCAAGGTAAAGTTTTCAAATGATTATTTTGCATGCATTCAGCTGTGCAACCAAATCCTCTAGTGATCGTCTCCTGTAAGGCAGAAAATCAATTATTTAAAACTAATAATATATTAACAACAGCTTCTTTAAGAAAAACATTTGGTGTCATTACACAGCAATTAATTTTTACCCATAGTTCATATAGAGCAATTTAGATTGGTAGAAGTAATGATTACAAACATAAATCTAAAATATACTTGGTCTTAAAGGGAGGGAAAAATAAAATAAGATGAAATCAGAGAGGGAGATAAACCATAAGAGACTCTTAATTGTAGGAAACAAACTGAGGGTTGTTAGAGGCAGGGGAGAATGGGGTAACTGGGCGATGGGTGATAGGCATTGAGGAGCGCAGTTGATGTAATGAGCACTGGGTGTTTGTTTTTTAAAAGATTTTATTTATTTATTTATTTGACAGAGAGAGAGGTCACAAGTAGGCAGAGAGGCAGGCTGAGGGAGGGGGAAGCAGGCTCCCCACTGAGCAGAGAGCCTGACTTGGGGCTCAATCCCAGGACCCTGAGATCATGACCCAAGCTGAAAGCAGAGGCTTATCCCACTGAGCCACCCAGGTGCCCCAGCACTGGGTGTTAAATGCAACTGATGAGTCACTAAATTCTACCTCTAAGTGTTAATTAACTGAATTTAAATTATATACAAACATATACACACACACACACACACACACACACACACACACACACACACACATATATATAGTTGGCCCTTAGATGCCCTAAAATTTAGAGCAAAATCTCATAACCATAACACCTAGAAATCATTTCATCTAGGTATTATAGGATATTAGCAAGTGTAACTATTTTGTAGTTTAAGTGACATGTTTGCTTAATTAATGAGAAGAAAGAGCATCTCTACCTAAGGGAGCAAATGGATTTTTAAAATATTGGATGAGAGGTTTAATTAAATTGTTTAATTATTTCTCACTTAAAACTTAGCAATTACTAGTCTTTGTAGATTCCTTATAAGGCTGAGAAACTGTTAACCATCAATGTTAATAATACATTTTCCAAACATAGCTCTTAAAATCATTAATAAGATTTTTAAATTCTTGGGGGACTTGGGTGGCTCAGCTGGTTAAGCATCTGTCTTTGACTGAGGTGGAGTTTCCGGAGTCCTGGGACTGAGGCCTGTGTCGGGCTCCTCTCCTCTGTCCCTCTCCCCATGCAGGCATGCCCTGTTCCCCCTCAAATAAAATCTTAAAAAAAAAAAAAAAAAAAAAAGATTTTAAAATTCTTCCTGGCCCCAAGGAATTTTTAAGGTAAATTTCACAAAGTCTCCAAATCAGTAAAGTACCAGTTAAGTAAGCAGACTGGAGGTGAGCAGACTGGTCATTATTAGTAAACTATTGAAATGCCAATGAACAAAGTGATTTAAAAAAAAAAAAAACAAAAAAACACGAGATCTCATCCAAACCAAATGGGTAATACTAATCGCCAGCAGAGGCCCTAATAATCACATGCACATTTACAACATTCTAGATATGTCCATGGTACCATGTATGGTGATTATTCATGTACTGAACCAGAAACATCAGGATTAGAAGATAATGTATTGCGACTTTGATTTCTCAATTCTTTGACCTAGTCGAAGAATTTACAGAGTATGGAAATTAGATGGCATAACATTAAATGACACATGAATTTGTAAATGTCCCTTGCCTATTCCTGAAAGAGGAGGAGGAGGACTGGCGAGGCGTCTTCCTCTTCCTCTTCCTCTCTGGACTGGCGAGGCGTCCTCCAATGTCCTCCCAAAGCATCAAGTACTTCCATCATGCAACTTCTCATACTTTATGATTTCTGCTGAAGGGCTGTTTTATCCAAAGGTCTAGGGGCTTCTTAAGGACAGGTACTATGATATTCACAATTGAATAGCCCCCAATAAAATGTCAAAATGGAGCAGGGCCTCAATAAGTTTTAAGTAAGCAAATGGATGAATATATGAATCTGAAACAACTTTCCATTTCCATGTAGTTCTGTTCTATGTACAGCTCTTCCTCAGCTTACAATGGGGTCACATCCCAACAAACTCCTCATGTGGCTGACTGGGACCTGCAGCCTGCTGCCACTGCCTAGCACCACAAGAGATGATCGTACCACATATCATTAGACCAAGAAAATATCAAAATTCAAAATTTGAAATACAGTTTCTACTGAATGCTTATCACTTTCACACAGGGACCTAATCACAGACACTCAAGGAATTAGTAGATATAATTCAGGAGTCTTTAGATGTGGACATCTTGGGGTGCCTGATTGGCTCAATCAGTTAAGTGTCCAACTCTTGGTTTCACCTAAGTTCACGGTCTCAGGGCAGAAGACATGAATAGATGTTTTTCCAAAGACACACAGATGGCCAACAGACACATGAAAAGATGCTCAACATCACTGATCATCGGGGAAATCCAAATCAAAATTATAATCAGGGGCACCTGGGTGGCTCAGAGGGTTAAGCCGCTGCCTTCAGCTCAGGTCATGATCCCAGGGTCCTGGGATCGAGCCCCACATCGGGCTGTCTGCTCTGCAGGGAGCCTGCTTCCTCTTCTCTCTCTCTCTCTGCCTGCCTCTGCGCCTACTTTTGATCTCTATCTGTCAAATGAATAAATAAAATCTTAAAAAAAAACTATAATCAAATGAAAATCACACCTCTCAGAATTGCTAAATCAATAAAACAAGAAGTAATAGGTGTTGATGAGAATGTGGAGAAAAAGGAAACTTCGCGCACTGTTGGTGGGAATGTTGGTAGTGCAGCCACTCTAGAAAACAGTATGGAGTTTCCTCAAAAAGTTAAAAGTAGAACTACTCTATGATCCAGCAATTGCACTACTAGGTATTTACCCAAAGGATACAAAAATACTAATTCAAAGAAATACATGCATCCCAATGTTTATAGAAGCATTATCTACAATAGCCATATTATGAAAACAGTCCAAGTGTCCATCTACTAATAATAAAGTAGATGTGGGGTTTGTGTGTGTGTGTGTGTGTGTATGTGTGTGCGTGTGTGTGTATACACAATAGAAAAAGAATGAAATCTTGCCATTTGCAATGACATGGACAGACTAGAGTGTATAGTGCTAAGTGAAATAAGTCAAAGAAAGATAAATTCCACATGATTTCACTCATATGTAAAATGTAAGAAAAAAAAAAAAGCAAGGGGAAAAAAGAGAGAGGCAAACCAAGAAACAGATTCTTAACTATGGTGAACAAACTGATGGTTACCAGAGGGGAGACAGAAGAGGGGCATGGGCTAGATGGGTATGGGGGTTAAACAGGATACTTGTGATGAGCACTGGGAGTTGTAAGGAAGTGCTGAATCACTATATTATATACCTGAAACTAATATTACACTGTATGTTAGCTAATTGGAATTTAAGTAAAAACCTAAAAACAAAACAAAACAGAACTGTTGCAGAGATCAGTGCTTCAGTTTCCAAGGGATATATACTTCACATATCAACATGATATTCCCAGAAACACCACAAGATGGCTTTCTTCCTTCAGATCCACAGTTGAGATTTTCAGAAATGTTTTACCTCCTTTTAGTTACTTTATGGGAAATTATCATTGCTATTGGTCAAGGGTCTCCAGAAAAACAGAATGAGTAGGGTATGTGTATAAACATCACATATACGAAGAAATTTAGTATAAGGAATTGGCTCATGCAAATATGAAGGCTGACAAGTCCCCAGATTTGAAGTTGGCAAGGTGGAGACCCAGGAGAGCCAATAGTGTAGTTCTAATCCACACCCAAAGGCCTGAGAAATCAAGATAGCTGACAATATAGTTCTAGTCCAAAGGCCAACAGGCTTAAGACCCAGGAAGAGCCAGTTTTTCAGTCCAAATCCAAAGGTAGGAAAAAAATTGAGGTCGCAGCTTGAAGGCAGTCAGGCAAGAGGGGTTCCCTTTTCCTCACAAGAGGTTCAGCCTTTTTGTTCTATTCAGATTTTCAGCTGACTGGATGAGGCCCACCCACATTAGAAAGGGAAGCCTGCTTTCCTCAGTCTACCAATTCCAATGTTAATTTCATCCAGAAAAACCCTCACAGACAAACCTAGAATAATATTTGACCAACTGTCTGGACACCCAGTGGCTTAGCTAAAAATGACACATAAAATTATTCATCCCACTCACACCAAATATTTTTCACCAAATTTGCTGAGTGAATGTTTACATCTGTAAGAAAAGCCAGTGAAAGAGGGATATGTCAAATATGGTCCACAGTCTCATGAAGCTAACAATCTAGAGAGCTTAACAGAATATCACATGAATAGCTACACAAATAACTATAAAATAGCAATGTGATAAGTACAGGGGAAAGAAAAGGGAAATTGTCCTACCTAGCTTAACTTAGGGCCTTAAAAGGAAAAGAGTTCATTAAGCAGTGATATTAAAATGAGATCTGAAGGACAAGAAAAAGAGTAGGAGTTGACCCCGGTGAAAGGTTCAGGGTGATTTTGCGGGAGGGAACAGCAGGGGCACAAACCCCAGGGCAGAAGAGCTTGGCTTCTCAGTGAGAGTATACGGAAGGAGACATAAACTATGAGAAGAATGATGAAAGATGACCCTGGGAAGACAGGCAGGAACCAGAGCAGGCCAGTCCTTGTTAGCTAAGTAAAGTACTAAACTTGATCCTAAGAGTAATGGGAAAACCCAGTTCTTTGCCTGATTGGTGACGCCATTTTGTGAAGACATTACAAGTGAGTCAGCAGTGCTCACCCATAGTGTTTGTTATTCACCATGCTGAGGAATCTCCATATGAAGGCTAACTTGTTAAAGAAAGAGAAAACAGTGCTTCAGAACCAGTTTCTGAGTACCAGGCAGATGAGAAGGTTCAGTGTGGGCTCATGATTCTCAATCTGTCTCCCATGGCTCTGTATGATTCACTTACATATTCCCAACTGCATCACTTGTCTTCATAACACCACCTCCTATCCACCACACTAAGGGTGGATCTGATCCATGCCCTTCCCCAACAATGTTTTAGGGCACCTGAGTGGCTCAGTCGGTTAAGTGTCTGCCTTCGGCTCAGGCCCTGATCCCAAGGTCCTGGGATCAGGGCAGGGAGTCTGTTTCTCCCTCTGCCCTTCCCCCTGCTTGTGTGCTTTCTCTCACATGATCTCCCTCTCTCTCTTGAATAAATAAAATCTTAAAAAAAAATAACATTTTAACTTAGAAAATTAACTTTAAAAATATATACTTTATACAATACTTCTAGTACATAATGTTAACATCTAATCACTAGAAACCACAGTTGCATGTAGGAAGGGGAACTAACTAGCTGGGGTACCAAATTGGGAGGGAGACAAACTTTTCACTTGTTGTATTTTTAATTTCAAATAGTCAATCTGTAATGCTATGAAAAATATTAAGACCTATTAAGAACCATTTCTCTCCATCTCCAAGAATAATATAACCATACTTATTTACATTTGTTAAATCTCTATCCTTATGTTTCTGGCAGTTCTAGCTATGGCAGAGACTGCTAATTGCCTACTGTAACATCTGTTTCTCCCTCTCTTTCCCAGCAACAGGACCCCAACATTATTTGGGGTAGTAATGTATTACCTAAAAAACTAAAATTCCAAACTACCCAAAAGTTAGATGAGGCCCTGTGACTGAGTTCTGAGCAATGACATGTAAGTATAAGTGATGTGTGGGATGTGGGGAAGGACCCTTAAAGAGAGCTGACGTCACTGGATAATGGCCATTCTTGTGTTTCTCTCATTTCTTCCAGAAGCCAGCTTGGAATACACAAATGATATCTATACACCAACTATCAGTTAAGACCATAAAGTGTTCCTGAAGACGGAAGAGCAGCAATGTTCCTGATGATCCTGTGACCCACCAAACAGGCCTAAATGTCTACCTCTGATTTCCTTCATGCACCCAAGAAAAACAAGCTACATTTTAACCAAGTCACTATTATTTTTTTTTACTGGTGGTGTTGTTATGTATATCAAAACCTGATCCTAAGTGATACACCGATCATTCCTATACCCAGTAAAGGAAAGAGATTCTCCAACACACACCCAATAGCATAATCGCCCCACAACGTAGAATGTGATCTTTGGAGAGGATATAGACACTTCTGAAAGGCAGAATAGAGGTATAAAAAGTTACTTCAACAAATACCCCTCATTGACCCATTCAACAGACTTTTATAGTATACTAACTATACTCCACGTCCCAGGTCCCAAGGGCAACCACATTAAAAGATAAAGCTATGATATAAGCCACCTCCCCAGAGGAATTTTGAACCTTGTAATTTCTGTAGTATTTTCTCCAACACAGCATAAAAAAAAAAAAACAGAAGTGAAACACACCATACCAAAAAGGCCAAGTGGGGTGCTTGGGAAGCTGAGTCAGTTAAGATCTTACTCTTAATTTTGGCTCAGGTCATGACCTCAGGGTGCTGAGACTGAGCCCCACATATAGCTCCTTGCTCAGCAGGCAGTCTGCTTGAACATTCTCTCTCCCTCTGCCCCTCCTCCTGCTCTCTTTCTCTCAAATGAATAAACAAATATTTAAAAAAAGAAAAAAAGGCCAAGTATTTTTCTAAATCCTTAGAATATAGGAATTTTATAAATTATATTGAGTTCTTATTTTTACATAAAACATTTTCCACAGAATAACCTTTCTTACTAATATTACTATAGCAAATATGTACCGAGTAAATGGGGGAGGGGGGGTGAGAATATATATTTGAGAGGAGATTCCCCTGATTATCCCCCTGAAACCTAAAACCAAGTTATACTGAGTTTCACATGTTCATATCCTAAAAATAACAATCTAAGGGTTCTGGTTCTGTGCAAGATGGTATAAGCATATTTTTTCTTGTCTCTCCCCAAGAACCCAACTATAAACTTGTACAGAATGCACTGGGCAGCTACCTGAAGACTGAAAATTAAATGGCAACATAAAAATGGGCAAGAAGACCAGAACCCAAGGTATCACCAAACCAACAGTGAATTTTCTGGTTTTGCCTCTCAGTGCAGCCTGGCTTCCCCCCACCCTCATCTGTAATCAACTGGCCTTGACTTAAAACACAGCACAAAAGCTAGAAGTGAAACTGAGCTCAGACAGAAAGAGGGCCAAGAGAAGCTTTCTTTTTCTGGCCCAAGAATCAGGAAAGGAGACTCTCAAAGATCACAGAAGCGGGAAATCCATTATTATCTTTCATTCTCTCCAGCCCCAGCCCCCCGGGAATCCCATAGTCAGTGACGGGGCACAATCACCATACATGTCTAAAATTGTAAGAAAGGAAAATCATTCTTTTTAACCAGAAGAGCAATGGTCCTAAAATCATGGATCAAATGTCTGTTGTATTTTTCTCTGTCTTCCAGTCACTTGGTCCTAAGTACAAATGCAGGTAAAGAAAGCATACTGCAGAGCAAGGAAACTAAAGGCCTAATTTTCTGGCTAGTGGGCTTGGAAGGGGGGACCTCAAGGAGACAAAGTATCAGCAAGATCATAGAAGGGAATTCAAGAGAACAATCCCATAAAGTTGTATATGAACTCCCGAACTCACCTCTGAGCTACACATGTACAGATCTGATCTTAAATAGTCTCACAAAGGATTTGAAAACTAAACTATGGTGTAAATCACTGCACAGAACCTAGCCTGGCCACTGGGCAGTACACATGATGGAACAGATCCAGATGGCACTACAAAGTGGCTTTGAAAATGGAATACTGGAACCACAAACCACAGAAGATGGGTCCACCTTATGAACCGATCTAACCAGGTTAAAAATTAAAAATTAAAAAGAACAGTACTCCCTTTGGGGTTTAACCAAAACCTAAAATCTCATAATATGTGTATGTATAGGTTATATGCAAAAATTACTCAGCAAAGAAACAGGAAAATGTTTACTTTCAAAGGAAAAGAAAATCAATAACGATACAGAGAATGGAGTATCAGACAAAGATTTAAAGTTTTTGTAATCATACCCCAAATCATAAGGGCAAAATCTTCTGAAATGGTGGGAAAATAGAATGTCTTAGCCAAGAAGTTATGCTATAAAGAACCAAATGGGAGTTTTAGAAATAAAAAATAAAATAACTAAAATAATAAATTCATAGGATAAGCTCAAGAACAGAATGGAGATATAAAAGCAAAGAGTCAGTGAACTTGAAGATGGATCAACCAATCTGAAAAACAAAGAAAAAAACAGGAAAAGAAGTCAGAGTCCAGGGACCCTTGGGACCATAACAAAAAACCCAACATTTGTATCAACACAATGCCAAAGGAGAGGAGAAAGAAAAAATATTTGGAGAAATAATGGCTAAACACTTAACCAATTTTGGCCAAAGATGTAAACTTACAAATTCAAGAAGCTCAGCAAACCCCAAGAAGATAATCTAAAAACAACAACAACAGCAACAACAACCTAAATCCAGAAAAATTGTTTCAAAATGCCAAAAACTAGAAACAAAGAAAACATCTCTAAAGGAGCCAGGAAAAATGACCCATTGCAAGTATACAATTTGAATGACTGCAGATTTCTCACCAGAAACAAGGGAGGCCAGAAGGAAAAGGAATGATAATTTTTTTTAGAGATTTTTTATTTATTCATATGAGAGAGAGAGAGAGAATAAGAACAGGAGCACAGGGTAGAGTCAGTGGGAGAGAGAGAAGCAGACTTCCCTCTGAGCAGGGAGCTTGATGCGGGGCTTGATCCCAGGACCCCAAGAACCCAGGACCATGACCTGAGCCAAAGGCAGACCCTTAACCAACTAAGCCTCCCAGATGCCCTGAGGAATGACATTTTTAAAGTGTTGCAGGTAAACAACTGCCAACCCAAAATTCTACAACTGGTAAAAATACTCTTTGGAAACAGAATTGGAATAAAGACATTCGCAGATGAAGGCAAACTGAGACAACTGGTCTTCAGCAAATCTGCTCTAAAAGAAATGCTAAAGGCAATTTTTTTTTAAAGAATTTTAAAATTTATTTATTTTAGAGAGAGAGACAGCATGTAAATGAACAGGGGAGGAGCAGACGGTGAGGGAGAAGCAGACTCCACTGCACTGAGCATGGAGCCTGACTCAGGGCTCAGTCTCACTACACTGAGATCAGGAACCGAGCTGAAACCAAGAGTCAGGCACTTAACCGACTGAGCCACCCAGGTGTCCTGTTAAAGGCAATTCTTTAGATGGAAGAGAAATGATACCTGAGGAAAACCTAAAATGGCAAATATCTGGGTAACTGTAACAGGTTACCTTTTCCCTCTTAAATTCTTTTAAAATATGTATGACAAAGATAACAAACATTAAGTTATTACATCAAAAATTTTTTCATAATAACTCAATAGCAAAACAAACAGACCAATTAAAAAATGGGCAGACTGAATAGACATTCTTCCAAAGAAGATAAACAGATGGACAACAGATACATGAATAGAATCTCAGTATCAGTAATCATCAGGAAAATGCAAATCAAAAGCACAATAAATCACATCATACCTGTTAGAATGGCTATTATCAAAAAGACAAGAAATGACAAGTATTGGTGAGGATGTGGAAAAAAGGGAACCCTTTATTCCACACTGTTGTTGGGAAGAGAAATTAAAAATAAAACTACCATATGATCTAGCAATTCCACCTCTGGTTTTTTATCTACAGAAAACAAAAACACCACATGGAAAGGATATGTGCACCCGCATGTTCACGGAAACATTACTTGAAATTGTCAAGATATGGAAACAACCCAAATGTTCATCAATGGATGAATGAATAAAGAAAGTGTGGCACATATATATGTAACGTAACCTTATTCAGCCATAATAAAAAAGAAAGGAATCTCACCATTTGCAACAACTTGGATGGATCTTGAAAGCATTACACTAAGTGAAATAAAGTCAGAGAAAAACAAATATATATGGTCTCACTTACATGTGGAATCTAAAAACAAAACAAGCTCATGGATACAGGGAAAAGACTGCTGGTTTGCAGAACTGGGAAGTAGGTGGGTAGAAGAAATGGGTAAAAGTATTCAAAAAGCACAAACTTTCAGTCATAAACAAGCCATGGGGATCAATGTACAGCATGGTGACTATAGTTAATAATACTGTAAACATAAAGCACTGGGTGTGGTACAAAAACAATGAATACTGTTATGCTGAAAAAAAATAAATTAATTTTAAAAATAATAATAATAATCAAAATAATAAAAATTTAAAAAGAAAAAAACAAAAAATAAAACCTAAAGAATACAAATAAAAAATAATAATAATACTGTAAACACTGTATTGCATATTTTAAAGATGCTAAGAGAGTAAGTCTTAAAAGATCTTATCACAAGAAAAACATTTTTCATAACTATGTATATGACAGATGTTAGCTAGACCTATTGTGGTCTAGCTAACCAATATATACAAGTATCAACTCATTATGTTGTATACTTGAATTAAATTTAATGTTATATGTCAATTATATCTCAATTTAAAAAACTCCATGTAACGTATGGCAATGTAAGTGGATTTAATAGTAATAACTATAACATAATCAGAAGACAGTAATAAGACATGATAATAAAGTTTCTACATTCCAATTGAACTGGTAAATGGTCATTTTAAGGAGACCAAAAACTTATGTATAGCTTAATTCTTAGAACAAGTACCAAAAAAGGACTATAGAAAGAGATACTGTCAAAAACTCAAAGATAAATTAAAATGGAATATTCAAACAATATAAAAGAAGACAGGAAAGGAGAAATAAAGAAATGAGACAGAGGAAACAGATAGGTAATAATAAAATGGTGAACAGAAATCTAGACATACCAATAATTATATTAAGTGTAAATGGTCTAAAGACAAAAAAAATAAAAGAGTTATTATCAGAAACTGACAACAGCTACAAGCTAAATTGATTAGATCATTACCATCTCTCACCTGCATGTTCCTGTAAAGATTAGGAAATGTCAACTTTAATGTGTGACTCTGTATGTCACTATTTCCAGCTCTTCCTTTTAACTTACGTTATTGGATCTTTCTAACCAGTAATATCTGTATGTTTTAATTAAAATTTGATTCTCAAAGGATAGTTATAATACTGTTTTCCATTTTCCCAATTTCTCAAGTGAATTTTCTCATTATTTGGTAAAACAAATTTCCTAAGAAATTTGAGGAAGGAATTCTTACAGGGAAACAGTTTTTGTCCCTTTGATATGTCCTGCACTGACAACAGTATTTTAAAGTCTGCTAGTATGTGTTTATTTCTCTTTGCATGTCCTATAGCAGGGTCTTTTTTTATGAAGGTAGTTGCTGTTATTTGGTGCATAGATATTCATTGCTTTTTAATCTCATTCAAAATTGTACTTTTCAGCATTATAGAGAGTATTGTGTCTCACTTACTGTTTTTTGATATGGATTCTACATTGTCTGATGTCAGGTATAACCCTGTTTGCATTTTCCATGTCTTTATTTTTATCTTTTTATAGCATTTTGTTTTCAATATACCTCTCATCTATAGCATCATTTGCTTAAACTTTGTGAAATGATCTGAAAATAAATTTATTAATAGGTGAATTATTCTCATTTATATTTACTGATACTGATGAGGGATAGAAACATAAAATATTCATGTTTAGCCCAGAAGTCTATTCTGCTGCCAGAGGCTATTCGAACATTGATAGTTCCAATAAGGATCAAAAACATGCTGGTGGCTAAATTCTTTTTCTTTTTTTTTAAGATTTTAGAAAAAGAGCACATGCATGTGCACAATGGGGAGGGGTAAAGGGAGAAGGAGAGGGAGAATGTCAAGCAGACTCCCTGCTGAGCACGTAGCCTGATGCAGCACTCCGCTCCCGCAACCATAAGATCATGACCTGAGCCCAAATCAGGAGTCAGATGCTTTACTGACTAAGTCACTCAGGCACCCTTGGTTGCTACATTCTTAAAAGGTCTCATGACTTCCTGGATTATCTCATCAATAGTTAATATCAAACTAAATGATAAACACCAGAGAAATCTTGTGAAAGTAGTTTTATGAGCAGAAATTCAAAGAAGACATTTATGATTTAACACTTCTTGCACTCCCCTATCCCTTAAGTACCAAGCATATAACCACCAGCTTCATACATTAAAAGCGCAGCTCTTTTGCTCATGGATCCTGTCCCCATGCTACTCAAATAAATTTACCAAACAGCACTATAAAATGTCTCAAGAATTCTTTCTTGACTATTGGGTTTGACAACCCCACAACAATATGACCAATATATTTACTCTCAATTCTGTCACCATTATGTTACAGTTATCAAATGTACAAATCAAGTATAGGATTTTGAATAAGTAAAATTTTAAATGCTTACAAAAATGCTCATTAACCAAGTTTTGTTTTTCCTGGCTCTGAGCAACCAAGTCAAGACTTATTGTTTTGCTAACTAACCAAGATCTGCTACTATCAATAACAATAATGTTCTCATCATTTCAAGATTATTGGTTTAAAAGATTACCTCAATTTGGACATGTAGATAGAAAAACAGGAGGTTGGACCAGCACCACCAAGGCAAACTAGAGGTTCATATGTACAACACTAAGACACAGAAAAGAAAGTTATCTCTAAAAATAGTAGTGAAAAGAAAGTTACTCTCTAATAACAGTAGTGAATAGTAGTGAATGCACTACTTAAGAAAGTTATGCAGGGGCGCCTGGGTGGCTCAGTGGGTTAAAGCCTCTGCCTTCAGCACAGGTCATGATCCCAGGGTCCTGGGATCGAGCCCCGCATCCAGCTCTCTGCTCAGCAGGGAGCCTGCTTCCTCCTCTCTCTCTCTCTCTGCCTGCCTCTCTGCCTACTTGTGATCGCTGTCTGTCAAATAAATAAATAAAATCTTTAAAAAAAAAAAAAAAAAGAAAGTTATGCAGCATAATTTTTTTTAACTCTGGATTGTGATTCACTTTAATTTAAAAGATTTTATTTATTTATTTGAGAAAGAGTGTGTACACAAGTGGGGGAGGGGCAGAGGGAGAGACTCTCAAGCAGACTCTGTGGGGCATGGAGCCCAATATGGGGCTCTATCTCACCACCCATAAATCACAGTCTGAACGGTAACCAAGAGCTGAATGCTCAACCAATTGAGCCACTTACACACCCCTCACATTAAGAAAAACAAAACAAAACAAAACAAAAAAACCGAAATAGAATAGGTACTACTAGAATGCACTAAAGCCAGGAAAGTATTGTATTATGATACTTTGTTCCAATTATGTATGTATTAGTTTGCTAAGGCTGCCATAACAAAGTACCAGACTAAGTGACTAAAACAACAAATTTATTTTCTCACAGTTCTGAAGGCTGGAAGTCCAAGATCAAAATGTTGGTAGGGTTGCTTACATTCTGAGGCTTTTCTCACTGACTTTTCTCTTTGTGTTCACATCTTCCTTCCTCTTCTTGTAAAGACATCAGCCATATTGAATTAAGGCCCACCCTAAAGACCTGGTTTTAACTTATTACCTCTTAAAGATCTTAGCTCCAAAAACCATTACAGTGTGAAATACCAGGGATAAGTACTTCACTACATGACTCTTGGGAGTCATTCAGCTCATAACATTCACTTATATACATACATCATATATGTATGCTCTGGGTCACAATCAAAAAAGTTTTAAAAGACCTTCTTAGAGGACTCTGAAGAGACAATTCAAATGTATTAAATATATTCTAAGCTTAAGGGGTCTATCCCTGATTTTATAAAAGAGTCTTAGGACTCCACCAGTCTCCAGATTTCCAGGCCTTTCTGAGGCAGTTTATAATTTAACTACCCCAGGGATACTCATAATGCAATTATGAAAATTCGTCTGAACATGTAAGTACTTTGCTGACAGTCTCAATCAACATTACCTGATTAAAAAAATAACCTTAGTGTTTTAGACGTTGGGTTTATTAGTATAAAGCTCTAATAGTTATATTTCCATGTTTTTAGAGACTAGGATTCATTATTATATTGATTTCCCAAGCTACCAGATTAAACTATAGACACTTAAAGCCATACTGTCTCTTTCTTCTCTTAAATCTCAAAGGCCTCAAATATCTTAACAGTTTAATCAGTAGCTAACCTAGATATATTTTTAAGGCCCGAGGGAAAATATTGACGTTTTAAATTCTCTAAATTCACTTAAAACAACAATTATCCTTTGTTTAAAATGTATTACTTCATATGCATTAAGCTAAAAACAGGACAAACTAACATATACGCCATAAAATATTTTAAATATCATTTTAAGAATACAAACATTCACATTTTATATTTAGGCCCTATGTCCATGTCTAAGAAAATTTCTTAATCACTTAGGTTGGAAACATTTTCAAATTTGTTCTACTTAATTGCAACATATCTTACGATTTATTCTGGATCTATATACTATCATAGTTGGTTGAGTTAGTTCAATAACATAAAATAATGAAGTAACAAATGGGCCAAATCAGGGCAATCTTGAATCTCTCACATTATTTGGTCATGTCAATTTTGAAAACCATTGGAAAACAGTCCAAATATTTGTTTTGTCAGAATAACGATTTTTTCCAAAGTCAAACAGAATCAAGTAAAGGCTGGTTTCACACCACTGGAACTTCTAAATTTCCTGTCTCTGCAATTCACTCCCTCTTTTCCCAATAATTTTAACTAGAAAAGCATACCTCTACCTTTGTCTAACAAGCCAAGTTCTTTCATACTTCCAAGCCTTTACATACTTTGAACAGAGTGCTGAAAAGCAAAAAAACTTTTCTTTTTCTATTTCTTCACAAATACATGCTTTATACGTGGCATTCTGTGAAAGTGTATGAAAGATTGCAAAGGTCATGTGATGTCAGTCAAGCTCAATTATATGAATCTGAGGGTAAAATATAAATCTTCCTTCCCCAAAGAGAAGATATATTTTTGTTTTGTACTACAAAATAGAGAAGGAACACAATCCTATCATCCAAAATTCAAGAGAAGGGAGTTAGTATACTACAAAAATAAGTACTTTATAATTGCTCCAGCTATGAGCTCAGACTTTGTATACAAAAGTAATGTATTAATAATGATAGGACTAAAAGACTTCCTGTTTTTAGAATATATAATTTAGAAACAATATTCACTATCTCAAATAATCTTTTGAATATCTGAGTGAAGAAGCAAGGTAGAAACCGTATTACAACAGAAATGTAAGTGCACTAACAAGAATCTTCTTCATTGCTATATTCTTTGAACCAGAATATGACCTAGTATAGTGGGTTCTGAACAAATATTTTCTAAATAATAAAATATAAAATAAAATACTAAGTCACTAACTTAAACTGGATTAAAATGCCTAATATATAACAGAGTGGTATCTTTTGGAGATTTATTTGTAGGTCATGTTATTATTTAATATTAAAGACATGAAAACCACATAAGCACAATCATGATAGAACTATCAATTAGAATTTTCTACCAATGCTGGAGAAATAATGAATGAAGTTAATCATTTTATTTTGTAAGGACAGTAACCGAAGTCAGTTGAGAAAAGCTCACTCAAAGTCTCACAACTGCTAAATGGAAGAATTGGGACTTATGCTTTCCTCTAGATACAATATCTTGGAATGTTCATTCCACTACATTGCATTTCTCATACTTGCCCAAAAGTTAGAAGGAAATTAGAACACAAAAATGAAAAAATCTGACTATCTTCAGTATTTCCTATCCTCCATATCACCAGTCTCAAAAGTCCTCAAATGAAACTCATCTTTCTATTCATTCAAGCACAGTATTTTGATTTTATGCTACCCTATACTACCACTGTTGTTTGAGGTACAGCAAAGTAACAGGTATGGAGGCGTATAGGTACATCCAAATCACAATGGCATTCCTATCAGTGGGGTTCCATTAAATAATACATCAGTTTTTCATACTGTTGAGGCAATCCAGAGAATTGTAGTAGGTAAAAATTCCTGGATGATTAACTCTGATATAGTTTACACTGAAGAAAAAGAGGAGGTTTAAGGTATCTTTCCCTCATAGTCACGAGACATTTCTCTCTTTTCCCTACAACACCTCCAACTAGGTCTTGACATACCGAGAAACAAACATTTACAAATGCACTTGCCCAGAAGCTCATTTTTTATATTTAAAAGTTAATAATGCTGGCCAAACAAACTTCAATAAGTCACTAACTTAAACTGGATTAAAATGCCTAATATATAACAGAGTGGTATCTTTTGGAGATTTATTTGTAGGTCATGTTATTATTTAATATTAAAGACATGAAAACCACATAAGCACAATCATGATAGAACTATCAATTAGAATTTTCTACCAATGCTAGAGAAACAAAGTAAATGAATACATTCAGAAATAAAAAATAAGTGATTTTTATCGTGTGTAAAATTTTAATTTTGAAGAGTGATTTTATGAAACATTATTAGTCACATGAATATTCCTGAGAAAAAACGTGAAATACAACTCATCTAAATCAGAAGGTATCCTTAAAAATCACTAACATTAAACATTAAATTAGATAAGCACATTTAACACAAAGAAAAGCACCTCAAAGACAGGGCTATGTACAGAAAGATACTGAATCTCATAAATGTGAGGTACTTTCCCAAATACTATGATGCAATCCTACCAGAAATTATGTAATTTGAGTATAAGCAAATAGTAGGAATCATATTACCAATAAAGAACCTTATTTCTCTTCAGTTTTTATAATTTTCTATTATTTTTTTAATTTGGATCACACCTACTGTTAACCTTGATTTTACCAAGACTAATCACCTCCTTAAGGTTATGTAGCAAGTAATTAAAATTTCATGGATGATCAGGTTTAAACCAAATTCCAACTATTCTTCTGTATCCATTATACACTGTATAATGTATAGAGTCAACTGAGCTTTAGAATTCAGTCCAATTTACTTCCAAGAAATTATATTAAACAGGATAAATGTCTTAAAATAATGTTCAAACTACCACTCTAAAAGCTTTTTGCTTTATATTTTTTAAGCCTTTTGCTTTAAAAGCTGAGTACTGTTTAAAAAACAAAAGAAATAAAAATGGTTCATTCATTCATTAAATAAACACTTATTCAAAGCCCAATGAGCAAAATTCTGTACTAAGTATGATTCCTGACAATCAAAGAAAGAAAAAATAAATAAAATACAGTAAAACACAAAATGACATGATACAACTGGATACATATAAATAGAGGTGTCAAGTAATGATAATAGAACTGAGATAATTAGGAAAGTCCTCCCTAGAGAGATCATTATTTAATCAACTAATGCTGTTTTAATTGTAGGAAATTACACATAGGCAAAAAGGAAAGCATTTAGAGATTTTGCAATGTATTTCAAGTGGAAGACTTAATTGGGGGACTAATGAGATCAATTGGGGTAAGATAGTAAACCTGACAAGACTGATTTTACATTCAGTGTAATAGGAACTATTATAACTCCTTGGATGACAGAAGAGTAATGTGAGGAAAACACTAACTGACGACGGTATGTTTCTCATATCTACATGTAGGACAGACCATAACACTGAAAATAAAACCAGCAAAACTGCTGCAGTCACCCAACAGGTAAGGTGATGAAGGTCTGTGTTAATATGGCTGAAGGCGGCTTCGTGTAGCCAGATGACAGGCTGGAGTTCTAGAGAGCATGATCTACTTGCCAAGGTTCTCATAAAAATCAATAAAAATTCCTGGGTTATCAGTAAACTTTAAAGCGAAGAGATCTTCAGTGCACGGCAGATCAAGACATCCCACAGCCATAGTTTCAATGGTACATGAAAGGCAATTCTGTGACTTCTATGAGGCGCCACACAGCTACCTTAGAACTGAGTAAGAAAAGTAAAGCTTATTTCTTTAATCATCCCAGAGTTGGTGAACTAGATTTTTAAATCCAATCTGACACCTATGCAGACAATAAAGTTCTGTTATAAATTCAAAAATGCATATTATGCTGCACCCTTCAACTTGGTGGAAGATCTCTGTAATATTATTGTTAAGTAGGAGTTAATTCTTCTTAGTGAACAGGAGCCAAAAAGATTTCAAGAACATACATTCCTGATGCAAACAGTAAAGGCATAATGACTCTTGCTCAGTGATTGCCTATTCCATCTACCCACTCGAAACACTCATACTTGCCCATGACTTTGGGAAATTCAAACAGGTTATGCCACTCATGCAGTCCTTCTTGGGCGACAACCCATTATTTGGTCATAAATTACAGGAAGCAGATACATATGAAAGTCACAAACTATTCTGTCACATCAGATTTTACCTTTTTTCTACTGAAAATAGACCCCAACCTGCAGAATAATAAAAAGAAAAATCAAGCTAGCAATTAAATTTTTTGAAGAAAAAAAATAAGTAGAAACTACTCAAAATTTCACGCTTTATGACCACAAATATTGAATAGCCCCATTTTGTAAAAGTTACCTGTTACCACGAAATCAAAAAGAACTCACACTAGCTACTTAATTAATTAAAAGGAATCACAAGTCTTCAAGCCATTAATAATGATCAACAAATCACCAGCAATGTGACCAGAAGGTAAGAGCTGAGGTCCAGTTTCTAATGAGAAAGAGCATCTACTATAGAGATGACCAAAATGACTAACGAGATCTCTGTGCCGACTGATGCCATTCCCCATATCCTAAAGAAGGGTAGGTCAAGAGCACAGGTCCACAAAAAGAACAATCTAGAGACAAACCTGGCTATAACATAAGTTGACGGCTTAGTATCTATCTAAGCAAAATTATAAATTAGGTATTTTTCATTTGAGAGAACTACTGGGTGTTTACACTACCTAAGTGAGGAAAAATGAAATGTCACCAGGATCTGGAAAAGGTTCTCTAAACTCCACGGAATTCTTGTTTTCGTAAGAGGTCTTTAAAACAACAACAACAACGTTTTAATTTCCAGAAGGCCAGATTCAAAAAACAGGACTGGCTTTACCCACAGCCCCGAGTCTAGGGAAGCATTCTGCACAAGGCCACGCAAAGTGTCCAAGGCAGAAGCCACCCACCACGCATTCCCAGCCTCTTCTTCGCGTCGCTCCAGAAACCAAGAGGCCCTGACATCGAGCTTGTTAATGGGATCGGAGCCTTTCAGAACGCATTTCTGCCGGGATGCACCAGCAGGGCCACTTCTCTCCAGAGCAGCCTCCAGCAATTGCCACGCTGAGGGGAACCGGTAAGTGGGTGGCACGTTCAGGCTGAGCTGGCAGCCCACCTGCTGTCTTCACCCAAACAGCAGTTCACGCACTCCGCCTGATAGTACTTTCTCCGGCTTGGCTCCCGAGAAGCCAAAAAGTACTGTAAACAAGTTACATCTTCTTTCCCCAAACGGGATGCCGAGGTGCACCAGCACCGGGCTCCCATCACACTGAGGGGCGCGGCGCCTACCCGGCGGCCCCTGCATTCCGCGCGCACGGAGGGCCGCGGGTGCCGGGAGAGCCGGCAGAGGGGCGAGGCCGAGTCCGGGACCCTCCGCGGGCCTGCGTCCGAGCGCCAGCGGCCGCTGGGCCGCCAGGTGGGCGGCGGGCTCACCTTGTTGAGGTGGGGGTTCCGCGTCACGGCGTAGCCGCGCTGGTGGGTGTGGCGGCGGCGGGGTGCTGCGGGCTCCATGGCGGGCGCGCGGGTGGGCTGCGGGGCCGGGCCGGGGCGTGCAGCGCGCGGTGCAGGCGGCGGTGGATGCTGCTCGGGCGCCCGCGCTGACTGCGGCGGCGGCGGCGGCCGCGCTGGGAAAGAGCCGGCGGTCGGGGGCGGGCGTGGGTGGCGAGAGGGGGTGGACGCGGCGGGAGGAGCCCGCGAGAAGCCGGTGTCCCCAGCCGGGCAGCCTGCGAGAATCGCTGAGTCATGGCAGGAGATCAGCCGGGCCGGCGAGTGAGGAGGAGGAGGAAGAGCGAGGCTCCGGCGGCGCCGCGGGGGCCCGAGGGGAGGCGGCCGCGGCAGTTGCTCCCTTCCACCCACAGGGCTTCTGGTCACAATCGTCCTCGCCCGTCGCTGCGTGGGGCGTGCCTCCGTTGTTCGGGGAACGCTCTAACCCCCCGGGACCTACGCGGGCAGCAAGGCCAGGTTCCCCCCGCGCGCCCCGGTGGCCTTGTGGCTACCGTCGCCCCTGGCCGAGGGGAGCCCGTAGCGGGAGCCCCCAGGGAAGCTGGGAAGGAGCGAAATGGAGAGGTGCAGGCAGACACAGCGGCTGCGGGACCAAGGGATGGGAGCCCTGACGAAATGGACTCGGGGGCTGTTTGCGGAACACCTCGACTGATGAGACTCGGACCGCTCTGTCCCTTTCTTTTAGGGGGGCTTCGAAGCTCTGTCCTCCATCCCCAGGCCGGCCGCGCTCGGGGGCCAAACAGAGCCAACCTTGACCCAGAAACCAGAGACCAGAGTAGAACTGGGAGAAAGGAGAGTGTGGAGCCGGGACACTGAGGGAATCTGTAGAGAATCAATGGGAGTATTATTTTAATATAATTAAAGTAAAAGTCAAGGTGTGTTCCGATGAAGATGTGTTAGGGTCCACTGAACGGTTCCATTGATCTTGTATATAATTTTGTGAGAGTTAAGAAACCAGGATGTTAAATGAACCTCTTTGAATATTAATGAGTAACTCAATCTTTAAGGGCTTCAGTTTCTTATTTGGTCAAAGGAGAGGGTCAGAATAAATGATATTCCAGCACTGAAATTCTGTTATTATTGACATTTAGACTTGAAGTTTCAAGGAATGGAGGGGCAGTTGGAACCAAGCCAAAAGGAGATTGTGACACGCAAAAACCGCTAAAGGTTTCTGTGTCCCCAGTTTCTTTTCTAGGTTAAATAGGATCACTAATTTCTGCCCTATTCATTTCTACCTCATGATCGTACAAAAGACAGTATTAGGGATTAATTAGGGGTTCGTTTTATATTGCCATAAACTAGACACCCATCTAATGTTTTATGATACTTATCAGAAAGATTACTACAACTGTATTTTTGGGCCACACTTCCATCCAGAAGCTTCTTGGGCCTGTTTTTTGAATTCCTTAGAATCATTGGTTTCAAGGGAGAACATTTTATTAATGAGGAACATTCAATTGGCATCAGAGTTCTTTAAAAACATTCCTTGCGTTTAAGCAACCCTTTTCACCAGGAATGCTACAATCCATAAATATTTAACCCTACCTGGGAGACCTGAGAAAAAGGCATGCTTTACAAAACTCACTCCTGGGAGTTAACTGAGGCATGTTACAATTAGAGTGCTTTATCAGAAACAGAAACAGTTTAATTACAGGCCTAGTAAGCAACATAAGATGCTGAAGAAACAAAAATGTCAGTACACCGGAACCTTATTACAATGCCCCTCGCATAGAAGTTACCTGTCTATGTTAACTGTCTATTCCTGTTTCTATGATGTATGATGTACAGATAAGAAAGCTGACATAAATATAGGGAGAAGCTCAAAAAGTATGCAGGCTCTTCCCCCACACCATCACTACAAAGGAATTACAAGATCCTGTCAGTGCAGGTAAAGAGAAGTAAACATACAGGAGATGTGAATTTATGAAAGGAAACCCAGTCATCTTGAATGTTAACAGTATGGGGCCTAACTGGGAGAGCCACTTTGTATATTCATGTGCAGTTCTAAGATAACTAAGAAGCTCTTTTTCCGTGCACATGCTATCCAGAACATCAAATTTCAGGTTTTTTTACTTGTTTGTAAGGTTAGGTTTTAATGTAAAAGCAAAACAAACCCAAAACTTTGGAAAAGAGAAAAAAAAAAAACTTGTTTTAATTTTCCTCTTATGAAACTACAGTTGTGCAGTCAGCTCATGATTGGTAATGTTAAGAATGGGTGAGATTCACAAACTAAGGGATTAGAACCTGTAAGTTTCTGTTACACAGGTGAGAACACTGTCAGTCAAAATAAATTTTTCTTACCCAATTTGATGCACAATGAACTGTAGTCATTAAAATAGGATTATAGTTTTCTGATCTAATATCATTGAGATTAAGTACTAAAAAATTCAGGAAATATAGCATATACAGCATTTCAAGTGTTTTACTTTCGTGGTAAACATAAAAGAACATACAGCTCCCACAAGGAAGGATTAGTCTACATTATTGGTGTATATTTGCAAAACATTTCAACACCACGAATGTTAAGTTTCAAGACAGGCATTGGAAATGTTTTACTTTCATGAGGATAAAGATAGTCTGATAGAAAGATGTGGCTATAGGATATCAAGTAACAAGCTTTCATACAGAAAGCGTGTTACTGCTATGTTAAATAAGTGATTTTTAAGTTGAATACCTCGAGATGCCTGGTTCTTGATGTGTTTCTGCATGAAGGGAAGACCTTCAAACTTTTGAGGTTTTAATTTGAGACTTCCAGTGTTCAGCCTATTAGGAAAAAGTCCACCAGGAGAGCTGACCCCAAAATTTGAGAATTTAGTGTAGGCAGTTGCTTCCTTGGGATGGCCAGCCCCAGGGTAATTGCCAACCAAGGAAAGAGTTGGCTTTTTGCCTGCATTCTGCAGTGAGGATATGACTTAGGTTCTCAAGTGGCACTCTTTAACAAGGGGACATCAACAAAAGAAAAAGTTTATTAATGTTTGCAGTGCGCATCACAGCCAAGAAACCAAAAGCAAAGAATAACTCAAAGCAGCAGCTTTAAACTATGGTCTCTATGGGATCTTCAGCAAAGAACAATACATTTATAGAGAAATGACAGCACGAAGGAAAGCAGTTTTAGGCTTTCAAAGGCAGCAAACTAGAAAGGTAAATATATGGGAAGAAACTAACAGTAAGCTTTGTTTCTTGATTCCTCTTCCCCAAAATAGTTATTTTGGGATGACTTACCCTGGTTTCCTTCACTGGGTTTTATAGCTGCTTCTGAGGAGTCCCTGATGTACCAGGCTCTAAGTTATTGGTATCTGAGTATTGTACGTGAAATGGGTGTAGGAGTTATTTCACTAGAATGTTTAAAAAGATGTACCCTTATATTATTCTTTAAGCAAAATTTTATGCAAAAGCCCCAGAATGTCTGGAGCCCTATAGAGCTGTTTGGTTTTCTTTTTTTCCCTGAGGAAAATGGTCTTACTCTTTAACAGTTAAAAGCATTATTCCCATTAGAGATAATATAATATCATCTCATTCTTACTATGCACTACAATCATTACAATCACAAAAACACATATTTGTATGTACGTACAGACACTGCATGGTGACTGATTCTGGAATAAATTCATACACGAAGCCACAGCTTGTAGAGATCATTTATTTCTTAACTGCTCATTTATACCTGAACAAATTTTCATTAAGTATGTTATTAATTTTCCAATGACATAATTTGGTTGTAATATTTTATCTGGTGGAAGTGCATTTGAAAAAGATGCCAGCTGTTTCACTTACTTTAACACTAGTATATTCTGGATCATGTTATACAGTACTTGTATAGAAACTTAAAAAGATATATTTCCCATGAGGAGACAGTTGGTTTGTAGCATTGGTGTGTATTTACAAAAACATTTTAACACTACAAACATAAGCAGTTTCAAGGTGGGACACATGAAAATGTTTATACGTTGCAGAAGTGATGCAGGTGTACCTTTAACAGAGTTAAAATGGAGTCTGGAGACAATGAAGGGAGAGTTCTCACTCAGTGGCACTCTAGCAGCTTACTTAGCATACCTCCCCGGGAAGGCAGAAGATTCTCTCGCCCAGCAACAGCCCAGCCAGTGAGAAACCACATGACCTTAGCCAATGAGACGCCCTTGCAACCTCAAATTCTCCCTCTGCTCAGATGAACTTTTGTTCAAAGCAATCCCTCCCAATTTCCTTCTTTTCTCTATATAGGGATACTTTTTCCTTCCTTCTTGGGACTTGCCTTATAGTTTGCCCTAATTTGCAATCCCAAATTGCAATTCCTCTGCTACTCCTAAATAAAAAAAATTTTTTTACTGGTTAAATAACAATTTTGTTTTTAAGGTTGAGAAAATTTATCAATGAACTGCTTGATACCTATCATTTCCTGGTGACATGAACCATGCATCATGCCTTCATAGGTTTTTAAGGTTAAATTGGTTAGATTTACCAATTTTTTTTTTACCTTCCAGTAGTAAGAGAACCAACCATTATGGAAAACAAAGAGTGGTAATCTCCATGGCACAAGAATAAAAATATCTGTTAGCCTTTGATAGGACTCCATGGAATGAAAGCCCACAGGGGATGTCAGTGAGTACAGGGATAGCTGCCAGCTTCTGGTGTGTGGTCCAGCAGTACATAAAAATAAAGCTCTGCCCTGAGAAAATCCTCCCCAAATAATAATGGTAAAAGGAATGCCATCCTTCACTCATGCTCTATCAAAGCTTTCACATTTTCTCCTAACTCCAGGTTCACCCTCCTTTGAATCTGGTAAGAGCCCAATAATGTTAAACCAAGAAGGCATAGCCATGGTCAAAGTTAATGTAACAGGCATAATGGGCACATGTAGGTAAATAGATTTGATACATGAACTTCTGATACCTGCAAGGTCTCCTGCCCGTCCGTGCCCAGTATCTCCATGGTGGGAAGTCTTACAGACATCAATGGTACTGCCTGGTGAGAAGCTGGAAGGAAAGTGGAGCCTGTGAACTGTATCTACTCTAGAAAGCACAGTTTGAATATCATGGATCTAGACCAGTGGTTTTCAATCTTTATCCCATTTGAGAATCACCTGGAGAGCTTTAAAAAACACTCTTGAGTGGGCCAAAGAGTTGTTGATTTCAATGTCTGGGATTGTAGCTTTAGCACCAGGAATTTTTGCCCCAAGCTCCCCCAGATGATTCTAGTTTGCAGCCAAAGTGAGAACCATTGGCCTAAAATAATGGTTCTCAACCTTTTGCATCGATCAAAATCAGTTGGAGGGTATGTTAAAACAGGGCCCCACCCTCAGAATATTTGATTCAGTAAGTCAGAGGTAAGGCCTGTAATTTGCTTTTCTAGCAAGTTCCTAGGTGATGTTGATGGTCAAGTTACCACATTTGAGGACCACTAGTATAGAGCAATGTTATCCAACAGAAACATAATGTGAACCACATATATAATTTAAAATTTTGCAGGGAGCCATGTTTTTTTTAAAGTAAAAGGAGACAGGGGCATCTGGGTGGTGCAGTTGGTTAAGCACCCGACTCTTGGTTTCATTTTAGGTCATGATCTCAGGCTCTTGGGATCAAGCCCCAAGTCTGGCTCTGCAGTGAGTATGGAGTCCACTTGGGACACTCTCTCCCTTTCCCTCTGCCCCTACCCCACTAAAATAAAGCTTTTATGTAAAACAACAACAACAACATAAAAAGAGAGGTGCCTGGGTGTCTCAGTCAGTTAAGTGTCTGCCTTCAGCTCAGGTCATGATCCCAGAGTCCTGGGATTGAGCCTTGCATCAGGCTCCCTGCCCAGTGGGGAGTCAGCTTCTCTCTCTTCCTCTCTCCCTCCCCCTCATTGTGCTCTCTCTTTTAAGCTCTCTCAAATAAATAAATAAAATCTTTTTAAAAAAATAAAAAGAAACAGGTGAAATATATTTTAGTATATTTTATTTAACCTAATATATCAAAAATACTATGTCAGTGTTATCAATATAAAAATTATTAGATGTTTTACCTTTTTTTTGGACTGTTTTGAAATCTAGTGTATTTTACACTTATAGCACATCCCAATTTGGACACCAGATTTGTATTAGAAATACTTGTTCTGCACTTAGATTTTATAAAATTTTACAGTTGAAATAGTAGATACAAATACCCAAGTTGTTGCAAACATACTTAAAAGCTTCCAATGACTAAACTGAGTATACATTTTATATTTAAATTAAAACTAAACAAAATTTTTTTTTCTTATTTGAAAAATATGTTAAGACTATTTACTGAAGGGGGCGCCTGGGTGGCTCAGTTGTTAAGTGTCTGCTTTGTCATGATCGGGTTGTGATCGCTGGGTCCTGGGATCGAGCCCCCACATCGGGCTCCCTACTCTGCAGGAAGCCTGCTTCTCCCTCTCCTATTCCCTGTGCTTGTGTTCCCTCTCGCTCTCTCTTTCACTGTCAGTTAAATAAAATCTTAAAAAAAAAAAAAAAGACTATTTATTGAAGGTCAGTCATTAATACTATCTACCTGTTTGTACAATTTCATATTGTTAATACATTGTGCTTCCCAAAGTTCAGATGCAAGCCAAAGATTTAAAAATCAGATTACATTTTGTCATAGAATAATACAACAAATGCTTCCAGGGTATCCTCTTAATGCCTCCTTTAACACATAATGGCAGAAATATACAAAGAATCAAAGAGTGATTCCCTGCAGGGTTTGTTTGTTTGTTTGTTTTGTTTTGTTTTGTTTTTGAAGACCTCATGTATTTGAGAAGGGTGGGAAACACAATTGGGGAAGGGGCAGAAGGATAAGCAGACTGCTTGTCAGGCACAAGGTCCCAGGACCCCAAGATCATGACTCAAGCCGAAGTCAGATGCTTAACCGGCTGAGATATTGGACGCCCTTCCTGGCAGTTTTTAAAAATAAGATGTTTCTGAATAAAATAAAATGTTTCTGAATAAAATAGCAGACAAATTTCAATTTGTCTCAGTATTCCATGAGTAGAATTCTCTTCTATATATGCTCTCTGAAAATAGATGAGCAATATAAAGATTTAGTTTCCAACAGATGTGAACTATATAACTTGCTTTAGAAGTCAGAATCAACTACAATCACATTTGGTTTTAAATAATTGTTTTCATCTCACTACATAAAGGACATTCATACAATCTTTGCATTAAAAAAGAAACCATGGGAATATTTCAAAATGTAAAATATAGTTCAGATTTTCTCTACTAAATTTAAAAATAACTAATTCTAAACTTAAGTGCTCTGCTCAAAATTTTCCAATGGTACCCCACTCATGCACAGAAGCAAAGTTATTAATGACTTACAAGAACCACCACGATCTGCCCCAGTCCCCTATCTCTGTGGCTTTGTTACCTTTCCCCTCCTTTCTTACTCTGTTCCAATTATCACTGACACCCCCCTTCCCAACAGGACAAGCACATTCCTGCCTCAGGGCCTTTGCTTTTGCTATCCCCTATAACTGGAACACTCTTCACGCAGATCTCTACATGGCTCCCTCAGTCCCTTCAAGTCTTTGCCTAAATGTCATCTGGGACTTCACCAATCATCCCACATAATAGGACAATTACTATCCCTTCTTCTCCAACCTTCTTTACTCTCTATCATTCTTCCTTACTTAACTTTTCTCCATGTAACTTTTCACATTTAAATATAAAATGCAATTCACTTATTATTTGTCATCTCACTGCCACCACCACTAACATGTCAACTCTCTGACAGTGATAATTTAATATTTTTTGGTCTTTTCTACAGAACTGTACACTTTTATGTTCCTGAACTCTACTTAAGCAACTTTTCTAACTTATTTCACAATCTATTTACTTATATACACACTTCTTTCACATGTACAATTTTTATTTGACTGTCTCCTTTAAGTCTTCAGCATAAAGGGAACAGATCATGTCCTCTTTGGCAAAAGATTTATCTGGAAATAACTAATGAGTCATTAGAATTGGAGATAGAAACTTCATTGTTGCAATAACTGGTGAAACAGCCTTTCAAATAGCTGTTGGACTTCAAATCACTCTTGAAAAATTGATGTTTTCAGAGCGCCTGACTGGCTCAATCAGAGGAGTGTGTGACTCTTGATCTCAAGATATTGAGTTTGAGCCCCATGTTGGGTGTAGACAATTACTTAAATAAATAACATTTTTTAAAAAAATTTGTGTTTTCAGTATTCCTCTAGAATGACCTAAATTTGGTTGAGGCTGTTCTCCTATCAATATTCATTTGGATTGTGCAGTTGCATAACGTTTTAGTACCCTGTAGAGTTATATCTGCTGTCAATAAAGTACCTATTCATGAATTGCATGTATTATATTATTTAAACCTAAAAGCACAACTACTTTGAAAAAGATCCAGTTCAGTGATTTTTTTCATTTGATTTCACTGAATTAAAATTTTACTACTTTCTTAAATCTGTTTTTTTTAAACCAATAAATCTAGATAAAAACCAATTCCCATCATTGTCATGAATGAATCTGTATCATTCCTTGCAAGTAGTTTTTAGTGGAGCAACTCACCCATTTGTTGGAGTGATTTTTTTAAAAATTAAATTTATTTAAACTAAAAGAAAAAGAGAAACAGTTCACCTATTTCCCCCCCGCTACAGACACATAAACACACCCCAACCTCTGGCAACCACTAATCTACATCTATAAGCTTGGTTTTATTGATTGATTGATGATTCTACATATAAAAGTGATCATATGGTATTTGTCTTTCTCTGTCTGGCGTATTTCACTTACCATAATGTCCTCAAGGGCCATCCATGTTGTTGCAAATGGCAAGATTTCATCTTTTTAATGGCTGAATAATATTTCATTTTATCTGTATATGCATACATATGAATACCACATTCTCTTTTTCCATTCATCAATCAGTGGAGACAGGTTGTTTCCATATCTTGACTATTGTAAACAGTGCTGCAATGAACATAGGGATACACAAAGCTTTTCAAGTTACTCTTTCATTTTCTTTGACTAAATATCCAGAAGTAGAATTGCTGAATCATGGTAGCTCTATTTTTAATTTTTAATTTTTTGAGGAACCTCCATACTGTTTTCCACATTGACTGCACCAATTTACACTCCTACCAGCAGTGTAAGAGGATTCCCTTTTCTCCACATCCTTGCCAACACTGGTTATTTCTAGTCTTTTTGATAATAGCCATTCTAACAGGTATAAGGTGCTATCTCATTGTGGTTTTGATTTGCATTTCCCTAATGGTTAATGCTACAGAGCATGGTTTTGTGTAACTGTTAGGCATTGGTATGTTTTTGAACGTTGAATTGAGGGTCTCATTTGTGCTGACCACATTTCAAATGCTTAATAGCTACATGTGGCTAGCGGCTACCAAATTAGCACAAATGTAATCCAATGCATTTGGGTTCTTAAATCAATGTTTTAAGTGACTGAAGAGGTCAAATATACATATCCATATTTTTGTCATATTCCCTCACATAGTCGTTTGTCCCTTAATTTATTCAAAATGGTTATTGAATACTTAATATACTAAGCCTTAGGCTAGGCACTGATAAATAGAGATAGACTTATGAGGAGAAACAGCTAGTACACAAGTAAAAAAGTTGATAATTACAAAACATGAAGTGTGAAAGAAATTAATGTGCACCTCAGCAATCAGTAACAGGAAGACTAGTTTAAATATTTATAATGTTTCTTCAACTCTATCTTTTCGTAACACTCGGGTTGCTTTTTATGTTAGTACTTGAGAATATTTCTGAATGACAGTGTTTCTTCAGGTGTCGCTACAGATAACATCAGTAAGGCTTTGGTTACATATGTATAGCAGATTTGTTCCCAGTGGAGTATTTCCAGAAATATTCCATTAATTGGGGCACCTGAGTGTCTCAGTCGGTTGAGCGTCTCACTTTCGCTCAGGTCATAATTTCAGGGTCCTGAGATCGAGTCCCACACCAAGCTCACTACTCCGTAGGAAGTCTGCTTCTCCCTCTCCCTATGTTGCTCTTCCTGCTTATGCTCTCTCTCTGTGTCAAATAAATAAACATGTTAAAAAAAAAAAAAGGAAATATTCCATCAACTATGAAAGGAGAAACGCAAGTAATCATACAAGTAATAACTAATGTTCCTGTCAAAGAGGTTAATGTTAAAAGTAGTAATTTGAGGGCACCTGGGTGACCCAGTGGGTTGAGCATCTGACTCTTGGATTCGGCCCAGTTCATAATCTCAGGATCCTGGGATTGAGCCTCCTTGAGATTCTCTCTTCTTCTCCCTGTGCCCCCCAACTCCTGCTTGTGTGCGCAGGAGTGCGCATGTGCACACACACACACATATACACACACTCTCTCTCTCTCTTTCTTAAAAAAAAAAAAAAAAAGTAGTAGTTTGGGATATAGACTTATAGACTCTGGAACCAGACTTTCCAGGCTCCTATTCCAGGTTCTCCCCTTCCAGCTTGTTTGCCCGTGTTATATGACTTAACACCTCTGTCTCCTTAGGTGATTTATTCTCAGTAGCACTAACACTGCATGAATATTTCTCAAATGAAAGCAAACAGGATAAAGAAATCAGGCACACTATACACTTAGCTTGAACTTTTAAAAAGAAAATACTATCCATTCACCATCACTAGAAGAAATTAAGTGTCCCAAGAATATGATTTTTACTTAGAATTTCAGCAAACAGATGTTTTGGGAGAATTGAGACTTGACGGGTGTTAATACTAATCCTGGGGTATTAACTAATGCACAAGATTCTTTGCATATTTTGTTCTCATAAGTAAATAAATATTACTTGGAATTGCCCATTTTGTTTAAGTTTCGTGTTTTTAAATTTGGAGATGAAGGTGCTTGCAAATACAGGTGAATCCACAGAAGTTCTTGAAGTTTATTTTTTTTTCCCAGATATCATCACAGTATAGCTTCCATTATCCATCTTTTATCCATCTCGATTAACTGTCTGCATGTGAAGCTCACCACGCAATTGCCCCTTGTACCTGCGCCAGCCCAAACGTCTTCCTTAAATGGAGGAGTGATAGAACTGTTCAGGTTCTACAAGAAGCAAAGAAATTACATTACTAAAAACTTGGAAAAGCTTGTAGGGTATTCTAGTAGGGGATTGGTATGTGACATGTTGCTCCAAAACTTAGTAGCATGAAATGATAACTGTTTGGTTATCTCTTGTAGATTCTGTGCGTTCAGAATTGGGGAAGGGCTTAGCTGGTTGGTGCTGGCTCAGGATGTCTCCTGTGGTGGCAGTTAAAAAGGAGCTGAGACTGGGAAAAAGTATCCCTGGAGAGGCTGGGGGTTGTAGAAGGACCACTCTCCTCTCTTTCCCTCCCTCCCTTTTCATGTAATCTCAGGCTCTCCGTATGAGGAGGTCTCTCCCTGCTGGCGGGTGGGAGCTCCTCACACACAGCGGGGCCACCTCAGGACAGTGAAGTGACTTCTGTGGAACTTGAAGACTTCCAGAACAAGTATTTCAGAAAACAGGATAGAAAGTGACTTTCCTTTTGATTACCTGGCCTTCGAAGTCACATAATGTCCCATACTCTGTATCCAGACAGTCACAAAAGCCAAAGAGGAGCGCCAAATTCACATGTAAGAAGAACTTCAGGAATAGGAAATGTGCTGCAGCCATTTGGAAAACACCATCTGCCACACAGGGGTGAAGAGATCTATTTACATTTAGTCTCATCATCATATACATGTATATCATTAGTTTGCCTGAAATAGGCAGTGGGTGGTGCACTCGACATAGACAAATTATCGGTACCAATGTAAAATGTGCATAGGTAAACAAGTTGAGAAAAATTTATTCCAGAAAAGCCAGAAAATTTATTTATTTATCATATTATTTATTATTATATATTAATTATTATTTATTATTTTATTTTATTTATAGTAAACAAATAAATGTATTTATTTATTATTACTTATTTATTTATTATTTATTCCAGAAAATTTAGAGGTATTTCATAATTCAGTTTACATTCAGGCCCTATCCCTTACTACATCTTTAGTGCATCAGATTTTGGAGTCATTGGTGATTCTGAATACAAAGAGGTTTCCAAGTGCTTTCTAAGTTGTTCTCAATGTGTTTTAACATAGTATGTTTTCTTCTAATACTTTGAAAAATGGCAACTCTTCGGAACACACGTGTTAGTGCTCAGCCAGAATATTAAATTAGCCCTCATACACCATTCTGCAGTATCTTCACTATCTTAGTTAGGAGATTATTCAGTCATACACTGTTAACAAAGAACAGTAAAAGAATTGTATATTAGAAACCAAAGGCATTTAGGTTTATTAGAACCATGTACTGATGTAGCTATAGTAGGAATACCATATTAAAACCAGTAATGGACACTAAATACTGACTAGAGAGAATTCCTTTTTTTTTTTTTTTGAGAATTTTTTTTAATAGGAAAAAAATGTGCTCCAAATTTATTGATGGTTTGTTTCATTTTATTGTTCTGTAAGTGTTCAAAATTTGTAAAAAGAGTATATATTACTCTCATGTTCAGAAAAAAAAAAAAAAAACCTGAAAAACTCGCAACATACCCAGGGGAGTGTATGTAATTAAAGCAACATGCTGTAAAATTTTAGGAACCTCAATTATTTTCCTTTTGCTCCAAAGGTTATTAGAGATGATACCTTGGCATCCTGCCTCATTACCTTTCTTCTGTATGGATGCATTAAAATCTGTCGCTGTTTGCCAGTAGGCTCTGGAGCCAACAACATAATGCAACTCTGAGACAGGGAGGGTAAGTTTCATAATGTCTTATTCTGCCAAACACCTGTGCAGATCCACCCTCCTTTTCTTACTTCGAAAAAGCCAGACTAAAAACAACCCCCCCAAAAAATCTAAACTTAACAAATTAAAGCTAAAAAACTTTCTAGAAATATAACCCTTTTTCATAACAATATATGATAAAATTTACCATTTAAGTCCAAGTCTCGTTCAGAATAGATTTGCATGTAATTTAGTTAATAAATCATTGATTTTCAAATATAACATGATGTTAATAGGAATTCTCTAAATTGTGATATTATATGGCTTTTCACTTCCCAGTATCTTATACATATTTTGAAAATGTTGATGTTATAATTAGAGAAAATAAACATCAAATATGATTTATCTCCAAGTCAGGTTTTCAATTGCAAAAAGATAATGTTTCAAAAAGCTACTTAACCTTCTCCTTGGAAGGAATAGCTGGGCATTGCTTTAAAATTGCCATTAGTTTCTGACACTATATTAAATAGCCTTCATATCTCAAACAAGTGTTATTTTTTAAAAATGAACCAAAATATCACCTACATGAAGAGTTAGCCTGGTTGAGTTGCTTTACTCAAGTGGAATTTTAAGTGAGAATATTCTTGTTGTGGAGATCAACTCAAAGTACATTGACCTTGGTAGTCTGAGCTCCATGGGCTGCTCTAGTGGTTAACACCCAGTGACCTGCCAGAAATACAGCTAAGCCGGCATTAGGCACCAACTATCAATCTGTGATGTCACCACAAACTTGGCATTTCAAATCTAGCTCGAAGCTGAAGCTCTTAATGCAGTGGCCAAGCTCCAGATGCTCTGGTTTATGGGTGAGGGAGAATATGTATATAAAAGTCTGTACTCAGGAGAGTTATACAAGAGATTCATTCATGACAGATGAAGAGACCCGATAGAAAGCACGTAGGCCGAAGGGGAAGTTTGAGGACTAAAATAAATCTTGCCACAGTGGAAACAGCATGACCAAACCATTTTTCTGAACATATGGTCCAAATTCTGAAGGGAAATTGGGAATCTTTGGGCAGGGGATAAACACTGAATGGATTTGGTAGGAAAGTTATTAAGTCATTCTGGGGTTTTGAACAAATAACCAGTCTTTAAGTACTTGTTTTCCATGCAAATCCATGTAATCATTCAAGATTTCCCAGTTAGAGGAGAATTTATATTGACCCAGGAAATTCACATATAATAGTTTGCTTTCAGATTTAGAGATATATATCCTTTGCTAGAACCATACACAAAATCCACTGGAGAAAGTAGTCAGATCATTTGTCCTGCACCCCGTCCCCCATGTCCATCCCCAGAGCGTGTTTCTCTTCTGTGGCCAGCAGAGCTTCAAAGGAGGATTCTTCCTCATCTTACACTGTGGCAGCTGCCTGTCCTGCAATTCAAATGGGCTTTGGAGAGACCTGAGACCATTATACACAACCCCCACCCCCGACACACCCACAGCCTTACTGTGATGGTGCTTAAGGGCCGGGCAGGAATTAAGTTTTATCAGGTAAACCAGAACCAGACGGAGACAGGAATAATCCCCCACACTCCTTTCTTCATGCTTTAGAAACCACTTTTGAGGCAACGGAAAAAAATAAGGAGCTAGAAATGACAAGACCATGCTGAGCAAAAAGGGAAGAAACATTGAAAAACACGGGCAAGTTTAGAGCAAAACTATAAAAATCGCTGTGTTAAAAGGAGTATATCAAAATGCTCTCAAGGGTTTGGAGTGAAGTTCAGACCTTGCTCAAGGTCTGTTGGAGAATAAATGTTTGAACATTTTACAGGTCAAGTCCTAGAGACTCATACTTTGATTCATACTTTAACTCGCTTGTCCTATCTACAGATAAACTGATCTATAATTGTAGAAAATATATTACTTAATACAGATATTAAACTACCTGCACTTTGTTTTCTATCATTTTTCTTGCAATTCTTCTGATGTTGGAGAGACACTAAGTCTATCCCATGAGGCTAAAATTTTTTATTCATAATTATCTTTCTCCAATCTATGTATTTTCTTCATAAGTAAATCTGCACAAAGAAAAAGTAAAAGGACATAAGAATAAAGCTCCATACAGTTGAAGCTTTGTGGTAGTTTCTGAAAAATTAAAAAGTAGCAGAGAGAGAAAGAGACACTGTACTAATTATTAATTCTCTGGTACCTAAAGATCCCACTTTTTCATATGCCTCCCACACCTCTGAGGAGATAATGTTTTACGAATTTGCTAGAATTAGCCACTTTGAAATCTATATCAAACACAGAGGAGGAGTGCCTGGGTGGCTCAGTCAGTTAACATTCAACTCTCAATTTCAGCTCAGAGCATAATCTCAGAGTCGTAATACCAGCCCCAGGTCGGACTCTGCCCTTGGTGTGGAGTCTGCTTGAGATTCTCCTTCTCCCTCTACCCCTCCCCCACACTCTTATGAGTGTATTCTCTCTCTTGAAAGAAAGAAAGAAAGAAAGAAAAAATTATGACATCAGTGTGTTCCTGGCAGTAGATAAGGTAGTTCTTGGTGTATTTGTTATCTACTAATATGTAAGAAATTGCCACAAAACAGTGGTTAAAATAACAGCATTTTTATCTCACAGCTTTTGTAGGTCAAGAATCCAAAGGCAGCTTAGCTGGTTGCCCTAGTTCAGGGCCTCTCACAAGGATGCGGTCAAGGTGACCCCATGGCTGCTTTCATCTCTAGGTTCCACCCCCTGGGAGAATCAGATGCTAAGCTCCAGGGTGTTAGCAGGATTCAGTTCTTGGTGGGCCGAGCTTGCTCTTTGAGGCCTTCCATAGGGTAGAGCAATCACAGCAGCCTGCTTTGTCAGAACAAGCAAGCAAGAAGATCCAGAAAGAGAATATGAGCAAAATGGAAGTCAGTCTTTTATAACCTAATTTCAGAAGTGATATCACATCACTTTTGCCATATTCTATTCTTCAGGGTAGGGGACTGGCAGACAATAAATACACTAATGTATACAATATTGGGTAGGACAAGTGCTGTGGGAAAAATAAGCAGGATATACCTGAATCCTCTGACTCATTAAGGGGAATATATAGTTCATCTTAAATCAGCCCTCAAGTCTTGCATAAAACTTTTTACATCAATAAAGTACACTCAGTTCAGTCCAGCAGTTGTTTATTAAGCCCTTACTATGGGCTAGGCCCGGAGCTAGACTCTAGGGAGGCAGGAATGAGCTTGTTGCTCTGAGAAGTGAATTGTCTGGGTTTAGAGGGTATAATTTCCTCTGGAATCTTGCAGGGCTGGATTAGGGTTTCCCCTTTTGTGATCATAAAATAATGGGAGCATTTATGGGTTCACCTCCAAGTCGCATCTGTTTTCGTGTATCTCTTTGCTTCTTGATTGTGAACTGTTTGAGAGCAAGACTTACATTTCATTAATTTCTGAATTCTTAATGTTTGGGGTCTTAGCGGGAGGTCAGTAAATGTTTGTGGAGGCACACCTGAAGAGACAGGGATTGCACATGCCTCTGGACTTTCTCTGACTTCTGTCTTAAGTGGTAAAACACAGAGTGGCAGTTTTCTCTCTTAGGTTTCAGTCAAAATCAATGAGTGTCATTGATATGAGACCTGATACAATGTAAGAAATGTATTTATCAAGACCATATGCATTCTTTCCAAGGAAAACTGGTTAGAAACCCATTGCTATGTTTTAGTAACCAAAAGTCCTTCTTTATCTCAGCCCTTCCCATCTTCCCTGACCCCAGCCTGTGCAACAGTCTCACCCATCATGCTCTCCCTCAGTTCTTGCCCTAAAATGAGTGAGTGATCTGGGTGCTGGAGAAGGCAACCATATTATTAAGGGGATGACCCCTGCTTTTGCTGGTTTTACTGACAAGTCTTAGAAAAAAAACACAGATGAAGTTTTAAGATAATTTTTACAAAAAAAAGAATCAGAGTCAAATGTCGGGTCTTCAGGGAAATAAAGAGATAGATAAAAATTTGAATAGAACTGAACTTCTCAAGGTCAATGTGTTCTGTGTGTATATTTTATCAAAACAATTACATCATGCAGCCTTTTCTCTGAATAAGGCCTAATATCTGCCCACACCCAGCAAAATGGCTTTTTGATTCTAAATTTTTCTCAAAGGCAAATGTTTTCCCACACTCAGAAATGTGTTCTTGGCCCTTTGAGTATTCGTTTTAGTTCAAGTTTCAAACTTTTGATTCTCAATTCTTTTGTTTAGCTTTTTAAGCGTGCGCTATCGCAGAAGAGAACATTATTTTTTTCTCTGCTTAATTGACTCAAATAGTTAATAATTATTTCTAGGAATTTTTGATAAAAATACTTTTAAACCAGGAAGTAGGAAGAGAAATTCCACCAGACAATCTTGTGTTTTGAGAATGTAACAAATAGGAGGACTTAGAATCAAAGGCCTGCCTTCTTCTGGGTTGTTCTGTTGTTAGCACACCACACTAATAAACTATGCAAATGAGGCACCTGGGTGGCTCAGTCGATTAAGCTTCTTTCTTTGGCTCAAGTCATGATCCCAGGGCCCAGCGATCTGAGCCTGCTCTCCCTCTCCCTCTGCCACTCCCCCTGCTTGTGCTGAATCTCTCTCTCACCCTCTGTGCCAAATAAATAAATAAATAAAATCTTTTAAAAAAAAAAAAAAAAGAAAGAAAGAAAGAAAAAACTACACATATGTTACTATTGCCCAGGAAGAGTTAGATTAAATTAACAACCCTGATGATAAATCAACAACCTTGAATCAGCCTAGAGGGAAATCTCTAATTGAATGTCACTGGGCTCTATCATTTTCTATATTCTTTAACACTCATCAGCTTTTTAGATGAAAATGTGAAGGCATACCTTTTGAAAAATAATGGGATATGTCTTTTATTTATAGCTTTTTATTCTGATTCTAAAAATAAGTCATGCTTACTACAGATAACTTAGAAAGCACCAGAGGAAATTACCGATAGTAATGTGACTTTTCTTTCCCAGGGGCAAATTGTATTTCTCAAATAATTTAGCATGGCTCTGAAATAGTTTTGCATTTGCCAGACATCTATTTGATAGGTCTAGCAACATATTAACTGAATTGATGACTGACATGGAGATTAAAAGAAGCGTTAATAGGTAGAAGAGAGTTCTAAGATTCAAAAACTCGCTGCAGTCTGGAAGAATTAGGTTGAAATGAACAAGATAAATGGTAGCAAAAGGAAATGGGAAGCTCTGGTACAGAAACCAGTGTGCACACTGAGGGAAGAGGCAGTGTTCAAAGAGGAGATCCTATGGAAAAGACCAGGCGCTTCTCATTGATGACAATTAAGTCAGCATTTTGCTATAGTCGCGACAAAAAAAAAAACTAATGCAAGCTTGTGTACCACTGGTGAAACACAGAATCCAGATGAAGGGATCCTATTTCCCTTGTTTCAGGCTACATCTAGAGAATCGTTTTCATTCTACATGCACATTTAAAGACAGTCTTGATAAACCCAGAGTCTTCCCTGTTAAAAAAAATTTTTTTAAATCATGGGATATAAGAAATAGTTGGAAGGACTGGTGATGTTTATCTTTAAAAAAAATTCTAAGGGAAGGTATTCTAGCTGTTTTCAACAATTTGAAAGGGTTTTTTTTTTCTTCTTCTTTCTTTCTTTTTAAGTGGGCTGCTCCAGAAAGCATGAGGAGGATCAAGAGGTATAATTGTCATTCAGATTTCAGCATAAATGAGATTTCCTCAGCAATGTCTTGGCTGAAGTAGCCACCTAGTAATGAGTACGTTACCCTATTTTAATTTTCTGTAAAACACGTTATTGCTATTTATTCATTTGATTTTTTTCCCTTTAAACATAATTCATTTACTTATTGACTGTTGGACTGTGTTTTCTCACTGGAATATAGCTTCCTTGAGAATGTGGTTCCTTCTACCTTGTTCACAGTTATATACAGTAACTTGACAGTGTTCCTATAACTCTTTATTGAATGAATTAACTTATGGAAAGGCAGTTTTGGGCTTACCAGAAAAAAAGAATTTTCTTTCTGTGGAGACAGAAAAAGCGGGGGTGCGGGTATCAGTCACAGAGCATATTTTATAACTCGTTTTATCTTCATAGTTTATCATTAGCTATCCTTT
This sequence comes from Neogale vison, assembly GCF_020171115.1. Classification (NCBI taxonomy): domain Eukaryota; kingdom Metazoa; phylum Chordata; class Mammalia; order Carnivora; family Mustelidae; genus Neogale; species Neogale vison. The sequence goes on along the minus strand of NC_058091.1, from coordinate 46,053,853 downwards.
GAGCACTTACAGGACAGAAATAGGCAAGGAAGTAAAAAAGCTCAGAGAAGATAAGTAACTTTGCCCTACCTCATCTTGCTTGAGCTGGGATTATAATCCAGCCTGTTTCTAAATCCAGTGGGATTTGTACTATGCCATAAACAGAGCAAGATTTGGGGGATTTTATGGAGATGAACTTTCCCTCACTTAAGCCAAGGCTAGATGATCATTTATCAAGGGTGCTAAATTATGCTAGATAATGGATTCTTGAACTGAGTGAGATGCTGGACTAGATCCAACTCTAAAATTCTGTGATTCTATGATAGAATCAGCCCATTCATGACAGAAACTGATTCTGTAATAGGATTTCTTTATGTAGCAATCACAAAGAAGAAAAGAAAACTTTTCTGAAACTATTGCTTGGAACCTAAGAATGTGAACTCACACAATTGCTGAGACATTATCCCTTAATCCTAGCTGAATACCTTGGAAAGTGCACACAGAAATATACCTGTTTGCAAATGCAATTGCTCCTATAATCTGCAAGTGAAAATAAAAACTAAAACCTCAAAACTATAAAATGGAAAGTTTTCAATGAAGAAAGCAAATTATACAACGATTGTGGTGGTAATTGTTCCAGATGAATGTCTAAGCAAAGTTCATATCATGAACTGTGAAAAGGAGTCAAACAAAGAAAAAAGAATATTGGCAATGTGCCAGGAGTCATTCTTGGAACGAATTAGTCTACCTATTATAGTATTAGCCATGATAGGATTAGATGATACAAATCACCTCAAAATGAGAATACGTTCTATAGGAGCTACTTGTTACCTTCCACCTTGAATATATTCAGAATCTTCTTTTATTTGAACCTCCCTGAACATTTTTTCATGTGTCTGGTAGTCGTTTGCATGTCTTCTTTGGAGAAGTGTCTGTTCACGTCTTCTGCCCGTTTTTTGATGTGACTATCTGTTTTGTGTATGTTGAGTTTGTATGTTGAGATGTTGAGATCTCTTGAGTTCTGTTGAGATCTGTTGAGTGTGTTGAGATCTTGGATATCAGCCCTTTGTCTGTAGTGTCATTTTGCGGCTATCTTCTCCCACTCCGTGGGTTGTCTCTTTGTTTTGCTGTTTCCTTTGTTGTGCAGAAGTTTTTGATCTTGATGAAGTCCCAAAAGTTCATTTTCACTTTTGTTTTCTTTGCCGATGGAGACATGTCTTGAAAGAGCTGTCTGCGGCCAATGTCCAAGATGTTACTGCCTATGTTCTCCTCTAGGATTTTGATAGCTTCCTGCCTCACATTGACATTTTTTTATCCATTTCGAGTTTATATTTGTGTATAGTGTAAGATAATGGTCAAGTTTCATTCTTCTACACATAGCTGTCCAATTTTCCCAGGACCATTTATTAAAGAGACTGTCTTTTTTCCACTGTATATTCTTTCTTGCTTTGTCGAAGATTTATTGGCCATAGACTTGCAGGTCCATATCTGGGCTCTACTTTGTTCCACTGGTCTACGTATCTGTTTTTGTGCCAGTACCATGCTGTCTTGGTGATCACAGCTTTGTAGTAAAGCTTGAAATCAGGCAACGTGATGCCCTCAGTTTTGTGAGTTCCATATAATTTTAGGATTGTTTGTTCCAGCTCTTTGAAAAATGCAGTGGAATTTCGATCAGGATGGCATTGAAAGTATAGATGTCTCTAGGCAGTATAGACATTTTAACAATGTTTACTCTTCCAATCCATGAGCATGGATGCTCTTCCATCTTTTTGTGTCTTCTTCAATTTCTTTCATGAGTGTTCTGTAGTTCCTCGAGTACAGATCCTTTACCTCTTTTGTTAGATTTATTCCCGGGTATCTTATGGTTCTTGGTGCTATGGTAAATGGAATCGATTCTCTCATTTCCCTTTCTGTATTTTCATTGTTAGTGTATAAGAAAGTAACTGATTTCTCCACATTGATTTTGTATCCTGCCACATTACTGAATTGCTGTATGAGTTTTAGTAGTTTGGGGGTGAAGTATTTTGGGTTTTCCATATAAAGTTTCATGTCATCTGTGAAGAGAGAGAGTTTGACTTCTTCCTTGCCAGTTTGAATACCTTTTAAAATTTCTTTTTGAATACCTTTTAAATTTTCTTTTTGTTGTCTGATTGCTGTTGCTAGGACTTCTAATACTATGTTGAACAACAGTGGCAAGAGTGGACATCCTTGTCGTGTTCCTGATCTCAAAGGAAAAGCTGTCAACTTTTTCCCATTGAGAATGATATTCACTGTGGGTTTTTCATAGACAGATTTTATGAAGTTGAGGAATGTTCCCTCTATCCCTATACTTTGAAGCATTTTAATTAGGAATGGATGCTGTATCTTGTCAAATGCTTTTTCTGCATCAATTGAGAGGACCATGTGGTTCTTCTCTCTTCTCTTGTTGATTTGTTTTATCACATTGATTGATTTGCAAATGTTAAACCACCCTTGCATCCCAGGGATAAATCCCAGCTGGTCATGGTGGATAATCTTTTTTATTTTTTTTTTTTTAAGATTTTATTTATTTATTTGACAGAGAGAGAGAGAGAGATCACAAGTAGGCATAGAGGCAGGCAGAAAGAGAGAAGGGGAGGCAGGCTCCCTGCTGAACAAAGAGCCCAATGTGGGGCTCAATCCCAGGACCCTGAGACCATGACCTGAGCCGAAGGCAGAGGCCTAACCCACTGAGCCACCCAGGCACCCCTGGATAATCTTTTTAATGTACATTGGATCCTATTAGCTAGGATCTTGTTGAGAATCTTAGCATCCATATTTATCAGGGATATTGGTCTGAAATTCTTCTTTTTGTTACTGTCTTTGCCTGGTTTGGGGATCAGGGTAATGCTGGCTTCATAGAAAGAATCTGGAAGTCTTCTTTCTGTTTCTATTTTTTTAAACAGCTTCATGAAAATAGGTACTATTTCTTTGAATGTTTGGTAGAATTCTCCAGGGAATCCATCAGGTCTTGGTCATCATTAGCCATCAGGGATATTAAAATCAAAGCCACATTGAGATACCACCTTATACCAGTTAAAAAGGCCAAAATCAATAAGACAGAAAACAACAAATGTTGGAGAGGATGTGGATAAAGGGGAACCCTCTTATACTGTTGGTGGGAATGCAAGTTGGTGCAGCCACTTTAAAACAGTGTGGAAATTCCATAAGAAATTAAAATTAGAGCTACCCTAAGACCCTGTAATTGCACTACTGCGTATTTACCCCAAAGATACGGATGTAGTGAACAGAAGGGCCATCTGTACCCCAGTGTTCATAGCAGCAATGGTCACAGTCACCAAACTGTGGAAAGAGCCAAAGTGCCCTTCAACAAACAAATGGATAAAGAAGATATGGTCCATATATACAATGGAATATTATGCCTCCATCAGAAAGAATGAATACCCGACTTTAGTATCAACATGGATGGGTCTGGAAGAGATTACGCTGAGTAAAATAAGTCAAGCAGAGAGAGTCAATTATCATATGGTTTCACTTACTTGTGGAGCATAAAGAATAGCACGGAAAACACTGGGAGGTAGAGAAGAGAAGTGAGTTGGGGGAAATCAGAGGGAGAGAGAAACCATGAGAGACTGTGGACTCTGAGAAACAAACTGAGGGTTTTGGAGGGGAAGGGGATTGGGGGGAGTTGGGTGAGCTTGGTGGTAGGTATTAAGGAGGGCACGTATTGCATGGAGTTCTGGGTATGGTGCATAAACAATGAATCCTGGAACACTCAAAAAAATGAAATTACAAAAAAAATAATTTTTAAAAATCAAATCCTGAAGTTTCTTTTAAGGGGTCAGTGTAAATCAGATACTGGTGAACAATTAATTAATTAATTGATTGACTGATTAACTCAGGTTGAGAGGAGTTACATTTAGATCTGTGGACAAAAGATTTTCTGCAAAAGGATTATCTATGATACAGAGGTTAACAATATATCAAGGCTTCTAAATTATTATAAGGGACTAACATTGTCACAGAATTTTTTTCTGAAATCTCAAGCACTTCCCAATCTTTGCTAATTTTTTTTGTTTAGCTTTTTAATGCTTATAAATAAGGATATTCCTAGATAATGTACATAAAAGTCTATGCTGAGTTCAGTAGCTATCTGTGAGAAACTAATTTGCTTTTTGATTGGTATAGAAATTGAAAGTGAAAGCAAGTTATATATTTGTAGAATATAAAATATTAGTATGTTTAATCAGTCATCACAACACAAACGTGACTTGTGGGATCCAAAAAAATCACAAAGTGGTTGTCAGTGAGAAAGTCAAGGGAATTCAGCACAGTACGGTAGATGGGAACTAGAAATGTCTTCACAAAATAGGATTAGAAGAGTCTTTCCTATATGTGCAGCTGGCACAGGAAACTTACCAGGCAAATTTAGTTTCCTTCCTTCCTGTTTATTTTATGTTCAACTCTGGCAAAGGAATCATTGTTATGCACACACAGGTCCTTGACTGATGATGATTTGACTTCCAATTTTTTGACTTTGCAATGACACCAGAGCAATACACATTCAGTAAAAACTACTTAGAATTCTGATTTTTGATCTTTTCCTGGGCTCGTGATGTGTGGCACATCCTCTATTGTGACCCTGCTCAGGGGCCGCTGGGCTCCTAGTCAGCCACGTGATCACAGGGGAACATAACCAATCCGCTGACAAGCGTTCTGTTCCCACACAACCATTGTTTTTCACTTTCAGTACAGTATTCTGTGAATTACATGAGATATTCAACACCTCATCACAAAATAGGATTTGCATTAAATGATTTTGCCCAACTATAGGCTAATGTAAGTGTTTATAGCAGTTTAAGGGAGGCTGGGCTAAGCGAGGATGTTCAGTAGGTTAGGTTGTATTAAATGCACTTTCAAATTATGATATTTTCAATTGATGGCAGGTTTATTGGGATGTAATCCCATTGTAAATTGAGGAACATCTGTCTTATTCTGTGAACTAAATATAATTATTTTGTAAACTAAATATCTTAAGTGGATTATTAGCACTTACTTTAGAGATATGTAGCCAGGCCTTATCATTTCTATATTGTGTAAAATTGTATTGTGTTAAGTAAATTTTGCTTATTTATTTATTTATTTATTTATTAAGATTTTATTTATTTGACAGATAGAGATCACAGGTTGGCAGAGAGAGAGAGGGGAGGAAGCAGGCTCCCTGCCGAGCAGAGAGCCTGATGCGGGACTCGATCCCAGGACCCTGTGATCATGACCCGAGCCAAAGGGTAAATTTTGCTTAAACAAAGAAACTTTTTAAGCTCTTGAGTAATGGATCATACCTGCTTGGCATTAAGATTCAGAATAAAAAGGCAGTATATGACATCTGCATATTTAAATCAATGAAATAAACTGCTAAATTCTTTTATTCTTTTTTTTTTTAAGATTTTATTTATTTATTTGACAGAGAGAAATCACAAGTAGACGGAGAGGCAGGCAGAGAGAGAGAGAGAGGGAAGCAGGCTCCCTGCTGAGCAGAGAGCCCGATGCGGGACTCGATCCCAGGACCCTGAGATCATGACCTGAGCCGAAGGCAGCGGCTTAACCTACTGTGCCACCCAGGCGCCCCTAAATTCATTTATTCTTACATGTCAGTGTGGTGGGATCTGAGATCAGATGCTCCATTATTCTGCTTTTGGTTGAATGGAACATTCCAAACTCTTGAATCAGAAGGGTAAATGTAGTTTATTCAAAATAATTATTCTTTCATATAAATACACCGATCAAGTTATAAAAATATTACCATCTCTTGGGGACAACTTATCACTGTACAATTCCCAAGGGAAATTTGGGACAACACTATTGAACACAAGTGACAATACATGACAGTGACCAACAGAGAGGAAACATCACACATAGGAGAGAAAAGTATTTGGGAGAAACCAGCCTTGTATCTACAACTTAGTAATGGAATTCCTGATGGCTTAGGCTATAGTAACTGCCCTTTAGAGTAAGGCTAATTGCAGTAGCCAAGATCTTCATACTCTGCTGAAACTTGTTTGCCAAATTTATTCTCTTTCCTCCATTATATATGCTTTTTTTCCTTTCCTCTTCTGTGTATCCCACATTTTTTAATGTATAATTCACTGTCAGTAGAAGAGATACATTCTTTTAAAAACACACACATATATATGTAATCTATAAAATATAAAATCATTTATTTGGATCAGAGGAAACTTCAGACAATCTATGTTCTGATTTAGTCTTTACCTAGCTTTTGTTTATTTCAACTATTTCATGGGAAAAAGTGCATCAATATCATGCAATAGATGATTAATATTAAATCAATATTGAGAGTAACCCAAATGCTTTTAATTTCTGATTTTAAAATCTGACTTTTTTATTGAAGTCAATATAAAGAAGGTGACTGTGTTCAAGATTAACTAACTTCTTGTGCATCTCAGAAGAGCAAGAGTTCTTCTTGCCTTGAAACAAGGATGAACATGAGCACATCTGTTCCTAAACATCCACCTAACCAAGGCCCTATTGTTTATTGTGCTCTAGACTGTAAAGACCCTGCCACAGTGATTTCGTGCTCCCCCGAAGGAGGCTGAAAAGGAAACCAGCATTGTTGGGTATCTCTTTTGTAAGAAGCATTTTGGAGGCACTTTACATACAATATCTTAATTCTCACCACCATCCTGCGGACTGAATGTAAGTATTCCTGTGATCCACTAATAGCCCAGGTCATAGACACTACATTTGATGAAGCAATTTAAAGACAGAAGCAGAAAAACTGATTGTGAGATAGATTTGGAGGATACATTGTCCAATATGGCAGCCACTAGCCACATGTGATTATTTAAATTTAATCAACTAAAATTAAAAATTCAGTCCCACAGGGTCACTAGCTACATGTCAAGTGCTTAGTAGGCACATGGGGCTAGTGGCTACTGGATTGGACAGCGCGCATTATAGAACATTCCCCTCATTGCAGAATGTTCTAGTCTATGCAGAATGTTCTCCCCATGAGGTTTGCAAAAGTTAAAATAGATGGCACTTTCATTCCAGAAAACAAAAAATAGAGTTTGACATACTACTGAGTAAATAGATTGAGCAAATATTATTTCAATTTTAAATGAAAATTCATCATGTGAACAACAACAGAGATGGCCTTAACCTTTCCCCTCAGCCTTACTAATCTTCATACTCTGTGTTCAAGATTAACTAACTTCTTCTTCCTCACACTGGAGCCCCTGACTTCCTTTCTCTTAGCTCATTTTCTTTAGAAAACTTATAATTGTAAATGATTTCATTGAGCCTTTGAGGTAGATCTTTTAAGAGCATTCTCCTGGTTTTGCAACTCAGGAATATCTTTCTCAATGACTTGGGAGCCAACTCTTTGAAATGTTAATCATCAAAGAAGTTAGCACCCCTCTCTCCCAGTTCCAGTGGGAGGGTCAAAGCCTAACTTCAATGGGCACCTTTCTCCAGGTTACAGAATTATGAGTTTATTATTTTTTTGGATAAAGCCAAATAGCAAACACTGATGGCCTATGGATCCCCACCCAAATGTTTTTTAGTACTTTCCCACTACATAACCCCAGCATTTAAAAAGCCCTACATTTTCTGCTTCGGTGAATTTTAGTTCCGAGTTAGTTCTGACATCTCTCCTCTAATGCAACAGGCTTGAGTAAAGTCTTTCTTGCCTACTTAACTGCCACCTCCTGACAGCACACGGGAGAAGAATGAGGCACAAAGAAGTCAGCTGCAAGAGAATGGGGGCAGGGGACGACAATAGAAAAGACTGTCACCCTGAACAACCCCTCAGTCTCATATTTATTAGAAAGTGATTAACAACCAACAGAGAAGCTGGAATAGGTTACACAGTGACCATGAGTCTTGCAGATGCATAAGAAGAAAGGCAAGATATTTCTGGTCACGTCGTACATGACCTACAGTGAGCAAGCCCAAACAAAAGGATTGTCTGACTAACTGCTGATGCTCTCTGGGCAAGGGGAGATAACGGGAAAATGAAGCAGGCCGGGCTCCGTCCTCCTCCTCCTCTCTCTTTCTGCCTGCCTCTCTGCCTACTTGAGGTCTGTCTGTCAAATAAATAAAAATCTTTAAAAAAAAAAAAAAGAACTGAGGTAAGTTCTGCAAACTGAAGGCAGGAGGCTTTTTCAATCCCGAGTGTTTAAAAAAAAAAAAAGAAAGAAAGAACTGCAGGACACAGTGTGTTGGGAGGTGGGTGGTCAGTGTGGTGAGCCCATCTGTGTCTGCTAACGGGGGTCGAAGTTATACTCCCCCACAGAGCCTAGGAGATAAAAACCCTATCCTTCTTGATGATTACATTTCAAAAGGATGGTCCCATATCCTTGAGAAAGGCATTCCTGGATTGTAGAATACACAATCTGAAGGACAGAGAAAAGATTTACAATCACGTATTTTCTAAAGTCAATGTTCCAAGAAAAGGGAGGTCAGGGGCCTATAGGCAGGTTTTGTCTAGAACAAACAATAAATTCTTTAGGCAATGCTGAGTTTTCTCAGGTACGGGCATTTTGAGGGGCCTTGGGTCCTCATGCTACAAACACAGATTTGAGCTGATAAAAACTATATTTGTGTTTGTTCAAGTCTTAATGTGGGAGGTGGGTGAAGTCATTTGTGTTGAAAGCTACAAGTTCTCTAGAGGCAAAGGTTGAGGCCTAGTTAGGAACAGTACTCAGAGGAGTCTAATGAAAGTTTAGGCAAGGAAGGAGACTTTGTCAGTGACTGTAAGAATTCATAAAGAGTTCCTCCAATGACACCAGTGTTCTCCAAGAATAAAATGACACATGTTAATTTTTTACTATTTTAAAAATACCTAATAGTCTAGGCTTATGCCTTTTGTGAAAAGCAGGGGTCAGACTCGATAAACTGGCAATGTCTATTATCGCTCATGTTCAAGAGGCAGAAATTTAATTCATGTTAATGAGCCTGAGAAAGGAGTTAATTAGAAAAGCAAACTAGGTGGTCTCTGAATCTTTGGGTTGCATCTTTTATCATAAGTAAGCAAATGGACTTTATACCCCGCCTAGATATTTTACCTTGAAACATGCTTCATGCTCTAAAGAAAAGCCAGATCTTTCAACAAATATTCATTGTGTGCCTACCACATACTCGGCTCTGTATCAGGCGCTGAGAATACAGTGGTGAATAAGACAGACCACTCTTTTTAGGTGGGTTCATGCTTTAATAGTGGGAGACAGACTATAACTTAGAAAGCAAGTAAGACCATTTTAGTTGAAAATTTTTTAGAAATTTTTTAGAATTTTATAGAAAATTGCTATAGGATAATCCAAATAAGGTAAGGTGATAGAGTGTGATGGGCTGGGGGAGATCTGCTTTAAATGTGAAGGTCAGGGAACCTTTCTGAGCAGGCATTTAAACAGACCTGAGTGGTCCTAAAATCCTACAAAGATCAGGGGAAAGGGCATTCTGGACAGAGGGCACATGTGCAAATGCCTTGATGTGAAAATAATTTTGGTGAGTCGGCAGAACAGAGAGGAGAGGCTGGAGCATAATGCGTGAGCAGGGAATGGTCTGAAATGGTGCTGAGAAGGACAGCTAGATTACATGGGATCTTACAGACTGCAAGTTGAAGGCAGGAGGCATGAGGAGCTTGGATTTTATTCTATGCGTAATGGAAACTCATGAAGGACTTTATTTTTATTTTATTTTAAATATTTTATTTATTCGAGAGGGAGTGTGAGAGAGAGAGCATGAGCAGGAGGAGAGGTAGAGGAAGAAACAAACCCCCGCTGAGCAAGGAGCCCAACTTGGGGCTCGATCCAGGACCCTGGGATCGTGACCTGAGCTGAAGGCAGATGCTTAAACAACTGAGCCACCCAGGCTCCCTCACGAAGGATTTTACATGGGGGATGATCTCGAGAACATTTTAAACCTTATATATTTTGTCTCTTCAATAATTTTCGTTGTTGTGAAAAAGAATGGTAGACAGGAAGAGTGGACGTAGGAGAGCAATTTTGAAGGTGTTAGCAAAATCTGGAGCATATGTGATGGTAGTTTTTACCAGGCTGGTATGGTGGCAGCAGCAGAGAGCAAAAAGACACAAACAGATTAAGGATGTATTTGAGAGGGGAACTCATTTATGAATAGATTAGATATTGGGAAAGGAGAAATTAAGAAAGGCACATTTACGGCTTGAGGGAAATGTTGAGGGAAAATAGGTTTGGGGAAGTAGGTAAGAGTCAACTTTAAAAAAGGAAATGTCAATCAGGCATTGCATATATGCATCTAGAAGTCAGCAAAGGTTCAAGCGTGAGCTGTATATTTAGAACTCATCCATTTAGGGCCCGTGGGTGGCTCAATTGGTTAAGCATTTGCCTTCGGCTCTGGTCATGATCTTGGGCTCCTGGGATCAAGTCCTGAATTGGGCTGCCTGCTCAACAGGAAGTTTGCTTCTCCCTCTACCTGCTTGAGTGCTCTCTCTCTCTCTCTCTCTGTGAGTCAAACAAAAAAATAAAATCTTTAAAAAAGAAGGGGGGGTACTCAGCTATTTGAACATCACCTCTAGGATTTGAGGAGCACAAAACAGAACAAAAAGTGGGAATATTGTAGCCAAATGGGCAGAAGAAGAAGAAAATACAGTTGTCTGTGTTATTTGTTACATTTAATAGTAGTTGTTACCATGTCTTGCAAATGGGCATTTTGTATGCTATATGTTAAATGTACCCATAGGCACATCCAAAAATATCATGGGGGAAGAGAGAGAGACTTTGCCATTATGTTTTATGGTGTCAGAATCCTCAAAGTGTATATTAATTTTGCAAGTTGAAAACAGTTCACTCCCTGCTAAAGAGGCGGAGACCAGAAGTGCCAACCATCATCTCCTGGTGCATTCCTGAGTTATGCATCATCAACACTAGTAAACGCCGTGACTCCACACCCTCACTCACTTATGGAAATGGTAGGGTGGAGCAGAAGAGCTCCACACAGAATGGCTCCCACCGGCCACCCAAGGCTATGGCTCACAGCACCATGCATGATCACAGCGTGATTGAACAAGCCTTTCCCGACATATCCCCAAAGATCATCAGGCTGGGCCCCTCACAACCAGTAGACAGTTTGGCCATGACTGCTTCTACCCAATCCCCACTGCTCATGTGTTTCAATAAATTCTTCTTTTTATGAGATTGTATATTGTCTTGCAGCAGGTCAGACCACTCTAGAATTCTGCCAACCCTGTTCAGGTATGGGAGATGTAATTTAGGAAAGGTGCCTTTCTCCTTGGCTTTGTGTTGAGCCTCAGCATACCCATGCCCAGTTTCTGTGGCCATCTGTGCGTGACAGCAACTCCATAAGTATTACTGTGCAGCCAGAGTTTAATAAGCATTTTGTGGAATTAGAATGAAAAATTATGCTTTTTCATTTGTGGGGTGGTTGGATGAAATTATTATTTTCTTCAAGTTTTATTGTTCTATTTATTTGAAATGAATGCTACAGACTACTCTTCAGTAGAAACTATCCCGGGAACACGGTCTTCTAGTCTTGCTAAAATGCCTCCAGTGAACAAGAACTTTCAATTCTCAAACTCGGTCTATTCTCAGGGAGCGCTGTTGTCGTTTAAAGCTGGTGTATTCCTGGTATGTACAGCCGTGTCTGGCACCGAGTAGAACTAAAAATAAGAACTCACACGCTTTGGATCAGTTATGGTTTCATATCTCAGTTTTTATTCTTTAAAACTGTTTTTTTGGAGGGGCGCCTGGGTAGCTCAGTTGGGTAGGTGTCTGACTTCCACTCAGGTCATGATCCCAGGGTCCTGGGGTCAAGCCCCGTATGGGGCTCCCTGCTCACCAGGGAGCCTCCTTCTCCCTCTCCCTCTGCCTGTCCCTTTGCCTACTTGTGCTCTCTCCCTATCTCTCTGTCAAATAAATAAATAGACTTAAAAAAAATAAAACTGTGTTATTGGAGATGTAAATCTTGCAAATCTCACTTTCAGCAGTTAAATTGTTTTTCTCCTTATGAGTCATGAGCGCTCAATGTGAAGTGTGAGCAATGTTCAGCAATGCCGAGCATCTGTAAATGGTGATAAGGTGAAATGCTACTGCCCAACATGAAGGTTTCTCCTCTCATTCCTCTCACTCCATGACTCTCAGTCATTTGGCCACTAGAACTGCAGTCTAAACCTTCCATCGCCTCCGATAAAACAACACTTCAAACTGTCAAATTATTTTATTTTATTTTATTTATTTTTTCAGTTCTTCAAGAAGGACCTGGATGCATAAGTGACCCAATTCCTGCTTACCCTGCTTCCTCCCATCCTCAGAATACATAATGATCCTCTGAACTGAGGGAGGCAAGAGGTGGGGTTAAAAGAAAAAGCTAAAGTGTGTGGCTGAGTGTCCCCAAGCCCTGCCCACCTGGCATCGCCCCCCCCCCCCAGCACAGTCACACAGGTTCTGCAGCTTGGCACGAACAGCTGGTGACTTCTATCTAAGCCCTATGCTCTGCTGCACAGCCTGGTGTGTTTGCAGAGGGGAAAAGGCCCCCCTTTTGGGGAATCTTGAACTGACCTAGTTTACACTGATAGGACATTTTCCCTGCAATTGGAGACTTGAGATAAACATCTGGTAGATGTAGAAAAAAATGATTGTTTTGCAGATGTTCGTATTTGACTTATAAATCCTACTCGCTGTAGAAACATTTAGCTTTATATCAACCAAAATATTAACATACTCAATATACCACTCTCCTTTTAATCCAGTGATCATATCTCTGCCCCTGCCCCCACCCCCGTGCCATGGAAATATAACTTACCATTTTTTTAAGAGATTTTATTTATTTTTTTTAAAAGATTTTATTTATTTATTTGACAGAGAGAAATCACAAGTAGATGGAGAGGCAGGCAGAGAGAGAGAGAGAGAGAGAGGAGGAAGCAGGCTCCCTGCTGAGCAGAGAGCCCGATGCGGGACTCGATCCCAGGACCCTGAGATCATGACCTGAGCCGAAGGCAGCGGCTTAACCCACTGAGCCACCCAGGCGCCCTAACTTACCATTTTTTTAAAAAGATTTATTTATTTATTTTTATGAGAGAGAGGGCATGAATGGGGAGAGGAGCAGAGAGAGAAAGAGTGAGAATTCCAAGCAGCCTCCCCTGTGCTGGGCTCAATCTCAGGACCCTGAGATCATGATCTGAGCTGAAATTAAGAGTCAGGCACTTAACCGACTGAGTCACCCAAGTGCCCCAAATATATCTTATCTTTTACCCAGTAACTCTGCAAATATTTTATTTTATTTTTTATGATTTTATTTATTTATTTGACAGAAAGAGACACGGCAAGAGAAGAAACACAAGCAGGGTGAGTAAAGAGGGAGAAGCAGGCCTCCCACTGAGCAGAGAGCCCAACGAGGGGCTTGATCCCAGGACTCTGGGCCAAAGGCAGATGCTTAATGACTGAGCTACCCAGGAGACTCTCTGCAAATATTTTTAAATGGAAATCTTATCTCTCAGATTTTCTCTAAGTAGTATTCTTAGGTTCGTTAATCATTTATCACATAAAATGAATCTAGACCTTTACTTTACAGTTACTGTTATCTGTAAATGGTCAAGCATATTTATGTGTCTCTCTTAATCAAACTGCGTTTTGTATTTTATGTACAAATTGTATTCTGCTAAACGGGATAACCTTCTTGACACTAAATTGCTAAAGAACATTTGAAACAACTGCTTTAAAACATAGTGACACACTCATCTATTCGTATCTGGGTAAAATTACAAGGCAGAACAACTCACCACTCAGGCAGTACTGATGGCTAGGGACCTAATCAATACAGACATTAGTATTTGTCAGAACTAGAGTTCAGAATGACAATTATCAAGGTCCTAACTCAGAAAAAGCATGGAAGATATTAGAGAATCCCTTTCTGGAGAAATAAAATCCCTTTCTGGAAAAATGAAAGAACTAAAAATCTAACCAAGTTGAAATAGAAAAAGCTATTAATGAAGTGCAATAAAAAATGGATGCTCTCACTGTTAGGATAAAAGAGGCAGAAGACAGAATTAGTGATATAGAAGACCAAATGGCAGAGGATAAAGAAGCTGAGCAAAAGAGAGACAAGCCACTACTGGACCATGAAGGGAGAATTCGAGAGGTAAGTGATACCATAAGATAAAACAATATTAAATCATTGGGATCGCAGAAGAAGAAGAAGAGAGAGGGGGGCAGAAGGTATATTGGAGCAATTATAGCGGAGAATTTCCCTAATTTGGTGAAAGGAACAAGTATCAAAATCCAGGAGGCACAGAGAACCCCCTTAGAATCAATAAAATGGGTCCAAACCCCATCATCTAATAGTAAAACTTACAAGTCTCAGTGGCAAAGAGAAAACTCTGAAAGCAGCTTGGGACAAGAGGTCTGTAACATACAATGGTAGAAATATTAGATTGGCAGCAGACTTATCCACTAACCTGGCAGGCCAGAAAGGACGGGCATGATATATTAAGAACACTAAATGAGAAAAATATGCAGGACTCTATTGAGCTGGATGTCACTGAAAATAGAGAGATAAAAGCTTCCAGGACAAACAAAAACTAAAGGAATTTGCAAACACCCAAGACAGGAAATATTGAAAGGAAATATTGAAAGCAGTCCTCCAAGGAAAGAGAGAGTCTAAAAGTAGCAGACCAGAAAGGAAGAGACAATATACAGTAACAGTCACCTTACAGGCAATACAATGACACTAAATTCCTGTCTTTCAAAAGTTACCCTGAATGTAAATGGGCTAAAGGCCCCATTTAGACACAAGGTATCAGAATGGATAAAAAACAAGACCCAACGGGGTGCCTGGGTGACTCAGTGGGTTAAGCCGCTGCCTTTGGCTCAGGTCATGATCTCAGGGTCCTGGGATCGAGTCCCGCATTGGGCTCTCTGCTCGGTGGGGAGCCTGCTTCCTCCTCTCTCTCTCTCTCTGCCTGCCTCTCTGCCTACTTGTGATCTCTTTCTGTCAAATAAATAAATAAAATCTTTAAAAAAAAAAAAAAACAAGACCCATCAATATACTGTCTGCAAGAAACTCATTTTAGACCTCCAGATTTAAAGTGAGGAGATGGAAAACTATTTATCATGCTAATGGACGTCAAAAGAAAGCTGGGATGGCAATCCTTATATCAGATCAATTAGATTTTAAGCCAAAGACCATAATAAGAGATGAGGAAGGACACTATATCATACTTAAAGGATATATCCAACAAGAAGATCTAACAATTTTAAATATCTATGCCCCTAACATGGGAGCAGCCAACTATATAAACCAATTAATAACAAAATCAAATAAACACATCAACAATAATACAATAAATAATAAGGGACTTTAACACCCCCCCTCAATGAAATGGACAGATTATCTAAGCAAAAGAACAACAAGGAAATAAAGGCTTTAAATGACACACAGGGCCAGATGGACATCACAGATATATTTAGGACATTCCATCCCAAAACAACATTCTTCTCTAGTGCACATGGAACATTCTCTAGAATAGATCACATCCTGGGTCACAAATCAGTTCTCAACCAATACCAAAAGATTAGGATCATTCCCAGCATATTTTCAGACCACAACAATCTGAAACTCGAACTCAAACACAAGAGGAAAGTTGGAAAGAACTCAAATACCTGGAGCCTAAAGAGCATCCTACTAAAGGATGAATGGGTCAACCGGGAAATTAAAGAAGAATTTTAAAAAATCATGGAAATAAATGAAAATAAAAACACAACTGTTCAAAATTTGGGGGACATGGCAAAGGCTGATAGGAAAGTATATAGCAATACAAGCCTTTCTCAAGAAACAAAAAAGGGGGGCACCCGGGTGGCTCAGTGGGTTAAAGCCTCTGCCTTCAGCTCAGGTCATGATCCCAGGGTCCTGGGATCAAGCCCCACATTGGGCTCTCTGCTCTGTGGGGAGCCTGCTTTCTCCTCTCTCTCTGCCTGCTTGTGATCTCTGTCTGTCAAATAAATAATAAATAAATCTAAAAAAAAAAAAAAAAAGAAAAGAAACAAGATATGTCTCAAGTACACAACCTAACCCTACACCTAAAGGAGCTGAAGAAAGAACAGCAAAGAAACCCTAAACCCAGCAGGAGAAGAGAAATCATAAAAATCAGAGCAGAAATCAATGAAATCAAAACCAAAAGAACAGTAGAACAAATCAATGAAACAAGGAGTTGGTTCTTTAAGAGAATTAATAAGATTGATAAACCCCTGGCCAGACTTATCAAAAATAAATGAGAAAAGACCCAAATTAATAAAATCATAGATGAAAAAGGAGAGATCACAACCAACACCAAAGAAATACAAACCTTTATAAGAACATTTATGAGCAACTGTACACCAGCAAATTTGACAATCTGGAAGAAATGGATGCATTCCTAGAGACATACAAACTACCAAAACTGAACCAGAAAGAAATAGGAAACCTGAACAGAACCATAGCCAGTAAGGAGATTGAAACATTCATCAAATTCCCCCAACAAACAAGAACCCAGGGCCAGATGGATTCCCAGGGGAATTTTACCAAACATTTAAAGAAGAATTTATACCTATTCTCCTGAAACTGTTTAAAAAAATATAAATGGAAGGAAAACTTCCTAATTTGTTTTATAAGGCCAGCATTTTATAAGGCCCAAAACCAGACAAAGACCCCATCAAAAAGGAGAATTACAGACCAATATCCTTGATGGACATGGATGCAAAAATTCTCACCAAAATTCTAGCCAATAGGATCCAACAGTATATTAAAAGGATTATTCACCACAACCAGAAATTGGGATTTATTCCTGGGCTGCAAGTTTGGTTCAACATCTGCAAATCAATCAATGTGATACACTACATTAATGCAAGAAAAAACAACAACCATATGATACTCTCAACAGATGCTGAAAAAGCATTTGACAAAGTACAGCATCCTTTCTTGATCAAAACTCTTCACAGTGTAGGGATAGAAGGTACATACCTCAATATCATCAAAGCCATCTATGAAAAACCCACAGTGAATATCATTCTCAATGGGGGAAAAACTGAGAGCTATTTCCCTAAGGTCTGGAACATGGCAGGGCTGTCCACTGTCACCACTGCTATTCAACATAGTACTAGAAGTCTTAGCCTCAATAATCAGACAACAAAAAGAAATTAAAGTCATCTGAATTGGCAAAGAAGTCAAACTCTCACTCTTTGCAGATGACATGATACTTTATGTGGAAAACCCAAAAGACTTCACTCCAAAACTCCTAGAACTCATACAGGAATTTAGTAAATTGTCAGAATATAAAATCAGTGCACAGAAATCAGTTGCATTTCTATATACCAACAGCAAGACAGAAGAAAGAGAAATTAAGGAGTCAATCCCATTTACAATTGCACCTGAAACCATAAGATACCTAGGAATAAACCTAAAGAGGCAAAGAATCTCTACTCAGAAAACTATAAAGTACTCATGAAAGAAATTGAGGAAGACACAAAGAAATGGAGAAACATTCCATGCTCATGGATTGGAAGAATAAATATTGTGAAAATATCTAGGCTACCTAAAGCAGTCTACACATTTAACACAATTCCTATCAAAATACCATTCATTTTTTTCAAAGAAATGGAACAATTACTCCTAAAATTTATATGGAACCAGGAAAGACCCCAAATAGCCAGAAGAATGTTGAAAAAGAAAACCAAAGTTGGCAGTGTCACAATTCCAGACTTCAAGTTCTATTATAAAGCTGTAATCATCAAGACAGTATCATACTAGCACAAACGTAGACACTTAGATGAGTAGAACAGAAGAGAGAGACCTGAAACAGACCCTCAACACTATGGTCAACTAATTCTCAACAAAGTGGGAAAGAATGTCCAATGGAAAAAAGATAGTCTCTTTAACAAATAGTGTTGTGGGGATATTGAACAGCCACATGCAGAAGAATGAAATTGGACCATTTCCTTATACCACACACAAAAATAGACTCAAAACGGATGAAAGACCTCAATGTGAGAAAGGAATCCAACAAAATCCTTGAGGAGAACACAGGCAGCAACCTCTTCGACCTCAGCCATAGCAACTTCTTCCTAGAAATATCGCCAAAGTCAAGGGAAGCAAGAGCCAAAATAAACTACTGGGCCTTCATCAAGATCAAAAGCTTTTGAAAATCAAAAAACAAACAAACAAACAAAAACAAACAAACAAACAAAAACAAAAACAAAAGACAACTGAGAGAATGGGAGAAAATATTTGCAAATGACATATCAGATAAAGGGCTAGTATCCAAAATCTATAAAGAACTTATCAAACTCAACACCCAAAGAACAAATAATCCAATCAAGAAATGGGAAGAAGACATAAACACACATTTCTGCAAAGAAGACATCCAGATGGCCAAGAGACACATGAAAAAGTGCTCAGTATCACTTGGCATCAGGGAAATACAAATCAAAACCACCATGAGATACCACTTCACATCAGTCAGAATGGCTAAAATTAACAAGTCAGGGAACGACAGATGTTGGATGGGATGCGGAGAAAGGGGAACCCTCCTACACTGTTGGTGGGAATGCAAGCTGGTGCAGCCATTCTGGAAAACAGCATGGAGGTTCCTCAAAAAGTTGAAAATAGAGCTACCTTATGACCCAGCAATCACACTACTGGGTATTTACTGTAAAGATACAAATGTAGTGATCTGAAGAGGCACGTGCACCTGAATGTTTGTAGCAACAATGTCCGCAATAGCCAAACTATGGAAAGAACCTAGATGTCCATGAACTGATGAATGGATAAAGAAGAAGTGGTATATATACACAATGGAATACTATGCAACCATGAAAATACTCTGAAGTCTTGCCATTTGTGGCGATGTGGATGGGACTTGAGTTTATCATGCTAAGCAAAAAAAGTTAATCAGAGAAAGACACTTATCATATGATCTCTCTGATCAATTTGAGAGGCAGGGCAGGGGGTCATGGGGCGACTAGAAGGAACAAATGAAACAAGATGGGACTGGGAAAGGAGAAAAACTGTAAGAGACTCTTAATCTCATGAAACCAACTGAATGTTGCTGTGGGGGCAGTGGGTAGGGATAGGGTGGCTGGGTTATGGACGTTAGGGGAGTTATGTGCTATGGTGAATGCTGTGAAATGTGTAAGCCTGATGATTCACAGACCTGTACCCCTGGAGCAAATAATATGTTTGTTATATGTTAATTACATGTTAATTTTTTAAAAAAAGATATTTGAGGTGGTTAGAGCTTGAGGCACCCAGGGCCTGAGATGCTGCAGACCCAGGACCTGGAGCAGCTCGGAGGTGGTGAATAATAGCTCTTCATTCTGCTATAAAAAATGGCCTCCAATAAAGCTACATTGCAAAAAATGGGAAAGAAACAGAATGGAAAAAGTAAAAATGTAGAAGAGGCAGAGCCGGAATAATTTGTGGTGGAAAAAGGACCGGACCAACGTGTAGTGAATGGGAAGGTGGATTATTTCCTAAAGTGGATGGGATTTACAGATGCTGACAATGCTTGGGAGCCTGAAGAAAATTTAGATTGTCCAGAGTTCATTGAAGCATTTCTTAATTCTCAAAAAGCTGGTAAAGAAAAAATGGTAAAAAAGAAAATCTTTATCTGACAGTGAATCTGATGATAGCAAATCAAAGAACAGAGATGCTGCTGATATCAAGAGGCTTTGCCAGAGGTCTTGATCCTGAGTGAATAATTGGTGCCAAAGACAGAGAGAAATTAATGTTTCTCATGAAATGGAAAGAGTCGGATGATGCACACTGGGTACTGGCAAAAGAGGCAAATATGAAGTGTCCTCAGATTGTAATTGCTTTTTGTGAAGAGAGATTCACTTGGCATTCTTGTCCAGAAGATGAAGCTCAGTAATTATTTGTGTTGCTTTTTATATATATCTATATCTATACCTACACCTATCTATCTATCTATAATCTGGGTCTTTGTTTTTTGATTTATTAGTGTGAAGAAATAACATTCTAATGAAAATCAAGTTTGATATGTTTGTTTTGAAGTAGTATTGGGGGAGTTGTTGTTGTTTTTGCATCTATAGCATTGGTTACTTTGAACAAATAAAAGCTTTCTGTAGTTGCTTCCTTTATCAGAAAAGAATATTTGAGACCATGGTATACTATCCCCCTGCACTAGAAAATACCTTTTCTAAAAGTTGGGGGAAATCTTCATAGTCATTACTCAGTCAGAATTTGTGTCTAATTCCTATATGCCTAAGGACCATTCTGGGTTCTTTATTTATTTAGGGGTTTTTTGTATGTATACTTAAAATACATACATAAGTGGTTTTTGGTTTTTGTTTTTAACATTCACCAAAACAAAACCAGCATTTCATAACCATGGATAAGCCCATGTTCCAGGAAGCTATCATTTTCAGCTATTTAAGAAATAAATCACTTAAATTTAAACTGGTTTTTCGTGAAGCCTTAATCTTTCAAATTTTGTAATCAATTGGACAATTTAAATATAATGTAAATAATTTAAATTGGATAATTTAAAAATAGCCATATCAGCATCCATATCCTTATCTACAGTCATATAAATGCAAGTGTATTTAAAGATCCCTGAAAGGAGAATTTTATCACCACCAACCTCCCCACCCAAATGACAAAACTAGACTCCTCATGTGTTTTAATTACATAAGCAAAACTTTAGTTAAATGGACATTTAAAGGTTCCTTCTAGTGAACCATTCCTTTGCAAGAAGGTGAAAATCTTGGGGCACCTCGGTGGCTCAGAGGGTTGACCCTTTGCCTTCAACTCAGGTCATGGTCTCAGGGTCCTGTGATGGAGCTCTATGTTGGGCTTTCTGTTCCACGGGGAGCCTGTTTCTCCCTATCTCTCTGCCTGCCTTTCTGCCTGCTTGTGATATCTCTCTCTGTGTCAAATAAATAAATAAGATCTTAAAAAAAAAAGAAGTTGAAATCTCTGAGCTGTATTGACTAAAACCTCATGATTCATGGACTAAGACTTTGTTCATGGAAACTAATGATAATCAGATGGTTAGAGATGTTGGCAGTTTAGCACCTGCTGGAATAAATGGGTGGACAGACTTCTATAATCCAAATTCTTAACCTGCATATTTTTTCTTTACCCCAATTCATTCTTGACATGTAGGCTCAATCTTTTCAGTATTTGGGTTACTTACTGATTCAGCAGAAACCAGGAAAAACAATAACTTTGTAATCAAAATGGTATCCAACTGTATATTGTTTACTTTATTATAAATACTGGTAAACAGTGGTCAATAAATAGTTTTATATTCCTTTAAAATATGTGAAGAATGAAAAAAGTAATAAATGAGTAAATGAAAAAAAAACATAGCAACACCTATAAGGGTGTAGTAGGAACTCAAATTTTTGTCATTTAAATAAATTTCTCTTGTCCTCATTCTGAACTTGGTCATCTCTTTCAGACTCTTCATAAATGCTAACATTCATTGTGGTGATTATAAAAGAACTTTATCCAGAAAAAGCCTTATTGATCATACCTATAAAATTTAATTAATTAATTAAAGTGAATAGTATGCAATTAAAGTGAATTCCATACTCTCTCATTTATGTCTTGGAGAAGATTACAGATTGTCTATAACATAGTACGGGCAAATGGCAGATGGTGTGACTATCAGCCAAGTCCCAAAGAAAAAAATCAGTCTACTCAGAATGTAAAGCAATTTTGTAAGGGTTTTGCATTTCCTACTTCCCCATGGCCTTACACAAGCAATGACTTCAGTTTCCGGTGGATGTCAAAGATGATGGCTTGTTAGGCAGCAAACAATTCTAGTATTAGAGCTATGAGTTAGTGTGCTGACAGCTACCACCAGTTAACCTTCTCCGGATCAAACAGCTTGCAAGTTGATATCTCTCTGCTGTTCTCATTACAGTTTAAGCACAGCTGGAGAAAACTCTTTGTTTTGCCCCAAAGAGAATTCTGCAGTTGTGCAGCAGGGACAAGAGGAGCTCCTGAGTCCTCAGGGATGCTTGTCACTGCTGACTGAGAGCAGCGTCTAATCCTCAGCATTATGCTGCATGGCCTCCTGAGCCAAGTCTGGGGAAGAGGTCAGGATTGACCAAGTCCATTCCTGCCTTGCAGCAGATTTCTGCACAACCAAAAAGGAACAATTAACAGGTTTGTATCAGCAAAATTAAGTCATTGAAAGCATCTCCATTTAGTAATGAAATGGTTTTATAAGGATTTAAATTTTTCATTTAGCTCCTCAGCCATTTACTTTTTATTTTTTAAAAAAGATTATTTATTTGAGAGAAAGAGAGAGAGAGAGGGACACCATGAGCTTGAGGGGCAGAGGGACCAGGAGAGAGCATCTCAAGCAGGCTCCACACTGTGTGCAGAGTGTGACATGGGGCTCTATCTCACAACCCTGAGATCATGACCTCAGCCAAAATCAAGAGTCAGATGCTTAACCAACTATACCACACAGGTGCCCTTCTTCTACTTCTTCTTCTTCTTTTTTTTTTTTTTTACGATTTTTTTATTCTTATGTAATCTCTGCATGCAATGTGGGACTCGCACTCACAACCCTGAGACCAAGAGTCTCATGCTCCACCAACTGAGCCCACCAGGTGCTCCCTCAGCCATTTTCTGATGGCTTTCCTCTTCCATCATCGCCAAAGCTGTTTTTTTTTTAAGATTTTATTTATTTATTTGATAGACAGAGATCACAAGTAGGCAGAGAGTCAGGCAGAGAGAGGGGGGGAAGAAGGCTCTCTGCTGAGCAGAGAGCCTGATGTGGGGCTCGATTCCAGGACCCTGGGATCATGATCCAAGCTGAAGGCGGAGGCTTTAACCCACTGAGCCACCCAGGTGCCCCTATTTGTTTTATTTTTAACTGTAGTAAAATATACACAACATAAGATTTCCCATCTTAACCAGCATACAGTTCAATAGTATTAAATAGATTTGCATTGTTTTGCCACCAACCTCTAGAACTCATTCATCGTGTAGAATGGAAACTCTGTACTCATTGAACACAACTCCCTGGTCTCTGCTCCCTCACCTGCCCCTGGCAACTCCATGTTACTTTCCATCTTTATGAATTTGACTGCTTCATATAAGTGGAATCATACAGTATTTGTCTTTTTGTGACTGCCTGATGTCCTCAAGCTTCATCCATATTGTAACATGTGTCAGAATTTCTTGCTGAATATTTTTTAAGGCTGAATAATATTCCATTGTGCATATACACCACATTGCCTTTACCCGTTCACCCCTTGATGGACACTTGGATGGCTTCCACCTTTCGAATATTGTGAATAGTGCTGTTGTGAACATGTGTGCACATGTATCTCTTTAAGCTCCTGCTTTCAACTCTTTGGGGTATATATCCAGAAATGGAGTTGCTCAATCAGACGATAATTCTATTTTTAATTTTTTGAAGACTGCTTTACTGCTTTCCACAGCAGCTGCATCGTTTTCCATTTTCATCAGCTGTGCACAAGGGCTCCCATTTCCCCACAGTCTCACTGACACTTGTTACTTTCTGTTTTTCTGTTAGTTGCCATTATGGACTGAATTATGTCCTCCCAAAATTGATATGTTCGGGCGCCTATATGGCTCCGTCAGTTAAGCTCTGCCTTCAGCTCAGGTCATGATCCCAGGGTCCTGGGATTGAGTCCCACATTGGGCTCCTTGCTCTGCCCCTCCCCCCACTCGAGCATTCTCTCACTCTCTTCTCCCCGCTCCCTGGGAGGGGGGGGATTTTTAAAGAGAGTCTTTAAAAAAAATTCATATGTTCAAATTCCAATCCCCAGTAAATCACCATGTAACCATATTTTTAGATAAGGCCTTTAAGGGGTAATTAAATTAAAATGAGGTCACAAGGGTTAGCCCTAATCCGATCTGACTAGTGTCCTTATAAGAAGAGATTAGGTTATCCGGAGAGAAACCAGGGGTATGTGCACACAGAGGAAGGGCCACGTGAGCACACAGGGGAAAGGCTGCCACCTGCAAGCCAAGGGGAGAGTCTAGCTTTAGAAGAAACGGAACATCTAGCTTCCAGAACCATGTGAAAATATGTTTCTGCTGTCTAAGTCCCCTAGGCTGTGGCATTTGGTTGCTGTAGCCCCAGCAAGCTAACCCAGTCATCTTCCTGATAGATGTGAGGTGGTAGCTCATTGCAGTTTTGTTTTGTTTTTAAAGATTTTTAGTTATTCGAAAGAGAGAGAGACAGCAAGAGAGGGAACAAAGCAGAGGCAGGGGGAGTGGGAGAGGAAGAAGCAGGCTTCATGCCTAACAGGACCCTGGATTATGACCTGAGTTTAAGGCAGATGCTTAATGACTGAGACACCCAGGCACCTGCTCATTGCAGGTTTTTTTTTTTTTTTTTTTTTAAGATTTTATTTATTTATTTGACAGAGAGAGATCACAAGTAGGCAGAGAGGCAGACAGAGAGAGAGGAGGAAGCAGGCTCCCTGCCGAGCAGAGAGCCCAATGTGGGGCTCCATCCCAGGACTCTGGGATCATGACCTGAGCCGAAAGCAGAGGCTTTAACCCACTGAGCCACCCAGGCGCCCCTCATTGAAGTTTTGATTTACATGTCCTTAATGCTTGCAGCATCTTTTCATGTGCTTCTTGGCCATTTGTCTATATTTTGAGAAATATCTATTCAAGACCTTTGTTCATTTTCTAAATTGACTTGGTTTCTTTGTTGTTGAGTTGTAGGAGTTCTTTGTGTATTCTGGATGTCAATTCCTTATCAGATACATGACTTGCAAATATTCTCTCCCATATGTCATGTGGATTGCCCTTTGAAGCACAGAAATGGCAGGAATGGAAAAAGAAAATGACAACAGTGCCCACCAGAACTTAGTTTTCAGCAATGCCATTTGTTACCTGTTGCAAGAGTTTTTCCCTACATTGAGCCACAGCCACGAAACTGACCTCTGAGAAGCCCTGTTACCACAGTACAGTGGGTGGCAGTTTCCTAATAAGTTAAATATATGCACTATGTGATACATAGTTTCACTTAATGATAGGATTAGAAAGGAAATAAGAACAGAGGCTACTGGGGAGGATCTCTAAGCCAGGAGTTAGGAAATACTGGCTCTGGCCAGCTCTGTCACCAACATAAGCGACAGCTCAGAGGTGCTCCTAGGCCCCATTCACCTCTGCCAGCTCATTTAGCAAGCAGGGGCCATGGTTTTGGTCTCATCAGGGCTTCTAGGAGCCTCAGCTGAATGGATGAGGGCATGTGACTATAAAAGAGTATCTTACAGAAAGTCTGGTTCCGGAAACTAAAAGACAGTCTAAAGGCTGCTGTGCAGGGAGGCAAAGACAATCTGCCATCAGGTCACCCAGGAGAAGAGCAAATGAAGGCAGAGTTCCCAAGTCTCTAGGGCAAAGCCAGAGCAGATCTCCTGAAAAGCCCATACGAAGAGCAGATACCCTTTGGGGGCATTCCTTAGCCACAACTCCGGGTGTGAAATGAACCAGTAAAAACACCAAGACAGTTCAGACATGCTCTTAATTAGATCCCTGGTTCATTGTTCCTCAAAGCAGGATCCAGGAACTAACGATCTAGCATCACCTATGAGGTGGTTAGAAATGCAGAATCCTAGCTCCATCCCAGAACTATTGAATCCAGCTCTGCGTTTTTAACCAGATTTCTGGTTGATTCTCACACTCATTAAATTTTAAAAAGCATTATCAGTGAATCATTTGTATTACCACATGCTTCCTGGCTGTTTATGAGCACCGTGGCTCAGAGGTTTTCAACAGGGAAAGGTACAACTCCCTCAGACACATTGGGAAGGTTGTGGGGGCATTTGGTTGTCACAATGACTGTAGGGGTGACTGGCATTTAGTGGACAAGTGCCAGGGATGACGAACATCCCACAATGTGTAGAATGCCCTCTCAGAGCAAAGAATTGTCCCACCCAAATGCCAGTGGTATTCCTAATGAGAAACATGTTGGCTATTTCTTAATCTGTAAAATAAGCCATTGGACTAAATGGATTCCAGTGTTTTCTCCCAGCTCCAAGAATCTTCTGTTCTACCACTGTCTTCACGCTAATTTAGAAAGTTCTCAGCGCTGTCTTCCGCTCCCTCTCATTATGCCTGCTATTAGCCCATGTCATTTTCACTTAGACAATCCAATGGAGCCAGTCACAGAGATTAATCTTAATGAACATAAGTTCATATCATGCCCTCTTGCATATAACTTGCCCATTCTGGTGAGAATTCAAAGAGCCCTTTCAGTCAACTTAATGTATTTGTCACTGTGATGCTGGTAACACCACAAAGTCTGGAAACATTATGGTCAGCAGTTCGTAGTTCAAGGCAACCATTGCCCTGTCAGAGTTGAGCTCAAGCGGCTCTCCCCACTCTCACAACCTCTGCCCTGTTTGGATTAACTGCCAGTTGTGCCAGGAAGGCATGGGAGTAGTGACACAGCCCGAGAGGCATTGCTCCAACAGCTGTTTAACATTGTCTCCAAAGGGAGAGCTCAGGCGGCTGACACATGGAGGGTCACAAGTAGGGCGTGGGGACCTTGACCACGCCAAGAGTTTTCGGACTCTGCGGGCCTGCTGGAGGAGATTTGGTAAGATGCGAACTGGGAGAATCACAAGAGGATCTGAGTCAACAGTTGAGCTTCTCTTGAGTGTAATGTCTCTTTTGAAAATGAAAATGTGAACTCGCTCCTATATACCCCTTTGTCCTCAAAGGCAGGTATCTGTTAAAAACTAAGAACTTCCTGGATGAAAGATAGTGTGTTCCTCTAAAGCACTGTCAGTATTTACCGTCATGCTGCACGCGACACACCACAGGTGCAAGGGTAAAGAAATTAATGTTCTTTCCATCACTATTGCTCAAGGAAAAATCAATACCCTAGAGATGACTTCTCCCTGGTGTTATTTGTTCCGGGGTTCTGTGGAGCAGTATCTGCCAGCAGGCTCACCACGTTCCCTTCTAGCTTCAAAATTAATGGCATGACTGGGGCTCCTGGGTGGCTCAGTCAGTTAGGCAGCTGCCTTCGGCTCAGGTCATGGTCCCAGAGTCCTGGGTCAAGCCCCCCAGTGGGCTCCCTGCTCGGGAGGGGGCCTGCTTCTCCCTCTCCCTTTCCTGTTCCCTCTGCTTGTGCTCTCTCTCTCTCTGTCAGCCAAATAAATAAATAAAAAATCTTCAGAAAAGAAAATTAATGGCATGATTGACAAGCACAGCCTTCTGACTGTTGGTGTGCATGTGCCTTCTCTGTGGGGCCTATTAGTGAGTAGGCTTCTAGCCATGAGCGGTTGTCAGGCCATAAGTATGTACATCTTTTACAAAGGGAATGGAGAGTACCAATTTACTCCCCTAAAATTTGTGGAAGGCCTAACCCCCATAGGACTGCATGTCGAGTAAGGAAGTAATTAACAGTTAAATGAGGTCTTAAGGATGGGGCCCTGATCTGAAAGAATTAGCATCCTTTTGAGAAGAGAAGCTAGAGCTTACTGTCTCTCCATGATGCAGGGGCACAGCAAGAAAGTGGCCATCCACAAGCCAAGAGGAGGGCCCTCACCAGAAGCTGACCCTGTGGACCTTAGTGCAGGACTCCCAGCCTCCAGAGTGTAGGATAATAAATTTCTATTGTTCAAGTGACCAACGTCTGTGGTGTTTTGTTTAAGCCACCCAGCCTTTGGTATTTTGTTACAGAAGTCTGAACAGACTAATGTACTATCCCTTTATACTTAACGTTATGTCTTTGGTTCTGAGGAACACTTAACAGCAAAGTTCACTGGATAAGTACAAATTATTACCATTTCTGGAGAACTGACTTTAAGTGCAGAGTCTTCGCTAATGGATCCTGATAAACAGTATATTCAATTTTATTTCTTATATTTATATCAATTTTATTTCTTCTTTATTTTATTTCTTTTCTTCCTGTAGGATCTGTCAGAAAGAGTGTCAGGGTGTTATTATAGTTATATGATATATTTACATTACATAATTAGTATATATAATTATAAAAGTGGCATATTATATAATAACATATTATCATATAATATAGCTATAATATAGTAATAGCACATACATATGGGTATACTAAGTCTATACTATATGTAGTTGACTCTTGAACAGCATGGAGGTCAGGGGTGTTGATCCCCACGTAGTTGAAAATCTGCGTGTAACTTTTGACTCCTTCGAAACTTAAGTACTAATAACCTACTGTTGATTGGAAGCATTATGAATAACATAAAACATCAAATAACACATATTTTGTATGTTATATGTATTATATACTGTATTCTTATAATAAAGCTAGAGGAAATATTAAAAAAAAAACCATTAAAAAGAGAAACCATGTTTAAAGTACTATAATATATTCATTAGAAAAAATTTGCACATAAGTGGACCCATGCAGTTCAAATCCATGTTGTTCAAGAGCCAACTGTATATATACGTTGATATCATATATTATACTCTACCATATACTTTATTATATATAGTAATATTGTATAGTTAAGTATGTATAGTAATATTATATATTTAAGTAATATTGTATAATTATAGTAATATTATATATAGTAATATTGTATAGTTAATATTGTATATTATATTATATATAGTAATATTGTATTACAATAGTAATAGCGTATATAGTAATATTGTATAGTAATATTATATTGTATATAATATACCCTATAATATACTATATTATATAGTAATATATATAGTAATATTGTATAGTGTATATATACAATTATATATAGTAATGTTCTATACATACTAATATTTTATAATATTGTAAATATAGTTAATATCTTATTATATAGTAATATATTATATAGTAATATTGAATAGTTAAGTAATATTGTATATTATATTGTTATAATAATATTGTACAGTAATATTGTATGATTGGATATAAAGATTCAAAAAAAGTCACAAAACTGTAATTATTTTCAACTTATATGATTTTCTACACAAAAATATCCAAAGGAACCAAGAGATAAATGGTTATGCAAACCAACTACATCTCTCCAAACCAATGACAAATAGTTCAAAAATATAATTTTAAAGATGTTATTTATAATAACAACAAAACATGTATGGTATCTAGAAATAAACCTTTAACAAGTGTATAAGGCTTTTATAACAGAAAAATAAAAAGAAAACTTTTCAAAGATAATAAAGAAAGAAATGTTCACAGATGGAAGTCTCAATTACATAAAGACATCTGTTCTCCCCAAATCCAAAGTCCAACAGACTTTTTTGATAAAAGTTAACCAGACTTATTCTTGAGTCCATTTGAATGAATAAAGGACCAGGAATTGCCAAAATAATTTTGAAGAACAAGGGGATTCACTCTTCAAAATAAATCATGAATCTTCCTTTCTAAAGCTACTGTACTTAGGACAGTGTAGTTTAATACAAGGTAAGATTAGCTCAGGGATAAAACAAATAGATTGATGGAAGGCCTATAAATAGTTCCACTTCCATATGGAAGCTTGTTATGAAACAGAGGAGGTATTGCAAATGAGTGGGGATAGGACAGGAATAGCTAGTTTTCCATACTGAGAGAAAAAAAAAAACTCAATCTCTACTTCATATTTTTCCTCAAAACAAATTTCAGGTGAATAAAAATATAAATGTGGACAGAAAAATTTTAAAAACTTTTAGAAGAAAATATAGAAAAATGTCTTTATGACTCTAGGTTAGGAAAGGATGGTTTAGATAAGATTTTAAAATTACATATCATAAGGAAGAAGATGAATAAAATAGGCTAAATTAAAATTTAAAAATTCTGTATACCAAAAGACACTATAAATGAAATCAAGATAAACCCCAAAGTGAAGGAATTTATTTACAAAGCATAGAAGTAATAAAGGACTAGTAGTGAAAACATGTAAAAGCAGTTCTACAGATAAAATTCAAAAATATATCCTAATAGAAAAAAGATCAAAGGGCAGGACAGATGGTCAATGTATAGAATAAGAAATTTGAATGAACAATATAGGAAAAGATGTCTAATCTTATTGGCAATTGGTAAATAAGAAATGCAAATAAAAAATCAGCTTCTATTTCACACCTATTGCAAAAATTTAAAAGTCTGACAATATCAAATATTAGGAAGGATGTGAAGAAACAAGCACTTCATACACAAGTAATAAGAATGCTACCTTGCAGAGCCACTTCAGAGAGCAATTGAGAGTATCTTGAGAAGTTGAAATATGTCTTCCCTATGACCCAGAAATTCTCCTATATACCTGGACTTGTGTAAGAAAAAAAAAAAAAAAAAGTGTTCTCTGCAGCTTTGTTTGAGATAGCTAAGGATTAGAAAAAATCCTAAGTATTCAGGGGTGCCTAAGTGGCTCAATCAGCTGAGTGTCTGTCCTTGGTTCAGGTCATGATCCTGGGATCCTAGGATGGAACCCCATGACGGGCTCCCCGCTGAGAGGGGAGTCAGCTTCTCCCTCTGTCTCTGCTGCTCTCCCCATCCCCCACTTGTTCTTTCTCTCCCTATCTCTCTATCAAATAAATAAATAGAAAAGTCTTTAAGTTTTATAACCTAAATATTCATGAACAGAGGAACTGATAAATGGTGATATAATCCCAAAATATACAGTGAAAATGAGCTAAGTAGAACTGTATTTCCCGGGCTGCCTGGGTGGCTCAGTGGGTTAAGCCTCTGCCTTCAGCTCAGGTCATGATCTCAGAGTCCTGGGATCGAGTCCCACATCGGGCTCTCTGTTAGGAGGGAGCCTGCTCCTTCCTCTCTCTCTCTCTACTTGTGACCTCTCTCTGTCAAATAAATAAAATCTTAAAAAAAAAAAAAAAACCTGTATTTCCCAACATGGCTGTAAGAAAAAGGCTTACTCTATTTTTAAAAAAATTTTATTTATTTATTTTAGAGAGAGAGTGAGAGTGTGTGTATGTGAAAAGGGGGAGGAGCCGAGAGGGGTGGGGTGGGGATAAGCAGACTCCACCAAGAAGCTTGCAGCAGGGTTCAATCCCACGACCCTGGGTTCATAACTCCAGCCAAAACCAAGAGTGGGAGGTCCAACCAACTTGGGTCACCCAGGAGCTGGAGCTGGAGGCTTCCTCTGTTTCTGATGGCTGACTACTGACAGCCCTTAGAGCCTCATGCCTCTTCTCTGTCTGTGCCATATCTAGGTAACCTACATAAGACAGCTGGAGCACACCAGTCTCACCCTTTGCACAGTGGGCAGTTCAGACTGCTATTTGAACCAGCTTTCCAATTAATGCAATTGTAAATGATAGGTAAATATAAATCTAATATAAATACAAAGTTAAATAGAACAATAACTGAATATAGGTATAAACAATGCATTTTTTAAAAACAGAATGTTTATAAAGTTGAAAAGAACAGAGATAATTTAAATTGGGGGGAACTGTATTTTATTTCCTGTGCACATACAGACCATGTAATTTTTATTCTTCTGAATTTCTGCATAGCAGTTATTCCTATTTTGAACATATTATAAAGGAAATTAGAAAAAATTGATTGCTTAATTAGTAATAATGAGAGCTTGTCATTTAACATGCTTTGCTGTGGTCTATCTTCTCTTTTCTGAGTTTCTTTTACTTCTATTACTACTTCCCTATTTGTACCTCATGTACCAACAAAACAGAATTGTTCTTTATTTCCCTAAACCCATCACTATACCTTTGGCCATGTGTCTACCTCTGATGATACCTTCAATGCCATCAAATTCTATCAAACTTGATAGTACCTGTCAGATTCCACTGATCCTTTAGGGACATCTCAATATCACCTCCTTCTTGAAGCATTCTTTGACCTATCCTAGCCTCTGATGAAAATAATCTTTTCCAAAAATTCAGATTCATGTCAGTTCCTACCTTACCCTACGATTATTTGTGTTCATATTGTAGCTCCCTCAACTTAACCGTGTCTTTGTGCAGCACTCAATTTGGACTCTGACCTTTCAGATTACCCATGGGACCAGGCAGAATACCTAGCACTACACGTATTTAAAAATCGTGGATTTGGGACACCTGGGTGGCTCAGTCATTAAGCATCTGCCTTTGGCTCAGGTCATGATCCCAGTGTCCTGGGACTGAGCCCCATGTCGAGCTCCCTGCTCAGCAGGAAGTCTGCTTCTCCCTCTCCCACTCCCCCTTCTTGTGTTCCCTCTCTTGCTGTGTCTCTCTCTATCAAATAAATAAAATCTTTTAAAAAAAATCATGGATTCAACTATTAAATGCATATATATTTTTGTCTATCTCACAGTGCCAAATCAAGGTAAAAGAAATGACTGTAACTCCTGCTGCTAAAGAAGACCTCAGCCACAACAAATAGACCTTCGTTACAATTATGTTTCACAAATTATTTCTCAAAATTCCCCAAAGTTTAATTTCACCATTTCGGCAAACAAACTCTTGGTCAAACACAGTCTCCACACATGCACAGCCTTGCGTCAGACCTGAGTGCTCCCAGCCTCGATAGTGTCGGTCCCTGAGTTCCTCTAGGCTGCCTGCCCCAAACCTTTCCTAAAGTCTCTCTCCCCCTGAAGCGTTCCAAACAAAGTTTGTCCACATCACCAGAGGGAGAGGAAGGTGTTTTCTTAAGAAATCAGTGAAAAGGGGCACCTGGGTGGTTCAGTGGGTTAAAGCCTCTGCCTTTGGCTCAGGTCATGATCTCAGGGTCCTGGGATTGAGCCCTGAATTGGGCTCTCTGCTCAGCAGGGAGCCTCCTTCCCCCTTTCTCTCTGCCTGCCTCTTTGCCTCCTTGTGATCTCTGTCTGTCAAATGAATAAACAAAATCTTTGAAAAAAAAAAAAGAAAGAAATCAGTGAAAAAAGAAAAAGTCCACAAGAAAATGAAACAAGTCTATGTTTCTCTGGTGACAGGGGTGGCAGACATGTCACCCTGCCATGGCTTTCATGAATTTCATGAAATTTCACAAGATTTTTTGGCACTATATACTGAATTAAATTAGAACATCACTCATATCTGCCCCTGGAGATATTTTACGAAGATGCAACTATTTTCTTCAAACACCTGAGTTAAATTTTGACCTACAAGTTAAAATGGTTTGACAGAACCATTTCTTTGGATAGGCCATTACGCTGTCATTTAACGGATTACTTCACTGTACTGAGAAATTAATGAAGAGATATAATGAAGTTATGAAATATGCTCTTAAAGTTCTTTACTTAGGACTTCAGGCAACATTCACATGGCACACTCTAAAGGCAGGCACGTACACACACATATGTCCATGCACACACATACACACAACACATAAGCAAACACACATATGTACTCACACACACGTACACATACATACCTGCACATATGGACCACATGCTCTGTAGTGGGAAGCCAAAGAGTTTCACATAGCAAAACTTATAATCACAATGCAGAAGCATAAAGTTACGAAGTGTGACTGTGAATTTTGGTGCACAAGGTTTTTGAGTTAGTGATTCATCCCCTAGATCATCAACACATCCCAAGTTAATATAATAGAATGGCTAAAATAGGAGGGAGAAATCTTGACCGAGCCAAAAGAAGATAGCAAAGGAGGAGCAAAGACAAAAAACAAAAGAACCAAATGAAAACAAATTCCAAGATGGTAGACTTTAAATCATATGAGTAAGTACATTAAATATGAAAAGACTAAACATTCCAACTACAAGTCAGATGTTATTAGATTGACCAAAAAAAGACTCTACAATATTTTTATAATGAACTTTAAATATTAAGACATAGAACAGTTGAAACATAGAACAATAATGAAAACATAAATATCTTAAACCATGTAAACACTAATTGTAAGAAACTTAAAAATTAAGGTTATATTTATAAAAATTATAGCTGTGGATGTAATAGCAAAGAAGACTCCAAGGCAAAATGTATTATCAGGTGCAAAGAGGGGTATTTAATAATGATAAAAGGACCAAGTTAGTAGGAAGGTATAATAATCCCTGATGGGCATGTACCTGATAGTATAACTTCAAATAGAAAGTAAAAATTGACAGAAGTAGGTAAATCCATAATTATAATTGGAAATTTTAAAATATTTCTTTCTGTAATGGGTGAAAAGACAGACAAAAATTACTAACAGTATATAAGATATGAACAATCTGACTTAAGTGGACATTTGCAAAGTACTTATAGATTTTTACAGCCAACAACTATGAAAAAGAAGAAAGAATACATACTATTTAAGTGCACATAGATCATTCACCAAAGTAGACCATATTCTGAGCTATAAAACAAATCTTGCTAACTCTCAAAGGACCAAAGTTACACAGAATGATTTGTGACCACAATGTATTAAACTAGAAGTCAGTAACAAAAAGTTAGAAATCTCTCAAATTTTTTGAAATTAAGCAGCACATTTCTAAATAATCTATTTGCCAAAGAAGAAATCAGAAGAGAAATCAAATTCAATTATTTTGAATGGATAATAATAATATTAATTAGCAAAACACATGAGATATATCTAGAACAATGCTTATTAGGAATTTTATGTTTAAACATATAGGTTGGAAAAGAAGAAAGTTTTAAAATCAATGATCTAAGCCTCTACTTCAAGAAGCTAAAAAAGAGCATTAAAAATTATGCAAGATCTATACAGTGAAAATTATCAAACATTGTTCAGGAAAATTGAAGAAGACCTAAATAAATGAAGAGAGGCATCATTGATGGGATATTAAGATAACTGTTCTTCCTAAATTGATCCATAGATTTAACACAATCTCAATCAAAGTCCTAGGGGGTTAATTTTTCTATCTGTAGAAATTGGTAATCTGAATCCATAACTTATTTGGCAATGCATAGGACCTAGACTAGCCAAAACCATCTTTAAAAAAAAAAAAAGAGGGCCGCCTGGGTGTCTCAGTTAGTAAGTGTCCAACTGTCAGGTCACGATCCTGCGGTGGTGGGACAGAACCCTGCGTCAGGCTCTGTGCTCAGTGTGGAGTCTGCCTCAGATTCTTTCTCCCTCCCCCTCTGCCCTTCCCCGCTCACGTGCACATGGGCTCTTTCTCTCTCTCAAATAAATAAATAAATAAAATCTGAAAAAAAGAACCGCATTGGAAGATCCACACTAACAGATTTTAAACTTACCCTTAAGTTTTGGTAATTAAGACCGTGTGATATTAGCATAAAGACAGATAAACAGATCAATAGAACTGAAGAGAATCTGGGAATAAACCCAGGTCTGTATGTTCTCTTGATTTACTAAAAAGACCTTCATGCTCTTCAGAGAGAAAGGATGGTATTATCAACAAGTGATGCTACAGCAACTTGACATTCATATGAAAAAGAAATAAAACTTGACTCTTTTCTCAGCCCATACACAAAAACCAGTTCTAGGGAGATCAAATGCCAACTTGAAAGCTAAAACTGCCTCTGAGAAGAGTTATTAAATAGGACACAAACAGCACAAACCAAAAAAAAAAATTTAATTGACAAATTGGTCTTCCTCAAAATTTTAACATTTTCTCATCAAAAGACACTATCTAGGTAGTGAAGCAGGCACTCCAGAGGCTGGAAGAATGTGTTGACAATACATACACCTGATGGAAGACTTGTATCCAGAATATATGAAAGACTTTTACAATTCAATAGCAATAAAACAACCCATTTTTTAAACTGAATGAGCCACTCAGGTACCCTCACAAACAACCCATTTTTTTTTTAAAGGCAAAAGATTTAAGGAGATAATTTACAAAAGAAGATGCATAAATAGCCAATAGGCAATAGAAAAATATTTACCAATATTTATCAGGGAAATGCAGATTAAAAACATGACGAGATCCTTCTATACACTCAGCAGAGTTCTACAGACTGACAGTTACTTGTGTTGACAAGATGTAGAATAATTGAGACTCTCATACACTGCTCTTTGGCTCTTTCTATTTCAAGTGAAACAAATGTCTTTTCTATGACAACTATGCCCATAAAAAGACTTATGTTAGACTATTCAATTGCATTTTCACTTATAATAGGAAAAAATTAGGAAGCATCCAAATATTCATCACAAGAAGAATGAACAAACAGGTCATGGTATATTCACATAATGGAATGCTTCACCATAATAAAAAAGAAATATATATAAGCATGGGTGAAACTGAAAAACACGTTGAGAGCAAAAGAGAATACACAGATACAAAGCAGTGCATACTTATGATTCCATTTATATGAAACTCTAGGACAGACAAAGCTATTCCCTAGTGACAGAAGTTAGCATGGTAGTTCCTTTGAGGTTGGTTTTATTGTCTGGGAAGATACCATGGGAACACTTTTAGGAAGATAGATATGTTCTACATTATGATTGGTGATAGTTACACGGGTTTGTTTATTAAAAATTTATCAAGTTGTGTTTTTAACATTTGTGTATTATACTCCATGGAAACTATAAGCAACTTTCATGTTAATTGTATATTAAAAATAATCTTTAAGCTATATACATTTGTAAAATTTTGACAAATTGTTACCTAAAACACAAAAAGAAAAAGAAAAATATGGGGTCTTCAATTTGTAATATAAGAAATACATTGAAGCTCTATTCCACTCAAAACTGAATTTTGAGGGCTGAGTGGCTGAATTCCACTCAAAACTGTGCAGTAAGTTAATGCATTGATGGTAGGCTCAAAACCCAGTAGCAGCTCAAATTTTTAATGTATCATAAATGTCATATTTTAATTCAATTGCTTGAATCAGAATCCAAATAAAGTATGAATATTGCAATAGGTAAATATCTTCTAAGTTGCCATTTAATCAACACGTTCTCCTCCATATTTTATTTTTTCCTTGCACTTTATTTTTTAAGAAAATGAGTATTTTGTTTTGTACAATTTTCTACAGTTTGATTTTGCCAATTGCATATCTTGCTTTAGTTCCTCTAGCTCCTGTCAACTGATAGCAAAAATTAGAGGTTTAATCACATTCAGATTCAATGTTTTTAGCATAACTATCTCATCTTTGACATTACCTGTTGAGCTTTTCATTTCTGTAACCATCATCTCATTTTGAATAATTCTCTTTGGTTCTTTTTTCAAATATCTTGGCTTCTTAAAAAAAAAAAAACTCTTCATCTTTATGCATATTTTCAATTCTCTCTTTTATTTCTTTAAATGTGTGAAACAAACTTGTTGAAAATTTGTCTTATAATTCCAGTATCTGCAAACTCTGTGGGGTTGGTTCTCCTGAATCTTGCTCCTGTGTCTTGTATCTTGATGAGCTTACATTCCTCAAAATGTATCTGAAAGAATTATCTGAGTCTGTCTTGAAAATGGTTCAATACAGGGACGCCTGGGTGGCTCAGTTGGTTGGACGACTGCCTTCGGCTCAGGGCGTGATCCTGGAGTCCCGGGATCGAGTCCCGCATCAGGCTCCCAGCTCCATGGGGAGTCTGCTTCCCTCTCTGACCTTCTCCTCGCTCGTGCTCTCTCTCACTGTCTCTCTCTCTCTCTCAAATAAATAAATAAAATCTTTAAAAAAAAAAAAAAAAAAAAAAAGAAAATGGTTCAATACAAATGCAATAAAGTGATTCAGAACTCCCAACTTCTTGAGCCAGAAGCCACTGATCCAGAGGAGTGGCCACAAGACCAGAGTAAAACAGGTGGCAATATGACAGATGTCACTCCTGTACCATATTCCCAAGCTGATCCAGTGTCACATGACTCTTAGGAAAGCCGTGGAGACCTCTCACGTCAGCAACTCTCTGCCTGAGCAGTTTATACTTTGCTCTTCTCCTTTTTTTCTTTTTAAGATTTTATTTATTTATTTGAAGGAGAGAAAGCACAAGAGGGAGGAGGGTCAGAGGGAGAAGCAGACTCCCTGAGGAGCGGGGAACCCCATGCGGGACTCGATGCAGGGACAGTGAGAACATGACCTGAGCCCAAGTCAGAGGCTTAACCAACTGAGCCACCCAGGCACCCCTCCTGTTCTTTTCCTATTATACCCTAATTTTCTGACAAAATCTTTTTGAGGTTGAATAAAGGAGCAGGGGCCAGGGAACAACTATTGAGGAGAGAGAGCAACATGTGCAAAAGTAGTCTTTTAAGATGATCAGATTCACTTCAAAATAAACCTGGATGGGGAGGAGGATGTGTGGAGTATAGATGAAAAAAGACAATAGTTGAAGGAGGTGCTGGGGATGTGGGCATTCCTTCTATCCTGCTGTTTTTGTGTATATTTGGAGAATTTTGAAATTCTTCAAAATAAAAAGTTTTTGGGAAACCCAAACATCGATAGATGGGTTTAACAAAAGATGGGTTTAATAACCTATATATTTTTAACAAAATAAACTGGAAGATGGATTGGAGAAAAATTGGACAGAATTTAACAGAGAGGGGGAGTAAAGGAAGCTGAGAGCCCAGCACCATTATTGAAAGCTGGAGCACAGAAATTGATAAAAGTGGAGGGAGAAGAAGAAAGGGGGCGGGGAGTACAAAGAGAACGCTCCTGGGAATTTACCTGGAAGGATAACATAGGTTTTGGTTCTTGGGGTGCAGATATTCAGTATGGGCCGATTCAGGATCCCTTCCTTAATGTCCCTGAAGAAAGGGATCTATCTTCCTGGCAACACCATCATCTCAACCAAGGTCCAGTGGGAAGGAGTGCCCTATCTTAGTGAAGCACAAGTACCTGAGAAGAGGATCTGGACGACACTGGCTTCCTTCCTCAACCTCACTATTTGGGAGACTAAGAGCAAATGTGAAAATAGCAAAATTTGCAGCATTTACAGATGCTCCAGATGAATATAACTTGTCTTTAAAAAGTGAAGCAGCCGGCCATCATCATTAGGTCACAAACATGCTGTACTTTCAGTTGATTTGTGATGAGTCTTCTGTGAAATGAAACAACAAAGAGACAAAAACCCCTTAATTTTAAAATGTCAATAGCAAACCATACAAACATTTTCAAGAATATGATAGGCAACTGGAGAATGTAGGTAATGGTGGGGGAAAAATTGGTTCTTGTCTATGATAAGAATATTGATTTTAAGCTTTACAATCAATAAGCTGATTATATTTCTGGTAATAATACAACATTTTGTTAAATCCTTAAAAAAAAAAGAATATTGACTTCAAAAAGGATTAATAGACTTTATGTTTTAGAACAGGCTCACAGAAAAATTTTAGGATAAGTACTCCTGCACATAGTTTCCTCTATTATTATTTTTTAAAGATTTTATTTATTTATTTATTTGAGTAGAAAGAGAGAGAGCATGAGTGGGGGATGGGTGGGAAGGCAGAGGGAGAGGGAGAAGCAGGCTCCCCACTGAGCAGGGTTCTCAATGTGGGGCTCCATCCCAGGACTCTGGGATCATGACCTGAGCCAAAGGCAGCCGCTTAACTGACTGAGCCACCCAGGCACCCTAGTTTCCACTATTATTAACCTCTTGTATTAGTGTGGTTAATTTGTTACAACTGATGAGTCAATATTGATACATTTTTATTTATTAAAGTCCATATTTTATATTAGGGTCCACATTTTGTTGTATATTCTATGTGTTTTGACAAATGGGTAATGCCATGCACCCACCATTACAATGTCCTACAGAGTTGTTTCACAGCCCTGAAAATGCCCTGTGCTCTACCTATTCAAGTCTTCCTCCCTTCCCCCAATCCTCTGGCAACCACCAATATTTTTATTGACTTTATAGTTTTATCTTTTCCAGGTATCAGATAGTTGGAATCATACCATGTATTTGTCTCCTCAGGTTGCCATTAGGAGATACCACACAGTAGGTGGCTCAAATGACAAAATATTTTTTTCAGAGTTATAGAGGTCAGAAGTCCAATATCAACACCATAAGCATTGGTGGCTTAGAGACCTCTATTTCTGGCTTCTAGACAGTCCTCACATGGCTGCTCTGTGTTCACACAGAGAGAAAGAGAGCACTGGATCTCTTCTTCTAAGAGCATGAGTCCTAGTGAATAAGGGTCCCATCCTTATGACCTCATTTAACCTTAATTGCCTCCCAAAATGGCCGATCTCCAAGTACAGTAACATTGGGGGTGAAGTCATTAAATTATGGATTTGGAGAGACACAATTCAGTCTACAACATACCATATGTGGCCTTTTCAAATTAGTATCTTTCACTTAGCGATATGCACTTAAGGGTTTTCCATGTCTTTTCCTGGTTTAATAGTTAATTTCATTGCAGAATAATATTCCATTATTTGGATATACAACTGTTTGCTTATCCATTGACTTACTGAAGGACATCTTGGTTGCATCCAGTTTTTGGCAATTATGAATAAAGCTGCTACAAACATTCATGTGTAGGTTTTTGTGTGGATATATGTTTTCATGAGTTTCATGAGTTTTCAACTAATTTAGGTAAACACCTGGGAGAACTATTACCAGATTTTATGGAGACTCTGTTTATCTTTGTAAGAAAGTGCCAAACTGTCTCCCAAAGTAGTGGTACTATTTTGGATTCCCATCAGTAATGATAGAATTCCTGTTGCTCCACACCAAAATCATCATTTGGTATTGTCAGTGGTTTGGTTTTTGGCCATTCTAGTAGGTAGGTAGTGGTTATTTTAATTTGTAATTCTTTAATGACTTCTGATGTTAAGCATCTGTATGTTTTGTATCTGATGTTTTGCCATCTGTATGTATTCTTCAGTGAGGTATCTATCCAAGGTGTTTGCCCATGTTTTAATTGGTTGTTTCCTTATTGAATGTGTCCTTTACAGAGCAGAAATTTAAAATTTTAATGGAATACAACTTGCCAGTTTTTTCTTTCATTGATCATACTTTTGGTGTTGTATCTAAAAGCTATCACCAAACCCAAAGTCACCTAGGTTTTTCCTATTTATCATACAGAAGTTTTATGGTGCATTTTATCCATTTGGAGTTAATTTTTGTGAAAGGTATAAGGTCTGTGTCTAGGTTTTTTTTTCATGGGGTTATCCAGTAGTTCTTTTTTTTTTTTTTGTTTGTTTATTTTATTATTTTTTTTTAAAATTTATTTATTTTCAGAAAAACAGTATTCATTATTTTTTCACCACACCCAGTGCTCCATGCAAGCTGTGCCCTCTATAATACCCACCACCTGGTACCCCAACCTCCCACCCCCCCCGCCACTTCAAACCCCTCAGATTGTTTTTCAGAGTCCATAGTCTCTCATGGTTCATCTCCCCTTCCAATTTACCCAAAAGCACATACCCTCCCCAATGTCCATAACCCTACCCCCCTTCTCCCAACCCCCCTCCCCCCAGCAACCCACAGTTTGTTTCGTGAGATTAAGAGTCACTTATGGCTTGTCTCCCTCCCTATCCCATCTTGTTTTATGGATTCTTCTCCTACCCACTTAAGCCCCCATGTTGCATCACTACTCCCTCATATCAGGGAGATCATATGATAGTTGTCTTTCTCCGCTTGACTTATTTCGCTAAGCATGATACGCTCTAGTTCCATCCATGTTGTCGCAAATGGCAAGATTTCGTTTCTTTTGATGGCTGCATAGTATTCCATTGTGTATATATACCACATCTTCTTGATCCATTCATCTGTTGATGGACATCTAGGTTCTTTCCATAGTTTGGCTATTGTGGACATTGCTGCTATAAACATTCGGGTGCACGTGCCCCTTTGGATCACTACGTTTGTATCTTTAGGGTAAATACCCAGTAGTGCAATTGCTGGGTCATAGGGCAGTTCTATTTTCAACATTTTGAGGAACCTCCATGCTGTTTTCCAGAGTGGTTGCACCAGCTTGCATTCCCACCAACAGTGTAGGAGGGTTCCCCTTTCTCCGCATCCTCGCCAGCATCTGTCATTTCCTGACTTGTTGATTTTAGCCATTCTGACTGGTGTGAGGTGATATCTCATTGTGGTTTTGATTTGTATTTCCCTGATGCCGAGTGATATGGAGCACTTTTTCATGTGTTTGTTGGCCATCTGGATGTCTTCTTTGCAGAAACGTCTGTTCATGTCCTCTGCCCATTTCTTGATTGGATTATTTGTTCTTTGGGTGTTGAGTTTGTTAAGTTCTTTATAGATTTTGGACACTAGTCCTTTATCTGATATGTCGTTTGCAAATATCTTCTCCCATTCTGTCAGTTGTCTTTTGGTTTTGTTAACTGTTTCCTTTGCTGTGCAAAAGCTTTTGATTTTGATGAAATCCCAAAAGTTCATTTTTGCCCTTGCTTCCCTTGCCTTTGGCGATGTTCCTAGGAAGATGTTGCTGCGGCTGAGGTCGAAGAGGTTGCTGCCTGTGTTCTCCTCAAGGATTTTGATGGATTCCTTTCTCACATTGAGGTCCTTAATCCGTTTTGAATCTATTTTTGTGTGTGGTGTAAGGAAATGGTCCAATTTCATTTTTCTGCACGTGGCTGTCCAATTTTCCCAACACCATTTATTGAAGAGGCTGTCTTTTTTCCATTGGACATTCTTTCCTGCTTTGTCGAAGATTAGTTGACCATAGAGTTGAGGGTCTATTTATGGGCTCTCTATTCTGTTCCATTGGTCTATGTGTCTGTTTTTGTGCCAGTACCATGCTGTCTTGATGATGACAGCTTTGTAATAAAGCTTGAAGTCCGGAATTGTGATGCCACCAACTTTGGCTTTGTTTTTCAATATCCCCTTGGCTATTCGAGGTCTTTTCTGGTTCCATATAAATTTTAAAATTATTTGTTCCATTTCTTTGAAAAAGATGGATGGTACTTTGATAGGAATTGCATTAAATGTGTAGATTGCTTTAGGTAGCATAGACATTTTCACAATATTTATTCTGTAGTTCTAATACCACTTATCATAAAGATGATCCTTTCCCCTCAATTGCTTTTGTTCTTTTGTCAAAGATCACTTGACTATTTTGTGTGGGTCTATTTCTAGACTATCTACTCTGTTCATTCTATTGGTCTGTTTGTCTGCTATTTCACCAATAACTAACTGTGTGAATCACTGTGCCTTTATACTAAGTTTTGAAGTCAGGTAGTATTATTCCTCTTTGTTCCCTGCCAGTGATGTGCAGGCCATTATGGGTCTTTCGCCTTTCCATATAAATTTTTGAATTAGTTTGTTCATAGCCACCAAAATAATTTTTTGGAATTTTGAGAATGTGCAGAATCTATAAATTAAGTTGGGAAGAATGGATATTTTGATAATATTGAGTCTTCTTACCCATGAACATAGACTGTCATGGAGTGCCTGGCTGGCTCAGTTGGTAGAACATGTGATGCTTGATCTTGGGGTCATAGTTTCAAGCCCCACATTGAGTGAAGATACTTCTTAAAAGTGAAAAAAAAAATCTTTAAAAAGTAAAAAATAAAAAAAGTCACCTCTCTATTTACTTGAATATTCTTTGATTATTTTCATCTGAATTTCATAGTTTTTCTCATATTGACCTTTTACATAGTTTGTTAGATTATACTCCAGTATTTATTTAAAAAAATTTTTTTAGTGTTCATGTAAATGGTGTTTTTAAGACTTGAGAGTTCAGTAGTTTACTGCTGCATATGGAAAAATCACTGCCTTTGTACTATTGATCTTGCATCCTGCAAACTTGCTGTAATTGCTTATTGGTTCCAGCAGTTTTTAGTTTTTAAAATTCATTCTTTGGTATTTTGTACATAGCCAACCATGCCACCTGTTAACAAGGACTGTTTGATTTCTTACTTTCTAATCGTTCATTTTTTTCTTGTCTTGTCTTTTTGCATTAGCTGCAACTTCCAGCATGACATTGAGTAAGAGAGAGAGGTAAGAGAGGACATCCTTGTTTTGTTCCTGATTTTAGAGGAAAAAGCATCTAGTTTCTCACCATTAAGTATGATCTTAG
The DNA here is from genome assembly GCF_020171115.1 of Neogale vison. NCBI lineage: Eukaryota > Metazoa > Chordata > Mammalia > Carnivora > Mustelidae > Neogale > Neogale vison. Next base: position 46,010,111 of record NC_058091.1, on the reverse strand, counting down.
CCATACATTTTTTGCAAATATTCTTTATCAAGTTAAGGAAGTTTCTCCATATGCCTAGTTTGTTGAGAGTTTTTATTATGAATGGGTGCTGAATTTTTCAAATGCTTTTTTGTAATTTATTAACATGATCATATGATTTTTCTTTTTTAACAGCTGATGTGATCGATTATACTAGATGGTTTTTAAATGTTGAACCAGCTTTGCATACCTGGAATAAATGCCATTTGTTCTTGGTAAGTATACTGAAGTCTGAAACTTGCTTTGAAATGTATTTTTTTTTAAAGATGGATAGAGATAGATTTTTGTAACAAAATGTTAGAAAAAGTTATAAATCTATAGACAAGGAATACAGAAGCAGAGATAAATATAAAAATGAAAATGATGTGATTTGTGGTGTTTGTGTTATTGTGAGTAATTTGTTTTTCTCTTTAATTTAGGGCATTCTGAATGTTGCCAAAAACTTTTTTAAAGCATCAGTGGCAAATCTTCACTGAGTGTTTTTTTTTTTTTAAAGATTTATTTATTTTGAGAGAGGGGGGGGAGAGAAAGAGAAAGCCAGTGGAGGCAGGAGAGGAGGGAAAGAATCTCAAGCAGACTCTGTGCTAAGTGGGGAGCCAGACTCAGGGCTTGACCTCATGACCCTGAGATCATGACCTGAGCCAAAATCAAGAGTCAGATGCTAAACTGACTGAGTCACCCTGGCACCCCTCCACTGAGTTTTTTAAAAAGTTTCTTTTAATTCTGTAAAAATGTTTCTATTTTAAAACTCACAGTTTTTAGCCTAAAGGTCAAAATTCTATCCAATGTAACTTTTTCACCAACAGCAGAAATATTCCTTCTCTTGCACCCTGATGCTTTTTTCTTCCCTTACTGACTTAAAAAAATGTAATTAAACACATAATTGTTTCATTTTTTTCTAAAGTCCCAAATTTTATAAAGACGTACTAGACATTATGGACAGGAGTGAAGGAGTTAAATTTGTAGCAAAGTATAAAACGGTCAGCCAGCCTCTCACCACACGTCTATTCATTACCACTGGATTTGGGGAATGATTTCTCTGATCTTGGAGTTCCACAAGCAGAACTATAGTTCTCTGCATTTGGGTTGCTCTTTTACTGCAGTTCTGGAAAAACTTTTTTTTAAGAGAAAAGAGAACTAAATTACTCAAAAAGTCTGTTTTTTTAAATTTTTAGGTTTTTTAAAAGTTTAAGTAATCTTTATACCCAACCTGGAGCTCAAACTCAGGACCCTGAGACCAAGAGTTGCATGCTCTTCCAACTGAGCCAGTAAGGCACCCCCCCAAAAGGATGTTTTCAATAAACAGAGTCCAGATTCAGACATCGAAGTCCAGCAATATCAAAAGGAAATGTTCATTGCTGCATTTTTTTCAGATGTTTTCAACCTTAGAGAAAAACTTTGACATTTCAAATGAATAAGCTTAATTATCCACAATATTCAAGTTATTGTGCTAGACATATTTTGGAAATGTAACAATGAAATAGAGAACGTCCCTATTTCCCAGTACAGAAATCCCAACATTTCAAACATTATATGGTAAGAACACCACCAGCAGGGGTGGGAGAGCGGCTCGTAGTGCTGACTTTGTGGAGAAGGGGGTGTTTGGGCTTAGATGAAAAGCAGCTTCGGGGGGAGGGCTTTTCAGAAAGGAGCATGTTATCAGGGTTCTCTGGAGAAATAGAACCAGTAGGATGTACATATAGAGTGGAAGACTTACTTTAAGGAATGGGCTTATGGGATTGTGGAGGCTTGGCAAATCCAAAATCTTCAGGGTAAGCTGACAGGCTGGAGACCGAGACAAGAATTGCATTTTAAGACCTAATGTGGTCTGCTGGCAGAATCTCCTCTTCCAGAGACCCACCCACACTATGGAGGGAAATCTGCTTTATTGAAAGTCTACTAACTCAATCTCATCTAAAAAATACTTTCATAGATACATCTAGAATGTTTCACCAAATATCTGGGTAACACAGCCCAGTCAAGTTGACATATAAAATTAACCATAACAAAAGAATTTTGAGGTGAAGAGGGAAAAGCTGAAAAAAAAAAAACCCTCATATTAGATAACTTTGATCTCTTAGAGGAAAATTAGGGATTTGTTGGAAGGAAGACTCAGGGTTGGTGGCAACCAAAAGCACACCCTGGGGACAAGGATGGGATTTGGAGATGTAGAAAGTATTCGGAATAGCATTCAGAATAACCTTTATGATTTAAGAATGTTGAACTTCAGTCAGGTTTCTTTTTCTTCTTCAGCATGATCTCTAAAAGAGGAAGAGCTGTAGAATCACGCCAACTGAAATTTGAGTCCTAGAGACCCACTCACTAACCCACAATGTGGCCTTGGGAAAATAACGTGAATTCTCATAGTCTCTGCTATGAAGAGCAAATAAAATTATTTGTGTTAAAGTGTCTAGAAAAGGGGTGGTTATTTAACTAGGGTGATCTTGCCCCACAAAGGACATTTGGCAGTAACTGGGGACATCTTTGATTGTCACAACTGGTGGTGATGGTGATGGGGAGGCGTGTTATTGGCATCTAGTGAGTAGAGGCCAGAGATCTTGCTACTAAACCTCATTCAGTGTCTGAGACCACAGGCTCACCACCGCCCCCCAGCAACAAAGAATTATCCCATCCAAAATGTCATAGTGCCAAGGCTGAGAAATCTTGGTCTAAAAGGCATTATAGAAACAGTGAATGTTGGTTTCTGTCTTTATATTAATCATGGTAAACCAAATGGAATAGAATTTTTACCCCTAAGTGACCACAACTGAAGGTTTGTTTTTTTCTAAAATATTTAAAATATTCTGACGTAAAGAAGGACAAAGTGTAATTTAGAGACAAAAAGGAGACTCCATTCAAAAATAGAATTCTCTCACAAATAAAATACGAATGAAATCAACAACTTCAAGAAATACCAAAAGTCCAAACTCCTGGTTATAAAAAGGGCCTTCCGGTTCCTTTTGAAAAACTCTGGGCCAGGACAGATTCATTCTAATATACTGTATGCTACAGAAGCAAATTTTGAGGGAAACTTTCAGTTGACTGGGATTTACATTTATATACTTGTTAATATGTTTTTCCTATATTAATGATGTATTTTAGAAATAAAACAGAGAACCCAGAAAATTGAATGGTTAGGTTTTATCTAGCTTTATGTGTAACTTCTTTGCTAAAAAAAAACCATCTGAAATTCTTAGGCAACTTCAGAGTCAACACAGTATAGCTTTTCCTAGAATATCTCAGAACCTCTGGTTCCTCCCAGTGTAGACACTGAACATTCAATATGCAAAAGCAAGGCAATTTTAGTTCTCCCAAAATGATTTGACCATAGTTGCATCAAAAGTTCAAATGACATCTATTCTAGCTGAATGGGGCTGGGAGGGAGGGCAGCTCTGTAACCCCATTAGGTCGTCCTTGAGCACTTAGTGTTACATCTAAGGTCCACCTTTATTTTTAGTCTTTTTCTTTACATTGTGGTAAAACATCTAAGGTCCACCTTTATTTTTAGTCTTTTTCTTTACATTGTGGTAAAACACGCAAAAACAAAACTTGAGAAACCTGCAAAAACAGTCTTTTCCTCGTAAAATGTGGACAGGAATTTCAAAAATTATTTTGAATTTAATGGTAAGTTTTATTTATTTATTTATTTTTAAGATTTTATTTATTTATTTGACTGACGGAGATCGCAAGTAGGCCGAGAAGCAGGCAGAGAGAGGAGGATGCAGGCTCCCTGCTGAGCAGAGAGCCCGATATGGGGCTCCATCCCAGGACCCTGGGATCATGACCCAAGCCGAGGGCAGAGGCTTTAACCCACTGAGCCGCCCAAGTGCCCCTTAATGGTAAGTTTTAAACTAAGAAGTCAGATCAACCAAAAATAAGACAGGGAAGAAAGTACATGTAAGGCCTGATGCTTGCTCACTGGCCAGCAGCCTAGAATTCCTTCCTTGGCTTCAAGTCACTAACTAAAGTCTAGAGAAAAGGGGAGGAACCATTACTCCTAGAAATGGACAGAAAGGTGTCGGTGGAGGTTAAGGAGGAACTCAAGACCGTGGCTGAAATGAGTCGTGTTACCCTTGTAGAGAGTGTTTTCTAAGAGCACTGGAAAGAGGAGTGGCCGTCTAAGCAGAGCCTACTATGCCCCGTACTTCTGAATATTCTATTTGACCCTATAAACAGTCTTTCAGGGTTGGCATAATCATTCCCATTTTTCACATAAGACAAATCAGGATGAGAGAGAGAAGACATACCCTGCATGAGTTCGTCTAGCTGGTAAACAGCCATGGTGGGATTTACACCTAATACAAGAGGAATGTTGAGTGACTGGAAACTGTACTTTGATTTGTGCATGTCTATGATGAAAACGGGCCTATTGTGGATGTGTAAAAAATTAATAAACTTTGTTCTTAAGAAGTTTTATGTTGCTAGCTTGTGGGGGTTTTACACCAATTTTATAAATAAGCTGTAACAAGATGAGAAAATTGAAATCCTTTGGAGTCCCTCACACCCCATGTAACCATTTCTTGCATCTTCTGTATGGTTATACATTCCTAGGCAATTTGACAAAAATGGAATCATGTATGTTCTTTAACAATTCAAACGCATTTTATAATATAGAATTTTTTGCTCTTGTCTTCCTGCCTCCTCCATTTCATTCGCATAATCACGTACACGTCTATGGATGTATACATATCTGCCCATATATAAACATTTAGATTTTGCGATTGTTGCTTTTATATCGATGGGATCATTGGTATATGACCCTCAGTGTACTTCACTTACTCTTTGAGGAACTCCCTCCAAGGCAGCTGGCTCCTCAGGCCCTTTCACTCTGACCTCTGGTGGTCACTCCTTGTTCGTTCATCCTCTGGGAGATCACTTCAATGTAATGAAGGCTGTTTGATTTAATTGAGGCTTTGTCCTTGGATCTAGTAAGAGTGTTGGGGCATGAGAACAGAAGGGAAAGCATCACAGAGAGAAGAGCTGACATTAGAGGTCCCTGGTCTATTACCTCTCCTGGGAGTCATGTGGAGGCACAGAAATCAGCTTCTGCTGGCCCCCTGGGAGTGAAGTAGTGATCTCTGCCAGATGCCACCCCTACAACTCTATTCAGGGACCACTTCTCTGGATCTACGGAGTTGGAATTTTAGCTCTATTTATTGCAAGCCCATGATGTGCCAGGCCACAGATGAAGACATTCATATACCTTCCCACATTTATGCTTCATAACCAGGTGAGTTTTATCATGCCAACTTTTTGGATAGGGAACTTGGGCTTTGAGAGTTTAAGTGGCTCGCCTCAAATCATTTAGCTTATATGTGGTAGTGTTCAGTTTCAAATCTCAGTCTTCCAACTTCAACTACATTTCCATTGAGTGCACTGTTGTTACAAGCCCAAGATGGATTCAGTGCCATATCCAGGGGCCATGTAGAAGCAAGAGGAACTTTGCTCTTCCTGATTGGATACATGATGAAGAGTACAGTTTGTGCGGGACCATTCTGACTCCAGTAAAGATCTTTATTAAAAGTCCATTAGTTATTTATCACTATTTCCAGAATTAAAGCACATGTAATAATAGAAGAATACTACCAGGAGCTTCCAAGCTTGAAGCATAAATGATTGTGCCCCATTAGCCTCAATTTACATTCTTATGAATTCAGCTTTACAAGAGTCTATGTGCTCCAGCAATGTCTGGTGAAATCCTGTTTCTGAGAGACTTTCTGGTTACAACACAATGTTTTCATCCTAGCTATCATGCCTGGAGCTCATGTCTTCTTCAGGTTTTTTATTCATACTTATTTGTGATGGCTCTATGTTAAGTCTCAGTGATTTCTGTGGGAAATCCAGTTTCTTCTTTTTTTCCAGTTTCTTCTGATGATCCTCTCTACTCTCTAAACTATAGAGGAGTGCTCCTCCTGTTGGAGCACATCTAATCCGAGGACAAATGCCATCTTACCTTTACTTTGTCTTCCCATTTGCTTAATGTACTCAGTCTGTCTTTACCAAAAAACCCGGGTTTTTAAACATGCAGATCCATACTCCCTCATGGGTAAAGTGTTTTGAGCAAACTTTGGGATTAAAAGTTAACAGAAGGGCGCCTGCGTGGCTCAGTGGGTTAAGCCGCTGCCTTCGGCTCAGGTCATGATCTCAGGGTTCTGGGATCGAGTCCCGCATCAGGCTCTCTGCTCAGCCAGGGAGCCTGCTTCCTCCTCTCTCTCTCTCTGCCTGCCTCTCTGCCTACTTGTGATCTCTCTCTGTCAAATAAATAAATAAAATCTTTAAAAAAAAAAAAAGTTAACAGAAAAGCTTCCAGCCACAGTACATCATGCCCCTTCTATAAGATTGAGTCATCACTTAGACCTTGACCATAGACCATGAAGCATCTCCTCTTCCTGACTTTCCATTGCTAAAACTTTCCAAGTACATTTCCATGACAAATAAGATGTTGCTTTGGATAAGGGAGCTGTTCTATTTTGGTTGGAGTCTCTTGGGAAATCAAGTCTAGGGAAAAAAGAGCTAAGCAGTATAGCTTTAATCATGGCCAGGAAAGACAAGGATCACCACTTCTCCTTAGATCACAATATTCCGAATGCCCTAAAATGTGACGAGATGTATCCAAGCATTTTGGTTTATTTCTGGTGAGTTTATACCAAAGCCCCCATTAGGCGAGGGGCCAATAAAGAATGGGTAGTTACGAATTCTATTGGTGCATTAATGGAGAGATTGGGTTGTATTAAAAATAGTTTCATAGGGGCACCTGGGTGGCTCAGTGGGTTAAAGCCTCTGCCTTCGGCTCAGGTCATGATCCCAGGGTCCTGGGATCGAGCCCCGCATCGGGCTCTCTGCTCAGCAGGGAGCCTGCTTCCTCCTCTCTCTCTCTCTGCCTGCTTCTCTGCTTGCTTGTGATCTATGCCTGTCAAATAAATAAATAAAATCTTTAAAAAAAATAGTTTCATAAAATCATTTGTCATGATCGTCCAAATATTGGAACAACAAGTCCAGGAGTGTTGGGGGGGAGGAAGGCTAGCAACCTCAATATGTGTGTGTGTTTTTTAAACAATTTAAAAAATTGATAGCATTCCCTACAATGCATTATTTACTAAGATGGTAGGAGTCACACAGTACAAAGTATCCATTCCCATGTAGAAAACTGTGGGTAGAGTAGTGGAAAATTGTAAGATCATCATAACAGGACCAGAATGGGGAGCATAAGGTGTTAGAAGGGGCCCATTTGTGCTATAGTTGGGTGTGGGTGTGCTAAAGTCTACAGAAAAGCTAAGGGATTGTACTAGGCCGGGAGAAGGAATCTTTGTTAAGCTAGAATCCTGAACCAGAGAAGCAGGAGTTATCAAGCATCAGGGCCAGATGAATGAATGCTAGAAATGAATGAATTAAGTGAGTTTTAAAAAGTCAAATTGATGCTAAGACAACCTCAGATAGATGCAGAGATAAAGTGCAATAGGGCCTGAGGTAGACTGAAAAGTGATGTCACCAAGGAGGCAGAGTAGGAGACCCCAGACTCTGTACGCCACACAAAAACCAACAACCAGTCAGCTCTCCATGAATAAAACAGATCTGGAAGACCTCTGGAAGCCAGTTCAGAAATTTCAGCAACATACTGAAGCAAACAGCATAAAAGGCAAAGGAAGACAGCTTGATTTTGCCTGCATCATCCCATCCTCCAAGCCAGCATTGCTCCACATCAAGAAGAAACTTCCAGGTTATGAAAGAATCCCTCCCCCCCCTCTGGGGTGCCTGGGTGGCTCATTCGGTTGGATGTCCAACTCTTGGTTTTAGCTCAGGTCATGGTCTCATGGTAGGGAGCCTGCTTGGGGATTTTCTCCCTCTACCCCTTCCCTTGCGCGCTCTCTCTCAAATAAATAAACAATTCTTAAAGAAAAGAAAAGGAAAAAACAAGAGAAGAGAAGAGAAGAGAAAGAAAAGAAAAGAATAAAAAAGAAAAGAATGCTCCTTGCAGGGAAGGAAAGAACATCCCCATAGCTGGCCTCCACCACTATGTGCCTGGTCAAGGCTAGTTCCTCTAGCTGGGCCCTTATGTATTACTAGCCTGACACCCATCACTGGCCTTCATTGATGTGCATGTGCTCAGGGAGAAGACTGCAGCCATGGGAAAGCATGCCAATAGCCAGAATCTCTACAGCTGCTTATGGGCCCCAATCAAGCCCTGGTTTTGGTCCCTACCTGCAGCGAGCCCCTCCAGCTGTACACTTGCATGCCCCAGCCCAACCTCCATCACCAGCCTCCACTGCTGTGTGCCTATGGCAAGACACAGCCGCCACAGTAGTACATGCCAAGAGCTAGGGCCCCTGCAGCTGCCAGTACACCAGTAGGGAGCCTTGGCGCCTGCCACCTGCCTTGGCCCCCACCACTACATGCGTTTTTGAAACCAGATCCTGCCATGACACAGACACCTGCATTTGTCCCCCACAGCAGTGTGTGTGTGTACCACTGACTCTGGCCACTACCAGTACTTGCCCTAGTCCTTAGCTGTAGCCTCAGCAGACACCATGCTGTGTTCACCCAGGACACCATGTAGTTGTCAATGCTGTGGACCCTGAGGCAATGAGTCACATGCCCCCTTGGACCTGGTGCTGCCACACATACTTGGCCCTCAGTGGATTTTCAGCACTGAACTTGCAGGCCATAAGAAAATGAGTTCATATTCTGAGCTCTGAAAGAAAGAAACTGCCAACAGAGAATACTTTACTTAGCAAAGTGGCAAGATAGACTTTCCCTAAAAAACAAAAGCTGAGGCAGTTCATTACCACTAGACCTGCCTTATAACAAATGCTGAAATGAAAGGATGATAATTAGAAATATGAAAATGAGCAACACACTGGGAAAGGTAAGTATAAAGCCAGATTCAGAACACTCTACTACTGTAGTTCCAGTGGTGTGTTGACCACTTAATTCTAGAGTAAGGATTGAAGGACACAAGTAATAGAAATTGCTATAGCCATCATACTATGTCAATGGATACAGAACATACAAATATATAAATGTCACATCAAAACCTCAAAAAGTGGTAGGAGATAAGAGTAGTTTTGGTATGTGATTGAAGTTAAGTTGTTACTAGCTTAAAAATGAGTGTTATGTTTATAAGATTTTTCAGTTAAGTCTCAGAGGATTCACAAATGAAAACCTGTAGTAGATACATACAAGATCAGGAGAAGGGAATCAAAATATATCACTACAGAAAAGTCATCATTTCACAAAAGAAGAAAGCAAGAGAGGAGTAAACAACAAAGAAACTACAAAATAGCTAGAAAACAATGAACAAGATAGCAATAGTTAAGTCCTTACCTATTATTAACTACTTTAAATGTAAATGGATTAAATACTCCAATCCAAAAGCATAGAGTGGCTGAATGCATAAAAAAACAAGATCTGACTATGTACTGCCTACAAGAAACTCCATTCAGCTTCAAAGGTGTATATGGGCACTTTTGTATATAAGCAAATGGGAACCAAACAGAGCAGGTAACTACACTTATATCAGACAGATTTCAAGTAAAAAACTGTAACAAGAAATAAAGAAGGTCATTATGTAATGAGAAAGGGGTCAAAGTATCAAGAGAATATAACAATTTTAAATATATACCCAACATAGGATTACCTAAATATATTAAGCAAATACTAACAGATCTGAAGGAAATAATAGAAAAAGTCACATTAATAGCAGAGGACTTCTATACCCCACTTTTAACAAGTAACAGATAATCCAGATATAAAATCAATAAGGAAAAATGGACTTGAACTACATTTTAGATCAAATGGACCTAATAGCCATATATAAAACATTCCATTGAATAGCAGCAGAATACACATTCTTAGGTGAACATGGAACATTCTCTAGGATAGATTATTTGTTAGTTACAAAAAAAGTCTCAGCAAATTTAAGATTAAAACCATATTAAGTATGTTTCCGACCACAATGGTATGAAACTAAAAATCACTAATGGGAGGAAAACTGGAAAATTTACAATATGTGGAAATTAAACATCACACTCCTGAGCAACAAATGGGTCATGGATGAAATTTAATGAGAAATCAAAAAATATATTAAAACAAATGAAAATGGAAACATAACATACCAAAGCCTTTGGGATACAGCAAAATCAGTGCTAAGAGGAATGCTAATAGCAATAAATGCCTGCATTAAGAAAAAAAAATCAAACAACCTACCTTTACACCTCAAAGAACTATAAAAACAAGAAGAATATAAGCCTAAAGTTAGTAGAAGAAAGGAAATAACAAAGACTAGAATAGAAATATATGAAATATAGAATACAAAAAATAGAAAAGGTCAAAAAAATTTAGAGTTGGTTTTCTTGGTTGGTAAATAAAATTCACAAACCTTTAGCTAGAATTACTGACAGAGAAAGAGAGAGAGAGCTCAAAGTCAGAAATGAAAAATGAGCTATTACAACTGACACCACATAAATACAAAAGACCATAGGAGACAAATATTAACAGTTATATGCCAACAAACTGGACAACCTAGAAGAAATGAATAAATTCCTAGAAAATACAACCTAACAAGTCTGAATCATGAATAAATAGAAAATCTGAACAAACCAATAACAAGTATGGAGATTGAAGCAGTAATTAAAATCTTCCCAACAAAGAAAAGGCTAGGACTAGATGGCTTCATGGATGAATTCAACTAAACACATAAAGAAGAATTAATGCTAATTCCTCTCAAACTCTAAAAAAACTGAAGAGGAGGAACACTCTCAGACTTGTTTTCCAAGGCTAGCATTACCCCAAACAAAAGCCAGACAAGGATACTACAGGAAAGCTATAGGTGAAGATCTCTAATGAACATGCATGCAAAACTTGTCAAGAAAATACTAGCAAACTGAATTCAACATCACATTAATTCTTTTTTTAAACATTAATTCTTTTTAAAGATTTTATTCATTTCATTAGAGAAAGAGGAGGGGGAGTGGGAGAGAGAGAATCCCAGGCAGACTCCCTGCTGAGTGCAGAGCCAGATGCAGGGCTTGATCCCATGACCCTGATATCATGACCTGAATTGAAAGCAAGAGTTAGATACCCAGTGAACTGAGCCAGGCACCCCTCGACATCACATTAAAAGAATCATATATCATGTTCAAGTGGGATTTATCCTGAGAAGGCAAGAATGGTTCAATAGATGCATATCAATAAATGTGTGATAGGCCACATTAAAAGAATAAAAGACAAAAATCAAATGATCTTTGCAGTAGATGCAGAAAAAGCTTTTACCCAAATTCAACATTCTTTCATGATAAAAATGCTAAAAAAATTGGGTACAGAATGAGTATATCTCAGTATAACAAAAGGCCATATATGACAAGCCTACAGATCACATCGTACTCAATGGTAACAGGTTGAAAACTTACCCTCTAAGATCAGAAACAAGCAAGGGTGCCTACTCTCACCAAACTGTTCATCATATTACTGGACATGTTAGCCTGAGCAATTAGGCAAGAAAAAAATTATAAAAGCACTTGAATCAGAAATGAAGAAGTAAAGTGGTCTCTGTATACTAATGAAATCATTTTATATATAGAAAATCCCAAAGACTCCACCAAAAAAACGCCTATTAGACCCTAATATAGCAATCCAGTAAAGTTTCAGGATAAATCAATGTACAATACAGAACAAACTGAAGGTTGATGGAGGGTGGTCGGTGGGGGATGGGATGTGCTAAATGGGTGATGGGGATTCAGGAGGGCACGTATCGTGATGAGCAGTGGGTGTTCTATGTAAGTGATGAACCACTGATTTCTACTCCTGAAACCAATACTACCGTATATGTTAACAAGAATTTAAATAAAAACTTGAAAGAAAAAAACCAAAATCATTGTACATAAATCAGTTGCATTTCTATACACTAACAAAGTATCTGAAAACAACTTCATTTGTAATAACAAAAACAATAAAACACTTAAGTATAAATGTAACCAACCAAGTTAAATACCGATACACCAAAACCTGTAAAACACTGAGGAGAGAAACTGAAGGCAAAAATAAATGAAATGATATCTTGTGTTCATGTATCAGAAGAGTAAATATTGTTAAAATGTCTGTAGTACCTTAAGGCATCTACAGATTCAATGTAGTCCCCATTTTTCACAGAGATAGAAAAAGAATTCTGAAATTCTTATGAAACCACACACACACAAATCCAAATAGCCATAGCAATCTGGAGAAAGAACAAGGTTGGAGATACCACACTTCCTGGTTTCAAATTATAGTTAAAGCTACAGTAATCTATACAGGATGGTACTGGCACAAAAACAGACACAATTATCAATAGAACAGAACTAAGAGCCCAGAAATAAACCCACATATATGTAGTCAACCAGTATTCAACAAGGAAGCCAAGAATACCCAAGAAAGGATGGTCTTTTCAAACAATGGTGTTAGGAAAACTGGATATCCACATGCAAAAGAATAAAGTTAGACTTGACTCTTAAACTACACACAAAAATTAACACAAAATGGGGTAAGGACTTAAAAGTAGGCTTTGAAACCATAAAAATCCTAGAAGAAAACACATGGGAAAAGCTCCTTGTCATTGGTCTTGGCGACAATTTTTCAGATTTGACACCAAAAGTACAAGAAATAAAAGTAAAAATGAATAAGTGGAACAACATCCAACTAAATGCTTCTGCACAGCAAGGGACAACATCAACAGAAAAAAAAAAGGCAACCTATTGAATGGAAGAAAATATTTGCAAGCCATGTACCTGATAAGGGGTTAATATCCACAAATATAGGAAGCTCATACAGCCCAATAACAAAGAACCCCAAATAATCTGATTGAAAAATGGGTAGGGGACTTTCATGGACATTTTCCCAAAGCAGATACACAAATTATAGCTGAAAATGAACTCAATATCATTATTATTATTTATTAAAGCTGCAACAAAATAAATGTCAACTCACACCCATTTGAATGGCTGTTATCAAAATGATATATGATAACAAATGCTGGGGGAGGATGTGGAGAAGAAGGAACCTTGGTTCACTGATGGTAGGAGTGGAAATTGGTGTAGCGACTCTGAAGATGCTATGGAAATCCCTCAAAAAATTAAAACTGGAGCTTCCCTATGATCCATCAATTCCATTCTGGGTATATATGTAAAGATGAAATCACTATTTCAAAGAGATGATCTGCACTTCCATATTCATTGCAGTATTATTCACAGTAGCCAAGACATGGAAGCAACCCAAGTATCTTTGACAGGTGAATGGATAAAGAAAAGTCATATATCTACCTATCTATACAATAATTATATATTTATGTATTTAATGGAATATTATCCAGCTGTAAAAAAAGAAATCCTGCCATTTGAGACAACATGAATAGACTTGAGAGCTCTGAAATCTAAAAACATTGAATTTACAGAGGTGGAGTAGAATGGAATATTTGCCAAAGGCTGAGGGGTGGGGGACATGGGGAGATGTTGGTCAAAGGGTATAAACTCTTCAGTTATAAGATGGTTAAGTTTCAGGGATCTAGTGGACAGCACAGTGACTATACTTAACAATATCGTAATTCTGAAAGTTTCTATGAGAATAAAGACTTAATGTTCTCACCATAACAACTTAAAAATGACAGTGAGGTGAGGTTAAGGATGTGTTAATTAACCTTACCGTGGTAAACACTTTGGAAGGCATGTGTGTAAAAAATCATCACACTGTTTGCCTTAAATGTTCACAGTGTTATAAGTCACTTATATCTCAGTAAACCTGAGGTGGGGGGTGGGAGTGGTCACGGTGGAAGGTTCAGGATGAGGGCCCTGAAAATGTGAGAGTTCTTAGAGTCAGTTTCACCTGGGGCCATGACTGAATTAAAGAACTCAGTCCAACTGAATTAAAGAAATCCTCCTGGATTTAGGCAGCATTAAAATCCCCTAATGTCTGAGAAGTGCAGACTCTAGGACCACCTCCCCCAACCAACCCCCCACCCCCACCCCAAGCTCAACCTTCTTGATACTTTGCTGAAGAAAACGAGGCCCGGGGCCCAGGTATTTAGTGCCAGATGGGCCTTCCACTCTGAGTTCTGGGCTTTCTCTAGGACTCCCCCATGCTCAATTTCACTGGCACACTTTTTTAGTTGACTACATACTCGACATCTATTATATGACAGGTTCTGTGGCAGAGGGTGGGGATTCGAAGATGCCTATGAAGGTTATGACCTAATTAGGGAGACAGAGAGCTTCAGAACTAATTATTTTATACCAGATAAAAAGTATTAATAGATTTTAATTATAGTAAGTGCATATGTGAAAATGCTAAGTAAAAAAACGGGAAAATTACATGTGTGCATGTGTATATATATATATATATATGTATAAACATATATACTGATCTCATTTTGTTAAAAAAAACACACAGAAACTCGAGAAAGGCAACAACCCACTAATGAGCCAAGTGTTATGGAATATGCGAAGACCTTGCGTTATAAATCCTTGGGCACTTCTTTGCTCTCCCCCCTTGGAGGGCCACGACCCAGTCTATGGGTGCATCTCACGCAGACCTGCGGCCCAGTAGCAGTTTAGTAGATGTGGAATCCGCGAGACTCCCTTCCCCAGGTGGTCCGCACTCCAGAGAGGCACGTCTGCCAAGGAGGAGAAGAAGAGCGTGAGAAAGGACGAGGTTAGCACGGCAGGAGGACGGAGGAGGACAGAGCTGGGCGAGAATCGGAAACTCCTGGAGAAGCCAATGGGACTCTGGACGGAGGGAAACTGACGCTCTCCCCCTGGCGGCGGCCCAGGACGCTCGGCGGGAGCCCGCAGCCCAGCCCGGCTAGGGCGCCTGCGGCCACCTGAGCTTACACGCAGCCCTCACCCAGCCCACTGCCCCGCGTGGGATCTGCCCCGCGTGGGATCTGCCCCGCGTGGGATCTGCCCCGCGTGGGATCTGCCCCGTGGGGGGATACGCGCCAGGAAGCGAGATCCCCGGGGAGAGACGGCTTGGGATGGGGTCGGGGAAACAGCTCTGGTTCTTCGGGATGGCTGGGGTGTAGACCGAGAGGCGGGGTAGTGAGACTCCTGAACAACTCCCACACACTCCACTCACCCTTCCTCCCCAACTTTCAAGTCTCTTCTCGAGACAGCGTGCGAGGGATGCCCACCCTCGGGGGACAGCCATCTCTTGCGAACCGACTCACGCATTTTTCCGGGTGCTCCGTTCTTGCACTCTGGGGACAGAGATGCTGGGATGAGAGGTGGGGGCCCGTCTGCTCCGCGCGTCCGAGGAACCCCCCTCCTTCGGCCCAGCCCGGCGTCCGGGTTCCTTCCCCCTCCCTCTTTCCCTGCCTCTCCTCTAGCCCACCTCCTCCCCTCCTTGGCCTCCCCCCTGCGTCCGCCCGGCGTCATCGCCCCCTTTCCCCTCCCATCTGCCGGCCCGCGCACAGCTCGCCTCGGGCCTCCGCCGCAGTCTCCGCCGCGAGCTGCTGGCGGTGCGGGCGGGTCCGCAAGGCTCGTGGCAGCAGCCTCCGGCCGCCCCGGCCAGCGCTCTGACCGCCTGGGGGGAGCCTTGATTCGAGCTGGGCAGCGCCCTGAGCACCGACTAAGCTTCGCAGGTAAGGACGGAGCCACCCCCGCAGACAGGGCAAAACCCAAGATTCTGGACGTTTCCCTGAGAAAGGCAGACCCACCCGAAGAGAGCTTCTTTGAAGGGCTCCAAAGACAGGGATCGAACTTAGCACTTCAAGTCCTCCCAGAAACTCCTCTCCCTATACGCAACTCTGTGTGCCGCCCCCTCACAGTTGAATATTAACAGTAAGAGTGTTTGCATTGGACCCTAAATGGAATTCTTTCTTATAAGCAGTACCAGAGAGGGGACCCTCTTTATTTTTATGATTATTAACAGATGGCGTTGAAAAAGGTGTAAAGCCACTCTTGGAAAGTCTTCTCTGGTTGAAAGCCTCTTTGGCAGGGTTACTATGAAAGTGAGGACTCTCTCTCTGACTTTCTGTCCCTCTGTCTGTCTGTCGATCTTTCATCAGCTTGGCTGCACAGATCAGCAAAAGGAGCAATGAAAAACATTTTTGAAAGGAAATGGGAAACTCTTGTACTTGTTTAAAATTCAAGTAAGGGGGGATAGACAAAGCAAGATTGGCAAAATATTGGTAATTGCTGGAGCTGGGTGTTGGGCGTATGGTGTTATGTTTTTTCCTCTTTTATTTTATTTTATTTTATTAACTTTTCCCTCTACTTCTGTGTAGTTGGAAAATTTTCCACAATTAAAGTTTTTGAAAAGTTGTAGGAACACTCCCACCAGCTTCCTCTGGCCTTTTTACACTGTCACTGACTTGAAAAGGGGCTGCTTGTCTTATCTAGTTATCCTTCCCCTTTTATTAACCCTTCTCACTTCTAAAATTAATTCTCATTTTATCCCAGCGCATTTGTCTCTAAAGAATATTCTCAAAGTCATAGAATCCTGTAGAATTATGCTTAGAATCTGGTTTATAATTTAGAAGGGAGAATGTCCAAGTTCCAGCCAAGTAAGAAATCTAGGCTTGAAAGTAGAGGCCAAGTATACGGAATTTTATTTTTACTAGAAGATATTAGAGAAGCCCCTTTAGTGTGAGAGGAGCTTGAGCATGGACAAGCTGCCCACTTTTCTTGCACACAACTCAGAAACCTGTACACTCTTAAGATTCTTTTTCATGTTTTTAAATATGAAGTTTTTAGCTTAGTGCTTGGCAGATGGGATGTGCTCATTATATGTTAAAATAAGCTATTGCTAATGTGAGTTAATTTTCCCCATCGAGTCAATTATTTATCTTTCTCTGCCCAGTGCTCAAATATCCAAGGCCAGCATATTGCATTTTAACAGTAGGATCAGACTTGGAATTCTGGAGGCTGAAGCCCTCTCAGCTGGCACTGAGTTAACTTCGAAATGAGAAATCTGAGCTGAGCGGTTGGGAAACAGCAAAGCCATATTAGTGGTATAAAAGTTATTTTCTAACTCCGCTTAACCCCCATTTTTTCCTCAAAGCTTCAAATAGCTAAACTGACATGCACTAGCCAACAACACCGTGATCCTAAGATGCTTTAAAGCCTGCAGAGTAGCAAAACTCACACATTTATATGTATTTTTTGCTCTGAAAGGCCAACTCACAAGATAAAAATGAAGTCAGGAGCCATATGCTGTGGGCTTCCTATCTCCGTGTATGAGCTAGCCCCCAGAGGGTTCCCTTGGTGTTCCCTTAGTGCCATTCACCCCAAAGTTGATTTACACACAGCATATCCATTCCATAAATTGAAATGTCCATGTCTTGGAAAAATAGCTAAAAAACAAAAGAGGTTTTATTTTTTATTGTGATGAGAAACAGAAGTTGTGGGTCACTGTAAAATAATCAACTCTGTAACTTTACCATCTTCCTGCCCTCAAGGACTGCCAAATTTTTAAAGCAGACGTTACTTTGTCTCCATCCCCGAAACTGAACTTGAAAATAGTGCTATGGTATGGTATTTTGAGTAGGAATTGGCACACTGTCAATGAACTTTCTTGCCATTTCTTTTCAGCATTGAGTCATGGAGAGCTTATCCTTTGGTAATGGATTATATAAAGTATTTGATAAACATATGTGAAATAGTTGGCAAGTTGAAGATTTTTCTTTGTGTCGAAACGACATGCAGCACATTTTCAGAGGCTGTTTAGCAGTGCTGTAGGTCAGAGTGGAAAGGTGTTGGCACTAGGATGGGTTTTGGAAAGCCCACCTGCCAGAAAATTGTCTGGCTGTAGACAGCACCATCAGCCCTCAGTTCATCAGGATAGGCTCTGTGGCCTGTAGATGGGTTTTCTAAATGTGATAAACTCCATATGTGACAACCATTTAGTATATTATTAGCCAATTGGATTTATTCCCCTGCTGAGTCCTACATGCATTCGAAATAAATTCTGTATCACAGCTCAGTGAATGTAAACAATTCCAATGCAGGGCTTTAGATTGGCCTTCCGCGGGCTAGCGGTGCCATCTAGTGGTGGCAGTGCGAACAGCAGGAAAGTTCCTATCCCGGGGAGGGGAGCAGTGATTTTCTCAAGGATCACTCATGACTCAGATAGGTGTTTTCTCATTGGTGGTTTAGCCTGAGACTTTCTTTTTTTATTATTATTATTTTTTTTTTAAAGATTTTATTTATTTATTTGTCAGAGAGAGAGCGAGCGAAGAGTGAGCACAGGCAGACAGAGTGGAAGGCAGAGTCAGAGGGAGAAGCAGGCTCCCTGCAGAGCAAGGAGCCCGATGTGGGACTCGATCCCAGGACGCTGGGATCATGACCTGAGCCGAAGGCAGCTGCTTAACCAACGGAGCCACACTTTCGAGCTGAGTGGTGTCTTAGAAGTGTTCTCTTCCAGCTCGGCAGGTGGGGGGGCGGGGGGGGGTGGTGGATTATCACTGAGGTTCTCAAACAAGGAAAGAAACTTTGAAATGGTGCATAACATAGTAAGGACTCAGTATGCGTTTGTCAAATTTATCTACACGTTCCAATTCTTGTCTCTGTCTACCATGGCCACCAAAAAGTTCTAACACGCTCTTCTATTTTTAGTTGGAAAACTGCATGACTGTATCGTTTTCCTTAACATGAAATTTTTCATTTATGTCTAAGCCTCTGAACCCAACTTTCTTTCCTACTTATTATTTGTAAACATCCAGGAGAGACAGTTGCAAAAACTAGACTCTTATCTTTATCTACTGCTGCTATAAAAATGATAAAAAATGTAGAGATTTAAAACACATTATCTTACGGTTCTGGAGGTCAGAAGTGTCAAGAGGGTCCGTGGGGTTGCATTTCTTCTGGGAATTCAAGGAGAGATATTTGTTCCCTTGCCCTCTGCCAGTGGTAGAGGCCGCCCACATTGACCCTCCTCCCTATAAGGATCCCGGTGATTACCTGGGCCTCACCTGGATAATCCCAGCTCATCTCCTGTAAGAAAGCGTCAGGAAGTCACAGGTGCAGTCTCTCTAACCTTAGGAGGAACACATTCACAGGTGCTGCGGATTCAGGTATATGGCTCTCTTCGGGAGCCATTTCTGGGCCTACCACGGTGAGGTGCATGGCCATCAGAGATGTAGGAGATCCCTTGTAAATATCTGCCTATGTTTTGGTTCCTGTGGGTTGACGTTCATAGTGATCGCTCTCATGTGGATGCTTGCTGTGCTTGGGCATTGGGTTTGTATACAGCATAGTAGTTTCTCACAAAAAGACTCTCAGATCTCATTCCTGTTTAAACAATGTAGGAACTAATGTTGGGAGAGTTTTAATAACCTTCCTGAAAATCATACTGTCCTCAAGGCCTACTGCCTGCAGAATCCCTGAACACCTTACATCACCGATTCCTAGTTACTGGTACTTACATCATGTTACTGTTACTTACATCAGTCGGTTACTAGTAACTGATTACTAGTTACTGTTACTTTCTCATCACTAACGCTAGGTGAGGGCCTCCAGTGGGCTGAGAATGAGACTTTTTAAGATACCCCTGCTCCAGGTTTGTGAGAGTGACTATTAAAGCTTTTCCAAGTGTTCTCGACAACCTAAGCCACGCGATACCCGCCTCGCACCTGCTTTCTCTCTCTGCTCACGCTTCTTCCCCCCGTGCAGCGGCCCTTTTGCCTCAACCAGCCCTTCGATCTGCGGTGGTTGAGAATGTCCGGGCCAGGCCACGGTGTCTACCCATTGTGTGTCCGTCCTTCCTGGGCAGGTGGAGGCTGAAGGAAGGAAAGGAGCGAGGACGGCAGTGTGTGTTTCCGCGTGTTTGTGGCGTGTGACTGGAGACAGTGCTGTTGGGGGTGGGGGCAGCTGGCTGGAGACGTGGACAGCTACAGGCATGTTGTCAAAAGTGGCTATGCACTCGTTTCTGTGTCCTAACAAACACATGAGGTAGAAGGCAGTGTTAGCCCTCCAAGGTCATTGATCTGAGCAGTCCCTGACCACCACCACTCCTGGACAATGTGTAACAGGTTCATGCAAAGTTCTGTCCTATGGCAGCACCGTATTCACATGAACTTGGACAATGGTGATACGTAACACGGACCAGGTACAAAGACAGCCATGAGTAAGGGCAAGTCTATTACCCGGTGAGGGAGGGTAGCTCAATGCAAATTCTTTTTTTTTTTCTCCTCCTTTATTGAAGTATGATTGACAAAAAAAATATATATTTAAGGTATACATCATGTTTATATATATATATATACACACACATTGTAAATATTTAAATATATATGTGTAAATATATAGTGTGTGTATACATAAATATATATATACATGTTGTGAATGATGGCTACGACCAGGACAATTAACATATCTATCATCTTACATAGAGCAGATTCTTGATGGTAAGTCCATATTCTTATTTTCAGATACAGGAAAAGTAATTCATTTGAAATATTTAATATGGTGTAATATTTAATATGGAGTAATCATTTAATCTTTCCTTAGTCTGCCTGTCCTACTTCAGTTAAATGATACACTTCTCAGGGTAAAAAAAAAACCCAAATCAGGAGAGGTACTGAATCTTACATTAGAATTATGTCATCCCATAGTAAAATTCTATACACTCTAGATAGACTGATTCAAAAACTTAGGTGTGTATTTTGCTATAAACCACCCTCTTGGAGTAATTATTTTGACATTGACTCTGTTTCTTTTCAGGCTGAGGGTCTGAGGCTGTTCTAGAATTCCCAATATAGGTCCAGGTTATAAGTAAGACACAGGAAATGCAATTCGAGTGTTCTATGGCTGGGTAATGTTTAATCACACTCAAGTTTAATAGCTCTGAGAAAAATATATTACAAAGCCACAGATATTCACAGAGATGAGTAATTAGGAAAGCATTCATTTGGGAAGTCTATAAAATGTAGCTGTCCTTGAGCAAAAAGCCTAACAAAACAAAGAAAAAGGGAGTTTGAGGGTGTGTCTGAAACTACCCTGAAATCAAAATATTTGGTTGTTTAGTTTTAGAAAGCTGAGTGCTATAGCTTTGGATGAAGTAATAAACTATTTTAAAGTGATATTAATTCACCCATTAAGGTAGAATAATAATTATAAAAGCGCCTATTAACAAATAGCATGGAGGACAAGGGGCGTTAGAGAGGAGTAGGGAATTTGGGTAAATTGGAAGGGGAGGTGAACCATGAGAGACTATGCACTCTGAAAAACAATCTGAGGGGTTTGAAGTGGCGGGGGGGTGGGAGGTTGGGGTACCAGGTGGTGGGTATTATAGAGGGCACAGCTTGCATGGAGCACTGGGTGTGGTGAAAAAATAATGAATACTGTTTTTCTGAAAATAAATAAATTGAAAAAAAATAAAAATAAAAGCACCTATTACTGAGTGCTTACTATGCTCTGGGCTCAGAGATAATTCTCTGGATACATTATTTTACTTAATCCCCACGGTTATGTTCTGAGGTAGAGCTTACTAATCTCCCGGCTTTGCAGATGAGGATGCTGAAACCGAAGTTAACGAATTGCCCAAATTCATGTGCCTGAGAAGTGGTAAAGCTGAGACTTAGCCCAAGTGTTTTACTCCCTGGTCAATACACATAACCACTATGCTGGTTCAGAGGCTCCTGTATTTTAAATACTAACACAGTCACAACCTCTAAGAAAGAATAAGCAAACAATGGGGTGCCTGGGTGGCTCAGTGGGTTAAACCTCTGCCTTCAGCTGGGATCAAGCCCCGGCATCAACTGGCTCTCTGCTCAGCAGGGAGCCTGCTTCCCTCTCTCTCTGCCTGCTTCTCTGCCTACTTGTGATCTCTGTCAAATTAATAAATAAAATCTTTAAAAAAAGAAAAAGAATAAGCAAACAAGCAGCGATAGGAAGTTGTCTCTTGTAGATTAGTGTGGTTGTTTCTATTAACATAGATCAAGTACGGAGGTAGAATAACGGCTGCTCCATTGGTCAAACTTCGTCTGCAAAAATCCCGACCTCCTTTTTCCATTCGTTTCTCTCCCTGAGCCAACCCATGATCAGCTGTGTGTGTGCTGACTCACGGTGGAGACCCATGACTGCAACCTCACTTTTGTTAACCAAAATTGGAATTTGAAGCCCCGAATCCAAGGCATCTGGAAAACAACAGTCAAGGCCACAATTATAATGGAAAACAGGAAAAAGGAGGATGAGGAAAGACATGGGACTTTAAAGCTTTCAAAGTGTTAGGGCTGCCTCGCCAGTGGGGACTGTGTCTCTTGAGATCAATGAGCTGGTGCCTTTTGGATGATGGGCCCGTGGAGATGTGTCCAGTGAACCATGGGTCGCTCTATCAGTAAGAGCTATCATTTACCTTACGCTGACTGTTAACCACAAGGCAAACTTAGATTTTCCAAAAGCAAGTGTCCTTCAACATTTGTCCAGTTTTAAATTACAGGCCAAATTAGACAGGCTAACTAGATTCATGTCCTCTTATTACTGTGATTCTGAGGTGCCATTATAAAGCGCTGCCCTTCCCATGCCCAAGGATAGATGTGGGCATCGCCTTTTTTCCTGTGGTGCATTGCTCCCTCCAAGGGCACCAGACAGGGCTGGGAAACCCAAGCTCATGCCTGATTTGTAGCATCAGATGTTGGAAGCATTACCTACAAGCCTACTGAATGTTTTTTAGTTGAGGTATGGTGGACATGCCATGTTGCATTAGTTTCCAGCATCGGACCGTGATTTGGCAATTCTCTCAGCTCTGCTGGGCTCTTCACAGAGGAGCCACCATGGGTCACCATACTACGCTCTTGTAATACCATTGCCTAGACTCCCTTGGCTGTACCTTTTATTTCCAAGACTTATTCCATAACTGGAAGCCTGTAGTTCCCACTCCCCTTCACCCATTTTGCTCATTCTCCCCCTCCCCCCCCAGCCTAGTGAGTTCTAATCTTTTTGGATGTGTTATTAACTTATTATATAAAAGTATGTTTTTCCTTTATTAAGAGCTGAACCATTTGATAGTAACGATTGCCAACACAGTAAAAGAGCGAAGTTTAGAATAAATTTGTTTTGTACACGAAGAGGAAGCAGAGGTCATTTGGAAACTTGGTTGAGCAATCATCCCCGGAGGAACTGCCTTCTAGGGTGTGGTTTGGGAGGCTGCCCCAGGGCCTTTACTGCTACTGTGGTTCTCAGACTTTACTGAATATCCAAATCACCTGGAGAGCTGGTTAAAACACGGGTAGCTGAGAACCCCACCTTCCTTCCTCCTCGCCCCCTCATTATGGAGAGTTTTGTAAAGGAGCTCTGGGTTCGACTCTAAGAACTAGCATTTTTAACAAGATCCCAGATGAAGCTGACACTGTTGATCTGGGAGGGCAATCTGGGTATCCTTTGATAAAGAGAGTTTATTTTGCCATACACAGGTATGGAATTTTATCAACAAACTATAACATTCTTTTGAGTTGTTCATGTTTCATTTAGAGTCCAAAGGCAGGAAAGACAACAACAACAAAAAACAATGTCCCATCTCAAAGCAGGCAGGAGGAGTCAGTCCCCCTTCCTCCCAGGAGGGTCTGCATTTTCATTCTATGCAGGCCTTCCAGTAATTAGATGAGGCCCATCCACATTCAGGAGCGAAGGCTGCTTCACACCACCTGTCATTCAAATGCTGCTGTCTTCCAGAAACACCCTCACCGATGCACCCAGAATCATGTTACCCTCTGGGTAATAATGTACCCTCTGGCCTAGTCAAGTAGACACATACAATTAACCATGACATGGGGCTTTCTTCAAAGTCTGCCTAGACTAGAGAATTATGGCACAGAGCCCGTGTTTTATTTGGGAAAGAGTAGGGGGACTTCTATATTTGAGATTCATGTTCCAATTCAATGATTTGTGTAGCAAAAGATCATCCTGTCTGTCGCCATTTAATATTTGCATTCTGCCTTTCTAATCCCTAACGAGCTTTAGTTGTAAGGCCACATTAAATAGCAGTGAAAAAAAAAAAAAACCTAATCGGGAAAACGGTATCATAGGATCATGATTTAGATGTCCTCTGTCTGGCCTTGGAATGCCTTCCCCACACTGATTACTCCGTGGATCATTAGTACCAAGGGTTAAAACGTACAGTGATTCTTTGCGTTTCTCAACATGGTTATTTGGCTGACTTTCAGTCTTCGGTGTTTTTTTTTTTTTTTTAAAAGATTTATCTATTTGAGAGCAAGAGAGAGCTTGTACATGTGTGTGAGTTGGGGGTGGTGCGCAGAAGAAGAGGGAGAGGGAGAGGAACAGGTTCCCCATTGAGCGGTGAACCCACTGCAGAGCTCAATCTCAGGTCCCCTGAGATCACAGCCCTATGCTGGAATGAAGAGCCAGTTGTCCACCCCTGACTGAGCCACCCAGGTGCCCTTCGTTGTTGTCTTCTTCGTTGTGGTCTTCATCATCTTCTTTTCTTAAGATTTTGTGTATTTGAGAGAGAGAGAGCACAAGCAGGAGACAGGGCACAGAGGGAGAGGGAGAAAGAGACTCCCCAGTCATCTCAGGAACCCCAAGATCATGGTCTGAACCAAGGACAGATGCTTAACGCACTGAGCCACTGGGCTACCTCTTTGGTGTATTCTTATATTAGTTCACAATGGACAGCTGTTGTCATAAAGGAATAAATGAAAAAAGTCCATTTTTAAACATTGTGTCACCCACACAAAAAAATTTTCTTGATTGAAATTTTGCTAAGAATCAGTAACATCAAGTACATACACACATTTCTAAAAATAACCTGTTTTGCTCTGTTGTTAGGCAAAGAGGCAGCAAATAATTCTCTGATGTTAGCTTTTTTTTTTAGACAAAGACATAATATTTCTTTTTTTTTTTTTAAAGATTTTATTTATTTACTTGACAGAGAGAGAGATTACAAGTAGACAGAGAGCAGGCAGAGAGAGAGGGAGAAGCAGGCTCCCCACCGAGCAGAGAGCCCGACTCGGGGCTCGATCCCAGGACCCCGAGATCATGACCCAAGCTGAAGGCAGAGGCCCAACCCACTGAGCCAGGTGCCCCAAGACATATATTTCTTCTTGGGAACTACCCACTAAAACATGATTTCAAGGCCTCAGTAGAGTTACTGAGTTGTTAGACTTTTGACTCCAATTCAATGAAATAAAATTGATGAAATAGTCATTGTGAAAACTGCATTGGAGATAACAAAAGAAAATACTAGCTGGTTCAACAAAATCACTGCCAATATACTTACTACTTCGTATAAAGTGACATTTGTTATGGTGATGATTAGAAAATATTGGGACATGAGTGTGTTTTTTTTTCTGAATAATATTCTTTATTGATTTTTTGATGATATCCATCATTCTGTAGGGAAGAATGCCCTGTCTCCAAAGTAAAACAAATTACAAGCTATTCAGCAAACAAGACAGTCTAATATTAACCAGAATCACCACTGCTCTGTGTGCAAGTATGAGTAGATAAAAATGGAAATGGCAAAACTTCTGTATAATTTTGCTGATGCAAATCATGGTAAAGTTTATACGTGATGATACAAATTTGTAATGTCATGTTTCAGTGAAGATATCATGTTTAAACAATAAAGTGGTTCATGTAGCATATGTTTTGTTTTATCAAAAGTATACCATTAGTGTTGTTAACAAACTTCTCTACTTGTATATGGGCCAAATGAACTCTGTTGTGTCAAGAGATGCCCATATTCGGGCATCTGAGTGGCTCAGGTAATCGGCTGCCTTCGGCCCAGGTCATGATCTCAGGGTCTTGGGATCGAGCCCACAATGGGCTCCTTACTCAGCGGGGAGCCTGCTTCTCACCCTGCTCATGCTCTCTCTCAAGTAAATAAATAAAATCTTAAAAGAGAGAGAGAGAGAGATGCCCATATTCAGCCCTGCCTCAGAGATAACTTTTGCTTGTCATGACAGAGCTCCATATCTTTTGCTGGGTTGTGGACCTTTCCTAACATTTCTTGTTGGGTTTTGTTCCATGCCAAAACCCAAACCAAAAACCAACCTTTCTGACCCAAACCAAAAACCAACCTTCTCAGAAAGCATCAAGATAAAAGCATTGTAGGAATACTCGAACCTGGAATTGTCCCAGCTGTCTATAAAATGAAGAGCGTATGCTAAGCCTTGATACTTTAACTATTAGTTTAAAATGACTCAGAGAATATAGCTCACAAATAGTAGTGACCTGGAAGTTCAGAATTGCTCTAAAGACATGAGCAGACACTTCTCCAAAGAAGACATACAAATGGCTAGCAGACACATGAAATATTCAGCATCATTAGCCATCAGGGAGATTAAAATCAAAACCACATTGAGATACCACCTTACACCAGTTAGAATGGCCAAAATTAACAAGACAGGAAACAACAAATGTTGGAGAGGATGTGGACAAAGGGGAACCCTCTTACACTGTTGGTGGGAATGCAAGTTGGTGCAGCCACTTTGGAAAACAGTGTGGAGATTCCATAAGAAATTAAAATTAGAACTACCCTAATACCCTGGAATTGCACTGCTGGGTATTTACCCCAAAGATACATACTGTGCATAACAGCAATGGCCATAGTTGCCAAAATGTGGAAAGAACAAAGATGCCCTTCAGCAGACGAATGGATAAAGAAGATATGGTCCATATATACAATGGAGAATTATGCCTCCATCAGAAATGATGAATACTCAACTTTTGTATCAACATGGACGGGACTGGAAGAGATTATGCTGAGTGAAATAAGTCAAGCAGAGAGAGTCAATTATCATATGGTTTCACTTACTTGTGGAGCATAAGGAATAATATGGAGGACATTGGGAGAAGGAGAGGAGAAGTGAGTTGGGGGAAATCAGAGGGGGAGCCGAATCATGAGAGACTGTGGATTCTGAGAAACAAACTGAGGGTTTTGGAGGGGAGGGGGCTGGAGCTTGGGGGAGCCTGGTGGTGGGTATTAAGGAGGGAACGTATTGCATGGAGCACTGGGTGTGGTGCATAAACAGTGAATTCTGGAACACTGAAAAGAAATAAAATAATATAAAATAAAATAAAACGGAAGAAAAGACTAAAGAATGCTCCCACTGTCCCCTACCCACACAAAGCAGAAACTGGCAAACATCAATTCTATGAAATAGCTTTACATACCAGTGAGCCTAGAGAAGCAGGAAAAGAGGGCAAGAAGATGTAAACAATAGAAAGGGTGTTATATAATGTATCAAACACTGGCAACTAAAAAAATATTGAACAAGGCACTGTTCTTAGATGATGAGACTAATGATGAAAGGGATTCTGTTTAATCAGGATCATGTTCTCCCAAGTGGCAAATTCAGAACCACAGCCTTAAATTCCACAACTAATTTTAGTCTGAAGTTCTACTGTAAGGCACTTCTTGTATGTTGCTTTGCTTAGATGGTAGTTCCAAGCATAACTTGGTTTTAAGGAAAGTGCATGGTATGTCACACCACTGGTCAGCTTGGTCTGCAAACCATGGTTTAAGGAAATTCACTGTATTATAATGAACATTTTTGGAGCTCTGTGCTAGGCATTTATGCTCTAGTGATGAGGAATTTGTAATTGTTGCTCTTGAAGAGGTAAGAGCAGGGGGAAAATTCTGGATATCTGCTGCCATCTTTGTTTCTAAATCACCTGGAAATATGTTTGTAGGAGACCTAGGGAGAGAGAGTGGCTCAGGCAATAGGGGACTCCAGTTCACCACCCCATATTACCTTCCCATGTGTTGGGCTGTCTGGGGAGGTAGAGGTAGACGAGGCACGTGGAGGTGGGGGAAGGTGGGTTAGAGTTTGTGGAAGGAAGATTGGGTGAAATGCAATTTACTAATTTTGGAGCCCATTTGTCAGGTTGTTTATCTAATCTCAGTAAAATCTAATAAGGACTCCCAGTTGTGGTGATGGTACATTAGGGACTCAAGGCTAAATGAAATGGGTAAGTAACATATTTAAAAAGAGAACATTATAAAGTTTCTCTTTCTTTTTCTATCTTTAAGGACAAAAGAGAAGGACAAAATGGAAAGTATGCTATTTTGCTGGATCTTTCTCACCCTTGGGTGGACCCTCATTGATGGATCTGAAATGGAGCAGGATTTTATGTGGCACTTGAGCAAAATACCCCGGGTGATCAGTGAAAGGACTTTCCATCTCACCAGCCCCACCTTTGAGGCAGATGCTAAGATGGTGCTCAGTAGAGTGTGTGGTATTGAATGCCAGAAAGAACTCCCAGCTCCCAGCCTTTCTGATCTGGAAGATTCTCTTTCCTATGAGACTGTCTTTGAGAATGGCACCCGAACCTTGACCAGAGTGAAAGTTCAAGATGTGGTCCTTGAGCCCACTCAGAATATCAGCAGGAAAGGGGCATCTGTTAGGAGGAAGAGACAGGTGTACGGCACAGACAGCAGATTCAGCATCTTGGACAAAAAGTTCTTAACCAATTTCCCTTTCAACACAGCTGTGAAGCTGTCCACGGGCTGCAGTGGCATTCTCATTTCCCCCAGCCACGTTCTAACAGCTGCCCACTGTGTGCATGATGGAAAGGACTACATCAAAGGAAGTAAGAAGCTAAGGGTAGGATTGTTGAAGATGAGAAATAAGGGTGCTGGCAAGAAGCGGAAGGGTTCTAAGAGGAGCAGGAGAGAAGCCGATGGTGGTGACCAGCGAGAAGGTACCAAAGACAATCTGGAGAGAACCAAGGCTGGAAGAAGAAGAAAGGAATCTCGTCGGGGTCGGAGAGTTGCTGAGGGGAGGCCTTCCTTCCAGTGGACCCGGGTCAAGAATACCCACATTCCCAAAGGCTGGGCTAGAGGAGGGAAGGGAGACGCTGCTTTAGACTATGACTATGCTCTTTTGGAGTTGAAGCGTGCTCACAAGAAGAAATACATGGAACTAGGAATCAGTCCGACCATCAAGAAGCTGCCTGGGGGAATGATCCACTTCTCAGGATTTGATCATGATCGGGCCGATCAGTTAGTCTACCGGTTTTGTAGTGTGTCCGACGAATCCAATGATCTCCTCTATCAATACTGTGATGCTGAGTCAGGCTCCACTGGTTCTGGGGTCTATCTGCGTCTGAAAGAGCCAGACAAAAAGAATTGGAAGCGCAAAATCATTGCCGTCTATTCAGGCCACCAATGGGTGGATGTCCACGGCGTGCAGAAGGATTACAACGTGGCCGTGCGCATCACTCCCCTCAAGTACGCCCAGATCTGCCTCTGGATTCATGGAGATAATGCCAACTGTACTTATGGCTAACAGAAAATTGCAACAAGTCAATGGATCATCTACGTCGG
Organism: Neogale vison; assembly: GCF_020171115.1. Taxonomy (NCBI): domain Eukaryota; kingdom Metazoa; phylum Chordata; class Mammalia; order Carnivora; family Mustelidae; genus Neogale; species Neogale vison. Next base: position 45,980,846 of record NC_058091.1, on the reverse strand, counting down.
AGAGCACACCCGCTATGATTATGGTAGCAAGATCACTTCCTAGGTTATGCCTGGACTTGAACCCTATCAACATTTTTATAAATTTAGCTTTTCAAAATTAAGAGATTTTCATATGTTTAAAAAATACTTAGGTTTAAATAACTGAAACTAGACGGGCACCTCAATGTCAAGTATATATTCTTCTTTACATGGTGATAAGAATCATTTGGGGGAAGTCTTTTCTTTCTTTCTGCCTTCTTAAGATTAGACACTTTAAAAACTTCAGACTGGTACCATAAATAATACGTGATTTCTTAATGGACTTTTTCTCAGGGTCCTACTCGATCAAGAATCTAATAGGATGCTTGCTAGTTGCATATTAAATGTGAAACTGCATATATAGGTACAGATGGTAACATGATTAGAGTCAGGGTAAAGACAGTAACTTACAACAGCCTGTATTACTTGGAGATGGACCCATTCAGCTCATGCCCTCTGTGTTTATATAGTGTTTTCTGTTGGGTCTGAGAAACTTTGGTTTACTTGTTGTAGTTGTTTTTAAGAATTACAAGATCCAGCAAGCTTTATAAACAAAGCTAGTGACTAATTTACTGCTTTAAAAAATATCAACTGAAGTGTGCATTATTTAAAAATGGGAAAAATGCTTTGTTCTAGGAAATGAATCTAGTTTAAAAATGGGGAAGATCTCGAGTTTTAATGCTTAAAATATGGACTTTTCGTGAAGGCAGGGGGAAGATAGTTCACAAGTTACAGATGGTCATATTTTGAAAGCCTCGTCATTTAGCACTAGTCTTCTCTGTATGAGGTGTTAAGAGTTTAACGTTCAAGAATTTTAGTCTTTCTCAAGAGAGAGGCTTTTCCCCCTTGATAGATTTCAGCATTCTTAATGAGGCCACACAGATATTATTTTGGTGATTGCTCTGACTAGGAGTTTTAGATAAATCCCTAAAAACGAATAGTATACATACAATTTTTAAAAGAAGGTTCTGATTCTTTTCATTACAGGCCAAGTCTGTATACTTGCTCAGGCCATGGTGATGGCCCCAGCAGAGAGAAGGTAGTGGCTTTGTTCAGACAAACCACAGTTGTTACTCACAGTTTTCTTGAATGAACAGATATTTTTTGAATGGTTGTAAAAGTGGGTTCGTTCAGGCCATTATGTCTAACGGGTTTTAGTGATTTGCAGTTGAGTGCACCATAAAATTCAGGAATTACAAGTCTAATTTCTGGTCTGCTATTTTTGGCAGTTTCTAGGGCACACATTCTTCTCACCTAAGTCACTGATTCTGTCATAGTTCAAATTTATTTTGTTATTTTTTTTTAAGAGCATGGGAAGTTATACCCTTGATTAGTATGCAAAAGAATATTGACTACGTTATGATAAAAGGTGATTTTGTAAATCTTGTCTAAAATAGCTGGAATTCAATACAAGTATACATTCTTTTATAGTGTGAACCTGTTTAAAAATAATTCAATAAAAATTAAAAAAATAAATCAACCATAATTCTTACTCTATCCACATATATATTTTATATACAGGGTTTTAGCAAATATTAAATTAACTGTGTCATTTACTAAAAAAATGATTTTATTTAATTCTAACTGCATTTCACTAAGCAGTATTTTGTCATTAGTGCAAGTGGGATAGGGCTACAGACTCAAAAGTTTTGATCACATCTTTTTTGGGGAAACATCTATATGATCACTGCAACTGAAAGTGTGTTGACATGAATTCTGCACACTTACATTATGGCAAATGCACACATACAATCTTCATCTTAGGCCCTTAGAAAATAATTCTTGGTATTTGCATAAGTTCAGAATAACTTAGGATGCTTGGTATTAACAGTTTGGAGCCTACACTTAAATTCTGAATACATATGATTTCCTTAAAATCGTTGTGCTTTCTGAAAATATGAAATTTAACCTATTTTATTTGCAGGGGTTTATTTTATTTTGTCATTCTCTCTTCTTTTCCAAGTGAATCATGAATCTTATGTGACCTCTTTAGGGCCACCAAAGCACACTACCTTACTCAGAAAGCGTTACTTTGCATACTTTTCCTGTTACACTTCTCAGATCTGAAATAGAAATAGACTTCACGTAGCTAAAGAAATACACTCATGCACACTCATGATGTCTTTTGGGTATAAAGGTCTATAGTGAGTTTCTGTCGAAGAAACTTAGCAGTGATTTGAATTCAAATAACTATAGTATTTACAGAACAACTAAAACTTAAAAAGCGTGATTTTTTTAGGCAAATAATGTATTTCATTTTACATGTTTTTTTTTTTTTTCTTACTCAAATGGATAAACGTGTGGGCAGAAGAGACAAGATTTTTTTTTTCTTTTTTGATGTGCTTATTTAAATCCCAAATGTTCTTTTTGGAAAAAAAAAAAAAAAGACTTAAATGCATATGTGGCCAGGATCAGAGTTCCAGACAAATCATTAGCTTTTTTATTTGTACATCAAAGGATACTTTGAAATTCTTTTTTCATAGTAAAAATCTCAGGATTAGAAGAAACCATAAAGATCATTTAGCTTAACTCCAAAACTTGGATTTTTAACTTCCCTCTATCACATTCCCTTCAAGTGGTTGTCCAGTAATAAGAACTTCACTGCTTAAATATCGGTTAGTTATTAAAATTAATTCAGGAATATAACTTACTGTTTGAGTTTAAATTATTAGTCCAGTTTGTTACATTCTGCAAAAATTACATTATCTTGCATTTTATCCCAATCTCCACATTTCAATCACTCATAATTCTTTGACCTTCTGCTAGCAAATTGGGTATTTGCTCTTATCAAAAATGAACTATGATCCTTAATTAGGAATATTGGGGTAAAGGGGCGCCTGGGTGGCTCAGTGGGTTAAGCCGCTGCCTTCGGCTCAGGTCATGATCTCAGGGTCCTGGGATCAAGTCCTGCATCGGGCTCTCTGCTCAGCAGGGAGCCTGCTTCCCTCTCTCTCTGCCTGCCTCTCCATCTACTTGTGATTTCTCTCTGTCAAATAAATAAATAAAATCTTAAAAAAAAAAAAGAATATTGGGGTAAGGCAATTGAACCAAGCACTGAGCATTAAAGAGATGTGAATCTCTAGCTAGAAATGGGTTGGGAATAGGATCATATATTCTTTTTTTTTTCATTTTTTTCCAATTTATTTATTTTCAGAAAAACAGTATTCATTATTTTTTCACCACACCCAGTGCTCCATGCAAGCTGTGCCCTCCATAATACCCACCACCTGGTACCCCAACCTCCCACCCCCCCGCCACTTCAAACCCCTCAGATTGTTCCTCAGAGTCCATAGTCTCTCATGGTTCACCTCCCCTTCCAATTTACCCAAAAGCACATACCCTCCCCAATGTCCATAACCCTACCCCCCTTCTCCCAACCCCCCTCCCCCCAGCAACCCACAGTTTGTTTCGTGAGATTAAGAGTCACTTATGGTTTGTCTCCCTCCCTATCCCGTCTTGTTTCATGGATTCTTCTCCTACCCACTTAAGCCCCCATGTTGCATCACCACTTCCTCATATCAGGGAGATCATATGATAGTTGTCTTTCTCCGCTTGACTTATTTCGCTAAGCATGATACGCTCTAGTTCTATCCATGTTGTCGCAAATGGCAAGATTTCATTTCTTTTGATGGCTGCATAGTATTCCATTGTGTATATATACCACATCTTCTTGATCCATTCATGAAAGAAATTGAGGAAGACACAAAGAAATGGAAACATGTTCTTTTTTTTTTTTAATAAAGATTTTTTAAATTTATTTAGTTGACAGACAGAGATTACAAATAGGCAGAGAGGCAGAGAGAGGAGGAAGCAGGCTCCCTGCTGAGTAGAGAGCCCGATGTGGGGCTCGATCCCTGGGCCCTGGGATCATGACCTGAGCTGAAGGCAGAGGCTTTAACCCACTGAGCCATCTAGGTGCCCCACAGGATCATATATTCTTTTATGTGGCGGTGTCACTGTAACAATTAAATATATTTTGGCTACTGATTTTAAAGATTACCTGCCAAGGCTTAAAAAACAGTTTTATGTTTATTTAGTAAACATCTCCAATTAATTAATGGAAGAATACTTCTAATAAATTGATTTTTTAGAAAAAGCTTGAATTGCTCTTTCTCTAATGCCCTAATCATAAGGTTCAAAGATACTTAGGAGATTCAGTCTAATTGATTGTGAAATCATGTTCTCATCAGATGAGATCAGTGTTTCGGGGATTCGTGACTATTGATTCACTATTCACTGAGGGGAAAACCCTCTTTGATGGTTTTCTTTTCTACTTATAAATAAAGCCTAGGGAGGGAAATTCCTTGCATACTACTTTCTAGGTTTGGTACTGGCAGTTTGATTCAGTTTGATTAGTTCAAGTGTCTAGAGCATGGTGGCCAATTTATCTTGTAATCCAAATCTAGGCTAGTTTGCTTTCCCTCCAGGCAAGGCATTGTCTTAGCTTGGGCTACCATAAGAAAATACCATGGACTGGGGGGCATAAGCAACTAAAACTTTGTTGGGTACCATCTTGCTGTGGACTCACGTGACCTCTTCTTTGGGAACATTCAGAGAGAATGCAAAACAGCTCTTTGGTGTCTCTTCTCATAAGGGAATAATCCCATTATAAGGGCTCCACCTTCATGACCTCATCTAACCCCAATTCCCTTGCTAAGACCCCATTTCCAAATAGCTTTACATTGGTGCTATGAGATGGGGGTGGGGGGCACAGTCAGTCTACAACAGGTGTCCAAACAAAAGCCTGAAGTTGTACCTTGTGCAGACGGAGGAAACCTCACAAACACAGCAGGCCGCTGAGGAACTAGGCAAAGGTTGTGAACAGCAGCTCAAGGCAACCAACCACTTTTTCACCACTTTGATCATCATTAGCTCAAGTGCTTGTACCTGGCGCAGAGGAGGTGTTCTGAAAAATATCACCAAGTACACCTCGAGGCTTCCTCTTTCAGGACATCACACTCTGTGCGAGGCTCCAAAATGCTAGAGGCACCATCTTAACTGTATATTGCACTAAAGATACAGCTACCTATTTAAATAATGGTAATATTTATTTGTAATGAATTTTATCATGGGAATACCATAGCATGGCAATTAGGGAATCAGATATTTGCCATATTTCTGATAAAAGGACCTACAGACAGACAGGAGCCAGGTACCCACAGTATCCTCACCCTCTCTATCTGCCACATAAACATTTAATCAGATCACCTCTGCTTCAAAATTGGCCCTGAAATCTTTTGGCTTGAGTGGTATTTAAAATTTTCCAGTAACATCTTAAAATGTACTTACTTTCATCAAGTAGGGACAAGCAGGCTACTCAGCATATCTACGTCAATCTACACGGCAGTCCATGTGATCATATGAGCCATGATTGCTTTCCAGCCTGGTCTTACCAAACTGAGGCCATCACATTCCCATCAGTACTGGTAAACGTTTTACTAACACTGAAATTCAAATTATGTCATTGAAATCCTGTATGTATCGATTCATAAGCTGAAAAAGTGTGTACGCTTTCACCCAAGTGGCACAGATAAAGGGAATACTTCAGAAACTGCTCCCACAACCGAACACAGAGCTTGGAAGCTTCCTCCAGACTCTTGCTCGGCCTGATAACCACACATTTACTTACTCTTCTATATATTTTACTTTTAATTTCATCAGCAATTTGTAATATGCTGTGCAATTAACATCTGCTACCTCGAATTTCCTCTATGGGTCATTTCAAGTTTCCAAAATATAACAAAACAAATACAAGGCCCAAAATGAGTGGTATGAAACTACTTTTGCTCCATCTCAGGAGCCTGAGATCATGACCTGAGCCAAATCAAGACTCCGATGCTTAAGCGACTGACCCACCCAGAGGCCCTGTTAACAAAGGTTTTAAAAAAGTTTTTTGGGGCACCTGGGTGTCTCAGTGGTTTAACCCTCTGCCTTCCACTCAGGTCATGATCCCAGGGTCCTGGGATGGAGCCCCGTGTTGGGCTCTCTGCTCAGCGGGGAGCCGTCTTCCTTCTCCTTCTGCCTGCCTCTCTGCCTATTTGTGATCTCTGTCTCTCTGCCAAGTAAATAAATAAAATCTTAAAATAAAGTCTTATTTAAGAGAAATATCAGCAATCTACATAATTGACACGTTTTTATACTCAAAAGAAATTTTAATCTCAAAAATCAAGAAAAATATCTTTCCCAAATCTTTTCTCAAACCCCCAACCTCCTTCACTGCTAAATATTTGTGCATCGTGAGTGTTAATGTGTTACTGCAGGTTCAGAATCCATCCTACAGCTGCATCCAAGGTGCACGTGCACTTTGCACTAGAGCCAAGAGATACAGTGACTCTGGTGTGATGGAAAACATTCGGGATGGGGAATAAAATACCTTTAATTGTCTAACTACACTAGACTGCCTTGCATAAGGTCAGCAAATATAATATGCTGATAGTTACAGTTAATTTTATAGAATTATAGAAATTTCCTGATAAAAGTGAAAGAAAGAAAGGCTGGCATTTCCTATGAGCAGAGGTCAACAATCATCTCTCCAGCAGACAGGGAGTTTGTGTGGGGGGCACGTGCTGGGAGGGTTAGGGTATTGTACCTCGTGTTCTCTGAAGCTAGTGCTCCCTGCTCCTCACCCCCATTATGTTACTTCCAAGCTTCCAGCTTACTGGGGTTTAGCTAACAACCTAATGTTTTTCTAAAAACTGCCCATCAAGGAGCTTATAAACTAGGTAAGCAATTCAGGGATTTCCTGAAAGTAATCCTTCCAGTACGGGTGCTTCGGGATGGCAAGGGGAAGTCCCTCGGGGCTCTAAACGCCTTCCTCTTACCAGTCCTTCTCCTGCCATTAATTGGCAGAAGGCAAGACTTCGCAATTTTTGGTTTACTTAAACTATTGCTAATGACTCAGATACCCGATCACAAAACAACATAAATCTCAGGGTATAGGAGAAAAGAATGCGCTAGTACATAGTAGATATGGGAGGAGACGTGAATTTTTTCCACCTCAAAACCACTTTAAATGGATCTACTGTTAGAAAAACTTGCAGCTAACAATCTTAGAAGACACAGCTTCAAATTTTTCAAGGATTTTTCTTTGCAATATCTATAAACTCGCTGTTTATGCTTTCTTTTAAAAATCACTGTAGGCTTGGTGCCAAGATTATATTGCCAAACAAAAGTACCACCTTATAAAGCAATTGCCTAAAAATAAAAGCATGTTGTTTTGGAGACGGGACCTTAATTTAGTATTTTGCTGCTGCACTTAGAGCATTTACTTTAAAGGGCTTTCTTTGTGGCCCAGGAAACTAAGGGACACTCCTGTACCCACCAAATGGGCAGCTGTGCCACTTCATGTAGACCGCCATGTGACTGATGTGGTTCCACGCAAGGATGTCCTGGGCGGTTGTAGGCCCACAGATGGCGGCATCTCTCTCCTGCACATACCCCCAAATTAAAGCTTGGCTTTGGGTGGAAACTATTGTATCATAATGTAACACGGACCACCTTTTTTATGAGTGGTAACTAAATGTCTCAATTTTTAGAGGAGATGAAACACAATACTCTTTGTGGCTTTCCTAGTTTGAAGTCTTTAGAAAATTTCTCTTTTCTAAAATTCTCTGGAATCATTTGTAACTTTTAAACAGAGCTACTCACTGTGATTCCAGTGGCTCTCTGGGTTTTCAGTGGTTTCCTTTAGCCTAGTGGTTTCCAAGTTTGGCTGCTCATTGGAATGCTCTAGGGAATTATTTTAGAAAGCCTGTTTCCACGGCCTCCCTAAGATTTACCCTGGAATCCCCCAGAGTGAGGCCCAGAGATTTATATTTGATAAAGCTCTCCAAGCACTGATGATCACGGTCATAAACGTGTTTCCTAAAGGAATCGTTCCTCCACCTTCCACAGCTCTCCCTTTGTGCATGAGGATGTGTGTCTTTCTCTTACAGGTTAAATGTTTTCTCAGCTTTACTTGCCTTTACACGTGTTCTGTAAGCTACCACAAGGATTCTGGTAATGAAAGTGGTGGTAGGGGTGCCTGGGTGGCTCCGTTGGTTGAGCATCTGCCTTCAGCTCAGATCATGATCTGAGGTGCTGGGATGAAGCTCCACATCTGGCTCCCTGCTCTGTGGAGAGTCTGCTTCTCCTTCTTCCTCAGCCCGTCGCTCCCTCTGCTTGTGCTCTCTCTCTGTCAAATAGATAAAATCTTTGGGAAGAAAAAAATTGTTCATAAGCTATCTAATACATAGATAGTATTCTTTTCAGTATTTTTATAAAGTGGAAATATATTTTAGCAATAACATTGTTATAATAATGTTTTATGATGGTAAGAAATGAGTCAAATTTACAAAACTTGAACATACACAATCATTTTACAATCTGTGACAAAATCCAAGCTTATATACTTCCTGAAAATCAGAAACTATATAGTTTTTATTTATAATCCACTTCACAATGTAGGTTAGATCAATTTAATATAATTCAACAATCTTTTATTGGGTCCAACCTTAGGCACATAGGATATAGAGTGAAGTCCTAGATTCTACCCTTCCTCAAAGAATTCATAACATTCTAAGGAAGTCAGACATATTTTAAAAAGTAGTGTGGAAAAGGTTTTAGTATAAGATGCTGAAGGAACACATTTAAAAGGATTGACTCTCTCAGGGTAGGCACATATGAAACAAGAAAGGTTTCTTACGGAGTATGTGACACATAAGTTGGGTTTTGAAGGATAAGTTGAAGTTTGCCAACCTATCAGTGGGGATTTGCAGGGAGAGGAGGGCACCCATGGGAGGGGAAACAGCCTGTGTAAATGTATGGAAGTGGTGTGTTGAGGCTACAGGGAGTATTTAAGGATTGTTGCTATAGGAGATTAGCACCTCCTACTGGTGAGGAATGGCAAGAAATGAGGTTACCAAGCTAGACTTCAAGCCTTTGAAAAGATTTCTGGACTTGAATGCAATGTTAGAGAGTTTTGACTTTAATTTAGTTGACCAGGAATTGATGCAGGTTTTTAAGTTAGAGAAATGTGATCAGACGGGTATTCTGTGAAGGAAACCTGGCAGTACCTTTAAGGCTGGATTCAGGTGGGTTTGGGTAGGGATTAGACTGGAGACAAAGAGCCCAGGGAAGAGGCCGCTGGAGCTGCTGTGCTAAGTAAGTGGTAGTGGGAATGGCAGGAGAGGGCAAGGGGGGAGACTCTCCGAGAGCAGAATGCTCAGTATATTTAGTAGCCCTCTGAAGGCAGGAGAGAATCAAGGGTGTCATGTCACGGAAGTGAAGACTTGGGAGACTAGGGAGATGGTGAGACCAGCAAGCAGGACAGAAAAACTAGGCTTGAGGAAAAAGATTAATGACTTCACTTTTAGACATGTATGTTTAGTAGACTATCAGTAAGGTTGATAACACCGATACACAAAGAATGCAATGCCAAGAGAGTTATGAACAAACATGTGGTTTTCTCAGTTAACTAACCCTTAGTTAACACATAGCCACCCAGTAAGCCATTTGACTATATTTTACTCTGAAGTCAATCACATAGCAACCACACCTTTGTCTCTGTTCTAAAAACTCAATGGTCCTTTTATTATTTTATTTTTTAAGATTTTATTTATGTATTTAACAGAGATCACAAAGAGGCAGGCAGAGAGAGAGGGGGAAGCAGATTCCCTGCTGAGCAGAGAGCCTGATGCAGGGCTCCATCCCAGAACCCTGGGATCATGACCTGAGCTGAAGGCAGAGGCTTTAACCCACTGAGTCACCCAGGTGCCCCTAAATGGTCCTTTTAATTTGGCTTTGAAGCCACGGTTTTGTTTTCCCTTGAGAAGGGAGAGGTGTCCTAAAAATCTGGCCCTTAATTTACATTTAAAATATTGCATACATGGTCACAACTCCATTTCCCATTTTTAACAGAGTGCCAAATCCAGGTGGCCCAAAATAGCAGAGAGTTTAAAAAAAAAAAACTCCAGATTTCCTTGGGATATACTTATAAGTCTTTTCAGGCTGTAAAGTTTACTTCTTGTTTAGGTTTTACTAAGACAATTATAAATTATGCAATTAATTGACTTACCCCAGAGATGTTCTCTGAAAAACAGCAATGAACCATGGGGATGTTTGGGTGTGTGGAGATGAATCTAGTACTCAAGACTGGGCTAACAGCAGAGGACACCATCTTGAAAAGATGATTACCTCCCCCTCGCCTGGCTGGGTAGGAGCCTTCTGTGTCCTGACCCTTCTGGGTGCTGCTGTCTGCAGGCCTGGCTTCCGTTTCAGGCTCTGGTCTCTCGAAGCCATAGGTGATTAATCAAAATTATCTCACTCTCGCAGCCCTGATGGCTACCACCTGCCCATGTCGTGTTCCTTCTGGTTCTATTTAACTTCGACAGTATCTTCCATCTCCAGTCATCACTAAATAGTTTTTTGGTTGTTTTTTTTTTTTTAAATCATTGTCAAACAAAGTATATTTATTAAACGTTTTGATCTCCACGTAAACAGACTTAACTCCATTATAAAGCATTTATGATGTCAGCAACTTCCATTTAGGTTCTTAAAAAGTATCATCAGGTATTGGAGACTCTAAGAAGGAGTCTTTAGGAAACTGAGTGGAACTCTGGTGGGTGTTGTGCCCTGTCTGGACACCCTTTCCCAGCTGACACACTCTTCTCCCAGCTCTGTGTTGAATTTTGAGTTGCAGTTTTTTAGTTTTGATCGAGACAAGAGTGTGCAAATGGGAGGTGGGGGCACAGAGGAGAGAGAATCTGAAGTTGACTTACCGGTTAGTGTGGAGCCCGATGGAGGGTCAATCTCACGATCCTGAGATCATGACCTGAGCTGAATTCAAGAGTCAGATGCTCAACGGACGGAGCCACCCAGGTGGCCCTTAATATTTTTATTTTTAAATGAATTAAAGACATTTGGAGGTTTCTGTATTTTAATTTCTAACATCAGAAGCATTGGCACAGAAAATCCACATAAATGAGAGCTTTTGGAGGGCCTCAATAAAAAGTGCAAAGGTGCAGTGAACCCAGAGTTTGTAAAGGAGATGCAGAGTTACCTACTACGGAGTCCATTCCAGAATCCCTTTAGGCTTCAGAATTGTTTGGACACACATGCACGGAAATGAACTCAGATGATGCAGGGTTGCAGTTCTGAGGGTTTAGCTCCGGTTAATGACCTCGTCACTAACTCCCCAACATGGCTCCCTCACGTTTCCTCTCACAGAGGGGATCCAGATAATGCGTGCGGTAGTGAAATCTTCTGTCAGCAAGGCTGAAACTGAAATTTTCTTAAAGCCCAAGAGGATCCACAATAAACTACCACAAAACCTGTTGCCTCGAAATCAGACCAATGTGACTTCTCTACCAAGATGACACTGATTTTTATTTTGAAATAAATAGGACTTCCTATTTATTTCTTCCACACAAGAAACACTATGATCATCATCACTGCTGGCAGAGCATGCCCCTCTTCCACCCACAAAAATATGGAGCTATATTATTAAAGGTATCTACCTAAGAGGCAGAAGAAGGAGGCTTTGACACAATTTATCTTTCTGTGACTTTCCATTTCTTTTTATGTATACTCCTTTCCTCCTCTTGCAAACCCCATGACTCCTCTGAAAAAGTCTTTGGCCTTTCTTCTTCATCTTTTTCTTCTTTTTTAAGTATAACAAATAACATAAAAGAGAACAAAGGAGACATTTTAATATGGCGGAATCACTTGTTATCATTATACCAAATAAAAAGTGACTCAATATCTTCAGCCCAAGACTTTTTAATGGATGTTAGTTCTATTAGAATGAGCTGACAGCTATTACAACTCTACTAACATTTGACAATCAATGTCCATAGGAGACTTATTCTTCGGTAGTTAGAAATATGGTACTGGCTCAGCAGTGTCCGGGTAAGGGACACCTCTCAGAACTACTGTACTGGTATTCATCCCGCAGACACTTATCCAACCTGCACGGAAGGACTAGCAGTTCCAGGATGTGACCTGGCAATGTTTCTTGTCTTTGAGCTCACAACTGGCCAGAGCAGATGCCACAGTCACAGACGATTATAAGATGGTATGTTAAGTGCCTTACGGGCTGATAAGAGTGGGATGAGGAGTCATGACAGACAAGAGCGATTGTGCCGGACTGCTGGAGTTGGGGAGGTCATGTCAGGCAGCGGGCCCTGTGAGAGCCAGCTAAGTGCGGTGTCCCCTTGCCTCAGGACTGGTGTGGCAATGTAGAGAACCGTGTGCATGTGCCCACAACCTCATGCACAAACCACGTGCATGTGCCCACAGCCTCATACACGCAGAGGTGAGGCAAGAAAGGCAGGCTCACCTGCAGAAGGACATCGTGGCTAACCTGGACCCATGTTGAAAATAATTCAGATTCATTTTTTAAGTACCCAGAGCAACTCATTCAGCATCTCATCTATATGACAATAGTACAAGGGCCACCAAGAACCTCACTGCCACCGAGGCTCAAGTGTCCGATTCAAAAACAATGCTCTTGCAGTTTCACCTATTAGGAATTTATACCCTGTGGGCCATTCAATGAAGAGAAAAAGCTGATTAAAAATCCAATATTAAACTGAAAACTACTTATCGTCTCAAACACATTTCTATCACAAATGCATACAGAGTAGTATATGACCAAAATGTAATCTACAAAAATCATAATACATAACCAGATACTAGCTTCTGAAAGTTAGTTCTCGAGATACAGATCCTAGTTAGATAAGGGCAAGAAAGTTTTAGAAATAAGGAGATGCCTGTGGCTGAGAAACACTTCTCTTTGAGAGCGGACTACCTTTTGAGTCATTGTCATAATTGAGTTATGGGCATAAAGTCAGCCAGGTTTCTAGATTTTTGCGTCTGAGTTGATGAGCAGACAAGTGTGTGTGTAAACTATCAAGTCTTGGAATTCTTCAGCTTTAATGGAGAATTCTTAGAAAACTATTATAAGGCTTGCAGAATTTAAAAGAAAGTTTATCCTTTTCTTTTTTGAAATATGGCGGCAGCCACCGAGTCCCAAGTTTAAAGACAGCTGATTAAAATGTTCTTTTCTCCCCCCTTGTTTTTAATTTATTAGAAAATAATCGGAACGACGTTGGCATGAACAGCATTTCTCACTGTGACTGTTTCTAAGTTTTCAATATTTTGTATATGCTGTGTGTCATTTGAAACAGACATTTTCTCTAAAAAATAACCAAAAAGAGAAAGATTATGTTTGCATTTTCTTTGTTCAAGGTGTTTATTGCATCTCAGAGGGCGTACATGCACTGGGTTTTTAAACTGAAATAGAAAGAAATGCCATTTTGAAATTGGTTTTAGGTAATTTTTCCCCATTACAGTGTATGTTATCCCCACAGTAAATTCAGATACAACCACTTTTAAATGGTACCATACATCTATTAAATAATTTGAAAAATAGGCAAACACCTTTCCAACCCAATATGCTTTTACAAAGAGCTGCCAAGCCACTAGCAACACTGATCAACAGTGACCTCATTTATGCATCAAAATCTTAAGCCAAGCCATCAGCACAGACAGTATGACAACAAATTGAAAATTAAAGAATACAGTATGTACAGTAAAGGATACAATTCTCTGAATTAGTTTAAATTCTAATCACAATGGTACAACAAAACCTACTTTGAGCTCAGTTGAGGGATGGAAGAACACTAGTCTACAGAACACACAAAGAAATACTAAATTAACAGATGTACATAAAACCCACAATAAAACAAAAATATTTGCAGTAACCTTTAAATTACACAAATACCTTGGGGTGCCTTCATCATCATTTGAATAGCACATCTCTAATTGCATTTTCACGGACGGGATAGAAACGGACCCTTTGCTTTTCAGTGCATTTAATCAAGAATGAATAAATAGGTCAATTTAGATGCAAAACCTGTCAAATATAATCAAAATATACATTTTAATATAGTAGTGATTAAATATGGAATTCTTTCCATATGATTTTTTTCATTCTTGATAAGGTAGATTCAAGGAGAAATATTTATGATGGACGTTAACCCTTATATATTTTTTTAAAACAAAATTTCTGAACATATACAGTGCCACAAAAATAAACATTTCTCACAACAGTTGAAGTTCCTGTGATTGGAAAAATGTACTCCACACCGAAAAAGTTTTGTATATTTAAGAGTGTTTTCCTTACTATTTGATATTATCACACTATGTTTGTAACAGAGATACAGAGAAAAAGAGAATTTATGGGAAGAGTTTAGGTTTATCCAAAAGTCATATGTACATCAAAACCCTCAGAAACACAGACACATCTTTCCGAATGGCTCACCATACAACAGCTGCGTCATCCATCCATGGGCGAGGTCCAGAAAAGCACTAAAGGCATCAGAAACATCCATTCATTGTTTTTACATCGTACAACACACAAATAACCCAAATACACTACAATTTTGAGAGTAGGGATAACAGCTAAGGTAGTACACATTCCTAATGTTCACTTTCACAGCTGTGCTACACATTTTGGAAGAGAAGTTACGAGTAAGCATTGGGTTTGGTACCGGTGGCTCACTTTGAAACTCTGAGCATCAATTTTACTTGAAGTCTCCAAACTCATTATTTTTTTTCCTATTCAGTCACAAAAACTGCAGCTGTAAAGATAAAAAGCACTTGAATTAGAAAACAACATTACACATTCCTCAAACATACTACCTTGCTTGCCATTTTACCTCATAATGACTACAAAGAGTCTTCATGCAAAAGGTTTCTTTATAACAAATGCACATTTATATACTTGTCACGATTCTCTGCTTAAAGTTTCAGCCGGGAAGAAATTTTTAGGAAAACTCTTAACGTACAGTTTTTTTTAGATAAAAATTCTATCAGCAGAATTTTGAAGTATGGATATTACTAGAAATCTCAGGAGGAAGACATCTACTATTAAACAAGAACAGTTCACCTTTTAAAAAGGGCAGGGGTGGAAATGCGGTGGCAGCAATTTTCAGTATTTTTGGCTTTTTTTGTTTTCAGTTATGGTGTTTAGTGAGTCACTCAACAACTGAACAAGTAACAGAAGAGAAGGAGGGGGATGACACTGGAGACTCCACGCCTTTGTAAACATCACGGCTCCTCCTCCGTCCCCAGGAACACCAGTCCTCTCTGCCAGGGAATCCGCCTGGGGTGAAGGCTTAGCCATGTGGGGAACTCTTTTTCATAAATGAGTCTGTGTCTCTCTTTTGACTGGGAACCTCTGAGGGCAGGAGCCATCTCAAGCATCTCTATTTCAAGCACTTATCAGAGCTCTGGGCACAGATGAGAGCAGTATTTACTGAGCTAGAGGTGGATAAAGGGCTGCTCCTGGTAGCACCCTTAGTCAGTTCTGAACCTGTAATACCTAAGAAGAGCTCCCTGTCTCACTTATGCCTGTACCAGCCCAGTCGGACCCAAAAGGGAATAGAAAAGTCAGGCACAAGGAGGAATTACTTGACTGAGATGTCAGAACTCATTAACCTTGTATAAGAAAAAAAAAAAAATCATCAAGTAGGAATCCACAAAAATCTTAGTACACATTACAGAAAGTTAAAAAAAAAAATATGTGTGTGTATATATATACACACACATATATATATAGGTTGTTAAGATGCATAATAAAAATTATATTGCCCCGGCAATATATTTATTTATTAACATTATATGTTAATAAAAAATAAAAAATTATGAAAAAAATTATATTGGACAGTGGTCCCAAAACTTTGACAGTCTTACTCCTCCCTTCTATATGTGACGTTGAGCAAAGCACTCAATGCCAAGGGTCAGTTCCTTTAGCTGTGAAAAGGAGACAAGAAGTATCTAGCTAGTTTATGTCACAGAGCTTGATTTCCCATTGAGAAGAATGAAGGAGATCATGACGAGGAAGTGGGTATGAAAAGTACCATGTGAAGGAAAAGCTGCATTACTACTGTTTATCCACTTTCTGCAAGTACTTGTTCAGAATCTACCCACTGTGTTAGGGGCTGGAGTTAGTAGTAAACTATTTTCCTTTATCAGTTTCCTTCCATAAATCCATTATTAGTCACGTCATAAATCATATTAGAAATTTCGAACTAGAATGTTAGAAATGTGAAACTCTGCTTGAGTGCAGAAGTTGCAAAGCATAACAATCTTAGCTTTATTTGATGAGGCCAAGTAAGGATAAACAAATAAAAAATACAGTTTTACAGCCAAATTTATTCTTAGATGGTTTCTAAATGCAGTATAATAGATGTTAGCTTTCCATAAATTCCTGTCATCAGGTAATACAGTGGTAATTTCCTAATTTACGGATCCAGCTTGGGCAACTTTTTGCTTTATCAGTAAAATGTCTGTGCTTCTTAGAACAATTTGGAGGCTTTTCTCCTTCTTAGTTTTATAAATTAATCAAGATTTTAAAAAATTTATCGATAATTCATTGATGGCTTTTAGTACTGATTTAAAAAGCATAAACAACTCAAATTATTATTATTATTATTATTAATTATTACATACATGTATTCAAAGCATAGAAGTACAAATACCATACCTGAAAAAGCTAAGCATTGCAAAGTCATTATTACAAGCCCCCAGGAAAAACTCAATATTAGATACCTTAAATTGTTTACAAGAAATCCTTGATGTTAAGATCCGCTAATGGGTCCTTTGCTGGAGGTTTCTTGGGACTCTGAGTGGCAGGTGTAGGGCTTGGAGAAAGCTAGTGCAGAAAAGCCAGCCCAAGACAGCAGAAACAGAAATCAAACAGAGAGACAGGTAAGCATTAGGCAGAGCACATACCACAGAAAACAAACATGCAGAAGATGAGATGGCTAAAGGTTTACAAAATCTACTTTGTTCTACTCAGCGACAGTGCTGTTTAATTTTGGTTTCATAAAGTACACTTTAAATGATCTTTGGCTTTCTTGAAATTCTTTGACATCAGATCTAGCCGAAGTAATATTTGAGGACTCAAGCACAAAATATGGAGGGAGGCGAGTTAGGGACGATGTATCAAACTAGTCACATTCAGATATTATGAATATAGAGTACAATAACACAACAATCAATTGCTCTACACAAAAGCATTTCTAATTTGAGTTATTAGTACTATTAAACCAAGAAGAAATTTTAATGACTCTTCCTTAAAGCGAGAGTGAGTTTGAGGGAAAAACTTGTGAAAGAAAATAACTTGCACAAAGTCACTTAAGAAATTACTTTAAATTATTAGCTAAATATAGTGAATTTTACATGACGTGTTTTAAGTGAAAACTGGTCAAGTTTGGAGGCACTGTTTGTTTCAAATGGAAAAGAGTTTCCCAGGTGTGAATGTCACTAAATTCCAATATTCCCTGTCCAGCTCACAGAGAAGACTAATTACTAAATGTTATAGGAAAGAACCATATTACACTTGCTAGCAAAAGCAGCAAAGAATTAACTTACCTTGTTTCTGTTTAATTAATACTTAAATTATTTCATTGTGTGACAGACATAAGCTTTCGAAGCAGGCTTCTGCAAGAATGTTAGGCAATGATGGCTTGAAAAAGGTCATGTGATCTGTATAGAGTAATAATTGACACAGATCTTTTGCATCTATTCCTCTCCTATGCTTATACCTTATAGAAATCCCAGAAATCTGGAATTATGGGGGTTGCAATGTACATTTTTATTGGGTTAGCAAACAGAGCTCGAGAAATAAAGATTTTTAGATTTGTCCCCAGGTCCAGAAACTACTGACTGACTGTACTACCTATCAGTCAAATTTCCATTTTTAAAAATAGGAATCATTCTTTATAGAAAGATCAGAAAAGATAAATGCAAGGGTTAAAGTGGTTTGGAAGGTAAGAAACTAAAGAGTTGAGGGATGCCTGGGTGGCTCAGTCTGTTAAGTGTCTGCCTCTGGCTCAGGCCATAATCCCAGGGTCCTGGGACCCCACACTGGACTCCCTGCTCAGTGAGGAGACTGCTTCTCCCTCTGTCTGCTACTCCCCCTGCTCGTGCTCCCCTCCTCTCTCTGACAAATAAATAAATGAAATCTTAAAAAAAAAGAAACTTAAGAGTTGATTCATCATTAATCATTTGATGAGATGACAACATCATTAAGGATGATACCAATCAACTGAGATGCAGTGGACTAGTCCAGGCATCAGTAATGGTAAACAGTACAACAGTATTTTGTATTCTGAAGTTATAAAATCCTATTTATTTTACTATTTAGTATAATCACCTCTGCTGCTTCTCTAATATAGGAAATATAAAACTCTAAGTTTTTTTGTTTTGTTTTGGTTTGTTTAGAGAGGGAGGGAGGGACAAAAAGAGAGGGCAATAGAGAATCCTAAGCAGGCTCCATACCCAGTGTGGAGTCTGACCTGACACAGGGTTTGATCTCACAACCCTGAGATCAAGACCTGAACCCAAATCAAGAGTCAAATACTTAACTGACTGAGTCACCCAGGTGCCCCATGTAATCTAAAACTTTTATAAATACGGCATACCACTTCCTAAATCACGATAAATTCAATTACATATTTAACACCCTGTTTTTATCGTATAATCTATGTTTCATTTTCATTCTTTGAATTAAGTAAACTGATGCTACGTAACACTGATATCATGCAAGGAAAATAGCTACTTTAATAAAATTGTGTTAATTAATTTCTAAAGCTTTTAGCGCACAAAATACAGTAAGATTTTAAAAACCTTAATATTATTCTTCTAAGTTAATAAAAATAGAAATGTCCAGCCTTTTTTTCAAAAAGCTGTTAAATAATCATAGATTTATTTATTTATTTATTTTTAAAAGATTTTATTTATTTGACAGAGATCACAAGTAGACAGAGAGAGAGAGAGAGAGAGAGAGAGAGGAGGAAGCAGGCTCCCCGCTGAGCAGAGAGCCCAATGTGGGGTTCGATCCCAGGACCCTGGGATCATGACCTGAGCCAAAGGCAGAGGCTTTAACCCACTGAGCCACCCAGGTGCCCCTAATCATAGATTTATTTAACCATCAAGGAAACATTCATAATAAAGAGATCCTTAGGATTTTAAGTATATCTAGATTAAATTTAACCCCCATGATTATCTCCCAAACCTTCCTTACCCCCCTCAGAAACAATATAAGGCAGAGTTCATTAGTCTCAGAGGAGACTAGAAAATTTCTCATGAAGCCAGTGCTTTGGAGTATAGCCTTGAAGGCTAGGGTTTGTCACATTCTAAATCTTTCTCTTTGAACATCTACCATTGTCTCTTCTGGTCACTGTGGCTTTTGAAGTGTTAATGTAAAGAAGCCAAAGTAAGATTTGGGAAGAGGCAGACAACAGATTTTGGAGATGATTAAAGGTAGCAAAACTCAGAAAGTTTAAAGTAGGAATCTCATGGATAACAATATAAACACCCATTTGGTGAGTAAAAAATACCACAGAAGTGGGTCCCTGGGTGGCTCAGTCAGTGGAGCAGCAGACTCTTGATTTCCACTCAGATCATGATCTCTGGGTTGTGAGATGGAGTCCTGCGCAGCAGGGAGTCTGAGATTCTTTCCCTCTACCCTCCCACTCCCCTCCCCTCTCAAAATAAAAAAATAAATCTTTACAAAAAATATTTCAGAAGTGAAATCATTTACTGATACCATTGTAATATATTTGAGTTTTTTGTTTTGGTTTGCTGGGCATGGTCCTAGTAAAGTCATAACGCGGTGTTTTGACTCCATCCATGTCAGTTTCTTATGGTAAACAACCCTTTGGTTCTACCTACACCTCCACCTTAAAACAGTTATTAGTATATGTGCTGCCGAAGCGAGCACAACCTTAAAACAGTTATTGGCTAGGCAATTTACAAGAGGAATCAAGAACTGGTTACTCAAGGGCATGACTATCACTATCAGCAGCAAAACAGTTCAACAAAGTGTGTGTTTTACCATTTTGGTAGTAAGAAATTCAGCCTCATCTAAAGAGAAGTTTGTCCTTTGTCCTGGATCCTGGTAGGTAACCTCTAAACCCTCAGAACTTCCTGAGTGGTAGGAATGTCTTTGTTACTCAGGGTGGGTTCCTGGAACCACCTGATGGTTTATGCTAACAAGAGGCCTCAGGGTGGGGACTAGCCCACCAGAAAGACCAACAATGTAATGAGAGTGTTAGATCTCGGGGCCAAGTGGTATCAGCCTGACTTGGAGTGACCCTGGGGAGCTGGAGGTTGAGTTCAACCACACGGGCAAAATTCAATCAATCATTCCTCCATAAGAAAATGTCAATAAAAACTCTGTCCGCTGAAGTGCAGGTGAGTTTCCTGGGTTGGCAACACTGCATCTGTATTGTTACGCATGGGTGCCAGGTGAGTAACACATCCTTGAAGACAAAGAACTTTCCTGCTTGGAACCCTCCCAGTTCCAGACTTCACCCTGCACCTCTCTTCTTTTGGCTAGATGTAGTTTGTATCCTTTCACGCTAATAAAACTGTAATAAATTTCATGCCTTCCTGAGTTCTGTAAGTTGTTGTAGGCTATCGAGAACCTCCAAATCCATAGGCAGTGGTCTGAAGTGAAGGGGTAGCCCTCGGGACTCCCAGACTTGTGGCCAGTATCTGAGGTGTGCATAGTCTTATAGGGATTGCTCCCCTAGACTCTGCCGTTTGACAAACTCGTTGCTGTTAGCTTCACAGTTCTTGGGCCCAGTGGGCAGTCTGGAGGATGGTGTCCCTAAACTTGAGTTTGGCTACAAGGTTCTGGGAACACATGATAAAACTATGGATCAGAAGTACTCATTTCTCTGGACTGAATGCACAGATACTTCAAATGTCTAGCTGTCCTCAGGAACTATTCTGAATTCAGTAGGAGAAGGATGGAGGGACTTAGGAGAATGAGTTATTGCTCTCATTTTCCTCTGAACCTCACACTATTGTTAATCTGTCTTCCATGTTCCCCCCTTCCTTCTGAAGTAACAGATAGGAGGATTATATCAGGTAAAAACATTATTAAACAGTTTGCCACATGGCAGTTTTATACTTATAATGTTATTATTTTAAGGACATTAAAAAACTGACCTGTGTGCCAGGTACAGCCGCGGCTCCGAAGGGTGGCCTCATCATGGGCTGGGCAAACATGACTGGCTGCTGAGGCATCATGGGCATGCCTGTCCCAGCAGGAGGCTGCAAAGGAAGAGCGGTTCACAGAATGAGTGGAATCCACTGTGGGAATGCCAGGACACTGAAGTCTTTGATGTTTCTGAAAATTTGTGAGGAATGCAGGTCTGTGAGAAAGTGTAACTTGTAATTTTGAACAATGGGTGCTGTGAGGCTGACAGATAGCAGAGAATCACCGAGGTACAGTAGAAGTCTGGCTGACCACCTATCAGCCTTCTTCCAACCATGCTTTGCTGGTGATTATCTGTCTTCTGTGAGCATGATTCTGAGGAGGTAAAACCTTGTTTGTTTATGGAAACTGATTCTAAAATTTGTTAGTGATAAAAGTGATAAATGAAAAGTCCTAGAATAGTGATTAAGAGTTGATTTTGATGATTGAGCTAAGACTGTGTTTGGTAAATACTACTCCAAAAATGACAAAACTATATACTACAGAAATCATTTTGATGACAGAATTTAAGTATTTTATAGCTGATTTTATCAGGTAATGTGTAGGCTTCTTAATGTCTAACATAGACGACTTTATTTTTTAAATTTTACATTACTGCATTTGGGGAAGAATTATGTTCTGTAGCTGCATTTGTTAATCTGGGATTTGGCAAAGGCCTCAGAAACGTCAGTTACAATTTCTAGCGCAGGTTGTCACTCACCATTCCAAACCCTGCTCCAGGCTGTCCAACAGATGGGGCCCCGGCAACAGGAGGAACCGAACTGGCTGGAGGTACAGCTCCTTGCTACCAAAAAACCCCACAAAACACACACACACACACACACACACACACAACCAAAAACAAACAAAAAGAACCAACATAATTTGGTTTTTAAATGACAGAATATAATTTAAAAATGCATGCCCCTTTAAATATGTGTGGCTATGTAAAGAAATACCATATTTCAGTTTTAAATTTTAAAAAATGGCTCCAGCACCATGCCAGTGATATGAACAAGGTTGCTAACCTGATGTTCACAGCTGTGGTGCTGTCACTAGCTCCCTGGCTTGCAGCCTACTGAAAGCACTGGGCTTCCTCTCTACCTCCTTATAGAGAGGAAGGTAGAGGCGTCTCCTCTACCCTCACTGTAAATGAGTTAAATTTCTCCAAGCTTGTCTTTTCCTCTTGTTATATGCTCCTACAGACCCCGGGGTAGACATATGAAGAATGTGCCTTCCTTCATCTATCAATGTTTGGTTTCCATTTGCCTCCCATTTTTAGTGTGTGTGTGTGTGTGTTTTACGAGTTGGGGAAAGGCAGCTGGAGAAGGAGAGAGAATCTTAAGCAGGCTCCATGCCCAGCACCAAGGGGCTTGATCCTACAACCATAGCCTGAGCTGAAATCAAGAGTTGGACACTCAAACAACTGAGCCACCCAGGTGCCCCTTGCACCCTCCTTCTCCACATTTTTAGATTCTCTTTTTCTGTTATATTTCTCTCTGACTTTTTGACTGCTATACATTTGCACAAGGGTCAAAATTAATTCTAAGTTTTAGGAAGCATTTAGAAGACTACACATAAAAAGCACAAATGCATAAAAAGCATAAAAAGTACCCATTTCAGGTACAGGTTTTATAGTTTTCAGTCATACAACAAGGCCCCCGAATATTTCCCTTATGTTTAGAAAACTAACCCTGGACGCTTGTTTGGCACAGTCAGTTAAGCATCTGCCTTCTGCTCAGCTCATGATCCCAGGGTCTTGGGATTGAGTCCCACATTGGGCTCTCTGCTCAGTGGGAGCCTGCTTCTCCCTCTCCCCACTGCCTGACACTCCCCCTGCTTATACGCTCTTTTTCTGACAAATAAATAAATAAAACCTTTAAAAAAAAAGCCTAAAACTAACCCTACTGCAATTCCTTAAACTTAATCATTAAAGCAAAATCTTAATGAAAAAAAGAAAATACTGTACTGATGTCAGCAAAAGTGGTGAAGTAAGGAACTCTGAAACTCTCCCCAATCTGTAAAGTCAGTGGAAAAACAGGCAACAACTATGAGAATCAACTATTTTAGTACTCAAAGCTAACTAAAAGCTTGCAGCAACCAGGAAAGTACTTATTCAAGAAAATCAGCTGGATGTTGGCAAGAAGAGTGAGCTTTGTGGCATCTTAACTTACCCTTGTTTCATCCACTGTTCAGCTCAGCTGTAGTCTTGAAAATAACAGCTTACATTCTCAGTAATAGTACCAGAGGGAGCAGAATATATTTATTTATTTTGTCTCGTCTGGGTGGCTCCCTGGAAAGACTGGCTCAAAAGGCTTGTCTTTGTCTCACCAAACTGGGAATGTACCTAGTGCTAAAGTTGTTGTGGAAAACATTTACAGGCAAATGTTTTAGTTGTTGCTGTCTGAAGCAACGGATAACAGGGCAAATAGTAGACTAAACAAAAAGCTTGGAGGAAGTCTGGAGAAGGAGATGTTTGGGGGATTAAGGGTGTAAAAAGTGCAGACATACTCCTGGGAGTTGGGAAGCTCATGCACAGGGCCCAGGGTTGTGTGTGTGCTCAGGAAAGAAACGAGAAGGCCTCCAGCTGACCTTGAGGCTTTGAGCAAGCAATCAGTGATTCTGATCGCTAAGGCAGAGCCACAAACTGCCTGGTTGACTCTGCAGACATGACCCAACTCAAAGCCCCTCTCTACAAAGACTGGGAGATATTCTGATTCAAGGAATTTCAGTAATAGCTATCTCATCCTTAGCCGACCCCTTAGCTCAAGGAGCAGAGACTTTAATAGTCACACATAATAAAGAACAGACACTACAGAATTAGTTCAGAGTGGTCACTCAACAACAACAATAAAACAACAAAACAAACAACAACTACGAAAAAGTAACCACAACAAACCTGTGGGGAAGAGACAGAATCTGATTTCTAGAGTTGCCACAGGATAATATTCATAATATCTAGGTTTCAACGAAAAATTCTGAGGCATACAAAGAAACAAGAACATACAGCCCAGATGCAGGAGAAAGATCTAAAATCAATGACCTCAATTTCCATATTGAGGAACTAGGAAAAAAGAAACTAAACCCAAAGTAAGGAGAAGAAAGAAATAATAAATATGGGAGCAGAGACAATAAAAACTAATTGCAGAAGTCATAACAAATCTAAATGGATATAAAGAAAAAGACTATGTCAGAAATCAAAAAACTTCCATCAGCAATCAAAAAAGGCCTGAATCATATGATAATTTCAATAGCTGTAGAAAAAGCATTTGATAAAATACAGTATCTGTTGATGATAAAAGCTCTCAACAAAGTTAGAGGTAATATACATCATATACATATATACATATAAATAATAAAGGCCATATATGAAAAACCCATAGCTAACCTCATACTAAATGGTGAAAAACTGAAGGCTTTTTCTCTAAGATCAGGAATAAGACAAGAATGTCCACTCTCACCACTTTTATTGAACATAGTACTGAATATCCTAGCTGCAGCAACCAGACAAGAAAAAGAAATAAAAGGTGTTCAGATTGGTAAGGGAGAAGCAAAACTCTCACCATTTTCAGAAAAACTCTCACCAATTACACTGTATATAGAAAACCCTAAAGACCCCACCAAAACACCATTAGAACTGATAAGAGAATTTGGCAAAGTCACAGGATACAAACAATATACAGAGATCTGCTAAATTTCTCTAAACTAATAATGAAGTAACATAAAGAGAAGTTAAGAAAACAACTACACCAGAAAGAATAGCATACCTAGGAATAAATTTAACCAAGGAAGTGAAAGATCTATACTCTGAAAACAATAAAATTGATGAAAGAAATTGAAAATGATATAAACAGACCTTGCTCATGGATTGGAAGGACTAATATTATTAAAATGTCCATAATACTCAAACCCATCTACAGATTCAATGCAATTCCTATTAAAAAAACAAACAAACAAACAAACAAACAAACAGCTAATAGTACTTTTCACAGAACTAGAGCACATAACACTAAAATTTGTATGGAACTACAAAAGACCTCAAATACGCAAAGCAATCTTGAGAAATAAGAACAAGCCTGGAAGTACCATAATTCCAGATTTCATAATTCCATACCAACAGTATGGCCCTGGCACAAAAACAGATAAACACAGATCAATGGAACAGAATAGAGAGCCCAGAAATAAACCCATACTGATGTGGTCAATTCATCTATGACAAAGGAGGCAAGAATATACAATGGGGGAAAAGACAGCGTTTTCAATAAATGGTGTTGGGAAAACTGGACACCTAGAGGTAAAAGAATGAAACCGGACCACTGTCCTATATCATTTGCAAAAATAAACTCAAATGAACTAATGACCTAAATGTGAGACCTGAGACCATAAAATTCCTAAAAGAAAGCATAGGTGCAATCTCTTGGATATTGGCCTTAGGAACATATTTATGGATATATCTATTTAGGCAAGAGAAACAAAAGCAAAAATAAACTTGAGACTACATCAAAATAAAAACCTTTTACACAGCAAAGGACATAAAATCAAAATCAACAAAACAAAAAGGTAACCCAGTGAATGAGAGAAGATATTTGCAAATAACAGATCCAATGAGGGCTTATTACAAAATATATAAAGAACGTACATAATTCAACAGCCAAAACCTCAATCTGATTAAAAAAACAGGCAAAGGACCTGAATAGACATTTTACCAAATAAGACCTATAGACGGTGGACACAGGAAAAGATGCTTGACATCATTTACTATCAGGAAAATTCAAATTAAAACCATAATGAGATGTCACCTGATAACTAATTGGCTAATACCAAAAAGACAAGAGATAACAAGTGTTGGTGAGGATGTGGAGAAAAGGGAATCCTCACATGCTGTTGGTGGGAATGTCAATGGGAGCAACCACTGTGGAAAACAGTATGGAGGTTCCTCAGAAAATTAAAAGTAGAAATATCATATGAGTCAAAAGAATAAATAAAATCTTTAAAAAAATCATATGATCCAGTGATTCTACTATTTACCCAAGAAAATGAAAACATTCATTCAAAAAGATACATGCACCCCTATGTTTATTACAGTATTATTTACAGTAGCTGAGATATGGAACAACCTAAGCATCCATTAAAAAAAAAAATGGGGGCGCCTGGGTGGCTCAGTGGGTTAAGCCTCTGCCTTCAACTCAGGTCATGATTCCACGGTCCTGGGATCGAGCCTTGCATCGGGCTCTCTGCTCAGCAGGGAACCTGCTCTCCCCTCCTCTCTCTCTGCCTGCCTCTCTGCCTACTTGTAATCTCTGTCAAATAAATAAATAAAATCTTGGAAAAAAGATGTGGAATATATATGAAATGGAATATTACTCAGCCATAAAAAAGAAAGATTTTGCCATCTGTGACAACATGGATGGACCTAGAGGGTATCTGATAAGTGAAATAAATCAGACAGAGAAAGACAAATATCATACGATTTCACTTAAATGTGGAATCTAAAAACAAACCAAAGAGGCACCAGGGTGTCTCGGTTGGTTGAGTGACTGCCCTTGGCGCAGGTCATAATCCTGGAGTCCCAGGATTAAGTCCCATCAGGCTCCCTGCTCAGCAGGGAGTCTGCTTCTCCCTCTGACTCTTTCCCTTCTCATGCTCTGTCTCTTATTCTCTCTCTCTCAAGTAAATAAATAAAATCTTAAAAAAAAACAAATAAATAAACAGAAACACAGATTCTTACATATGTATAACTGGTAGTTGCCAGAGGGGAGGTGAGTGGGAATGAGCAAAATAGATGAAGGGGATCAGGAAGTACAAAATTCTAGTTATAAAAAAAAGTGCAGCATAGGCAATATAGTCAACAATAAAAAAATTCCACCATAGAAAAGCCCAGAACCAGATGGCTTCACTGGTGAATCCTATTAAATGTAAAATGAAGAATTAATATCAATCATTCTCAAGCATACAAAAAAGAAGAAAAAAAACCTGGGAGAACACTTTCTAATTATTCTTTGATGGCAGTATTGCCCTGACACCAAAGCTAGATAAGGACATTAGAAGAAGACTACCTACAGACCAATATCCTTTATGAACCCTGATGCAAAAATTATTGACAAAATACTAGCATACCAAATCCAAAAGCATACTAAAAGAATTATATATCATGAGCAAGTGAGATTTATCCCGGAAATGTAAGGTTTGCTCAATCAAAGTAATACATCATATTAACAGAATGTAAGGAAAAATCCCTACATAATCATGTTACTAGAGGCAGAAAAAGCATTTGACAAAATCCAACACCCTTTCATGACAAAACAAGCAAAAAGACAAACAAACATCACTCAACACACTAATATTATAAGGGAAATTCCTCAACTTGAACAGAGGCATCTGCAAAGAATGCGCGGCTATCATCATACTTAACAGTGAATGACTAAAAGCTTTCTCCTTAAGACGACAAAGATGTACTGAAAGTTCTAGTAGTGGCAATCAGGTAAGAAAGAAAGAAACAGCATCGAGAAAGAAAAAAAGAAATTAAACAATCTCTACTTGTAGATGACATCACCTTATATATAGAAAATCCGTAGGAATTTATATACAAAAGAAACCACCAGAATTAATAAATAAGTTCAGCAAAGTTGCATGATATAACATCAATATAAAAAACTCAGTTCACTGTCCACTATCAATGAACAATTAAAAAATACAAAGGCAATTCATTTACAGTAGTGCTAAAGATAAAATACTTAGAAATAAAATTAAGAAAAGAAATACAAGACTTGGGGCATTTGGCTGGCTAAGTTGGAAGAGTGTACAACTCTTGTCATCAGAGTTGGGAGTTTAAGCCCCACATTGGGTACAGAGATTACTAAAAACAAATATATAAATAAAAATTTAAAAAAAGGACAAGACTTGTTGAAACATTGTTAGACAATTTGTTAAAGCACTGTTGAAATAAAAAACAACTTAGATAAACAGACGTCCTGTGTCCAAGGATTAGACAATTTAAGAGTAAGATGGCAATTTTTCTTAGTTGCTTTATAGATTTAGTGCAACCCCTATCAAAATTTCAATTCCTTCTTTTGGAAAAATGGACAATTGGAACCTAAAGTTTATATGGAAATGCAAGAGATCCAGAATAGCCAAAACCATCTTGAAAAAGAAGAACAAATTTGGAGGACTTACACTTCCTGCATTCAAAATTTACTACAAAGCTACATCGGAACAGTGATGGTACTGGCATAAGCACAGACATATAAATCAATACAACAGAACAGAGAGTCTGGAAATGAATCCTTACATCTATGGTCAACTGATTTTTGACAAGGATGCCAAAACTAATAAATGAAGAACATTTTTTTTAAATAAGTGTTTTTTGGAAAATTGGATTTCCACATGCAAAATAATGAATATGGACACTATGTCACATCATATATGAAAATGAGTCTAAAATAGTGAAAGGGCTAATGTAAGAGATAAAACTATACAACTCTTAGGAAAAAACATAAGTGTAAATCTTCAAGACTGTGGGTTAGGTAACGGTTTCTTTTTTTTTTTTTAAGATTTTATTTATTTATTTGACAGAGAAAGATCACAACTAGGCAGAGAGGCAGGCAGAGAGAGAGAGAAGGAAGCAGGTTCCCCGCTGAGCAGAGAGCCCGATGTGGGACTCGATCCCAGGACCCTGAGATCATGACCTGAGCCAAAGGCAGCGGCTTAACCCACTGAGCCACCCAGATGCCCCTAGGTAATGCTTTCTTAAATATGACACCAAGAGCCCAAGGAATAAAAACAGAAATAGGTAAGCTGGAGTTTATCAAGGTTTATCATATTTATCAAAGGACACTGTCAAGAAAATAAAAAGACAACTCATAGAATGCGAGAAAATATTTGTGAATCATATATTTAATAAGTATCGAGTATCCAGAGTACAAAAAGATCTCTTAGAACTCAACAATAAGAAGACAACCAAATCAAAAAATGGGCAAAGGATATGAAAACGTTTCTAAAAAAAAAAAAAAAAAAAGGTACCAATGGCCAAGAAGCACATGAAAAAGTGCTCAACATCATTTGTCATTAAGGAAACGCATATCAAGACCCTAAATGAAACCTTACATATTGCTGGTGGGAATGTAAAAGGAAGTGGCTGCAGGAAGGTTTGGCAGTTCCTCAAAAAGCTCAACAGAGGGTTACTCATGAACCAACAATTCCATTCTTAGGTATATGCCCAAGAGAACTGAGGACATACATTCACACACAACCTTCTATACAAATAAAGAAGTATTTTTCTTACTAGCCAGAAGGTGGAAATGACACAAATGCCCATCAGTTGATGAATGTGGTCTATCCAAACCATGGGTTACTGAGCCATAAAAAGGCATGAAAGTACTGATACCTGCTACAACATGGATAACCTTGAAAACCTTGTGCTAAGTGAAAGAAGCCAGGCACAAAACCCTCTATACTATAGGAGTCCACCGATATGGAAATACCCAGATTAGACAGATCTATAGGAATGGTATAAATTATTAGGTGCCAGGGGAGAGGGAGAGGAGGAAATTGAAAAGGGGCTGTGTTTCTTTTTGGGGTGATGGAGATACTGTGGAATTAGATAATAGTGATGGTTTTACAACATTGCAAATATACTGAAAAATCACTAACCTATACATTTTAAAATTGTGAAGATGGCGAATTTAGGGTTTTTGTAAATTTTATCTCAAAAAAATTAAAAAAAAAAAGAAAATACTGCAATACTTGAGAAGCAGCAGATGCAGTCGAAGTTCTGAAAACAGAGTAGAGTACAGAACTTCTTTAAGGGACATTTACATTACAAAGGAAATGTCCATCTGTCTGTCAGGGTCTCTCCCACTGTACCAGGAAGAGAAGGTTGACTATATCACAGGAAAAGTTAGAGGGGAAGTCATTTTTCCTCCCCTACACTATAGGTATTGTATTTTCAGTCACTCTTTACTCATCATTTCAACATGTTAGATGGCAGACTATTTACCAGACCCAGGATCCTGTCCCTTACCAAGATTGTATCATACAGTGATATTGTATTATTTATCAGAACTGTTATCATTAAAACTTCATCCTATGAAAGAAAAAAGGTTTTTATTAGTTATCAAAATAAAATGAACTTACTGAAAATTCCTGAGCAAATAAATGGGCCAAATAATTTAAAGATAGTCTAAGTTTGCTATTGTGCTTACATAGATTAACTCTAAATTTACTCCTCAGGTTATTTTTATTTTCTTTTTCAATGTTCAACTGAATGTTTCATCCACAGGCATATAAATATTAGTTGTTTTTAGGGAAAGAATTGTGGATTCTGTGGTCTCTTGCCAAATGCATTTATTTCTGAATTGCAAGTATCTTCCCCGTTTGATGAAAACTTAAGAGATCTCCTGTACATTGGAAAACAGGAAGAAGTAGCCACCGAGACACAGGGTTCTTGATGGCCATGATGACAGAGCCCTGCCAGCAGACGTATCTCAAGGGTTCAAGTCCTGTTACGATGCTCAGATCTAACTTCAGTTCTGTGCTCTGGCAAATTCTAGAGCTGAACCTCCAGGCAGCAACTGGGAAGAATTTGAAACAAACTGGGAAAGGAACCTCAGCTCTAGTCTACCAGTACAAACTTTAAAAGGCAGCAGAAGGACGTTCAGCCCTACATCTGCCCTTTCATCTCCTACTTGAAAGGAGATGTCTACAGACTACCAGGAAATATGGAAATGTTGCTTTGCTGCTTTTGAGGCATAAGTTTGTTTGTTTGTTTGTTTTTTCAGTCATCTCTCTTCTTTTTCTTGAATATTCTTAGAAAAAGAGACTCAAACATTTTTTAAGTAATTTTTAAGTCCTTTCTTTTATGAAAGAAAGGACTGGAGGGAAGAAGCCAGAGGCCTTCTTACATAATTAAGTCAGAATAATTTCTTCAGTAAAAGCAAAGCCAGAGCTCTGTTAAAGAGCTGCGCAGTAAATGGGATAAAGGGCAGGGAATTTACACAGGCTGCATTTAAGAGTTTATCTTCATAAAGGTAAAATAACTCTGCATTTGACTGTCTTCATCTTGTTGCCTAAAATGTCAAGGAAAATAAACAAAAGAAACAGAAGTACGGTAACTCTGCCCTCCTGATAAATTATTTCTGTTGTTCTAGTTTCTCTTTGCACAGCTGCTGTGGATTCTTTATGCTAAAGCGTACTGCCTATTACTTTTCGGAGTTTAATTACAAACAACTCAAAGTCTTCTGCTTCATAAATAAAAAATAAGGAGTTTTGGAGTTTTAAAAAACAATGAGAATATTAATCTCATTCTTAGTGATGGTGCCTGCCAATCAGACAATTAGTGGCTTTGTTGTCTTGAAGAAGCAAAACAGCTGTTAAGTATTTGATGAATTCCCAACATTGTATGGTTAAAGTCTGGATGCAGGAGATGTGTAGACTAAATAAGCTCTCCAACTTAACATTATTTTTTTCCTGTTTCGTTTTTTGAGAGCGAGAGAAAGAGAGAGGGAGGAGGTCATGAGGGAACAGAAGGCTGGCTGAGGACAAAGCAAAAGGCTGACCCCCTGCAACCTTCCCCCACCCCCACTCGTGGGTGGGACATTTGTGACATTCTTTAGGAATCTCCCAACTATCTTAAAATTAATACCTTGCTAGAGGGAAAATTTTTGACAATGACGAGGCCTCAAGGCCTTGGGTATCTTGTAGGTCCTCTTTAGCATATGAAAGTTCTTTTGAAACCTCCCTTTCTCCTCACCTTCCCCAGCCCCATAGTATATAACTTGCCAGCCCTCACAATCCCAGGGCAGCAACTCTTTTTCTGCCTGTGGGTACTGTTCCTATGCTTTAATAAACCACCACATTGCACCAAAGACGTCTCAAGAATTCTTTTTTGGTCATCGGCTCTGGATTCCACCCCACTGATCCTCACCTGTATTCTGAAACTAATTCAGAGGGGCAGAGTGAGTAAAGTAGTTCTCCCTTGTCTGCTTCCTGGTTAAATGGCCGCATTGTTCAGTGAACTGCCCAATAAAGAAACCTGGACAACCACTGTCTTCTGGCATCATTCACAATGATCACCAGTTGTGTGGATTCTACTTGAAATTTTCTTTTTTGTTTTCCTTTTCACCTTCACGTCAGGCTCTCAGCCACTTTTTGTTTTTATCTTATAGCTGATCTACCAAGCGCCCATATTCTCACCACCCTTTCCTCCTCCAGCCTACCTTAGACGGTTAGCACTTACCACCATGACTGTTCTGAAATCAACCTGTTAAAAAACTGTTCAAGCTTTTTCCTGCTGATGAGGACTACACTACTAAAGTATAAGCTCAGAACACATGGGGCCTCTCTAATTTTGCATAGAAGAGAATAGGAAAATTAGTTCCGTCAATTTGGTAATGATAATATAAATTGTGCAATTTAATGTCAATATGTGGTATTCAGAGATTTATAAGATCAGTTCTAAAGAAAACCTTTCTTTAGAGATTCTATTTACATTTATTGACTTTCTCCCCACCCGGTCCCCAATAAGATAGTAGCTCTCAAATGTCTCTGTTTCTGAGAATGGAGTGTAGCCCCCAAGACAGAAAACTATTTGCCTATGGTCTCTGCATTTATCTGGGCCCCCAGGTACAGGTAAAGGCTTGAGGTCTAGGGTAATAATTATGCTCCTTTTCACCCTCAAAATAAGCCTGGTTTGGACAATAAATTGTATGTTCATCCTAGGTGTGGGTTGGTTTAAGAGATATATAGTTTTTTTACTAAGTATCCTTTATAAAATTAAAGTGGAACTCTTTATTTTATAGCTAAATACGGTCCTCTTAAACACTGTTTTAAGACAATGCAAAGAAATATTTAAGGAGATAAATACCTAAACACAATAGGCAGTTTTCTCATTGCTGTTTTTTAGAAATTATGCTTTAAAATTAAGATCTTTTGGACTTTGAACTCACCAAAGGCAGAGAATATTAGTCCTTAAATTACCTTCTTTCTAACTAACAACCATGGGGTTGGGTGGGGAGATAAGAGTTTGTGAGAACTCATGACTGAGCCTAAAATGTTTTTTCTTATAGAAACTGAGATATAAATTATAATTTGATTAATACTATCTGTATTGTTTAGTGGTAAATTTTAGTTCCAAAGATCTTTTTCCCATTGGTTTAAACTTATTTTTATTTATAAAATTGCAATAAAACTGTTTATATATAAAACATTACTATTTATCAAGTTCTTTAAAAGAAAACGTTTTAAATCCTAAAATTCAAGTATTTAAATTTATGGAGTATGATTATTATTATTTTTTAAAGATTATTTATTTATTTATTTATTTGACAGAGATCACAAGTAGGCACAGAGGCAGGCAGAGAGAGAGGAAGGGAAGCAGGCTCCCTGCCGAGCAGAGAGCCAGAATGCGGGCCTCGATCCCAGGACCCTGGGACCATGACCAAAGGCAGAGGCTTTAACCCACTGAGCCACCCAGGCGCCCGAGTATGATTATTTTTAATGGCATCTAAAGTGTTTATATTCTAATTTATATTAATTCACTTCCATGCATGTTTGTTTGGCTGGGGTTGGTGGGTGATGGTTAGGAACTAACTCTGGCAATAAGGAGAGATGGCATCCAGAAAGCCTTAGAGAAGAGTGTGAGTTAGACAGGTTCAGGGAGTAAGCCAGGGTGAAATTACGAATAAGCCTAAACAGTGACTAGCATTGTTTTTGCTAAAGTGGAGCATATACAGAAAAACAGTAAGTTTTCCTACCCTGGAAATGTCCTTTTTGTGGTTGCAAATCTCACAAAATAATTAGTCTTTATTTCCAGTAATATGCTCTTTCACAGACTGAATGATGGTATTGAGATTCAGTACACAAAAATGAAATCTATTTAAATTCTATAGGAAAGATGGTGTTGGTAGTTTCAATGTAAAAAAATGGTGAGCGGAATTTGTAATAGAGTTTTAAAATGAAAGTCTACTTACACAATAGAAAACTGCCTCATCTTTCTGGTTAAGAAAAAAAAATCTTACTTATTAAGACAATCAGGTAACTTAGGCAAGAAATGAGATAAAAATATAGATAATAATCAATTATGTTTAAAGGCTTTTGTAAAGTTGTTTCCATAACTGTGCAAATATAGAGCTAATATCTATTTTTTTTTAAAGATTTTATTTATTTATTTGACAGAGAGAGATCACAAGCAGGCAAGAGGCAGGCAGAGAGAGAGGAAGGGAAGCAGGCTCCCTGCTGAGCAGAGAGCCCGATGCGGGACTCGACCCCAGGGCCCTGAGATCATGACCTGAGCCGAAGGCAGTGGCTTAACCCACTGAGCCACCCAGGCGCCCCTAGAACTAATATCTAAAGAAGCATAAATACTATTTTGAAATAATGAAAATAAAAAATAGGTTACAATCTTTATTAAACAGAAAGTCAATGCAAGTTGCATTTTGGTAAATATTGCCTCTGGATTAGGTTCCTTCTACATGGGTGAAAAAATACAGTATCAGGGACGCCTGGGTGGCTCAGTTGGTTAAGCAGCTGCCTTCGGCCCAGGTCGTGATCCCAGCGTCCTGGGATCGAGTCCCACATCAGGCTCCTTGCTCGGCAGGGAGCCTGCTTCTCCCTCTGCCTCTGCCTGCCACTCTGTCTGCCTGTGCTCGCTCTCTTTCCCTCTCTCTCTCTGACAAATAAATAAAATCTTTAAAAAAAAATACAGTATCAGTAGCAAAATTAAACAAAGTGCACTTGGTCCTACATACTAGAAAAGTGGCAAACTCTCAGCACCACCCCGGCCTCCGGTGGCTACGTACCAAAGGTGCACTTGGTGGGACGCCTGCTGACCAAGTTGCGGGGGCGACCTTCGGCTGCCAGTTGGCTCCACCAGTCAACTTTTTCTCTCCTGCATTCCACTGAAGATCTCCCCTAAAATCAAGCATGCAAAAACACACAGAAGTATTAAAACACACTAATCAGAAAAGAGTGTGTATGGCTCATTAGATTAATTTGGAGTTAGAAGCGGTTCATTTGAGTTGTTGAGAGAACAGGTGAAAAACCATAAAGGAGTCTTATCATATATCTAAGAAAGCATAAAAGCATTTGATTAAAAAAAATCATTTAGAGTTTGGATCTCAATGGCAACAGGAATTTCCTATCACTTCCAATAAAAGAATGTGTCACAAAATTCAACTGAATTCCTCACTGGTTTTAAAAAATTCCAAATAAGTATATTTATAAAAACTGTATATCTAGACTCTGTCAAATACCTGTATTTTGTTTCATACATGATGACACTTCTAGATCTGAGAGGGCTCATTGGAAGGTTTCACACAACTACATCACGACTATAACCTGCCTTATAGTGAACTGTAAGATACACCTATTGTAAAATGCATCCCAATTTTAGAAACGTTGAAAAACGTATCTAAAGAAAGGACACATTGTTTATCATTCTTATTATCCTCCTTAAAATTGATCCTCCATGAGAGAACTTTTAAAACCAGTGTTAGCTAGGAATAGTGAAATGATTCTAGAATTTAAAGCTATTAAAGCACTCAAACCATAATTCCCAAGTATTTCTAGCTATAATTTAGTGGCAATCTTGGAGACTGAAATAGATTGTTGTCTCTTTTCATTGTAGAGCCAACAGTTTGGAGGTTCCAGCAGAATAACAACAAAAACAAAAATCCAGAATATAATAAAAACCAATTTTGAAATTACCTAGCTCGAGAGTGAGTTATTGCTTCAATGAGGTTAACAGTCTTAAATAAATATAAATACACGGTCACAAGAAAACCAGGTAATTTCAAAAACACTTACTTTTTGGATGTGGTACCAGAAATTCCAAGATCTATAAAGGGATAAAAGAAAACAGAATTTAAACCTCTATACTCAGCTTAAATGATATGACATTTAAAAGATCAAAGATTCAGAGGTCTAGAAAAAGTCCATATTTTGCCTAAGAATGACTGTATTCAATTTGACAAAGGAGAAACTATGTTAGGAAACATGTTCAGAAATCTAACATTTTCTTTTACTTCACCTTATACTTAAGGATCACATTTTAATGTCAACTGGTGTCCAGGAAAGAGGAAACAGAGCAGGCTCAAGACTGTGCTCTTAGAAAGGCCTGTGTGCCTGGCCTCTGGGACCCAGCTCAGTAAACTGTTCTCTATACCGAGAGATCACTTTTCCTAATGATATGGGTGGTTTTACAGTGTCTAAACTGCTTGTACAAACCATGTGGTTTGTGCTGTACACCTGCTTTCCTTCTACAAGACTGAAATTTGGGGCCATGTCAGGCAGAGTACCTGATTAGCATCCAGTAAAACCCCCGGGTGTTTATAGGTCTCTATAGGGCTTCCGTGGGCAGAAACATCATGTGTGTTGCCGCATTTTCTTATGCTTTTCCCCTCATGGGAAGGGGAGAGCATAAGGACGTCAGCACGTGGATTCTTCTGAGCTTGGCTTTGTCTTTTTCCCTGATGACCCAGCTGCATATCCTCACCATGCTGCTCTAGTAGGTCTTAGCTGGGAGGACACCCATGTGCTGCGTCCTCTGAGAGAAGGTGGTCTTGGGGACTCCTGACCCAACTGGCTTATCCATGCTACTCTAATCTCAATTCCTTTACTACTTCAGCAAATATTGATTGAGTCTCTACAGATGCCAGGCACTGTTCTAAGCACTTGGGATATATTAGTGAAGAAAACAAAGATCCCGGCTCTGGAGAAATTTGTATTCTAATAGGGTGAGATAGACAATAAAACAATAAAATAATAAATTATATAGAACCCTAGAAGGTGTTAGGAAAGCCCATGGGAAAAAGCAAAGGAAGACCAGGGTGCCCGGGATCTGGTCCGTAGGATGAAGGTGAGGGATAGGCAGCATTAAACAAGTGCTCAGGGAAGGCCTCATGGAGAAGGTTGAGATTTGCATGAAGCTGAGCAGAGGTGTGGGGGAAAAGCGTTCTAGGCTAGTCCTGTGGTGCACTCTCTGCCTACGGGTAAGTCTATTTCACATTTGGAGAAACTGCCAAACTGCTTTCCACAGTCACATTTTCATCCGCCATCCGCAGATGTGTTAGAGACATTCTCATCAACATTGGTTATTGTCTTTTCTAATTATAGCCATCCTCCTGGGTAAGAAGTGGCATCTCACATGGTTTTGATATGCATTTCCCAGAAGACTGGTGTGGAGCATCTTTTCAAGTGCATATTGGCCGCATGTCTATATTCTTTGCAGAAATGCCCATTTAAATCATGGACCATTTTAAATTTGGGTTATTTGTTTTTTCATGATTGAGTTGTAAGAGTTCTTTATTTATTCTGGGTATAAGTTCCTTATCAGATATATGTTCTACAAATACCTTCTCCCATTCTGTAGGTTATTTTTCACTTTCTGGATAGTGTCATTTGCAGCACAAAAGTTTTTAATTTTAATGTAGTTCTATTTATCTATTTTTATCTATCATGGCTTGTGCTTTTGGTGTCATATCTAAGAACATTACCCAATCCAAGGTCATGAAGATTTATTTACTAATACATTTTCTTCTTAGAGTTTAATAGTTTTGGCTCCTACATTTAGTTCTCATCCACTGTGAATTAATTAATTATTTTGGAGAAGGCAAGGTATCTAACTCTATCCTTTTGCATGTGGGTATCCAGCTGGCCCAGCACCATTAGTTGAAAAGAAAACTTTTCGTATTGAATTGTCTTGGCACCTTCACTGACAATCAATTGAGCACAGATACTTAAGTTTATTTCTAGACTGTCATTCTATTCCATTGAGGTATATGCCCTATCCTGTGCAGCAGTATTGCTTAATGACTATAGCTTTGTAGTAAGTTTTAAAATCAGTAAGTGTGAATCTTCCAAGGTTATGCTTTTTTATTTAGAGTTTTTGGCTATTCTGACTTCCTTGTATTTCCATATGAATTTTAGGTTCAGCTTGTCAATTTCTATAAAAAAAAAAACTAGAATATTGGTAGGGAGTATGGAGATAATTTTTTTCAGTTTTGAAGGAAAGCTTAATTATTATTTTATTATTATTATTTCAGAGAGAGAGAGAGCACGAGGGGCAGGAGAGGGAGAGAGAGAATCCTGAGTGACGTGAGGCTTGATCCCACAACCCTAAGATCATGACCTGACCTGAAATCAAGAGTTGGACACTTAACTGACTGAGCTACCCCAGTGCCCTGGAAGATATTTTAATTAAAAAAAAAAAAATTATCTGTAGAGAAAATCAGTGGGTTTTTTTTGGGGGGGGGTGTTGTTACATTCCTATAAATTTTGGTAATAAATGAATTCATGTAATCAATACTATAATCAGGATACATAGCAATTTAATTACTCAAAAATATTCTCTCTTGCTATGCTTTGCAATAAAAAATGTACTCTCAGCAGCTAGAGGTTTAAATCCTTTATTTCTAAAGGAGAATATGGATGATACATTGGAGTGCCAGCAAAAGCAGTTACCACTAGCCAACTAGCCTTCAGCAAGATGAAATTTTAGAGTAGGAATACTCAAATAACCTCTCTATGGGTGTCATCAAAGTATTTTCATGGATGCCCAGGCCAGGGACAATGAATGGGAAAAATATGTCCATTGGATAATTCATAGGGAAAAAAAAGTCTATACCAAGGACCTTCTAAATCCGTGAGAAAAATGAAAGGTATCTGCAGTGGTGAACCCATTCACCTTAATGAAAAATCAAATTCAGAGTTAAAAGAATAGGACAGTCTTTATACCAGCTGCCCTCATCTCCTAGGATTCTCTCTTTCACTTGCTCATGTCCAGCCTCTGGTCTTGTTGTTCCTTGACTATGCCAGGCAGTTTTCTGCCCCAGTGCCTTTGCACTGGCTATCTCCTTTGCCTGCAAATATTCTCCTTCAGATATCCATGTGGCTCA
Source organism: Neogale vison (assembly GCF_020171115.1). Classification (NCBI taxonomy): domain Eukaryota; kingdom Metazoa; phylum Chordata; class Mammalia; order Carnivora; family Mustelidae; genus Neogale; species Neogale vison. Next base: position 45,941,906 of record NC_058091.1, on the reverse strand, counting down.
TTCTTCTCCTTTCAAATCTTAGCTCAAATTGTACCTTCTCAGTGAGACCTACTCTAATTCCCACTCTGCAGTATTCCCAATTCCTCCTTGTCTGCTCTGTTTCTTCTCCATAGCACTTATGACTTAACATACTATAGAATTTGTTTATTTGAAAATATTGTTTGTCTCTCCCCCTGCTGAGTACCCTAAGAACAGAAATTATACCTGTTTTGTTTGCTGATTTATCTTTAGAGCCTGGAAGAGTGCTTGGTACTCAACAAGTATTTGTTCAGTGAATAACTTAAAATCATATGGATGCTCAATTGTCAATATTTAAGTTACTCTATGCTCTTATATACAAGTGAACTAAAAAATTAAATGCTTACTTAATACTTAATGTTCTTGGTTTCACACTTGCATATGCTAATTATACCTTTAGTAATTTAGATTAAAAATGGCATGGGTACTGCTTGTGAGACAATGGCAAAGGAACTGTTTATCTTCCAAGGAACTGTACTGGGTAAAGCACTAAGAATTTCTGTCCGCTCCTTGATATTCTCAGCCATACATGAATCCAGAAAAATAATACATATAAAGAGATAGAGGAAAAAAACTGCACAGGATATAGTAAGAAACAAACAAAAAAACTGTATTACTCACTGCCTACTAAGCTGGCAAGAGATGAGTCAAGGTCACTCCCAAGGGCTTTGCTTGCTGCCATAGCTGGACTGGGGGGTACCATTGAAATGGGTGCAGGCTGCCCAGCTGGTGCCATGGTTGGCATCAGTAGATCACCTAGACCATCAAACACTGGAAATCAAATAGACCATGTTCAGGATGAATGGGGAAAAAAAAAAAAAAGGCCATATGCAAAATTAAATGGAAATTATTTTCTGAAAAACTATAAGTAAATATACAATCTTACAAAAGAAGGCACGTAATTGACACTTTTTATGACTATAACACCAAGAAGAACATTTCTACATATGTCTACTCATAAAGTACAGAATTACTAGTAAACATAAACAAAGATGGAAAAAAAATATCTGTGTAATGTAAAGAAAGAGCACAGATTTTGGTGTCAGAATTAGGTTCAAATTTAGGTGCATGCCTCACTAGCTGTGTGACTTTGAGAAAGTTAACATCAAAGCTTTAGTTTTCTCATCTATAAACAGGGAGGGTACTACTACTACATAGTTTTATTGTGAAGATTAAATTAGATAATATATATGCCTTTATTATAACGCTGCTCTATACAGGCAGCGGATCTCCTGGTTTCCTGTGAAGTCAGTGTTGGAATAAAACCTGATCTAATGGGCAGGACATAGTAATAAGTATCTGACAAACAGTTGACCATATTTTAGAAGTAAACATTTTGACAACTTCCCTCATTATAAGCAGGCAATTTTGATTCTAACTTTAAAGGAATGTTTAAAGGAAAAACTATTTTAACTAAGGAATCACTATATAACAAATTACCAACTTGTTTAGTTCCTAGAATACAGAAACAACGTTCAAAATACAGATGCAGAGGATTTGCATAAATTGTTGCTAGTATCTTATCCTTGTCAAAATTTTTGTGGTTAATTTTCATTAAAAAGCTATGAATATTTACTATCAATACTACTGTACAGTGATTCTAAATCGGAAAAGGACAGCATTCAACTAGGCACTGGCAACAGAAGCAACCAAATTGTCAGGCAGGGGATATATTTAGGCTGTTTTCTGAAACACATTTAATTGCCAAAAACTCACCAATTGAAAATTTGTAGTAAGGACCCAGCATGGGAAGAGTAGAATGGAAGAGAATACAAACAAAATGACAGCAGGATGAAAGATTAAAGGCAGGCAAAGAATACTATTTGTGTCCCAACTTTATAAAACCGAGGGCCATGCAAGCTTCAGAGGGTGTAAGCAACATCAGAGGGAGTGTTCACACATTCAGATACTGCATGAAGTGTTTGTTTTCCCTTAACCATCTCTAAACCACGTGCATGTAAGCTCATGCAAACAGATGGTGTGTGTGGTGGTAGATTTCTGCTAAAATTTAAAAAAGAAACACAGAAAAGGATTACAGGTTATCCTCAAATCTTCCAAAATGTACTGAAAATATTTACTTAAAATACAGCCCAAGAGACTTATTTAAGTTTTAAAACCAGGTCACCACTCAGTATCTGCTTGTAAGTTTCCTGGTATTACACTAACCTCAGGTGGGCTAGTGTACAGTCGAAACAAATGAAAAGAACATTTGAAAATCGCCACCTCACCTGATGGGTCAAAGGAGCTGCTGCTAGAAGTAGAAGGCGTTGTTCCAAAAGCTGCCTCAAAGTTGGGCTGTAGCAGGTTATTCTGAGCGGGAGTCACTGGTGATGGAGAAGGAGCCATAAAAGAACCCCCAAATCCTGGGGGGAAAAAAAAAACAGTTCCAGAAAAATATAAGCAGAAACAACTAAAGGTGGGTAAAGGCCAGAAAAACAGTCAGGATGAATTATAGGACACTGAAAAGGGACTGAATGCATGTAGAGAGACGAGAAGTCAGTAAAACTGGGTAGTGTTTTTAAAAGTTTTTTATGTGTCTTGGCATCTGTCATGTACTTTTAAAAGATTTTCAAAATTGAAGGATAACATTCAGTGTTACACTAGTGTTTTGGGAGTACAGTACAGTGAACCAACACTTCGATACATTATGCAGCTCATCATGCTGAGTGTACTCTTTAATCCCCATCCCCCATGTCACAGCCTCATTCCCCCCCAACCTCCCCTCCGGGAATGGTCAGTTTTGCCATGTATCAGTGAGATCAAAGTTAATTAGAAGGAAGCACTTAAGAATACACACCCTTGTTAAGAAAACCTGTGGCAACCAAGTCTTACTACAATGGAGCTACATAAAGCTAAGAAGTTCTCACTAGGGTTAAAATTGAGATAATTTCATTATCTTCATTAACTTCAGTAAGATCAACTTTGTTTCTTCAAATCACAATACTGGGTAGATAGAACATGCTTAGTTGTACACACTGGCTCAGTATGATAATAAAACACAAATCAGAAAAATAGGCATGCACTCTTCTGCCAAATCCTCCTTAATAACCTTCATACACGTTCTAGTCCCATTGCTGCTACTGCTACGTGTGGGCTTCCCCAGATCAGCTCTCAGGATTTATAAACAGCCACCCAGAGGGGCTTCCCGCTTTCGGTGTGGACCTCCTCCAATCTAGTCTCTGCCTTGCAGCTAGAGTGATCCTTCTGAGTAGAAAACGTTGACAAAGTTACTTCCCTGAAGTCCTTCACTGGCTCTCTGTAACTCTCAGATTCAGATCATGCAGATTCCTTTGTAGAGCAATCAAGCTCTTCTGTCTCTGTTCCCCTCCCTGCAAACCAGGATACTTCCCTAACACCAACAGTGGGAGTCAGAGGCTCACTCCGGACTGAAGCTCTCGCACCCTGCAGGCAGCCACAGCTCCGCCCACCCTGCACCCCAAATATGTCGGAGTTAACTCTTCTGTGTCTGATACACATCTTCACCCCATTCCCACCACGTGTCTTTATTCCCACCCGAAGCCTCTGCTCTGGGGATGGCTTTTTAGTGTCAGGAGCTGTCTTCTCCTGTTTTTCACTAGTATTCAGCACAATCCCTAAAACACTGAATTAATGTTTACCGAATATTGATACTTCGGAGTAGAAAAGCTGAGGAGAAATCAAATGCCATTGTAAAGTAACCAAACTTAAAATTATTTACCTTTTGAAGGCTGGAAGCAAATAATGTCTCTCAAACAACAGAGTGAAGCAGAAGCAAATCTCATTCTGCACTGCTTCTGTATAAACACGTAACCGGTGAAGGCAGCGATTTTTTTTTATTTTTTATAAACATATATTTTTATAAGGCAGGAATTTCTTAGTAAGACACTAGAAGACAGTCTATTACCAAAGAATGTATTACTTCTAGAAGTCTTTTCTATATTTATTGGGTTATAAATATTCCTTCCAATCTAGCCACATTTTCTCTTTCACAAACTGCTTGCAAAAACATGAAGAATACTTTAAAAAATCCTTAAACTTTCATTCTATTGAACTAGTTTATAAGTTTGAAAATGACTTCACTGAAATTCTCCGGAGACTGTTTTCTACAGCTGGGAATAATGTTCAAGTCATGTTGCTCCCAGACACTGATAATGACACAAGTTTAGGCTTTTCTTGTATATGTATGAAAAAAAAATGCAGTTTGGAAAAATTGCTACCTAATAGAGGATGGCCTTTAAAGTTCCCACTGGCTACCCTGAAGTGGTTTTAGTATTTTAGTGACATAGGCATTATGTAACTTTTCTAACTGAAGAAAAGACATTCTCCAGATTTTTAAGAACTACACTATGAAGCAAAAATGGGCTAGAAGGAAGTATTTTTGTGGCTGGGATCCTTTGGTTTTAGGGAGAACGATGGTTGTGTTGATGTTGACTTCTTAGAAACATCCCACATCTCAAGCTGGAATATGGCTGTGGTTAATTTAAGCAATTTTTCTATGGTGTGGTTCTCTTTGTTATAGGTGAATGTGGGGACAAGTGTTCTTGGCTCCTAGTTTCGAAAACTTGACCAAGAAGGGACAAATTATTCTAGAATCACAGCATATGAATGTTGGAGAAAGCCTTTTCATCATCTGATTCAATCCTGTCTTTCCATGACAGGAAGAAGGGATACAAAGGGGAGGTAACGTATCCACCCAAGATTCAGTGGTAGAGAGAGAAAAATAGGCATTTACACAAGGTTCATCAGCTTAGTACTGCTGAGTTTCATAAGTAGATCACATCCACAGGTGAATAATGAAACAAACAAACAAAAAAATCAGTGACTTCTCCAAGAAAGGGAAGGATAAAGCCAACACTGGCATGAAACGCACCTCATACCACCAGGGTCACTATTCTAAGCATTTTTTTAGGTTGAGCCTTATGAACCATATGGATTGCTAATATTTGAGCATTTTGGTTCTACATAAACAGCAGGTTTACATTGTTCAAACTAAAACATACATTAGCTCATCTAATCCTCACAACTCTGTGAAGTGTCACATATGAAAACACTGAGGCCAAAGAAGTTAAGTAACCTGCCCAAGGTCAAATGAGGGCAAACGAGAGCCAGAATTCCACACAGGAATCTTCCAGAGTTTGGGTTTTTCACTACAATACTACGTGGCCTCTTTTCCACAGCTGGGAATAACTCCAGAGTTGTACTCTCTTGTAGGCTTATAAACTTGACATAGGTCTAGAAAGATTTCTTTTCCCAATATATTCAGTTCTTATGAAGTAGGTGCCCTCACAAATCTAGACTAATTAAAAAGCTATAAAGTGATATAAAATAACCAACTGATTAACTTAAAGAAAAAATCTATTGCTATACTCTGAATGAAGGGTTAAATAGGAAAATTATAGACATTAGTAAAAGGAATTCCCTGTGTCAAATGAAAAGTTTTAGAGTCCTGGAATAGAGGTAAGTAAAAAGAAAACCCAAACCAGTACTCTTTCTTCCTATATGGTTCTAAATTATATTAAAAGAGATGTTCTATGGAATTAAGGTAACAATCAGTAGGCTCCTGGATATCCTACAGGCATATTTGGACTGTCTTCCACTATAACTGAATCATTGTCTCTCTTCAAGTGGTCAAACTCCTACAGATGCACTGTCTTTGTCTTATGAATCTACCTTCCTAAAGGAAAGAGCTTGCACACTTAAGGAAGCTATATTAACTGACATATCAAAACTGACAGTCACAGTTGATAAAATATACCACTTGGGTCAGGAGAGTGAAATTTTAAAACTACTGGTAGATAAACACACTCCCACATATACTACCACCACACTCAGGTTTGCTCCATTATGTTAAAGGTAATGTCACCTCAATTACTCTGTAATGTAGTCAGCTGTTAACACATTCCATTTACTAAGGTCAATCTGAGGTAGTTATTATCTCCAGGACTAATACCCTTTTGTCCAGCACATTTCAGATAGCTTCCCCCACCCCAACCACAGCATGAAAGAACTGTTCTCTGTAGATCTTCCCATTCAGTGGATATTACTAGTTACTAATTCCACGCTAAACATATTTATATTTTAAATCAGCTCAAAGACCTCTGTGGCTCTGCTAAAAAGTCATCTGTGTCATTTGGTTAACAGAGAATGCCAAACTACAAAGGGTCTCATGAGACTGGCCTATATCATTCCCATTATTCACTGTCTTTAGAATTAAAGATAGGATGTGGCATATTCCTATACTAGTACAAATCTATGGTGCAGTCACCCCAGAATTGTGTCTATTATTGAAAAACATGGTTTTCTTGCTTGATGTCAACCTGAGAAGTTAGGCATAATACACCTAATCTCCCTTAATAATCCATTTTTACATCTGTCATCCACTAAGCTATATATTTTAGACATCTACATTTTTAGCTGGGGCATCTGAGAGCTTTATTCTGCACTGTATAAAACAATACTTCCTTTTATTTGATATAAACTAAACTTTCAAGTTTCCAGTCAGACTTCACTTGAGGTATAGATAATATCTGTATCCTACCAATAATAACAAATGATTTGGAGAGAGTTATTTCTTGAGTCTGTTCTCACTGGCACAAAAAGTTGTCTTTTCTAGAATATTCTCTGGTTCTACCATGCTGGGTACACCAAACAGAATCTGACATTTTTACTCCAGGGGCAGAAGATGACTAAGATGATATTTCATGAACAGTTCAGTTCTCGAATTGGTATTATTTGACAGTGCTACAAGTAAATTTGAATAAAGAAGAATAACCATTTTTAGGAGAGATAGGCCCAGTGTAAAAGACTATCTATTTAGTCTGTTTTCTTATTTTAAATTATATAACAATTTTTGACAAATCTTTCTTCCACAATTTTGAGATGATTCTTTATTTATTTTTTTTTCAATTTATTTATTTTCAGAAAAACAGTATTCATTATTTTTTCATCACACCCAGTGCTCCATGCAAGCCGTGCCCTCTATAATACCCACCACCTGGTACCCCAACCTCCCACCCCTCCGCCACTTCAAACCCCTCAGATTGTTTTTCAGAGTCCATAGTCTCTCATGGTTCACCACCCCTTCCAATTTACCCAAAAGCACATACCCTCCCCAATGTCCATAACCCTACCCCCCTTCTCCCAACCCCCCTCCCCCCAGCAACCCACAGTTTGTTTCGTGAGATTAAGAGTCACTTATGGTTTGTCTCCCTCCCTATCCCATCTTGTTTCATGGATTCTTCTCCTACCCACTTAAGCCCCCATGTTGCATCACTACTTCCTCATATCAGGGAGATCATATGATAGTTGTCTTTCTCTGCTTGACTTATTTCGCTAAGCATGATACGCTCTAGTTCCATCCATGTTGTCGCAAATGGCAAGATTTCATTTCTTTTGATGGCTGCATAGTATTCCATTGTGTATATATACCACATCTTCTTGATCCATTCATCTGTTGATGGACATCTAGGTTCTTTCCATAGTTTGGCTATTGTGGACATTGCTGCTATAAACATTCGGGTGCACGTGCCCCTTTGGATCACTACGTTTGTATCTTTAGGGTAAATACCCAGTAGTGCAATTGCTGGGTCATAGGGCAGTTCTATTTGACGATTCTTTATTTTTGCCTTAAAATCTCTAAAAATCATTTTGAATATTTGATTATACTACATATTTATGCATTTCCCTTGTTACATATATGTAAGTTTATTCCCTCAAAAAATTTTTTTTAAAAGATTTTATTTATGAGCAGAGAGCCCAATGCGGGCTCGATCCCAGGACTCTGGGATCATGATCTGAGCTGAAGGCAGAGGCTTTAACCTACTGAGCCACCCAGGTGCCCCTCCCTCAAAAAATTTTTGAGGAGCAAGAGCCCCTGTTCAGCATTATTCCATTATTGTATATGTGTATTTTTTCTTTTTATTCTCACAAAATAGTCTTATTACTAAAAGCCAATAATAGAAGAGTCTAAAGACTCACAGAATACATCTCTCTCTCTTTATTGGTTCAAATTCCTACTTGGAACCTGATATTTGTGGACTTCTTTGTTGTCTATGATTGGGTTCATTTATCTTAAAAAAACAAAACAAAACAAACAAACTTCCTCTTTATTTCAACAGCTTGTGGACTTAACTGGTCTCTCCCCATAGACACCCACACAAGTATACTACATTTTTTAAAAAAGATTTTTATTTATTTATTTGACAGAGAGCAAGAGGACAAATAGGCAGAGAGGCAGGCAGAGAGAGAGGGGGAAGCAGGCTCCCTGCCGAGCAGAGGGCCCAATGCGGGACTTGATCCCAGGACCCGGAGATCATGACCTGAGCTGAAGGCAGAGGCTTAACCCACTGAGCTACCCAGGCGCCCCAAGTATACCACATGTTAAGCTTCACTGCAGATTACCATAGCACAGTGCCCCAAGTATTTGTTCTACCACTGATATTCATTGAACAGAAATATCTGGGCAATCTGAAAACTCTGAAATAGCCACTGTCAGCTAGATTAAATATATTTAAGCGTGACTGGGATTTTATACTGTGTACATTAGGAGTTCTTTTTTTTTTTTTTTTTTTTGGCTAGGAAATTTGCTTCTAGCTCGTCTTTAAAATTATATTGATATTACATGATATTTTTCAATGAGACCATGGGTTATTGCTGTTTTCTCCTAAACAAGTAAGAGAAATGTTTTTCTAGAAGCAAAACAGAAGTATGAAAAACTAGGCCAAATAATTAAGACCTAGAGAAATTAGAATAAAAATCTCTTACATCAGGATATAAGCTAAAAGAACAGTTGGCCTCCTGCCAAGTAAATCAGACTCAGATATGTACAAATTAAATTATAAGAATTGTTTGTAAAGTGGGGTGCCTGGGTGGCTCTGTTGGTTAAACATCTGCCTTTGGCTCAGGTCAGAATCCAGGAGTTCCAGGATCAAGCCCCGCATCTGCATCTGGGCTACATGCTCAGCAGGGGGTCTGCTTCTCCCTCTGTCCTTCACCCCAATCGTGCTCTCGCCCTCTCTCAAATAAATAAATAAAATCTTAAAAATAAATAAAATCTTACAGAAAAAAAAGAACTGTTTGTAAAGATGGACATTAAAACCCATTCACATCTACTTACACTAAAAGTTAAATAAAAAAAAGCAGAGAAAGAAGAAAATGTGCACTAATACTTTCCCATCATTAAAAAAGTCACAAGATGTTGCGGTGGAAAAAATGGGACACGTATAGTCAATAAAACGTATAAAAAGACACTGTCACTTCCATCACTAATTTCCTCCTTTTCTCTCCCATTTTACCAAGATTTTAGGACAGACGACGCAATTGAGCAATGTAAGCTTGCTTTTGGTGAATTGTTCTAACCTGTACTTTCTGTGTACTTCCCTTTTGGGCTTTCCTGGACACAAAGCTGAGCTGCCGGGCTTGGGCTCCCAGTGATGAACTCTTCCTGTTTGTTCCAGATGCCTTTTAGACCCTATCTCACCCCTAGGAGCAAATCTCCTGGCTCTGCCACTGACTTCTGACTTTGAACTGAAAGGGAACATTGTCTTTTCCCATACGCTTTGACCGGCCTCTCTGCACCTACTTCCAGTGTTCTTTGCTCTTTTGGAAACACAAGATCTCAGGTTTCAGCCCTGGAAGCACAGGGAGGTTAAATGGGATGAGGACAATGTGGCTTTGCAGCCCTGGAAATGCTTAACATGGTGGACCAGGCTCCCGCCAGGTTGCTGTGTGATAGGCTTACAACCCCTCTTTGGGGCCACTGTAACCCAGAGAGAAAGAAAGACTTCTCAGAACTCTGCAAAAAGCCAGAACACTTGATTTCATATGCTGTCTCAACCTTAGTTATAACTGCAAAAAGAGCTTGAAGGTTTCTGTGGCCAGTTTGAAGCTACGATGAAGAATACCCAGGCCAGAAGAAAAATCAGGCAAGCTAGTATTTTTTTCCCCCAAATAACCAACTGTGTTTTGTGTTAGGCACCCTGCCTCTTATCATATTTGCAGCTTCAAGGTCCACAGCAACATTCCAGCAGAACCTTGGTTCTTCACCATTCAGGAAAATACCAGCTGGCAGTCACTGGTATGAAGTGGATTCAGCAACCAGCAGTGTCATATTTAACCAGGGTAGTCTGGAGCGAGGACAGACAAACGAACCGCTACTGCCCCGGAGAAAGACGGTGGAATAGCCAGTCTGAATGAAGCTGGAAAGGGAGGGTAGCAGCTGGGCTGTGCTTACCCTTGCCGGGCTTTTGAGAGAAGACTGGACCTCATACCAAACTTCCTACAATACTGAAAGGTGACGGGGGTCCTCTTGTGAGGTCACTGCTCACTACTAATTAGAATAAGAATGAATGTTCTGTGCCTGCTATACCTGGCCAGGACTGTTTATTACATGAAAAAATAACACCAGGTCATTAACTCTTTCATGGGTAACGTGACCAGCAGGGATTTTAAACTGAGAGACTCTGAACATGGCAACTTCCTCATGCCCATGTGACCCACACTCTCATCAATCCCCTGACGACCTTACGACCAAAATATATCCCTTGTGGTGACCAGGGAGGGACACTGGAAGCTGCCTGAGTATCAGAGGCCTCACTGATGCTACTGCTGCACTTCCTGCTACAGCCACTTCTAAGCCAAGTCAGAGCGAGGAAAGCCAGCAGTGTCTTTTGAGTTTGATCAATAACCTCAGCCTGAAACTCACTACTGTGGTCTTGCAAATGGCAAATGCTTTGCCTGTAAAAACAGTAATTTCTTGATCTGGTTATCACTAAGCACACTTTGCCTGGCCTCCAAGGAAGACTGATAGTTGACTTTTACGATCTTTGCATCTTTGAAATGTTACCTTTCATTTTATCTATCCCATCCTGTCAATAAGTGATACTCCTAGGCATCTCGTACCAGTCTACTCCACACTATGGCCTGGTGAACTGGGATCTCGCCAGAGGTTTTCAGATTAAAAATTAACAGCAACAACAGCAACCCAACTGGTTAAAAAAAAAAGTGGCATAGGTAGCAGCCGCTTCAACCCTGGTAGAAATCTGACAGTTTCTCCTAGAGTGATTCGTGTTACAGAATCAGTTGTCAAACATTATGGTATCTTTCCACAAAAACTCCTTTAAAAACGGGCACAGGCAATACAAGATAAAATGTGCTGCATAAGCATATTACTTTCTTAGTAAACAAAAAGAAAGGTACTTGCTGAAAGTAAGGCAATTTGGGAGCATCCAAGGAGCCATAGGGGTGACCTGAATACAACTATGATTTTATACTCATTTCATAAAATCCTGGGAGATAACCTTCTATTAGACAGTGTCTTGTTTTTCAATTTTATGTCTCAAAAGGGAAAGAAAACATGCACCTTGAAATTTAAATATCTGTTACTTACAAAGATATATCCAAACTTAACTTCCACAAAATACCATTTTATTTTAATTTAATTAATTACCAGCTAGTAGGTCTGCCGACGCTGATGAACTAGAAGCAGCCTGAGGTGCAGGTTGGGGTTCAGAAGCACTACTTCCAAATGCATCTACCCATTATCCATGTGCAGCACAAAAGTAAAAGAGTGTGAACAGTAAGTACAGTAAGTAAATTAAGTGTTTTGCCAAGAAATGCATAGACATGACACTGTATGGCTGAACTTATCACCTGTGGATATATGAAATGACTGAGTGAGCTGAATTACACTCTGACCAGTTTATTCTCTCAAAAAAGAGTTCTGGAATATCGCAGATTAACACCCCTTTGTAAGAGTCAGACAATTCTTTTTTTCAAGAATAAAAGTTTTGGTGTAAATCTTGTGATCTCTTCAAATAGGACCAAGGTTTAAAAAATTTTGCCCAAAAGCAATACAATGGAATTTTCCCATTTAGAACTCTATTAAATTTAGAAAAAAAAATTAACAGACTGAACTCAAGCAGCAGCAATCACACTTCTACCCATTTATCAGAGTTCAGTGTTTATTTGCCCCATGTTTTGACCTCCTGAATGTCAGAGACTGTGACACCATCGTCCCCATCATGTATCCATCATGGCACAAACCATGATTATTCCACGTATACTAGGTAAGGTACTCAGTGTGGTTCTGCTTGCTGAGAATGGTTTTTTAGCCTATGGCATACACATCTATGGACATTCATGAAGAAATCACTTCAAACCTGTGCTTTTCCCTATAAATTTACTGCTAATAAATGACCAAAAAGGCATCACCCTAATGAGTAGTACAAGAGTTAATTCAGTACGTCTCCCTGCCCTCAGTTAACATGTAGAGTAAGGGGGAAGATATATTTAAAGCAGTGAAACATCTTCTGGTTCTTTGGAAGGATTTTAAAACATTAAGCTCAATAAACCCTACAGATTAATGAAAGGCTATATGGCTTATGTTCTCAGTTTTGACTGGCTTATTTGTTTTCAATTCTAAATCATTGAGTTAATGGGTATATTGCAATTAAGAACACAGAAATGTGGATGTAGCCAACAGATCAGGTTCTCCAAGGAACAACAGTAGAAGGAAATTCCAAACAGTTGATTCTACATAAAAATGAAGAGAAAGTTAAAAACACAAAGACTTCAAATGAAAAATGATCTGGTTCCGTCAGGCATGCATTGAAAATTATGACGAATGGATGAGGATGAAGAGGATGATGGCAAAGAAATGGAAAAGATCTTAGAAACTTAAGTTTACAGTGAAGAGATGGAAATAACTTTGGAGTCAAAGAAAAAATGATGGAATATAATGAAAGAGAGGATGTAAAGACTCTTCTGAGGGGTAAGAAAATAAAGACTCTCTTCGTGTTGAAGGAGGAGAGATACGCACCCCCAAAAAGGTCTATCACACCCGAAGAATCCACCTTTGCTGGAGAGGCAGTGGTTGCAGGAGATGGTGTCGCAAATGCATCCACTGTGGTGAAGCAGACAACAGGGAAAATCGTGCGTCACCCAAGGGAAAATGAAACCATGAGCCCTGACAGATGGCTTCTTAGGATTTCAAGTTTAACAGCAGGCGGTAAGACTGCAGATAGTCTTAACAGTTAAGACAAAGCAAATGGATTCAAAAATACACACTTTGCAGAAGAAAATAACATCTGCCTTCTTGAACTCAGAGGGTTTAGTGTGGGCCGCGGTAGGGCGGGGCGGGAGGGGAGGTCAGAGTTGTCTCTCTTCACCAGCATTAGGTTGGAAATTATGAACCTCATCAGTTGGTGATGGGCCAAAAGGAGATCTTTTTTTCCCCCCAAGTGGATTTTGAGTTTCAAAGAACTCCAGACAAACCTGAATGTTTGGGTATCTGCCTCTCCACACATGACCCCCACCAGACACGACAGACGGTTTGGCCTTGGCAGGAGCACTCACCGGATAAGAGGTCAGCAGTGAGAGAACTCTCAGGCACAGGAGAGGCCCCTTGTGGTGGAGAGGAGAAAGCATCTTCCGAAAGTGAAACAAACCAAAACCAAGCAGAGGTAAGTAGAAAGCTGAAATCAAAGTTAAATATCTAACAAACGCATTATCACAGGGAAGCACAAAGAGTTCAGTCATGAGAATCTCAGGGGGGAAATGAACGTTCAAAAGCAAAAAAGGGGGGGGGGCTTCGGTTTTTACCTGTCCCAAACAGGTCTATGCTAGGCGCAGTGTCCGGCTTAGGTGCCGCGGCGACTTCCGGAGGGGCCTCAAACAAATCTAAGACCAAGAACACACACGCCTTTACTCAACTCCGCAAGCCCACCTGACACAGCAGCATCGCTTCCCAGTTCTGCAGGAGCCCCGGGGGGACAATTCCGAGACAAGCAGCGTGGAGTTTACACAGTGGTCATGCAGGGAGGGTTCTGGAGGCGGGGCCTTACAGGTGCCAGACGGAGAGAGTTCAACAACAACAAAACGTTACCACCAAAGATATCTAGAGCAGGAGGAGCGGCGGTGGTGGTGGCGGAGGTGGTGGCGGTGGCGGCGGCGGTGGCGGCGGCGGTAGTGGCAGCAGTGGCAGCTGCGACAGCGGGAGCAGGAGAAGGAGCAGTGGCGGGAACCGGAGGGGCTGTGCTAGCTGTAGGGGTAACTACAGGAACACTGGTCTCAGGTGGCTTCATTGCAAAGAGGTCCAGCTCTGGCGCAGCCTCTGCACTACCTTCAGACGGGGCAAAGGGGTCTTTTGGAAAGGAAAGCCGAGACACACATTCAGCATCAGTGAGGAAAGAGAAGAAAGAGAGACAGAGGCATCATAACTATGGGTAAGAGACACCTGACACAGATATTCACACACTAGCTAGGCATTAGGCTGCTTGGACTGAACTACTCTCCTATCAGCAAGGCTCAGTGATTAGGATGTTCTTCTAAAGAAAAAAAAAAAAAAGAAAATTTAGTAGGTAACACAAGTTAAGGAACTTAAAGGCTTCAATGTAAGATAAGCCTACGGTCTAGGATCAGAGATTGTTATTCTTCAAATCCTCAATCTGGGCAATTTGGTAGCTTTAAAAATTCATTAAAACATGCCTATATAGTAGAACTCAGCTCTACACAAGAGTGCAATCCAGCAGGAGGGGACAAAAAAAAAAAAAAAAAAACATTAAGAGAGCATACTTGCCCTGACAAAAATTGTCAATCTTGAGAAATTGTCAATTTTGATTAAGTATGCACGTCGTCATCTTAATGTTTTAAGTGCCAGCACTACTGAGTCAGTTATGATGAAGGATCCTTTATACTCAGAAGAACTTAAAGTCGGAAAAACATATGGCCACATCTCACTACGGGCATTTCACATCGGGACACAGAAAACAACAGACTTGCTCGCGACTGTCGACCCACCATTTCCTGAGCATGCATCAAGGGCTGCGGCTACGGGGGCTGGGGTCGCTGGCGCGGCGGCCCCTTCGGATGCTGCAGGGGCCTCCCCGGGAGAAGCTGCAAAGGCATCTTGGGTGCGGTTTGTAAAACAACAGAAATTAAAGGAATAAAAAGAGAAGAAAATATCGTAAAAGAACCGAGTTAAATTGCAGAAAAGGCTCCCTTATACAACATGAATTTCTTCAAATGCATTCTTACGGCCCATGCACTGGTGGCGTCACAGAATCATGATTCTTTGTGCTCCTTCATGTTAGTTCCATGCAAGTGGTACAGGGTTATACTGCTGAGGCCCTTTTAGGATCCATCAGGTAACAAGATTCTCATTGTATAAGGGCTCAAGAAGCATGTTTTATGTAACATTAGAAATTAATGGATGTGAAGATTATAACCCCAAAATAACTTTATTACGTGATTTAAGACCTTACTCTTTTGTGGCCAGTGAACACTTATTCACTATGTTACCATGATGGCTCTTTGGTGGTTTCTATCATAGATGTCTTCTTTAATGGCAATGAAATTAAACAAATGATGGTGATGTAAATAAATAATTATAGTTCAAAAAATTTTTATGGTCTAGTACAGGCATAATTACACTGTGAATATGAAAGGTTTACTAAGTATTCATAAAAAAGTTAAGTCTTCACTTATCCTTGAGAAACATTTTCAGATACACCCAAAGATTTAAGGAAATAGATAACAAAATAATGCCTTTATTTCAACTTCAATTTATCATTGTTTTAAAATGTTGTATTATTTTCATTATTTGGAAAATGATCTATTTTCAACAAACTAAAAACATAGTTTCATGCTTTAAGACTATAAGCGTATCACTATTTATAGCAGAAAATCCATTAATATACAGGCAGCCCCAGTTTATAAATGCCCAGTATATAAATGGCTGATGTGTACAAACAGCACCCAATGCATTTCTGCCAGTAAACCATGTGAATTTGGTAAAAAAAAAAAATAATAATCCTGGAGCCTTCAAAGTGATTCTATAGTTCAAAGGTACAAATAATGAAGCTATCATAAGTATGATTTGCTTAGAAGAAAACTCCAAGAAATATCCACCTAGAATCTACCACTTACCTGCTAGACTTCTCATCCTAAAATACTGCCTTCCACAATATCTACAAATATTCCCTAGAACACAGTTCCTCTGGCCATTAAGAAGGATTTATCACATAGGCTTGTGAAATGCTACACGGTATACCCTTTTTCGGAGATTTATGTAGTATACATTAGGCTGTAGGAAGTCCTATAGTCAGGACACTTGTTTCTGAGTTTAACCCAGCATGGTCTAAACTGATCTTAGTACGAAACAGACTTTCTTTCCTGTTTTCCTGTGCTGAGGCCGGGCATTAAGGAGAACAACACACACTAAACTGGTCACTTGGGTCAAAATGTCCTTTACAAAAACACAGATATCCTTAGAAGACACAATGAAACAATCGGTTATTCATATCTTACAGACTCATTTGAACTGCTTTCTTCCCTCAGCTACACAAGGGAATATGTATTTGGACCAAGGGTCTGTCAGGGGAGAGGCCAAATAATAGTGGAGTGCAGCTAGGCCAGGCTTGCTTCCCCAGATGCAATGCTAAGGATACTGTACTAGAGGGCCTAGAGCAGTACGAAAAGCCAAAGAGCCAGGGCAGAACACTAGAGAGTAGAAGAGGATGCTGGCAGGGCTGAAAGCATTTTGCCACAAGTCAGGTCTGTTTTCTTTCTTTTTATTCTCATAAAAGCTTGAACTAAGGCTAATAATACTAGGACTAGTAAAAACAGTAATAGCGGACACTAGTGAATACTTACGTGTCAGTCACTGTGTAAATACTTTGTGGACATTATTAAATTTAATTCCTATAACTATCTCACAATATCACTTCTATTATCTCCACTTTGTAGGTAGAGAACAGAAGCTTGCGGACGCTGAGAGACGACTAAGATCACAAAGCAGGCAAAATGGTGGAGTCAGGATTTGGTTGTAAACTGACAGAGGTTTGTGTGTTTAAGTACTATGCCGCACCGTTGCAAGCCATGCCACGCTGTGTTTTGTCTTTGTAGGATGGAATAAACACCAGTTATATCAGTGTTGGGGGGGTCAAATAAATACCCATGGGCTGGCCTCTTCAATTATTACCTTTGTGAAAGTAGGCAAAACCCATATTTGCAACCATGTCCTCACAAGAGGTTTTTTCCTTCCCTGTCATCTCCTTTTAATGCTTCTCCTGTTACTTAAAACTAGACATTATAAATTCATCTAGTCCCATCAGAACTTCTCTTAGAGTCAGGAGCCCAGCTGCTCCAGGCCTGTCTGCTAAGTCTTCCAGGCCAGGAGGGAGAGATCCGCATGAGCGAGGCTGCAGCTGTCCCCAGCCACTGCCTGACTAGCCAGGAAGGAGACCCTAAATGACAATTGTCTAGCAGAGCTCAGCGGGCTCCAGAACTGTGAGAGGTAATAGAATTTTTTTGTTGAAAATAAAGCAAAACTTGTTCTACTACCAGCTTTCTTTCATTATCTATGGCAGCATTATCCCTCCTGTTCTGAAAACTCAATCTTTTTCCAGTTAAGGTCTTTTTCCCTTGGTACCCATTTGCAGTTCATTTTTACATTTTGCTTATTTTCAAAAAGTGCTATTTCCTGGACATGCATGTTCCGGCTGTTCTACAATTATGGACCCAGTCCAGACCTTTCCCAGCAAAATCATCTCCTTGATACCATTATAGACCAGTCTTCTTTCCCCTCTAGCAATCTAGGAAGAATTTTCTCTTTAATTTTTTAGCATGTGACTATCTTTCTAAAAATTTCAAATAGCTGTCATTTTCTCCAACATGAATTCTCCCCATCCTCTCCAGTCACAGAAGCCATCTTTATATCACATATGTGGCATAAAGATTTCAGTCATTGTCAAAAGCCTGAAAGTCACCATTCTAAGTCTTCCCCAAAGGTCCCAGGTTATAAGACTCTATACATGAAATCCACTTTTAAGAGCTATATTTAAGTACTGGTTTTAAGGAAGGTTGATTATATTATTTTCTCAACAAACTTGTGCAAATGAAAGCCAGCTTGTGAGCTAAGCTCTCTGTTTTCTAGCCATTTGGTTTCATGCCCACAGACTATGTCCTCATGAAGGTTTGCTCACAAATTGACACAAGTGATTGAAAGGGTACCCTGGTGAATGTGTAGAGGAATTAGTCTCACTTTAGTATTCTCATGCTTAGAAAAATCCTGTGTTGTCACAAATTAATGTGCTGCTGTTAGCAAAGTTTTCAAGTGAAAAATAGAATATTTTAAATAACTTTGTCTTTTATTTTCATCAGTATTTGTAAATTTTACTGATTTTTTGAAAAGCACAATACTATCTTGCTGTCTTGTTCTGCATGACCACAGCAAGCAGATTTTTTCTTAAAAGTTCACTTTAAAAAAATAAAGCATTTAGTAAATACAATGTTTCTGAAAAAAGGTTTTTAATGACTTAAACACTGAAATAACTAAAATGTTATGTGGGGTATCTGAGTATTTAAAATTGATGGACATTTCCTATTTTTTAAATCTATAATGAGAATGCACAGAAAACATCAATGGTTTTAACATTTCATATTCATAAAATAAATTAGCTACTTTTCAGAAATGAAAGATCTTTAACTTATTTCTAAAGCTATTTATTTAATATTGATGTACAAGCTAGACAAAACCTTGAGAGCATGTTTAAAATTCACATAAACAAAATATCTGGTGCCCTTACATATTTAAGAGTTCTAACACTTACCCATTTTAGTGATACAGATTAAGGAAAAAAAATGGCCATACTACATGGCCCATCTCTAAATGATTCCTTATAAGTCAATAAAGAGCATGAAAGAAGTTAGGAAGTATTCTCAAAAAGTGCCTAACAGTGATACACATAGACTTCTGACCATAAATGATAGAAATTTTATAGCTCTCAGAGGTCAGGAGACAGTTTATGGGACTATCCAGATCAATAAAAATGATTGTGATGAGATTTACAGATGTACTCACTCTACCCACAGCCAAATGCCTAGAAAAGATATTGGTAAAATCCCAAGGAAGGCTCCATTCTTTGGCATTAAGTTAGATGGCTTTCTGAAGTTTTAGTCTTTTAAATCTGTATTTCAGGGCAGAAAAAGCCATGACAATATTTACAAACATACAGATTTTTCTGCTTGAGGAATGCAAAAAAATCAGTAATTAGTGATCATCACAAATGGCATGATGGCGCAAAGACTATTTCAAAGCAATATATTAGGCCTTATTACTCTAGAGAGCCATGAGGGAAGCAAGCTGGAGTTGATTGATTTCTTAAAGGCAATTAAGCTCCTTACAAATGTACTGAAAAACAAAAATCTAAATAGCTAAAGATATAGAAATGTTTAAGCACAAAATAGTTATCTATACTGTTCATATTTTCCTTAAAGTTTTTTCTGTCAACATAAGCCTATGAGAAACCACTCAGACCCAATGCCAGTTGTATGGGGGGAAAGGGAAGACGTGAAGAAGTTGGTTTTATAAAGTTAAGCTAAAAATTTAATTTTTGGTCTCAGAAGTTATAGAGGCATAACTGTAACTTTTGCTAGTGGTTGGCTATTTTTAATAAAATATTCCAAAGCTTTTCCCTACTTCTTAAAACAAACAAACAAACAAAAAAACCCCGCTTTCTCCTATAGTAGGAATGGCAGCATAGCAAGGCAGCAGCAACTTCCTTGTGTGGAACTGGCCACAATGCTGTGTCCAGTTCGGTGCTTCTTGTCTCAGATGATGTCGGCCAGCCTCCGAGACTGGGGCGTGGCGGGGAGCACAGTGCTACATGGCAGTGTGTAAGTGTACGTTCCCAGGGGAATGCACAGCTTCACCAGAGCTGCCAAGTCTCTCCTGCTCTCCCCATCACTTGCCTCCTCCAATTTCTTTACCATGTTCTCAAAATGCCCTGGGAAAGATGTTATATGGTAATGAAACACAAAAACGATGAGGACTATAATACCATTTGATGTATGTATTTGACATGAGCGCTTCTCCAGGTGCAGACGTCAGCACCACTCAGACGGGGAGATGTAAATATACTGGCTTCAGACGGTTCCTCAGGTCCAGGCCTATTATACTGCCAAAGTCTACGGTACCTGATTCGAGCTCACTACTATAAATCAACTCTGTCAGAATTTACATCTGCATGTAAAGTACATTTTCAGGCAATCATTTCAAAGCCTGACCTAAACCTGTTTTCCATCAGCATTCTGAGTGTTGTATCAAAAAATCTCTCAAAGTTCCAAAGCCCAAGATGAACAAAGTTTTTGCTCGTACAGAACAAGCTTACGGTTACAAAAATGGGCCTACCCTAAACTCTCTTCAGAGACCTCCAAATTTGAACTTCTCTTGGATATTTTTTTGTCTTACATCTTAAAAAAATTATTTAAGCCAGGACTTCCCTTTTCATATTCTCCAAATATTTTTCATTCAGCTGGTGTGAATCTGGTAAAAAAAAATCAAACCTAGGTATGATATAGAGGTCTGATACCACTTTCACATAGATTCTACGGGGCAGGAATGTGTATAGGACAAGGGTTCTAAGAGCAATTTAAATCCTTACTTTAAAAAAAACAGAAAAATAAAATGGGCCTAAACCATTGGAAACTTTGCTCTAAAACCACTAAAATTAAGTCAAGATAAAGTTATAAATTTAGCAAGGATAACTATCTATGAATAAACAGGTAAAAAGTAGTGAAACATTCTGACAGGCTATCATATAATGTAGACACTTTTAAGCCCCTTAACTCTAAGGTAATCTTCGCAAACCCAGCAGGAAAAGGACCAGTGATGTGACCGACTAACCTCCAAAGAGATCGACGTCAGCAGTGACAGCAGTGACAGTTGTGGTAGTTGAGGCAGAGGCTGAAGCAGTTGCAATTTCAGAAGTTGTAGTAGGAGGGGTAGGTTCTGGTGCAAACGGATCTGAAATTTGTGCTTCAGAGGGAACAGAGGAAAGTGCAGCCAGAGAATCTTTGTTGCACCACCGACAGAGAAGACAGGAGAGAAGAAGAGGAAAAGACACAAGATATACCAGACTCCAAATGACCAAAAAAGGGCAGTTATTTAGAGAAGGAAGTCTCTCAAAACAGAACTTTAAAATAAAGCTTTACTCACCCTCTCCCAAAAGGTCTATCGATGTCCAGTATGTGTCAGCATATGAAGAAATGAGAGAGAAAGCTGAAACATGCAACCACACCAATGTCCAAAGCAGGGTGAGGTACTAACTGAAGACATTTCAGTTGTATGCACCTTTCTGGACCATTTGTAATTTTAAAATAGCATACTACCTATTATTATCATGGAATGTTTGAGTGGGAAGGGACCTTAGGGATCCCCTAGACCAAGCTTCCAGTTTTATAGATGGGAAAACTGGGAGCAAGCAAGGTCAAGAGACTCACCTGAAGTCTACTCTAAACACCTTTGACAAACTCAATTTCTTACCAGATTTACCATTTCATCTGCTTTGATGGATTTTACTAAACGATAAATATAAATTCTTAAGAAACTGTGGTTAATTAAGTATATTAATCATCTATTTGATGTGTCACTTCAGTCCAGAAAACCACAGAATAAATACAGGCTTTATGATAGCTGTAGTTCAATTGTAGAATGTACCAAACATAGTCAAATAACTGAGTCCAAGTTTAGGGGCTAGGGAAAAACAACCCTCACCTACACGATCTTTGTCTTCATGAATTTCACATTATTGGATGTTTTTCTTTTCTTTTTTTTTTTTTTAAGATTTTATTTCATTTATTTGACAGAGAGAGATCACAAGCAGGCAGAGAGGCAGGCAGAGAGAGAGGAGGAAGCAGGCTCCCCGCTGAGCAGAGAGCCCGATGCGGGCCTCGATCCCAGGACCCTGAGATCATGACCTGAGCCGAAGGCAGCGGCTTAACCCACTGAGCCACCCAGGCGCCCTATTGGATGTTTTTCAATGTGATATATAATCTCCCCATTTATAAACATTATGTGACATTATGAGAATAATTTTTAAGATGAATGGGACAGATTGTGTAGCACCAAAACTTTTCAGGCCATCTGAGGTCTGCGTTCCTTTCGGAGGTGCATACTTCCTTAGGGCTCAACAGTGGGATTACAGTTCGCATCCTAAATAAAAAGCCGAGGAAAAGTAATTCTTAACTATACTATGACTTTAGGCTAAACATTTAGAGAGTCCAATAGCATTCCTGTATTCCCAGTCATGTGATAAACCCCAGGGCTCATATTTGAAATCATGAATGTTATTGGAAATTTATTTTAATGATAAAGAAATTTTATCAGAACTCATTAGGGAACTATTTTTTTAAGAGCCTTAAAAACAATGTGAGTTATCAGTAAATTAAAAGTTCTAGAAGACATTTAAAGAACTGGGAAACATAAATTTGACACTAAAAATGATCACATATCTTTAACCATGCAATTTGCAAACCCAATAAATATTAGATAAAGTACTCTACAGGCATATTAAGGTAATCAAAGCCCGTCCTAACCAAATCTTATATATTTCATAACAACATTAAAAAATTATAGCACACAGGGTACTTCACATTAGAAACAGTTTTTAAATTTTAGAATGTATGTGTAATTAACACCAGCCAAAAGGGAACTATATTGATTTGGGGCTGTTAGCTGATCAGGTCCCAAATCCCGAGAAACAGAAGGTACTTCCAATAATTTC
Organism: Neogale vison; assembly: GCF_020171115.1. Taxonomy (NCBI): domain Eukaryota; kingdom Metazoa; phylum Chordata; class Mammalia; order Carnivora; family Mustelidae; genus Neogale; species Neogale vison. The sequence continues at coordinate 45,919,347 of NC_058091.1, read as the reverse complement.
TCAAACCAACGGTATCAGGCCCAATACAACTGTTACTCTGTACTCATACATCCTAAAATATTAATTAGAAACCAAAATGGGTCATCAGAAGCCAGACAGACTTGGTTTCTCTATTCTCCCGGCATTGGTAGGACTCTCTCTAGTCTTGTTTTATCAATGGCTAGTTCAAGATGCAATGTGACTTAGCAGAAGACCTAAGAGCCACGTGATTTAACAGTTTCCAGACTTGTTATTGTCTAGGAAAGGGAGTGGGAAGTTTATTTTGTATATTTGGTAAGTGATAAAGGAGAAGACTATTTAGGACTATTAGAAGGAGAGAGAAATAGAAATATTTTTAAAAAGTATAAAGGATTAAAATACTTGTTCCATGTTTTTGACTAGTATTTTATTCAGATGGAGGGTTATAAGACTTGCTGCAATATGATGAAAGATGGAAATGAAAATTTCCCAGGGAAATGCACGACAGTTAAAAATACTGGTGCATAACCGATGTTGAGAGCTTTTGCTACAGGTGTTAGTCTCTAAAAAATCCCAATTTTCTGGAAGAAATATAACTTATGTTATTTCTTGCTTTATGCAAAATTTTCCCTGCTATTAAAGAAAGCCGTACATGAGGATGATGAGAACGGTTATTATTCTCAAAGCTACCACTTTTTTTAAATTTATTTTTTTAAATTAACGTATAATGTATTATTTGCCCCAGGGGTTCAGGTCTGTGAATCGTCAGGCTTACACACTTCACAAAAGCTACCACTTTTTAATAAAATATTAAACTATACAAAACACTCCTCCCCAAAACCCATAGCAGCAGAGTTCAATTCACTGGCAAGTAGTACATAATCAGAGTTATTTTTTTGCATTATGGAAACTACCTGAAAATATTCGCTGTAATTGAGGAAATAAAACCAGAACTAGATAAATAAGGAAATCTGTATTTTGCAGTGATATGAAGCAAAGCTTCCTTGATTATTATAAAGATCGAATGTGTTAATATATTTAAGTGCTCACCCGTACCTGGAGCATATCAAATGCTTGCTAATAACAACAGCAATAGCTAACATTCAAGTCGTTACAATTTTCATTACAGTACTCTGACTTTCAAGCTTCTATAAATCTGTGTGAATGTGTGTGTACACATGCATGTTTCCAAAACAGCCTGCAGATATGCCCTCAGATTTAATTAACAAGCAAATGGTAATACAGGTCACTAAAATTGCTTGTACTGTGGGTAATATTCCCCATGGAAACTATTAGAGTCATATGACTGCATGATAATGGTGAGCCTTCAAATGGATGTTGGTCATTATTTTCTATTAGGTCTCTTAATTCTAATAAAAACCATAACTAGGTGAACTAATTATAAAAAGACCCTAACAGAAGTTCTGTATTTCTCAGAAAAGAGAAATTTCACCTTAAGCATTTTAAAGAAGAAATTATCTGTTTCCCACTCTAAGATACACAGAAGTACAACACACATACTCACTTGTTTGTGCTGAAAGAGGAATTTATTATGAAGAGAAAAACACTCTCATTATGGGGCCAAAGGCAGGGATTTAAAAAATGCTGTCTTCTTTCAGTCAAATATGTTCATTATCAGCCCACAGAATGCAAATCTTATATGCATTACTTAACTTAGGTTTACTAAAATACGAATTTGCTAAAGTGTGGTTGTTTTACACCAACAGGAAAAATACTATCATTTACAAGATGCACCTGAAAATGGGAATATTTATCAGTACCCATAACCCCCAAGACAAATTAATAAACACTTGAAATGCCCTTGGTGGTTGGAAAACAAATCCTCTTACTAGCATTATGGTCAGATAAGAATATTCAAATAAGTCTACAGTCTTAAGGTTTATAGTTTATTGTTTGGTTATACAAAATTAAAATGCACTTCAGTAATAGGGAAATTTGATTTTATCAAAGAAGATTGAGAAAGTGATTTTATTTATTTTTGCTTAGAAATAACAAGCCAAACATATTTGTTACAACTTAGCATCATGTTAAATCACTTATGGATATCTACAGGAAAAATGCAGACCAAAGGTAACGAATGTCTCTTGATTTCATATTATACAAGTTTACTTCAATTTCTTAAGGCTTATAATTTTTACTATTCTGCTTGGAATTAGAGAATTCATGACTGTTTTTATCTCTGACTGAACTTCTACTACTATGAAATACTGCAGTTATAGATATTTTCTTGAGACAGTAGACTAATGATGTCTAATTATCAAAAAGTGACCCTCAGGCCCTAAACCAAGGTTCTGCTAGCCTATCAGGTATTTTGTACAGTATAAAAAAGTGTTCTCTCTGCACCAGCAGATTAGGAAAAGAAAAGCACCTTTTTCTCAAGGAAGAAAAAGGCTCACAGTTTGACTTGCAGAAAGCAGGCTGGATTTTAGTCCCTCTCATCCTTCTTTTAATCAAGACATAAACTGCATGTGCCCATTGAACAGAGCTGACTAAAACCACACTATTCTGCTTTCGTCTATATCCACTGCTATCTTAATACTTCAATCCCCAATAGTTACTTATTTCTAACAAGACTGAAATATATTCTGATAAAATTGGTTATTAGAACTTATTCCTTACAGTACAGTATCTTAGCAAAAAGCACCTGAAGATAGAAATGAATAACAATGTTTCCCTGCAATTTTAGAACATTTCACCTAGCTTTATTGTTTCACTTGGCATTCTTCTGGTGCAAAATTAAAAAAAAAAAAAAAAAGAAAGAAAGAAAAGAAGAATAATTACTCTTCAATTTCATGCTAGAGGATAAGATGAAAAGAGACGGTTTACAGTTTCACTGTTTATTAAAGTTCTAAGTAAACCATTAAATGTTTGATAAGTTCTAAAAATTACAGTATGTATACTGATTTAAATAGTTCACAGAATTAAAGACATACATTTATATAAAACTGAAAAAACTGTATAATCCCACAAATTATAAATTGACACTAAATTTTAAATTATAAAAGTTCTCTGAAAGTCACTTATATGAATTTATGACCAAAAATGTGTGGCTTGGGATGCCTGGGTGGCTCAGTGGGTTGGGCCGCTGCCTTCGGCTCGGGTCGTGATCCCGGGGTCCTGGGATCGAGTCCCGCATTGGGCTCTCTGCTAAGCAGGGAGCCTGCTTCCCCCCCCCTCTCTCTGCCTGCCTCTCTGCCTTCTTGTGATCTCTCTCTCTGTCAAATAAATAAATAAAAATATTTTTTTTAAATTGTGTGGCTTAAAGATATGGATTCGAAGCATTTTAAATGAACTAGAAAGCACAGTTGTTACAGAACACTGTGGTAATGAAAATAAATTCTTAGTAAACTGAAATAATCAAATATTTCTGAAAGATGAAGCTCAGAATTAAAGTGTGAGAGCCAGAAGACTGCACTTATAAAATCTGAGCAGCAATATTTTCCTTTTAACAACTGAAATTTAATAAAGTTAAGTAAAGTTGAAAGGGCAATTTTATTTAAAAAAATTGATAGCTATAAGTTTAGGAGTTGAACATTTCAACATAAGAGGTTTAAATATTTAAAGTGGAAAACACCAATATTTAAAATGCTCATATTTATAATTAGCATTATAGGACTGGTATGTATCCTAGAGATAGATATATTATAAGACTGGTTATCTGTAATTTATTTTGTTGCCAAAACAACTTGCAAATAAAATCAAGAGATTGTAGCATGTATTCTGATGTCAGTCATCCTGACACATTGTTTAGCAAGCTCACCTGAGGATTATTTAATTATCTATGGGAATGTAACTTTATTTGACTTTGCAATTTAAACATTAATTAAGTATTCTGATTCTAAAATGATATATTAAAAGTTACAGAACTTGTCTACTAGTAATTGAAGTAATATTCTGTCTGGGAGAAGATAACTTCAAGATTTCATCTTTTTTCCCTATTGGACATGAACTAATTTTGTATTTAATGTACTTAAAGTTATTCTTACATTCCTTTTCAAACATGGGTAAATACCAAGTTCCTCAAAATGTTCTCTGAACTGGACACCTGGATGGCTCAATCAGTTAAGCGTCTGCCTTTGGCTCAGGTCATGATCCCAGGGTCCTGGGATAGAGCCCCGCATCGGGCTCCCTGCTCAGTGGGGAGTCAGCTTCTCCCTCTCACTCCACCACTCTCCCCTGCTTGTGCCTGCTGGCTCTCTAATAAATAAATAAAATGTTAAAAAAAATGTTCTCTGAACCATCATTTTCATCTTACTGATTTCCTCATCAGTGAGTTAATGGCTTTCACCTGTGCTGTCTTACCCCCCCCACCTTAGTTTTACTGATGTATATATTCAAGGTGTACAATGTGATGATTTGACATACATATACTCTGTGAAATGATTAGTACAATCAACCTAACACATCCATCATCTCGCACGGTTACTAGTTACTACCTTTATTTTTGCGGTGAGAATACTTAAACTTTACTTTCAGCAAATTTTGAGTATACAATAGTATTACCAACTATAGTCATCAGCTGTACATTTGATCACCAGAACTTACTCATCTCACAACTGACCATTCCTACCCTTTGATAAATGTCTCTCCATCCTGTGCCTTACTCTCCATCCTCTGCCAACCACCACTCTACTCTGAGAATTTGGCTTTTTTGGATTCCACATACAAGTGAGATCAGACATATTTGTCTTTCTGTGTCTGGCTTATTCCCTTAGCGTAATGTCTTCCACATTTACACCCATGCTTTTGCAAATGGGAAGATTTCCTTATTTTTTTTTCAATATTTAATTTATTTATTTGACAGAGAGAGAGATCACAAGCAGGCAGAGAGAGAGAGGGGGAAGCAGACTCCCCGCCGAGCAGAAAGCCCGACACAGAACTCGATCCCAGGACCCCAGGATCATGACCCGAGCCGAAGGCAGTGGCTTAACCCACTGAGTCACCTAGGCGCCCAAGATTTCCTTATTTTTAGGGCTGAATAATATTTCATTGAATTGATATATAACACATTTTCCTTCTCTATTAGTCCACTGACAGACATTTAGGTTATTTCCATATCTTGGCTATTGTATATAAAGCTTCAGTAAATATGGGAGGGTACCTATCTCTTTGATATGTGTGTTCCTGTGTGTATATCCATGTAGAAGTAAAATTAGTAAATCATGTGGTAGTCCTATTTTTAATTTTTTGAGGACTATCTATACTGTACATTTCCATAATAGCTGTACCAATTTACACCAACAGTGTAGAGGGTTCCCTTTCCTCCATACCCTCATCAGTACTTGTTATCTCTTATCTTTTTGGTTTAGTCATTCCAGCAGGTATGGGGTGATATGATATGGTTTTGACTTGTATTTCCCTGATTAGTGATACTTAACACCTTTCTATGTATCTACTGGCCATCTGTATGTTTTCTTTAGAAAAATGTCTATTCAGCTCCTCTGCCCATTTTTAAATCAAATTGTTTGCTATTGAGTCCTTACATATTTTAATATTAACTCCATAATAGGTACATGGTTTGCAAATATTTTCTCCCACTCTGTATGCTACATTTTCATTTTATTGATTGTTTCTTTTGCTGTGAAGAAGTTTTTTAGTTTGACATAGTCCTACTGCTTTTTACTTTTGTTGCCTATGCTTTGGTGTCATATGCAAAAAACTCATTGCTAAGACCAGCATCTAAAAAGATTTTCCTGTTTTCTTATGGCTTCAGGTATTATACTGAAGTCTTTAATCCATTTAAAGTTCATTTTTGTGTATGGTATAAGTTTCCAATATTATTCTTGTGCATGTGGATATCCAGTTTTCCCAACACCATTTATTAAAGATACTATCCTTTCCCTGTTGTATATTGTTGGTGTTCTTGTCGAAAGTTAGTTGACTGTGTATATGTGGATTTATTTTTGTGCTCTCTGTTTTGTACTGTTGGTCAAGGTGTCTGTTTTCATTTCAGTATCATACTATTATGATTACTATAGCTTTGTACTATACTTTGAAATAAAGCAATTTGATGTCTTCAGTTTTGTTCTTCTTAAGATTGCTTTGACTGCTTGGGGTCTTTTGTGGTTTGTACAAATGACAGGCTTATTTTTCTATTTAAGGGAAAATGTCATTACAGGTTTTCTAGATATTTCACTGAATGTATAGATTACTTTAAGTAATATGGACATTTTGACAATATTAACTTTTCCAATCCATGAATACAGGAATACAGAAACACCACTTTTGTGTTTTCAATTTCTCTCGTCAATGTTTAATAGTTCAGTGTACAGATCTTTCATGTCCTTGATAAATTAACTCCTACATCCTTTTGATGCTACTGTAAATGAAATTTCTTTCTTCACTTTTTCAGATAATTTGTTGCTTGTGTATAGAAATGCAATTTATTTTTGTATGTTGATTGTGTATCCTGCAACTTTACTGAATTTATTTATTCTAACAGCTTTTTGGTAGAGTCTTCAGGGTTTTATACATACAAGAGTATGTTATCTGCAGAGACAATTTTGCTTCTTCCTTTCCTGTTTGGATGCTTTAATTTCTTTTTCTTGTCTTATTTCTCTTGCTAAGACTTCCAGTACTATGTTGAACAGAAATGGAGAAGGGCATCCTTGTCCCTAATCTTAAGAGAAAAATGTTTCAGCTTTTCACCATTGAGTCTGATGTTAGCTGTGAGCTGATCATATATGGCCTTTATAACATTGAGGTACATTCCCTCTACTTATAATTTGTCAAGAATTTTTATCAGAAAGGGATGTCAAAACCTGTTGGTGCTTTTCCCGCATCTATTGAGATCATATGATTATTGAGATCATATGATTTTTTGTTTTAAAGAAGACTCCATGCCCAGTGTGGAGCCCAACAAGGGGCTTGAACTCACAACCCTGAGATCAAGACCTAAGCTAAGATCAAGAGTTGGAGGCTTAACCAACAGGGGCACCTAGGCACACTGAGATCATACAATTTTATCCTTCATTCTGTAATACCATATATCATGTTTACTGTTTTGTATATATTGAATCATCCTTATATCCCAGGGATAAATCCAACTTGATTATGGTGTATGATCCTTATAATATATTATGTAATTTGGTTTGCTAATATTTTGTAAAGCATTTTTGCATTTTTGCTCATCAAGGTTATTGGCCTGTAATTTCCTTTTCTTGCAGGGTCCCTATCTAGTTTTGGTCTGAGGTTATTACAGTCTCAAAAATGAGTTTGGAAGTGTTTCCTCCTTTTCAATGTTTTGGAAGAATTAGAGAAGGACTGGCATTAATTCTTGTTTAAATGTTGGGTAGAATTCACTTGTGAAGCTATCTGGTCATGTGTTTTTCTTTGTTGGGAGTTTTTGATTCATGTTTCAGTTTCCTTACTCATATGGGTCTGTTCAGATTTTCTATTTCTTCATGGTTCTGTCTCAGTCAGTCCTATGTATCTAGGTATTTAGTCATTTTTCTGGATTATTGATATGATGGCATATAATCATTCATAGTCGCCTTTTGAACTTTTATAATATCAGGTGTAATATTTCCTCTTTCATTTATAATTTTGAGTTTTTGCTCCTTTTTTCTTGTTTAGTCTAGCTAAAGCTTTATCATTTTGTTTATTAAAAAAACAATTCTTAGTTTCACTGATCTTTTCTATTGTCTATCTAGTTTCTACTTCATTTATTTCTGGTCTAATCTTTATTATTTCTTTCCTTCTGTTAATGTTGGGATTAGTTTGTTCTTTCTCTAGTTCGTTCTTTTTCTAGTTCCTTGAGGTACAAAGCTAGCTTGCGTATTTGAGATCTTTCTTCTTCTTAATGTAGGCATTTACCACTATAAACTTCCCTCTTAGAGCTGCTTTGCAGCATCTTATAGGTTTTGATATGTTATTTTTTCATTTCCATCTGTTTCTTTTTTTAATGATTTTATCTCTTTATTGTGGGGGGGGGGGAGAGAGCAAGCGAGAGCACAAGCAGGGGGAGCGGCAGGCAGAGGGAGCTAGAGAAGCAGATTTCCCCACAGAACAGGGAGCCTGATGCAGGGCTCGAGTCCAGGACCCCAAAGGCAGATGCTTAACGAACTGAGCCACTCAGATGATGCCATTTTCATTTGTTTCAAGATACTTTCTGATTTCATTTCAATTTTTTCTTTGACCCATTAGTTGGTCAGGAGTATGTTGTTTAATCTCCACATATTTGTGAATGTTCCAATTTTCCCTTTGTTACTAATTTCTAGTTTCATACCACTGAGATTAGAAATAATACTTCATAGGACTTCAATCTTCTTTAACTTTCTAAGATTTGTTTAGTGCCCTAACTTACAATCTATCCTGGAGAGTGTACCGTATGTGCTTGAGAAAAATGTTTACTCTTCTGTGTTGAGTGGAATGTTCTGTATATGTCAGTTGAACCCTTTTGGAATAAAGTTATCAAGTCCTCTGTTTCCTTATTGATTTTCTGCCTGGATTATCTATCCATTGTTGAAAGTGGCATAAAAAAGTCCTCTACTGTTATTGTGTGGCTATTTCTCCCCTTAGTTCTGTTAGTATTTATTTTATATATTTAGGTGTTCCAATGTTTAGAGTGTGTGTGTGTGCGTATTTATAATTGTTATATCATCTTGATGGGTTGATCTTTTTATCATTATATAATACAGTGATCTTCTCTGTGTCTTGGATAGTTTTTTGACCAAAAATCTATTTTGTCTGATAAAAGTATAGCCAATATTGCTCTCTTTTGATTATCATTTGCATGGAATATCTTTTTTCTATTATTTCACTTTACCTATGTGTGTCCTGAAAGTTAAAATGAGTCTCATAGGCAGCATATCATTGGATCTTGTGTTTCTGTTTAAAATACTCATTGAACCACTTTGTGTCTTTTGATTTGGGGAACTTATTGCATTTACATTTAAAGTAAATACTGATGAGTAAGGACTTATTATTGCCATTTTGTTTACTCTTTTCTGACCATTATGTACTTCCTCTCTTCCTTTCTTTCTCTCTCAGTCTTCTTTTGTGACTTGTTGATCTTCCTTAGTGGTATGCTTTGATTCCTTTCTCTTTATCTTTTGAGTATCTAGTAGAGGTGGGTTTTTTGTGTGTGTTTATCGTAAGTCTTGTATGAAATAGCTTATAGTTTTAACATACATTTTAAGCTAAGAACTTCAACCATATACCAAAAGTCTACACTTCTAGTCTTCTTACCCACCCCTGACATTTTATGTACTGATATCACAACTTTTACATATTGTGTTTATATTAACAATTTATGGTAGCTTTAGTTATTTTGAATTCTTTTAACTTTTATACTAGAGTTAAAAGTGATTTACCTACTACCACCACAGTAAGAGTATTCTGAATTTGACCTTATACTTACCTTTACCAGTGAGCTTTATTCTTCCATATGTTTTCATATTGGTACTTAATAGGCTTTTGTTTTAATTTGAAGAACTCCTTTAACATTTCTTATGAGGCATGGCTAGTGGTGATGAACTTCCTTAGCTTTTATTTGTGGAGGAAAGTCTTCATCTTTCCATTTCTGAAGGACAACTTCGGTGGGTACAGTACTCTTGGTTGAAGTTTGTATTTTTCCTTTCCGTGCTTTGAGTGTATCATCCTACTTAGTCATGGCAGGCAAGGTTTCTGCTGAGAAATGTACTGATAGCCTTATCAGGGTTCTTTTCTATATGACGAATGGCTTTACTCTTGCTGTCCTCAAGATTTTCTTTTTGTCTTTGACTTTTGTCAATTTGGTTATACTGTGCCTTCTTTGAATTATCTTGCTTGGGGACTTTTGAATATCACAAATATGAATGTCCATATCCATGTCTATCCATTTGGGAAGTGTTCAGTCACTTTAAATAAGCTTTCTGTTCCTCTTTTTCTGTCTTCTCCTTCTGGGATTCCCTTGATGCATATATACATTCAATTGATAGCAACCACAGGTCCCATGTGCTTTCTTCATTCTTTTCCCGTTTTGTTCCCCTAATTAGTATCTTCTAATGATCTACCTTTGAGTTAGCTGATACTTTATTCTGTCTGATTAAGTTTGCTGTTGAAGCTCTCTATTGAGTTTTTCAGTTGAGTCATTATATTCTGCAGCTCTAGCTTTCTGTTTAGTTCTTTCTAATGGCCTCTATCTTTCTATTAAACTTCTCATTTTGTTCATGTCCTGTTTTCTTGACTATGTTTTGTTGTCTATATCTGTTCTCTTGCATCCCACTGAGCTTCATTAAGATGACTATGCTGAATTCTTTGTCAGGCAATTTATAGATCTCCATATCTTTGGTGTCAGTTATTAGAGTATTATGAGCTTCCTTTGGTGGTGTCATGTTTGTTTCCATGATTTTTTGTAATCCATGTAGTCTTGTGTTGGTGTCTGTGCATTTGAAGAAGTAAGCAGCTCTTCCAGTCTTTAAAGACTCATTTTGGCAGGTAAAGACCTTCACCTGCTCTGCACTAATGACACTGCCCAGAGTTATTATAACAGAATCACAACTGAGTGGGGTTGTAGCTGCGTCATGTGGCTACTGGCTGGAAATGCTGTGATGCCCACAGTTGGCGGGCCTCTTGCCAGGAGCTTGGATGGGTTTGGGTCTGCCTCATTCCTGGGTGGACCTTCAGGACCTTGGTGAGTAGGGCTAGAACTGAGATAAGAGTCCATTTCAGGGTCTGTCTTTGAGGCCACAGATGGTGGGCTGGTTAGCAAGTGCATGGATAGGTGTGGCTCTCACCAGGTCCCTGGGTAGGCAGGTGTAGTCCTGGACCACAGCTGAATGGAGCTGAGACCAGTCAGAGGGCTGCTTTTAAGTCCATAGTTAGGGCCAAGGTCAGTGGGATTGCCTCTGGAGGCAGGGACAGGGGTGTCTGTTGTTGGATTCCTAGGCAGGCAGGACTGACTGTTCCCAGACCATGACTGAGAAAGGCTGGAGCTGGGTCATAGGCCATTTCAGAATTCACAGCTAAGACCAAGGTCAGCAGACCTGTTACCTAAGGCAAGGGCAAACATGGCTCTTTCTGGGTCCCTTGGTAAATGTTGTTGATGGCAGGACCAAGGCCAAACAGGACTATAAATGCATCCAGAGGGGCATGGTGGTATTTCTAGATCAGTAGCTAGGGCCAAGGTTGGTGAGTCTCCCATCTGGATGTAGGCCTGCCTTCTCAAAACAACCTTCCTTGATCTTAGGTTCCATTGGGGTTTTACAACCTCCTATCTGGTTCCCAAAGCTCCCCAAAAGGCACTTTTTCCATGAATCGCTGCCAAAATTATTTTTGCTATGGGGAGCTATGATGGGGTACCTCCTACCACCTTGCTTATGTTGTTCCCTCTGTGTTGTTTCTATAGCTGTATTAGTAATTTTTAAAGTTAAAAAAATTTTATTTTGATACAATAGACAAAGTATTTAAAACCAACTCAGTGTAGCACTGAAAACAATTAACTTATTTTTATATTATTATTTAATTTTCTTTTTAATCAAATGCTTATAAAATTTTAATTTTTTCAAGATCCGTGAATAAAAATGGGGATCAAGCACTTAGAAAAGTGATTCTTTTCAGTTAGATGAGTATGGATCTTTTCCAGCACAAACAAGACTGTATACCAGATTTCAACTGCTTGAAGTCAAATACAATATGAATTAAAACCAATTTAGGCGTAAAGGAATTCAGGAAGGAGGCTACCCCTGAACAAATCAAATTAGAGGTGCTGCCTTTGAGTAATCTCAGAAGTTCACAGGAACACCTAATCCTCTAATCCTCTAATGCCTGACTCTCTCTAGAGACCAATTGTTAAAAATAATCAGAATTTTAGAATAACAAAGAAAAATACTGCCCTCATTTCAACTCTTAAAATAAAAACTGTATGACTACTACAGAGAGACTGTCTGTCTCTCTCTCAGTATATACTTAAACCAATAGGTGCCATTTTTAGCATTTTCTCTCCAAGTTTCCAGCAACATTTTGGACAACCAGAAGGTAAGTATAACAACAACAGCCTGAATAAAAACAACTGAATAGAAAAACAGCATGGCTGTCTCGTTTCACTCACCTCCCCATGCGGTGGCTCCTCCAGAAGGTGGTGGGGGCGCTGGTGCTGCGGCTGCTGCTGCCCCTCCAGACGAAAAGTCTGGCTGGAGGTCCAGGAGATCACTAGATGGTTTAGAAGTGCTGAAAGGACAATACAATTTCAAAATCAGATTTTAGAATTTTATAATGTAGAGGTGTTTTTAAATGAAGACTGATGCCGAAGCATTAAAGATTTTGGATACTTTAAATCCAATAAGAGAATAATATTTTGGAAAGTATAGCATATGTTCGTCTATCCCAAGGGTTGGCAAACTACTGTGTAAAGGGCCAGAAGCTAAATATTTTAGGTTTGTGGGCTAGATCGTCTATCACTATTTGACTCTGCCAGTATAGCATGAAATATGAACAAATGAATGTGCCTTTGTTCCAATAAAACTTTATTTATAAAAACAGTGGGCTAGTTTCACCCATAGACCATAGTTTGCCAACTTCTGCTCTCTACACAATAACACAGGTAAACCATTCTTTAAGCACAGGGCCACTCAACAAATAAGCCAGAAATTAAAGGGGAAAACCAAAATTCCTCAAATTAAGGTTTTTTTTTTATAAAATATGTTAATTATTTTAAAAAATATGTTAATGTCCACTGAGCAGCAGCTGAAGTGCTAGTTAAGAGGACTGTGATAAAAGGAAGCATATTCCAAATATTAAAGGTATTAGAGTAAGAGACTTAGGGGTAATCTTTCCCTTTTCTCTATTTTCTAAAAATTTTGTGTGGAAAAAAATTCTTGCCTTAAGATTTATAAAGCAAAGAATACTAAAATGAATAATCACTAATAAACCTTTTTTTCTAAGTTAAACTATAACATATCGAGTTTGCCTAAAAGAGCACTCACCTAAAATACTTCTGTATTTTTTATTCTCATTCAGATAGGGCTGTGTTTTTCAAAGCTCCTCCATCTACAGAAGTTCCAAGGAGGAGCCTAGAGCTCTGCTATTCAAAGTGTGGTCTTCAAACTAGTAACATCCTGAGACACTGTTAGAAGTACAGAATTTTGGGTTTACTCCTATCTTCTAAATAAGAATCTTTATTTTAATATGGCCCCAGGTGTTTCATTCAGGTTTGAAACACTGACCTGCAGGTTACCAGACCATGTACCAAGCCACCGGGGTGCCAGATTCCCCACTTTTCTTCACAAATAGCAATTTCAGCTTTTCCTTTCTAAAGGTAAATTAGATCTTAAAAAAATCAATTTTTTTAAAAAATTTCAAACCACCTGAAACAGCTTAGTTTTGATTTCCTTTTCATAAACACAACGGTCTAAGAGCCAGGATAGGAAAACATATAATTAAGACCTGAATCAAAGCTTTTAGAAGAAGCAATTTATCTTAGTATAGAGGCAAAAAGGACTTGATTTTACCAAATTTGTGATTACAAAAAGCAGAATTAAGCAAGTAAGGGTAACACACATAGTTAATATGGGTACACAACATGGATTTATTGCTCAGTTCAAAATTCAGGTCTCCAAATATAGGGCATTCATAATCAGTCACAGATACATCCTCTCAAGACGAAAGAACCAAACAAAAGGCGACCTAAAATTATTATCTGAGGAAACCACTTTGAGTTGGGGTTTCATCTGAGGCAGCCCTCAGATTTTACCCAACTCACAGTGTCTCCACTTTCTCACTACTCTTCTGGCCTTTAGGTGCTATAAAAGCTGATTAGGAAGATCCCCATGTTCCCTTCCTATCACCAGTGTCAAGAGATCCTCATAGGCACCAGCTAAAGGGCCTAGAGCTGCAAAGTTTTTTTTTGTATTTTTTTTTTTAAAGTGCCTTAAGACACTCTTTGAATTTCACACAAGAAGCTAAATTCTGAAATCATTTTCCACATCTTCACAACTTCAGAAGACTCTGAAGTGTGTGTACCATTCTTCTACCTCCTTTCCTAAATGTGGGAACAAGAAGATCATTTCTACAGCTTAGGTCTTTCTGATGCTTTGAGAATACAGGCCTAGGGAACTATAGAAAATGTGAACTTAGATATGGCCCAAACTAGCATATGCTATTAGGACAAGCTTTCATTTTGTGAAAACATCTGGGTTCAGTACATAAAAAATAAAACAAAAGCCTAATCAAAATACTAATAAACAGCTCAGTGCATACTCATTAACTAACCTGACAGGGACAGCTGCAGACGCAGTTGCAAATAAATCAACCGGTGGGGATGTATCAATAGTTTTAGCTGGTGTAGAATTAGGAGACGTAACAGTTGTGGCTGGAGAAGACTGAAAGTGAAGATGCACAACACACTCTAGTCAAACGTGAATCTAAAGGACACAGCAACAGGACCGCCACTTTGCAGACCTCTGACATTTGCAGCCATTTTTTGATAACTCCTTGTGGGAGGAAAAAAACTCAAGAAAATTTGAAATGGAGAACTATAATAAATAACCAACACTGGACAACACAGTTTTCAAATTTTAAAAGTTAAATGCAAGTTATATAAAATTATGTTTAAAATATTTGGCTTAACATTGCAATGACTTCCACTTATGTAATTTACATCAAGGCTAACTGGTATTTCCTAAACATAAAATTAGCAGGAAAGATCTTACCAGCTGCTAAAAATGAAGACAATTATCAATTGGAATAACCACTATAAAACCAAGGCCATTCTTTTTCCTTTGCATCCTAACCAGAATTCACATAACATCTTCTCAAGTGTCTTTAAGTTCTAGAAATCAAACTTTTGAAATAGTTCACAGATGGCAGCAAACAATTTATAAGTAAGACTCACTGACAATTTAAAGGTAACATGACTATATTCTATCACTAATATGACATAGATAAAATTTAAAAAGTGAAATAAAATCTAACATTTATTGTCCTGTACTGGTTTATTTTTTAAAAGAGAACTTAATAGTCAGTTAATATATTAAAAATTAAGATTTTTGTTGAGGTAACTATTCTAATTCCATTTCCCTCTATGTGGTATATTTAATTCTCCATGTATTTACAAGAGAAAGATTAAAGGGTCATCTCAAACCAGTCCACTGATACTTACTATGAATGAAAATGTGATAAACAGCAAGTAAAACATGAAGACTAAGACCAACCAAAGGCTATCAGATACTGCTATAAAGAGACACCTAATTTCAAAGAGACCAAATTAAAGAAAGCTTCAAAAAGTATAGATTAAGGGTGCCTGGGTGGCTCAGTGGGTTAAGCCGCTGCCTTCGGCTCAGGTCATGATCTCAGGGTCCTGGGATCAAGTCCCGCATCGGGCTCTCTGCTCAGCAGGGAACCTGCTTCCCTCTCTCTCTCTCTCTGCTGCCTCTCCATCTACTTGTGATTTCTCTCTGTCAAATAAATAAATAAAATCTTTAAAAAAAAAAAGTATAGATTAAGAAAAAGGACTGAGGAGATTATAGTGAGGGGTTTTTGGACTTAAGTAGTATTTGTCTAGTATCTACTTGTCTGAGAACCAAGAAGTCAAAATTCAATAGATGTATAAATGTTAAGCATTTAGCAACTCATGAGCAGTATGGATACTGCTGCTCAGAAAACGTCAACTCAGGCTTTTCTCTTTAGCAAAAATTCAAAATTTTTGAATGGAATATGAAAGATCATCTAAGGAATAGAAAGGACCAAACAAATTTAATTTGTATGTTCTCCACTGTGTACACTGACAACTCTTCTAAAAGAAATCTGTGGGCTTTTTCAGACCAATACACGGAAATAAGCTTAGAAAGTAATGTTTATGAAGTTACCACTGAGAACTTAAAACCAACAATGAAGCTACCAACATAAATGTAAAATGAAGGTTTTCAAAGGCTCACTAAAAACTGCTCTGTAACAATAAGCCCTGAAGAAATGAGAGAGCTAGGAAACAGAACCAGAAGAATCCTGTTATTACAAAAAGAAAATGTCAATAAAATTCAATTTGGCCAAAATGTAGAAACAGACCATCCCCAATGATGCCATTAATTTTTACCACACTCTATTCTGCAGTCATACATTGGAATTTTTCATGTAGACATAATGACTTTAAACCCGGTTTTACATTAGAATCATCAGGGAGCTTTTTGTTGGCTTGAGCTTCTGGAGGGACTCTTAGGCAGCCAGCCAGATACTGACACAGTACAGGGTATCTGGGAACCACCAGTGCCATCATAATGACATCCTTCATGTCTTTAATAACAGCAAACACAGAATGGACATTTATCATAGAAGAAAGAGCTCATTTATTACATTTTTGTCTGAAAAACACGATGGCAAATGTGAGCTACAGACCTAGGGAAATAAGTACTATTGTCACTGATAACCATAATCCAATCCTGTCCCTCAGTATGATTAAAAAAAGAGGGAGGAGAAAGAGTTATTAAAATTATGACAGTGAAGTGTCTAAAAGGCAAGCTTGCAGAAAGACACTCAACCACAACTGACTTCTTTATCATTCAAACACATATAAAATTATGTGTTCACTGGGATTTAGAATATGTAGGTTCTTTGTAACTAGTTTGTTTTCAGTTGTAATATAAATGTATGAAAATTTCTCCTACTTAAAAAAAAAAAACTTAGTCCAAATAGAGGACTATGTAGACGTTGCTATACTATACTAGATAGAGAAACTAATATAAAGTAGAATACACAAAATTTACCTTTCTGTTCCTCAAATAATTAAAAATAAAATTACCATAAAGACCCAGAAATTCCACTTTTGAGTAGATACCTGAAAAACTGAAAGCAGGAACTCAAACAGATATTTATATACCAATGTTCACACAACAGCATTATTTACAACAGCCAAAAAGTGAAGACAACCCAAGTGGCCTACTGACGGATGGAAGAAGTAAATGTATGTATACATATAATGGAATGTTTTTCTTTTAAAGATTTTATCTATTTATTTGAGACTGAGAGAGAGAGAGAGAGAGATGGGGAGGGGCAAAGTGAGAGGGAGCAGCAGACTCCCTGCTGAGCAAGGAGCCCAGTGTGGGACTTGATCCCAAGACCCTGGAATCATGACTTGCACCAAAGGCAGACGCTTAGCTGACTGAGCCACCCACGCACCCCCATACAATAGAACATTATTCAGACTTAAAAAGGAAGGAAATACTGACATATGCTACAGGAAAAATAAATCCCCCAAGATATTACGTTAAATAAAATAAGCCAGTCAAAAAAGGCCAGACACTGTATGATTCCACTTAATCTGAGGTAACCAGAGTAGTCAAATTCATGGAGTTATAAAGTACAATGGTGGTTGCCTGGGGCTGAGGAGAAGCATGTGGAATTAGTGTTGAAAGGGTGCAGAGTTCCAGTTTTGATGACAAAGTTCCGGAAATGGACAATAGTGATGGTTGTACAACAAAATGAATGTATGTAATGTATGTAATGCCACTGAACTGTACACTCAAAAATTCCTAAAATGGTCAAAATAAAACAAACAGCCAACTTACCTTACTTAACGGAGAGGGAGCACCAGATCTAAAAGGCAAACAAAAAAAATTAAAACCGAATATACATGGATACATTTGTAGAAGCATTTAAGTTTGATATCACCTAGACAAGCATTAACTAGTTTACACACAGATGTTTTAGCAATGGATAAACTATTTTTTAAAAAAATAATTTATCCTTCACTCAATTATGACATCCTTTTTCAATGTTTCCATTCACTTAATTTCTAGGTATTACAAGTTCTTAAAACAGAGGTTTTTTCCTCTACTTCTAGTAACTCAATTTTTCGAGTTGATCATTATTGCCTGCATCCAACAAAAATTAGAATTTCAAAAATGTTGCCCAGATTTGGGGAAAATAAGGCTTTACAGAATTGAAAAAAAAAAAAAAACAACAAAAAAACCCCTCTGGTTCATTACTTTTAAAAGTTAGAAAAGTCATTAAGGTACACTGTGATTTATTTAATCATAATTGTGATACATTAAAAAGAACACCGGAATTTTAAAAATCCTTACGAGCCGTGTGCCTGAAATGTGTCTCAACTTCCACATATATACTCCTGGCTTGTTTTCCTCATGGCTGCAATGAAAGCTATTATGGAAAATATTCCCATTATCCTGTTAGGACTGGTGGGAGCTTGAAAAAGAGCAGTAGCCTCAATGCTTGTTTCTAAGGGAGTGAGGAAAAATTGGAAAGGAGTAAATTTTTTTTTTAAGTGAGATTATTGCTGTACATCGGAGATTATTGACCTGTACATCATTTCTAGCAAAGGGTTTCAGAAACGACTACCTAAACAGCTTACATTTTACCAACCCAGGTTGGTGAAAAATAAATTAATGATAAAATAAAATAAAGAAAAAATATTTTCTTTATTTTAGGAAGACTACTGTCAGAGTCTTAGAGCATGGCAGGGACGGCTTTCTACTCATCTACAGAGAAAACAACACAAGAAGCACTAGCCAAAAAAATTAGCAGAGATTTAGTAACTGACATTTTGTACAATATCATGAATTTTTGTTTTATTGAGTGTAGCAAAACAGATTTAATAATATACTTCACATTAATACTTTTTATGTTCAACCTTATTTGCAAATACCTGCTATTAAAAATTATCATCCTCAAACCTAAGTACAAATATCATAACTGACACAAAATCATTTGCCAAGCTCCTATATGAGCACCATTACTAAATGTTACTTGTAGTTACCCCGTGGACTAAGCAAATAAATGAAAATCTGTCTCTGTCTAATCACCATCCCACTTACCACATTGTATCTTATTTCTCTGTTTAGTTGTCTGTCTTTTCCACTACAGGGTAAATTCTTTGAAGAAAGGGAATCCAGCCCTTTACACAGTACCTGGAATTTTGTAGGCACTGGTATTTCTGTATTATTTGAGTTTTATTTGAATTTTAGAATAAGAATGCATGTACTCTTTGTATAAAAAATGAGCCAAAAGTCTTAAAAATTATTTTGTGTTAGAATGGCCAAAATTAACAAAACAGGAAACAACATGTGTTGGAGGGGATGTGGAGAAAGGGGAACCCTCTTACACTGTTGGTGGGAATGCAAGTTGGTGCAGCCACTTTGGAGAACAGTGTGGAGATTCCTCAAGAAATTAAAAATAGAGCTTCCTATGACCCTGCAATTGCACTCCTGGGTATTTACCCCAAAGACACAGATGTCATGAAAAGAAGGGCCATCTGTACCCCAATGTTTATAGCAGCAATGGCCACGGTCACCAAACTATGGAAAGAACCAAGATGCCCTTCAACGGATGAATGGATAAAGAAGATGTGGTCCATATACACTATGGAGTATTATGCCTCCATCAGAAAGGATGAATACCCAACTTTTGTAGCAACATGGATGGGACTGGAAGAGATTATGCTGAGTGAAATAAGTCAAGCAGAGAGAGTCAATTATCATATGGTTTCACTTATGTGTGGAGCATAACAAATAGCATGGAGGACAAGGGGCGTTAGAGAGGAGTAGGGAATTTGGGTAAATTGGAAGGGGAGGTGAACCATGAGAGACTATGGACTCTGAAAAACAATCTGAGGGGTTTGAAGTGGCGGGGGGGGTGGGAGGTTGGGGTACCAGGTGGTGGGTATTATAGAGGGCACGGCTTACATGGAGCACTGGGTGTGGTGAAAAAATAATGAATACTGTTTTTCTGAAAATAAATAAATTGAAAAAAAATGCTTAAAAAATTATTTTGTGTAAAACTAAATTGTCAGGATGAAAGACCTCTGTTCCTATGGCCCACACCTAGACTTTGCCATGATTTCATCTAAGTGGTCAGAACCAAAGGTATGCACTCCTTATGGTGCCATAGCCTTAAAAAGCATCATTAATCACTGATTGAAATCTGAAGGCTAGAGACTCACAGAAGTATATAGTTTGCTTAAGACTTAGCATTCTTGGGCGCCTGGGTGGCTCAGTGGTTAAGCCGCTGCCTTCGGCTCAGGTCATGATCTCGGAGTCCTGGGATCGAGTCCCACATCGGGCTCTCTGCTCAGCAGGGAGCCTGCTTCCCTCTCTCTCTCTCTGCCTGCCTCTCTGACTACTTGTGATCTCTCTCTGTCAAATAAATAAATAAAATCTTTAAAAAAAAAAAAAAAAAAAAAAAAAGACTTAGCATTCTTTAATGGTGGATTTAGGACTCTAGTCTGAGTCTGTATTGATGCCCAGAGCCTGTGCTCGTTTCACATTCCAGCTTGTCCTGATACAAATTCAGATGGGCGTGCCTTGTGTGTTCCTCTCTTCCTTTTACCTTTCTTCATTGATTTACCACCCTACTACCCTACCATGGGTCATGCACCCTTTATAAGAAACACTACAATATTTTATATATATAGATAATGACACTTAGTAAAAATTAATATTTATTTTAATGATTTCAACAAGAAAAATTTAGTACATACTGAACTGCACTGGGAAGAATAAAGCACAAATATAATTTTAAAAGAGAATGAATGATTCATGTAGTCCTATTCCAAATTCTGTGAAATTCTACAAATAAATCTATGGGTTTTTATGATGAACATAGAAAATACCAAGGTTTATTTCCAGGATGTTAACAGTAAGTCATCAAAAGAGGGAATTTTTTATGTCTTATCCACATCAATAATATCTACATAATTTTGGCTATAAATGCTAGCCAGAAGACAAACAAAAAGACAAAATACAGATGTGGAAAAACCTATCTATGTCATCCAAATAATTTTAATTACAATCGACTTATAAGGTTTCCTGCATCCTCAGCACTTAGTAAACCCATATGTAAAATGAAATCAATTTCTCTTTTGTTTTATGGAATCAAAGAAACACACAGTATACAAATATACCACACAGTATTTGCATAAAACTTCAAAAATGAGTATCAGTAAATAAAAGCCATTAAATGTAAAGAGTATGCATATTTTTATAGCAGAGATTTGAAAATGCTTCATTGTCTCAGAGATTAGAATCACTTTATACTGCTTCTTAAAGACAAACAATTTTAACTTTCTTTGTAACATTGTCTTTGGCACTTCTGCCATATGCCATGGGAACATCTTCTGTTTACTAGTCAAGTAAAAAAGCCTTTTTTCAAAAATCTAAGAAGAATGGACGTACACCTAAGTGAGATTGTGAGCCTTGATTTGAGAAGACCAAAATAAAGTAAAACCATTTATGCCAGTCACCTTGCGAGACAAAAAAGTATGATGAAAAAAACACAGATGTGTAAAAAAATGGACAGGAATCAGTTTTAAATGTTCTAAATACCAAATGTGAAGTCTTAAGAGTGCTTTTTGCATTTTTAGTCATAACCAAATGCAAAAAGTCACTCAATGTAGTACTCACCCTTCACTTAAGTTCCCAGGTAAGCACAAACATACAAAGAAGAACACAGTTAACTACTATATATAGTTCATTTACTTTAAAAATAGGGACTAAGTAAAAGACAAGTTCGTATGTGGTCTCAGCCAATTCAGAAAAGAAAAATGACAAGCATAAAATGATTTTAAAGGAGAGAGAAACATTATGATCAAAGGTAATTCAAAACAAGATCACTGGATTTCTATTTCCCTACCCTTAGAAATGTAACTACGTGTACAAAGCTGTTTTCCAAAGATAGCTTCCAGCAGCCACAAGAGGGCGAATGCAGACTTGAAATTAGGGCTCATGAAATGCACCGCGGAAGGCAGCTTTTTCTGGTGATCACAGTACTGCCAGATGTACCACGGGGAAACTGTGGCTCTGTGCAGGGTGCAGGGGGCTCTGAAGGGACAAGAATACAGAAAAGCTGACTCTTGACCAAGCATTCTGCATTGCCTTGCCAAGGGAGAGGCTTTAAGTCCTGAGGACATACATCTTTCCTTCACCAAAGATCCTTCCACCACAGGAACAGGGACATTTTTTAGGCTTCCTGGCTCCTTTTGCTTAAATCCTACACAACTCCTTTGGCTTCTTAGATACTCCAATACTGAGTAGCCCCAGCAATCCCTGGAAGTGGGCATCTTAATGCACTCACTCCCGTGTCTCTTAATGCACTCTCATGTCTTTGTAGTTGGCATCGATCTGTCTATAAAAGTCTGACCATCCATGGCCACAATGAAGGAGGAGTAGACCTTGCACTTGCACTGTGGTAACAATCTTAACAGAGTCCCTGGGAGGTCCTGTCATGCGTCATACCAAACAGTTCCACCATAACTGTCTGAGAGTTTCCTACAGTGTTGTCTATCGTCGAAAATTTAAAACATGCAATAATTTTTATACTAACTTGGAAAAGAAGACCGAAATGACACTTAGCTAATGAAACAACAAGCAATAAGTAACATCAGGACATGAATAGATTCTGGGCAAATGCTGAGAGAGAAGAAAACAGAAAGGAGTTGCATTTTGATGGCTGTTATCACAGGCAAAATCGAGCATCAGCATACAGCCTTGCAATGATCAGTTCATAGGTTGTTTCTGTTAACTTCTGCTGTCAACAGAAATGAAACAAGCATAAAGCTGCGACCAACAGACAGATTTCAAACTGACTCTGTAGGGACAGTTACAGGTGGAGATAATGAAATATAAAATTGTCCTCAAACTTCAGAATCAGAAAATCTATCTAAACCGCATATGTGGGGGAAAAATGTCCACAACACATGCAGTACATGATTAAGGAAGGCTTAATGAGATAGCCCTCCCAGGATGGGTAAGATTTACACACACACAGACAAGGAGGATAAGCATCCAAGACTAGCAGATTTATAATCTTTGAGCAAGACACAAAGACTGGAAAGCACTGGGTCCTATGAAGAGACAAGTCTGATACTTTCCAGAAAGAAGAAAAGAAATGGAACCTGCACATTTTTGCATGCAATGAGGAAAAATAGTAAAAAGATGTATGTGCCCAAGCGCAAAGGTATGCAAATCTAGTAAAACAGCACTTACTGCTGATTGATTGATATTCACTATATAATAAAGATCCTGAGCAAAATACCAGCAGCATGCTATGCTGAATGTTTCAAGTGGGGAGTGTCTAAAATGCAGAAAACTCTATTTGCGGGCTTGGCTTTTTTCACAACAGGGTCCGTAATGTAACAGAATGTTCAAGGCTACCTGTGAAACTGTGCTTGTTTTACTCATGCCCAATGATAACAGCCTCAATTTTTAACATGAACAACTCTTTTTCAGCATATTGTCAGTCCCCTGTAAGGGAAAGTATATACATCAGGAAGTTCAGGGAACCTAAGTACAAACTACTAATATGCTGCATTAGCCTGCAGACAGACTGCCTCTACGTGGGGTCACACTGTCCTAGGTTAATCAGACGGGATTTTTGAGGGAACCTGGAAGAATTACAATAAAGCATACCCTAAAACTGTAGGAGTAAAAGTGGTACCATGATACATCTCATTCTTACAAAGAACGACTACAGCATTTTTTTCATCTTATTTAGAATTATACAACTAATGCGTACTTGTTTCCGGGTTTCTTTCCTTCTAATGTATTTAGATGCTGTTCAAGGGTCTCCATAAGACTGCTGGGAGCCTACAATAAGAAAGTAAAAATAAATGTCTGCATTGCTTTCTTTCAAAGTAAGTACACTGGAACACCACTGTAACTTTGCATGGTGGAGTTCTGTGGGTGGACCCCACTACAGATGTGAGGTGATTGCATTCCAGGTTCTATTGGCACTTAAATATTTAAATCCCATGGAATCTCAGACAGGCCCGTCTTACATGCAGTTAACTCTACTGCACAGCCAGTGGTGCTACAGCGTGGTTTCAGTGTACAGATTACATTGGATAGACTTTTTCTGTGACATTACTTATATGCAGTAAACTCAGATAGAGTCTACTGTATGTTTCCACAAGACCACATGGAAAAGGAAAAAGGAATGGGTATTTGTATCCAAGTAAAAAAATACAAGTGCCTAAATACAAACTTACAGAAGTCTGAAAGTACAGTAAAATCTCACTTATCTACACTTGACTGAAATGTTAGGAAAAATTGTTACTACTATAAATAAAAGTTGGGGGCGGTGTAAATGATAGTTGTGGAGAAAAGGATACATCTTTAATAGTCAACAACAATTAAGATTTTCTTATTACTGAGCTATTTGATTTATATACATAATAAAGTAAATACTTCAGCAAATGTGGTAATGTTAAACTACTGTGTATTAGAAGATTTAATGTAGTTCAACTCTTTTACTAAAAGGTACCTGAATGTTTGTTCTTATATTAACATTTTAGGCAATACAAAGCGATGGCATTTTACTACATATTAGAAAGAGAAATAATAAGTTCATACATATATTCCATCCCCACTATTCCTCAAGCATTAGAAACTTAATGTTATCTTTAAATAATTTTAACCTAAATTAGACCTAAACAGCAGTGTAAGCATTCAGAGAACAGTACTCCATGAATGAAAATATTTAAGCACATTTATAGACACATTTAATTCTAATAATTATCCTTCAAATTAATATGAAATTAATTTTGAAGACCTTTATGCTAATTGCTAAAATAGCTCCCAGAATTCAAGGAAATTCATATAACTGTACATTTTACATGGTACCTATAATGACAAAATCAAGTAGAATTTGAAAATTCTTATTAAGAATTTTTAATTTTAAAAGTTCAGGATATTTAGTATCATTTTTCACTTCACTAATAGATTCATGAACCATCTTAACAATTATGTGATTATTATATATGTAATTATATGATTATTATAAATTATTAAGTGAACAGAATTTTTAATTATCTTATTTCTTTTTTTATTTTTAATTTTTGAATTTTTTAAAATAAACATATAATGTATTTTTATCCCCAAGGGTACAGGTCTGTGAATAGCCAGGTTTACATACTTCACAGAACTCACCATAGCACATACCCTCCCCAATTAAGTGAACAAAAATTTGAACTTGCTAAAAGAGATGGACGTAGGGTAGAAAGAATCAGCCCTATGAGAATTACCTAAGAAGTTATGGCCTATAGAGTAGAAAAAGTAATGATTATGGGAGATATAAAAAATTTAGAAAGTTATACAAATTAGAATTTAAAAAATATAACTCAGGTGAAAATAGACTTACTCAACACAGTCCAATAAACTGCAACTAAGAGTATACCTCTAAGTTATAAAAAAAAATTTTAAGATATAAGGAAAATTTTGCTCCATAGAATAATACAATATATAGATGTATTCATTGAATAAATGGAATATACACTGTATTCTTAAAAGCAAGAAAACAGAAAAGGCTGTACATTTTTTAGGTGAATTAATTCCCAATAACCTCAAAATTATCATGCTAATTGTCATAATAATAATAATAACTATAATTGTCATAGTAATGGAACTTAGGAAGCCTGGACATATAACTTCAAAATATTCCTATATCTTTTTTTTTTTTCCCCCACTGGGATCATAGTGAGAAAAAATATATCAAGCCACAGAACCTCTCTCTGGTTACAAGACACAGGTCCTCTAAATGTTAAATGCAATGTAAAGAAAATGTGATTCTGTGTTAATACTGTTTAAAAGGATAAATGCTACTTAAAGTCACAAAACACAACAATTTAAGATAACAAAAAAAAAAAGGTGGTGTTTTCTTTTATAAACTTCCTTAGTTATCTTAACAGATAAACCCAAAACCAGAAAGGCAGTTTGCAAGGTTTCTTAATAATTTGTGGATGAAAAGTTTAAAATAAAGTAACAGTCACAAAAATAACAATTGCTGAAAAAAATCTTACCATGAGTACAGAATACAAAATTGACTTTCACCTTTAAGGGGAGTTATTTTGTGATAAATTGCACATAAAATTAAGTTTGGAGCATTTTATCTTAAAAATTTAAAAATGTTTCATCAGGGTGCCTGGGTGGCTCAGTGGGTTAAAGCCTCTGCCGTTGGCTCAGGTCATGATCCCAGGGTCCTGGGAGAGAGCCCCCACTTCAGGCTCTCTGCTCAGCGGGGAGTCTACTTCCTCCTCTCTCTCTGCTTGCCTCTCTGCCTACTTGTGATCTTTGTCTGTCAAATAAATAAATAAAATCTTTAAAAAAATGCTTCATCATTTATATTTCTTATATGGATATGTGAAATCTAATAGAAATAAATTCCTTAAATGCTTTGGAGGGGAGAAAAACCCTATTTTGATAGTAATGTGCACAAACATAGGAATACTGCCTGCCTCCTAACTCTATAGCACTGAGTCTATCTTGGCATGTAGTAGACAAAATAGCAAAAATTGTTTCAAATTTCCAATGAGCAAAACTTTAAGAATGTCCCTGCTGTTATAAAAGGAACTTAAAAGAACAAACTATAATTAGCAGGGTCTTTAGTTGCTTATTTTTAAAAATACCCAAGTCAAGAGACCAGTTGAATGGAAAACTGACCCAAGGATGAAGAGTCATTCTGTGGAAATTAACAGATAACTGATTCATCAGTGGTACAGGTTTTTTTTTTTAAAAAAACCTTTTCTTTACCTGTAGTTTTCAGATCAACCAGAATTCCTAACATCAAAACCTAAGATGTTTTTCATAAAAGGAGATATTTTGAATTTGGAATGTGTGCGTGCACATTCACGTGTGCGCGCGTGCCGCGCACACACACACACGCCAAACAGGAAATGTTATTTTGAAAATCTTTATCCTGGAACAAATTCAAAGCTGACTGTAAGCCGGGATCCAAAAGGAAGCATCCATCTACAATTCACATGCTTTAGATTCTAAAGCATCATTAAAATGGAACAGAAAAAAAAAAGCAACAAAAGGATCGTTCAAAATTTTGAAGCATTTGAAAGTGCTGAGAAATATTTCAGTTTTGATATCATATTCCACTTCGTATATAATACAGCACTTCTGAATGACTTACTAAAGATTCACTGAGGTTCATAATTTAAATGCAATCATGATGATATATGTATAATTATTTAAAGAGGGCTACAGATGACCACGTTGGTATTTATATTGTGCATTTTCCAACCAAAATGATATCTATTAAATTCCTCTTCTCTGCCTTGCTGCAAGAGGAAGTCTAATCTTTTTTTCCAGTTACAAGCAGCCTATTCTTATTCCCAGACGCAAGGTAGCCTCCCCATCTCCATCTCCTCGTTAATCCTCATCCATGCTGGGTATTTTGGTTCATTGCCCAGCTAGATTCAGTTGCTGTGTTGACCACAGAGGATCTGGCAGAGAGCAGAGATTAGGTTCTAATCTCAAAGGCATTAAACTGAGTCCACACAACCAGGTGTCTCTGACCTATCTCCAGATTAATCCTGGTCCAACACTGTCTAAAGGACTAACCCTAGAATAGCTCACATTCCAGCTCAGACCTGGTCATACTGTTGTAGTGGGTCTACGTTGCCAGACTGATGAGAAGTCTCCACCAGACCTGTGGTAGAGGCTCTAAATAAGAATTAGGGAGAATGTTTAGTTCTGTCACTCACAATCCCAACAGAAATCAGAATTTGGTTACTTATTAAGAAATTTCAAAGCACGAAATACTTTTGTACTGAGATTTTAAATAGACACTGGAGAAATGAACTAAAGATTTTTTGTGTGAGTACGAGAAGGTAGTTTTAAAATAAATGTTTACATGGAAGTTTATGTGACTCTTAAGGTCATAAAAGAAAAGCAGAGAAAAGAATGATATTAGATTATAATGAATATCACAGAATACCCAGAGCAAGATTTTACCTTAAGGATAGGATTTCTGTTCCCCAAGTTGTGATAACACAACGTACACCATTAAATAGTATATCTCTCAACTGCTTCTTCAGGGAAGGAGAATCTATAAATTATAACGAATATTATAGTAGCATTCAAAATTACACCCAAGTATGTGAGTCCTTCTTTCAAGGACATACTACAATTTAAAAAAAAAAAAAAAAAAGAACAAGCAGGGTCTGAACTGAACTCACGACCCTGAGATCAAGACCTGTGCTGAAGAGTCAGACACTTAACCAACTGAGCCACCCAGGTGCCCCAAACAAAAAAATATTTAAGTATCCTTTTAAACTTTTGTCTCTTTCAAATATTATACAAACTGAAACAAATGAGGACCTGTTTTCTTCTTAACTGAAAGCCTTTCTGATAATATACTTTTACTTTTATTCCACAGTACGAGATGTCTATACAGTTGAAATAAAGATGATTTACCATTTCCAAAAGCTATTTATTGAACAAAATATTTTAATATCTACCTTTAGGTTAATAGGTATTATTTATCTAGGCTATTTTACCACACTACAATGTAAATATTTATTATCATTAAATAATTTAAAATTAAAGCACACTGATTGTCTTCATTTTTTATTACAGTGCTATCAAATTCATAAATCTGTATCCAATAAAAAGATTTTTAATAGTACCTTGTGCACACTTAATATTTAAGCCATATCCAAAGTGATACTAACACCTTATCCAGGTATGTACCTGATCAAAGAACACTGTCTTCTCACAATAGCAAAAATATTTTATATTAATATCTGTCTACTAGAAGCAGTGATCTCCCAACTTTTAAAGCCAAAAAATACAAAGCCATCATATTCTGAATTATTTTCTGAATTTTATTTGTGAAAAATTATTGGTATTTAACTGGTTATTTTATTTTATTTTTAACTGGTTATTTTAATAATATAAATACAGAGGTCATTACTTTGGGGTTCTTTAATTTTTAATAAAAATTTAAGGTAAATATTATTTCAAATATAGAAACACTGCAAGGGATTACAAAGATAGTCAATCATATGCATTTTGGTATTATTAAAAAGGGGGTCATCTTTTATTATGACAATTTTCTCTATTATGACTCTTTTTATTTACAAACACAGAAAACCCATACATTCATTACTAGTATGTAAGATAGAAGCTCTACATTCTCTCTTATCATCTCAAAATCTCTAGTTAAAGGACATGTTTGGGATAGAAATTTACCATAACAGAGTAAAGAGTCAATTAAATAAAAATAGTTCCTGCCGATTTTGAGAAAAGTCACATGGTAACTCTGCCCATGTGAATGGTTCTTGATTCTACATCTTAGGAGCCCTACAATATAACCTCTTAACAGATAAAAGGATTGATATGCAACTACTGCTATTGTTTTTGCTGACTAGATGGTCCCCAGAAAAATCACTTATCTACCACTATGACTTATTGAAAAAGGTTCTTTTATAGTAGGAATTTCTCTGCTTCACAGGAGAGACAAGAATCAGTAGAACTATGATTTCAGAGTGTTTCTCTTTCATGCCCCTCCTTCATACCTGGGAAATACTGAAAACTAGGAGAACAAAAAGAAAGAATATTTCAAGTGTTCCAACTACATGCCTACCAATAGTCACTATTCATAGACAAAGCACTTTTAAACATTACTACATAAGGCTTGATTTTGAATCAAGTTCAAGAATGAAAAGATAGTCTCAAAACAGTAAATTCAGTTGCTTATAAAGAAGAAACTATGTTACGAGGGCAGGTGAATCTTCATATTAACTCCAGAAATACATTCAATAGCTAGAAAAAATATGCAAACTAGAATAATTTCCAAGAAAGTTGGTAGGCCTAAATTTAAAATGCATTAAATGCTTACAAGTCTATGTCCTAAGTAAGATCTTTTATGCCAAACTACAAAGTAACACTATCATGCATATTACACTTTGCACTCAGAGAATCACTTACCTGCGTGAGGTCAGGAATGTCACCTTTATCAATGCCAACTTGCTGTGGATTAAAAAAAATAAGGAGTTACTTAGTGGGATTTCTTTTTTAAATTAATTTCTTTGCATTTAACAGAAGATCACCCACAGAATTAGTTAAAATCACAGCTCAATCCTGGTATACAAGAACTGTCAATCTCACTTTGAAAGTCTGTCTTGTGTAGTTTTCCATTCAACATAGTAGAGCAATGATTTTGTTCATGTAGTTAGATATAATAAATGTACAAAATTTTACCAAAGGCCAAAAAAAGATTTAGGAAATTGAAGCATAAAATTTAAAATTTCAGGGCTCCTGGGCGGCTCAGTTGGTTAAGCCTCTGCCTTCAGCTCAGGTCATGATCCCGGGGTCCTGGGATGGAGCCCCACATCAGGCTCCCTGCTCAGTGGTAAGCTTGCTTCCCCCTCTCTCTCCGCCTGCCTCTCTGCCTACTTGTGATCTCTCTGTCAAATAAGTAAATAAAATCTTTAAAAAAAAAATTTAAGATTTCCTCCACGGCAAATGGCAGCTAAAAAGTTAAAAAAAAAGCTTAGCTTAAATCTAAATTGTTATAAATGCTCAGTAAATCCTCTGGACCGGGAATGTTCATTTAGTTTCAATAACTTGTTCAGGGTATATTATCCATCCCTCTTCCCACAGAGAGAAACATTTTGTTTGTTTCTTACATATCCTCTCAAAGTTTTTTTTTTTTTTTAATTTTCAGCATAATAGTATTCCTTGTTTTTGCACCACACCCAGCACTCCATGCAATCCATGCCCTCTCTAATACCCATCACCTGGTTTTTTTATGTATACCCAAGGAAATTGGAAATTTATAAATACATATTTATTTCCCACATTATTTTACAATAGTGTATTTATATATATGTATATATATACACATACACTGACCTTATATTTTTCATTTAGCAATATATCCCAGACCTATATCCATATTAACAGAGTTTCTTTATTTTTTAAACAGCGTCTTTTCCTACGATTTATTTATTTAACAAGTCATGTATTTTTTTTTTAAAAGATTTTATTTGTTTATTTGACAGACAGAGATCACATCACAAGTAGACAGAGAGGCAGGCAGAGAGAGAGAGAAGCAGGCTCCCTGCTGAGCATAGAGCCCGATGCGGGACTCAATCCCAGGACCCTGAGATCATGACCTGAGCCGAAGGCAGCGGCTTAACCCACTGAGCCACCCAGGCGCCCTTAACAAGTCATGTATTAACAAGCATTGGTGTTGCTTCCCATCTCTGGCCATTGCAAGCCCTGCTGCACACAGCACTGTGCACCTGTGTGGACACATCTGTAGGATGCATGTGTAGGAGTGGAATTACTAGGTAAAAGCACAGTGAATTTTAAGTGTTGGTAGCTTGGGGAAGGGAAGCAGTGGAGCAAGGAAGAGCAGAATGGGGAAACAGCAAGAAAGAGTACAAATATGGGAATATATAAATGAAGGTGAATCAAAGAAGAGGGTATGTACGTGTTCACTATACTGCTCTACCAACTCTTTTGTGGGTTTAAAAATTATTCAAAATAAAAATTAGGGAAAATAGAAGTCATAACATCAATTCTTTCTTTTTATTTAAATGATAAAATTTAGGCTCAAAGAAACTAAGTGGGTTAAAATCAAGTCCCTCTGAGAAATGAACTGCTTTGCTCAAGTTGGTGGAACTGCAGAAGCAAATACGTTAAATGTAAGTGTTGGGCTCCTACAAAGACAGTAAGGCAAACTAGAGATTAGGAAGCCCACTTGTTTGACAAATGCTCTTAGTTAAGTTCTTTTGCTTTCTCTGCCTTGCCACCATTCACATTTTTGGATGATAATGCTTTGATACGGTCTGTCTTGTGCACTGTACGTTATTAGCAACATCCTTCTCTGCCCACTGGATGCCAGCAGACCTTCCCTTCCTCCAGTTGTGACAACCAAAAATGACTCCAGACACTGGATGCTGGGGAAGAGAAGGGAACAAAATCATCCCGTGTAGAGAATCACCAATGTAGAGCACTGACCCTCATTCTCCTAGAGCAACTTAGGCTGCAGGTTCCTCCCAGAGGTAAAGACATTACCTGCCAATGACTAAACTCTGCTTTAGGGAAACTAATGTCTTTTCCCTAAATTCACTTAACTATTATAATTATGGAAATTATAAACTAAGATAACTTTGTTCCATTCCATTTATTTCCATACTTTAATACCTCTTTAGGTGATCCATTAAAATATTAATATGAATGAAGTCAGCATTTTTGAAATTAAAATATTACAGATCTTTAATATTGGGAACATTTTGATAAAAGGTGATGTGTTTCTCTTAAACAGATAGTTAACAGAACTTTCTTGAACAGAAAGACATAATTTAGGAATTCTTTCTTGACACTGCTATTTTC
This sequence comes from Neogale vison, assembly GCF_020171115.1. NCBI lineage: Eukaryota > Metazoa > Chordata > Mammalia > Carnivora > Mustelidae > Neogale > Neogale vison. Next base: position 45,887,317 of record NC_058091.1, on the reverse strand, counting down.
ACTAACCTGAACTTCTGAACCATAATATAATTGGAGGCTTGAGCTGAGGTGTGACTGTATTACAGAAATCTCATCACTTTCTGTCTGCAAATATTCTGGGAGACATAACTCCTACGACTTGGTATTTAATCGTAGAATAGCAAACTAAGAATAACTTAGTTCTATAAAAAGGGACTGGAAGAGATTATGCTGAGTGAAATCAGTCAAGCAGAGAGAGTCAATTATCATATGGTTTCACTCATTTGTGGAGCATAACCAATAGCATGGAGGACAAGGGGCGTTAGAGAGGAGTAGGGAATTTGGGTACATTGGAAGGGGAGGTGAACCATGAGAGACTATGGACTCTGAAAAACAGTCTGAGGGGTTTGAAGTGGCGGGGGGTGGGAGGTTGGGGTACCAGGTGGTGGGTATTATAGAGGGCACAGCTTGCATGGAGCACTGGGTGTGGTGAGAAAATAATGAATACTGTTTTTCTGAAAATAAATAAATTGGGGAAAAAAAAACCTTAAAAAAAAAAGGGAAGTGTGTTTAGCAGAAATGCCTATTACCTATAAAATAACCATTTTACAAAGTTTCAGTTGCCTGCTTTAGGAGACTTTATTGTAAGAATTCAAAACACACTAAGTTTTCTACACTTCAAGCAATTTCTCTGGGGTATTTGAATATTTCCATATAAGTTGTTCAACTACTCTGTGTTTTTGTTTTTTAATATGGCAGACAATTTGTTAATGTTTGCCAAATAGCTAATATATAGTTGTATTTTAAAAATGGCAATCTGGAAGTCTTCAGGAAAATGGTACCAATTACAGGGTAGCTATTGGATCTAAGTCCATTCATAAGTACACCACACAAGAGCAGTTTGGTACAGAAAGAAGATTTGTACATTTCTTTCTTTTTTTTTTTTTAGATTTATTTACTTATTTATTTATTTGACAGAGAGATAGAGATCACAAGTAGGCAGAGAAGCAGACAGAGAGAGAGGGGGAAGCAGGCTCCCTGCTGAGCAGAGCCTAATGTGGGGCTCGATCCCAGGACCCTGAGATCATGACCTGAGCAGAGGGCAGAGGCTTAACCCACTGATCCACCCAGGTGCTCCGCTTTGTACATTTCTTAAGAAATTTCTGTATTTAGGGGCACCTGGGTGGCTCAGTGGGTTAAGGCTTCTGCTTCAGCTCGGGTCATGATCTCGGGGTCCTGGGATCAAGCCCCCCATCGGGCTCCCTGCTCAGTGGGGAGCCTGCTTCCTCCTCTCTCTGCCTGCCTCTCTGCCTGCTTGTGATCTGTCTGTCAAATTAAAAAAAAAATCTTTAATTAAAGAAAAAAGAAATTTCTGTATTTACCAATACAAACCACTTAACAATGGTTCAAACAATTAATGTCTATATTATGAGCAATATAATTTAACTAAAGAAAACAAATGGTTATTGTTAGCCCATTGCAGGTTAGTGTCTATTCTATTAAAAATAATTTTGTAAATTAGTATCATTCTATAAAAAAGCCCTAGTCATAGCGTTCAAATAAAGTAGAATATTTGTATTGAGTTATTTAGACTCTCAAAATAACGTCTCATTTCTACGTATTTCCTTCTCAACAGCCTGAAATGGGCCCATGCTAACATGAGGTGATCAAGAGACATGAAATAAAATTTTACGTCTAAAAATAGAATGAGCTAATAAATAAGTACCCCATTTCTCGTGAAGACCTTACAGTGCTGATCAGACCTTACAGTGCTGATTAGAGAAATGTATACCCCAACCATCTCATGTCCAGCTCCTTACCTATCTAACATATATAATAAGAGGTGGGGGACTGGGTAGCATGTGCACCAGGAATTAATGGAACAATGAAAGGATCGTCCACTCTGGATGCATAGGCATAATTGATCTTTCCACAGAAGAAAGTCAGGCAAATTTTACTAGATTATATTGGTAACTGGGTTAAACCATAGGAAAATCTTATCAAATAAAAAAAGTAAAACTGTGTAGCAGCCAAACCAAAAGTTTCAAGCAATTCTATCCTTTCTTAAAGACAAATCAACATCAATAAGCCCAAGAGAAATACACATAAACATGCTTTAGTGTATATGTAATTCCTATAAACTATTCCTTACCCTTTGCTTCCCAGATTATTTGTAAAAAAACAAAGACTTCTATTCTGATTATGAACTCTATGGACCAAAGGTCAAGAGGCAGCATTTTGTAGTATCAGGCTCCTAATGTGAATGTGATAATATTCCTGTGAATAAATGAAATTTGAAAGAAAATGTATGGACCAGAGTGCTTTTGGAATTGTGGGTGTAAAATGCTTGTTCTTGTGCTATATTCTCAAAATGGCAAAAACAGCAAAACCATGGCATGAACCTCCCAAGCTCAAGGCCTTGTATGCTTTGCTGTTGGGCTTCAGAACCCCTCACACATGGCGCTCCACTCAGCCCAACAATTTGTTCACTGACAACGTAAGATAAGAATCAACTGTCCAACCTGTGAAAGGACTGAAATAACAATGTCATAAGTCCCAGTACCAGTATCAATCAATAACTGGATTTCATAAGAGGAAACTTCAACTTACAGGTAACCTTGGGAACACCAACTGTACGGTTACAGGCAACCTTAAGAAACAATTTATAGACTTCATAAAATTAATGATACTTTAATTTTTTCATTGTATTTAAATCACTGACAAAATAAAAAGGTTGTATTTATGATTTCTACACACTGAGAAAAATAAATGGACTTTCCTAAGGACTTTTTTTTTTCAATAAAAAAAAGCTTCAATAAAAAGGAAGCCCTTCCATATGATCAAAGATAGCTATTAAGTGGAGAGGAGAGATGAACAACCTTGCAAAGCTGTGAATCTGCTCAGTACCCATGAAACTTGTGTTTGAACACAGAGTGATTATCTAATTGGGATGCAGGAGTGTAAAGTACCGTTGGAGTGAGAAGTTGGGAAGAGAGGACTTCTGAGATCACTTCCAACCCTAACACACCGGGGCTCTGGGACAGAATGTCTTGTCAGATTATAAGCCCTATTATTGACTCTAGATACATAAGTGAATACTCTTAAATTATATTCCCAACACAGGTTACTATTACTTACCTCTGCAACTTTGAGAAATTCAGATACTCGTGTCATTCTAGTTAGAAATCGTTTGTAAATTTCTAGGGCATCTTTACATTGTCCTTTCTTCATTTCAAAAAACTTTTCTGGAAGAGATAGACAAGCATTTTGAAAAGACTATAATATTCAATTTTTCTTCTAAGCTTAATACTATTAATTAAAACTTAAATGAATGTTTAGATTAAAACACTAGGCACTAAAACCTCTATGAGGTTCTAAAGCACCTAAACAAAGGGGAACCGTGAAGTTTAAGACCAGTGTTAGGTTCTAGGTGTCTCAAAGGGAAGCATTTAAATAATGAAAGCACACCTGAAGTAGAATGTATGAAGTGTCACAACAAGTTAACTCATGATCCATATATCCTAGAACCCTGCTTTAGAAAACAGCATCAAATATTTGATGATAATCTCAAAAGTTATGACTGCATTCTATAGCATCATTACTTTCTTACTAGCTCACCATAAACCAATAAAGTATATATCATAAAGCAATAAATTTCTCTAAGTTAAAGAATTCTTTAAATTGTCTATACACGGGGCACCTGGGTGGCTTAGTGGGTTAAAGCCTCTGCCTTCAGCTCAGGTCATGATCCCAGGGTCCTGGGATGGAGCCCCACATCGGGCTCTCTGCTCAGTGGGGAGCCTGCTTCCTCCTCTCTCTCTGCCTGCCTCTCTACCTACTTGTGATCTGTCTGTCAAATAAATAAATAACATCTTTTAAAAAATTGTCTATACACTGTATAAATTTATACTTTTGTTGGCCACAAGAGATTTCTTTCAAACATTATAATGTGTCTCTTAGTTATAAAGTAGTGGAGTTTTATGAAAAATATTTGGTTTACCAAACTCATCATGGTTTTCTAGTCCACAATTGTATCTTGTTTCTCAACCTTCAGCTTCCCAGACAGAAAAACAGAGGATTCTTTTGCTGCTCTCTTTTGCACTCCCAAGACTGGAATTCAGAATTACTAGGGTGCTATAGTTCCATTATAATTACATTACATGGGTGCTATAGTTCCATTATAATTACATTACATGAGTGTAGTTTCTCCATATGTGTTTGGAAGAAAACCAGCACTTTATCAGTATTTTTGCCAGCCAGTCATTTATCAGTTCATTCAGTCAATAATTACTGACATGGCAGATGGAGACAGAGAAGGCCAAGGTCTACAATAGCTTCCAGGCAACTCTGGATCATAACTGAAGATGATTTCGTATTATTTATTATTTTATATTTCCACACAGTGAAACACATGCTATTTTTATATTCTTTCATAATTTAAAGTTCTTCACTTCATTCAGCATGTAATTTTACTACCTTAAAAGTATTTTGAATTTTCTCAAGAAAGGTTTAATAATATATAATTACACAAAGAACTAATTATTGAGGGTAGCTACTCATTACCTTCTGTTGACAGTCTGGGTAATTTTACATTTAACATGGACCTCCCCTGTAGGACATTCAAGGGAGGCAAAAAGATCAAGAAAACAAACACATACTGTTTTCCACTTAAGATTTGAGAAGGATGTGAATCTTTTAAAAAATGGCCAAATCTAACCTAGGAGGTATTATGCTAAGTGAAGCAAGTCAGAGAAAGACAAATACCATATGATTTCACTGAGACGTAGAATTTAAAAAGTAAAACAAACAAAAAATAAAGACTCTTAAATACAGAGAACAAACTGGTGGTTGGCAGAGGGGAGGGGTGGGGGATGGGTAAAGTGGATGAAGGGAATTAAGAAGTAGGACCTTCCAGTTATAAAATAAATAAGTCACACAGATGAAAAGTACAGCATATAGAACACAGTAATCCTGTAGTAACACTGTATGGTGACAGACGGTGAATGCACTTACGGTCAGCATTGAGTGATGATGTATAGAACTGTCAAATCAATATGTTGATACATCTGAAACTAATATAATACTGTATGTCAACTACACTTCAACTTTAAAAAATGGCTGAATCTAATCTTTATCTGCTCTATCCTGTTTTCTAAGGCTACACATAGACTCTTGGTGCTGTAAGGGAACAAATCTTTTTCAGTTAACTTTTGGGGGGGAAAAAGGACTTATTCTGGTAAAATACACTTCTTTCTTTTCTTTTCTCTTCCTTTCTTTCTAAGATTTTATTTATTTATTTGACAGAGACAGAGACAGCGAGAAAGGGAATACAAGCAGGGGGAGTGGGAAGGAGAAGCAGATTTCCCGCCGAGTAAAAGACCCGATGTGGGGCTCTATCCCAGGACCCTGGGATCATGACCTGAGCTGAAGGCAGATACTTAACAACTGAGTCACCTAGGCGCCCCTCTTTCTTTCTTTTTAAACAATCTTCACGTAAATAATTTCTTTCAAATGTCTAAATTACTTTTCTTTACTATAACTAAGGTCATTTCTTTGCATCAGATCTTCAGCAATAACACAAAAAGAGAAACCAACTGAATAATCTCAATTTCCTTTTAGAACCAATGTATCAGACTCTTAAGCAATTTTTCTCTGTCTCTTCTGGATGCTTTTTAAATTGTTCATATCTTTCATGGTAATTCAGGATTCAGGAACAAAAGTAATGACATTTTTATGGCTTTAGGTTATAATTTCCTCATTGTTTCAGTTACAGTGGGAATGACACAGAAAAGCAACCTGTGCTGATGTAGGGGGAGCGGTGAGGTGCCCTTGTCCTCTTAGGGATTAGGGTAGGGCCAGGAGCAATTCATACTCTTGAGAGAGGGAATGGGTCATCCAGAAATGAGCCTCTGTCTTTATTTCATACTAAAGATAAGATATGTGGATTTTCAGCATTTGAAATGAAATTCCAAACTTGGCTTTTGTAAAGTTCATCTTTATAATGTGTTGATAAATTCCCTTTTCATATTAGTATTAATTTTCACAGAATAGCTGTCCTAAGGAACAAGAACCTGATGAAAAGGATCTTATTCCTGTGAAATAAACCGAGGCTCTGCATGTGGACTATCACTTATGCCCATAAGTCAGAAGGAAAGCATCTCCTTACTTGCACATCAGTTTCATTATAGTGATAAAATGTTTGCAAAGATTTGCAGCACCAACATTGATTCCAACATGAGATGCAGAGAATTGCTCATGAAGTCCTTGATTTTTTTTTTAAAGATTTTATTTATTGATTTGACAGAGAGAGATCACAAGGAGGCAGAGAGGCAGGCAGAGAGAGAGAGGAGGAAGCAGGTTCCCCGCTGAGCAGAGAACCCAATGCGGGACTCGATCCCAGGACCCTGAGATCCTGACTTGAGCCGAAGGCAGCGGCTTAACCCACTGAGCCATCCAGGCGCCCTCATGAAGTCCTTGATTAAAACTAACTCATAATGTATTTATAAAGTTAATTACTAGCACTACTTAGTAAATAAATAAATAAATAAATAAATAACACACCTGTCTCAAAATACTTAGGATAGTAAGTATACATATCTTCTAGAGTGTTACTTTCTTTTTTTTATTATTATGTTATGTTGGTCACCATACAGTACATCATTAGTTTTTGATGTAATGTTCCAAGATTCATTGTTTACATATAATACCAGTGCTCCATGCAATACATGTCCCACATAATACACATCACTGTAGTGTGCTACTTTCAAAAGAGCAATTTAACAGCAACGCTGAATGAAAGCCACTCAATAGCAGAAGGCGGTAAGGCAAGAATGCACACATCTACACTTCTGAGGTCAGGTCTTTAATATGAAGATACAACTCTTTTTCTGCTCCTAATGTTAGCCAATAGACTATCCTTTTCAATTTAGATGAAATAAAAATATATATTGCATGGTTATCATTTTAAAATACAGAGAAAATGCATTCTTACTATAATCTTATCTCTGAAGTCAACAAAAAGAGAAAATAAAACAGAGAGGCAGTAAAAGAGATCTAGGAGAAAAACATAGCTTAACGTGTTCAACTGCTAAATGAATTTTAAGACTGATGTCCTTAAAGCAGAGGCAAGAATTGTTTAAAACAAGGGTACACTAGTGAGAGGGCATGAGAAGGAATCAGCAGAACATCATTTCTGACAGCTATGGAGTTGGGTAAGATGAGCAACTCAAAGATAACTGAGGCTTGAGGTTTAAAAGACTATATATACCAACAGAAATGAGATTAGGAAGGGCAAATTCGAGAGTTCAGTTTTGGACATTGCTGAATTTTAAGTATCTAAATTTAAGTGTCTACAAAGAAAGACCTGCAAAACCGAAGCTTGGAAGAAAGGTCACAGACTGAATTAATAGACCTGGGACTCATCATAAGGACATCTCCATAGGAAACCATAGGGTTTCCAATGAAAAATATACACAAAAAGCAGAAAAATAACTGGCTAGAAATGAACCTTAGCAAAAACTCACATTTATGAGTGGTAAGGAAGAGTAAGATAGGCCCACAAAAGGGAGTGGGAAGATCAGTTATTTTGGTTTACTAATAAACACTCCCACCTGAAATAAAGGTAATACAGTGTTGGATTACCTATTAAGAACAGGTATCCTTCTCCAATAAGGCAAAATCTCTAAGAGCACTGAGTTTGATTGCCTTACCCAACCCCCATTCTCTCTCTAAACTCATGAGAAGCCAGGATGGTGGATGCAAATTCAGTTCTGTAAGTTAGATGGGCCTGTGAGAGATCTGGAAAGTAAACTGAGACAGAAGCCATCTTCCTATACATCTTTGGCTATTTCTGTGACAAGAAAGTCCCAGAAGTGTAAGATTATCCTTCGGCAGCATTCCATTGTCCACCTCCAGCTTCCCTAGTTTTGAAAAGTAGTGGTTATAGTCACATCCATTTGATGGGACTCCCTACTTCCTCGATTATAGCTTCAGGTGTCTGGGCTCTACCTCCCTACAGCTGCAAGGCAGCTGAGGTGGTGGCAGCAGCTTCTTATTTTTAGTGTACTGCAAAGTGGTGACCTCAGAAGTAGAAGCTTCCCCAGTGTGTAAGAATTTATGATTCTGTAAGTCATTCAGGAACCACTTCCTGCAGCCTTCTGATAATTACTTAAGCACCCAACTCCCTACTTTACATCCTTTCTAATTAGAGTGAGGAGAGTGGTTTCTGTTTCTTGAATAAACACAGTATTGGGTAAATGAAGTGGTTGTAGAAAATGAGACCCTCAAAAATGCCAGAGATGGGACTCTGGGATTAGATATGTAACTGGCTAGATCTGAAGGTAGTAATAACTACCCACAACTGTCGGAAAATTGGATTCTTACGGTCTCTGCTATGTAGGAGCAAAATGATTACTTAAATCATAACCTATGGTTTTCTGAAATGAGCAGCTAAAATGAAGCTCACCAGACCAAGCAGCTGCTGGGAGAGATCACCATGATGGGAATAAGGCAAAAGAATGCAGAGTGGATGGCTGTTCCTGACTCCAAAGGAAAATGACAACACAGGATTTTAAATTATTGGTTCATGCACCAGACAGTGCTACTCCCAAACTGCCCTCAGATAATCTTATCTCTTGCAGACATAGGGCTGTCATCAATGAAAGTCAGGGAGTCTAATCTCGTAAGCTTCTGAATTACAATGTATATGGTTAAGTTAAATCCCTAGCCTCACCACAGTTTCCTTTGTGAAAGGATATTTGTTGAGAAGAAAAACTAGAAAGGGACAGGGTGATGGGTACTAAGGAGGGCACGTGTTGTGATGAGTACTGGGTGTTATACTTAACTAATGAATCATTGAGCACCACATCCAAAACTAATTATGTACTATACAGTGGCTAACTAAACATAATAAAAAACAAAACAAAACAAAACAACAACAACAACAACAAAAACTAGAAAGGAGACCGCTTGGGTAGATTCAAATCAAAGTGAGCCACTCTTGCTAGCAGAAGCTTTTCCTTCTCAGTCTGAAAAGGCTGGTCCTGCCTTGCTTGGTAAAGGTGGCTGTAATCAAGCCACTTTTAAAGAGGAAATGAAAAATTTTCTCATGTCCAATCCATTTATTTCTCGTCCCTGTCCCCTCGCCAACTGCCTCAATACCTAGAATGAGGTTGAGAAGGCAGCAATCCCTGCATGGCTAAGGGAGACTAGTACAAAGTCTGACCCAAGAGGAAAAAATATACATGCTAAAAGAAGTCCAAGTTCTTGCAAATTTCTGTTGGCAGTAGGGCTGCCAGATAATGCAAGATACTAAGTTAAATATGAATTGTAAATAGATAACTTTTTAGCACAGATATGTCCCAAACATTGCATAGGACTTACTAATATTAAAAAAAATTCCTGTTGAGCTGAATACAAATGTAACTGGGCATCTTACAGTTTTCCCTCTGTATCTGGCAACCATTATTGATAAGAATGTAGAGAGTTGATATGGATTATAAAGGTTCTGAACAGGAAGGAAAGTTTATTATATTAGATTTTGTGACAGAATTGATAATTTTCAATTTGGGTGAACATGACAAAAAACATGGATTCGAAATGCTAGCTGGAGCAACTGGAAGTAGCTCTAACACGGTGATTACCAAACTGAAATCCTAGACCAGGAGCAATAGCACCACTCCGGACCTTATTAGGAATGCAAATTCTCAGGCTCAACCCCAGACCTACTGAATTAGGAACTCTGGGTTAAGGTTTAGTGTTCTGAATTTTAATAAGCTCTCCATTTAGTCTTGAGAAATGTCACTGAAACTCAGCCAAGAGCACTTATTCCTCTTCTGCAGAAGAGACCTTTTTTTAGGGTGAGTAGGCCCAGGGAAAGGGGTCATACCGAGACTTTTCAGGACCACTAACTCTAAACTGATGGGACTTCCTAGGGACTTCACTCTATGTTCTACCAACTTGAGTAGAAGCTTTTTGGGGTAGGTGATAAAAGAAAATGAGATCCAGTGGATGTACACAACTATCTGTGGTCATTTCCCCAGTTAACCTGAATATCCAGTTGGAAAATAAACACTTTGAAACTAGCAGAGTCCCCACACTGGTTTCCTGACCTCTTGAAAGATACAGGGGTAGCAATTCCATCATTTCCTCAGTTAGCTTGTATATCTGGTTTGTGAAATGGAAGGTAGGTAGAGATTTACAATAGGTTACTGTGAACCTAACCAGGTGAGGACCCTAACTTGCAGACTTCTAGACATGTTCTTCTTACCAGCATAAAATCAGCATTATTCTTGACACCTGAAGGGCAGCTATCAAACTAGCAAACTCTTGTATCCCTCTATCAATAAATGGAGCCCACAAGAAGCAGTTTGCTTTCATCTGGCAGTGATGACAGTATACGCTTGCTGACTTATTTCAAGGATATCAACCTCTCTGGCTATTACAATCCCATGGGTTATCATGTTAATGACATCAGGCTGATTGAACCCAGTGGGCAAGAATTTCAGTTCTGCGAGGTGCCCTGATAAGTCCCATGTATGTCACGGGGTGGGAGAGAGTATTTATGAAAGTTCAGAGACCTGCTACATCAACAAAGTCTTAGGGTCCAAAGGTCCCCTCCATGTGAAAGAAAAATTGCTTCACCTTGCAATCCTTATAACTAAAAGGTAGGCAGAAGTTTGCTGAGCTTTTTTAGTTTTAGAGGTAACATACAACATGTATGTGTTCTGCTCCAAAAAGAGTATCAGGTGTGGTGTCAGGTATAAGTATGATCCAGATCAGAGGAAGGCTCTGCAACTGCTCCAAACTGGAACCAATGGCCCTTTGTTCCCGAAGACGTGAAAGTGCTCAAAGTGCCTGCAGGAGATCCAAATGCTGCAGAATGCATCTGGCGCACTCCAATAGGAAAATACAGTGGAAGCCTCTAGTGCTTTGGAGCAAAGCCATGTCTTCTTCAGACAGCAACTAATCTCCTTTGGAAAAACTGTTCTTGGCTTGCTTATAGAGACTAAGAGTCTAACCATAGAATATCGAGTGATCATAAGACCTCAAGTGTTAGTTATCTAATATACATACCCATGAGCTGGACAAGTACAAGAACACTCTATCATCAAATGAAAGTGGTATAGAAGCGGTCAGCCTCAAGGCAATCCTGAATACCCATGTGGGTTGTACAAACAGATGGCTCAGATTCCCACTGTACCTACTCTTCTGTTCCTCATCTCTCTCTCCAATCATACCCTTGGTCTCTGGGGAGTTCCCCATGACCACGGGTCTGAGGAGAAAAAGAATTCAAGGTTGGTTTAGAGATGGTTTCTCATGCCAGCACTAGTTATTACTATTTTTATTTTTTAAAAGACCTGATTTACTTGAGAGAGAGAGAATGAGTGGGAGGGGGGCAGAGGGAGAAGCAGATACCCTGCAGAGCAGGAAGCCCAACTCAGGACTCGATCCCAGGACCTGGGGATCACGAGTAGAAGGTAGACACTTAACCAACTGAACCAACCAGGTACCCAGTGTTGGCACTACTTAAAAGTGGCTTGCTAAGTCATTATCCCCTCAAACGGGTGACTTTGAGAGAAGAAAGAAATCTTTACTGTAGGCCAAACTTCAAAGCAGTATATCTATTTGATTTCCAATTTATATCAAAGGAAAGATGGTGAGCTGGGGTGCCTGGGTGGCTCAGTTGGTTAAGCATCTAACTGTTGATTTCAGCTCAGGTCACGTTCTCAGGTTTGTGGGATTAAGTTCCACGTCAGACTCTGAACTCAGCCCAGAGTCTGCTTGAGATTCTCTTTCTCCTCCCTCTGCTCCTCCCCGATGTGTGCTCTCCCTCTCTCAAATAAATAAGTGAATAAGATCTTAAAAAAAAAAAATGATGGTGAGGGGGGCCTGGGTGGCTCAGTGGGTTAAGCCTCCGCCTTTGGCTCAGGTCATGACCTCAGGGTACTGGGATTGAGTCCCCGCATTAGGCTCTCTGCTCAGCGGGGAGCCTGCTTTCCCCCTCTCTCTCTGCCTGCCTCTCTGCCTAATTGTGATCTCTATCTCTGGTTCAAATAAATAAATAAATAAAATCTTTAAAAAAATGGTGAGACAAATGGAACTATACCAAAATATGAGCAATGACTAACTGCTGGACTCAATGACCAGGGACTTGGAATAAAATAAAATTGGAAGGTTGGTAACAAGAAGGGCTGGAGAAAAGGTAGTGGGTGGACCTCTCCGAATGGATAAAGAGCAGCAGACAATTTTCATTCCATACAAAGGTAGACTAAAGAGCATATGCCACAAAAAGTTTCTCAGTGATCCAGGGATAAAAGGACTGATGAACATAGTGCCTATTATGTCAGAAATGGAAGTCATGAATAGGTCCGGGAACATAGTCTGATACATTTGCATCCTTGCTAAGTCCCCAGTCGGTCAATGGACGAGATCAACCCTGAGCTTCTGTCATGGCGTCATAACCCAGGGACTATAGAGTCATCCACCAAGTAACAAGTTAAAGATTAATTCTTTTCACCAGAGAAAAGAGCAGTGATCCCTCTATTCCAAAATAGTTAGTTTATCTTGGGTAAAGATTTATCACCTCTGCCCATATGGCTTTGTCAGTACCACCATCTGGGGAATTACTCTCCTTCATGGTATCTCACACAATATTATTTTGCTGTACAAGAAGTGAGACAAGAGACGTACCCCACAGGATTTGTCAGTCTTAGCATGAATCCCTTCCCTCCGGAAATAGCGGACCTTACATAATGATGGAACAGTCTACAGAAGACACTATTTAAACCCACTCTAAGAAGATACCTGTAGAGTCAGAGATTCTAGTATATGCTCTGAACCACTGGTCAGTCTATGGGCCACTGTTCACCACAGGAGGGTCCATGGGTCCAGAAACCTAGGAGCTGGAATGGCTCTTCTATTATACTTAATGAGGTGGCAGTGGCTTCTTATTCCCTATCCGTCACCAGGGGTATCATCAGAGGTAGCTTCACAGCTACCATAGTGGAGCAGGACTTACTAGGACTTATTCTAAGAGGCAAAGCCTAGAAACTTCAGTCATTCTAGTATTTTACTGAGCACTAAAATCCCTGCATGGAAATCCCTTCCTGCTTAAAACATCTGGAGTGCTTTCTGTTTCTTGCACTTAATCTTGACTGATGTAAGAATAGAGAAATGTGACCTGAACAAATCATATATTTAGATTTATCTATTAAAGCTATGGTATCTAAATCCTCGCATTCTGATATAGTCTTTATTCAAAGATATCATTCAGCAGTTCTACCTACCGAGTAAGTTAATAACGCCATCATTGTAGCAAGCAAAAAGTTTGATAAGATCTTTGAAAAGAAGCATAAATGCAGCATTTATGACACCATTTGTTAGCTCATTTGGATGCACCTAGAAAAAGATAAAAATGTAACATGTTAATCACATGTTATCAAATGACAATTTTTCTCAGGGTACATGAAAATGTCTCAAGGGATTACTAAGAAATTAATTCATGTTCTATAAATCTTCTTACATTGTCAAAATATTTTATTTTTATGAATCAGATATGTTTATCTGAACTTTCCATTTTGAGATAACCACAAATCCACAGGCAGCTGTAAAAAATAGAGAGATGCTATGCACGATTTACCCAGTTTCTCCTAACGATAACATCTTACAAAAGTGCTATACAGCAGCACCACCAGCATAGTGAGATTGCTATAATCCACTAGTCTTATTCAGATTTCCCCAGTTTCGCTTACACTTCTTTTGTACGGGGGCTTCTCTATCTATTCGTACCACACTTGTAGGCTAGGGCATTTACCACCATACTCAAGAAAAGGGTATGACTTTAAGAGACATGTCGTGATGGTATTGCCAGGAGGAAGGGCCATGACCAGATAAAAACAATTCTCTTTGATGGGTGGTGTCATTTAAGCAGTCTATATAAAAGGCTTCTAAAAGCAGGCTAAGATATTTAACTAGTTAGTTATCGAGGCTAAAGATCCATCTTGCAGCTACTTCACCCTGTTAAACACCACAGGAGACCATCACCCTGCTCCGAACACAAGGTTCCAGGAATGCAACGTTTGTAGTTTTCCGTGACTTAAGTAAACACCCAGGAAACGGCGCAGACAATCTGGATAACCACAGTCATCTCTACCATGCTAGGAGCCTACATGAAGTGTTCATCTGGTTCATCAAAATGAAGGACATCTCAATCTGCTTCCTGAGTAGATTTCCAGGTGTACCTGGAGCCCACCTTCAAACAGAAGACAGGACTAACTGTGTAGGGCACGTTATCTAGGGAGGTACATACATCAAACTCAAGCAGTGCATCAATCTGTCCCTGTAGTATCGGCATACTCTTCAGTAGCTTTTCAGGAGCCATTGTCCTCATTACACCATCGGCCCTACAATTGTTTAAGAAAAAGAAAAAGATGCAACTTCCTTCTTTGTAGAAAATTCGAGACCACGTGCATTCTTCCAAGCTGCTCTCCCTCCATTTCCTTGTTAATCTTGTGGGAGGATTTTGAGATATTAAGAGGCTGTAGTTGATTCCCCCCTCTATACTACTTCTTCTTCCCCATTCTTATTCCTCAAGCACATGGGCAGTGCTTTCTTCCTCTTTGCACTGCCCTCGGGAAGAAAGCAGTGGTTTGGATAAAAGAGATCAGTCGAATTACTGGATGGATTTTCCCAAATCTGTAACAGAGGTGTAAGTTTTGTGAATGCCAGTTGGTTTTTTAAGAAAGAGAGAACACATGTCTTAGAACATGGGAGTGCGGAGTGTATAGGACTGGGAGTGCGGAGTGTATACTATTAACTCTCAAGGGAAGAAACATGCAAGCTGATAGGCACGGGTTGGCCAAAAGGAGATAGAGTTTAACCAGCTGTGGAGGACACAACTGGAGGTTCATGGGAGAGGGTGCATCAGGCAGGGCACTGAACGCCGTGTCTGCCCACAGGCCCCTTATGGAGCCTCTGCCACCAGTAACGGTCCAGCTGGGCAGTATTAGAGTAGTTGAGGAAATACCCAGCTCATGTCAAGAGGCTAAAAATGTCAACTTTCAGGGCATCTCCCACTTCAAGGGTAGGGAAAGCATCCCAAAGTATCCTTGTGTGCCCCTTTATGGGATGCAGAAGTTTCTAAGAAGGCTATAGACCTACTGAAGAAAGGCTACAATGCAGCTGGGTACATCAGCTACAGCTGCCAGGGGCCATGTAAGAAGTCAGAGGAAGACATGGAAACTAGAATCATCTCTAAGGAGAAGGGGATGACATAAAAACCTTAAATTTGTAAAATATTCACCCACCAGAAACTAATTTATTTTGAACACACAAGTTTATAATTGTTCAGTACCATAATTAAAACATAATTGAAAGCTAAGGCTGGGTCACTGTTAGAAAAATAGAGTGTTGCCTTTTTGTGTGAATTCTTGAGACTAAAATATTAAACATTCTACAATACCTTGCCATTATTTCAAGTCAGGAACAGATACAAGATTTCCATAAGTTTATGGCTGAACACTTCTGATTAAATTCAACAACTATTTAGAGGAAAATAAATGGTAATTATGAATTAAAATATAAGTGTTTCAACGAGGTTTTGTCAATCTATGGTTAGTATTAATAATCAGTTCAGTTATGGTGTGTGTGTGTGTGTGTGTGTGTGTGAGATACTAGGACATTATTACCTCTCAAGAACAGATTTAACCATATACATGGTTCAGTTTCACTTCAATCAAAACACACTGAAATAACCATTGTAAACTAGAGCCACTGTTCTTTGAACTCAGAATGAACTTTAAATTCTCTCCATTTAAAATTATTTAAAGGAATATATGAGCTTAAGAATTTTGATTTGAACTTAACAAATAAAATGTTATACCATGTCACTTCTGAGCAGTGAATCAGATTTTCTGCATGCAAATATAAATAAAATAACATATACTACAACCTCAAGGCTAATTTCTGTAATACTATTGAGTCTCTTTTTTCAGGTGATTATAAACTGGGCCTTCATGACCAAAATTATCTGGCATTTAAACTTTAGCTAAGTCAAGTATGCCTCAAAGACTTACTCTCAAATAAATATGAGAAAGAAAAAAACATACCCTTTCTTCACTCTGGCAAAATCAAATGCCATCTGTCTGTAAGAGAAAGCCTTTTCATTCAAATATCTACTATAACGCCTTATGAAGGTAGACATATCATAACCTGGGGGAAGGGGCAGAAGAAGTAAAACTAATTAATACAATACCTTCCATTGTGTTTCGCTTAGTATCAATTAAAAAAAAAAGCTCTCCAAATGTAAATAATGCTAGAATGAAGTCAATAAAGGCAGCAGAAAGTACTCACTTAAAATCTTACTGCAAGCAAAAATACTTCAGGCATGAGACATTCCAAGACATTTCAATTTCGTTATGTTACCATCCAAATAGAGAATGTCTTCTCTGAATTTTCCTTGCATTTTTGTTCACCATTTCAACTAACATGCTGTTTCAGGCTTAATATTTGTAGCTTTCTGAGAACTATCCATTTGCTTGGTGTGCTCACCTTATACATAATAGGAGACCAGTAACTACGATGAATGAGCCTATGACCGTAGTTTAAATTTACTAATTTACAAAGAATGTTTAAGACTGGAATCTCTTTTATTTTAAATTAGGAAAGTATCTTTTATTTCATTGCCTTTTGTACTTTCATAAACAAACAACTGTGGGTCTAGAATACTGACTGTTAAGGTAAATGCTGAAAAGGACAAAAAGTAAAATATGTAATTTATAAGCTGAGTTTTCTAACAAATATTTTGAAGCTCTACAAAGTAACTAATTACTTTAATATTTTTTCGTAAATACCCAACAGAACTACCAGCTATACTAATTATATATTATGAACCTCATTTGAAAAAAAAACAAAACAAAACCCTGTATCAAAAGCATTATCCAAAAAATTAGAGAACATATTCTCACCATGGGATCCACTTTTGTCCAAAAAATTGCTGAGATTGAACAGTGTATTTCTAGAGGCCAAGTACTGAATAAATCTCTGAAAAACAAAAACCAAGAATTAAAACCAATATTCCCAAATCATATCTTTAAACAATTTCTGATGCTAAAGGATATTGCAGATTCTCACTATGACTTTTTTTTTTTTTACTTAGTTATTATAAAGTTTCCTAGTCTGCTTTCTCTGAGGAGGAAAAAAGACTGAAAAGTACTCACTAAATTAGAATTAAATTTTATGACCATTCATTTTTTTATATAACAAAAACACTGCAGTTTAATATGATTCAGTAGGTATTCGATATAAAATGGGTAATTTTTATTTTATTAATATTTTCCAAAATTAAGTATTTTTGTGAAAGCAATTTTCACTTAAAGGTACAAAAGACTGTTCCTAATGGGAAAAATAGTTTTATTGTTTCTTTCTTCTAACAATTTTGCCCATTAATGTATTTATATGGTATATACCTTTTAGGTACGAGTAATATTTAATATTTCAATGTCTCCAAGAGAATGTTTAACTTCACATTTTTTTTAAAAAATAGCTAAACAGAAGATTAAAATTGTACTCTCGATGATTTTGAACATACATTCCTGATTAATGAAAAGTAGAAGAGCCTTCCATAAACGCCTCCCTTCCACAACAAGAAAAGTTAAGTTTACTTCATTTACCTCATTTCCATGCACCATGAGATGATGTGTTGTGACTAAAGCTTTAAATACAACCACCCAGCTACTGTTTGTTGCCCTCTCAAAGAGTGTGTCGGCCATCTGAGGAATATTAACATTGGTCTCATTGGTAGCCTGGATCAAATCTACAAAAGCAGAAGAAATCCAACAATAATATTAATCATTACATACAGAACGCCATTTCAAATGTTAAACATTTAAGCCTATTTACTAAAACAGAAGTCCCAAAATTGCTTTGACAATAGCTAACAACCAAATTTAAAAAATTAAGCCATAATATTTTTGCATATGCACACACAAATACATGATTTAGCCAATGCATTTGTGGTTTTTTTTTTTTAAGTTTATTTTTTCCATTGAATTCTCTTCTGAATTTTATCTGTTTTCTGGTACCGATGTCATTCTTTAAAATTACAAACTCCAGGAAAGCTAAGCCTCTTGTTAATTCTTCTTTTCTAGTACAATGTCTCAAACACATGCAAGCTTACTTGATACACCAAGTGAAGGCAATAACATAAATGTATTTCTTTGAAACATTAAGCAGCTAAATGCATACTTCACTTAGATTTTAAGTTTGATGAGCGCTAATAAATATATGTGCCACTGAAGTGGCAGAATGAGAGCAAATAGTAAAAAAAAAGAAAAGAAAAAAATTCCATTACACTTACCAAGCTTCCAAAAAATACCATGCATGCATTGAATTACTATTATGAGACCTGAGTTTATAAGAGTAAACCTTTAAAGTGCATTCACTGTCCACATTTACATATTATCTGTATGATTCCAGCTGTACCTCAGGGGAAAAAAATTTTTTTATATAGTAGCCAAGGCGGGCTGCCCAGCATTCAGAGAAAGTGGTGAGTGCTGTGAAAAAGTTATCTGAAGGAAAAAAAAATTATCTGAGGCAATCAAAGATCAACATATTAAGAAAAAGAAGCTAAGCCACACTGGGGCAGACTTCAGAGTGGCTCAGTTGACCCTTGAACCACATGGGTGTGAACTGCAAGGGTCCACTTTCACACAGGTTTTTCTTTCTTTTATATACTCCAGTACCATAAATGTATTTTCTCTTCCTTATGATTTTCTTTTTTTAAATTTTTTATTTATTTTAATTTATTTGATAGAGATTACAAGTAGGCAGAGAGGCAGGCAGAGAGAGGGGGAAGCAGGGTTCCCTGCTGAGCAGAGAGCCCGATGCGGGACTCGATCCCAGGATGCTGGGATCATGACCTGGGCTGAAGGCAGAGGCTTTAACCCACTGAGCCACTCAGGTGACCTTCCTTATGATTTTTAAAATAACTTTTTTTTCTCACTTTATTGTAAGGAATACAGTATTTTACACACGTAACATAAAAGAAGTATGTTAACTGACTATGTTATCAGTAAGGCTTTTGGTCAGCAGTAGGATTTTGGAGGAGTCAAAAGTTATGCTCAGATTTTTGGCTATGCAGGTGGTCGACGCCCCTAAGTCCCCGACATTGTTCAAGGGTCAGCTGGTGCTTCCTACAGCACAGTCTGGCCTCCTCAAGATGATACTACAAGACTTCCTTCACAGGCCACACCCATCTTGTGGAGAACTCATGATACTCAGCTACAAGAAAATCCCATGCAACAAATGCAGAGACACAGACCCATCCTTTTCCTTATTCAAAATCCACACTCAGTAATCATGCAACTATGCAGCTGCTTTATGCATTTCTGTATTTTACAAAAAAAAAGTTTTTAAAAAGTTGATGCTCCATGTCTGAAATAAATTCTAGACTAGAGGGTATCAGTAACTGTTCCAAATTATAAATGGACCCGACCAGGCTTAGTTTTTACTTTATTTTAAATTCCAGTCATCACCCCTATTCACTTTAACACCTTCCCTCAATGTTTTTCCTTTATTAGAATTCTACTCATCCTTCAGGAAATCTTTCCTGGTCCCCTTAAATGAAGCCCCATGTGGCCTCCTGCTGCTTTAAAACTTGAAGCATTTCGTTCCTGGTGGTTATTCAGGTTAGATGTGTATGGGTCGTTAAGTTTCTACCATACCAAAGCTGCCTGATGATGGAAACGGTCATGTGAATGTCTGTTTTCTGTGCAAAGCTTTGCAGAGCACTGTGGACAATAAACAATTGTTGAACAAATGGACACCCCCCCCATACCATAACCCAAAATATAAGCAAACGGTTCTTTTTTTTTTTAATTGACATATAATGTATTATTTGCCCCAGGGGTACAGGTCTGTGAATCAATCAGTCTTACACAATTCACAGCAGTCACCATAGCACATACCCTCTCCAATGTCCATCACCCAGCCACCCTATCCCTCTCCTCCCGACCTCCCAGCAACCCTCAGTTTGTTTCCTGAGATTAAGAGTCTCTTATGGTTTGTCTCCCTCCCCAGTCCCATCTTGTTTCATTTTTCCCCTCCCTTCCCCTAATGAGCCCCCCTGCCCTGCCTCTCAAATTCCTCATATCAAAGAGATATATGATAACTATTTTTCGCTGGCTGACATTATGCTAAATGGTTCTTTAAAAAAGAAAAATCACTAAGCTGTGACACTGTTTTCTAAGACTCTATCATGGGACTATTTTACACTTGAAACTCAGTGTCAGTCACAAACTCTTCTATTCATTTAGTTATTGAACTGGGCTCTGGGGATACAGAAACATATTGCTGGTCAGAAGAGACAAATGCCTGTTCAGAGAATAGAGAAAACCATATATGAAATGAGCAAAGAGAGGCAGCAAGAGAGAGCAAAGAGAGCCCAGGTCCAGGGGCTAGCTTAGCCCTGTCTAGATGTACAACTCTGGCAAATTAAATGCCTCTTTAATTTAGGGCCTCATCATAAAAATGGGAAGTAATCATTGTACCTTTCAGGACTATTATAAGGGTTTTAAAGCATCTGAACATAGCAGGCACCCAAAATAATTGTTTGTAAATACTGCTATACACACAATGCATTATGAGAACAGAGTGGAGTACTAGGAAAAACTCCATGGGGGAGGATCCTAAAGTCGGTTCTTCCATGGGAGAGGAGTGAGTAGGACATATTTACCAAGTGTGCAAAGTAGGGAGGCCTAAGAGGTGGTGAGTCCTTGGAGAACTGTGGTAGTGTGGGGGCTAGGTATATGTGGGCTGGTGGTAGGAGGAACTTAACTAAAGAGCTAGGGGATAACCACTGAGGGATCTCACACATGACTGAACAGTTTGGACTTCACTCTATGGACCAACAGGAGCCCTTGAAGTATTTTAGCAGATTGTATAAGACTTCACTTCTACAGTCAACCACATCATTCAGTGACTACTAAATTCTATCTTCAAGGTAAGCAGAGGCATAGGATAAGGAACAATTACTTTTGTCTGGAAAGATATACTAGAAGACAGGAAAAGAGGAAGGTAGAAAGCCCAGTTGAGAGTCAGATGAGGTTAACCTGGCTAATGAATAGGCAGTGGGGGCAAGAGATAATGAATGGAGCAGAAAGATATTCAGTTCAGGAGGCTCAACTGATGGGATTTCGAGGTGAGCAAATGGATATTAAAGGGGAAGGGAAAAAGAATTGTGAAAAATTTCAGATATCTGATTTGGTGTCCAGTAAATTTTTTTTTCTTTTTTACTGAAAAGGGAGGAAAGTTGGTTTCAAATAAGACAAACTATTTTGAACACAAATATTTGAAGTAGCTGCTGGAGATCTATGTTGAGATGTCTGATAAGGGACTGGAAGCATGTTCTAAAGTTCAGGACAAACGTTTAGCCTCAGTACAAATTTGGGAGTCATCAACAACAAAATGGGAGCTGATATCATGAAAGCAAAGAGGTAACCAAAAATCCTACAAAAAAAAAAACCACAATGGAAATTATGTTATACATAAGTGAAGAAGTAAGAGTCAGAGCTAAGAAAGACCAAATTTTAGAGATGAATTGAAGAAGAGTGAGTGAAATAACAGTCAGATGGTAAGCAGAAGCCCAGGAAAGTGAGAGTGAGAGCCAAATAAGAAAAGAGCTTCAAAAATTCAAGAAGCAATTAGGGTTCACCAATGTCAAAAACTATATAGTCCTCACAAGCTGAACATGAAGAATAGAACATGTGTAACTATGGGACAACTGCCATGGGAAGGAAATAAAGCTCAAATATAGGGGCACCTGGGTGACTCAGTGGGTTAAGCTGCTGCCTTCGGCTCAGGTCATGATCTCAGGGTCCTGGGATCAAGCCCCATGTCAGGCTCTCTGCTCTGCGGGGAGCCTGCTTCCTCCTCTCTGCCTACTTGTGATCTCTGTCTGTCAAATAAATAAATAAAATCTTTAAAAAAAAGCTCAAATATAGAACACATATTTATAACATAAATAAGGGAGGACGGTTTTTTTGTGGTTTAAAGATGTGGTTTAAAGATGGGTTTAAGCACGTTTAACACTAAGTTGGAAAAGGCAAAAAGAGGTGAGGGTAAAAAAGGGAATAGAGATGACGTATGGGAAAGTCTAGAGGCAGAATGAACTCTAGAATTCAGGGCTCATAAGTCAGAGTTAGCCTCAAAGAGAAGGGTCACACACTAGGAGAGTAAGGATGGGTGTTAGAGTGGAAATGGAAGAAAGATCAGCTAAGAAGCAAGTCCTCAATAAAGAAGAAATTTTAACTTTTATTAAATCTTGACTTTAAAATATTCATTTTTAAAAAACCCTATGGCAGGGGTTGGCAAACTACTGCTTGCTCCGCAATCTGGCTTGCTTAAAAAAGTTTTATTGGAACACAGCCATGCCCATTTCTTTACATACTGTCTAAGGCTTTGTTTACGTACAGATTTCATGCTACAGTTACACAGTTGAATAGTTACAACACTCAATTCAAACTAAATTCAGCGGTCCGCTAAGTCTGATATTTACTCTCTGATCCTTTAGAGAAAATGTTCGCTGACCCTCTTCCATCACTAAATGGGAAGTTTGCATCACACCCCTCTGATGCACAACAGAGATTAATGGTTGTCTCAAGTAAAAGCAATTGCGTGTTTGAACTGGGAGCTGAACTAATTACTTGTGTAGACTACTATTCTACTTGAAAGAACGAATGACAGACTTCATGGTGATTCTGACTTGGTATTCAGCAGTTACTTTCTCAACAATAAAGTGAGTCTGTCACTTCAAAGAAAACAAATGACAGTACTGGTGGCCAATGATAAAATTCAATCTTTCAAGTAAAAATCAGAATTTTAGAAAAATTCTAATTTAGAAAAATTCTTACTGTGTCTGCCACAGTAAGCTTCACAATTTTCCCATTCTCTGATAAGATTGTTGGTGACGTTAGTATCACTTGTATTATATAATGAAATAGGAAAACATTTTGGAAGATGTATCTCAGTGAACCAATATTTTTCAAAAGACTAGTATGAAATGTTACAAAATAATACATTTGAGGCACCTGGGTCTGCCTTCAGCTCAGGTCATGATCCCAGGTTCCAGGGATATAGCCCCGCATCTGGCTCCTTGCTCTATGAGGAGCCTGCTTCTCCCTCTCCCTTTGCCTGCCAATTCCCACGCTTGTGCTATCAAATAAATAAATAAAATCTTAAAAAAATACATTCAGTTAATTCAAAGTAAAGAAGACCAATGCCAGTAGACTTTAATGTAACAGAGTACAAAAACAATCCACTGATGTAGTTTCAGAATCAATATTGTGATTTAAATTCAAGAAAACACCACTTAAAGAGTTATAGTATCAAAGGATATCCACAATTTTCTGAAAAAGCTATTAAAAGTGCTTTCTGCTTTCCAACTGTGTATCTGTGTGAAGACAGATTTTCCTCATACACTTTAACTAAAACAATACCTTCCAAAAGCCTGACTATAGAAACAGATAGGAGCATCTATCTTCTATTGAGTAAGACATAAAAAAGATGTATAAAGATACCAAACAATAGCACTCTTCTCACCATATTTTTGCTTTGGAAAATAATTATTTTCCCTACAAGTACTCTGTGTTAAATATACCAATAGGTTTATTATTGTTATTTTGAAATATTTTAAAATCTTCTCAGTTTTGATTTCTAATACATTAAATATCTAAAGATACAGGTCACATAATTGAAAGCTCTTTGAATTCCTAAATAATTTTAAACTACAAAAGTATCTTGAGACCAAACAGTTTGAGAGTTGCTATTTTTGGTATATATCTAAAGAGAGAATTGCGAGGTTGTAGAGTATCCACATATTTAACTTTACAAAGTGTTTTTACATAGTGGTTGCAACATTTATATTCTTGCCAGTAATTTATATAAGTATCTGTCCATTGCTTTACTTGCTCACCAAATAAAGGGTTTCCATTTAAAGAATCTCAAAAACTTAAAGCATAGATATAAACACACAGAAAAAAATGTTGCTGAAAATTGTAAATCTAAATGTTAAATATCTGTCATATTTTAATTCTTTAGAATTCAAAGCATTGGTTGACAGATCTGGTATCTACTTAAGATTTATGTATTTATTTGTCAGAGAGAGAGAGAGAGAAAGAGAAAGAGTGCGAATAAGCAGGGGGAACTGGAGGCAGAGGGACAAATAGGTTCCCCATTGAGTAGGGAACCCAATGCGGGCGGGTCTTGATCCCAGGAACCTCGGATCATGACCTGCGCCAAAGGCAAATGCTTAACTGACTGAGCCACCCAGGCATACCAGATCTAGTACCTTTTTAAAGATAGGTTTTAAAATAGCTTTACTGAAATACAATGGACATTAAAAAGACTGTACATATTTAAAGGATATTATTTGATAAGTTTTGACAAACATGCCTCCATAAAACTATCATCAAAATCAAGATAATGAACATATTCATCACCCCCAAAACTTTCCTGGAGACCTTTTATAATTCCTCCTTCCTACCCCTTGCCATTCTTTGCTGCTGTTTCCTTAGCAACCACCAATTTGCCATCAGCCAATATACCTTAGTTTGTATCTTCTAATACAGTAAAAATTCTCTAATAAAGAGAATCATATATGGAGGGGAAGGGAAGCAAGGGAGAGGTCTGGCTTTCACTTAGGATAATTATTTTGAGATTACTCCAGTTGCTGCACATTTCAGTAGTTCAAATAGTTCATTCATTTTTATTACTGAGGCGTATTCTGTTACATGGATACAGCATGTAACATTCACCTATTGATGGACATCTGGAGTGATTCCAGTTTTTATTATTACAAGTAAAGTTGCTATGAACACTTGTGTATGAGGATGTGGATGGACATATGCTTTCAATTCCTTGGGTAACTGCCTAGGAATAGACTGTTCAGATCATTTTGAAGTAAATATTTAAGAAACTGCCAAACTGTTTCCAAGATGGCTGCATCATGTTATATTCCCAGCAGCAGCGTACTGGCACTCCAGTTTATTTTTTGCCATTCTAACAGGTGTTACATGGTGTCTCATGGTCTCATTTCTTTGCATTTCTGTAATAGCTACTAACATTGAACACATTTTTCATGTGCTTTTTGTTACTTTATTTGCCACAGGTATAAATTCTTGCCCATTTTTATCAGACTGTTTATTTTCTAATTGTCAAACTATTTTGGATCAAGTCCATTATCAGAAATATTTGCAAATATTTTCTCCAAATCTATGGCTTCCAATTTCATGACTTAAACAGTGTCTTTCAAAGAACAGAAATTCTCAATTACGATGAAGTCCTGTCTACTAAATTTTTCTTTAAGCATTCATGCTTTTGTGTCATATCTAAGAAATCTGCTTGAGTCAAAGTCACAAAGATTTTCTCCTGTGTATCTTCTACAAGTTTTAAAGTTTTAGGATTGTATATTTAGATCTATAATACATTGTTAATTTTTTAAATAAATGAGGTATGGATACAGGGTCTTTTTTTTCTTCTTCATCTATCAAATTGTTCCAGCACTATTTGTTGAAAAACCTATTCTCTCCTACTTTTTATTTTCTCACTTTGTACCTTTGTCAAAAATCAACTGACCACATTTCTTGGGGTCTATTTCAGGCCTTATTCTGTTCTATTGATCTATTTGTCTGCTTTTATCTCAATATCACAGTATCTTTATTAATGTAAATTCTAATAATTCTTGAAATCAGGTAGTGTTAGCCCTCTCTTTTTCAATGTAGTTTTTGTTCTTTTAAATCCTTTATGTTTCTGTTTTACAAAGAATTTATCCATTTTAACAAAAAATGTCTGCTGGGATTTTGACAGAGACTATGTTGACTATATAGATCAATTTGGGGTGATCTGGCATTTTAGCAATACTGAGTCTTCCCACGTATGTACATAGTCTGTCTCTCACGTATTTAGATCTGCTTTAATTTGTCCCAACAGTGTTGCACAGTGTTCAGTATTCAGGTCTCACGTGTATTTTATCAGATTCCTTCCTAAGTATTTCATATATTTTGATGATAAATATACGGTAAATGATAAAAAAAAAGATGGTAAATGGTATTGTTTCTTTTTCATTTGCACTTCTAATTGTTTATTGCCAGTATTAAGAAATAAAACTTACATTTGTATATTGACTATGTCACACAACATTGCTTGACTTGTCAGTTTTTTGTAGATTCTATCATAAATTCTGCATAGATGACATGATTTATGATAAAGCCAGTTTTTACTTCTTTCCAATCTTGATACTTTTTCCTTATTTTTCTTTTTTTTTTCAATTTATTTATTTTCAGAAAAACAGTATTCATTATTTTTTCACCACACCCAGTGCTCCATGCAAGCCGTGCCCTCTATAATACCCACCATCTGGTACCCCAACCTCCCACTTCCCCGCCACTTCAAACCCCTCAGATTGTTTTTCAGAGTCCATGGTCTCTCATGGCTCACCTCCCCTTCCAATTTACCCCAATTCCCTTCTCCTAACGCCCCTTGTCCTCCATGCTATTTGTTATGCTCCACAAATAAGTGAAACCATATGATAATTGACTCTCTCTGCTTGACTTATTTCACTCAGCATAATCTCTTCCAGTCCCGTCCATATTGCTACAAAAGTTGGGTATTCATCCTTTCTGATGGAGGCATAATACTCCATAGTGTATATGGACCACATCTTCCTTATCCATTCATCTGTTGAAGGGCATCTTGGTTCTTACTTTTTCCTTATTTTTAAAATTAATTAATTAATTAATTAACTCTTGGTATTGGTATTGGCCAGAATCTCCAATGCAATCTGAAGAGCGTGAAAAAGAACATTGCTTTCTTTATTCCTGATCTTACAGGAAAGCATTCAGTTTATTCAGTTTCTCACTAGTAAATGTGAGCAGTGAGCAGTAGGTTTTTCCACACATATCCTATGTCCCATTAAGGAAGTCTCTTTCTATCCCTAATTTGTTGAGAGTGTTTTAATCATAAATGGATGTTGGATTTTGTCAAATATTTTTCTGTATCTATCGAGATGATCATACAGTTTTTCCTTTTCAGTCTATTATGGTAAATTACATTGATTTTTTTGGTAAATATTTTACTGATTTATTTGAGAGGGAGAAAGTGCACAAGTGGCGGAGGAGCAGAGGAAGAAGCACAAGCAGACTCCCTCCTTAGCACAGAACCAGACACAGGGTTCAATCCCACAGCCCTGAGATCATGACCTGAGCTGAAATTAAGAGTTGGATGCTTAACCAACTGAGCCACACAAGGAGCCCCTAAATTGATTACTTTTCAAATGTTAAAGTAACCTTGCATTCTTGGGATAAACTCTTTTGGTCTTGATATTTTATCTATCAGTCAGAAGAATATGTGACTCTTCCTCTCAGGGTCATGCATTTGAGCCCCACGTTGGGTGTAGAGATTACTTAAATAAATAAAACATTTTTAAAAAATAATTTTTACATTTATTTTCATGGGGGTATCAGTCTATAGTTTTTTTTCCTTTAATATCTTTGTCTAGTTCTACAATTAGAGTAATGGTCTCACAAAATCAGTATTCTCTCATTTTCAATTTTCTGGAAGAGATTGTGTGTAAAATTGGGATTATTTCTTTTTTAAATGTTTGGTAGTCTTCTGGGCTGGAATTTTTCTTTGAAAGAATGTTTTTAACCATGACATAAATTCCTTTAATAGATATATAGGGAGATTGAATGAATCTGGGTAGTTTGTCTTTTTCTTTTTTTTTTTTTAGTTTTTTTTTTAAATTTATTTTCAGCGTAACAGTATTCATTGTTTTTGCACCACACCCAGTGCTCCATGCAATACATGCCCTCTCCAATCCCCCCCACCTGGTTCCCCCAACCTTGGAAGTTTGTCTTTTTCAACACATTCACCCCTTTCATATAAGGTGTTACATTGGTACCAAGTTGTCAGCAGTATTCCCCTACTGTTCTATTAACATCTATAGCATAAGTCTTGATGTCATCTCATAAATACCTGATATTGGTAAATTATGTCTTTTTTTTTCTCTTTCTTTCTGATCAGTTTGGGTAAAGTCATTTCAATTGTATCAATCTTTCTAAAGACTCAGCTCCATCTCTGCAATTCAGAGGAAACTCCAGTTCAGATGGGGTCCTCTCCTTCGTGCTACAGCCTGGAACCTCTCTCTTGACAGTAAGCTGGGACCATCCCAGAACTCACTTTGTTCTCCATCTCACAGGGATCACTGCATCCCACCGCCTGATGTCCAGTACACTGAAAACAGTTCTTCAATATAGTCTGTCTAGCATCTCAGTTATTTCAGTCAGAGGGGTAAATATACACCCTGTTATTCCATCTTGCCACAATGTCTAAGTCTGTCTTTTTGGTAGTTTTAAGCAACTGAAAATATATTAGAAAATCTCTGGGAGGCAAGAAAGTATCAACAAAATTAGAGAATAAAAGAAACAAATGCAAGTGGAAAAAGAACTTTAACTTTTGAGAGTTGCAAATAATTGCTCACTAAAATAAGACAATGGCAACAAACCTGAATAGCTCTCAAATTCTTGAACACCTATGTCTTTTTCCACTACTAATGAGGCTCTCAACTACTTCCACCATGTGGAAAGATAGCACATGACAGGGCCCTTGTTACCTCTTACCTGGACTGCTCTGTAACCTATTCTCTGGATCACCTCCAGCCCAACTAGATACACTTGTGGAAAAATAACTGCCTAAGTATACAGTTCTGATCTTGGCAGTCACATGCTCAAAACCTCCCTGGGGCCTCCTTCTGTCCACTGCATTAAATACAATTACCTCAGCCCTGAGTAAAAGACCTTTTATCAGAAGCAGCTACTTTCCTACTCTTTGCTGTGAGTTGTGCACCAACAATATGGTATCGATACCTTTTCAGGCTGCTCTTACTGCCTAGAACGACTCTGCCTTTACTCTTTTGTGATCTCAGCTCTTAAAGCAATCTCAAATACTATAACCTCCAAGAAGTCTCTTCTAACACTGGTCTCAGATGGAGAAGATGCTTTAAGTTTTTTCTTCCATGCAGAGCAGGGCAAAGGATGCTGGAATTGGGTCCACAGACCTGGTTTACAACCTAGCTCTGCTACTAATGGACAAGTTCATTTGACCACTCCGTGGCTCTGTATTTTCACCCTGAAATGGGAGTAATATTAACTGCCTTATAGGACAGACATTGTCACTTGTGCTAATCTTTCATATCTTCATGACAGCCTTTGTTACATAAAATTATAATTGTTAATTTACATATGTCTTTGCTTTACTAGAATTCAAGATCCAGTTAGTAGGAATGAGGTCAGTATCTGTATCTTTTGATCCCTGGTACCTAACACAGGCAATGGTATATAAAAGGTGAGACTTAATAGGTGTCTTAATAGGTGAGACAGCTATGACTGGGTTAGCATTATCTGCCTCAGTATAAAGTACTTTCATACTAAAGCTGATAGTTTGTATTAAAAGTCTATTTCTTTCCATAATTCTTACTGGATACAACTGAATCACCAAATTAGAAAGACTTACTTTCTATGTCATTGATTTATATATACTTTTATCAGCAGCTTAAATTTAGAAAGGGAACTTATATTCCATGTTTAAATCTCTCCCTAAGTTTAATTACAAGATTCTGTCACACCCCACTAGAACAGCAATTTTCCTTAGACTGAATGCCAGAAAGGGGAACAAAGACTGATCATTCCTTCATCTACAATCATCTTCTAAACTTATCCTTCCCAAAAGAGACTGAGGAGCTACAGACAATCCAGCGATACACTAATACACAGATTTTAGACATTAATGTCTCAGAGTGTTTGCCACGTGAAATTATATGTAAATTTATTAACGGTTCTTTTAAAATTTTATCTTTTTTTTCCTTCCTTCTCTACTCTTTCCCTCCCCTCCTACTAGTTAACAACATTGGAGAGCGCAAACATTTGAAAACAGAAGGTGATCTTTCTAATGTGGGCAATATAAAAAGCTAATGATGCTGACGGTCTAAGGTTGTTTGGGCTCAATGATGCTGAATGGCAGACATCAGTGGCTGCCTCGCCAATACCTATTTCCTTCTCTCTTCTTTCTTACCAGCAAATGCCACCCATCCCCCCTGCCTGGCCCACCCATCAGAAAAGCCAAAAAATGCCAGATTATGTGCCATCCCTATTTCCCTTGTACCTAGACATGGACACATGAAGGGCAGTCCTTTGGAATAAGCAGTATCGTATAATTAACAGAGTGGACACGTGCCTCCCCTTCTTCAGTGGACACAGCTGTGTCTGCATAGGATGTCCTGGTCATCTTGAGACAGGAAGATGGACTTGAGCAAGCTGGAGCCAGCAGTGGGGACACATGAAAAGCCCCTAGGTCTTCGGTGCTGCTGCTGAGCTGCTAATCAAACCCTGGGACTACCCCACCTCCAGACTTCTTGTTAAGGAAGACAGTAAATTGGCTCATTAGTTCCAGACTTGGGGCGTTCCAACACTTACAGTTAGAAGAATCCTAAGGGATACAAAACTGCATCAAAACACCGCAAAAAGGAGCCAGGCTCAAGACTTCTACAGTGTCTTCCAGCTTCAGTATTACTGGAGTATCACATTGTTTCTGCCCTTCTACAGAGTTAAACCACCCCCAGCAGTGCCTTCCCTTGAGATAAGGGGTCCTTTGTGTAGAAGTTCTGTTTCGGGTGAATTGGTTATAGGAACTAGGATACAGAGCATAGATGAAAGGATCACGTTTTGGGAAAGAGAAAGAGAATATCCTTATCCTATGCAGAGAGGAGAACTAATAATATGAAATAATTTTATAAAATACAAATTTTGCATATAGAACTTCTGAAGTGACATGGGGAAGGCTGGAAAATAATCAGAACAAAAATACGAAGGAGGTAGCTGGAAACCCCAAAGGTTGAGGAGAGGTGCTGGGACAACTGTAGCCAGTCCGGTAGGCAGGGCTGGGCATGTGGAATGAAATGACCTCGTGAGGGTTGAGGTGGGAGCGATCCCTAGAGGGGAGGTGCTGAGAGCTGCATAAATGACAGCAAAGGTGGGACAGCAGTGTAAGAGTTGATGACCCTCAGACATCAAGGCTCAGCCTCAGACAACAAGGCTGACTGGGGCAGGAAATAAGAGAACAAAAACCAGTGAGGGAGCAGCTTGGAAATGTGCCCTATATGATGAACAGTATTTGCAGAACTTAATAACAGTATCCTTCTTCAAATAAGTTCTCCTTTAAATAAAAGGTACAAAATGTGAGTTTTTAAATGTTTTTCACTTAATTTAGTCAATATAGCTACATAAAACTTTATTTGTATTTTTATATTATTACAATGTGAACTTTAATGTAACCTAGTTTCTACACTAGGTAAACTATTTCTAAACTATTTTTTTTGTATCTCAAAGAAAACTATGTATACTTTGCAACTTTCTTGTGGTCCTTTGTAGAAACATGTACAACAAAAATCTTCTTACGCTATTTGTTCTCCTATAGGATGTTGGCAGATTCGCAAGAAGGAGATGCAGTATACCGCATAGTTAAGTCATTCAGTTAAGGTTCTGGAGCCAGACCAGACCCATCCGGTTCAATTACCATCTGTTATTTAATAACTGTGTAACCTTGAGCAAAGTTGTTTCTCTTAACTTCCATTTCTGCATTACTATGATGAAGCTAATAATGGTAGCTATCTGACAGCTATTTTATTAAAGTGGGTAGGGCATGCAAAATATCTAGCACAGAGCCTGAGACACAAGAGGCAGATATCAAAGCTCCATAAATATGTATTTTCATATATAAAAACACATATATTAATATATATCAGATATATATCAGATAACATAATGGATATAAATCCATTATTATATAAACAGTACTGAAATTTACATAGAGATATATATATACTCTACTATACACATAGCATAATGCTCACTAAAAGGGATGGATACACATATACACAACTATAATTAGATTCACTGTTTGGCTACTTATATCAGAAAGGGATTGGCATACTTTGTTAATTCACTGAACTCATTAACAAATACTCACTGAATGCTTATCATGTGCCCAGCAGAGATAAGTACTGTGATGGAAAATAAAATAAGGGGATAGAGAACAATAGTGGGTACTGTTTCAGAGTGACAAGAAAAGGCTTCCTGAAGGAAATAACATTTAAAGAGACATAAACACAGCAAGGAGGGAAAGAGAAGCAGTGTAGGGGAAGCATGTTGTTTCTCTTTCTACCCACTTTCCCCTACTCTGTCCTTCTCTGCTTTGACTTCACTCCCAAACACAGGGAATGCCATGCCTTATGTAATGTTTGACCTACAACCAAAGGTAGGTCTGTTGTCTGTGTCCTCAGAATTATGTCAATCATTTAGGCATCATGGCAAACTGTACCCAAAAGTATTCTAAACATGGGTCAGAGGAGCAGGCATCAGAAACTTTTTGAAGTGCATATTATAAATTATTATGATTCTTCTGACCCATTGGAGTAGAGCAGATGCTGACCATGCCCTTCCTCAGTGTAACATCATGAGTCACAAAGCATCAAGGAGCCAGCTTAAGTGCCCAACTACCTGCCTGTGTAAATCTGAGAATCTGAGCCCAGGGCCATGTACCACATATTGTGTGAGACTGGGGTCTGGAAAATAGGTAAGCAATCTATGTGCCAAATGTTGCATCCTCAGTTAACTCTGGTTAAGACTCTGGTGGTAGAAAATCATTAGGACGGGGTGCCTGGGTGGCTCAGTCCATTAAGCATTTGCCTTCAGCTCAGGTTATGATCCCAGGGTCCTGGGATCGAGTACTGCATCAGGCTCCCTGTTTAGTGTGGATTCTACTTTTCCCTCCCCACTGCCCCAACCCCTCATGTTCTAGCTAAAATAAATAAATAAATAAATAAATAAATAAATAAAATCTTTAAAAAAAAATCATTAGTCTTTTAGGGTCCATCCACAGCCTGCTCTGATATTAACAATGTAACCTTTAAGCAAGTCACTGGATTTCTTTAGCCTAGAGTCTTCATCCATGAGGGAGAAATAATCACCTATGACCACTAGTCATAATACCACATTGCCTTTTTTTTTTTTTAAGATTTTATTTATTTATTTATTTGAAAGAGATAGACAGTGAGAGAGGGCATGAGAAGGGAGAAGGTCAGAGGGAGAAGCAGACTCCCCATGGAGCAGGAAGCCTGATGCAGGACTCCATCCCAGGACTCTAGGATCATGACCTGAGCTGAAGGTAGTCGCTCAACCAAATGAGCCACCCAGCCACCCAACGATGTTGCTTTTATATCTTATTCTCTTCTGAATGTTTTGTTATAAATTACCATGTGGTTCTGAAAAGAACTCTATGCTTTAAGGACCAGATGACAATTTATATGAATAGAACTTTAAAAGGACATGTAAAGAATAGGTAGCACTATAGAGGTAGAAGAGGACATTTGTAGCAGGCCACTGAAACAGAAGATCTTGGTGTTCTGGGCAATCCACAAAGAATCTCAAGCCAGTTCTCTAAGCTGGCAGTAATTTCTGGAAGGATGGCCTTTACTGACTTCGTTGCCAGGGAGATTTTAGAAGATACGTGCTGTGTGGGTTTCTCCTTTCTTTCTACTGCCACACGACGACGATCAGTGACCTGTGTCTAGAGTTCAGGGGCATCAGGTAAATTCACTCAAGTCCCATTTACTTCATGACCTTAAGTTTTGTTTTTGTTTTTTCACAGAGCCTAGATCTAAAAATAAGCACAAGGGGTTTACAATTAAATCATCGCAAAAAACAGTATTCGAGGGGTCTCTCGAGAAGAGTTTGCTGGGTTGGTAAATTTACCAAATCCCAGCACTATCAACCCTGCATGATTTTGAATATCTAACCTAAGTTCTTCACACTCTGAACACGGCCCATCATTTCGTATCCAGTCTTCCGAAAGGACAAGCAACTTCATCCTCAGTTAAGTCTTAATATGCAACGCCTCCTTTTTGAGTGTTCTCTGGCCATTAAGAAAAGCAGCATTTCATAGTGGGGACCCAAACAGCAGAAAGGCGGCATTGGTTTTCTGTTCCAATCAAGCTCCCTACCAACATATGTGCAGCTTATGTTTCCTAAAAATAAACAGTATTCCAAAATGGCAACTCCTGCTGCAGACACTCAAGACTTTTCCCCTTTGCTGTAGCTACAGCCTGAACTCTAGAATGTCTCCCAAATTCATATATCCATCTTTCACTCCATGGCTAGTGCAGGGCCGGATTTTATCTACCTTCCATTCCTGCTCCTCCCCTAGGCAGGATTCCTTGGCAACACTTCCCAACATTATCCTATGTCTTTGACCTTACCCAATGTCTTACTTTTATTTTTCAGAAACTTTATGGAATTTCCTAGAAGGAAACATCCAAAAAAACCACCTAATCCTGTTTTCTTTCCATAATACCAAGGAATACAACTCTAGTTCTTAATACATTTTTATTATTTAAGTATAAAACTTTACTGCAGTAAAAGGAAGAAAAAGAATATTAAAGTGAAGTGAAAAGAACATGTAAGCCTCCCCTCCACACAGATGCTTAATTCCTGAGGGGGAAAAAGAAGAGGAAAAAATGAGAAAAGTTTCTCTATTTGTTTGAGAGGCACTGAACAGGAGTTGCTGAGACTACATTTACTGATGAGCTGATGTAGGGGGAAAAGTAATCATCAGAAATTCAGATATAGGGGCGCCTGGATGGCTCAGTGAGGTCCTGGGATGGAGCCCCAAATTGGGCTCTCTGCTCAGCAGGGAGCCTGCTCCCTCCTTTCTCTCTGCCTGTTTCTCTGCCTATTGTGATCTCTGTCAAATAAATAAATAAAATCTTAAAAAAAATAAATTCATATGTAACAAGTAGCAGCAGCAGCAGCAATAAATCAGTAAATTGACTTCTAAAACACAGGGTCTTCCCACTATCTCTTCTTTTGCTCCCAGCCCTGAATAGAGGAGAATCCCCACCAGGCTAACTGAGACCACTCTCTTCCATTCGATGACCAGAAAGAAAGAATTAAGTCCCTGGTTTCATAACAGATGTGGGGGGTTGGGAGGGAAATATCTTTCTGATGACCCATAATGGAATTCCCTATCTTTTACCCTAAAAATATTGCAACAGCAGTTTCTTTGGTGGTTAGTCCTAAGCTTCACTATTCTCCAGGTACAGATGATTACTACAGGCTCTGGTGAGACATGTAGGGAACTTATACACTGATCAGAACATTGTTCTAGAGGAAGGCGATATCTAAGATTTACAAAGCTTCAATGTCATAACTGGCATCAAAATGTGATATACTGCTCATGTCCATTTCTTTAGATAAGCTAAATCAAAATATAACCACATTTCCTATTACACAATGCTTCATTATTATTCATTTTTAATAGGTTTTTTTTTTTTTAAAGATACCTTAACATCTCTTTGGCACTCAGAGCTAAGAGCAAGTCAAGTTAAATATATTTATAAAATCTTCTGGGTCACACAGTTAATTTATGTCACAGAAAAAGCTAAACCTCACTTGTGTGTATCAGTGAAGTCTAAAAATTTAGGACTAAAGAGTTTATCACACCACAACTCTTCCTGCCATTCATAACTGTACCACAATCTGTGTCTAGAACTTCATGCAATTAGTCCACAGTAATAGACATATCACTACAATTTCAAAGGAGCAAGTTAGGTTTTAACTTCTCAAACCTTCTGTTGTGGCTACTTCTTACCCTATTCTGTAACTTCTGACCTCATTTTAATTTCCCTTCATTCATATGGTATATAAAAAATCTGGCCCTGTTATTTCCCACCAAAAATTTACTCTTTCGTGGTTGAACTCTTTAAAACTCTCCATGTCTAAATGCTCGAAGCATGTTCTGTAGACAAAAATCTTCCCAAATGTAGGATATGCTGGCCATCAGTTTCACTCCATTCTCTCCAAATTTAATTCTTCTCAGTTGTGCCTATGTCCTTACAAACATTTTAGGCTCACCACTAAGAAGTATGATATATAACTTTCCAAGTGTTTTCTTAAGTTCCCTGGTGCTCAGTCTAGAAGTCTCCTAGCTTTGGTACCACTGACATTTTTGGGCTAGATAGTTCTTGGTTGGAGGGGGTGTGGGCATGGTGCTCTCCTGTGCATTGCAGGATGTCCTCTACCCATGTCCTCTACCCATGTCCTCTACCCATGAAATGGCAGTAGCACCTTCCCTCCCCCAGTCATGACCGTCAAAACCATCCCCAGATAGTGTCGATTTTCCCCTTTGGGACAAAATTGCCCCCTGTTGAGGACTGTTGTCTAGAATTGGAGTTTGGAGGTCTCAGGAGATCAAGTCAGGCTAGAGTAGGGCCCCCAGGAAACTGCCCCAGCTTATAATCAATATTTTCTCCAGTTTGGGTTGTGGGCAGAGGACCGTGCTGTATGAGTAACAACCTACATGAATGAAATATACAGCATTTACTTTTAGCATTTATTGTCATAACCAAATAATATTTACAGAAGAGAGACTCACACTTAATTAAGGACAGGAGTGCCCAGCTTTTGAAGGGTTATGATCTAAAAGTTTACAAGTATATTTAGAATCAAGAATACATTCAGTTGCGGGGCACACGGGTGGCCCTGTGGGTTAATCCTCTGCCTTTGGCTTAGGTCATTATCTCAGAGTCCTGCGATTGGCCCCCTGCCCCCCTGCATTGGGCTCTCTGCTCAGCAGGGAGCCCGATTCCCCCTCCCCTGCCCCCTTGCCTGCCTCTCTACCTACTTGTGATTTCTCTGTCAAATAAATAAAATCTTTAAAAAAAACCCCACATTCAGTTGAACTATCCAAAATAACCATTGTTGTCTCAGTTAAAAAAAAAAGGCTTAACAACATCAGCAATTTCATATAATTCAACCTAGTAATTTCTTTCTGTAGCAATGGTAGGTTCCCATAAAATCCTATTGAAATATTCTCTCAAAGTCGCCGGGTACTACTGACTTCATTTTCATTTTCCCCAAGAGCAGTCATTGCTTCTGTTGAGGCTGTCACCTCTCCAGGCCATGTGGAACAAGATGCACACAGCCTCAGAACTGTTTTGACCCTGCAGTCCAAGGACAGAGAGGCCTATTTTCCCACATTTCTCTAAAGCTCTTTTCTCCCATTTGTGTAGATCCCCAAAATAAAGACAAATGATGAGTCTTCGGATATACAAAAGACAGAAGACTCATCTATAGTTGGCAATATGACAAAGATTACTAGCCAACTCTCTCTCACACACACACACATACATACACACACACATACATATAGCATCAAGGAAAAAACAGATGAAGAAAGAAAAAAGATCTGCACTTGTTGGAGGTAAAAAAAAAATACTAGAGAAAACAGATAACTGAAGGGCATACACTTTGAGCAGCAACTGTCTATCACAGATGACAGTGAGGGTTTTGAAGTAGATTAAAGGGTTCTCTAACGATCAACAGTCAACTCTGAAACCAGTAACTCATCCCAAAGATGACTAACCATGGTCTACCACTCCCCCCAAATGTTCTGAAATAGGGAGTGGTGGCAGGAATTCTGGACTCAAAAATCCTTGAGATACAGGTTTTAAATGTGAAGCTCTGTGGGTCATAAAGCTCGCATTACTGAGTCAGAGAAGTAGCTCCCTTGAACTCTGACACCCTCTATACCTTCCTTCCATTTGGTGACAAGATAGTCCCCCATTTTCTCTCATCTCTGAAGAAAGATGAGCCCTCCCCGCCTTTCTAGCCACAGCTCATTCTGGGCTCCCGCCTCCTTGGTCTTTCTCCCTACTTACTCCCTACATCTTTAATTTTTCTTTCGATTATACCCTCTCCATTATATCTTTTTAAAAAATATTTAATTTATTTATTTGAAAGAGAGAAAGAGCATGTGTGGGGGCTGGGGATCAGAGGGAGAAGCAGACTCCCCGCTGAGCAGGGAGCCCCATGTGGGACTCGTCCTGAGACCTTAGGATCATGGTCTGAGCCGAAGGTGGATGCTTAACCGATTGAGCCACTCATGTGCCCCCTCCTCTGTATCTTTTAAACATGTGCTTAATATAGTCCATTTCGAGAACAAAGAAACATGAAATCCCTTTTTTGACTCTGAGATACACTCTAGACTCCCTAAACTCACAACTTTTCTGTTTCTTCACTCACGCCTCTGGAATCCACTACAACTTGTCAGTTGTATGAGCCTCTAGGAAATGATTGTAATCCTCACTGAATCTGCTCCAGGGTCAGCAGTGATCACTAAACTGACAAAACCAATGGAAACTCTCTAGTTCCCTCCCTAATGCATTTCATGTCCCACTGGACAATACTAACCTCATTTTTAAAGTTGTATGTCTGGGATAGGGGAGAACCACCCTTTTTTGGCCCTTTCCTTAACTCCACTTTTTCTTCTCAGTCACCACCAAGGCTCTTCCTCTTCATCCAATCCCTTAAGTAATGGGTGTCCCCAAGACCACTTTCTCAGTCCTTCTCCTTTCTCAGTCAAGAGAAAGGTTTGCTTTCTCTTTTTAAGAAAGCTTTTCTTTTTTTCTTTTTTTTTTTTAAGATTTTATTCATTTATTTGACACAGAGAGAGAGATCACAAGTAGGCAGAGAGGCAGAGAGAGAGGGGGAAGCAGGCTCCCTGCTGAGCAGAGAGCCTGATGTGGGGCTCCATCCCAGGACCCTGAGACCATGACCGAAGCCAAAGGCAGAGGCCCAACCCACTGAGCCACCCAGGCATCCCTAAGCAATCTTTTCAATGCCTCTACTTCCACTAGACCTGGACAATCTAAAAGAGACTAGTAACACAAAAATGGAAATCATTACCTTCTCAAACCTATTTTGCCTAGCTCATAAAACAGTACCACCATCAGCAAAGGCACCTCAGCTTTCTAGCTCAGCACTTTCCCTTCTTCTGTCTTGTCCTCCATAATCAATTACCAACTCATACAGATCCTGCCTTGTACCTGTCTCTGAAACTTTCTC
Source organism: Neogale vison (assembly GCF_020171115.1). NCBI lineage: Eukaryota > Metazoa > Chordata > Mammalia > Carnivora > Mustelidae > Neogale > Neogale vison. Next base: position 45,848,354 of record NC_058091.1, on the reverse strand, counting down.
TGCTCTGCCTTAATCATCTAAATATCTTCTCCTTTGAATACTATCCTACTTATCTCATAACTTGTTCCCTAACCATTTTTTATTTTTAATTGTCTCTCAAAAGTATACTCCTAAATGCAAATGTGAGCATGTCATTCTACTAATGAAACAAATAGCTTCATAAGAGGAAGTCCTTCTCAATTAGGTTCTTTAATATCCTAAAGCAGCCACCATAACATGACAAACTGACTTCTCTTTCATGCATCTGGGATGGTATTAGTTATATACCATCACTGGAAGAGCTGAGGAAATAGTTACCTGAATCATGTTCTATGTTCTGTAGTTCAGACGAGGAGCCCTGGTTGAGAAAGGCTGCCACAGGCTCCTACTGCCCAGCCTCCATCATAACCTGCTACTTCTTCACACACAGACTCCAAAAATGGAAGCCCCCTCTGCTCTTTCACACCTGTCTGTATTTGCATATGCTGTTGTTCAAGCCTGGCATTCTCTTCTTCCTGTCTACTCTAAGGCTCTCATTCATGCTGGCTGTGCACACAATGCTTTCGTTGGGAGCTTCCTTGGGCTATGCCAAACAATCCTTTCCATGGTCTCTTTACCCACCTTTAGAGCTCATCTTATGATGTCATGCAGGTCTATTCACATATCTGTGTGATTTACTAGAACATGAGCTCTGGAAGACATCACCTAAAATATAGCGGATATAAAGTAAAACTTTTTTGAGAGAACCATAATAAAGGCTTCTTTTCTCCTTATCCCCAAAACCTGTGTTAGAAATTCAAATTTTTGGAGTTCCATCCATTATTTAAAAAGAAAAAAAATCAGAAACTAATATCACACTGATGTTAAAAACAGTTACAAGAAACCCTTGAGTCACCATGTAATGACTCCTCTTTCTCAAAGGAACAGATGGAAGGAGAAATCCATGACAGTTATTCTTAAAATGAGTTACAGCAGTCTCTGTGCCTTTTTTCACAAAGATGACCAACATTGGCCAAAAAAAAAGGGGGGTGGAAGGAGGATGTGTAATATCTGCATAGATCTTGCTATAATTCTTTTTAAAGATCATACCTGTTTGCTGCTCTACGTTCCTGTTACAAAAAGGAGCAAAACTTGTTCCTTGCTGTGTAAACAAGGCAAAAATTATGACTGGATGCCACATGACCAAAATTTATGCTTTCAAGAAAGCTATAATAAGGATCAGAACACACCCCACCTGGACACAGTTGCCTGGTCATGCCCTCAGAGCATGACTGTTGGTGGGGAGGAAACCCCTCTGTACCATCCCTAAATACAGAGAATTGTACCAGCTCATTCCATGCTGGAAGATATCTTATTTCTGGCAGAGGCTGTAAGCCGTAGGAGCAATACTTAATGTGTTGCTTGGCACAGATGAACAGAGAGAATCAAGAAAATCATGAACACTTTGATTTTCCTTGTCCAAAAACATTCATCTCAATGTTATTAAAAAGAATTAAAGTGAGGTCCAACATAAACAGGTATCATCCCTCTTTTAGCAGGTTCAAGACTACTGAACACTCCTTAATTTCTCATTTAACCATTTTGTAGGGCAAAACTAGACACAACTTGTCCTCTTGAACTCTTTCCTTTTCCTTATCACCACACTAAGTATTATAAACTTCTTCGTATCTTTCACCCTATCCGTTCTTTCCAGTGTCCCTGTACACACCATCTACCAGCCCTTCAGACCTGCTCTGGTCCTCCCAGATAGTCTTACCAAGTGGATTACAATCCCTCCAGTCCTCCCCGCATTCAACAAGACCAATGTTTCCACAACATCTCATTGAGCTCATCATTCCCTTTTTCTAAACAACTTCAATGGTCTATCACCTACACATAAAATCCAGTAATTTTTTTCTTACCCTCAAGGCCTTACCCAATGAATTCCTAAAACTGTGATTTCTTATTTTTTTAAAGATTTATTTATTTTTAAAGATTTTATTTATTTATTTGAGAGAGAGAGAGATCACAAGTAGGCAGAGAGGCAGGCAGAGAGAGAGGGAGAAGCAGGCTCCCTGCTGAGCAGAGAACACTATATAGGGCTCAATCCTAGGACCCTGGGATCATGGCCTGAGCTGAAGGCAGAGGCTTTAACCCACTGAGCCACCCAGGCGCCCCTAAAGATTTATTTATTTGAGAGAGAGAGTGTGTGTGTGCAAGTGGGGTGAAGGGCAAAGGGAGAGAATCTTCAAGCAGGTTCCCCACTGAGCATGGAGTCCACCATGGGTCTCCATCTCACCACCCTGAGAATATGACCTGAGCTGAAATGTAGCATCAGACGCTTAACTGACTGAGCCACCCAGGCGCCCCTCCCTACATCTGTGCTTTCATCTCTTTTTTTCTATAGAATTTTTTGTCTTTAACATCTTACTCAATTTACTTATTTATTATGTGTATTGCTTATCGACTATCTTATCTCTCACCTCAAATATAAACTGCTTGGTTCAGACATAACCCTAGGCATTTAGAATAGTACTTGATGGAGAGTAGACATATTCATTAAATATTTGTTGTGAACCTGGAATGCACTCTGCCTTGATTTCAACTGCCTCATTCTAGCCTTCCTTCATATCCTATAGTCAGCACCAGTTTTTGTTTTTTTTTTTCTTATGTCTTTTACTTAGGTTCTTCCTACATTAGGCCTAGGTAAATTCTTCAAAAATCAAATGAAGTCTCTCTCAGCTATAAGCTGACCACTTAGCTGACCACTATTTTTGTTAATCAAGTATTCTTTGGAATAAGGTGGTCACACATATGTAACTCATAATAAAATTCAGCATTTAGTTTTTAAACAGTTACTGGCCACAGAAGTATTTAACAACAGGGTGCGGGTGTATGTAATAAGTACAACAGAATTTAAATATTAAAGAGTCTCTCTTGTTCAAAGAGCTGACGAAGCTCTGTGCTTAAACTGTAGCTAGAAGGTCTTTAGTGACTAATTCAGCAAATAAATTACTTAAATTTAGAGCCCAATAAATTACTCAAATTTAGAGTCCAGTCCCTTAAGTGGGGATAAAATCACTTTCACACTTTACTTTTCTATTGTCTTTATGTAGCCTGGTTGAATCTCGGGAATATATTAGTCTAAACATCCTTCAGGACAATGACTACAGCCATTTGGATTCATGGAATGAGTCAATGGCCCACACTAAATTTACCAACTCTAATTTCAATTATTGGAGCTTAATCAAACTTTTCTTTAGTGCTTTTGCACATGGGTGTACAACTGAGTAAGGATGAAATGAAAGCCAATTTCCACAGAGATTAGAAACAACTTGAGGCACTCTTACTAGCATGTCCACAACTGCATATTTGGCTAATTAATAATAACGCCTTTTATCTTGTTGATAGGCATAAAAGTCCATTTAGACACTCCTGGTGTCTTGCTTTAATAAGATATGTTTACTAGGTTTTGGCTTTCTTGGATAATAATTCTTATATAAACACTTAAGTCATCAGTAAAGGTCAAATTTATCAAGTTTTGATACTGAAGAAAGGATTTAAAATGATTGATTTAGTTGTAGTTAGCCAGGAGTTCTGTGCTTCATTTAAGCTAGCTGTTAACTCTTTAGTTTGCTGAGTTCATAGTGGGGTTTGATGAGCTCTTGTAATATAAGTAGAATGAAGTGTTCTGGGGGGTCTGTGGCAAATTATCAATCTCTTCAACTGAACATGTTTATTGCATAGATTTAGCTGTTTTTACCTAAATTACGACAAGGGAAGACATTTTAAGGAAAAAACAGCAAATTATTCCATGCCCTTCAGGAAATAATAATATCCCAAATGGGTCATATGTTTGTTAGGAAGTTCACCTGAAATTCTGCTACAGTGTAACTGTGGAGAAAACTTCCAAATCATACCCGTATCACCAAAAACGTAAATATACCAAGAACTTAAATATAATTAATAATATGGCTAATAACATTGTTTCTACATATGTTTCTTTTTCTCCTACCATTTTGTTAGTTCATCTCAGGCAGAGACCATCATGCTTATCCATGAAGATACTTGAGGAAAAGGCATTTGAGGCAGAGGGAAGAGACGGTGCTAAGACAGAGGCCTCCCTGACTTGTTCAGAAACAGTAAGAGGCCACCAACGTGTCTGGAGCTCAGTGTGAGGCGGGGGGTGGGGGGTGGGGGTGGGGGCAAAGGCCATATCATATAGGGCCTTGAAGTCCATTAAAATGGCTTTTAGTTTTGGGGGTGAATGAAATGGGAGGTTTTGAGCAAAGCAGTGCCATGTCTAGAATTACATTAAAAAGGATCACCCTAGCTGTCATGATGAGAACACACTGTTGGGGGTGGGGGAAGGATGGAAGCAGATTTAGGCGGTTGAGGCAGTAATTCTGGTAAGAGAAAATGGATGCTAGGATTGGATGGTGGAGGTGGTGACAAGTGGTGGGATCTATATATGTTTTTCAGTCAGGCAGAGCGAACAGGTTTTCCTGACTAAATGAATATGGGGTAGGAGAGAAAGAAGAGTCAAGAATGACTTTAATGACAAATGACTGGATGGATGATGTTGCTGTCAGCTGTGATTTAGATGACTGACATGAGGTCTGGGGGCAAGATGAAGGGTCCAGCCTTGGATGTGCTGAGTGTAAGAGTCTGAAAATGTTTTCAAACTCATACATTTTGCCTCCATAGTTTGCTCAGCTAAAGAAAGACATTAGGTTATCCCAGTCTCCTAGCTCTCCTTTCTCTTCAGACACAAGCCCACAGCTTCTTTTTTGTTCTTCTTGTTTTGTAAGTTTTTTTTTAAATTTAAATTCAATTAGCCCACATATAATACATTAGTCTCAGATTTAGTATTCAAGAATTTATCAGTTGCATATAACACCCAGTGCTCATCACATCATGTGCCCTCCTTCATGCCCATCACCCAAGTACCCCATCCCCCTACCCACCTCCCCTCTAGAAACCCTTAATTTCTTTCCTATAGTTAAGAGTCTCTCGTGGTTTTTCTGCTTCTTTGATGACTACCCATTTAGTTTTCCCTCCCTTCCTCTATGATCTTCTGTTCTGTTTCCTATATTCCACATATGATGAAATCACAAGATGATTATTGTTCTCTGATTAATTTATTTCACTCAGCATAATACCCTCTGGTGCCATCCATGGCAATGCAGATGGTAAATACTCATTCTTTCTGATGGCTGAGTAATATTGCATTGAATATATACACCACATCATAGCTTCTGCAGCAGAATTCTTTTCCCATCTAGCCTTTCCATTTTTAAAAAAAGGATTTCATTTATTTGACAGACAGAGGAAGAGAGAGAACACAAGCAGAGGACGAGGCTCCTCGCTTAGCAGGGAGCCCAATGTGGGGCTTGATCCCAGGACCCTTGGATGGTGCCCTGAGCTGAAGGCAGATGTTTAACAGACTGAGCCACCCATGCAACCAGCCCCAGCTTCTCCGTATTATTCCACTGGTAATGTCCTTGGGCAGGATTTCATTATCACTTGACTCTCTCCACTTTTATCTGACCTTGATTCTCCCTAAGGAGGCTATCTTCTACATAACCACATGTATATTCCTAAAAAATAAATCTGATGATGGTACACTTCTCCTTAAAACTCTGCTGGCTTCTCACTACTATATAAAATAAAACTTAGGGCTGGCTTCTCATTTCTGTACTACATTGCTCCATCCTACTTTTCTTTTCACTGCACACTAAATATGTCCTGCCCAGTCTTGCTTCTCTGTCTGGGAAAGTTCTATTCATCCCCTAATATCCAGCTGAATATCACAACTTCAGAAAACCCTTTTCTGACAACTTTCAGGCAAAACGCGCCACTCCTTCCTCTGTGCTCTTCCAGTATACACACCATACCTTCACTGTGTCACTCATAATGATGGATCATTACTGATTTGTTTATATATCTATCCTATGAGGCTCTCAGTAGAGGCTGCTTGTCTTATCCCTGTTTTCCACAGCATCTCACTAATGTGCACCCTCTGCTTACTGAGCCCCTGAGGGAACTAAGTGTTGCTCAAAGGTACCTTTCAAGACCTTTCAACTTTTAAGTCTGTCACCCTTCTTGGCTCAGGGTGGGGCTCGGAACATCCTCTCTCATTCTGTCTGCAGTATTAGCAATGAAGACCTTTAAGATCATCCAAAGAAAGAGAAGCTGGTAGCAGGGCAAACAGCTTGATGAGACAAAGCAGCCATCACATAACTGAACTGTCAGCCAGCTCTTCATATCTGAATATATTGCGGTCTTTAAAACAAGCCTATGAGACTACACGGCACAGCTTTCAAATAATCATCCACTTAAATCCTAGAAATTAAAAATTCTATTTTGACTCTCCTACCAAATTATAAAACTATAAAAGCAAGAAAACCAACCCTAGCAGATCATAGTATGGTCCTCAATAAACATTTACGGCAATGATAAATGAACCTTACTACATTCTGCTCACATAAAGGACAGTAAAAAAAAAAAATTTACTAGAAAAAATAAACACAAAAGAAGCACAAAAAGTGGAAACTTCCAAATAACTTTGGGATAAATATTTTTTAAATATGGTAAATATTAACTTAATTTTATATGATGGGTCTCCCTTTATTCTATGTTTAAGATCAAGAGAGGATGGGGCACCTAGGTGGCTCAGGTGTCTGCCTTGGGTTGAGGTCATGAATCCCAGGGTCCTGGGAGTGAGTCCCACATTGGGCTCCTTGCTCAGCAGGGAGCCTGCTTCTCCCTCTACCTTCCTCCCCCAATCCCCTGCTCCTGCTCTCTTGCTCACTCTCTCTCAAGTAAATAAAAATGGTACTCTTGAGTCAAGGCAAATGTTTGCCCTTTTCACACTTTTCATAGCAGCTGGCCAAGTTTTGCAGTTTAATAAATTAAGCAAAAAACACACAAAAATGTTAAAAAATATAACATTTATAACCTATTTAAGATTTTGACAAATTCTAAGAACTACAACATTTCTAAAGTTTTGTCTGGTCAATTTGCTTATTAATAGTTATAAATTCTCTACCACAATTATACAGCTTACCTACTGTTAGCTAGAAGAATGAAATTCTTACAAAAAAAACTTTAAATGATTAAATTTTTCAGCTACCAGCTTTTCAAAAGGTCTTCAGTTCAAACAACGGACATAATATCCTAAACATTATATTTTGCTACACAGTACTAAACATCGTTCACCTTCCTTTTAGTATTAAAAATTGTCTAAGTCCTTCAAATATATTTCACTATTAGTATATACAATATAAACTGAGATTCACCATGAAAACTGATCTTACTTTTAAATCAATTTTACTACCAACTCAAAAATTTTTTCTAAATATTAAGAAAAAACTCTTTTCTCAGGGCACCTGGGTGACTCAGTTGGTTGAGCATCTGACTCAGGTTATGGTCTCGGGGTTGTGTGATGGAGCCCCACATCAGGCTCTGCGCTCAGCTAGGAGTCAGCTCAGGATTCTCTCTCACCCTTTCCCTTTGCACCTCCCTCATTCACTCTCATGCACACACATGCTCTAATATAAATAAATAAATCTTATATCCAAAAAACTTTCCTCAAGGGCAATTCATTAATGCTTAAGGCAGGGCGGCCTATCTAGACACTAGATAAGACTGTTCTCAACTACATTCATGTTCTCAACTACAACCTGAGACCAGTGCAAAATGCAAACCACGACGAATGTAGCCCACAATGAAGTCACTCCATATATTTCAGTTTTATCACTTCCTCCCTCTTGAACTTTTCCATGGACAGCTCCCATTATTTTTCTTTAAGAAGCAAGAATCTTCTTTTACGAAAAGACTGTATTTGAAAAGCTTAATATCTAAAAAAAAAAAAAAAAAAGCTAAATCTCAACCTATACCACAGAGTCTCAATATATTTCAGGAGATTATTTTAATCAAACATAAGTTACATTAACACTTTTATAATTAGTACTAACATTTGTTGACAGAACAAAACAAGATCATGAAACCAGGTAGTGAGGGTTTAAGTGCCTCATTCCCTTCTCATATCTTCTAGGAATAAACTATTATCTCTCAAGTAATGCAAGATCCGCACAGAGCAGCTGAGGCTGGTCGCCTTTTGCATAGTTACCGCCGCACACAGGACCTGAGAGGTACTTAGGAAAGTAACTGTCAGGACCCAAAAGGGTTTTGCCTCATAATTTGTACAGTACTTAAGGTCAAAGTTTATTGTTGTTATCCCTGTTTTTAAGAAATCTAGTAAGTGCTACCATATCCCCAGGATGCCTTAGAGGAGATTGAGGCCTGAAGAAACAAAGTTCATCTGGACAGTAGCCAGATCCTAGCCAGAAAGCAACAGAGCCTGCCTCATATTACACTAGGTCCTCTGGTCACAAAAATGGGCTCCTCTGCTCTACCTTCCACCACCTCCCAAAGTCCTTAGTTAACTCATCTGATAAGTAAAGGCTTCAGTAGCAAGTCTTCAAAAGACAGAACCGATGAGGAGCAAGACAGGTTCAAGAACAGTCACTTGAACACAGCCCTCCACCTTTTTCCCCATTAGCCAGAAGGGGGCCTTTGGCAGGGGTTTTCCCCATCTAGTCAGTTTGCTAATGAACTGCCTTTATAACCCACTCTCTTTTTTTCCTCTCTAAAAACAATCGCATGGTGCTTTAACTGGTTTCCTTTTGGATTATTGCTACTTGTGACACTAGAGACACAGACAACAAGCAAAAAACAAGACACAAAGGAAAATGCCCCCATAAGTCTTACAGTGACAAAGTCTAATAAAATCCTGACTTCTCCCCTCATTATCTGCGGGACTTTCGGGGAGTTCCCTAACCTCTTCGGCCTTGTTTTCCTTCTCTGTAGAGTAGTGATAAGACTATTTACTCACAGGCTTTGTGAGGATGGCAGCAATCGATAACATGCAATGCTCATGCGTGAGCCTCTCCTTCACCAGAGAGAGCCTCTTTATTGTTCTCCATTTAAATCTTACAGGAAAAGGAAGTTAATGTACCACACATCAAAAAATGAATAAAAAAGCATCTTACATTAGAAAAGAAACCATATCCATTGTCGGTACCTAAGTAAGAACCCAAAGAAAATTTCTTGGTACTGAGATTCAAATATGCTTTGTATAACATATTTTAAGGCAACTGATTGATATCAGACTTGATGCCTAAAGAAAGTTAGAGCTTGAACACAAAAATTCAAACATCCTTTCCCTGTCTCACATTATCTGTAACATTCTCTGTTAATGTAAAACATAAAACCAGGAACAACACCCTTTGGCTATTAAACAGAACAAGAAGAACTTCTCCCCATGGCCTATCCACACAAATCACTGAATTACTAGATTTTTAAAGACAAGGTCATTGCAGGATGACTTCTGGGCTTGGAAACATCCAAGTTGAAAGCCAATCTGGAATTCTAGGTAAATCCAGCAAATGCTCTGCCTTACCATCTAGCACAGATAAACTAGACATGTGACGGCAAATGTGTTTCACCCTAAGTGCCGACTATGATAGAAAGCAGAAATCCAAAGCATTGTCTATGGACGTAATAGGTGACTAAACCAGAGCTTTGAAGAAAATTGTGCCAGGATCAATCTGCAATGTCTGCCAAGGACGGGGAAGTACACAGTGAATCTAATGACTGGCTATTAGTCATCCGTTTCCAGAATCATCTGATCTCCCTGAAAGAAAAACTAACAGCAGCTAGCTTATTACTAGATATTAACCATCGCATGACTAAAACAGCAAAATCCCTAGACATCTAAGTGGCATACAAAAGTGTTTTAAGATATAAGTGACAAGCTTTAATCCAATTTCTTTTTCCATGGGCTTAGTAGAGTCAACGTTATGGTTTCATATGCAATTTCTTCCTCCTGGATTCACAGCTAGTCTTCATTTCCCACCTTCTCCTCCTGAGGCCATTGAGTTCTTGCCAATGGATTATAGGCTAAATGCTATCTAGGCCTGAACATAAATCCTCACCTGCAGTACTGCCCTTCCACTCCCCCTCTCCATTCTGTCCTCTTTCCTCTGTCAGACAAATGCATAGAATCCAGTGGAGGACTCTAAAACCCCAGGTGACAGAATCCCTAGATGGAAGGAGCCGTCCACAACAGACTGAGATGTGGGCAAGACATAAAACTTGTATCAAGTCACTAGCTCTTGGGATTACCAACAAGGTAGTTCTCGTTAAGATTCACATTCACAGTGGAGCCTGGGTGGCTCAGTGGGCTAAGCCGCTGCCTTCGGCTCTGGTCATGATCTCGGGGTCCTGGGATCGAGTCCCGCATTGGGCTCTCTGCTCATCAGGGGGCCTGCTTCCCTCCTCTCTCTCTGCCTGCCTCTCCATCTACTTGTGATTTCTCTCTGTCAAATAAATAAATAAAATCTTTAAAAAAAAAAAAAGATTCACATTCACAGTATCATGTCACAGACTCATAAAGATAAACCATAACCCTAGCAAAGCATATCAGAATTCTTCCCTATGAATCTGTAAAACTCTAGATCTAGGAAGAGAATCCCTTTTTCTTGGTGAGGCCGTGGTGATGTGAACCTGGAAACTTTAGTTCACCATGTTTCCGGACTCACTGAGAAAGTTAGCTTGTGAGAACGAAGCATGCGCTCGGGCACAATTGTATGAAATGGGCTCAAGAGAAACAGGAGGAAGAATCCTAAATAAGCACCAAAGAGGCCCAGTTCACCCTGCCTTTCCTTCTGCTTGGCTATAAGGGCCAAAATGATCCTGTCTTTATCCAAACTAGTTTGATCTACAGTCCTGTAACCCTTAATCAAAAGTCATGATTAGGGGTGCCTGGGTGGCTCAGTGGGTTAAGCCGCTGCCTTTGGCTCAGGTCATGATCTCAGGGTCCTGGGATCGAGTCCCACATCGGGCTCTCTGCTCAGCAGGGAGCCTGCTTCCCTCTCTCTCTCTCTCTCTCTCTCTGCCAGCCTCTCTGCTTACCTGTGATCTCTCTCTGTCAAGTAAATAAATAAAATATTAAAAAAAAGTCATGATTAATATGGGTATAAAGTAGGAAGTGAAAATCCTTCAACCCACAGATAACATTTTGGCATATACCCTACCAAAATATGCATCATGATCATATACACACAATACTGAAGAAAAAAGAAAATTAGATCATATTTGATAAATTAGCTTTCCATGTCAGATAAACTTTAACGTCATTTTCCAAGGTAGCCCACTATCATATTGTTAGGATATACCACCATCTTTCAACCAAGTATTTAGGTGTATTCAATTTTGTACTCCTACATATATTGCTGCAACAAACACCTTTTAATGCATACTTTTCTTCAGTTTGCCAATTATTTATCAGATATAAATTTATAGTCATCAAATTGCTGGGATTTAAGAGTTTTGAGTAATATTGCCAATTTCCTTCCCCAAAATTTGCACTAATTTATATTCCTACCAACTGAGTGGCCAATTTTACTCTTCTTTATCCATCTGAAGAAGTACTGCTGAACTCAACTGAGGAAGCACCTCTTTCTGAGTTCACAGCATTGCTGCACAAAATGATGAGCACAGTCTGAAGTAGGGTCAAAGTACTGTATTCCACTGAGATATAGAGAACAGACCCTTGAGAGAGTAATGTTATTGCAGTACAGAGTTCTTCATAAAAATGCAATAAAGTATAACTAAAAGTTAAGTGACTTCTTTGGAACTATGATGAGCTCCCTTGTGGGGAAAAAAAGTACAGAATCACAAAGCAACAAGGAGATGCAGGTAGTAAAGGGTGGGTTCAGCCTGGTCCTTAGCACAGCCTCAAATCAGCCCTCCATGGAAACTTCCAAGGGTGCACTCCTCTCATGCAAAAATCAGAATGTTCAATGTTAAAATGCTTAAAGAAGAGCCCAGAAAAATGAACACACTGCCACCCTGTTGAGGTAGGAAGACAAAAATTAAAAAAATAACAAAACTTTGTCAAGCCGTGGTCTAACTGTTTAGTCAGATGATGGGTTAATCTGTAAAATGTACAGTCTGAAGCAAACCAAGTTGATAGTGAGATTATATGAAGCTTTCTAAAATTTTATTTCCAATTTTAAGAAAAAAGGATATAATACTTTCTAATATTTTTAATACTAAAGGAAAAGCATTACAGAGGATGATAATGTGGAAATGACGAACTTTGGAGGGAACAGGAGAAAGAAAATTTTCACCCAGATACTTCCTTAACCTCAATTTTAATAACAAAATTTTTTTCTTGGGTATTAACACACTAATAAACCCAATGAAGTATGGCATAGACATACTTAATATATATTGTGATTTGGGGGAGGGATACTTTTGTTTTCTGTTTTGCATTACAATTAAGCCTGATTATAAAATTCACCATTAATGGTGAGTTTGAATTCAGACTATTAAATTCCATGTTTGTATATGTATACACATTTAAATAAGTTTACATTTCTCACACAGATATTTCCTGGCACCAATACAGCAATCAGAACTAGGTGACCAAGGCAATGATCCATTAAGGCACCTGCTCAAGGAAGACATATAAGAATTATTCAGTATTAACCCATAGAGAAGGTAGGTATCATTTTGCCTCTTTGGGACTTAGATTCCTCATCTGCAATAACAAAGGTTCTCTCCAGCCTATCTGGTCCCGGTTCACAGCTCGGGTCTTGCTTAACATTCTTGGCCCTTTTAAATTCAGTTTTCCAGTAACCTTTCACTTCTTTAAATTCCTAAAATGTGTCTTGTTCCCTCTGAACTTCCTCTTAGAACAGTGCTCAGCAGCTCCTGTCTGCACCTCACCTAGGTAGTCCACTCATTCTTCAGGTCTGGTCTTAAACATCGCTTCTGCAAGGCAACTCCACTGGAGTCTTCACTTCCCCTGTTAACACGACACTCTTTTTGAGCCACTTGTAATTATTTCTTTCATCTTCTGTCTCCCCTACTAAGTTGCCAAGGGCTGTATCTTGTTTGCCATAGTATCCCTGCCTCCTGGAACAATTCCTGACATTCAGTAAATACCCAAATATTTGTTAAATGAATAAATAATGTCACTGTGCTAAATAAGTTACTAAAAGCCTCAATACTGAAAGTAATTTCTAATTTCTACAAACAGGCCATTAAAGCCAAATTAAATATGGAACATTTACTGCTCTCTTTGCAAAGGCAAAACAACCCAAAGTTTTAGCTTAATCTTCCTTGGAAATTTTCTAAAACCCTCATGTTTCTAATGGTAATATTATCATGTTAGTGAATAGCATCACTATATAATAAAGAATACCATTTTAATGAAAATTAAGAGGATATAGATACTTTGAAATAATGTTTTTTTCTGTAACTATCCCTACCATTCAGAAAGTTTGTAATTGCAAATTATAAAGTGGATACTGCAATACAGTGCTACCTAACTGTATCCAACTCAAAACAAACTAAAGCAAATGGGTACACACATATACACAATAAATGTTAATGAAGAATTTTCTCTAATATTAATAATCATCTATATATAATCGTTCATGATATGCACCAAGGGAAATATACATATGCTTTAAATCCACAACCCAAAAAACTGATCATATCAAAGATCTAATTTTCCCCAAATGAAATATTTTAAGTAGGCTCCATGCGCATGGAGCCCAGTGCAGGGCTTAAACCCCCAACTCTGAGAGCAAGACCTGAGGTGAGATCAAGAGTCGAACACTGAACCAACTGGGTCACCCAGTTGCTTCCCTAGATGAAATTTTTATCACGTCGCAAGGATGTAAGTGTTGAACGACCATCAGGAAATGTGCAGCTATGTACATTAAGCAATGTAATGTTTCTTTTTTTTTTTTTAAGATTTTATTTATTTATTTTTCAGAGACAGAGGGAGAGAGAGCGAGAGAGCACAGGCAGACAGAGTGGCAGGCAGAGGCAGAGGGAGAAGCAGGCTCCCTGCTGAGCAAGGAGCCCAATGTGGGACTTGATCCCAGGACGCTGGGATCATGACCTGAGCGGAAGGCAGCTGCTCAACCAAGTGAGCCACCCAGGTGTCCCTGTAATGTTCAACTGTTTGTTTTCCTCTAATATTACACTTTCATGGCTTTCAAAACCTTGAGAGAAAATGACCAAGTTTAATTCCTTGCTCTTCTGCAAGGTTAGCAAGTAAAAGTAAAATCTTTAAAGAAAAAGTTTATAGGAACAAAAAAGTTCTGAAATTTAAGAAATATGAAATCTGTAATAAAAAAATGATTCAGCAAATGTTTACCAAAACCTTCTTCCATGCTATGTTTGGTATTAGGGACAGGCAGCCTCAATGAAATTGCAGATTAGAAGAAAAAAATTTCACTGAACAGGATGCCACTGCAGCTCTGTGAGTAATAGGACAGGGATACACACAGAGGGGCCATCAAAGTTCTGAGAAGAAATGACTGAAGCTAGGTTTTAGAAATGAGATTTTTAAAATATATTAGAACACAGACAGCATAAAGGCCCAGAAGGAATACAGACGATAGTGAACCTAATGAATTTCAAAGTATCTCCGTAATGAATTGTGGTGTGTATGGGGAGACGGGGAGAGGAAAGAAAGGTGGACTGGAAACAGGATGCTTCCAATTCTAGCATACAGAAAAAAACACACCTGATAATTTAGGTAAGTGATACTGGAATCCCTCTACTCAGTTGGGTGAACTCACAAGAAAATAAAAGGTGATTCTCAAGGCCAAAACATAAAGAAGATGCAAAAACAAAAAACAAAAAACAAAACCCCATGGTTAAGTGATACTGAGGAGAAGGATCCTGGAGGCCAAGTGTTCATGTGGGTGGCCAGAAGCCTTCGATTTTAACAGCCTTACTGGGAACAGAAAACAAGGTCTTTGAGACCAAGCAAGGTGGCAAGTTGAAAGACCTTTACAGAAAGCTGGGACCCTCAAAAGGTTATTCCCTTTGTAAAATGAATAGGAAAAAGAAAACCAAAAAAGAACACCTGCCAGCAAAGGAAGACAACAGAAAAGCTTGTGCCACTTCGTCTAGGTTCTGGGGAAATGAAGAGGAAAAGAAGAAATCTCTAGGGCTTTTGTAATCATAGCTATCCTTTTGCCCAAGTTTCTGACTCAGATTTAGACTACAGATTCATACTCTTCTATTCAAGACCTTCAGAGCCATATGTGTTTCAGAATTTATGATTGCTCAGATTTTACAAAAGTAACATGGAACATACAGCAGATATTAAGTAACACCCCAGTCTAATCTGGACAGTATACCATAATACAACACTACTTTGGTAGCTCAACATACAAACATTCATGGTAGGTAGTATAAATTTTGCTACCAAATGATTTACAAAACATAATTTTGGTCTTCTGAGTTTCTAGACTTTGAAATTATGGACCTAGACTTGAACTAGATGGGAAACTCCAATAGCAGAAATCAACTTAAGATGATCTCAGGATGGTAGCACTTGTGGGATCTGGCAGAAGCCATTACTAAATCCTCTCTAGGTTATCCTAAGTTCTCAGGATTCCCACAGATGAAGTCCGAAACTACAAACACGTGAGGAAACACTTCACAAGGGTCAGGCAAAAATGAATAGCAAACACAGAGTTTCATGTAATGGATCTATGAGATAGAGAATATGAAATGAATTGTGTTTCAAATGGTGAAGAATAAAAGAGGAACTCAAAAATATGAGGAAGAAACAGAAGTCATCCAAAAAAGGAGTAAATCTGAAAAACTTCAAAAAACAAAAATATAAGTGAATAAAATTAAAAACTACAGATGAGTAAAAGCCAATAAAACATAGCTAAAGAGAGAATTAATAAATAGGAAGTATTTGAAAAACAAAGCATGCTAAACATTAAAAAAGCATTTTTAACTACAGAAGGTATATTTACAGATACAAAGATATGATGTGAAAATTTAGTGTATATAAAATCATATTCGAAGACAACAAAAAAGAAAATGGGTGTAGGCCACAGTCAATAATAAGAAACGCTGAGAATTTCCCAGACCAGATAAGAGAAATGAGTACTTAGATTCAGGAAACCCAACAAGTTCCAAAGAGAATAAAGAAAAGGAAGCTACATCTAAGAGAAAGGAAAGTTTCCAAATTCATTCTAGGAGGTCAGCATTACTCTGATATGAAAACCAGATAAAAACACTGCAAAAGAAGAGAACTGTAGCCCAATATATCTATCTGATGAACACAAATGCAAAAATCCTCAACAGAATATTACTGAGCCAAACCCAACATTATGTTAAGAAATCATTCACTACCATCAAGTGGGATTTATTCCTGGGATGCAAAGCTGGTTCAATATTTGCAAAGCAATCAATGTCATATATCACATCAACAAGAGAGAGGATAAAAACTATATGATTATTCCAATACCTGCAAAAAAAAGTATTTGAAAAAGTATAACATCCCTTCATGATAAAAACTCTCAACAAAGTAGGTGTAGAAAGTTCTAATGAGGTATGTTGAACATATCTCAATATAATAAAGACCACATATGAAACTCACAACTAATATTGTACTCAATGATGAAAAACAGAGAACTTGTCCCCTAAGATCAGGAACAAGATCGTGTTCACTATCACCGCTTTTATTCAGCATAGTTCTGAAAACCCTAGCCACAACAATCAGACAAGAAAAAGAAATAAAGGATCCAAATTAGCAAGGGAGAAGTAAAACTTTCACGATTTTCAAATGACATGATACTATATGATTATTCCAATACCTGCAAATACTATATACAGAAAATCCTAAAGACTCTACCAAAAAAACTGCTAGAACTGATAAATGAATTCAGTAAAGTCACAGGACAATATATGGAAATCTGTTATATTTCTATGCAGCAAGAATAAAGTAGTAAAAAGAGAAATTGAGAAAATAATTCCATTTACAATTACATAAATAATTAAGTGCCTACGAATAAACTTAACCAAGGAGGTGAAAGACCTGTACTCCTAAAACCATAAAACACTGATGAAAGAAGTTCAAGATGACACAAAGAACTGGAAAGACATTCCCTGCTCATGGGTTTGAAGAATTTTGTTAAAATTTCTGTACTACCCAAAGCAATCTAAAGATTTAATGCAATCCCTATCAAAGTATCAATAGGATTTTTCACAGAACTAGACCAAACAATCCTTAAATGTATATAGAACCAGACACACACACACACAAAAACAACTAAATAGCCAAAGCATCTTGAAAAACAAGTATAAAAGATATCACAATCCCAGATATCAAGATATGCTACAAAACTGTAGTAATCAAACAATATGGTACAGGCACAAAAACCAACACATAGATCGATGGAACAGAATAGAGAGCCCAAATAAACCCAGAACTATACGGCCAATTTATCTCCAACCAAGGAGGCAAGAATATGCAAAGGGAAAAAGATGGTCTCTTCAATAAATGGTGTTGGAAAACTGTACTGCTACATATAAAAGAATGAGACTTTCTTATGCCATACACAAAAATAAATTCAAAATGGAGTAAGGACCTAAGTGTGAGAAATGAAGTCATAAAAATCCTAGAAGAAAGCACGGGCATTAATTTCTCTGACATTAGTCATAGTGATATTTTTCTATATGTGTCTCCTAAGACAAGGGAAACAAAAGCAAAAATAAATGATTGGGACATCAAAATAAAAAGCTTCTGCACAGCAAAGAAAACAGTCAACAAAATTAAAAGACAACCGACTAAATGGGAGGAGATATTTGCAAATGACATATCCAATAAAGGGTTAGTATCCAAAATATATAAAGAATTTATATAACTCAACATCAAAAAAGAGAAATAATCTAATTAAAAAATGGGCAGAAGTCATGAACAGGTTATTTCTCCAAAGAAAACATACAGATGGCCAACATACAGGTATTTCTCCAAAGAAGACATACAGATGGCCAATGTCTACAAGTACTGAACTACTATCTTGTACGTGCGAAGCAAATATAACAGGTATTTCTCCAAAGAAGACACATAGATGAACACATGAAAAGATGCTCGTCAGCATTCATCATCAGGGAAATGCAAATCAAAATCATAGTTGCTATCACCTCATGCCTGTTAAAGCAAAAAACACAAGAAAGAGTAAGTGTCGGTGAGGATGTGGAGAAAAAGGAACGCTCTTGCATTGTTGGTGGGAAAACAAACTGGTGCAGTCACAATACAATATAGCAATTTCCCAAAGGCAAAAAATAAAACTACCATATCATCTAATATCATCTAATAATTCCATTCCTGGACAATTGCCCAAAAAATATGAAAACACTAATTCAAAAAGATATATGCACCCCTATGATTACTGCAGCATTATTTACAATAACCAAGATATGGACATAGCCCAAGTGTCCACTGATAGAAGAATGGATGAAGATGATGTGGTGTATATATACACATAATGGAATATTACTCAGCCATTAAAAATAATGGGATCTTGCCATTTGTAACAACATGGATGGATCTAAAGGGTATAATGCTGAACGAAATATGCCAGTCAGAGAAAGACAAATACCGTATGATTTCACTCATGTGTGGAATTTAAGAAACAAAAAAAGAACAATAACAAAGAGACAAACCAAAAAATAGACTCTTAACTACAGAGAACGATAGGGATGACAGAGAGAGAATTATAGAGAGAAGTATAGAGAACCATAGAGATGGTTAGGGGGGAGGTGGGTGCGGGGAAAGATGAAATAGATGAAGAGGATTAAGAGTACACTTATCATGAGGAGCACTGAGTAATGTCTACAAGTATGGAAAAACTGGACTGCTACATACAAAAGAATGAAACTTTCTTACACCACACACAAAAATAAATTCAAAATGTATATGTGAAACTATATTGTATATGTGAAACAAATATAACACTGTTATATTAACTATACTAAAATTAAAATTTTAAAAATATTTTAAAAAAAGAAAGCTACATCTACACACAGACACACACTATAGGACAAGACAAACAAGATTATAAAAGCTGACTTCTTAAAAGGAATAACAGAACCCAAAAGAGTGAAATTATCTTCAAAGGAAAAATAACTGTCAATCCAGAACTGTGTACATAGATAAACTATCTTTCAAAAATGTGGGCAAAATTAGATTTTTTTAAAGACAAAATCAGAACTGACTACTAAAAACTCACTGAACTCTATCCTTCAGAAGGATAGATTTCAGAAAAATCTTAGGCATAACAAAACAAAGGCGAGAAAAGAAGTCAAGGAGGATTTACTGACACAAACACTGCCTGTATCGAATAACAATGTCTAGTTTTGGGGTTTAAAACTATGGTAGAATTAAAATACTAGAAAACATAGCATGTAAGTAAGAAGTGGGTGGTTGGAGTAAAATCTCCAAGTTTCTCTTCTTTGGGAGAAAATAAAAAGATAACTGTTTTAGTAGGCATATTAAATTTTTAAAGGTGGATCACTAAAAGAAATAATACAGATTTCAAACTTCCAAACTAAAGAAAGAGAAAGTTGAAACTCATGTAAAAACTGAAGCGACTGAAAGCAAGGAGGAAAAAACAAGCATGGAGAAGTAGTAAGGGCAAATCACTAATGATCCTATCTGTCGTTATGGTGGTGGAAGTAGCAGTAATGACACTAGCAAGGGCAACAGTAGCACCAACAACAATTGTAGAGTAACAGTTAACAGTAACAGTTAACAGTAGTAGTAATAACTGATATTCATTGAACTTCTGTGTGTCAAGCTGTGGGCTAGGTATTTTACACACATTATCTCATTTAATCCTCACCAAAGATGAGGTAGGTATTACTATTACTAACCTTCCTTTTAAAAATGAGGTTTATTACTGATCTAAAAGCAAAGCAGAGACAGTTCAGAAGGGGATTTCAGAGAGTTTTTAACCACTGAGCACCCACTGGATGTGAGAGATGAAGGATAACTCTCAAATTAGTGGCCTGGCCAGTTGGGTTGGCAATGTCTGGCCCCGAACAGCAATCCTGTTACTTCAAGCATGGATCAAGCCAAAGACACAGAATATCCAAAGAGAAGGGTAAACGTGTGAGTGTTTTCTTTGGAATGGTGAACTTCTGTTTCAAGAAGCTTGGGTGTGAAAGAAAAACAAGGGACAATAGGTTGGTTGCTGGAAGAGGGCATAGGGTCCAAGGACAGTTGTGTGTAGGTGGCTTTGTTTGTTTTAAATGGAGATACTTGAAAATGCATATAAGAGAGATAGAAGAGAGCTTAAAAATACAGATGACGGAATAACTGACATAGAAAGGAGGAGAGTTATCATTTAAAATAAAAGTGCTAACCCTGGGAGAACGATTAATGATGAGGCCAAGAGGCAAAACCACATGAAGCAGACAATGATCCATCTTCTCTCTCTCCTGAGTAGCCAGGAATGGCATATCACAAAATCCTTTAGGAAACATTAGATCCTTCATAAAGATGCATAATAGAGGAAGTTTATGTATCCATGGGAGGGCAGGAAGGATCCTCACACGTTTGGTACAAATGAAGAGAGAGCAGGAACCCAGGGCTGTAGGCTTCAGGGTACAATTCTCTCTCCGCCTGTGCTTCCACCCAGCTGCTCCTAGGAAGACATCATCCTGTCTTATAGCTGATCATGCAATTGACACTGGGTATGCCATTCAACTAGACTTGCCTTTACGAGAAATAAAACCTAGAGCACGTTACAAAAACACCTAAGGAAAAAAAGCCAACATTTCCTTTCACAAGCAGACAATGTTTCTCGGTGAAGAGAAAAAAATTTGCCAACAAGGTGAAACTGGAGAATACATATTTTTAATGGCAAGCAATGTGGCTTTTCAAATTGTTTAAATAAACTATGCTTATATTTGAAGGCTTAGTCAGTAGCAACTGGCTCAGGAGTTGAGTCACCTAAAATACAACTCTGTAAGGAAAGCATCTTAGGTGCTCAGGAAAGAGGGTTATATGTCACTTCTGACCTTCTTTACCAAGTATTGAAACCTAGATAAGCTCCAAGAATACCCTATCCCAGCATCAATCAATCTGAAGGGAGGAGGGAAGATATTTAAAGGATATTTATGTGTGAAAGCTAAGAGATAGATCCATAGCAACTAAGTGCACAGATTAAATTACAGGTAAGACTTCAGCAGCCATTTATTAAACATTAAAACTCATATGGCAATGTACCAAAAATCGAGATTTTAATCTAAAATGCTGTAAGCTAATATTGCAATTAAGATGTGAATTTACCTACCCTAATATAATTTATATTTTTCCATATGTTCAATTTTTGTAACATTTAAAAAATTGATCTGAATTACCAACTTTATATTAGTTCCAAGAACATAATCTGCCAACCACACTGATCACCAAAGGAGAAAAAAAAAAATATCTGAAGTGACCCAAATAGAATTAACATTATAACACACACACACACACACACACACACACACACACACACACTTCTCTGAAAATGTGGAAGTAAAAAGATCCAGAAAAAAATCCTTACTGTTTCACTAGCTAACATAAAGTCTGCTTAATTATTTTAAGTCATTTCGAAAGCATGTTCCTTGCTATTATCTCAGATTCTTTGCCACTCCTCTGCTTCACCTGCTCCTGCCAACCCCTGAAACTCATAGAATTTCTCTGCCCCACTCCTGGCATGGGAAAGTCACTGGACCATACAGATTGGACCCCTTACACATTTGCTGTATCAATGATCATCGACTCAAAATACACTTTTTCAAAAGTCTATTTCCCCCAGCTCTTCCTGACTGCCTAAAAAATACTATCTCCATCTCCATGCTTGGGCTGGGTCTTCTGGTGAAATCAAGAAGGAACATGAGCATGCCTTGGTGTAGCAGAATGAGAGTGTATATTTAATCAATATTAAATAGTGAAATGAGAACAAATGGAACAGCATTTCCATATATAATAAGTGTATTCCAAAATATACTTACAGCAAATTAGTACATTTCTCATGTTGAAAGTTACTCTAAGGTTCAGTAAACTTTTATACATTGATCTAATTAATTTTATTCAATAATCTTTGCTTACGTTTTGGATCTGTGCACTATAGAAAGCTTTGTTAAGTTATCAAAAATATAGGTGTGGTATCAACTGAATTGGTGGGCAAAAAGCGTTTCTATAAATCAAAATATATTTTATTTTTACTAAGTGGGCTTAGGTATAGCAAATAAACTTAAATTAAAATTTAGGGTAAAAATTTCATTCTGTTTACTCACAAAATTCTTATTTACAGATATTTTATGAATAAAATTAAAGCAGCAGGTATTTTGTGGTAATTTGCCAATATTTGACTTGAATCAAAACACAGTCCATGGGGCGCCTGGGTGGCTTAGTGGGTTAAAGCCTCTGTCTTCGGCTCAGGTCATGATCCCAGGGTCCTGGGATCGAGCCCTGTGTCAGGCTCTGTTCGGCAGGGAGCCTGCTTCCCTCTCTCTCTCTGCCTGCCTCTCTGCCTACTTGTGATCTCTCTGTGTCAAATAAATAAATAAAATCTTCAAAAAAATAAACCAAAAAACAAAACACAGTCCATATCTCCTATTACTTCTTTTTTTTTAGTATTTCTATAGTATTTTTTTTGTTTATATATATATTTTTCCAATTTATTTATTTTCAGAAAAACATTATTCATTATTTTTTCACCACACCCAGTGCTCCATGCAAGCCGTGCCCTCTATAATACCCACCACCTGGTACCCCAACCTCCCACCCCCCGCCACTTCAAACCCCTCAGACTGTTTTTCAGAGTCCATAGTCTCTCATGGTTCACCTCCCCTTCCAATTTACCCAAATTCCCTACTCCTCTCTAACGCCCCTTGTCCTCTATGATATTTGTTATGCTCCACACATAAGTGAATCCATATGATAATTGACTCTCTCTGCTTGACTTATTTCACTCAGCATAATCTCTTCCAGTCCCGTCCATGTTGCTACAAAAGTTGGGTATTCATCCTTTCTGATGGAGGCATAATACTCCATAGTGTATATGGACCACATCTTCCTTATCCATTCATCCGTTGAAGGGCATCTTGGTTCTTTCCATAGTTTGGCGACTGTGGCCATTGCTGCTATAAACATTGGGGTACAGATGGCCCTTCTTTTCACGACATCTGTGTCTTTGGGGTAAATACACCAGACATTCTAATAAAAAATAAAAATCTTTTAATTAAATAATTAATTTGGGGGAGAGAGAGAGAGAGAGAGTGCTTAAGCAAGCAGGTGGAGGGGCACAGGGAGACAGACAGAATGTCCAGCCGACTCCCTGCTGAGCATGGAGCCTGTTATGTGCTCAATCCCACAGCCCTGAGATCATAACCTGAGCTGAAATCAAGAGTCAGACACCCCCCTGGCTGAGTCACCCAGGTGTCCCAAATTTTACTTTTTTCTTAATTTGGGAGGACAGGAATCATTTATAAAATGCCAGTCAGTATTTCTCAAACATAAAATTCAGAACCTGAATCATTTGCTCATTAGGTGGCATAAGGTCATTATTAAAAACCCTCGAGTTTTAGAATGAAAAACAGCATTATGATAACCGATCTGACTTTTCATGAGTTTGGTTTGATATTAATAATTATATCTAAGATTGAATTTTGATGATGTTAAAGAGGTTGTTTTTTTTAAAAAACAATATAGCATATATAGAAACTCTTGGTAAAAGCTACGGACAGAAATGAATCTTATACTAGAGCTGCCAAACTTTCCGAGTTTCTCCCTGCAGGTGTTATGTTGGGTTGACTCTATTTCTTGGTTGGTCTTTAGTGACACAGCACGTGGGTGGGTACTAGGTGCCTTACTGGATCTTACTATCTTATTACTTGACTTGAGCTATGGTTTATGCCATCAACTACAAAACAGAAAAGGAAAAGCTGCTAAAATGTAAAACAGTTATAACCAAGAAGGTAAATACTTGCTGAATCCTGGATGTTTTTACGTGTTACCAAATAGGTACACAAAGTTACTAGGAAAAAGAAACAAGGATGTACAGGTGCTCCTGAAAAACTAATGTCAGACTAACACTGGGGTCAGATGTTTATCAATGTTCATGTGCCAGTGGCAACATTATTATAGTAGAGAATGGAATAAAAGCTTTACATAACCCAAAAGTACCTTAAGATACATAATCATTATTTAGAATATTAAAAATATTAATATTATTTTAAATTCAATATATAACTGTTGATTATGGTGAAGCTTTTCTGAATATATTTTTCTGCTCAGAAATTTAACATATTGGAAAAAAAGGGGAAAAATCTGAGACTGTATGCCTAGAATTTATCTCTACCTTCTCACCATGTATATTCTGCCCCCAGATGTTAACAAATCATTCCTGAAAATGTTTAAACCATATATCATAAAGCATAATTTTATAAATCACCAGAATTAATAGTAATTTTCCTGGCCTATCAACCTACAGAGAAAAAAAATACCTTTTAAACTAGTACTTTAAATAAATAATATTTGGAGTTCATTCAGTTAACCTAATACCTGGGGAGAAAATAATAAAACCATAAACTTTAATCTTATAAACTTCCAACCGAAACTCCTAACCCAAAAATTATACAACAAACAAATTAAAATTTAAAAAATTTTGGTCTCAGATCCCCAGCTCTACATTGTGCTCTTTTCCTCCCCAAAACTAAAACATTACTTAAGAATGCTTCAGTGCCTATAGGAAAACTTAGTTATGTGTTTGCATGTTCTAATAATAGGTGTGATTCACTTTTATAACTGGTGTTATTGAAAACCTGTGAATAAATTACTAAGGTAGCCAACTATTATTTAAAAGAACTTCACAAGGAATTCCAAGCAAAGATGCCTTCTTACAATGCATATAAATACAACAATATTTCTATTTTCAAATTTTCTTTATCATTTTTCAGTAATGTGATATAAGACAGTAAATATGATATCTATCTTTCCAAATTCTGCCCAAAGGTTGTTTATAAGTGCAGTTAACTTATTCTATTACTTATTCAAAAAGCAAAACATCAAAAAGAAAAACTAATACTTTTCAGTACTTGTCTTTCACTCATTTTTTTTAACTGACCGAATTTAAAGTTCTTCAAGTATGTCAAAGAGATTGCAATAAGGGTGTGGGTTGTGCTCCTTGATTTCACACAAAGTCATACAAACAGGATGGGTATTTTGGAAATTAAACCGTTCAGGCTAATACTGTTCCTTCCCCCCTCCCAACAGAAACTATGACTAAATAAACCACAGACAGCAGTGAAGTGCAGTGGTTAAAAGCTGTTAAAGTTAATTACCTACCCTGAACCTGTTAAGCAGTGATAAATTAATAATATAAAGCCCAGTGTTCAGCATATAGTAACTGCTCAATAAATGTTTAACTGTTATATTATTCACATTAATAATTCAATACCAATTCCTGCTTCATCTGCTTTCTAAATACAGAAACTCCCCCCTTACGTTCCACATCTTCAAAATCACCCCACTCACTAACATATGCTGGAGATACTGGAAAACCTCCCACCTTGAAAATTTTTAAAAGGCCATCCAGATCTAAAAGATTAAGGTGACTAAATATTTAGATATGGAAAAGTGAGTCTTTATCCAAATGTTTGAATGAAATGCTCAAATTTGTGAATGTTCTGTGAAATGTATCAATATATTGATCCACCATTTTCATAGCATTTCGCAAATCCATTACCTACAGCTTTTTTATTACGAGTATTTCCTAGACTGACACATACCTTGAAGACATGAGTCACCTTTCCAGAGTTGGGGAAACTGATGGAAAGATGGCTAAATGATTCAGCATGCTGCAGCAAAATGAGCTGGTCATGAATTTATAATTTCCACTTCTGTGAGGTGCCCTGGCCCTGGCGGCCTCTTCCACTCTGTACTGCATATATAACACATGATACCATATCAACAAATTCTGTTAAAAATTCCCTCAGGAAAAAGGTAATGCAGTTTTCCCCTCAGACAACCCTCTCAAAGCAAAATTACTCAATTTTACAACACAACAGCCTCATAAGGCTGGACAACCCTTACAATGTCCGGCTATAAGCTCCATCAAGCTGTGCTTATAGGACTAAAGTCAATTATGCCATTTTCTCAGCTGCACAAGGCAGACACTAGGGAAGGCCTGAAGCAAAGAAACTCAGAAAATGGGCAAAGGAAGCCAGATGGGAAATGGGTATGGCTACACTTGTGTCTTTTAGGCCAACACTAACCTTTACCAACAAATACCATATCAGAGCAGATCCTGAGCATATCAGAAAGACTGAAAAGCTGCTATAGAACATATTTTGGGTACATGTTTTTAAATGGAAAGCCTTTTTCTAAGTCCCTATTTATCCTTCAATAACAAAATATTGACTGTTTTAATCCAATGAAAAATTTATATCAGAAATCCATGGATTCCAAACTAAATCAAAGCTTTTTTTCCATCAAATAACCAATAAAAAGAAAAGGCATTATGAATGAAATGTTTTCTTGTAAAAGTGCACCATCTCGAATGCTGGGAAAGCACATCCATTTTGTGACCACAGCATAGTCATTCTGCCCAGCAGTTTCTGAGAAAGGGACAAAGAAGTGTGCCAGGATGTGTAAAATGAAATCGCCATTATTTCTGAAGTCCAGTTTCCTCATTCAATAGCTTGAATTTATTTCGGTTTGGTTTGGTTACATACAACATACACTCACACACCCACACTCACACACGAAATCTCAGCAGCCACAGTGGAAAAGAAGACACTATTTTAAAACTATTCAAAAATGTATTTAGAAAACTAAGGTGACAAGTTTGAGCTTTTATGATTTCATCTTTCTTAATCTTTTCTTTTTGGGAGTGGTATATGACTCTGCAACCCTTGATTTCCTGTAACCTGGACAAAGGGGTTGGGTGTAGAGAAAGAAAAAAAGAGGTGAAAAGTGCCTAATCCAGGATGTAAAATTCCTCCATATTTTATAGTATTAATACACATAGTTTTGTGTTTGTTTTTTTTTTTTTTTTCCTCCACCAAGACCTTGGAGGTCAACAGGAGAAAAAAAAAAAATGGCACAAACAAGGTTTCTGAGTTGACCCAAGGCAACTCCTCCAGGTCTGGAGATTTCGAGCTCAGGGGCAGCCCAGCTGTGACTTCTGCAAGCTGCAGCATTATCGACAGCAAGCCCAGGCCGCACGCTGGCATCCAGGGCGCCTCTGCCGTGCGCATGTCCCACTTATATAAAAAGATGCTTACAGTCCAGGTGCTTTTTCTTGGGGCCCATCACTTCATGAGTGGTGGCTTTGCAGACCGCTCTCGCAACAGCGGAGCCTGTCACGCTGTACTGAGCGGCGGCGATCCGATCCGTAAGCGTTTGGCCCGACATCTTCTCCGGCCGCGTCTATCACCTCCTCTTCTGCGGGAAAGAGGGGAGATGGTCCTGCTTTAAACCCGCAGACCCTACCCTCCGAGCACCCCGGCCTTGCCTCCTCCAGCCGCACGGCGGCTCTCTTCTCCTCCGTCCCCGCCCTGGTACCAGCTCTAGGAGCCAGCAACGCGCTAAGCCCCGCTGCTGAGACGCGATCTAGAGGGGTCTCCAACAGGAGTAGGTCCGTCACGGAACCCCAGCACGGGCTCCGGTCCCAGCTTAGTGACACCGTCCGGGTCCCACTCGCCCTGCAACCCGCCTCTCCCCTCCGCCGCCCGCCTGTCAATCTGCACTTTGCCTGCAACCTGATCCCCGCGTGCCCGACCAGCCCCGGCGTGCGTCGGGCTTATTCCCTGGGCGCCGCGCCCACCGGGTGCCCACCTCTCGCTTGCCCGCCGCGGCGTTTCTTCCTCGTAGCCCGCAGGCTCCGGGGGATGAATCGGATACCCAAGCCCTGACCGTTTCCCTCCTCCTCCTCGCGCTGCTGCAGCAGTGGGCTCGTCCTCCCTCGGGCGCGGTGGAGATTATCCTAGCGTTGCGCCATATTATGCCCTCGCCTCCCCTTCCTTCCTCACCACCGCCTCCAAAGCCCCGCCGAGGCCCTTCGCCCGAGTCCCCTCCCCTCGCCCCCAATCTCCGCCGCAGGGGCCGCCCGGGGGCTCTGCGGAGGCGCCGGAGTCTCTCTCCGCGCCTCGCCCTTCCTGGCAGTGGAGCAGAGACGGGCTGACAGCCCAGCCCAGCCCCCCGCCCGCACTCGAGCGCGCCGCGGAGCTGTCACCCAGCCGCTGCCCTTCTCCGCGCCCTAGGATTATCCTCTCCGGATCCGCGCGCTGCCCCGGCGCGGGGGAGGAGGCCACGCCGGGGCCGCGGGTACTCACCCCGCCCCAGGAGCGGCGCCTCCAGCCGCAGGATGAGCGGCGCCTGGGCCGCCGAGGGAAGCCGCGCCGGGTGGGTGTGTGCGGCCGCGCGCGGACCCGGTGCCCCGGGGCGAGATGCCTCCAGCCCTAGCGCGGCCCCCCGCCCTCAGCTCCGGGGTCCCTGCGCCCGCCGCCCGTGGCCCCAGGAGCCTGTACCCGCCCGCCGCCGCCTCCTCAGCCGGCGCTGCCGCGTCTCTCTAGCGATCCGCGCCGCGTTCCCATCCCCGCCCCCACCTCAGCTGTGGCTGCTCCAACGAGTCAGGTGACGGCGGCGGACTAACCCGGGCGAGCTCTCCTCCGAGCGCCTCGAGGCCCCCTCCCAGCTACTCACACACGCCACCCCCCCACACACACCCCCGGGACCGCCGGCTTACAGGCAAGGGGGTGCCGCGCGCGAGCATCCCCGGCCAGCGCGAGACGAGAAGGAGGCGGGATGGCAGGGAGGCCGACACCCACCAGCCAACCAGCCTCCGCGAGGCGCCCAGCAGCCCCTCCGCCGGCTAGACCCGCACCCAGCACGCACTGCGTGCGCGCGCACCGCGCACACCTGCCGGGCTACTGCGGGATTCGTGGAGGGCGGCGGGGGCGTTCGAGCAGCCCTGCCAGTGGGCTCCTCAAGTGCTGCTGCGAAGGCCAAGGCTAGCGCGTCGTCGCGCGCGGCCAGTCAAAGCCCTGCCCTTCTCTCCTCTACATTCAGTCTCTGACACGCCTGGCTGAGGAGGAAGCCGCGGCCGGGAAGGGCAGGGCGATTTAAATGTCAGATTCTGCAAGCCAGCCATGCCGTTACCTGCGTCTCGGCTCCTTGATCTCCTTTACCTGTTTCAGTTGCAACTGGGAGCTAGGGTGGGCAGGTGATTCTAGCCACTTTCGTCTTAAACCGATACAGAGGTCTGCTGCAAGCGCGAAAAACGAACAAAGTCATCAATCAAGGCCCAAATTATATTCACAGTAATTATTTGGATGTGTGGAGAAAACTCTTTGTATCCTTAAAAAGTAACATCTACCAATTAAATATAGTGTCTGAATGTCTTAAGTATATTCGAATTGCATAGATGAATTTCTAAACGGGGATTTGGACTGGGTTAGTAGTTTCACGTATTCCCATTTTCAAAAATTACTACTTATTGTAATCTTGAAAAACTTTTACATTCTCCAAGTAGAATCAAGATCAGAATCTAAGCTGTCAGTTTTCTTGAAATTTTTTTCTGGTTGCACGTGGCCTCTATTAGACCTTAAGAACTTAAAATGTCTACCTATAGGTATCAGAGTTTTGTGGTGTACTCCTTTTAACTGGTATAGTGTTCATTATGGAGTCATGATTTCATAACTTCGGGGACTGAGTCTTGCATTAATTAGAAATGTGTTGAGTAAAGAAAGATAGCCTAAGACCACCATTCTTGGGTTTCAGATACTTGTCTTGCTGTATGATCTAGCAATAGGACACCTAGATATTTGTCCAAGAGAAATAAAGAGATAATTCCATTTAAAAACAAGTACCCAAATTTTGCAGTAGCTTTATAGAATGGCCCCAAGTTGAAAGAAACACAAATACTTTTCTATTTGTAAGTGAGTAAACAAAATGTGGTCTGTCCTTACAATGGAATGCTACTAAACAGTAACAAAGAACAAACTAACAATGGGGTTAGAAATACATTATGCTAAATCAAAAAAGTCCAAGCTCTAAATGCTACATGTTGTGATTCCATCCATATAACATTCTGAAAAAGGAAAAACTATAGAGACAGAAAGCATATCAGATGTCAGGAGTGGGGGAAGAGACTGACCACAAAGGGACCTAAGGTGACTTGTCATAGTGATGGAAATATTCTGTATCATAACTGTGATGATGGTTACACAACCCCACATATTTCTCAGAACTTATCAATTTACACACATAGAATTGGCGAATTTTGTTATGTGTAAATTATATCTCAATAAATCTGATAAGAAAAAAGAGCTTTAATGACAATATTAACATCATACAAAGTAGACTTCAGAGTAAGGAATATTAGTATGGATAAAGAGGTACATTTCATAATGATAAAAACTCATCAAGCATATGTAAAAATCCTTTATGTTTATTTACCTAGGAACAGAGCTTCAAAATAAGCTAAAGTAGGGGTGCCTGGATGGCTCAGTCAATTAAGTGTCAGCTTTTTACTTAGGTCGTGATCCTGCATCAGGCTCCCTGCTCAGTGGGGAGTCTGCCTTTCTTCTCTCTCTCTCTCTCTCTCTCTCTGTCAAATAAATAAATAAAATCTTTTTAAGAAATAAACTAAAGCAAAAACTAAGCACTTTAAAAGGAGAAATAGATCCACAATTCGAGGATTTCAACATTCTTAGTAATTGATAGAACAGGTAGATAGAAAATCAGTAAAAATATAGATGGCTTGAAATAACCGTATTAACATTTGATCTAATTGACATTTCTAATGAACTCCACCCAACAATGGTAAGACATATTCTTTTTAAGAACATATGGAACATTCACCAGGATAGACTACAGTCAGGGCCACAAAGCTAGTCTCATAAATTTAAAAGAATTACAATCATGCAAACTGTATTCTCTTACTAGTGTGGAATTTAACTAAAAATTAATAACATATCTGCAAATCTCTAAATGTTTGATAATTAACAACATATTCTAAATAATCCACAGACCTAACTTCCCCATAGGAGAATTCACTTTTGAACTGAATGTTAATGAAAACGCAACATATCAAAATTTGTAGGTTGCAGGTGAAGAAGTGGTTAGAAGGAAATTTAGATGCTTACACTCACAATGAAGAAAGACCGAAGAAGAACTTCAAGTTACAATCTTAAGAAACTAGAAAAAGAATAATTTAAATTTAGCAGAATTTCCTTCAGAAAGAAAGAAATAATAAAAATAAGAGTAAAAGTTATTAAAATATTAGAATAGTCGAAGAAAGGAGATGACACAAATTTCCAATGTTAGGAATGAAAGGCAGAATAGATCCTACAGACATTAAGAGGATAAGAGAATGTTATGAACAACATTTTGTAGATAAATTAGACAATTTTCATGAAATAATGAAATAGTATAGAATTGTGATTCTCTAACAGTCCAATAGTAATGTCATGTCATATATATTGTTATTAGTTAAGAGGTTTGGAGCAAGTAACATGTTTTTAGTAATGGTCAAAATAATATAGTCTGTAAGTGATTTACTTTTCAAAATTAAATTGGAGTAGATTTGCAGTCCGTCCTTTAATAGCTTGAAATTACATGTTGTTATTTAGGTCCAGATAGCACTGTGAAGTATGGGAGGCCATAGTCAGTATCTGACATACTGCTCATGTCTGTTGTGCTATGGGCAGGAGGTATCCCACACATGGACATCCCTGTCATGGGTAGTAGCAGAAAAATATTTGAAAATCTGCAAACTATCAAAGTGCCATATGCGAATTAGTAAATTATGTCAAGAGTAGAACCAAATTATGAAAGGCTATTGGTTGTTTTGGAAGAAGGTCTAACTGAGCTTTAATAATAATGCAAATATGCAAATAATAGCATATTTGCAGCGGCAAAGATTAAGAAATGCCAGGTCTTTGGGGCACTTGGGTGGCTCAGTCGGTTAGGCGGCCAACTCTTGATTTCTGCTCAGGTCATGATGTTAGGACTTGGGATCAACGGAGCCCTAAGGCTCCACACTCAGCAGGGAGTCTGCTTGTGAATTCTCACTCTCCCTCTGTCCCTTCCCCCACTTGCATGCACTCATTCTCTAAAATAAATAAAAGAAATCTTAAAAAAGAAAGAAAGAAAGAAATTAATTCCAGTTTCCTCCATCTGGGAAATACAACCATGAATATTGTAAATGAAACTGAAGGAAAGAAAATTAATCAAAAGGTAGAAATATACTGAGAGGAAGAAAAATGATTCCTTAACAGTATACTCCCTTTGAAGGCCCAGAACACAATAAATAACATTCAATAAATTTTAGGAAGGGCATTGGTGGGGCTCCTGAGTGGCTTAGTTGGTTAAGCGTCTGATTTCTGATTTCAGTTCCAGTCATGATTTCAGAGTTGTGCGACAGACCCCGTATTAGTTTCCACACTCAGCATGGAATCTGCTTGATAGTCTCCCTCTCTCTGCCCCCCCTGCCCCTCTCACTCTCTCTTCTGCTCTTAAAAAAAAAAAAAAAAGAATAGACACTGACATTCAATATTTTTTAAACTGAAAAATCTTTTGATCTCTTTCAATGACCAGATTATATATAATAGACATTTAGAACATGCTTTAAAATATATATATATAGAGAGAGTATTCTTTGAGTGACTATACATGTATGTCATCACACAGATTTTTTTTCCAAATCTGATTTAACACCCATGCTTTCTTCTGAGTATCAGATTTAATACAGAAAACCAAACCAACAATGATGACATGTAGACATGATTTATATCAACATCTGAAGGCAAACGTCTCCAAGCTCTTGATTTCAGTTTATTTGTAAGATACAACAACTGTAAAAGAAACTTTAATTCCTGATTTGTTCAGGCAACAAACTTAGGTGGTGTTGGAAAATTCACATTTTTGTCTAAAACCGATAATATCTTAAGGTAGTTTATAGGGTGATTTTATTCCAAGGATATTTTTTTGTCAAAGTAGCAAAAAAAAACCCAAGAGGTCTAAAAATAATTATATTGGCATATATCCATCCCCAAATATAAATATGACATGATCCAACTTAAAAGAAACTGGCAAAAAAAAAAAGAGCAAGTTTTGATATCCTGAATGCACTTGTGTGAAGACATAAAGATTGTTTCACTTTTATAAGGTGACAAATGAAAGAGACTATGAAAGTGATGAGCACTGTAATGTAGCAAGACAATAGCAGGTTGCACAGAATATCAGTAAGATTGAGATTCAAATAACTAGAGTATCTCAGAGAAGTATAGCATTTCATCCATGAAACCATTCAAGTAAATGAAGAGACTGTGTATGCCAAGTCATGACGAACATATTTATTAAGTTTTATTCTGCCTGACAGTCAGGTTAGAAATAAATTCCATGGAGGAGCACCTGGGTGGCTCAGTCGGTAAAGCATCGTACTCTTGACTTTCGCTCAGGTCATGACCTTAGGGTTTTGAGATCAAGCCCTGCATCTGGCTCCATTCTGGGGATGGAGCCTACTCAAGATCTCTCTCCCTCTCTGCCCCTCCCCACCTGCCTGCACATGTGTGCATGTCTGCACAAGCTTGCTCGCTCTCTCTCTCAAAGAAAATTAAACTTATAAATAAATAAATAAATAAATAAATAAATAAATTCAATGGCAGCCAGCATATTTGAAGGAACATATGCATTTTACATGTATAATAATGAAAATGATTTAAAGATGGCATTTTCATTTTGCTTCCCTGTTTTAAATCTAATATGGCCACTCTGGTTTTCTATTGTTGTTCTGGTTACCTATAACAAATTTTGT
Organism: Neogale vison; assembly: GCF_020171115.1. Taxonomy (NCBI): domain Eukaryota; kingdom Metazoa; phylum Chordata; class Mammalia; order Carnivora; family Mustelidae; genus Neogale; species Neogale vison. The sequence continues at coordinate 45,814,677 of NC_058091.1, read as the reverse complement.
CTTAATTTTTTTTTTAATTCCCTCTCAGTTTTGTGCTTTAACAGGGCCCTACTGGGTAGTTCTCCTTTGAAGTCTTTCATTTGGTTGCCATCAGATGACAGCCAGGGCTATAATTATTGGAAGCCTCTATTGGGCTGCCCATAAGGACTTGTTCATTCACATGTTTGGTGCTTGATACTGGCTGCTCACTGAGCTCTGCTAGATTTGGACCAGAGCATCAACATAGGGCCTCTCTATGTGACTTGGGCTCCTCATGCGAGAGTCCAGAGATGTCACATGTATTACATGGTAGCTGGCTTCCAAGAGGGAACATCCCAAGGTGGAATGTTCCAGGAAACTTGGTAAAAGTTTAAGGTTTCTTATGACTTAAGTCCAAGGTCATACAGTGTCAGTTCTGTTATATTCTTTCAGTGAGAAACAAGTCACAGAGATGGTCCAGATTTAAAGAGAGGAGACTATTATGGGGAAGCTCATTGGAGGACCAGCCATGACAGTGATGATACACAAAAGAAAACCTTTGTGAAGAACCTATAAAGAGAAATGTGTACTCTCAGAAGTATGAGGTTAAGTGAATCACTTAAGATTCATTGAGAATGTCTGAAAAATAATTGGAAATTGATTTTTAAAATGGCTTGAACATGCAATAAAATAACACAATGAATCATTTACTCTGGTTTGAATATTCTCTCCCATACCAGGGAAACTCCTATTCATCCCTCAAGACCTCATAGCAAGTTATATCATGACCTGCAGATCTTTCCCAAATCCTCTACTTCAGCCTTCTTCTTACATATGAGGAACTTTAGAGAATTTTAAGTGACTTTCCCTCTGTCACACTAAGGTAATGGCGTAACCAGTCCTAAACTCTAGTTGTCAAAGTTCTAATCCAGTGTTCTTTGAACTGCACCCCTTCGTTCTAATAAAGATATAATAATGTTATGCTAGACTCTCATTTCATTATACTAATTTGCTCCTTAGTCAGAAAAGCCCTTTTTAAAATGCACGGGCTGGAAAGTATGGTAGTTAATATTGTAGGTTATGGAACTGGACAAGCCCTGGTTTAAGTTCTTGGCATTGGCTCTGATTAGCTGTGTGACTTTAGGCAAATCCTGCAGACTTTAAGGCTGAGTTTCCTCATCTACGAAATGAGCACAATCATAATATCTACCTCAAAGTATCATTATTACCATTAAATGGAATAACGGCATATAGAGCCAATAACAGAGTATGTAGCACATAATGAAAGCCCAGTAAGTGTGCCTAATAGTACTCAGTGAGTAGTTGTGATGGAATAATTGATTTTATTACGTTACAGTTATATTTTTATCGTCTTATTTGATTATTTGGAACTACAAGTGTATATAGTTCTCTGATAAATATATTATTCTACTAGTATCACTTCTAAAGTGAGAAAATAAACTACTCATTTACCTAGTTCCTGAGATGTAAAACCAGGTTACTTCAAATATCATCATGGGTTGGACTGAGCTCCTACTTTTCCCAGAAAAACAGAGTAGGAAACACATGCACGTACAAACAGTCACTGGGCAATAGTGCTGTAGCAAACAGCTGTTCCTTCTGTCTTTTTCCCAACCTAGACACATAATTTCAAGGAAATTTTTGGGAGCGAGAGGGGTTTTCTCTGAGAAAGAGAGGATTAATCAGGAAAGCCTGTCTGGGGAAGGAAGTTTCCCAAATAAACTTCTAACTTGAAAGCATGTGAATTCTGAGCCAACGTGCCTCACCTTCTAGAAGTCTATCATCTCTAAGTTTTCCTCTCATGACCTTACTTTCTCCTCTATTTTCGAGGGTTGTTTGTATTTGTTTATAGCTCAATTTATATTCTGGGCTGCTTAGGGTGAGTGACTCAGGCTCCGCCTGAGAATTCATGGCATGAGTGTGCAGAAGGCCGCACATTCGTCTCTGTAAAGCTCTGGGAACACAGCAGTGCGCGGGAGAGGGCTTGGTATTCTCACACTTGTCAAATCGTGTAACTGGAATATATGCATTTCTGGCCAGTGTTAAAAGTTCTCTTGCAAAAATCATTACTTAGACCAAGTACAATCATAATTATATAATTATCAACTATAATTATATCAGTCAACCATTTCTGTGTCTCCAGTCAAGACAACATTAAAGAGAAATGGAAAGTTTAGGCTATTTGATGTTCAGTATAACCAGATGAGAATGAGCGGGCGTGTTACCATTTAAACTAATTTTGACTGGAACAAGGAAGGTCTTACTCTTTTAAGAGCATAATCCATTTAATAATATTGTTTTTCTACTTGTCTTGAGTATTTTTCTTTGTCCAAGAACTTCCACTTTAGCCATATGAGAGTCATTATAAAGGACAGAGCATTGTTGTGGGAGGTTTATCAAATTAGAGGACTCTACATGTATGATTTGTTCTAATGCTTATGTTAGCCTCTTGCTAGAATGTTCCCAAATTAGCCCTCAAATAAAAGTGTAATGAAATAAAATACATAATTTCCTTTTTTTAAAAAAAATGTTAGTTTGGAGAACCAAATTTTCAACAGAGGATCACATTTTCACTTTTTTTTTTTTTAAGATTTCATTTACTTATTTATTTTAGAGACAGAGCAAAAGCCAGGGTGGAGGGAGGGGCAGAGGGAGAGGGTGAAGGAAAGAATCTCAGGCAGACTCCTGCTGAGTACAGAGCCTGATGCAGGGCTCCATCTCACAATCCTGAATTCACGACCTGAGCCCAAACCAAGAGTTGGACACTTAACTGACTGAGCCACCCAGAAACCCCCACGTTTTCACTTTTAAATAGGAAATAGGTTAAAAAAATGCTAATTATTTCCTATGGAGAAATTAAAAATGAGTTGTTTGTTGTAATTCTAGAAAGTTATGGCCATTATTGACTTAATCAATGGGAAAATTTCCCTTAAAATGTTCTGTTTTTAACCTAAAACTGGCTTAATTCTACTATCATTGTGAATGATTTTGGAGGTAGTCATAAAAACAAAACTCGGGAAGTTCTCTGGCATCATTGCTTGTCATGTATGGATTGGATGCCTGTTATGTCTCTGTGCTGCTGCTTCTAAATGGGTATTATCAAAGATGAGCATTTGGTTTAATGACACCTGAATCGATGTCAGTGGTGCCTCTCTTACATCTGTTAGATGTGATAAGACAGCCAATTTGTTATTGTTACTGACTTATTCTACAACCCCTGCAACTTCACTCAGGATTTTGCTGCTAAGAAAGAATGAACATTGACATAACAAGAGAACTCTAAAACTTCCATTTTAAGGACAAAAGCAATGACTATGAATCAAATGAGCAAGTCAATAAACTTAGTAGTTGTGCAGCCTTATTTCCTAGAATCATCAAAGTATTTCTTATTAACAGATTGCAAAATTTTGAAAATATACACATCTCACTGTATACTGGAGATAAACATACTGCTGTTGGTAACTTCGAAGTTTTGTTGGGGGCTTTAGCCCTTTGTCTGGTGATATCCAGTTAGGGACATTATTTGGCAGCTACATGGTTTATTGCTGGTTGCTGTCCTTTGCACTTGGAGATGTTATTGATGACCATTACCACATGGTCCCTAGTAGGGAGTGTAGTCCATTCTGAACTGTGTATATAAATATTGTTGATTGATTCCCAACTACAGTAATGGTTGGCATGGCTGCTTTTGTTTGAGACCTGCCTCTGATACACAATCTCATGCTCATAAGCCCTAGATGGTAATGACATCTGCCCAAATACATCATCTTTCAGGGGCTCTTATCCCCCAGCAGCCCACAACTTTGCCACCTACCAAGCATCGGTATGTCCTTAAAATAGCTCATGTTCTTTCTCTAGTTGCAGTTGTCTGAGTTTCTCCTAGCAATCACGGCTGCATTTCCACATCCTCATCCTCATCTGCTTCCTTTCCAACAGCTGTGTATGTAAGGAATCACTTTAAGGACGGAGGTCTGTCCTCAGTTAAGGAACTCATTGCTCAAGAGTCATGGTTACCACTTTGTTCTTGTCATGACCATCTCAAAGGCTGGATCTGACATTTATGAGAGATGTAAGTGTTACTGTCATCCAGGAGTTTAGGCAGATACCTCCGAAGCTTGAGACCTCGCCTGTTTTAAACGTTACCAGTTTCATCTCGGCCTCCTCGATTTCGAAAGCCAAGGCACCTATCATCAAACAATACGCTATGGCTTCCAGCCCCCCAGAGTAGAAGAGAGGTCCTGATTGTGGTAAGGCTACCTCTCAGAGGCTTGTATGAAATTGGGTCAGTAGCGATGTACTCATGCTATGGTTAGCAAATTTCTTTCTGCCTGGGAACTTTAAGAATAGCACGGAGCAGAATTATTTGAGAAATAAAAGAACATGAGCTACTTTCATGATGCTGAAGGATATCTTGGGCTAATGGAATGAAAGATTTTCTTACAGGTGTGGAAGAATGTTCTGGTAAAAATAGACATAGATTGTATCAACTATAAGTAAGTTTATGTAGAATAGATTGCTTTAACTGTTGCTGAAAGCATGTATTCTGATGTCTTATTCAGGCTGTTCCAGCTACAGAAAGAGTAAAAAAATATGATAAGGACCTGAACCCATCTTTAGGGCTCAAAACACAGGGGCCTAAGCCCAAATTGCACATACTAGGGTAATGATGTGCCAGAAAATGCTAGGTGTCTATTAGCTGTAGTGAGCCAAAGACCAAGCAGGCAGTACTTGGTTATCCTGACAAGTGTTCCAAGAGGGGGCAGAGCCCAGGCAAGTGTAGAGCAGGTGAAGAGCAGAGGCAGGATTCTAATATTGGTAGGAGGGCTGGTAAGAGAAACTCTAGAACAGTGATAAAAAGTCATTCTTAAATATTACCTGGCTTGATTCAGACTTGGAATAGCACTGATTTTGCAAATATGAACAAAGTAGCCCATTTTGTAAAAATGGGTGCAGAGGCAAGACATCAAGCTTAGCAAAAACTCTGCTCTGTTTTAATCTTATCTTCTTGCACTATGGCTTCTTGTGTAAGTTGTTTTCAAATGGTTTAGAAAGGAGACTATCAATAATATGTGAACATATTTCCTTCTAGCGCTAAACATATAATTGAAATATGTTTTTATTGAAATATGTAATTATTTTTTGGTTTGTATATTTGGTTCCATATATCTATATATGTTTAATATAAAGAAGATTTTCAGTTATAACCTCACCTTCTTGATTTCAACCTTGTTTAGAGTCAAAATAATTTTTAAAACTGGAGCTAATTTGAAATGTATTCTTTTCATAAAAATCAAATATGTCTACCTCTACTTATTTAACTCTTCTCAGTTTTTTACAGATAAATTAATTTCCTGACCATGTAATTGTCCCATTTAACTTCTTAAAATCTGTGCCTCCCTCCAATACAAATAAATAAACGTTTGGCCAGTGAGCTAGCAAATGAATGGGCCAATAACTAACACAGCACATAAAACATAGTAGATGCTCAATAAACGAGTTGAATAAATGAATGAATGGGAAATCATGAGTAATAATGACATGGATGAAAAGAATGGATTTTTCAGAAAATTTAAATTTGTGAAATAAGCCAGGAAACTCTAAGGGTTCTTCTGATTAGATGAGGTCAGACACACAGAGAAATTCAAGGCAGACTGCCTGGCAGTTTTTACAAATCAACTGGCTTTCCTAAAAGGAATTCTAGACATTGTCATAAGCTATAACTTGCCAAAAGCATATTAGTCCTTAGAATACTGTCAAGTGAGGTTACAATCATTCAAAGGTAAAGATTTAAAGGGTTAATCACTGCTGCATTGTAAAAATACTTTAATTTTGTCATCATAGCAGTACATTTTGATAGAGATAAGCAAAAACTTGGTAAAATAGTGAAGCTATCACTGTGACTCATGATTCCTGACCCAAGTTTTATAACCTTTTCTTAAAATCTCAATTTAAAAAAATCAACTAAAAACATTTTTCAGTAAACTTGAATAAGTAACTGATTAATTTATGCTGCAGCAACAATTTTCATGTTTAAGAATTAAATGACAGTACATGCTTTGCTTAGGACCGCATAGTTAGGAAACTGTTTTTTTTTAAACCGAGTATGTTGAATCATAAACACTGATAGATAAGTCATCTTATGATATAGCTTTAAATAATAATGTGATGTGCCATTAAGTCAATAAATATTTGTTGAAAACTCATCTGCCAGGAACTTGCTAGAAAAAAAAATCATTGTGGGTTTTACATTCTAGCAAGAGAAGACAAGACAATAAGCTAATAAGTAAGTCAATTGTCTAAAATGTTAAAAGATGACAGTGCTACAGGAAAAATGAAGAGTAGGCAGAATCTGGAAACTGGTATGGGGGTAGTGACCTTCTTAGGATGGTCAAAGGTGGGAAGTTCGGGCGCCTGGGTGGCTCAGTGGGTTAAGCCGCTGCCTTCGGCTCAGGTCATGATCTCGGGGTCCTGGGATCGAGTGCCGCATCGGGCTCTCTGCTCGGCAGGGAGCCTGCTTCCTCCTCCTTCTCTCTCTACCTGCCTCTCTGCCTACTTGTAATCTCTCTCTGTCAAATAAATAAATAAAGTCTTTGAAAAAAAAAAAGGTGGGAAGTTCATGGAGGAGGGACATTTGAATAAAGACTTGAAGACAGTGAATGACCCATTGGTGTATGATACGTTGATAATTATTATTGTAAACGTCCTTTTGTCCTTTTGAACAGCCCTCATGTGTCTATATATTTATATGATGATATCATTCGCTTGCCTAAAACTTCAGTGACTTCCTATTGTTTTAGGATACTGTATCTCCTTAATTTTTTTAAGTATTTTATTTATTTATTTGACTGAGAGAAAGAGAGCTCACAAGTAGGCAGAGAGGCAGGCAGAGAGAGATGGGGGAAGCAGGCCCCCTGCTGAGCAGAGAGCCCCATGCGGGGCTTGATCCCAGGACCCTGAGATCATGGACCTGAGCTGAAGGCAGAGGCTTAACCCACTGAGCCACCCAGGCACCCCCTTAATTTTTTTTATGACAACTTCTGAGATCTCACCCCTGCCTCAACCTCTAGCCCCTTGCCTCTTTCTCTTGTTTATTCTGTTTCAGGAACACTGGATTTATTTTAATTTCCTCCCAAGCACCAGCGACTTCCCCACTTTCAGGCCTTCCTACAGGCATTTCTCTCAGCATGTTATCATTCCCTGGACTGGTTTTGTTTGTTTGTTTGTTTTTTTTTAAACCTGACCAACTTCCCAACTAGCCACCCATCCCATCTCACACATTATCCCTTATTCTTAGATTCTCACTGCACAGCATTTTTCCTTCCCAGTCCTTACTACAACAATAAACAAATAATAGTCTGTGTACAAAACAAATACCTTTGTTGGTATCCTGTAACCTGCCAGACTCTATCCTAAATATTGCATATATAGTAAGTAGATCTGGTTCTGCTTTGTGGCACTAACAGCCTAGCTTGAGCTAGTTAATCAGAATTTATGTGGAAGTTTCTGAAGAGTGTTAAATCATTGAAGTGAGTCTTATCAATCACTATGCATGTAGGATAGCAGTACGGACCATAAAGTGATATTCCAATTCTTCAAAATGAAATGAATGAGGGGATGTCTATTTGGTTATATGGCATATGACACTTCTCAGCTCTTGCAAAATATCCTGTTTAGAAGAAGACAATGACCCTTGTGAGTCAATAAGCCATTTTGTCAAAAGTGTAACTGCCTAAAATTAAAAGTGTAACTTTTAATCAGAAGATTGTATATTAGGCAATAAACTCTATATCCTAAATCATCAGATAAATGGAAAAAAGCCATCTGCTTAAGAATAAAGAATTCATCGGCTTAAAAGGCATTCTAAATGGATTTCATAGTAGCACAAAACAATATGCATTTATTATTCTACTCTAAAGAACATGAAAGTCACTTCAGGTAACTTGTTCTTGAATAAGCAATAAGGTCAGTGCCTTAAAAAAATAAGAGTAACAAAAGAGGGGAAGCAACTAGAGAGAAGCCAAATGTACATTTCTGCATGTATATTTATATATCTGACACCTGCTACTGTGGAATTCTGAAGATCTCATTCCATGCGTGTTATGCTAACAGGAACCGTTTTGTCATGTGTGTGTTTGAATCGCTGGTGCATTAGATAATATTCTTTCGTCCACTAACTTTCTATATTCTAAGCTTCCCGAGAGTGTGAAGCGTCAATAATTTTGGTGTGTGAAGGCTTGGTAATTCTGCTAGCACGCAGGAAAGGGCTCATTTGTTTCATCCAGCCATTGGTATTGCCACAGGGTAGAATTTACTCAGCACTACGGTGTGGGGATTTAACATTTTCCCTTGCACTCCTCACTCTGTCATACATATAAATAGAACCATCAATGTTTTCTAAAGTGTCCACAAATAACTTCTTGACAATGTGTTTTCATTTTGTTTCTTTGCTTGGTGCCTACATTAAAATGAAATTATAACAATTGCAATTAACTGGCTCTTTAGCTACATTTGCAAAGGTGTTAACTGCCCACTTCCAAGCATTTACCAAACTGAACTCGGATGGGTGTGATGGCAGAACTACTCATATATGTTGCTAGTTTACTTTTATGATGGGACTTTGAAGAAAAATGCTCAAGACTCCACAAAATACACAATACAATGTGTAATACACGAAAACACACGAACGATATAGTACTTGACAATTAAAACCAAGAGAGTACATTTTGAACATGTTACTCTTGATGACATGTTAAAGTAAAGGATGCTTTTCATACCAGCAGACAGCTGTTCACTTGGTCCTGCCAGTGAATCAGCAGGGGTGGGATGGGGGTGTGGTGGGGGGACCCGACCCAATGCTGCATTTAAGAAACTAAAATCCACACTGGGTTTCTCATTTTAAGCTTTCTAACAGTCAATGGGGGGTAGTTACTAGATTTCCTAAGTACAAAATACTCATTCTTTTCAGTCTTGTTTTGTGGAATGAGAGATTATCAAAAGTCAGGATGAATAGGGTAAGCATGACTCTACAAAGCCTAAAAAGAGAAATCCGAATTACATTCTGTTTTCTGAAAAGGGAGGGGTTGAACGAACAATTCTAGTTCTGGAGCGCTAGAGAAAAATATCATGAGAGCTGACTAAGGGAAAGCGCTACTTTAAAGTGGCCTGTGTGCGTTCAGCTAAGAAAATCCCCATAGCAATGGGAAAATGTCAAGAATTTCATAGAGGAGGTAAAAGGCTTTCATTTCTATTATGCTTGCCCTGCTGCTAGGGTTAACATTAGACAAGGTGGAATTTTTTTTACACGCAATCACTTCAGGACTTGCGTGCTAAATTTTAAATTTTGGTGGTGAAACTACTTTCTTATATATGAGCCATTGAAAAATTGTTTTGTAATACAAAGTAATGTCTGAGACAGACTCAAATTCTCTAAGTGATTAGACCACGGATCTCTTAGTTACACGCAACTTCGTGCCTCTGGTTTCACCTGATGTCCATTTAAAGAGGTCAGTGAGTGGAGGGAGTGGAAATGGTGAGGGTCTTTCATGAGAAGACAGAAGCCACCCAGATCAAGTGGAAAGAGATCTATTTTTATAAACTACTGAAATCACTTAATTGTGAAAGCAGCAAAACTATTTTTTACAAAAAGGAAACGTCTCCATTGTAGTCCTCTCAAAACCATTCCTACTATTTCTCGATGACTGTTAAGAAATAATCTGACTCCTTCTAATACTTACTGGAAAGATATTTTTATGCAAATCTTGTCATCAAGAAATATTTGATGACATAAATAAAAAGTAACAGTCAATTCTACCTTTCTCTCCTGAGAAAATTTACCAGACTTAGAGGAACTTTGGGAAAACTGTAAAACTAGGGACCTTAGTAAGTAGATAGCCCTGCTTCTGAAACCTACAGGGACTATTAGGATGAACAAAGATCAATAGCCATTTAGGAATATCCCACAACAATTTTACAGCTTCAAAATATGGAAGAGAAATACAATTAAAATAAAGCAATGAAGCATATAGATCACAAAATCCCTGGGGACATTTTTTCCTTTCTTAACACAAATATATTGTTTTATCAGGCTCATCTGAATAAACAATCTACCTGGATTTCAGGAAGGCATTTTCCAAAATCTCTTATGACAAGACAATAGATGGGGAGAGAAGACTGGGCTGGATTACAGGACAGCTGTATAGACCCATAGATGTTCAAATAAGATAGGAAACCCTAGGTGTATGTAAGGTGTCATATATTTGACAATAACTTTGATCCAGTAATTTGGATGAAAACACAAAGAGACAGTTTTATCAAGTTTTAGAAAATAAATTTGCTAATGTGACTATATTGAGACACGGAATTCATATTCAGAAGAATAGGTGGGTTAATTGGTGAAAATGAATGAGATTGAACTTTGAAGGAGGTGCATGACACTTGCCTTCTAATCCCAGTGTCTTTCAAAAAAAGACCAAACAGATTCTCTCAACACAACAAGGCAAGCTGGAATCTCTCTACACAGGACAGTGGCCAATGGGAACCAAGCCAGAAAGTGGCAGAAGATGCTTAAGTTGGGAGGAGGGGATTGCGGAAGCTTGTATCTACCTGCGCTATGCCTTGGAGGATAGGGGTCTGCATCAATACTTGGAGGGTCACTTTGGATATAAATAGCAGTTTAAGATCATGACACCCAAAAGGAGAGGTAGGCTGTGGATCAGAATTAAGTTTTTTTGTTTGTTTGTTTTTTGTTTTGTTTTTTCATTATTCTTTTAATGGGTTTGTCTAAGAAAAAAAAAAGCTTCCCAAACTGCTTAAAATCTTTACTTTTTAAAAAAATTTTTAAATTTTTTTATAAACATATAATGTATTATTAGCCTCAAGGGTACAGGTCTGCAAAACGCCAGGTTTATCCACTTCACAGCACTCACCATAGCACATACCCTCCCCAATGTCCATAACCTAACCACCCTCTCCCTACCCCCATCTCCCCCCCCCGCCACCTCCTCCCCTCCACCCCGCAGCCCTCAGTTTGTTTTGTGAGATTAAGAGTCTCTTACAGCTTGTCTCCCTCCCAATCCCATCTTGTTTCATTTACAGAATTAAGTTTTTATTGTCACTAAGGGTTCTGTCATTGTTGGGGCAAGGCAGTGGGGGTTTCTCAGTGGAGGGTTGTCTGCCTACTAGCATCCAGGTGGTCTGACGGATCTAGCTGATAGAGTGGCACAATCCCAGCAGTGGAGGCTAGAAAAAGCTGTGGAGAAAGTCAGTTCTATAGATAAGTGAATGTCAGTCCCAGCAGGGAAAATAAATTATATTCCGGAAACAAAGGTGAAATTTCCACAATCAGGACTGCAGGCAGGGGAGGGAGGGAAGCAGTTATTGGGTAGAAGGATGCCTGGGGCCCACTCTGGAGTATTTCTTACTCTGAAGTCCCTAGAATCATATTCTGTCTCCAGCACTTACTGGTGGACAAGCTACTTAATTTCTCTGCACCTCTGATAACAGCTATCTCAAAAGGTTTTTGCAAAGATTAAATAAACTGATATTTGTAAAGCACTTGGAACAACACTTGGCAAATAATTAATGCTATATAACTGTTTGCTAGATGAAAAGAAATTAAATGAATATTAAAAAAAAGAATATTCAGATTGATGACAAATACAAAGGCCTACCTCAGCATATAAATGGACAAAGAACATGGATGATCACACAACATGTGATTCAATGACTGAATAAGCATGGGAAAATAGTCAATATTAATAATAGCCAGTGAAACGCATCTTAAAAAATAAGAAGATAGCATTGTAACAATAAGGCCATTGTGGACAAGATGGAATGGATATGTTCCTCTATTCTGTCATAAAACACTAACTCTTCATGTTAGGTGAACTTGTGGGTACTGGTGATAGAAAAATGAGGAACTTAGGGCACCTGGGTGTTTCAGTTGGTTAGACATCTGCCTTTGGCTCAGGTCATGAGCTTAGGGTCCTGGGATAAAGCCCCACATTAAGCTCCCTGCTCAGTAGGGAGCCTGCTTCTCCCTCTCCCTCTGCCTGCCACTCTCCCTCTGCTTGTGCTTTCTTTTTCTCTGCCAGATCAACAAATAAAATCTTAAAAAAAAAGAAAAAGAAAAAAGAAAAATGAAGACCTCAGACTTCCCTTGAAAACTTTAGTTATAGTCCAGTGAGAGGAAAACATGCAGACAATGATTATGAAACAGGGAGATGGACTGTGTATCTTACTCATGTTTACTGAAGCTCTCTTACCCATGGTGCATGTACAAAAGGCTACCTGGAGCACAGAACAGGCAGGCAGAGGTCATTAATCCTGCCTGGCTAAGAGAAAATGGGGAATGAGAATCTGAGGCCAGGTTATAACAGACACTTGCATAGGATTGCTAGAGAATTTGGCGTAAAGTAGAGAAGGACAATAATAGCTCTTTACTTTCTAACATTAAGAAGTTAAACTCGGTATATTGGGGGTACCTGGGTGGCTCAGTTGGCTGAGCATCTGACTCTTAATTTTGGTTCAGGTCATGATCTCAAGGTCCTGGGATCCAGCCCTGGGTAGGGCTTTTTACTCAGCAGCAAGAGTGCTTGAGATTCTTTCCCTCTCCCTTCCCCTCTCCTTCCTCCCCTCCCCATGCTCTTCCTCTCTTTCTCTCCAATAAATAATTAAAATCTTAAAAAAGAAAAAGAAGTTAAAGTCAATAGCCAGAATATTCATCCAGTAATCTGAGGGGAACAAAGATATCCTTAGATGCTCATTCCTAGAGAGTTAGGGAAAACTAACACAAGCATTTCCTTCTATTTTGCGAACAGCTGGGCAATAGCACTGTAGATTCATAGAGGGATTCCTCCAACCTTATAATTCTGGGAGTTTATTCTAAGGAAATAAATAGAATTATTTATAATAATAAAAACTAGAAATTCTTTTTATTTTTAAAAATTTTTTTTTATTTTTTATAAACATATATTTTTATCCCCAGGGGTACAGGTCTGTGAATCGCTAGGAAAAACTAGAAATTCTTAATCAAACTGTGGCATAGCAACTTGCTGAAAAATTTTGTAGAAAACTTTAAAAAGATGGAAATTTTGGAATCCATGTAGAAATATGGAAATATATTTATGACATAATATAAAATGAAATAGTTCAAAATGGTATCTATGATATGGTTACTACTAAGCATATAAGAAAGACTTAGGGAAAATTTTAAAGAGTTGGCTTGACATGCTGAGAATGGTGAAATTGTGGGTATTTAAGCATTTTTCCAATTCTTTTTTGATTAATTTTAATGCGAAAGAAAATAAAAATTTCTTTATATAGGGCCCGAAAGATAAATATTGGATTAAAGAGACTGTACTGACAATGTATCAGATTAAAAAAAAGCCCAAGGAGTTGAATTACTGTAAATTCAAAATAAAACAATTTGGTATCGCTCCCCAGAAAGTAATCCCATGTTAAGGAGCAAAACTACAATAGGGAGGTGGCAGCCCTGTTTCACTTGTCATTGATCAGACTATATCTGAATCTTTTTTTGTTCTAGAAACCATATTTTTAAAGATGGATATAGGCAAGTTAGAGTTCATTTATATAAGAAAAGGTGAGGGAATGAAATTGAATAATGTGCCAATGTTTAATTTGGAAAGTGAAAGGCAACATGGTGATGCGTGGATAACATATTTATATTCATAAATAATAAGTGCTGTCTCGGAGGAGGTGTGATAGACTTTCTTTGTGTAGATCCAGGAGTCCCTATCAGTGAACATTATGGAAAAGCAGATTTAAATTTATAGAATTAACACAATTGACAAGACCCGTTCATCCTACTCGAAGCAAAATGGTCTATCACAAAAGATGATGAACTCCTTAGAAATTAGACTGGTTTAGCCAGTCGGCATAATCTGAGGGGGATATTACAGAGGAGGTGAGAGTTTGGACTGATGTTTGTTAACACCTAGCCCAATCCTGAAAAGTCAATAACTCAAATTGTCTTCTCAAGAAATCCACAACTTGTCATGCTTTCAAATCTGCAGAGACTACTTGTTACTTCTCTTTTGCATCATGCTTATGATTAACTGTGTTGCTCTGCTTAGGAATGAGAAAGGGCCGGGTGAGATGTTAGAATGACAGCTGAAATGAAGACAGTTGCTCTTTAAGGATGAAAGGGGTGACTTGAAAAACAGGTTGCTATCAAATCCTTTAGTAATAAAAAGTTGGATAAAAAGTGGAAAGCTTGTGTTATCGTCACTATTCCAATAACTGACATTTTGCAATAAGGAATGGTTTTATTAAATTTCATTCCAGTAAAAATTAAATCCATTTAAATCCTCAGAAGGAATGTTGAAGGAACATTACAGAACCTGGAGAAATAACTATGGACTCACATAATTTCTGGTCTTTGAGAATGAAAAATACACTAAAGACATATTTTAAAGTGAATCTTTTTATTCTTGAAAAGATGGTTTCTGAACTAGGAATTTTCTGTGATTGATTATTAAAGACTTAATCTCAAAAATGTCCAAAATAATAACGTATTTATTGCTTCTTATGTCATTGACTTTCATAGGATAACATTCACTTCTTTGGAGAATGGTATAAACAGAGTCAAAGATTCAGATTATTACTGTAATCCTTCAAGGCTTTTTGCTTTAATTGAATGATCTGTGGGAAACTACAAGGACATAATTCAGCCAAAGAAATGTTCTGAATCTCTTTGGTTTGTCTTCTCATGACCCCTGAAATGCTGCACAGTATAAGCAGCAAAAAAGAACGAACATTGTGGGGTTCCTTCTCATAATAGCTTACTTTAATCTGTTGGGTATTAGGATTTTTTTAATGTAGAATTTTAAGTATAATTGTTGTTATCTATTTTTGAAGTTCCTAAAAAGTGTCTATAAATACTGGGGGCGCCTGGGTGGCTCAGTGGGTTAAAGCCTCTGCCTTCAGCTCAGGTCATGGTCTCAGGGTCCTGGGATGGAGCCCTGCATAAGGCTCTCTGCTCAGCGGGGAGCCTGTTTCCCCCTTTCTCTCTGCCTGCCTCTCTGCCTACTTGTGATCTCTGTCTGTCAAATAAATAAATAAAATCTTTTAAAAAAATTTAAAAAAAAGAAGTATCTATAAACACTGTATTTAGTTCTTTAACTGGGGTAAGGGGGTGTAGTAGTAAAATAGTTTAATTAAAAATGCTTTATTAAAATTATTTTATCTTGTGGCAAATTGATTTTCTGGCTCCAAAAGAGATGACCCATGTGGCACACATTTCATTTCAAGACAATTTGGCTTTGTCCTTCCTGTCTAATAAGATTTTATTTTGTTTTATTTTTGGTTTGGTTTTTGTTGTTATCACGAATTTTGTAGCTCTTGACTCTTTGATTTGGTTTAAACTTTAGGGTCTTTATTTTGAAAGAAAAGATATGTATATATGTATACATATATATATATTTATATATATAATCTCACATATAGGTATACAGTATTTGTCATTTCAAGAAATAGTTCAGAAATTATTCTATCTCTTAAACTTTTTTTTCCAGAACAGATTATGTATATTTTAAATCTAGTTTTCTTTGGTGAGTGCTAGATCAAGTGACATTTCTTTTGAAGATAACAGATATAAATAAATTAAAATGAAAGCATATAACATGCTGGTACCCCAAAACATTCGAAAGCTCCCATTGCTAAATAAACACATAGTCAAATCTAAGTGGATTAAATATGAACAATAAGGCCTATTTATTTGATTGCTAATGTCCCTCCCCCACCAGCTAGATAATTAGCCCTCAGAACAAATACTTTATAATAGACAAAATGCAAGATGAAGGAAGTAGAGCTCAACAACTATAAGATTTCTTTCTCCAAAGAGTTATAAAACAGGTGCCCTTAGCATACACAAATACACACAAATACACCCACACATGCCTTCCATCAACAACTGCTGGTGCTCTACCCTATAGACCAATTTTGTTCTTGGCTGACGGCCATGTGTTTTTGGCCTTGAGCCTTGACATTGTCCTTAAAAAAGGAAACAGATGACTGTAGGAAACTAGTCCAAGAAGATGTAGGTCTAGATGATCAAAATAGCCAGCAATCCAAGGGAAACAAATGCACTCATGTCCTTACAGAGCCGGAAGCACTGCCCAAGATTTCCCAAAGAAACAATCCTTTGATGGCATTAATCGATAGCGGAGACCTTGTAGGGACTAAGGAGAAGTATCGCATCAAGTCTGAATGTTCCTGCATCCTGGCTACATTCAAGGAATTTTAAATTAGTAATATTGATCAATTACCCTATTTTGAGAAATACAGATTTAACTACTCCAAAAGGTATTAGAGTATGAACGTTTACTAGGAGAGAGAAAAGAGAGCCTGATTAAACAGAAATCCATGTAGTCTATGTTTCTGGTTGAGAAGTCTAAGTAGGCTATCAAGTCTTCCTAAACTGATTTAAAATTTTAACATATCTGAACACAATCTTGGTGAAATTTGGAGGAATTTATATCAATATTAAAATAGATGAAGGGATGATATATGACAGAACTAACTGATTAGGATCTATTTTCCCATCCCACCCATTTTGAACACAGAGAAATTCTAGATAAAATGTAATACCCAAAGCAAGTAAATAGATAAAAAAGAGAGACTGAGGAAAAAAACAAAACAAAAACCCCTAAAACTTTGCATTCAAAATGAGCTCACAAACCAAAATTTTACCATATGTGAAGACAATCTCAGAAATATGACTAAATTTCTGTACTGTGTGAAGAAATTTAATCTTAGGAGTTCTATCTGACAAAATCAACCATAAAACATGAGTTGAACTCAGATTCAAATAGTATATCAGTCAGATAAAAACTTTAAAATAAATACATGTAGAATGCTCAAAGAGCCAAATGAAGGAATCAGAGTAATAAAAGAATAAAATATAAAAAGGTAAAATAAAAAAGTTAAATGGACATAAGAAAAAATAAATGCTTTAAAAATTATGAAATTGATGGGCACCTGGGTAGCTCAGTTGGTTAAGTCACTGCTTACAGCTCAGGTCCTGATCCTGGAGTCCTGGGATCAAGTCCTGCACTGGGTTCCCTGCTCAACAGGGGAGTCCGCCTCTGCCTCTCCCTTTGACCTTCCCCCTCTCATGCTCTCTTTCTCTCTCTTTCATTCTTTCCTTCTCAAATAAATAAATAAATAAAATCTGTTAAAAATTATGAAAATGAAAAATAGTCATTGAAATTAGAGACCTATTAAATGTAATTGACTTAAAAATTTTTTTAAAGATTTTATTTATTTATTTGACAGAGAGAGATCACAAGCAGGCAGAGAGGCAGGCAGAGGGGTAGGGAGAAGCAGGCTCCCTGCCAAGCAGAGAGCCTGATGCAGGACTTGATCTCAGGATCCTGGGATCATGACCTGAGCTGAAGGCAGAGGCTTAACCCACTGAGCCACCCAGGTGCCCCTGTAATTGACTTTTTAAAACTAATTGATAATTTTTGCATTTAAGATGGAAATATAAAATTCTAGATAATGTTAACAAGATTATAGGTTGGGGGCTGAATAGTTAAATTGAAATAAATAGTTAAATTGAAATTGAGAGGAAGATAGAAGTATTAAGAAAAAGTAAACTTTTTTAGAAATATTTACATATATAAACATTTAAGTATAATCACCAAAAAATTAAAAATACAGTCTATAGTTTCCAAATCAGCAGTGGAGAAAAAAGGAGGAATGTGGAACATATCAACTCCAAAAGAGACACTAAAAGAGGAAAAAAGAAGTAAACAGAAAAATGATACAAAGAAAGCTCCAAAGAAGGTGTATAAAGAATTCCAAATATATCAGTAACTAAAACAAATACCACTGGATTAAATTCATAAATTAAAAGAAAAAATAATTATCTAATTAGATTTTTAAGTCCAACAATATACTACTTTCAGTACACATAATATAAACAAAACATACAGAAAAGTTGAAAATCAAAAGATAGAGAAAGATAAACACACTATTCCTATTTGAATACCAATATCAAGACTACAGATAGAATTTGAGCCAAGACATTAACAGGGATCAAGAAGCATGGCATAATGAGAGAGGGAAAAATCCATCAAGAACATAAATCACAAACTTATAAGTACCTAAACAAATTGCCCTTAAACATGTACAACACAGGGACGCCTGGGTGGCTCAGTGGGTTAAAGCCTCTAAAGTCTTCACAGAGAATGTGGAATTTGAACCGGACCTTGAAATACAGTTGGAATTTTATAAAGGAAAGATAATAGAAGAGGGGCACCTGGGTGGCTCAGTGGGTTAAGCCTCTGCTTTTGGCTCAGGTCCTGGTCCCAGGGTCCTGGGATGGAGCCCCACATCGGGCTCTCTGCTCAGCAGGGAGCCTGCTTCCCCCTCTCTCTCTGTCTACCTCTGATTGTGAACTCTGTCAAATAAATAAATAAAATCTTTTGGAAAAAAGTACAACACAAGTTAAGAAAATAATAAGCAAATTTGATAGGTCCACAATCATAGTGGGTGATTTGACATAGCTTTCAAAAATTTATAATCCAGTGGACATAAAATTAAGGATATGGAACACTAACATCCTAGCACTAATGATGAAACAACATGTTTGATTTAATAGATGTAAATATAAAAATCATACTTTTCAATCAAAGAATACACATTCTTTTTAAGCCCACATGAAAAGTTTATTAAACATTCAAGGCAAGAAGAAATTCCAGTAAATTCCAAAATCTCAGTGTAATACCCATCGAGTTATCTCACTATAACAGTTTATTAGAAATTAACAATTAAAAACCCCAAACCTCAAAAATATATAGGAAAACAGGGGCACCTAGGTGGCCCTTATATAGGAAAATATATAAGAAAGTTTTGGGAAAGTTTTGCCAAAAATATATGTGAACATACCACAGAACCACAATGATAAAAACTGCTGCCCACTGGAAAATATAGTCTAGAAACAGACAATATTATCATAGACTAAAATAAAGACAGTATCTGTAACTATAAATATCACATATAAAACAATGAGAAAAATGCCTTGAACTTCAGTAGATAAATGAGCTTTGGAAAAATGAATTATCACAAAGACGAAATACATTCCAATTTTAGTATATGTGCTTCTGAAGCAAGCACTCACAGGGAAGAAATATAATATGAAAAAAAAAGAAATACAATATGAATTTTAAATTTTCTATTTGAACAATGAGATTTTAATTTTCCCTAATCAAATTATGGTACCCAATAAAATATTATGTAATCATTAACATTATGATTATAAAGGATCCAATTATATTCTGAAAGTACAGTATAATTATATGAAGTTTTGATGATATTCCAGGTAATAACATAATAAGCTTTGTCATAATTTAAAAGAAATCAGCATAGCAAATTGTAAATACGGTGTCATTTTTAACTACATAAAAAAATTGGAAGAAAATACAAACACTCTGTTTCTCTTGGATTGCAATTGTGGGTAATTTAATTTCTCTTCTTTGTAATACTCTGCTGTGTTCTCTGTGTAGAGCATATGTTCCCTTTTATTTACCAATTATCACAAAACTAAATAAGAAGAATTTGCATGTGACTGGAGGTGGAATAACAGACCAGGTAGAAACTTCAAGGATAAAGGAAGTAACAACTTTTGAAGTCCTATTAACACCTGTAAATCTTGCCTAATGACCAAGACTTCTGTCTGCCTTTTCGTGTTTATATAACTTAGTCTAGGCAAAAACAGAACAATGCAACAAACAACATGAACAAAAGTAATATTTTTATTTAATTTTATGCACGTATTCACTGAATAGTCCTAATGATGGTGCTTAGAAAGATGAGTGAACTACAGAGTTATATTCCCATGTATTGTTATGTAATTGGATTTCTCATTCAGTTATTGGTGAATCTTTTGTTGGTAGCTAAAGCCCTTCTCTTAGTAATGTTTATTACATATTTTAATGTTATTGTTTTTTCTGGGCAATGAATTAATTGATCAGCCAATCTTTACTGACATACGTTTTCTAGATACTTAGCTTCTGTAGAGCTCTGCTTTCTGGTGCACAGAATGAAGGGTGTTCCAGTGCTGTTCAGACTTTACCGTTTTTGTGAATGACTTAGGCATCCTGGTAAGACATGGATTCTGGTTCGGTATGAAGGAAGTGGAGCCTGAGAGTCTGCAATGGTCTCTAACACTTATTTTTAGTAACAGGGCTCTAGAGACCTTTGCAGCCCCCAGTGGCTTCAGAGGACCATGTTTCATCAATTCCTGTTAAGGTGATTTCTGCAGAAATGTGGGACTTAGGGTGAGTTATGCTGCAAACGATCACTTGTTCATCCTCTCCCTACCAATAATTTGATCACTTGAGTCTTGGCTGGAGGGCAGAATGGGGAAGAGACACCTGCCAGATTGTGACTATCAGTGTGGAAAAGATGGTTGAATGGTGGCAGTGGCTGGAGGAGAAACGTGAATTACACGCTGACACGAGTCACATTTGCTGACTGAGCTCTATTTTATTGATGCTGTGCCCTTCTCCTGCCTTCTCACTGGAACTAATTAAATAGGCCCATCATGCTGATACGTGATACAGCTTCAACCACACCACATTGTAAAACTACATTTACTTGTCCCTCTCTTCCAAGCCCTGGGGACTCTTCTACCCACTGGTCCAGTGCCAGACACTGAAGGCAATGAAGACAAGGAGACTTGATTTTCTTCTTTGGGGGAACGTACACTCTGGGTGAGGAGGCAAAAAAGAAGAAAAAGCAATAAAAGAAAAGAGAAGAATCTGGATATTGCCACTTACTCTGATGGACTGAGGACATAATGTTAACCTCGCTTTATTTGAAAGAAGTTTTGGGTGGTATGAATTTAATAAGAGAAAACACTGTACCCGAATTGTTCCTAATCAAGCTAATTGAACAAAGGGAAATGTTCCAAGAATACCTTTAGTACTGATAGAGAACATTTATTTTCACTGCAAGGCATAGACCCTAAGAAACCCTCCATTCTTTTCCCAAATGAAATGTGAACTCTTACGATAAGGTTGATACTTCATTTTTACATCATTGATGGGATCAAATCATAGTAATGAGATTATTAGTCAATGACACAAATTCTAAATTTATAGCACTAAACTATTTTTTGTTTTTATTTCAAGAAATAGAGTTGATACAATTTTTATTGGCCACCAGAGAAACAGAGGAATTTTGTTTGACAGTTGGTAAAGCAACCAAAAACAATGGCTTAGCATTCTTGATATTGAAACTTATTCAAAGTACCTTTATTGGCTAGATATTAAAAAATGCACAGAAGCATAATGCATAGGAAACTGATTTCAGATTAGTTCACAGCAAAGCTCTGTGTCCTTAGATAACGTTCTTACTTTGCCTAGTGGACCTTTTTCTGTTTTGGGCTGCTTTCGAGGCAGAGCAAAGAAAACTCTCAACTCAAGGGAGGAAAGGATTAATGCCCCCAAATTAGGACTTTTTAAAAAAATTTTTTTTAAAGATTTTATTTATTTATTTGACAGACAAAGATCATAAGCAGGCAGAGAGGCAGGCAGAGAGAGGAGAAAGCAGGCTTCCTGCAAAGCAGAGAGCCCAATTGAGGTTCGATCCCAGGACCCTGGAATCATGACCTGAGCCAAAGGCAGAGGCTTTAACCCACTGAGCCACGCAGGTGCCCCCAAATTAGAACTTTTAAAATGTTTACCTGATTTAATGGCTAAAGATCTTAAGTGCCCCAAATGGAATTTAAATTTTAGACTCATGATATTCTGGTCTGGATTTAGGGAGACAGGAAAAGGCTAAAGAGGTTTTTGGGAAATGAATCTCACTGAACCTTACAGGCTCAGAAGTGAATATTTACTAAAGCATGGCCTAAGGTCGAACATACTTCTAATGAGATTCTATGAGTTCTCTTTTCCCCTGCTGATAGTAAATCACTTTTCCTTAGAATCGCATCATTTCCTTCCAAAACCTTTTTTTCATATTCAATCTTTCTTGAAAACTAAACTAGATTTTGATGAAATCCCAAAAGTTCATTTTTGCCCTTGCTTCCCTTGCCTTTGGCGATGTTCCTAGGAAGATGTTGCTGCGGCTGAGGTCGAAGAGGTTGCTGCCTGTGTTCTCCTCAAGGATTTTGATGGATTCCTTTCTCACATTGAGGTCTTTATCCATTTTGAATCTATTTTTGTGTGTGGTGTAAGGAAATGGTCCAATTTCATTTTTCTGCACGTGGCTGTCCAATTTTCCCAACACCATTTATTGAAGAGGCTGTCTTTTTTCCATTGGACATTCTTTCCTGCTTTGTCGAAGATTAGTTGACCATAGAGTTGAGGGTCTATTTCTGGGCTCTCTATTCTGTTCCATTGGTCTATGTGTCTGTTTTTGTGCCAGTACCATGCTGTCTTGATGATGACAGCTTTGTAATAAAGCTTGAAGTCCGTAATTGTGATGCCACCAACTTTGGCTTTGTTTTTCAATATCTCTTTGGTTATTCGAGGTCTTTTCTGGTTCCATATAAATTTTAAAATTATTTGTTCCATTTCTTTGAAAAAGATGGATGGTACTTTGATAGGAATTGCATTAAATGTGTAGATTGCTTTAGGTAGCATAGACATTTTCACAATATTTATTCTTCCAAAGCTTTTGCACAGCAAAGGAAACAGTTAACAAAACCAAAAGACAACTGACAGAATGGGAGAAGATATTTGCAAACGACATATCAGATAAAGGACTAGTGTCCAAAATCTATAAAGAACTTAACAAACTCAACACCCAAAGAACAAATAATCCAATCAAGAAATGGGCAGAGGACATGAACAGACGTTTCTGCAAAGAAGACATCCAGATGGCCAACAGACACATGAAAAAGTGCTCCATATCACTCGGCATCAGGGAAATACAAATCAAAACCACAATGAGATATCACCTCACACCAGTCAGAATGGCTAAAATCAACAAGTCAGGAAATGACAGATGCTGGCGAGGATGCGGAGAAAGGGGAACCCTCCTACACTGTTGGTGGGAATGCAAGCTGGTGCAACCACTCTGGAAAACAGCATGGAGGTTCCTCAAAATGTTGAAAATAGAACTGCCCTATGACCCAGCAATTGCACTACTGGGTATTTACCCTAAAGATACAAACGTAGTGATCCAAAGGGGCACGTGCACCCGAATGTTTATAGCAGCAATGTCCACAATAGCCAAACTATGGAAAGAACCTAGATGTCCATCAACAGATGAATGGATCAAGAAGATGTGGTATATATACACAATGGAGTACTATGCAGCCATCAAAAGAAACGAAATCTTGCCATTTGCGACAACATGGATGGAACTAGAGCGTATCATGCTTAGCGAAATAAGTCAAGCGGAGAAAGACAACTATCATATGATCTCCCTGATATGAGGGAGTGGTGATACAACATGGGGGCTTAAGTGGGTAGGAGAAGAATCCATGAAACAAGATGGGATAGGGAGGGAGACAAACCATAAGTGACTCTTAATCTCACGAAACAAACTGTGGGTTGCTGGGGGGAGGGGGGTTGGGAGAAGAGGGGTAGGGTTATGGACATTGGGGAGGGTATGTGCTTTTGGGTAAATTGGAAGGGGAGATGAACCATGAGAGACTATGGACTCTGAAAAACAATCTGAGGGGGTTGAAGTGGCGGGGTGGGGGTGGGAGGTTGGGGTACCAGGTGGTGGGTATTATAGAGGGCACAGCTTGCATGGAGCACTGGGTGTGGTGAAAAAATAATGAATACTGTTTTTCTGAAAATAAATAAATTGGAAAAAACAAAAACAAAAAAAACCCAAAAAACTAAACTAGAAATCTCTTTCAAAACTACAATTTAAAAAGCCTTCTTAGTGACCTTACAAGGCACCAAAGATTCAGCTCAGTGAGATTTTAGAGTATTTCCCAAAGTGAATGGGGAAGTTTTGGCACACACTGCAGGCTACAAATTAAGATCAGGCCTGAATGAAATCTATAGTCTTTCAAGTGAAATCTGGGGTCATTTGGAAGGATTGGGATCCTTTTCAGCCCTAACATAATCTGCTTTCTGTCCTCATGGATCTCTGCGGTGGAAACCAACCCCCTCTGAGGAAGAACCTGATGTCCCAACTATAAGCACCATTCTAGGTTTGCCTCAGCTGCGGACAGTCCCTCCCTCAATGGCATACCCTTTCCAGGTGTCCCACATCCAGGGGCTGATGGTGGCAGGGTTATAAAGGCCCAATGAGGCCACATGATGATGATCAGTACCTGTTCTAATTTCCCCGGGGAGTGGCTTTATCTTCTTGTATCACAGTTTGACATACCCCTATACTCAATCTGCCCCCAGCCCTCCCTTACACCTTTGCTGATTATTGCATCCAGTGACAATACCAGGAGTGGAGCTAGAACACAGGACATAAGATAGGGCTTTGGTGCTTGATCGCTTATGTCTAGCTGACAATGAGGACTCCAATACTGGTGATGAGTGGGACATAGTCCCTATGTTGTGAATTAGGCTGGTATATTCAGGAAGAATTCACTAGCAGCTGCCATTTATCAAGCATGTTGAAAAGTAAGAGGAAAGATTAACTATAAGGAAAATAGTACAGAATGCTAATGCTTAGCACCACTGATGTCCTAGAAGACATCAGCCACAGGATAAGAAGTAATGCTTTAACCAATAGAAATGAATTTGGACTGAGGCACCCGGATGGCTCAGCTGGTTGAACTAACTTTTTGATTTCGGCTTAGGTCATGATCTCAGGGTTGTGAGATGGAGCTCTGAGTTGGGCTCTGGGCTGGGCTGAGCCTGCTTTAGGTTGTCTCTCTCCTTCTCCCTCCCCCGAACCTGGGCATGTGCGCTCTCTCAATCTCTCTCTCTCTCTCTCTTTCTCAAAAAAAAAAAAAAAAAAAAAAAAGAGCTGGGATTTAGATAAACTGGTAAGAAAACATTTTTGTAAGCCCACAGAGTGTTTTGTAGGTAGCAACACTCTGGAATACAAAAGAGGAGGAGAAGAAAAAGAGAAAGGAGTTTAAATAAAGATTTCAGAAAAGAAAAAATTGTGAAGAGTTATCTGCACCAAAATGACTTGTAGCAATAAAGCTGATTATTATTGGTCACTCTCCATTTTAGTCCCTCTTACTTCCCTACACTTCCTTGTGTTTTCCAGGGGTTAGCTGCATCTACATTTGTGAATTTCAGCTATGAATATTCAAATACTTTTCACACATGAATGTGTCAACCTTCACTGAGCTAATTGTCATGGTTGATAATAACTAGATGTGCAGAGCGATAATACATCTCTTTTGTTTATATTGGCAATACTCTTGAATTTCATTTATCTGCATGCATTCTACATTGACCACACCAAAAGCAAAAAATACAAGCATTTTTCTGCCTTTATCACCATGTCATATAAAATTAAGGTACTGAATGAACACAATAAGCATTTTTTTATTGTGGCATAATTGAGATATAATATTATGTTAGTGTTAGGTGTACAGCATAATGATTCAGTATTTGTATATGTTGACAAATGATTGCCATGATTAGTCAGTCTAGTTAACATTTGTCACCATACAAATGTGTGTGTCATGAGAACTTTTAAAATCAACTCTCTTAGCAACTTTCAAATATATAATGTAGTATTATCAACTATAGTCACCAGGGTTTTTACTGTATAACTGGAAATCTTTAACTTTGGACCACCTTCATCCATTCTGCCCCTCCATCATCCCCATCTCTCTCTGGTAACCATCAATCTGTTCTCTGTATCTCTGAGCTTGATGGGTTTTTTTGTGGTGGTTGTTTTAGATTTCACATGTAAATGAGATCACACAATATTTGTCTTCCTCTGACTGATATTTCACTTAGCATAATGCCTTCAAGTCCATCCATGTTGGATCTTTCATTTTATTTGTAGTTGAGTGATATCATATGCACATATGGCTAAAGAAATTATATATAATATTATATATGGATAAAGATTATATATTATATATAATATTTCTTTATCCATTTTTCTTTTGATGGGTACTTAGGTTGTTTTCATATCTTGGTTCTTGTAAGTAATGGTGCAATGCACAGAGGGGTATATCTTTCTTTTTGAGTTACTGTTTTTATTTTCTTCAGTTAAATACCCAGAAGTGGAATTGCTAGATCATATTGTTAGGGTCCGTGATCAAAGGAACGAGACTGATACAAAGCGAAGGTCAAGCAAAGCTTTATTTCGCGCCAAGCATCATGAATCGCACTGACCGGTCAGGGCTTTCTTTTATAAAAGATGACAACTTTGACCCCGGCGAGCCTACTCCCAATGAGGTTGCTGACATCTAGGTCGTTTCTCACTGTGTCACTGCTGAGGGTCCTGGAGTGCGGGGCAGGGCCGCTGGCACCGCAGGCGTCAAGGGACCGCTGACAACTGGACCGCAGATGTCTCAGGACCGCAGGCGTCGAGGGACCGCTGGCAACTGGACCGCAGACGTCTCAGGACCGCAGGCGTCGAGGGACCGCTGGCAACTGGACCGCAGACGTCTCAGGACCGCAGGCGTCGAGGGACCGCTGGCAACTGGACCGCAGACGTCTCAGGACCGCAGGCGTCGAGGGAACGCTGACAACTGGACCGCAGACGTCTCAGGACCGCAGGCGTCGAGGGAACGCTGACAACTGGACCGCAGACGTCTCAGGACCGCAGGCGTCGAGGGAACGCTGGCAACTGGACCGCAGACGTCTCAGGACCGCAGGCGTCGAGGGACCGCTGGCAACTGGACCGCAGACGTCTCAGGACCGCAGGCGTCGAGGGACCGCTGGCAACTGGACCGCAGACGTCTCAGGACCGCAGGCGTCGAGGGACCGCTGGCAACTGGACCGCAGATGTCTCAGGACCGCAGGCGTCGAGGGACCGCTGGCAACTGGACCGCAGACGACTGGACTGCTGGGCCGCCGGAGGCTGGAGGCTGCAGGCGGCGGCGCTCGGGGCCGGAGGCTGGAAGCTGCAGGCGATGGCTCGGGGCCGGAGGCTGGAAGCTACAGGCGATGGCTCGGGGCCGGAGGCTGGAAGCTACAGGCGATGGCTCGGGGCCGGAGGCCGGAGGCTGCAGGCGGCGGCCCCCGGGGCCGCCGCCGGAGGCTGCAGGCGGCGGCCCTGCAGGCGGCGGCGCTCGGGGCCGCCGCCGGAGGGTGCAGGCCGCGGCGCTCGGGGCCGCCGCCGGAGGCTGCAGGCGGCGGCGCTCGGGGCCGCCGCCGGAGGCTGCAGGCGGCGGCGCTCGGGGCCGCCGCCGGAGGCTGCAGGCGGCGGCGCTCGGGGCCGCCGCCGGAGGGTGCAGGCGGCGGCGCTCAGGGCCGCCGCCGGAGGGTGCAGGCGGCGGCGCTCGGGCCGCCGCCGGAGGGTGCAGGCGGCGGCGCTCGGGGCCGCCGCCGGAGGCTGGACCGCCAAACGCGGTTATAGCTCTTACAAGAGCTGTTACAGCTCTACTATACACCGTTGACTCCCCTGCTCTTCTGCGACTTCCACCGCTCTCCGCTCCACTTCACCGCTCTCCGCCGACTTCACCGCTCTCCGCCGACTTCACCGCTCTCCGCCGACTTCACCGCTCTCCGCCGACTTCACCGCTCTCCGCCGACTTCATCGCTCTCCGCCGACTTCATCGCTCTCCGCCGACTTCATCCCTCCTGTAGCAGCCGCTGCTCTCCTGCAGGAGCCCCCGGCTCTCCTGCAGCAGCCCCCGGCTCTCCTGCAGGAGCCCGCGGCTCTCCTGCAGGAGCCCCCCTTGGCAGCCTGGCAGAGCAACCTTTATGGGGGTGGTTGAGCCCCGCCCCTACACAGGTGGCCAATTGAATTTCAACCTTCCCAGTGGATATACATACGGCTTACTGATTGGATGTCTCCACGCAGTCTGCCCCACCCTTACATTCAGGGTCCACAAGCAAGTTCCTCTGGGAGGGGCAGACCCTTACATTCCCCCCTTTTCTTTGGAGATTAGTCAAATCCTTGACTTTTCAGATGGTTCTACCTTATATTGAACATATAAGACTAACATTTTATCGCCCCAATTTTCTTTAGTATAGCAACAATACACTCACAGTTTCTTTAGTCTTAGTCTATGGTCAGCAGGGTCTTTTGGCTGCATTTCCCATTTCTGGAGGGCATCCTTACTCTCAGCTCGTTTGACATGACCCGCATGAACCCAGGCCCTGATGCCTTCCACTTTTACTGCTGTGGGGGTGGTTAGGATAACAGTAAATGGTCCCTTCCAACGAGGCTCCAAATTCCCCACTTGATAGCGACGTATCCAAACCAAGTCCCCGGGTTGGTAAGGATGTGGTTCCACCGTCTCTGTTCCAGTATAGGCAGTTTGGATCCCTTCTTTTTAAGACAGACTGTAATGCCTGCAGTGACTGGGGTATAGACTGATCAGTCATTTCTGCTAGGGCAACCTCCTGTAACCTAGGACAGAGCTCCCAAACATTATTTTAAATGGGGTCACCTTGTTTATTACATCGTGCCCTGAGAGTAAAAGGAAGGAGATTTTCTATCCACCGCCAGCCTCCAGAATTAACTTTGTCAAGGTCTTTTCGAGAGTCTGGTTCATTCTCCTTGCTCAGAGCTCTGGGGCCAGTAGGCACACTGTAGTTTCCAGTTAGTGCCTGTGGCCTCGGCCATCTGTAGTGCCTTGGTGAATGCAATCAGCTTTGCTTTTCCACCGAGATCCTATGTGGCAGGGCTGACATCCAGCATACCTCTTTTCCACTGACCATGTAACTACTCCCTTCTGTGAACAGAGTCATTTCCGCATCCGGGAGGGGAGTGTCTCTGAGATCCGGCCTTATTCCTGTGACTTGGGTTAAGACCTCCCCACAGTCGTGTGGTCAGCTAGCTCTTCTGGCAGCAGTGTGGCTGGATTTAGCACTGCTGGGGGTCGGAAGGCCACTTTTGGTTCATTGAGGAGAAGGGCCTGATACCCCGTTACCCGGGCGTTCGTCATCCATCGGTCTGGTGGAGTCCGGAGAAGGCCCTTGATAACGTGGGTGGTGGTCAATATGAGATTTTGACCCAGAGTCAATTTGCATGCATCCTTGACTAGGAGGGCCATGGCAGCAATTATGCAGAAGCAAAGGGGGAACCCAGCTGCTACTGGATCTAGTTTCTTGCTAAGATAGACCACTGGCCTTCACCATACCCTAGAGTCTGAGTCAAAACTTCTTTAGTCAGCCCTGCCTTCACATACAAGTGGAAGGGCTTGGTAACATCTGGGATGACCAATGCTGGGGCACACAGTAAGGCTCTTTGTAATTCCCGAAATGCTCCTTCTGCCTCAGCTGTCCACACTCTACCATAGTGAGTCCTCCCTTAGCCAGTTCGTAGAGAGGTTGTGCCATCTCCGTGAAGGTAGCATCCACAGCCTGCAGTAGCCCACCGTCCCAAGAAATTCCCTCTTGGAGAGCAAAGCAAAAGCAACCGGTATTCCCTGGCAGTCTTCCATCCAAGTACTAACCAGGCCTGACCCTTCTTAGCTTCCAAGATCAGACGAGATCTGGCGCCTTCAGGGTGGTATGGCCGTAGACAATCATAAGGTTCTTACCCGATATTCTCAGATGAGTGTACGTGACACCCTATATAACATGGAACCATCCTCCCCTTGCTGGAGGAAGCTGAACTTTCTCATACCCTACTGTCACCTTAATTTGTCCAGGCTTGGTTAGCTACCATATCTCTCTCGTTCATAGTTACATTGGCCCCTGGCCTTCTTGGGCTACTGATGCCTTGTGGTCATACCCATTCTGTACAAAGGAGGAGGTAGTGGAGGGTTTCTAAGTGCTTGGAACAGAATGATGTTTCAGACAGATGGACATGTTGTTCAAAGATGCAGAGGCTGCAGAGAGCCAGCATATTCAGAAACGTGCCAGCAGCTGCATGTGTATCAATCGGGTCAGGTCCCTGGCAGCCTCCGATGGCCAAGATTTGAAGCCTTGACTCCCGAGCTCCTCCCATAGGCCCTTGTGCGACCCATTGAGTCCAGACATCAGAGAAGAGGGACGAGCAGCTCACGGAGTTTCAGAGAGTTTTCTTCCTCTTGGAAGATGGCTTCCTAGACTCAAAGTGGACCCTCAGGCTCTCGTTTTTCTAGGGCTGAGAGCCAACACAGAGGTGCTAAGCAGAGTCCAAATTCATTGCACAGAATTTCCCCTGTTCCATCTCTCAGATTCTGGGTGGAGGAGCCCAGAGAGAACAGCTGTGATCTGCTCTGCCATTGGAGCAGGGCTGTCCCTGGATGCTGTCCTGCTCGTGTCCCTCGTGGGAACTTAGGAGCGTCTTATTTAAGGTCTGTCTGTATAAACCCTGGACTGGGCTACTCCATGGAGTAGATGACCGTTATGCCATATGAAGCCCTGCAAGATTTAGGGTGCAGTCCATTCAGACTCCATAGTGGAAGCGGTGGAGCCATAGAGATACATTCACACAGTCAGGCATTTTCCAGATTCAAACAGGTTGGACATCCTCCCCTTTTGGTATCCCTGGCTAATGGGAGGTGATCAGTCTCCCCTTCCATTCTTTTACGAATGGATTTAGCTCTGACAGTGGCCTTAGGGCTGTTTATCTCTCTTTTACATATCTCCTACTTTCTACATACAGAGTTGCTTTTCTCATTTCCATCAGTCTTAATTACACTTAACAGAATTTTGTACTCTTAGAAATACCTTACCCTCTACTTAAGACTAAATATAAACCAATGGTGAGTTGTTACAACAGAATTCTTTAGATGGCAAATTTATCAATCAGTTAAGCACAGAATGTGTTCACCAGCAGATTTCAAAAGTACAAACCCAGTTCCAGCAAACAGCGCCCTAGCATTTCATCCCATTTGGTTAGGATCTAGATGTCCAACAAATTTAACTCCATTTGTCATTCAAGCAACCCTTCACAGTTTCAGGTTATCAAAGACTTCGGAAGCCACTTTAACAATTACTCATTAAACCCTTGAAACAGACAGTTAACCATCAGCCCAGCCATCCCTTCGCCAACAGACCTCATGTTCCACCTGGGCCCATTCCACTTCAGATGCCATGCTTTCCCTGCCAGCAAGGGGGAGGGGCCAGGCAGTCCACGTCGGGCCAGAGAAGGCAAGGAATTCCCCGAAACAAAAGAAGTTTCGGCAGCTGCTTGGGAATATTCCTTAAAGTCTCTGTCTCGAGGTTGGTTCATCCCACAGTACCAGTTCTGCTTATCAAAAGTGGCCCACTAGGCATTTATTTTCCATGCCCGGCTCTAATGAGCATCAGCATTGGACACCTTAACCCGGCATTTGACTAACTCTAGGTAGCTCGTTATAGCCCTTAACACACAAAATGAGTGAGGGAGAAGCCCCACATCTATTATGAGGAACAGAGAGATGAAAGCTAGCGTCCCCTTACTCTCTGCTTGCCACATTCCTTCAACCATAACAAAACACAATAGACAACAAAAAGACAAAAACAAACAAATAACCACAACCCCAGTGGCCCTCGTCCAGAGCCTGCTGCTGGAAGGGGGGGGGGAACTTCCTTTCCTGAGCTCCATGAGCTTTTTCATATTCCCCTATTATCTTGTTATTTACCTTTCTATTTGTTGTTCCTTTAGAGTTCCTATAACCTTTAAATGGTTTATTGAAATGTATACTTTAAAAGTATGAATTGTGTCCAATCAAGTTCTGGACATTTTCACCATCCTAAATGAAACCCCATTCAAACATTGGTCACTCCCATCTCTTGGCAACCTATCTTAAGTAATTATTAATTTACTTTCTTTTCCTATAGATCTGAGTTTTCTGGACATTTCACATATAAACAGGATCATACATGTAGTCTTTTATCACTGACTTCTTAAATTTGGCCTAATGTTTTCAAGGGTCATCAATATTATAGCATATATCAGTTGCCTTATAGAGTACAATATAGGTTTCTGATCCTTTTAAAATTTTGTATATTGTATGAGGTAGAAGTTTAACTTCATCCTTTAAAACAGGTGCTTACTGCTATAATTTCCCTTTAAGTACTGTTTTAATGGCATTCCATAAGCTTTGGTGTGTTGTTTTTGTTTTTGTATAGCTCAATGGATTTCCTAATCGGATTTTTCTCTTTGTCCTCCTGACCAAATTTATGGAGTGCATTGATTTCTATGCACTTTTAATTTACCCAGAGCTTGCCACTGGTGGGGGCTATCTTTATCCCCAACCGTCTAAGGGGACTTGAACCCCTCAACTGTCAAAGGGAAGGCAGGGGACTCGAACCCCCGACCGCCCAGGGGGACTTGAACCCCCACGACGGCGCAGGGGGACTCGAACCCCCCCGACGGCGCAGGGGGACTCGAACCCCCCGACCGCCCAGGGGGACTCGAACCCCCGACCACGCAGGGGGACTCGAACCCCCCCGACCGCCCAGGGGGACTAGAACCCCCTGTCGATCTATCAGCAGAGGGATGGGGCGTCCCCGCATCCACTCCAGCCCTGGGGAGCATGGCTGCGTCCAGCTTCTCCCCGGTGGGCTATACCCTGGAGCTCCAACCAGACAGACGGAAAGGATCCCAATACCTCGGAACCCAATACTTCGAAACCCAATGCCTCGAAACCCAATACCTCGAAACCCAATACCTCGAAACCCAATACCTCGAAACCCAATACCTCCAAACCCAATACCTCCAAACCCAATACCTCCAAACCCAATACCTCCGGAGGCTTTTCTTAAAAATTCTGATGCTGGCTCAGTTCTCGTCGTTTGATCCCGGACGAGCCCCCAAATGTTAGGGTCCGTGATCAAAGGAACGAGACTGATACAAAGCGAAGGTCAAGCAAAGCTTTATTTCGCGCCAAGCATCATGAATCGCACTGACCGGTCAGGGCTTTCTTTTATAAAAGATGACAACTTTGACCCCGGCGAGCCTACTCCCAATGAGGTTGCTGACATCTAGGTCGTTTCTCACTGTGTCACTGCTGAGGGTCCTGGAGTGCGGGGCAGGGCCGCTGGCACCGCAGGCGTCAAGGGACCGCTGACAACTGGACCACAGATGTCTCAGGACCGCAGGCGTCGAGGGACCGCTGGCAACTGGACCGCAGATGTCTCAGGACCGCAGGCGTCGAGGGACCGCTGGCAACTGGACCGCAGACGTCTCAGGACCGCAGGCGTCGAGGGACCGCTGACAACTGGACCGCAGACGTCTCAGGACCGCAGGCGTCGAGGGAACGCTGGCAACTGGACCGCAGACGTCTCAGGACCGCAGGCGTCGAGGGACCGCTGGCAACTGGACCGCAGACGTCTCAGGACCGCAGGCGTCGAGGGACCGCTGGCAACTGGACCGCAGACGTCTCAGGACCGCAGGCGTCGAGGGACCGCTGACAACTGGACCGCAGACGTCTCAGGACCGCAGGCGTCGAGGGAACGCTGACAACTGGACCGCAGACGTCTCAGGACCGCAGGCGTCGAGGGACCGCTGACAACTGGACCGCAGACGTCTCAGGACCGCAGGCGTCGAGGGACCGCTGGCAACTGGACCGCAGACGTCTCAGGACCGCAGGCGTCGAGGGACCGCTGGCAACTGGACCGCAGACGTCTCAGGACCGCAGGCGTCGAGGGACCGCTGGCAACTGGACCGCAGACGTCTCAGGACCGCAGGCGTCGAGGGAATGCTGACAACTGGACCGCAGACGTCTCAGGACCGCAGGCGTCGAGGGACCGCTGGCAACTGGACCGCAGACGACTGGACTGCTGGGCCGCCGGAGGCTGGAGGCTGCAGGCGGCGGCGCTCGGGGCCGGAGGCTGGAAGCTGCAGGCGATGGCTCGGGGCCGGAGGCTGGAAGCTACAGGCGATGGCTCGGGGCCGGAGGCCGGAGGCTGCAGGCGGCGGCCCTCGGGGCCGCCGCCGGAGGCTGCAGGCGGCGGCCCTGCAGGCGGCGGCGCTCGGGGCCGCAGCCGGAGGGTGCAGGCCGCGGCGCTCGGGGCCGCCGCCGGAGGCTGCAGGCGGCGGCGCTCGGGGCCGCCGCCGGAGGCTGCAGGCGGCGGCGCTCGGGGCCGCCGCCGGAGGCTGCAGGCGGCGGCGCTCGGGGCCGCCGCCGGAGGGTGCAGGCGGCGGCGCTCGGGGCCGCCGCCGGAGGCTGCAGGCGGCGGCGCTCGGGGCCGCCGCCGGAGGCTGCAGGCGGCGGCGCTCGGGGCCGCCGCCGGAGGCTGCAGGCGGCGGCGCTCGGGGCCGCCGCCGGAGGCTGCAGGCGGCGGCGCTCGGGGCCGCCGCCAGAGGCTGGACCGCCAAACGCGGTTATAGCTCTTACAAGAGCTGTTACAGCTCTACTATACACCGTTGACTCCCCTGCTCTTCTGCGACTTCCACCGCTCTCCGCTCCACTTCACCGCTCTCCGCCGACTTCACCGCTCTCCGCGGACTTCATCCCTCCTGTAGCAGCCGCTGCTCTCCTGCAGGAGCCCCCGGCTCTCCTGCAGCAGCCCCCGGCTCTCCTGCAGGAGCCCGCGGCTCTCCTGCAGGAGCCCCCCTTGGCAGCCTGGCAGAGCAACCTTTATGGGGGTGGTTGAGCCCCGCCCCTACACAGGTGGCCAATTGAATTTCAACCTTCCCAGTGGATATACATAGGCTTACTGATTGGATGTCTCCACGCAGTCTGCCCCACCCTTACATTCAGGGTCCACAAGCAAGTTCCTCTGGGAGGGGCAGACCCTTACAATATGATAGTTCTATTTTTATTTTCTTGAAAAATCTTTATACTCTTTTCCATAGTGGCTTCACCAATTTACATTCCTATCAACAGTGTGCAAGTGTTCCCTGCTCTCCACATCCTCACCAACACTTGTTATCTGTGTCTTTTTGATACTAGCCATCCTGATAGGTGTGAGGTGATATTTCATTGTGTTTTTGATTTGCATATTCCTGATGATTAGTGATGCTGAGCACCTTTTTATATACCTACTGGCCATCTGTACATCTTCTTTGGAAAAATATTTATTCAGCTCTTCTGCCCATTTAAAATTCAGATTGTTTGCTTTTTTGGTTTGTTTTCTGTTTTGGTGCGGTTCTTTTGCTATTGAGTTGTATGAGTTCTTTATACATTTTGAATAATGACCCCTTATCAGATACATAATTTGCAAATATTCCTATTCACTAGGTTGTTTTCTCATTTTGTTAATGATTTCTTTTACTGTACAGAAGCTTTTTAGTCTGACATAATATCACTTGTTTATTTTTGCTTTTGCTTCCTTTGATTTTAGTGTCAGATCCAAAAAGCGTCACCAAGACCCATGTCAAGAAGCTTACTGATGAACCATGAGAGACTATGGACTCTGAAAAACAATCTGAGGGGTTTGAAGTGGCAGGGGGGTGGGAGGTTGGGGTACCAGGTGGTGGGTATTATAGAGGGCACAGCTTGCATGGAGCACTGGGTGTGGTGAAAAAATAACGAATACTGTTTTTCTGAAAATAAATAAATTGGAAAAAAAAAATAAAATTTATTCCAAATAAATAAATAAATAAATAAAACCTTTAAAAAAAAAAAAAAAAGAAGCTTACTGCCTATGTTCTCTTCTAAAGTTTTATGGTGTCAGCTCTTACATTCAAGTAGTTAATCCATTTTGATTTGGGTTTTGTGTATGATTAAGACAGTGATCCAGTTTCGTAACTTTGCATGTGGCTGTCTAGTTTTCCCAACATTATTTATTGGGGAGACTGTCATTTCCCCATTGTGTATTCTTGGCTCCTTTGTTTTAAGTTAATTGTCCATATATATCTGGTTTCATTTCTGGGCTTTCTTGTCTATTCTATTAATTTATATATCTGTTTTTATGCCAAAACCACACTGTTTTGATTACTATAGCTTTATAACACAGTTTGAAATCAGGAAATGTGATGCCTCCAAATTTATTCTTCATTAGCATTTTATAAAGGTCCAAAAACTGTGCTTCTCAATCTCCTGATCGAAAAACTCTGGTTTCCTCGAGCCTTTTAAGAATCTTTCCAAGTGATTTTTTAAAAATACATATTATTTACGTATGTATGTATGTATTTTAGAGAGAGAGAGAGAGAGCACATGAATGGAAGGAGGAGGAGAGAGGGAATGAACCTCAAGCAGACTTGAGTCTGGAGTGAGTGTGGAGCCCAACATGGGGCTTGATCTCATGATCCTGAAATCATGACCTGAGCAGAAGCCAAGAGTCAGATGCATAATTGACTGAGGCACCCAGGTGCCCCTTATCTTTCTAAATAATTTTAAAAATGAACAGAGGTTAAGACAAAAAAAAAATTGGAAGCTAAACATTGGAGATATCAGAACATTGGTTTAACTAGTACCAGGTAGAGAGGTAAAATGACATTTAGAGAAATATATACTACTTCCTTCATTTTTCAATGGATACATTAATGCACTTGCCATTTTAGAATAATAGAAATTATCTAAGAACATTTTAGGGAAAAAGAGAGAGAAACATTCACTTTTAAATGAAGGTGATCTCTCAGGCAGCACATGGAATCTACACTGAATGGGTTTGTTGGTGAAAGTATAAACATCTTAAGATTTGGAATTCCATGTATAGCACACATAATCAAGTTTTGGTGGAATCTGTTTTTTCCCCAATGTCAGAGTCTGTATTGTTTACACAAATAAAACAAAGCTAGGAATCAAGAGAACTTGGCCAAACCACCTCAATTCCTGGGACTTCAATTATCTCTTTTTTATATAAGAGGTTCTTAAACCTAGATGCACAGTAGAATCATTTGGGAGCTTTCTACAAAGAAAATTCTATCATCACAGATTAGTTCTGCCTTCCTTTGAACTTTATAAAATGAAAGAATACATAATGTACTCCTTTGTGTCAATTTTTTAAGTTTAACATTATTTCTTTGAAATTATCTTGGTTCATTCTTTATTATTGCTACAAAATATTCCATTAGTATAAATATATCATAAATTATTTATTATCTTCTGTTGATAGACATTTCGGATGTTTCTTGTTGGGGGCGACCATATGTAATAGTGTTATAACGAATTCGGGTCTGTGTCTTAGAGTATACGTGTGTTCACATTTTTGAGGGGTAGATATGTAGAACTGCTGACTCATAGAGATTCTGCATGTTTAATTTTAACAGATATTGTCAATCAGATTTCCAAACAGAGTTTAGAACAACAGAGAGTTCTAACTCTCTGACGTATGGGATCCTTGAAAAATTTTTAGTCATTCTGGCAGATATCCCATGATATTTCATTGTGGTTTTAATTTTCACTTTCCTACTGCCTATTGATATTGAAAAATTTTTTCAAGTTCTTATTGGACATTTGAGTATCCACTTTAATGAAGTGCCTGTTCAAGGTTTTTGTCCATTTAGACATTGGATTGTTTGTCTTTTCCTTATTGACCTGTAGCAGTTCTTTATATATTTTGGATACAAGTCCTTTGTTAGATATATGTATTGAAAAAAGCTTTTCCCTCTCTGTGACTTGCTATTTAATTTTTTTGTTGTCTTTTGATAAAGAGAATTTCTTAATTTAATGAAATCTAATTTATCATTGTTGTTCTTTATGATTAGAATTTTATGTCTCCTATTTAAGAAATCTTTGCACATTCCAAGGCCATTAAATATTCCATGTTTTATTTTCCCAGATTTATCATTCTCAATGCCTTCACATTTAGGTCTACATTCCATTTAGAATGAGTGTGAGCTTAGAGTCCAGGTTCATTTTTTTCCCCCATATAGAAATCCAACCATTTATTTAAAGATTTCTTGTACCTATGTTCATGAGATAGATTGGGCTATTTTTCACTTTTATTATAATCTCTTTGTCAGATTTTTGTTATCTGAACTATACTGGCATCATAAGCAAATTGGAAAATGTTTCTTATTTCTCTATACTCTCAAAAAGTTTGTGTAAGGTTGCTATTATTTCTTTCTTAAATGTTCAAAAGAATTAACCAGTGATGCCATCTGGGCAGTTTTCCAAATCAAAGTCCTGCTGGGTCAGTGGTATAGCCTTCTAGGTATTCTCCAGTGTGCCAGTGTCTTCTTAATTTTTTCCCTTATTCACTCAGTTACAAAGCCATTTAAAAGTACAAAGGAGAAATTGAATATCATTACAGAAGATTTTCAGAAGATATTCACGGTAATGCCCAATAAAGAAATTCTAGCTATGGTTTTAAAAAAATAAATAAAATATATAAAAAATAAAATCACATGTCATTTCTTCAGAAAACACATTTAAGTGGATGAAAACAGGAAAAAAATAGTGTGTAGGTGTGATAAGTGCTTTCCTTTTTGTACAAAACAAGATAGGAGCACTGTGTCTGTGATCTAAGGACACATTTGTTAGATTTCTAAAAATGTGCCTTCACTAATAGGCCTCTGAGTGTTGGTAAAAATAACCATTGTAATTAAACAAATGAAATGGCATGGCTCTGTTGAACTGTGAGAGCTGGGTTTCAGACTGTAGTCTGGGTTAGGGGAGAAGTAGAGAATAAGTAGACAGGCTTGTAACAAGTAGCAACACTATCTGCTATAGGAAGAAGGGAAAGAATGACACCTCCATTAACTTAGCACTATATTAAGTGATTTGGAAATTATTAACTACTGCAGCAGGTGGGAATTTTCTGCACAGAATCTCCCTCTCTCTCCGTCTCTCTCTCTTTTTCTCTCCCTCTCCCCCACCTCCAACAGCTTTGGCTTTCTCTATTACATTTCAGCTCCCTGGACCTCCCTAACTCCTGTCCATCTTGCCAATACAGCTTAGCCACATAATGCAAAATAAACCCCTATCTCCCAACGATTCGAAGGAAGACTAGAGAGTAAAACAAACCAAATGGGCGGTCTGAAGAGGTACTAAAAATATGCTTCCTGTGTTTTTGAGGAGAAAGTGCAATCCAGATGTAGGCTTTGGAAAGGGGGCTCCCTGGGCACTGAGGGGATGCTAGATGGTGAAAAAAAAATCACTGGAAAATTGGGAGAAATAGTGGGAGCTTTTAGAGAGGGTTTTAAAACAGGAAAAACTGGTTACAGCATGGGTAACTGAGTTTCTGACCCCAGTGTGTAATTGGAGATAATTTTATAAGCAAAGTTACAGTTCAAGTGAACTCAAGCAAACAAGTGAATATGACCTGGAAACAGAGATGAATCTGTGAACTCAGAGAGAAGCAATTTTATCTTCTCATTAATCAAAGAAGCTGGAAGAACTGTTTCTGGTGTGCAAGGAAGATGGAAGTACAAGTAAGTAGGGAGAGGGCCTGTGAAATGCCTGTAAAATGGCGTCACATGTGTCAGCTCACATGGGAAAGAATGTATTGCTACAAATCCACATAGCTGTAACCCCTTTGCCTTACATGTAGCTAAATGTTTGTGTGTTCTGTAGAGCTGAATGGACAACTGAAGAGGACTGTAGAAGAGCTGAAGGGATCAGGATTCAAGGGGCAAGTTCTCCTCAGGGGAAACATCTGGTTTTCAGGGGGTTAGAGGCAGAAGGTAACCCCGGATGAAACTGCAAAAAGGTTTTTTGGTAACTGTTTGGCCACCTTGTATTGCCCTAATGTAGCAGCCAAGACAGACATTGTTTACCAAGGTTCTCGACTAGCCCAGTGTGGTTGGCTGCAAGAATTCCATGCAGAACCTCACATCAGTGTCTGGACCTCTACAGCAAGATTTACAGCTTAGCCTTCTTTGTAGCCTTTGCCCAGCTACCGACCAAGCAGAAAAACTCTGGCTCTGGTATCATCCTCTGGAATGTGTGATGTAGAGTCAAGACACAGATATGGTGGAAACAGAAATTATAGTATTGAGAAGTCTGTTAATAGAGAGATGCAAATAGAACAGATGCATAAAGAAAAACAGATGTTATGAGAGAGAAATCATACAGCCAGAGAGAGAAAGAAATACAGAATCAGAGACAGTGACAGAGAGATTTCTGTGGTTCCTATTACATCCAGAGTCCCAAGTAGGAGTGGATTCTCTGTATTCTAACATTAAATCTTTATTGGAACTAATCTGAATAAATTCTGTTCGTTGTAAGTATGAGTCTAACCTGAAACAGAGAGAAAGGGGAGAGAGGAAAGGAGGAGATGTGATGTTGTGATTGATAATAAGAAATAATATTTGGTCTTCCTCCATTCTGTTTTTGGCACAGAGCTCCTAAAACGCTTAGAATTTCCTAGGTGATGAGAGTGACAAAGATGTCTTTTGTTATGTTAATGAGATGACTTTCGGATCACATCTCAGAGTAGGGGCTAGTTGTTGCC
This sequence comes from Neogale vison, assembly GCF_020171115.1. Lineage (NCBI taxonomy): Eukaryota > Metazoa > Chordata > Mammalia > Carnivora > Mustelidae > Neogale > Neogale vison. The sequence goes on along the minus strand of NC_058091.1, from coordinate 45,774,457 downwards.
TGGAGAACCAAACCAGGTATTAGAGGAGTGCGGAAAGGGAATCAGTCACCAAGAGCCAATCATGCCTATGGCATTAAACCTTCATAAAAACCCAAAAGGGCAGGCACCGCTTCCCCTTGGTGCTTCTGGATTGGTGGACAGACATATGGAGATATCAGAAGAGTGGCTGGAAGTCTTGTGCCCTTTTTACAAACCTTGTTTTACGCATCTCTTCTCTCTGGCAGGACCTGGATTATATTCTTTTATAATACACTGGCAATCTAGTAGGTAAAATGTTTCTTTGACTCACCCTTTGGGATCTGATGCTATCTCCAGATAGGGTTTGCCAGAATCGAGATGAATTGTAGGACATGTAGCTACTGTCAGAGGATCTCTTGGAGGTACCGGAAAAACAGCCACACATTGGAATTGATGACTAGAATTATGGGAAGGAAAGAAATGAAAAAAAAAAAAAAAACCAACAAGACCACTGGCTTCCCTCTTCTCCAAACTTCTCCGCTCACTTCAGGATTTAGTGCTAGAAAGGAACAAGGAAACTCTTCCTTTGTCCACTAGCCCAGACCCTGAGGGCCAGATAGTCTCATCTTTTCCATCCTGTGGGCTCACCATGCTTGCTGCTCTGTGGCATCGTTGCTGGGAATTGTGGGCAAAAGAACAGAGGTCTGAGGAAACATTGAAATCCCTGATGCTAAAGTACTGAAATTAATTAAGGAAGTAAAACCTGTTAAACACTCTATTGAACTTCAGGTGTAACTCATAAAAGACAAAATTCAATAGCAAAAGTGAATGCAGCCAAGAAATATTTTTGGCTCTAGCAAGTTGATTACTAAATGTTTTCAAGATATGCAAATATCAAATACTAATGCTTTCAGAGAGAAGTTGGGAAATAATAAATGAAAGACAAGGTTTTTTTCTAATTCTGTATCTGAACAATTTTTTTATTGTTGCAAAACTGACACTCTGACCTATAATACTAAGAAACAGAGTTTTTATTTACTATTCTATGGATTTATCAAAAGGATTATCTTGAAAGAATGTCTTGTAAGGACTCCTAAAATATTTTCAGATACTAGTTGGTACATAAGAATTAATATAATTATGTAAGACTCCAAAAAACTGATAGGATAGAAGAAAATAGTGATTTGCTTGTAGTGGGGAGAATGACTTATATTTTAATAAATTTTTAGGAAATAATTTAAAATTTAGATGAAGTTTTAGATGTTGGCAGAAATTTATTAGCTGCATGACAGATGTCATGGAAAGACTTGGGGGGAAAAAATCCCCAAACATATTTGTATGGAAAGGACCAAAATTTCCAAGAAATGTTTTTGACTGTTAAAAGAGAGGAAGACTCACATTTAATTCTTGAATTCTTTCTTTATAAAAAGCAGAAGCTAAGAAATTCCTAAATAGAATGAGAAGGTGTGCCATGTAAAATCTAATGGGTCCTTTGGGGAATTCCACATATATATTTTTCAGCTTTATTAAAGTATAATTGACATATAAAATTATAAGATATTTGAAGTGTCCATTGTGGTGATTTGATACACATACACATTATGAAAGGATCCCCACCATCTAATTAATTAACACATGTATCACTTCACATACGTATCTTTTGGGGTTTTTTTGAAGGTAAGAACATTCAAGTTCTACTCTCTTAGCAGATATTAGTTAGATAATAAAGTGTAATCAACTATAGCCATCATGTTTTACATAAGAACCTCAGAACTTCTTGATCTCAGAGTAGGTTTGTACCACTTTACTAATCTGTCCCTACTCCCCTAACCCCCCAGCCCCCGGTAACCCCTCTACTACTCTTTGTTTCTATGAATTTGACTTCTTTTTTTGCTTAAGATTCCATATGAAAATGAGAGCATACAGCATTTTTCTTTCTCTGGTGTCTTTTACTTAGCATAATGCCTTCAAATTCCATTCATGTTATTGCAAATGGTAGGCTTTCCTTCTTTCTAATGGCTAAGTAATATTCCATTATTAATATTAAAAATTAATATTTTACAATTTTTAATTAATAATAAATAATTCCTTAATGTATATAGCACTTTTTCTTTATCCTCTCATCCATTCATAGACACATAGGTTATTTCCATATTTGGCTATTTTAAGTAATATTTCAATGAAACAGGAGTGCAGAAACCTCTTTGATAGCCTCTTTTCATTTCCTTTGAATATATACCCAGAAATGGAATAGCTGAGTCATATAGTCGTGTTATTTTTTAATTTTTTGAGGAACTTTTATATTGTTTTCCACAGTGACTGCACCAATTTACATTCCTACCAACAGTGCACAAGGATTCCCTATTCTCCACATCCTTGCCAATACTTTGCTATCTCTTATCTTTTTGATGATAGCCATTCTATCAGGTGTGAGGTGACCTCTCATTGTTGCTTTGATTAGTGATGTTGAGCACCTTTTCAGTATGTGTTGGTCATTTGTTTGTCTTTTTCGGAAAAATGTCTATTTAGTTCCTTTGAACTAAATATTATTAATCAGTTTTTCGGGGGTGGTTGCTATTGAGTTGTATGAGTTCTTTATATATTGTGGATATTCACCCTTTATCAGATATATGACTTCAAATATTCTCTCCCATTCCACAGGACTGGGAATTTAATGTATTTTTTTTTTAATTTTTAAAACAAGTGTTGGTGAGGATGTGGGGAAAAAGGAAACATCATGCACTGTTTGTGGGAATGCAAACTGGTACAGCCATTATGAAAAACAGTATGGAGGTTTCTCAAAAAGTTAAAAGGAGAACTATCCTGTGATTAGTAATCACACTACTAATACTATGAAATATACACTAATAATATGAAAATGTGAATTTGAAGCAATATATTGACCCCTATGTTTACTGCAGCATTATTTATAATAGCTAAACTACAGAAGCACTGCAAGTGTCCACTGATAGATGAAAGGATAAGGAAAATGTGACATCACACACACACACACACACACACACATATATACACAAAATAGAATATTACTCAGCCATAAAAAATAATGAAATCTTGCCATTTGTAATGATGTGAATGGAGCTAGAGTATATTATGCTAAGTGAAAGTGAAATAAGTTAGTCAGAGAAAGACAAATACCATACGATTTCACTTATAGTGGAATTTAAGAAATGAAACATGAACTTAGAGGGGAAAGAGGGAGGCATACCATAAAACATACTCTTAACTATAAAGAACAAACTCAAGGTTGTTGGAGAGGAGGTGGACCGGGGTGGGGGGGTGGATTAAATGGGTGATGGGTATTAAGGAGGGCACTTGTGATGAGCACTGGGTATTGTGTATAAGTGAGGAATCAGTAAGCTCTACTCCTGAAACTAATATTACACTATATGCTAACAAACTGGAATTTAAATAAAAACTTAACATAAAAATAAGTAAGTAAATTAAGTGGGGTGTGTGTGTGTGTATGTGTATACAATGGAATACTATTCAACTGTAAAAAAAAAGAATGAAATCTTGGGGTGTCTGGATGGCTCATTTGGTTGAGGGTTTGACTTTTGATTTTGGCTCAGGGTCTTGGGATTGACCCCATGTCTAGCTCTGCACTCAGCATGGAGTCTGCTTGAGGATTCTCTCCCTCTCCATCCGCTCCTTGCCACACTGGGTGCTCTCTCTCTCTCTCTCAAATAAATAGATAAATCTTTTTAAAAAATGAAATCTCACCATTTGCAATAACATGGATGGATCTAGAGAGTATAATGTTAAACAAAACAAATCAGTCAGAGAAAGACAAATACGGTATGATTTCATTCATATGTGGAATTTAAGAAACAAAACAAATAAACAAAGGGAAAAAAATTAGAGAGACTAAAAAAAAAAAAAACCCAAAACAAACAAACAAAAAAACCAAAACAAACAAACAAACAAACAAACAAAAAAACCCAGACTCTTAACTATAGAGAACAAACAGTTACCAGAAAGGAGGGAGGAGGGTGGAAGGGTGAAATAGGTAAAGGGGATTAAGAGTACACTTATTTTGAGGAGCACTGAGTAGCATATGGAACTGTTGAATCACTGTATTATATATCTGAAACTAAAATAACACCATATGTTATCTACACTGGACTTAAAAGTTGAAAGAGTAGTTTCTTTTATTAACAAAGAAACACATTAAGGAAGTAGGTTCTTTTCTACAGGAGCATTTTAACTATATTATTCTTTATTAAGTAGGCTATGGCCAAAACACATAAACCAAATTATATATACTATTCTTGTTTATAGAAAGTGTAAGCAAAGAACTGATTTCTCTGTCAGGTGCCATTAATTTCCCAATGTTAATCGGCCATGGGTCATAAAAAAAATAAAAAGCAATTACTTGATTTGTTTTTAGAGATATCAGAAATGTTCCAATCACTCATTTAAAAATGGACAAGAAAGAAGGGACATTATTACAAATCTCACGGACATTAAAAAGATAATAATGCAATATTCTGAACAACTCTATGCTCACAAATTTGATAACCTAGTTGAAATGGACCAATTTCTTAAAAGGCACAATCTGTCAAAACTCACACAAGAGAGACATTTTCTGAACTGGGCTACAACCATTAAAGAAATTAAATCAATGATTAATAACCTTCCAAAACAGAAAGCACCAGGACCAGATGGGTTCACTGGTGAATTCTACCAAACATTTAAGAAAGAAAGTATACCAATTCTCTATAATCTCTTCCATAAGATAAAATGAGAGAATACTTCCTAACTCATTCTATGAGACCAGCATTACCCTAGTACCAAGATGAGAAGAAGACACTACCAGAAAACAACAATATCTTTCACAAATATAGATGCAAAAATTTTCAACAAAAATATTAGCAAATCAGATTCAATAACATATATGTATATAAAATTATACACACCATGAGCAAGTGTGATTTATCCCAAGTATCTAAGTCTGGTTTAACATTCAGAATTTAATTAATATAATCAACCACATTAATAGGCTAGGAAGAAAAATCATATGATTGTACAAATAGATGTAGGAAAACATTTGACAAAATCCAACATACATTCATGTAAAATTGCTCAGTGAATAAGACAAGAGAACTTTCTCAACTTCATAAAGAAAATCTACAAAAGCCCCCACAAAATGTGCGACAGCTGATATCACACTTAATGATGAGACAATGCAAAGATTTTCTGCTAAGATCAGGAACCAAGTAAGGAGGTCTGTTCTCACCACTGCTTTTCAACATCTTATTGGAAGTTCTAGCTAACACATTAAAATAAGATAAGAAAACAGAAGATATACAGACAAGAAAAAAATAAAACTGTCTTTGTTTGCACATGACATGATCATCTATGTAGAAAACCTGAAAGAAATGACAAAAATACTCCTGGAACTAATAAGTGATCATAGCAAGATTGTAGGACATAATGTTAATATACAGAAGTCAATCACTTTCCTATGTACCAGCAATGAACAAATAGAATTTAAAATTATGAACATGTTACCATTTACTAATAAATGAAAATACATAGGTATAAAATGAAATACTAAAAATGAAATACATAGGTATAAATCTAACAAAAATAGGTATAGGAGGAAAACTATAAAAGTCTGATGAAAGATATTAAGGAAGAACTAAATAAATGGAGAGATATGTCATATTCATGGATAGGAAGACTCAATATTGTCCAGATGTCAGTTTGTCCCAACTTGGTCTACAGATTCAATGCAATCCCAATGGAAATCCCAGTAAGTCATTTTGTGATTATCAACACACTGATTCCTAAGTTTATATGAAGAGACAAACGACCCAGAAGAACCAATTCAATATTGAAGAAGAGCAAAGTTAAAGGACAAAAACTATCTGACTTCAAGATTTACTACAAAGCTATAGTAATCAAGACACTGTGTATTAGCAAAAGAATAGACAAACAGGTGACGGGAACAGAAGACAGAACCCAGAAATAGGTCCACATAAATACAGTCAACTGGCTTTTGACAAAGGAGCAAAAGCAAGACAATGGAACAAAGATAGTCTTTTGAACAAATGGTGCTGAAACAGCTGGACATCACATGTAAAAAAATAAATGAGTAAAAGAAAGAAAAAATAAATGAGCAAAGACATGAACCTTAACTCCTTCACACACACACACACACACACACGTACACACAACCTCAAAATAGATCACAAATCTAAATGTAAACTGCAAGACTTATAAAACTCGGAGAAAACATAGGTGACCTTGAGTATGGTCAACTTTCCAGATATATAATACCAAAGGCACAATCCATGAAAGAAATTGTTGATAAGCTGTAACTTATTAAAATTAAAAACTTCTGCTCTGTGAGAAACTATGTCAAGAGAATAGAAAGACATTCCATAGACTTGGATAAAATATTTGCAAAAGAAACATCTGATAAAGAACAGTTATCCAGAACATACGAAAAAGTCTTAAAAACTCAACAATAAAAAGATGAACAATCTAATTAAAAAATGATCAAAAGACTCAAACACCGCACCAAAGGAGATAAACAGATGGTCAATAAGCATATGAAAAGATGTTCGACATCATATGTCATTAGAGAATCAGAAATTAAAATAAGATATCACTGCACATATATACAATGACCAAAATCCAAAATACTGACTATATAAATGATGGTGAGGCTGTGGAGCATCAGGGACTCTCATGCTGGCGACACTGTGAAATGGTAAGGTCACGGAAATTACTCTTACCATAAGATCCAGCAACAGCACTCCCTGACATTTACCCAAATGAATTGAAGTCTTACAGCCACACAAATATCTGCACATGCAGCTTTATCCATAATTATCGAAATGCGGAAGCAACCAACATATATCCTTTAGTAGGTGAACAAATAATTAAACCATGGTATATCCAGAAAATGGAATAGTATTCAGCTCTAAGAATAAATGAGCTACCAAGCTATGAAAAGACATAGAGGAAACTTAAATGCATATGATTAAGGGAAGAAACCATTCTGAAAATTCTATATGCTGTGTGATTTCAGCTTCGTAACTTTCTGGAACAGGCAAAACTATGGAGCCAGTAAAAACATTAGTGATTGGGATGCCTGGGTGGCTCAGTTGGTTGATCGTGTGCCTTTGATTCAGGTCATGATCTTAGGGTCCTGGGATCCAATCCCGCTTTGGGCTCTTTTCTTAGAGGGGAGCCTGGTTCTCCCTCTGCCTGCCGCCCTCCCCCACCCCGCTTATGCTCTTTCTCTCTCCCTGACAAATAAATAAATAAAAACAAAACAAACAAACAAAAAACATTGGTGGTTGCCAAGAGTTAGTGAGGAGGGAAGGATGAATAGTCAGAGCCCAGGGGATTTCTAGTGAAATTATTCCGTATGATACTATAATGATGGATATGTTTCTTTACACATTTATCAAAATCCATAGACTTACAATGTCAAGAATAAACTTTAGTGTAAACTGTGGACTTTGGGTGATAATGATGTTTCTGGATAAGTTCATCAAATATAACAAACGTACTACTCTGCTGTGGGATGCTTGCAGTTGGGAGAGGCTGTGTGTGGGTATATGAGGACAGCAGGTACATGGGAACTTTCTGTATTTTTCACCCATTTTTTCCTGTGAACCTTAAACTGCTCTATAAAAAAAAAAAAAAAAAGAGTTTGGGACACCTGGGTGGCTCAGTCAGTTAAGCGGCTGCCTTTAGTTCAGATCATGATCCCAGAGTCCTGGGATCCCTGATCCTGCATTAGGCTCCCTACTCAGTGGGGAGCCTACTTCTCCCTTTCCCTATGCCTGTTACTCCCTCTACTTGTGCTTTTTTTCTCTCTGTCAGATAAATAAAATCTTAAAAAAAAATAAAGTTTGTTACTTAACAAAAAAAAAAAAAAAACAAAAAAAAACCTGACTAGAAACCTGTATTCAATGAGCATAGAAAGAGTACATTGTTTCTATTACATGTTGTAACAGGTTCAGAGAAAAGTGGCACTCTTGCCATCACCAGTTCCTCTTTCTTGCTCCATTTTCAAGCTCCAAAACTGTCTCTTCTTCCCCTAGCTCTAACAGAGGAAATTTAGGGAAAAGTCCTAAGAAATTTTAGACAAGCAATTTTCCCATATGCACAATAACTCTGCTGATGTTAATGACCAGAAATGTGTCCTTTAGAGACTCTTCATTAAAAAGCCTCTGCAGGACCAGATGGGATACAACTACTCCGCACATTCAATCATGCTGGAGTGATGCAGCATTTTTGTGGTCTTTGAATCTGGCCCAAATTTATTTTCCTCTGACACTGATAGAGGTCTCTAAATATTTTTGATCCGGACCTAAATCGTGGTTTACTTTTCGATTTACATATTCTACAAGACCTGCAAATACCTGTAACTGATCAATATTTGATTATTGTTTGTGTAGTCACAGAAAGGCTGAGAGAATGTGTTCTATTACAATTTCATAAACTGAGCAGGAATTTGGAAGTAGGAAAGATGTAAGGGAGCATTTCATAAAATACCCCACTTCACAGGTTAGGAAACTGAGTGGCTGGGAACTTAGTGACCTAACCAGTGTGTCAAAGCCAGTTAACAGCTAACCTGAAACTAGAATCCAGTTCTCTGACTCTGGAAATAGAGTTCTGAGTTCACAGAATGCAAAGTGTTGGCCACAAAAAGGAAATGTGGGGGGTTCCTGGCAGAACATGTTTAAGGCGGTTAAACATCTGCCTTCGGCTCGGGTCATGGTCCTAGGGTCCTGGAATCGAGTCCTACATTGCGCTCCCTGCTCGGTGGGGAGTTTGCTTCTCCTTCTCCCTCTGCTGTTCCGCTGGTTGTGCTCTCTCTCTTTTTCTGTCAAATAAATAAATACATAAATCTTTTAAAAAATTTAAAAAAAGGAAATGTGAGAGTATTTGCCAACTTAGCTTTTGCCAGTTAAAATGTTGAACAATATGAATTTCTGATTTGACCAAAAAGAGTTAAGGCATCAATTCAAACCTTCTTGGACTTGGTCTTGTTTGCTTGTGGTAGCAAGGCACTGTAACAGAACTCAAAGAAACAAAGAATTTATAGCAGGATCTGACTTCAGTTTGCCTCTCCTTAAATAGAAGGCAGCTCTATTTAGAGCGCAGGTGTGTTATTAGGGAAAACACACCAACTTTACACTTTGAGTACACTCCAATAGAGTACTCAGTTCCTGACAAAGAGAAGTGAGGACATATGCTGAATATTTAATGACACGTTGTTTTGTGGTTTCTTGTAAACCACAACGTGAAGGTAGTATTTGTTTGTTTTGAGTGATGATTATATTGGGTGCATTATGTTCCATTTGGTATGTAGTATCTACCACGTCAAAATCATTAGTGCTCTGAGAGGAGGAACAAACAAAACTGTAGCTTTTTGTGGTCCCAGAGAAGACAAATGATATTTTTATCGGTGCATAAATCAATTTTCACAGATAAAATGCATCTTCACCAAGGACCAGAAAATAATAAATTATTCTTCGTACGTGAGCTTTCCAACGTGTCCTTTCCCTAAGATGACTTTCTTCACATGTCTGTTGCTTTCACAACACTCAATTCATTGATTTACTTCCTACGTTGTAATAAAGTGGATACGAGAACTTCTCTGTTAAGTTTTTTTTTTTTAATTTCTGTGGAAAAGCAAGGCTGAAGGCTCCCTACCTCGAACTCTATTTAAATATTTTGAATCTACCTGCATGACATTTCTTTCCCTTGCTCAGTCCTCCAACAGCTGTTCTAATTTTAACTTTTCCCCTGACAACTCCTCCACAGAAAGAACTTTGATTTTAGAACCAATATTCACTAAGGAGTATCACAAGCAAGCAGTGTATTGATTTTTTCCCCACTAATTATTTCTTGCTTTTATGTAAGTTAATATTGGCATTTTGAAAGCGTGCTATCACATCTGAAAGATTCAATGCTAAGGGCAAACATCTCTTTTGTCACTTACAATGAAACATTGTAACATTCTCTTTCTGTGTCACCATCCCTGATAATATTGCTGAACTCTTGGGCCCTTTCCTGAGCATTTGTTCATTTCTTCACACTTAGGTATGAAGGATTTACACCAGGCATACAGATCACTTTGAGAAACACTTAGGTGACAAAAATCATATATCTATTGGCCATTCTTAAAATTTATTATTTCTCCTTCCATATACTCTTTTTTTCTTCAAAGATCTTATTTATTTGTTTATTTACTTATTTAAGAGGGAGAGAGAGAGAGAGAGCAAGAGTGGGGAGAAAGGCAGGGCAAGAGGTGAGCAGGCAGCCTGACACAGGGCTAGATCCCAGGACTCTGAGATCATGACCGGAGCTAAAGTCAGAAGCTCAACTGACTGAGCCATATGGGCCACCCCACCCCCAAACACTTATGATTATCCTACCACTTCTCCTTATTGCTGATGGTGAGTGAGCATGCATGTGTCACTGAAGCAGTTACATGGAGACTGTGTGCAGATACCCGCAAACCAGCCAAGCAGACCAGGAAAAGCACAGTTCTTTCATGAGCAGTGAGATCACGTATGTGAGAGCAATTTGTGTTTGCAGCACAAGATAGTGTAAATGTAAATCCAAGGTATCAAATTATTATTAGGTGCTGCTGAGACAGGGACACTGGACTGGAAGCCAGGGACACTTACTGTTAGACTCATCTGTGCCACCAACCACTTCTATAATTCTGGGAAGTGCATTTAATCCTTTCCTTTTGTGCTTGTATCTATTTGAGAATGAGTCTAACCCCAAACCTTATCCTGTTTTTGTTTTTTATTTATTTTACTTACTTATTTATTTTTAAGATTTTATTTATTTATTTGACAGACAGAGATTACAAGTAGGCAGAGAGGCAGGCAGAGAGAGAGGAGGAAGCAGGCTCCCTGCTGAGCAGAGAACCCCATGCGATGCAGGGCTTGATCCCAGACCCCGGATCATGACCTGAGCCAAAGGCAGAGGCTTTAATCCACTGAGCCACCCAAGCACCTCACTTATCCTGTTTTTATATAATAAATTTGTTACAATCATTTGTTGTAATTTGTTACAATCATTCGCCCATGTATCTTTCTTATGTATTAACATTTTGTTCTTTAAAAAAAATCGTTAAGAATTCTCCATCACTCATGCATAGCCCTTTTACTGATGTGAAGAAAATGCTAAAAGAACTTCAGCTGATGAATCTATTTTACCCATTTGTGCTTCTCAGATCTTCTGGGTAGTGCCTAAGTCTCCTGAGGCCTGTCTGGACTTGTTTAAGGCCCTGGGTATAAAGTCTGGTGCCTGCTTTTTCACAACCGATTTAAAATCAGCTTCATGTAAGGGAGTGAGATGGAGGATGTCAAGTGCCCAAGATCATTTTACAGACAAAAACTCCGCAGAAGATCAGTTGCTGTCTTATCCAACAGAGGCATTTTACAGGATCGCTGTCCAAAGTTCAAACATCTGCATGCAAATCCCCACCCCCACCCCACCAAAACAGGAGTTCGGCACTCCCCCCTCCCCCAGCCTGCTAAATGGAGGCTGCCTTCTCTGTTTCTGTCAGGCAAGTAGCCTCCCACAGGTTGAAAGTTACCACAAATGCTTCTGCCAACTAGTTTATAGTGCGTGGTTAAGGTGCGCTCTCGAGGGAGCCCTATTCCTAGCTGGAGATGGAGGTTTCCCTCTGGATCAAATGGCAGGAGCCGGATGAAGCCCTGTGTGTAGGATTCTGCTGGAATGATCCAAAACTTATCTCGGAGTTCAGTGGGACAGTGAGCTCTTATCACAAGGTGTGGCGGGACATGTGCCAGTGGTTTGCCCTCTCTGTGGGGTGTTTCTCATACTAGTAATGCCTGATGTTTATGACACACGGGCTATTCCAGGCACTTCTGTAAAGCACTGTGAAACTGTTCATTTAATCCTTTCAATAATCTTGTGAGGTATGCACCACAGAGGAACGGCTGCCCAGAGTTACGGAACTTGTTCAGGATTGCGTACCTGTTCAGCTGCTGGTCTGTGATTTAAACATAGGCGGTCATTTGCCAGAGCTTGGAGGCTTATTCCCAGGCATTCTGTCCAAATATATTCACCGAGGAGTTTCTTATCGAATCTCTCTCCTAATAATGATACCGAAACTGACGAGACGATGAAGGCTCTGAAATCGCTGCTATCTACCACCGCCTTTCACTAAAGAGACAAACTGACGGCCAAGGGCAGGGAAACGGACTCCTCCTTGTAAGTGGGCTTGAAATGGCATGTCTCCAACGTAGGTGTCTTTAAAGTGAATACATCTGGAGTTGTGAAGGGACTGTAGGCTTATTGCATTCAGTGCTATTTCTCACTTCTTTCCCAGCAAAGACACTAGATATGACATTATCTGACAAGTGATTTTGCTTTGAATATAGTCGCTTCTTTTGTAAAAGTCTCAATCATAAGCCTGTGGCTCTTTAACTTGATAACAGGACATCAGCACATCCCAAGGGCTCATGGGAGGGTGCACAAGTGGACTTCAATTATTAGTGTTTGGAAGACAACAGAATACACTCTGATCTCCCTCTAAATTAGTTCCATATTGCATTGAAATAGATAGACTCTCTTGTGACAAAAGACGTGAATAATACAGAGCAATCCTCATGTTTGACAAATAGGTGTGTTATTGAGGGGAAGAAGATGCTCACTGATTGGCAAAGATATTTTTCTATGGTAAAAGTTGGGAAAGATATAAATGGTTAATTTTGCATTAAGGTAGGCATTCTCTAGCCTTCACAAGAACAGGATAGATGAATGATCTCTACATAAGGACATAATTTTCCCAGGCCACACCTCCAAATCACATGTCTATCTAAAGTTATAAATGGTACCTATTTTAAGCCCAAGATTCAGGTAATAAAATATAGGAGAAAAGTCTTGGGTGCAGAAGAATTTGAAAATTGGAATTATGAGTTCGATATCTCAATGCCCATGTATCCTCATATGACTTACTAGCGTTACTCTGATTAAATTCTGACACAGCTCTCCTCATGTGTTTGTGCAGAAATGTACTTACAAACCTACTACCTTCAGTAGACATTTTTGAGCAGTACTGTGTGCTAACATCTGTGACAGAGAACACTAACTACAAAACAGACTGAGCAGAGAAATCAGTAGATTTGTGAAACACAACTGTTTGATAACATTCATCAGTATGCTGACGTATGTTTCACAAAATGGCAGTTTGGGTATCACTGTAATTAATATCTACATTTTTAGAAAATGATGTTATTCTTTTAAGGCCATACCTTGTGCTGAAAGAAGGAGTCATAAAATCAGCATATGGGGCACTTGTCATCATGGCTAGGGTCATGACTAGGGTCACTAATTTTCCTGAACAGTTCATGTTGAAACCTGTTGCCGGGGTGTAGTTATTAATAAGGCTCCATTTTACTTTCAAAATTGTCCCAGTTCGGATGACAAATTATATGATCATCTTAGTATTGGCATGTGTCCTAACTCAGACGAGTTCAGGCTCGACACATACAGTGAAGGAGCAATATGACTGAAGTGGGGGTCAAGAAGAAAATATCAACAGAATGAAGATGGAAGGGAGAGTAGAGGAGCTCAGAACCGCAACACACTAAAGGCTCAAAATGGTGTATTTTGGTTCCAGAGGATGTTACCAAAATCCAGTCTGGTCGATGGGAACCAAGTCTCAAAAAACCAAGCATGTGGTCCAGTTCTGCTTAGGACAAGACTCTATGCAAGTAACAGTGCCTGGAACAGTTGGCTTTGGTAGTGATGGTGGAGACATACTGGTAGAAGCTGGATTATTCCCAGCGTGGACTGGCTTAAGTTAGAGGTCACGTCCCAAGCCTAGACGGGAAACTAGGTTGCTAGTGGAGAAAACCAAGTTATAGATTTTATTGCACAGATTAGTCAGTACAATGGGAAGTAAGAGAGAGTTGCAATGTGATGGATTCTTTCCAGGTACACTGGATGTTGGGTTCGCAACAGAAAAACCAATGACGGATTCAGTCCACCAAGACTGCTGCCTCTCTTATTTGTCAGCGTGGGCTCGAGAGCCCGGTGTGACTGAATGACAGATGGAAACCATCACTGTAAGTGCAGATGGAAGGGGCTGGGAAAAGTGTTGCCAATCTCTCTTTGGGGGAATAAGGAATAAGCTTAAGAATTTGGTCTTGGGGCACCTAGGCGGCTCAGTCGTTGAGCGTCTGCCTTTGGCTCAGGTCATAATCCCAGGATCCTGGGATCGAGCCCTACATCGGGCTTTCTGTTCAGCGGGAAGCCTGCTTCTCTCGCACTTCCCCTGCTTGTGTTCCCTCTCTCACTGTGTCTCTGTCAAAGAAATAAATAAATTAAAAAAAAAAAAAAGAATCTGGTCTTGAGGCAGAAAGCTTGACACAAGATTAGTTGATTTATAAAGATTTTTTGAGTGAATGAATGTCCCAGTGGTGTGGGTTTTACTATTGAGAAGACCCCCAGGACAGAGAGCTATGAGTACAAATGCCAGCCAGTCTTTGAAAAGGAATCAAAGTGTGTATCAGAAACTCACAAGTCTCAAGGTCAGGAACACAATCACACACAGCTGATGGAGGCAAGGACCAGAAGCCAGACTGGGTCAAAGGAGGAGCATATGGCAACAAAGGAGAAATACCCCAGACAATGAACTTGTCTATCACGGGATGAGAGTCCCTCACCTGTGTGGGCCTACGGGTGTGTAGAGCAGAGGTGCGTCTGTTCCAGTACGCATCCCAGCCGAGTCGTTGGTAAAACTGACCCACAGGAAAGAAGTAGCCCCAAAATGGACTCGATTATGGAGCACCCTGAAAAAAAATGAGACAGGCTAGGGTCGCATCCTGTTCTATGCCAATTTAAAAAGCATAAATGCCAAAAAGGTTTTTCTGCCTGCATTGATTCATGTGGTGGGATTGTAGTAAGGATTCCAAGAGAGCTTTCAAACTTTAAATCAATACTGCAACGGTAATATTTTCTCTTACTTGTGGTTCCTGATCATGAAGGGAAAAGGACCGCACATTAAATACTACCAAAAATAAACTCAAACCTCTTTCACACAAAACGTTCTTAGTTGAAACAATATAATAATATTCAGTGGTACAGTGAACTTAAAACCTACCTGATGATTCCCCCTGTGGGATATAAGATTGGAAAAATCGTATTTCAATTTCTTGGAGAAAAAAGTCATTATATTCTAAGAGAGATAGCCAGTTATAGGTTTGTAATTTGGAGAAACTGAGGTTCCCCTTTCGTAGATAAACTGTAGACTATATTTTGATCTGTTCTATGGGTATTATACTCAAAGTGTTATTCCAGATTACATAATTACATACAAGTATACACATATCTCCAATTCTCTCAAGGTAGTACTCACCCTTTTATAGTTGAGGAGACTGAGGATAACTCATGAAATTCTAAGAGCATGTTACTAGTAAAGGCTTTTAAATCCCGGCTAACCCAACTTCAAAGTCCAGTTTCTTTTAGGAAACCAGCCCTTCCCTCTGCCACTTTACTATGATTATTTTTTTGTCCTAGCCCGGTTCTCTCTTGTGCTATGAACTCAATAAACAATACTTACATATTAAGCTGTATAAATGAACACAGTAAATAACTATTAAAAGTTCCATCTTGGGCACCTGTGTGGCTCAGTAAAGGTTAAAACCTCTGCCTTCAGCTCAGGTCATGATCCCAGGGTCCGCGGATCGAGCCCCACATTGGGCTCTCTGCTCAGGGGGGAGCCTGCTTCCTCCTCTCTCTCTCTCTCTCTGCCTGCCTCTCTGCCTACTTGTAATCTCTGTCTGTCAAATAAATAAATAAAATCTTTAAAAAAAAAGTTCCATCTTTGATTAAAATCTACAGGTTCCTAAGAAGATAAATTCCCGTTCACTAATGTATCCTGTGCAGCTGGTATGTAATAAAGCATTCAATACACATTTGATAAAGGAAGGGTAAGAGAGAAAGAGGAGGGAGGAGGGATAGGGAAAGGGAGAATATTCTAGCCCGGGATGATCATGGATATGAGCTATCTGATCATGGAGAATGGAGAACAAGGATTTGAAATATCAGCATTAGGAGGTAAAGATGATTTTGTAATTATCACCCAATAGATGGAGTGACACCTGAGGCCAAAAATCAAACAATGGAAGGGCATGACTGGTTCAGCTGAAAAAGAGAGGACCTAAGGAGCAGGTATAAACATGTGAAAGTCTGTGATTTTGAAGGGTGACAGTTTGGACGGCACTGAGGTGAAAAGAGAAGGAGAGAGAAAAAAGAGGAAAACCAAAGCGGGGTAGTTAAGTTTCCAGTTATGTCAAATTAGGTGGAGAAGAGGAAAAACTGATGCTTCCCACACAGGGTCAGCTATGATGGCAGCAACAGAGTCCAACAGAGCTGTCCAGCCAGCTCCTGGAAGCCTCCTGAGAGTCAATGAGGAACATCAGCTAAATCTGTAACTATTAATATATTATCAGATATAAAATATAATATATGTTGAGAGGCAACGTGGGGGGTTGGGGGGGTAGGAAAGGAATAAATGAAACAAGATGGGATCAGGAGGCAGACAAACCATAAGAGAATCTTAATCTCACAAACAAACTGAGGTTGGCTGGGGGCAGGGGGGTAGGGAGAGGGTGGCTAGGTTATGGACATTGGGGAGGGTATGTGCTATGGTGAGTGCTGTGAAGTGTGTAAACCTGGCGATTCACAGACCTCTACCCCTGGGGCTAATAATACATTACATGCTAATAAAAAATAAAAAAATTATTTTAAAAATATATGTTTGTATGTGATATATACCATATATATCGAATATAATTATATATTTGATACTATTAATATAGTGTCACAAAAGGCTGAAGAAGCAACAAGAGCAACTTCTAATATATGTGTATCATGAACCTGCAACAAAACTCGGTTAAATGAAAATGATACCCACCTTGGAGGACATTATAACATCGTTGATAATATCTAAGAGGGGAACTCTGGGGTCAGTCAAAGCAGATCCTCCTTTGTGCTTCCTGCCATTTCCTTTACCCAGGGTGCATTTCAATTAACAGATGAAAGGGATCTAAACATTTCAAGGATCAATATGTGAGAGCAACATAAATCTAGGAGAATAATATCAGAAAGGCTCGAATGCAGGATATGCTGAAGCTTGTGGAAATGTTCATCATCTTTTTAAAAAGGGTTTCCAGTGATCCTTTAAGCTAAGTTCAGGGCAAGAACAATAAAAAAGAGATACGGTCAAGACTTGGGGCAGATAGTAGGAGATCAACAGACAAAAGGGAAAAGACAGAACTTCGGAACTTTTTATTTCTCTCTAGTACAAATGGTATTCAAACTGGGGCTCATAAAGTCAATTTAGTTAGGAGGGTACAAAAGACCAGCTTCAGAGAGGCAATCATCGAAAATGACATGCTTCTTTGAAAGTGTTGAAAGTGACGTGCTTATACAAATCATATTCTCCCCCCCCCAAGATTTACTGAGAGATAATTAACTGTATGTCATTATTGCATATACCCATGATTCTTAGAGGTATGATCACAGGGTCTCTGTAGGTAAGCTTGGAAGTTCCTATTGTAAAGTTCAGGTTCTTGAAATAGGAAAAGGTTGCCACAAATTTTTAAAAAGTCAGACTTTGAAGGGTAGATCTTGGAAATACAGATCAGTGAACTTGAGGTCAATGCCTGGCTTAATTCTGCATAGATTATTAAATAGACAGACATTGAGCCCTTAGGAAAGCACACCCATCAGTCTACTGCTGGAGGAAACACGGACAGTGGAAGGAGGAAGGAGCTCAAGGTGGACTATGGGATCTGAGGAGCTTAGCAGGCCTGAAACAAAGAAATGAAACATAGAAGGAACTAGAAAATCATTCTGACAAGGGGCAAGAATGGAAAATCGGATACCAACCACATGCAGAGTGATGCAGGGATTGTTGAGAGAGCTGCCAGAGACAGCAAGAGACAGAAATAGGGCTGGAAAGAGGTTTGAGGGAGGCAAGGCTAGTGGCAATGAAACTAACTGGATCTGGTAAATGGAAGCAGGCTTCTCCAGGGCTAAACCGGCTCCTCACTGGTTCAGTGCCTTCTGGAAGCTTCTGACTCAGCTGCACCCAGGCTGCTCAAGACCATATGCTCTTTAAAGGGCCAGACACTGGGGACTTAAGTCCCCCGACCCCCCCCCCCACCAGATCTCCCTCTGGATGCTTTCATTTTTTTGTGTCAAAAAACAAAATCATATTTTGAAAAGAGGAAGAATTTAATTTTATTGTACTGTGAATTGCTTAAGACGCTGCCTCAGGGAAGCCCTGGGCTTGCTTAGTCACCAAGCTCTGTGCACTCACCAAGGAAAGGCCCTTTTTTCCTTAGACATCACCGGAGGCCAGAAATTAGTATTACAGAGCAAGTCATGCTTGACTGCATGCTTTTTTCCCCCTGTAACTTTAATTAAGGATGTTAGGAAAGAAACAGAATACATGTTTTCCTTAATTAATTAAAGTGAATATTGCTTATCATTTTCAGCATCATTTGTTACCATGATAACTTACCCCAAATTAGCTAACTCTTGGCAAAACAGTATCAACTGCTATAGCTCATATTTCCTATATCTGGGCAATTCTTTATTAGAAGCTCAGTAATAATGGCAGAATGAAAATATATAGAGAGTATATGTGTGTATATATACTATATATTAAATATATATATAGAGAGAGTATATATGTGTGTATATATACTATATATTATATATGAAAATATATATTTTATATAGAGAGTATATGTGTGTATATATACTATATATTAAATATATATATAGAGAGAGTATATATGTGTATATATATACTATATATTATATATATGAAAATATATATTTTATATAGAGAGTATATATGTGTTTATATATATTATATATTATATATATGAAAATATATGTTTTATATATAGAGTATATATATATACTATATATTATATATATACTTTTTTTTCCCTCCAACAGTTACATCACCCGTTCTCTTCTTAGGCAACCTTTCCTCAGGTTAAATTTCCCACCTACTGTCATGTATTTTTCTCATCCTTAAATGGGTTCGGAGTTAGGAATAAAACAGATTTCCTTTTCTTGAGGAATCAATCAAGCAATCTCTTGAATTATAAAACTCTTTATTTGGTATTTTCTGCCGTTTCTTTACTTCCTGATGGTGAGATCAATAATTTATAAGAAAATGTATAGTATTGATGATTGGAAGATATTTTTTCTTTTTTCTTTTTTTTAAAAAAATATTTTATTTATTTATTTGACAGAGAGAGAGAGATCACAAGTAGGCAGAGAAGCAGGCAGAGAGGGGGAAGCAGGCTCCCCACCGAGCAGGGAACCTGATACGGGCCTCAATCCCAGGACCCTGAGACCATGACCCAAGCTAAGGCAGAGGCTTAACCCCCTGAGCCACCCAGGTGCCCCTGGAAGATATTTTTTCTTAAGAAGTTAAACAAACAACTGTTTTTCATGAACTCAGTTTCTCTCTTCGCTCACTGTGCTCTTTCTTCCTCCCTGACCCTCACCTCTAATTTCGAAACATTTTATTAAAAACGCTCTCAGTGGTAAACCATAGAATACACTCCTGTAGTGGTTTAAGCAGGTAGGGTTTGCTTTTCTCACATCTCAGGAAGTCTGGAGGTCGGTAGTCAGGGGCATCTAGAAGCTCCATGATGCTCTCAAGGACACAAGTTCTTGCTGTCACGTGCACACCACTGTCTTAAGCGTCTTAGTTTCTGCCTTATGACTGCTCCACCCTGGGCAGAAAAGAGAGAAGAGAACGGCCAAAGGCCAAAAGGTCATGCCCATCAAGTCTGTTCCTTTAAAAAGAACTGTTTGTTTACTTCATTGGTCCTAACTGGAAGAACTGACATCCCCACACCTCTGGTAGGTATCTAGAGAGAAGAGGTGAAGACAGGACAAGCTCAACCAAGCATCATCCTCTACCACACTTAACTTCTTTCCTCCTACTACATCCTATATCCTAGTGCAAGAGTTCCTAACGTGCTTTTGAGTGCTCACTATGTGCTGAGCACTATTCCATTTGAGTCTAAAAAAATCCTATGCAATAATCATTGTGGTTACTGTATTATTCTCATTTCAAAATTGAGAAAAGAGAGGGGCTTGGCTGACAATGGCATACAGCTAATGAGTGTCAGGGTGCAATTCTGGCCAAATAAAAAATCCATGAACTTAATAACCATTAATTTAGTCTCCCAATTGTGAGCTACAGTGTGAAAAACGGACTTAAGCGGTTCTTTTTATCTTCAAACAAAATTGTAACATTCTTGTGTGTTAAGATATCCAAGACCATTCTGATACCTAAGCTTTTAACATAGAGTGAACTCCTAAGGTGAGATATGAAGAAAGGGGAAAAAAGGAATTAGACATTGTCTACAACCAGGAATTATAGTTTTATCCATTGCCTCTTTGAGAAGAGAGATCAGGGGATTTGAGAAAAGAATGCTAAGTCTGGGACACAGGGTCTCAGTTTGCATCTCCTCTTTAACACTGACTAACTGGTAGCTAGTTAACACTGACTAACTTGGGCTGGTAAATATTTAGTGTCCGGTTCTCTGAGTGAAGCTCAGAATGTCGACTGATATTTTCATTTATGTTACTGAGTGAGACAAAAGGGAAACAGTGAGGATGTATTTGGAATGTCGGTGATGTTACTTCCTTATTAAATTAGATAATGGGGGGTGCCTGGGTGGCTCAGTGATAAGCATCTAACTTCGGCTCAGGTCATGATCCCAGGGTCCTGGGATCAAGCCCCACATCAGGCTCCCTGCTCAGCAGGAAGCCTGCTCTCCCTCTCCCACCCCCCCCCCCGATTGTGTTTTCTCTCTCTCTCTGTTAAATAAGTAAATAAAATCTTTAAAAAATCAATCAGATAATAGGATTATCTTGTATTAAATTCTTTATATTACCTAATCTCAGTCTTTATAAGAGTCCTGTGAGTAGTTACTCTTAATCATATCATTATGAAATTCAGAAAGGATAGCCAGCTGTAAGAAGCATTGAGGATTATTTGGGCCAAATCCTTCAAGGGTATTTAGGAAACATTACTTTATTTGTAGAATCACTAGTAGTAGCTATCAGATACAATCTTGGACTTTTGTGAAGAAAATTGATTCTCTCAAATTCCCATCTTCATTTTAAAATCAACGTACAGAAAGTATGAAAGAGTCTATTTTCACATGTGTTCAAGTGATCCAATCTGTAAACACACAAAAGTATACATTTATTAGTTAATAGACTTCCCTGTCTAATTTCTCATAACTCTTTTCCACATATGGTTTTAAATTCTAATACACCTATGAATATCTTTACATAAATCATATATGCCCCTGTAGGCACTCTTCCACTCAATAGTTATCTCATCCATCTAGACAAAGTCCTCCAGTCCCTTAAGAATTAAATATGACTAAGAGTAACTACTCAAAGTATTCTTACAAAGATTGAGATTACAGAATATGAAGAATTTAATACAAACCCTTGAACTAAGAACCTAATACAAACTCATGAGCCCTTGAATATGGCAATGTTGGGTTTTGCTCTATAATGAACTACCTTAACTCTTTTTTTCTGGAAGTCTTTATTTAAATTCCAGATGAACCAAGAAACAGACTCTTAGAACAAATTGATGGTTACCAGAGGAGAGGCAGGTGGGGGGGATGGGTGAAATAGGTGAGGGGGATTAAGGAGTGCACTTATCACAGTGAACACTGAGTAACGTATGAAGTATTGAATCACTATATTGTACATGTGAAATTAATATGACACTTTACATTAACTGTTGCATAACTGATAAATGTATACTTTTGTGTGTTTACACATGAATTTCATAATGACATTTTACACTCAAGGGTCTTTGCTGGCACAATGACTATTAATTTTATTGTTCTTGATAAAGATAGGCTGTAATTTCTTAACTTGAAGTAACAGATTCACAGAGAAATTTAAGTCTGTCTCAAGTTATACACAAACATATAAACAGGTAATGAATTGATGTATGTTAAGTTAATCTTGGGATTAAAAAAAGAAGAAAAAAATGTGCTATGTCTTTGCTCCCACAAACCTTGGTTCTTAGTAAGAAGCTAAATACAAAAATGCTGAATTTCAGTATTTTCTCCAATTCCCCATTGTTCTTTCCTTAAAATATCCCCATTCTCAAGTCTTAGCTTATATATTTATGTATATGTATATCTTCCAGTATGGGTTATAAAATAAGAAATTCTGATAATACTCTCTGCATACAGCAAGAAATTGGTCACTGCTTCCTTACTATCATTTGTTTTACTTCCTTGTGAAATAAAATTATTTTGAGATCAGCTGTTCAAAGCCATAGGGAAACCATAGGGAATTATTTGCACCTCCCTCCCTCCCTCCCTCTCTCCCTGCATCTTTCCCTCCTTCTCTCTCTCTCTCTTTCTTTCTTTCTTAAGATTTTACTTATTTATTTGAGGGAGAGAGAGAGAAAAAGAGAGGGAGCAGGAGCATGAAGGGGAGGGGCAGAAGCAGGGAAGAAGCAGGCTCCCCTCTGAGCAGGGAGCCTCCCATGGGACATGGGAAGAGGTTGATCCCAGGACCCTGGGATCATGATCTAAGCCGAAGGAAACCAACTAACTAAGCCACTCAGGCGCCCCTGCACATTTCTTTCTTAAAAGAAATTGCAGGAAGTAGAAAGCTCATTCTGAAGACGCAGAATCGGTGACAGGCGATCATGAAAAAGAGCTACATTTTTCTCTGGTGCTCTCATCCCTGAGTCTGGGCTCTTTCCTCTTCTCCTCCGCTTCTTTCCCAGCCTCCTCATGCTCCCTTTCCACTACCCATGGTGGGAAGCGCTCCATCATATAACTCATCTTAGCAAGTATTTGCATTTTATAAAAACCAAATCCTTAAACTAAATGGATAAAATTTATAGCAAGAAATCCTCAAGTTAGTTTGGGGGTGGTGCGCACGTGCAAAAAGGAGGGGTATGTAGGTCAATGACCTCACATTATAATACCAGTGACCTGATTCATGTATGCAGATTTGGATCTCCAAGACTCTAAACATGGAAATAACATTGCCCTCCCAGACAAAAACATTAAACAATAAAACAAATGCAGGGAGTTCTACAAAGTTCTGGCTTTTCTAGTACTTTCTACTTGAATTGGTTTTAAAATCAATCATAAATGCTTTCAAATATATGGTTTGTCATTATCTTTGGGCCTCTACCTATCTCTGAGATGCCTTTGATGATTTAGCCCCGCATACATGGCTAAAATGACAAGCTTGCTTTCTAGGGATAGCTTCGGTAAGGCAGCCTCTTAAGAGGTCATTCAACATGGGGGCAAAAAACTTGCTTCTTTTTAGTCACTGTTGAATTGCTAAGAATTTGGAAAGATCTCTGGGGATAATTTTAGTCTAAAAAATCTTCACAGAAATTCATACAGTCAGAAAGTATGGTAGCTGTGATATCACTGAAGAGGGGTGGGGTGGCATCAAAGAGGTTGGAAGGGCATCAAAAGAGGACTTTAATCTTATCTATAATAATTTAGAAATTTTACAAAAAATATTTATTTATATGTTACTTGGGTACTTAAACATAATTTCAAATGAATTCATATGGTTCTGTAAGTGTCATTCACAACTCTCTGATTTGGGTCCACTCTGATTTTTCTTGGGGTCTCAGTGTGGGTTCCCTGCACGTTACCTAAGCCTCTTCTTGGCATTGCTCTTTCCTCTCTCCCAGCTCCTGAGCCAAAACTACCTGCCTCATTTCTCCCGTGAGACTAGGT
Source organism: Neogale vison (assembly GCF_020171115.1). NCBI lineage: Eukaryota > Metazoa > Chordata > Mammalia > Carnivora > Mustelidae > Neogale > Neogale vison. Next base: position 45,750,662 of record NC_058091.1, on the reverse strand, counting down.
ACTAAATTCCTAAGCCCTTTTCCTGGTTTCCTGAGTTGCAACTTGCCTCTTGTAGTATATACCTTCTGAGAGTGGATGTCCTGAACTTGAGCTCACCTGTAGCCCACGGCCTTAGCATCTGTCCCCTTTCTGAGACCTTCATCCCCTCCCCTGCTTAGTTCACCAGCTCCGTGATGTAAGTACGAGGGCTCTGCCCTTCTCTCTTTTGTCTCTTGCCTCAAGATTGGCAGGTGTCCTATAAACCTGACCAAGTAGCTGGAGCCTTGATCCTGTGGACACATCTCCCCAGGAGCCACTACCCACCCGTGGAACTCCTTGGTTTTCCACACCCGGTATTCCATGTCCTCATCACTGTGGCATCTCCATCAGCCTGCTGAGAAATCTCTTTATAGCTGAGACTTCCATGATCCAGTGCCAACTGCTTCAATCCTGAATCGAGCTGTTGAAACAGGTCAGACAGGCCAGGCGCTGCACCCCTTCAATCCTTGCCCCATGAAAGATCCCTCCAGAAATCTTCCCAATGAGCGGAATGTCAGGTACTGCATCCATTTAGAACATGGCCAAATCGGCCAGAAAGACAAGAGACGTGACCTGAGAGTCGGCGGTGTCAAGGCTAGGTAGAGGTTATCTGAAGAAGGAAAGGAGCTGATTAGGCCAAGTTGGCTGGTCAAGACCAATCAAAACCAGGTGGGGTGAGGCCTGGCTGCACAGCAGATTCTGCGCAGAATTACCCAAGCTGATGAAAGACTCAGGCCAGTAGGAGTCTTTTAAACGATTTGGGTTTGCCTCGAGGGTCTAGTGATAGGGTGAGGAAAGAGCATAAAGAGATGAGCTCCCGCAGCCAACTGCCTCCCTGCTCCTTCTGCCCTATTTCAGTCTGAGTCAACTGCCATGAGTCACGAAAAGGGGAGAAAAAAAAAAAAAATCCCAAAATACAGCAGTCACATCCAATGGTACCCTTCTGAGTCACCCATTCTGACATCCTGAACCATGCCGGGGCATTTATATGACAATGAGTCGCTTTATTTTTAAATACATTTGGTATTATTTTCTTATTTCCAAGTAATACAAGGTAATTGCAGAAAATTAAGAAAATGCAAACAAGTAAAATGAACAAACAAGAATCAGCCTCCCATATACCACTTGTATATATGTATTGTTAATATAAAATAATTTTGGTGCCTCTTTTATACTTTAAACCATGTACACATGTGATCTAGCTATCTTTCTACCCCTTTTTAAATGAGATCAGACTGTGCATACTGTTGGCAGTTTGCTTTTTTCATGCGACAGCATGTCATAGAGATCTTTAGCAGAAGTACTTTCAAGTAGTTCTTTTCTTTTGCCCTGTTCCTTTCAGAGAATGATCTGACAGTGTTTGACTTTCATACATTCAGTTATTTTGAATTATCTGATACAGTTTTTTGAAAGTGTGTTTTGAACAGCCTCACAGTAAGTTCATTTGGTTGATAAAGATATTGTCAAGGCAGGCAAAGAAAGCAAAAGCAAAATGACAAAGACTGGAAAAGTCTGAGCCTGAAACAAAACAATGAATATATTTTGAAATCTTTTCCCGATTTGGCAATAAAAATAAACCACTCCAGTTCCCAACTTGTCTCATAAGCTCCTGCAACTTGCCTTTCGATTCAACTTCAATTATTCATAAATTGCTATTGTAATTGTGCTCCTGTGGGTGAAATGCGCAGGAAGTATCTAGAAGGTGTGCATTCTGTGAAAATACAGGCCTAAGTAACAAAACCCAGAGTGACTCCCCAAATCACATTTTATGGTTCTTCTTGGCTGTGAAGCCCACTGAATGTGGTCAGTCCCATGCTGTTGGATGTACTACCCTGAGCCTTTTCTGCAGATGCTCCAACACAAAAGGCCTCTTGAGCTGTGTTTTGTTTCCCACCCACGCCCTTACCTGGAGTTTATCCTGACCATGGGGCCTCCCACCTTCCGGTGTGGAATTATTGCTTTTCTCAGTAGAGTACAAAGCTCAGACAGGTGTCCACAGCCTCACTCGATTCCATTAGCACCTTAAATATTGCTGGAACATTTCAGTTCTCGTCTAAATCATGTTTTTCCTACCAGATACCAAATGTTTTCTTCTCCTATTACGATCTTGGTTTCAGTATTACCAAATTCTCCCCGCCTGTTGACTAAGTTCAACATCTGTGATATATCGCTCAGCTACCTTTACAGGAGTCAAGCTGGGCTGCTGATTTCTTACACGACTGGCCCAAAGCCCCTTGCAGTGAAATACTGCATTGTGTTTTAGAATAAACACAAAGGTTTGAGGATCTGTGGTTTTTCATGGGCATGTGCCTTCTGTGGCTCGGCCATTCAAAGGTAATCTTTAAAATAAGAATTAATGTAATGCTTGTTTATGAGTGCATGGCTGCTGTATTCACAGACTTCCTCTCGAGTGGTCTGTGCTTGTGATGTTCATCCTCCCCATTTCCTTAATACGCTTTGTCACTTCTGGTTATTTTTCTAGCACGTGATATATTTAGCTGCTGCGATTCTCTTTAACACTCCTTCGAGTTATGTAGCCAGGGAGGCTTTTCTCCCAGTTCCCCTTTATTTCCTCCTGAGCCTTGACTACTTTCTGCCCCTTCATGAGGAGTAGCTTCCAGGCCTATGCTTTGCCGGCTGAGTAGGATTTCGGTGACTGGGGAGAGATGCAAACAGTGTAAAGACCTCCTGGTTGGCCATTGTAGCCGCCATCTTTTTCTTGCCCTAAAAGTTCAAATGTCAAATGTCTTCTGCTTTGACATGTCTCCCAATATCAATTTGTGGTTGTTGTTATTAACATTTAGAAGGATGCCGGGTTTCTAAGAGCTCAGTGGATGATGTGTTTCAGGGTCCTCCTGGCCTCTGCTCCTGAGGCATAGCCATCACTCACAATCCTGACAGTGTTCACCCCTTTGGGTTTCTCATTTTCCCTCCCTCCCTTTTCCCTCAAGGGCTCTGGGAGCATTTATCTTCTCATTAAAGACCATCTATAGCCATAAACCAAGTTTTAATGCTGAGTTCCTGTAGACGCTCTGATCTTCCATGGTTTTTGTTTAATACTCAGGTTTCCTGGCACTCACTCTTGTTTTCTCTTTGTCCTGAGGTCATTTTTCTCTCCTCACTATTTTATTGGAACATCAAACAGATGTCCATCAAACTCAGTGTAAGATTCTGTGGTGTGCCACACTCAGGAATGTAGTCTGTGCGTGGTTATTATTGACACAAAAATGTTAAAATGTTTTTTACCTTTGAAAAATGTAACATGTGAGCATTCCTTGTAGCTGACTCACAAGGTGCAGAGAGCTATAAACTCAGTAAACATAAATTCTTTCGTCTTGTTCTTGATAATTTCCCAAGTCATGATTTGTCAATGCACATAGTTACTTAAATATTCTGAAATTATTCCTTGATGATTAGAGTTATAATTTCATTCTGAGACTTTAAAAACATGTTAAATTAGCTTTTTGGATCATATGGTGCACCCTAGTGGGGTCTACTTGAATTACAAATGATCCTGTTTCCTACCCTTTCCCACCATTTTTGAGGGGGTGGGGCAAAACTGGAGAGGTAGGAAGAAGCTTAAAAAAAAAAAAAAGCTATGACAGTATTCATGATGAAAAAAGCTGAAGAATTTTTTGAGTAAGAGAAGCATATATCTGGAAAGGACATGGAAACATGCAGTTCATTCCATTGCCTCTAAATAGCCCTTACCCAAGATAATCCAGAAGACAGATTTCTACCCTAAGCATATGTATGAAAGAGAGAGGATGTGAACCATGCCACGTAAGTATGTTCTGTTCACTTGGAGAACATTTCACATAGATGTGAGATGCCATTATCATCAAATATTTACAGAGCATGGTTTGTGTACATGAAATTGTACTAGATGTTATGATCAGTTTTGTCTGGGCCACTGCATACATCATAACTTATAACAAGCCACTTACACATAATTATGTCTTCATTGGTCAAATAATTTAACAGAGAAACCAAAATGGAACTCTCCTAGGATGAAGCAGTACCATGACATCATGTGAAATGGCCATATTCTGCCAGTAAGTTTCAGGGATCAGGGACAATCCAGTGTGGGATAGTTCTAGTTCATCCTCTTTTAAAATAGCACATATTTGTTTCTTGGTGTTTTGTTTTGCTTTAGAGAAAGGAAACACCAACAGCCAGTGTAGGTATGAGGCTGTGCAAGGTTGCAAAGCTGAGAGGACCGAGGTTGGTAAGAGATCTAGATTTTAGCCGGTACTTTTTCCCCTGCCAGCTGGGACACTGGGGAAGCCAACCACAGTTGGGGCATTCACTTTCCCGTCTTCAAAGTTGGGCTGTCAGCCAAATATTACCTCACTGGTTGGCTCATGAGTTGATGCTACCTATAAGATTGCATTATTCATAAGTAGAAAGACTGTTTTTCAAGGCCCTTGAAAATCTGTGGGATATTAGGGTACATTTAACATGTATGTTAAAGTCCTGTGCTCACTTCAGAAGAAGGTCATTTTAACCCTATTAAAACTGAACACTAGATGCTGTTAACATAACGCAGGCAAATAAAGACCACAGCAGAATGTTCTTTGAGGGTTCCCTTTTGCTTAGGATGCTTTCCTTCTTTGGGATCATTAGAACTCAGTAACTGATGGTGAGTTTATGGTACTTATAACAGGAATGAATGCCTAATTGCAACATAGGTACTTTTGGTTTTGATAAGCAAATACAGATACAGATAGATTCTGTCAGTGTCCTTACTCTGCCCTTCGGGTTAGCATGGAAAATCATTGTCCACACACTTTTCCCATTACTAGTACTATGTTAAATACATATTATGTATAAGTATATGTGGATTTAAATATACCTATACACCTACGGTTTTTATTAAGCCATACTAAAATGCACATAAACTCTAACGAAAAATTTCCAATTCTTAAAATCATACAAGAGATATATTCTGCTGAATGGAGCAAACTTGGAGTTTGAAAACTTCCTTGAGAAATGATTAAGTCCATCTCTTTTCCCACAGCTAAACTAATGTGCCACATTATCTGGGCAGAAAGATAATATTGATCTGTTTTAAAATTCCCCATTCCAGTAGGTTCCCCAGTCCTCTTGAGCCGTGCTAACATTCCTGTATTGAACTGACTCTTCAAATCCTACCCTCCAGGCCAGGATACAATATTAAACTGTGGAAGGTTGAAGAATCAAATAACATAGAGTACAAAATTTATCCTACAAGTAACACACGTATTTCCATTCTGGTATGCTTTTACCTCACCATGCTACCACCTAGGTGCAGTTGAATCATAACTTCAACCCTTCAGTCATGATTTAAATAATAGCTCTAAGTACTTCATAGGCTCTGGGCAGTATGTAAGTGCTAGGAGCATAGTCTGGTGATTACTTAGATCTTTTTTGGTTTTATTAATGTCTCTAACATCACAAAATGAGCTCTGGGGTTAACTGATTGATACTAAGCTAAATGGTTGATTTAGTCAATAGAGTCCCTGACAACATGTGATCCAAATTTAAATAAAACTCAAGAACAAGTTCAGTTAAGAAAAAAGAAGAGAGTACTATCTAAATTATGTGAGTTCCCATGAAATCAAGTATGTTGCAATAGTGTAAGATGATTTTTTTGTTAGTTTCTCATATAAACAGAAAGCAAATTTTGAAACATCATTAAAAATATTGAAATATTGTTTACCTTTGAGTGGTAAAGTGCCCATCCTCTATGCTAATAAAATGTACAAACTATATAACTTTCAGCTTACTAGAGAAGCTTTAATCATTTGCATGGAGGATCTATATTAAGGCACTAGCCAAGAGCAATCAAAGAATTTGCCATATAGACACCCAGATCAAGTTTCTACATTTAATTAGCTGCAAATAGACTCTATATTTAGATCACTTCTCAGAGCAGTATGTTAGTTATTATCTCTTATTAAAAATGGTGGAAATGAGTCATTTTAAAGCTGATAAGCTTTCAAAAATACCCTAATTGACAAATTCACGCTAAAAATGGATACTATATAGATTAGCACAGGAAACAAAATACTATAGGATGATTCAATCACCCAGAAAGCCATAGGTACTCCGTCTCAGGGGAAGGCTTGGTCTCAATCCAGTAATTACCTCCTATAAAGTTCTTGTCTGCCAAAGGTCACTTCCTATCATGTAGGTGTTCAGACTCTAAATACAAGTGTGGTTAGAGCTGTCACCCTATGGTATCCTGGCTGATATTTGACCTAGATACCTCAATAAAATTTAAGCACATATTTTTAATCTGTCTTTTCTATAAATGCTAACCAACCCCCAAAAGTTAATCACCTCTACTGTCATGAAATACTCTAATATCAAATGCATGCAGTACTAAAAGCATTGAATATAATAGAAGACCTTGGAGCGAATATATTATACAGAACAGAAATTCTCATTTGAAAAGGGCATGCATTTGCTTGAGCTGTTTTCTTCCTGTTACATAAGGACCTGGGAGTCAGCCAGTGGACATCTTGCCACAGAGAATTGACAGATGCCTACTGAGTAAAAGTGGAAACAAGCCAAGGAGCCCAAATTGGCACACTTCATATCGGCTATGGACAAAACATTTGCTTTATGAAAGATATGCAACCAATTTTCCAGTTTTGACATAATTCTTAAAATTTATGAACACATTTATTGCCTCCTTCTTTGAGGTTTCTTAACAACATTTCATACACTCGTTCATTATCAAATGAACGGTGTTATAGTTCATTATAAACCGGAAAAGAGACTGCATCATGGGATGTGGCCAGAAATATCAACTATTTCAAGGTCACAGGCATCCGCTGTTGCTTTTAAGATGGTGTTAGAAATTTGTGTGCTTGCATGAGAGTTACCAATTAGTAAAAGTAGTAGGAGCAGAACCCAAAAGTTTCTCTACAAATAATCATTACCCCACAACTCTCCATTGTGTTGGTGTACTTTGTGTTTAATGCCCCGATCTTATGCTCATTGTCTGCATTGCCAGTTCACCATGCAGTATGATGGAGAAGGCCTGGGCTCTGAAATTTGACAGATCTGCCTCTAAAGCCAGTTCTCCGACTTCCTAGCAGAATGACCTCAGAAAGTGAGCCTCAGTTCCATTATTTAGAAAATAGACACAATACTATTTATTTTGAACCGTTGCTCCGAGGAGGAAATCAGGAAATGCACTGTTTTGTTGCACATAGTGAATAGGTTTGCAATTACTGTTGCTTTGTTTCAAGTTCACCTTACCCCCTCAAAACAACAAAACAATAAAACCTGGACCCATCATGAATGTATCCTGGTTTTAGGTGGTGTGAATCTTCAGAATACAAAATTTGTTTTAAAAGTAAATGTGTATGTAGAAGGAGAAAATAAATCATAACCCATTACACGTTTCTAATAAGCTGATCTAAAAATCCAGACCAAACTCACACTCTTTGATTGTTTCCTCATAGGACAATAATTTTGTAACAGCATTTTTGTATATTTAGCAAAGAAAAAATAAACTATTTTCTTTTAGCATTGTTGATTGATCTTTTTTATATTCCATCTAGTCTAAGAAAAAAACATTTTTTAGGGTCATAATTCATTATTGACAATGGCATGTCATAATTTAGAATTGTTGCCAATTTTAGGAAAAATTTCAAGTTTCTTTCATATGTAAGTTGAAAGATTTGGGAGAATTTCAACTTCCTTAAGTGATGAGTTTTAAATACTCTTTAAACTGTCAACACTTAACCAATTATTTTGCTGATCGTCTTCAAGTGATATTTGGTAGCGTGGATGGAAGATATTTCTTTTTTTTTTTCCAATTTATTTATTTTCAGAAAAACAGTATTCATTATTTTTTCACCACACCCAGTGCTCCATGCAAGCTGTGCTCTCTATAATACCCATAACCTGGTACCCCAACCTCCCACCCCCCCGCCACTTCAAACCCCTCAGATTGTTTTTCAGAGTCCATAGTCTCTCATGGTTCATCTCCCCTTCCAATTTACCCCAAAGCACATACCCTCCCCAATGTCCATAACCCTACCCCCCTTCTTTCAACCCCCCTCCCCCCAGCAACCCACAGTTTGTTTCGTGAGATTAAGAGTCACTTATGGTTTGTCTCCCTCCCTATCCCATCTTGTTTCATGGATTCTTCTCCTACCCACTTAAGCCCCCATGTTGCATCCCCACTTCCTCATATCAGGGAGATCATATGATAGTTGTCTTTCTCCGCTTGACTTATTTCGCTAAGCATGATACGCTCTAGCCAAACTATGGAAAGAACCTAGATGTCCATCAACAGATGAATGGATCAAGAAGATGTGGTATATATACACAATGGAATACTATGCAGCCATCAAAAGAAACGAAATCTTGCCATTTGCGACAACATGGAAGATATTTCTTGAAGCTATTCTTATACCTGATGGACCAGCAAAAATTTAACTGTACCCAGCTGCAACTTTGTACCCCCTGATTTCAATAAATCCAAACTAAATGTATTTCCAATTCAGCTTTCCCTCAATTGCATCTCATACTGAGGAGGGGAAGTTAAAGTGGAAAGGAAATGGTCTTCTAGCCAATTGCAGTTAAAATATCTTCGTCTTGCAAAATTTACAAAACATATGACCACGGGAGTAATTGCTAGGGCTCCTCCCAGGGCCTTAGAAAGGGTCCATGTAAGTGAGGGGCCCTGAACCTTCATTACCTTCACCTAAAACTCACCGCTACTTTCATGTGTTTTCATCTTTTCTCTCCCTTTCCTGTTCATGCTCTGGCCACCTCTTTGTCTCCTTCATTGTTTCAGCTTCCTATGTTCTGACACTGAGCTCTGTCCTTACTTTGAAACTGCTCTCTTGAATGTGATAATATTCTATAGCTCTTCCTTTATTCTCATCAGACCTGCTCTTATAGCATTTCAGGCTGTCACTCACATGTTCCTTGGAATGCCCTTTTCCTGTGTGTTTTTGATGACTCCTCCCTCCCCTGTTTGTTCTTCAGCTAAGCAGTCCTTGTGTCCTGGCTTGTTCTGGCTTGTCTTCTCTCACCTCCTACATTGTTTGGATCCCTAGAGTACTACTTATCTCTGTGAACTCCGGAGAGAACCCTGGGCTCTCAGTTCCAGCTGTAACCTCTACAAGAGTGATTTGTAAATCTCTGACTCCTGTCTCACCCTTCTGGTATGTTACAGTCTCATTTTTCCACCCACCCCCAAGGACAAACCTTTTCAAAGTCACATCAAGATCTTAAAACCAAGTGTTCAAAACCTATCTCAACCTCAACCTTCCTAAACTGACTCCATGTTGGTCTAAAGGATATAAATTTTGGAGTTATTCTTCACAAGACCCTTTTTGCTACATTTTATATATCGGGCTGTCTCTACAATGATTCACTGGCCATGTCCCCTTATCCATCTCTCAGTATAAATTCCCATTTCTCTCCATTTATAAGCTTTGAACCTAACCCCCAATGGTATACTTTGAGTAACCATTACTGTTACCTGTCTTTCAAAGATTAGCTCATGACCCACATCTTCCATGAAGTTGTCCCTGAATTTTCCCATTAGCACTTATTTTATCCATGTGGCAAAATCCTTCGCTGAACCATGTCTAATTTTGTTGGAAAAGGAGACAGAGTTTAAGGGCTTCAAGAAATCTTGAGGCCTGTCAATTTCTCTGCCATCCCTTTATTTATTCCTCTACTAAGAACATATTTATATGGCATTTTGATATTACCCATACAGGTTTTGGTACTCTGTTGGTGAGATTTTTCCTCCAAATGCCCAAGCATACTTGACCCTTTATCTTGGTAGGAGTATTGTGGTGAGGAAGTAAAGTTATATGCACATCCAAGTTATTGCTTCAAAAGAGATGGTGCCCACACCATCTTTCCTACCTCTTATGTGACAAAATGATAGGCCATTGTGCTACAAACATAATTCCATGTCCTCATATGAGGAAGGTTCAATGGGTAGCCCTTCTCTTCTCTAAAAGTGACAATAAAAACAGCCAAGAGAAACTTCTTTTCCATTTGTTATAGTTTGTGAAATTTGTCTTCCTGAAAAGCCCTCAGAGACATCTGCAATGAACAACAATCATAATCAACTGATTCCAGTCCTTTCCCACTGGTGAGGAAAAACAGTTGTATCGTTGACATTGGTTTCAGGCCCAGGTGGGAGAAATTGACCAAGGGTCTTCCAGAACTCAGCTATATCACTCTTCTCTGAATTTCTACTCCACTTCTAATTTGTATTTCTGGGAAATTGGGAAGGGGAATGTGGGAAAAGCAATGTACTCCTGACGCTCCCTAGAGATTCAGTACCAACAACAGAATTTTTAGAAATGGTTTCTTTATGGGGATCTCACACATCAACCCACAAACTGAAGGATGGTTAGAAACCCTTTAATATTTGAGTTCAAGCCTCAGAGGGGGCAGGGATTTAGTTAATGTAAGATGCCATATGTATTACCTAATTATTTTTTTACCTCTAATCATGTGCTATCTTCCAAAAGACCTTAAGCTTACAAAGTGTTAGAAATGTCTCCTCCTTCTCCTTACTTTTTGAATTCTCAGACAATGCTCATTAAATAATGGATACTCAGTAAATATGTGTGCAGATTAAAGAATGAAAAGGATATTTTTTTATAACTTTTTTTTTTCCCCCAGAAAGAGAGATCACAATAGACAGAAAGTCAAGCAGAGAGAGAGGAGGGAAGCAGGCTCCCCGCTGAGCAGAGAGCCGGATGTGGGGCTTGATCCCAGGACTCTGGGATCATAACCTGAGCCGAAGGCAGAGGGTTTAATCTGCTGAGCCACCCAGGTGCCCCAAAGTTTTTTTTTTAAGATTTTATTTACTTATTTGAGAGAGAGAGCAAGTAAGAGAGCACAAGCAGGGGGAGAGCAGAGGGAGAGGGAGAAGCAGGCTCCCCACTGAGCAAGGAGCCCAATACTGGCTCCATCCCAGGACCCTGAGATCATGACCTGAGCTGAAGGCAGATGTTTAACCAACTGAGCCACCCCAGTGCCCCTAAAAAAAAATTTTTTTAAACATTGAGAAAAACTCTACACCTCTGTTTCTTGTAAGGTAATAGATATGTTCAACCTGTTTGTCTAAATAGAGTTTACAAGCTTAATACCTATTGAATTTCCAGGAACTCTTGAAACAAGGGGAACACCCCTAAGATTTATGAAGATATTAACACATGCATAATACTCCAGTTGTTCGGTCCTTCATTAAGATGAGAAAATCTGTCGAACACTACCATCTGCCATCCAAAGAAATCAGAAGATGAAAAAAACTCACAAATTAAGTCAATTGATGACTCACAAAAAGGATACAAGTGGAAAAGGCAACACATTATATAATGACTAATAAAGTCTGAAACAATGGCCAAGCTGCAAGGGTAGGAGAGGAGGGGGAGGCCGGGGGAGGCCTGATGGTGATTATCCAGTTGCCATGTCACTGCCAAGCTACAAAAAAGAAGATGCAGGGGGAAGACGACTAAATTAACTCTTCTCTCCCCTGATTATTACCAACCTCCTGTTGCTGAGACACAGGAAAGTGTCTCCTTTCAGCAAGACTGCTTGTTGTGTTTCAATAGTATGATTGCTGCTCATTTCTAGGCTAAACCTATAATCAAAGGTAAGGGAAAAGCGAAAGGATTGAAACGTGCTGATTTGCTCACAGAAACATAGTCACACCCTAACAGAAGCGTGAGGGTTTGTGGTTGTTCACCTTTTCTCAAGGGATACAAGAAAAGTGGTCCTGGAAAGAACTGGAGGCTGACATCTCATAACCCACACCCATACCCTGATTTCACAGGTAAGGAAACAAAGGCACAGAAAAGTTGGGTAATTTGCTCAAGAGTACATCGGTTTCATGTCTTTTTTTTTTTTTTTTTTTAGATTTTATTTATTTACTTGACAGAGAGAGATCAGAAGTAAGCAGACAGGCAGGCAGAGAGAGGGAAGCAGGCTCCCCGCTGAGCAGAGAGCCCAACTCGGGGCTTGATCCCAGGACCCTGAGATCACGACCCGGGCCGAAGGCAGAGGCTTAACCCACTGAGCCACCCAGGCGCCCCCGGTTTCATGTCTTAATGAAAAATCTCTCCATTCTTACTATATGCTATTATTATATCACAGTGCATTTTAATGTATATTAGGATCTTCTGTTATAGTAAAAATAGAATAACATGAATTAGCTGGGGTTGTATTATTCAAACATCATTAAAACTTAAAATTCAGCAAAAGTGAGCCATTATGGGGCGCCTGGGTGGCTCAGTCAGTTTGAGCATCCAACTCTTGATTTTGGCTCGGATCATCATCTCAGAGTAGTGAGATCTCAAACCTGTGTCAGGCTCCTAACTCAGCATGGAGTCTGCTTGAGAGTTGCTGTCTCCCTCTGCCTCTCCCTGACTCTCCACTCGTGTGCACACTCTTTTTCTCTAAATAAATAAATAATAAATAAATAAATAAATAAATAAAATGTGGATGTTCTTTTTTAAGATTTTGTTTATTTATTTGAGACAGAGATGGAAAGAGAGAGCATGAGTGGTGGGGAGGGCCAGAGGGAGAGGGAGAAGCAGAGTTCCCACTGAGCAAGGGAATCAGATGTGGGGCTTAACCCCAGGACTCTGAGATCATGACCTGAGTCAAAGCTGATGCTTAACCAACTGAGCCACCTCCCAGGCGTTCCTGGATGTTCTTAAAAAAAAAAAAAAAGAACCATTATCATTACATCAGGGTTTTTTGGAAAGATTTATTTAGTTGGTTAGTTTGTTTATTTATTATTTGAGAGAGAAAGAGAGTACACATGTGTGAGTGAGTTGGAGGAGTAGCAGAGGGAAAGGGAGAGACAGAATCCTCAATCAGACTCCCCTTTGAGTGTGGAGTCTGACATTGATGATCCCAGGACCCTGAGATCATGACCTGAGCCAAGTCAAGAGTCAGGCCCTTAACCAACCCAGCCACCGAGGTGCACAAATAACTATTATATATATACATATACACATAAATATATATGTATATATATACAAAATATATTTTATATATATATATAATGAAGCATAAATAAACTCTGAGAGTCAATGTAAAATAATGGCATCCCCTTTATTTGTGGTGATTATATTCTAAGAACCCAGCTGGATGCCTGAAGCTGTGGTTAGTACTGAACCCAATATATGCTAATATAAACTTTAATTCATAAATTAAAGATTAACTACAACAGTAATACAATAGAACAGTTATAACAATGTACTATAATAAAAGTTATATGAATGTGGTCTTTCTCTCAAAATATCTATTGTATTGTACTCACCCTTCTTCTGATGATGATGTGACATGATAAAATGCCTATGTGATGAGATGAAGTGAGGCGAGAGACGTATGGGTTATTACGTAATGTTAGGCTACTACAGGCCTTCTGATGACAAGTCAGGAGGATCATCTGTTTCCGGATGGCGATTAACCCTGGGTAACTGAAACCATGGAAGTCGAAACCATGGGTAAGGCAGTACTACTGTATCCTGCTTTTGTCTCTCAAGTGATCTCAGACCATATACACTTTTACAATCAAGTGTAAAACTTTAATATAATTATGGATTATCCATTCTTAAATTTAACTCATTTGAAAGAAAAAGGGAAGGCAGGAGCTGCACTTGTGGTGAGCACAACATAGTGAACAAGGTTGTGAATCACTGTGTTGCACACCTGAAACTAATGTCCCATTTGTGTCAACTAGATTTCAATTAAAAGAGAGAGAGAGAGAGAGAGAGAAAGGAGATAAAACATTTGAAATATTTATATTCTACGATTGCCAGAAATTCAAATCTAAAAATATCATTTAGTACCTCAATTCAGAAGGCCTTGAAAAGATATATAAGCCTCACATCTGTAAAGTGCTTAGGAACATCTGGCACAAAGTATCTTTAAACAATTTGTTTTTCATTTTTTAAAAGATGTCATTTAGTTATTTAAATCATTATTTATTTATTTTTACAGAGAGACAACACAAGTAATCTGGCACAAGTTACCGTTAAACAATTTGTTTTTAAGATTTTATTTATTTATTTATTTATTCTTTATTTTTTTACACAGAGAGAGAGCACAAGAGGGAGAACAGCAGGCAAAGGGAGAGGGAGAGGGAGAAGCAGGCTCCCCACTGAGCAGTGAGTCCCACACTGGTCTTGATCCCAGGACCCAGTGTCCTCAACCAACCAAGCCACACAGGCGCTCCAAAAGATTTGCTTTTAAATAAAACTGATATATTATAAGATACATTTCCAATACTCTCCAATCTTAGTTTGACCTCCCAGAGGAACAGACTATAAAGTAAGAATTTAAGTGCAGATAGTTTGGGAGGAGAAAGCAGTGACCAGAGAGAGGAGAGAGAGGACATGAGACAGGCAAGGAAGGCAGTCAGGGCAAGATGGGTGCATTAGGAAGTAGCCAGCTTCAGGGATGAGCGCAACCTAATCCCCCTGGGGAAATCCTGACCATGCTCCCCAGAAGAATGAGGGAGCTGGGACATTTACACACCAACTCCCATGAATCACGGAACAACTGCTGGTCTGGGGGGAGCGGAAGGCCACATCTCCGCCCTTTGTCAGGCCCACTGGGCAGGAGGCACATTCGTCTTGGAGAGAAGATCCTTGGTGCAGAGGGACATTGGCAACTGAAAGTCCAGCCCCTGTGTGGCACCAGCACCTGCTCCCCCTCTCTCCATTCCGCCTTTCACTCGGAAGGACGTTTGATTGACTTTAAATCTTTATAACCACGTAGCACTTACTCTTGGAAACAATGAAAGATCAACTTATCCCATAAACTCCCATCGTGGTGGTTTGCATGGGGTTCCACAGAAGCAAATGCCCAGTGAGAAGATCCAGATGCCCTGCTTGCAGCTGCTCTGATGATTAAGCACACCATGGCTTACATGGAACCATAGAGTACAGGTTAGTGGGAAAGGAAGCGTCGGCAAGAAGCCAAATCTATTGTGTGTACATCTCGGCTCTAGGGTATCACGCTGTTCTCTAGTAAGACTCTCCCTCCCAGGCCCAGGAGGAAAATGATAGTTATTGTTGGGCCTTTATGGTCACCCTTCTTACTTTCTCTAGTCGTGAAACCCTAACATTCTGTGTGCCACATAAATTCTTAATTTATGAGGCAAGGAGGTTTGTAGTCCAGACAGATCAAGTGGCTTATCCTCCGTCAGAAACTGAGTTAGTGGTCAACTAGAGCCAGAACTGATTCCCTATGGCCAAGGAGACGGTGGGATTCTGAGTAGGAAATCTACTCCAGCTCATCCACTCTCTTCTAAAGTGTATATATTTTCCATTCCACCCACTCTCTAATTTGTCTCATACTTTTCTTTCTTTCACATAAAGCTTCCCAAATTGGTCAAATGGGAAAATGACCAGATAGATGTTTTTCTTCTTAGTGTTCTCACTTTCATGGTGGTTATGACTTGCATCCCCTTTTTTTTAGGAATGAAAGAAGTGAGACAATGAGATAAACTCATGGGATTAGAAGATGCAAAGAACATTCCTACCCGCTTGTACCATTTTTATTCATCTGTTTCTCAGCTGTATGCCTTACTAAATAGAGAAATGGATTTATTTGTGTGTCTTATAGTTTGCCCCGGTTTTTCCCATATGACACTTTTCCTTAGAATACACTCTGATGTTTTGTCCTGAAACATCCTTATTCATTAGCCAAACACTAATAATCAAAATTATTTAATTTTGAAAAATTAATTAAAAGGATTTTCCAAGTTGGGAGAAAAACATTCAAAAAGAAAGGTCATGTTTTAACAAGAAAAGGTGATAAAAAGTGGGAAATCACGTGCTCAAGTAAAGTGTGATTTTCACCCTCTTGTTGGATGGCTAGCAGGATGGTTTAAAAGAGGGGGAAAAAAGGATCAACTATGTGATTTATATTTGCACGTTGAAATTTGTCCCTAGCCTGAAATCAGATCTCTGTGTTTACTCAGCCATACGATGGAATCACATTACCCCTCTGGCTCATGACTCACAGGAAACACTGGATGATTTTTAAACAGAAAACTAAGCATAAAACACTTTTTTGAGCATCCTGAGATTTGAGGAGATAAAAGAAAGATAGAAAATGTCTTCCCACAGTCACCACTTGATAATCCTCATCAAGTTCTGAAGACAGCAGAAATACTGATATTTTCCTCTTGTCTATGCAATGTGAAGTATGAAAAGATTCTGTTATATTGTTAAGTGGATTTGTTAGGAGGTTTTCTTTTCAGCTGTAACTTCAGGGTGTGTGTGTATGTATGTGTGAGTGTGAGTGTGTGTGTGTGTGTGTGTGTATGAAAGAAAGGCAGGGGCATAAGACTGGGAAAACAAAACTTATAAATATCACTAGGCTTCTTATGCATTTCTTTCTTACATCTTCAAAGAGAAACATCATGAAATTCTATAGTATATAAAGATATAGATTATGATGGCAGAACAGCATGCATTTGTGTTTTATATATATATATATAAATGTAGAATACAACATATGCATACTACTGCATTTTAATTGCATCAAGAACACTGGTATGCAGCAAACATTGGTTGGATTTAGGGTTACTAAGAAAATCCTGCCAATTTAAGGTTTATTTATTTACTATGCTTGGTTATTTAGTTGATGCTGTATCAATTATTCATATAATGTTCTTGCTAATTTGATCCATACACGTCTCTTCCTCTCTAGTCTGAGAGACACTGGCTCTTAGGTGTGTACTTAAAATAGAGATCGTGTTTTATTTACACTCAAGCATGCTATTCCTACAAAATGCTTCAACATTCAAGTCAGACAAAAGGATGAGCACCCAATCTTGATTTCTTAGTGAACACTCATGTCCTTCTTCTACAGCCTAAACTGGAACTTGAGACCCGAGGAATTCAGATCCTTAAATATGAATAAATATTCTGAAAATATAATATCAACTTTATAGACATTTGCAATTGCCAGAAACATCTGGGAATAGTGGCAAATGACTTTAACTATTTATAACCATGATCCGCTTAGGTGGAAAGTTTAATGAATGCCAGGAGAAAAAGAGCAAAATATGAGGTTATTCTGGCACTATGTGGAGATATTCTGATCTACAAGTAGAAAGTGTAGCTTGTTCTTATTCTATACAGATATGATCTCCTGAATCTATAGAACAGAACTATCCAAAAGAACTCTGTGCGGTGGTGGAAATGTTCTACATCCGCTTTGTGCATTACAGTAGCGCCACTGTGTACATATGGCACCAGAACTGTAGCAAATACAATGGAAAAACAGAATTTGAAATTTTGTTAAATTTTAATTGACTTAAATTAAAATATCCACAGGTGGCTGGTGGGTACCATATCAGACAACATAGTCCTAGGAGGAAAAGCTCATTTTTTAGCCTGAGAGAAAAATCATGGGAGTAGCAGAGTTGAGATAAAATTAGAGATTTTGCTGCCATCAATGGACATGAAGAAAATGATTGTAAAGAATTGTTACTGAAGATATACAGAGAACTCTTAAAACTCAATAAGAACACAAGCAACCAGACTAAATTAAAAAAATGGGCCAAAGACTTTAAGAGATACATCACCAAAAATGGTGTAGAGATGGCAAGTAAGCATATCAAGAGATAGTCTACACCATATGTTATCAGGGAAATGCAAATTAAAAGAATAGTGAGGGGCATCTAGGTGGCTCAGTTGGTTAAGTGTCTGCCTTAGACTCAGGTCATGATCCCAGGGTCTTGGGATTAAACCTGCATTGTGCTGCCTGCTCAGGAGGGAGCCTGCTTCTCCCTCTCCCTCTGTCTGTTGTTCTGCCTACTTGTGCTCTATCTCTTTGTCAAATAAATAAATAAAAACCTTTAAACAAAAAGACAAACAAGCAAAACCATACTGTGCTGCCACTACATATCTATTAGAGTGGTCAAAAATCCAGAATACAGAACGCCAAATGCTGGCAAGGATGAGGAACAACAGGAACTGTCATTCATTACTAATGGGAAATTGTAAAATGGTACAACCACTTCGAAAGACAGTTTGGTAGTTTCTTACAAAACTAAATATACTCTTACCATATGACCCAGGAATAGTACTGCTTGGTATTTTCCCAAAGGAGTAGAAAACTTTTGTCCACACGAAAACCTGTGCACAGATATTTACAGCAGCTCTATTCATAATTTCCCAAACTTGGAAGCAACCAAGATGTCCTTCAGTAAGTGAATGGATAAATTCAATGGGCATAATCTGAAAATATATTAAATTTTTAAAAGTAGGAGCTAACTCTAAAGATTTGGATATCCTTTAAAAAAATTTTTTTTTTCAATTCAGCTTTGATTTCTCTAAGACTTTTGACTCAGCTAAAAATTCCTTGAAAGTCTCTCCTCTTACAGAGTTCTTTGGCTCTCAATTGATTCTACTTCTACTCTTCTATTACTTCTCAGTCTCCATTTCTGGTTCCTTGGTTCCTCTTTTTTATGTGCCTCCTATCTGGGGCTTTGTGCCCTGAGTCCTTAGGTCTCTTCCCTGGTTGGGGGGTTAGGGGGGACTCTTCCCTTGGTATCTGCTTATTCTACTCAGTTTCTTTGTTCATTTTTCACTTCGTTCACTTTTCACTCCATAACTATGTTTTTGATTTCCAAAGCAGCTCTTTGAGCTGTAGACTTCATATTAGGCTACTTCATCCTAGCTACTAAATTTTTTCCTGCCTGAATGTTACACACAAACCCAATATTGGAGGATTTGGTTCAAAAACCTCTAATAATTTCTGACATTATTAGGCTACACGTCTATCATATTATACCAAGTTGATCTTTTTTTTATTTTCAGAAAAACAGTATTCATTATTTTTTCACCACACCCAGTGCTCCATGCAAGCCGTGCCCTCTATAATACCCACCACCTGGTACCCCAACCTCCCACCCCCCCGCCACTTCAAACCCAAGTTGATCTTATCATTGACCTTTTTCCACATCTTACCTTCTGTGGGTGTTAACACTATTCTCTCACTTTTGGGACTAGAAATACTGGTGTTTATAACATTATCTTGTCATTCATCCCCTGAAAGCAATTCAGTGACATCAGTTCTTCCTCTGTAAATGTGTCTCATACTCACTCTGCCTGCTTTTTCTACAGGCCAAGCTGGAGTCCCAGGGTTCTAAGAGCTAAGGCAGACCAGCCATGGGAATGAGGTGGGTTGGTCATGATGTGTGACCAAAGCACAGAGCACTTGGGGCTCATGTTCCATGAATTAATAAAAGGTCAAGGCAGCAAGCCTAGGGGGGAGCCTGAGAACAACAATGAGAAATATGGGGAAAGTGTTGTAGTGTTGTAGAACCTGCAAGACAGAGTAAGCAGGTTTGAGAAACAAGTTTCTAGAAGCAACTGGGTCTAAAACAAAGGAACTTTTATGAACTTCTGTTAATAAATTCAGGGACAAAAAGGGGACTGCTAAGATTAGAGAGTCTACTAGATTGACTTTTTTCTTTTCCCTGATATACCACCCTAATCTAAGCCCTAATACTACTTAATTATTTTATTACTGTTTTTTTTTTTTAAATTGTGTTACCTTTGGCAAGTTAGGAAGCTCTCAGTACCTCAGATCTTCATCTTTAAAAGTATTCACACCTATCTCATAGAGTTATTTAAGGATCAAATGTAGAACACTTAGAACAGAGTCTGGCACCTAATAAATGCTAAATCATTGGCTATGGCTATTATATTATTATATTAATATTATTATTTCATAAGGGTTTTTTGACTGGTCCATCTATCCCCAGACTTGATCACCTCCATTCCAACCTGCATTCAGTTTTGTAATCTTTTTTTTTTTTTTCATGGTACTTCCTGTGGCCTTCCATGGTTCCCAAATTACCTGATGGTCAGGCCCCAACTCCTCTGTCTATCATGGCCTTCAATAATGGAGTTCCTCCTACTCAACCTGACATTCTTTACACCCAATACTTTACCTCTCCTCTTTTCAGCATGACCTACTTCCTGTCTCCTGTGGAAGTCATGACCTTTCATACCACTTCACCTTTGTTTATGTTGCTCTCCCTCTCTAGAAGGATCTCCTTCCTTACCTTCTACCCGTCTCACTTATAATCAATTTCAGGGCCTAGCTCAAGTTCTATCCCTTCTGCTACAGCAGAGGTAGTTTCTGTTGTGCTTTTCCAAAGTGTATGTCTAATAACATCAAGCAGAATGCTGGGCACAATATTGTTTAATAAATATTTCTATCTTAGTTATCCTTGCTCTTGTGCTCAACATCTTAGGTTTTATTTTATTTTAAAGATTTTATTTATTAATTTGAGAGAGAGGAAGAGAAAGAGAGAAAGAGAGTGAGAGAGTGCACAAGTAAGGGGAGAGGGAGAGGGAGAAGCTGACTCCCCACTGAGCTGGGAGCCCAACATGTGGTTTGACCTCTGGACCTAGAGATGGTGACCTGAGCTGAAAGCAGATGCTTAACCATCTGATCCACCCAGGTGCCTCAACATCATAGATTTTAGAGCTTGCTATTGTTTAATAGTTTATGAATATATAGTATATCAGTATAGAAAGACTTTGATTATATGTCATAGAAGACCACATTAATGGAAGGTTAAACTCTAAGTATATTTATTGTGTATTTCTAAAGTTTCATCAAGTCAAAAAACACTTCAGTGTCACCATTCTCAGACTACTGGATTTTCACCTATGTGCTCTTTGCTTCACCATCACAACATGGCTGCTGTAGCTCCAGGCATTTCCTCTTCACATGAGTGTCCCAAGTTTAAAAGAAAGTACCAATCTCCAAACAAACAAAAGCCCAGGGCCAGACGGCTTCCCGGGGGAATTCTACCAAACATTTAAAGAAGAACTAATTCCTATTCTCCTGAAACTGTTCCAAAAAATAGAAATGGAAGGAAAACTTCCAAACTCATTTTATGAGGCCAACATCACCTTGATCCCAAAACCAGACAAGGATCCCATCAAAAAAGAGAGCTATAGACCAATATCCTTGATGAACACAGATGTGAAAATTCTCACCAAAATACTAGCCAATAGGATTCAACAGTACATTAAAAGGATTATTCACCACGACCAAGTGGGATTTATTCCAGGGCTGCAAGGTTGGTTCAACATCCCCAAATCAGTCAATGTGATACAACACATCAATAAAAGAAAGAACAAGAAACATATGATACTCTCAATAGATGCTGAAAAAGCATTTGACAAAGTACAGCATCCCTTCCTGATCACAACGCTTCAAAGTGTAGGGATAGAGGGCACATACCTCAATATCATCAAAGCCATCTATGAAAAACCCACCGCAAATATCATTCTCAATGGAGAAAAACTGAAAGCTTTTCCGCTAAGGTCAGGAACACGGCAAGGATGTCCATTATCACCACTGCTATTCAACATAGTACTAGAAGTCCTAGCCTCAGCAATCAGACAACAAAAGGAAATTAAAGGCATCCAAATCGGCAAAGAAGAAGTCAAACTATCACTCTTCGCAGATGATATGATACTATATGTGGAAAACCCAAAAGACTCCACTCCAAAACTGCTAGAACTTGTACAGGAATTCAGTAAAGTGTCAGGATATAAGATCAATGCACAGAAATCAGTTGCATTTCTCTACACCAACAACAAGACAGAAGAAAGAGAAATTAAGGAGTCAATCCTATTTACAGTTGCACCCCAAACCATAAGATACCTAGGAATAAACCTAACCAAAGAGGCTAAGAATCTATACTCAGAAAACTATAAAGTACTCATGAAAGAAATTGAGGAAGACACAAAGAAATGGAAAAATGTTCCATGCTCCTGGATTGGAAGAATAAATATTGTGAAAATGTCTATGCTACCTAAAGCAATCTACACATTTAATGCAATTCCTATCAAAGTACCATCCATCTTTTTCAAAGAAATGGAACAAATAATCCTAAAATTTATATGGAACCAGAAAAGACCTCGAATAGCCACAGGAATATTGAAAAAGAAAGCCAAAGTTGGTGGCATCACAATTCCGGACTTCAAGTTCTATTACAAAGCTGTCATCATCAAGACAGCATGGTATTGGCACAAAAACAGACACATAGATCAATGGAACAGAATAGAGAGCCCAGAAATAGACCCTCAACTCTATGGTCAACTAATCTTCTACAAAGCAGGAAAGAATGTCCAATGGAAAAAAGACAGCCTCTTCAATAAATGGTGCTGGGAAAATTGGACAGCCACATGCAGAAAAATGAAATTGGACCATTTCCTTACACCACACACAAAAATAGACTCAAAATGGATAAAGGACCTCAATGTGAGAAAGGAATCCATCAAAATCCTTGAGGAGAGCACAGGCAGCAACCTCTTCGACCTCAGCCACAGCAACATCTTCCTAGGAACATCGCCAAAGGCAAGGGAAGCAAGGGCAAAAATGAACTATTGGGATTTCATCAAGATCAAAAGCTTTTGCATAGCAAAGGAAACAGTTAACAAAATCAAAAGACAACTGACAGAATGGGAGAAGATATTTGCAAACGACATATCAGATAAAGGACTAGTGTCCAAAATCTATAAAGAACTTAGCAAACTCGACACCCAAAGAACAAATAATCCAATCAAGAAATGGGCAGAGGACATGAACAGACATTTCCGCAAAGAAGACATCCAGATGGCCCACAGACACATGAAAAAGTGCTCCATATCACTCGGCATCAGGGAAATACAAATCAAAACCACAATGAGATATCACCTCACACCAGTCAGAATGGCTAAAATCAACAGGTCAGGATATGACAGATGCTGGCGAGGATGAGGAGAAAGGGGAACCCTCCTACACTGTTGGTGGGAATGCAAGCTGGTGCAACCATTCTGGAAAATAGCATGGAGGTTCCTCAAAATGTTGAAAATAGAACTGCCCTATGACCCAGCAATTGCACTACTGGGTATTTACCCTAAAGATACAAACGTAGTGATCCAAAGGGGCACGTGCACCTGAATGTTTATAGCAGCAATGTCCACAATAGCCAAACTATGGAGAGAACCTAGATGTCCAACAACAGATGAATGGATAAAGAAGATGTGATATATATACACAATGGAATACTATGCAGCCATCAAAAGAAATGAAATCTTGCCATTTGCGACAACGTGGATGGAACTAGAGCGTATCATGCTCAGCGAAATAAGTCAAGCAGAGAAAGACAACTATCATATGATCTCCCTGATATGAGGAAGTGGGGATGCAACATGGGGGCTTAAGTGGGTAGGAGAAGAATAAATGAAACAAGATGGGATTGGGAGGGAGACAAACCATAAGTGACTCTTAATCTCACAAAACAAACTGAGGGTTGCTGGGGGGAGGGGGGTTGGGAGAAGGGGGGTGGGGTTATGGACATTGGGGAGGGTAGGTGCTTTGGTGAGTGCTGTGAAGTGTGTAAACCTGGCGATTCACAGAACTGTATCCCTGGGGATAAAAATATATATTTATAAAAAATTAAAAAATTTATTAAAAAAAAAAAAGAAAGTACCAATGACAAGAGTGCCGTCCCTAGTTAGAGAAGCTAACAACAACAAAAGTTCTGCGAAAGGAGAAAAAGGATGCCAAAATTGACTTAAATAATTCGCCACTTGGGGCAAGGCACATTGCTACCCAAACAAAACCAGAGTTCTGCTGGGAAAAAGAAAGAAATGCCTCTTGAGTAGGCATCTTGTTAGTGTCTGCCCTTCGTTTGTATTTTTGTGCTCTACTGCTGTCTCCTCAGAAATAACGTCTTTATTCCCCAGGGTGCACAGTACGATCTTGAAAACATAGCAGCCAAGCAGCCAGTTAATTGTTTGATTGTTGAATCCTTAACTGCTGTTCAGGGCATTCCCTAAGCCCTCACCTTCTGCCTTTGTTTTGATCCATTTCAGCATCCCTAGAAGCTACCTATTTTGAAAGTAAGAAAGGTTCAACAAACACAGCGAGAGCTACTAGACATATACATTTAACACACTTTTTGTGGATTTCTGCAGAAGCTCGGAAGCCAAAATACAAATTTTGAGTTTTTTTGTTGCTCTCTGCCTGATGTAAACATTATGTGCTTAGCTGAGCTGGGAGTCCTTTAATTATCTTTTCAGGAAGCCTTGTTGAGAGAGCAGATCCTGAAGCGACCAACCAGAGCAGCCTCCTGACAGCCCATGCTTTAAAACAGGACTCAACTCCAAATAATAGTCCCTTTCCTGCGCATGATAGTATTTATCTGAGCACAAAGTAATTAACATCTCCAGCAAGTCAAGTCTCTGATTGCATCATATGGTCTCAGCAACTCCCAGGTTGCCACCCATCTGGTTGCATTGATTTTGCCATTTGCCAGCATGTGGGTTTGTGTGTGCGGATCGAGGGGTGGGTGGGGGAGTGGAGGACCGTCAGGTGTTTGGAGTAACACGTTACCACATGTGCGTGCTGAGGTTTTTACTGTGGACCCAGTGGCTCCATCCCGCTGCTCAAGAGATGGACAGATGCTCCTGGTCACGTCGCTCTTGGATTTAAACTCTGTTACTGTTCCTTGCTTGCTGCCTCTGGAGAGTATCACAGATTGGAAGAGAGAAACGTTTCACGATTGTGGGGGTGAAAAGCTATAGCCTAGCAAATTCCTCAGCTCCGAAAGAAAAATTCTACAGATCAGGAAAATAATGGCTGCACTGATTTTAAGCCATCGGAGAGGACGATACGTAGAAAAAGGAACAGAGATTGCTAAATAGGCTTGCCTATGAATGTATTCCCAAATTAGGCATATGCAGATTAATTTGTACGTGTGGCCTAAATATTGCTGTGGAAAGTGAAAAATTCCAAATGTAACCAGATTATTGGGTTATATAACACTCTACGCTTTGGATCCAAAGTCTTCCTTGCAGTTGCTTTGAAAGTACACGAATGTGGTAAACAAATCCGCATAAGTGTAAAGAGAAGTGGCCCAGTTTATACAAAAGTGAGTGCGGAAGCTAAGAAACATCCAGCTTATGTTTCTCATTGTCTGAAGTTACTGATCAGAAAATGGTCTTAAGATATCATTGAGTAAATATATAGATGACAGAGTAGCTGTGCCATTCTAATTCATGAATGGCCCTTCTGTAGATATGTTGAAACACAATAAAAGAAAATGAGCTGTAGATATTCTACACAAGCTAAACGTAATACTTGCAAGAAATATCACTTAACAACCAATAAGTGTTGTAAATCTTACCCGTTATTTCAATACACCTTCTTGCTTAGTTTTGTTTTACACACACACACACACACACACACACACAATGCCAACTCAAACTGGAATGAGCACTTGATATGCTCTCACAGGGGGCTGTGATGATCCTGCTTTGATAGTAACAATTAAAGCCCCCAGGCCCACATGGGAGGTGTGGGGTGACTGGACTGGGAGGGGCAGAGGGGGAAATGATCAAAATGGCCCTCCACCCCGCAGTGTTCATGATTGCTCTTTGCTACTGTTGGCTCTGACTCATTTTCTTAGACTCAATTAGCCCCTGCTGATGTTTCCACGGAGAGTGACAGAGGGTGTTTGAACAGTCTGCATGGTGGTTAGAGGGGAGGTTCTGGATGGGTTGAAAGCTGTCTCCCTTAGGCTGTAACTTAGGTGAGTTGTTCATCCTTTCGAAGTTTCAGTTTCCTTTTTTTTGTGAATTGGGGTAATAATAGTAACTGTCTCATGGGATTAAGGGCAGAGTGAATAAAATAATAATAATATAAGTCTTTTTTACTTCTAAAATTTTTTTATTTATTTTTATTTTATTTTTTAATTAACATATAATGTATTATATGTTAATATATACATTATGTATTATAATACATAATATATCAGGGGTATAGATCTGTGAATTGCCAGATTTTCACACTTCACAGCACTTACCATAGCACATACCCTCCCCAATGTCCACAACCTAACCACCCTCTCCCTACCCCCATCCCCCTGGCAACCCTCAGTTTGTTTTGTGAGATTGAGAGTCTCTTATGGTTTGTCTCCCTCCCGATCCCATCTTGTTTCATTTATTCTTTTCCTACCCCCCAAACCCCCCATGTTGCTTCTCCACTTCCTCATATCAGGGAGATCATATGACAGTTGTCTTTCTGCGACTGACATATTTCGCTAGTTCCACCCACATCATTGCAAATGGCAAGATTTCATTTTCTTTTGATGTTTGCATAGTATTCCATTGTATATATATATACCACATCTTCTTTATCCAATCATCTGTTGATGGACATCTAGGTTCTTTCCATAGTTTGGCTATTGTGGACATTGCTGCCATAAATATTCGGGTGCAATAATATAAATTTTTTAAAAGATTTTATTTATTGGGGCACTTGGATGGCTCAGTGGGTTAAAGCCTCTGCCTTCGGCTCGGGTCATGATTCCAAGGTCCTGGGATCGAACCCCACATCAGCCTCTCTGCTCGGCAGGGAGCCGGCTTCCTCTTCTCTCTCTGCCTGCCTCTCTGCCTACTTGTGATCTCTGTCAAATAAATAAATAAAATCTTAAAAAAAAATCTTATTTATTTATTTGTCAGTCAGAGAGAGAGAGATCATGAGCAGGGGGGAAGTGGGGAAGGGTAGAGGGAAAAGCAGACTCCCTGCTGAGTGGAGAAGGGAGCCTGATGCAGAACTCTATCCCAGGACCCTGGGATCATGACCTGAGCTGGAGGCGGATGCTTAACCAACTGAGCCATCAAGGCGTCCCAAAATTGTTTAGCCCATTATAAGCCCTATAAGTGTTTATTATTGTTATTTATTATTTCAGTTATAACTTGGGGTAAAAGAGAGGGGTATGGGAAGGGGCCTTTAAAAATCTATTCCAGACATCAGCCATGCACTCATTTCTTCATTCAAAGAAAAGCACCTGAATGCCTGTTGCATTGGGACAGGTATAATGGCTTTGGCCGCAACACAAGTGCTTGGTAAAAACTCACCTAGGTGAAATTTCCTTTTCAAATTTCTTACCTTCCTTTCAGCTGTCCTCCAGAGTATTGTTTTCTCCCACTGCCCTGGTGATTATGAGCCAATCACTGGAGTTCACCTTAACAGGTAAAACTGTCACCTCAGTCAGCCCCCACCAAATCTCCTGTGCAACGTCCTGTTTTTTCTGAGCTTTTTTGGTTAACTGGCTTAGTTCTTGCTAGGGTGTTAAGTTTTCTTATCTGTTGGTACATTGTAGTAACTCTTCCAGTTTATTATTCCAGTGGGAGAGACACAGGGCCTTATACAAGAGACCTTCTGGTATGGAATTTCATTGTACAGCGTGGCTTATGGGGTAAAAATCACAAGGGTAGATAATATGTTTGGGACCTCTGAAGTTAATTCTCATAGGAAGTTCTGCCTGTAAGGAGGAATGGCTTGGTGGAAAGTAATGAGGTCCTGTCCTGATATGATAGAGCACGCAGTTCAGTTGGAAATAAGAATTATATCAGTTAGACAATAATTCTACTGATAGAATAAAAACCAGTGCACAATATTACTAGATAATAACTGTCAAGTAATATTGTTCTGAGAATACATAAAAATGTCAAAATTATTTAGTAATCATTGAATGTTTACTCTCAAAATACATTTTATTGTGGCAAAATACAACACGTAATATAAAATTTACCATCAGTGAGATTTAGTATCTTCACAGTGTCATGCAACCATCACCACTATCTAGTACTGGGACATTTTCATCACCCCAAGAGGAAACCCAATACCCAGGACACTCCCTATTCTTCTCTCCCATCAGTCTCTGGCAACTACTAATCTGTTTTTTATCTCTATAGATTTGCCTACTCTGGATTCCTCATATAAATTGACTCATCTTATATGTTGCCTTTTGGATCCCCTTTATTTTACTTAGTATAGTATTTTCAAGGTTTCATCCATGTCATAGCATGTATCAGTACCTCATTCTTCTTTATGGTTGAGTAATATTCCATTGTATGGAAAGACCACATTTTGTCTGTCCATTTATCATTTTTTTTTTCCCCAATTTATTTATTTTCAGAAAAACAGTATTCATTATTTTTTTCACCACACCCAGTGCTCCATGCAAGCTGTGCCCTCTATAATACCCACCACCTGGTACCCCAACCTCCCACCCCCCCCGCCACTTCAGACCCCTCAGACTGTTTTTCAGAGTCCATAGTCTCTCATGGTTCACCTCCCCTTCCAATTTACCCAAATTCCCTACTACTCTCTAACGCCCCTTGTCCTCCATGCTATTGGTTATGCTCCACAAATGAGTGAAACCATATGATAATTGACTCTCTCTGCTTGACTGATTTCACTCAGCATAATCTCTTCCAGTCCCGTCCATGTTGCTACAAAAGTTGGATATTCGTCCTTTCTGATGGAGGCATAATACTCCATAGTGTATATGGACCACATCTTCCTTATCCATTCATCCGTTGAAGGGCATCTTGGTTCTTTCCATAGTTTGGCGACTGTGGCCATTGCTGCTATAAACATTGGGGTACAGATGGCCCTTCTTTTCACGACATCTGTATCTTTGGGGTAAATACCCAGGAGTGCAATTGCAGGGTCGTAGGGAAGCTCTATTTTTAATTTCTTGAGGAATCTCCACACTGTTCTCCAAAGAGGCTGCAACAACTTGCATTCCCACCAACAGTGGAAGAGGGTTCCCCTTTCTCCACATCCTCTCCAACACATGTTGTTTCCTGTTTTGTTAATTTTGGCCATTCTAACTGGTGTAAGGTGATATCTCAATGTGGTTTTAATTTGAATCTCCCTGAGGGCTAATGATGATGAACATTTTTTCATGTGTATGATAGCCATTTGTATTTCTTGATTGGAGAAGTGTCTGTTCATATCTTCTGCCCATTTTTTGATGTGTTTGTCTGTTTCGTGTGGGTTGAGTTTGAGGAGTTCATTATAGATCCTGGATATCAACCTTTTGTCTGTACTGTCATTTGCAAATATCTTCTCCCATTCCGTGGGTTGCCTCTTTGTTTTTTTGACTGTTTCCTTTGCTGTGCAGAAGCTTTTGATTTTGATGAAGTCCCAGAAGTCTATTTTCGCTTTTGTTTCCTTTGCCTTTGGAGACGTATCTTGAAAGAAGTTGCTATGGCTGATATCGAAGAGATTACTGCCTATGTTCTCCTCTAAGATTCTGATAGATTCCTGTCTCACGTTGAGGTCTTTTATCCATTTTGAGTTGATCTTTGTGTACGGTGTAAGAGAATGGTCGAGTTTCATTCTTCTACATATAGCTGTCCAGCTTTCCCAGCACCATTTATTGAAGAGACTGTCTTTTTTCCACTGTATATTTTTTCCTGTTTTGTCGAAGATTAATTGACCATAGAGTTGAGGGTCCATATCAGGGCTCTCTACTCTGTTCCACTGGTCTATGTGTCTGTTTTTATGCCAGTACCATGCTGTCTTGGTGATCACAGCTTTGTAATAAAGCTTGAAATCAGGTAAGGTGATGCCGCCAGCTTTATTTTTGTTTTTCAACGTTTCCTTAGCGATTCGGGGTCTCTTCTGATTCCATACAAATTTTTGGATTATTTGCTCCAGCTCTTTGAAGAATGCCGGTGGAATTTTGATCGGAATGGCATTAAAAGTGTAGATTGCTCTAGGCAGTATAGACATTTTAACAATGTTTATTCTTCCGATCCAAGAGCATGGAATGGTCTTCCATCTTTTTGTGTCTTCTTCAATTTCTTTCATGAGTGTTCTATAGTTCCTCAAGTATAGATCCTTTACCTCTTTAGTTAGATTTATTCCCAGGTATCTTATGGTTCTTGGTGCTATAGTAAATGGAATCGATTCTCTAATTTCCCTTTCTGTATTTTCCTTGTTAGTGTATAAGAAAGCCACTGATTTCTGCACATTGACTTTGTATCCTGCCACGCTGCTGAATTGCTGTATGAGTTCTAGTAGTTTGGGGGTGGAGTCTTTTGGGTTTTCCATATAAAGAATCATGTCATCTGCGAAGAGAGAGAGTTTGACTTCTTCATTACCAATTTGGATACCTTTTATTTCTCTCTGTTGTCTGATTGCTGTTGCTAGGACTTCTAATACTATGTTGAACAAGAGTGGTGAAAGTGGGCATCCTTGTCTTGTTCCTGATCTCAATGGGAAGGCTGCAAGCTTTTTCCCATTGAGGATGATATTTGCTGTGGGTCTTTCATAGATAGATTTGATGAGGTTCAGGAATGTTCCCTCTATCCCTATACTTTGAAGCGTTTTAATCAGGAATGGATGTTGGATTTTGTCAAATGCTTTTTCTGCATCAATTGAGAGGACCATGTGGTTCTTCTCTCTTCTCATATTAATTTGTTGTATCACATTGATTGATTTACGAATGTTGAACCATCCTTGTAGCCCAGGGATGAATCCCACCTGATCATGGTGGATAATCTTTTTAATGTGTTGTTGGATCCTGTTGGCTAGGATCTTGTTGAGAATCTTAGCATCCATATTCATCAGTGATATTGGTCTGAAATTCTCCTTTTTCGTATGGTCCTTGCCTGGTTTGGGGATCAGGGTAATGCTGGCTTCATAGAAAGAGTCTGGAAGTTTTCCTTCTGCTTCAATTTTTATCATTTGATTGACATTTGGATTCTCTCTGTGTTTTGGCTGTTGGGAATAGTGCTTCTCTAAATATTCATGTTCAAGTTCTTTGGGGCACCTGTTTTCAGTTCTTTTGGGTATATACTCAAGAGTGGAATTACTGGGTCACCTGATTTAACTCTACTTGACTTGTTGAGGAACTGCCAAGCTGTTTTTCACAGTTTCCATTTTATATTGTCACTAGAAACATATGAGGGTTCTAAGTTCTTTATGTCCTCACCAACATTTGCTATTTTCAAATTTTTTTTTTTAAATTTTAGCCTTCCTGAGTGGTATGAAGTAGTATCTCACTGTGGTTTTGATCTGTATCTGTGTAATGACTAATAGTGTTGAGCATCTTCTCATGTGCTTGTTGGTCTTTGTGAGAGCATTTTAAATATCTTATCTCAGGGCGCCTGGGTGGCTTAGTTGGCCGAGTGTCTTGACTCTTGAGTTGGGCTCAGGTCATGATGCCTGGGTCATGAGATCAAGTCTCATGTCCAGCTTTGTGCTCCATATGGAGTCTGCCTAAGATTCTCTCTCTCTCCCTCTCTCTGTTCCTCCCCCACAATGTGCACATGCACCCTTTCTCTCAAATAAATAAAATCTTTAAAATAAATATCTTATGTTGTTTAACTCTTAACATAGACCCAACAGGTATTTTACAGATGAGTAGACTGAGGCTTTATAATTAAGATGAAATACAAATCAAGTAGACTGTAACTTAAAATTCCCTTTCATTTAGCTCAATCTCCATGTGACTTTAGGCATGGCAGAATCAGATTCAAGAGATGTAAGGGAAATGAGCCTGGAAAACAATGGACTTGGGCTACTGAGGAGTATCTGGACCTCCTATGTTAAGAAAAACTTCCAGGGACAGCACAATTTCCAACAAGCATGTTGAAAGCAACTCACCCATGTGGCAGGTCAGTTGTAGAGGACGAACCACACACAGCTGGGTTGCTGAGCTAGTTGTTAAATGTGTTGGCCAAAGTGGTCAGCTTCCTTCCACAAAGGAGGCTTTGGGGAGCCTCTGTAGGCCGTAGGCAATTTTCCTTTCCATTTTGTTTCTCCTTATGAAAAAAAGAAGTAGCCTGTCATAATTGCACCGAGATCTAATTTTTTTCACAAAATGCCATTTTATTTGATTAACTAGAACATTGAGGTCAGGATATAAAAGATGAAGCAGTTAGACTTACATAACCCAATAGGAACAGAATCCAGACTGTATTTCAAAGAGCTTCTGATCACTCAGGATGTTCAAAGAGCTTTGGAACAGGACAGTGAATGTAGAACATATGCCTTGAAGCCAGGACCCTTGTAACCCATGAACTGGCCAACTCAGTAGCCCGTGAGAGGAATGTCTGTGCAGAGACGGTTGCGCCACAGACTGGTCATGGGCATGCCACGTGGCCTTGGCCTCTGGTAAAATTTCATATGTATCTTGGTTTACTGCCCTGCCTTTAGATTATTCTGCCATTGGTTACATAATTTGGAAATAAAGATAAATAATGCGTACATAGGAACGAAGGCTCCTACACAGTGCCCTTGATATAGTAGTTTCTAGGAAGAACCCTCTGCCACAGTAAAAGATGCCTAAAGTCACAGGGAGATTGAGCCAAATGAAAGGGAATTTTAAGTTCCAGTCTACTTGACATCAAATACTGAATTATCTTTTACTCACTATGAGATATTAGAGTGATGTATGGCACAATCAGTGACGAAGGTGAAATATGCACTGGGACTAGAGACAGCAAAGGTTTAATGTCAATAACTTTAAAATATATTGGCAAATCATATTAATGGACAAAGCTTACTGGACCTGCTATGTGGGAGCCCTGTATTCTCCCAGGTAATTGTGTGAGTAACACTTGCCTGTCACATGCCACCTGAACCATGTGGGATGTTTTCATTAGCACCCAGAAGCAGATCTCCAGAGTTTTCTGTTTATTTTAAAGGAGGTGCAAAGTATAAATGTTTACCAAATCTGGACTCAACTCCCTCTTTACCAAATGAGTTTGGTTGTGACTTCTTTCTCAAATGTGTTTCAATGTAGAGAGAACAGTGTTGGACAGAAAAGAGTGGGAGAGTCACTTCTCTTCTATGATCTTTCTCTCCTATCACCTCTCCTATGATCTGTGCCTTTCAAGGCAAGATGAAGAAACTGGCAGGAATTTTCTTATCAAGGATTGTGACTGTATAAATCACCCATCTAAGGTACACAGAGTTACGTTTTTAAGAAATACTTAAGGCAAGTGTTTTAAAAAAATATCCACCCTCCCCCCACAGCCCCCAGAATCTTTTGTCCTCATATTAAATAACAAAAAACAAAAACTCCCAGCAAAAGTAACATTTGTGTAAAGAAAAGGCATTAGTGAAAACAACCAGGGAGCATTTGCTGGTGCCAGGCCTTGTATCTGGAGCATTTGTTGCTTGGAGAGTGTGGTGAGATAAAATGAGCTCTTTTATCCTCTGGATCCAAAATACAGACGCCTTAAATCCCGTTTTGGTGCAGAGCTTAATCAGAGTTGGAGCTGAACAGTGAAAACACAGACTCTTTGTAACAAAATCTTTATATGTATGACTGGCTGTGCATTGCGGGTACAACCCAGCGGAATCTATTTAAATTCCACAGATATAAAAATATTTATGGACCTTTCAAAGACAGTTATAGTTTTATTTGAGTTATGTGATTCCAAATTAAAAAAAGAAAAACGCAAGTTATTTTATATTAAACGCTAATGGAAAATCCTAAGTAGACATTACTGACTTCTTAAAATATCTTCTCTGCCCTAAAACATACTTCACTAAGAATCGTACATCATATAAACAGAGTTAATAGTGTATCTGTTTGCTGCTAGTCAAAAAGAAGTATAGCACGTTTTTCCCCTTTTACTTTTCATGTTATTTTGGTTTAATAGCACGTTTTTCCCCTTTTACTTTTCATGTTATTTTGGTTTAACTTCACTAGTTTCCCTGAGAAGTATAAAATCAGAATGTTGTTGCAAAAGTGGAAAGTGTAGAAAATTATAAAGAAATAAAATCACCTATAATTGCAAACCCAGCTATCACAGAGTTTAATTTTTTGGTTTATTTTTTAGTCTCTTGTCTATGTCTGGATAAGTATGATTACCTACAAAGATATTTGATTACCTACAAAGCTGATTTCACACTGTAAGCAGTTTTTGCCCCCAATTTCGCTGAATTATAAAATGAGAATCTGACATATCACTAAATATTCCTTGAGCATAAGATTTTAAATGGCTCCCTGATATTATCCTTTAATAATTTCTATATTATTGAATAGATTGTTTTTAATTTCTGTTGTGAATGATTCATGGTAAGTATTTTGCTACATAAATTTTTTTAAAATTTTTAATTTTTTTATTTTTTATAAACATATAATATATTTTTATCACCAGGGGTACAGGTCTGTGAATCGCCAGGTTTACACACTTCACAGCACTCACCAAAGCACATACCCTCCCCAATGTCCATAACCCCACCCCCTTTCTCCCAACCCCCCTCCCCCCAGCAACCCTCAGTTTGTTTTGTGAGATTAAGAGTCACTTATGGTTTGTCTCCCTCCCAATCCCATCTTGTTTCATTTATTCGTCTCCTACCCCCTTAAGCCCCCATGTTGCATCACCACTTCCTCATATCAGGGAGATCACATGATAGTTGTCTTTCTCCGCTTGACTTATTTCGCTAAGATGATACCCTCTAGTTCCATCCACGTTGTCGCAAATGGCAAGATTTCATTTCTTTTGATGGCTGCATAGTATTCCATTGTGTGTGTGTGTGTGTGTATATATATATATATATACCACATCTTCTTTATCCATTCATCTGTTGATGGACATCTAGGTTCTCTCCATAGTTTGGCTATTGTGGACATTGCTGCTATAAACATTCAGGTGCACGTGCCCCTTTGGATCACTACGTTTGTATCTTTAGGGTAAATACCCAGTAGTGTAATTGCTGGGTCATAGGGCAGTTCTGTTTCAACATTTTGAGGAACCTCCATGCTGTTTTCCAGAATGGTTGCACCAGCTTGCATTCCCACCAACAGTGTAGGAGGGTTCCCCTTTCTCCTCATCCTCGCCATCATCTGTCATTTCCTGACTTGTTGATTTTAGCCATTCTGACTGGTGTGAGGTGATATCTCATTGTGGTTTTGATTTGTATTTCCCTGATGCCGAGTGATATGGAGCACTTTTTCATGTGTCTGTGGGCCATCTGGATGTCTTCTTTGCAGAAATGTCTGTTCATGTCCTCTGCCCATTTCTTGATTGGATTATTTGTTCTTTGGGTGTCGAGTTTGCTAAGTTCTTTATAGATTTTGGACACTAGTCCTTTATCTGATATGTTGTTTGCAAATATCTTCTCCCATTCTGTCAGTTGTCTTTTGGTTTTGTTAACTGTTTCCTTTGCTGTGCAAAAGCTTTTGATCTTGATAAAATCCCAATAGTTCATTTTTGCGCTACATAAATTTTTTGATATATAAATTATTTCCTTCCCATAGGTTCTAGAATTGGAATTGCTGAGTAATAGGAAAGTGTAAGTTCTTTAAGTTCAAACAGATTTTGCCTTTATTGTACTGAATGAGGGTGCCAATATAAATTTTATAAACTCCTACCACCAGTGGAAAAAAATGTGCCTATATCTCTCACTACATTCTCATTCATACTACTTAATAGGATTAGAAAACTAGTTTCCACTTTGATGTGCCAGAAATAGCATTTTGTTGTTACTTCAGGTTGCTTTTCCTTAAAATTAGTTAAAATATTCGTTTAGAATTTTTGGTGAATGGCAACTTGCATATTTTCTTTGAAAAATTTTTCATTTTCTTTAACCATTTCTCTTTTTTTCTGTTAAGTTTTTCTTCAGTTTTTCATTTTTTAAAAATCTCTTACTTATTTATTTGACAGACAGAGATCATAAGACAGAAAGGCAGGCAGAGAGAGAGAGGAGAAGCAGGTTCCCTGCTGAGCAGAGAACCACATGTGAGGCTCGATCCCAAGATCCCACGATCATGACCTGAGCCGAAAGCAGAGGCTTAACCCACTGAGCCATCCAGAGGTCCCTCTTCCGTTTCTCATTTTTAAATAACAAAGACGCTTGTTTAAAATTTAAGCAAGATAGAATTATGAACAACAAAAATGTGAAAATTGTCTTCTACCCAACGGATACATTTTTTTACACATGCCTTACAGACATGTGTTTTTAAAAAAACACGCTGTTATACATATACACGTATGGGATTTTTTAAAACCTAAATTGTATCATTTGCTTTTTCCCTTAAAAGCGTGTCACAGATGTGTTTACTTTTTGGTACTGACAGATATTCCTCATGCGTTGAAAAAACTCTGTTCTGAAGTAGCACAGTTTATGCCATCATTTCTTTACTTACGCATATCCTATGCATTTTTTAATGCTCCTTGTGAGTAAGAGGCTCTGGCTTTTTCTCCATATTTTCCCTTTAGCCAGATGTAAAATATGGATTCCATTTTCCATTATGTCTCTCAGGGAAAAGCATTCTGTCCTAAGCAGAGAACACAGTTCTCACTAACCAGGTCTCACTCTCCCTTGAAGAGCCAAGAGCAAGGGATGCCTGGGTGGCTCAGTGTTTTAAGCCTCTGCCTTTGGCTTAGGTCATGGTCTCAGGGTCCTGGAATCGAGCCCCACATTGGGCTCTCCGCTCAGCAGGAAGGCTGCTTCCTCCTCCCCGCTGCTTGCCTCTCTGCCTACTTGTGATCTCTCTCTCTCTCTGTGTCAAATAAATAAATAAAACCTTAAAAAAAAAAAATAGCCAAGGGCAAAATAAAGTGCTCTAATAGACCCCATTCTCCATGCTCAGAAATGACAGGACAGGATTCCTGGGAAATCTGCAGATGATGGCTGACAGCCTTCCCCCATGCTTACTCTAAAACCAGAGAATAGGAGCAGAGCTATTCAGGGCTCTAGCCACGGGAGAAGAGGGTTGAGTCACCACACTGCAGCCTGTCCTCTGCTGAACTGGTGGCTAAATGCTTGGAGCTGTAGGGCAGGTTACCCCTGGCCAGACCCAGGGCCCAGTCTGTCTGTTTCTATATAGGAACTATTATATATGGCCACAGGCCTGTGCAGCTCTACGCAGCTTAGTTTCCTCCTCTAGGAAGGAGCTCAAAAGGCCAGATGAAGAAGAAGCTACCAGGCTCAGCCCCATTTCAACCCCTGCCTCAGAGTGGTTTTTTAAAATTTATTTACTTTAGAGAGAGAGAGAGTGAGCGTGTGCGCGTGGGGGTGGGGCAGAAGGAGAGGAAGAGAGACTCTTAAGCAGACGCCCCTGGTTCCACTGTCAAGACTAACAGTAAAGAGAGAACCAGAAATGTGGTTTGGGACAAGAACCTGATCAAGGTGGGGCTTTTCTCAAAGGTAACACTTTCCTGTTTCATTTTACGAGGAGACTATTGTTATTAAGAATTTCAGGGTTGCCTGGGTGGCTGAGTCCATTAAGTATCCGTCTCTTGATTTCAGCTCAGCTCATGATCTCAGGGTCATGAGACTGAGCCCCGTGTTGGGCTGGGCATGGAGCCTGCCTGGAATTCTCTCTCTCCCTCTACCTCTCCCCCTTTCCCCACTCGCTCTTGGGAACACACTCTCTCTCTCTCTCAAAAAAAAATTCAAATAATTAAATCTAATATTACAAAGCAAACATGCCATGGAGAGTGAAGTCTAAAATCTTTTATTTCTCACAGGAAGAGCACTACCAAGCACCACTCATTTATCTGGGGATGGAACCTCCAATTATAAAGTCAGCCTTGAGGCAGAGAGACCTTCCCGAGGGGCCTGGAGCCTCTAGACTTTTAGTCAGAACTTCACAGCCTGGAATAGCCTCAGCCAACGAGAGTGACAGGAGTGTTCATATCTGCTATGTTCTGGTTAGTCCAGTGCAACCCCTTCCTCCTCATTGTGATCACTGTGGTTTTTAGAAACCATCCTGCTGAGGAGGTTACCTAGGAAATGGTGAACCTCTTTGGAGGCAGCAGCGGGTGATAGACACGCGCATACTCGAGACCACAGGCATTGAGCCTGATTGCCTGAGCTCAAATCCCAACACAGTCATTTACCAGCTCTAGGATCTGCAGTGAAGTTGCTCGGCCTCCTGGTGCCAACTTCCTTATCTGTAAATTACCATGATTGTTAAGACTGTAGACGGATTTGCTATTGTGCAATGCTTCTTGCTCTTCCTGTAAATTCCAGAAGGGTCAGATTCCTATAGCAGCATGTCACCCAGTATGTCTCTCTTGGATGGCATAACACTAGGAAAGCCCCAAAATTTCTTGAGTTATGTTTTCATAAACAGTTAGAGTTCTGATTTTTTAAGTCAGAAGTTTGGAAAGCTTTGCCCAAGATTAACCAATCTTGGTTAAGACAACAGCTTAACAGCTTAACAGCTGTGTCTAGATAATACAATGTGATGTTTGATGTTATGAACTTATACCTGTTCATAATGTCTACATAAAACTTATCTTCAAGCCAGTCTTGACTTGTTAAAATCTGAGATTTTATTTTTTAAACTATTTTTAGAAGATTTTATTTATTTATTTGACTTAGAGAGAGAGAGATCACAAGTAGGCAGAGCAGCAGGCAGAGGGGGCCGGAAAGCAGGCTCTCCGTTGAGCAGAGAGCCCGATGTGGGGCTCGATCCCAGGACCCTAAGATTATGACCTGAGCCAAAGGCAGAGGCTTAACCCACTGAGCCACCCAGGCACCCTATATATGAGATTTTAAATTGCTTAAAATGTTCACTCTTTGCTATGGCTATTATGTTGTCTGAGGTCCTTGTACACTTCCCAATTTATGAGGATACTACCAAAACATAAAGATCCAGAAGATGAGAATATGGACATCTTTGCATTGGGGACTGAGGAGTGAGGGCGAAGAGGCATTGTTTTGCCTACCACAGAAATTATGCTGTTGAGTATAAGCTTATCTGTAGGACTATCAAGATCCATCATGGGTTTCTATACCGTAGAATGACTTGGTCAGATTTTTATGTTAAAATATAATGTCTGTAGTGTAGAGGCAAAGATTCTGGACAAGTCCAGGTGGAAGCTGGTGAGGATCAGAACTGGGAAGGGCATGATGTCTAAGGAGAAAAAGGGACATGGAACATAGTAGAATGTAAATGTTCAATCATTCTGACTGTGAAATTTTCACTATTCTATTCTTTCTCAACCTTTTCTTTGCTGAAATAGAGGGATGGAATGTAATTATTTCTTACCCTCTGGCAGAGTTCAAAGACCAGGACTTTCATGCTCTTAGAGAAAGCGACTTGACTATTTTGGTTGCTTTTGATTTAGGCTCTAGATTTAGTAAGTTATTGAGGTCTGTTATCAGTGAGCATAGGGCATGGAAGGGGTAGAGAGGCTGTGGGAATAGGCAGACTGAAGAGAGGAGCAAGAAATGGGCATATTATTTTTTTTTAAAGATTTTATTTATTTGTCAGAGAGAGAGGGAGAGAGAGCAAGCACAGGCAGACAGAATGGCAGACAGAGGCAGAGGGAGAAGCAGGCTCCCTGCCGAGCAAGAAGCCCGATGTGGGACTCGATCCTAGGACGCTGGGATCATGACCTGAGCCGAAGGCAGCTGCTTTATCAACTGAGCCACCCAGGCGTCAAGAAATGGGCATATTATTTGGAACCCCAGATGCCTAAGAATTCATCTGGAGGAAGTGGCCCAAGAAGGGAAAAGCCTAGTACTAAGAGAATGGGCCCAAGGAAGGACCTAAGTCCTCTTCTGTCCTCTTTTATGACAGCCCAGCAATCACTGAACAAGAACTTCTTGCAAGATAAGGCAGAGACACTCCCGAGGCTCACCAAGTCATTTCATTTTTCCTCCTAGACACACAAGAAGTCTATATTCTCCAGTTCTCAGCATCTAGGTGGGACCATATGCCTGGTTCTGTCCAACGGGATGTGGCTGGAAGTAGTGAGTGCCACTCTCAGACCTGGAATTTAAGAAAGCACCTATTTTTTTTTTTTTTATTTTTTATAAACATATAATATATTTTTATCCCCAGAGGTACAGGTCTGTGAATCAGGTTTACACACTTCACAGCACTCACCATAACACATACCCTCCCCAATGTCCATAACCCCACCCCCCTGTCACAAACCCCCTGCCCGCAGCAACTCTCAGTTTGTTTTGGAAAGCGCCTATGTTTGATTCTGCTTTCCCTTTCACTGCACCCTGGGGATCATAAGTAAAAAGACAGTGAATCTATAGGATAGGAAGAACTTGGAGGACACCCATCCTTGAAGGTTGTGTGATTGGACTCTGCATACAGGAGAAATAAACGTTTATTATCTAAGCCACTAAAATCTGGGGTATATTTGTTAATACAGCATGACCTTGCCCATCGTGACTTAAACACGAACTGATTGTACTTTGAGTCCCTAAGAGAACATCACTTTGCAGACACCAGCACCAGACCCCATAAGTTTACACTGGGTAGGACATTTGGAAAAATGTTTGATTTTCTGGGTTTTTTTCTGATTGTCCCTAGGTTGACATTCTCCCCCACCCTGGCCATGGCACCCCAGGATGCCTGTGAACCCGAGAGGGTTCAGATCCTAGCCACCTGGTAAAACACTGGGGTTGTGAGAAGGTCTGATCTGTACTGAGGGGTCTGAACTGTACTTGCAAAGTCAGCCCATGCAAGGGACCTCTAAGTTAGGACAGCAGTTACCCACAGCTGGATATGCTGAAATTTTTTTTTCTTCTTAAAATGAACAGGATCCACATAAATGCTGCTTAATGACTTCATGGACCTAATCCCTGAAGCCAATTTATTTTGACTCTGTATTATGTGCTCTGTCTCACGCTGAGTCCCCCCCAGAGCAGAGCCTGAAACAAAGATCTGTGCACAGGGGGGTTATTTAGCATGTGATCGCAGGGAACGAAAGTAAAGGACTAGAAAGTATAAAGCCAGGAAGAAGAAAAAACTACCACAAGGATATTTTATGAAGTTATTCACTTACCGTTGGCAACTGAGGCTTGAGCCCACCAAGGCCTGCTGAGAAATATTTAGACAGTTTCAGAACTGTCTACCAAATGATTTTACAGGGAGAAACACTGATTGGTAACCCATTGGCTGAGGCCACAACTCCCCTGACTTCCAGCTGTGCAGGGGAGCAAGCCTAGCGGATGCCCATGGTGTCGGAACAGCTGCCCCAGGCAGGCGGCAAAAGATGTTCAGGGCGAGCTGAAGGCAACGTGTCATCTGCAGGAAACTCCTGGAAGCCCACAAAGCAGTTTCCCAAAGCCAAGGCAGAGAAAAGCAGTGAGGCTGAGAGGGTGTGAGGCAGGCCCCAGCAGGTATCTGATAGAGAGTCTCCTTCCCAAAATACCCTGATCTCTTCATGGAGAATTCTTGGAGGGCAGGAATTCCTGGCTCCTATTTCCCATTTCCTGGAAGCTGAAAGCCAAAGCTATAGATCTGTCTTCCCCCTGATGTAAGCTCACCTGGTCAGAGAGTGGCTGACTCTGGGAGGCAGGCCGTACACAACAGAAAGTCCTGACAAGGATTCAGTGTCCTTTGGTTGTGAACAAGTTGATATCATTCCCTTGTGGTGGCTTAAGTAAGGTGAAGGACAACCCAGACCTTGACTCCCCAGGGAGTACAGCACAAACAGAAGCGCTCTGAAGATCCAGCTTAGAAAGCAAATGTCAGCAGTAACATTCCCATCGGGCTGTTCTTCCTGGGTGCTGGTCTGTGTTCTCTACTTCCCGGGGCTCCCGGTTCTCATCATTCTTTCGCTTGAATTCCAGCATTCCTTTGGGTCTATGAGCCCTGATCCCATTTCAGTAAGTTCCCTTTTCCTTAAAATAGCCACAGGCTGATAGAACAATCAGTGAACAAATAGAAGACAGTGTGGGGGGTGGTGGAGGAGTAACTTTCTAAACAGATTGGAACTCATCATGTGACTCCACCCTAATTTGCAGAACAAATTACTGGATTCAATATCCAGTATATAATGTGTGTATTATGTACGCATTATGGGTATTATGGCAGCTATATGGCTGAGGAGAATTCAATTGTCTCTAGAAACCAGTTCTGGCATAACTTGCTAGAATTAACATTCATTAAGGAAAAAAAAAACCCTCAAACGTCTGCCACAGCAGCTTATCAGTAATTGTTGTATTAGAAGAAAAGTATACACCCGATTTTATACCAACCTATGGCTTGTTCTTGGGTCTGCTTCAGTCTAACTTGACCTTTAATGATATAATTAAAGACATATTTGGAAATGTGGAAACCCATATTTGCAAATACATACATTTGTCTCTCTTAACACCCTACTCAGATGATGGTGAAGGAGTGGAAAAAAGCACACATGCTCAAGGGCAAAGAGAAGGAAAGTATGGAGGACTAGTAACTGAGTCATCAGTTTGAAGAAAGCTGACACCTGAGCCAACAGTGGAA
Organism: Neogale vison; assembly: GCF_020171115.1. NCBI lineage: Eukaryota > Metazoa > Chordata > Mammalia > Carnivora > Mustelidae > Neogale > Neogale vison. Next base: position 45,708,589 of record NC_058091.1, on the reverse strand, counting down.
GAAAACAACACCCAGAAACAAGCTGATTCATGCTGCAGACCCCTGGGCAGTCTCAAGAATTGTGGTACCCGTCATCTTTGGAGATGAGAATGGGGGTGATGCTGGAAATAGAAGAATTAGTTGAAAGTCTGTTTGTCACAGTTAGACACCCCTTCCCCAGCATAGGCACCAGACAAATACCCCAGCCCGACCAGGGCTGAAGGCTAGAAAGGTCAACCCTGACAAGTTCTAGATTTGAGGGCAACGGTTATAGCTGAGGTATGGGTGAGGCGCTAGACTGACATGACAGGGGGGTTAAATGTATCTTTGGCAAGGAAGCATCTTACATTCTAAAAACTTTAGATAGGCTATAAATAATTACTTGTCATGTAAATTTCACCATTTTCACTATCTAAGTGTCTATTTCAACATAGCCTTTCTTAACTATCATTTAAAAATATAACTTTGGGGGGCATCTGGGTGGCTCAGTGGGTTAAAGCATCTGCCTTCAGCTCAGGTCATGATCCCAGGGTCCTGGGATAGAGCCCCTGTGTCGGGCTCTCTGCTCAGCAGGGAGCCTGCTTCCTCTTCTCTCTCTGCCTGCCTCTCCACCTACTTGTGATCTCTGTCTGTCAAATAAATAAATAAAATCTTAAAAAAATATAAATATATTTATGTATATATACATATATATATATATATACATATATAGAGATATAACTTTGGGCCCTTGTAGGACCCAGTCCTGCCTTGCTTTTGGTAATCTTCTGCTCTGGGAACAGGATGAGTCCATAATCATGGTCTCCAGCCTCAGAAAGGAAACCTGCTCAGTAGACCAGCCACCCAGAAACTGTTCATTCTTGTGAGTACTTCTAGGGTTCAGCTCTGCTCAGTGGTTCTTTGTAAGACAGTGTTTATAGAGCACATTCTCTGGAGCTAAGTTGCTTGGGTTTGAACTTTGGCTCTGCCATTTAACCACCAAGGGATCTTAGACAAAGCACTGAATTTCCCAGTGCCTCAGTTATTTTATTGAAAATGAATTTTTAAAATGCTTCCAACTCTTTGGTGGTTATAAGATTTCAGGCTTTTCTATCAAAAAAATCATCCATAAAAATCACACTGTGCTGGAAGACAGAATTTTAAGAACTTCCAGTCATGGAGTAAATATTTGTGCTGCCTCAAAATTCATACGTTGAAATCCTAACCCCTCAATGTGCTGCTATGTTAGGAAATGGGGCTTTGGGGAAGTGATTAGTTCATAAGATGGAGCTCTCAATAATGGGATTAGTGCCCTGATAAAGGAGACCCTACAGAGATCCCCAACTCTTTCCTCAATGTCAGGATACAGGAAGATGGCAGTCTGCAAACAGGAAGGAGGGTCTTACCAGAACCTAACCATGCTCGCACCTTGATCTCAGACTTCTAGTCTCCAGAGCTATAAGAAATATATTTCTATTGTTTATAAGCCTCCCAGTCTATGGCAATTTGTCAAATAGGCCTAAACTAAGACACTTTGTTTACAAAACCACAGATTGCTTTATCCTTTCCATGCCCACAGACTTAAATATCAAACAGAATTATGAATAATAGGATATCTGGATTTTAAAAAAAATCAAAACACTATGGCCTAAAATGCCAATTAATACAGGTGGAAGGAATGATGTGCAAGAAGTTGCCATTTTGAAACCATCATCATAGTAATTGATTTAGGCAAGAATCATCAGCAGATTCCAAAACCAGTGGTGAACATTTGGTGAAAAACAGGATGTTTATGTAGCCTCAAAGTATCTCCCCATAGCCACTTATTAATTATAAAGGGAAAATAACTTCACAATGGGGAAAACTGGCAAATACTACTTTAAGGAAGTGATTAAGTTTAATATCACAAATAATGAGACAAAGTCATACCGTGTACCACCTATTAGATTGCCCTAAAAGATATAAAACATCACTGCTGAGTTATTCCCCCCAAATTTGCATAACCTGAATTAATCATGAGGAAATGTCAGATACCCTCAATTTGTGGAGACTTCTACAAAATAATTGTTCTCAAAAATGTTAAGGTCATGAAAGACAAAGCAAGACTGAGGGACTGCCACAGATTAAAGAGGAATAAAGAGATAGGCAAACTAAATTCAGTGCATGATTCTGGATTGGATCCTAGGCCAGGAAAAGAAATACAGGCATAAAAGGCATAACTGGGATAATTAGTGACATTTGAGTATTGACTGGGGATTAGATAATAGTTATTGTATCAATGTAGAATTTCCTGATTTTGTTAATTGTGCTTTGTTTCCAAAAGAAATTGTCCTTGATTTTAACATATGCACACAAACTATTAAGGCATAAAGGAGCATGAAGTCTGCAACTTACTCTTAAATAATTGAGAAAAAAATGTGGGAGAGGGCAGCGGGGTGTATGACAAGAAAACAATAAATCAAGTGGGGCAAAATGTTTAACAACTGGTGAGCCTGGGTAAAGAGCATACAATATAGGAGCCTTGCAATCTTTTCATAAATTTGAAATGATACAATATTAAAGGTTATTAAAAATAAATATACCATGGCCAAAAGATTGCCTCCTGGATATAATATTCTACAGCTACCATTCAGTGATTAAGGGTGATCCTAAAAGAACAATACATCCTGCCATCTCACCTTTGAAACCTAGAGAAAACTTGCTTTCAAACTATACCCAGTGCTATGATCAAAAGCAAGGTAGCTCCAGACTCCCAGAGTCCACTGAACTTGTAATTATGAAGAAGGGAATCAACTGTTTTATGAATTATTCTTCTGATTATATTTCTTGAAAGTAGTTTTAAGTTGTACCTGATATGGAAGAGTGTGACACAATCTGTTAGTTACTACCCCAATATCCATTCTCTCTTGGTAACAAACCTCCTGGTTTTTAGGTAGGGACAGGGTTGCTCACAATAAAAGCTGTGTTTCCTAGCTTTCCTTGCAGCTAGGTGTGGCTATATGGCTAAATTCTGATCAAAGAGCCTAAAAAGAAAAATTACAGAACAACTACCAAGACACCTCCTTAAAATATGCCATTGGCCCTATTTCCCTTCTTCTTTGTCTCTTCTAACAAAATATTGCCTGGAGTGTAAATTGATGTTTGGATTTTCACCAGCTATCCTGTGCAAAAAACCCAAGATTTATGTCCTAGGGATGATGGCACAGAGAAACAGAAGGAACCCATGTGGGTCCTTCATTAAAAAAAACTCTCACAGGGTGACTGGGTGGCTCAGTCAGTTAAGGCGGCAACTTTTGATTTCACCTCAGGTCATGATCTCAGGGATATGACATGGAGCCCCACATCAGGCTCTGCACTCAGTGTGGAGTCTGCTTGAGATTCTCTCTCTCTCTCCCTTGCCTGCTTCTTCTCTCCCCACTGGCATTCTAAATAAATAAATAAAATTTTAAAAAATGCTATCATCCAACCCTGGAATATCTATCTAGTAAACTTTATGCAAGAAAAAAAATAAACATCCATTTTGTTTAAGTCACTGCTAATTCAAGTTTCTATTATGTATCATAAAACAAAAGGTTTTTTTTTCTTAAATAAGGGGCTAAGATCTGACTTAGACTAATAATTTCTATAAAGTTTTCAGGAAATGATTCATTTCATAAGGGTGAATCCCATCAATGTCTCACTCTAGAGCCTAGCAGAGGCTTCACATAACTTTAGGTGATGAATATTTCTGTGGATGAATGAAAATTCTTTTTGTAAAAATAACTCCAAAGTGTTGCCTATGGTAACATTAGTAATTCATCCCAATTTGGTATTGTTTTGGTGATTATAATTTGCTTCAAAGATCACATTAAATATTTTTCTTTCCCTATGAATCTTGGTCAAAAGAGATACAATCCTCATCTAGTATTTCAACTTGTTAAATGCAGAATTTTATGACTATACTGTTTGCTTTCATGACATTTTTCTTTAATGGATCATAAAGTAAAAGGAATTAGGCAACATAGGCTGAGTTATCCTACAGGAGCAAACAATTCCAAAATCTCACTAGTTTAAAACCACAAGGGTTTACTTCAGCAGACGGTCCTGCTCCCTATCTTTCTTATTCAGCTGATGGAATCCCCTCCATCTGGACAAGAGGGAGAGGAATGTGACAGATTGCTTATTTGTTCTTATGACTTTGATCAGAAATGAGACTTTTCACTTCCACTCATGTATCACTGGCTAAAGAAATCACATGGCCACACCTGACTTCAAGGGGCAGGGAGGGCATCCTGCTATATATCCAGGATGAGCATTCCAGAATTTTTGGAGAACACTAATGATTATCAGACGTAAGATTGCATAATTAATTCTGAGCTCACATCTTCTCATTTCAGTCTTTTCCTGAATTTGCCTTCAGTCATTTTTTAAAAGATTTTAAAGACTTTATTTATTTGAAAGACAGAACGAGCAATGGGGAGGAGTTGAGGGAGAAGGAGAAGCAGACTCCCCTCTGAGTCCTTCCCAGGACCTTGATACCACGACCAGAACTGAAAGCAGACGCTTAACCGATGAGCCACCCAGGGGCCCATGCCTTCAGTAATTTTTAAATATAAGGAAAATCTGATTGGTTAATAGAATGCCCATATCCATTTATTATGATTATGGAGAGTAAAATTTTCCGGAGAAGATATAGACTTAGCTCTAACTCTCCTAATCTGCCAGTGTTTGTTTGTAACTACCTGCTGATGAAAAACAAAACAACATGACTTCTCAAAGTCCTGTCAAGTCAGTGTAGTCTCTGTTATCTCAGATCGGTGCTTCATTAAGCATGCAGGATTCCTGGGGTGTCCCTAGAATGCAGTTAAGGGTTCACAAAATGCTTCCTTTTCCTAACATACCTGTTTGTGGAGACTGAATTTTCTCCCCTCACTTCAATGAAGGCAACATATTGCAACAGATTGAATGCAGAACAGACATGAGAATCCAGTCATCTTTTATTAAGCAAGACATTAAAGAAATCTGCAAAAGAAATTAGTTCTGGAAAATATAGTCACTTTTATATGAATACATATTTCATGTTAATATGCAAAGGGTAATTGTTATTTTAAAGGAATTAATAAACATATAGTTTACAATTTTCTCAGTTTTAATTTTTAATAAAGACACTATTGATAGATATAATCAACATAAGCTAAAGGCCTTTGGGGTCCTCAATAATTTTCACTTAACTTTTCATTTTGAAGTAATTATTCTCAATGATTTTTTAAAATTTAATTTTATTATTTTTTTTTCAGTGATCCAAAAATTCATTGTTTATGCATCACACTCAGTGCTCCATGCAATACCTACCCTCCTTAATACCCACCACCAGGTCACCCACCCCCCACCCCTCCAAAACACTCAGTTTGATTCTCAGACTCCAAAGTCTCTCATGGTTTGTCTCCCCCTCCGATTTCCCCCAACTCACTTCTCCTCACCTTCTCCCAATGTCCTCCGTGCTATTCCTTATGTTCCACAAGTAAGGTAAACCATATGAAAATTGACTCTCTCTGCGTGGCTTATTTCACTCTGCATAATCTCTTCCAGTCCCGTCCACGTTGCTACAAAAGTTGGGTATTCATCTTTTCTGATGGAGGCATAATACTCCATTGTATATATGGACCATATCTTCTTTATCCATTCGTCCTTTGAAGGGCATCTTGGCTCTTTCCACAGTTTGGTGACTATGGCCATAGTTGCTATGAACATTGGGGTACAGATGGCCCTTCTTTTCACTACATCTGTATCTTTGGGGTAAATACCCAGTAATGCAATTGCAGGGTCATAGGGTCGCTCTATTTTTAATTTTTTGAGGAATCTCCACACTGTTTTCCAAAGTGACTGTACCAACTTGCATTCCCACCAACAGAGTAAGAGGGTTCCCCTTTCTCCACATCCTTTCCAACACTTGTTGTTTACTGTCTTGTTGATTTTGGCCATTCTAACTGGTATAAGGTGGTATCTCAATGTGGTTTTGATAGCTAATGATAATGAACATTGTTTTCATGTGTCTGTTAGCCATTTGTATTTAAAGGGGTCCTGAGGCTAAAAGCCTTGTGAAAGTAAATTAAAGGAAACCTCATTTAAAATGGAGTCAGGAAGCCCTGGAGTGGGGAGCTTTTGTGCACTACCACTCACAAAAGAAGCATAGTTTGCATTCCTCAACAGGAAGAAGCTTACTTTACCCAGGAGGTGGGAGGATAGAAGAATTTCTCTTTGACTAGCAGCAGCTCCACTAATGGGAAATTACCACGCTCAGCCAATGGGAAGCTGTAATAGACCTTCTAGCTTCCTCCTTTCCCTATAAAAGCAAGCCCCTCTCTTTTATTTTCTGGGCTTGTCCAGGGTTCACCATAGTTTTGCTTAAATTGCAATTTTCTGCTATTCCCAAAGAAACTCATTTTGCTGGTAAAATAATTGGCTTTTTGTTTTTTTAAAGGACAACAAGTTTAAGAACCACCATCTTAGATAATACCCCGTTGTTAAATTTCAGTGTAAACTTTAAAAAGACAGAACAACTAAATAGTACTTCCTCTACAATGAAGATTTTAAGGATCAGTGAGATAATGATAACAATTTGTATTTACCTGCTCAAGGAGCACTGCGTTGTGGAACCACATCTCATTGCTGGAAGAGTAGTTTGGCATGCCTATATTAAAATTTCAAATCAACTGGCTATTTTGATTACAAAAGAGTACACTCAGTTAATCTATTGAATATTACCTGAAAATAGAACTGGTCACTGAATGAAGATACATGCAGCTACAAAAAACAAAAACACCCTTTTAGGGGATAAAAGTCAAATAATAAAATTCATTCTCATACCAAAAGTCCTGTTGTTGAATATTTCCACAGATGGGTATCAAAATGTTCCCAGGATGTTTACATCCTTTCAATCTACTAGTTTCAGGATCTTAGCCCATATAAGCTTTCATGAGCCCCAAATCCTGGTATCAAAAGTAAATACAAAAAAAAAAAAAAAAGTAAATACAGGACTGAGAGGTAGAATATGGAGGGCTGGTGTGTTTCCACCCATGCTTTTCTTTTAGGCAATAAGAGAGACTTTTCCCACAATCCCCCTGCCACCATAATACAGACTATTTTTTTTTTTTAAAGATTTTATTTATCTATTCGACAGAGAGAGATCACAAGTAGGCAGAGAGGCAGGCAGAGAGAGAGGAGGAAGCAGGCTCCCTGCTGAGCAGAGAGCCCGATGCGGGACTCGATCCCAGGACCCTGGGATCATGACCCGAGCCGAAGGCAGCGGCTTAACCCACTGAGCCACCCAGACTATTTTTTAAACATCACTAGTCAGAATTGGGTCACGTGACTGCCTAAATTAGTCACTGGCAAGATCACATCATGATCCTCTCTTTGTAATTGAGGAAGAGACTAGTTTTTCCCAAAGCACTTGACTTCTTCATATCTGCACAAAGTCGGGGTTCTTTTAGCAAGAATGAGAGTGGGGTGTGGGGAACAGTTATGAGATAGGCAACCAGTAGGTTCTTGAACTGTCATGACAAGGAAAATGTCTCATTGTAGTAACCAAGATGAGTATGGGATAACAGATAAAATTTAGACAAGTTTTGTGAAGACCACACTTGCCTACTTTTCTTCTTTCAATTAATTAGTCATCACCAAGAGGCTAATGAATGCCTAACAGCATTAAAGATGTACAAAGTCTCATTTTCTTATATCTTCACTGATAGTTCATTCTTAGCTTATAGCTCTCTATACATCCTCATATATATTTTTCATTCAGTAATAACAAAAGCTCAATTCTGCTCAATTTCCTTACTACGATTGCTACTACTTTTGGTTTCTCTACTAAAATATCATGCATATATTGTTGCTGCCATATTTTAGTATGACACCTCTTAAACTTAATACTTTTAGTTAAGATTTGGCTCCTCATTAAACTGGGAGTCATTTACATATTTAAGAAAAATGAATTTCTTTCTATAATCCAAGTAATTCTCTAAGTAATTAATAAAACTCAGAAACAAATACAGAAAAATACTATTCAATATATTTTTCATTATCTGGTACAACCATCAGCTGTCTGGTCTCCCACTAAGAGCATGAACCAACCAGGACAGATACCTATTTTCTGCTATGATTTTATATGGTCTGGATATAGCAGAAATAATTTATAGATCATTTAGAAAATGGCCCTGTCTCATTTTTCATTCAAAGCTCAGCCAAAACGTCATCCTTCCTATGCTTTTTTTTACCATCCTTCTTAAGAGAAGCTTCCTCCAATTACTTTGTATTAAATCCCTCTTCAATTCTGTCTATAGCACTCTTGCAAATCTGTGATTATCTCCTTCATTTATTTATTTTCTGTTTTCCATCCAGAATACAAGCACTATGAAAGCTGGAAACAAGACATGTTGGTCTTATTCAAACTGTATGCTTCATGCTTAATACAGTGCTTGGTACATAGTGGCTGATCAATAAATGTTTAGCTGAATTTAATTTTCTTTTCTGAATCCTCTCTGCTCTATGTTGCATCCTAAAAACAAAAATTAAAACTAAATCTTGATGTTTATTATATTTTGGCCACTGACATTTAATAATATAGGATATTAAAATTGCATAGTTAATGACATTTAACATAAAGTGTCAGAAGTGACAAAACTTGGAAAATACAGTTTTATAATGAGAAAATCAATCTCCTTTTATGTCAAGTGAATATATTTTTAATATTGTGTTTTTATTATATATAATTGATTAGGTAGGAGAAATTAGTCTCTTTGGGGCTAGCATAGAAGTTTAGAAACGTCTAGAAGCGAAGCCATTAAGAAGTCTGAGTAGTTTACTTGTCCAAAGTTAACCTTCTGCAAATACTTTGTATCTTCATTATATTTTGAATTAGAATCACCTTTCATAAACTTTCACTGTGGCTTTAATAATATATATCCAACTATAATATAAAGCATATTGTTTTTAGGCCATTACATATTATACTTTACTGTTATTATTCACCAAGTAAGAAAGTTACTTAAGGAGCACAATGAAATCTGGCTGTTTTCAATGGAGATATTCCCATGTATGAGTGTGATTAGCACAGACTTGCTAAATCTCTCTCTGAGCCATCTGTGAGCACCTTCTTGGTTTAAAACAACACACGGGAGCTCTGCTCAGTTCTAAGTCAGTTTTACCACCACTGTTATCTTTATCTGAAACCTGGGAAGAGCCTCAAATGCCTGAAGATTGGAAATGCCACCTTTCATGAAGAATCTAATCTTCGAACTGAAAAAAGACCTCTATGCAATCACTTATCTCAAATAAGATTTTAAGGGCATAAAGGGTTGACCACAGAAGTTTCAACCCAACTGTAAGGGGGAAAAAGAGTATTTTAGCTTACTAATAAGTTCAGAACACATTCAAGTGTTTAACCTTCTGATAATGCACAATTAAAATTCTAGTTACTTGAAAACATTTGCTTGCTCTTTAGTTCGATCTCAAATTGAAGTGATGCAGACATTTCTTTTATAATGGCCTCAGTATGAGGGCCTGGCTCCTGATAAATCAGCAATAGTGGAGAATTTATTGACAGAGACCTGACAGATAGTTTGCCACTGCACTCAATAGTTTGGAGGCCTTAAGTCCTTACTGTAGACCCAGTACATTTTTTTCTAAAGATTTTGCTCTGATCACCAAGCATCAAAGCATTGATGTGGAGCCTTACAGAGACTGCAATGCAATAAAACTAGAACTGTCCAGGCCAGTGTGAATATAACATATGCTTTAAAGCAAATTCCAAAGTTATAACAGACATTGTAACACCACTTTTTCTATCCAAGATGCATGTTTTTTAAAGCCCCAAATCAGAAAGACCTCCAATAGGCTTGATTCTGACTGCAGTGTTTAGTTTCTCAAGCCTAGACTGAGTATGGTTAGAAAACAATACTTTAATGTCCTATTTAAAGTTCTTATTGAGCCATATTTTACACACCATAAAATTCACTCATTTTTACTGAACAAGTTAATGACATTTAGTAAATTAGAGTTGCGCAACTACCACTGTGATCCAATTTTAGAACCTTTCTGTCATTCCAAAAAGATCCCTCATACATATTATGTGTAGGGTTTTGTGTTGGATTTTTCACTATCTTTTTCCAGGAAGACATAATTTATATAACCAAAATAAAATACCCCAAATAAGTAATTTAATAAATTTGACTCTGTTGGCATTCAGATATAAATGAATAATTATCCTAGAAAGGAGCACACTTTATATGTACAGTCTTTTAAAAAGGAGTCTAGCTTCTAAGGCATATGTCATAATTTTCCTTAAATAATATTCATAAAATCATGGATAAAAAAGGATGTGCATAAACTGAGACTGGCCCTGCTTTCATACAAGCAAAACTAGCATTCGGGAGGCACAGGGTGGCAATAGCAGATGTGAGTCATTATATTCCTCTCATCCTTTCACACTTCTGTTTCTCACCTTAGTCTCTAAGTAGAGACTAAGTCATACTCTAGTTGAGGTCATCCTGTCCATTGAAAAGGTTGGGACAACATCAGGTTACATTCAAAATGGGAACCTAGTTCTAGCTCTAATTTATCTTTTTATTTAATATTATTTTCTGGGTAACAAAGAAGCACATACTCTTCGTTTTTATGGGCTTTTGATTTTTTCCATTCATCCTCCTCAAGGACCATTGCCTAGCATCCTTTCTCCAGGGTTTTCTTCCCTTCTCTTTTCTTATAATCATGCAAAAATCCCAAAACTAAAAAAACAAAACAAACAAAAAACCCCCGAAACATGTCAGACACATAGGCACCATGTAAGGTGAGTTTATAATACTTTCTTTTTAGTAAATTACAAACATTGGTGGCTTAGATGTCAGTTAACATATAAACTTCACAAAGCTAAGGAGTTTTGTCTCTTTTGCTCCCTGGCAAGCTCCTAGAACAGCACCTGGCACATAGTATGTGTTCAATAAATACTTGTTGAATGAATGAAGTTTTTTTATATTTTTAATCCTAAAAGATTATGTAGATCTGTCTACCTCATTGCTATGTTATGAAGAGCATATCGATATGTTACATAAAGTACATATTTTAGAAATGGATAAATTCTGAGAAATGTACAATCTACCAAGACTAAAACATGAAGAAATTGAAAATCTGAAGGACAATTACTAGTAAGGAGATTGAATCAGTAGCCAAAAACCTCCCAACAAATAAGTCCAGGAGCAGATGGCTTTACTCGTGAATTCTACCAAACATTCAAAGAAGAATTAATGACAATCTCTCTCAAACTCTCAGAAAACAGAAGAGGAAGAAATACTTCCAACTTCAGTTTATGAGGCCAGCATTACCCTGATACCAAAATCAGACAAGGATCCTTGTCTGATTACACACCAGTGTTTCTGATAAACATAGAGGCAACAATCCTCAACAGGATATTAAAAAACTGAATTCAACCATATATTCAAAGGATCATATACCATAACAAAGTGGAATTTATTCCAGGGATGCAAGGATGGTTCAACATCCATTAATTAGTCAACATGATACACAATGTTAAAAAAAATGAAGGATTAAAAATCACATCATTTCAAAATATTCAGGAAAAATATTTGACAAAATTCAACATTCGTTATGATTAAAATCTCTCAGCAAAAATGTTATAGAGGGAACATACCTCAACATAATAAAGGTCATAGATGACAAACTTATATCTACCATCACATTCAATGGTGTAAATCTGAAAGTTTTTCCTTCAAGATCAGGAATAAGACAAGAATAACTTGATGCTTTTATTCAACACAGAATTGGAACTTAACCACAATAATTAGGCAAGAAGAAGAAGAAATAAAATGTATTCAAAATGCAAAGGAAGAAATAAAACCATCTCTATTTGAAGATGACATGATATATAGAAAACCCTACAGACTCCGCAAAAAAAAAAAAAATGTTGGCTAATAAATGAATTCAGTAAAGTAGCAAGATACAACATTAATACATAAAAATCAGTTGGGTTTCTATACACTAATGACAAATGATCAGAAAGAGAAATTAAGAAAACATTCCACTTACAAATGTATTAAAAAGATTACATTCCTAGGAATAAATTTAACAAAGGAGGTGAAAGATTTACACTCTGTGAACTTTAAGATACCAGTGAAAGAAACTGAAAAAGACATAAATAAATGGGAAGATTCTGTGTTTATGAATTAAAAGAATTAATGTTGTATAAATGCTTATAATACTTAAAGCAATCTACAGATTCAGGGCAATCTTTATCAAAGTTCCAATGGCATTTTTCACAGAAACCAAAAAAACAACTCTAAAAGTTGTAAGGAACCACAAAAGACCCTGAATAGCCAGAGTAAGCTTGAGAATAAAGAAAAAAGTTGTAGGCATCATTTTCTTGATTTTAAGCCATATTACAAAGCGTTACTCAATACAATATTGGCATAAACACATGCACCTAGATCAATAGAAGAGAATAGAGAGCCCAGAAATAAACCCATGCATGTATGATCAATTAACTTATGACAAAGGAGGCAAGAATATACAATGGGAAAAAAAGAGTCTCTTTAATAAGTGATGTTGGGAAAACTGGACAGACACATGCAAAAGACTAAAACTGGATCAATATCTCACACCATATACAAAAATTAACTCAAAGTGGTTTATAGACTTGAGCATAAGATCAGAAAACATTAAATTCCTAGGGGGAAAAAAAAACCTTTAGGCTATAAGATTCTCAACATCAGTCTTCACAATGAGTTTTTTTGATTGGACACTAAAAGGCAACAAAAGTGGGATCACATCCAACTAAAGAGGAGGAAACCATCAACAAAATGAAAAGGGAACTTAATGAAAGAAAATATTTGCAAATCATACATCTGATAAGAAGCTCATATCCAAAATATACAAAGGACTTTTACAACTCAATAGTAAAAAAGCAAACAAGTCAATTAAGAAATGGGCAGAAGATCTGAATAGACATTTTTCCAAAGAAGCTATACCAGTGGCCAGTAGGTAAATGAAAATGTGCTCAACATCAATTATCATCAGGGAAATGAAAATCAAAACCACAATGAGGTATCACCTCACATCTGTTAGAATGGCTATTACAAAAAAAACAAAAACAGGTAGCAAGTATTATCAAACATGTGGAGAAAAGGACACACTTGTACACTATTGGTAGGAAAGCAAATTGGTGCAGACTCTATGAAAAACAATATACAAGTTCTTCAAGAAATAAAAAATAGAACTACCACATGACCCAGCAATGGCATATCTGGGAATTTATCCAAAGGAAACAAAAACATTGACTTGAAAAAGTATCTGCACCCCCACTGCAGCATTATTTATAAAAGCCAAGATATAGAAACAATCCAATTACCCATCAGTAAAGAAATGGATAAAGAAAATATAATATATATATTATATACATAATATTATGTTATATATATATATATTTGGATATGAAAAAGAAGGAAATTCTGACATTTGGGACAACATGGGTGGCACTTGAGGGCATTATTATGCTAAATAAAATAAGTCAGAGAAAGACAAATAACATTTGATCTCACTTATACGTGGAATCTTTAAACAAACAAACAAGCCCAAACTCATAGATACAGAGAAGAGATGGATGGTTGACAAAGGTGGGATGGGTGTTCATGAAATGAATGAAAGTTGTCAAATGGTACAAACTTCCAGTTATAAAATAAGTAAGTCCTGGGATGTAATCTATAGCCTGGTGACTATAGTTAGTAATAATCTTTTGTATATTCAAAGTTGCTAATAAAGTAGATCTTAAAATCTCCATCACAAGAAAAAGAATTGCAACTATGTGTGGTGAAAGACATTATCTAGACTTACTGTGCTCGTTATTTCATAATATATACACATACTGAATCATCATGTTGTATACATGGAATGAATATAATGCTATGTGTGAATTATATCTTAATTTTTTTTTAAAGCACATGTTTCAAATGCACTAGTGGTACTCCTATAGATTTCTAAATGAATTTTGAATGTAACATGACTAAGCTCTTTTGGTCTTGGTCTCACCAGAAATGAGCAGCAGCATCTGTATAAATATGTGGAACAGATGCATCAATATATAAACGGTCTCGTTCCAGCGATATGCATTTCTACTTCTCAGTTTACCAAAATTTGATCAAATATACATTTTACCATACTTTTGTTAATTGGCTCTCCCTTTTGACCTTCTAGTAATTCATTTTTTTTTCACAATTTTAAGACAATCGGTGTTCTCTCAGATTCACGTCTCATCATCCCATTACTTCCTCCTTCTTCATGCCAGATCCAGCTAACTTGATTAAACTCGTTTCTTTCTTTTTTTTTTTTTAAAGATTATTTATTTATTTATTTGTCATAGAGAGAGAAGCGAGAGTAAGCACAGGCAGACAGAGTGGCAGGCAGAGGCAGAGGGAGAAGCAGGCTCCCCGCCAAGCAAGGAGCCCGATGCGGGACTCGATCCCAGGACGCTGGGATCATGACCTGAGCCAAAGGGAGCCGCTTAACCAACTGAGCCACCCAGGCGTCCCTACACTCGTTTCTTGAGTACTCACTGGTTCGTACTTTTCATCTGCGTGAGAATCCTCCCCACAGCTCCTGATCTCGTTTCTTCTTTCCTCCTAGGGGACCTGGAGCCATTGCGCAGTCTTTCTCAGAGGCCTCTCCACTACTGCCTCATCTCTTCATCTTATAAACATTCTTTTGCCTCTTGTCCTCTAAAAACAAAACCCCTCTACTGACCCAACGTTCCTCTTCTCTCCCCTTTTTCCTTTCAAAAAGGTAGCTCAACTTACTATTTTAATTTTTCACCTCTACAGCTCAATTTACTGTAAAAAAAAAAAAAAGTTAAAGTCACTTATGACTCCTACTTGGCTAATTCTATGAACATGCATCCTTATCTTGTTTGACCCAGTGGTGGCGCTTAATGCCGTAGGCCTTTCCTCCTTTCCTTTCTTGTTGGAATTCCTTCAGCTCATGGTCCCATCATACCTGCCGTACAAATGCTCCTTCTACTACCTTCACCATTCCTTTACAGGGAGGTTCTGTTTTGCTTTATTTTGTTTTGCACTTTTCACTTCACAATCAAATGTTGCTCTCCAGAGCTCTGTCCTTGGTCCTGTTCTCAAGCTACAGAATTTCCTGGGAAAATGAATCAGTCCCTACAGTTTTAAATTCCTATTTCTTTTCTTATGACTCCCACATTTGAATCTTTAGTCCTAAACTCTCTCCTGAACTCTGAACCTCATATCTGATTGTGCCTTGGATAGTTTTTCCACCTACATGTTAATAAGTCTTTAAAAACCGGTTAATTTTATTCTCCACCCTCCCATCCCCCGCGTTATGACAAATGGCACTGTTACAGTGGAAAGAGGTTCTGTCAGCTAGTATCCTTAAGTGAAGATGACTGGAGTAAATCCTACCCACCAAAAATGGAATATAGCATGAGTCAGAAATAAATCTCTATATTCTAAGGCCATGAGAGCTGGGGTTCCTTGTTATTGCTGTGTAGCCCAGCCTGATGTGATGGATTTAAGATCCAAACCAAATTCATTATTTTTCCCTAAACACTATTAATGGAATAAAACGACCTAAAAGCATCTCACCTGCTCTTCCTCTTCTATTCCTTGTCTTCTCTGTCTTTGTTTGAGCTGTCACCATTTACCTAGTTAACCAAGTTAGAAACCTGGGAGCATATCTAGACTCCACTTTCATCCCTCACATTTTATGATGCAGGTAGTACTGTAGATTTTATTTCCTAAGTATCCTTCAGATATGTTCTTTCATTCTCATCCTTACTATACATCTTCTCATCACCTTTTGCCTGAACTATGGAAATGACTTTGTAAATGATTTCCTTGTTTCCAGTATCAACCTTCCCTAAATCTGTCTTCCATATGGCTGCTAGAGAGACTTTTATAAAATATAAACTTTAGGGCTGTTGAGTGGCTCAGTTATTTAAGCATCTGCCTTTGGCTCAGATAATGATCCCAGGGTCCTGGGATCAAGCCTTGTATCAGAATCCTTGCTCAGTGGGGAGCCTGCTTCTCCCTCTACCTGCCAGTCTCCCAGCTTGTGTGGGCGTGCACGTGCTCTCTCTGTCAAATAAATAAATAATATTTTAAAAAATGAAAACTTTGACCATTCCATTCTCCTCCTTAAAATATTTCACCACTGCTTACACATTAAATCCAAAATGTTTTATCATGGTACATCAGACTCCTGTTAGCTCAAGCCCTTCTATCTCTTCAGCCGCATCTTTGTTCCAGCAATCCCTTCATGCTAGAAGCACCGTTCCTATCTTCTCTTTCTGCTCCTGCACCACACACAGACCACACCATTTCTTCATCCTTCTAGAAAACCCAATTTAGATTTCTTTTACTCTAAAAAGTTTTTGTGGTTGCCCCAAAAAGACTTACCAATTCCCTTACTTATACCACTTTTCTGGTTAAAATGTTCTTTTGTTATTGAACGTGGCACTTTTTAAAAACTTTTGTTTATGTGGCCACTGTGATACTCATAGATCACAATGGCTGTAACCTTCTTGGGGGTGAGGTGGGGGAGATATCTTATTCACCATTACACCATTATGCCTGGAAAGCACAGTACTTACCACATTACAGACTCCTTAAAAGATGTTTATGAAACTGAAATGGTGAACATTTCATCGGGTAGCTTAACATTTGTTAAGGACTTTCATTTTTCAACATAGCTTAAAATTTGTTGAGAGCTTCTTATGTGTGAGGCCTTGTAGCAAAGCATTCTGCTAAGTTTTATTTTATCTTGCCAACAATAATTCCAGGGCATTGAGAAATGTATTGGTACCTGTCCTTACTGATTTCATTACCATATCTCACTTTCCTGTTGGGTAGATCAGTATAGATCCTTAAGTATTAATTAGATAGATTATTTTCCTACACAGTAACTGAATGAACGGCTGGGACACTGTTAACTTACATTAAAAGCTTTTATCTACAACTTTTAAGAAGTTCAGCTCTATTATTTAAAACAGTTTGAAAAAAATTATGGCATTTATATACATCATCTTTCCTTTGAAGCGTAACACTTTTTATCAAGTTTAATGCCTTTGTAATAGGTGAAGTTCAACTGAAATAAGAAAAACAGGGTCACAGAGAGGCTGACAACTTGTCCCATAAACTTTTCAAGATTTCATAATCATTCTTCACACACCCTGCCTCCACAAAATAATTTCTAATTATCACTGAGGAACAAAATGCCAAGTCGTGACTTGTGTATACAGGAAATTTAAGGCTTCTCTTCAGGGGACACTGGTAAGATGTTGAGGAAAATCACAAAAATAGGAGAAAATAATATAGACCTCTAAGCCTAAATCACAGGACTCCAAACTTAGGATCTCGCCGCTGGAATATTCAGTCTTTTACAATTTACCTTTTGTTATTTTTAAAAATTATTACCTACAAATAACAATAGGCAGACCCTAGTCTGTCACTACATTAACAAAAAATTTTCTTTCGACAGGAGTCTGTTCATTCTCCTAGCTCTCATTCTGCCCGAAGAGGAGTTAAGGCCATTCCTTTTAATTCGGTACGCATCCCAGTGTTTAACTGACGAGATGCAGAGCTTGTTTCCCTGACCACATCCCAAAAAGCCTCGAGTCAAACAATGACGAGCCACTTGGCCTTTTTGCAGAAATACACAAAACGTGTAGAATTGCTTAATTTTATCTCCTCCTAGACTCTTCACTTGGAAATTGGCTGCTCGGGCGAATGTTGTTTTTTCCCCCCGCAGCCATGTGTCAAAGAGCGATTAACACTCGCTCAACAAAATCCATTCCCGGGCCATTTGGGAGTTGCACGCGTTCGCACCCGGGGTTCAGCGCGTTGCGCCTTCACGCGCAACCTTTTTGTTTATGCGGCGAGCTGGGGAGAGAGGGGCGGAGAGGGAGCGCAGCTCTCAATATGCAGCAGGCAGCCGGGGTATATATATAAAGCTCGGGTCCCGGGTCTGGCGGAGGGAAGAGGCCCGGCTGGCCCGCGAGCTGGCAGCCGCCTTCTACTGGTCTCCGCCGCACCATGGAAACCGGGGAGCCCTCGGCTAGCGGAGCCGGCGAGGGCGCGCCCCGCTGTTGCCACCGCTTCCCGCCCGCGGGCCCGGATCGTCCGCCGCGGCGCCGGGGCGCGGCCTCCGGCGGCGGCGCCTCCCCCATCCCGGCCCTACCGCCCGCGTCTCCCCCGCTCCTCCCCTCCGCTCTCCGCCCCCCGCCGGCCCCGGGGCCGCGCTCGGCTGCGGGTGGTCCTCCCGGGTCTGGGTTCTCGTCTCCTCGGCGGGCCTCGGGCCCCCCATCCCGCAGATCTGCAAGCTTCTGGAGACCGTGGGTTGACGCCATAGGCTACAAGGAGGAGGGGGCGTCGCAGCACGCGGCGGGGGCGGTGAGTGAGCGCGCGCCCCGGGCGGTGCCTCCCCGGAGGGCGGCTGAGCCACCGGGACTGGGTATGCCCTGCCCGAGGGAGACACATGCCCCGCCCGCCCCTCGCGTACGCTCGCGCCCGC
This sequence comes from Neogale vison, assembly GCF_020171115.1. NCBI lineage: Eukaryota > Metazoa > Chordata > Mammalia > Carnivora > Mustelidae > Neogale > Neogale vison. The sequence continues at coordinate 45,690,058 of NC_058091.1, read as the reverse complement.
CCGGGGCCCTACGGAAGACCCCGTGGGTCCTGATGCGGCGAGAGTGTCCTCCAGAGCCACCAATGCACGGATCCGGCCGGGAGCGAGGCTGCTCAGAGTCCCGGGGGTCACCGTTCCCCGCGAGCGCAAGGAACACTAGACCACTTTTCCCCTTTCTAGAAGGTGAGTGATCATGGTGATTGATTTTCTTTCGTCCCCAGATGCCGGACGACGCCGGAGTGACCGAAGCCTCAGGAAAGCCTTCCCAATACAGACACCCAGTCAGGTGAGTGACAGGCCTCACGGAAGGGCCCCCGCTCCTCCAGCGCAGGGTAGAGCCGGCATCTCCCCGCTTAGGTCCCTGGCTGGCCTTGCGGTTCTTCTCTCTGGGAAAATCTGTCTTCAGGGATCCCAGAGGTTCTTTACTCATCGAATTGATAAAGGTGGTTCACGCTCTCACCTAAAAGAACTGTTAATCCGTGCCCACTCAGTAAACTCTTCAAGAGTCTGTTATAAAGAGGGAAAGTGGTTGGCATCGTCCAAGCCGACCGGTGACATCTTGTGTCTGCAAGCCAGTTTTGTGTTGTTTAATGCTAAAGGGTTCGAAAGAAATTGACTTCACAACGGGGAGAGTGTGTATATTCTTACTCTTTTGCACACCAGAAGGAAGAATGGTGTTCATAGTTGCAGTTTTACCGCAGATCGCGCTTGACGTGGAAGAGAAAATGGAGTGTGATGAAAATCGTAAAGATCAAGAAGCTTCCTAAAAGGGATCGAGGTTACTTAACATGACAGTGAAGAGCTAGTTTCCTGTTGCTAGCCGCGGGAAGTCGGCTTTTCGTGGAAATCTTTGTAGCTTTTACTCAGGTGAAAGGTTCATTCTGTAGTTTGCTGGCCTCAGAGGGCTGTGAAATGCACAGCCCATGGTATTTGTATGTATATGTTTATAAGTAGCTTGTAGAGCTCGATGAATGTTGATTAATTTTCTATGGAGTGATGGACACAGGAAAAAAAATAACCACACCCCTTTGGCAAGTGTTGTAATAGTTTAGTTTGGTCAGTTTTAGCAGTATGTAAAGGATGAGAAGTACCTAACTGGGCCAGACGGAGTGGGGCAAGATCTGGGAAGTGTGTATGACAGGATGTGGTTACCTAGCTGAACCTTGAAGTTAGCCAGATGGATGGTAGGTGGGGAAATGGGACAGAAGAAATAGCATAGGTGAAGGGATACAGAGTCATGGAACAACATGGTTCCCAATGGGAGCCTCAAGGACCTGGAATTGGGTGCATGAAGCTGTGATCATTCTAGCAGGTAAGCCATAGGCCACATCTTCTACACCGTGTTGTAGAGTTGTCTTGTTCCTGAGTGTGGCGTTGGGAATCCATGGCCTTTATTTTGTGGATGGTGCTGGGGGTTACTCAAAGCTACTATGATCAATTTATGTTTCAGAAAATGCACTAAGAAAATGGTATATAGAATTAGTTAGAAAACCAAAATGAAATTGGAAGTTACTGTAATTCAGGCAAGCTATGATAAAAAGCCATTCTAAGGCATTAGAAGTAGGGATGAGACTGGGTAAATTTGGGGAATGCTTAGGTGACATAATAGATTAGGCTTATAATGTATTGGATATGGTAGGTAAGGAAGAGTTGAAAAGACAGAATGGCTTCCGAGTTTGTGGCTAGCGACCAGATGAATGCTGTATTAACAGAGTGGAAAATAAGGCTTAAAACAGATTTGGGGAACAAGATAATGAGTCCAATTTTTCATATATTGTATTTAATGTGCCTATCGGGTTTCCAAATAGATATGTCCAGTAAGGAGCTGTGCACCCACACACATAAGGGGCCTGGAGTCAACATCTTAAGTGGAAATACAGACAATTGGGAGTCTTCAATAAATGAACAGTTAAAGAAATCATGTCAGTAGATCAAGTCTTCCAGGGGAGTGAGAGAGATGATCACTCTTTATAAAACACTGGGGAAGGCCAATACCAACCTGTATACAGAGAAAAAGCTATCTGCAAAAGATACTGAGAAATATCACTCAGAACAGGGAAGAATTCAGGAAAGTGTGAAGTCCCCAAAAGAGAAGTGGTTACTCAGAGATTCTGGGCAGAGTGTGGTAACAGTTAAACAATATTCTTTGGGTTTGACAGTTCTAGTTAAGCATTAGAAAATTATGTTTCCGGGGCACCTGGGTGGCTCAGTGGGTTAAGCCTCTGCCTTCGGCTCAGGTCATGATCTTAGGGTCCCGAGATTGAGCCCCATATTGGTCTCTCTGCTCAGCAGGGAGCCTGCTGCCCCCCTCTCTCTGCCTGCCTCTCTGACTACTTGTGATCTCTGTCAAATAAATAAATAAAATCTTAAAAAAAAAAAGAAAATCACATTTCCTATATAAGAAATCCCTTTCTTTTCTGAACTACTATAGCCATTTATTTGTACTTCTTTTAATTTTATTTTTATTAATTTCTATCTTGAAATCTGTTGAGTATTTCTCATTCTTTTTAATCAGTTGTCAATTTCTTAAGGATAGAAACTGTGATTTTTTTCATCTTTGAATTATGAATTTCATCTGGCACAAGAGATCACTAAAATTGTTATTGAATGACTGAATTATTGATGATTGCTTATTTAGGCACCAAAATTAAAACTTTTTGTCATTCGCTTAGAAACATTTATAAACTACATTGCTTACTTTTCTGCCCTTTACAATGGAGTATATTGAGCATAATGAGACCTCTCTGTTAGAAGCACTGTGTTACAAATGGGTACATGGGACTAACTACCCTACACTAAAATGCACTATTGTTAGTGGGTCAGCCATATCCTTCTTCCTTCTTTGCTTTGGAGGAAAATAAAAGAAGACTAGATGGCAAAATTAATATTTGTGAAAAATTTGAAATTCTGAGGCAATTGTGTTATATGCAAATTGTATAAAGCCAGAATTATTCTCACTATCCCAAAATAGTGTTCCAAATTCAGTTGTATGGGGTCAGGGGAGGGAGATGGGATCAAGGCTGGTCCCAGAGGAAGCCTTCTTATAGCCCTGGTGTGAGTACATAGAAAAACTTTAAAATATTGTTTTTTTTGTACTCTTTTAAATGTACATTGTAGCTACATCTGCAACTAACAGTTAAATCTGTGAGTTTTAAGATACTAGGTGATTTCTGCTTTTCTGGAAGGTGCATAATATTTTGTTGTCTTTATAAAGTTGGGTTTGAGAATTTTTAATATAATTGTAGGATTCATTTTTTTTCTCCAAAGGATTTTGGAAATTGGAAGACAATTCCTCATCTGTATATTATTAAGAATAAATATATATATATAACACCTGAAGTGAGCTAAATATTTACCACAAAGGGTGTGAATTTTTTTGATCCATTTACAGCTTGGATAAAGATTTAAAATGATTAACTAGTTTTTGATACTTTGAAAACTAGACTTCCATGATACTTCCATGATACCTGAGATTATAGCAATTTTAAACTATCTAAAGTCATTCATCAGTTGTTAAGTATATGGAACTCTTAAAATTTCATGAGTATAAGGATTCTGAATGTGAAAAAAAAATAAAACATATTAAACTATCTAAAGTCATTCATCAGTTGTTAATTATATGGAACTCTTAAAATTTCATGAGTATAAGGATTCTGAATGTGAAAAAAAAAATAAAACATATTATGTTGTCTGCTTCTTTCAGACTATTTTGGCCAAAGTCAAAGTGTTATGATTACTTATATCAAGAAGCAGAAGCTCTTCTGAAAAATTTTCCAATTCAAGCCACAATTTCATTTTATGAAGATTCTGATAGCGAAGATGATATTGAGGAGCTGATCTGTGAAAATTAACCTGATTAGTTACTTGTGATGACATTCAAAGCTTATAGGATTTAAATTTAGTGTACAAATGTATCATAATCCTTCAAACTAATTTATTTGTATATAAATTATTAATAAAATGAAATATTTTGTAATTCTATAGTAGTTTGGCTTTTTTTACCCTTACAGTATAAGTCATGCTACCAATCACACAATACTATGTGTTTGCTAGCAGATGGTGGAAAACACTTTAAATCATTGCCCATAGTTGAGAATGGGAATTAATGCCATGGTTATTAAATCTTAAGGATTTTTAATGAATGATGAATCAAGTAATACTCACTTTAATACTCCTCTGCTGCCCTTAAATCCAGTAGTAAAATAGCACTGGTGTACAACAATTAGAGCACTTCATTGAGGGACCCCCAGAATTTTTTAAAAAAAAAAGTTTAAGTGAACATGACTTGTATGGAATCTAAAAAAGGAGAGTCAAAAGGCTAGAATTTGATCTTTTTTTTTTTCCATTTCTGTGTAAGGGGGAGCTAAGACATTTAGCAGATATGAAACATTCTTCTATAGCATCACCTCCTTTGTTCTGGCTCCTTGTTCTTGGTATTGTCATGTACAGATTTTCTCGTGGGAAGTGAAATAAGACATTCTCAGTGACTAGTTTTTTTAAATGTAGACTTACAGAAGAATACATGATCATTTAATGACAGAGAAAACAGGAGCACATTGCAAGTAGAGGTAACGTAGACTATGGTCATGGAGTTCTTTAACTCAAATGCAGTCTCACAATAAACATTTTAATTGCAAATGATTCTTAGTATCCCAGAATGATGATGGGTAGAGGTGAAGGTCAGAGATGGTTACCTGGCTAAGAAATACCTCTTACTTGAATGGCTACATAGATCACACACTTTTCCTTCTAATTGAAAAGATACTACAAAGATTGATTTACAGGCACTCTAACGACAGAGGCAGATGAAATAGAGCAAGTTCAAATCATGTGTCAGAGTCAGGAATAGTTAGTAATGGCAGGTGAACAGGGAGAGTTATTTAGAACTGTATTTTTTCTGGAAGCTTTCCCCTCCCTGGATTCTACACGCGGGGTGTGTGTGTTCTGCAAGGGATATGCAAAAACCCCTACCAGGTCACCAATCTCGACCTTGATCACTAGGGAGTTCTTTTAGGTGCTCGGTATTTGAGCTTCTTTCAATCTGTCCGAGTAGTATGACGAGCTACTGCCATTTATCGAGTGCCTACTATCAACCAGGCACTGTATAGGTAGTTTACATTTGACATCTTGTTTAATTCTTACTGAAACCTAAGTCCACAGGGAAAATGAGACTTTGAGATACTTAAATAACTTGCACAAGCCTGCTCATTTATTAAGTGCAGAGATGGCATTCAAACTAAACCTCTTTGACATAACTTTGTCACTTTCCCTGTAGCTTTTAGCGAAGAGAGGAAGTTGGATGAGGAGGAAGAACTTGTGAGTGGTTGAATGGAGCAGGAGACTTGACTAACTTTGACTCATTCGTTTGTCATTAGCGGCGGTTCTTGAAGGTGAAGCTTCACCTCGTAAGAGTGGCTGTGACTGTTTGCATTTGACGCCTTAACTCTAAAAGTTCGCTTTCCTATGCAGTCGGGTGCTTTAAAGGAGAGAATTTCAGAGAAATAAAAATGTTTTGATAGTGTTATTTTATTCCGTATTTCAAGTAGTGTGAGGGTAGTGCTTAACAACAGACACTTGCGTTCTCGGTTAAGACGAGTCTACAAAAATTTATACTCAGATTCTGTCAGCACCAAGGCTAAGGAACAGCTTCGCTCAGTCTTTAACCCTTCCACGGAATAGCTGTCACCTCACTACGGTGCTGAAATTCAGGGTGCAGGGCTAACGCTGCACGCGTACTTCTGTCGGGTTCCTCCCCTGCCGGCGCTGCGCTCCTCCCATTGGCTCCGCCCCCCGCGGCCTCGACGTGCTGCGTCATGGCGCGCCTCACCCCGGCCGACCCCGGAAGTGGGTTGGGGGCTTGGCCTCTGCCCGGCCTCGGAGCCGGAGCGGGAAGTGTTACCGTAGAGGAATCGAGCTGAGCGATCCTGTCAAGTGGCGGACCCCGGGCAGGGCCCGGGCCAGGGGTCCAGGATGCTGAACGTCCCTTCCCAGTCTTTCCCGGCCCCCAGCTCGCAGCAGCGCGTCGCCTCCGGGGGGCGTAGCAAGGTAAGTGGGTGACACCGTGCCTCTTTCTCAGCTCGCCGCCCGCCGGCGTTCGGTACTACCGAACGGTCCATTCTCTCTTTCGGCTCCCTCTTCCACCTCCTGTCCTCCTCCCTTCGTTCCTCCTGCCCTTGCTGGTTATCTCTTTCCCCGGCCGTCTGCAGTCCTCGAACTATCCTAACCTCCTTTCTCTCACCTACTGGCCCCTTTCCTCCCCGTCCTCTTTTCCTCTTCTGGGAAGTCTTTTCCCGCGAATTAAACTGAGTTGTATATGACAGGGCCAGCACCGTGCTTTTGCCGTCACCACAGGTACTCAGTATTAGCTTCCTTCCCTCAATCTATCCTCGTCTTCGGTCTTTCGTACTGCCCTTTCTGAAAGGAGTTGTGAGTGATCTGGGTTCCCTAGGCGAAGGAAAAGGTTGGGCGGCAGCGACGTTCACCAGTGACCATCCTCCAAAGGTGGGGACTCCCAGAGCTAGGGAAAATGAGGGGAGCCAGAACAAATGTCTACAATCCTCCCGTGGTTTTACGGACAGTTCTCTAAGTCATGCTGGCTTTCTTCTTCTGGTACCTGTTTTATCACACTGTCTTTACTACTGATACCTCTTGCTGACTTGGAAGCTCATATAGTACTCTTTTTGTTGAACATAGTTACTCTTAGCAACAGTTGGAACGCAAATGTGTTTTATATTTATAAAACTTAATAAAATTGTCTCCTGTGCAGTTATTTGTTAGTTCCTCGTTCTGTAAGTTCATCTTCATGTTTTGTTTATATTTTGTTTTTGAAACTTCCACCTACTTGGACCACTCCCCCCAACCCCGCAGTTTTGGACTCTTATGTCTTAGAATAATTTAGGATATTTGCTGACTTTTTTTTTTCCTCTCTACTTAAACTTGGAGTTTACTCTAAATCAGAATTGTGGATTCAGGGATCTGTAGCTTTCATTAGCTTTTCAGAGGTTTGTAATTCCAGATATAAGAATAATAAAGCTGGAAAAAAAAGAATAATAAAGCTGAGATTTATTCGGTGCTTACGGTATGTATGTATGTTCTAAGTATACTGAGTGCTTCATGTGTAGTGTATTAACTCATTTAGCCTTTACAATAATCCCACAAAATGGTTGCTTTTGTTATCTCTATATCACAGAAAAGAGAACTGGTTAAGAAATGTTGCTTTGGACCCTAAAAGTTTGATGTGATGTGACTCTGACTGTGATATTATTTATCACATTTATTGCTCCATAGCTCCATATATCATCCAGCTATCTAATCATCTGTCCCCTCCTTCTTGATGTTTGACCTTTTCTGTCCTTGAACTAAATGCTTGACTCATAGTATAGTCTTTTTGGAGAAAAAATTTCTGAATTAAAATATAAGAGTTGCTGGCCTTCTGCATCAAAACTGCAAACCGCATTCTTAGCATCCTTTTAAAGGAGAAAGCTCAGAGGCAAAGACAGAAGGTCCACAGGAGGTGATGGCAAAGGTGAGTCTTTGGATCCAAAAAGAGAACGAAATACAGTTATTGCACAATTTGAAAGGAAACTGAAACTTTTTCTCCCCCTTTATGAAATGAGGTAATCTTGCATGTATCAGAACCTGATTCAGGATTGTGTGAAATAGGAAGAGGTTGAAAAAAAAGAAGCCGGTTCAGGGAATTGTATATCATAATAGTGAAAAGCATAGACTTTTGGGTGAGAAAGATTCAGATTCTTTTCCCAACTCCTGTGTCTTAGTCTCTGAGTCTCAATTTTCTCAGGTGTAAAAGAGAATAATAGTACCCATTTTATAGGGCTGTTCATAGGATTAAATGAGATGTTTCTTGGTATGTGGTAAGCACTCACTGTGTTACTTGCTCTTAGACTTTCATTCAGATTCCATGGATTGATGTATGGTTGTTGTATTAAGCCCTGAGCACAGTGTCTGGTATGGAGTATATATTCTACATATGATTTTTTATTATTCTACTAACACTAGTAAATAATTATTTTTTGAAAACCTACCGTATGCTGGAGATGTGATCTTTGTTTCCAAGGAGTTTAGTCTAATAGGCTGTACAGACTAATAAAGAGTCGGTTATAAGTGTCATATGTACTATAACTGTGTGTTATGACCACAGAGCGGTTGGGATCAGAGGAGGCTTCTGGAGGAGACAGTGTCTGTGGAAGAAAGGGAAGGAATTGGGCCAGGCCAAGGAGCAGGCATTTCTTAGCAGTCAAGGAATCAGTTCTATTTAGCTAAAGTATTTAGTAGGAAGGAGCAGAAATTAAAACTCGGAGCTAGCAAGGTAAACTATGAGCAGATATAAAGGGCCTGGTAAGCCACTCTAGGGAACTTAGAGACATTATTATAAGGTAGTGTGGGGAGCCACTAAAGGAGGGAGGGCCCATAGTTAGATCTGCATTTTCTGAAGATTATGCATTAACTACCCAGTGGATTATGGAATCCACACAAACGAGAGATGAGAAGAGTGATTTTGGTTTGGGATGGGAACGATCATATTCTTGTACTTTACTTCATTTATGGGGACCAAGAGACCTAGAAAGTTTCAGGATGGTGAGAATGGGATGATATAATTGGTAGGAAGGAAGGTAAAATTGCAGTGGTACTGCAGACCTATTAACTTGTTTATTTTGGGGGTAAATGAATGTCTACAAAAGACAAGATTCCAGAAAATGAAGTATATAAATATCTTAGTGTATTCAGTGTGTTATAACAGAGAACTGCATACTTTATAAAGTGGATTATAAACAACAGCAATCTATTTCTCACAGGTCTGGAGACCGGGAATTCCAAAGTCAGTGCACCAATGAGTTTGGTGTCTGATGAAGGCCTGATTCCTGGTTCACAATCATTTTTTCCACATATCATCACATGACAGAAAGGATGAGGGAGCTCTTTGAGGCCTTTTTAATAAGGGCATTAGTAGCATTCATGAAGGCTCTACTTTTATGATTTAATCACCTACCAGAGAGACCTTCCTGATACCATCATCACATTGGAGGTTAGGATTTCAGCATGAATTTTGGAGGGGCATAGTCAGTCATTCTGTAGCAATATATTTCTTCAAATGGGCCTTCTTTTACATTAAACATTCCTCTGGTACTATGTTACAAATGAGTTGTACAAGTTCAGACAGTAGCTCAATCCCGTCCTTGAAAAATTTCCACTAGGTTGTCTTAATTGGTTAAAATATTAGTAATACCTCCCATCCAAAAGCCTTTAAAGTGTATTTTGAAAAAGCAAAAAACTACCAAAACCAAACATCCTTTACCAAATCTTCTGTGCAGGGGTAGGAAAGCTTTTCAGCAAAGGGCCAGATGATAAATATTTTAGGGCCACACGACAGTTCAGTGTTTTTACCACCATCACCACCACAACGTGTGAAAATGATTCTAAGCTCCAGGGTGATACAGAAACAGGCATGGGCCAGTTTGCCAAACCCATCCCTAGAGTGTTACAGTCCCCCCCCCCATTATTTGAGAACTTTGTTTCTTTACGAATTCTTAGAAAACAGATTGCTGCCTCGTGATTTCTAATGTTCTATGTATATTGACAAAGAAAATCAACTTTAACTGGCCATTTATATTTTCCCTGTTAAATCTCTTGTGATTTTTAAGGGAAAGAAATTTTGATCCAAGTTGGTAAGTGACTCCAACATATTAGTGACAAAGCAGAGCCAGGACCAAAACTTGTTTTCTGACTCCAGGTTCAATACTGCTCTTGTTTTATTAGATACCATTATGGTGATTATGTGCCAGAATTTCTAAGCCCTACTTCATAGTCCTTTGTTTTATATCATTCTGTTTATAATTCTAATACAGCAGAGATGATTTTGACAATCACCTAGATCTATTAAAAAAATTGTAGAATTGTTGGATTTGAGTTTTCTTATCTTTTTGAATGAGAGTAAGAGAAATGATGCAGCCCACAGAGAAGCAGCAGGTGGGGCAGGGGGAAGCAGCTGACTCAAGCCACATTGAATTCTTCCCTGTTTTTTTTTAGGTCCCTCTAAAACAGGGCAGAAGTCTTATGGATTGGATTCGCCTCACCAAAAGTGGAAAGGATCTAACGGGATTAAAAGGCAGGTTAATTGAAGTAACCGAAGAAGAACTTAAAAAACACAACAAGAAAGATGATTGTTGGATATGCATAAGAGGTATGTGGTATTTATTATGTACTGCAGAAAGTTTTGGCTGGACTTTCCAGTTGTAATGCCATATGACTTCATGATCCTATTATTTGATGATAAGATTCACACTTAGATAACAAAAATATGCCTTAAACTGGGCCACAAAGTATATAATTCTGAATTTCGACAGTATTTCATTCTTAGGTACCTGTTTACATAGCATACTGGCACTCGTACTCCCTTAGCAAGAAAGCAAGTGCTTGCCAGGCAGTTATTCAGTAACACTAGTTTATATACATTCATGTCCCACCTTAGTGCCTCATAACAGAATCATTTTGAGTGGGAGAAATTCAAATGCCAGAAATGCCAGAAAAAATGTCTCTGAGAATCGAAAGTAAATCAGAAAGCCTGTGTGTAAGCCAAATTTTAAGTTCTTGCGTGAAGCCATTTTTATTATTTAATGTAAGTTTCTTAGCTTATTGATTACCTGATTTTTGTAGCCCATAGCAAAGTACAAGCACCAAAGTAGAAATGAGTGGATTGGAGAGAGTGAGCAGAGAGAGAGGAGAGTAGCTGATAAAAGCAGACCTCATGGTAATCAACAACCTCACATCTCACATGGAACAAAGGCAATGAAGGGCTTGGGAATGTACAGTGGGCTTCTGTAGCAATGTCATTGAGTCAACCAGACATGGTTAAATATGCCACGGTCTTTAAAGTGTCAGTCCTTCACTGGTGTTACACAATTGTAATTTTATTATTGTATAATTACGGTATGTTGTCAGTTATCCTGATTACACTGTGACGTGTATGAGGATAGAGACCATGTCATGGCAGTCAGACTGTTCTGTCCTTGGTGGCTGGCACCTAGAGGTCATCAATATGTGTTGTTTGTTGAGTGAATTTGCTTAACATTTTAAAGAAGTTTTGGTACTTAAAGAGGTTGTGTGGTTGTTGTAGTAGATTGGAAAGATGGAAAGGTATCAGTAGGCACTATTAGTTTGCTAGGAATGCCCAGACAAAACAGCACAAACAAGGTGGCTTAAACCACAGAAAATTACCTCCCCACCATCCTGGAGGCTAAAGTCTGAGATCAAGGTGCTTTTTTCACAAGGCTGTGAAAAGAAGAATGTCTGTGTCTCTCACCTAGCTTCTGTTCATTTGCTGCCAATCTTTGGAGTTGCTTGGCTTATAGTAGCAACACCCGTCTGCCTTCAACTTCACATTGCATTCTCCCTGTATACTTGTCTGGGTCCAAATTTCCTATCTTTATACAGACCCCAGTCATATTGGATTAAGACCCTACCCTACTCAAGAATGACCTCATCTAATTATATCTGCATTGACCTCTATCCAAATAGGGTCATGTTCTGAAGTACTTGTGGGTAGGACTTCAACATATGAATTTGGAGGGTACACAGTTCAACCCATAAAAGACACAGAGTGTGAAATTTTTTTCAGTGGCAAAGGGGTGGATTCTTCAGCAGGTGATGACATAGCTTGTTCTAAGATAGAAGAACAGCTGCTCAACTCCCCAAAGTTTCTCCCCAAAGTTCCCTCAAAGTTTCTCCTCAGAGTTTCTACAGCTGTGGATAGTACTCGTAGCTTGGAATGAGGATTCTACTAGATACAAAAAACTCCTTTTGTCATTTTATTTTATTTATTTATGTAATTAAAAAAATTATTTATTTGAGAGAAAGAGAGAGCATGTGTATGTGTGTGCCTCAGAGCGGGGAGGGACAGATGGAGAGGGAGACAGACAGATTCACCGTTGAGCTTGGAGCCTGACACATGGGACGCCATCTCCGGACCCTGAGATCATGACCTTAGCCAAAATCAAGAGTCAAGCACTTAACTGACTGAGCCACCCAGGCCCCCTTCCTTTTTCCATTCCATAGGGTTTTGAATACCCTTCTTGCTCTTTTCCATACTGCCCATTTTTTTTTTTTTTTTTTAACCAGGTGTAAGTATCTGGTAGAAAATGACCTCCACACTCTGCCTGAGTGTTTTCTGCTAGGCTGGGTGAGGTGGAGGTCAGTGTCCAGAAGAGTCTCTCAGCTGGTCCAGGCTTAGGCATGTGAATTCTGTTTCTACAGTAGGAAGCTGCTTCTCCAGAAAACTCACTTATGTGAACCCTTTGTGTCTTAGTGATGTTAGTTAAATGAGGCATTGATATAACGCAGTCATACTTTATTATTCATTTGGTGTATTGATAGACATAAGGGACTAGTGTGCTGTGTTTGGAAGTAATACATACACTGCTCCCAGTTGTATGTTTCCTATAAGGATTGAATATATGGCACCTCTTCTGGTAAGGTTGTTTATTAGAAGATAAAATTTGTTTAAAGTCTCTGTTATTCTGTTAATAGTAAGGCTTTTTTCCCCTTTGCAAAAAATTAAGTGTCTTTTTTTCCCCCCTTTTTTGATAAGTTCAGTTTATATCATCAAGAAACACTCAATTTACGTGGTGCTCTTTAAGCTTCCCCGCTAATAGGAGAGGATAAATGACTGATGGGGGGACACATCCTGAGAGTGCCGTAAGAAGCTAGAAAGAAAATGACATCAGATTGGAAGGAGGGAAATGTGTGGGTTAGGAAAAACAGAGACACTGTTGTGGTAGCGATAGCTTAGAAGCTGTGGACAGGTTTTCATCAGAAAATAAGGAGGAAGAACATCAAAGTGGAGGGAAAATCCTAACCTACAGACACAGAAAAGCTTGAGATATGTTCTAGAACTTAGGTGAATTGTTGGACAGTTATAAAGAAGACTAGAAAGGTGAGCTAGGTCAGATTGAAAAGGATCTTGGAAGCCAGGCTGAGAAATATGTCCTTAATTTAGATGGCAGTATGAGCTCTAGAAGGTATATGGATGTGGGGACAATGTGAAAGGGTATGCCCTAGAAATATTAGTCTTGTGGTGGGTATGGAATTAAATGGGACAAAAAGCATTTAGCTCATTATAGAAGTTCAGGTGGTATTGGGAGAATCAGGATGTTGACAAAGACAATGGAAAGTAGGATGAATGTGAGACAAAAAGATTAAACAGATTACTGGTAATTTCTAAGACAATCATAATTTAGAGTAAGCATATGACTAAATGTTACTATCTTTTTCTTATTGTTCTAGTTTAAAATATAAATAATATCTTCTTAAAAGGGGAATGTATGCCAAATTTAAATTCAAAGGTCAGAGATAATATTTGGGCCCAAGTTTTAATCAAAGCTGTATCATAGGGAAACATGATATCATGGTATCACTTTTCCCTCCTTGATAAAATATTAAATTTCTCATTTGTCTGACAATTGCCCCATATTTAGATCACTTTCAATTTCAGCTGATCAGGTTAAGGTAGACACAGTTTTTTCTAAGAGATTTTAGACAATATACATTTGGGTATGGGTTTTTATGGCTAATATTATGGAGATTATTTTCTTTTCTTGAGTATATATCAGTATTTATGCACATGTTCAGGTGTGTTGAGTCCAGTTATATTCCTAAAAATAATACTGTGTAAATAACACTTGGTTGGCAGCAGACTGTAAAATGTAAACTAAAATGAGAGTACTGGCTTAGGATGATCTGCAAGGCAGTGTATGGGGTTTCCAGTTTGTTCAGTTAATCACCATTTTCTGTGAAGTGTGTAATTACTGTAATGCAGTAAGAAGGAATTGGAATGTTGAGGGAATAGATAGGAGTGATAACGCTTTTTTAAAAACCTTGTTGAATTTACCATTGAGGCATACTTTCGTGGTTTCCTCCGTTATTGCTGTTTCTTTCTCGAGAACTAAAGGTGACTTACAAATATGCGAAACTGAGCAAACATCTGAATCACTCATCTGTGAAAACTCTGTAGAGCTTAGATCAGACTTTTTCCCCTGTAGTATATTTTATTGCAGGATGTAGTCAGTGTGGGTAATGATATATTGTTATGAAATCATTTTTTGGCAGCATGGTATATGGCCTTTGATCTCAGTGAGAGTGAGAGTGAGTGCAGCCTGATACTTTGTAACAATCATTTAAATGAATGGTATTTAGAAAAATTTGATTATGGTCAGTAGACTGGGTTGGGCTCTGTGGTCAGTGGGGAGTTTGCTTGAGATCTCTCCCTTTCCCTCTGCCCCTCCCTCCACTGGCACGCGTGCGCGTGTGCACACACACACACACACACACACACGTGCACATGTTTGTGCCCTCCCTCTCTCTCAAATAAATAAGTAAAATCTTTAAACAGTTTACTAGATTAAGTTACTCATAAGGGATTTAATGGATTTCATTTATAACTTAGAAACAAACATGCTTTGATTTCTCCTAATGCTGATTATCATATCCTAGTAAATTAAAGAGGCCTGCTTGAGATCACTGTAAAAGTGACTTCAAATGGGTCTATACATTTGTGTTTCCTTACTATTTAGAGTATCTTGGGGCACCGGGGTAGTTCAGTTGGTTGAGTGACCAGCTCTTGATTTCAGTTCAGGTCATAATCTCAGGGTCCTGGGATCGAACCCTGCCTCTGTTCTATGTGGGGTATGGAGCCTACTTGGGATTCTTTCTTCCACCCCCTCCAACTCTCCCCACCATGCTCGCATGCGCGCGCGCTCTCTCTCTCTCAAAGAAAAATAAAAAAGAGGGACACATGGGTGGCTCAGTTGGTTGAGTCTGCCTTCAGCTCAGGTCATGATCCCAGGGTCCTGGATCGAGCCTCAGCAGGGAGCCTGCTTTTCCCTCTCCCTCTGCCCTTCCCCCAACTTGTGTTTTCTCTGGCTCACTCTGCTCTCTCTCTCAAATAAATAAAATATCTTAAAAAAAAAAAAAAAGAAAATATTGGTAAATTGATTCTGAGAAATATTTTGTCCTATTATATTTCTAGTCCAGCTTCCTAGATTTCTAGATACATTTATAGTAAACATTTTTAAATTTTACATTGTAGGGTGGCAGTGTGAATTTATTTATATATAGTCAATTCTCATTATTCGTGAATTCCAAATTTACAAATTTGCCTGCTCACTAAAATTGCTTTGTAACCCCAGAAATCAATACTCACAGTGTTTTCATAATTATCTGCAGACATGAGCAGCAGAGGGGAAAATGTGTTTGGCCCTTCCTACTTGAGGTTGCACAAGGAGATGCTCTGCCTTCCTGTTTCTACTCTCATACTGTAAAGATGTGTCTTTTTCGAGGTCTGTTTAGTGCCATGTTTTTCATATTTTGTGTTTTTTGTTGATGTTTTTGGTTTAAAGAGCCCGCCAAGTATAGTGCTAAAGACTGTGCTGTGCTTCACAGAGAAAATATGTATGTTAAATAAGCTTTGTTCCAGCATGAGTTCAGTGCTGTTGGCTGTGAATTAAATGTTCATGAAGCCACAATACATATTGACTAACGTGTCTTTAAACAGAAATACACCTTGAGCACCGTGGTTATGTATCGTTTGACAAAAATGTGACCAGAGGCTTGCAGGAACCTAAGGCTGCCTTTTTTCCTCCAAGAAGCAACGGTTCCCTGTTTGCTAATTCAGTGTTCACAGTGACTTTGTAGAACGTAACTGCCAAGAAAAAAGAGAACCAACTAGGCTGTTTTTTTTTTTTTTTAATTTATACTCCAGAAATAAAATAAGTTTTATACTTTTGGGGTTAGATTCAAGTCTGCCAAGAACAGAGCTGATTTTTCCAACAGTAGGCTCTTTTCCTGAAGTCTCCTTAGCTCCTTGCTTCACTTTTATTTTGAGAAACTACAGTATTATTTGTCTCTAGCAGAGAAACATTTTTCTTCTAAGAACAGCTTTTCAAATTTGGGTTGACCTTTTAATTTAAATGCAGTGTATTATCACAACTGTACAGAGCGTATCTGAGCAGTAAAGTACTTACTGTTACAGGTAGCTCAGTCTTCTGTACGCAGTCCTCATTACTTCTCGACAGCAGATTGCCAAACACCTCTCTTCTGCTATCGCTTGCTTGCTTAGGAAATCCAAATCAACATTTTTTTACAGCTACATTTCCTGTTACTCATTTCTAATCTGATTCATAGATTTTCATGTTGTCTGTTCTCCCCTATGAAATGCAAGTAATCTCAACCTTGTCGATTTTAATCATTCTGTGCTGCTGACATCGAAGACGATTTGCTTTCTTTATCTCCTAAACTGTCAGTCTTTTCCTTGTTTTTGTTTTTGTTTTTCAGTTTTCTTCTTTCCGTCCCTCCCTTTCATCCACTAAAAATTCAGTAGTGGAAGAAAACTGGTGGTCTTGGGGCCTCGTCTGACCCACAAGGGTTTTTGTTTGCTTGACACAGCAGTTTACAAACTTCAGCCAACGTTTTGAAGTTTTTTCCTCTGTGGGAATGTTTTTGATAATAAATTTAATTTTAAAAAGAGATACAGGGCCACTCAAATTTTCTGTTCTTATGTCAATTGTTATATTTTTTCAGTGAATTTGTTCATTTTAATTCTAGTTATTGACCATATTGACATAAAGTTGTTTACAACGTTCCCTTATTACATCTTTTGTGTCTTTAGGTTCTGTAGAGATAAACCCTTTTACATTCTGGATATTGCTAATGTGGGCTTCTCTTTTTCTTTTTTTTTTTTTAACTGATCAGTCTTACTAGAAGTTTATCAATTTTATTAACTTTTGGTTTTGATTTTCTTTGTTGGTTGTCCATTTTCTATTTCATTAATTTTTACTCCTATCATAGTTAGGAAGATGGTTATTTTAAGACTCTTTTTCCTGCAATATTGGCATCGATATATTTACAGAGATAACTTGCAGTTACTCTTGTTGTGTTCTTGTTGAATTACCTGATTCTAAGCTTTTATGCTTAAACTATTACGGTATACTTTCTCTGGTTTTATTATATTTAACTCTGGATTGAATCCTGATTTAGCATTTGTGTGTTGCTCACTTTGAGTGCATATGTAAATTAATTCATTAAGAAATTACCATGAGGGTTGCCTGGGTGGCTCAGTGGGTTAAGCCGCTGCCTAGGCTCAGGTCATGATCTCAGGGTCCTGGGATCGAGGCCCACATCGGGCTCTCTGCTCAGCGGGGAGCCTGCTTCCTTCTCTCTCTCTGCCTGCCTCTCTGCCTGCTTGTGATCTGTCAAATAAATAAATAAAATCTTTAAAAAAAAAAAAAAAGAAATTACCATGAGGTGTCTATTACTTATATTTCTTTTTTATGTTAATTAACAGCCATATAGAATATCCTTCTGGGACAGTTTTTATTTCTAGTAATTTAATGAAGCATAGCTTTTGCTTTTTTTGTTAACCTGTGTGTGATTGTCATCCATAAACAAATAGAGAAGATAGTTTTGAACTTTTGCTCTATCTTGGCTCCCTCATTTAATCAGTATTTTTCATCACGCACTCTATGAGGCTCTGGGGACAACATGGAAATATAAAACAGAGATGACTTTTGATTTTAGGGAATTTATAATGTGGTGGGGAGCACAAAGCATTAATCAAGTCTGACAAGGATTGTGAAGGAGAGGTACACTGTGCCGACTGATGACTACAGAAGATAGAGCTGAGATTTGAAAACTAAATGAGAGTTAACTAGGCAAAGAGGAATGGGAATGGCACTCCGGGGCTCTGGGAAGGAGCCTGTGCAAAGGCTGGATGGTGTGATCTTGTGAGAGAGAGATCACATACACACATGTGGGAGTTCACCTTGAATAGAAAGTGCTTAAAGTTAGTGATGTCTCCTGTCTTTGTTCTCTCCTTTGTATTGGAAAGACACACTTTTTTTTTTTTTTTTTAAAGATTGTATTTATTTATTAGAGAGAGAAAGAGAGCATGAGCAGGGTTAGGGCCTGAGGGAAAGGGAAAAACAGACTCCCCATGGAGCAGGGAGCCCGATGTGGGGTTTGACCTGAGCCAAAGGTGGATGCTTAAGCCACTGAGTCTCCCAGGTTCCCAAGACACACTCTTCAAAGATCCCACTCTTTCTAAGACCATTTTCCTTCCTAGGGCTCATCTCCATGTGCTCTAATCAACCCTCTCCAGCCACCTCATGACTTTGGGCAGTTGTCTGTCTAGCACTATTTAATACCCTTTGCTTTTTTGCTTTCTTTCTGCCAACAGCTTCGTCCTTTAATCTCTTCATGACATTGCCCTCTCAGGCTGTGTTTCATACCTGAACTTTCTTCTTTAGCACTTGGTGTTGGACTTCTGTGAGAACATCTATAAATTTTTGACCATTTTTAGTATTTCTCCTATTTAAATTGAGTTTGGGAATACTAATATACTGCTTCTCACCCTACCCCTAGCTTCCAGCAGAGGGCATGGCTTCTGGTTTAGTGTTCAGTAAATGTACCTTGAAGCATTTGTATATTTTGATATGTGTAGGAGTTTTAAACCATGGTATGGTTTTAATTATTTCACAAAGTAGTAACTAGTTGAGAAACTTGATATTTAATGTTTCTAGATTATTGGCCCCTGGAGTTCCTTAATCAGTTTGAAACTTTATTTCTGGATAGCTTTCTTATATAGATTCATGGTCCATTATTGAATTTTGAGCCTGATTTTAAAATGTGTCAGTATTTCCATTAAACTCCTTTTTATAGTTTCTGTCTCTGTGATGAAATTTACCTTATTAAATGTCATCCACATTTTCTACTAGAAATATCTTTTTGAAAGATATTAATTATAGTTATTTTAACATCCTTGTGTAATAGTTCTAATATACACCATCTTAAAGTCTGGTTGTGTTGCTGTTTCTCTTTCTCTCTCTCTTTTTTTTTTTTTTTAGAGATTTTATTTATTTATATGACAGACAGAGATCACAAGTAGGCAGAGAGGCAGGGGCGAGCAGGCTCCCTGTTGAGCAGAGAGCCCAATGCGGGGCTCGATCCCAGACCCTGGGATCATGACCTGAGCCGAAGACAGAGGCTTTAACCCACAGAGCCACCCAGGAGCCCCTGTTTTTCTCTCTTGACAATGGGTTCTTGTCTTTTTTTTTTTTTTTTTTCCCAGTGTGACTTGTAATGTCTGATTGAATGTCCCACATTGCATAATGTGCACAGTAGAACCTGAGGTATTTACACTTAGAAACGAGTACACTTTTTCTGGCAGACAATTCAATTGAGTCAGTCTGGGTAGCAGTTGAGCTGGTTAGGGGGTTTATTGCTGCCATTGTTACCACCAGCATACCACAGACTTCAGATTCCTCCCAGAGCAGGTTGCTGCTAGGCTTGTTTGTTGTGTGGGTCCTACAGTGGTAGGACTTTCTCCTTGTTCCTATTGCACTCTTAGCCAACAGCTTGCCTGACTGCCTGTGTAGGGGTGGCTCCCTCCGGTGCTCCTGGATGATCTTGCTTGTTACTTGGTGTAAGACTTGTGGTTGAGGCAAAAGTGTTTGTGCAATTTTCTTATTTGAACCTCTAGCTCAGGTGGGTTCTATGCACTTGAGCCCCAGAGACTGAACTATTTTCAGTCCTTGTGTCAGTTCACCAGTGGACATTCTCTTCTGCCTCATCCTCAGCGCAAGATCTAGAACGCAGACAGGTTTTTTGCCTCTGCCCAAACTACCCCTCTCCTGACAGCGGAGCTTTGCCTTCTATCAGTAGGGTTGGAGTGGAGGACAGGGCAGAGGGAGAAGGCTGTAAGCAATTGCCCTGCCTCCCTTCCAGTGCTAGAAGTCCTCCATTTTGTATCAGCCCAGAGCCCCGAGCCCTGGAGGCTTTGGGTGCCTCCCCCAGTGCTTATCTTGCATTTGCCTAGTGTCAGACCAGAGCACAGGGGGATGTATTGTTTTCTTCCCTTTCCAGCAGCAACTAACTTCTTCCTGGTATCAGTGCAGGAACTCAAGGATGAGAGGCTTTACTGTACCTTCCCAGCAAATGGATAACTTTTGCTGCACGCGGCATTTCATTGTGAAGCAGGGGTGAATTTCTTGCTTCTGCCCCACCAGTAGCTGATAATTTGGGCAGTCCAAAAGAGTAATTTGACTTCTTGGTACTCCTGCTCTACCCGCAAATCTTGGAGCAGGCATTATACACCAGAACCAATAGTATTATTTTTCAGACCTGCCCTGCTCGTACTTTTCATGAGCATCTCATGAGGTGGGAAAGTGTGAAAAAGAAATTTGTGAGTGGGTGGGTACAGAATCCCATTTCTGAGGCCTTCAGGGTTCTAAAATAGCATCAGTGCACATTTGGCCCTTAAAGAGTGTGGTAAAATTTCAGTTGTTTTATAGCAATGTCTCTTTTTCCTGTGCTCTATCAAAGATGAAACAACTCATGTGTCCCATCTCCTCAGACCGGCTTATCATTCTGGGTTTTAGATTATTTGTTGCCTTATGACCTTGTATGCTCCATTCCTTGATGGGCTCAAAAACATGGTTTTTATGGATTGTCTGGCTTTTTCTTTTTTTCTTTTTTTAAGATTTTATTTATTTATTTGAGAGAGAGAAACAGAGAGAGCTCAAGCAGGGAGCAGGGGCAGAGGGAGAGGGACAAGCAGACTCCCCAGTGACCGCAGAGCCCGATGCGGGACTCAAGGTGGGGCTCATCCCGGGATCCTGAGCCAAAGTCAGATGCTTAACCAACTGAGCTACTCAAGCACTCCTGGTTTTTCTTTTGGTTAAAGGTAGGAACACATTTTTCTTGATATAATCTTTGCACCTGACATATTTTGGAAAATAAGAAATAATCCCAAACACAAGGACGTATCTCGTCCTCTTCCGCCCACGTAATTAACAGCAGTGCAGTCAAGGGCTGATTGGTAGCTGTTGGAGGTAGACCTAAGGCATAGGCAGACAGAGGGAAATGATCTCATGGAGTAGGGAAAACTAATTTTTAGAGAGAGGGTGTCTTGTTTAATATTGACATAAACTGTAAATCAACCCTAAGTATAGTAAATGTGGCTGTTGCTAATGATGTTTGGTCATTGTTCTCCCTAGGAGAGGTTTGTGAATTTTTTTCAAAATATTTAGAGTGTAACTGATCCCTCAGACTGTTTGTTGGTTAATTTTTAATGCTTTTATTGATCAATTTCCTTTTAAATCAATTTCATAGTTAAATATCAGGGCTGTTTTTTGTGATACGAATGTTGCATAAGATTATCTTTGGTAATTAGGCCCTGTTGATGTTCTGAAGTGTATAGAGGACTTTATCACATCCTATTTAAATTTCCCCATGCAGACTGAGGCATTCAGTTCCTATTGTCTTAGCTCTTTTGTAAATTGGACTCACCATCACTGAATTTGTTTGGTGGAGTTAGAAGCTCCAAGTTATATTCAGGACAGTTGCTACCTCTCTCTTTTCTAGTTTCTGTGAGGCAGTGCTGGTCTCATTTTTCATATTTCTTTTTCTTTTTAAAATTGTACACCAGAGGTCCACAATTTAAGTTGCTTAGATACTAATCTTAATTTTAGAGGGCTTTTCTTTAAACGTCTGTCCTTTTATTTTGAGAGGGATGAACCAGAGAGCTAAATGGAAGTTCCACGTGTGTGGGCAGAACTCTTTTATGCATGGGTTTGGCTGCACTGGCAGGTGTCCCCAACCGACTGTATGCAAGCAGTCTTTTGGGCTGGAATTCCCTCCCCCACCCCCAGTCATCTGCAGATAAGTGTTCTGAAGGTTATCTGGGATAGAAGTTGCTGGGATGGTGGTGGTAGGACGTGGATCTTAATGTTGTGACTTTTGCTTCTGGTTTTTAGTTCAAATCTCTCCCCTACTCCCAAGCGTGTTTCCTTCAGTGTAATGTTTCTTTGGTTCATCCTGTCTAAAGAATAAATGTACACTTCTTGCAGGGTAGGGAAGGGGCTGCTTGCTTGGTATCTAGGATAGTGAAGGCAATATTAGGCTTGTATTGCTGCTTCTATTGAATTCAAGATCTTCCTGCTCCCTAACCTGGAATCCCTGATTCTTACACTTGCGGGGGGTGTTCTATTGCACACATTGGCTTTTATAGATTCCCCTCCACCTTACACAGGCTTTATTTTCACCTTTCTTCATTCTGCTAAGTATATTATCACTCATCCATTTGGCCTCAGGCTTCTAAAACCTTATTGCAGTCATCTCCTCTTCTGCTTTCTGTATCTTTTTGGTTTTAAGTGTTATCTATCCTTTCCAGTCATTTTAGAAGCTTTTCAGGAGTGTAAGAGACAAAGGAATGCTTTTACTTCTGAAATCCTAAGGTACTCTACTATACAACACCTAGCTGGGTACAGTATTAGCTCAAGTAAACTGGTTAAAGTTAAGGATATATATAGATATCCCTAGAACAATCATCTTATTTTATTATTTATTTTATTTTAGATTATTTATTTATTTATTTGTCAGAGAGAGAGGAGCGAGAGTGAGCACAGGCAGACAGAGTGGCAGACAGAGAGAGAAGCAGGCTCCCTGCCAAGCAAGGAGCCTGATGTGGGACTCAATCCCAGGATGCTGGGATCATGACCTGAGCTGAAGGCAGCTGCTTAACCAACTGAGCCACCCAGGCATCTAGAACAATCATTTTAAAAATAATGAGAGGATGATGAGCATTTTTTCATGTGTCTGATAGCCATTTGTATGTCTTGATTGGAGAAGTGTCTGTTCATATCTTCTGCCCATTTTTTGATGTGTTTGTCTGTTTCTTGTGGGTTGCGTTTGAGGAGTTCATTATAGATCCTGGATATCAACCTTTTGTCTGTACTGTCATTTGCAAATATCTTCTCCCATTCCGTGGGTTGCCTCTTTGTTTTTTTGACTGTTTCCTTTGCTGTGCAGAAGCTTTTGATTTTGATGAAGTCCCAGAAGTTTATTTTCGCTTTTGTTTCCTTTGCCTTTGGAGACGTATCTTGAAAGAAGTTGCTGTGGCTGATATCAAAGAGATTTCTGCCTATGTTCTCCTCTAAGATTCTGATGGATTCCTGTCTCACGTTGAGGTCTTTTATCCATTTTGAGTTGATCTTTGTGTACGATGTAAGAGAATGGTCGAGTTTCATTCTTCTACATATAGCTGTCCAGTTTTCCCAGCATCATTTATTGAAGAAACTGTCTTTTTTCCACTGTATATTTTTTCCTGTTTTGTCAAAGATTAATTGACCATAGAGTTGAGGGTCCATATCTGGGCTCTCTACTCTGTTCCACTGGTCTATGTGTCTGTTTTCATGCCAGTACCATGCTGTCTTGGTGATCACAGCTTTGTAATAAAGCTTGAAATCAGGTAAGGTGATGCCGCCAGCTTTATTTTTGTTTTTCAACATTTCCTTAGCGATTCGGGGTCTCTTCTGATTCCATACAAATTTTAGGATTATTTGCTCCAGCTCTTTGAAGAATGCCGGTGGAATTTTGATCGGAATGGCATTAAAAGTATAGATTGCTCTAGGCAGTATAGACATTTTAACAATGTTTATTCTTCCGATCCAAGAGCATGGAATGGTCTTCCATCTATTTGTGTCTTCTTCAATTTCTTTCATGAGTGCCCTCAGGGAGATTCAAATTAAAACCACATTGAGATATCACCTTACACCAGTTAGAATGGCCAAAATTAACAAAACAGGAAACAACATGTGTTGGAGAGGATGTGGAGAAAGGGGAACCCTCTTACACTGTTGGTGGGAATGCAAGTTGGTGCAGCCTCTTTGGAGAACAGTGTGGAGATTCCTCAAGAAATTAAAAATAGAGCTTCCCTATGACCCTGCAATTGCACTCCTGGGTATTTACCCCAAAGATACAGATGTCGTGAAAAGAAGGGCCATCTGTACCCCAATGTTTATAGCAGCAATGGCCACAGTCGCCAAACTATGGAAAGAACCAAGATGCCCTTCAACGGATGAATGGATAAGGAAGATGTGGTCCATATACACTATGGAGTAGTATGCCTCCATCAGAAAGGATGAATACCCAACTTTTGTAGCAACATGGACGGGACTGGAAGAGATTATGCTGAGTGAAATAAGTCAAGCAGAGAGAGTCAATTATCATATGGTTTCACTTATTTGTGGAGCATAACAAATAGCATGGAGGACAAGGGGTGTTAGAGAGGAGTGGGGAATTTGGGTAAATTGGAAGGGGAGGTGAACCATGAGAGACTATGGACTCTGAAAAACAATCTGAGGGGTTTGAAGTGGCGGGGGGGCGGGGGTGGGAGGTTGGGGGTACCAGGTGGTGGGTATTATAGAGGGCACGGCTTGCATGGAGCACTGGGTGTGGTGAAAAAATAATGAATATTGTTTTCTGAAAATAAATAAATTGAAAAAAAAATAAATTAAAAAAATAGTAAAGGGGTAAATTCATCAAGAGGATGTAATAATATGAATATATATGCACTCAACATTGGAGCTCTTAAAATATAGATAGATACTGGATACAGATATAAAGCAAACAGATCTGATAGGAGAGACAGAAATACAGTCACAGTAGGAGACTTCAGTCCCTCTGTAAGGTGATATGTTAACTAACTTGATTGTAGCCATCATTGTGCCCTTTTAACAATGTTAAAACACATGTTGTACACCTTAAATACGAAAAATTTTGTATGTAATTTTTATTTGTCAATTATATCTCAATACATATGGAAAAATAAATATTGTGCACCTGAAATTAAAAAAAAAAATGAGAGGAGGTATAGTAAAAAAGTCAATAGATAAAATGAAATGCTAAAAAAATACTTTGTTAACCCCAAAGAAGGCAGGGATAGAGGTATAGAGACACGGACAGAAAACTTGGAAGAAGAAAAAGAAAATTTGAGGGTAAGGGTGAAGACTGATAAAATGGTAGCTCTAAATTCAGCCTTATCAGTAATTAAGTGTAAATGGAACAGTCATTTGAATTGAAAGATAGAGATTGTGTGTTTATGTGTATCAAGACCTAACTACATGATGGCTGGAAGGGATACACTGTATTTGTTTGTTTTGTTTGTTTATTTTGCAGAATTTTATATAATTATTTGTCTTTGGTTTCACATTCCCAGTCAAAACATTGGTTTCCAAAATTACTTAGGTCAATTCTTTTTCTTTCTTTATTTTTAATTGAAGTATGATTATGTAGAGTGTTACATTGTTTCAGATATATAATATAATGATTCAGCAGTTCTGTGTATTACTCAGTGCTCAACGCTATATGTGTACTTTTAATCCCCCTTATCTCTCACCCATCCTCCAACCCACCTCCTCTCTGCCAACCACCAGTTAATTCTCGTATTTAAGAGTCAGGGGTTTTTTGCCTCTTTTTTTCTTTGTTCATTTGATTTGTTTCTTAAATTCCAAGTATTAGTGAAATCATATGGTATTTGTCTGTCTGTCTGATTTATTTCACTTCGCATAATACTCTCTGGGTTCATCCATGTTGTTGCAAGTGGCAAAATCTCATTCTTTTTTTTTTTTTTGTGGCTAATATGCCAATGTGTATATGTACCACGTCTTACTCATTCATCAATTGATGAACTCTAATGCTGCTTTCATATCTTGGCTATTTAAATAATGTTGTAATAAGCATAGGGGTGCATGTATCTTTTCAAATTAGTGTTTTTGTTTTCTTTGGGTAAATACCCAATAGTGGAATTACTGGATTATATGGTATATTATATGGTATTCCTACTTTTAATTTTTTTTTGAGGAACCTTCCTAGTGTTTTCCAGAGTGGCTACACCACCAACAGTACATGAGGGTTCCTTTGTCTTACATCCTTGCCAACACTTGATATTTCTTGTGTTTTTTATTTTAGCCATTCTGAACAGTATGAGATGATTTATTTCTTTCTTTTTAAAAATTTTTTTAGGTGATTTCTTATTGTAGTTTTGCATTTTTCTAATGATGAGTGATGTTGAGCATGTTTTCATGTGTCTGTTGGCCATTTTTATGTCTTTGCAGAAATGTCTATTTAGGTGCTCTGTAGAAAGGATACACTTTAAATATAAATACACAGAGAGGTTGAAAGTATATGTGTAGGAAAATGTATACTATCTAGACAGTAAGTCTAACAAGGTTGGCCTATATTAATATTGGTTAAAGTATACTACCAAAGACAAAGAATGTTACTAGAGATAAAAACATTTCATAACGTTAAGAGTTCATTATGAAGACTGTTTATGCTTTATAACAAAGCTGCAAAAAATATGAAGCAAACATTGATAGTATTGAAAAGTAGAATTAAAATCCACAGTTATTGTTGCATATTTTAACACCCTCTCTCAGCAGTTGATAGAACTAGGTAAATATCAGTAGACTTAAAATTAAAATACCGTGCTATTTCTTTAGTGAACACAAGATGGCAAGGTGGTCACAGTACTTGCAAAAATGGATCTTTACATTTGAATACAGAGAAATATTGCTATGACTTTATTATGTGAACACACCTTTTTCCTTCATTGACTTTAGAGCCAACAAAATCAACAGTGGTTCAGCACTTAATCTTATACACTTGTGGAAGAAAGATTTTTAAAAAGACAGATGACATCTTATCTTGTTAGTATTACTACAAAAATGTTGTGGCCTTGGACCACCCATCAAAAGACTTTTAAGCTCCCTTAGGAAGGTCTGGATCATGCTTTGAGACTCTCTAATGTAAAATAGAACAAAGAAAATGTCAAATTATGCGTGGAGGTGTTACCTCGAACCATGGGGATGCAGTTTAGTCCCTATCAGCGGGCTACTATGGTTCACATGTGGTTACCTATCCTGAAAAATTGTGGAGCCTCATCTGGGAGATAGATTAATAGGTATAACTGTCACTTGAGGCTTACATTGTGATGTGAGATGTGGGGCTGGGGTTAAGAATGAGTTGGAGCTTGTTGCAATCCAGTTGTTAGTTCAGTTATCTGAGATAAGTGATTCAGGTTCTGTAGGTGGGAAAAGACTTTTTCTGTCTATGGGAAGTTGGAGTGGTGACTAGAAAAGAGTGCTCTGAAATTGGAAGCTTCCCACATTGCTGCTGAGAATAGAAAACATTCTGGCAGTTCCTCAAAAAGTTAAACATAAATTGTATATGACCCAGCAGATTTACTCCTATGTATATACTCAAAAGAAATAAAAATATGTGTCCACACAAAAATGTATACATGACTGTTCATAGCAGCATTATTTGTAATAACCCCAAAGTGGAAACAACTTAAATGTCAATGAACAGAGGAACAGGTAGACAAAGTGGGCTGTATCCATACATGGAATATTATTCAGCCATAAGAAGGAATGAGGTATGGACACATGCTACAACATGGATGAACCTTGAAAATATCATACTAAGTGAAAGAAGACAAACAAAAGACCCTATATTGTCTGCTTCCATTTATATGAAATGCCCCAAATTTGCAAGTCTCAAAAGACAGAATGTACATTTGCGGTAAGGCAGGGCTGGGAAGGCTGGTAGGAATGCTGCCTGAAGAAGGTTTCTGCATATTGTTAAATCATATCATCTGTTGCTTGGTCAGTGACCCTTATGTAGGGACTCATGTTCAACACAATATCAATGTCAAAAACTCAAAGGGCTTTCTCCTTTCTAAAGAAGAAGTAAGGAGTCTCCTTTTGTTTGTTTGTTTCTTTTAAATAATTTTTAAGATCAGGCAATGCAACCAGTATTACTAGTGTCTCTTTTTAACCTTGGCTTCTAGGAAGTTCAGGATGACATTTAATGCTCAATCGTAGTAACATTGTTAGTTGGGTTAGGTGACTAGTATATTTTCTTTTACACATTTTGTTGTGGGTTTTTAAAATTTTTACACACAAATATTTCATTGTGTAACAGCTAGAGTTGAAATTACAATCAATATAAAAAGTTTATGTGAAAAACTAGGGGCAGCATTTACCAAGAAGGAAGAGTTCTCTATGTAAAAAATGGCAACATTAGGTTTTAGGTATAAAAATGATATTGATCCTTAAACTATTAGTTTTTAAATAAGCAGTGAGCTCCTAGACACTGTTACTATTCAAGCAGATGCTGAACAATGGTCTATCTATAGATCTTATAGAGATAAGTCCTGTATTGGATCAGAAATCAGACTCAAAATTACCTTTAGAGCTCTCCCAATCTTGAGACTCTTTCATTCTGTGATTAAATTAGCTGTATAAGTTTCTGGTAATACAAAGTACTAAGTGTTAATTTTAAAGTGAGTAATTTTTATTCTAAGAACTTATTTGAGAGCTCAGAGTTCTAGATATGTAACACAAGAGATAATTTAGAGTTAAAATACTAGAACAGGGGGCGCCTGGGTGGCTCAGTGGGTTAAGCCGCTGCCTTCGGCTCAGGTCATGATCTCAGGGTCCTGGGATCGAGGCCCACATCGGGCTCTCTGCTCAGCAGGGAGCCTGCTTCCTCCTCTCTCTCTGCCTGCCTCTCTGCCTGCTTGTGATCTCGCTCTGTCAAATAAATAAAATAAAATCTTTAAAAAAAAAAAAATACTAGAACAGGTACTACCAGTACATTGCCTAAAGAACTCAGTGTAGCTGTTTTTCTGAATGTGTGCCTTTGGTTGTGCTACAGCTCAGCTAGGATAAATTAGCTAGAAAATGTACTCCTGAATATTGCCAGGGCATTTAAAAAGTGATGTCTTTTAAATCTTAGAGTAGATGTTCTTAATAAAATTGTTGTATTTTAATTTTACTAAGTTCTTTTTTATCTTTTTTTTTTTTTTCAGTTACACTGAGAGATACTTGACATATAACACTTTATAAGTTTAGGGTATACAACATTGTGATTGGTATGTCTGTATATTTTGAAATTAACTTGCTCTTCTTAACAGTACTCAGTCAATCCTTGTTATCTACTCCTGGTTAGAGTTTTAAAAACAAAATACAAAACAAAAAATAAAATTTCAGGTTGGGTAGA
The DNA here is from genome assembly GCF_020171115.1 of Neogale vison. Classification (NCBI taxonomy): domain Eukaryota; kingdom Metazoa; phylum Chordata; class Mammalia; order Carnivora; family Mustelidae; genus Neogale; species Neogale vison. The sequence goes on along the minus strand of NC_058091.1, from coordinate 45,661,171 downwards.
TAAGATGGATGGATGGGTGGGTGGGAGGGTGGGTGGATAGTTAGGTAGATTGATTGATGGGTCAGCAGATGTTCTCCCTATCTCCCCTTCTGCAACTGAAGGTGACCCATGTAAATGATCTGAAAGCACCTGTTGGTCTGGACCAGAGGATCTTGGTCATAGCAGTTTTGTGCCATTCAAGGCTGGTGTTTTATGAATATCTTCCTGCCCATTTTTGTTCTTAATGTCATTATTAGGATTTAGGTTGTGCAGAATTTATTAATAGCCTAGCTTTAAGTTGAGATTATGCCTGTGGGTCCTTAAACACCACATATTTTTATTTAATGGGAAGTGGGTTTTATAAATCTGCCATACTTGAGCAACAAGAGCTATAGGAAGAAGTTAATTGTGTCATCACAAAATTTAGGAAGTTGCAAGCAAAATTAGTTTCGAAAACCAGGTGGTAAGAATCCATAGGGGGCTAGAGGCTTGTATGTAAGAAATTACTGCCTAAAAACCATGTATAGTACAAATAGAAAACAACCAAGCATGAAAGAAAATCATAAAGTTAGATTCTTTGCATTTGTTTTCTTCTGCCACATTGAAGTTTTAGTGTTAGGAAGTGCTTTTGAAAAGGGAAAAGGAAGGAGATAAGATAGAGGAAGAAAAAAAGAGAAGAAAGAGCCCTCTGCACCAGAAGAAAAACATCAGTTGCATTTTGGGAGCTCCGTCTCATAATAAACAGTTACAAACACTGCCAAGTGTGGTTGGCTCTAATATTCCTTGGACTGAGACACTAACATGCTCAATTCCTTACAGTGAGGGATTTTATAGGCATTCCTAGATTTGTCCATTTGAATAGCATGGAAGCTGTTCAGGTCTGGGGTGAGAATATGAGAGGATAAGGGTCAATCTAAAGGATTGAGAGGTCAAAGAGAACACATGTGGGATGTTCTAGGTTTTATATGCTGATTATGGACAACTGGCAAAGCCCCCTTTATCCTTCTGCCAGTTACTGAAACATGAAATTCTGTCACAGAAGGTTCATGATTGTGTGTTGTAGGTTTCATGTTCTTGAGAAACTCTAGTTGAGGTTTGGTTGCTGAGAAAGTTTGAAATTCCAAGTAAGGCATTCTGTCTTCAAAACAAAACAAAACAAAACAAAACACCTATTGGGAATAATTATGATCCTAATCATTACCTCTGGCATTTGTGGTCTGTGGATTTTAAGCAATAAACAGTAGGAAAAATTCCTTCCAAATTTGCTAGAGAAGGTGGATAGGGAAGAAGAAAGGAGAGAACTCTAGCAGTCATTTTTTTTTTTCTCAGACTTATTTGGAGGACTGGCTGAAAGAGATTTTTGAATTTACTTCTTTTTGTTGCCTAAGTTGCTTTTAAGCCATCTTAAAAGAAATCTACCTAGTTGGTTATTCTCTAAAATTGAACTTATATGGAAAAACTACAATACCTTTTTGGGGCTGAAATCCAATCTCTTCTTTCGTCCCAAGATTATCATATAGGATGAAAATTTTAAATTACCTGAAGTTATTTAAATTCATAGAGGTCATAATATAAAGAGGGAATAGTCCTAGGTATAAGAAAACCAGTTATTCTCATTGTACTCTTGAGATATCTTCAGGGCTGGATTTGTCTACTGTCTAGTTTTTCAAGTAAAGTATTAAAAAGTAACTCATTTCCTTGGGAAGGCTATTCATTGAGTGAATTTTCCTCCATTTGTTGTTCTTTTTTTTTTTTTTTTTTAAGATAAAGACATATTTAAATGTATGAACAGATGAGATAAATGTTTGGAGAAGATAAAAGGATTGTTAAGATCCCAACAATAGGGGCGCCTGGGTGACTCAGTTTGTTGAACTGCTGCCCTTGGCTCAGGTCATGATCCCAGGGTCCTGGGATCCAGTCCCACATTGGGCTCCTTGCTCAGCTGCGAGCATGCTCTCGCCTCTGCCTGCCACTCCCCCTACTCATTCTTTCTCCTTATCTCTCTCTTTCTGAGAAATAAATAAAATCTTAAAAAAAAAAAAAGACCTCATCAAGAATCTTTGTTCCTTGGACAGCTGCAGGGAAGGATTGTGCTTGTTTTCTCAGAGCGTATCTCAGTGGCCCAGTCACCCTTGCTTGCCCAGTGGTCGCTGAGATGATCAGACACATGGGTGACAGTTTGATTCTTTCTCATCAGATTTTCGTATGAGGGCTATAGAGAAGGATGGAGTAGAGAGAGAGAGAACTTTTGAAAATCATTAACAGTGTTTCATTATTCGTTTGTGTTAGGAGGCAGTTCTCTTTAGGTTTTGTAGATAACCTGCACATCTTATAAGCAGGGGCAGTCTTTTTGGGGATGTTGGCATAGTAAACAACTTTGCATAGTAGAACTCGAGACTCCTACTGGAGTATAGAGGACGGGCTTGCCTACTGTTTAGTATAATAAAGATAATATCTACCCCACCCAGAACGGAGGGCACGTGTACTTCCTGTTCATTATAAAAGATTCAACTTTCCTAGGGGCGCCTGGGTGACTCGGTGGATTAAGCCGCTGCCTTCGGCTCAGGTCATGATCCCGGAGTCCTGGGATCGAGCCCCGCATCGGGCTCTCTACTCTGTGGGAAGCCTGCTTCCTCCTCTCTCTCTGCCTGCCTCTCGCCAACTTCTGATCTCTGTCTGTCAAATAAATAAATAAAATAAATCTTTAAAAAAAAAAAAAAAAAAGATTCAACTTTCCTAAACTCAGACTTCCCTTCCTGTCGTACAGCACATTTGTGCACAGGTATTATCTGGCTCTCTTCACATAGGTCTGTAGGAATTGGGGTTCGGAGAGCTCATGCACATGCTACTGCTTGTGATGTGTGTAGTAAATTACCCTTTGTGTCTGACAGTTTCTGACCAGGACCCATGAAACTGGCAGGCTAACTTGTTAACTTGTGAGTCTGGTGAAATCTTAGACCCTTGATGTACTTGCTGCTTTGAAATAATAATAATGATTTGTTAAATAGAATGTATTTGAAAAGATTTATGGAAACTTACACTTCTGGTTTGTACAACTTTTACGAAGTCCATTTAGGTTATTATTTCCCCTTGTTTGGATAGGTTTCGTTTATAACGTCAGCCCGTATATGGAGTATCATCCTGGTGGAGAAGATGAGCTAATGAGAGCAGCAGGATCCGATGGCACTGACCTCTTCGATCAGGTGAGGTGGTGAAGGTAATCCTAGTATCACAGGGGAAAAGTTCTCTTAGATTTAACAGTATGACTGTTGTAGAAAAAAAGAAAATAGTTGCACAACTCTCACACATGTTGGCTTGAGTTTTGAAAGGTAGGAAGATGCTCGTAAGTAACAACTTTTTGTTTAATTTGCCTTTGAATGATTTTACTAAAATTTTAGAGCTGGTTCCAAATCTGTATCTGGGCATCTGCTCTTAAGTGTTTTCTCTCTCCTCTGCTTGCAGCTGTTTACTCAGTTTGGATTGATTTTGATGATGATGATGATTGGGTCATGGGAGGCAGTAATGGTTAGAAGAAAAAACAAGAAATTTAGCTTCTCTGCACTCAGTTTTTTCTCCTTTGGGGAATGTTAAGTAACTGGCCTGTCTTGCTATACTGAGTCTGCATATCATGTAGAAAGTTAAATGATTAATGAATAGAAAATCTATTTCTATTAATATCTATAATTTATAATATACATATATATGTAATATTACATATATAAGTATGTAATACTTATGTATATAAGTATTATGTGTATAATACTTATGTATGTAAGTATATATGTAATATTACATATATAAGTATATTATAAATTATAGATATTAATAGAAATAGATTATATAATAGAAATATATATAATTTATATGTTATATTAAAATCCATACATATTTTACATAAATTTTATATGTAATAAAATATATTTATATATAATTTATAAGATAAAAATCTATTTCTAGAGTGGTAGCAGAAAATCTGTATGTATATTTCAAAAGATATATTAGATCTTTTCCCTTATATTTCCCCTTAAGTTTACTAAAAACAACAAATACTAGCTTTTGTACTATTTAAAAGTTACATAGATGAAACATACATATGTAACATATATACATATGTAGTATAGTAATATCCATATGTTAACTACTGTCAATCGGCTGAACTTTTATTTTGAAACAACAATCTTGTGAAGAATAGAACTTTGCCTTTGTCTCATATAAGTTTTACTTTGTATTTTGTTGTGATCCATGTTGTGATACTGGGATTTTACCATTAAGATAGTGAAATGAGATTGGGTTATTTTTAAAGTAGACTTCTTTTCGTGTGTCTGATAGCCATTTGTATGTCTTGATTGGAGAAGTGTCTGTTCATATCTTCTGCCCATTTTTTGATGTGTTTGTCTGTTTCGTGTGGGTTGAGTTTGAGGAGTTCATTATAGATCCTGGATATCAACCTTTTGTCTGTACTGTCATTCGCAAATATCTTCTCCCATTCCGTGGGTTGCCTCTTTGTTTTTTTGACTGTTTCCTTTGCTGTGCAGAAGCTTTTGATTTTGATGAAGTCCCAGAAGTTTATTTTCGCTTTTGTTTCCTTTGCCTTTGGAGACACATGAAAAAATGCTCATCATCATTAGCCCTCAGGGAGATTCAAATTAAAACCACATTGAGATATCACCTTACACCAGTTAGAATGGCCAAAATTAACAAAACAGGAAACAACATGTGTTGGAGAGGATGTGGAGAAAGGGGAACCCTCTTACTCTGTTGGTGGGAATGCAAGTTGGTGCAGCCTCTTTGGAGAACAGTGTGGAGATTCCTCAAGAAATTAAAAATAGAGCTTCCCTATGACCCTGCAATTGCACTCCTGGGTATTTACCCCAAAGATACAGATGTCGTGAAAAGAAGGGCCATCTGTACCCCAATGTTTATAGCAGCAATGGCCACAGTCGCCAAACTATGGAAAGAACCAAGATGCCCTTCAACGGATGAATGGATAAGGAAGATGTGGTCCATATACACTATGGAGTAGTATGCCTCCATCAGAAAGGATGAATACCCAACTTTTGTAGCAACATGGACGGGACTGGAAGAGATTATGCTGAGTGAAATAAGTCAAGCAGAGAGAGTCAATTATCATATGGTTTCACTTATTTGTGGAGCATAACAAATGGCATGGAGGACAAGGGGCGTTAGGAGTAGGGAATTTGGGTAAATTGGAAGGGGAGGTGAACCATGAGAGACTATGGACTCTGAAAAACAATCTGAGGGGTTTGAAGTGGCGGGGGGGTGGGAGGTTGGGGTACCAGGTGGTGGGTATTATAGAGGGCACAGCTTGCATGGAGCACTGGGTGTGGTGAAAAAATAATGAATACTGTTTTTCTGAAAATAAATAAGTTGGAAAAAAAAATAAAGTAGACTTCTTTTTTTTTAAAATAAAGATTATTTATTAGGGAGAGAGAGAGAGAGAGCAAGCATGAGTGGGTAGAGGGGCAGAGGGAGAGAATCCTCAAGCTGACTCTGCTGAGCACAGACCCTGACACAGGTCTGTATCTCATGACCCTGAGATCCCAGCCTAAGGTGAACCAAGAGTCAGATGCTCAACTGACTGAGCCACCTAGGTACCCCGAGTTGACTCTTGAACAAATATAATTTGATATCTGTCCCTCCTACCTTCTCATCTATTTTAGAATTTATGTTTTGACCAGGTTGCCAGAAATAAAGTTTGTTTTATATTTAAATGTACTGAAGTGCATCTACTTAAATAGCAGAATCCCACTTGCTATTCATGTTCTTCATGGGTTGGAGGAAAGTCGTGTTTGGCCATTGGTCATAATAGCATTCCTCTTGGGAGGTTCTTATCGCTGATTTAAGGGAAATTCCCACTGTCATTTGTTATTTGTTATTGTCTAGCAATGCAAGCTAAGTAGAAAAGTTTAGGAACATTTGTGTGAAAATTCTCTGCCATACCTTTTTCTTATATCTGTTCTATAACCAAGATTTTACGGGAAACACTTCTTTTGGAAGAGTATATTCAGCCTCGGGACGTTACAGAGGTGATCTCAGTCGTGAGGTTATATGGACCTTACTTACTTAAGTAAACCTTATTTAAGTTTTGGAGAAGTCACAAGAACTGCTGTACTGTTAAATTCTTTATCAGTTTAAACAGTATGTTAGTTATCAGATTACTGCATTCCACTTGCCTTTAACAGGACCAGTGATGTTTATTTAAGACTTGACTTACCACAGAAGTAAACAACTTTATATTCTAGAAACTGTGGGCAAGCTTCTTGTATCCTTAAATATTTGAGTATTTATTCAGGGCTAGTATTTGAGTTGTACAGCAAACATTAAATTATCTTTTCACTGTCAGATTTCTGTCTCTACTTTGGATGGCACTTCTGACCTCGTGTTTTTATTTCCAAATGCCTGATGGGCAGTTTGATTACCCATAGGCACGTAGTCGTTTTGCCTTCAAATTGTATCAACACATCTTCTTCCCTTTTATTCTTCCGCTGTTTCCTGTTTCTGGTAATGGGGACTTGAAGCCACTTGAATAATCTTTGCCTTCCTCGTTGCACACCAATATCCAGTCACTGGCGAAATCCAGTAAACATTACATCCTTTTCTCTCTCCCTGCTGCCTTAGATGAAGTCATCTTCACCTTCTCTGGCCCTACTATTTAAATACTGTCCTGATCCTTTGCCTTCAGTACCAATGTAAATAACATGACAGCTGGATGAGTGTTGTTTAAGACAGGCATCTTAGCACCTCATTCTACAGATCTTCAGATGTGCACCATTGACAGTGGGATGAATTGAAAGTCCTTAGTGTAGCCTTTGAGGCCTTAAAAGACTGTATTAAGGCAAATATTCTCAACATGCATTTTTCTTTGAGCAAACTGAAGTGCTTTCAGCAAATCACTAGTTCCATGATTCACAAACCTCATACTTTTGCCTCCTTGAGTATGTTTCGCCTTCTTTTATCTGCAAAATTCTACCCAGTGCTATAGCCCCAGGGATATTGCTTTACATGTCTTTGGATATTCTATAAATATTTGGTAAATGAAATTTTAATTTCTATTAATAAATGAGTGCCCATTTATAATTATATAGTATGTATTTGCTATTTTAGCATATATTTATTTACTTAGAAGCATATACAAAGATTCTCATGCCAGTGTTATTTGGCCTGATTGTTTTACTGATGAGCTAATATTTTATTGAATAATGTATTAGTTTTCCTTTACTGGTCTTTTATAGTTGGACTCTAGATTATTTCCAGTATTTTGCTAGTATAAATACTGCTATGATGAATATCCTGGTACCCACAACTTTGTGTATATGTGAATATTTTAATGAAAGAGCTTTTAACTTTTTTTTTTAGGCTTTTAATGTATATTGAGAAGGTGTCCTCCAGGGGGTATTTAAATTTAATTCCCACTGGTGAGTCTGGCAACAAATACTATCAGTTGTTTTCTTTGAAGTGACAGTCTCAGTCTGTTCCTTTTAAAGAAAATGTCTGTCAGATACCCAAGTCTGAATAACCAGTTTGTTTATCAGTCTTTTTTTTCTTTTACATATAAACAGATTTCTGAGACAAAAGTTCATTTCATTTTTGCAAATGAAATAATTACTTTGGTATTTTTCCTCAAGGTGACCATCTTACTTTGAGCCGAAATATTTTTGAGAACTCATTTTGTCAACAAGACCTGTACTCAAGTGTTGAGATTTAAGAAAATTAATCATTTTTCTACCTCATAAAAGTTTTTTTTTAAAGTAGTCTCCATGTGCAGCGTGGAGCCCAGTACAGGGCTTGAAGTCGTGACCCTGAGATCAAGACCTGAGCTGAGATCCAGAGTTGGACACTCAACCAGTTGAGTCATCTAGGTGCCCTTTCATTAAAGATATTTTTAAATGAAACCAATCCCCTGTGACCCTCATGGGTATATGATGGTGAAGAATATAAAGATTGAAACTGCTGCCTTGATTCATGCCAACATCCAAGCAGTTTCACCCACCGTTGCTTTTTCCACATCAGTACAAGCGTCAACACCAGCAAAAAAGACAAATACTGTCTCAGTATTATTATGAATCTAATTGAGACCTCATGGATATCCAAAAGGGTGTCAAGAACCTCCAGAGATCTGCAGACAACACTTAGAGAACATTGTTCTAAGGAATCCCTTGGTGTCAAGAACCTCCAGAGATCTGCAGACAACACTTAGAGAACATTGTTCTAAGGAATCCCTTTGTATGCTGCCTTCCTGTTGCTCCCTTAGTGGCTAATTGAATCCCGCTTCTTAATTTTCCAGAGCAGTCAATGTAAGAATGGTTAGTTGGGCTGCAAATAAAATTAGAGCATCTCATGGAGTTAGAGTCATGTTGCTTTTCTTTCATTTATATCCCATACCAGGTTCATCGTTGGGTCAATTACGAATCCATGCTGAAAGAATGCCTGGTTGGCAGAATGGCCATTAAGCCTGCTGTTCCTAAAGGTAAGCAGTCCCAGTGCTAACCTGGCGGTGACATGTGACTCACATGTACCTTTTTTTTTTCCCTTAGATTTCAACAGACAGTTTTAAATAAATTGCAGTATTATTCTTATTTTTCACTGGCCTCTCAATCTAGTGACTGTAAAGATTGTACTTTAGTTCTTTAGAATGAAGCAATGACTTTATCTTAATTTTGACCTGTTTTGAGGAAACAGTCCTAGTGTGAAGAATGAGCATTATATGGAAGTAAACCAATTTTATTTACTCTTTAGATAGTTTTCATTCGTCTTTTATTCTGTTGCTATATAGATTAGCCAGGACATTTCGTTAGAGTTGACTTTTAGGCTAGTTTTTTAGAATTTTGCTTTCTGAATATGCAATATATTCACATGACTCAATCAGAAAATATATCAAGTTATACAGTGAATTTTTTCCTTCCAAAATTTGTCTCCCATTTGCCTTGAACCTTCTCCCTCCTTTAGTATGGAAAACCCATGTTCTGATTTTAAGCTACTTTTAAAATACACCAATTTCTTCCCCTTACCTTCTGACCTGACTCTCTAATCTGTATGGTGTTGGAGATCCCCTCTTTACCTCCCAAGCTTATTTCAGAAGAGCACTCTCTGAAAGTTTTAGACATGTAGTAGGCATAGCAGAATTGTCTTGCTTGATTCTTTACTATAGAAGAAATGGTAGTTGTTTCTTTTGAATAACTCCTGACTTTGACACTCAAATTAGAAGTAAATTGGCTTATTTGACCTGAGTCTTCTGTTTATTAGTTTGGTGAGTTTTATAATTCAAGGCCTTGTTGCCAGAGGCCTCCATCAGCAGTGTGGAAGCAGCACAGGTATACCTAGACTGGAACCCTGGCTCCATGGCCTATTGGCTGTGCCTTCTTTGGGCCAGTTTCTACCTCTGAGCCTCAGTTCTAATCTATATAATGATACATAGGGCTAAGAATTAACCTGAGTGAACTTCCTTTTGTCGCTGTAACAGATGCTCAGAAAGGATTCTTCTTCCTATCTTCCTACACACAAACCAATATGTGTGTATAACAAAAGCATACTAGTCTGACCTTGTCTCTCCTCTAGTGTGTGGAAATTCTTGAAAACCCATTTACTTCTTTTTTTTAATGATTTTTAATTTATTTATGTGTGTGTGTGTGTGAGAGAGAGAGAGAGAGAGAGAAAGATCACTAGCAAGGGGAGGGGTAGAGGAAGAAGCAGACTCCCCCGCTGAGCAGGGAGCCTTACTCAGGACTTGATCCCAAAACTCTGGGCTCATGACCTGAGTTAAAGGCAGATGCTTAACTGACTGAGCCACCCAGGTGCCCAAACCCATTTCCTTTTGTAAACCAATTCCTTTCTCCTTTTAATTGACTCCTAAGTTCACCGATTCACTGTTAGCAGGAGACATGATATTAACTGAAGTTTCTAAATGACTGCTGTTACCTCATCCTGACTGTTGTTTATCTCATTTACATAATCTTGTACTAGCTATGTGTGTTCTTCTGTGTTACCATTCAGGGTAATCAGAAAGTATGGCAGGCTCCTTAGGTTTTTAGTCCATAGGAGACATGAAATTAGTAAAAGGACTTTACTGGTCTCCTTCCACCTCCCTGGAAATGAAAGACAGATCATCCTCAGAATGCTTCACCAAATACAACAAATACCATTTAAACTGATAAGAACAGATACCATTTAAAATAAGCAGATGACTTCAAAAGGAAATTTCCAGATATTTCTCCATACAAAAAGAGTATGTAGAAGCAGCAATCGAGGGTGATAAGCTACCTCTGTTTCCCTCCAGGAATGATCTAGATGTTAGGAACTTAAGAGCCACACTGGAATTTTAATGGTCACACAGGATGGGAGACCAGACTATGGGTCTATAAAGGAAGAGAGTAGAACTGAGACTCCTGCCTATGGCTTGGACTGTTGAAGGTCTAGATGGTCAGTGAAATGGGAAAGCTTTAAAAAAAAACAACAAAAAAAACTCTGTCCAACAACAAGGGAGATATTAAGTTATCTTGTCCTCCCTGACCTTGTTTATGAGGTGATAGGGGAGAGGAAAGAGACTTCTTCCGAGAATTTGTAAACACAACCCTGCCTACATAAGAGTTAGAAATTCAAATATGTTCCACCTATGTGGTCTCAGAAACCTCAAACCAAAAAGTAAAATGGCCTATCATTAGTGGTTTCCCAGGCTGTTTGGCAGAGGTATATACAAATCTTTAATGGAAAAACACCTTTCAACCTAAAACCCTCAAAATTTCCACAGGTACACAACAGGTAATTATTAGTACAAATAATAAATTAGACAACATGAGGAAGTGGGGCAGAAGAAACAAGCAGATTTTTACGCCAGGACTTCATTATTCGCATACAGAATAAATATAATGAGAAACACATTTAAAAGACTTACATTTGTTGGGTACCAGGTGGTGGGTATTATAGAGGGCACGGATTGCATGGAGCACTGGGTGTGGTGAAAAAATAATGAATACTGTTATGCTGAAAATACATTTAATTAAAATAAAATAAAAAAATAATATTTGGATCAAAACAAACAAAAAAAAGACTTACATTTAAAAGAATGTATTAGTAACAAGTAAAAAGCAAGATTAAAAAGAATCATGTTGATTAAAAATAAATAGAACTTCTAGAAATGAAAAAGAGAGCTGGTGAAAACTATATAGCACAAATAGCCAAAGAGTTTAGACATAGCAGAAGAGCTCAGTGAACTGCATGATTGAGCAGCAGAAATTATACAGAATGTGGCACAGAGAAACAAATGGGTAGAAAAAGAGTCAGGAGACGTGGCAGATCTGACACTTGTATTCAGATTTCCAGTAATGAGTGGTAGGGAGAAAGAGGATATCTAAAGGGATAATGGCTAAGAATTTTCCAGAAATTATGTCATAAATCCTCAAATTCAGCCAATTCAGCAATTCCAAACAAGATAAATAAAAAGAAACCCATGCAGAGACTCTTTGTAGTAAAACTGCAGAACACTAAAGACAATGAGAAGATCTGGAAACAGCCACAAGAGACAGATGTTCTAACAAACCAGTGTCTGCTGAATCGACAGCTAATTCGTGTAACCTTTTTTTAAAAATTAAATTTTTAAAAAAAGGTTACACGAATTAGCTGTCGATTCAGCAGACACTGGTTTAATTTAATTTATTTTCAGTGTTCGAGAATTCATTGTTTATGCACCACACCCAGTGCTCCATGCAATACATGCCCTCCTTAATATCTACCAGCAGGCTCACCCAACCCCCCACCCACCTCCCTTCCAGAACCCTCAGTTTGTCTCTCAGAGTCCACAGTTTCTCATAGTTTGTCTTCCTCTCTGATTTCCCCCAACTCACTTCTCTCCATTTCCCAATGTTCAACGTGTTATTCCTTATGCTCCACAAATAAGTGAAACCATATAATTGACTCTCTCTGTTGACTTATTTCACCCAGTGTAATCGCCTCCAGTTCCATTCGTGTTGATACAATAGTAGAGTATTCATTCTTCTGATGGTAGTGTAATATTCCATTGTATATATGGACCATATCTTCTTTATCCATTCGTCCTTTGAAGGGCATCTTGGCTCTTTCCACAGTTTGGCAACTGTGGCCATTGCTGTAATCTGTTAGCTGTTACCGTTTATTTATCAGAACAATGGTAGAAGCCAGAAAACAATAGAAGCCAGAAAACAATAGAACAGTATCTTAAAAATGCTGAGAGAAAATAATTGGCAACTTAAAATCATTCAGTAACAATAAGGATGAAATATAGGTAGTTAATACAAGGCATAAAAATAAAACAACCAGGAAACCAAAATCCGGAGGGTTTGAGGGGTTTGGGACACAGACTTTCTAATTAAATCCTAATCATAAAGAAGTGACACCATAATGAGCATTCTCTCTCCTCCTCCTCCTCCTCCTGGCTCAGGGGAATGCAAGCACATTTCTTACCCAGAATGAGATATGGAGTCAGTATTATGTATTCATAAATTAAAAGTTTTCTTTTTAACACTTTCCCTGGCCCTGATATTGATTACTAAGGCAGCAGAGGATCTACAGAAAGGGTACAACCTTCATAGACACTAAAATGGGTTCAGATCACATCTCTGCCACTCATAAGCTGTTACGTTCTTTGGTATCAGTGAGCAGATCTGAGGGTTTTCCTTAGGAGTAAAATGGGGCTTAAGAACGAAATATCTTCCTGTCACTGTGAGAGTTCAGGGAGGTCATGTTTGCTGAGCACCTAGCGCAGGAGAAGCTGCTAACCCATACATGGTAGAGATAGTTAGCGGTTGCTGTCCTCCCTTTGCCCCTCCACTCCTGCAGGGCTGAGGCTGCTTCCGTTTTCTATTCCTTCTTGTATTCCTACAATTATTACATCCAAACTAGCATGGACTAGTGTGTTTCACCTGAAAGATGGTTCTGTTTCTGTGAAAACGAAAGTGTTATCATTCCTATTGCCATGACATGTGAGAGGAGGGCTATGAATCTGTTTTGCTATAAAGTTTTTTTAGAGTATCTATGTTTTGTTTTTTTAAAATTCATATTTATATTTTTATATATTTTATATATTTTTATTTATTTATATTTATATATTCTTTAAAAATTTTTTTTAATTTTTTATTTATTTTCAGCATAACAGTATTCATTGTTTTTGTACCACACCCAGTGCTCCATGCAATCCGTGCTCTCTCTAATACCCACCACCTGGTTCCCCCAACCTCCTACCTCCCCACCACTTAAAACCCCTCAGATTGTTTTTCAGATTCCATAGTCTCTCATGGTTCACCTCCCCTTCCAATGTCCCCCAACTCCCTTCTCCTAACTCCCCATGTCCACCATGCTATTTGTTATGCTCCACAAATAAGTGAAACCATATGATAATTGACTCTCTCTGCTTGGCTTATTTCACTCAGCATAATCTGTGTTTTGCTAGGGTGAGGCCAGTAGTGCGTAGTGATGAGACAACTTGCAAAGCATTAGGGAATAAAAACAAGAATTTCACAAATCAGAAAGGTGTTGACTGCAAGTAAGGGGATTGGGTTTTTTAAATAGTTGAGATGTAAGATCTAACAAGATACAGTTTGAACTCCAGGCTAGCCCTCAGGAGTAGAGCATATGAAAAGGGACAGAGTAACTAAAGAGGAAGATCTAAATGTGTCAGAAATAAGGAATATTCATGATAATTAAGGTGAACTACCATTTTAACGTAAGTACCACTTGTGCCCTTGGGCAGGGATTGATCATCAAACTCAGCTGGCCTTATTGATAGAAACTACTAGAATGGTATACTGTGTGATGACTAACCTAATAGTAAAAAAAAAAAAAAAAGCAGTAATTATAGTTAATACTAAAAAAAAGCATTTCCATTAAAAAAAAATTACTAGAATGGGGTAACTGTAGTTGTCCAAACTGGGGAGTTCTGAGTTTGCAGGGAGGCTCTGTTAGTAATTGCGCTGGGATGACAGGGGATATACTAGAACATGTGACGGGGGTAAACCAGAACATGTGTTCAGTCCATGGTTAGAACTTCTAGATGAGATGGAAACAGAGGATAAAAACAGATGAAGTAGGAATAGAGACTGAAACCAGAGATGAGGTGCGAACAGTAGGTGAAAAGAAACTATTGCCAGCGTGAGGATTTGTTGGGGCTGCAGGGGCTATACCAAAGAGGAATTTTATTCATCGCCTTTTTTCAATACAATATCCCTGGCACCCTCTTTTAGGTAGGTGGCTTGCCAGACCCCAAACCAAGGGAATCCAAAATCCAGGCATTTTATGGGCATCCCTACAGTTGGCCAATTCTGGAAGGGTAATTTTCAGTTTATCTGGTGGTTTCTAGTGTGGCAGTGGCAAAATGCGTGGGTGTCTAGGAAGAAAACAGGAGCTTAACTGCGTAGAACATAAAACATAATACTGGGGGGGCACTTGGGTGGCTCAGTCAGTTAAATGTCTGCCTTCAGCTCAGGTCATGATCCCAGGGTGCTGGGATCGAGTTCTGCATCGGGCTCCCTTCTGCTCCCTCTGCTTCTGCCTCTCTCTCTCATGAATAAATAAACAAAAACCAAAAAACCCCAAAACATAATACTAGTGCATCCTTATCAAGTAAAGAATCAGTGCTTTTTAAAATAATCCTTTGTTTAAAAAGTATTATGGTTTGTATTGTGCTTTAGAAAGATATTAATAATGAATAAAAGGAGAAATTTTGCTTAAAAAGATAAAGCTTCAGTTCTTGATTACTTATTTATGTGGGACACTTCATTCTCTGGCAAAGATGAAGAATGTTCTTGGTTTTTACCCTTATTTTAATCCTTTGCTGCCATTATTATAGGCACACACCACCTATGGCTATTAAGTGCTAGAATATGCCTCCTTCAGATATAGATGCATTAAAAGTGTAAATATTGCATTTCAAGGCTTAAAATTCGTTGGAAAAATGAATGTAAAATGTCTCAAATTTTACAGTGATTACATGTTGAAATTATAATATTCTATGTTCTGGATATATTGTGTTAAGTAAAAATATATTATTAAAATTAACCTGCCCCTTTTAATTTTGTTAATGTGGTTATTTGAAAAATCAAAATTATGCTTGTGGCTTGCATTATATTTCTTTTGGGCAGCAATGTTTTAGAGTATACTTTTTAAAGTATACTTTAAAAAATTTTAATGGAAGTCATATTTTAAAAGTACTCACATTTTCCAGTGGCATAGTGCAGTGTTACAAATGTTTCTTCCTAATTTCTCACTGCTTTATCATGGTTTCTAATACTTTATGTTTTTCATTTTTACACCTGCTCACTCAAGCAGTTACTTACAATAAAGCACTTGGTACCAAAGATCAGTAGACTACTACCAATGAAAGAGGAGTTAGAAACTGTTCTAACACCTTCACTTTGAAATTGAAGATACTGTATGTTAATTAATTTGGAATTCTCCCCCTCCCACTTGCCCCCCTTTTTTTTAACTAACTGGGATTGCAATAAAAGCTTGAAACAAAAAATTTTTTTTAATTTAAATAAAAATAAAAGTGAGATACTAAGGTTTATATGTATATGTACCTTACTTAAAGACTATAGTTATCAACTGGAGAATTCTGCCATTTGAAGAACACATGGATGCTTCTTTCTGTAAGGCAGGGAATCACCTCATTAAAGTTATCCACTTTTACATATTTATATTTATATTTATACTTATATTTATATATGCCAAAATCCACAAGGGAGTAATGTCTGGAGACATCCTGGTGGTCACAACTAAAGTAGGTGCTACTTGCCTTCCAGGGGGTAGAGGAAAGGACAGTGATGTCCCTGAATACCCAATAGTGCACAGGATAGACCCCCACAGCGGAGAATTATCCAGCCCAAAATTAACCAATCCCAAATCCAGAGGGTTTCTGAAATAAAAGAAGATGAGGTTTGTAGCTCCATGACAAATGTAAAACATTCAGATATAAAGCCTCAGCCTTTATCTTCCTAGAATGCTTTTCTTCAGGGCCTTGTGACAAATGCCTGCATGTTTTCAAAACATAGCTAAAATATTACCTCCTCGATGGAGTCCTTTCAGATTCCTTCCAAGTAGAGATACCCTCCTCTATGCTTCTATACCTAACCTACATACCTCTTTTTTTTTTTCGCTATTTATTTATTTTTATTTACTTATTATTATTATTTTTTCCCCAATTTATTTATTTTCAGAAAAACAGTATTCATTATTTTTTCACCACACCCAGTGTTCCATGCAAGCCATGCCCTCTATAATACCCACCACCTGGTACCCCAACCTCCCACCCCCCCGCCACTTCAAACCCCTCAGACTGTTTTTCAGAGTCCATAGTCTCTCATGGTTCACCTCCCCTTCCAATTTACCCCAATTCCCTACTCCTCTCTAACGCCCCTTGTCTACATACCTCTTTTAAAGCATTATCATATTGTATGTATTCAAAAGAACATATTTTATTTTTAATTCTGTTTATTTAATTTATTTGAATAAATAATGCATTCACATGATTCAATTATGAGTAGTGGTGTTGTCATACCTGTCTCCCATCTACTTGTTTCCCCTCCCATACACACCCAAAGGTAACCACGTCACTACTTTCATTATGAATTGTTCCAAATTTGGGGGTAATTTTAGTAATTCAGTAAGCAGACAGAATATATTTATATTTTCCTAACTTTTTATCAAAATGGTTTTATATTATACCAATATCTCTATTAAGATGATGATCAACAAATATTTATTAAAGAATGAGCATACTGGTAAAAGAATTTTTCTTTCTTATCATGGAGGGGTCCTCCATGGCTCCACCCAGCAGAGGTAAACTAGACTGGGGTCACAATTAAAAATTCTCATCCACCCTCTTACCAAAAAATAATTGAGTTCAGTCTATAAGTTGCAGTGTTAGTTTTCAAAATGACTGTGATCTCTCCAGAAAGCAGAGATTCTTACCAGAGTAATGCAATTTAACCAACATTGTGAAAAAATACAAATTGTTTTTGTCATGGAACCAATCAAATGATGGAATTAATTATCTAGGCAGAATATCAGAGTTATTGTCAGTCTTATGTGACTAAGATGATTCAGATGTAAATATGCTTAATAATACAAAATAGTCTCTTATTTCTGTGTCTCAGTTTATTAAAAGAGTTGCAAAGACTAGTAGAGTTTTTAAACATGATTTAGATTATTTAAGTAGAAGATTTCTTCCTACTGGTACTTTTTCTTTGTATTAAAAAAAAAGACTCGGGAAAAAATTACCTATTTAGTAGGATCCAGGAAGTTCTGACAGGTCCAATCAATTCACATCAGGCAGAAAGTAAGTCATATGAGATAAATGTACATTTTCCCCTAGAAACAAATTACCTGGGGCAATTTTTCAAAATCTGTGACCCTCTTAGATTAAAAACAAACTGTTTTACTTGATTAATGAGATTCCTCAAACTGCCAACTATGTGGTACACAGAAAATAGATTTAATTTACTTATATCTGTAAGTTTGTTGTTTGTTCTAAGATAAAAAACAATCACAAATGCAGTGGGAAAGACAGATGAAACCCACTGATAAAAGTAAGTGATCAAGCAGCGATATCAGTGATCCCTTGTGAACTGTAATGACTAGCTTTTTACTTGGCACTTGATAAACAAAGCTCATTTTGAGGTATAATTTAAATGATTTTTAGGTCTTTTGTCTTTCTAGGAGGTATTAAGTATTAACACTAGCAATAGCATAGTAAGAAATACGATGCTGAGTTTCAGAAGACAAAGTCCAACCTCGTCTTTGTTGCTGAAGAGCTGTGGGTTTCATTCAAGTCCTTGACCTCTGGTTTTCAGTCTTAAATGAGGGGATCAGATGGTAATTTGCTGTATGCTGTTAAGGATCCCTTTCAGCTATGAAATTATTTCAATAAAATAAGGAAAATAAAAACTATTCATCTGGCCTCCTGAATCATGATTATTTTATGGTAGTTGGGTGAAGTGGAAGTAATTACAAGATCTCTGGTTGATTGAAAATCAGAATATAAAAAATCTAAAAGCTTTTATTTAAGTAGTTGAGTTTCTTTTTCTATAAACAAGTTCACTTTAACAATTGATATGTCATTTTCTATTTGAATATTTTGTTGGCTTGTCTTCTTTTTTTTTTAAACTCTGTTAACTTGCTGAGGATTTTATTTTGACCATATGGTGTGGTATCTGTGGTGATCAAAATACAATGTAGATTTGTGAGTTGGCTGCCATCCTGAAAGAAAATACCTGTTAAATTTTCCTGGGTTGTAACACTAATTGTAGTGCATTGTATATACAGTGCAAGTCTTATATTTTTATTATTTTGCCATTTAAATTTGGAGTAACAATAATCATTTTTAAGTACTGTCCTAGATAAGAAAGATAATAAGGTGTCTTTTTTTGGGTTGTTAACATATATGTCTTATTTATAAAGTATAATGTAATAAATTCTGGATAATTTTGACTACTTTAGAGACTGATAACCTGGGAAAAACTTGGGTTTTTATCTGTTTTCTGAAGATATTAACCAAAGTATTAGAAAACAAATGTTCAAAGAAGTAGAAAAAAGCTCAGTTAAGTGGGAGGTAAACACCTGAAGAAGAAATGGCCTGATAATTTTCAGAGAGGAATTTTCCTTATTTCTAACATAAGTCAGCTGTTTATTAGTCTTGTTTTTCTCTTTAGACCTTAAAAGAAAACCTTTCAAAAACAGGGCTGTTATCTTCAAATATAATATTAACTGATATTCTCTTTGATGTTATACTATTCTTACCTGGCTTTTTTCCCTAAATCACTATACAGACTATCATGAAGAAAAGAAAGTCTTAAATGGTAAGTCATATATGTTTATGGTAAAAAAAAAAAATGGATCACATTCACATGGGTTCATTCACATACAAAATTGCTTTACACAATTATTTGGGGGTAGTATTTAGATTTTTTTTTTATACAAAAGATGTCTTTACTTGCCTAACTTAGGGGATTTGGCAGAACATTTTTGATCCCATTTTCCAGCCATTACTCCTACAGTAAGTTGTCCCTCCTGTAATATCCCCGAATACATGTTCATCTGCCCGCATCTTGAATATGTGTAGCAATGAGGAGTTCTACCTACAGAAGCAATATTGAGCAAGTCACATCCCTCTGGCATGGAGCTCAACACTGATGTTTGCATCCAGATCCTGAGGAGCCTATTAAACTACTTTACCAGGCTCAGCAGCTCTGGCTTATTCAACCATTCCCTTTGACTCAGAATTACAGCTACCTTTGTCCACCATGCATCGCCCCCACCCCCGCCCTCCAAGGAAGCCAAAATAAATATGGTGTAGTGGTCAGTATTGACTCCTAGGAAATGCCTGGCACTACTCTGATTGCACTATTTTATAGTTTTTTTTCTCCATATTTATAAAAAAAAAGTTATAGAAATACAGCTACAAACTAGATTACTGAATTACCTTTTCTTTTTTAACTTGAGAAAACAAGTGTGTATTGTAGACTGACATATTGCCCTTTGTGACCTAATACCAGAAGCTTTTTGTCTCACAGTGTAACACTGGCTGCCTTCAGTGAAGGGCCCATCTTGGGTTTCATCTGATGATTGACTGTTTAGTGATACTAGGCATTCAAGCTTCACTTAAAGACTCATCACTTAAAGACTGGTGATGGACTGGCCATTTCCATCCCCACCACAAATGGCTTCCAGAACCTTTACTTTCCTATTGCCCTCCCCTGGATGCACTGCATTTAACTTAGACCTTAGTTCAAGGTGGTCTTGAGAATGAAATATTAACACTCCACAAGTGATCTGGCCAGCTCAGCTACCTATTATGATCTGGGATTCTATGAGATTGTAATGTTTATATTTGTTAGTTGCTTCTCATATTTGGCTCATTTAAGTATGTGGTAAGTCTGTGTATTTGCAGATGTGATGTCTGCCTGCCCTGTCATTATTCAAGCAGCTGTTTTAAATCCTGGATGAGATAAACTGCTGTGGTATTCCATGAGAGACCTGATCCCTTCAGATTAACATCAGTCATAAAGCAGCACTTTTGGGGAGAAGACTGTTCATTTAGTCCACCTAACTATTTTGCTCCATCCCACAGTTGCCAGAGATTCCTTCAACTTTTCTAGAAGAATATTATATATAAGGTGTTTTGTTTTGCTTGGTAAATGTTGAAGTCAAGACACATTCCACATCCTGTGACATTATTCTGTTCTAAAGAGTTGTATTTGTATGACACCATATAGGTTTTTAGAAGGCGTGGAAGTTGGCTCCTTTCCTCTCTCATGAGATTGCAGGGCAGATTTTTTTACTAGTTTGAATTTGAGGAAGCAGAAATGGTTGTTTTTGTAAGGTCACAGTGCTGACACCTCAAATCCAGATTTCTTGGTCCTAATCAGGTCCTAATAAGATCAAAATTGACTAACAATCTATGAATCCTGCTGATGGCTTTTTCTTACACAAATTGTTAAATTGTGATACATTCGTATAAGGCCTCCAAAAGATAAATGACATTAATCTCTTAGTAAAATATATTTCCAATTATTTTCAAATAATAAGGTTATCTTATTTTTTGTCATTTTAGACCAAAATACATTTTAATTATTATAGTTCTTTTCTTATGCTTTCAGTTTCCTAGTAAAACATTCTTCTTTAGGGTTCACCACTAGTTAGTTCATAACTTTGGCTTTGTTATGTCAAATCTCTGAGACTTTCTTTGTTTACCTGAAAGTTAATTGTATCCTGGGAGTTACATAGGAAGAGATGGAAACTGAGTAAGGCCTGAGATCAGAACTGATGATCAGCCTCTTCCCCCAAAATATGGCTGTTTGATATCCTGTGCTTGCACTTAAGTTGGATTTAAACAGAAGTTTCTTGGCCCGAAAGAATCCTGGAAACCTCTAAACTAAACCTCTCAACTAGCCTGTCTGAAAGGTGCCTCCCCTCTCTGACATTATCTAATTACTGCGACTTCTAATGTGGGAATTCTAAGACTCACCAGAGACTAAACATAATATTTGTTTTCCTGCCGAGTTTGAGGGATAGAAATTTAACTGATAGAGTGATTTTCTTTCTTTCTTTCTTCCTTTCTTTCTTTCTTTCTTTCTTTCTTTCTTTCTTTAAAAGATTTTATCCATTTATTCGACAGAGAGAGATCACAAGTAGGCAGAGGCAGGCAGAGAAAGAGAGAGGAGGAAGCAGGCTCCCCACCAAGGAGAGAGCCCGATGCGGGGCTTGATCCCAGCATCCTGGGATCATGACTTGAGCTGAAGGCAGAGGCTTTAACCCTCTGAGCCACCCAGGCGCCCCAATACAGTGATTTTCAAAAGTGTTTTAGCAGCAGTTCTCCTTTTTTCCAAACTGAACCTTGCAGGTAAATATGCACTCCAGTTGTGGGAGGGAAACATTAGTGCTTCCAGAATCTCCAGAGTTCTTGCATGTCTCAGAGTTTTCATTTGAAAATGGCAGTTTTAGTGGGCTTTTTAAAATCCTGTGTTGATGCACACCCACAAGAAAGACTGGAATGGGAAAAGGACAATACCATATGTCATTGAGATTGTGGAACATCTGGAACTCTAAAGACACTTCTGGTAAAAAATGTCATTTGGTACAACCACTTTAGAAAAGCATTTAGCAGCATCTACTGAAGCTGAACATACACACACCTTAAAAACTTAGCAGGAACAAGATGGGATTGGGAGGGAGACAAACCATATGTGACTCTTAATCTCACAAAACAAACTGAGGGTTGCTGGGGGGAGGGGGGTTGGGAGAAGGGGGGTGGGTTTGTGGACATTGGGGAGGGTATGTGCTTTGATGAGTGCTGTGAAGTGTGTAAACCTGGCGATTCACAGACCTGTACCCCTGGGGATAAAAATATGTGTTTATAAAAAATTAAAAAATTAAAAAAAAAACTTACCAGAAATGTAGATACACATTCTTTAAGAATGTACATGTACATATATAAGAATGTTTATAACAGTGCTATTTGTGTCTAATAGCCAAAAACTGGAAACAGCTAAAATGTCGATCAGCAGGAGAATGTGTAAATTCTATATATTTATACAGTGTAGTAATATTTAGTAATAAAAAGGAATGAACTACTGTTGACTTCAACAGCATGGGTAAAATCTCAGAAAGCTCAAGGTTTGACTTATTGCTCACTATCAATCATTCTTATTTAATGTAAGGTTTGTAATGCAGGACCAAAAAAAGCCAGACGAAAAGAGAAAATATTGTATGATTACATTTTTATAAAGGTCAAATATAGGCAGAAACTAATGATGCTACTAGACGTCAGAATAATGGGTGCTTGGAGGAGGGCTGGTGATTGGAAGGAGGCAGAGAATGGCACTTACTTCAAGGGTATATGTTACTTTATGAAAATTCATTACGTAGTACATCTGTGATTTGTGTCCTTTTATGATGTTTTAATACCTTTACTAAAAACAAAAAAGATAAATGCTTTCTAGATGAACTGTAGCTGTTTTGTTTTTCTTTGTGAAGGCATGCTTCCCAAGAGCCAAGTGTCAGATGCACTTGCCAAAGAAGGTCCTAGTTCTCCAAGGTATGCATTCTTGTTATGCTTTTTTAAAGCTAAATCAGTTCTACACCAAAACATACACGTTAAAAAAAAATAAACAGCTCTGACTTTGAGTTATTGCCTACTATATTAATCATGCTTCTTTGACATAAGAGCGTAGTGTCCCATTTATCAGGCATTGTTGGAGAATGAGCTGTTTCCTGTTAATGTGAATTTTTAGTATAACTGAAGTTTGATCCAATTTAAAGACCGTTGTGTTTAAATCTTTATATTTAAAAAACTTTAAACTTAAACTTAAAAATATTTTTAACTTTAACAAACTATTCAAAAAAATTTTTTTCTGATTATAAAGTCTACATTCATGTAGAAAACTTGAAAAATATGGAGAAATACAAAAAAGTAGGTGATAAAATCAGTTATATTCTATCTAGATATATACTTAATATTTGGTTTATTCTACCCACTTAGATTCATATAACCCCTATTTCTGTATTATTCTATTTTGATAATACTGGCATTGCAATGTGTTCTATGAGCAATTTCCTATGTCATTAAATATTCTGCAAAGGCATTTTTTGTCTGCCTGCTATCAAATGACCATACCATTATTTACTCAGTTACTATATTTTGTTTTTAAAATGCACTGCACAGCAACAGTCTTAGTAAATTATTCGATCCATATGTGTTTTTGTTAATGTTAACATTGCGGATGGCTTCAGGGTTCTAATTCTAAACATTCCTTGCCATTTTTTTTCTCTTTCTGCTTTTCTCTCTACTGCCAGTCTATAACAGCAGCATCCTGCTATATTTGTTAAATCTATTAAAGTATTTCATATACATTTTTAATGTAAGGGCATAAGGACATCTCTACGGTTTACCTGTGGGTGTCCTTATATATGTAAGAAGTACAAAAACAGTATCAATTTGATGAACCACTATTACAAAACAGAAGACTTAGTTTTACCTTAAGTTTTATTGTTGAGCCATTAAAAGACCTTGATGAATTAATATCTTGAATAATAATATATTTGTGACAGGGAGGGAGTGAAGGTAATAAGTATGTAGATTTTTTTCATGCTTCTTAAGAAAATATGTTATTATTACTCTGATAAAAGATTTTAGTGGTACTTGTAACCTTTCTAAAAAGTATCTTGTCAAGGATATTATTTGTTTTAATCCAAGTTGGAATATGTGTTAGTATAGGTATTTTAAATTCAGAAGTAATTACCACTTATATTAGGGTAAGACACCACCCCGTTATTTAGAAAAATGTTTACCTAGAGAAATACATTTCTTACAGCAGATTTTAAGCCATATATTTAAAATCATATATTTATGTTAAGTCATAGTGTGTATTTTTAAGCCATATATATTTTTAAGTCATATATTTAATGATTTAATATTTTAGTACATGATTGTCAATGTAATTATTCATTCTTTTACTATTTCACAGCTATGACTGGTTCCAGACAGACTCTTTAGTCACCATTGTCATATATACTAAACAGAAGGTAAACTTTAAAATCAGAAAAAAAGTAAATGCTCAATAAATGTTAGCTATTTTCTAAGCACTCTTATATTAACTTTACTCATAGAAACTCTATGAGGTAGATTAAATAATTTACTCACAGTCACACAGTAAGTGGTGGCAGGTCTAGCATTTTGAACCCAGGCAGGCTGGCTCCAGAGTATACACTCTTAACAACCATGCTGTAGCCTCTTTAAAAAGCTAGACTAGGAAGTATATTACACACTGTGTGTGTGTGTGTGTGTGTGTGTGTGTGTGTGTGTGTTTTAAGCATGGATAACAAAAGTGAGAATTGCTGTTAACTTTATTGTAAGAACTAACTTCCTGCAAATGAATTGGGATTTGAGAATACAGTAGAGACTGTATTACTGTGGTTTAGTAATACTAAGCCACCTTGGATTCAAATGCCCCCTTGGAACTAAAATTAAGGACACAATTGATTTACTAAGTACTTATCGAACTCCTACTTTATTTGCAATACTATTTAAGAATTCAGGGATCTAATGATGAGCCAGATATGTAGATACTTGGCTTTCATGGGACTTATTAGTCTGTCTGGGAAATCAGATAAGTACACAGACAACATATAACATCTCCAAATAGATCCTTCAGCAATTGACAAGGTTCTCACACTTGAACCATGTAAATTTAAAGACAAATTCTGGAAGCTAGGAATTTATGAGACTGCATGTTACTTCTGAAATAGCAAATCACATATGAGCTGTTGAATTGTGGAGTGACCAGGCTCTGTTTTCTGCCTGATACAGCCTGGAAGGCTAGAGACACCACTTGAACCCCTTCCACTCCCTCTTGTTATTGTCTTTTCCTCATCACGCAGTCCAAAATCAAGAGGACACAGCCTAGGGAGGTTGGGGTCTACTCCTTTTGGTAGTATCAGTGAGGCACAGGGGATGAATGACTGAGGGAAGGGGGAAGATTTCTATGTGGAATAATGTGTTCAGTGTATGGTATAAAAGATAGGTACCAAAATAGCTTGGAAAAGGCTATGCAGAAATTAGAGCTATCTAAAAATTTCTTAGTGAATTTTTTAAGCTGAAGTCAGAGGTTGTGTAATTTGCCCAGCATCACATAATAGTAGAAAGATTAAAATCAACATGTATCTTGATTGCTGGTCCGATTCTAATTTTTCCAAATTATTTATTCAATAAATATTTATTGAGCACCTACTAGGTACTAAGCACTATTCTAGACAGTCCCATACATTTAGAGCTTAGAGATGAGTGGATGACGTAGATATTAAGGAGAGACAAATTTATCATTAAAATTGCACTGTGTGTTTTGAAGGAGAACTGTGTTGTATGAGAAAAAAACAGGTGTAACCTTTACTCATCTTGTGGATCCTATAAAGAAGGGCCATATGAACATCTGTGGATTGTCTTAAAAGTTTAATTTAAAAATTTGGGGAAAATTTTACTTTATAATCTTTCTCTTTTTGTTTTCTGTTTAAGGATATTAATTTAGACTCAATAATAGTTGATCATCAGGATAATTCCTTTAGAGCAGAAACAGTTATCAAGGATTATTCATATATTATGCATGTTGGTAAGTACTTTATATTAATGGAAACAACTCCAGTTTCCTTTAAGTTTGGCAATAACTCAGTCTGCAGCCTAGAGAGCTATAATATTTTATCTGATATTGTCAATTGTTTTGTCATTTCTGATCAATTTCTACTCTGTTTTTTCTTTATACTAAAGATAGGGCTAGGAAATGGCAGCATGACCTCATTTTTCCCAAGTTTAAATAATTGGATGCAATCAAAATCAATCATAATATGAAATATTTGTTGCCCTGGCTTTGTTAAGTGTCTTTTACTTGACACCTACAGACAGATCTCTGGAGGCCTGTCATGAGCTTCTACCAAGCAGCCATCACCAAGTGCTAGTTCTGTGGGCCTGTTTTTTGCCGGTCATGGGAAGTCAGAGGCTGCAGCAGAGATTGTAAGATTGTACTGTATTCCTCAGCCTCCTGTTACTTCATGACCAGAGATAAACCACACAGTCACTTCTGTCTGCTTTGAGAAATTAAGAGATCAGAAGAAACAAACTAGGACTAAAATCTGGAATCAAAAGTACCAGATTCTTAATCTACTTTTCACCCAAATGACTTTAGGATTTTACCCTTTTCTACTCTAATGAAGGTAATGTTATTCTAGTTAGAAGGTAGAAATGAAGCACATAGAAACCATGATAACAAGAAAATTATGTGTGAAGCAGGTGTTCTTATATCCTTTACTTTGCAAAACAGAGACTGATTGCCTAGACATCAGCTGATTGAGGATTCTGTTCACTGCTTTACTATGTTAATGATGTTCCTTTTGTCTTGAATTTGATCAGAGTTGATAAATGTTTTTTTTTTCTATTTTCTCCATTCAGTAGATTAATTAAACTGGAACCTTGAACTTTTCTTGTAGAAATAATAACTCATCCTATTTTTTCATAGTGTAAGATCTAACACATAGGGAGGGGTGCCTGGGTGGCTCCAATGGTAAAGTGTCAGACTTGGGCTCAGGTCATGATCTCAGGGTCCTGGGATCGAGCCTTGCATCTGGCTCTCCACTCTTTAGGGGAGTTGGCTTCTCACTCTCCTGCTACCGTTCCCCCCACCTATGCCCTCTCTCTCATAAATAAATAAAAAATTTTAAAAGAAAATAAAAGATCTAATGTATATTGGGAGAGTCACTGAGAGACACTCAGATGTCTAGAAAAGTACATATTACTTATTAGCATTGCATGATTTTTCTTTAAGTAAAACCTCTGCGCCACCATCTACTATGTTTCAAAGGCTTTATGGCTAATTTTGTTCCCACTACAGCTAACAATATGTAACGCACAATACAAAAGAAAAAAAAAACTCCACAGTAAAAAAATATGAGACTTGGATGCCAATATTGGGTCGGAAGGACTAAAATAATGCGGAACTGTAAGTTCCAGATAACCATATTAACATAGTGAAGTTTAGAGCAGGTGTCTATAAAAACATTTCTTTCATCTCTCTCCCCCTTCTGGAATGTAATTTCCATAAGGCAGTGGTTTTTCTCTTTCATTTACTGTTGTATCGATAATGCTTAGAAGATAACATACAGAGACTCAATAGTTTTCTTTCAATAACTGAATACATAGTCAACCTTAGAGAACAATCAGAGAAAACAGAGCCAGACCCAAGCCTGGCCTGTACACACGTCTACTTGTGAACACACTAGAGCATGTGCACTGCAGGGGCTGCGTCCCTTCCTGCCTGCTCACTTCTTGGTTTTTAGGTTTGTCAGACTGGGACTGTCTTTGGACTAGTGTGGCTTCTCACTTATGGGCAATTGGGTATTTGCTTTTTAATAAGGAGAGAAATTGAAAAGTTGATAACTGTATGTCTTTATATGCAGATAGTTGGACATTTTGGTTGTATACAGTTTCTTTCTCCTGGCTGTCAGAATATGTTTTATTTATCTGGAGAGATTTGAAATAGTACATAGTGCATATAAGAACTGTTTAGATGATCTTACATGGTGTTCATAGATCGTATGAATTGAAGTTGGATTTTAACTAAAACTATTTTTCTTTCCTAGGGCTAAGTCATGAAGTTGAGGAAGATTTTTCTGGTAAGCTACCAAAAAATAATTATGTGTATATATACATGAACATATATACATACCTACACAGGAAGAGAGAGAGAGAGAAAGAGAAAAATCAGCCTTTGTCTTATTTTTCATATGTGTATTTTCTTTCATATTACAAAACAAAGATGTAACATTTTCTATATAAACAAATACATTAATTTTTTTATAAATATGTTCTCTTTCTGGTTTCAGGTTTTTTCTGTTTTTTTTTTTTTTCTTTCTCCTGTTCCTTTCATCTTTTTACCCTTCCTTTTTCTCTCCTTGGAAGAAAATTCTTCTCTTCTTTCCATTCTCCTTATCTCTGCCCTCCTCCTGACATGCAATATGTAGAAATATACTAGACCACACAAATTTTTCTTAGGTGTATAAATATAAATGTGTAATATTGACAGAGCATATTAAATTATAATATTGCTAAATATTAAAGTACAGTGTGGATTTCACAAAGCTGTTTAACAGCAGAAGATTCACAGAATGGTGGTTTCTTGATTGTTTTTTCTTTTGGTCTTTTGTTTTTAGCTCTAGTGACGTGTAATTGACGAAATTGTAATATATTTAATTGCATGATGTTTTGATGTATGTATGCATTGTAAAAAGATTCCCACAATCGAGTTAACGCATCCGTCACCTCACGTATTTACTTTTTTGAATACTGTCTTAGCAAATTGGAATTGTAATATTATCAACTGTAGTTACCATGGTTATACATTAGATCCTCAGACCTTATTCATGTCTTAACTGGAAGTTTCTACCCTTTTGTCATCCTCTCACTATCCCTTACCGTGCCCCTCCCCCCCAGCCAACCATTCTACTCTGTTTTTCACTTATATTATTTTTTACTTATATTTCACTATATAGATATATAGAGATAGTACACACATATATGTGTAAATATATATACTTAAATACATATATATATATCTGTGTGTATATATGTAATTTCTTGTTTCAAAGTACTGTCAGAATACCTTATACTGGTTCTGTGCTTTCTCTTTCCTGTATGTGGTAGCAAGCTCTGTAAATTGTATAAAGACAAGGACCATGTTTCTATATTTGTTAAGCTTCAAACCAGTGCTCATTGAAATAAATGTATTTGACTAATCTGTCTTAAAAAGTATTATTAAGTTGCTGTTGAATTATGTGTTTACCTTGAAGAAGAACAGATTGTTTTCTGTTTTCAGTCCATCTGAAGACAGACTGAAATACACTTTAGGGCCTTAAAAGCATGTTCAATTCATAAAATTTAACCAGTATATAGAAGTCTGTATTTTATTATTATATTATATCCATATATTCTGAACTCAGTCAAAAATTAAAAGATACCCTAAAAGACCTTTAATTACTTAAGATTCATATGTACCTCATAATTATTCATGAAGCTTTTTCTTTTGTTTATTCAGTTCAGAATTGATCTACTGAATTTACTCATAAGAACTTTTCAGATCCCAATTAAGAAATGGAAGAGTATAAATTAAATTTGCTTTTATAGGTCCACTCAGTGACTAATTTGTATATGTCAGCCCACTCCTTTTTTTTCGCCCCTGAAGCTGTGTGTTAAGTACTTGCCATGGACATATTTGGGCTTCTGTGAAAACTAGCAATACCTATTAGTTTGGCTCTTGATAAATTAGTTTGAAAAAAGTTAATTTGATTCATATAATAAAATAAGTTAAATTTAATATCATTTAAGGGATAAACAGTTTTGACAAATAGTGTACGAAGTCTTATCTTACTAATGATCCCTGTTATTCATATCAGATCAGAACATTTGTATTGTTTGAGGAAGACTGATTTTAAAGTAATGTGTTATATTTAGTTTCAGTGACTACAAATGAAATTTATCTTCTTTTTAGTGCGAGTTGTTGAGAATGTGGGAAAAATAGAGATTGTCCTAAAGAAAAAAGAGACTACTTCTTGGAAACGTCTTGGTCACCCCCTTGAGAATCATAATTCACTTATTCCAAGGAAAGATACAGGTATGCTGTGCTATTATTTTGAGTCCTGTATTGATGAAATTGTGTCAGTATTGCAATTGTACCAGAGTTTGGAAGGCTATTTTGGGAGGAGCCAAAGGGCCCTTGTATCTCCCTGTAAGAAGTTATAAAAGGAAGAGATTATGCTGAGTGAAATAAGTCAAGCAGAGAGAGTCAATTATCATATGGTTTCACTTATTTGTGGAGCATAACAAATAGCATGGAGGACAAGGGGCGTTAGAGAGGAGTAGGGAATTTGGGTAAATTGGAAGGGGAGGTGAACCATGAGAGACTATGGACTCTGAGAAACAATCTGAGGGGTTTGAAGTGGCAGGGGGGTGGGAGGTTGGGGTACCAGGTGGTGGATATTATAGAGGGCACGGCTTGCATGGAGCACTGGGTGTGGTGAAAAAATAATGAATAATGTTTTTCTGAAAATAAATAAATTGAAAAAAAAAATTACAGGGGCGCCTGGGTGGCTCAGTGGGTTAAAGCCTCTGCCTTCAGCTTAGGTCATGATCTCAGGGTCCTGGGATCAAGCCCCACATTGGGCGCTCTGCTCAGCGGGGAGCCTGCTTCCTCCTCTCTCTCTGCCTGTCTTTCTGCCTACCTGTGAGCTCTGTCAAATAAATAAATAAAATCTTAAAAAAAAAAATTATAAAAAAAAGAAGTTATAAAAGGACGTGGTATCTGTTTTCCTCCTTTTTTCAAATTGAGATATGATTGACATATAATATTATACTAGTTTCTGGTATATAACATAGTGATTTGATATTTATAGACTTGGTGAAATGATCATCACAGTAAGTCTAGTTAACATCTGTCACTGTACAGTCACAAAAACTTCTTTTTCTTGTAATGAGCTCTTTTAAGATCTACTTTCTTAGCAACTTTCAAGTATTCATTACTGTATTATTAACTGTAATCACTAATGCAGTATGTTATATCGCCATGATTTGTTTATTTTATATTTGGAAGTTTGTACCTTTTAACTCTCTTCACGTATTTTGCCCACCCCACTACCTCCACCTCTGACAACCACCAGTCTATTTTCTGTATCTATGAGTTTGGGTTTGTTTGTTTGTTTTGTTTTGTTTTTCAGTTCCATATGTGAAATCATACAGTATTCGTCTATGTCTGACTTGTTTCACTTAGCATAGTATCCTCAAGATCCATCCATGTCACAAGTGGCAGGCCTTTATTCTTTTTTATTTTATTTTATTATTTTTTTTAAGATTTTATTTGTTTATTTGACAGGCAGAGATTATAAGTAGGCAGAGAGGCAGACAGAGAAAGAAAGGAGGAAGCAGGCTCCCTGCTGAGCAGAGAGCCCAACGCGGGGCTCGATCTCAGGACTCCGGAACCATGACTCGAGCCAAAGGCAGAGGCTTTAACCCACTGAGCCACCCAGGTGCCTCTATTCTTTTTTAAAATAGCTAAATAGTATACTATCATATCTCTCTATAGATACATACATTTCATATCTTTACCCATTCATTTATCAGTGGATGCTTAGGTTGCTTCCATATTACCACTGTAAATAATGCGGCGATGAAGATGGAGGTACACATACATTTCCAAATTAGTGTCTTCATTTTCTTCAGATAAAAACCCAGGAGTGGAATACTGAATCATATTGTACTTCTATTTTTAATTTTCTGAGAAACCCCCATGCTGTTTCCCATAGAGGTTGCACCAATTTACATTCCCTCCAGCAGTGCATAACGATACCCTTTCCCCCGCATCTTTGCCAACACTTGTGATTTCTTGTCTTTTTGATAATAGCCATTCTCACAGGTGTGGGGTGATAGCTCATTGTGGTTTTGATTTACATTTCCCTGGTGGTTTAGCGATGTTGAGCACCTTTTCATATACTTGTTGGCCATCTGTATGTCCTCTTTGGAAAAAATATCTCTTCAGGTTTTTTGAATTTTGTTTTTAGATTTTTAATCTATTTTTTAATCAGATTGTGTTTTTGTTGTTGAGTTGTATGAGTTTTTTAAATATATTTTGGATATTAACCTTTTATCAGATATAAGATTTGCAAATATTTTCTCCCATTCAGTAGGTTTCCTTTTCATTTTGATGGTTTTCTTTTTTTAAAAAATTTTTTATTATATTCAGTTTTGTTAACATATATTGTATTACTAGTTTCAGGGGTAGCATTTAGTGATTCATTGTTGCATATAACATCCAGTGCTCATTACATCAAGTGCCCTCCTTAATGCCCACTTACCTCATTCTCCACCCACCTCCCCTCCAGCAGCCCTCAGTTTGTTTCCTATAGTTAAGAGTCTCTTACAGTTTACCTCCCTCTCTATTTTCATCTTATTTTATTTTCCTTCCCTTTCCCTATGTTCATTTGTTTAGTTTCTTAAATAAATAATACATATGAGTGAAATCATATAGTATTTGTCTTTCTCAGACTATTTTGTTTAGCATAATGTCCTGTAGTTCCATCCACATCATTGCAATTGGGTGGCTTTCATTCTTTTTGATGGCTGAGTAATACTCCATCACACACACACACACACACACACACACACACCACACACAGTCTTCATCCATTCATCTATTGATGGATATCTGGGCTCTTTCTATATTTTGGCTATTGTAAACATTGCTGCTATAAACAATAGGGTGCATGTACCCCTTCGAATCTCCTTTGGTTAAGTACCCAATAGTGCAATTGCTGGGTCAAAGCTCTATTTTTAACTTCTTGAGGATCCTCCATACTGTTTTCCAGAGTCGTTGTACCAGTTCACATTCCCACCAATAATATAAGAGGGTTCCCCTTTCTCCACATCCTTGCCAACATCTGACTTTTTAATTTTAACCATTGTGGTTTTGATTTGTATTTCCTGGATACCAGCTGATGTTGAGTATTTTTTCCTGTGTCTGTTGGTCATTGTATGTCTTCTTTGAAAAAATGTCTGTTCATGTCTTCTACCCATTTCTTTACTGGATTATTTGTTTTTTGGTATTGAGTTTGTTGCAAATATTGTTGATGGTTTTCTTTTCCACGTAGAACCTTTTGTAGTTTGATGTAGTGTCCTACTTTATTTTTGCTTTTGTTGCCTTTGATTTTGATGTCAGGTACAAAAAATCATTGCTAGGATCAACGTCAAGGAGCTTACCATCTGTTTTCTTCTAGGAGTGTGTGGTTTCAGGTCTTACATTCATGTCTTTAATCTACTTTAATTTTTGTGTATGGTATAAGATAATAGGCTATTTTTTAAATTTTGCCTGTAGTATCCTATTTTCCTAGCACCATTTATTTGAAGGGACTGTCCTTTCCCCATTATATATATTCTTACCTCTTTTGTCATAAATTAATTGATATATCTATCTAATCAGTTGAGATATCTATGTATAGATATATACACATACATTGTATATGTATACTGATACATCTATACATATATATATTAATATAGGTTTATTTCTGGGCTCTTTATTCTGTTCTATTGATCTATATGTCTGTTTTTATGGCTACTATCCTGTTTTGCTTACTATAGCTTTGTGGTATAGTTTGAAGACGGAGTGTGGTACCTCCAGCTTTGTTCTCTCTCAGGATTGCTTTGGCTACTTGAGGATTTTGTGATTCCATACAGATTTTGGAATTAATTGTTCTAGTTCTGTGAAACATGCTATTGGTATTTTGGTAGTGATTACACTGAATCTATAGATTCTTTTGTGTAGTGTGACATTTTTTAAAAACAAAATTCATGGATTCCTACAATTCATAAGCATAGTATTTCTTTCCATTTATTTATGTCATCGTCAATTTTTTCCATCTATATCTTACAGTTTTCAGAGTGCAAGTTTTTCACCTCCTTGGTTAAATTTATTCCTTTTTGATATAATTGTAAATGAGATTGTTTTCTCAATTTCTCTTTTCAATAGTTCATTATTAGTTTTTAGAAATGCAAATTTTGGGGGGCGCCTGGGTGGCTCAGTGGGTTAAGCCTCTGCGTTTGGCTCAGATCATGTCCTCAGGGTCCTGGGATCGAGCCCCACATCGGGCTCTCTGCTCAGCAGGGAGCCTGCTTCCTCCTCCTCTCTCTCTCTCTGCCTGCCTCTCTGCCTGCTTGTGATCCTGTCTGTCAAATAAATAAATAAAATCTTTAAAAAAAAAAAAAAGAAATGCAGATTTTTGTGTATTGATTTTGTATCCCGCTACTTCATTTATTATTTCTTTTTTTTTTTTTTTAAGATTTTATGTATTTATTTGGCAGACAGTTCACAAGTAGGCAGAGAGGCAGGCAGAGAGAGAGGAGGAAGCAGGCTCCCCACAGAGCAGAGAGCTCCATGCGGGCCTCAATCCCAGGACCCTGAGGTCATGACCTGAGCTGAAGGCAGAGACTTTAACCCACTGAGCAACCCAGGCGCCCCTCATTTATTATTTCTAACAGCTTTTTGGTAGAGTCTTCAGGGGTTTTTTCTATGTAATTTTATGTCATCTGCAAATAGTGATAGTTTTATTTCTTCCTTTCTAATTTGATGCTTTTTATTTCTTTTTCTTGCCTACTTACTGTGACTGGGACTTTCAGTATTATGTTGAATGAAAGTGGTGAGAGGGGCATCCTTGTCTTGTTCCTGATCAGCTTTTTACCATTGAGGATGTTAGCTGTGGACTTGTCATTTATGACCTTTATTACATTGAGGTGTGTTCCCTCTCTACCCACTTTGTTAAAAGTTTCCATCATAAATAGGTGTTGACTTTTGTCAAATGCTTTTTCGGCATCTATTGAGATGATCATATGATTTCTATTAATTAATTCACATTCATTTATTTGTGGGTGTTGAACCAGTCTTGTGTCCCTAGTATAAATCTTTCTTGATCATTGTGTATGATCCCTTTAATGTATTGTTGAGTCCAGTTTGTTGATATTTTATTGAAGATTTTTACATTTCTGTTCATCAAAGTATTAACCTATAACTTTACTTTGTTTGGTAGAATTCACTAGCGAAGACATCTGGTCCTTGACTTTTGTTTGTTGTGGGGTTTTTACTCACTAATTTCAATCCTTTCTAGTAATTGGTTCATTGAGATTTTCTATTTTTCCATGATTTGGTCTTGAAAGATTGTATGTTTCTAGGAATTTATTTACTTCCTCTAGGTTGTTTAATTTGTTGGTGTATAATTGTTCATAGAACTCTTTTAAGATCCTTTGTATTTTTGTGGTACCAGTTATAACATCTTTTCTTTAGTTTCTGATTTTGTTTGTTTGAGCCCTATTTTTTTTTCTTGGTGAGTCTAGCTAAAGGTTAGTCAATTATATTTACCTAATTGGGGTACCAGCTCTTAGTCTTTTTAGTCTGTGTTACATTTATTTCCACTCTCTTCTTTAATATTTTCTTCCTTCTACTAATTTAGTGCTTCATTTGTTCTTTTTCTGGTTACTTGAAATGTGAAATGTGAAGCTAGTTTGTTTATTTGAGATTTTTTTGTTTATTGAGGTAGGGTTTAGCACTGTGAACTTCCTCTTAGAACTGCTTTTGCTGCATCCCATAAATTTTGATATGTTGTATTTCCTTTTCATTTGTCTCAAAGTTTTTTTGATTTCTCTCTTGATCCATTGGTTGTTCAAGAGCACTGTTTAATCTCCACCCATTTGTGAATTTTTCACTTTTCTTGTAATTGATTTCTAGTTTCACACCATTATAGCAGGAAAAGATGTTTGATATGATTTTAATCTTCTTAAATATATTAAACTTATTTTGTGACCTAACATATGATCTATCCTGGAGAATGTGTACTTGAGAAGAATGTGTATTCTGTTACTTACTTTTGGTTAGAATGTTCTGTTTATCAAGTCAATATGGTCTAATGTGTCATTTAAGGCCAATGTTTCCTTATTGATTTCCTATCTGGTATAGGAAAGTCCCTTCCTTTATTGTATTGTATTGTCAGTTTCTCCCATTCGGTCTGTTAATATTTGGTTGATATATTCAGGTACTCTAACTTCTGTTAGATACATAGGTGTTTACAAATGTTATTTCCTCTTGTTGGATTGACAATATATTGTATATTATATAATTCCTTTATATATAATAATTTATCATTATATAATAATTATATCATTATATAATAATTCCTTTATCATTATATAATAATTCCTTCTTGTCTCTGATTATAGTCCTTGTTTTAAAGTCTATTTTGTGTAATATGATATAGCCACCTCAGCTTTCTTTGGGTTTCCATTCTCATGAAACATCTTTTTTCATCCCTTTGCTTTCCATTTGTGTGTCTCCTTACATTTGAAGCTAGTCTCTTCTAGACAGTATATAGATGGGTCCTGTTTTTTAATTCATTCAGCCTTTCTATGTCTTTTGACTAGTAGATTTAGTCCATTTACATTTAAGGTAATTATTGATAGGTATATACTTTTTGCCATCTTTTTGTTTTCTGGCTGTTTTGTAGTTTTCTGTTCCATTCTTCTTCTCTTGCTCTCTTCCTTTAAGAGTTGATGACTTTCTTTAGTGTTACACTTAAGATTTTTTTTGTTACCTTTCATATATGTACTGTGGGTTTTTGCTTTATGATTACCATGAGGCATACATATAAAAATCTGTATTTGTAATGGTCTGCTTTAGGTTGATAGCAACTTAAGTTTGAATGCATTCAATAGCTCTACATTTTTACTCATTCCCCACACCCACATTTTATGTTTTTGATGTTACATTTAATAAGAACCTTTTCTTATGTAAACTTTAAGTAATTATTACAATTAGTTGTTCTTATCACTTTTGTCATTAACCTTCATACTAGCTTTATAAGTGATTAATCCACCACCTTTACTGTGTATTTACCTTTACCAATGAAATTATACTTTCATATATTTTCTTGTTACTAATTAGTGCTCTTTCTTTTCAGCTTAATGAAGTACCTCTAACATTTCTTATAAGCCTGGTTTAGTGGTGATGAACTCCTTTAGCTTTCACTTGTTTGGAAAACTCTTTTTTTTAATAGAGATTAAGTTTTAGTCTCTACTACCTAATATTTAGGCATTACAAAGTTATTAGATAGTGATTCCTGAATGGGGAAGCCAACTTGTGCTTAGACTATTGTTCAACCATTTACTCTTTCAGGTTCCTTTTTATAAAAGATGTGTAGCCAAGTTTAAGTTTATACCTTGTATACACATCTCATTTTTTTATATTAAGGAAGATATGTTTATTGTCTTTCTGCTTATCTAAACCATTGTCTCAGTTTATTCCTAAAGGATGTAATTCATTTCCTTCTTCATTCATTTCCCTTTTCCCTTTTTTTTTTAGGTTTTTAATGTTACTATAACATTTATAGATGGGGATGAATATTTTAAGTGTTCTACCTGATGAATTTTCATATAGTAAATGGGCACTATATTTTCTTTTCGAAAATTGGCAGGGTTTGCTCCTTGTTCCAAGAATTTTGAAATTTCACAATTTGATATGCCTTAATGTGGGTCTGTTTTCCTTTCTCATGCTGGCTCTTTCTCCTTTGTGCTGTGTTTTCATTATGGAAACTTATGACCTTCAGTTCTGAGAAATACTGATTTTCCTTCTCTTCATAGTCTGTTTTTCCTGTGTGGAAGTATTCTTACTTTAAACCTTTTAAACTTATAAATAGCTCATTTTTTTGTGTCTTATTTTTAATTTTGCCCTTTTGTTCTATTTTTTGAGTGATTTCTTTAGCTGTATCTTTCAGCTCTTCTACTGAGTTACTCATTTCTACTGCCCTATTTTTAACTTCTAAACTCTTGATTTCTGTTCTTTTGTTTTAGCATCCTTTTTTTTTTTTTTTTCTCCTTAAGAGAGGAAGAGAGGTGTAGGCAGGGGCAGAGGGAGAGAAAGAATCTCAAGCAGGCGCCATGCCCAGCACGGAGCCCGACACAGGTCTCCCATCTTAGAACCCTGAGATCATAACCTGAGGTGAAGTCAAGTGTTAGACCCTTAACCAGCTGAACCACCCAGGTGCCCCTAGTATCCTATTCTTAATAGCCTCTCTTATATTTTTAATAATTACTGATAGAGCTTTTGAGTTTCCCTCTTCCCATGTAACCTTTGCCCCAAAGTTCATTTGTTTGTTTTAGTCTGTCTTTCATATTAGATGCTTTCTGTGAAGGTCGCTGATCCTTGATTAACTGATCATATTTCTGGGGGTGTCATTCTAACCAAAAGGTACGCAGAAACATTGTGAATGTGGATGTGACTTATTGACGGTTATATTAACTGTATGAGTGGATTGTTTTCTTGTTCCCAAGTTCAATGACTCTATTTTGTCAGAGACTTGAGAATGTACAGTCTCCTACTTTGCACCTAGAATTTCAGAAGTCTTATGGGGAAAGAAGGCTAGGTATCTGTAAACTTAATTTTTTTTGTTTGTTGCCTAGCATACTGTATTAGTTAGTAATACTGCCATAACAAAGTACCAGACTGAGTGGCCTGATAACAAAAATTTATTTCCTCAGTCCAGAGGCCAGAAGTCCAAGATCAAGGTGTTGGCAGAGTCTGTTCTTTCTGACGCTTCTGTCCTTGGCTTGTAGGTGGCCATCTTCACATGATCTTACCTCTGTTGTGTCTGTGCCCCGATTGTCTCTTTTTACAAGGATATGAATCACACTGGATTAGGGATCACCCCCTCTAATGACCTCATTTTCATTTAATTCACATTTCACAAAAACCTGTCTCCAAGTAGTCTCATTGTGAGGTACGGGGGGGTTATATTTGCCAGATAGGAAAATTGAGGGGGACACAATTCAGCCTATAACATATACCAAACCCAGAGACCCTTTGTTTTACCCACTCTAGAGAATACACTTCTAATATTTTCCCAGAACAGGAGAAGTTTAGTCATGTGGCTATGCTAAATAGGGGAAGACTTGAGCAAAGGTGGAGGTGGGAGCAATCTAGATTTCTTAAATGTACTTTCACCCAGAAAGTGGTTTCAGCTCCAGCGTCACTCTGATTTCAGATATAATTGGTCCTGCCAATTTCTGAGCCTTCAGGGATTTTTTGTTACAAGTGAGTCAAATCTTCGCTTTTTTAACTTCTAATTTAAGATCAGCATTATTGAATCTGCTGAGTCAGTTACCAGTCATTTCTTTGCCTTGTCAGTTCTTAGAGGTTTTTTTTTGTTTTTGTTTTTGTTTTTGTTTTTAAGAGTGGTATGGCTATTTTATTTTAATTTTATTTTTTTTTTTTTGGAATTTTTTTTTCCAATTTATTTATTTTCAGAAAAACAGTATTCATTATTTTTTCACCACACCCAGTGCTCCATGCAAGCTGTGCCCTCTATAATACCCACCACCTGGTACCCCAACCTCCCACCCCCCCGCCACTTCAAACCCCTCAGATTGTTTTTCAGAGTCCATAGTCTCTCATGGTTCACCTCCCCTTTCAATTTACCCAAATTCCCTACTCCTCTCTAACGCCCCTTGTCCTCCATGCCATTTGTTATGCTCCACAAATAAGTGAAACCTATGATAATTGACTCTCTCTGCTTGACTTATTTCACTCAGCATAATCTCTTCCAGTCCCGTCCATGTTGCTACAAAAGTTGGGTATTCATCCTTTCTGATGGAGGCATACTACCCCATAGTGTATATGGACCACATCTTCCTTATCCATTCATCCGTTGAAGGGCATCTTGGTTCTTTCCATAGTTTGGCGACTGTGGCCATTGCTGCTATAAACATTGGGGTACAGATGGCCCTTCTTTTCACGACATCTGTATCTTTGGGGTAAATACCCAGGAGTGCAATTGCAGGGTCATAGGGAAGCTCTATTTTTAATTTCTTGAGGAATCTCCACACTGTTCTCCAAAGAGGCTGCACCAACTTGCATTCCCACCAACAGTGTAAGTGGGTTCCCCTTTCTCCACATCCTCTCCAACACATGTTGTTTCCTGTTTTGTTAATTTGGCCATTCTAACTGGTGTAAGGTGATATCTCAATGTGGTTTTAATTTGAATCTCCCTGAGGGCTAATGATGATGAGCATTTTTTCATGTGTCTGATAGCCATTTGTATGTCTTGATTGGAGAAGTGTCTCTTCATATCTTCTGCCCATTTTTTGATGTGTTTGCCTGTTCTTAGAGTTTTGCTGCTTTTTCTTATTTCCATTCTTTATGTCCTTGGAGGCTTATGCCTTAAAAAATAACCAAACACACACACACACACACACACCTTTGTTATTATTTTAGGGGAGTTAGAAGGAATTAACTACATATATTCACTTTAGCATCTTTAAATATTTAAAATTATTATAAATATTTTTAAAATTACAAAGTTGCATTTGTGGGTATTTAATTTCAGGAAAGTTATCAGGTAGTATTAATTTGTATAGCCACAGTCAGTAGAAAGCTGTTTTAGGCACTGTGCTAATTATTTTCCCAAGTGAAAGAACACACACTGACATGAGACTGAAGAATACTTTTTTATAAAGTATTCTGTACTTATAAAGTATTCTGTATTACAGAGCAAGTTCTATAATACAAACTGAGCATATTCCAAAGTAACCCCAAGCAAACAGATATAGATGAGTTCATTGGGAGCCACTCCCTGAAAGAGGTGAATTTCCAGCAATGCTGTGAAAATAACTTTCAAACACATAACAAGAACTAGGAATGGTTTTCCAGGAAGAGCTTCAGATTGTTACTAGGTACTTATTGTGCAAGGCATTTTGCAAGTTGTAGAGAAAGAAAAAATGTAAGCCACAAGTGGGGAAAGGCCAAATAGAATTCTTTTATAGGAGCAGAGGTCTGAATTTTGTGGTATTAGGAAGAGAGAAAGAACATAGAGAAATAATAGTGTGATCCAGCAGATCAGAAGAAAATAGATAGAAGACCGTGGCAATGAAAAGAGGTATTATTAAAGTGAAATCTCTTGCCCTGATAGTATCTATCTAGTGATTGAAAAATCATAGCAAACCAGATAAAAGCTAAGTCCAAGAAATAAATGATACTAAGAATGAAGGGTGACCTCCATTTGGAAATTGTTAGAATGGGCATCAGTCAGGTTTTCTCAGTAATTTCCCAAGGCTTGCCATGAACTCTTTATCTCTGCCATAAATTTCTTCTTGAGTCATGAATCCCCACAGTTAAGTTTTAGGTTTCTTGTCTGAAATTGGAGCAATGCAGGTATTTTTCATTGAATTGGGTTTTCCACTTTGGAAAATGACTCAGAGTTTAGGGGAGGCGTTTATGTGTGTGACTGAATTAGCAAAGGTAATTTCTTCTTTGTTCTTTCCATTCCTTAAATCATGACAGAAATTGTCGATTAGTCACTAGTAAAGCTGAATACTTCTATCAAATTATTATGATTAACTTGCTGTCAGTAATGTCAAATGTTCATAGTCTGTCATGTGGTCCTAGGTTTTCAGTATGTTAAAATTATTGACTCTTACAATACTAGCATGCTGCCTTCCTCTTATTAAAATTTCTTAGCTAAATGAAGTTTTGAAAATAAACATGTAAAAATCTAAAACTTTTAATGCAATACCTTCTCATGTCAAATTCAGAATTTACTTACACTAAAGATTTAAAATAAAACAAAGAACATAATTTGAGAAGAGAAACTACTTCATTTTTACCTTTAGTCCAAAGGTAACAGGTGATAACATAAACTATATCAGTGGAATTAGATTACCATTTTTAAGTTGTTTGTTTATCATTCCCCCCCCCCCGCCAAGAAGTGACGATTATAAGTGAATAGTTGTGTGTGTCTGTGTGTGTGTATGCATGCACGCAACTGATAGGTAATTGGGTTACTATTTCTATAGCCAACCTAAAATTTTATTTTAGTTGTAGTTGCCTTTACTGTGGGGCCTTTGATCATGAGACAGAGTTAGTTTTATAGATTTGCCAACAAACACCTGAGTAAGTGAACATCAGGAAACAAAATTGTAAAGAAGAGTTTAAAAAATTCTGTCACAATTTTGATGTCAGCAGCCACTTATAAACCTTTGTGTTAAATATATGCATTGAATCTGTAACTTTAGTCTTTTTAATCTAAGTTGAACTACGTGAAATTGTTCATATTTTACTATTTTTAACCTAGAAAGCTGACAGTTTTGCATGGTTTGACCTATACTGTCGTAATGGCTTCTTAACTGCAGATATCACAGACACGTGTGTGCTCACACACCGAGTTACTATCTGTGCTCATAAATGTGCTTATGGACACATACTATAAGCAGTCGTTTAATTGAGCCTTTTTGTGGGGCCTGTGATTCTGCAGGCAAGCTGCTTGCCCGCTATGGAACAGGTTTTCTTGCTGGGGTCAGAAGAGCCACCCTTACACCTCTCCCTATTCTTTGCCTGTACATCCATGTTTCTTTGCTGCCCCAAATAAGCATTCAAAATTATGAGAAATGAAGAAGTTTTGCAAGTAGCAAAGAAAAACTTCTGTGTGCTTCTTTCTCTTTAGTTACCTCCTCTGCCCAGCACACATGGAGTTGTCTTAAACTTGGTAACCAATACAGTGCTTTGGCATCTTGCTGTCTTTTTTCATCTCTGTTAGAATGGCCCAAATGTGAGATCTGAAGAAACACAGACTAGATGCAGCAGGCTGTAACTGAGTGAGAAATATTTACTGTATTAAAAAAATAAAATGGAAGAGGTTTAAAACCTTAGAATGCAGGGGGTTCAGGCACTCAAGTATACAGTGTTGGCTGCATTATTAGTTACGGAACAAGAGACAAAAGGTGTTAGGTATAGCGGTGTTCAGATTTCGTGACAATCTTCCTAAATGGTGTGTGGTCTAAAAAACTCCACTGAATCTAGTCTTGGAGAAAGAGCTGCCTTTCTCCTAGTTTAACTCTAAAATCCTCACCTTGGAAGATTCAGTTCCCATCAGTCTGAGGTAGTAAAACATCTTAATATGAAACAAGAAGGAATCTGTGCTTTCCTGTCAATTTGATAATACTAATTTAACAATTATGTATGAAAATTCTCAGTATTTGAGCATTCTGTTTCATTGTATTTTATTCTAAAATATGAATAGACATGTGTCCACAGTTATGTATTATCCTTAGTGTTTGACAATAAGTTGTGGATTTTTTTTTTTTTTCTGAGAGAGAGAGAGAGAATCTTGAGCAGACTTCATGCCTAGCACAGAACCCAGCGTGGGGCTCAATATCATGACCCTGAGGTCATGACCTGAGCCAAATCAAGAGTCAGATGCTTAACCAACTGAACCACCCAGGAAACCTAGTTCTTATTCATATATACAAAGGGGTTTGAGTGAGGATATTAAAACTAAACTACTAGAGATTAAGTGGAAGCTTTATGAAAATTAGTGAAAAGCCTCAATAATTTTTTAAAAACAACAAAATAAGTGCAGTTATGTAATTCTTTTAAGAGTAATATTCCAACTTTGTTGCATCTTCAGTATAGGAAGATAGTCTAGTAACTTCGTAAAATTGAATTATTTTATCAGTAGTCAAAATGTTAAACATTTATAGTACTTGGAAATAGTTTATACTTAAGTGTTCTGGACATCATCCCTGCAGTCAGTTCATTGCTCATCAAGATCACTGTCTTGGCAGAAATAGCTAGCAAGGCTAAACGAGCCTGGCCTCTGCTATGTGAACTGTGAC
The DNA here is from genome assembly GCF_020171115.1 of Neogale vison. Lineage (NCBI taxonomy): Eukaryota > Metazoa > Chordata > Mammalia > Carnivora > Mustelidae > Neogale > Neogale vison. The sequence goes on along the minus strand of NC_058091.1, from coordinate 45,617,922 downwards.
AGATTCTAAGTGGAATGTGTATTTTATTGAATGGCTATAGATTGTGTTTTTTCCTATGTGGATATATCTAGGTATGTACATAAATACATTTTTAACTATTATATATGTTAGTGTGTTTGGGGTTGTTTCTTTTCCATGGATTGCATTTTTAAGTGTGTAGTCCCACTAATTGGTTGCCCTGTGTTGGTTCCGGGAGATCTTGGAGGAAGATCTTGAAATGAATAAAGGTAGATTGCAAATTAGGAGGTAAGCAAATGACATTTAGGAGATGGAAAGTAGTAATGAGTGCTAAGAAAAAGTACAGTTAGTGAGAACAGTAGAGAATGGAAATGTTCAAGAAGAAAAATACCTGTGATGAGTTTTGACTTGCTGAACTGATTCCTTAATTTGTACATTAAATAGTTAGTAGGAGGTTGTAAAGGGTATAGGCTTAGTCTATAAATATTTATGCTTGAACTGATGTGGTTAGAGCAGGGAGGAAGACACCAAACCATAAGCTAGTCTAGAACAGTGGCTTCTCATATTTTTTGAGCAAAGCCTATGAACCGGGGCAAGAAACTCTTAATCACATCTTGCCTCTTCCCGCATCTCCAGCTGCTCTGTGAGAGCAGAGCTCAGCCTCTGCACAAGCTATTTAACTTCTCTAAGCCTCTTTTTCTAGTAGGGAAAGTAGAGTGTATAGGTGCTTTAAAAGTGTGCTAAGTTCAAGTAGGAGTGGAAGACCAGATGGAAGGCAGTGTGGACTTGTAACCAGGGTTCTTTTTGTGTTCTCTCTCCCACTGAAGACTTTGTCTAGACTTGAGCCTTGTGAAATTCTATTCTTTAGAAGGAAAAATGCCATCTCTTTTCAACCAGAAGAAAAGAGTATGCCCAAATTAATCATGTTATCCTTAATATTTATTACCATGAGTAATACCATATGTGTGTTATTAAGAGAAGTTAGGTGTTTGGGACAGAAATTTTTTTGTCTTATGCTTCTGTTTCACCATCTTATATTTATTTCAGTTTCTTATTATCTTATATAATTATTTATGCTTACAAAGCCAGAGACTTGACACTTAAATAATGGCACCGCGTGGCCTGAAATAGTCAGCATGTCTCCTCCCTAGTCTTTTCTCCTCATCTGTTTCACAGCTGTCTGTCTGTACCATCTCTCTCCTCGGCGTAATTAAAAGATGAAAACTTTCTTCAATGTTTCCTAAACTTTTAGAACCTGGATATTCTTTAAAATTATGGCAGACTAGTAGGCAAGATGTTGAAATTATCTCTTGGGTGTTAAATAGTAAGGATACTCTATGAACTTAACAAGAAGTGTCAGTAAATTACTCTAACCCAGGCTTTCATTGTGTTTGAAATGTAACTAAAGAGATGCATACCTCAGGTAGCAAATCCTTTCTGGCAGACGCTAGAGTTGAAGGTCAGAAGTTGAACCTTTCATCTAGTAGTAGCGTTTTTCAGAAGGGCATGCGTTCACTGTCATTGTAAGAGAGCTACTTGTCCCACCCCCTCCCACAGGATGAGAAGTATGTACGGCCAAGAAATGTCCACCTCAGTTCACCCTCTCCTTCAGCAGCTGCACTCTAGGTATCTGCAACCCAGAATTCCTGCTCAGATGGCTCCAAATCCACTTGCATTCAAGGAGTGGCCAAGGCTGTTTATGAGGAAAGCAAGAGGATGAGCTTAAACATGGGCTAGTGTGTCCACACCCATGTTAAGGCTCCACTCAGTATCAGACAGAGCCTGAGGTGAGAGAAGAAGGGGTTAGGGGAAGGCAATAGCCAGTCAGTTGGGGGTACAGCTCTCATCCCTCTGCCATCTTCCTGTATAGAACTCAAGAGTTCAGGAATCCTGAATTTGAACCTAACCCTCAAAGGTCTATTTCAAGATACAGCATAGAACATATTTTATTTAACAATTATTCATTTGACTTATAACTTTTAAATGTTCAGACATATTGTATGTGGGTCTGTGATTGTGTTCTCACTCTGGGTCCCAGAAAGGAAGGGGCAAAAAGATCATTTGAACCTTCATTTGTCCTTCTAGGTGAGCCTGTGTCCACTGATCTCATTGTCAGTCTAATACTGAATTAGGTGTTTTAGGATAATGTTACAGTCGTTCCTTTAGCTTTAATTTGGTCTGAGCTATGCCCTGGCGCTAGAATGAGGTGGCTTCAGTAATGCCCCTTGGTTTCGGTGTGCAGTGCTGCACTCTAAATTCATCTGCATACTGAGCTACCATGGGGGCAGATGGAAAGATTTAGTGACCAGGGTCTTTAAGATCCAAAGGGATAAGGGAAAAAGAGAAATTGGATGAAACCATGCCCAAAATGATTTCTTAGGATTATGAGTGAATTTCAGTTTTCTACAAACCATTATTGGGTGTTGGGCATTCACTTCCTAAGATCAGGAGTCCATCTTTACCTACTTAAATATTTTTAATTAAATTAAAAAAAAAACAAGGAATAATTAAGAGAAGAAATACATTATCAGAGAACTGCAATCGGGGGAGAACTGGGACCAGAGCAGGGCTGAATGGTCATGGCCACACACCTGTGTGCCTGACTTACCTGGAGACGCTGGTGAACCTGAAGTGTGGCTTCACCTGCTGCTTCCACTGCTTCGACTCACTGCAGAGCAAGCCTGGCGGGGAGGGTTTCTGGTGCCCCTCCTCCTCTGTGCTCTCTTGGAAGGAGGACCTTTGGCCCAGCACCCATCTTGGGAGGCTGATTTTGAGGATCAGGGAGTTGGAGTCCTAGCAGAAAGCCATTCTTCACAAGAACCCAAACATGCACAAGGTCTCATGGAGGTGACCCTGGATGTCGACACCACCAACCTCTACTACCTCATCGTTTCTGAGGACCTGAGGAGTGTCCGCTGTGGGTATTCCAGACAGAACCGGAGGGCCAGAGCCGAGAGGTTCTACTATGCCCTCTGCATCCTGGGTTCCCCTCTGGCCACCACTACTGGGAGATGGACATGGGGACGAGCAAGAAATGGGACATTGGTGTTTGCAGAGACTCCGCTGACTGACAAGGGCCCATTCTGCTATCTGCAGAACTTGGCTTCTGGATGGTGGGCTTGAGAAAAGGAGATCTCTTCCAAGCCAGCACCAGGCCTGTGACTGTTCTCTCGGTGAGCCCCCACTTACAATGACTAGGGATTTTCTTGGACATGATTCTTGGCACTGTTTCTTTTTATTATGTGAGCGATGGAGCCCATATTTTCACCTTCACTGGAATTCCTGCTGTGGGGCCACTGCATCTGCTTTTTGCTCGCAGGAGCCCCACCATGGATGGTCAAGGCTTCCTGAGAATCTGTCCTGTGAGGAATCCAGCCATTGCCAGCTGTCCAGTGGGCTCGGATGCAGAACAAAGTTTCTAGAGAATTCCTGTGTGCTCACAGCCGGAGCTAGGACCCTTCCTGCTTGTTAGGTGGACGGTACAGAGGATAGACAAGAAACGTAGAGCAGTTGGCTAATCATGAGCACTAATCAGATAAGGGGGAGGTGCCTTTCAAACATGAAGTATCATGTAGTCGTTCTCGTTGGGACTTTCCATGTTTCTTTTCCAATGGGTTCTGGTTTTTCAGATCAATTTCCAAATGTGTCTATTTTCTACAATATTAACTTAGTGTTAATGGAGGTTAGAAACTAAATAAAAACATGGATGTGGCAAAAAAAAAAAGAAAAGAAAAGAAATACATTATCAGAGTTAATCCCTTTCCATCTCTATAAATGCTGTTTTATAAGAGGGGAAATAATAAAACAAACCAATATTATCAGCATAGTCTCTGGCATGCTCTTTAGGTCTACAGGAGTTCTGTAAGTGAAACTATTAATGCTTTCAGAATTTCTATAACAAGTTCTTCTAACCTAAATGGTATTATTTTGCTCTGTGTAAAAATAGTATATATTTCCTGCGCTTGGGATATTAATTTCAAGTATTTTCAGTATTTATAGAAACACTTTGTTCCTTTTTGTTTATATGTATATTAGTAGCACAGATCGGGAATTTACATTTTTCACTTAATTTTCCAGGTAGGGGTGTCTGTGTGGCTCAGTCCATGGGGCGTCAGCTCGGGTCATGATCTCAGGGTCTTGGGGTCGAGCCCCACATCGGGCTCCCTGCTCAGTGGGGAGTCTGCTTTTTCCTCTCCCTCTCTGTCTGTGTGCTCTTCCTCTCTCAAATTAATAAAATCTTTTAAAAAATTAGTTTTTCAGGTAAGGAGAATGTACACCCTTAAACATAAAAGTTCATTTTTTAATTTTAATCATTTCTTGACAGTTAAAATGTTCTATAATTCATACACAAACATAGAGAAATAGACTGTTTATTTTTCCTGGATTTATCAAAGAAGTATTTCTAAATTTAATAATCTTAATATTGTTAAATGTTAAATACTTCAATTTCAAGAGCACTCTGTAAGAAACGACTTTAGAATGTAAGTTTGTTGATTATCAAATATTTTTTTACATATGTAATATATTTATGTAACTGTGAACATGAGGCTTAAAAGATGAAATTATGTAAAAAGTGAATTTATGAAGAAATAAGTTAGGTTTTAATTTCTTAGAATGTAATGCTTATAATATGCTGTAATTAGACATGAGGAAATAAGACTCAGTAGAGTTTATTTTTCAACCTACTGAAGTATTGACAGGTTTTAGAAAATAGATATCTCAGGAAATAAAATGAAATTCCAACTGTAAGATTTTCAGACTCCTGATGAATTTTCAAAGTACATAGGCATTTTAGTGAAATTCAGGCTTGCAAAAGCATAGAAGCTGAATCTGTCTGGGCTGTCACTTAGTGGGTCTAGTGTTACTTCTTACTTAATTTATTCATCAATAAGAGAAAATGAATCACTTTCTAGGTTTGTACTATAGAAAGTGCCAGTTAATTTCCAAGGAAGGTGTTACTCATGATACGAAGCTCTTCTGCTTGATGCTACCACCAAGTGCTCATCTCCAGGTGCCAATTGGGCAACATGTTTACCTCAAGCTGACTATTACAGGTAAGGTAAATAGAGGCTTTGGGGAAACATTTTCTTTATTGATAAGCAGTTCCAAATCAGTACTAATCTTTTAGGAGATAACCACTTAGGTTATTAGTATGTGTTTCTGGCAGCTGATTGAGTGATAGCCCAATTCTAGATTTGTAAATGCAACATTCCAATGTGTTGGAGCCATAGCCACACCATGCAATGTGGAGAACAAAGACACTGCTGCTAGTCAGGGAGAGAGGGTTCCATCAGCACTGGGATATATTCCTCACAGAACCCTCAAGGGAAGAGGTGAGGCAGTGCCCAGTGGTCCTGTGGGGGGAAACTACTAGAAACACATGCCAGTATCTCTTAGTAAACCATGTCTGCTTGGGTCACTTATGGAGTTGAATCTGTGAAATTCAAAATGAGTGGATGATTATCAATGATTTCCTTGCACATGCCCTTGCGATAAGAAGCTCTGTAAAGATTTCACTGGGAAAATTTCCCCTCATTTTCATCCTGAAGTTACCTCATGTACTTGTTTTTAAATGCGCTTAACCAAGTCGAACGTTTTCTTGGCCTTTTGGAGCTGCAGAAGTTCACATTCTCACATCAGTCTCAGTCAGTCTAGCTGACTTGGTCGGTACACCATATTACCATGGTGCTAGGACATTCCTCCTGTCATCATCACCAGTACCAGGGTGTCATTCCATAGCTGGTATGCTCCCCAGCACAGTTACTGTCGGTGGATTAGAATTTACACATAGATTAATTCTATATATGTCAAGGAGTCATATAAAAAAATGGTCTTTTCAATGTGTGGTGACTCCTCTTTGTATGGAATTTGGCTAGCTAAAATATAACATGAATTCTTACTAAAATTACCCTTTTTTTTAACATTATATTCTTAGAGGTAGTTGTATTAATATATTTTTCCTTCAGTTGCCAAAGTAACATATCGTGTATTAAAATATTAAAACAATTCAAAATATATAAAGCAAAAAGTGAAATTATTCCCTTTCTCAACCCAAATGATCACTGTGGCCATCAGTAACCATTATTAAAATTTGGTGCATGATTAAAGTTATTATGTGAGTGCTTTCTTACATCTCTGTGTAAACTTTTGATGCCTTTTTATTCATAGCCTGTTACAAAGTTTATATCCTGATAGAACAGATGGTTGTCTAAGTCTATTACCATAAACCCCTATCATCTTATACCCTGCTTAATAAATATACAGTGTTTATATGATGGGTAAAGTATTGATTTGTGTAAATCATTTTAGCGTGCTTAGGCTGAAATACACATTTCACACACACACACACATATATATATAATATATATAGAATTACATATACATTAGATTAAGTATGTACTGATAGCATCATAAAATCAGTTATGTTTCATCTTTATTCAGAGCTTTTGAGATTTTTAGAATTGAATTTCTTTGTCATAACTTTTTCTAGGTACTGAAATTGTGAAGCCATATACACCTGTATCTGATTTCTTACTCTCAGAGTTCAAGGAACCAGTTCTTCTCAACAATAAATACATCTACTTTTTGATCAAAATCTATCCTGATGGACTCTTCACACCAGAGCTTGATCATCTTCAGATTGGTTAGTATTCTTTTTTAAACCTCATTTGTGTTCTAGATTGGATCACGTGTTACATTGTCCTCTAGTTACCTCCATGTGGGAGTCCATGAAATAGTGAAACACAACATGTCTATGACCAAAGTCATGTTCTCTTTGTCCCACCCAACCTATTCTTATTCCCACATTCTTCAGCATAACTGGGTCATCCTTAGCCCAGTCTGCAGGCTTGAGTCATCCTTGACTTCCATTTTCTCCCTCCCAGTCCAGTCCACCACTAAGTTCTAAGGAGTCCACCTCACAGTGACTTTTTACTCTCTCTTTTCTATCCCTTCTGCCACCCTCTCAGATCAACACTTCATCATTTCTCTCATGACCTATAACTGTTCTCTCTCAGTTGCCTTTAATGGTATCTTTCTCTTTCTGTTGGTCTGCCTTTCCCAACTGCCCTGAGGATAGATTTAATCAGGTTGCTCTCCAGCTTTGAAGCTTCTCACAGGTGTTCACTACTTGACTGATGAAGTCCTCTGCACATCATGATCTCTCAGCACAGACTTTCATGATCTGTCCAGCTTCATCTCTTGCCATAACTACTCATATGAATGTTACTCAGAGTTCCACAAGTTCATTGTCCTCATTCATAGATACATGCAGGTGCCTCACATGGGATGCCCATCACCCCTTCCTCTACCTGTTGGGTAGCCTTTTCTTTAAAGACCCAAACAAAATATCACATCCTTTATGAAGCCTCCTTTCTCCTGAACCCCTCAGTAACTAACACTGTGTTCATAGCTCTAGGATAAGAAAAAATAACATTCCTTCTTTACAGAACTTTGGATTTGAGGGTAAAGATTGTCTTAACTTGTCTTTGTAGTTCCTATACCTAGCATGGCAATTGGCACATAATAGACTCTGAATAAATGTACTTTGAAAGAACTAATAAAAAAGACTGTCATGAAATCTAGTAAGATTTCAAGACCCCCTGTTCCTTTTTCTGCATCTGCAACTTTTCACTGCCTTTTGTTTAATAGTAAAAGTGCTCTTCTTGTTTCTAACACAACATTACCAGTAACATCGAGGTACCAGTTAAGTAGCTCACTAAAATTTGGAAATAAAGAAAATCTGTTGTGTTGTGAAAGTTAAGCCAGTCTTTAGATAGTGGGTGTGATTAGTCCTCTTTGATTACATAAGTCAAATGTGAGTCTAAAGAATCTTGGAATGCCTGCAAATCTAGTGAAAGTGACTCTCCTCTTGTGGTAGATAGACACATGACTGTAACACGGCCTGTGGAAAGTGAACCCGTGTTATTATATCCTAATTATAGAGACTGTGTAAACAGAGCAGGGTGGAGAATTAGCGTAGAGTGTGGAAAGGGAAAGCCCAAAGAACAAGATCAGTGGTTTTTTCAGCTTCATCCAGGGGAGCTAGACATAGCACAAATACTTGTGCCACTTAGAGGGTAGTGATCACTCACGAAGCCTCATCACGGCCTAAATGAGCTCCTCTATGAAATTATCCACTTCTTTGTTTCTATTCCATTTCACCAAGCAACCCTTTAATGATGATTTTGGCCCCTCAAATGCCCTGCTCCTGGGAATGAGATGCCCTGGTTGGGGTGTGTAGGGTTCGGGTCGCTGGGTGCAGAGAGCCTTCCATAAATCAGTCACTGTTCTGGCAGGTTTACTTTAATATCTTGTGAACTTGATTAAAATCGGGCCCCTTGCCTGAGTCTAATCAGTCTTCTGACATTGGGAGGACTGGTGTGCTCATAGAAGTTCTCAAGCTAGCATCATTCTTTGAGGCATCTTTAGTAAAAAACCGACTGACCTTTTCCTGAAGATATTCTAATACGGTCCTTTTAAACTAGAACAGGGAGCTTCTGTTCCTTTATAATACTTAATTCATCAGTTACTGCAGGATTCTTACTATCCTGCTATGGACAAGAAGGAAGATTTATGACCATTGAGGGCAGGGAGAGAAAAGTATTTGAAATTTTTAAAATGTTTTTAAAATGTTTTGCTTAATTTTTTTTTTTATTTTTAAAATTACATTGGAAATTTCTGAAATGTCCTAAAGGCAGTTCTCTTATATGAGTGGTATATAGTGATTATATCAAATTCACTGCAAATAATTATTCTTGAATATTCTTATTCTAGATTGTGAAGTAGCATGCTCTAAGTATGGGTCTTTGGTCTTTGTTTTTATAGGCATTAAATTCAGAAGAGTTTTTCTAATCAATAGGTCTTTTCAAAGATTTGATGGAGGTGAAGTTAGCACGTTTACTGAAGTATGACTATAGAATACATTTCTATTTCAATTTTCTCTCCTAGTTTTATTGCTCTGGCTAAGAATCAATATGAAAATAGTTGAGTATATACTCCATTTGTAGTGTACAAGGCAGGTATACTTGGACTTTGCTTTTGAGGTGCTTATAGTTTAGTTTAGCAATCAATTTTATGCTGATAAATTATATTTAAATGCTTGTCAGTAGTTTGTAAATTAGATACTCCAGATGGTTTGGGAAAATAATGATGGGAAATGAGCATTATTAGTTTGGTTAGAATGATATAATCCAAGTATACTTGGGGACATTAATGAGTATTCTCAAAACTCCTTACATATTTTAAAGGACTTAAGATTAATAGTCTGAAAGTTATGCTTTCACACTTTTACTCATCAGTGTTCAAAATGCAACTAGCTTAACTTCAGTTTCCCTGATTTTTTTTTTTCTGATTTAGTTTATATTTCATTGTTTAGGAGATTCTGTTTCTTTAAGCAATCCTGAGGGCAATTTTAAAACATCCCAGTTCCAAGAATTAGAAGACCTCTTTTTATTGGCAGCTGGAACAGGCTTCACACCAATGGTTAAAATACTGAATTATGCTTTGACTAACATACCCAGTCTCAGGTATGTACTTTTATCTTTTTAATTACTATCCTTTGTGAGGCTGTTAGATTAGTATAAGGTCTTCTAAATTAATTACTCAGTGGACCTTAATGGATATATGCTCATTCCCTAATTTATCATTTCTTACCCTATGTCCTCCAGCCCTAGCTGTTTTACTAACTTGATTCTTTTATTTTGGATACTTTTGGTTACCTAATTGGCATTAAAGAAAACATTTCATGCCACTTTATGTTAAGACTTTTCCATTCATGCGTATCTTAAATGTAATCGAAATAGTTCTTTTTGAGTTGTTGTTGTTTTTTCTTTTAAGGAAAGTGAAGCTGATGTTCTTCAATAAAACAGAGGATGATATAATTTGGAGAAGCCAGTTGGAGAAATTAGCATTTAAAGATAAAAGGTATTAAACTGGTGTTAGCTCTGCATTTCAATGTTCAAAAATGTGTAGTCAGTCTAGGCCTTCACTCCTTTGATTGGAGTTTTTAATTGGCCAGGAAGCTTCTTCAAAAACAAAATAAGCTAAGCAATAATTCTCTCAATGTAAGTAATGTTAATACCCTTCCTCCAAAGAAGTATTGTTCAATAAGATTAACATGACATCATATATGTATCAATAAAATATATACTGGGCTTTACATTGTGTAACTTATACTGAGTTGGGTTTCATCGAAAATGACGTAGTGTACCCAACTCGATATTTCAAGATGTTCTTGTTATAGTGGGCACAAATCAAATAAATGTGATGAGATGGACCAAGCAAAAATAAGTATTTTTCTTTAGTACAAAATTTCTTAGAGCATTTAATATGCTAATGTCCACTGTGACTTTTCAAGATGGGGGGCTTTTTTATATACAGTGTTAAGATTTTCTTCATTTTTGTCTATTTACATTAATGCTTATTAATGACTGTGGTCCTCAGTACACACCTTGGGAAATGCTGGGATAGGCAATAGAGAAAAGTCTGAGTCAGACCAAACTGTGGTAAAACGAGAGAACATGAAAATCTGTTTCATTGAAAAAAAGCCCTAGCACTGTCAGCTGAAATAAGATTTTTGAAACAGGCATATCCCCAAGTCCTCTAAACAGATTTAAAAGTGGTAGGAAATTTTAAAGGAATTTTTTAGAAGAGTGGCTTGGACTAGGTGTCATACTTTCTAAAGCATTTCTGAAGCTATTTGTAAGAAATTCAGTCCTTTGAAAGGACTTCACACAAAATATCTGAAGTAAATATGTTGAGGATCATGCAGTACAGATAAAATTCTAGGCCCTTTTGAAAGTTAGAGTTAAAGATGTCAGAAACTCAGCTATTCTGGGGCTCCATTTCTCATTGAATACTTTCTGAGTGTCCTATCTAAGGGAAGCCTTGGCCTCCTCTTGCTTTTCCTCCTTCTGTCCTCCATCGTTCTCTCTTCATAAGTAACATTCACAAATTAAGGATGACTTGAACTTACTTATCCTTAAGTATTTAGTCTTCTTACAAACTTACACCATAAACCTAAGAATATTAACTATGATTCAGGTAGCTATATGGCAGTTTAGATCATGGTTTAAAGAAATACCAGTTCCTGGGTTCACAAGTGTCTTTTTCACTGTTTTCAAAGTGGAAAATTAGAAGAGTATGTATCAAAAAGCCTAAAGCCCTAATTTTGAGTTTTCATTCTACCCTTCAGTGGTTTGGAACTTATTCAAAAATTACTTAGCTCTTTGAGCCTGTCTCTTCAAAATAAAATAATGACATATTTCCTACTTACTTCATAAGGCTATAATGCAAGGACTAGAGAAGATTGTGTAAGTGCCTTGAAAACTGGGAAGCCCTACCTCAGATATGTGGATTTGGGTTTCGAAGAACTCTACCTACATGTGTTTCGTTTCTGTATTAACTGTTCGAGCTCCAGTTTTCCTAACTAAATAACTTAAACAGCATACATAGCTAGGCTTTTTTTTTTTTTTTACTTTAGGGGTTTTTTTAAAGTATTTCTGACAGTATTTTAACAAAGCTATTTTTTAAGATAGTTCCCTTGTACAAGAAGATCCATTTACCAGTATTTGAATGAATAGACATTGTCCTTTTAGTCTTTCAGTAGGAGTTAAACTTGATTTAAGAAGTATTTGGTCTAAAGAAATCTGTTGACAGCCTCTAAATATAGTGTTTTTCCTTTCATTCTGTTTTGTTTTGGTGTACATGATCAGAATTTGGGTTGGTGGATTGCATAGGCTGAAGTGTTGAGGATGAGGAAAGGCCCCACTTTTGTTTTCTCACATCTGGGTGACTGGACTGATAGCACTCACCAGGCTTGTCCTCCTCTCCACCTTGCAGAGAAAAGCGCTAGTGTTCTGACTTCTGGCCTGCCTTTACCCTTCCTCTTCTGCTCCTTCTCCTTCTCTTCTTGCTCTCCGCTCTTGCTTCTGTGCTCTCACTCTCTCTCTGCTCACTTACCTTCTCCTTCTTCCTAGAGACGCAGCTGTCCTTGCTTGAGGCACTGACCTCTAGCGTTGTATGATTTATGATCCCTGGAGACATAAAGGCTGTGCTTGTATAGATGGCTGTGGAATGTCTCTCTGCAATGTTACCATATTCTGAGGCTTTATAAGAAAGCTAACCTTAAAAGCTTATTGATGGGTTTTGTAGCAATGTTGATTGTTAAGTCCCATACAAAAAAGGAAAGCAAAAGTTTAGATTTGATATAAAGTTATTATAGTTACTCACATCTGTGTTTCTGTTAGCATTTAAGGCCTCAGTTTTCCATTTGTAGAATAGGAATATCAATACCTACATCATAGAATTGTTTGGGTATGGAGGTCAGTGAGGTACTGTATATGTAGATGCCTCACCCAGAATTAGCATATGTGTAGCATTCATTCATTCATTAAATACATGGGAGCTTCTACCATGTGCCTGCATACAGGGACACAACAGTGAACAACATACTGTGTTGGCTTATTTTCACATGCAATCCAGGGGATATATCTCTTCATTGACCCACATTGCTAAACTTCACAGAATTGCAGAACACAAGTATATCATAAATACTTTTTTTGGATATTTCTATTTCAATCAAGTTCCATTAAGTGTAGAATTTGAACAGAAAATAGCTTACTTGAATTTTAGCCAAATATGTTATTACACTTGACTCTTAACTCCAGTGGTTAAGACTCCATTCAAAAAACTTTCAGATCTGGGGTGCCTGGGTGGCTCAGTGGGTTGAAGCCTCTGCCTTTGGCTTGGGTCATGATCCCAGGGTCCTGAGATTGAGCCCCGCATTGGGCTCTCTGCTCAGTTGGGAGCCTGCCCCCCCCCGCCTCTCTGCCTATTTGTGATCTCTGTCAAGTAAATAAATAAAATCTTTAAAAAAAAATTTTTTCAAATCTAGCAAAATCTCACACATTTTTTTTTCTAGAGAAAACAGAAAGCAAATATGTATGGTAGTGGATGTAGCTAATTACTTTGTAAACTGGAATGCAAATTGAACTTCATTTATCTTTCTCTTGACTACTGAACAGTGTTATGCATGAGGTCCCATCCCAGCAGAATGCCCTAGCTCTGTGAGTTCTCAGCTTTTGCAGAATGATCTTTGAGGGTTAGGATAGCTTGACAAGGAGATTGACTTCTGGGCAACATTTTGTAATATAGAAATATAACAAGTGTTTTCCTTCACTTTCAGAGCAGTCATTTTTGGAGAAAATAACCTTCTTTTAGTTAAGCGCTCTTTCTCTTTCTGACACACAAACACGTGTGCACAGACACACACTCATCTTTTTTTTTTTTTTAAGATTTTTATTTATTTATTTTGAGAGAGAGAGAGAGAGACAAAATGAGAGAGAGCACGAGAGGGGAGGTCAGAGGGCGAAGCAGACTCCCCATGGAGCGGGGAGCCCAATGTGGGACTTGATCCCAGGACTCTGGGACCATGACCTGAGCCGAAAGCAGTTGCTTAACCAACTGAGCCACCCAGGTGCCCCCACACTCATCTTTTTGTTTTGTATTTTTTTAAATAATGTAGTCATACTGACTGTATGTTTTATAACTACATTTTCTACTTAAGTATTATGCCTATTCTGTGCATTAGACTACTTTAAAGCAGTGGTTTTCCATCTGGAGTAATTTTTGTCTGCCACCATAACTTCAGAGGGCATTTATGTCTGAGAACATTTTTATCATCACCACTGAGGACATCTAGTTGGTAGAGGCCAGGAAGGCGGCTAACTTCCTACAACACACAGGACAGACTCTCATTGCAATGAAATACCCATCCCCAAAGGCCAGAAGTGCCAGTTGGGAAAACCTGCACTATACCATGATTTTTCATAACTACATTGTATTTGATCATGTAAGCACACCATGATTTACTTAACCAATCCCCTGCTGTTTTGATTAGAAGTTGTTCTGTACCTCTCTATAAAGGATAAAAATTCATCAGAAGAATCAACAGGTCAAAGAATACCAAGGCTATTGATATATTTTGGCAAATAAGCTCTAGAAAGATAAAATACCCAGCACAGAATATTGCACCCCACACACTCAATATGTTAGTGTCTTTATTTTCCCTTTAGAAAGGATGAGATTAATGTTTAGGGCATATGGGAAAGAGAAAAGGAAAGGGATTCCAAGCAGCAAAGGAATGGGGGCACAAAGGACGGTGGTGTGTACCCCGTTACAGGCACCAGTGGATCATGTGCCTCACTTCACATGTCTGTGAAAAGCATTCTTAATGTTGGGAAAAGATACAGAGTGAGTAAGAGGACCTAGTGGTGGAGAAGTCCCGAAGGTCAGTAGTAACAGTAAAGACCGTACTTTGAGAGGTACAAATCCTATGTTACAAAGGTTATAGAGTGATTCTGTTTTTGTGAGGGTGGGGATGGCAAAACTTCAATGGAAGAAGGGGCTTTGGAGCTGAGCTTTGGGAAGCAATTACATTTCTGTGAACAGGAGAAGAAATTTGGGTGATAGGATTTTAGGAGCAAAAAACCATAAGGGCCAGTATGTTGAGTGATTTCGCATTTAGCAAAAGAGCCCGGTCCAGTTTTGTTGAACTATATACATTGCATAATGGAGAACAATGTGAAATAACTCTGTGCAAAAATAAAACCATTAATTAGATCTATTTAGAAGGAATCTTAGTGGTGATCACCTCAAATCCTCTCCTTTTGCAGCCAAAGAAACAGGGTAGGTTAAAATCAGGGAGTGGAAGACCTTGAGTGTAATTCATATATTAAGTAAGTGTGTACAAAGTGGGCATGGGAAGTTCTGGCCACATGGGAAAGAAGCTTGTCTCCCTTTATTACCCACAGGCTCTGTAGATAATGACTGGCTCTGTTTCTGTACTCTGGTATCTGCCTTAGGACTTGCAGTGTTTCAGTCCAGTTGATCTAGCAAAAGCCGATGATTTGAGAGTCAAAAGTAAATGGAAATGTGCCCGAACCCCTTTCTTTTTCTCCAGCCTATGATGTGTTCAGATATGAGGACCCCTAATCTGGACCCTTAAGCACTCTGTTCCTCCCAGATGGTCCTCAAATGGTGTGTTTCTTAGAATGTGTTTTTTGGAATGTTCATGTGTTCCCCGCTAAAGGGCTCTGTGAATAAATAAATTTGAGAAAGAATATATACCATATTACCTCCTTGAAGTTTTGCTGAGAAATTAGCAATGCAAGGTTTTGAGAAATTCTGAAGAAATCTATTTAAGTTTTCTTAACCCAGTAGTCCCAAACTCATTTGATAGGTTAGCCTTTTCTCATGAATTACCATTCATCATCAGGAAGCACACAGTATTTCATCAGATTCATTTTGAGAAGTATTTGCATAATGTATATATTTTATCAAATTTTAATCCCTTGCTATTTATTTTGTGAGTTATTTTCCTGTGTGCAAATAACAAGTCTTCTTGCTGTTTCTGGTATTTTTTATTAAGTTTTTAATTTTGATTCCAGTATAATTAACATGTTCTGTTAGTTTTAGGTATAGAGTATAGTGATTCAGTGATTCTGTACATTACCCAGTGCTCATCATGATAAGTACACTCTTTACTCCTCATCGCCTTTTTCACCAATCCCCCACCCACCTGCCCTCTGGTAACCACCTGTTTGTTCTCTGTAGTTAAGTGTCGGCTTCTTGGTTTGTTTCACTCTCTCTTCTTTTTTCCTTTGCTCATTTGTTTTGTTTCTTAAATTCCATGTATGAGTGAAATTATATGGTATTATTTAGCCACACAAAATAAGTGAAATCTTGCCATTTGCAACAACATGGATGGAGCTAGAGAGTATAATAGTAAGGGGAATAGAGAAAATGAGAAAGACAGATACCATATGATCTAGTATTTTTCTTTTAGGCCCTGGATACCCTAAAATACTATTCTCTGGGCAGTTACCAATCACAGAAGCTTCAAAAGCACAAAGTTGTAAGATGGGATCAGGGTTTTTAGGAGAACTAATAGCAATGATGTGTCAGATAGATTTGGGCTGAGGGTATTAGGGCAGTATTTTATTTTACTTTTTCATTTTTTTAAAGATCTTACTTATTTATTTGATAGAGAGAGACACACAGCGAGAGAGGGAACAGAAGCAGCAGAAGTGGGAGAGGGAGAAGCAGGCCTCCCACCGAGCAGGGAGCCCGATGCGAGGCTCGATCCCAGGACTCTGAGGATCATGACCCGAGCCAAAGGCAGAGGCTTAAGACTGAGCCACCCAGGCACCTTTAGGGCAGTATTTTAGATAAGAGGTCTAAGGGCTTCAGTGAAGTTGTGGTAGTAAACATGGAAGGGTAGGGGACGCATGTAAGAACTGTGAAAGAGGTAGGTTTCAGAAGCTGACTGCCTGGAGGAGGGACTTGGTTGTTGGATGACTGCAGGCTCTGCACAGGATTTAGACTGAATGAATACATTTGTATGTCAAGATATTTCATCTCAGATCATTATCCATCTACTCTAAAAGAATTTTTTTCACAAGCTTATTTACTGCCATTGACATTTAGAACACACAGGCATTTTCTAGGAGCAGGTCTCTTCTCTCTTCATTCTCTTTTTACGTTGCTTTGCACTTTATAGATGATCTAAATTTATTGTCAGGTAACGTTTTCAAGAGTTCTAGACCTTTCCTGCATTTTGAAATCGTAGGGCAGGAAGGAATTTTGGAACTTTTATTCTTATGCCTCAAGACTGTAATTGTTTCAGGTGGCAATTTGGCCTTCTTCCAGAATAAACCAGAAGAGAGGATTCCATAGTAACCATCTGTGTCTTGATAGGTTAAAAAGGAGTCTCTCTTTTAAGTGTTCTTGAGTCTTAACTTGATATGACTCCTACTCCAGTGTAAGCTCTTCTAGTCCTATGAAGGGGATAAGCAAGATAGCAGCCTTTTACAATATCCCTAAAAATTGCATCCATGTGACCGTTCACTGTTTTCATTGAGTGCCCAAAAGTTACAGTCAAGGGACCATTGTGTGAATAAATATGAAATGTATGAGAAGTTTACACCATTTATGTAAAGATCTCAGTTATTTACCACCCTCCAGTGGATACCTGCAGAAAGTATGTCAATGATAGGCTGTTATTTTTTTTTTTAAACATCTCAGTAAAAGAAAATTGTGAGGTAAAAGAAAATTGTGAGGTTTTTTTTCAGATGAGAGGGACACCGCTATTGATTTATATGTCTTCACAGTTTTGTTCCAGTGACAGACTTGTTGGAAATAGAGCTAGAGGAGACACTTTTTTATCTTTAATTTAGCAAGGCAGTTGCTATCTTTTATCCAGTTGTCTATGTGTAATTGGGAATGTCTTAAGATAGTAGTTCAGCAGCTGTTTTGGGTCTCCTTTGATAATCTGATGAAGGATTATGTCTTCCCAGAAAAATGCACTTACGAGTTCATGTACATTTTTTAATGTGATTTCATAGATGCCAACACATGACTTTGTTCTTCTAAGTACAGTTTTTAGGGGTGCCTGGTTGGCTCATTTGGTTAAGTGTCTGCCTTGGGCTCAGGTCCATGATCCCAGGGTCCTGGGCTAGAGCCCTCATCGGGCTCCCTGCTGAGCCAGGAGCCTGCTTCTCCCTCTCCTTTTGCCCCCTGCTTGTGCTTTGTCTCTCCTCTGTCAAATAAATAAATAAAATATTTTTAAAAAATAAGCACAGTTTCAGGGGCACCTGGGTGGCTCAGTGGGTTAAAGCCTCTGCCTTCGGCTCAGGTCATGATCCCAAGGTCCTGGGATCAAGCCCCACATGGGGCTCTCTGCTTGGCAGGGAGCCTGCTTCCTCCTCTCTCTCTGCCTGTCTCTCTGCCTACTTGTGATCTCTCTCTCTGTCAAATAAATAAATAAAATATTTTAAAAAAAAGTACAGTTTTTATTTTTGACCAATATGGCTGCTTTGTAAATACATTTCTTTATTCATTCATCAGGCATTTTGCACTCTTTCCTAGATCCAATATTAAATAAGGCAGGCAAGCATTCCTGCCTTCATGGAGCAGTAAACAAATACAACATTCTAGAATTATCTAAAACTATCTTAATTTTACATGCTAACAAGGAAAAAATTGGTTAGTAAAAGGAAGTCTTTGGGAAGCTTTTTTTTTTAAGATTTTATTTATTTATTTGACAAAGAGAGATCACAAGCAGGCAGAGAGGCAGGCAGAGAGAGAGGAGGAAGCAGGCTCCCTTCTGAGCAGAGAGCCTGATGCGGGGCTCGATCCCAGGACCCTGAGATCATGACCCAAGCCAAAGGCAGAGGCCCAACCCACTGAGCCACCCAGGTGGCCCTTGGGAAGCTCTTTTGTACAGAGTAGATTAGAGTGCTGCTGAAACTACCTGGGAGCCTCAGAGGTTAAAAAAAAAAATAAAAGGTAATTCTGTAGGGTTCTTAAATATAAAATCAGAATGCTAGAATAAGGATCATAGAGTTCTCCCACCTTGTCCTACACATGGGCAAATAAGACCTAGAGGCTGGGGTCTGGGTGAGAGCTAGGACTGGTTTTCTCACCCCTGGCAGGCACTCTGAGTTGGTCTGTCGTGCTTCATGCCAGTCTGTTTTGGGGACTCAGCGGCAGCAGAGCAATGTGAGGGAGAGCAGCACCAGATCCCTCTTGTTTCTCTTGTGATGCTTGGCTCCCCTGACCCCCTCGCAAGGGAAACTTTTTTCTGCTTTTTCTTAAGATTGACATTAATGGATGATTTCATTTCTGCTGGTCTTGAGAAAATATCTCAGTTATTCAGTGGAAATGGTAGAAAATCATTTGATCTGATGCTACTAAAAGTGGGAAGAATTAATTGGCATTTGCTACTTTGGAGAGCAGGTACAACATAAAATGTTTAATTTACTGTGATTCTTTACCAGTAGTTCACTCAACAGATTACAGAACTATGGGGGGAAATGGTCTGTAGTTACATGGTGAGACTTAGCTTGATGTTCTTCTTTCTGACTTTAATTCTGTACATTTCCTTTTTCCTGTATCATTTCTTAGTGTTTGAGCACCTCCTGGGTGTTAGCCATTAGGGGCACATTGACAGCCAAAGCATTCTTCTCATGGAGCTCATGATCTAATGGGGAAGGTGGACTTCATGGACTTGTCATCTTGATGACCACATATTTACAAGCTGAAGAAAAGGGAAAGGGAGACATGTCTCCACCACAAAGGACTGATGGGCTGCAATGCTTCCCCCTGTGGAAATGATGCTTGAGCTAAGAACTGAAGAGTGGGGCATGGTAGGAGCATTGGCGGAAAGAAAGAGGATGGGAAGCATGTGAAGACAGAATCAGATAGACACACGGTTAGGAGCGAGGACTTGGCGAGGGTGTGCCTATGAGTGGTGAGGCAGGAAAAGTTATCCAGGATAAATCCCTGGCTTTGGCAACCAAGTTCAATGGCACCACTCATAAGGATAACATCAGGAGTGTGGTAGGGAGGTCATAAGTTGAGGTTGAAGCGATTGAGACAGCAATAGTAAGAAGTCAAATAGGCCCTTGAGTCTGGAATTCATTGGAGAGGTTCAGGTCGTTAATTGCACGTGCACTTATGTGTTAAAATGCACATGTCATTGGTAATTGCCCTGTACTATGATTTATACAAGCAGATTATTTTTTTAATTTTTTAATTTTTTAATAAAGATAATGTATTATTAGCCCCAGTGGTACAGGTCTGTGAATCACCAGGTTTACACACTTCACAGCACTCACCATAGCACATACCTTCCCAATGTCCATAACCTAACCACCCTCTACCTACCCCACTCCCCCCAACCCCCCTCAGTTTGTTTTGTGACATTAAGAGTCTCTTATGGTTATACAAGCAGATTATTAATAGAAACGTGGAGTTCTCTGAGACCCCTTGGAAGTCTTTTTCTAGTGAATCCTGTAAATAACGCCAGACTACTCTTCTTATCCATAGTGAAAGCTAATCCTCAGTAAATATGCATTTGCCTGTATGTTTTTGTTAAGTCTTTGCTTCCAGTGTATTCTAGTGCTTTTCTCGAAGTGTATCACTCTTCTTGCATTAAGTTGTTCTCAAGGGGGAAAAAGAAAACATTTTCATGAACTTGAAACATGCTAATAATATGTTTAAAATAATAGATTTTTTAAAAAATGTTTCTTTCCTCTAGATTTGATGTTGAATTTGTTCTCTCAGCACCTACTTCTGAATGGAATGGCAAGCGGGGACACATTTCACCAGCTCTTCTTTCTGAATTTTTGAAAAGAAGTTTAGACAAATCCAAAGTCCTCATATGCATTTGTGGACCAACACCATTCACAGAACAAGGAATAAGGTGAGTAGTACTGTGGTAGGGAAAAGAATACCCAACACTCGGGGTGCCTGGGTAGGTCAGTGGGTTAAAGCCTCTGCCTTCAGCTCAGGTAATGCTCCCAGAGTGCTGGGATCAAGCCCGGCATCGGGCTCTCTCCTCAGCGGGGAGCTTGCTTCTCTCTCTCTGTCTCTGCCTGCCTCTCTGCCTACTTGTGATCTCTGTCCGTCAAATAAACAAAAAAATCTAAAAAAAAAGAAAAAGAATACCCAAAACTCTGAAATGCATATCATTTATAAAAAGCAATTGACTTAGCTCTCTGTTCTTCCCATTCATACACAGCGGCACTGCAATGTCTGTTACAGCCTAAGAAAATAGTAAAGTTTTTAACCTTCATGCAGGGGGGAGATTGGAGCCCAGGTTTATGCGTGGAGTTAGATGGGAGTGAAGATCTCTGCTAATGACAGGCAGTATGGATACATACTCGTGAGTTTGGTGCCACAGTCTTAGGTGGGACATAGGATTCGACCTCTTCTTACACCACAGCTTCAGAACATAGAGCGATTAGTAAGCATTGTTCATCTCATTATAGCTTTTGGCTTTTTTTCATTCTCTGCAACTAGGCAAAATCTAGTAAATTACAGTGACTGAAAGCCAGATAGCAAGACAGGAGAGACTAGAACATAAATAAGCAAAGACCAAGAGTCGAGTCTGCATAATGAAACATCAGTGGTGGTGTTCATCTTGTTTGAAATTCACCTTGCCCTGATTTAAATCTAAAATAACACTTTAAAATAATTCATTAAATGTAGCTACTATTGGGTGTCTAGGTGATTTTATTTTATTTTATTTTTTTAAAAGATTTTATTTATTTATTTGAGAGAGAGACAGTGAGAAGAGAGCATGAGCAAGGAGAAGGTCAGAGGGAGAAGCAGACTCCCCGTGGAGATGGGAGCCCGATGCGGGACTCAATCCCGGAACTCCAGGATCATGACCTGAGCCGAAAGCAGTTGTCCAACCAACTGAGCCAGCCAGGCATCCCAGTCTAGGTGATTTTAAAATATGACTGCCTTAAATGCCTGGTTTTTCCTTGTTTTGAAATATGGCTACACCTAACATTTTCTGGATAGTTTCCTCTCTTGCTATCTTATTTTTAATTTTAATTAAGAAAAAGATTAACCTCAATAAATAAAGACATTGAGAACTGTTTCTTTTCATGTTGCATTTTAAAAAAGTATTTTAATTAAATTTAAGTGTGTTTGTGGATTTTAATACCTTCAGAAAAATGTTCTTTAAGCACTATCAACTTAAATTTTTTAAAATATTATAAACTTTTAAAATCTTTTAGAGTTAAAACTATTAAAATTATAGTGAAAACTATATGATTTGAAGTAAAATAATTTTCCAGAAGAAAAAGGTTAAGAGATACATTCTTCAACTTTATTGGCACTGCTATTTTAGATGTATCTTAAGACTTACTATATAGATTGTAGCATAATAATCCTTTTACCTGATGGGAATCATAAACTCTTCAGCATTGAAAGAGACTGTCTTTAAGACCACTTCGTGCAATTAACTGACTGAGGAAGAATCCCTTGTCCAGCCTCCTAAATAAGTGGGTTGTTTTCTCCCCTGAATGATGGGCTATTTGCAGGCTCTTCCCTCTCATTCTTGTGCCGTGTGTGCAAGGCTTAGCCCACTACCTTGCACACCGGAGCCTCGGTGGGTATGGAATTAAATAGAAGGTAGCCAAGATCCTCATATACCTACATTTTTAAAATTGACTATAATTCTCCAGTTTTAGTTTCTCAACTTTACCTCTGAGCTAATCTTTCTGTGCTGCCCCAGCTGGCTTGCCTAGGATTGCTCGGGGCTGTCACTGATCGTCATCTATGGGTCCCTGCTTTTGCTCACCTTTGAGCATGCTGCATGGAGTTGCTTGAGAGCTGTGGCCTGATTCACATTCGTACAGGCACATCTCGTTTCATTGCTCCTCTTCACTTGATTGTGCTTCGCAGATACTGCCTTTTTTTTTTTTTTTTTTTAACATATTGAAGGTTGGTGACAACCCTGCAGTGAGCAAGTCTGTCAGTGCTATTTTCCCAGCAGCATTTGCTCACTTTGTGTCTCTGTTTTGGTAATTCTCATAATATTTCACGCTTCTTCATTATTATTATGTGTGTTACAATGATCTGTGATCAGTGATTACAGCTTGCCGAGAGCTCGGATGATGACTAGCAGTTTTTAGCAGGAGAGAATTTTTTAAATTAAAGCATGTACATTGTTTTTTTTGACAGTGCTACTGCACACTTACTAGACTGTAGTGCAAAGATAACTTTGATATGCATTGGAAAACAAAAATTCATTTGCCTTGCCATTTTAGCACTATTTGCTTTATTGCAGTCATGTGGAACCGAGTCCAAAGTATCTCTGAAGATTGCCTGTACCTGCAATTCATAGCACCTGCCCTTGTGGCATCTCGTTTAGGTCTCTCATTTCTTTGACTTCCTCGCCTTAACCATCTTAATGGATGCAGCGTATCTCTTACCTGGAAGTTACTTGGGTCTCTTATTCTACCATAGTTTTTGCTGTCCTGAAAAATGACTCTGAGGCCCCCTCCCAGAGGCCCTCCAAAGTTAATCTCATGTCTGCTACGTATGTGTAACCATATCAAACATACTCTCCATGTTGGTGAAAATTTGTTAAATTTGTATGATGTGATAACAGAGAAAGACTCAGAAATGGATCTTACTGTAATATAGATAAAGAGCAAGATAACTACTTGCTCAGTTAATGTGCTTTCATCTACACAGTACCCACTTATAGAGTACATAGATAAATAAAACCATCTCTGCTTTCGAGGTCCACACTGTCTAGTGGTAGAAACAGATACACACACTGATAACTAAAATAGGACTCAGAATATCATAAACACTCTTACAAGAGGTAAAAACAAAATGTTCTGAAAATTCAGGAAGAGGCAATTTACTTTTACCTAGGGGTATGTATTGGAGAGAGAGGAGGAAGACCCATTCTTTGAGTGATGGCCAAAATGTCACCGGTCAGAGGAGGTGGAGAAGGGTATGGTAGGCAGAGGAACAAGCAGACACACTGAGGAGTCAGATATTCCAAAGACAAGACTGGCATGGCCAGTATGAAGCCACTAGCCAGTGAGGGACAGCGAGCATGGCTGGAAGGGTTGGATGAGTTCAGCCAGCAAGAGGCTTGACTGTTGTACCCCATTGGTCCTATGGCTCCTGTGCCAGACTATTACTTTGTCTGAATATGTGTGTATGTCTAGAAGCTGCTAACTTGAATCTGAATCCCAACTCTACCACTTATAGTGATCTGGAAATCACTAAGTGGGTGTTCTAGAGCCAATTCAGCCTTTCCAAGCTAGTACACTCATCTGTGCAAGGGAATAAATAATAATACTTAGGCATATGAAATGATTAGCATAGGACTACATACAGTGATTAATAAATAAATGTTTTTATTTTCAGCAACATTTTTTTCTTTTTTATAACATACAGTGTTATGTTAGTTTCATGCATACATGATAATGATTCAGTATTTCTGTAGATTACTCAGTGTTCATCACAATAAGTGGGCTCTTGAGCCTTTTATCTATGTCATTCATCCCCACTGGCAACCCCTGGTTTGTTTTCTGTATTCGAGAGTCTTTTTTTTTTCTTTTTTGGTCTTTTTTGTTTGTTTGTTCATTTTTTGTTTCTTAAACTCCACATGAGTGAAACCCTATGGTCGTTGTCTTTCTCTGTTTCCAGCAGCATTTTAAAGAGCTACTTCTAAGATTTCAGTCTCTATTTTTATGTTTTACAAGTTGAATTATAATATACTTGAGCAGTATTTCTGCTTTTCTTGTTCAATTTGGGAGAATGAAGATAGAATGCCAAGGGGATCAGCTCCTTACTTTGAAAACTGGTGAATAAAGGGGGAAAATATGCATTATTTGCCTTTTCTGTATGAGCTCTCCTACTGAGTAATTACGTAATAAATTTGCAGAAGTTTGTTTTTCTCTGTAGAATTCCTTAGGTGATAAATGAAGAAAGAATTGTAGTATGTGTCACCAACTTCTGTCCCTAATGAATTAATGGATGTGTATGTAGATCACCAATGGTTGTTAGCATCCAAAAAGAGAGGCAGTCAGGTATTATGTGCCTTCTGATGGAAAAACACCACCTATGATGTAGTCTTATCAAAAAAGAATTGAACCTGTATTTAATCAAGCCTCTGGATCAGGGTATTAAATTGTGGGAAATAACAGGACTTAGGAACATATTTTTTTAAGTTTTTAAAAAATTGTTACTTATTTATTCATTTGACACAGAGAGAGAGAGAGAGAGAACACAAGTAAGCAGAGCGGCAGGCAGGGCGGGGGGTAAGCAGACTCCCCGCCCAGCAGAGAGCCCGATGCGGGGCTCAATCCCAGGACCCCGAGATCATGACCCGAGCCAAAGGCAGAGGCTTAACCCACTGAGCTACCCAGGTACCCCAGAACATATATTTTGAAAAGAGGGCATCAGAACATATTATTAAAGTACACCACAAAAATTAGGCAAAATGAAGACTCTGGGAGGCTCGCCACATAAAAACCTGGTTTTGTCAACAAAGAAATTGCAGAGCAGAGAGAGAGAAGGGATATTGTAGTTCAAAAGGTACCTAAAAGACGTCAGCCAGTCACAATGAGTAGACTTAAATTGGCATTAAACAAACTTAAAAATTATGGCACTTATTAGATAATCAAAAATTTGAACACTGACTAGATATTTGGAGATATTGAAAAATAATAGTTAATTTTTTAGAAGTGTTAATTGTAGTTTTTTTTCCTAGAAAATACATACTAAGCAGGGAAAATGAAAAAAAAATACTATGGTTAAGATGATAAACTTTGATCTTACTTATTTTTAAACATTTTCCCAAAGAAACATGTACTCTGTATTTGTTTTTCAGGTTGCTGCATGAGCTGAACTTTTCCAAAGATGAGATCCATAGTTTTACAGCATAATGAAAAGCTGTCATTGTCCTTTATTCAGCTGTTTTTGTCTAAATTTGTGATTACTTAGGATTTTTTAAGAGCACATTTTTGTACATACTAAAAGGTCAACTAAAATCCAGGTTTCAGTTTCTTCAATGAAATCAAATGTTCCTTCCGTATAGATGACTTGTTGACTTTATTTTGTACCATAACTTATTTTACTACTGATCTCTGACCTGGAATCAATCATGGCAACAAGTCCATACAGGAGTCTTTTGTGATGAGTCACAAACTTCCTTACCATTTAAAGTGTATCACTGTTTTACAGTAAGCTCTTGTGTTTTATGACATGATAAAGTAAATGATCATTTTGATCATGTTTCTATGCCGTAAAATGTCTTCTTAGCAATACAGATTAAATTTTACATTGCACTGTTAACTCAGGAAATGATCATTTATGTCCTTGTAATACTATTAAAACTTGGAATGTTACAACTTATCAAATGATCCAAACATGTGTGTGTGTGTGTGTGTGTGTGTGTGTGTGTGTGTCTCATTGATACAGAGTAGAATAAAAGTATACTTAGTACTTTTTAATTCTTGTGGTGGAAATGTGTTTGAATGCAGCAATATCCAGTCTGTGTCTAAGGGGCCTTTAAAAGGCAACGATAGAAGATTCTGGAGACACCTCACATACACAGTTTTGACCTAGATGTGTCAGAGAGTGGAAGAGAATCTTAACAACTCTTTTGATTCTTAGCCAAAATTAGAGGTGTCAGGAAAGATCATGAAAGTGGCATCTGGTCCCATGACCTAAAATAATCATTTGGAGCTTGGGGATGGGTTAAATTGTAATTCTCTCTGAGCCCATCCAGAGGCACACTGTGTCCTAAATGCTGCCTTCCCTGGCTGGCTGCTTCCTGCACACCTGGCAGTTCAGCAGGGAGCCCTTCGGTGCTCTGGTGTGTAGGCAATTCATTCTCTTCCCCGCCCCATGCTACCTGCAGCCTCCAAGTACCTTCCCAGACTGGGATTTAGCAAAGGACATCCAGAAAAGTCACTGTGAGCTTTTCATGAGGAAACCATTGAATGCATAAGTGGCTGCTACAGGAACTGAGATTTTTTCCCTCTTACTCAGTACAGTGGCCCGGTTTTCCCAGAAAGGGGACGGTGGGAGGTGTCTCCAATTTCCCTGAAAATGTTACAAATAGCTACATCTTCACTGAATGAGGTACTCCCCAGGAACACAATATTAATATTGCCGAAATGACAAACCCCCGGCTGCACGTGTTCTGGTGGCTGGAGGACCCATCTCCCTGGCCTCCTGCTCCTGCAGCCCATTCTGCCTGCCTCCGCCATTCCCTGAGCCTGGCGGGACCCAGTTGTCCTGGCTGCCAGCACTCTCTGCTGGTTAACAGAACATTCTATAGCTTCTGCCTGCCTGCCACCTCCTGTTTCTCCTCAGAGAGATTGTAAACTCTCTGGGCACAACCCTTCTGTAGTTTATTAGTGAATATATCAGTCATTTCCACCCCAGCCAAAATTTTTCTCATCTTTTATAAACGTTTTTCTCTTCAATCCTCTTCTAATCACATCAAGCTCACAAAATCCTTTATTATTCTCTATATGTATCTCTTCCTCATTCCTCTTCTTACTGTATTTTAAAAATTTTTTTAAATTTTTAATAAACATATAATGTATTATTAGCCCCAGGGGTACAGGTCAGTGAATCGCCAGGTTTACACACTTAACAGCACTCACCATAGCACATACCTTCCCTAAAGTCCATAACCTCACCACCCTCTTCCTACCTCCCTCCCCCTGGCCACCCTGTTTGTTTTGTGACATTAAGAGTTTCTTATGTTTTGTCTCCCTCCTGATCCCATCTTGTTTCATTTATTCTTTTCCTACCCTCCAAACCCCCCACGTTGCATCTCCACTTCCTCATATCAGGGAGATCATATGATAGTTGTCTTTCTCCGATTGACTTATTTTGCTAAGCATAATACCCTCTAGTTCCATCTACGTTGTCGCAAATAGCAAGATTTCATTTCTTCTGATGGCTGCATAGTATTCCATTGTATATGTATACCACACTCCATCATATATTCATCTGTTGATGGACATCTAGGTTCTTTCCATAGTTTGGCTATTGTGGACATTGCTGCTATAGACATTCGGGTGCGCGTGTCCCTTCAGATCACTATGTTTGTATCTTTATAGGGTAAATACCCAGTAGTGCAATTGCTGGGTCATAAGGTAGCTCTATTTTCAACTTTTTGAGGAACCTGCATGCTGTTTTCCAGAGTGGTTGCACCAGCTTGCATTCCCACCAACAGTGTAGGAGGGTTCCCCTTTCTCCGCATCCTCGCCAGCATCTGTCATTTTCTGACTTGTTAAGTTTAGCCATTCTGACTAGTGTGAGGTGGTATCTCATTGTGGTTTTGATTTGTGTTTCCCTGATGCCAAGTGATGTGGAGCACTTTTTCATGTGTCTGCTGGCCATCTGGATGTCTTCTTTGCAGAAATGTCTGTTCATGTCTTCTGCCCATTTCTTGATTGGATTATTTGTTCTTTGGGTGTTGAGTTTGATAAGCTCTTTATAGATTTTGGATACTAGCCCTTTATCTGATATGTTGTTTACAAATATCTTCTCCCATTCTGTCAGTTGTCTTTTGGTTTTGTTAACTGTTTCCTTTGCTGTGCAAAAGTTTTTGATCTTGATGAAATCCATAGTTCATTTTTGCTCTTGCTTCCCTTACCTTTGGCGATGTTCCTAGGAAGAAGTTGCTGTGGTTGAGGTCAAAGAGGTTGCTGCCTGTGTTCTCCTCAAGGATTTTGATGGATTCCTTTCTCACATTGAAGTCCTTCATCAATTTTAAGTCTATTTTCATGTGTGGTGTAAGGAAATGGTCCAAGTTCATTTTTCTGCATGTGGCCATCCAATTTTCCCAACACCATTTATTGAAGAGGCTGTCTTTTTTCCATTGGACATTCTTTCCTGCTTTGTAGAAGATTAGTTGACAATAGAGTTAAGGGTCTATTTTGGGGCTCTCTATTCAGTTGCATTGATCTATGTATCTGTTTTTGTGCCAGTACCATGCTGTCTTGATGATGACAGCTTTGCAATAGAGCTTAAAGTCCGGAATTGTGATGCCACCAACTTTGGCTTTCTTTTTCAATATTCCTGTGGCTATTTGAGGTCTTTTCTGGTTCCATATAAATTTTAGGGTTATTTGTTCCATTTCTTTGAAAAAAATGGATAGGATTTTGATAGAGATTGCATTAAATGTGTAAATTGCATAGACATTTTCACAATATTTGTTCTTCCAATCCATGAGCATGGAATATTTTTCCATTTCTTTGTGTCTTCCTTAATTTCTTTCATGAGTACTTTATAATTTTCTGAGTTTAGATTCTTTTGCCTCTTTGGTTAGGTTTATTCCTAGGTATCTTATGGTTTTGGGTGCAATTGTAAATGGGATTGACTCCTTAATTTCTTTTTCTTCTGTCTTGTTGATGTAAAGAAATGCAGCTGATTTCTGTGCATTGATTTTATATCCTGACACTTTACTGAATTCCTGTACAAGTTCTAGCAGATTTGGAGTGAAGTCTTTTGGGATCTCCACATACAGTATCATATCATCTGCAAAGAGTGAGAGTTTGACTTCTTTGCTGATTCGGATGCCTTTAATTTCTTTTTGTTGTCTGATTGCTGAGGCTAGAACTTCTAGTACTATGTTGAATAGCAGTGGTGATAATGGACATCCCTGCCATGTTCCTGACATTAGGGGAAAAGCTCTCAGTTTTTCTCCATTAAGAATGATATTTGCGGTGAGTTTTTCAGAGATGGCTTTGATAACATTGAGGTATGTGCCCTCTATCCCTACACTTTGAAGCGTTGTGATCAGGAAGGGATGCTGTACTTTGTCAAATGCTTTTTCAGCATCTATTGAGAGTATCATATGGTTCTTGTTCTTTCTTTTATTAATGTATTGTATCACATTGATTGATTTGTGGATGTTGAACCAACCTTGCAGCCTGGAATAAATCCCACTTGGTCATGGTGAATAATCCTTTTAATGTGCTGTTGGATCCTATTGGCTAGTATTTTGGTGAGAATTTTCGCATCTGTGTTCATCAAGGATATTTGTCTGTAATTCTCTTTTTTGATGGGATCCTTGTCTGGTTTTGGGATCAAGGTGATGCTGGCCTCATAAAATGAGTTTGGAAGCTTTCCTTCCATTTCTATTTTTTGGAACAGTTTCAGGAGAATAGGATTTAGTTCTTCTTT
Organism: Neogale vison; assembly: GCF_020171115.1. Classification (NCBI taxonomy): domain Eukaryota; kingdom Metazoa; phylum Chordata; class Mammalia; order Carnivora; family Mustelidae; genus Neogale; species Neogale vison. The sequence goes on along the minus strand of NC_058091.1, from coordinate 45,588,432 downwards.
AAATGTTTGGTAGAATTCCCCTGAGAAGCTGTCTGGCCTGGGGCTTTTGTTTGGAGATTTTTGATGACTGTTTCAATCTCCTTACTGGTTATGAGTCTGTTCCGATTTTCTGTTTCTTTTTGGTTCAGTTGTGGTAGTTTATATGTCTCTAGGAATGCATCCATTTCTTCCAGATTGTCCAATTTGTTGGCACAGAGTTGCTCTAATATGTTCTTATATTGTTTGTATTTCTTTGGTATTAGTTGTGATCTCTCCTCTTTCATTCATGATTTTATTTATTTGGGTCCTTTTCTTTTGGATAAGTCTGGCCAGGGGCTTATCAATCTTATTAATTCTTTCAAAGAACCAGCTCCTAGTTTCGTTGATTTGTTCTATTTTTTTGTTGTTGTTGTTTCTATTTCATTGATTTCTGCTCTGATCTTTATGATTTCTCTTCTCCTGCTGGGTTTAGGCTTTCCTTGTTGTTCTTTCTCCAGCTCCCTTAGGTATAGGGTTAGGGTGTGTATTTGAGACCTTTCTTGTTTCTTGAGAAAGGCTTGTATCGCTATATATTTTCCTCTCAGGACTGCCTTTGCTGTGTCCCACAGATTTTGAACCATTGTGTTTTCATTATCATTTGTTTACATGAATTTTTTAAATTCTTCTTTAATTTCTTGGTTGACCCATTCATTCTTTAGAAGGATGCTGTTTAGTCTCCATGTATTTGGGTTCTTTCCAACTTTCCTCTTGTGATTGAGTTCTAGCTTCAGAGCATTGTGATCTGAAAATATTCAGGGAATGATCCCAATCTTTTGATACCGGTTGAGACCTGATTTATGACCCAGGATGTGATCTATTCTGGAGAATGTTCCATGTGCACTAGAGAAGAATGTGTATTCTGTTGCTTTGGGATGGGCTGTTCTGAATATATCTGTGATGTCCATCTGCTCCAATGTGTCACTTAAGGCCTTTTTTTGTTGGATGGCTTTTTTGCTTGGATGAACAGTCCATTTCAGAAAAGGGAGTGTTAAAGTCCCCTACTATTACTGTATGATTGTCCATGTGTTTCTTTGATTTTGTTATTAATTGGTTTATATAGTTGGCTGCTCCCATGTTAGTGGCATAGATATTTAAAATTGTTAGATCTTCTTGTTGGACAGACCCTTTGAGTATGATATAGTTTCCTTCCTCATCTCTTATTATAGTCTAATTGATCTGATTAAAATCTAATTGATCTAAGGATTGCCACCCCAGCTTTCTTCTGATGTCTATTAGCACAGTAAATTGTTTTCTACCCCCTCACTCTAAATCTGGAGGTGTCCTTGGGTCTAAAATGAGTTTTTTGTAGGCAGCATATTGATAGGTTTTGTTTTTTTATCCATTCCGATACCCTGTGTCTTTTGATTGGGGGCATTTAGCCCATTTACATTCAGGGTAACTATTGAGAGATATGAAATTAGTGCCATTGTATTGCTTGTAAGGTGACTGTTACTGTATATTGTCTCTGTTCTTTTAGGATCTACTACTTTTAGTGTCTCTTTGCTTAGAGGACCCCTTTCAATATTTTCTGTAGAGCTGGTTTGGTGTTTGCAAATTCTTTCAGTTTTTGTTTGTCCTGGAAGCTTTTTATCTCTCCTTTTATTTTCAATGATAGCCTTCTGGATATAGTGTTCTTGGCTGCATGGCTTTCTCGTTTAGTGCTCTGAATATATCATGCCAGTTCTCTCTGGCCTGCCAGGTCTCTGTGGATAAGTCCACTGCCAATCTAATGTTTTTACCCTTGTAAAAACATACCCTTGTATGTTACAGACTTCTTTGTCAGGACTGCTTTCAAGATTTTGTCTTTGTCACTAAGACTTGTAAATTTTACTATCAGGTGATGGGGTGTGGACCTATTTTTATTGATTTTGAGGGGTGTTCTTTGCATCTCCTGGATTTGGATGTTTGTTCCCTTTGCCATATTAGGGAAATTCTCTACAATAATTCTCTCCAATATACCTTCTGCTCCCCTCTCTCTTTCTTCTTCTTCTGGAATCCCAATTATTTTTATGTTGTGTCATCTTATGGTGTCACTTATCTCTTGAATTCTCACCTCGTGGTCCAGTAGCTGTTTGTCTCTCTCTTGCTCAGCTTCTTTATTCTCTGTTACTTGGTCTTCTATGTCACTAATTCTTTCTTCTGCCCCATTTATCCTAGCAGTAAGAGCTTCCATTTTTGATTGCACCTCATTAATTGCTTTTTAAAATTTCAACTCGGCTAGATTTTAGTTCTTTTATTTCTCCAGAAAGAGCTTTTATTTCTCCAGACAGGGTTTCTCTAATATTTTCCATGCCTTTTTCGAGCCTGGCTAGAACCTTGAGAATCATCATTCTGAATTCTAGAGCTGACATATTACCATGTCCATATTGATTAGGTCCCTAGCCTTCGGTACTGCCTCTTGTTCTTTTTTTTTGTGGTCAGTTTTTCCGCCTTGCCATTTTGTCCAGATAAGAATATATGAAGGAGCAAATAAAATACTAAAAGGGTGGCAAAGACCCCAGGAAAATGTGCTTTAACCAGATCAGAAGAGACCCCAAATCATCGGGGGGAAAAGGGGGGTAAAAAAAAAGTTCAGAAAAAAAAATTTAAGAAAAGAATACAAATAAAGAAAAAATACAGAAAAGAAAAAATATATGTATATATATTAGGTAATTGGAACAGGGTCACGCACTTGATTTTGGGAGTATTTTGGTCTCTTAGAAGAAACGACCTCCCAAAATTTTAAAGAATGAAAAACATATATAAGGATAAACACAATGAAGGGATGGAATATGACTATAAAGATGAAAAAAAAAATTTTTTAATTTTTAAAAAAGCAGTTAATAAGGTGAGTTGGTTGGGAGAAAGAAAAAGAAAGTGGAGAGAATTTGCTTGGGCTGGAGACTAGAACAAGCCCGGTGCTAGATTTAGGGTGTATTTTGATCTATTAGAAGTTGTACTCCAAATTTTTTAGAAGAAAAAACCCTATGTGTATATAAAAAATAAAGTTAGATAAAATGAAGGATAAAATACGATTATAATAATGAAGCTTCAAAAAGATTATTATTTTTTTATGAAAGGTATTGTTAAGATAAACTAGTTAAAAAATGTTAAAAGAGGAAAGGGTAAAAGTTAAAAATTTAGCAGAAGAAAAAAATAAAATTTAAAAAATTAATGAACTTTGCAAGATTAAAGAATCATGGGGAGAAAGCCATGAATTCCATGCTTTGCTTTCTCCTCCTCTGGAATTCCGCTGTTCTCCTTGGTAAGTGAACTTGGTCTTGGCTGGATTTCTAGTTGATCTTCTGGGGGAGGGGCCTGTTGTAGTGATTATCAAGTGTCTTTGCCCAAGACAGAATTGCACTGCCCTTACCAGGGGCCGGGCTGAGTAATCCGCTCACATTCGCTTTCAGGAGCTTTTGTTCCCTGAACAATTTCCATAGAGTTCTGGAGGACGGGAATGAAAATGGCGGCCTCCCAATCTCCGGCCCAGAGGAACCGAGAGCTGGGGGCCCCACTCTTCAGTGCACCCTCAGAGAAAAGCGCTCAATCACTCCTGTCTCCCTGGCCTCCAGGTGCGCTTGGAGAAAAGTGCTCAATCACTCTCATCTCCCCGGCCTCCGGCTGCACTCCGAGCTAACCCAGCCTGTGACCAAGCATCTCTGTGTCTGGCACACAGCTCCACCTGGAGTCTCTGAACCCCGCAGATCACTGAGCTCTTCCGGGGGTTCTCCCAGGATCTTGTGGGGACCCCACTCACAGAGCAGTGGCCTGTGCCATGGCTTATGGTTCAAGGTAACTCCCGAGTTGAGAGCTCGCTCCTCGCTCTGTCTCTGTAGCCGGCTTCCCTGCTCTAATACCTACGAGCTCTGCAACACTCAGACACCCCCGATCCTTCTGTGACCCCGCGGGACCTGAGGCCATGCTGTCCCCTCGTGGGCTTCACCCCAGTTTAGCCTCTGCAGCTATGTCCCTCAGTGGAGCTGACTCTTAAAAGTCCTGATTTTGTGCTCCATTGCTGTTGCTTGTCGAGAGCTGGCCCCTCTCCCTGCAGTCTATCTTCCTGTCGCTTTGGATTCACTTCTCCACCTTTCAGAAAGTGATCGATTTTCTGTTTCTAGAACTTTTGCTCTTCTTCTCTTCAATTTCCTGTTGGATTTGTGGGTGTTTGGAATGGTTTGATAAGCTATCTAGCTGATATACTGCTACCTGATGTTGTCTCCACCATCTTGACTCATCCCCTCTCTTCTTACTGTATTTTATAGCAAGAGGAAATACATAAGTATCTTCTGGACCTATATAATAATCATGCCCAAATTGTAGTCTCTAATTGAGAATCACTGAGCTTCACTTTTCAGTATCTAGGCACCTCTTGGATGCCTTGTGGATGTTCCACAAACTCCCCCATACTCAACTCCCACCATGGGCATCTCACCCCAAGTCCCCTTCTCTTGCATTTCTTGGATTCACTGGGACTACCTTCCACCTATCTGGCCCTTCAGAATCATTCAGTCTATGTATCTCCCTTTCCAACCTGACTTCTCCACACCTGTCATCCCTCAACTGGATTAGGTAGAATGGTACCCTGGTTAGTCTTGATCTCACTGAATCCCATTCTCTACTCCAGGGTCTTCTAACAGGCACTATGTAGAAGAAAATCCCCTACATATAGCTTCAGGCTTCCATTGTCTACAGCCATATACTGAGGGGCATAGGTGGGAGTATAGATGGTAACTTCTTTTTTTTGATCAAAGGACTCCAAGACTCCTACGTCACGTGTTGGCTATGAGGAAAGGGGATTGTATTCAAAGTCACTTTTGCTTAAGAATTCTGGTTGCTTGTTTGGTTCTTTAAAAAAAAATAAATGGGTTTATGTATTAGTTTTCTATTGTTGCTAAAACAGTTTCGTGGTTGAGAAATCCGAGCATAACGGACCTCAGCTGGATCCTCTGTTGAAGGCCTTGCATGGCTGAAATCAGGTTGTCTGCTGGGCTACACTCTTCCTAGGGGGCTCTGGGAAAGAACTGTGTTTCCAGGCTCATTAAGGTTTTGGCCAAATTCAATTCCTTGCAGTTGTAGGATGCAGTTCCCAGCTGTCAGGTGGGGACTAGTCTTTGCTTATAAAAGCTGCCTGTGTTCTTTCTCATGCTGTCTCTGTGGCTACAGGCTGGTCCAGTCCCTCTCAGGCTTCAAATCTTGCCCAGTTTCCCTTCCACTACCTCTTTTGCCCCAGCTGGAGAAAGTTTGATGATTTGAAAGGCTCTTGTGATTCAACTGGACCCACCCACATAATCCAGAATAATCTCCCAGTCATAAAATTTGTTGCTTACCGATGCCATTTAATGTAACATATTCAAAATTTGCGAGTATTAGGGCACTGACCTTTAGGGGGAAGCATTCCATCTTCTACATCCTACAAAGAGAATGGAGAGAAGCTTGTCCAAGGTAAGAGCATTGTGTTTTGTCAAGATATTGCTATGGGCTGGGGCGCCTGGGTGGCTCAGTGGGTTAAGCCGCTGCCTTCGGCTCAGGTCATGATCTCAGGGTCCTGGGATCGAGTCCCACATCAGGCTCTCTGCTCAGCAGGGAGCCTGCTTCCTCCTCTCTCTCTCTGCCTGCCTCTCTGCCTACTTGTGATCTCTGTCAAATAAATAAATAAAATCTTAAAAAAAAAAAGATATTGCTATGGGCTCTCACTTTTTACCTTAATGTTGTTGAATGAGAGAAATGCGAGGCCCTCCCGTGTTCCAGAATGCTCAGCTTTGTCGTGCTGACAGAGGTTCCAACTTCCTCTGTGATCCACCACCTCTGGCCCATAAACTTGGCCTGTTTGGATCCGTATCTACTCATAAGCCAGATGAACCAGACTCTGGTCTACAATATTTAAAATTCTGACTAATAACTTAAAAAGGAAAAGTAAAACCTTAACCAGCCCCAGTTCTTTTGTTTCTTTTATGCTTTTCTCTTCACGGAGAGTTCTTTTCACCCCAGGTTGCCAGTTTGGCAGACCTCAAATCAATGCCAGGGTGATCTGTCTAAAATGCAGAAATATATTTTCCTTCCTGGTTAAGGTTCTCTTTTGCTGCCCAGTCACCACTCACGGAGTAAAGGGCTCCACCTTGGGTGCAACAGACCAAGATTGGGGTCCTGCTCATGAGGCAACGGCTCCATACCAGGCAAGCCAAGGGCACCCTGGGCTCCTGCCTGCCTCCCGCCCCCAAGCACTCAGCTCTTAGAATGAGGTGTCGCTCACAGAAGCTCACTATTCCCCCAGAACAGTCCCCTTCCCCCAGAACATTCATGTCCAGATCTTTCTGTGGATTTTACTTTCTCTTGGATGAATAACTAAAAGTTCAGTTGCTGGGTCACATGCTAACTACATATTTAACTTAAAAAATAAACAACACCCTGTTTTATGGGCACCTGGGTGGCTCAGTCAGTTAAGCATCTGACTCTTGATTTCGGCTCAGGTTATCATCTCAGGGTCCTGGGATTGAGCCCCTTATCTGGCTCCTTGCTTAGTGGGGAAGGGAGCCTGCTTGTTTCCCTCTCCCTCTGCTCCTCCACCTGTTTCCCCCTCCCTCAAATATTTAAAAAAAAAGTTTTATTCTGTATATATTTCTTTACGGTTGTACTTATTCATTTATTTGACACAGAGAGAGAGAAAGAGAGCACAAACAGGGGCACAGCATGCAGAGGGAGGGGGAGAAACAGACTCCCCACTGAGCAGAGAGCCCAACATGGGCCCAGGACCCAGGGATCATGACCTGAGACAAAGGCAGATGCTTAACCGACTGAGCCACTCAGGTGCCCCTCTGTATATATTTCTATGTCTAAGGTAGAGACAAGTATTTACTAGGTAGATAATTGTGATTTTGAATATACTGTTTTAACTTTTAAGAAAATGCCAAGATTTCCCTCCCCAAATATTTGTGCCATTTTATATACAGTGTTGTATGAAACTTTGGTTTATTCGACATCCTCACCAACACTGAATTATTAGTCTTTTAAAATTTTAGTGTGTGTGGTATCTTGCTGTGGCTTTAATTTGCATTTGTCTGATGCCTGTTGATGTTGAACATATTATCATGTACTTATTGGCTGTCAGTATATTGCCTTTTGTAGAGTGTCTGTTTAAATCTGCCCATTTTTAAATTGGATTGTTTTCTTGCCGCTGAGCTGTAAGCATGCTTTCTGTACCCTATGCACAAGTCTTTTGTCAGAAATGTTTTGCAAATATTTTCTGCCACTGTGTGACAGCAGATCATGTGGGCTCCCACATCTATTAGAGCTTAGGGCAAAAACAAGCTTAGAGACATTGAGATTTGATCAAAATAAAAATGTTAAATAATACAGGAGGCAGCTGTGATGTTGATCTATGAATGACTGAAATTTCAGGAGGGGAACTGTAGCGGCAGAGTTAGGGGGGACATTCTAGTGGGGCCAGGCTGAGGGACAGGCAGCTGAGGACATGTAGGGGCATGATTCAGCACCTGCGATTCTGCTTCCCTGGGAAACCCTTCAAATATTGAACATCTAACTCTGCCGCCATGAGGGCAAATGGAAACCGTACCGATTCCTGTAAGCTCATCCATTGGATGGAGCAAACCGTTTATACAGAGCACATTTTGTCCATCGCTTTGCAGCAACTGGACCCTTGGAGGTAGATCTGTAAATGAGCTGGCAACATTTTTTCTCTAATTCTAAGAGCTTATGTTCTGAGTTGGGAATTTCCAATCAGCCTGAGCCCGTCAGCCCGCGGTGATTAGAAGAGGGAAGGCAATGTTTTTATGTGCGGTGTTGGCTGAAGCAGCCTGCGAAGACTTCATTACAACCCCATTTCCTCTGATTGAGAGCGTGCTGAGGAAAGCAGTTATTTCTGCTCTGCAATTGCTTTTTAAATGTGTCCAAGGGAAGAGGCTGCCAAAATTTTTAGTAAAATACATTCAGGTGTTTGTTATGCTGAGGATTTTTCATTTTCTGAGAAACTTAATATTTTATTTATACAAGCAATGTCACAGGGCCGTTCTCAGAGTAGCCACATTCTTGTGCTGTTTAGAAGAAAAAAATCATAGAAATCATTATATATCTAGGTTTTCATCAGTATCTTTCCTGTATTAAATGTGGCGTTTTTAATGTATATACTCATTATTTAAAATCTTAAATGTATTATCCTAAACCTTTGAAAAGGGAGAAATTTTGTCCAATAGACCTTGAGAAGGAATTCTCCCTCACCCAGTTAGGGAGTGGCACAGGAAACCAAAGACAAGGTTGCCTGTACTCACGGGGGTTTCAGGAGGAACATAACACAAGATGGGGTGTCTGGCTGGCTCAGTCGGTTAAGGGTCTCCCTTTAGCTCTGGTCGTGGTCCCAGGGTCCCAGGATGGAGCCTTGGGACCGGGCTCCCTGCTCAGCAGGGAGTCTGCTTTTCTCTCTTCCTCTGCTACTCCCCCTGCTTGTGTGCTCTTTGTCTGTCTCTGTCTGTCAAATAAATGAATAACATCTTTTAAAAAAAGAGAAGAATACAGCACAGGAGTCAAAAGTAACACGTTGCAGATGCCATCAGCTCATTCATAACCAGACCCTGGAGCTCTGCCCCACTGAGCTGGACTGACTCCCTGGAAAGACCACTGGTTCCCCGGAGCCCCATCATACCAGCTTGGGGTGCAGAGGAAGGCCTTAAATTTGTGTACTGCATGAGGTTTTCTGTGAGATGAACAAATTTCTTACTGGAGGTGTATTCACCCTTAAAAGTTCTCCTTTTTGTGCTGCTGCCTATGAAATCTTAAATACTAGTAGCTAATGGGGTGCCTGGGTGGCTCAGTGGGTTAGAGCTTCTGCCTTCGGCTCGGGTCATGGTCCCGGGGTCCTGGGATCGAGCCCCGCATCGGGCTCTCTGCTCAGCAGGGAGCCTGCTTCCTCCTCTCTCTCTCTCTGCTTACCTGTGATCTCTATCTGTTAAAAAAATGAAAAAAAAATTAAAAAAAAATACTAAGAACTAATATATATAGTGCTTTTCAATTGGCAAAGCAACTTCCAACAATACTTACAGGGTTCAGGGAAATGTTTGGCAACCACCTCTCAAAACAAACAAACAAACAAACACAAACCCCTGAAATGTGGAAATGGCCAATTTCTGTGGTATAAATCCTTCCCCTAAGGTTAAATGGGAGATGACTGAGTGTGGGAAGAGATGGGCACCATTGGCTCAGCCCAGAAAGCAACAGCCTCAGGGAGGTTATAGACCTGGCACTGTGCATGTTTTCATTTAACTCAGACAAACTCAACGAGGTTTTGTGATGAGGCTTAGAGAAGCTAAGTTATGAGTCGGCAGTGGTAGAGCCGGGACTAGAATTCAGGTGGTCTGATTAGCTCACCCGAGGTCATCGGACTGGTGGAAGCTACTTCGGGCCTCAGAGCCAGGTCTGATAAGGTGGTCTCACTTGTAAGGACGCTCTCTGAATTTTGTTTTTCAGTCTCAGAAATTACAAAGCTTTTCATCGTGGTCAGTTCTAGAATCTGTCTGAAGTATTTATTTTACCCATACTTGTTTAAAAGTTACTCATAAACGAGACAGAAACATAATGGAGACTCTGGGAGGGGCAAAAGAGAAAGTATAGAGAAGGCTCTGGACCCCACTCGGTCCCTGACCAGCTGGGTGGGAAAATGACTTCATCTCTTGGTGCCATGTTTTTCTCCTATAATATAGGGGATGATTGGTTTCTTGTACAGAGTAGGTGCTTAATAAATGTTAGCCACTAATACCATCTCAAGTTGTTCTGGCTTTTTTTTTTTTTTTTGAGATTATGATTGTTTTAATTATCATCACTATTTTCATTTATTTTTACCTTTCATTTGCAAATTAAGGATTTTTTTTTCTGGTTATTTCTCCTTTTTTTTTTTCCAATTTATTTATTTTCAGAAAAACAGTATTCATTATTTTTTCACCACACCCAGTGCTCCATGCAAGCCGTGCCCTCTATAATACCCACCACCTGGTACCCCAACCTCCCACCACCCCGCCACTTCAAACCCCTCAGATTGTTTCTCAGAGTCCATAGTCTCTCATGGTTCACCTCCCCTTCCAATTTACCCAATACGTGACAAAACAAAGAAGTGGAGTTATTCGAAAGAAAGCTCACAAGTTCAGAAGCATGGAGTAATTACTTAATGGACAATTTATGAAGCATTCCTATCTCTGTTATAAACATGTTATAGAGTTTTGACAAACATTAGGATTTGATGCCAGCACTTCCTTATCTTTTTAATAAAAATCAAATATTTCAGACACACAAAACTGTAGAAAGAAAATGTAATGGACAGGTAGTTATTGCTCACCCAGCTTGAGAAACAAAGCATTAAAATACTATTGGAGGATTCCTGGGGACAACCCCATGATTCCATTTTCCTCTATACCTCTCTCAGAGTTATTATTACTCTGAATTTTGTATTCATCCTTCATGCTTGTCTTTTTTTAAAAATTAAGATTTTAATTTTAATTCCAATGTAGATAACATACAGTGTTATATTAGTTTCTGGCTTACAATACAGTGATTCTACTATTCCACACATTACTCTGTGCTCATCATAACTGTACTCTTAATCCCCTTCACCTAACCCACTCCCCCACCTCCCTTCATGTAACCAATGGTTTGTTCTCTGTAGTTAAGATTCTGTTTCTAGGCTTGCCTCTCTCTCTCTCTTTCTCTCTTGCCCCCTCCCTCCTCTTCTCCCTCTCCTTCCTGCTGCTTGCTTGTTTTCTTTCTCAAATTCCACATATGAATAAAATCATATGGTATTTGTCTTTCTCTGATTTGTTTCACTTAATGTAATACTCTCTAGTTCCATCAACATTGCTGCAAATGACAAGATATTGTTCTTTTTCATGGCTAAATAATATTCTATTATATAAGTGTGTGTGTGTGTGTGTGTGTATATAGATATATATATATGCATGTTTCATCTTCTTCCTTCATCTGTCACATGGACTGCTTGCATAATTTGGCTACTGTAAATAATGCTGCAATACACATAGGGGTACATGTACCCTTTTGAATTAGTGTTTTTGTATTTTGGGGATAAATACCCAGTAGTACAACTGCTGCCCTGTAGGGTAGTCCTATGTTTAGCTTTTTGAGGAACTGCCATACTGTTTTGCACATGGCTCCACCAGTTTGCATTCCCACCAATAGTACAGGGGGGTTCCTTTTTCTCCACATCCTCCCCAATGTTTGTTTCTTGTGTTGTTGATTTTAGCCTTTCTGACAAATGGGAGGTGATATCTCATTGTAGTTTTGATTTTCATTTTCCTGTTGATGAATGAGTTTGAGCATCTTTTCATGTGTCTGTTGGTCATCTGTATGTCTGTTCATATCTTCTCATTTTTCAAGAGAAAGGATAAAAACCATATGAAGAATTCTGGGGCACTTGAGGCTCAATCAGTTAAGCATCTGCCTTCTGCTCAGGTCATGATCCCAGGGTCCTAGGATCGAGCCCTGTATCAGGCTTCCTGTTCTCTACTTCTCCCTCTCCCTCTGCCTCTGCCTGCTGCTCCCCCTGCTTGTGATTTCTCTCTCTCTCTGTCAAATAAATAACTAAAATCCTTTTAAAAAACACATGATTTCCATAGATATAGAAAAAAGCATTTGACAAAATACAACATCCATTCACAATAAAAACCTGCAACAGAGTAGGTCTAGAGGGAACATACATCAACAGAATAAAGGCCTTATAAGAAAAACCCACAGCCAACATCATACATACTCATTGGTGGAAAAACTGAGAGTCTGTCCCCTAAGGTCAGAAGCAGGATGTCCACTCTCACCACTTTTATTCAACTTTTGATTCAATAATTTTATTCAATTATTTTACTGAAACCCCTAGCCACAGTGATCAGACAACAAAAAGAAATATAAGGCATCTAAATTTCTAAGCAAGAAATAAAACTCACTATTTGCAAATGACATGATGCTACATATAAAAATCCTAAACACCATCAGAAAACCACTAGAACTGATAAATGAATTCAGTAAAGTTGCAAGATACAAATTCCATATGTAGAAATCTGTTGCAATTCTATGCAGGAGATGATAATGAAGCAGGAGAAAAAGAAGTTAAGAAAACAATCCTCTTGGGGCACCTGGGTGGCTCAGTGGGTTAAGCCTCTGCCTTCAGCTCAGGTCATGATCTCACGGTCCTGGGATCGAGCCCCACATGGGGCTCTTTGCTCGGCAGGGAGCCTGCTTCCCTCTCTCTCTCTCTGCCTACTTGTGATCTCTGTCTGTCAAATAAATAAATAAAATTTAAAAAAAAAAAGAAAACAATCCTCTTTACAGATTACACCAAAAACAGAGATAGCCAGGAATGGTTTGGTTTAGGAGAAAATCTAACCATAGAGGCAAAAAGATCTGTACTCCAAAAACTACAAAATACTGATGAAAGAGATTGAAGATGACTCAAGAAAGGGAAAAACATTCCATACTCATCGATTGGAAGAACCAATATTGTTAAAATGTCTACACTACCCAAAGCAATCTACACATTTAATGCAATACCTATCAAATTCCAACAACATTTTTCACAGAGCTAGAACAATACTGAAATTTGTATGGAACCACAAAAGACCCAGAATCGCCAAAGCAATCTGGAAAAAGAAAAAAATAATGGAAGTATAACAATTCCAGACTCAAGATATATTATAAAGTTGTAGGAACCAAAACAGTATGGCACAAAAATAGAAAAGCCAGAAATAAATCCATAATTATATGGTCAGTCAATCTCTGATAAGGGAGGAAAGAATATACAATGAGAAAATGGCAGTCTCTTCAATGGATGATTGGAGAAACTGGACAGTAACATACAAAAGAATGAAACTTTCTTACACTTTCTTACACAAAACAAAAAAATAAACTTGAAATGGATTGAAGATCTACACACAATATCTGAAACTATAAAAATCCTTGAAGAGAGCACAGGCAGTCAATTCTGTGACATCAGTCATAGCAACATTTTCCTAGATAGGTCTCCTGTGGCTAAAGGAAATAAAAGCAAAAATAAATTATTTCATCAAAATAAAAAGCTTCTGCACAGTACAGGAAACAATAAACAAAACCAGAAGCAAATTGACTGAATGGGAGAAGACCTTTGCAAATGATGTATCCAGTAAAGGGTTATTATCCAAGATATATATGTTTTAAAAACCCTTATGCATGGGCGCCTGGGTGGCTTAGTCGGTTAAGTGTCTGCCTTGGGCTCAGGTCATGATCTCAGAGTCCTGGGATCAAGCCCCACATTGGTCTCCCTGCTCAGTGGGGAGTCTACTTCTCCCTTTCCCTCTGTGCTCTCTCTCTTAAATAAATAAAATCTTTTAAAAAATCATGTATGTCTTTTTACTTTTGCTATTTATGTACATAATCCCAAATAATACCCCATGGAACATAATTAGCTCTTAAAAATGTTTTAAAACTTCATGTGAATAATATTGTATATGATCTTCTGTGACTTGCTTTGTTTTAATAGCATGGGTTAGGTAATAAATGCATGTTAATAGATGTGGTACTAGTCCATTTGTTTTAACCATGGCCTCGTATTCCATTACCATATTAATCTATAACATTGAAAAAATTAATTCTTATATTGATAGACATTTGGTTTCCAATATTTTACCATCCCCAAATGGTTAATATTCTTGTATATGTCACCTTATTCCTATATCCCTGCCCTCTTCTATCTGGAGGGAGCTCATCTCTGAAAAACATTTCCCAAGGTCCTTTGCCCACTGGCTGCCATTTTCGTTCAGTACAGAATGAGAAGCCCAGGTAGGAGATTGAAGGGAAGAAGCCAGGCTCCTTCCCCCATCTACTCTGCTTCTGGTTGGGTCTCCAGGAGTGCTTCATGTTCCCCCCTATCCCAGCTCCCTTTGTCCGGTCTCTGTCATGGCTGCAACTCTGCCCAATGGCCCCTTTTCCCTTCACTGCCTGCTGGGCAGTCTGAGTCCCTGAGAGTACCATCTCTTTATTCTTTTCTTTCCTGTCTATGGGTTCCTGCAGCAATGTCTCCTGACTGCCATACCATTTAGTTTTCAAAACCCCACTAAATTTGAGTCGTATTTTTCGTATTCTTTAAAAATCCTTTTCTACCCATGAATTTGTATTTGATTTTTTACTTTTATAAGGTGTGAATTTCACATTCACATGTAACTTTGTTCTTCACATTTCAGGTCTTTTAGCTCATGTGAAATGAATTTTCATGTGTGGTGTGATATAGAGGTCCAATCATTATTTTTTTCCTGTGTGTAACCAGTTTTCCTAGAATCAGTGGTGTGCTGGGGTTGCCTTGTACCAACTCTTGAGAGTCCACTGCTAAATCCTCAGGAATTTTGTTAGTTGGTTGTTAAACACATTCCTGGCTTGTAGTAGTCATGGTGGGAATACTTACACCACAGCAATGGGCAAACACTGCAACTGACCTCCCCCTCCAACCCTGAAGAACCTGTTCTTTGACACACTAGCATTCTACTACACAGAACTCTTTATCAAGAACCTTATTGTGCAGTGCAAATTTTCAGACTGAAAGTGACAACTCCATAATGGTTACGGAATCCACTTTGTGGGTTGTAGCAGGAATTATATTTTTAATAAAATGGTATGAATAAAAAATACCAGAATGCATGACATGTAGTAACTGTAACTCTCTTGAATATTCTGTCTGAAGATATTCACATATGTATACATGACTGTTTTTTAAATTTTTATTTTTTTATTGAAATATACAGCACTATATAACTTTCAGGTGTACAACATTGAATCAACAATTCTACATATTACTCAGTGCTCACCACAGAGTAGTCACCGTATGTTATTAACAATATTATTGACTATATTTCTTATGCTGTACTTTTCATCTCCATGTACTTTTCATCTCCATAACTCAAAGTTTGTACCTCTTAATCCCCTCTATCTCTTTTACCCATCCCTATGCCTCCCCTCTGGCAACAGCCAGTTTGTTCTCTGTATTGAAGAGTCTGTTTTTGGTTCATTTCTTTGTTCATTTGGTTTGTTTTTTAGATTCCACAGGTAAGTGAAATAATATGATATTTCTCTTTTTCTGTCTGACCTTTCACTTAGCGTAATAACCTCTAGGTCTATCAAAATTGTCACAAAAGTCATTATTTTTTTTATGGCTGAATAATAGTCCATTGCAGAGAGAGAGAGAGAGACAGAAAGAAGAGAGAGAGATAATGATTACACATCTTCTTTATTCATTCATCTATTGATGGACCCTTGAGTTGCTTCCATATTTTGACCATTATAAATAATGCTGGATGGGGCGCCTGGGTGACTCAGTGGGTTAAAGCCTCTGCCTTCCGCTCAGGTCATGATCCCAGGGTCCTGGGATCGAGCCCCACATTGGGCTCTCTGCTCAGTAGGGAGCCTGCTTCCCCACCCCTCCTCTCTGCCTGCCTCTCTGCCTACTTGGGTTCTCTATTTGTCAAATAAATAAATAAAATCTTAAAAAAATAATGCTGGAAGAGATTATGCTGAGTGAAATAAGTCAAGCAGAGAGAGTCAATTATCATATGGTTTCACTTATTTGTGGAGCATAACAAATAGCATGGAGGACAAGGGGCGTTAGAGAGGAGTAGGGAATTTGGGTAAATTGGAAGGGGAAGTGAACCATGAGAGACTATGGACTCTGAAAAACAGTCTGAGGGGTTTGAAGTGGCGGGGGGTAGGAGGTTGGGGTACCAGGTGGTGGGTATTATAGAGGGCATGGCTTGCATGGAGCACTGGGTGTGGTGAAAAAATAATGAATACTGTTTTTCTGAAAATAAATAAATTGGGAAAAAAATAATGCTGGAATAAACACAGAATTCTTTTCAAATTAGTGTTTTTGTTTTCTTTGGGTAAATACCCAGTAGCAGAATTACTGCATTGTATGGTATTTCTATTTTTTATTTTTTGAGGAAACTCCATACTGTTTCCCACAGTGGCTGCACCAATGTGCATTCTCACCAATAGTGCACGAGTGTTCCTTTTTCTCCACATCCTATCAACACTTGTTATTTCTTCTCTTCTTAATTCTAGCCATTCCAACAGGTATAAGGGGACATACACTCTGATTTTTTAAAAAAATTTTAAAAGATTTTACTTATTTATTTGACAAAGATCACAAGTAGGCAGAGAGGCAGGCAGAGATGGAGGGAAGCAGGCTACCCGCTGAGCAGAGAGCCCAATGTGGGCCAGATCCCAGGACTCTGAGATCACGACCTGAGCTGAAGGCAGAGGCTTAACCCATTGAACCACCCAGAAGCCTCTCCACTGTGATTTTGATTTTTATTTCCCTGATTTATTAGTGACATTGAGCATCTATCATGTGTCTGTTGGTTATCAATATGTTTTGTTTTGAAAAATGTCTATTCAGGTCCTCTGCCCATTTTTTAACTGGATTATTTACTTCTTTGGGTTTTGAGTTGTGTAAGTTCATTATATATTTTGGATATTAACCTCTATATCATTTGCAATTATCTTCTCCCATTAAGTAGGTTGCCTTTTCATTTTATTAATGATTTCCTTTGTTCTGCAAAAGCTTTTATTTTACTGTAGTCCCAGTAGTTTAGTTTTGCTTTTATTTTTCTTGTCTAAAATACCTATCTAGAAAAATGTTGCTAAGGCTGATGTCAAAGAGATCATTGTCTGTTTTCTTCTAGCAGTTTTATGTTTTCAGGTCTCATATTTAGGTTTTTAATCCATTTTGAGATATTATCATGTATGTTATAAAACAGTGGTCCAGGTTCACCCTTCTGCATGTAGTGTCCAGTTTTCCCAGCTCCATTTGTTGAAGAGAGTGTTTTTTCCCCCATTGCATATTCCTACCTCTTTTGTCATAGATTAGTTGACCCATATAAGCATGGGTTTATTTCTGGGCTTTCTACTCGTTCTGTTGATCTATGTGTCTGTTTCTGTGCCAGTACCATATTGTTTTGATTACTATAACTTTGTAATATAACTTGAAATCTTGAATTTCCTCCAGCATTGTTCTTACTTCTGAAGATTGCTTTCAATATTTGAGGTCTTTTGTGATTCCTTACAAATTTTAGGATTATTTGTTTTAGTTCTGTGAAAAATGCTATTTTCCTTTCTTCTTTTGCTCTCTTCCCTTGTGGCTTAATGACTTTCTTTAGTGTTGTCTCAAGTCCAGTGAATATCCCCATGATCATTACCTTGAATTCCTTATAACGCATATTGCTTATCTCTCTTTGGTTTAGCTCTTTTTCTATGATTTTGTCTTGTTCATTCATTTGGAACATATTCCTCTGTCTCCTCATTTTTGTCTAACTTTCTATTTCTGTGTAATAAGAAGGTCTTGAAAGTAGTGTCTTTGTGTAGAAGAGGTCCTGTGATGCCCTATAGCACAAGACCCACCAGAACCAGGTGCTCCAGAGGTGTCTCCTCTGTAGGTTGTGTGTATCTTCTGCTGTGACTGAGCCATGCTTGACTTCAGCACAGTTGGCTGCAATGATCTGCTTTGCCTGCTAGAGTTTTGTTCCTACACTGTTATTGAAGGGCCTGTCTGGTGCCAGAGCAGGCCCACAGATGGGCAGGAACAGCAGTAAAGCTAGCTGTGCACTGGTGTGTGAGGCTATCTCCTTCACTTCCTAGGACAGGAGTCAGTTTGGAGTGAAAGCAGACCTTGCTGGAACAGCTTGCAGGATATGGTGGGGTAGGAGCAACTTTGGAGAGATGCCTGCCTAGTGGGGCAGGTTGGATGGGGGGCAGGTCCCATCCCAGGGATGGGTGGTATCACAAAAGTTGGAGAGTGTTTGTACTGCTGTCAGCTATGGTTGGGGGGAGGGAAAGAGAAATGGCTCTTGCAACACTTTTGTTCTTGACCTCTCCTGAAGATCCTGCCCTCCAGCTCACATTTTGAGATTAGTAAATAAATCTGCTTCACTATATCCCTCAGGTATTGTTGAAACTGCTGCTTCTGTCCTGTGTTTTGGGCAGAGTTTTTCATTATGCTGGCTCTTTATGGGTGGGAACTCAGTTTCCTATCACCCCCAGCTCTCCCAGTTAAGCCTGCTGATTTTTAAAGTATCTGGAATTAAGCCCCAATGATTTAAAAGCTCCCATAGTTAAGCTCCACTGGTTTTCAAAGCCAGGTGTTATGAGGACTCATCTTCCCAGTCCAGGTCCTCAGTACTGGGAGTCCCTGGTGTGGGCTCCGATCTTTTTGTTTATCCATACTTGTAGTGTCTTTCCCATTTGTAGTTCATCTTATTGGGTGGTTGGTTTGCAACTGCATCTCCACCCCTCCTACCCTTTCTGATGTGGCATCTTCTCTATAATTAGCTGTGGAAGGTCTGTTCTGCAAGTCTTCAGGTTGTTCTCTGAGGTACTTGTGCAGATAGAGCAGATAATCCTGGTGTGTCTGTGGGATGAGGTGAGTTAAGGATCCTTCTTCTCTACCATCTTCCTGACCACCAGAATATGTATTTCTTATTGTGGGGTGTTGGTAAAACAAAATGTGAAAAATACTAGACTATTTTGCCCTTTGCTTTTTTTTTTTTAACTTTATTTTTTTTTCCCGAGTCTCATTTCTTTTTTTTTTTCAATTTATTTATTTTCAGAAAAACATTATTCATTATTTTTTCACCACACCCAGTGCTCCATGCAAGCCATGCCCTCTATAATACCCACCACCTGGTACCCCAACCTCCCACCCCCCCGCCACTTCAAACCCCTCAGATTGTTTCTCAGAGTCCATAGTCTCTCATGGTTCACCTCCCCTTCCAATTTACCCAAATTCCCTACTCCTCTCTAACGCCCCTTGTCCTCCATGCTATTTGTTATGCTCCACAAATAAGTGAAACCACATGCTTTTTGATTTGCGAAGCCACTTTGTCATATGCCAGGTTTTTGTATATGAATGCATTCATGCCTGAGTTTTCTCTTCTGTTCCTAGGTCTCTTTGCCTGTCCCTGCCTTTGTACTGCATGTTTCATTTTTCTAGATTTAGAAATGTCTGCGTACTACTAGGTATTTACCCTAAAAATACAAACGCAGTGATCCGAAGGGACACGTGCACACAAATGTTTATAGCAGCAATGTCCACAATAGCCAAACTATGGAAAGAACCTAGATGTCCATCAACAAATGAATGGATAAAGAAGATGTGGTATATATACACAATGGAATACTATGCAGCCATCAAAAGAAATGAAATCTTGCCATTTGCGACAATGTGGATGAAACTAGAGGGTATTATGCTTAGCGAAATAAGTCAATCGGATAAAGACAACCATTATATGATCTCCCTGATATGAGGAAGTGGAGATGCAACGTGGGGGGTCTGGGGGGTAGGAAAAGAATAAATGCAACAAGATGGGATCGGGAGGGAGACAAACTGTAAGAGATTCTTAATGTCACAAAACAAACTGAGGGTGGCCAGGGGAAGGGGGGTAGGGAGAGGGTGGTGGGGTTATGGACATTGGGGAGGGTATGTACTATGGTGAGGGCTGTGAAGTGTGTAAACCTGGAAATTCACCAACCTGTACCCCTGGGGCTAATAATACATTATATGCTTATAGGGATGCCTGGGTGGCTCAGTTGGTTAAGCTACTGCCTTCGGCTCAGGTCATGATCCCAGCGTCCTGGGATCGAGTCCCACATCGGGCTCCTTGCTCAGCAGGGAGCCTGCTTCTCCCTCTGCTTCTGCCTACTACTCTGTCTGCCTGTGCTCACTCTCTCTGACAAATAAATAAATAAAATATTTAAAAAAAAACATTATATGCTTATAAAAAATTTTTTTTAATTTAAAAATAAATAAAGAAAGAAATATCTGCATAGCTGCTAGGATGAAGATCCTCACTGTGAAGTTCCTCAAAATTATCATGTCTGTTCTTGGTTCTTTGCTCCTTCACGTAAATTTTAAAACAATGTTGTCAAATTCCATGAAAAATGCTGTGAGATTGTGACTGATTTACACTGGCTTTAAAGCTTATTAAAGGAGACTTAACAATTCTCTGATATTTATTATTATTATTAAACATGTTCTACATCTCCACTTATTTAGAATTTCTTTAATGTCATTCTGAAAGTTTTATAGTGGGCTTGTCTGGCTCAGTTGGTTGAGCATGTGACTCTTGATATCTGGATTGTAAGTTCGAGCCCCACAGGGGGTGTGGGGATTACTTACAAAATAAAGAAAATAAAAAATAAAATTTTATAATATCCTTCACAAGGATGTGAACATTTTCATTAGGTTTATTTCTAGTACTTATATATTGTTGCTCTCGTATATGGTATGCTTTAAAATATGTGTATATATGTCCGTATGTAGGAATGCAACTGACTTTTATGTATTTATCTTGTGTTCAGTATACATTCTGACCTCAGATACTAATTTTAATAATTAGTCTATTTTTCTCTTGAGTTCCTATTTTTTTTTAAATTTTATTTATTTGATGGAGAAAGAGAGCACAAATAGGGGGAGCAGCAGGCAGAGGGAGAGGGAGAAGCAGGCTCCCTGCTGAGCAAAGAGCCACATGTCAGACTTGATCCCAGCCCTGGGATCATGACCTGAGCCAAAGGCAGACGCTTAACCAACAGAGCCACCCAGGTGCCCCTTAGGTTTTTATATGATAATGAATACTATCTGTGAATAATGATGGTTTTGTTTCTTCCTTTAAAATTCTTACCTATAATTTCCCTCATCTTTCTTTCTATACTGGAATTTGACTCCACCACACCCTAAAAAAGAGTGATAGTGCGAAGTCTTTATCTTATTCTTAATTTTAAAGGAATGCTTCTAATGTTTGACCATTTAAGATATTTGCTATAGTTTTATGAATTTTTTTATATCAGAGAAACTTCTTTTTATTCCTAGTTTGCAAAGAGTTTTGTTTTTGATGTTTAGTGATGTTGATTTTATCAAACGAGTTTCTAATTCTCCTTTCTACATTATGAATTTACTGTTATGCTAAAAGTTATATCAGGTTGAGGGAATTTCCTTCTATTCTGAGTTAGTAAAGAAATGGGCCCTTTTTAAAAAAAAATCACAAGATATTTTTTAAACACTTTTTTCTCCATGTACTGAGATAATCTGTTTTTCATTTTTTAATCAGCTGATGGGATCATTGATAAAATATAGATAGATTTAAAAAAAGATTTTCCTGAACTTAACTCATATTCTTGGGGCCACTTGGGTCATAATTATTACCATATTTTTAATGATTGAGTTTGTTTTGCTAATATTTTATTTAGGAGTTTTATGTCAATGTTTACAAAGTGAGATTAGCATTTTTTTTTAATCATTGTAGCCTGGTCATGTAATATGTGTATTATGTGTAGTATGTGGATTATGTGTAATATGTGCTTTGAGGTACATGTTATATGTGCTTTGAAGTAGGCAACACATCTTTTTTTATTTTAAGGGAAAATCCCTATATGGCAGGAATCTGTTCCTTCTACAGTTGGTAGATCTTGTTTGTAAAATGGTTTCATCACATTTCCTCTGACCTCATGGGCAGAGCTTTATATTCCTAACTGATTGTCCAGAATATCTGTAACTCTATTTGGGGTTTTCTTAGCCCATTGTGCTGCTATAACAAAACACCACAGACCAGGTCACTTATTAACAACAAACATTTATCACTCACAGTTTTGGAGGCTGGAAGTCCAAGATCAAGACACCAGCACGGTAGCACTTTGGCAGAGGCCCCCTTCTGTTTCATAGCCTGCACCTTCTCACTGTGTCCTCACATGGTGGAAGAAGATAGGGATCTCTCTGGGTCCCTTTTACAAAGTATTAATCCCATTTATTAGAGCTCTACCCTCACGGCTTAAGCATCTTCGGAAGGCCCCCTCTGCTAATACCATCACTTTTGGGGGGTAGAATTTAAATATATGAATCTAGGGGGAAACACAAACATTCTGACCACAGCAGAGATTCTCTGGTTCTTTTTTTTTCTTTGAGTTAATTTTGCTAACATATTTATTTACAAAATGGTTAGTTCTATCTAACTTTTCTAATTTACTAGGAAAAAATATTCAAAGTATTTTCTTCTTTTTGATTCTGCTTCTCAATCTGTAGTTCAGGCCATTTTGTCATTACTTTTGCTCTTTAGCTTTTTTACCTCTTAACTCTCTTTCTTCCCGGGATGAGAGGAGGAAGAAGAAAATGTACTATTTCTGAAATGAAATTAAGCCAAGAAAAACTGATGCTGGCATGTCCTCTGAGAAGGGCTAGACTCAAGTTGTTCTTTAAAGGAATGGTTTGGAACCCTATTTCTGAGCTATTTGGAAATCCCTAGAAGGTATTTTCTAGGGGGATGTATTTGGAGAAAATAAATGTTGTTTTTATTGCATAACAAAGTTCTTAGAGGCAAAAGGAAATGGATCTTCTATTTTATTTATATTCTACGATTCATTGCAGAGCTCATAAACACTACAGGAGAGCATGGCAGGGAAGGGAGAAGAAAATAAGAAAGCACAGACTATTTCTATAATTTATTTGTAAGTCACAGTCTATGGACTAAACTCTTTTAGTATCTGGCATTTTGCCTATCTGATGAGCTCCTAAACACATGCAGGCAAGACCCACACAAATGGCAGGAGTTTCCCTACCTCCCACATCTGCATGCACCCCAGTACTATGGAAGTAGTAGGAAGAGTTTGTTCACAGTCTTTATTGTCATCCACCAATTTTGTCCCTTTCGTGACTCAGAACTTCTGATGTCATTTGAGCCCACTCTGGGATGATACTTCTGTCTTTCAATATAATGGTTGTTTTAAAAAAATTAAGAAGCTCCTAGTTTAAAGTGTACAAATAAGTAGACCAACAATTGAGTTGTATTACAATAAATGCTGTATCAGAAATATAAAAAGGAAGCAATGAGAGGCAGAAACAGAATCTCTCACTCAGCCTTAAGGAGTCATAACAGGATTCCTGGAGGGAGAGTGGAAGCTGAAGTTCTCATGCAGTTAGAATCTCTTTCAGAGAGGTCATGGATGGGTAAGAATTAAAGCCAGAGGGGTGCTGGGGTTGGTGGGGTTGTATAAAGGCAATGATGCTAGACCTATAGAGGAGTCAGTGTTCCCAGCTGCTAACAGTCTAGGAATGAGGATGGAGGCAGGAGAGGAAAAGGGAGGAGGGGTGAGTGGTGAAGCGTCCCTATCTTAATTGGAACAGCTGGTGGTGCCTTCCAGCACAGAAGATGTGTACCAACTCGCAGGTCTCAGACAAAGACCTCACAGTCCAAGGATGAGCCATCTGCTCCCATCTCACCTGACTAGCTCGCCATCTGCATGTGTTCTCAGATGACTCATCTGGAGACAAGATCTCTCTCCCTATCCCTACCATGACATTTGTTGACTTTTTCTGCGACCTTGTCATTTCTAGAAGGGATTATCAGATAAGACAGACCAGTGTGATAGGAGATTGGGGCCTAGACTGATCCAGTCAGGAAAAAGCTAGACCTCAGGACAGGAACACAGATGAGGGCCACGCGGGCTTACAGCCGCCCGACCACTCCCTGTGCTTAGAGGGCCGCAAATCGGGGACTCAATCGTTTCAGAGAAGGTTCTATTTCAAGAATAACTTCAAAGCTATTGCCATAAGACGTATAAGAACACTGTGTTAGAATTTCTTACACTTTCATCAGTTTATATAAAGATCTTAATCTGGCCCTAGATGAAATCTTGGTAAATTGGGACCAAGTTGGGACATCTGAGTGGCTCAGTCAGTTAAGCGTCTGCCGTCAGCTCAGGTCATGATCCTAGGGTCCTGGGATCAAGTTCCATATCAGTCTCCTTGTTCAGCTGGGAGCCAGGTTCTCCCTCTGCCTGCACGCTCCCTACTTGTGCGCTCTCTCTCTCGCTCTCGCTCTCGCTCTCTCTCAGAAATAAGTAAATAAAATCTTTTTTTAAAAATCAGGACCAAGTCCCTGATCCAAAGGGTTTCTCGGGTGGAGGAGTTGCAATGAGCAGTCCCTGGCTAACCCAGTCGTGGGAATAACTGAGGTCTGTCGCAAATGTTGCAAAGTAATTTTATGAGCCACATCTCATTTCCTCCTCACTAAACCCTATGAGCTGCTTTGTATTAATAATTCTTACTTTGTGGATTTGGGGATCCAAATCACTACAAGGGGATTTGGGGACCATTACTTTGGGGGTGCCAGGGGACATTATATAACTAACCCAGTTGCTCATCTGGCAAGCCTCACATTCAGAACTCAAACCCAGATCTTCTCTCCTGAGCCCATGCTTCCTTCCCTCCCCCAAACCATGGCCACAGGCAATTCTCATAAACCCCTCTTCACCTCAGCGTTGAGAGGATGGAGGTGGTACAGGAAGTCTAGTCTTTGAAGGCCTGGCATAACAAGCTGGGCCTCAATCTAGGGAAGCACAATGCAAATCCAAAGCAAGAAGAGAGTCAGAGGTTAGAAGGCCTCAGGCCAAGCCAATAAACTGATCTTCAGCCAAGACCAGAGTCAGGGGAGCTGGAATGTACAGGTGGGACGGAAGTAGCCACAGAGGGCAGAGCGCAGGAGTATGGGGTGGGGGCAGATGGGGGAGATCGAGGTGGGGCAGATACTTACGGCAGGCCTCTGCTTTTTTTCACCTCAAAGTAAAGTTTACTTAATTATTGCTCAAGAATCATGAGAACATTGTGCTACTTCCCGATTTCTCTAGCTCTGAAATTAACTGAATATATGAGTACATTTCTGTCAGGGTGTAGAGATGATTCTAGTCCTCAAGGTATTCACACCTAGAAGGGAAATAATGTGTTTAAAGGATTTCCATATAAGGCAGAATATTAAAGGAAAAAAGTTTTAAGAAACCCATTTTGGGGGGATAACACAGAGGAGGGAGCAATTTCAGATTATGAACATCAAAGATTTTGAATGGATTTGATATTTGAGCTGGCCTTTGTGAGGCAGTATGTTTTGCTGGGCAGAGGGCCAGGTGTACAGTTTGGCTACTTGTGTGAGGGTGTTTGATGGCAGGTAAAAATCTGCGGTCATGTCACAGAAGGTCTTAGGTGTCAAAATAAGGAGTTTGTATATAACTCTAAGGGCAGTGGAGACACTTCAAATGACTTCTAGCAAGCAAATGGCATGAGGAGAGGATAAGGTATAATCAATGATACCCTTCCAGGGAAAAGCCAGTGATTTAGGACATATGGCAGGTAATGAAAGCATTTTTTTAAAAATCAAGTTTGTTAGGCTCTGGTGCCCAGTTTGGTCAAAGCTTTAGCTTAGCTGTTGCTATGATGCTATTTTTCAGATGTGATTAATCATAGACTTTAAATAATATGGACTACCCTCCTTAATGTGGGCAAGCCTCGTGCAACAAGCTGTAGGCCTTAAGGTGTAACACTGAGGTTTCCTGAAGAAGAAAGAGTTCTGCTTAAGACTAAGACATTAGAAACGCTGCCTGAGCATTCACCCTGCTGGCACACCCTGAAAGTTTTGGACTCAAGTCCTCAATATCAACTCTTATCTGAATTTCCAGCCTGTCATCCTGCCCCATGGATTTTAGACTCACCAGCCCCAAGTCACCTTAGCTGGTTCCTTAAAAGAAATGTTGGCAAAGGCCTGTCTCATGTACTCAGTCTTCTGGCCCCAATTTGGCTGAGAAAATGGGCCTCCCGCCTTTGAGGTGAAGAGCCTACACAGCCCGTAGGCTCATCACTTCCCGGTCCTTCTACTGTGGCAGGAGAGGGAGGCTCACAGGCCAATTGCCCTGTGTTGACTGTGCTGGAGGTAGACCCACTAGCCATGAGGAACCAGTGCGCCCTATTGGAGTTAATCTTGCTCTGCCTCTTCTCTATGTGACTGAAGATTTGTTCCATCCTAGTGCTTGACTGCATTGTACTGGTTGCTCCTATCCAAGAGGAAGTGGGCAGAAGTGTTCGCAGATCTCCCCCGAGCTTGGTAACTAACATATAGTCCTCTGCTTGACAGTTAACTTCTCTCTCTCTCTCTCTCTCTCTCTATATATATATATATATATATATATGTATAAAATGGATATATATGCATTTACCTATCTATACATCTCCTCTCTCTCTCTCTCTATATATATATATATATGTATGTATATGTATAAAATGGATATATATGCATTTACCTATCTATACATCTCCTGTTGGTTCCATTTCTCTGGAGAACCCTAATACATACTCCAACTATTTCCAAAAGTATTTTGAGAGGGCTAAGCATTCACCTTTAGTATAACCTAGCTTTACATTTTATAAATTTAAATGATTTTTTTAGGGCAATGAATGAACCTTCAGTAGATTTGAGTGTCTCCTTTATTTCCTCCCAGTTCATGGTTTACTGTC
Source organism: Neogale vison (assembly GCF_020171115.1). Taxonomy (NCBI): domain Eukaryota; kingdom Metazoa; phylum Chordata; class Mammalia; order Carnivora; family Mustelidae; genus Neogale; species Neogale vison. The sequence continues at coordinate 45,562,088 of NC_058091.1, read as the reverse complement.
TGCAGGTCACTGCCCCCACCCCCCGCCCTGCCTCTGACCCCATCTGATGATCCTATAGCAAATACATTAAAAGAAGTGATGGGTTCAGCAGACTGAACCCTCAAAGCTGGAAACCAGATTTAGTCTGCAATTGATACCAAGAAGTGTTAACATAGCCTATTTGCTGCCCATTCTGCCTTAAGATTTAGATGTACATTTGTAGGAATAAGGTAATATGTCTGAAGGAAACCAGAAGTTTGTGAAGTGAAACATTTTCAAAAGCAGGATGCACAGAGGTTTTAGAAGCTATGACAAGAAGCTTACTGAAAGTCTGGTGATGTTGATAAGGGAAAAGTGAGAGTAAGAGATAAGGCACTGTTTCTCCAGGGTTGACAAAGAATGGCTGTCATGTGTGTCCACACACACACTCTGAGATTTCTCGGTGGCCCAGAAGACCTACCTCCTAATCCTGGAGCACCATTTCCTTGTCTATAGCATGACAGCATTGGGCCAGATGATATCGAAGTTCCTTTCCAGTTCTGGCCTTCTAGGACTTTGTAACTCGTTTTCTCAGATCAACTCTGTGATTTTGGAAGAGAATGAAATGATATTCCAGTGGACTTTGGGTTCTCTTAGCAAATGAGATGGAAATATGCATGTTTTGGTGTTCAAGTCCACCTTTGTGGGCTTTCATTAACATGGACAAGTTCTCCCTCCTAAATGACATCTAGGCAGATCTGATAAAGATCATCTGACCAGTCCAGCGTATCCCTTCATAGCATCCAAGGTGTTTGCACTATTACCACTGGGAGTGGAGGGTCCCTCCCTGCAGAAGACAAAGAAAATAGCTTTTAAATGCTATAAATAATACATGGCAAAAAATTAGGCAATGTATAAAGCATCAGGAAAACAAAAACTAGAATCTAACCATTCAAAGGTGGTCACCATTAGCACATAACTGATCACTCTAACATGTATTTCTGTTTAGATGCACACACAGATATAATTTTATATAAATAAGTCCTACTATATAGGTAATTTTGCAATATTTTTTTAAATTCTGCAATATTTAAAAAATTTAATTGAAAACCTATAATTAAAATTTTTATTTAAAACCATTTTAGAGTCCAATAATTTTATTGTAAAATTAAAAAATTATAGTGAAACCAACATTACACTGTATGTTAACTAACTAGAATTGAAATAAAAACTTGAAAAAAAATAAATTAATCTTTTTCATGATAATAGAATAAAAAATTATAAAATATTTAAGAAGAGTATTTTTTTAAGATTTTATTTATTTATTTGAGAGAGAAAAGGGGAGAGCAGAGAGGGAGCATGAGGAGAAACAGGCTCCCCACTGAGCAGGGAGACTGATGTGGGACTCGATCCCAGGATCCTGAGATCATGACCTGAGCCAAAGGCAGATACTTAATGGGATGAACCATCCAGGCACCCAAGAAGAGTATTGACATAAAAGGAAAGATTAGAAGATTTGCTTTCTCAACCCACAGTTGTACCATCCATGTCTAAAGATGCTGAAAAATGTGAAAACTGACATAATAGAGAATTCTCTGAATTCTAAAGAGGCTGTGCAAAACTGTAAATGAAAGCAATGACAAAAGCTTTGTTTGCTTCCCTTTATAGATGTTAATAATTTGCCAAATGGGTATTTCTTCTGCAACAGGAAATTTTCAGATAATACCAGTGTCAGTTAAGTCATCACTCTATATTGCCAATTTCCAGTTGCCCGTTTTCAGACCAGTAACTCAGACTTTAAGCAGAAGTAATTGACTATTGTCAATGTAAACTTGATGAGCTCTTAAGTGCTCAAAATTGTTACAACTCTTTGAGCTAGAAACGAAAACTCTGCGAAGCATCTGCTAGAGTATTATGAAACCAGAGGATACAAACAATAACTCAGAGACAAAGCCTTCCACAGTTTTATAATCAGACACTGCTCCATGGCTGTGGCGTGACAAGTCGCAGGAACAGCAGAAGTACCACTTCCAGTGGGAGAGCAACTCAGTGAATGGAACACTTCACCGCAAAGATGAAGACTGCATTTGCCTTTCCTCTGCCAAGCTGCACGTTTGCCTTACAGAGATATTGGCAGACATGAAACAAAGGGTGCCCGCCGTGTGCTTCTGCTAGCACTAAGCACAGAGAGGATGCTCGTACTTCTACATGAATGCTTGGCCACAAGCCACAGTGGCTCCAATAGCCAAAGTGTTGAATAACTTTTTTTTTTTTTAAATTTTCAGCATAACAGTATTCATTGTTTTTGCACCACACCCAGTGCTCCATGCAATCCGTGCCCTCTCCAATACCCACCACCTGGTTCCCCCAACCTCCCACCGCCCGCCCCTTCAAACCCCTCAGATTGTTTTTGAATCTTTTGGTTTATCCTTGGGACACATGTGTGACATTTTACTGAAGACACAAAAGCAGTGGTGTGTTGAACTATACCCCACGGTATGACCTTTACAGGGTGACCATGAGCATTTCGTGAGTGAGCTTTTGCTCTAATCACTTTTAAAGTGATGAGAATGGGGCCTAGTTATAGTAAGCTCTTTGTAAATATTTATTACATATAAGTAAAAATGAACAAATACATTATGACTTGTTTTTCCTTCAGAGGCCTGTCTGGTTCATAGTGGGGTGGAATGGGGCGGTGGTCTCTAAGTACCAGGGCCTTTCCCTAGCACTTGCTTGGTGCCAGTGAGCAGCTCTCTGGACCCAATTCCTGACTCATCACAGATGGCCTCAGTCTCCCCCACTGGATTGCATCTGGATCCTGAGATGGACCATCCTACCCAGAGAACACAATTTTCACATTTAGGACAGGTGAAATTACTGCCTTTCGAATACAACAGGTATGTTTTATGAGGTTTCCTTCCACCTGTGTATAAATGTCGAGATGATTTTAAAAAGGCTGAAAAGAGCATTCTCTCAGAACAGAAATTACTCAGAGAAACAAAAGAAGGGAAGAAAAATAAGTTCAGACCAAGAGTAAACATTCCTGGATTATGTTACAAAGCTGTGCGGTTGGGAAAAATCACCCTGCTCTGGCACCCTGGTGGCTCAGTCAGTTAAGCCCCCCCTGATGGGCCATGTGTCTTCAGCTCAGGTCATGATCTCAGGGGTCCTGGGATCAAGCCTCACATTGGGCTCTCTGCTCAGCAGAAAGCTTGCTTTTCCCTCTTCCTCTGCTGCTTCCCCTACTTGTGCTCTCCCTCTCTCTGTCAAATAAATAGGTAAAATTTTTTTTAAAAACCACCCTTCTTAAAAGGATTAATAAATCTTCTTTTCTGTCTAGTGTTCTCTCTTTCAGACACCATGAAGGAAATTTGAGAAGGCTTGTCTCCTAAAAGTACATAATCTTTGGCTGTAGTTTGTTCAGTAGAAGTGGGTAATTATTATACATTTGAATCAGTCCCATCATGTTGGCTGAGCCTTCAAATTACTTCGAATTGGGTCAGTTGCAAACCTTTCTTTTTCCCATTTAAGCCATAATACCTGAAGTTTAGATGTGTTTAATTTCCTATGAGCTGTTAATGAGGATAATGTTCTTCTTCAGAATTGGAAAGAAAGAAAAATTATCTTAAATAAGCCCCTGAAGGCCCAAGAAGTCTCATGGAACTATTATGCCCTACAGACAGGAACCAGCCATTGTAGAAGAAATTTTTAAAAGAGATATCTTTCATATGCTTTATTCACCATATTTTTTGTACATAGGAAAATGCTAGTAACTAAATTCACCTGTGAAGAATGGGTGGTCTTCAACAAACATTTGAGAAGATGCTGGAATTGCTGTATTTGCCAATGGATAGCATGAGTGCTAGTCCATTGACCTGGAAAAACTAACTGTAACTCACTGGTATGTGGTAACAACAGAGACACCATTGGCAATGGTGTGCAGCAGGGTACCCTGCTCGAGGTAAAAGGAGGTGGTTATAATATGGCCTTCAGGGTGCCCGTGAATAGGGACTTAGGACCTGCGGGTTAGTAGGTCAGGTACTTAATATAGGTTGGTGCCCTTCTTTGACTTCCCTACTTGACTCCAGCGACTGTAGCTGATGGGCCATGTGATCTGTGCTCACCTGCAGGCACATTAGGGTCCCCTCCATATTCAGTCACTCAGGGTTAGGGGCATGAACAGTATTTAAAAATGTCATTTCATCAGTAGGTTCTCCTTCCTGGCGTTTGATCTGATATTGAGTGAGGAGAGCACAGTGGTCATTTTCTCTGACAGTCTCTGCAGAAGGCTGGAGACATTCTCCAGTGTGCCCAATTTGCTCTATTCTCTTCTTATGGAACTACCTCATCATCAAGTTACCTAAATCTCTCCTGAGTCTTGTGGTCTTCCACACATTTCATGCCAGTTAGGTTAAGTTGGCTGTCTTTTCCACTCACCCTGTCCCATGGTCACCAGTTTGATTAAGCCTTGCTCCTTGCATACTCGTAACCTCAGGCAAGTTGCTATAGAATCAGAATAACAATGGCTCTTAGCACTGACTGTGACAATGAAATAGGGTACTGCCAGAGGGCCTCTAGCCCAGTGCCTGTGTCAGGTCTCCCCTGACCACAGCGTGTCCCTGTCGAACCCCATGCCTTGAACCTGACGCAGCACTGAGACCCTTCCCCACAGCAGCAGGGACAGCCTCTGGCCTCCTCTGACTTTCCTCACAGGGGCCTGGCCATCTCTAGCAGGGGTCTTTTGACACCTAGGCTCCTGGAGATTTGATTCCTCTAATTAATGGGCTTCATAAAGGACTGTGAGGATAAAAAGAAACTATTTGGGGGAAAATATTTGCAAATCGCATGACTGAGGAAGAACTTGTGTCCTGTATGTAAATAGAACTCTCAAAATTCAAAGATAAAAGAACACACTATTTTAAAAAATAGGCAAATGATTTGAGCAGACATACTACCAAAGAAGGTAGATGACAAACAAGCACGTTAAAGCATGCTCAGCATCCCAAGTCATTATGCAGTTAAAATCACATTGAGACCACTATACACCTGTTAGAATGGCTACAATTAAAAGAGCAGACCAGCCCAGGATTTGGCAAGGATGTGAAGGAACCAGAAGCTCGCTCACTGTGCCTGGGGGGTTGGCGGGGGTGGGTGGGGTACAAAATGGTACAACCACTTTAGAAAACAGTTGGGCATTTTCTTAAAAATAAAAGCATGCATCTACTGCACGACCCCACCATGCCTCTGCTTGGTATTTATGCAAAGGAAATGAAAGCATATTCAAAGATTTGTAAACATCTCTTAGTAGCATCTCTATTTATAATGGCTCCAAACTGGAAACAGCACAAATGTCCATCAACAGGTGAATGAATAAACAAGTTAGTGTATCCATACAATGGAATACACCCTATAAAATAAATATTAGGACTGAAAAGGAATTAACTATATACTATTAATAACTATATACTATTATATACTATATAACTATATACTATTAATATAGTATTTGGATTAAGTCTCAAAATAATTTTGTTGAATGGAAGAAGCCAGATAGAATATATGTTGTATGATTCCATTTACAGAAGATGCTAGAAAATGCAAACGAATCAGTAGATCAGCAGGCCAATCAGTGGTTGCCAAGGCATCTCTGAAGAAGGCAGGCTGGGATTCTGAAAGGCTACAGGGGATCTTTTGCTGATGGTGCTGAGTTCAAGATCTTGATCATGGTGATGGTTTCATGGGTATAAGCATATGCCAACACTTTTCTATGCTTTAAATATGTACAGTGTATTCTATGCCAATTACATCTCAATAAAGCTGTTAAAGGGTTTTGGTTTTTTTTAGATTTTATTTATTTATTTGACAGACAGAGATCACAAATAGGTAGAGAGGCAGGCAGAAAGAGAGGTGGAGAGGAAGCAGGCTCCCCACTGAGCAGAGAGCCTGATGCGGGGCTCGATCCCAGGATCCCGGGATCTTGACCTGAGCCGAGAGCAGAGGCTTTAACCCACTGAGCCACCCCGGTACCCCAAAGCTGTTACAATATTTTTAAAAGGAAAAAACCAGACAGGACTCTAAAGCAGGCAGTTCTGAGTGGTGCCTTAGGCTTTTCCAATAATTAAACCGGCCACTGTTGCATCTAGTGACAAAAATGCAATCACTTCTTAAGAATAGTTCCTGATTTGTTGTTGCTGTCCATTGAGACTACTCCCGATGCATTGCTCGGCTTCTCAGAGACTGCCCAGGTCCACCTAACCCCTCAGGAAGGCGACCGCACTCCAAATCAGGCTCAGCATGCTGTGCCCAGTCATTGGAGTCACCAGAAAGTTCCCCTTCTCACCTTTGCATCTGAACGAGAAAAAATGGCATATAATGTCCATTAACTTCAGACAAGACCAACTTCATCTCCTTCTCCCTCTCTCTCCCACAGGGACTCTCCATGTCCTTCTCTAACCCTGACACAACCCTTTCTTTGATGTGCCACAGTCCCAGGCACTGTGTGTGCACAGGAAATCATTTTAGGAAGGCTGGTTTTTACAAACGTTGTTCTGTAAACTTAAACATGAGTTCACAAGCTCAAGAAACCAGCCCGACTTAGAATTTATGTGTGAACACTAGACATAGTTAATAAAAAAGACATCAGGAACACCCAAGACCAAAGCACCTTTGTTGCTGCTACTTGGGGATAGATTTTGTGACTTCTGTTCCAGCCTCTCGACAGGAAGAATCCAGAGTTCTGGCAAAGTTGACAAGGTCACCAGAAGGGAAGCAAATGTTGCAGAAAGTGATGCTCTGATAAAGAAACAAATTTGATATAGAATGTGAATATCAGAAAAATAATCTCTAAAAATAAAAACCTAAAAATATGGCTTTGGTTAGAAAAAAATTTAAAAAAAAGAGGATGAGATTTTATACCCCTGAGTATTAAGTTCTGGTTCAAACAGGTGCAAGAGCACAGAGAAGGGATTCTCTCAGGTGGAACATAGCAGAGAACTCCATTCTGGTGGCTGGTTGTCTGTGAAGAAAGACAAACTGGTCCGACGGGGATCTTCGGCTCCTGTGACTTGAGTTTGAATTCAGTCTCCACAGCTCACTGGCTGTGTGACCTCAAGTTACTTTTGCTAAGTCTCATTTTCTTCCTCCATAAAATAGGGATCATAATACCACCTGTCTCGTAAGACTGTTATCAAGTGAGCTACCATAGGAACACAGTCAGCAGCGTTTAGTGGTTAAGGACTCACCGCCGCCTGTGTTTTTAGAGTCTGATTAACATGTCCTTTAAGCCATTATCTCCTATCACAGTTCCCTGAACTTGCCCCAACAGAACCGTTATCTGGGACACTCGTGAAACATATGGATCCCAGTGCCCAGCCTCAGACCTACTGAACCCACCAAGTCCGAGGGAGGTGCCTGGGCGTGGGCTCAGCACCAGTTTCTGGAGCTCCAGGCACATGTGGGAAACACGATGTTAGTAAATTCCCGTATTCCTTATATCTTGAGTTTCAAATTTGGGGATCTGGTTGAAATACACACTCCCAGAATTCCCCAACCCCCAGGAAATTCTGATTTAGCTCTGGGATGGAGACCATGAAATTATTTAAAATAAGCCTCCCATCCTCAGTGATTCTGAAGAAAAGGCTCTCAGCCCACACTCTGAGAAGCACCAACTAATGTTGTCATACCCCAATTCAGAGTAAAAAGAACTCTAAGAATAGTCCATAATCCTGGGGGAAGGGTCCTTTGCTTCTGTTACCAGCTCACAGAATATATGAATTACAAGGGATCACTTAGTCTCTCTGCCAAATGTTACATGTTCTCATCCCAATTTAAATTGAACCTGTGGATCAATTTCTTTGACTTGGGGTTAAAAAGTAATTCAAAGTCTATCATGCATTTCATGTGTCTGCTCAGGGTTGGCATGGTTGTGCCTGTGTAGGCCTTTTTATCTGCTCTGATCACCTAATCTGATTTAATGACTCATAACCACCCTGAAGGGAAGGACTGTGCTTGCTTAACTTGTGTGTGACGCTAGGCCTTTCTGATGAGCAGGGGGCTTGAGAGAGGCATGAACAAAAGAGGTGAGAGTCGGTCTGAGCGTAGAAGCACCCAGTTCCCAGTGAGATTTTGTAGTGCTGGACTTACCAACTGCTCCAGTGTCCCGCAAAGTTCCGATTCACTTACTGTGCTGAGAGGAAGCAGCAGACAGTTCCTTTACAGCAGAGTCAGGCTACATGGTCATTGTATCTGCGGACTTCATCACACAGCACTTGATGGGTCAAAGATCAACACACAATCACATAAGCAGTCAAAAGCTGGGTCTGGAAAGATGTGCCACGATGTCTGAGCTGGAAAGTACTGAGACCTGGAAGGGAAGCACAACTCTAACAGATAATAGCAGAAAGCTTTTCTGCTAAGCCGGTGTATCTCAACCATGAACCAAGAAGTCATTTCACTGGGACAAGGGTGAAGCCAACCACATAAAGTTAAGAGCCATAATAAAACAGAATTTCGGCTCTAAGTACAACCAGAAATGTATCGCCAGCCTGGGGGAGCATCTTGTTAAGTAACTGGCATTTCTAAATGCATATTAGCATGTGTGATCCGTAGACTTAAGGCCTGGAGGGTGTCCTCCAACTCCTTTGGCAATGGATTTCCTCTATTCTTTTTTTTCCCCCTTTGGATTTTCTCTATTCTTAAAAGCCAACTCAGGGGCGCCTGGGTGGCTCAGTGGGTTAAGCCGCTGCCTTCGGCTCGGGTCATGATCTCAGGGTCCTGGGATCGAGTCCTGAATCGGGCTCTCTGCTCAGCAGGGAGCCTGCTTCCCTCTCTCTCTCTGCCTCTCCATCTACTTGTGATTTCTCTCTGTCAAATAAATAAATAATAAAATCTAAAAAAAAAAAAAGCCAACTCAGGCACTCAGTCTTATTTTTCATAATATTCTAATTTAAAACTGTAGTTCTTGAAATTCATCTAAAGTGGTAATTCAGGGAGCACTTTTTTTTTTTTTTTCTATAGCTGTCTCATAAAAGCTTGACATTTACCTCTCTTGAGTGCCTGGGTGGCTGAGTTGTTAAGTGTCTGCCTTCAGTTCAGGTCATGGTCCCAGAGTCCTGGGATCGAGTCCGGCATTGGGCTCCCTGCTCAGGGGGATCCTGCTTCTCCCACTCCTACTCCCCCTGCTTGGGTTCCCTCTCTCTGTCAAATAAATAAATAAAATCTTAAAAAAAAAGAAAAAGAAAAAAATTTACCTCTCAAGCAGCATCATTTACTGAGCGAATTCTGGCAAGTGATTTAAACTCCTAGTTTTAATGTCTCCCCCCAACCCCATGGTTCATAGCCAGTCGCTGGGGGAGTCATTTCACAGCTGTCCTAAGAAAGGAGATAGCATGTCTTCCCAGAGCTCTACAGGAATCCTATCCGCCGAATAATAAAGAGGATAATAACTTACACTTAGAATCATAGGTAATATTTGGAATTGTTGGGATGCAGTTCTTTTTACAAAAGTTCTAGGAATCTCAATGTACTGAATGACAGTTTTTTTTTTTAATAATGGCCATACAGAAAATCTCATTAGTATCCTTTCTTTCCCCACATACCTGTTCCATTTAACTTAGAGGCAAAGGAAGGATTAATTTGTTTTGTGTCACAAACAGAGAGGTATTCAGAAAATTAAACCAAGTACTTTTAATTTTTAAAGGTAATACTCTATTATGAACATTTCCTCACATTACATAGCTTTTTTAATTACCTGTTTAAAATGTATAACTAAAGTCATATAATCATATTACAAATATTTGGGAAAAAAAGAGAAAATTACCCATAATCCTATCACCAAATATAGCTGATATTTTGATGTATTTCATTTTTTCCTCTGAATAGTTTCATTAAGATTATAATCACACATAGGGACGCCTGGGTGGCTCAGTTGGTTAAGCGGCTGCCTTCGGCTCAGATCATGATCCCAGTGTTCTGGGATCGAGTCCCACATCGGGCTCCTTGCTCGGCAGGGAGCCTGCTTCTCCCTCTGCCCCTGCCTGCCATTCTGCCTGCCATTCTGTCTGCCTGTGCTCGCTCTCTCTCTGATGAATAAATAAAATCTTAAAAAAAAAAGATTATAATCCCACATATAAATAGTGTCCTTTTGTCACATTTTAAAACTTTTGTCTGTTTTTATGCTCTCCCTTGAGCCAGAAAAGATTAATGTCAGGATATAAAATTACATAAATTTATTAAATTGTAAGCTAGACATCTAGATATCAGCTAGGACCTTCTACTCTTCAGATATTTTTGTAAACATACACCCAACACTTGAACACATGACAAATGAGAATTCAGAGCCTTTTTAAGGTTTTGAGACTTTCCCACTACTCACTTATTCATAATTTTTGTTCCAGTTTCCTGCCTCCCTAAAGGAGACAGCTGGCTGCTGAATCCCACCGTGTTGATCTGTACGATAAGCATAGTACCGGCACCGATGGTCTCAGACAAAACACCTACAAAATAAACAAAACGAAACCAAAATCTATTTTCACAAAGCACTCTGCGACTCTGTCACTTCTCCAAAGTTTGAGGGACCCTGGGATACAAAACCTTCTGCAATATTGCTGGCCCCTATGTCCTTTCTCTTCCGCTGGAGAAACCGACACATTCTTCCCTTCACCTTAAGCACAACAGTTCCATCCACCTTTGGCCCTTCCCCAAAAGCAGCTGATTCTGATTTAGATTCTTTCCTCAACAAGGTCAGGTCTTGCCCTAAAGGAGTTCTCTGTTTTTCTTTTTTCTTTTTTTTCCAATTTATTTATTTTCAGAAAAACAGTATTCATTATTTTTTCACCACACCCAGTGCTCCATGCAAGCTGTGCCCTCTATAATACCCACCACCTGGTACCCCAACCTCCCACCCCCCCCCGCCACTTCAAACCCCTCAGATTGTTTTTCAGAGTCCATAGTCTCTCATGGTTCATCTCCCCTTCCAATTTACCCAAAAGCACATACCCTCCCCAATGTCCATAACCCTACCCCCCTTCTCCCAACCCCCCTCCCCCCAGCAACCCACAGTTTGTTTCGTGAGATTAAGAGTCACTTATGGTTTGTCTCCCTCCCTATCCCATCTTGTTTCATGGATTCTTCTCCTACCCACTTAAGCCCCCATGTTGCATCACCACTCCCTCATATCAGGGAGATCATATGATAGTTGTCTTTCTCCGCTTGACTTATTTCGCTAAGCATGATACGCTCTAGTTCCATCCATGTTGTCGCAAATGGCAAGATTTCGTTTCTTTTGATGGCTGCATAGTATTCCATTGTGTATATATACCACATCTTCTTGATCCATTCATCTGTAGATTTTAAGCCAAAGACTATAATAAGAGATGAGGAAGGACACTATATCATACTCAAAGGGTCGGTCCAACAAGAAGATCTAACAATTTTAAATATCTATGCCCCCAACGTGGGCGCAGCCAACTATATAAACCAATTAATAACAAAATCAAAGAAACACATCAACAATCATACAATAATAGTAGGGGACTTTAACACTCCCCTCACTGAAATGGACAGATCATCCAAGCAAAAGATCAACAGGGAAATAAAGGCCTTAAATGATACACTGGATGAGATGGACATCACAGATATATTCAGAACATTTCATCCCAAAGCAACAGAATACACATTCTTCTCTAGTGCACATGGAACATTCTCCAGAATAGATCACATCCTCGGTCCTAAATCAGGACTCAACCGGTATCAAAAGATTGGGATCATTCCCTGCATATTTTCAGACCACAATGCTCTGAAGCTAGAACTCAACCACAAGAGGAAGTTTGGAAAGAACACAAATACATGGAGACTAAACAGCATCCTTCTAAAGAATGAATGGGTCAACCGGGAAATTAAAGAAGAATTGAAAAAAATCGTGGAAACAAATGATAATGAAAATACAACGGTTCAAAATCTGTGGGACACAACAAAGGCAGTCCTGAGAGGAAAATATATAGCGGTACAAGCTTTTCTCAAGAAACAAGAAAGGTCTCAGGTACACAACCTAACCCTACACCTAAAGGAGCTGGAGAAAGAACAAGAAAGAAACCCTAAGCCCAGCAGGAGAAGAGAAATCATAAAGATCAGAGCAGAAATCAATGAAATAGAAACCAAAAAAACAATAGAACAAATCAACCAAACTAGGAGCTGGTTCTTTGAAAGAATTAATAAAATTGATAAACCCTTGGCCAGACTTATCAAAAAGAAAAGAGAAAGGACCCAAATAAATAAAATCATGAATGAAAGAGGAGAGATCACAACTAACACCAAAGAAATACAAACTATTATAAGAACATACTATGAGCAACTCTACGCCAACAAATTTGACAATCTGGAAGAAATGGATGCATTCCTAGAAACATATAAACTACCAAAATTGAACCAGGAAGAAATAGAAAGCCTGAACAGACCCATAACCAGTAAGGAGATTGAAACAGTCATTAAAATTCTCCAAACAAACAAAAGCCCAGGGCCAGATGGCTTCCCGGGGGAATTCTACCAAACATTTAAAGAAGAACTAATTCCTATTCTCCTGAAACTGTTCCAAAAAATAGAAATGGAAGGAAAACTCCCAAACTCATTTTATGAGGCCAGCATCACCTTGATCCCAAAACCAGACAAGGATCCCATCAAAAAAGAGAGCTATAGACCAAGGAGTTCTTTGTTTTTCAAGGCTAAGAAAAGAAAAACGTTTTTGGGGGCGCCTGGGTGGCTCAGTAGGTCAAGCTGCTGCCTTCGGCTCGGGTCATGATCTCAGGGTCCTGGGATCGAGTCCCGCATCGGGCTCTCTGCTCAGCAGGGAGCCTGCTTCCCTCTCTCTCTCTCTCTCTGCCTGCCTCTCCATCTACTTGTGATTTCTCTCTGTCAAATAAATAAATAAAATCTTTTAAAAAAAAAGAAAAACGTTTTTGGATTTATGTATTAAAATTAAAAGGCAAGGAAATAGGTCAGAGACAAAATAAAAGGGAAAGAACATGATGCTAGAAGAGAGAGAGAGAATGTACATAAATTGTATGTTGGGAAGTTCCTGCATTTGAAAAGTTGCTAGGGAGGGCAGTGGAAGGGTCAAAGGCAAGCAACACGGCAAAGAAGTTTTTGAGCAGCTGGTGGGACAGGAAGAACCATGGTGAAATAAAAGATAACGCCAGAATTAGGATTCAGGGAGGACGGGAAGTGGCCCCACTTTGAGATGAAATGAAGAACTTGGTCAAGAAAGTCAGTCTGGAGGGTAAGGCAATGCATTTACCTTCACGGGTCAGGACCCATCTTAGATTTGTCTGTAAGTGGACTCAGAGTGTGTATGCTGTGTATGCACAGGGTATTAGGGGTGTTATTTGCTCTATTCTGGCTCCTGGTTGCCTGTAAACATTTATGAAGAACTATGGAATGACATTATACCGTCGCATCCATTTAAAGAGAAGGCAGATTTATAGCAAGAGATGGGATGAATCAAAATATTTTTGGTAGGGATCATAAGATGGTATGGAGAGATGAATTATGGACCAAATAAGATTGTATCTATGAATTCTAGAACATCCACAGTTAGAGTTTTTCTTTTTTGTTATTTTGCCTGTCAGAGTGTTGGTGTTATTTTGTAAAAAGGGAAGGAATCGTGCTGGGAATGAAAAACGATTTTCCGCCACTTGCTGCTTTAACTCTGTTACCATGGCAACCAATTTCCTCAGCGAGGAGGGAGGACTTTACTAGAGAGATACCCTATATTGGACTGTTGTGATTTCAAAGGAAAATATTTACAGCTCTGTCAGTATAGCTGTTCCAGTTGAGATTGTGACAGCATGGCCCAGTAAACTCAATTTCAATGATTTCTGAAGAGACTTTCTATTACTGACTCCAAGTAACATCACTACTTTTGACCAAGAGCAAACCCCTGTAGGGTGCATAGCTCATGTTGGTTGGGTTCATTTGTCTTTTTTTTTTTTCCATCTCTATCAGTGATGAAATTAGTTGATCCCCTTTGAAGTTTAAATCAAACCAAAAGACCAAAATAACTGTGTGAGACAGATATGGTTGGACTCTGTGGACTGCTTTTGTCCTCAACCCATGACTGGTTTGGAGCAGAGCTCAGGAGGCTCCTCATTTTCTCCAAACAAAAAGCCTCTCCCTCGAGCATTGGTGAGAAATGGACATTTCGCTGCAGGCTTGATGAGGAAGCTGGTTGACATGAGAGAGCTCAGAGCCTTTCACCTCCACCGCATTGTGGGCCATTTTCCTCTTGTCTTTTGTTGTAGTCTGTTGCAGTTTCCCCTTTCCTCTCTCACCTGCCTCCCTCCAGCACTTCCCTCCTCGGGGCCCCCTCAATTCCCTCCACATCTCCATTCTTAGATGGACAGGAGTTGCTGTAAACTCCTCCAGCTTGGCCTCCCACTCATCTCCTCACATTGTCTTTTAAGGAAGCCAGAGGCCACCATTCTGCTGGCTTTGTGTGCCACAAACAAAATCCTTCACTTACCAGAATCCTTCCTCCTTAGATAATAGGGGGTACTTAGAAATAAAAATTGTTTCCTCTGTTTACTTGTTTGTGATAAAAACTTTATGAGTTACTCTAGATTTCTGCATGTGTTTGGTTTGAAAACGAGGTTTCTCGGCTTTTGAAGTAGACAGAGCACCTCTCCAGCTTCCTACAATAACAAAATCTGGATGTACTGTTCTGCACCAAAAGCAAAGAGTGAGACCAAGTCTGAACCTTTCACACTTGGATTATTTTCCTCCTTCTAGTGTAAGATTGCTTCCAACCTTAATTAGCAAGGTATGGTTCTGGTTTGAACTAAGAGCTTGACTATAGCGTTCAGATGACCAGTTCATGTGTTCCTTTTCCTGTCCCATCCTGGTGTTTTCCATTTTGGAAGATAAGCTTGTTGATTCAATTAATCTGAACTGATAAATCGGTTGCGTGTGAAGGAATTTGGGAAGGGGGGGATACTAAGAATTCTTGCATATTTCCAGACCTAGTCTGGAACCAGCTCTCAAATATTGTTCTCTCATACTCCTGTACTCTACCCTTAAACATAGTTCATCAGAGAATTAAATACATAGAATCAGCTGGAAAACACTCATCACTGAATGATTTTTAACTTTTCTTCCAAACTGTCCTTAACTTCACCTAAAACAGAGAGTCTCTCATTCACTTTTTATTCATATATAGACTTGTAGAGACACTGTTACGAACTTTGGACATATGGACATATATTATGGATATTGCATTGTTCATTTCATGCTTGAATTTGCTTCTGGCAGAGCTATTCCCCCCCACCCATTGGCAGTCCAAACCTTCCCCACCAGACCAAGAATCTCAGGTCCTTTTTTTAAAAAAATTATTTATTTATTTATTTATTTAGTAATCTCTATACTTATCATGGGGCTCGAACTCACAACCCTAAATCAAAATTTGCATGTTCTTCTGACTGAGCCAGCCAGGCAACCCTGAGTTTCTCTAGATGAACAGAAAAGCACCACACTTCTATTTTAGGGTGGGAAATAAGGACTGCCTCAGGACTTCAGAAAATTTAAATATCCGGCATAATAGGAAACTTCCCTCTGCATTCTTAGGTAAAATACCATTAAGACCTTTGCTTTCTTTTAATTTTAGCTGTCTGAATTCAAGTATTTTAAGAGCCCTTATTTTTACTTCCCGTCTAAATGCAGACATGGTGTTTTAAGATACTGACAGGACACTGATGAAGACACAATCTCTTTTCTCAAGAGGAGAAAAGTAAAGTAGGAGAGCTAAATGCATAAATATTATATTGCGGTATAATAAAGACAATGACAGAGGTGAGCCTAGAATGTTGAGGAGAAGATTCAAGAGTGAAGAAGTTGGAGGACATAAGGAAGTTTTCTCAGGAGTGCTGAGCCTGGTATTGAAGGGCCAAGATGAGTTTACCTCTTTAGAGCAGGGAATGAATGGACAAGTGTGCCCCAGACTGAGGAAACTGCAATAAGGTGAATAAAATATTGATTGGCAAAGGGAATCAGGATTTTAAAAACCCCCAACACAACTACTGAAAATCTACTGTGTGCCAGGCACTATGAGCTACTGATTTCTAATTCAAAGTCCTCTAGGGAATGTTGTTATTATTATTCCTCCTTTATAGGTGAGGAAACAAAAGTTTAAGGAGGATGAGTATGCATGCCTAAGGTTTAGTGGTATGATTATACTGCAAGTTCAGCCCAGTTGGGTCTGACGCCTGTGAAGTTTCATCCCATTTCTCTTGTGTAACTTCAATATGAAATTGAACTGAAAGAAGACTCAGGTATTTTTGGTTGATTCATTTTCCCAGTAAGGCATGTGATAATTTATGATAATTATGGGTAACTTAATTGTCATAAATGAAATGACTTCATGAGGACTTGAGTGTTTGCACAGACTTTGGATGTAAAATATGAATCTGGGGCGCGCTGGCTGGTTCAGTCGGAAAAGCATGTGACTCTTGATCTCAGGGTCATATGTTTGAATCCATGTGGGGTATAGAGATTCCTTAAATAAATTTTCCTTTAAAAAGAAAACAAACAAACAGACCAAAAAAAACCAAAAACAAAAACACAACACTTTAAAATATGAACCTGAGATTGCATTTGATAATTGGAACCTTTGGATGAACCATACATTAAAATGCATTTTTCTGACATGGAAGAGACCTACTTCCAAGACCAAGTCTTCGTAAAGCCCATAAAGGGATCCTATTTCTGTCTGTTTTATAATTAGAGATGTGGTGATGGTTAGGTCAAGGTAGAAGCATTTGTGGACTTTTTCTCCTATTTATCCCTGAGGAAATACACCAAAATGCTAAAATAAGTTAGTAGTACATTCAATTTTTGAAACCCGAATTCTCATCTTCCTCGAGTATGATTACACAGCTGACAGAGTTTCACTTTCAAAGGGTGCTTTTGCACATTTGTACTTCCTGTTGTACAGTTCCATTAATGGCAAGCCCATTGTACAGCTTTTGAAGTTAAATAATATATTCTGATATATTCAGGATCTGTTCAGTACAGCCCAGGGATTGTCTTGGATTTTGTCCCTGACATTGTAAATATAGTAGAGGAGAGTAGTAATCATCTCATTTCTTCAAAGTGTTTGAAATATATAAGCACAGAATGACTTCCAGGATTTTCTCATTCCCAATTGTGTTTTTTATACTTCACTGTCTGTGCAATCAGCATAATTTGAGGTCACGTCCTGTGCTAGCTACAGGTCACCAAATTGGTTTCTATGGATAAAAAACCTACCATCTGACATCTGCTGATTTTAATGGGATGTTGAACCTCTATTCCACTAATCCACATATAGCCTAATGAACAATAAAAAATAGAAATATGGGCATTCGGCGTGGGAGGGTATAGGAGAGAACAAATTGTACCATAATTAGGGAGGATTCCAAAACTCCTTCACAGAAGTCAACCTGCCCTCCAGGAGGATAGGTATAAGTATATTTCAGGAAGTGAGACCAATATCCGTAAAGGAAAATGCACAGGTTTTAAAAACAGGAAGTTATCACCAGGCAGGAAGTGAGAGTATCTTAGGTGGAAGGAGAAAAGCAACAAGGGTCTAGCAGTAGCCACAGGCTCAAAGATAGGCTGGTGCAGATTATGAGTATATTTGTATTCTTTGTATTCTAACGCAACCAGACCAAAAGCCAATGTAGGATATTTAACCAACTGAATTGAGACTTCTGTATTTCAAGGAGCGCTGGGCTTCAGAGAAAGCAAGTCTGTGTCTTCTTTGGATAACCTAGCCCTGTATTTGCAGTCTTACTTGGATATTGAAGTGAAACCACATTTTAGCCCTACTACTCCTGTAGTAAGCCTCCTCCTGTTTTCAGGAAAGATGGCAAATGGCTACCAGCCATCTTAAATGTAGGAGTTCTGTTCTATCACCTCTTGCTTTTCTCTTTTCTAAGCTGAATTACACAGACTCACTCTTCACTCCTCAAGGGGCTTATTCTCAAGTCTTTTGTTATTGCCTCTGTAGCACTTGACTGACCTTCGGGAAAGTTCTTTTCCTCCTCCAGTCTCCTCCATTTAAAAAATCATTAATTTATTTTTTGGCTAGGCAACGTATGTATATAATTCAACCATGAAGTCCAATAGCATCTTTCCTGCCCTTTCCTTCATCCACTCATTTCTTATTGTCCTCTCCCAAAGATAACCACTATTTTTAGTTTCCTATTTGCTTTTCCAGGATCCTTAGCATATAAAAACCAATGCAATACATATGATTTCTCCTTTTTTAAAACAAATGTTAGATTTCTTTTCATAAAATTCTGCACCTTGGGTTTTTTTTTTTTTACTTCATATCTGGAAAATATGTCTAAAGCAGTTCACAGTTCTTCATTCTTTTTTAAGATGGATAATAATCCATTGTATAACAACACCATAGTTTAACCAACCCCTTATTGATGGACACTTAGTTGTGTGAAAAGATCTGTTATGCAATTTCACATGTGTAAATATAGCTAGAGGATAAATTCTTGGAAGTGGAATTTGTGTATTAAATGAAATATACATTTGCAATGATCGTTTTGTTAGATAATGCCAAACTGCACACCCCCACAATTATATGAGAGTTCCTGTTCTCTCACACACTCACCACTATAGTATGCTGTCAATGTTATGATGTTTCCAGGCAAACAATGAAAACCGTTATGTTGGAGTATGTTACATTTGCATTCCTCTTATTCATGTAAAAGATGAATGTGAGCATCCTTTCATTTAAGAGTCATTAAATAGGCATCCTTTTCTTTGAACTGTTTTTTATAGATTTGCTTATTTTTCTGTGAACTATTTATATCCTTTGGCCACTTTTCTATGTCTCATTGACATCATAGGAACTTTTTATCATTTTATGTTCATATTTATGCTGCATCCTTTTTTTTTTTTTCCTTTTGGCAACTTGCATTCATTCACATCCCATCATGCCCTCTCTTAAATCACGGGGGTTGGAAGCTGGAAAATAGATTTACTAAGCTTGCTTTCCCCTCTGGATGCAATTTAGAGTGTATGAATAAAATGCACACCTATATTGTTTTGGAAAGAGGAAAAAAGGCAGAAATCATGTTCTCTTCCAGCAGTGAAGGCAGTTGAGTGGGCTTCAGGTGCCCTGAGTATTTGCAGGAAACTTCAGAGCCCCTGCTGACCACCTTCTTGGGGACTATAGGTGCCATGAAGTTGATCAGTTTCCTGGCATGCAACAAACAAAAGCAGTGCAAAAATCTTCTACAGCTCAGTAAAGGAGCATAGTTTAAAACTAATGTTCACAAATTATATATGTATATATATACAATATTATATATATAAAATTATATATATAAAATTATATATATAATAAAATTATATATATAAAAATTATATATATAATAAAATTATATATATAAAATATATAAAATTATATATATAATATAATATATATATAAATTCTCTCTGTACATATTTATAGTAAGTATAACAATATAGTGGAATGAAAGAGCCTATTAACAAAGTGACAAGATAAAATATCAAAAAATATATGTAGCAGTAATTAGGTACCAACCTATGTGAAATAAATGATAAAATGCTCCTAAAGGAAAACTAAGACTTGGACAAATAGAAAGGCATTTGTTTTCTTGGATGGCAAAACTCAGTATCATAAAGAATTTATTTTATTGGGATTTTCTTTGTTGCCTAGTCATGTCAGTTTTGGTGACTATACCATGGATTTTAAAGATGTGGTCTCTATTTTTTGGAAATTAGGTATTTATTGATTTTTCTATCCTATTCTAGATTGCCTAGAAGGAAATAATTTGTATTGACTAGAAGGAAATAATTTGTGTTGACTAGAAGGAAATAATTTGTATTACCTGGGCATTGCAAGGTATGTTGTGGCCTAGGATAAACAAGATCGTCTTGAGGAATGATAGGAGCTGGATATTACCTGATGAAGAGCTTTAAAATGTTCTTTTTTCCAGCTTTTATAATTGCTTTAAATGGCTTCCGTCTTGCTACTCAGGCATGCCCTTTGAATATGTTCTTACAGCTCTCTCAAAGGATATACTAGCACTTTGAATCATAGCACTAAAAATCACGATTGAATTTTTTCCCTTTCTCTTTGTTCTAAGAGCCTCAGAATCCGTTCTGAAGAGACACTTAGAACCCTACAATGATCCGCTGGCTTGCTTAGGAACAGTCAGGCTAGTAAAAACAAATGGAGCTCGTAAATGTACTTTTCCTGCTGGGATAGAGAAGGGTCAGTATTGTAGCTAAAGGGGAATCTGATGGAACCCTTATACTGGGTGATATTGGGAGAGCCATGGACACTCTTTAGTTTGGGGTCCATACGTTATGTGGTCTTCTGAATCCCAAACCCTAAACTAGCCGAAGGCTACGTAATTAATTACATGGTTTTAGGTTTTGCCTCTCCAACTTTTATCTGTAAGTCTACCGTGGTTGAAAAGGAAATGTTGAACATATTTTACTTACCCATATTTCCTTCATATACATTATACATTAAAGCCCTCATGTGCCCATTAAAATAGAGGGTTTTTTCTTTAATATTTCTTCTTCAGCTCTCCTCAAATGAAAATGGCATAGAAAGAATCTCTTTTTTTTTAAGATTTTATTTTACTCTTTTGAGAGAGAGAGAGAGAGGGAGAGAGTGAACACAGGCAGTGCGCAGAGGCAGAAGGAGAAGGGAGAAGTAGACCCCTTGCTCAGCAGGGAGCCCTACAAGGAGCTCCATCCCAGGACCTGGGATCATGATCTGAGCCCAAGGCAGATGTTTAACTGACTGAGCCACCTAGGTGTCCCAACATAAAAATAATGTCTGAGCACATACTGTCTTTTCTCGGAAGGTCTTGTATTCTTCTATTCATCCCACTTACCAACCATTGCCTGTATGTAATGCTGAATTCCCAGAGTTCCCAGGTCATACAGCAACAATAATTTATCCAGAGTGCCTGGGAGGCTCAGTGGGTTAAAGCTTCTGCCTTCGGCTTGGGTCATGATCCAGGGGTCCTGGGATAGAGCCCCACATCAGGCTCTCTGCTCTGCGGGGAGCCTGCTTCCTCTTCTCTCTCTTCCTGCCTCTCTGCCTACTTGTGATCTCTGTCCTTCAAATAAATAAATAAAATCTTTAAAAACACACACACACACACAAACAATAATTTATCCAGGTATCCTCAGGGACTTTAGGGAAGGTGGGGCAATGCTGCGGCTGACGCAACAAATCGACCAGAAACGTGAAGGTAAGAGGATGGTGAAAAGAAATTAAGAGACAAAGAGATGGGGGCAGGAGGAGCACCAAGGAGGATGTCCCACAGTGCCGATTTTATTCAAGGCTGTTTGGCATTATATAGCTAACAGAAACAATCATAAGAAAGTATCTATTTTTAGCTGATTACTAAAGAGTTTGCAGCATGCACAGAAAAATCCTTCAAGCTTTCTCATTATCTATTTCCCAAGCACCAATAGCAGACCCTCTAGCGCCAGAGGTACTTCAGGCCACTCAAGACATAGTTTATGGAAGCACAGCCCAGTCTTACAGTGGTGTAGTCTATAGCCCGTGCAAGGACAGCAAGGACCAGCCAAGAATTTCTGACCCCGACCAAATCGTCTGTATCTGACCAGCAAACGTGTGGGAAGTCACGAGGCGAGCGCACAGACCCTTTCTCAGTGCTGCTCAACTTTATCGACGTAAGCCTTTTGCTCGGCTATTCAGCCTTTAAAGGAGGCACAAGTCAGGGCCTGGTTTGGTCCTCCTCTCAAGACTTACCGTGGCCTCCCACAGGGCAAGGTGGCCTATTAAGAAAGCACACCTGCCCGCTGCGTCCGCAGGAAGCCTGGGTTTGTTGTAGTTGTTACTGTTGTTGTTTGTGCACTTCATTGCCTTTTAGTACTGGGCTGGACAGCCTTAATTTACTTGTCTGAGGAAGCATCTCAGAACTTTATTTTTTGAACACAGCTCTGGAAATTGCTCTGTGGTCATTATCATTTACTTAACATATGTATACATATTTCATTAAATACCTATTAAATGAATGAAGTCTTGAAAACGTATTGGGGCTTTGCCTAGTATAAGCAATACTTGGGCTATAGCACCAACCATTTTGCTTAGAGCCAAGGTGCTGTCCTAAGAGGAAATGATGGAGTTAGAGTAAAGAGAAAAATGTCTGCTACTTGAAGGTGGATGGAACTGGGTACAGAGAACACAGCTCTTGTGTAGATGATATAAATAGCTCTCAGGGGCTCTGCTTATCTAGTTTGTTTTACTCTGGTTAGGAAAGGTCCTCCTTCTCCAAGAATGCTTATGGAAAATTATGAAGATTGCAGAAAGAAATGACAGTCCATTCTAAGAAGAGTACACAGGTTTATTGTATTTAAATAAGACCATCTGCAAAGACTGTAAAGTGGATCCTAGTATTAATTGCCACTTCTCACTCGAGAGAATCTTGACAACAATGGAAGTTGTCTGGGTTCCAGAACAGTCTGTATTCATGTGTGTGTCCCTGTCACTCTTGTCCTTACCATTTGTACTGAATTGATTTGTGCCTTTTGTTCAGGGCACTTATTACAAAGTGTTTGTCTTTTTATTATTTTTTGATTGAACTATAGTTGACATGTAATGTTCCATTAGTTTCAGTTGTACAACACAGTGATTGATGAGTCTATATACCCCTGCAAGTGTGGCTGCTCTTTGTCACCCTGCAGCACTGTTACAATACCACTGACTTTATTTCCTGTGCTGTACCTCGGATCCCCGTGACTTTCTCATTCCATAACTCAAAGGCTATATTTCCCACTTTCTTTCACCCATTTTGCTCCTCTGGCAATCACCAGTTTGTTCTCTGTATTTCTGGGTCTGTTTTAGCTTTTTGTTTGTTTGTATATTCATTTGGTTTTTAGATTCCACATAGAAGTGAAATCATATGGTTTGCCTTTCTCTGTCTACTTGATTTACTTAGCATAATACCCTCTAGGTCCATCCAAGTAATTATAAATGAAAATACCTCATCTTTTTATGGCTGAGGAATATTCCTGTGTGTATGTGTGTGTGTATGTGTACCACATCTTCTTTATCCATTCATCTATTGATGGACACTTGGGTTGCTTTTATAATTTGGCTATTGTAAATAATGTTTCAGTAAATATGGGGGTGCATACCTTTTCAAATTAGTGTTTTTGCTTTCTTTGAGTAAATACCCAGTAGGGAAATTATTGGATCATAGGGTAGTTCTATTTTTAATTTTTTGAGGAAACTTTATATTGTTTTTGACAGTGACTGCACAAACATACTTTCCCACCAACAGCGCATGAGGGTTCCTTTTCTTCCACATTCTTGCCAACACTTGTTATTTCCTTTTTTAAAAAATTTTTATTTATTTTTTTAAAATTTCTTTTCAGTGTTCCAGAATTCATTGTTTATGCACCACACCTAATGTCATTTCTTCTCTTTTTGATTCTAGCCATTCTACATGTATAAGGTGGTGTCTCATTGTGGTTTTAATTTGCAATTCCCTGATTATTAGTGATGTTGAACATCTTTTCATGTGTCTCTTGGCCATCTGTACATTTTGTTTGGAAAAATGTCTATTTAGATCCTCTGCCCACTTTTTAACTGGATTGTTTGGGGGAGGGTTGGGGGTTGGTTTTAGTTATGTAAGTTTTATTTATATTTCAGATAACAACCTCTTACCTGATAAATCATTCGCAAATATCTTCTCCCATTCAGTAGATTGCCTTTTTGTTTTGTTGATGGTTTCCTTTGGTGTAGTTCTAATAGTTTAATTTTACTTTTGTTTCCCTTGTCTAAAGAGACATTTAGAAAAATGTAGTATGGCCAATGCTGAATAAATTACTGCCTATGTTTTCTTGTAGCAGTTTTATGGTTTCAGGTCTCAACATTTAAGTTTTTAATCCATTTTGAATTTATTTTTGTCTCTGGTGTAGAAAAGTGGTCTAGTTTCTTTCTTTTGTTTGTAGTTGTTCAGTTTTCCCAGTACCATTTATTGAAGAGACTGTTTCTTCCCTCATTGTATATTTTTGCCTCCTTTGTTACTGACGAATTGGCCATATAAGTGTGGGTTATTTCTGGATTCTGTGTTCTATTGATCTGTGTGTCTCTCGTTATGTCAGTACCATACTGTTTTGATTACTATAGCTTTGTAGTATATCTTAAAATTTGGGATTGTGATTCTTCCAGCTTTGTTCTTCTTTCTCAAGATTGCATTAACTATTTGGGGTCCTTTGTGGTTCCATACAAATTTTAGTATTATTTATTCTAGTTCTGTAAAAATATTGTGGTATTTTGATAGGGATTGCCCTGAATTTGCAGATGGCTTTTTGGTAGTATGGACATTTTAACAATATTGATTCTTCCAAACCATGAACATGGAATATCTTTCCATATATTGGTGTCATCTTCTTTTTTTTCAATAGTGATTTATAGTTTTCAAAGTATAGGCCTTTCACCTCCTTGTTGAAGTTTATTCTTAGGTAGTTTATTTATTTATTTTTTTGGCACAATTGTAAATTGAATTGCTTCCTTAATTTCTCTGTCTGCTACTTTGTTATTAGTGTGTAAAAAGTACCAAATTTTTTTGTATTAATTTTGTATTCTGCAACTTTACTGAATTTATCAGCTCTAATAGTTTTTTTGGTGGACTCTTTAGGGTCTTCTATATATAGAATCATGTCATCTACAAATAGTGACAGTTTTATATCTTCCCTACCAATTCAAATGCTTTTTATTTCTTTTCTTGTCTAATTGCTGTGGCTAGGACTTTCAGTACTATGTTGGATAAAGGTGGTGAGAATAGGCATCCTTTTCTTCTTCCTGATCTTAGAGGAAAAGCTCTATTTTTCATCATTTAGTATGATGTTAACTATGATTTAACATATGTTGAGGCATGTTCCCTCCAAGGGAACCAACTTTGTTAAGTGTTTTTATCATGAATGGATGTTGTACTTTGTCAAATGCTTTTTCTGTATCTATTGAAATAATCACATGATTTTTATCTTCTGTTGATGTGATTGGATCATGTTGATTGACTTGTGAATATTAAACCATCTTTGAGTCCCCAAAATAAATCCCATTTGATTGTGGTGAATGATCTTTTTAATGTATTGTTGAATGGAGTTTGCTAAGATTTTGTTGAGTCTTTTTATGTATTTCATTTGGGTTATTGGCCTGTAGTTTTCTTCTTTTATAGTGGTTTTGTCTGCTTTTCTTTGTCTGTTTTTGATATCAGGCTAATGCTAGCCTCATAGAATGTATTTGGAAACTTTCCCTCTTCTTCTTCTTTGGAACAGTTTAAAAAATTATGTATTAAGTCTTCTTTAATTGTTTGGTAGAATTTACATGTGATACCGTCTGGTCCTGAACTTGTGCTTGTTAGGAATTTTTTATTTACTGATTTAATTTTGTTACTAATAATTGGTCTGTTCAGATTTTTTATTTCTTCCTGATTCAATTTTGGAACATAGTGTATTTCTAGGAATTTATCTGTTTCTTCTAGGTTGTCCAATTTGTTGGTGTATAATTTTTCATTGAATTCCATTATAATCCTTTGTATTTTGTGATGTCAGTTATTACTTCCCCTCTTTCATGTCTGATTTTATTTATTTGTATCCTCTCTCTTTTTCTTGATGAGTCCATCTCAAGTTTCATCAATTTTGTTTATCTGTTCAAAGAACCAACTCTTGGTTTCTTTGATCTTTTCTTTTACTTTTTTAGTCTCTATTTTATTTATTTATGCTCGATAGTTACTATTTCCTTCCTTCTACAAATTTTGAACTTTGTTCTTTTTCTAGTTTCCTTCAGGTGTAAATGTAAGTCTTTGTCTTTTTATTTACGATTTTAAATCTGCTCCAATTGCAGTTTATGTACTGCATCTTGGTCAGTTGACTTCTAAGGGAGGGTTTGCTTTAGTCTGGTTTTCTCTGGCTCTTGCTAACTTTCCACTTCTCATGACTTTAGGCAGAAAGAATCCCTTCCCACTGAGAACCCCCAGTGCACCTCACCGTAACATTGCCTGTGTAACTATTCAAACTCTCCCTCTATTCAGCAATATCAACTCTGGAAATTACAATTTAATTACTTAGTGCTCAGTATCATGTATTTTCCAAAATCTCTAACATGAGGAATTGTAAGTCTGAATAAGGAGCTCCTGAGAATGTAACTGCCCATTCAGGACATCTCAGCATTTACAGAGTCAATCCTAGAAACATAAATTTATAATTTTTTAATAATCCCTACTTGTAATTACCTTCTTATTGTCAGCCTTCTCCAAAGACTACATGTTTTGGGAAGCAGGGACTGAGTTAACGTGGTTCACTAGTATGTCCTCAGAAACTAGTATAGAGTCAGGAACATTAAAGGAAGTTAATGTTTGTTTCACTCCATATTATCATAGTGTCTAGCACTGGTGCTCAGTAAAAGGTGGAATGTATTGCTGATCTTTGGTCTGTCTGATATATGCTGGATTAACGTGCATTAACTTGTGAGTTTTCCTATCCCATTTTTTATTTTATTTCCGGTCATATTTTTATATTTCTACTCACATAGATTTCTCTATTATTTTTATGCCAAGAACAGGCTAAGCATATGAAAAAAAGTTTATGGAATGAATCAATAAATGATCTTGGAAGGGTTATCTGGCATCTATTGGGCAGTAATAATTTGGGAGCCTGGAGTAGAACAAGGAATAAGAAAACAGATAAGACTATCTACTCAGACCCAAATGATGAAGGCTGAACTTGAACAAGAGGGAACTTGCCAGGCTTTGGCAAGATGGTTGAATCAAAGCAGCAGTTGCTCACTCTGTCCACTATCTTGTCAGAGATCTCTGCCCACTTTTTGTTGGAGGATCCCTAACCCACATGCCAAGGTTTACATGCATGTATCTTCTTAGATAAGGAAGAAATATTTTAAGATAGAGAATAATTAAATGCTTTAAAATTCTGTGTTTACTTTCAACAAGGCAGCATAGCAGAGTGGATAAGAGCAGAGATTCTGAAGAAGACTCTAGACTGGAATTAGTCAAGCTCTATGGCCATGGATAAGTTATTTGATCCCTCTCTTCCTCGGTTTCTTCATCCGGAATGAAGATGACAATAATACTTATCCCACTTCATATTGTTGTCATGGGGATGAAATGAGTCAGTCTTTATAAATCTTAAAAAGTATTCATAATATTAAATGATATAGAAATATTAAATATAAACAAACAGGGCACCTGGGTGGGTTGGTTAAGCATCTGCATTCAGCTTAGGTCATGATCTTGGGGTTTTGGGATTGAGTCCCTCATCGGGCTCTCTGCTCACTGAGGAGCCTGCTTCTCCCTCTCCCTTTGCCTCTCTCTCTCTCTCTGTCTCTCTCTGTCTCTCATGAATAAATAAATAAAAGCAAAAAAAACCTTAAAAAGTATAAACAAACAATTGTTTTTGGGAGAAAGAAGGAAAGGATGTTGTCATGTATATTATATTAGCCTCTGAAATCTCTTATTCTGTTACAAATATTCTATATTTCATGTCTTCTTTAGGTATGCAGAAATCCATGATATCTACTTGGGATGTGTATTTGAGTTCTCAATTTGCATCTTATATCTGGTATAGAGTTAAACAGCTCTTGCCCATGGAGACACGAAATGAGGTCCACAGTCAATACCTCTTTGATAACTCAGTTTCCATTCTGCTTCCACAGAAATGAAGTGGGAGGTCCAGGGACAAAGGTGGACTATATGGACGTAGAATTGCTGAGAGACAGAGCCAGAGGCAGGATGCAGGGATGTGTGCCCAGGAACTCATTCATCTACATCCTACCCGGAAAATATTGGTGTTTCTGCTTGGCATACTTGTCCTGCTTGATGGACTACTTTGAGTCAAACATTCCATCTAGTTTTCTGTCACCTTCCCTGCTCTGATGTTATGAGATTAACTAAATTCAGAATCAAAGACTAGTTTATAATAAAAGCCCTTTGTTTTGAATTTGAGAGAAATCTGTTGGATGGGAATGAAATCTCTACTTGGGTTTCTAAATTCCATCCCTTTATCCTCTTAATACTCATCTTAACTCTTTGAGGACCAAGTCCCAGGTCCCTACATATGGCAGATCTCAAAAGTAATTCAAAATGGACATTTCTGTTCAGTTTCTGGAGCCTCCCAAGAAGGTATGAAGTTCACCCCACAGACTGATGCTTCCTACTTTAGTATTCATTTATTATTATTATTATTATTTTGCCTCCTACTTTAAATTTGAGTGCACTCCCTCCTTCTTTCTTTACTAGACTCCTGGCTGATTACAAAAATGGAATGTGACATAAGACTCACATGACTCAGAGATCTTGCCTAGGGCAAGCTTTACTAATAATTTCAGGGAGACAAGTAATCAAGAGCTGTAGGGTAAGCAAGAGCCAGTCTAGGATGGTCAGTGTATGTTCTCAGGCCCTTTCTCAAAGTACCGGATTGAATTGAAGTACAGGTGAATATATGAGGTCTTTAAGGGATATGTGCTGGTCAGATCATTTACACAGAAGTGAGCCATTTAAGCCTTGAAAACTCTCTATTTTATATTCAGCTAGTTACATAGCTTGCATGACTTCTCAGGGAGACCTGCCCCAGAAATTCACAGATGCCACATTTGTTTACCAGAAGCGATCTCAGGCAACCTGGTACCTATCCTAAAACTGTTTTTAGGGAAGGACTCTCCCACTAGGGATTCAATTATTTTGCCTGGCAGGAGACCTATTATTAGCATCTTTTTAAGATTAGACAATGTCACCTTCTTTAGTTCCTTTATTTCCTAGGGGCAGCCCTGTGGAGAATGGATTACAGACCTGCGGCTAATCCTGTCCCAGACAGAAAGTGGCTGCTCACTTGGAAAGCCCGGCGGGGAGCACTGCTCTGGGGAATCCAAGTTGAAAGCAAACATCAAAGTCCACTCTTCTTATCAAAGGAATGAGCCCCGTTAAGGGTAGTTTAAAAACTCCTTTTCTTCCCCCACCCCCCCCCCGAGTTTGTATTTAAATTCAAGCTAGTTAACATACAGTGCAATATTAGTTTCGCATGTAGAATTTAGTAGTTCATCACTTACGTATAACACCTAGTGCTCATCACAAGTGCCCTCTTTAATACCCATTACCCATTTACCCCATTCCCTCACCCACCTCCTTCCAGGAACCCTCAGTTTGTTCTCAGGTAATAGTGTTTGTTGCTTTGCCTCTCTTCCCCTGCCCATATTCGTTTGTTTTTGTTTCTTAAATTCCACGTGTCTCTCTTTCTCTGACTGACTTATTTCACTTAACATTATACTCTCTAGCTCCATCCATGTCATTGCAAATGGCAAGATTTCATTCTTTTTTTTTTTTTAATGGCTGAGTAACATTCCATTCCATATGTGTATCTCACAGCTTCTTTTCATTAGTTGATAGATATCTAGGCTCATTCCATAATTTGGTTGTTGTTGATAATGCTGTTAGAAACAATAGGGTGCCTGTATCCCTTCAAATCAGTATGTTTTTATTCTTTGGATAAATACCTAGTAATGCAATTGCTGAATCATAGGGTAGTTCTAGTTTTAACTTTTTGAGGAAACTCCATACTGGAAAAAACTTCTTTCCTGTTTGAATGGGGTATACTTCTGCCCAGAGATTTCTTTCCCTCATTGTTTTACTTATGCACCAGAGTTTGAGTTCCCCAAGCCCACATAATTTCTTATGAGAAGGAAGCAACCCAGATCTAGAAAACACTCAGGCACAGAGAAATAGCACAATAGGAACCACAGGGAGCAGCTGCATTGTCTCTCTGGGAAATGTTCTTGTTTCATGGAAATCCTATTTGAGGCCAATGGCCTTCAGATCTTATGGTGACACTAGTTGAAAATAGATTCTCCTTGATTCCACTTTTCATATGGATCTGGAATGGAAGCAGAATTAATTCTTACTTGTGAGGTTTGGATGAGTCCTTCTTTCTCATAAAAAGGAGCACGCACCGATTCATTGACTTGCTCAAAGTACAAACTTTACTTTTGGATTCAACCTGAAACTCAAATGTCCAGACTCAAAATCTCATCCTTTCTCTGTAAGGTGGAGACTTTGGCCATGTGATTGCTGTCTCATGAGTAACCAAGAACAATGGCTGTTGCCTTCTGTTGAGCAATTACTCTGTAACAGACCCCTCTGTAAGTGGGTCACAAGCGTGCTCCTTCTAGTCGCAAAAAGCCTGGAGACAGTGTTTATCCCTACTTTGCAGATGAGAAAACTGAGATGTAGAACAAGTTGGGGGCAGATCAGAAATTTGAACCTAGGTCTCTAACTCTGACCTCTATTCTCAGGGCCCGTTACATTGACTCTACTTGATAGCTTGGATCCCACCAAACAAGCTCATTTCAAGCATTGATTTAACTTTTTTTTTCCACAAATGAACAAGGGTGAATTTTTTCATTATTTTGACAGGGCATAGACATCCATGAGTTCAGAGCTGTCCTCAGGATCGAGCTTCTGTGGATTTTCCCATCTACTCAGATAGATGTGAATTTTAAATTATTTTCACGCAGTCCCCTTTCTCTTGCACTGAATATTCCCTCTCTCTCATATTTATCTCATTGAGATGACAATAAAGGATTTAGAATATGACAGAAACTTTGTGATAAAGCAGTGGCAGGGTTTGGGAGGATCAACTCCCATTTTGAAAGTTCTGCTGTGGGTAAAAATGCTATCAAACAAAGTTGCATGCTACAAAGAAATTGTTCATAAAAGGAAGAGTCACTCAATGCAACAAACTTCATTGTTGTATTATTTTAAGAAATTGTCACAGTCAGCTTAGCTTTCAGCAACCACCATCCTGATCAGTCACCACCATCAACATTGGGGCAAGACCTTCCACCAGCAAAAAGGTTACAATTGCTTCAAGTTCAGATGTAAATAGCCATTTCCAGGAACACAGTATTTTTTAATCAATTTTTATACAGTATTAAAGCTACAGCAGACTTAATAGACTTTAGTACAGTATAAACATAATTTTTATGTGCTTTGGAAAACCAAAAAATTCATTTGACTCATTTTATTACAATATTTGCTTTATTGCAATGATCTGGAACTGCACCCGCCATATCTCTGAGGTACGCCTAGATGTATATTTACAAATCTTTATGTCATGATTTTGTTGTCTATGTGCATATGTGTGCATGTATCCTTTTCTACTTTAGGTCTAATATGACTTTGTCCTCAAGTAATGAGAACTTGAAGAAGGGATCATGGTGCTCCCTTTTCATTCACTTGTCCCTCTACACAGAGACCTTCCAGAAACCCGCCATAGAAAGATCTGTTTACTTTTCTTGACTTCCATGGGTAGAGAATGCCTGTGATGGCAAAAGATGACCCTACGTGTGGGTAAATACAATCTGGTGATTATAATGAAGACTTTAGTTAAAGTACTGGAAAACTAAAGGCCAGAATGTAATTAAACAGAACATAGTGAAATACACTATAAATCATGCAACTCCCCAAATAATCAAAGCTTTAAAATGAAGATTAAGTCAGACTCTTGTTTCTCTGAGGCATCCTACACACGTCTTACCAAGCATTTCTATAATCAATATGGAGATCCTTGCCTTACCCTTCTAGTTTCTTGGAAGTCATGTGAAATGTCATAACTTTCCATTTTGGAAGTACTGTAATTTCACAAGAAGAACATTATAAACACAACACAATAATAGCATTTGTGGGGCACCTGGCTGGCTCAGTTGGAGAGCATGTGACTCTTGATCTCAGAGTTGTGAGTTCAAGCCCCATGTTGGGTGTAGAGATCAATAAATAAA
This sequence comes from Neogale vison, assembly GCF_020171115.1. NCBI lineage: Eukaryota > Metazoa > Chordata > Mammalia > Carnivora > Mustelidae > Neogale > Neogale vison. Next base: position 45,530,284 of record NC_058091.1, on the reverse strand, counting down.
TAAATCTTAAAAAAAAAAGAGAGTAGCAATCAATATGACTTGTGGTTATCCACTAACAAACACTGAAAAAGTGTAAGCTCTGTGTCAGTCATAGAGTTTGAAAAAAATGAACAAAATACATTAGCTTCAGAGAGCCTCACAGCTCAGAAATTAAAGTATATTAGGCTTATAATGAACACTGCTTCTGAGGTTTAATCTCTTTGCTACACGAAAAGTACAGTAACTTTTAGGGAATTGAGGATGTGTTCGCCACTCTCAAAGTCTGAGGTGGGAATACAGGAACACAAGCTTTTCTCCACACGTGGTGACAGGGCATTGCTGGGAGCACTGGGACAGAAGCTCACAGGGCTGGTTTCCATTCTTCTCCTACTTTTCAGTGTGTGCTTCTGGCCAAGTCACTGGCCCTCTCTAAGCTTTAGCTTCCTTGTGCATAGAGGAGAGAATCCTTGTTCTACTCATTTCACTCAATCGCTATGAGGTCAGATAAAAAAATGCAGAAACTTTATTTTAAAAATATTTTATTTCTTTATTTGAGGTGCTGGGTGGCTCAGTTGGTTAAGCATCTGCCTTCGGCTCAGGTCACAATCATGGGGTCCAGGGATCGAGTTCCGCATCCAGCTCCCTGCTCAGCAGGGAGCCTGCTTCTCCCTCTGCTTCTCCCTTTGCTTCTCTCTCTGCTCATGGTATCTCTCTTTCTCTCTCAAATAAATAAATAAATAAATAGATAGATAGATAGATAGATAGATAAATAAATAAAAGAGGGGGCAGAGGGAGAATCAGGTTCCCCAGTGAGCCAGGAGCCCAACACGACTTGATTCCAGGACCCTGGGATCATGATCCGAGCCAAAGGCAAACATTGAACCACTGAACCACTGAACCACCCGGGCACCCCTACATACAGAAACACTTTGAAGGTATTCGTAAGGCATGAATTTTTGTGTTTTGCTCACCCTTGTATCGCCAGCACTGAAAAAATGTCTGAATCATAATACATACGCCAGGCGTATTTATTGAATCAATGGAAACCATTATTAAAAGCAATTGCATTTTGGGGTGCCTGGCTGGCTCAGTGGGTTAAGCCTCTGCCTTCAGCTCAGGTCATGATCCCAGCGTCCTGGGATCGAGCCCGGCATCGGACTCTGCTCAGTGGGGAGCCTGCTTCCCTTCCTCTCTCTCTGCCTGCCTCTCTGCCTACTTGTGATCTCTGTCTGACAAATAAATAAATAAAATCTTTAAAAAAAAAAAAGCAATTGCATTTTCCCACTAAACAATTCAAAATTATGGTAATTGATTTCTTTCTATTTCACAAAAGGAAAAAAAAAAAACCCTCATTTTGTGTGACTTTTTTCCCCCCCATTTTGTGTAACTTCTAATAGTCACTGCCCCTTGAGGCTGCAAAGGATCTCACAGAGCATCCAGTGCAGCTTTGCGGGGCCAGCCTTGCACTCCCTGACTCAGCCCTGGTCAGGGGCTTGTCCAGCCTGCTCCAGATCACAGCCACTGAGGGGGCTGTCCCAGGACTGCTTGGCACAAGTTCCCCGTACTCAGCTGAAACCTGCCTCCACCTGAGGCCACAGACAAATTCTCCCCCAAGTCCTTCACCTTCAAATATTTAACTATCATCTCTCCCTGCCCTCAGATTTCTCACATTCAGGCCAAATTGAGTGGTTTCTCATTTATAAACTTAGAGTGCTTCATAACTTTATTTCTTGTTAATAGAATAAGCAGAGACTTAGAGTTTGTAAATAAATACAAAACAAGAACTTTCACTAGGATACACCTGCTGTTCCCAGCAACAGCCTCTTGCCAGGGCGACCATTGTTGTCACTCCCTGTGGGTGCAAAATGTCTGCAAATGTAAAATGAGGATTAAGGTACAGAGAGAAATACTGCCCTGACTCTTGTCCTAGCTGCCATTATATAAGATAAATACAAATATCACAGCAAAACTTGTAGTAGAAAAAACCTGGAATCTATCTAAGTGTCTATGCATAATGAGATAGTCAAAGGAATTATAGCACCTACTTAATAGACTATTACAGCTAGTAAGTTTGATGCTTATAAAAATTGTACAATAAAATAGAAAATGCTTGCAATATAATGGGATTAAGTGAAAAATATATATGTATTATCAAGTATGTATACATGCACACACATTCACAGGTTCCATATGATTATTGTGTGACTAGCTATGTTGTACATCAATCTAACAGTAAATGCAAAAATGCTATAATTGGTAGCTTTCTGGTGGCAAAGTTATAGATGGTTTTCTTTTCTTCTTTTTGGCTTTCCAGAAAGTACTGGTGCTATTTTCTTTATTTGTTTGTTTGTTTGTTTGTTTTTATTGACATATAATGCTTATTTGCTCCCAGGGTACAGGTCTGTGAATCATCAGGCTTACAATTTCACAGGACTCGTCATAGCCCATACCCTCCACAATGTCCATAACCCAGCAACCCCATCCCTATCCCCCACTCCCCAGCAACCCTCAGTTTGTTTCATGAGATTAAGAGTCTCTTATGGTTTGTCTTTCTCCCGATCCCATCTTGTTTCATTTCATTCCTTCCCTACCCCCTCAATTCCTCCTGCCTCAAATTCCTTACATCAGAGAGATTATATGATAATTGTCTTTCTCTGATGGACTTCTTTTGCTTAGCATAATACCCTCTGGTTCCATCCACATTACTGCAAGTGGAAAGATTTCATTTCTTTTGATGGTTACATAGTATTCCATTGTAGATATATACCACACTTCTTCATACATTCATCTGTTGATGGACATCTAAGTTCTTTCCATAGTTTGGCTATTGTGGACATTGCTGCTATAAACATTTGGGTGCACATGCCCCTTCAGATCACTATATTTGTATCTTTAGAGTAAATACCCAGGAGTGCGATTGCTGGGTCATGAGGTAGCTTTATTTTCAACTTTTTGAGGAACCTGCGTGCTGTTTTCCAGAGTGGCTGCACCAGCTTGCATTCCCACCAAGAGTGTAGAAGTGTTCTCCTTTCTCCACATCCTCATCAACACCTGTCATTTCCTGACTTGTTAATTTTAGCCATTTTGACTGGTGTGAGGTGGTATCTCACTGTGGTTTTGATTTGTATTTCCCTGATGCCGAGTGACGTGGTGCACTTTTCCATGTGTCTGTTGGCCATCTGGATGTCTTTGCAGAAATGTCCATGTCTTCCACCTGTTTCTTGATTGGATTATTTGTTCTTTGGGTGTTGAGTTTGATAAATTCCTTATAGATTTTGGATACTAGCCCTTTATCTGATATGTCATTCGCAAATATTTTCTCCCATTCTGTCAGTTGTCTTTTGGTATTGTTGACTGTTTCCTTTGCTGTACAAAAGCTTTTGATCTTGATGAAGTCCCAATAGTTCATTTTTGTCCTTGTTTCCCTTGCCTTTGGCGATGTTTCTAGGAAGAAGTTGCTGCGGCTGAGGTCAAAGAGGTTGCTGCCTGTGTTCTCCTCAAGGATTTTGATAGATTTCTTTCTCACATTGAGGTCTTTCATCCATTTTGAGTCTATGTTTGTGTGTGGTGTAAGGAAATGGTCCGATTTCATTTTTCTGCATGTGGCTGTCCAACTTTCCCAGCACCATTTGTTGAAGAGACAGTCTTTTTTCCATTGGACATTCTTTCCTGCTTTGTCAAAGATTAGTTGACCATAGGGTTGAGGGTCCATTTCTGGGCCCTCTATTCTGTTCCATTGATCTATGTGTCTGTTTTTGTGCCAGTACCTACTGTCTTGATAATTACAACTTTGTAACAGAGCTTGGAGTCTGGAATTGTGATACCTCCAACTTTGGCTTCCTTTTTCAACATTTCTCTGGCTTATTCGGGGTCTTTCTGGTTCCATATAAATTTTAGGATTATTTGTTCCATTTATTTGAAAAAAAATTGATGGTATTTTGCTAGGGATTGCATTAAACGTATAGATTGCTTTAGGTAAGATAGATATTTTCACAGTATTTGTTCTTCCAATCCATGAGCACGGTATGTTTTTCCATTTCCTTGTGCCTTCCTCAGTTTCTTTCATGAGTATTTTATAGTTTTCTGAGTACAGATTCTTTGCCTCTTTGGTTATGTTTATTCCTTAACATCTTATGATTTTGCGTGCAATTGTAAATGGGATTGACTCCTTAATTTCTCTTTCTTCTGTGTTGCTATTGGTATATAGAAATGCAACTGATTTCTGTGTATGGATTTTATAACCTGATAATTTACTGAATTTCTGTATGAGTTCTAGCAATTCTGGAGTGCAGTCTTTTGGGTTTTCCATATAAAGTATTATATCATCTGCAAAGAGTAAGAGTTTGACTACTTCTTTCCAATTCAGATGCCTTTAATTTCTTTTTGTTGTCTGACTGCTGAGGCTAGGACTTCTAGTACAATGTTGAATAGCAGTGTTGATAGTGAACATCCCTGTTGTGTTCCTGACCTTAGGGGAAAGGATCTCAGTTTTTCCTCATTGAGAATGAATGATATGTCCCGTGAGTTTTTCATAGATGGCTTTGATGATATTGAGGTATGTACCCTCTAAGCCTATACTGTGAAGAGTTTCAATCAAGAAAGCATGCTATATTTTGTCAAATGCTTTTTTAGCATCTATTGAGAGTATCATATGGTTCTTATTCTTTCTTTTATTAATGTATTGTATCACATTGATTGATTTGAGGATGTTGAACCAAACTTGCAGCCCAGGAATAAATCTTACTTGATTGTGGTGAATAACCCTTTAATGTACTGTTGGATCCTACTGGCTAGTATTTTGGTGAGAATTTTTGCATCCATGTTCATCAAGGATATTGGTCTGTAATTCTTCTTGATGGGGTCTCTGTCTGGTTTGGAGATCAAGGTAATGCTGGCCTCATAAAATGAGTTTGGAAGTTTTCTTTCCATTTCAATTTTTTAGGACAATTTCAGAAGAATAGGTATTAATTCTTCTTTAACTGTTTGGTAGAATTCCCCTAGGAAGCCAACTGGCCCTGGGCTCTTGTTTGTTGGGAGACTTTTACTTTTTTATTTTTTAAAATTTTTTAAAAAATTTTATTTATTAATTTGACAGGCAGAGATTACAAGTAGGCAGAGAGGCAGGCAAAGAGAGAGAGGAGGAAGCAGACTCCCTGCTGAGCAGAGAGCCCAATGCAGGGCTCGATCCCAGGACCTGGGACCATGACCTGAGCCGAAGGCAGAGGCTTTAACCCACTGAGACTGTTGGGTTAAACACCTGTTGGCACCTGTTCAGGTGCCCCTGTTGGGAGATTTTTGATGACCACTTCAATCTCTTTACTGGGTATATTCAGGTTTTCTATTTCTTCCTGGTTAGTTTTGGTAGTATATATGTCTCTAGGAATGCATCCATTTCTTCCAGATTGTCAAATTTGCTGGCATATAGTTGTTCATAATACGTTCTTACAGTTGTTTGTATTTCTTTGGTGTTGGTTGTGATCTTTCCTCTTTCACTCATGATTTTATTAATTTGGTCTTTTCTCTTTTATTTTTGATAAGTCTGGCCAGGGTTTATCAATCTTATTAATTCTCTTAAAGAACCAGCTTCTAGTTTCATTGATTTGTTCTACTCTTCTTTTGGTTTCTATTTCATTGATTTCTGCTCTGATCTTTATGATTTCTCTTCTCCTGCTGGGTTTAGGTTTTCTTTGCTGTTCTTTCTCTAGCTTTTTTAGGTGTAGGGTTAGGGTGTGTGCTTGAGATATTTCTTATTTCTCGAGAAAGGCTTGTATTGCTATATACTTTCTTCCCAGGACCGCCTTTGCTGTGTCCCACAGATTTTGAACTGTTGTGTTTTCATTTTCATTTGTTTCCATGATTTTTTAAAATTCTTCTTTAATTTCCTGGTTGACCCATTCATTCTTTCGTAGGATGCAACTTAGCCTCCATGTATTTGATTCTTTTCAAGTTTCCTCTTGTAATTGAGTTCTAGTTTCAGAGCATTATGGTCTGAAAATATGAGGGAATGATCCCAGTCTTTGGGTACTAGTTGAGACCTGATTTGTGACCCTGGATGTGATCTATTCTGGAGAATGTTCCATGTGCACTAGAGAAGAATGTGTATTCTGTTGCTTTGGGATGGAATGTTCTGAATATACCTGTGATGTCCATCTGGTCTACTGTGTCATTTAAAGCCTTCATATTTTTGTTGATCTTTTGCTTGGATGATCTGTCCATTTCAGTGAGAGGGGTGTTAAAGTCCCCTACTATTATTGTATTATTGTCAATTTGTTTCTTTTTATTTTGTTATTAATTGGTTTGTATAATTGGCTGCTCCCATGTTTGGGGCATAGATATTTAAAATTGGTATCTCTTCTTGTTGGACAGACCCTTTAATTATAATATAGTGTCCTTCCTCATCTCTTATTATAGTCTTTGGCTTAAAATCTAATTTGGCTGGTATAAGGATTGCCACCTCATCCTCCTTTTGATGTCCGATAATTTACCATTTTGGAATTGGAATTGGAATTTGGGAATTACTTTCCACTCCCTCACTTTAAATCTGTAGGTGTGTTTGGGTCTAAAATGAGTCTCTTGTTGACAGCATATCAATGGGTCTTATTTTTTTTATCCATTCTGATACCCTTTTGTGTCTTTTGACTGGGGACATTTAGCCCATTTACATTGAGGGTAACTATTGAAAGATATGAAGTTAGTGCCAATTGTATTGCCATTGTAATGCCAATACAGTAACAGTGACTGTTACTGTATATTGTCTCTGTAGTCTGTTACTTTTAGGCTCCTTCTTTGCTTAAAGGACCCCTTTAAATATTTCCTGTGGGGCTGGTTTAGTATTGCAAATTCTTTTAGTTTTTGTTGTCCTGGAAGCTTTTTATCTCTCCTTCTATTTTCAGTGACAGCCTAGCTAGATATAGTATTCTTGGCTGCATGTTTCTCTCATTTAGTGCTCTGAATATATCATGCCAGTCCTTTCTGGCCTGGTAGATCTCTGTGGATAGTTCTGCTGCCAATCTAATATTTCTATCATTGTATGTTACAGACCCATTGTCCCAAGCTGCTTTCAGGATTTTCTCTTTGTCAGTAAGACTTGTAAGTTTTACTATTAGATGACAGGGTGTGGACCTATTTTTATTGATTTTGAGTTGTGTTCTCTGTGCCTCCTGGATTTTTATGATTGTTCCCTTTGCCATATTAAGGAAACTCTGTACTATAATTTGCTCCAATATACCTTCTGCCCCTCTCTTTCTTTCTTCTTCTTCTGGGATCCCAACTATTCTAATATTGTTTTTTCTTATGGTATCACTTATTTCTTGAATTTTACCCTCATGGTTCAGTAGTTGTTTGTCTCTCTTTTGCTCACTTCTTTATTCTCGGTCATTTGGTCTTCTATATCACTAATTCTCTCTTATGCCTCATTTATCCTAGAAGTAAGAACCTCCATTTTTTATTGCACCTCATTAATAGCTTTTTTTGAATTCAACTTGGTTAGATTTTATTTCTTTTATTTTTCCAGAAAGGGATTTTATTTCTCTAGAAAGGGATTCCCTAATATCTTTCATGCTTTTTCAAGTCCAGCTAGCACCTTGATAATTGTCATTCTGAACTCTAGTTCTGACATCTTCCTAAAGTCTGTATTGATTAGGTCTCTAGCCATTGGTACTGCCTCTCATTCTTTTTTTTGGTGGTGATTTTTTCTGCCTTGCCATTTTATCTGGATAAGAATAGATGAATGAGAGAACAAAATACTAAAGTGGTAGCAAAGACCCCAGAGAAATACACACTAACCAAATCAGAAGAGACCCCAAACCAGGGGAAGAAGAAAGAGGGGAGAAGATTAAAAAAAAATTTAAATATACATATATACACACATACATTAGCATGGTGAATAGAACAGAGCCACCCACTTGATTTGGGGTGTATTCTGGTCTCTTAGAAGAAACTACCTCCTAAAATTTTAAAGAAAGAAAAACACACACACATATATATATATACAAAAATAAACACGATAAAGTGAAATGATGATAAAACAAAAAGTAAACATGATGAAGGGATGGAATATGACTGTAAAGATGAAAATTAAAAAGATTCTAAAAAAGGAATTAATAAGATACATTGGTTGGAAGAAGAAAAAAAAAGGGGAGAGAATATGATCAGGCTGGAGACTAGAACAAAGCCATGCACTAGATTTAGGGTGTATTTTGATCTATTAGAAGTTGTATCCCAAAATTTTAAAGAAAAAAAAACTATATGTATACAAAAAATAAGGTTAAATACAATGAAGGGATAAAATAAAACTATAAGCATGAAAATTTAAAAAGATTTTTTTTTAAAAGGTACTGATAAGGGGTGCCTGGATGGCTCAGTGGGTTAAGCCTCTGCCTTCGGCTCAGGTCATGATCTCAGGGTCCTGGGATCAAACCCTGCATCAGGCTCTCGGCTCAGTGGGGAGCCTGATTCCTCCTCTCTCTCTCTCTGCCTGCCTCTCTGCCTACTTGTGATCTCTGTCTGTGAAATAAATAAATAAATCTTTTTTTAAAATGGTATTGATAAGATAAAATAGTTTAAAAATGTTAAAATAGGAAAGAGGCAAAGTTTTAAAAAATAGAATAAGAAAAAATAAAATTAAAAAATTTAACTTTGAAAGACTAAAGGATCATGGGGAAAATGCTATGAATTCTATGTGCTGCATTCCTCTAGCTCTGGAATTCTCCAGTTCTCATTGATTGGTGAACTTTGTCTTGGCTGGATGTTCTTGCTGATCTTCTTGGGGAGGGGCCTGTTGCGTTGATTCTCAAAAGTCTTTGCCTGAGGTGGAAAATTGCACCACCCTTGCCAGGGGCCGGGCTGAGTAATCTGCTTGGTTTTGCTCTCAGGAACTTTTGTTCCCTGAATGCTTTCCATATAGCTTTGGAGGATGGGAATGAAAATGGCAGCCTCCCAATTTCTGGCCTGGAGGAATCGAGAACTCAGGTCCCACTACTCAGTGCCCCTGCAGAAAAAAAGCGGTCAATCACTCCCTTCTCCCTGGTCTCTGGCCGTGCTCTGAGCTCACCGGGCCTGTGATTGAGCGTTTCTGTCTCCAGTGCAGGGCTCTGTTTGGAGTCTCCAAACCCAGCAGATTCCGGCCACGCACTCCTGCACCACTCTTCCCGGAGGAAGAAGGAGGGGGTCTCTCTGTATCTGCCACTTGTGGGGTCCCTGCTGAAAGATCAGTGGTCTGGCTGTGCCTCAGATCATGGTTTAAGGTAACCCTGAGTTGAGAGCTCACTCCTTGGCTCTGTCTCTGTAGTTGGCTTCCTGGCTCTGATAACTGGGAGCTCTGCTACACTCAGACATCCCTGATCTTTCTGTAACCCCATGGGTCCTGAGACCAGAGTGTCCCTGTGAGGTCTCCATCCCCTGCTTAGCCTTTGGAGCAACGTCCCTCAGTGGAGCAGACTTCTAAAAGTCCCAACTTTGTGCTCTGTTGCTCCACCACTTGCTGGGAGCTGGCCCCTCCCACCATGGTCTATCTTCCCCTGGTTTGGTATTCACTTCTCACATCCTACCTTCCAGAAAGTGGTCAATTTTCTGTTCCCAGAATTGCTGCTCTTGTCTTCTATCTCCTATTGAGTTTGTAGGTGTTCAGAATGGTTTGATAACTTGCTGGTGCTATTTTAAAGATAAGAAAAATTTAAATGTTTTTACATTTATTTTAATATTTCCTTGAGATTTTATACACAAACATGCACACCTAGATACACATGTGTATGAGTGTGCATGTACACACACACACACACACACACACCCCTTCCCTTCCTTCTGTTCCTCCTCCTCATTATTATTCATCTTCTATTATTCATCACTGAGTGAATTTCTACAAATAGAGACATGCCCTTTGGTGGAATTGGAAACCTTAAGAATAATATCAGTGGTGGTTTGAGGAGAGGCAGAAGTAAGCTGAATGCTTTCAGCACCTGGGGGCATATTCCTATTCTTGTTAAGCCTTAATTTCCTCCACTGTGAAGTGGGATAATGATAACGGCAGCAGCTATATCATAAGGTGGTTGTGAGGCTGGAATGAGATGTCTATATAGCACTTAGAAAGGTAGAGTGTAGTGTTGAGGGTTCTATAATTATAAAATTGCAATGGATTGAAATTGTGTGTGTGTTTTCGCATGTGTGTATGTGTGTCTGTGTAATGTGTGAGTTGTCAAGGAAGGCCTGAGGGGAAGGTAGCCAAAGGTGGCAAGACTGTGGCTGCAAGGTTGAGGCCGTTCCCCCCAGACAAGTCCCCCAGGGACCTGACTGCCTGATGCTCCTGGGAGGTGAGGGAAGAACAAGGAGGGTGTGGTTAGGCTCTGGGTCAGGAAGGCTCAGGAGTCTGCAGGAATTGAGCAAAGGCAGGTGGTGATGGGCTGCCCCTGAAGCAGGTGGCACTTTAGGGACTGCATTGGGGTCAGTCTGTGTTCTGTGATGGCAGGGATTCACAGGCTGGGTCATACAGTAAAACCTGAGAATGAAATCTTTCATGTAAAGATGATGAGTGCAATAGTGCCCTGAGGCAAAGGGATTAGGAAGAGAAAAGTGGGAGAAAGGTAGACTCCATGGGAAGCTGAAGCCATGCGGGGTTGTAAGATCTCCTCTTGTCCTCACCTACCTGCCTGCATGTAGGTAGACATGCAGATATGGACAGGCATGATTCTGTGGGGTACACGCATGGCTATAAGCTCCAGTATGAGCGCTGCAGTCAATATGCTTTTCATTTTGGAATAATTCCTGCGTGCCTTATACTAGCTGTGACATACTGTTTTGTTTTGTTTTTTAAGATTTTATTTATTTGTTTGACATGGAGAGAGCCTGAGCAGAGGGAGGGGCAGAGGGAGAAGCAGACTTCCTGCTGAGCAGAGAGCCCGATATGGGGCTCGATCCCAGGACCCTGAGATCATGACCTGAGCTGAAGATAGACTCTTAACCAACTGAGCCACCCAGGAATGTCATGCCTGTGATATACTTGAATGAATAATAGGAAGCAAGGAACTAGAACAAACAAGTCTCCTTTTTCCATTTGCTCTTAGTGAGTTAATGAGCCCAGAACCAGTATACTACAGCTTTGTCATTATTGTGTGGTAGTAAACAAATAAGGAGACACCAGAAATTTACTCCAAAATGCACAAGTTGATTTTGAGAGAAAGAAATACGGCATGTTAGAACCTAGAGCTACAAGTTAGCATGACAAGGCTGTAGTTCTTCCCCAGTGCACCGTGTCTCTCTCTGATGGTATAAAATGTATTCAGGTTGACATTTCAGAGTGGCTCAAAGCTCCGTCTTCCTGATTGAATGCCAAACATGAACTAAAATACGTTAGATGTTTTGTCTGCCTGGTCCCACGCTCTGTGGGTGGACGTCTGTACAATTCTGCCAGAGAAACAATAGGATTAGCTGCATGAGGAAAGCTCCAAGCCAACGTGGGCACCCTGTTCGGGAAGGAATGGAATGGCTACTGGGACAACGGGTCCCGTCCAGGCACATGTGTGTGTATGACCTTCTCTGGTGTATGTTTATTCCATGGAATAGAAGGACGCAGTTGGTAAGGATGTGAGGAGTGCAGGCTGCAGTTGGTCATGCATGTTACATACACTCAGGCATAATTGTGCTACTTTAAGAAGAACAAAAGCATAAAGCCAAGATAAGGCAATAAAACGCAATTCAGGCAGAGTAAGAGAAAGGTGACAATTCTCAAATCATCTAGGAAATGAGGTGGAGAACTACCACTGTTAAATAACTTGGGAGAGAGTCACAACGACCAACTACAGCCTGCATTCCTCACATCCTAGAAGTCTCTGCATTTCTAAACACTCACTATTCTATTTATTTTCTGAAATTTAATTGAGCAACTGTATCATAGAAGTGAGTTGTGCTTGCTGCTCCCTTGGGTGACTTTGCATGGTGGAGTACCAGTGCCTGTGGATGTGTGTGTGCGCGCGCGCGCGCGCGCGTGTGTGTGTGTGTGTGTATGTGATTTTGCCTTCCTAGTGGGTTGATGATGGATTACCCTGTTCTTTGAAGAAAACAATTAAGTTAGAGAGGTCACTGTGTTATATATTTTAACATCTGAGAACACTGTCTATTTATCTTTTTCATTTTCCTCAGTTGGTTCTTGCCATATTATTGGACTCTCTGAAACATTGCCAAATTTTCCTCACCCAGACACATTAACTATTAGGGATATGTCCTTCTCTGAGACAAGTCTGGATTTTTACTGCTTCCTGCTGGGCACATTGGCACAGGTCCTAGTTAACTAGGAAATAAATGAAGCTGTCCCAGGTTCTGGGGCAACGCTGAGCCCTGCCTTCTAGATGCTGGAAGCTGCCAGCTAGCCCATTACCAGCAGGCCAGGGCCACCTTCCTCTGGTTCTTCTCTGCTTCCTTTTCCTCTCCTCTCCTTTTCTGCAGTGCATTTTCCTAATGCCTCCAGATTTCCTTTCTCCATTCTGTTTCCAAATATTTATTACTCAGACAGTTGGGATCATCCTTGCTGTGTTAAATCATTGTTTATCTTTTTCCACGAGAAATTTCTTAACTAGATGTTGTGATCTGAAGAGCTGGAAGGGAATAGCTCTTTTGTATCCACCCTCCCCTTCTCCAAATTTCCCCACCCCTGGTAAGGTCCAAGATAAAGCAAGGTACTCACCATTGAATGAATAAATGAATTTCCCAAAGGATGATTCAGATTTTTTTTTTGTTGTTTCTCATATTTATGTTGATTTATTTTCCTACTCCATTCCCCTAGTATCTTATGTCATCAATTCTTTCCTCTCTCAAACCTGTCTTCAACTTCTCTCTTCCTTCTGGGTTCTTGCTGTCAATCTATAAATACGTTTAAGATTTTTTCATCCAAAACAAAGAAATAAATGAAGACAAAACAAAACAAACACAACTTGTCACTTGACTCTGTTTCCCGTTAATTGAGTCAGCATATGTTGCTTTGCCTACTCTGTGCCAGGAGCTGCAGCGAGTGCCTGATGGAGATGGAACAGTTCCTGCTCTCATGGAGCAACAGAGGGGACCCCAATACTAAATAGACAAGGAAGACTCCACTACAGCTTTATTATTCATGGTGAGGCAGTTTGGTTCCTCTGCTGGAAGACCTTCCATTGACCTGCAGGCTGATGCAGGGACAAACATGGAGCTGGATTTTAGAATCTTGGACCCCTGGGTATTTGTATGCTTGCACCGAGGTCCTTCACAGTCCTACCTCCAGCCCCTCCCCAGTCTTCTTAGAGGAATCACCTATAATTGTCATCTTTACTCCTTAACCAGCAGAAATCTGACCTCAGTTTCCACCACATGACCTCTGTGCCAAGACCAATGGACTCTAGTTCTTAATCACATAACTTTGAGACTTTGACATTATTACTCATCTCTCCATCAGGTTCCACCTTCTCTTGTTCATCTATTTCTCTAATTGCTCTTTCTCTGTCTTCCTTCCAGGTTTGTGTTCCAAGCTTCTGATATCAAGCCTTTCTCTTCTCTTGTCTTTTTATTTTGTGTTCCCAGGGAGAAATCACATCCATTCCCACAGATTCAGTCACACTCTCCACTCCCCGATCCCAAGTTGTCTGTAGATTGTCACTCCTGTATTCCTAAGACCTGGCTTCAGGGTGTTGTGACTAGGATCACAGCACAAGATCCCATGCTTAGGAAAGCCCTCATTTGAGATTTAATGTTCTGTGGCCACCATATTGAATTTCTTAAAACGTTCATCTTTGAACTTGAGTTTATGCTTTATAAATATATTGGTTTTCTAGGGCTGCCATAACAAAATGTCATAGACTAGATGGCTTAAACAATAGAAATGTATTGTTTCATTGTTTTGGAGACTGGAAGTCCAAGATCAAGGTGCCAGCAAGGTTAATTTCCTCTAAGACCTCTCTCCTTGGTTTGTACATGGCCTTCCTTGGTACCTCTTCCCATGATCATCCCTTTGTGTACACAAGTCTCTGTGTGTCTTTACCTCTTCTTATAAGGACACAAGTCAGATAGGATTAGGGCCCATTCATATGACCTCATTTAACCTTAATCACGTCTTCAAAGGCCCTGTCTTCAAATACTGTCTTATTCTGAGGTATTGGGGATTAGGACTTCCACTTAGGGTGCTGGGGTGGGACCACAAATCTGGCGGGACAATGGAGCATGCACTGAGGGCTTAGGATATTGGTTCATGTGGTCCTGCTTTCTTTTGCCTTCATGGTAAATGTTCTTAGCTGTCAGCTCCCTGACTTCTTGTATGTTGACTTCCCAACTACCCCTTTCTTCTGTCCTGGGAGGGGATCTGGGTGCAGGTGCTAAAGGGGTCAGGGTTCAGCCATCCTTGCCCAGGGCTAGTGATGTACTATATATCTGGAGGTGATTTGGCAGGGGTGAGCCTTGCACCTACCCCCAATCCTGATGTTGCAATCCCTTGGGGGTTGCCCATGTTCTGTGGATTAGGCTCCAGATGGTGGCTGACTTCCTCACCTCCTGGCCCTGGGTCAGTCAGCCCCTTGGAGGATTTGACTAAAGCTATCAAACCTCTCTGCTGCAAAGTTCACAAACATAGACAGCCATGAATTTGTACATTTCAGAACATCCTGGACTCCATGAAGCCAACCCATGCATCCCTTGTGTTTAGGCTGTGCCTACATTTCCAGCTTCCTCTCAGTGCTGCTCTTATCATGCTGTAGCCCCAGGAATCATTGCAGTCATCCCTGAATGTTCCTTATTCCTCCATGCTTCCATAATTTGCATATGTTCTTTACTCTGTTGGCCATATGTTCTTCTTCATTATGACTATAATAAAGTACTTTATATCCTTCAGAATTAAAATTACATTCTATCTTCTCAGTGAATCCTTATTGTCATTATCTATTCTAAAACAAAGTGTCCCTTTAGGGCCTCTCTGCATCTCTTTTATAAGATTTATAATGGAGAAGCCTGAGTATTTCCTACCTCCTCCTCCCTTCTACTAGATTACCTACTTTTGAGGGCAACAACTCTTGTCTTTACCTCCAGTTTTATTGAAATGTAAATGATCTTCATCCCTGCGTAAGTTAAAGGTGTATATCATAATGGTTTGATTTACACGTATTGTGAAGTGATTACTGCAATAAGTTAGCATCCATCCTCTCATATGGATACAATAAAAAGAAAAAGCAAAAACAGAACAAAAGTTTCCTTGTGACAAGAACTGCTAGAATTTATCTCTTAGCAACTTTCCTACATATCCTACAATATTAGCCATGGTCATTGCATGGTATATTCTGTCCTAGTGCCTGCCTCTTTATCTTCTAACTGGAAGTTTGTTCTTTTGGACCACCTCCCTTCAGTTCCCCAAGAACTGTGTTTGCATCACTGCTATTTTGACAACGTCTGCTGCAGAGTTGAGACCATAAATGTTGATCAAAAGTCCAATGAATGACTGAATAAGGAGCTACCTGAGCTCGTGGAGGAGAGCATACCTTTTGGAATCAAACAGTACTGGGTTTAAGTCTTGGTTCTAGCAATGTTTAGTATTGTGACCTTGGAGAAATTACTCTTAAACCTTGGTTTTCAAACTTCAGAATGGTGCAAAGAGAATTTAGCTCAAAGTAAACTGTTGTCAATGTGTATTGAAAAGCAACAGCTGCGGCTACCTATAACTCAGTCTGGTCACTCAGTTACTGTCTGCTTAAAAGCTATTTTGGAATGAAAAGACAAAATTAAGAGACAATGCAATAGAGTTTTCATAGATTAATTTATTAACAACAAAATCCTCATCAAAGGTCTGCTGGGTGCAAGGGACTATACAAAGACTTGTGGGGAAATTAAATGTAAAGCAGGCCTATGGAGGGACAGGAGGAGGAAATATAAGAGCAAAACTCTCAAAGACAAGCTCTAAGAGAGGGATCAGAGTTTAGAAGGAGAGTTCATTTGTAGCTGGGGCAATGAGGAAGGCTTCCTGAAAGAGGTAGCCTATGGGGTAGACCTTGAAGGACAGCTGGGAAGATATTCCTGGCACGGGGGAGGGAAGAAGGGAATGATGCAGTCATGAGAAGGCGGAGGTACCTGGGAGAGAAACGGGGAGCTCACCTGCCCTATTGGTGGTGATGCTCATGCTGGATGCTGTGGTCCCAGCCCCTGAAACTGATAGGACAATGTGCCCTTGCTTTCTGCCTTATGAGCCTGGCACTCGGCCTCAAAGAGGCCATCAGATTCTGAATGCTAAGGCAGAGACTGGCTGGTTGGCGCTGTTGCCTCTGCCACCCTGCTCTCTGGTGGCTTCATGGCATGCAGAGCAGGCTCCAAGGCAGGTGTGATGGGTTGCGGCCACATAAACAGGCACACGCCACTGGAAGCAATGCAAGGAGTTAGGGAAGGACTCGGACACAGAGACATGGAGTTAATCCCACCTTCACCAGACAGCATGTGGGCTGCTCATGGTGCATTTTCCCCACTGCACTGTGGCCCTCCTTAAACCATGGTTCTGGGGGGCACCAAGCTTCCTGAGTTCCTCCATTTACTAATTTGTGACCTCAGGCCATTCACTTAACCTCCCTAAGCTACAGAGTCCTCATTTGTAAACTGGCAATAATACTGCCAGCTATGGTGTGTCTGAGTAGTGTAAGAAATGCCTTATACCATAAAGAACATCTTGGGGCAAGGAGCACAGCACAGGCTTTCTCCCCAGATGCCAGCACGCTTCCTCTCCCACCTTCAGTTCTTTACTCAAGAGCCATCTTCAGTTTGGGGCCACCTCTGACCACCGAATTAGAACTGCCCCCCCCTTATTTATGTCCTTCCTGAGTTATTTTTTTCGCTATAGCTCTTATCGCTACTGCACATGCTACCTATTTCATGCATTTATGTTTACTGAGTCTCTTTACTGGAATTATAAGGTCCAGGAGGCAGTATCCCTAACGCCCAGATCGGTGTCTGGCATGGACTACAGTCTCAGTAAATATTTACTGGAGGAGTGAGCCAGTCTGCTAACTTGAAACAACTCTCGGTCCAGTCCTATCCTTTTGGGACCCTGCTTGGGGGCATTTAGACTGTCTGTTGGCACCCACACCTGCAAGCAGAAGGCAGAACTGAAACTGAAGTAATTTTAATAGCTCATGATGGAGGACCTCGGCGTTAATGAACTTGAACTCAACGTGAGGATCTCTCATAAATCTCATTCGTGCTGCCCCACTCCTTCTTGCTCAACTCATTAGTCAAAACTGCTCTGAGGGACCCACTGCAGAGCTGGGGAGGGTCAAGTATTCTCTGATTTCTTCTCCTTCTCCCCGGCGGAAAGCTCTTATCCAGACAGAGAGGGGTTAGTGTGAGCCGGGCAGGGCTGGGCAAAGCTCGCTTCCTCCTGGCCTCAGCGGCCCCAGGCTCTGGAGGCGGCCCCCTGCGCCCCTTGCCGCCGGGGCTGCAGGTCGGGAGCGCGCGTCCCCGCCGCACCGCCGCGCCAGGAGCTACACGCCGAGGCCCCGGGCGCCGGAGGAGGTGGAGGCAGTGGCGACGCTCACGCACCTCGGAGGAGCGGTGTCCGCGGGCCGGGGAGCGCCAGCCGGTAACAGCGGGCGGGACTGGGCGCCCGGGGCCGTGCCGAGCCGCGGCACGGTGTCGGGAGGCTGGGGAGAAGGCAGTCGGGCTCATCGGGGTTGGCGGTGGTTCTTCAGTTGGGGGTGGGGTGAGGGGTGTTTGGGAGGGTGGGAGCGGGAATGGGATAACTGGGGAGAAGAGTGAGACCCCGTGGAGGGCACCCAAGTTGAAGACCTTGCTCGAAGCCCACGGACCTGAGTGGCGCGCTGGGAAACCTTCCGGAAAGGCTGGAGGCGGTGGAGCTCGGGGCTCAGGGCTCGGACGGGTTTCCTCCTCTGCATTGGGAGGGCCGTGGAACACCTTCTCCCGGCCATGAGAAAACTTTCCGAGTCCGGGTCCTGGCCTGCCTGGCACCGCTGTGCCCTACAACGGAGAGCCCTTCTAGGCGCCGGGACCCTTCGAGTCCAGGGAAAATGCGCGGTTTGCTGACCCGCGGTGCACACCCCCAGCAGTGGGCAGGGTTCCCAGAATCAGCCCTGGCTCCACAGTTAATCCATTTCGTTAGCACTAGGGAGCCTCCCCGCAGGTCATTTTACTGATTCGAGGGAAAGAGCGGTTTCGTTTCTCTTCGCTTTCCATCCTTTCTGCATAATTAACCGAGGAAGACGAAAGGTTTCCTCATTAGAAACTTGTTTGGAGGCTTTGTGGTTACTGGAGCAGTTCAGACGACAGGACGAATCCCAGCTATTTCCCAGGATTTAATCTCATGACAAAAGGGAGGATTGTATGGTGTCCTGAAAGCAAAGGGAGCTTGGGGGTAATTGTCCATGCTACTCCAGGGAAAACAAGGGAATTTCCCTATATAAATCCTCATGAAAACCCCAAAGGTTAAGTGGTTAAGTATTTCCAGTTTGCACATGAAAAAAAAAATTAGGTTGAGATAAGAGAGAAGTTTTTCTACTGAATCCCCTGGTCAAGAGTGGGGAGAATCCCCTGGTCAAGAGTGGAGAGTAGTGGGTCTGGAAACTAGGACCCTGAGGCCAGTGTCCCTTAGGTGCACCTGGAGTGCATCGCCGAATGCAGGCAGGAAAGTGGCTGCTACAGGTAAGGTCCAGAACAGAGAGGCTACTGTGAGCTGGGGTGCCCACATCAAGGAGTCAGGCTCTAATCAGGATGATCTGCAGTGTTTATGGAAGATGATATCAGTAGGTTTAAGAGAAGGTAGAAATGCTCCCAGTTTATTTCTTCCTGGGTGCAAAGAAATAAGAGCCCCTTTAGAGGTCTTGAACCCCAAGACTGGGCTGGATAACTCAAGACCCAAATAACAGGGATCCTAGAGCAGCGAAAAGTATTCAGTCACCTTGCAGCAGGCTTGATAGAGGACCACTGTACCTGACTTTTCCAGAGAGGGAAACATTGAAACCTGGCAACATTCCAGAGTAGATTTTTTTTAAAAAGATTTTATTTATTTATTTATTTGTGAGTATGTTTTATTCTGTGTTGTTTATCCTGCTGCCTCTCTTAGGGTATACACACCTCTCCCTGGCTGCCCACATTGATCCTTCTAGGCTAACCCCACTCTGCTCACGGTGGAGTAACCTTTTACTGTGCAAATTATATCATCTGCGCATTCTAGAAAATGTAGCCTTCCTCCTCCCTATTTCTCTAGGCCTGATATTTTGCCAGTCACAATTCCTCTGAATCCTTTATTTTTAACCTTTTATTTATTTTTTAAAGTTTTTATTGTATTTCCAGTTAGTTAGCATACAGTGTAATATTAATTTCAAGTGTATAATATGGTGATTTTTGCAATTCCATACATCGCCTGGTGCTTATCACAAGTGCCCTCCTTAATCCTCATCACCTATTTCATCCATGCCCCCAACCCCTCCCCTCTGGTAACCACCCTTTGTTCTCTGTAGGCAAGAGTCTCTTTCTTGGTTTGCCTCTCTCTTTCCTGCCCCACCCCCTTGCTCATTTGTTTCTTAAATTCCACATATGAGTGAAAGCATATGGTATTTGTCTTTCTCTGCTGACTTATTTTGCTTAGCATAATACTCTCTAGTTCTATTCACATCGTTGCAAATGGCAAGATTTCATTCCTCTTTTTTTTTTTTAAAGATTTTTATTTATTTGAGAGAAAGAAGGCACAAGCAGGGGGAAGGGCAGAGGGAGAAGTTAGGCTCCCCCCTGAGCAGGCAACCTGAATCCAGACTAGATCCCAGGACCACCTGAGCTGAAGGAAGACACTTAACCAACTGAGCTACCCAGGCTCCATTGTATATATATATACACCCTTCTTCTGTTTGTCAGTGGGTGTGGACATTTGGGATCTTTCCATAATTCGGCTATTGTTGATAATGCTGCTATAAATATCGGGGTGTATGTACCCCTCTGAAATAATGTTTTTGCATTCTTTGGGTAAATACCTACTAGTGTGATTACTAGATTTTAGTAGAATCTATTTTCAACTTTCTGAGGAACCTCCATACTGTTTTTCTGAGTAACTGCACCAGTCTGCATCCCCACCAGCAGCATAAGAGGGTTCCCCTTTCTCTATATCCTCACCAACACCTGTTTTGTTTCTTGTGTTGTTGATTTTTGCAATTCTGACAGGTGTGAAGTGGTATTTCATTGTCATTTTGATTCGCATTTCCCTGATGTGAGCATCTCTTCCTCATGTGTTTGTCGGCCATCTTGTATGTCTTCTTTGGAAAAATGTCTATTCATGTCTTCTGGCCATTTTTAAATTGGATTATTTGTTCTTTGGGTATTGAGTTATAGAAGTTCTTCATATATTTTGGATAATAACCCATTATCAGATATGTCATTTGCAAATACCTTCTGCCATTGCATAGGCTGCCTTTTAGCTTTGCTGATTGTTTTCTTCCCTGTGCAGAAGGTTTTTATTCTGACGTAGTCCCAATAGTTTGTTTTTGCTTTTGTTTCTCTTGCATCAGGCTGCTGATTTATTTCTGCTTAGCATAATACTCTCTAGTTCTAGCCAGTGTCTGAGAAATGACTGCCTGTGCTACCTTCAAGGATTTTTATGTTTTTAGGTCTCATATTTAGGTCTTTAATCCATTTTGATTTTGTTTTTGTAGAGGGTGAAAGAGAATGGTCCAGTTTCATTGTTATGCATGTGGCTGTCTAGTTTTCCCAGCACAGTTTGTTGAAGAGACTGTCTTTTTGCCATTGAATATTCTTTCTTGCTTTGTCAAGGATTAGTTGACCATAGGGCTGAGGATCCATTTCTAGGTTCTCTCTTCTGTTCCAATGATCTATGTGTCTTTTTTTGTGCTGGTACCGGACTGTTTTGATGATGACAGCTTTGTAATAAAGCTTGAAGTCCAGAACTGTGATGCCTCTGGATTTGCATTTCTTTTTCAAGATTGCTTTGCTATTCAGGGTCTTTTGTGGTTCTGTACAAATTTTAAGATTTATTGTTCTAGCTCTGAAAAATGCTGTTGGTATTTTGATAGGAATTGTATTAAATATGTAGATTGCTTTGGGCAGTAGAGATATTTTAACAATAATTATTCTTCCAATCCATGAGCATGGAACATCTTTCTATTTCTTTGAGTTGTTTTTTATCTCTTTCATCAGTGTTTTGTAGTTTTCAGAGTACAGATCTTTTACCCCTTTGGTTAGATTTATTCCTAGACCATACCATTCCTGGCTATCTCTTTACTTTTGGTGCAGTTGTAAATGGACTGTTTTCTTAATTTCTCCTTCTGCTGCTTCATTATTAGTGTATAGAAACGCAACAGATTTCTGTACGTTGATTTTGTATCATATGACTTCACTGAATTTGTCAGTTCTAATAGTTTTTTGGTAGAATCAGATTTTCTATATAGACTATCATGTCATCTATGAGGAGTGAAATTTTAACTTCTTCCTTGCCAATTAGAATATCCTTAATTTCTTTTTGTTGTCTGATTGCTATGGAGAGGACTTCCAGAACTATGTTGAATAAAAGTGGTGAGAGTGGACACCACTGCTGTGTTCCTGATCATAGAGGAAAGCTCTCACTTTTTCCCCATTTAGGATGATATTAGCTGTGGGCTTTTCCATATATGGCCTTTATTATGTTGAGGTGTGTTCTTTCTAAATCTACTTTGTTGAGGGTTTTTATTACGAATGAATGTACTTTGTCAGATGTTTTTTCTGCATCTATTGAAATGATCACATGATTCTTATCCTTTCTTTTATTAATGTGATGAGTCATGTTGATTGATTTGTATAAATTGAACCACTCTTACAGGCCAAGAATAAATCCTACTTGATTATGTTTCATTTTTTTTTAATGTATCATTAGATTTGGTCTGCTAAGTATTTTGTTGAAGATTTTTGCATCTATGATCATCAGAAATATTGGCCTATAGTTCTCTTTTTTTGTGGTGTCTTTATCTGGTTTTGGTATCAGGAGAATGCTGACCTCATAGAATGAATTGGAAGTTTTCCTTCCATTTCTATTTCCTGGAATAGTTTGAAAAGAATGGGTATTAACTCTTCTTTAAGTGTTTAATAGAATTCACGTGTGAAGCCATCTGGCCCTAGACTTTTGTTTGTTGGAAGTTTTTTGGCTACTGTTTCAATTTTGCTGGTTATCAGTCTGTTCAAGATTTCTTTTTCTTTTTCTTTTTCTTTTCCTTTTCTTCTTTTTTCTTTTTCTTCCTGTTTTGGTTTCAATTTACACAAATCAATCAACATGACTCATCACATTAATAAAAGAAAGGAACTTGTCCATTTCTTCTAGGTTGTCCAATTTGTTGGCATATAGTTCTTCATAGTATTCTCATAATTGTTTATATTTCTGTGGTGTAGGTTATTTCTCCTCTCATTGGTAATTTTATTTATTTGAGTTTTTTCTTTTTTTCTTGCATAGTCTAGTTAGAGGTTTATTAATTTGGTTTTTTTTTTTTTTCAAAGAAACAGCTCGTGGTTTCATTGATTTGTTCTATTTGTCTTTTTAGTTTGTATATCATTTATTTCTGCTATAACCTTTATTATTTCCTTCTTTTTGCTGGCTTTCAGCTTCATTTTTTGTTCTTTTTCTAGCTCCTGTAGGTGTAAGTTTCAATTTTTATTTGAGATTTTTCTTGCTTCATAAGGTAGACCTGTTTTGCTATAAACTTCCCTCCTAGGATGGCTTTTGCTGCATCCCAAAGGTTTTGGACCATTGTGTTTTCATTTTCATTTATTTCCATACAGTTTTTAAAATTTCTTCTTTTATGTCCTGGTTTGGCCCATTCATTATTTAGTAGCATGTTATTTAACCTCCATGTGTTTGTGGTCTTTCCAGATTTTTTTTCTCATGGTTGACTTCAAGTTTCATAGTGCTGTGGTCAGAAAAGGTGCATGGTATGACTTCGACCTCCTTTTATTTGTTGAGTCTGATTTTGTAAACTAATATGTGATCTCTTCTGGAGAATGCTTATTCTTGACCTTCTAATGTCTTCAGGGTGATAATGACTTGGCTAAGTGCTTCCTAGTGCACAGTGTCCTTTACTTCTCACAGCTAGGTTACTGTTACTATTTTACATTTTACAAACAGGGCTTCCCAATGCTAGGGACATACAGAGAATTCAGTCACTGGAACCAAACTTGGATTGCGCTGACAAGGACAGACTTTTTTTTTTTTTTTTTTAAGATTTAATTTATTTATTTGACAGAGAGAGAGACAGTGAAAGAGGGAACACAAGCAGGGGGAGTGGTAGACACAGAAGCAGTCTTCCTTGCTCAGTGGGGAACTGGACGGGCTTGATGCCAGGACCCTGGGATTATGACTTGAGCCAAAGGCAGAGGCTTAACGACTGAACCACCCAGGCAGCCCAAGGACAAACCTTTTTTATAGACATTTGTCCGGAGCTTATTATGTGCCAGGCACAGGTATGAGTGTTTCACAATTTTATCTCAATCCCTATATCAAACCCATGAAGTAGGGGAAACAATTATTAGCATTCTCATTACAGACAAGGA
Source organism: Neogale vison (assembly GCF_020171115.1). Lineage (NCBI taxonomy): Eukaryota > Metazoa > Chordata > Mammalia > Carnivora > Mustelidae > Neogale > Neogale vison. Next base: position 45,506,791 of record NC_058091.1, on the reverse strand, counting down.
GGCTGAAGCACAGAAGGATTAAGTAATTTGCCTAAGATTTCATAGCCAGTAAATAGTAGAGCGGGGATTAGAACCTGGGCCCTTAACCACTACCATCTAACCCAACCTAAGGCGACTGGGTCAAGGGAGCCCAGAGTCCCTCTACATGTTGTCCCCTTCTGGTGGCCCCTTAATAGAGGACAGAAACTGTCTTTGCAGCATCCAGAGGAAGGTGACCTGGATGATGAGGGTCTGAAGACTAGGCCATATGAGGAACAGTGAGTGTTTAACCTGCCAGAGAGAGGAGCCTTGGCCGGTTATAAGGCCAGTCCTCAGATATCGGAGGAAGAGGAAGTAAGTATGTTCCCAGTGTCAGATCAAGGCAATATTGGGTGCTCTTGTGTTAGGACTGGGAGAGGATTCTCCACCGGTGACTGGAGTGTTGACTTTTATAGGTCTGGATGCCCCTTTCAGTGTTCATATTCCTCAGTTTTATTAGCTATATGAGTAAAATGAACTTTGAGATAATTGGAAATTACTAATCCATCCTAAACATTTGTACGTGTGTGGATGTAAATAGGATACTGAATTTAAGTTTTGACTGAGCCGCACATTAAAGTTATGTGAAATTCCAAAGGAAAGTGCTAGACCACCAAGTAGACGCTTTAATGTAGATATTTGAGAATTTTTCTATAACTCACAAACCCCACTGACCACTTCAGGAATATGAGGATTAAGAGAGGGGGCTGTGTTAAAGAGATTTATTCAGAAAGATCATTTCCTTCATCCCAAACCTAGTGAGGGAGTCTTTTGAGAAACCACTAGTTCAACTGTACATGTGTTTCCTGCATTTGGTGCTCATACAGTGGCCTGGGTCGTAGGATCACCAGCCTTCTCAGAGTTTTTTAGGGCAAAAGATGCCAGAGGATTTCCTGGGGACCAGGTAGGACCTTGTGGGAAAGAGGCCTGGCCTGGAGACACTGTAAATTCAGCCCAGGTTTCCAGCAGCTAGAGTTTCCAGAAATCCGGAGGCTGAGGTCAGAGTGAGCCGGCAGCTGAAGGAAAATGAGTATCATGAAAACTCCCATAAATAGAGGGTGTGAAGACAGTTAACACAGTCCTGTCCTCCTTCTTTGATCTTGTTGGGGTGAGAAACTGGCCAGCAGTTGGACATAAAGTAGAGAAAAAGAAAAGAGGTCATGCTCCACCAGTCTCTACAGGAGAGCAATATGCAGAAGGACCTAGCTGAACAGACCAGGACATTTAATGTTATAACCTGGTTGGAGTTTCTTTAATTTCCAGGCTGCACATTAGAATTCTTTTGGGACTTTAAAGTGGTTGCTTGAGCAGCAAAGTCATGGGATTTACTGAAGTGTTCATCTGAGGACAGGGAGGATGTATCCACCGAATCCATTTAAAGGGTGATGGGAGATAAGAATAAAGTGGTCATTTGATCAGGTTCCACAGTTGTGCCCTCTCAGAGTATGGATTGTATATGCTTGGGTTGGAATAGTAAAGAGTAATGGTCTGTTTCCTTGAGGTTGCATGGACTTCAGACTTGGAAGTGGGAGCATTTAGGAAAGAAAATGTTTACTTGCCCAGAGAGCAAGGGAGTCAGGCTTCAGAAGATTGGCTCATCAGATAAAAACAATAAATACATGAAAGAAAATACCTCATAAGATTATCAGAGTTCTCAAGTGTCCATTAGTCTATTTTTCATGGTTGAAGGCAACTTTCACACATGATCTTTGTATTCTCTGAAGTCATGACTTATCTTCAGACATTCCATAGCAAACAATCAGGAAAAAAAATAGTTTTTTTCTTGGGGAGTCCAGGCTTATGGGACACGTTCAAGGTTTTATTACTTTGGGGGACCAACTTTCAGACAGGATGGTCGTGTTATTTTTGGCTTATATCAGGGTACAAAGTGATTTTTCTTCTTGACTGGAGAATAAGAGATGCTTAGTCCCATTAGAAAGAGAGGAAAGTATGCATTTTGGCTTCTCCTTCCTTGCAAATGTGATTCTTCTATCTGTTATGATGTTGCCGAGAGGTGAAAGAAAAAAGCAGAAGTTGAGCATCTTTGTATGAAATGCTGAAATAATGGATGTTAAGGTCTGGGTTGAATTGTTGCTTGAGTCTCTGTTATCAAGATCTATGTGATGCTCACCTGACTAGAGAACATTAGCCAATTTCATAACCCTTCAACTGAAAATAATTTATAAGCTTCAAATAATTATTCTCCTCGAAGATGTCTTTGTGTTCCTCACGTCCTCAGTAACAGCAAAAACAACAATTAAAGGCAAAGGTGGGGCAAGGCTGAGGGAGTTGCTTCCTACAGATCAGCTCTACAGTTGCCTAGTTGGTCAAGAAAGAAAACTTGGAGAAAAGTGAGGGTATATGGGTGTATACAGCACCCATTGTTCTGTAAACCTTTGTGCAGATTTTCCCCCAAATATAATTCTCTTGTGTGGATTAAGAAGGAGAAGGAGAAGGAGAAGGAGAGAAAAAAACAGATGAGGATTTGAAGATTTGGAAATTTTATCACGTAAATCGATACATATTCCTACCAGTGCTCCCCTAAAATCTCCATTAAATTACCTCTACAGGAGGGGTGCCTGGCTGACTCAGTCATTAAGCATCTGTTTTCAGCTCAGGTCATGATCCCAGGGTCCTGGGGTCCAGCTCTCTGCTCAGCAGGAAGCCTGCTTCTCCTACTCCCCCTGCTTTTGTTCCCTCTCTTGCTATCTCTCTCTCTGTCAAATAAATAAATAAAATCTTTTAAAAAAAAATTACCTCAGCTGGAGAGTATGGTTAACCCATATTTCTGGGAGAATCAGAGGCCAAGGCTGCCAGAAGCAAGTCTGTGTTTATCTTGCGCATTCATTTGATATTTGCAGTTTACTCTATAATATCTCTGAACTTAATATAAAAAAAAAATCATCTTTCAAGTTCTCTTCCAAACTGATGCTCCAGGAGGATGAGCCAGGTATGTCCCAGGACTTGGGGGGCTGACATCCCCAGCATCTCTAGGCATCCAGAGTGGGGAACCTACTTTCTGACCCTCCCTCCCTGTGCTAGGCTCCCTCTGGCTCTCTCCTGACCGGCCCCTCCCTGCAGATGAGGAGGCCTGGGGAGCCTGGCGCCTGGCTGGCCTTGCTCTACCAGACTGTGATTTGTTTATCATCAGGGATGGCACTAGGTTGGCAGTGGGTGGGGCAGATGGAGAAACTAGAAAAGACGCACCGCTGAGTGGCAGAATCCCAGACTGAGAAGACAGTCATTAGAAAATGTAGCTTTCCTGTGGCCCTGTCTGGGGGCCTTAAATAAACACTGCTTTAGTCTACATTTCCTTTTCTGTGAAACAGAGATTGAAATACCTGGTCCTTCTCTTTCGGCTTGTGTTGTCAGAAGAATGATTCAGCTCAGGGCTGTAAAGAACAGTGTGTGCTGTTTGGAGACATAGAGCATGAGCAATAAATACAGAGTCGGCTTGTGTGCCAGATCATCCTCAAAGTGATTTACGATATGGCCAGTCTCATTCTGCTTAGCCCTATGATGCCAAGTGTTCCCAAAACTCCACTAATTAAAATGGAGAAGGGGGTTGTTTCCCTACCATGGTAAAGATGCTGATTCACCTGGCTGTGATATTTTATAATAGCAGCTCTATAAATCAGCATGAGAGTTCAGCGAGACGCAAAGTCTGATCCTGAGGGAGACTGATTTATACTGTCCTTATTAAAGTGAGAGATGCGGGTAATCCACGTGATGGGATTTGAAGGAAGGGGCACAGTCCTCTTGGGCTTGGGCAGGACTGGGGGTAGGGGAAGTGGTGACTGAGCTCTGTTCTCAGAGGTTGGTGGGAATCCCAGGTAGGGGTAGATGGCAGTCCAGGCTTTCAGGTGGAATAGAGTGGGCAAAGGCTCAGAGGACTGACTGTCTTTGAGCCCTCCTCCACCTGGCTTCTGTGCTATCAGGGGCCTCCCTGTCATGCTGAGCTGTTCACCTGTTGTCTACCTGTGTCATCAGGTTTCTGTGTTGCATCTTTTATTTTTTTTTAAAGAATTTATTTATTTATTTGACAGAGAGAGATCACAAGTAGGTAGAGAGGCAGGCAGAGAGAGAGAGGAGGAAGCAGGCTCCCTGCTGAGCAGAGAACCCGATGCGGGACTTGATCCCAGAACCCTGGGATCATGACCTGAGTCAAAGGCAGTGGCTTAACCCACTGAGCCACCCAGGCGCCCCTCTGTGTTGCATCTTAACATCTACATGCGTGGATTTGAAGGGGTGATATTCAACAGAGGAGAGTTTAGTTTTGAAGACCAGCCCAGATTCTTTGAGGGCACAGGCTTTGACTTTTCGAAGTTGCCTACATCTTTCATCATTGAGCTCATTGTGTTTAAAATACCCTCATTGGTCTGAACTGACCCATACTAATTTTACCATGTACAAGACTCGTGCTCTTTCTGCTTGAAGGACATGCTGATGGGAATGTCATAAATGTATTTGGTGAAGATGGCTTGTAGTGGGATAGAGTTAGGACATTTTGACAATGGTTTTCTTTCTAGAAATATATTTGTTGTTTAGTTGTAGTAGAAGCGGTTGGTATTATGTAAGTCATTTTTAATGGACTTTCTAGGACAGCGTATCTAATTAATGAAAGCTGTATTAGTTCACTAGGGCTATCATAACAAAATAGCAAAGACTGAGTGGCTGAAATGACAGAAATTTATTTGCTTACAGTTCTGGAGACTCGAAGTCCAAGATCAAGGTGTCGGGGGTGGTTTTCTCTGTGAACTAGGAGAAGGATATGTTTTAGACCTTTTCCCTTGGAGGTGGCCATCCTCTTGCTGCTTCCTTCACATGGTTGTCTCTCTGTGCCCAGGTGGTCTTGGTGTCTCTCTGTGTGTCCTTATCACTTCCTCTAAGAACCCCAGTCAGACTGGATTAGGACCCACCCTAATGGCTTCATTTGAACCTACTTTTTTAAAGACCCTGTTTTCAACTAGGGCCACATTCTGAGGTATGGGGGAGTAGGGCTACAACATACAAATTTTAGGGGGACACAGTTCAGCCTGTGACAGCACATATCCATGTTGCACTGTATATACACACACTCATGTACACACACACACACACACACACACACGATTTTTACAAATAGACACACATCATTGACTTTGTGTTGCAAATGGAAAGCAACTTGGTGTTAAGTTACAGAATCATAGCTTCAGTAGAAAAAAATCTCACCATATCTCTTTTAGTCCTTTCCTTTGCTTTCAGAACGAATGACTATGTAAGCTGTTTCAGACAGGTATCGCATGAACACACTGGACAGAGGTGGTGTAACGCCCACCCATGAAAACATACCTGCTTGCTGTGATAGTGTTGGTCAGACTGCCAGCCTTCCTTTCTCACAGAGGGCTACCTTTCCTGTGAGATTCTTTCTTCCCTTGGAAGGTGCCTCAAATGACCTTTTGTTTCTAGGATGCTAATTGTTAGTAATAGCTATTTTCAAAAATTTCCTTATTTGGCAAAATAAAAATGTCTGCAGTCCTGTTTCCCAGGTCCATGAATTCTGGCTGGTCTCCAGTTAATATTCCCCAGGGACTAGAGCCTAGTGTTAGGAGAATACTTCTTTGTGCTTCTCTTCGTGGCTTTATTTTAAAAAAAAAAATTATTTATTCATTTGAGAGAGGGAGAGAGAGCCTGGGTGTGCGCTGTGGGGAAAGGCAGAGGCAGAGGGAGAGAATCAGAACAGAGGCCTCACTGAGTGTGGAGCCCATGAGGGGGCTTGAACTCACATTTCTGAGATTAGGACCTGAGCCAAAATCAAGAGCCAGCTGCTTAACCAACGGAGCCACCCAGGCACCCTCTCTTTCTGACTTTAAATGCGAAAAATGCTCTGGAAGCTCTGGAGTGGTAACTTATATTGGCCTTCTGCTGAAATGAGGTTGGCTAATGACAGAACAGCAGGAGGTGAAGGGGCTCTGGCAGGGGGGAGGGTGGGAAGCAGTCAGTGCATTTCCGGGACTGGTGGAGGGAAGCACCGGTTTTCTTGCAGCTGCCCAGGGCTCTCTCAGGCAGGGAGAAGGAGGATTCCCCACAGCCCAGGCAGAATGTTCCTTTTACATGGAAAGGAGTCTCACTGCAGGGTCTCTTGGGAAGAGCAGAGCGGAATACAACTTGAAGGTCAGCCACAGAGGAAGGACCCGCCAGGCAAGGGTGCCTGCATGTCCCCAAGGGAGGGTCTTTAGTTCTGGGGAGCTCTCACTTACACTTCCCTCAAGTACCTTGGGTGGGAAGTGCTGATTTCTTATTATTTTCTTATTAAGAAAGGTTTTAGAACTTTTAAAAATTTTGGTAAAATGTATATAACGTAACACTCACGTTGTTGTGCAAACATCACCACAATCTGTCCCCAGAACTTTTTCATCGTCCCAAGCTGAAACTCTTTGTCCCCTCAACCGAGAACTTGTCATTCCCTGCTTCTCCCAACCCTCGGCAGCCACCGGTCTACCTTCTGTCTCTGTGGATGTGAGGACTCTGGGCGCCTCACAAAAGGGCAGTGGTGCAGTATCTGTTCTTGTGCGTCTGGCTTATTTCCCACAGTGCCATGGTTTGTGGTTCATCCATGTCATAGCCCGTGTTGGAATTTCTTTTTCAGGCTGAATACTATCCAACTCTGCGTACATACTGTATTTTGTTTATCCATTCACCTGCCACTCTGTATTTGGATGGCTTCCAGCTTCCAGCTATTGAGAGTAACGTTGCCATGGACCTCGGTGTACGGATACCTGCTGGAGTCTTGGCTTTCGATTCTTTGGGGGAATATTCCCAGAGGTGGAATTGCTGGATTGTGACGTTTTCTATGTTGAAAGCTGGGGGGGAACTGCTCTACGGCCATTGATAGCTGCTGCGCCACTTTACATACCCACCAGCGACACACGAGGGTGCCAGTTTCTCTACATCCTTGCTAACACTTATTTTCGGGTTTTGTTTTTGCTTTTTTTACATAACAGCCATCCTAGGTGTGAAGCGATATCCCATGGGGAAGCCCTGCGTTTGGATGGTTGGTTTTTTGACTCGACTCCAGTACTTTTAAACATGCTTCTTCTGAAGGAATAGAGCAAAGATAAATAGACAGTATCAGGGACCCAGCAAACCTTACGGTGATAGAGTGGTCAACTTGGGATTCCACAGCTAGGCTCAATAGGCCTAGAATTTCTTGATGTCCAGACCAAGGAAAGCAAGGTATAGAAAGAGGTGGGAGTAAATGCCTTTCTGGGGTGGAGACTCCAACCCGCCACAGGAGTGGCCTCACTTTGTGGCTGCCATAGGGCATCTGTGTTGGGATATAGGACAAACATCGTGGCATTCTGTAGTGGGGTAGAGGAGTAGAGCCCTGTTTTATTACATGACGTAACTCCTTTGCCCTAATTCCACAGTCATCAGTTAATCTTTGGATCTTAAGGTTTGCTTCCCAGATCATGGGACGCATGTGCTCTGCTCTGGTCTCCTTGGCCATTTATCCCTTATTGTAATTCACCCAATTGACGCTGTGGTTGAAAATCATTCTCCTACACTTGGTCAGGGTGACCCAGTTCATTGCCTTTCTTGCCCTTGGAGTACCGTGAAAACCCAACTTCCTAAATCTTCAGAGCTGGGACTGAGGTGTGGTTGCCCGGGGCAGCATGCCTGCCTTCCCTATGCCTGTCTCTTAGCCATGTCTCTCAGCTCTCTTTTTGGAAAATCTTTTTCAGATGGAGGTTTCCCAGCTTCTTCCTGGGGTGTTTTTTCCCCCTCTGTGTGGGTGTGATGTTCTTCTCACTGCCCGACTGAGGTTTCTGTCAGAATGGGAGAACTCTGCTCTCAAGATCAGGGTGGGGTAACAGAAGGAAAGAGAAGAATTCTGTGGCTTCTCCACAGGATAAGAAACTAAATCAGCAAGTATTTATTGCATTTCTGCTATGAGCCAGGCCTCGTGTGGTTTGCTGGAAATACAGCGGTGAGCAAAGCAGAAGGAGGCCATGCCATGTTGGTGCTTACGGAAAGGACCAGAGAAGGACTCAGAAGGAAGAGACAGCCCCAAAGGACTGGTCTGTGCAGTCCTAGCATTGCCTGTACTATGATGTGATGCAAGGATCTGTTACCATCTCCAAAGACGTCTCCGAAGGGCTCCGGGATAGACATTATGTCCCAGCATCGAGTAGTTCATGCAGTAAGCATTTGCTGGACTGAACAGAGTCAGGAAATGCTAATTTTAAGAATTACTTTCTAGTCTTTTGACTACTCTGTGGCTGCCCAGGGCGTAAGTGGAAGATGTGGATTTGGGAGTCCGGACAACTGTCCTCCTTGAGGCACCAGCTGCTGGGAGAAGGATGCCCACTTGCCAATTAAGCATCTCTCCATTTCAGATGTTAACGGAATATTTATCTGTACAGACTATTAAGTCCCGTTTCTGGCTTCGGAAGTTGTTCTTTTATTGGCATTGATTCTGATTTTAAGACCAGTGTAGTCTTCAGGCTTGGCAACACTTGTGGTTCTGTTTTGCTTCTGGAAACAAGTTGCCGCTGTGCGGCAGGGATGTGGGGATAGAGAGGAAGAAGATGCATCTGAAATTTCTCTGCCAGCTGTCAGTTGCCGCATTTTTGAGATCTGCTGGGTAACTGCATACTTTCTAGGAAGTACCCAGAACAGCATAAAACTTGATAGCGTAGAGAAATGGGGGAGTCTGTCCGTTTGAGAGGGGAAGAGGTGTGTGTGTGTGTGTGTGTGTGTGTGTGTGTGTGTAAGTGATATCTCTAGGCTGAACTGAGTGGCCAGAGATGCAGACTTCAAAAGTAAGATTCATGCTTAAGGCACAAGATAGTAGTTAGGAGGAAAAGACTTCCAAGTCCCAGAAGCAAGACCTCTTCAATTGGAAGAAATAAAAATCCACACTCCGTGAAAGAAATTGCTGACTTCAAATGGGTTCACAGAAAAGGAATCTGCAAACATGAGACTTAAAATAACAAGTACAAGGAGAAGACAGTGATTCACACAGAATATATAAAAAGGAAAAGTACACTGGAGAGAAAATGTCTGCATTTTTTTTTAAGCACTGCTTTGGGAGGAGACCGCAGGGGCTCTGATTTTAGAAGATAGAGTGTAATTCCTTGCTGGGATGTTGCGTTATGGAAATGCTTCAGGAATACCCAGGGGCTTGGGTCTGTCATGACCTGACTCATAGCTTGCAGACTCTCCTCTGATCTCTGGGTAGCCCTACCCCACTGAGATGTGGGTAGGCTGAGTGCATCATTAGTCTTCACCTGGGGGGCCTGGTCACAACTCTGTGCAATGACGGAACTAAGCTTCTAAAGCTGCAATTCAGAACTTCTCATCTTGGGCTCCTTGGCCGCTAGAGTGTCACCTAGCCAGGCTTTAAGTTTGGTTTCTCAAATGCCTTTGCTTGGAGAGAGAAAGGGTGATGGGTTACAAGAGTGATTTCTCTTAGGGGCGCCTGGGTGGCTCAGAGGGTTAAAGTCTCTGCCTTCGGCTCGGGTCGTGATCTCAGGGTCCTGGGATCGAGCCCCGCGTCGGGCTCTCTGCTCAGCAGGGATCCTGCTTCCCTTCCTCTCTCTCTGCCTCCCTCTCTGCCTACTTGTGATCTCTGTCTGTCAAATAAGTAAATAAAATCTTTAAAAAAAAGAAAAAGAGTGATTTCTCTGGGTTTTGCTGGGGACAGTTGTTCCTAGGAATAGGAGAAAGAAAGAGATAAGTACATGTAACTCATGAGAACCTTATGGCCCAGTCCAGAACAGAGATTGGTGTGCTGGCTAGTATGCCCACAACTGGAATTTGGGGACTAAGGGGAATGAAGACAGTGTGCGATGCGGAATTTTGATCTCAAAACTGAATGGGTCATTCAGTCTTCCTCTGTACCTACAGGTTACTATGGGGCTTTGGATCAGTGACCTTGGCCAGCAGCTTCTCGGAATGCTTTTCTGGCTGTGTTGTCAGCTGTGTGTATGCATGTGTGTGTGTGTATTCATTTTTTAGGGTTTATAGGTATCTTTAAGGCTCTCTCCTTAATGTTCTAGTCCGGACATTGACCGAATTGGTGGTCACTGGGAAAGTATATCTGCTGATGTTTACACCTTAGTATGGAAATTGAGGTCCATCTTCAAAGAAATAACACCCTGGGCGCGTGTACGCATCATGGCCCTCAAAAAATGGCCATGAAGAGCCTTTATTCACTCCAGAGAAGGGTTCATGACCACACGCGTCTTCCCAGTTTGAAGGAGGTAGAGAGAATGGCTTGACGCGTCTTTAGGAAGAACAGAGTGTGCCCAGGAGTGGTGTGGGAAGCTGGGTAGGAGGAAGAAAGATCGGGTGATTGGAAGGAATGAGTGTTGGGAATGTATCCGGGAGAAGGGGGACATTTACACAGCCTTAAGACATGTCTGGGGCTGCTAACCCTGCCTTCTCACTGTGGGTTTGAGGTCTTCTTCCCTCCTCCAATCCTAGACATTGGCCTCAACTGCCACGTGCGTACCTGAAGAAGGTACACTTCCTTTCCTGGTGTGTTTTTTGAGGTTCAGTTGTGATTTTTCATTATTGTGGCTCTTAGGAAGAGTGCTCTCAGCGGTTCGAAAGAGCAGTTAGCTCTGGGAAGCTTGCTTATGATGCATTTCCCCTGGAAGAGGTAGTTTTTCGTGATGGTGATATTACGACGAAATCTGACATTGAGGAGATTTGGGGAGGGGTGCTGAGGAGTGGCAGAAGCACAGAAGGCAGCCTCTTGGCTGAGCGTTGCATTTCCTGTTTGCTGTGTTCAGGAGAGAGCAGACTCGGCCCCCCAGTGAGTAAGCCCTGCGGTGCCAGACTGCCTCCCCCACAACAGGGCGTTATACCCGACCTCGGTCCCTCACTGTCCTGCAAATACCAGACTCTGGGGGCTGTTGCCCAGATGTGCTGGCATTTCCCACAACAGTGAAACGGTGCCAGCTTCTGTCTGCAAAGCTCAGACAAGCAGCTTGAGCCTTCATACAGGAGGCATAATACAAAATCCGGCCAGACAACAGCCTTCTGTTTGTTTCCCATCCTGGTGTATGCGGTGGCCCAAGCTAATCCGTTTGAGACTTGGATGAGAAACATTGCCTCATGGGCTTTTTCAAGCTAGAGGGGAGAGGGGAGAGAGAGGGGAGGCCAGAGATGCCGGTTCCCCCAAACTATCTTTGGGATTCGTGAACCTAGATGAAATAGAGAAAATAACGCCCCTGAGCTTACCCCCTGGTATCTAAAGGCAGCCACAATGATGGCCGCTCAGGCAGAGCTTGTCTAACATTTCATTCAGCTTCCCTGGAGAACCTCTGCTAGTCTGGCTCTGTTCTTCACTCCCTCTCGTGTCCAGGCATCTGCCAGCACTTTACTCCTCTCTTAAAGGACCGACTTTCCACTTTTAAGATCTCTGCCCCTGTGACTTGTATGACCCTTTGCTCTCTAGCTGTTGCTAGATAGTACATGTAGATATGGACAGGGATGGTGTAAGGGAGAGTAAAAGAAATAATGGGTGAGGGGCTGAGATTTCTTTCCTTCATTCCTTCCTCTTTCCTTCCTTCCTCTTCTTTTTTTTTTTTTTAAGATTTTATTTACTTATTTGTCAGAGAGAGCACACAAGCAGGGGAGCAGCAGGCAGAGGGAGAAGCAGTCTCCTTGCTGAGCAGGGAACCCGATGTGGGGCTCATTCCCAAGACCCTGGAATAATGACCTGAGCCGAAGGCAGACACTTAACAACTGGGTCCCCCAGGCCCCCCAATGGTTGAGATTTCGTGATCTCTGATGTTTTGTACAGACATAGTCTGTTTGCTAGTTCCTGGCCAGCCCTATGAGGGTGGCCGTAATGCTTCCTTTGACCTAAGAGAGTCGCAGGGAGATGTGCTGGGCTGGGCAGATGGGCCTGGGCAGCCACAGGTGGCGATGACCGTTAGGTACAGATGTGAACAGCTGACACAGAGATCGGAAAAGACTCCCATCTTTATTTCCTTCCGTGTTTTATGTCCTTTTGGCCATTTTTCTGTTACCTCTTTCGATACCAGATGAAGTCTAGTGCCTCCCTCTGCTCTGTTTATTACATTGGCTGTAATACCTGATTTCCAATAAAAATGAGATGATCAAACCAGACTTACTATTTTCTTTAAAAACAGGAGAGATTATTACCATATTTTTGACTTGATGGAACAGCACGAGTTTTGTGATGTACATATTTCTCACTAAAACTTTTAAGGCATCTAAATGAATGCCTCAGGAGGTCCCCCCCCAGGTGTATTCATCTGTCACACAGATCAATGACCCCACATGGTGAGTTTGATAGGAACCGGCTGACAGGGGAGTTGGTGATGCTTGAAGAAGAGGCCTTGGCTTTTCTATCCCAGACTAGCATGTCTTACCTTAGAGTAATAGGGCTGGTTGCTGTGTGTTGGTCTTAACTGGGTCCTGGCTACCCATACTTCATGTATCAGCACATTTAATCTTTACGGCAACTCATGAAATAGGTACTGTTATCCTCTTCATTTTCCTGATTGGAAAATTGAAGCTTAGATCTTTTTTTTCCCCCGCCATTGCCCTAAAGGAGGGTTGACAAACTTTTTCTATAAAATACCAGAAAGTAAATGTTTTAGGCTTTTGGGCCATCCTACCTCTGTTGCGACTACTCAACTCTGCACTTGTAATGCTAGAGAAGCCATAAGAAAATACAAAAACAAGGGTGCTGTGTTCCAATAAAACTTTATTTATGGGCGCGCCTGGGTGTCTCAGCTGGTTAAATGTCTGCCTTCGGGCTCAGGTCATGATCCCCGGGTCCTGGGATCGAGCCCAGAACTGCTGGGTGGGGAGCCTGCTTCTCCTTCCTTTTCCTGCTCATGCTCTCTCTTGCTATCTCTGTCGCTATCTCTACCTTTCTTTCAAACAAATTAGAAAAACAAACAAACAAACCTTTATTTATGGACTCCAATATTTGAATTTCATATAATTTTCTTATGTCACAAAATATTATTTAAAAATTATTTTTCAGGAATGCCTGGGTGGCTCTGACAGTTAAGCAACCAACTCTTAATTTCAGCTCAGGTCATGATCTCAGGGTTGGGAGATTGAGTCCCACGTCAGGCTCTGTGTTGTTTGTGTGCCTGCTTAGGGTTCTCCCTCTCTTTCCGTACCTCCCATCCACTCCTCTCCACACACTCTCTCTCTCTCTCAAAAAGAAATTGTTTTCCAACCATGAAAAAATATAGAAACATTCTTCTCTTGGAGGCTGTATAAAAACAGGTGGTGGGCCAGATTTGCCAGCTCTGGTATAGATAAGAGTAAGTGGAAAAGAAGAACGGGTTAGGATGGGCTGGTAGGAGGCACGCTCTTGCCAAAGGGAAGAGCATGTGTGCAGGGAACACAGAGCATGAAGTCTCCGAGGAACTGCTGGAAATGCAAGCGTAGTTTGGTAGGATACAAGGTGGGATAAAAGGAGACAGCAAGACCCAAGTCGTGACCTTGTAGGACATTTCAAAGATTTGGGGCTTTGTCTTTAGAGCAGTGGGAAGACATTAAAAATATTAAGCAAAGGAATGACAGGGGAAATTAAAACAAAACAAAACAAAACAAAACAAACAAACAAAAACACTGGCTGATAAGTGAAGAGTGGATTACAATTGGTCAGTGAGAGTAGAAGCAGAAAAACCAGTTAAGCAGCTCAAGAAGGGGGCCAGGTGGGCCGTGATGGTGTCTACTAAGGACTGTAGCCAGAACCATTTCCTGGCACCATATTGAATGGAGGTAGAGCAGTATGAAGACCCTGGTCTTCCAGTTTCAGATCTAGTGTGTTGCTTGCATGGTGTGAAATCCTTAGCGTTTTCAAATGGACATTGTGTTTATCTGAATCTACCATTTACCTCTGAACCCTATAGCTGAAGAGCTACTCTTTTCTCACACACAATTCTTTCCTTCTGGAGGAAGTGCTCATAAATGAGGATAGTGTTTCTTAGGTTTGAGTTATTAATTTTCATTTCCTGAGGAAATTTATTTCATCGAGGGAAATAATCTCTTGTTCAAATAATAAAAAGACCAAAGATAATACTGTGGTCCTGGTTTTATGTTACTTTTGTGTTGGTGTTAGAAAGGTCACTGAATACTTCCTTGAAGGTCAGCTTTTCTTAAAATTTGTGTAGCTTTCTTTTCCAAATGAGAAATGATACATTCTTTTTTACCTTTGAAGGAATGATTTGTCTGCCGGGGCACTCACAGTAACACTCCAGTTCTTTTTTCTTTTCTTTTCTCCTTTTTTAGGATTTTATTTATTTATTTGACAGAGAGAAAGACAACAGTGAGAGAGGGAACACAAGTAGGGGAAGTGGGAGAGGGAGAAGCAGGTTTCCCGCTGAGCAGGGAGCCTGATGTGGGGCTCAGTCCCAGGACTCTGGGATCATGACCTGAGCCGAAGGCAGACACTTACCAACTGAGCCACCCAGGCACCCCAACACTCCAGTTCTGATACTAGCCTATATCTCTGGATCAGAGCACACTATCCTTTGAACAATATGATACCGAAGGGCTAGAGTCTGTTTCTGTGGGGTCCAGGATTGGGGATTACGGAAGAAAGGAAAGAAAGGGAAAGATGAGACTCACAGAGGGGTGATGGTGATTTTGCCTCAACTTCTGTAGGGGTTGTGCCCTAGAGGCAGCAGTGAGTGATACTGACCCAAGGTGGGTGGAAGAAGGGGAACTTCAGAAAACTCTTAGAGGTGAGATACAGTGGTTATGACTTCTCAGTGAATCTTGGTGTTAGCTGATCTGCCATTCAAATTTTTCCCTATAGTACTGCTATTTGTTACTTTGTGTTCTTTCTCAAGTATAAAGCAAGGTCTATAGGGTCTGTGTTTGTATATCAAGTGTCGTCTTCCATCCCATCATGTGAAGTGTCTTGCACACAGTTGATGCCCAATATTGAATATTGGATCTGTTACTTTGTCACCTTTGGTCTACATGCTACACAGTGAAACCACTTTTCTCAAAGAAGTCAGAATTTTAAAATCTAAAATCATCACCACAGAGACTCTTGGGTCATCCTGAGAATAGGACCAATTTTAGGGATAAGCAGTAGCCAAGATTTGGGCTTCCACAGAGGATGTTCTCCCATTATGGGACTTCTGTTGACCACTTCTCTTTTGGCCACCCCATTTCATTAGCCTTTGGATGCTTGTCTTTGTTTTTGCACAGCAGATGCTCCATTCATGTATGCAGAGAAAATTCATCTCTGGTACTGATTTTATTTATTCTCTGTAGCCTCTGCATATTCATGCAGGTATAAGTGGTGGGGCTGAAGTTGCACGCTCAGAGACTTTGATACATTCTCTCCCTTCTCCCCTTCCTTCATTTATCAGTTATTGAAAGTTGGTTCTGTGCCAGGCATTGGGTTAAGTGCTGGGGGATGGCAACAAAAAAGACATGGCGTATGACTTCAAAAACATTTCAGTCTAGCGGAGAGGTAAAAGGAAACAATGGCCACTTGGTGTGAAGTAGAGGCAGCCATTGTGGACCTCTCTCTGCCCTAGTGGATGGGACCTCCCTGGTGCGTTTGCCTTCTGAACTTCCGAATGTGGTCAGAAGCAGGTAGCGGATCTGGGGGGTTGAGGATAAATTAACAGGTTCTACACTTCCTTTTCTCCATTTGTGCAGGGCAGAGATGTCTGGCCAGAGATTAATTTCTAACAGAACATCCCAGCAATCTGCACCTAATTCTGATTACACCTGGGAATATGAATATTATGAGATTGGACCAGTTTCTTTTGAAGGACTGAAGGCTCATAAATGTAAGTCTTATACAATTCCCCATTGTAAACATAATGTATTTGTCTTAACCTGTGAAATCCCCTCATGATTAATTTTCCTGAAGATTCTTTTTACACAACTCTATTCTGTATCCCACAAGTCCCAGATAACACCCCCTTCTTCACATAGACTGATTGCTCAGGGATAGTATTGCATGAATGACAAAGAACTTGAAAGATTCCCTTAGTGGGGGACCCTGAATCAATGTCATTTTCAAATTGAGATTCTTTTTAAGGTATTAATGATTCCAGCTCTCCCAAACTGTGTGAACATTTGTACCATCAAAAATATGTACAAAAGTAAAGTCTGAAACTATTATTTAAAGAACCTTCTTTTGTAAAACATGGTCAACAGCATTCTTTCAGCCCTGCTGGGTTTCTTGGGTCTGTAGAAAGCAGTGTGTGTGCATTCATAATGACGGACTGAAATAGCCTGCAGCCATTCCTAATTTGGTGTGATAGGCATAAATTGTGCATTGTGTTATTGGAGTGACTAATAATCCAGCACAAAGCAAGGAAATACAATTCTGTGGAAGGTTACTGTCCAGCTCCAGTCATACCTGCACGCTGCTGGTCAGCACAAAGCATCTGTTTTCCAGGAACTACTGCCCACTCGCAGGTTCTGTCATGGTTACCCCATAAATATTCCAGAGATGTTTGGATGTTTCAGAATGAATCCATAGCATGATAAAAATTTAGGTTTTTAACCGGTTCAGTTAATGGAACACATTAGGAACTCTAAGGAAGATTGGAAATGGAGACACAAATATGGCAAAGGAATTGCCTTTGTTCTTTTGGTATTTTCTGGGTGCTGCCACTCTGAGCTGTCTTGGTGTTCCTGATCCTTTACATTCATCTGCTGCTTCCTTGCAAGGAAGGCTAATTTTTTTCCAGCTCTTTTGAGGTGTAATTAACAATATTGTAATATATCTAAAGAGTACAAAGTCATTATTTGATAAATACATACATTGTGAATGGATTCCCTCCATCAAGTTAATTGAAACACTCATCACCTCAGATATTTCCCTTTATTTTTTGGTGAGAACATTTCAGTTCTGCTCTGTTGCAAATTTCAGTTATACCATACACATTGTCAAAGATACTGACCATGTTATATGTTACATCCTCAGACCTTATTCTTATAACTGAAAGTTTGCATCCTTTTACCAACGTCTCCCTGTTTCCCCCACCCTCAGCCCCCTGGGAACCCCTTTTCTACTCTTTCTATGAGTTTGAATTTTTGAGGGGTTCCCCATATATGTGATACCATGCAGTATTTGTCTTCTCCATTCGGCTTATTTCACATAGCATAATGCATAATGCCCCCCAGGTTCATCCATGTTATCATAAATGACAAGATTTCCTTCGTCTTAAAGGCTGACTAATATTTGTGTGTGTGTGTGCATCAATATAAGCGATGGACACTTAGGTTGTTTCCATACCTTAGCTATTGTGAATAATAGTACAGTAAATGTGGGAGTATAGATACCTCTTCAAGATAATGGTTTTGTTTCCTTTGGATATAGATCCAGAAATGAGAATGCTAAATCATAGGTAGTTCTGTTTCTACTTTTTTGAGGAAACTCCATACTATTTATCATAGTGACTGTATCAGTTTACATTTCCACCAACAATGCCCCATGGTTTCCTTTTCTCCACATCCTCACCAACACTGTTTATCTCTTGTCTTCTTTGATATTAGACATCCAAATAGGGGTGAGGTTGTAGCTCATTGAGGTTTTGATTTGCATTTCCCTGATGATTAGTGATGCTGAGCACCTCTTCATGTGCCTGTGGCCATTTGGATATCGTTGGAAAATATCTATTCCAGTCCTTTGCCACTTTTTAATTGGGTTGCTTTTTGGTATTGAATTGTATGGGTTCTTTCTATTTTTAGATATTAACCCCTTATCAGATATGTGCTTTGCAAATATTTATTCCCATTCCATACGTTCCATTTTCCTTTTGTTGGTGCCTTCCTTTGCTGTGAAGTAGCTTTTTGGTCTGATCTAGTCCCACTTATTTATTTTCTTTCCATTGCCTTTGCTTTTGGTATCAAATACAAAAAAATCATTGTGAAGACCGATGTCAAGGAGCTTGCCCCTTATGTTTATGACCATTATTTTGAGCTCTCTATCAGGTAAATTACTTATTTCTATTTCATTAAGATCTGTTTTTGGAGATTTATCTTGTTCTTTAGCTTGAAACATATTTCTCTATTTCTTCATTTTTCTTGACTCTCTGTTCTAGTTTCTGTGCATTGAAGAAAACAGCTACCACTCCTATTTTGAGTGGTCTTGTGTAGGAGATCAACCTTGTGATTCAGCCTACCCTGGTCTCCTAGTTGCCTCTTGAAGTTTTATGATTGCCAAAACCAATTTCTTTGTTTTTAGTGGCTCCTAGTAGTTGAGGGTGTGTCAAGACCTGCCTTTGTCCCCAAGGGGAAGATTGTGGTCAGAAGCCCACAGGATAGGCAGCAGCTGGAAAAGTATGTAATTAAATTCCTCCCTGGGAGAAACTAGGAGATAGAAGTTTTAAAGCAAGGGCACAGGGATCCAAGAGCACCTGGCTCTGGGGGTCCTAAACAGACCAGGTTTGGCCACTTACAGCTGACAAAATCCACAGGCAGAGAGACGAGTCCTGGTGGAACAAGAAAGGAATTTATTTCAGTGAGGCCAACACTGGAAAGACAGCAGACTAGTGTCTCAGACTCTCTTCAAAGTGCCAAAGATACTTCCAGGTTTATATAAAGAAAATGTTGGACAAAGGTGGGCAGGAAAGGTCAGGTTGGTCATTGTCTTGGAGTCAGTCAAGGGCAGGGTCTTGCTGGCTCAGGGCAGTCATTATGGGTAGTTTCCATTCCCATCAGGGGACCTTTTGCTCTGGGATCTTTTGCCTGATGAAAGAAATAAATAAGCTGGAAAGAAGAACTTAATCAATTAGAAAGTTTGAGGTCAAAATGGAGGTAGTGGAAATTTTCTTCCAGTTTCCTCTCTTTTCAGCCAAGTAGATAGCTGGGCAAGTCCTCCTGCTTGTTAAGAATGGCTTTTTTGTTCCCTGCAGTCCTGTAGGATTCCTGAATGTAAGCACTGTTGGTATCAGAGCCAGGAGACTGGAGACCTGTCCCTTGGGCTGTAGCCACAGAAGCTAGAGTGTCAGACATGTGTATAAGCTCTCTCCAGGGAGATGCCGGTGACTTGGTTTTATGATTAGAATAGGCTGCAGGGAGAAGGCAGGGTGGGTTGGCAGCTTCCCTGGGAGACTGCTGGCAACTGCTGGCTGGGTGCTAAATCCAAGGCCCTGCCCTGAGGCCTCATCCTTTAAAGCAGGCAAAGAAACTCCTGTCCAGGAAAGAATGGGAAGTGGGCGTTTTTGTCTACTTCCTCTGCAGTGAGCCTTGGGGGGATAGCTGTGGTGAGGGCTCGCCTGCCTGTCCTTGAATTACTGCTGCTTTGCTTGCTGTGTAGTCTTTAGGTTCTCATGCACCTCAGCCCTTTTGACTTTCAGAGCTAGGCCTTTTAGCGGCCTGTCTCTGCAGTGAGGGTCTTAAAACTGGGACTCCAGAGGTGCTGTCCAAACCATTTCCTTCTTAGGGAGAAGCTGGAAGTTGGGGGTTTCCTTCCAACTGTATGTTGCCATGTTGGGGGTAGGGGTTATGGCAAGAGTGTGTCTCAGACCTTCCTACCCATTTTCATGTGGGTGTTTTCCTCTTTTGCCAGAGGTGTCGGAGGGGACTTAGCTAGTTTCTGGATATCTTTCAGAGGGAATTCCTCCATATGCAGCTGTATATTCAATGTGTTTGTGGAAGGAGGCAAACTCAGGAGCCTCCTAAGTCTTCATCTTGGTCAAGTCCCATTCCAGCTTAATTAAGTGATCAAGACTTTGTCCCCATTCTCCTGTGGCAGGAAGGCTTTGCCTATGGGTCCCCGGGGCCTGGAAGCCACTGGTGTCTAGTGGCTATGTCAGAGCCTCTAGGGAGCCAATTAGAGGGCAGTGATACTGTTAGGAATTAGTTGGACAGTTGGATAGTCAGGGCCAGGGTCCCCAACAATGAAATGAAAATATGGAGTTGGGGCAGCTAAGATAGAACAGCACTGACATTCTGTTTTGCAGCTTAAGCAGGACCCCACCAGCATTCTGCTTTGTAGCCATTGCAGAAATGACTTCTGCAAAACGTCCTCAAATAAGACAGGTAACTACAAAACATTTGTCAGTATCACTGGCAAGGGGCAGTTAATAAAGAAGACCCCAGATGTCAGGGAAAAAAAGAAAAAAAAAAAAACCATCAGCACATAGACTTTAGCCTAATAGACTTTAGCACATGGATGGATACAGGACCCAAGCCCTGATTGGCACCACTCAGCACACCCTGATTGCTTTAAGTAGTTCTGGAAAAGAGCTCATAAAACCCCCTAAACTTAGAAACTCCAAGGGCAACACTCTTGCCCTCCCCCCACCCCACCCCAGGAGTTTTATAACATTGCTCAGTAAACTTTGCTTTACTGCTGGCCACTCTTCATCTGGTCTACCTCTTCATTCTTCATGGGGGCACGACCAAGAAGGAGGGGCGGCGCTAAAAGCAGAGAAAATCCTACAATACTCTGGCTCATTCCCAAGTCCTGGTCTCCACCAGTGGACCTGCAAAGAGCTTCAGAGTTACTCATTTACCAGATCAAGGGCTTTCTATATTTATTCCTTAAAAAGTCATTAACTAAATCATATATCCTTAATCCCTGAAGAGAGCAGTAATAATTAAATGCTTTCACTCCTTCATTTATTGATGTCTGCTCAGTATTTCTCTGTGGAAATTTTGAAAAGCAGATGAAATCCATGAGGATATGCTTCATTGATTATCTGTTGGAAGGCCGTTGCTGTCAGGGCATGAAATCATGCTCTTTCATTTACTTCAATTATTCAATCTTGTTTTTCTGGAGCAATCTTTAGGTAAAGATACTTGCTTTTTAAGAATTTTAGTACAAAGAATTTGAGTACAAAGATTTTAGTACTGGGCAAATTGCCAAATATTTCCCTATATTTTGCACGTTTACAGGTTGGCAAACCAAATTTTTTCTGTCAGCATGCTCCTATCTCTTTCCCTTAGTTTAAGGGGCAAAGAAGACAGGCTTGCTGCTATTATTTTGGCTGGTATATCTCTAGAGATAATTGGAAATCTTTTTTTGAGCATATTACATTCTAGAGATGATTATAACTGGTAAGAATTCCTGCAAAATGTAGACAGAAGTATGACACATTACATATTTACTTTACGTACTATACCATTAATAAGGAATGCTTTGTTAGTTTTAGCATTCACATCAGGAAAAGACGGAATGCCTGCCTGGTTGAGTCCTTACTGTTTGGATATAAAAGATCTGACCAAAATAGAGGTCCTTAGCTTCTAGAACCTGAAGATATATATATGAGGCACAGAGAAGAGAATAAGAAACAAACGAAAAACACAGACATACAGGAAAATAAAAAAGAATAAGTCAACTATTGTACTGTGTACTTTGGTATAGTCTCTTCCACTTGAAAATTCTCTAATTCTGGGGTGCCTGGGTGGCTCAGTCATTAAGGGTCTGCCTTTGGCTCAGGTCATGATCCCGGGGTCCTGGGATTGAGCCCTGCTTGGCGAGGAGCCTGCTTCTCCCTCTGCCACTCCCCCTGCTTATGTTCCCTCTCTGGCTGTCTCTCTCTGTCAAATAAATAAAATCTTTAAAAGAAAAAAAATTTTTTAATTAAGTTGTGATTCTGACCTTCAAGTGTGTCTCCTTGTATTACAGAGAAGAATTCAAAGCCAGTTAGGTGTAGATTTAGAAAAATAGAAGCCAGATATTTCAAGGGGAAGCATTTATTGAGGATAGGATAATAGTTGTCTTCATTTGCTTCACCTGTAACAGATCATACTTGGCAACAGTAGCTCCATCTTTAGTCAGACCAGGTTCTGCTGCCTGCTGAAATTAAGAGTCCTGCCTTCAAAGGGTTTTTCATCTGAGAGGTAAGCTCTGGTGGTTATTGTGAATTCTCCTTTTGCTCTCAGTTTTGCATCTGGTATTAAACCTTATAATCCATCAGAAGTGGAAGTATATCTGCGTATATTTGGCTCCGACAGAATGACCATCCACTCATTCACTCTTTCTTTCAGCAAGTATTTACCGAGTACCTGTTATGTGCAGCACTCTTTTAAGAACTGGAGAGGCAACAGCAAACAAAAGAAGCAAAAATACCTCAGCTTATAGATCTTGCTTCCTCGTGGAAGAGATAGACAATAAATAAGTTAAATAAACAAACTATGCCATATGGTCAAAAATAGAGGTAGGGAAAGGAGATGCGGAGTGCGGTGGTAAAATTATACATAGGGTGGCCCTGGAAGGACTTACCGAGAAGGAGGAATTTGAGAAAAGACCTGAAGGAAGTGAGAGGCTGAATTGGAAGGTATCTGGAGAATAGCATTCCAGAAAATGCTCCATGGCAAGAATGAAATGGATCATCCAAGAAACAACGAGGAGACCAGCATGGTACCAGGGGAGTCACTATGAGGTAGGATAGCAAGAGAAGAAGTCAGGGAATAGAGAAGAGGAAAAAGGTTATAGAGCCTTTGAGGTCACTTTTTCTCTGAGCTGTCATTTGGAGAAGAGGAATCGGATCTGGTTTAGGCTTCAATAAGATGTCGCTGCGGGTGGGGGAGGGAGGGGGGGAGATTGGAAGCAAACGACCAGTCAGAGGAGGCTATCGTAGTAGTTCAGTCAGCTGATGACGGTGGCTTGGCCATGGTGGGGGACAGTGGAGTGGCGAGAGGTGCATACATTCTGGATAGTTCTAAAAGATAGATCTGATAGTCTTCATCAGTAGATTGGTCATAGGGCATAATAGAAATTGAAGAGCCAAGGAGGTTTTGAAGATACGTAATCTACTTGGCAGCACGAATTGCAATGAACAGAGATGGGGGAAACTATGGGAGAAGCAGGGACATCAGGAGCTCAGCTTTGGACTTGTTAAATTGAGACCTGTCAGACATCCAATAGGACATGACAGGAGAGATGTGCTGTGAAGGTGTGAATTTGAGAGTCACGGCATATAAATCATATTCAAAGTTAAGAGGCTGGATGAATGAGTATAGCCAGAAAACTGAAGAGGTACAAGAACTGAGCCCTGGCACATGCTAGCATTTTAAAGTTGGAGGCGTTAGAAGGAAAATAGCAAAGGAGCCTAAATGGAATGTATAGAATGGTAGGAAGAAAACAGGGCAATTGTATTTCCTGGAAGTCAAATAAAGAAAGAGTTCAGGGATGAGGCTGTGTTAAATGCTGCTATTAGGTCAAGTAAGTTGAGGACTGTGACTTGACTATTAGATTTACAACACAGAGGGACGCCTGGGTGGCGCAGTTGGTTGGACGACTGCCTTCGGCTCAGGGCGTGATCCTGGAGTCCCGGGATCGAGTCCCGCATCGGGCTCCCAGCTCCATGGGGAGTCTGCTTCGCTCTCTGACCTTCTCCTCGCTCATGCTCTCTCTCACTGTCTCTCTCTCTCAAATAAATAAATAAAAATCTTTAAAAAAAAAAAAAGATTTACAACACAGAGATTATTGGCAATGATTTGAAAGCAGTCCTAGCAGAGTGTGTGGGAGTGAGAGGCTGATGGAATTGGTTCAAGGAAAAAAAAAATGAGAGGAGAAGAACTGAAAACCATAGGTACAGACAGATCTCTCAAGAATTTTGCTATAAAGGGAAAGAGAAATAGGACATTTAGGAAGACCTTGACTAGGTGAGACAAGATGTTCTTAGAAAAGCAGAAGCAAAGCCTGTAAGTCCATACGTGGACACATTTACATTTTAGCAGGACTATTAGCTGCTGTGTTGAGGAAAGACTGAAGGAGCACCAAGACTGAAGGAGCACCCTCTTATTCTGAGCCATCAGTGGAGGTCATATCCCATGCTTTTTTTCATATGCCAACTTGCAGATAATGCCAGCCACACTCATGGATGAATTAGTAAGAAGCCAGGTCATCAAGACGAGAAGTAGAGCTGGAGCGTGCAAAGGCTTAGAGTAAGACCTGTCATTGGAAGCGCAGTCAAAGTAAGCAAGTTCTGGAACAGCACTGTTGGCTCCTTGCCAGGAATTCAGACCACAAAACTGGCCCTAATGCATTAGAAAGCAGAAGTGCTATGAGGACAGCTATGGCTCTCGTATCCTGAATCCTCTCGTTCAGTTAGTATTAATCCTTGTTTTTCATACAGCCAGGAGATGGAAAGGTCACAGTTAATTCTTAAGAGGTAGAAAGGAGGGAACTGGGATCGGGTAGTTGGCCCTAGTCTGACCCTAGAGTAGAAAAGATAATCATGGTGAAAGAGCATCCCACCAGTGAAAGCCACGTTGTTGTCAGCTTTCTTCTCTGTTTCATTCCATTCACCATCTAGAATTCCCCTTGACAATTTACTCTACCCCTTTATTATAATGAACTCTAAATAGTTCAGTTTCTAGACAGAACAGAAGTGGCCGCTGGGCTCTGTTAGAAACACCTTAGGAAAGCTTCTCTTGGTTTCCTTAACCAGCTGGCCTCACTGGAGCTTTACTCTCTATAAACCTTTATTTTGAATCCTCCTCAGGGAGGGGTGCTTTGGAGAGGGCCAGGTTCTCTGCTTTCCCTCTTTGACTGCCATGCCCATGTCTATAAAACATGGTATATAAATAAAAGTGCAGGAGAGTTTGGATATGCCTGGGCCAAGATGGGGACCTCTGATATTTCCTGAAAGGGGTTCAGGGTTAAAAAGTGCCCTAGGGTCAGGCCATGTGACACAGGATGAGGGAGAGGAAAATTAATGGAAATAACTAGAGGAAGCAGAATTCTGTTTGAAGAGGAATGTGAGTAAACAGAGCCACTCGAGGCATATTGTGATAGGATATGTAGATGCCATTTTATCAAGGAAGCATTTGGAAATGCCGTTGGACCACTGGCATTCTCAAGTTCTAACTATCTCCCTGATTCTCCCTCACTTGCTCCCCCTTGACATCAAGGAAGGGCTGTGACTGTCTCATGCCGCACAGTATTGTTGCCTTTTGATCAGCTCCCTGGGGTGCTAGGAAGGCAGAGGGAAGGAACTAGGCTGGATTAAAGGCACCCCTCCTCCATCTCTGCCCACCCTGAGCTAGAGAAGCGAAGAAGTAAAGGGGACCCAGCCATTGTTTGCAGGGCAAAAACTGTCCTAATGTGAACACCTTCCAATGTGAATCAACGTGACAAGTTTTAATTCTCAACTGAGAACTTCAGTATAATTCTTGCATTTACTTTAGAATTTGCTTTTGCTCTGCAGGCCGTTGATGAAGTACAGCATGCTGAACTGTCATTATCAGTGTGGTGGGACTTCCCAGGCTGTGCCCCCAGGACTGACGTGTTATTCTTGAATGTTGGTTGCACTTATGTACACGTGTTTTTTTGGTATTCATCCTTTTGTCCTTTTTCGGCTTCATTTCCACTATGTTATAAGGCAAAGTCTACAATTTCTATTGCTTTGGCACTCTGAGTCCAAGGAAAGATACATTAGTTTTGTGTCCAGACCACTGAATGAACATGGTTGAATAAAAATGAACTTCAGGGCAATCCTATATGTAGAATGAAATATGAATTATTTAGAGTAAATTGCCGATCTGACTTTTTAACTTTAGAGAAAGGGCAATACATGATTTAATTAGAATGGTGCTTTGCACTGAAACACATTAAATGTTTTTTTAATTTAATGTGGCTTTTTTTATTTTCTAAGCATTCTCACTGTGATCTCATGTAGGGGAACTTCTTAGAACAGGTCAGAAAATGTGAACTATTTTTTGTCATTCTGACTGATGTGAGGTGGTGAGGATGTGGAGAAAGGGGAACCCTCTTAAAATTGCTGGTGGGAATGTAAGCTTGTTTGGGCAATCTGGAAAACAGCATGGCAGTTCCTCAAGAAGATAAAAACAAGCTACCCTACAACCCAGCAATTACACTACTAGGTATTTACCCGAAGGATACAAATATAGTGATCTGAAGGGACACCTGCACCCCAATGTTTATAGCAGCAATGTCCACAATAGCCAAGACAGGGGAAGAGCCCAGATGAATGGATAAAGAAGATGTGGTGTCTATATACAAAGGAATATTACTCAGCCATCAGAAAATGAAATCTTTCCATTTGCAATGACATGGAGGGAACTGGAGGGTATTATGCTAAGTGAAATAAGTCAATCAGAGAAGGACAGTTATCGTATGATTTCACTCATATGTGGAATTTAAGAAACAAAACAGAGGATCATAGGGGAAGGGAAGGAAAAATAAAGTAAGACAAAATCACAAGAGACTCTTATCCTTAGGAAACAAACAAGGTTGTTGCAGGGGAGGTGGAAGGGTGAGGGCATTAAGGAGAGCACTCAATGAAATGAGCACTCGGTGTTATATACAACTGATGAATCACTATATTCTACCTCTGAAACTAATAATGTACTATATGTTAATTAATTGAAGGTAAATTAAAAATAACTTTAAAAAAGAAAGAAAATGTAAAATGATTCAATTTTGGTGCCTTCCCCAGATCTGAGACCCTAACATGTATGTGCCAGTTTTTGTAGACTAACCAGTCTCATCCCTGTCCCAAGGATGTATACTTGTGACTATTAACCAAGATAAGATCAAGGAAGGGCCCTTGTAGAGAAGAATAAGCATGTTATGGGGTTCGAAGGAGGGAAAAAACACATCACTTAGGGAAGTTAGTCCAGGCTTTGTGAGGAAGATGGTATAAGGAGTGGTCTTTTTTTTTTTTTTTTTTAAGATTTTATTTATTTATTTGACAGAGAGATACATAGTGAGAGAGGAAACACAAGCAGAGGGAGTGGGAGAGGGAGAAGTAGGCCTCCTGCCAAGGAGCCCCATATGGGACTCCATCCCAGGACCCTGGGATCATAACCCCAGCTGAAGGCAGACACTTAATGACTTACCACCCAGGAGCCCCAAGGAATGGTCTTTGAAGGATGGATAGACTTATTAGCTCTATGTTGGGGAAAATTGTTCCAGCCAGGTGAGGATAAGAGCTCCTGAAAAGGTGTGGATCTTAGGAAGTTATGGCTAAGAATTAAGGTAAATACAGGGACACAGTGTTCCCTTGTCTAATTGGAAACATGGGTTTTAAAGTACAGGTAAGCTGAGAGAGATTGATGATCATTTTAACCGTAATAGCTGGCAAATATGGGGTACATTTTTCTCAGATGCCAGACATTGTAGAAAGTGCTTTACGTATGGAATTTCTTTTAATTTGGAAAAGGTCAGGGCTATTTTTGTCAAAGAGTTTTTTTGTTTGTATTGCTTTGTTTTTGCTTTGCTGAATAATTTTTCATGAAGGAACAACATTAACAGAGTTGTCATAAAGTGGGTTCATACAGAGATGAGACAGAGGGAAAGATACAAGATAGGGAGAGCACTCAGAAGGTGATTTGTATGTTCTCCTCAAGAATTAATGAGGACTTGAGTTATTCCAGTATGAATTTAAGTGAAAATACAAAATTGGGTTGGTTTGAATGAGAATTAATTTTCTTTTTTTAAGTAGGCTCCATACCCAGCGTGGGCTTGAACTCACAACCTTGACATCAAGAGTTACATGCTCTACTGATTGGGTCAGCTAGGTGTCCCCAGAATTTATTTGAAGTTTCGTATTGCAATCTCTGCTAAAAAAGATATTTTCTAACTCGGGACACTTAAGTGGAAACTTAAGGACCTAGATGATCTACCGTCTTTCTGGGGTTTTTTCATTAAGATATGGAAAAAAAGAGTCAACAAGGCCAAAGTCTCTCAGAGGCATCTTGGGACAGAAACCCTGCAGCACACAGGATGTTTCCTCTCCCTCATTCCTTACATCTTATCTGTCCCCAGTTGACTAATGGGTCAAGATTGTCTTATCATATTGTTAACTTTCTTCTCTTATTTCATGTAATGAAAAAATCATATTCCTTGAATGTTCAAGTTTTAAGCTGTTATGAAATGCTAATCCCAGTATTAACTGTTTACAGATTCCATTGTGATTGGATTTTGGGTTGGTCTGGCTGTCTTCGTGATTTTCATGTTTTTTGTGCTGACTTTGTTGACCAAGACAGGAGCGCCACACCAGGAGTAAGTTTGGGTCTTTCCTAAATATCTATTAAGCCCCATGGGAACTAAATAAGTAGACATACTGTCCAGGGCTGGGGTTACTTCCAGTGGGGGAAGTAGGGGTTGGTTGTGGATTTACTGTCTGTACCCAGTTGCCTTTGGGTGGAATAACCTTCCTCCTGGCACTTCGCCTCTTGGCCCTGGGGCTTGTTTTCAAGAGGACCCTTGTGAACCTAGGTTTCACAGTGATCCAGGCCTGATTTTTATTTTGAAATGTTTATTAATTAGGTTGTATTTTCTCCTATTCCCAGAAGAATTTGGGTGACTTATGAGACCAAAAATAGTGGGGAAGAAAAAAAGATAGTAGCAAAATGGGATGAAAACCAGTTATTTACTTATTTATTCATTTATTTTCATTTATTCATTCTATAAATATTTTCTAGGTAACTATGTGCTACATATTATACTAAGTGACAGGAAGTTAAAATAGGAAAGTCCTTTTGTTCAGTAACTCACTGTTTAGCAGAAGATAAATTAGTTACTAATTAAGAAAATGCAAGAAAATTAGAGTATGCTAGGATCTATATTAATCTATAATGTAGTTTTTAATTAAATTAAAAAGAAATTTAATTAATTAAGAATTAATTTAAATAAAAAATATTTTTATTATGTTATGTTAGTCACCATACAGTATGTCATTAGTTTTTGATGCAGTGTTCCACGATTCATTGTTTGCATATAACATCCAGTGCTCCAAGCAATACATTTTAAAAAAACATTTCAAGGAGCAGAGAAATAGTTACAACTGGGTACTCAGTTGAATTATTGACAATAAAACAGTGAGTTCAACACTGAGCTTCCTTGAAGCTAGGATAAAAAGAGAAACACCAAGAATTATATAATTCTCAGGGCAGGATAAAGAACATTTGTGTTGGGCCTTGGATTTATGGAGGAAATGATTACATGACTCTTAAAGAACATTGCGTAACATCAGAAGGTGATTTTTCAGTTGTGGATTGCAAAAAACTCAAATGTTTTCGAGGATTTTTATTATCCCAACTCTTCAAACAAAGCAAGAAATAACATATGTTGAATACCTTTTTAGTCAGTCCCAACCAGCAGAGATAGCACACTCCATATAGGTAATTGGAAGAGCTTTCGATGACAAGACTGTCCCCAAGTTGTGGGCAGATGGAAAGATAATCCGACAGGACAGTGCGGGGTCCCCCAGGTGACCAACACTGAGGAACAGGTACCAACCACCCTAGATCTGAAGAGGACCCAGGAGTTCCGTGAAAAGGGTGGCCAAAAGGAGCTGTGACTTTGGGTTGAAGGACAGAGCTAGCCTGATGGGACCCATCTCAGGGAGGGACCTCAAAATAAATACCAAGTCCTTATTTTCTTTCTTCCTTCCACCTCTTACCATCGCTCTCCATTGGCTGACCACAGGGGCACAGCCAGCAGCCGGTCTCCTCCAACAGAGGCCAGTTTTCTCAGCCACAGAGCGCACAGCAGCAGGCAGAATGGCAGAGAGCGGCCTGGGAAAGTAAATGGAAGAAATGTAGCACATATCCTACCATTTTCCATCTAGTCGCCCTCCTACTCCGCATAGCCTGGCAACAGGATTCTCCCCATTGTCGTATCTCCTCACACTCTCTCCCGTGGCTGTTGTTCAGTCTTCAGCCTGCACTTGCGCACTGTGACAAGTTCCTGGGGAAAGGGAGCGATTCTGCTCTTCACTCAGCTATTTTCAGACATTAAGGTGCAGAAAAAAAAAAAAAATTAAACACATTTTAAATGAAAGGAAAAATAACATTTATTGAAGCCTAGGGAGACAGCTGGTTGAGAATCTCTTTAACAGCCACTGAAAAACCACTAAAAAGACAGGGAACTTCCCTTTCTTCTGTGGGCTCATAAAAATCCGTACATGCCTTTGCTTCTGTTATACTGGTCCAGAGAATTTGAAGATAGGGTGTGGGTTGCAACAGTGGTAAGAAAAGCAGAGGACAGACTTAGGTTAGGGAACACCTCATGGAGTGGTCAGTGAACAGCAGCACTGTGATCTTCCTTTTCTTCAAAGGGACAGATTTTCGCAGGACTGTTGGGATGTGTTTTCTTGATATAGGACGCACGTGATCTTTACGCTTGAGAACGCCCTACCCACAAAGAAAACATGACTTACGTCATGATTAACTTTATACACCAAGCTGTCGAGGCCATGATACCGAAATATTTGATCAAATACTATTCTAGGCATTTCTGCATTTATGTTTTTCATTGAGTTAACATTTAAATCAGTAGACTGAGGAAAGCAGATCATCCTCCGTAATGTGAGTGGGTTTCATCCAATCAATCATTGGAAAGCCTCCCTTGAAAGAGAATGACGTCTCTCAAGCAGAGAGGAATTCCCACTGAAGATTGCCCACAGCCTCACTCTGCAGCTCTTCCCTGGGGCTCCAGCCCGCCGGCTTACCTGGCAGATTTTGGACTTACTAGCCTCCACAGTCCACGTAAACCAGTTCCTTAAAATAAAAAATTAAATTAAAATTAATTAATATATTTAAATAATTAAAATAAATCTCTCTCAGACACACAAACACACACACACTCTCTCTCTCTCTCTCTCTCTCTCTCTCACACACACACACACACACACACACACACACACACACTCTGGTTGTTTTGTCTCTCTGGAGACCTCTGATCCATCTCCTTAATCTGTCACAGTGACCCTGGGTAGCTGAGACTCGTTTCCAGTCTTTCAATTGGCAGTTCAGTCCTCCTGCTAGCTGGGTTTTCTTTTCTTTTTTTTTTTTTTTAATTTATTTATTTTCAGAAAAACAGTATTCATTATTTTTTCACCACACCCAGTGTGGGTTTTCTTTTGATGGTGGTTCTGATTAATCTCAATGAGAGAAGAGCGGCTATTGTAACTCTATGCTTTTTAATGAGGTTAAGGAGAAAGTCTAACCTTTTTTTGACTTCAATAAATGGATCAGCCCTCGGGGCCACATTGTAAATGCTTTTTTGAGTCTGCGGCAGTATAAGACATGGCGTTTGGTTGCTTTATATCATAATAGAAGCCGGAAAGAAACAGACATGAGGCAAAAATCCCTGAGTGGATCAGTTAAAGAGGCTTTTAGATCTTAGTAAATTTGATATTCATTTGGCAGAAATTTTCTCTAAAGGAGACATTATTTTTTTCCACTTGGTCAGCTTTAATCTAAAACAACCAATTTAAGCTTCCCTGTGTCATAATTAGGCATGGAGGAAAGAATGATAAATCACTGAGAATAATAAGAGCTTTTTAAAAAATATTTACCATGTGCTAGGGTCTGCTAATCCCCTTATTTTTATAATCTCACTAAGTCCTCACAGAAAGATGAAGTAAATCTTTTAGGCATTCCAACTTCACAGATGAGAAAAATGAATCACTTGTCTGACGTCTCACAGGTAAAAACAACTATTGGTCCAGGCCTCCAACACAAACCTCTTGGACTCGGAAGTTCTTGTTATTAACCACTACATGGAATGATCTCGTGTTGGTAATTTTTAATCTCTTCCTTCTCCAGAACTAAAGATACTAGCAACCAATCACATCTGTTTCCTTCTGTCACTTATTGGACGATGCGTGTGTTCTGGAGTCAAACATTTCTGGATTGACTTACTGAGACTTTGGGCTGGATTCTTAACCTCTCCTGGCCTGAAATTCCTCTTATATAAAAATAAAATAGGATCTGCCTCCTAGGATTATTATTATTATTATTTAAAGATTTTATTTATTTATTTGACAGAGAGAGAGACTGTGAGAGAGGGAACACAAGCAGGGGGAGTGGGAGAGAGAGAAGCAGGCTTCCAAAGGAGCAGGGAGCCCGATGCAGGACTCGATCCCAGGATCGTGGGATCATGAGCTGAGCTGAAGGCAGATGCTTAACAGCCAAGCCACCCAGGCACCCCTGCCTCTGAGGATTATTGTAAAGGCTCAATGAGCTGACACCTGTGGAATGGCTTGCACAGGCTGGATTCACGTTGGTACTCAGAGAAGGTTAGTCCCTCCCTGGCTTGCTGGTTGGAGGTCCTGCTGAGAGCTGCGGGTCTTGGTAAATAGGAAGAGGGAGAGCAACAAGAAACCCATGCTCCCATGGGACAGCCAGGCCCTAAGCGTTCACATTTTATCTGCACTTGGGAGTTCTCTACCCCAGCCTCATCTTGGGTGTGTCTCTCAGGCAAATGGTGGGATGATTTTAGAAAGGAGGCTAAGGAGAGAGTCTTGGTAATTGGTCAGAAGAACTGATGTGTCTGCTTTACATATCAGGCTCTCTGCGTGGTTTGTCACAAAGAACAGTTACTTACTCAAGTAAGATGTCAGGCAGCATCCTTTTGAAATATGACTCCGACACTCTGGTTAATATCCCTCATCGAGTCTGCAAGTTCAGATTGGACTAGTGCTGAGTTTACTGCTTAATTCTGTCTTTCTCTCCGTGGAGGTATTTCAGGCCAGGATGTGCATCTCCTTAAAAGTAATAAGACGCAAGGATGGTAGCTACCACAACCCATGCTTCTCATCCTTGTTCCCATGCCCACAAAGACATCACTAATCAGCTGTGCTATCAACCTACAAAGCTGAGACTTGGCCTCAGAATTGTTTTCAAAACATCACTTTGGGGACACTTGGGTGGCTTAGTCGGTTGAGCATCTAACTCTTGATTTTGGCTCCACTCGTGATTTCAGGGACCTGAGATCAAGCCCTAAGTGGGAGTCTGCTCGAGATGCTTTCTCTCTCCCTCTGCCCTTCCCCTACTGTGCTCACATGTGGGCTTGTGCATGCTCTCTCTCAAAATAAATAAATAAATCTTAAAAAAAAAATCTTTAAACAAACAAACAAAAACAAAAAAATATTTAAAACAACAACAACAACAAAAAAATCAACCCAAAACACCCCTTTGGGCAGCCATCAAGAATCAATCATAGTTTACTCAAGAGAATATGTGTTTGCCATCTCTGGCTGGACCTTCATTTAACAGTGTTGGATGGTGGGAGTTGAGATCCATTCACTACACAGAGCCAGTGACATCACAATAACATGGACAAGTTGTTTCCCTGAAGATTTCACACTGGGATCATATCAGCATAAGAACTTCAATTCTGGAGTCACTGGCTTCTCAAGGGCTTTGGCAAAGAATGGGAATGTATAATAATCAGACGAGGTAATGAGACGCTAACAAACAGCTCCTCAGATCTTGGTATGACACAAGACACGGTTATTTCTTACTCAAGCTGCATGTTTGCCGAGGGTCAGCAACAGGTGGATAGAAGCTTCTCGGCTTGTATCTGCAATGTCTCCAGCACTCAGCCTCCTGGGTTACTTTAACAGGGAAGGGCATCTGCAGAGATCTCACAACCGCCCTTCTGCTCTTCAGCCAGGAAGTGGTGCACATCCCTTCCTCCCAGCAGCTCATTGGCCAGAACTAACCATACCCACGCACTGCCCAGGCTGAGAAGGGTAATCTGTGGGCCCAGAAGAAGAGAACCAGAACTAGAGAACACTACTAGTAAAGTATACTGCAGAGGAAAAAAGGACTATTATAAAGCTGACATCACCTTTCTTAAAAGCTTTTAGGCCCAAGAAACAGCTGTAATGGGGATTATTTTTCTTATGGAATATTTGCTGCTGTGTGTGGGGGAGGGGATCCAGAAAATTCCCTCTTACCTGGATCCTTTATGGACGATGAAGATAAAAAACCATTTCCTCCTGCTTTCTCAGCTAAGGGGCCATTTACTGTGTGTGATTTCTTGTTAAAGCATTATAGCCCCATTATCATAAATCTGCCAGAGAGAGAGTAACAGAAAAGGCTTGGATCACATTTTTATGTCGACTGTTTTGGACTTCCTAAAAAAACTATCAAACCCCAGATATTATATGCCTCAAATACCCTCCTTTTGTAGCCTTTCCTAAGAGCACCTTGTCCAAGTGGGGATGTTCTTCATTTATGAGTGAGTGCAGAATTGTTTGTGTGTGACCTTAGAGAAATGGAAATTACATTTTATGTTGAATTGCAATTTACCCGAATATGGCACCGCTAAAAGATGGGTACAGTGCACCTAAAAGCTTATAGCAAGAAAGTGTCAGTGCTCAGTATTTTTGACAATGACCAAGGTCCAAAGGAACTAGCTGGCAAGGTGCAGACATGGTGTGTATTCCTGAGGAAGCCCTGACATTTCGTGAGGTCTACCACCATTGACAGGTAGAAAACCTATGTCATGTATCAGATTCAGTTACTCTTAATTTCCCATCAGTTAAGTGGTGCTTATTGAGTGCACAGCTGTGGCTTGTTCAGGACTCTGCGGAGGGTTGTTGTAATGCAGTGAACTCTTTCTTGCCCCCAGAGAGACTGACATCTTCCTAGTAAGTGAGAACTAGCACCTATAGCCACCAAAAGGCACGTCCACACCCAGACAGAAGGGCCGGCACCTCTAGGGTTGTTACATGAGAGAAAGCTTTCAGCACATCTCCGTAAATATTAGTGGTTATTATTGTTTTCTCATTAGTTGTTAATCACAGAGATTTCACTCTTTGTAGGTCATTGTTTAGCTTAACGCACCTGTAAAAGACCACTGGGAATGACTTCTGAAAGTCCGGATTGCCCACCACTTTTCCTGAGCAAGGCAAACCTGAAGACAATCGTGGGCATGCTAAGACTCAGCATAGCAGAAATACTTCATTTGTAAAAATTGTAATAAATCTGGAAAAGTCCCTAGAGGAATAACCTGGAGCATTATAGGTGTTTTCCTTCTCCAAATGGAAGTGAGAGGTTCTGTCCACCTGACCTGATTTATCTCTTGGGCACAGAGGAAGGAGCACTGTACTTAACACTGGGGGAGGCTGTGTCTTTCATGGGAACCAGGGCTTCAGGCCACCTGCAGACACAGCTGTTCAGAACACTCACTGAGGCTCTAATGACTTCGAGGCCTTTCAGGAGATGCAAAGATGGATAAAATACAGCACAGCGGTGTAGAGGAGAAGGGCTGTGCATAAATAGCTCTTCCATGAGCCAGGAAGAGATGCATCTTGTTAGTGAAGTACAGCAGGAGGGAAGGACTCTGTCCTTCCCATTGGGAGGTCAGAGAGTCTCCCTAGAGACAGTGACATTTGTGTTGGACGGTGAAGAAGATATCTGACTTTGATGGACAGAAGGGCCCATCAAGCAGGAGGAACAGCACAAGCAAAGCACAGACACAGACAGTCCTGAGCGCATCTGGGGATGGTCAGGTGCCATTCGGCTGGACTGTAGGGTTAGCAAGGGGACTCTGGTGGGAGAGCACACCAGGAAGACTGGTTGATACAAGGGTGGGGAGTCTGAGCTGACCAGGTGGAGAGTCTGGGGAGCTGGTGAAAGTTTGTGAGCTGGGGAATATCATAGGAATAATGGCAATCAGTGCAGGTACCAAAGGACTGGGTGTTAGAGGCTCTCTGTTCAGGTATAGAAAATTCCCCAGGGGCAGGGAATACATGACCAAACCCATGGGGAGAAGAAGGAAAAAACCAAGAATCAGAACAGTCTGAACAGTCTCTTTATTTTGGCTTGTGCAGTTTAGTAAGGTTGCAACAAATAGGTTAAGTCTCAGTTGCATTTTTTTACAAGATGAAAATGAGGAATAACAAACTCTTAAAACAAAGAAATGAACAGGATTTCAAGGCTAAGTGTCCTATCAGAATAAACTATTGTAATTTTTAAACAGTTAAGATGACACAGGAGAACTTCTCTTGAACACACTAGCTAGATCATCAATTTCATGATGACAAGATCTAGAATAGGTAGGAATGGAACAAAAACAATAAAAAATGCTAAAATTATTGGTGATTCTAAATTTTCTGACAAATTGTCTTGGTTTGTTCAGGCTGCTATAGAAGAGTACTGTAGACTAGAAGGCTTATAAATAATATAAATCTGTTTCTTATGGTTTTGGAGGCTAAAAGTTCAAAGTGCTGGCATATTCAGTATCTGGCTCACCAGATGGTAGACTTCTCACTGTGTCTTCACCGTGTCTTCACATAAAGCGAGGGGTCTTGCTTGAGGCTCTTTATAAGGACACTAATCCTATTCATTAAGGTTAAATATCCTTTACCTTTGCTAGATTTCAACATAGCAGTTTTGGAGGGACACAGACATATGGCCTATAGCACAAACATTCTTCAGTGTTTTCTCTTTTCCTTGTGAGAGCTTAGGACATGGTATTAATTCCTAGTCAAGTAAACATCTCAAAGTTACTCTTCTTTCAGTGTTTCAGTCTTTGAAGCTTCTGGCTGCTGGCTTTAACTGTAATTTGAATCAAGGTAGAATTTAAGATGTTTGGCCCTTGTATTTTTTCATTTTCCCAGGTGTAACCAAAGCCATAGGAGAATGAGTTGACTTCACACTCTCCTAATTGATCTAATAGGTGCTGTAGAGCATCATTTTCCCCTATGCCAGCTTCATTTGAGAGGATGAGAAAGTCAGAACTAGCTCTCTTCTCTTTGGGAGACCCATAGAGCAGTTCCCCAGACCATCCACAGGCTGGAGAGTCATCCTTAGCCATATGGCACATGTTTCTTTCCTAAAAATGAAATTAAGACACATCCAGCTGCAAACTACCCCCTACCTAATTAGTGAGAATCCTTTGATATTCACTGCATTATATACATAAGAATATTTTTGGGTGTGACCATGAGGGCTAGGCTGCTTTAAAAAATAGGGAACCGCTGAGGGGCAATATTTTCACTGGCTTTCCTTAAAGCCGTTCTTACCAATAAGTGGCGGGAAGTCTTCACCATGGAACTTGAGCCCCTATAGCCTTCAAGCCTGGCCGGTTATAAAAATTGCAAGATGTTCCTTTTTAGTAGATCTATGGTATATGAGTTCCAGGGACCTATGTGGGAAGGCCTCATGGAAGACTATGGACCAGAACTTGAGGATGTACAGAGCACTGCAGGGGACAGAGACAGGGTGTTTCCCTTCACCAAAAGTTGGTGCTGGGCAGATATGAATGTGACTACTTTGTGGGACCACCTGTATCTCTCAATATAGAGTCCACACTCAGGATCTCCCTATTAATAGGCCATCTCTTAGTAAGGCTCACTTGTTCTTACTGAATTGGGTATGCTACCCTTGAATTAATGTCTGCCCCTATAAGAACTA
Source organism: Neogale vison (assembly GCF_020171115.1). Taxonomy (NCBI): domain Eukaryota; kingdom Metazoa; phylum Chordata; class Mammalia; order Carnivora; family Mustelidae; genus Neogale; species Neogale vison. Next base: position 45,469,669 of record NC_058091.1, on the reverse strand, counting down.
TAGAAGAGGTCTCCTGCCAAGGCAAAGGTTGATTTAATTTCAAAATCTTTTCATCATTCATTCATTTAAGAGAAATTTATTGAGCAGCTACTGTATGCCTAGTAGTGTGCTAAGTACTGGGAACATAGGCAAGAAACATGCAATACCTGCCCCCAAGAGGTCATAATCTTAATGGGGGTTCCAGACAAGAAATTAGTATAATATATAGTGAGAAGACAGATGGAGAGAAGCACCCAATCCTTGAGAACATTCCAACTCAGACTGGAGGAGACTGAGAAGACTTGTAGAATGATGTGGAACCATATATAATTCATGAAGGGCCAAGAGATGACAGACTGGTGGGTTCCAGTTCCAGTAGTGGCAGAGTAGCTTGCTTTACATTACCTTGGCATCTAACCACTATAAAATTTAGACAAAATGTAAATTATGAATATTGGAAGGCATTGGAGTCTAAATATTGTCAGACAAAATGGAAGGGCTTTTGGCCCTTGAAAGGAGGAAATTTCATTAATTTATGTCTTTGGTTTTATGGCTTTCCACCTGAAGTCTTCCAATTACAAGCATGATTTACTTTTCCATAAACTAATGTCTTCCTTAATTCCATTTGTAGTGTTTTAAAACTTTCAGTGTATAGGTCTTATACATCCTTTATTAATTTTTCCCCAAGTACAGTCATACCCTCTAGATAGGGTAAATTTGGTTCCAGACCACTGCAGTAAAGCAAATATTGTAATAATGTGAGTTAAATGATATTTTTGGATTCACAGAGCATATAAAAGTTATGTTTGCATTATACTGTAGTCTGTTAGGTCTGTAATAGCATTATGTCTAAAAATTAAGTGTACATACTTTAAAAGTTCTTTATGGTCAAAAAATACTGCCGTCTGAGACTTTAGCAAGTAATCTTCTTGTTGGTGGAGGATCTTGCTTTAGTGTTGATGGCTGCTGGATGATCAGAGTGGTGGTTGCTGAAGGTGGGGATGGCTGGGCAATTTCTTAAAGTAAACATGAAGTTTGCCTCATTGATTTACTCTTCCTTTCACAAACGATTTCTCTGTAGCATTCATGCTATTGTTGTTGTTTTTAAAGATTTTATTTATTATTTGTCAGAAAGAGAGCGAGAGCACAAGCAGGGATAGCTGCAGGCAGAGGGAGAAGCAGGCCCCCTGCTGAGCAACGAGCCCGATGGGGGACTTGATCCCAGGACACTGGGATCATGACCTGAGCTGAAGGCAGACTCATAAGCGACTCTTAACTGACTGAGACACCCAGGTGTCCCAGCATTCATGCTGTTTGATAGCATTTTATGTACAGTAGAACTTCTTTCAGAATTGGAGTCTGTTTTCAAACCCTGCTGCTGCTTTATCAACTAAGCTTGTGTAATATTCTAAATCCTTTGTTGTCATTTCAACAATCTTTATAGCATCTTTATCAGGAGTTGACACCATCTCAAGAATCCAATTTCTTTGCTCAACCATTAGAAGCTCCTCATCCTTTCAAGTTTGGATCCCCAGTCCCATCTTCAGCTCCACTTCTATTCCAGCTCTCTTGCCATTTCTACCATATCCGCAGTTACTTCCTCTACGGAAATCTTGAAGCTCTCAAAGTCATTCATGAACATTGGAGTTAGTTTCTCCCAAACTCCTGTTCATATTGATTTTTTAAACCCCTTTTTATAAATCATAAATATTTTTAGTGGCATCTAGAATGGTGAATGCTTGGGAGGTTTTGACTTGTCTTTACCTAGATTGCCACAGCAATAGCCTTATGAAATGTGTTTCTTAAAAAGTAAGATTTGAAAGTCAAAATTTCTCCTGATTCATGGGCTGCAGAATGGATGTCGTGTTAGCGGGCATGAAAACAACATGAATCTTGTTTCTGTAAATGTTCATCAGAGCTCTTGGGTGACCAAGTACATTATCAGTGAGCAGTGTTATTTGGAAAGGAATCTTTATTTTGAGCAGTAGGTCTCAACAGTGAGCTTAAGATATTCACTAACCATGTTGTAAACAGATGTGCTGTCATCTAGCCTTTGTTGTTCCATTTATAGAGCACAGGCAGAGTAAATTTAGCATAAACTCCTTAGTGCCACAGGATTTTCAGAATGGTGCATGACAGTGACGTCAGTATAAAGTCACCAGCTGCATTAGCCCTTGACAAGAGAGTCAGCCCGTCCTTTGAAGCCAGGCATTGACTTCTCTTCTCTAACTATTAAAGTCCTAGATGGCATCTTCTTCCAATAGAAGTCCGTTTCGTCTGCACCAAAAATCTGTTTATTGTAGCCGCCTGCATTAATGATATCAGCTAGATCTTCAGGATAACTTGCTGCAGCTTCTACCCCAGCACCTACCACTTCTCCCTGCCCTTTGATGTTATGGAGATGGTTGTTTTTCCTTAAACCTCATGAGCCAACCTCTGCTAACTTCAGGCTTTCTCTCTGAAGTCTCCACACCTCCCTCAGCCTTCACAGATTTGAAGAGAGTTAGGGCCTTGCTCTGGATAAGGCTTTGGTTGAAGGGAATCTTGTCGCTGGTTTGGTCATCTATCTGGATCATTAAAACTTCCTCCATATTGGCAATATGGCTGTTTTACTTTCTTACCATTGGTGTGTTCACTGAAGCAGCACTTTCAATTTCTTTCAAGAACTTTTTCCTTTGCCTTCACAACCTGGTTAACTGTTTGGCACAAAAGGACTAGCTTTTGGTCTGTCTTGGTTTTTGATGTGTTTTCCTTGGTATGCTTAACCATTTTTAGCTTTTGATTGAAAGTGAGAGATATGTAACTCTTCCTTTCAATTGCACTTAGGGCCAGTGGAGGGTTATGAGTTGGCACAATTTCAATATCATTGTGTCTCAGGAAGTAGAGAGGCCCAAGAAAAGGGAGAGATATTGGGAAGGCTGGTCAGTGAAGCAGTCAGGACACAACAAGTATCAGTTGAGTTTGCCATCCTGTGTGGGCGCAGTTCGTTGTGCCCCAAAACTAATTAAGAGAGTAACATTAAAAATCACTGATCACAGATCACCATAACAAAAAGTAATAATAATAAAAATGTTTGAACTATTGCAAGAATTACTGAAATGTGACACAGACAGAAAGTGAGCAAATGCTGTTGGAAAAATGGGGCTAATAGACTTCTCAGACACAGGGTTGCCACAAACCTTCAATTTGTAAAAAACACAGTATTGTGAAGTGTAATGAAATGAAAAGCAGTAAAATGAGGTTTGCCTGTGTTCTATTTTTTTGATGCTATTGTGAATGGAATTTTTTTCTTATGGTCTATTTCTGTGTCTAAGGTAAAATGAAAGGGAAGTCTTTTAAACGACAGTGGTGGATCAACTGGATAAACTTAAAAATGAACCTTGATCCCGATCTCAACATGCATTATATGCCCACAGTAAAAGCTCCTAGAAGAGCTCTATCCAAGAGAACTTTTATGATGTTGTAACTATTCTCTGTGCTGTCCAATTAGGTAACCCTGGGCCATGTGTAGCTACTGGGCACTTGAAATGTGGATGATATAATGGAGATACTGAATTTTATTTTACTTAATTTAAATTTAAATAGTCCCCTGTGGCTAGTGGTTATTATATTGGACACCCTACTTCTAGAAGAAAGCATAGAAGAATATTGTCATGAATTTAGGGTAGGCAATTATTTCTTAGAAATGATATAAAAAGCACTAAATATAAAATTTAAAAATTAATAACTTGAGATTAACTGAAATTTAAAGCTGCTGCTCATCAAAAGACATCTTAAAAATGAAAATGCAATCTGAAGGGAGACAAACCATAAGAGGCTCTTAATCTCACAAAACAAACTTGGGAGTTGCCAGGGGGGAGAAGGGGAGGGAGAGGGTGGTTGGGTTATGGACATTGGGGAAGATATGTGCTATGGTGAGTGCTGTGAAGTGTGTAAACCTGGTGATTCATAGACCTGTACCCCATGGGGTTAATAATACATTATATGTGAATTAAAAAATAAAAAAATTTTAAAAAATAAAATGCAAGTCACAGATCAAGAGAAAATGTTTGCAGTACATTTGACAAAGGACTTGTATTCAAAATGTGTTATGAAACAATCACAAATTGGTAACAAAAATAAACAATCCAGTTTTTTAAATGTGCAAAAGGCTCATATAGAAACTTCACAAAGAAGATAAACCAATAGCCAGCAAACACATGCGAAGGTGATCAACATTGCTAGATACTAGAGAAATGCACATTCAGATCCTGACAAGATGCCATTTCTCTCCCACTAGCGTGACTAATTTGAAAAGACTGACATCATCAAATGTTGACAAGGATGAGGAGTAACTGGAACTCTCATACTTTGTGGTAGGGTTTAAAATGGCAGAACCACTTTTGGAAAACTGCAGTTTCATAAAAAGTCAAGCATAGATCTACTGTGTGACCCAGTAATTCTACTCTTAGGTATTTACTCAAGAGCAATAAAAATGTATAGCTACAAAGAAACTTATCCAGAATGTTCTTAGCAGCCCTAAGCACAGCAGTGCCAAATTGTCAACAACCCAGATGCCCTTTAATTGAACAAATAAACAAGTTGTAATATACTTATATGATGAAATATCACTAAGCAAGAAGGATAAACTATTATTATATGCAACAACATGGATGAATCTCAAAAAACCATTACACCAAGCAAAAGAATTCAGGCACAGGAGGCTATATATTGTATCAATTTGTATGAATGTCAGAAACAGGCTAAACTAGCCTGTGGTGATAAAAATCAAAATGTTACCTATAGGAGGTGGAAATTAATGGGAAGTTCAAGAATAGACAAAGCTTATCAATAGAAATCAAAATCAAGGCAGTGTTTCCTAAAGGGGATAGCAACTGAATGGAAAGAAACTTTCTAGGAGAGTATTCATTTGAAAGAGAAAGAGAGAACATGTATGCAGGGGGACAGTGTGATGGTGCTCCCTGATGGCACAGACACGCTGATGGCAGGGCCCGATCTCATGACCCTGGGATCAAGACCAGAGGTGAAACCAAGAGTCGGACACTGAACTGACTGAGCCACCCAGGCACCCTCCAAAACCATGATTTCTGAATGTGACTGAGCTGGTGTGTAAAGCAGTCTTATCTTTTCCTTCTCCTTACAGCAATGCAGAATCTTCAGAGAAGAGATTCAGAATGAATAGCTTTGTGTCAGACTTTGGAAGACCACTGGAGCCAGATAAGGTGTTTTCTCGACAGGGCAATGAGGAATCCAGGTCTCTCTTTCATTGCTACATCAATGAAATGGAACACTTGGATAGGGCTAAAGCTTGTCAAGAGACCACAGACCTTGACAGCAGTGTTCAACTCCAGGAAGCCATTAGAACCAACGGGCGGCCAGAGGAGGAGCTGAACAGGCTCATGAAGTTTGACATCCCCAACTTTGTGAACACAGACCAGAACTCCTCCTTTGGAGAGGATGATCTTCTGATTTCAGAGCCACCTATTGTTCTAGAAAATAAGCCAGTTTCCCAGACCTCACACAAAGACCTGGACTGAGAAACTACTCTGTAAAGTGTCTTCCTGAAGATGTTGGGTGTGTCTTTGTAAAGCAAGAAATCTCCATTCACCAGAATTGTTTGTGTGGGTGGGTGGGAGGGTTATGAGAGACAGAGACAGGAAGAGAGAAGAGTCCCCTCAGAAAAGAGCTGAATAAGCTGAGTCTCTGTGCCTTTCAACACAGTTCAGGCTTCTTGGGGAAAAAAGTTTACACAGTCTCATTCTCCTTGTTGAAGAATTTGACCACATACTCTGTGTCATTGTTTTTGAGTGGGGGTTAGCATACTGCATTTCAGTCTGGCCCTGCTACTACCATGCTCTACCTTTAGCAAGTTGCTTTACCTCTCTGGGCTGCCACGTGGTTAACTATATGTGAGGAATCTGGAGTAGGTGATTCATCCCAGCTCTAATATTTTGTGAATTTGAGACTTTGTATCCAGAAGAGGCTGGGGTGTTCATAAAGCAGTGTAAGCTAGGGGACTGCCTCCTATCTCTTGTAGGATCCCCCATGTCTGTCCCTTGGGGGGGATGAATGCAATCCTTAACTGAATCCAACTTTTATCAGGGGGCTAAGCCTCTGTGGGGATGTCAGAAGACTCATCTCAGTCACTGTGGCCAATATTTTTGTTGGTTGTACTGAATTAGCTCTTCTGAGACCCTCTGACCACCCATGCTAAACCCTACAGATGACAGCTTCGTCCCTCCTCTCCTAGAGTGAGTACCAATCCATAGTACATTGCATGACATTCCTGTCCCCAGAAATGTAGGGAAGGTTGTCAGCTGAGGTGGTAAATGGGTTGTAAATTCCCCAGAAACAGATACCCAGAGTAACTGGGTGTGACACAGAGTTAATTTCATGAAGGAGTCCAATCTGCACGCGGTATTGGGAAAAACTTGGTTTTGCATACATGGTTGCATGCACAGCCAGCTGCTAATCTCTGGGTGGCATTTTCATTATGAATTTGCTTACCACCTGTCTTGCTTAAGCTAAAAAATAAATGCATTTGATTGCACAGGAATTTTCTCTGGTTCTTTGTTTTCACACATCCAGATTTTTCATTTCCTTTAAAAATTATCCCATGTTTCTAATGCTTCCTAATTTCGATCATCACGAGGAGCCCGTGGCCTGAGTCATGCATCACATTTCATTTATTCTGCTGAAAGAAATCCCTTTGCCACAATATTTTTTGAGGAAAATATTATTCTTTAAGACTCTAACATCACTCAGTAGAACAAGTGTGGAATACTTCTTTTAATTAACACATTCTTACAAATAGATGCTTTCTATTAGCATTGAAGAGTGCTGAGTCTATTAACTTTAACTAATATGAATATTATTATTCATAATTCAAGCAACCAAATATAAACCATGGGCTGTTTCTTATTTCCTAAGCTTCAAAGCTATTAAAGTGGTATCTTATTTAGAACTAGATTTATCAGTCAAAAGGCTGAAGAATATTCCTAGAAGTTAGATAAATACCCATGACCATACCATCATTTTTATTAACTGAAGGTCGAGAACTATAAAGGGTCTGAGATTGAACCCTCCTGCAAGCTATTGAGTTAGCCTAGCCCAGATTTGTGGAAACTGGCAAAAGACACGAGATTCCCAGCTCAGAGACAAAGAACTTCACAACAGAGAAGTGGGCAGCATGGCCTTCACGTTCATGTTGGTTCCTGAATTTATTTCCTATTGCTACTATAGCCAAGTACTAAAAACTTAGCTTATTTCCTTGTAGTTCTAGAGCACAGAAGTCCAAAATCAGGGTCAGTGGGCTAAAATCAGGGTCATCAGGGCTGTGTTCCACCTGAAGGCTTTAGGGAAAAATCCACTTCCTTGCCTTTTCTAGCTTTCAGAGGCTGTTCCCACTTTGGCTTATGGCCTCGTATCACTGCCTCTTCCACTTCGGATTTACACCTCTGTCTCTGACCATCCTGCCTCTCTTTTATAAGGACCCTTATGATTGCATTGGATTACCCATGATAATCTCCCATCCTGAGAATCTTAATTGTATCTGCAAAATCCCTTTTGTCATGTGAGGTACAAGGATTGGGACATGGACCTATTTGGGGGACCATTAGCCTACCACAGTCTTCCATTTGACCCCAAATATTCATGTGCATCTCACATGCAGAATACATTCCCTTCATCCCAATGCCTCCCGTGTCATCCACTCAGAGTCCAATATATAGTCTAAATCTTATTAGCTCAAAAGTCTCAATCTCATCATCTTTTTAAAAAAGATTTATTTTTATGTATTTGTTTAAGAGAGAAGGCACAAATGGGAGGAACAGAGCAAGAAGGAGAGAGAATCTCAAGCAGACTCTGTGCTGAGCATGCACAGAGCCCAAGGAAGGATTCAATCTCATGATTCTGAGATCATGACCTGCACTAAAACCAAGAGGCGGATGGTTAACCAACTCTACCACCCAGGTGTCCCCCCAATCTCATCATCTTCATCATCTAAGTCAGGTACAGTTGAGACCTGGGTGTGATCCATCTTGAAGAAAAATTATCTGTGGGTCTGTAAAGCTACAGAATAAATGATTTATTCCCAAAATGCAATGGTGAGACAAGCCCACCATACTAGTTATAGACATTACTGTTCGAAAAGGGAGAAACTATGGGGCGCCTGGGTGGCTCAGCAGGTTAAAGCCTCTGCCTTCGGCTCAGGCCATGATCTCAGAGTCCTGGGATTGAGCCCCACTTCGGGCACTCTGCTCCGCAGGGAGCCTTCTTCCTCCTCTCTCTCTCTGCCTGCCTCTCTGCCTACTTGTGATCTCTGTCAAATAAATAAATAAAATATTTAAAAAAATAAAAGAAAGAAAAGAAAAGGGAGAAACTAGAAGGAAAAGGAGGAGTCACCGATCCCAAGCAATTTTGAAATTCAGCTGGGCTGACTCCATTTGGTTGCAAGTCCTGGAAATCATCCTCTATGGCTCATGGCTCGTGGCTTCTCTTTGGGCCTGCAGCTCTGTCCTTGCAATTATCCTTACTTCTTCTTCTTTTTCCTTTTTCTTAATAAATTTTATTTTGATAATTGTAAAAAGAAAAATCAGGACCAAAACTAAAGGCAAATTAAAGTGTTCAACTATATACTCCTTATATAATAGAGATTTGTAATTTCCAGGCCCTCTGGGGGAAGAGAGGCCCAAAGGGCAAAGGGGAAGGCAACAATGCCATCACACAATTCAGTCACTCAATCAGAAGAGACATTGGTAAGAAAGATCAGTGGGCCTCTGGACGTGAAGAAAGGGAGAGAAGAGCAATAATTTTGTCACCCAAAACTCAGTCCATCTTGAGGTTAACAGAAATAATGGATGACCTTTAGGGAAGAAAAAAAGGAGATGGTGCCTAGCATGAGGAAGAAGACATAACCAGTGAGTAAGGGGTAGCCAAAAAACTCTACTGTCTGACATGTTGGAGCACGGGGCATAGTAGAAGATGGAGTAGAGGAAGATGAAGAGCCCAGTGGAGCCAACACTCAACACAGATGGCCACCACCAACACAGATGGCCACCACCAGCGGTAATCCTCCCCAGACAACTGGAAGTAGGTGAGCGCAATGGAGATGCCCGCCCCAATGTTCAGCAGGATGGAGAAGACAAAGAAGAGGTTGCCATACAGAGTGTACTGTTCCCGCCCCCAGACTGTGCCAAAGAAGTTGTAGAGCTTCACAGAGAAGGCACGGGTGGGTCACTGTGGAAAGTGGGTCTGGTCCACACCCAGCCCTGGAGTGCCTGGCTCCATGGGGGACTCTTCTATTCATGACTTGCCATGCTCATTTCAAGGACATCTGCCCTCATTGGTTGAGAGCAAGCATCCTTCCTTTTTCTTGAATGTATTTATTATTGAGTAGTTTATCCATCTGTTTCCTGCATGTAGAATTTTGGGGGTCTGACAACCTTCTTTCATCTTGTCTTCTCTCTGTCCATTAAAGCCCACGTTGGCAGTGTTACAGCAGGTATCATCTTCTCAACCCACTGTGAGCCTCTTCAAAATGTCCCATGTATCTGTTGCATCAGACAGGAGGCACAGATTGCACCACAGAATCATTCCCTCTTGAGGCAAGGACATGACCTTTCGTAGCTCCAAGCTGTTCAGGAGCAGGCGGCTTTTGCTTTGACCAAGGGCCATTCTCTAGAGAAGGGAGCACAGGTGGGCCAACACCCCTAGCAGCTGGGAATGACACACAGTCTAATAAAGGAATCTGGGTGGGACACTACCAGCACCCTTATAAACAGTAACAGATGACCTCTTTGGGGCACTAAGCAGCCTCTGTGCTAACTTTTTTTTTTTTTTTTTAAGATTTTATTTATTTATTTGACAGAGAGAGATCACAGTAGACAGAGAGGCAGGCAGAGAGAGAGAGAGAGAGAAAGAGAGGGAAGCAGGCTCCCTGCTGAGCAGGGAGCCCGATGCGGGACTCGATCCCAGAACTCTGAGATCATGACCCGAGCCGAAGGCAGCAGCATAACCCACCGAGCCACCCAGGTGCCCCGCCTCTGTGCTAACTTAATTTTTGTAATGCTCCTATGAGAATGCTCAACACAGAGGCTTACATTTTTGTTCCTGTTAAATATAAGTTAAGTCAGGTTACTTCTCTGCTCAAAAAGCTGCAATGGCTTCCAGTTTCACTCCACAAAGAAGCTAGAGTTACAGTGACCTCAAAGCTTTCCACCCCCATCCCCCAGCTGATCTGATCTCATCTACTGTTCTTCTCTTGACTCATCCTGCTCCAGCCACAGTGGTCTCCCTTGAAGACATTAGACATTCATCTGTAACTGGGGGGCCTATTGCCCTAGCCATTCTATCTGGGACATTCTCCCTCTACATATCCACCTGGCCCACTCCCTTATCTCTTGAAAGTTTCTCCTCCAGTGCCCCCTGTTTGGGGTCAAATTGTAACCCTTCCAGACCTGCCAAAATCACATGTTGAAGTCCTAATCCCCCTGAGAATGTGACCTTATTTGGAAACAGGGTTTTGCTGATGTAATTCATTAAGATGAGGTCATGAGGGTGGGCCCCCAGCCAATATGACTTGTGTCCTTATAAAAACAGAACATTCAGACACAGAGACACGCATAGGAGGAAGATAATGTGAAGAGAAATCGGGAGAGTGCAAGCCAAGGAGAGAGGCCTGGAGCAGATCACCCCTCACAGCCTCCAGAAGGAAGCAAGACGAATCTCTGGTGTTGAAGTCACCAGCTTGTAGAACTCTGTTGGTGTCCTAGCAAAGTAAGAGCCCCCTCCTCAGTGTTCTGAATGAGGCGGACACTGACCATCCTTCCAGACTGGGCACTGCATTCCCCTTGTTCCTGTCCAGCACCCCCATCTCCCTGATCACACCGTTTTTCTTTCTCTACAGTATATCCAGTTTACATGGTTATCATGTCTGTGGTTCTCTGTGATCCTCCTGCTACAACATGGGCTCCGCAAGGGTAAACCAGTGCCTGAAACACAGTAGGCAGTCCATAAAAATTGGCGGGCGGGAGGGAGGGACTGTTCTGTAGATCTGCTTTACAGGCAGAACCACCAAGGCTCTGGGCGATCCCGTATATTGTTCAGATGCAGAGCTGCCGAACGAGGACCAAACTGGGTTCTAAGAAATTGAGGACCTGTGGAAGGCTTGAATGGTCCCCTTCCTAAAGGTTACTTTTTATCTGTTCTTTTTTTTCTGTCTCTAACTTTTGACCTCTTTATGCATTCTTTTTAACCTTCAATCTGTTTTCAATTTCAATTTTGGTTTATTTCAGGGAAACGGATGAAATCTGTAGATCTTTTAACTTGCTCATTTCTTCCATCTAAACATGTTGTGATTATGGATGATGTTTTATTTCTAGCATCTTATTTTGTGATTTCTATTTGCTTTGCTCTGCTTTTCTCCTCTTTTGCTTTATCTCACACAGCTGTGGTCAAGAGCGTGGGGTCTAGAAATAATCTTTTGGGCTTGGTTCCATTACTTGCTAATTAGCAAGTAATTGTGCAGGCGTAACCAGGGTACCTAACCCATTTGAGACTGCTTCCTCATATACAAAAAGGGATAACATTCACCTAAAACTTTGTGAGCTTAAAGTGATAAAACATGGAAAGCACTTAAAATTGTGATTGGTCTATTCTACATGTTCCATTGTGGCTCATTTACTTTTATTCTCTCTCTTTTTAAAATTTAATTCCAGTGTAGTTGTTATTACTCTCTTTTTAAATAAGTATTTTATTTTTACATTCATTCATTTGTACATTTATTTAAAGTATTTTAGAGATTATTCTTCGATTTTAATGAACATATGTGATACTGAAAGTTAAAATTTGTTGTTTAAGCACTTACTGAATTAAATTTATGGATCAAGATGTGGGGCTCTATCCCAGGACCCTGGATTATGACCTGAGCCAAAGGCAGATGCTTAATGACTGAGCCACCCAGGTGCCCGTTTGGCTCTTTCAAAAAAAAAAAATTTGATTTGTTCTTTTCTCATGAGGTCCTGATTGTTTCATTACATTTACTATTATATCTATCTATCTATATATATAGATATATATAATATATATACTATTATATATATATTATATATATCTTTATCTATATATATAAATATATTTTTAATGATTCAGCCATACTCATTTTATACTCTCTTTTAGGTTGTTTCATAACTTCAGGCTTGGGAATACTAATCATTCTGGGGTTTTTTGGATTTGCTACTTCTTGCTGCCAATTGTTTCCAGCTGTTCTTTGGTGTGTGTGTGAGTGTGTGTGTGTGTGTGTGTGTGTGCGTGCACGCAGTTGCATGAGATTCCTTTCATTATTTTTTTCCTATGATTGATTGTCCCACACACCCTGGTTTTATAAAAATTCTCCTAGAGAACGTTTATGTTTGTGTTCCTTATCCTTAAGCTCTAAGTGATTTGATCAATCTAGAATTATGTTATTTTTGAATTTTTGCTTGGGGATTTTTGCCTCTTAAATGGAGTATGAATTTGGATCCCACCTTCACATGAAGCACGAGCTTGGAGTTCAGATGTTTTCAGAGAGCCTTTGTTGTCTTAGAGACCCTGGTAGAATCGGTTTCTTCATCCCTTTCCTCTGTCAGTGTATGGAGTTTCTTGTCTTTCAGTGAGGGTTTCGTAAAGCAGGAAGGGGTCTCTACATCTTGTATGAAACCCTTTTTTCTGAATGGATATTTTAACCCACTTCATGATGCACATTAAAACCCTGTCCCCCAGAGTGCTGTGGCATTAGCTCACAAACTTACCATTCTGGCTTGAAATTTCCTATTTATTTGTGCCACCTGAAAATTTCTCCTATCTTTGGTAAAATCTCTTTTCATGTCTTTAGCCCATTGTCTTAAATAGGGGTGTTTGTTTCTATATTGACTTTTGAGCGTTCTTATGAATATAAATCCTTTATCAGATATATGAACTGCAAATAGTTTCTCTCAGCCTATAGCGTGTCTTTTTCATTTGCTTGATAGTGTCTTAGAAGAGCAGAAGTTCCTTATTATGATATAGTCCAATTTATCAATTCTTTTTTTTTTTTTTAAAGATTATTTATTTATTTATTTGGCAGACAGAGATCACAAGTAGGCAGAGAGGCAGGCAGAGAGAGAGAGGAGGAAGCAGGCTCCCTGCCGAGCAGAGAGCCCGATGCGGGACTCGATCCCAGGACCCTGAGATCATGACCTGAGCCGAAGGCAGCAGCTTAACCCACTGAGCCACCCAGGCGCCCTATCAATTCTTTTTAATACAGGTCATAGTTTTGGCGTTGTGTCAAAGAAATCGTCGTCAAGTTTAAGATCATAAATATTTAATCTTATTTCCTATAAGTTTTATAGTTTGAAGTTTTATATTAAGGTCTATGATCCATTTTGAGTTCATCTTTGTGTATGTTGTGAGGTATGGATCTAAGTTCAACTGTTTTTTTTGTATTTTGTTTTAAGATATGTAATTATTTCAGCACTATTTGTTTCTTACTGAGTTGCCTTTGCACCTTTATTAAAAATCAGTTGTCCATGTACGTGTGTTGGCTTATTTCTGGATAGTCTTTTCTGTTGCATTGTTCTATTTGCCTATTTTATGCTAAATCATACTTCTTGATTACTGTAGCTTTATAATTAGTGTTGAAATCAGACAGTGTAAGTCCTCCAACTTTGTTCTTCTTTCTTGAAGTTGTTGTAACTATTTGGGTCCTTTGAATTTCTATATGAATTTTGGAATCAGTTTTTGGAATTTCCTTTCTTATATCCAGTTCTGCCAAAATTCATCCATTACTTAAGATACACCCTCAAAACCACATTTCCCAAAAAAACTTTCCAGATCCCAGGTGAAAGGAATTTCTTTTTCTTCCATGTTCCACTCACACTCCATAACTCTTTTTTTTTTTTAAAGATTTTATTTATTTATTTGACAGAGAAAGATCACAAGTAGGCAGAGAGGCAGGCAGAGAGAGAGAGGGAAGCAGGCTCCCCGCCAAGCAGAGAGCCCGATGTGGGACTCCATCCCAGGATCCTGAGATCATGACCTGAGCCGAAGGCAGCAACTTAACCACTGACACTCCATAACTCTTATCATTTTTATTCATATTTGGCTCTGTGTACTTTTCTGAAATTTCCTGCCATCTAGTAAACCCCACCAGGTCAGGAATCTTGATTTGTTCCCTCTCCCTGGTGAAAAAAGTTAATTTTAGACTTTGCAGGAGTGAACCCCACATTAAGAGAGATCTGCAGAAGACATCTACTCATCTCCTGCATATTGTTAAGGAGTTCGACAGATTTAGAATTTTTTTTTTTAATCATATCTCTAAGTTCTCTCAGGCTTCATTATTCCTATTGCCAGTACTGCACTTTCAAAGAACAATGGGATATTGTCTGAGTGTTGAAACATATTCTAGTTGAATTGTGATAATTATGCATCTGTGTCTTAACCTATAGTACACATGCTCCCTCATCATTGAACTTCTGGGTGAATGTCATATCTTTAGGGATATCAATGGTATCTTTGGCTCCTAGGTCAGCAATGCCTTGACTCAGACCTACACTATTTCCACTAGTCCCTTCTGGCTCTCCTCTAGCCTTCCACTGCAGGGAACTTACCCTCTGAAAGCCCATTATTCTCAGGAAGAATTTTTCTAGGAGTATAATCATCTCCTTCTTATGGGGGAAATTAAGCCCAGTGATCTGGCAGTATGGGGATATATTTAGTCTGATTTTGTAGAGTCTAAAGTGTTCCATACTTATTAGGAACAAATACAATGAGGAAACTGTTCTTGTACCTAAGAAATTAGCAGCATAATTATATGAGTAGGGAAATCAGCTTTCTCATCACACTCAGGCATTACATTTCCCCACCTTGGAAAATGGTTTCTCCTGTGAGCAATATGAGGTTCAAATTCACACTTATGAATGGATTTTTGGTTTTTCTCCCTTTGTCTTTCCATATTCATGACACCTGGTGAGATTATGTAAATCCTGTTTATTTGTGGCACAGCGCTAATGTTGCTTAAAGCATCCTGTGTTTAAAAGGCTAGTAGACCATTTGTTAGAAGATAGAAATCCCCTTCGTTTTTTTCCCTAAAATAGAATCTTTGCTTGTAGTTAAAGAAAATTCACATTAAAATCTGAAATACAGTGATATAAAGTTAAAAAAACAACAATGAACTATTAGATTCCATAAACACTAGAGCAATTATTTACTTCTCAGCCTATTTCTGTGGCAGCTTTGCCATGATTCCTTCTTTATCAAAGTTCTTGAGTCATTGGTATCACTGTCATCATGGAACTGATTCCCCCAGGAGATCCTAGGAAAATAAAGAGTTGGACAGGGAGGTATGTATGTGAGTGTGAAAGAT
This sequence comes from Neogale vison, assembly GCF_020171115.1. NCBI lineage: Eukaryota > Metazoa > Chordata > Mammalia > Carnivora > Mustelidae > Neogale > Neogale vison. The sequence continues at coordinate 45,454,311 of NC_058091.1, read as the reverse complement.
CCCCCGGTGCTCCAAGCACCCCGGAATGGACCCCTTCTCAGGAGGAGACCCCCGGACCCAAAAACCAAGCCGAGTCCACTGATCAGATGCAAACAGCACGAGGTTTATTGAGTTGACACAGGTACCTGCGGGCGATCAAGTCTTAGGAAGACTCGCGCGCCAGCCCTTTGTTCAGGGCCTTTTTATGGGGTTTGGGGAAGTGAAAGCATACGTACAGAAGCAGAAACATAGTTACAAGGTTCTTATTGGCTGGTTTGAATGTAAGGCATACTCGGTGTTTGTAGATTGGCTTTGAAGGACCCCGGCGCGTGAAGAGAAAGGTGGGGAGGGGGAGTGAGGAGGGGGAGTGGACCTTATTACTTAGCAGAGAAACATCCTGCCTACGGGACTAGGTCCACATACTTAGGCGACCCCCCTTGCCTACATGACTATGCACATAAGGTATCCTGTTTAAACAGGAGACCAGTATCACCCCCTAAAAGCCAAGCAGTTACAGAAAGGCAAGAGAGCGGTTAAACAATTAACTGGGGGAAGGGTCTAACAGGGGAAGGGCGAAGCCAAACGATTACAGAAAAGCCAAGAAGCAGTTAGTTAATCAATGGCTTGGGGGGGGGTGTCTATATGCGGAGTCTTTCAAGTGTATGTGTGTGTATACAGTGAGAAATATAACCAGGCATCAGATGCCAAATATATGTTCAGTTTAGAGAAGAATGTGGTCTTGAAAACCTGGTGTAGTGAGCAAAGGATGTGGTGGGGGACAGGATGGTCAAATAAAAAGGAGGACATAAGCCAAGGTGTTAGCATATGTGGCATGGTCAGATTAGGAGATGGGTTTGAATGAGAGGAGTGTGGTAGGCAGAATCAGGCTCTCTGCTAACCATCTCCCTGCAAGGTAGCCACCTAGGGGGCGTACATGTCCTGTACATCCAAAAGGGACTTTGCAGATATTGTTAAGTATCCTGAAATGGAGATGGGAAGAGCATCCTGGATTGTCCAGGACCAATCTAATCTTAAGGGTCCTTAAAAGCAGTGAATGTCTCCCAGCTGATTTTTGAGTCAGTGGTAGGGAAGAACGCTCAGAGAGATGCAAGGTTCTGTGAAGATGAAGGGAGGGGGGCAAAGCTAAGGAATAGAAGTTGAAAAGGAGAATGAAAGGCTGGAAAAAGCAAGGAAACTTTTCTTCCTCCGATAGTCTCCAGAAGGAATGCAGCCCTGCTGATACCTTGATTTTAGCTCAATGAGAACTGTGTTGGACCTCTGATCTACAGAACAGTAAGATGATAAATCTGTGTTGTTTTAAGCCATTAGTTTGTGGTAATTGTCGTAATTGCAGGCACAGGAGGCTGGCATATGTAGTATTTGTGTGAGAGAGTAGTCTGGGATGGAGTGTGGAGAGGAAGGCTGGGTCAGAGTGAGGAGTGCCTTGGAGGCTTAGGGTAAGGATTCTAACATTTACATCTGAAAAACAACTAGCTGAAGCGGGAAGCAGGTATGCATGCATGAAGGAGAGTTTCAGGAGGAACTATCTGGCATTGCTGTTCTGCAGGCTATTTGGAGTGAGGAGAGCACAGGGGCAGAGGCGTCAATTAAACCTCTACAAGAAAAGGAAGGAGTGAAATTGTGACCGGGTCAGTGGTGGGAGATACTGTAAGGGCCTATTTAGCCAGAGCGGCCCCATCCCAGTTGAACTGCCATTTTGTTGTAAAACTTAAATTGCCCCCCGCTCCGCCCCGCCCCAGGGGAACTTATTTAAAAACCAGTCCCAGGTAAATACAAGGGTGGGTCAGGCCAGGTGGAGACATCAGATCAGTGAGAAGGGTGCATACTGTCTCCCCAGTTACCAAGGAGTATAGGCCCCGCCCTTTGGGCACCTTTTAGGTGCCAATTCTGACCAAGGTGATAGGCTGGTTCAAATGTCTACTAAGGTAAATTGTAATTAAATTGGTCACCTAGCATGACTGTGCAGCTTTCTCTGTGTGTTACAACTTCATTGGCCACCTGTGTGTGGCCAGGCCCAACCGCATGGCCTTTGCTCTATAAAAGATAAACTCAAAATGGATAAAAGACCTCAACGTGAGACAGGAATCCATCAGAATCCTAGAGGAGAACATAGGCAGTAATCTCTTTGATATCAGCCACAGCAACTTTTTTCAAGATATGTCTCCAAAGGCAAAGGAAACAAAAGTGAAAATAAACTTTTGGGACTTCATCAAAATCAAAAGCTTCTGCATAGCAAAGGAAATAGTCAAGAAAACAAAAAGGCAACCCATGGAATGGGAGAAGATATTTGCAAATGACAGTATAGACAAAAGGTTGATATCCAGGATCTATAAAGAACTCCTCAAACTCAACACACACAAAACAGATAATCATATCAAAAAATGGGCAGAAGATATGAACAGACACTTCTCCAATCAAGACATACAAATGGCTATCAGACACATGAAAAAATGTTCATCATCACTAGCCATCAGGGAGATTCAAATTAAAACCACATTGAGATATCACCTTACACCAGTTAGAATGGCCAAAATTAGCAAGACAGGAAACAACATGTGTTGGAGGGGATATGGAGAAAGGGGAACCCTCTTACACTGTTGGTGGGAATGCAAGTTGGTGCAGCCACTTTGGAGAACAGTATGGAGATTCCTCAAGAAATTAAAAATAGAGCTTCCCTATGACCCTACAATTGCACTACTGGGTATTTACCCCAAAGATACAGATATAGTGAAAAGAAGGGCCATCTGTACCCCAATGTTTATAGCAGCAATGGCCACGGTCGCCAAACTGTGGAAAGAACCAAGATGCCCTTCAGCGGATGAATGGATAAGGAAGATGTGGTCCATATACACTATGGAGTATTATGCATCCATCAGAAAGGATGAATACCCAACTTTTGTAGCAACATGGTTGGGACTGGAAGAGATTATGCTGAGTGAAATAAGTCAAGCAGAGTGAGTCAATTATCATATGGTTTCACTTATTTGTGGAGCAAAACAAATAGCAAGGGGAGTTAGAGAGGAGAAGGGAGTTGGGGGAAATTGGAAGGGGAGGTGAACCATGAGAGACTGTGGACTCTGAAAAACAATCTGAGGGGTTTGAAGCGGCGGGGGGGGGGGTGGGAGGTTGGGGGAACCAGGTGGTGGGTATTAGAGAGGGCACGGATTGCATGGAGCACTGGGTGTGGTGCAAAAATAATGAATACTGTTATGCTGAAATAAAAAAATAAAGTTATTCTTTAAACTAAAAAAAAAAAAAAAGTTAGTCTGGGAAGCAGGGAGGGTCGTCCTCTCTGTAAGGGATGGCCCCAACTGGTCTGTTTGACAGTCGTTTTGATTCTTGATGCTTGGTGCAAAATAAAGCTTTGCTTGACCTTTGCTTTGTATCAGTCTTGCTCCTTTAATCACGACCCATTATTGAGGGACTGAACATTGGGGACCCAACAATATGGGAATGAAAGGAGACATTAGAATAGAAGACAATAGAAACATTGTTTTGAAGAAACTGGCTACAGGATGGATGACCACATGTTGAGAACTCTTCAGTGCAGACTAAACGTTCGTGTCTCCTTAGAATGTGTATGTTGAAACCCAGCCCCTCGGTGTGCTGGTACTAGGAGAGCGGGCCTTTGGGAGGTAATTGGGATTAGGTGAGGTGGTAAGGGTGGCTGGCACCATCATGAATGAGATTAGGGCGCTTATAAGAAGTCCCACGAGAGCTTGCTTCTCTGTTTTCTACCTTGTGGGGATCCAAGCAGACAGACCGCTTCAGGTCAAGAAGCAAACCGTCTCGTGCCCACCTTGATCTTGGACTTCCAGCCTCCAGAACGGTGAGAAATGAGCCTTCGTTGTTTAAACCGCCATCTTTGGTAATTTAACGCACCCCAAAACTGACATTTGAGAATGCTTAAAGTTTAGAACTGTCTGGACAAAACGCTGAAACACAGGGGATTGGACAGCTGGTTTCAAACATGCTAAATACTTTGAGGACAATGGGTAATTCCAGCAGGAAATGGGAATAGGGGGGTCAGCACTCAGGAGAGAGAAAAGGTGGAGAGAAGCAGGCCCAGTTGTTGCCCTTTTATATCGGGAGTGGTGGAGTGTAGATCTAGGCTCAGAGCCTTAGAGGGAAGAGAGGGTTGGATTTGTAGATGAAAATCAAGGGACAAAAGAAGGCAATTAATGTACTGATACGATGTATGAGGGACTGTGCTGCTGTGAAGGCTCTGATCCCAAACTGGGAATGAGCACCTGGTGGCTCTTATGAGGGCTCCTTGCAGGTAACCATAATAATGAGCTGAACAGGTAAGATCTGGCCATGCAAATGTGTGGTTATTTACATTTACTGCCAGCAGCTGGGGTGAGTTAAAACCACCTCCACTCCCACCACCAAACATGTCTCTCTACTATTTTCTGTCCTCTGCATCAGGATTTTCTAATTGTCGTATCAGTACCCTGAGGTGGGGACTGGCAGGCCACCATTAAGGGTTCAAGTGCAGGGAAGGCTCAATGGGAGTAGCTCCACTGGGTCAGACTCCTGCTATGTTCTTGCCTCTCTGCTTTTGTGCTCCAGGGATGCTTACCTGGTACAACTGCCCTTTTTTTTTTTTTTTTTTTGTCTGCTTCTCTTGTTCCTGAATTTACTAATGATTCATTTTGTTCTGATGAAACTTAATGCTTCCCTTCCTCCTAGAGAGTAGTTTCCCCTCTGACACCACTCTTCAAACATTTAACAATCCTTCAAAGTGAGTGTGGGTGAGAAATACGTTTCCTTCTATTTGTATTATTTATGTAGTTGTGATTGAAGCTTTCAGCAAACCTGGAGACAAATGGACCTACTACGGTTTAGACTACAGGGGCATAAATAGACTAATTAGGGCTGGACAAGTGTGGAGAAAGAATCCATGTGCTTTTCATTTTAGACTTTTCTACAGAAACTGGAAAGGAAGGCTCTAATTCATGGGTCTGAATACCAAAATAAAATTACAGTCACTTGGGAAGTTTGGAAAATTTTCAAACTTCACTCTTCTCACCATTAATTGCTAAGGAGCTATTCAAAGCAGGATAGCGTGAATAGCTAGGTAACTGTAAAGTATCTTATTCTGAGATTATGTCTGTTACATCATGTTCCTGTGGATCTGACCTAATTAGTCCTTAGTAGTATGGATGGGGAAAAGAGGTGTTTTCACCATCTTGGCATTTAGTCACAAATCTAGGATATTTGTAATACAGAATGGGACCCTAATACTGAAGCCTGTAATTAGCAAGTTTGGTGGGTTGATGTGGTTATGGTTCAGAGTAACAGATCGAATCAGAAATCTCTCTGCTTGTCAACAGCAAGCACTTTACCCTGATAAGGTTCTTGCCCTTGGATGCAGGTGCCTTAATGACATTGTGAGGGGAATGGAATTGGTAGGAAGGGACTGACAATTTTTGGAACTTCAAGAAAGCCTTCCTATTCAAGGAATGCCTGGGTGGCTCAGTCAGTTAAGCATCTGGGATGGAGCTCTGTGTCAGGTTCTGTGCTCAGTGGGGTGTCTGCTTCTCCCTCCTCCTCTGACCATTCCCCCAGCTCTCAAGTCTTTAAAAAAAAGCCTTCCTATTCAAGATAGCCTAAGTGCTGTCCATCTCTGTTCTCATCCTAGACCCTCAGGACAATGACTAAGGAATGGAGTATGTTTCCTGAGGTTTATAGTTGTAACTAATAATTCTTATACTTAGGGATCTTTACTCTGTAAACAGCACTGAACACCTGATATGTGGCACTGCTTATTCCAAAAGAGAATACAGAATCCTCATCAAAATAGGATGTATTTTTTTGATATTAATAGAATATTTGATGTTTGTATCAACCAACAAATATTTGGTGTTTCAGAATCAACCACGTTTGTGCTTGTAATGAATGGCTAATGGACAGTCAAAAGGGAGGGATGGGTGTAGCAATAAATTAATAGGTTTGCAGATAAAAAATACACAAAAGTACACTCAATTTAATAACCAAAATAGTTTATGTTATAACTTAAAATTCTCTCACATAAAAAATAGCTCCTTTTAATTAATGCTTTTTCCACCCTCTTAAAAAAGGACATAAAAAATGTTGAACATTAAGACATTAATTGAATTCCTTATACTTAATTTCCACATTTCATTTTTGCTATCCATAATTTCACCAAGATCTGTTTCACCTGTCTTTTACAGTCTTTCACCCTTTATTATTATTTCAGAATTGCACTTATTGGCATATGGTCCTGAGCACTTGGAATGTGGCTAGTGCAAATCGAGTTGTGCTATAAATGTAAAACACCAGATTTTGGAGACTAAGTATGGAAAAAAATGCAGAACTCAAGTTTCATATTGCCATTTGAGATATATTAGATGATATAAATTAACCAAATTAATTTCATTTGCCTCTTATCTTTTTAAATGTGGCTATAGGAAAATGAAAATTACATGTGCCTCATATTATACTCCTACAGGACAGCACAGGGCTAGAACACTTAAAAACAAGGTGGCTACCCCTTGAACTTACCAATATTTTATATACAATCTGCTTTTGGAAATGGGGATTGTAAAAAAATAACAATCTGGCTACTTTAATGCATGCTTTTCATTTTTCTAATGAACATATATTACTTTTTAAATAAAGATGTTATATTCCATTTATAATCTAAGACTTATAAAAAAGGACTAGTATTTAAGACACAGAAGCATAGAAGATTAAAACAATGAAGAAATCAAATTTCCCTATTACATGTGAAGTATATTTTGCACTTGTATCAGGTGCAAACCTGAGGCACTCAGAGGTAAGAAGTGGCAGTCCAGGAGAACATGGAGCCTTCACTGTTTGCTGTACAAAGTTCTAATTCTTGTCAGTTACTGCAGAAGCTCTGCTACTCAGGGGACTGCCGCTGTGACTGTCCAAACCTCCGTGCTCACATTCTTCTCTAAGTTTCCAGGAGAAAGAGGAGCTGTTTTTCCGGCATCAACGATTCAGAATACACACTTAGTCAAAAATGGCAGAATATGAACAATTTTTTTCTTTCCACATCTAGACCATAAGTTAAGACCTTTTACAACTAATATCACTCGTTCTAATCATCTGACACAAAGGGACTTGCCCATAAATTACTTAACATGTGCCTGGTTAATGATTTTCAGTAAAATACAGCATTAATATTTTTCCTTACTGATTTAGGGCAATTTAATGTGAAATGTTGCTTTTGCATTGTTTCCTTCCCGGACACACACTGGAACACTTGTTTTCAAAAGCCGCCTTCTGAGAGCGGCACAGTCCCATTCACCCTCCATCTTCAGGCCTTTCCAGGTAGTCCTGGGAAATGCCAGCTTCTAGTAATACTACGGTGCACTCACTTCATCCGCAAACGCCACAGGCACAACCACCCCCTGCCGGTGCAGCTCTCGAAGAACATCTAGTATAGAGTCTAATTCTGTGCGGAACTTGTCCAGTTCCCGATTCTTCAACTGGGCAAGTCTTTTCCATTTCTCAATTTCTTTGTTTTGCTCAGTTTCTACTACTTGGTGTGTTTGCTGTATTATCTGAGGGGAAAAAATAATTCACATTACAGTCACAGTTCACAGTGGGGATGAAGACTGAACCATCTCAAAGAGCTGGAGTGGCACAATGCTGACTATGGTGGAGGGGAGGGAGCTGGAGTGGGGAGCCTTACCTAATGGGCTCCACTGTGTCAATCAACAAGCTGGTGGGTGAAGAGGGTAAGAAGGGGGAATTGTAATTCTGATAGGGAGTTAGGAAGCTTTAGTCTTGTTTTTTTCCCCTCTCACTCAAAACTTTAGAAGTAGCATTTTTAAAGCATCAGAAATTTCTAATACCTTGGTATGGATCCAAACCACCCCCCGCCCCACAATATTGTTCCTCTTAAGACCAGCACTTGAGGGGCAATCAAAATTGTTCTAATATACACCACACATTATAGCAGGAGAAATGATAAATATACACACATTGTACATCTGTTAACTCATCTAATCCTGCTAACACATGAGGAGGTGAATTCTATATATTTATACCCATTCAGCAGGAGGGAAATGGGGGCAGAGATTAAGTAAAAAATAATTTGCCCCAGATTCACAAACAGCTGGTTTGAGGCAGAGTCAGCACCCTGGCCTGAGTCCCTGCTCTTAACTACCACCCTAGACCGTCTTGCTCATGTGGATGAATTTTTTCAACTGTGAAATGAGGGTGCCCTGTCCAGTAACTTCTAACACAGTTCTTATCATTTCAAAAGGTCTTACCCTAAGGGAAACATTAGTCACAACTATTACAAACCACAAAAAGTTGGACATATAAAAACAACTAGATAGAGCAACAAAGCAGTGTTTCTGACTATTAAATATGTTGGACCTCTGCAACAGAATTTTTATAAATCTCTCGTTATAGGATAATTTCGTAATTCTAAAATCAAAGCATTGGAGAAATACTGTGTAAATACTTAAGGGAAACACAAAACTGTGAATGATGGATGTTAACTATCGTGGTAACCTTTGCACAGCGTCTGCATGTATCACAATGTATGTGTGTGCACTTTCAACTTACACAATGTTATTTGTCAGTTATAGCAATATAACTGGAAAAAAGTGGTTAAATGCCAAATGTCAATAGATGTCTAGAATTTGCAAAGTATGTTTAAACTTAGAATTGGAAATTCATACAGCATTGACATTTTATGTCCTTGTTTGTCAATTTTATCTTTTCAAAGTATCAACTCCTAGAGTTTTTTTAAATCTTTTCTGTTGTCTTCCTATACTTCATTTATTTTTGTTCTAATCCTTCTTTCCTTCTTCTAACTTTGGGCTTATTTTGTTCTTTTTCTAGTTCCTGTGCTGGTAAGTAGGGTTGTTTGAGAGCTTTTTCTTGATGTAGGCATTTAACACTATAATCTTCCTTCTTAGAACTGCTTTTGCTGCTACCCATAAGTCTCCGTATGCTGTGTTTCCAATCATCTCAAGATATTTTTTTGATTTCACTTTTAGTATCTTATTTGATCTGCTGGTTAAGGTATGTTGTTGAACTTCTATGTATTTGTTAATTTTCCAGTTTTTAGTATTGATTTCTAGTTTCCTATCATTGTGGTCAGAAAACATACTTGCCATGATTTCAATCTTAAATTTGCTAAGACTTATTTTATCGCCTACTATTTTAGGTATCCTAGAAAATTTTGTGTGCCTGCAAAGAATGTGTATTTTGCTGTTGTTGGAGGGACTGTACTGTGTATGTCCATTTTGTCTATAGCACTGTTTAAAACGCACAGTTTCCTTATTGATTGTTTGGATGACCTATCCACTGATAAGCGTGATGTATTAAAGTCTCCTATCGGGACCCCTGGGTGGCTCAGTGGGTTAAGCCTCTGCCTTTGGCTCAGGTCATGATCTCAAGGTCCTGGGATTGAGTCCCTCATTGGGCTCTCTACTCAGCAGGGAGCCTGTTTCCTCTCTCTCTGCCTGCCTCTCTGCCTACTTGTGATCTCTCTCTCTCTGTCAAATAAATAAAGAAAATCTTTAAAAAAAAAGTCTCCTGTTATTGTATTGCTGTTTCTTTCTTTTAGTTATTGTTAGTGGTTGTCATATCTATTTAGATGCTCTGATGTTGGATGCATAAATATTTACAACTGATAATATCTTGATGGATTGACCCTTTTATCATGATATAATTATATAATCATATTGATTATATAATCATATCATCATATGATCATATATGATCATATCATACCTCTGTCTCTTTTGGGGATTTTTTAGCTTATAATCTATTTTATGTGATATAACTATAGCTACTCCTGATTTCTGTCGGTTACCATTTGACTGAAATACTTTTCCTATCCCTTCACTCATCAGTCTATGCTGGTTTTAAAGCCAAACTCTTTTTTTAGGTGGCCTATTATTTGGACTATATTACATCCATTTGGCAATTCTGTAGTTTGAATGGAGAATTTAATCCATTTACATTTAAAGGAACTACTGATAGGTAAGGAATTACTATTGACATTTTGTTCCCTTCTGACTGTTTTCTAGATCTCATGTTCCTTGCTTCTTACATCTTGCAGTCATCTTTTGTGATGTGATGACTTTTTGTAGTGTATATTTGGCTCCTTTGTCATAATCTTTTCTGTAATTTGTACAGGTTTTTATTTTGTAGTTAAAATAATGCTTACAGAAAATGTGATTTATTTTTAACAATCTATTTTAAGTAACTTTGATAGTATACATAAACTTTACATTTTCATTCCGACTTCCCCCCAACTTCACGTTACTGATGTTAAAATTAATGTTTTTTATGTTTTGTATCCAATAAGTTAGTGTAGTTGCAGTTATTTTTTAGTATGTCTTGTTTTTTCACGTACAGTAAAAACTGTTTTAACTTAGAGTTGTAAATGAATTAGGAAGCACCATTACAATTTTGGTCAACCTATTTACCACTGAGTTTTTAACACCCTTTACATGTTTTTATGATGTTAATTGGTTTCATTAACTAGCTTTTTATGTTTATTGTATTGTGTACAACATAATGATTGACATTTGCATATGCTGTGAAAAGGTCCTACATTAGTTACTCAAAAGTAAGAACTTTTGAGATCTACTCTTTAATAGCTTTCAGATATACAATTTATTGTATTAACTATAGTTACCACACTGTACATTACACCCCTTTAACTTGTTTATTTTACAACAGTTTTTACCTTTTCTCCCTACACACATCTTGCCTACATCCCATGCTCTGCTTCCAAAAACAACCTATCTATTCTATTTATCTATGCATATAGCATTTAAGAATTTCTAAGATTGACTTTAAAAAATTTCAGTTTATTGTGTATAGGAATGCAACAGATTTCTGTACATTGGTTTTGTATTTGTAACTTTACTGAATTCGTTTCAGTTCTAACAGTGTTTTTGTGAAGTCTTTAGGGTTTCTTATATATCTTATCATGTCATTTGCAAAGAGTGATAGTTTTACTTCTTTTGCAATTAAGAGACATTTCTTGACTAAGGCATCCTTGTCTTTTTTTTTTTTTTAAAGATTTTATTTATTTATTTGGCAGAGAGAATAAGATCCTAAGTAGGCAGAGAGGCAGGCGAGAGAGAATGCGGAGGGAGGCTCCCTGGTGAGCAGAGAGCCTGATGCTGGGCTCCCAGGGCCCTGAGATCCTGACCTGAGCCCAAGGTAAGAGGCTTAATCCACTGAACCACCCAGGCGCTCCTTGTTTGTGATCTTAAAGGAAAAGCCTTCAGCTTTTCACCAATGAGTGTGGATTTTATTATGTCAAGGTACATTCCCTCTATATTTTGTTTGTTGAATTTCTATCAGGAAAAGATGCTGAATTTTGTTAAATGCTTTTTTTGCATTTATGGAGATCATCTTGTGATTTTTACTCTTCATTTTATTAATGAGGTATATCACACTTATTTGTGGATGGGAAACCATCCCTGTACTTCTGGAATAAATACAACTTGATGGTGTATGATCCCCTTATAACATTGCTGAATTTGACTTAATAATTTGTTCATGATTTTTACATCTATGTACACGAGGGACACTGACTTGCGTTTTCTTGCACGGTTTTGGTACCAGGGTAATGCTGGCCCTACAAAAATAAGTTTGAAGAATTCCCTCCTCTTTTATTGTTTGCAAATGTTTGAAAAGCACTGGTACTTATTCTTCATTACATATTTTTAGAACTCAGCAGCAAAGTCCGCTGGTTGGGATGTTTTCGATTACTAATTCAATCTCCTTACTAGTAATCAGTCTTTTTCGATCTTTTATTTCTTCATGATGCCTTTTGGTAAATTTTATGTTCCTAGAAATTTATCCATTTCTCCCAGGTTGTCCAGTTTGTTGTACAATTATTCATACCAGTCTCATCCTTTGTATTTCTGTGGTATCAGTTGTAATGTCTCTTCTTTCATTTTGATTACATTTATTTTAGTTTTCTCTCTTTTCTTACTTAGTCTAGCTAAAAGCTTGCTAATTTTATCTTTACAAAGAACGAGCTCTTAGTCTCTTTGATCTTTTTAGTCTTTATTCCTGCTCTGATCTTTGTTATTTCCTTAATTTTGCCATCTTTGGGCTTCATTTATTCTCTAGTTCCTTGAGGTGTAAAGCGGTCTATTTGAAATCTTGTTTCTTGACACAGGCACTTAATGCTATGAACTTGCCTCTTAAAACTATTTTTGGTGCATCCCCTAAGTTTTGGTATATACTGTGTTTCCATTTTTAACTGTCTCAAAATATTTTTTCTTTTTGTTTTTTTTAAAGATTTTTTTTTTTTATTCATTTATTTGACAGATCACAAGTAGGCAGAGAGGCAGGCAGAGAGAGAATGAGAGAGAGAGAGAGAGGAAGCAGGCTCCCTGCCAAGCAGAGAGAGCCAGACGTGGGCCTTGATCCCAGGACCCTGAGATCATGACCTGAGCTGAAAGCAGAGGCTTAACCCACTGAGAGCCACCCAGGCACTCTCAAAATATTTTTATATTTCTGTCGATTTGTTCTTCAACCTATTGGTTGCTTAATTTGGTTTCATTACTCACATTTGAGAATTTTCCATTTTTTTCCCTTTGTAATTGATGTCTAGTTTCATATCCCCATGTTTGGGGAAATTGGCCTAATACTTCAGTCTTCAATTTATTAAGACTTGTTTCATGGCCAATATATGATCCATCCTGGAAAATGTTCCATGTGTGTTTAAAAATGTGTATTACTACTTTTGGGTGGAATGTTCTGTATATGTTAATTCCATCTTACCTAATGTGTTGTTTCAGCCAATGTTTCCTTAAAAGGTTTTTTGTGTGGATGGATGTCTGAGGAGACATATCAAAAAAAAAAAAAAAAAAAAATTGCCAAGACTGATTCCAAGAGTTTATTATTTGTTTTTTGTAGTTTTATGGTTTCAGGTCTTACATTTAGGTCTTAATCCATTTAGAGGGTTTTTTTTTTTTTTTTTTTTTTTTGTATATGGTGTAAGATAGTGGTCCAATTTCATTCTTTTGCATGCAGCCATTCAGTTTTTCTAGCACCATTTATTGAAGAGACAGTCTTATCTTCATTGTGTAGTCTTGACTCCTTTATCATAGATTAATCAACCATGTTAAGCGTGGGTTTATTTCTGGGCTTTCTATTCTGTTCACTGATCTATATGTTTTTCTGCTAGTCCTATACTGTTTTCATTACTGTAGCTTTGTAGTACAGCTGGAAAACTGGGAGTGTGATACCTCCAGCTTTGGCTACTCGGGGTCCTTTGTGATTCCATATAAACTTGAGGAATATTTATTCTAGATCTATGAAAAATGCTACTGTTGGTATCTTGATAGAGATTGCACTGAACCTGCAGACTGCTTTTGGGTACTATGAACATCTGAACAATATTCTTCCAGTTCATGAGTATGGTGTATCTTTCCATTTTTTGTGCCACCTTCAATTTCCTTCATCTAGGTCTTAGAATTATCAGAGTACAGGTCTGTTAATTCTTAGGTTAAATTTACTCTTACATATTCTATTCTTTTTGATGCAGTTATAAAGTCATTGTCTTAATTTATTTTTGCTAATTTTTAGTATACAGAAATGCAACAGATGTCTGTATGCTGCTTTACTGAACTAATTTATTCTGATTTTTTGTGGAGTCTGTAGGGTTTTGATTATACAGTATCATGCTATCTGTAAATAGCAACAGCTGTACTTATCAATTTGTATGCTATTTCTTTCTTTTTTTTTTTTTTAAAGATTTTATTTATTTTTTTTCACAGACAGAGATCACAAGTAGGCAGAGAGGCAGGCAGAGATAGAGGGGGAAGCAGGCTCCCTGTCAGGCAGAGAGCTCGATGTGGGGCTTGATCCCAGGACCCTGAGATCATGACCTGAGCCAAAGGCAGAGGCTTTAACCCACTGAGCTACCCAGGAACCCCTGCTTTTTATTTGTCTGATTATTTTGCCTATGAATTCCAGTACTATCTTGAGTAAAAGCAGTGAGAGTGGACATCCTTGTACCAGATCACGAAAAAGCTTTCATTTTTGAGTGTATTTGTTGAAGTCCTCTCTTATTTTCTTGAATGAGTCTGTCTTTACAAGCTTATCAGTTAATGCTTATAATTCAAAGAACCACCTCTTAGAGACCAAAAAATAGAAAAGATGAATGAAACTATTTCATTTATTTTTTTTTCTTGACCTTTATTACTTCCTTCTTTCTCCTATCTTGGAGCTTTGTTCTTTTTTAGTTTCTTTAGGTGTGATAGATTAAGGTTTTTTTTTTTTTTTTAAGATTTTGTTTATTTGAGAGCAATCGAGCACAAGTAGGTGGGGGGAGTGACAGAGGGAGAGGGAGAAGCAGATGCCCCACTGAGCACGGAGCCCAACATGGGGCTCAGTCCCAGGACCCTGAGATCATGACCTGACATCAAGGCAGTCACTTAACCGACCAAGCCACCTAGGTGCCCTGATATATTTCTTGTTTCTGTTTTGAAAGATTTCATTTACTTGTCAGAGAGAGAGAAAGCACAGAGACAAGCAGGGGAAGCGGTAGGCAGGGGGAGAAGCAGGCTCTCTGCCGAACAGGGAGCCTGATGTGGGGCTCCATCCCAGGACTCTGGGATCATGACTTGAGCCGAAAGCAGACACAATTGTCTGAGCCACCCAGGCACCCTATTTCTTGTTTCTTGAGGTACTGTAGAGCTATGAAAAATTTCCCTCACAGAACTGCTTTTGTTGTGTCCAAAAGATTTTGGAATGTTGTGTTACGTGTCTCAAGGCATTTTAAAATTTCCTCTATGATTTTTCCCTTGACCTATTATTTAGTAGCATCTTGGTTAGCCTCCATGTGTTTGTGGGTTTTTTTTGTTTTGTTTTGTTTTGTTTTTTTGGTAATTGATTTGTAGTTTCATACCATTTTGGTTGGAAAAGATGCTTGCTTTGATTTCAATCTTACTAATATTCTGAAACTTATTTTGTGGTCTCATGTGATCTATACTAAAGCTCATTCATTTTTAATTTCTATTATCTGTAGTTGAGTAATTACGATATTACTAGTGCCGGGCATCTATTTTAAATGATTTATCTTTTAATATAATTCTACTTCTTATAAACATTTATAAAATGAATATGGACTATGGATTTCAAAGACTCATTCTTTTTAGGCAGCCATCAGTAATTAAGAACATGAGGGGCACATGGGTGGCTCGGTTGGTTAAGCATCCGACTCTTGGTTTGGGCTCAGGTTATGATCTCTGGGTCATGAAAGCAAACCATGCATTAGGCTCCATGTTCGGCTTGGGACCTGCTTGAGATTCTTTCCCCTCCTCCCTCTTCCTCCCCTTGCTTGTGTTCTCTCTAAAATAAATAAAATCTTAGAGAAACTTGTATCTTTTTTTTTTTTAAATTTGAGAGAAGATAAACCAGTCTTTTAGGCATTTGAAATTTAAAGTTTTATATGCTCTTTAAGAGCTGTATTTTTATTCTTAATATCAATACACAATGAAACACTTCAGGAAGTAAGTGTTTCTAGAGATGGCAAAACTATAGCAAACGGGAGGTACTTAAAAGTGAAGAGCTATACAAATGTGTAAATATAATTTACTACTTTACCTGTTGAAGTTCCTGCTCTCTTTGTTGATGTCTCATTTCCATCTGTTTAATTTTCTTTTCTAAGCCCATGAAATGTTTCATCTCTGGGGTAAGGTTTTCTCTGGCTTCTCTCAGTTCTTCTAGGAGTTTTGTAATCTAAAATTGAGGAATGAAATAAATGAAAAATTGATAAGAAAAAAAGCTTTTACCAGTTAGTTTTAAGAATATTTACTACATTTTCTTTGTATAAAATTTATCTAGAGAAGACGCTTCTTTTTAGTAAGAAAAATACCTTGAGTTGTTAGGCTGAGCCAGAATTAAAACTATTATTCTAACTCTGAAGTGATCTCATAATCCAAAAGGTTCCAGATGACTGGACCACCTCCTCCCATGTATGCCAGGCTGATTACAGCATTCATAATAGAGGTGGGCACTACCTTTGGTATATTCAGCTTTGCTAACAAAGTATCAATGTATTTAATAGGTTGATTACTTTTAGGATTAAGTAATACATTTCAAGCATCCTACACAGTATAGTACCCAACACAGAGAAAGAGTTCAACCTCTTTCTGAGATAACCTACTGAATTCTTTCTGTCCTGGCTGTTATCTTAGGTCCTGAGAATACAGACATGAAAGATACAGTCCATCCTCATAGAGGTTACAGTCTAGTGTGGTACCTCCCTTTTCATACCATGGTTCACAGAGAAAAAGGTCATATTTTCATGGTGCCAGTGAGTAAACAGAGGGGTCTGAGAGAGCTTTATTTTGGGCTTGGTGAAACAAATGTATTTTCTTTATACCACATAATTATGATAATTTACTGCTAGTATCAAAAAACAAAATAAGGGCGCCTGGGTGGCCCAGTTGGTGTAAGTGACTGCTCAGGTCATGATCCTGGAGTTTTGGGATCGAGTCCCACATCGGGCTCCCAGCTCTGCAGAGAGTCTGCTTCTCCCTCTGACCTCCCCTCTCATGCTCTCTCTCTGTTTCTCTCAAATAAATAAAATCTTAAAGGCAAAATAATAAGCAAGTGAAAAAGGCTAAAATTAAAAATTCAATCATGTTTCCTATGGAAACACTCAGTACCTAATAACACTGATAATGCTATAAAAAAAAAATCCAAAACACACCCCCCTTACCCCATACAATTATGTGAAAATACAAGTCAATGAAATCAGAAGCAAATCTAAATATTTAAAAATGTGGGACGGGACATCCCTGCTATCACTGGTGACCAAAAAAATATGCACATTTTAATTGGGATGATTGGCACTGTCATATCTGATAAATATCACTTCAGCTTCTGTAAACTTTTTAATGACTGAGAAATGATTCTGAGTTTGTAATGAGACGACTTTTTCATGATCTGCAGGGGACCCATTTCTGGTATTATGCTAAGTGAACTAAGTCTGAGAAAGACAAATACCATATGATCTCACTTAAAACAAACAAACAAACAAACAAAAAACCCCCAAACTCCTAGAAAGAGAGATCAGATTTGTAGTTATCAGATGTGGACAGGAAAGGGTGGGGAAAAAGGGGAATTGGATGAAGCGATCAAAAAGGAACAAACTTCCAGTTATAAGTAACTATACTAGTAATGCAATTGTACATCATGAAGACCACTGTTAACACTGTTGCATGGTATATATACATACATACATACATGAGTAAATCCTAAGAGTTCTCAGTGTTAACTGTGGTAAGAAAAATCTTTTTTTCTTAATGGATGAAAACTAAGCTTACTGTAGTAATCATTTCATTATATATATGTTAAATCTTTACGCTGTATACCTTAAACTTATACAATAGTGTATGTCAACTATATCAATAAAATTGGAAAAAAATGAGAAGATCTATACTGACATGGGAATATATTTAGTAGAGGTTTTTATTTTTTATTTTTTATTATTTTATTTTATTTTATTTTTTTTGGGGGGGAATATATTTATATACACTGTTAGGTAAAAAAATTATCCTTTAAAATCCTATATATGCAAACACACATAAACATGTATTTTACACGTGTGTATGCATAAGCACACACCCTCACAGTATTTGTAACTATATATGAATAAAGAAAATCTAAAAGAATAAATAGCAAAATATGCTCTGGGTAATGGGATTGTGGATGATTTTATACTTTCTAATTTCTCTAATAATATTAATCTTAGTATAAAAATGTTAAATAGTCTTAAATATTTAATAAATATATCAAAAATTATTTATAAACAAATCCATACTCACCAGGGATAGAAGTATGTAACATCAATAAAAAGAAAGCATATATTCCTAAATGAATACAATTCTTACTGTCTTACTAGTTTATTGTTTTACTGAAGTGAAAGAGGGATTTGCCCAGATCCTATTACTCAAGGTGGATTAACATGTTTTCCTACTAAAGGAGACAGACTTCACGGACCACTAGCAGGAGGAGGCTCGGTTAAGGGAATTCAAATGATCCATACACAGCCCAAAGACTTCTTCCCAGAGAAGACATATGTACTGTCCTTTTATAGAATGGTGAGTAGATAATCTTACACAAACTACAAATTTCAATTCAGAATGAACCATAAAATTACTGCTATTTTTACTCCTTTAAATGACCATGACCTGCTGGAGTCTGTGTGCTTCCAACCATCCCATGTGTCTTCCTACCCTGCAACTTTACTGGCTGATGCATTTCCCTGGCCACATTGCTGGGATGAACGCTAGTGCTTGTGAACACTTAATCCAGTGAGTCTAGATTCCAATATGGTCTAGAACTGAAGGAGATACTGACCTTGGATTTAAGCTCATTACTGCTGTCCACTGTCTGTTCTCTGGCAATGCCTGGTTTGGAGGTAGCCATGTGACTCAGTCCTGATGCAAAGAAAGTAAGCTGGGGGACCTTAGTTTATATGTTGGTTTATTTCTTTGTCCCACTCACTAGAATACAAGCCCTTTGAGGGTGATACCTTCAGGTGTTCTACTCATTTCTGTATCCCAAAAGCCTATCGATAGTGCCTGATACCTAAACACTTTTTCTAAAAGCTAAGAAGTAGACTTTATTCCATTTAATAGTTAAAGCAACCTGAGACTAAGTTTAAAAACACTAGTAAATGGCTGAGGGTAAAGGGTAAATATAATTCTTCCTTCTGTATAAGAAACTGGCCTTGGCTTCAATTCTCTTTCTAGCTTTGTTCTCTTGATAAAGGTACACTGCTTGTGGTAAGGCCCCAACTGGTAGAACATCATCTGGGCTTGGAGGACTTGGCATGAACTGAAATACCTGGTGGGAAGTGGTAGGTCTGGGCTCTCCTGGAGGTGGTGACTCTTGCACTGGCCATGTCCCCGTGGGATCCACTGTGCATGACGTATTATGAGACGCTCGTTCTTGCGGAATGTGGGGGAGTTCAAGCCTGGGTGATTCCTCTAACTGCCAGATATGAGTCTTACTCCCTTGTACCCTTGTGGTCTCCAGAACAGCTCTGTGGACTGCTGTAGGAACTACTCACACCAAAGAGCAAAAGGCCTGCTGCTGCCTTGCTGTTTCCTGGTTTATATCCAGAGTGCCAAGTATGACTCTAAATGTTTACATGACCTGTCACCCTAAGGCTCACTAACATGTTGAAGAATTTAAGCCCAGACCTTATCATAACCCCCCAAATTATTCCTACTATTCATTTGTAAATAAAAGCTGCTAGCTGTAGACTATTTGACACAAATTACAGTAAAAATTCTGATAATTTTTAGGAGTCACTATTAATAGTCCTTGAGTTCATATTAGGGGTCACTCTTGAATGGTTTCTAAAATTTGAATAGACATACAGGTAAAACAAAATCCTACCGATGAAAAACTATGACCAATAAAATGCATATACTAACTGCTGAACATGGAAACAAGCAATAATAGCAGCAGGCCTCTCAGTGGTCTACATTTAAGGGAGTCTGAGTAAAGATTCAAGTTCCTTTCTCTTCAACTTCAGGGTGCAAGGAAATAAACAGATTGTTGGGAATCAACAGTGAGTGGAAAAATAAGACCAGAAATCTATGATGAGTGCTAAAATATGAAAGATTACCTTTTTCATTATAATATTTTTAAAAAAGGATTTGAGGAAGTCATGCCTGAGTTAGAATTTTTAAGAGATGTAGTTTAAAAACACTTGCGGTAGCATAGGCATGGAACAAAATGCAGACATTAGAAAAATCTTTTCATGTTTTGATGGTTCACCTCCCAAGGTGTTGAACTATGTTGGAAAGTTTTATTTTATTTTATTTTTTTTTTAACTATGTTGGAAAATTTTAGATCACTGTTTTCTCTAGAGATAGAATAACAACAAAGCAGTCAAAAATAAAAACAGAATTTACTCCTGTTAAAAACTGTGTGTTGTGCTTTTTCCTGTGGTCTGAAAGAGACTGGGATTTACCCATCTTCCTTAAACAACTGAAAAACTAGATGACCTGTGAAGCGACTGTTTTCAAACCCCAGCTAACAGCACTGCGGGACTGTGAGGAACAGGCAACACACCAGATGAACTCTAGGACTGCCTAGCTGGCTGCCCAGAGGCACCTTTGAAGCCAGTAGAAATAGCCTGAATAATTCTGGGAGCTCCTGCAGGGCTGGGAAAATGAACTATTCCCACCAGCCGGAGAGAAAAGTCCCTTGGAAGGCTCTCAGGAGGTTATCAGTAGTGGGAATAAATAAGCTGTTAAAACAGCTATTATAAATGTACTGCCCATTAAAAAGGTAGGCTGTCTTTATTTTATTTAAGAGATGGAGTGTTTTCAGTTTTTCAGTAAATAGGCTTCAAAATCATGTGTTGCCATCTTTCCTATTTTCAAAACAGTTTAGCTATTCTTAAACTAGGAACACTGTAACTTGACTAAAACTGACCTTTATCTTACAAACACTAGAACATACTTCCTTTTATTACTTTTCCCCAAAAGTTTACTTTAGGTGTGTGAAGTTCTGCTAAATTACTGCTTACTCAACAATGTTTATGTACATCTTAAACAATGAAAAGAATGCATATATGCTGAACTACAGCCTTTCAACTAATTTATACCTAAGTGTGGAATGTTTTTACATTAATCTTTTCATAATGCCATTAGTTGTATGTAAGCTCTGCTTCTATGATTTAATAAATTCTTGAATAAAAAGTGGTGTACAGGGGCGCCTGGGTGGCTCAGTGGGTTAAAGCCTTCAGCTCAGGTCATGATCCCAGGGCTCTGGGATCGAGCCCCGCATCAGGCTCTCTGCTCAGCAGGGAGCCTGCTTCCTCCTCTCTCTCTCTCTGCCTGCCTCTCTGCCTACTTGTGATCTCTGTCAAATAAGTAAATAAAATTAAAAAAAAAAAAAAGTGGTGTACATGCTTCAAAGAATGCAGTGTATCTTTTTTTTTTTAAAAATAATTTCTAGAACCAAAAGGATCTTAGACTAATAAAAGGGTGAGTTTCCACAAAGATCTATTCCCTACAATATTGTCACTGGGGATCCAGCATGACTATAATGATTGCTTTATAGTATTTATACTTAATGCAGAAATGGCCTTAACCATCTAGTTTTATCTCCTTTAAAAAAAAAAATCCAAATACCCCTCCACTCTATTTCCTCACTGCTCAGAAAAATGTCAACATCAACTATATAAGAAACTTAATATTTGAGAGTTCCATCTGAGGAAAGCAGACTTACCGTAAACAAGTTATTGATATATTTTGACACATGATATATATTTTCAGGATATTTCTATTTGCACATTTGTTAAAAAAATTTATATAAAAGTAGTATGATTGAAATGGCTAAGAAAAGCTTATGTTAGCCCAATACTTTTGTTATTTCTTACCTCTTTCTGTAGGATTTCTTCTCGAACTTGAGAAACTGCAAGAGACTCTTGTTTACCCTGCAGCTCATTAACTTGACTTTGGAAATGTTTTAGAAGTACCTAGGGAATTATGTTAGAAGTGGTAAGTTAAGAGAGTGCTTCCCCAAACATCATTTGAAAAATATAAGAAAACCAACTAATGTCTTTTGTTTGTACTAAAAAAAATTCCCAGTATTTTAAAATTACCAAATTCTAACATGGAAATAAACTGCCACAGGAATTAAGTTCATAGATTAATTAAGCTTACTGAATACACTCATTATTTTGTTTTAATGTTTAATATAAAGCATCACACATAATATAAATTAATGGCTATATAACTGAGTGGCTTCTTTATCTCTAGTACTTTTCTCCTGGAGGCCTGAAAAACACCTTTTAAAATAAACCTCTATTATGAAGTCAAAGGGTTCTGAAGAAAGTAGCCAATATCCTCTTTATTATTTTGTGATTAAGTAGGAGAATAGTTTTTAATTAAAGAGCTAATGACAAAGACAGCACAAGCCTAGTATTAGCATAAAATAAATGTCACGTATTTTTGGCAAACAAGTACATGAATAGTTTCATCAAGAAACTGAAAACTTGGGGAAAATGTGCATCTCTTAACCTCTAATGCTTTACTTTTACTGTTTTCCTCCTCAGACTATGCTGACTTCCAATTAACTCCTAATTTATAGTATTAGATTTAGAAACCCGGGAAAGTAACAGTAATGGCACTATGTATGGTGCAATGACACTACCTCATCCGCCTCTCCCAACTACACACTGATTTGCTATCATGTTTATACTGCCCACAGACAGCCTGCTCCTGTGGAGGGAGAAAGCCAGAGAAGTTATCTGCGACTGCTATATGCTGATTACCTTTGAAAAGCACTCTAAATCATTCTCCTTGAAATATTAAAATAGGCAAAATTCTTTGTTTCTGAGCTATATGAACTTAAATTATAGACCTCATTACACTTCACCCAAATCCCCCAAATACTTCAACATGCTTCTCCTTGTAAGGGTATCTTCTCACAAAACCATACTAGCATTTTTAATAGCTGAAATAATGCCCAATAGTTTCATAATATCCAATATCTGGCCCTACAACCAAATAAAATTGCTCAACTGGGAAGTTTAAGTGGGCTCTATGCTGGGCAGGGCCCAAAATCATGACCCTGAGATCAAGACCTGAGCTGAGATCAAGAGCTGGATGCTTAAATGACTGAGCTACCCAGGCCCCCCTGAGTGATTTGTTTTTAATCAAGATGCTATTAAATAATTATTGATGGGAGAGGTGGTGGTAAGATAACATTTCCTGGTTTCCCCCCACATCAGCTTGTCTTTTAAAAATTAAAACCAAAAGAAGAGAGCACAATGGATATTTAAATATCTTTCAATTTGATTTATCAACTGCTAACATTTTTGCCATATTTGCTTTCTTTTTTGGGGGGGCATAACTATTCTTTTCTTTCTTTCTTTTTTCTTTCTTTTTTTTTTTTTTTCTTAAAGACTTTTATTTATTTGACAGAGATCACAGCAGGCTGAGAGACAGGCAGGGCGGGGGTCAGGGGGAAGGAGGCTCCCCGCTGAGCAGAGGGCCCAATGTAGGCTTGATCCCAGGACCCTGGGATCATGACCTGAGTTGAAGGTAGAGGCTTTAACCCACTGAGCCACCCAGGCACCCCGGGATATAACTATTCTATCTTAATGTTGTGTTTTCAATTTTCTACACCATAGAAAATGGGCCACATAGTAGATATTCATGGATATTCCACATAGATGTACATACTAACCAAGAAGGAAGATACACTTTTTTGAAGAAGCATGGATGAACTTTCAGCATACTCTGTCATAATTCTAAGACTATGCTTCATAATGACTAGGGTTGTGTATATCTCTCTGTTGATTATTTTATCCCAGTGCCTGATTGCCTATAGACCTCGAATCATTATTTACTTAATGAATGAAAGACCATTGGGAAAGAAGAATGACTAGGAGAATTACTTGTCAACCAGGACTTGGGCAGAGGGAGATGGTTCAACATTCAGGTTCAAGTACTCCATGTCTCAATCACATAATGTGATTCTATCATTCCCTCTACCATCCCTTACAACTGCCTTAGGAGAAGAACTATTTGAGAAATGTTGGGACAAAACTGAGAAACCCCTGTTTTAAGAGAGAATAATCTTAAAGTAGAATAGTTAAATGCACAGTAATGGCATCGTCTCCTACAAAAAAAAAAAAAAAATCACGTCAGTAATTTCTCATTTCTATCAAAAAGCAAAGTTAACGTATTTCTGAATTAAATAATGTTCTGTTAATAACAGTCCTGAAAAAAATAATTTTAAAGCCAAAGAAAGTGTGTTAAAGTCATCTACCTCTTGAGTTGCTATTTTACGATTTAGTTCAGCTACTTTGGAAGAAGAATTTTCTACTGCATTTTGGCAAAGGAGTTTCTCTACTTCCCTCTGATGAGATGCTTTGAGAGATGCAATGTGTGCTGCAGTATCTTCCTTGACTCTGCAGAGCAAATCAAAGAAAATCACGCATAAAAACAGCTCTTCAGCTCAGAGTTAGCACAAAAATAACATATGAAGCCTGGAAATTAAAGAAACAAAGGGAGAGAGAGCACCAATACTGCACTCTGACAGGTGCTTTATACAGGATCGCCTGTGAGATCTTACAACCATGCCATGAGCTATTATTTACTGAATTTTATAAGGGCAAACTTGAGTTTAGGAAAGAGTGATGTCTCTAGAGTTCATTAGTAAATTGCAGACCTGGGTTTTAAGCCCAGCAGAGTTGGAGCTCAAAGTCTGGGCCTTTCACTCAACCCCCAGCCTGGGGCTATACTTTCTGGTAGAATCAAAGGTTCTAAATGTTCTGTCTGGATTAAAGCAAGGGCCTCATCCTCATATTTTATGTTTTAAGAGAAACTCAGATTTTTGCCCAGATTCTTATTTTGATAATCATAGTTCCTTTTAGGATCTCCAAAGCTTTGTCTCTAGGCAACATGTTTTTGGTCCATGCATGTGACTCCAGGGCTAGCTGCCATGTCATAAAAATGAAATAACATTTATGGTAATTCTTTAGGACCCACTGTAACCTGCACCTAGTTTTTTTTTGCTTGTTTAGTGTGAGAGACTGATTTGTCCCTCTGACAAAATTCACGCATTCAGAGCAGTTTAATAAGTGGCGAAGTTCTGATAAACACTTGATACATTTCTTACAGACGAACATTCTCTCTCTTACTGGAAAAGTTATTAAAAAGTGACAGGAATTAAAAAAAAAAAAAAGGCAAAAAAAAAAAAAAGTGACAGGATTTTACTCAAAGCAGATACTGGATAAATCTCAGTCGATACATATTAACGTGGCAATTCCCAAACTATAAACAAATTTATCAGTTGCTTATTTGACTTATATGAATATTTCCTCATGGAAAGGGTGTGATTAGGGTCTTCGGAAAAGCATGAAAACCTAAAGCACTTATGATATAACCAAACTAAAGTAAAAAACAACTGAACAACAGCAACAAAGCTAAAACACCCTAAATCTGGGATTGGGAAAGGTTATTCCTCACTTCTCAAGCGCAGGGCTATCTGATAAGCAGGTTAACAATACCAAATTACGTATAGAAAAATGCACAGGAAAAATTTCAATTTTAAATTATTTCCTGAAAAGAATATGATTCTTTTCAAATAGCTTCATTTCTAGTATCACATTCAGGACTTGAGAAACAAGGTTTTAGTTTGGAAGCATTTATGGTTGACAGGATGATTCAACCAGACACAGCTGCGAATCAATCAATATGCATTCATCTAGGTGCTCGCTCCTTCTGCTCCTATGCCAGGTTGCAAAAGAAGGATAATCTTATATCAGTTCTCAAGGAGTTATAAGGCGGTGTACCACTAGTGCTTTTTTGGTACTTAATATAGGTACTTGGTACATAAATTATAGAGGAGCTAGGAGCAGGGAATTTCCTGGGAGGCTCTAGGAAATAGTTTGCGAAGGAGGCAGTACTTGAAGCATGGATGAGCAAAAGGCAGCAAAGACATTCAGCAAGTCAGGCCCACAGAGAAGGTTCTGGCACCTGGGAAGCCATGTAGAATAATTTAGTCTTGATACTTCAGGAAGTGGGAGTTATTAGAGGGCAGTGTAGTGTAACTCAGATACAGGAATATTTAAGGAATATTAATGATTTTTAAGTGAACTGATTGGGGGAGACAGAAACAAGAATCAGGGAGATTAGGGTGGGGAAGCTGTCTAGTAAACCAGGTAAGGCTGCTGTCTACAGGAAGGTAGAAAGCAAAAGGACACGTATTTATAAGGAAGCACCCCATAAACTGTGAGCCCAAGAAATAAAGGAGGTAAAGCTGGACTTCGCGATTGAAAAACCATGGTCATAGACAGAAATGGTAAAGTTTTGAGGAGGAGCTAGTTTATTAGTAAAAATGGAATAAAATTTGAGATACTACTGATTCTGAGAGGAACAATTTGGAAAATAGTAGATCTAACATCTGTGCTCAGGGAAGAAAACAAGCCTTGAAAAGTAAATTGGAATCATGGTTTGTAGAAGCCACAAGAATGGATGAACTTAGCAAAGGAGAAAGAACTGAGAATAAACAGAAAGCTGAAAAATGAACCCTGGTAGAAGTCTGATTTTTGAGGAAGGAGAATGAAAAGGAGCCAGAGTTAGTTAAAAGACACGGAAGAGGAGTGTCAGTCATGGAGGTTATGGGAGGAAACCCCGTATTTTCAGGAAAGCCAACAATGTCCAAAAAAATGAGAATAGAGACAACATCACTGGACCAGGAAAGGTCATTATTGAGAGATGAGATTTACAAGAGTGGTGAGGAAGAGAGCCCCGGTCGAGAGGAGGTGAGGTGCAAATAAGAGGCTACTCGTGGGAAACTGGTACTGACAGAAAGAGAACTAGGACTTGGTTTGATGACAGTGAAGAAGATCTGAACATGTTAGAGGGCTTGGAGGAAAGAAAGTAGACAGTACTGAGTGATTCTGAGAAGGAAAGGGATGAGCACAAAAGTTCAAGGCATGAATGGATGTGAGCACTAGATTATTTTGAAGAGTTACTTTGGAAAAGAGGAACTTTTCCTTTTAGAATGTCAACTTGTTTTTTTAAAGACTTAATTTTAGAAAGAGAGAGGGAGAGAGTGACTGCATGAATGAGGGCAGGGGAAGGGGCAGAGGGAGAGAAACTCAAGCAGATTTCCCACTGAGCGAGGAACCTGACACAGGGCTCAGACCAGATTATGCCCCAAGCCGAAACTAAGAGCTGGACGCCCAGCTACCCATCTAGGGGATTGGAATACATGCTTCTGTTTGGTCAGTGGAATGCTAATGCTGAGCTGAGCTACCCAGGTGCCCCGAGAATCTTAAGCAGACTCCATATTCAGTGCAGGCACAGGGCTCGATCTCATGACCCTGACATCATGACCTGAGCTGCAATCCAGAGTCAGACGCTTAACCAACTGAGCTACCCAGGCGACCCTGTTCAACTAGTTTTAGTAACAGATGTTTTCTGCAGTCTGCCTAAGAGTCATCAATGATGACATTCATTAGCAAGAAGGCCCCCCATGGGTCAGCTTATTAACACAACCTAGATAAATGTGATGACAGGATTTGTCAGCCCGAGGACATGATTGGGGTTGACATGGAGATTCAGGTTTATCAGAATATGGCTTCCAACTGGTAGAGGATCCTACTCTGAGAGAGATCTATGCTTGGCAATGTAATACTATTTCTTAAGATTTGGTAATGAATTCAGTTCAGGGTTAAAACTAATTACCAGAGGAAATACATCTTACAATTTTGATGTTTTTATCTTTGTATGTCCCCATACAATTCCAGATTCACATTTTACCTTTTCATGGAATTTTCAAATTGGTTCACTGCGGCTTCAGATTTCATCTTCAGCTCATTCCTCTCCACAGTTAATCTCTCCAGTTCATTTTTCAATCTGCAGTTTTCTTGTAAAACCTCTGAAACACGGGAGTCAGTGAAAGTATGTGGTTGGTAAAGTCTGCCATCCAGGGTTCTAGGGAATGAGTTTGCACTTCCTTTACCTGAACGCAAGCCATCTTTCTTCGCCCTTTTTGCAGTCACTTCCTCTCTACCCTTAGAGCTCTGATTAGACAGCATCATCCTTCTCTCCTTCTGAAGCCTCTCCACGGTTTTCGAAAGGTCTTGTATTTCTCGCCCCTTCGCAGCCAGCTCCTCATTAAGCCTCACCAGTTTAGCTTTAGCATGAGCCTGTTCTATCTGGAATTCGATAGACTGGAAATCTTTATCCTCTTTATCATTTTTCTTGAGTTCCAATTTGGCATTTTGATGTTTAAGAGTGTCTATTTCAGCTTCAAGTTTTCTTACAGTGATTTGATGGGTGTCCTTGATGTCCCCGAGCTCCTTCTCTAGTGCTTCGGCTCTGCGGGAGCTGTCAGACTGCTTCTGCGATGCCTCCTTTAATCTGCAGGCAAGTAGCTGCTCTTGCTCCTCCAGTCTCTGTTCATACTGAATCTGAAGACAAGAATCCGTGTCAGGTCAAAACCACTGCTAAGTAGGACATTGGTTACTGAAGCCCTGCGGTCTGCTGGGTCCTCCCTATTCCTTCATTCAGACACTCACTGCACATTCTGATGCCTCCAACTCTGAGTTCTCTGAGGCCGTCACAGGTACTGAAGTTCTAATCTTGAAAGGGCATGATGTTTTATCTTCTCAGTATGTTGCATCATCTCACAATTAATATGTTTTTTTATAAACAAAAATTACACGTTTCTGTACACTCCAAAATTTATTTTAAGTATCACAACTGAACCTATTACTGTGTACCCATCTCTGCAAACCGACAAACTACACTTTCAGGAGAAATAGGGAAAGCAATTGGGGGCACGGAAATCTTTAAGAAATAATACATTTTCAACCCCTTAGTATCAATTTAGGAATCTCGTAAGGAGTAAATCAGCTTGGATTTGTTATACTGGAGCTTTAGTATTGCAAAAAACAAAACAACCTAAATAGGTTCCTCTGTGGAGGGAGGCACTACAGTGTTTGTTCATTCATTCAATGAATATTTATTGAGCTACTCCTGTGTACCAGGCTCTGTGCCAGATTCTGAAGATAAAGAAGTGTAGCCTTCCAACAGTTCACAGCCTGGTCAGGAGAGTGACATGGCAAGTTTCACTGTCCTATGACAACTGTGGTAACGGGCCTATGAATATGTGCAACGGGGACGAGGCGCCCCAATGTGCGTGGAAGCCTGAGAAAAGGTGGGAAGACCACAGCAGAGGGAGCACATTTAGGTTTGAGCTTGAGAGATGAGTGTAAATTTGGGGATAAGTGGAAGGAGGGACATTTTGGAAATAGGAAGAATACAGGTCAAGGCAATCTAATGCTTGGCGTGTACTGGGAACTGGAAATGAAAGGAAAAAGTGACAGAGTGAGAAGGGACAGGAAGGAACTGAAAAAGAGAAAAGTCAGGGAGGGTAGATTTACATGTTAAAAATAGGCTAGAGGTTTGGAATTTATGCCTCTATTTGGACAGTGGAATGCTAATATTAGTTGTAATTATTATAATAATTTATTGAATACTTGCTACACTCCATGCAAAGCAGTAAGGCTTTACATATACTTTGCTGCTTGATTCTCCAACAGTCTACGAATTAGAGATCAATTAAGTAAAATATTTCAGCATTTGCTTTGTGTCAGGCACCCTGCTGAATGATGAAACACAATGGTGAGTAAAGGTAGAATAGGCCCAGCCATCAGGTTTGAAGCTAGATGGGGAGAGCGATCACTCACGATCCAATCAAAATGGCCAGAAATGTGGTAGATGCAATGGAGACGTGCCTGGGACTAGAGTGCCTGTGAGATAATTTGTTTGTCAGAGAGTCCATGAAGGTTTCATGGGGTAGCAATGCCTGGATTGAGAGCTGAAGGAGAGGAACACCTTAGCTGTGAATGAGGTGGGCAGAGCACACCAGTCAAAGGCAAGAGTCTGCCAACATGTTTGGCTACAGGAAACATGGCAAGTAGGAGAAACAGGTTAGTATAACGGGACAGAGAAAGCACTGTGGGAGAACACACTGGACGGTGAGAGGGGTCTGGCCATACATGGAATTATAGACCATTTTTGAGGACTTTATTATTGAGGAAGTTATTGAGAGATATAAAGAAAGGTGTGTATGTGTATGTGTGTAAGACAGAGGGATATGGAAATATAATATTGGCTTCCCTGTCAACAGCTGATTAGAGGATGGGGTAAAGTGGGTATGTGTAGACTAGTCAGATTACAATAGTTATTAAACTTTTTATTAATAATGGCCGTGGAGTGACATGGTGATAAAAAGGTACAGAGGAACTGAAAGAAATTTGGGAGTCTAAGTGGCATAACTGGCACTAAGTCAGTTATTATCTCTTTTACATATGAAGAGAGGGAGACTAAGCTGAAGTAACTAGTGCAAAGTCATGAAGCCCTAAGGGTTAAACTGGGCCTGGAGGAAAGGCTGGTCTGACTGTGTTTTCCATTGTACTGCATCTCTTAAAGTACTGTGGGGTCAGAGGAACCTGATGGAAGGAGGTCTGGAGTGAACGTTTAGTGAAATAGAAGAAATTGATAGCTACAGCAATAGGCTTGCCAAGTAGCACTGGGGGAATTCCAACACCAGACACCCACACACCTGTGACAGCCCTACTCTCACAACTGTGCCATCTCCTCAGACTTGTGCGAGAAGAGGAGTGGAGAAAGAGATGGGTGAACTGGAGCAGAAAGCAAGGAAGGTAAGTCTGGTTGGAAACTGAGTGCTTAAAACGGAAGTCCACCTTGGAAGTCAGGAGAGTGAGAGAAGAAACAGAACCAGGTAGTGGGCGGAGAGATTTGAAAAAGAGGGCGGAATAAACCAACTTTCTTGATAGGACCTTAAATTTACTAGCAGGCCGATGTACTGGACGAGGCTTTCAACCTTCTACTTGTTTCTGGAATCTAATAGTCTATCGTCTGTTGCTTCTCTCAGGATAAAATCTGTGGAGAATGAGATCTGCTTCCTAGAAGCAGCATGGCCTAGGATTTGAGGCCTTGCTCTATCGCTCACCAGCAGCAGCATCTCGGGCAAGACATTTAATTGTGAACATCTCTGCTCCCCTGTCTGTAAAGCAAGGTAGCAATATCTGTTTCTCCCCAGTGATGAAAGGATGATGCAAGATGAACTAAAATGTCTGTGAAATATCTAGCATGAATTACTGCAGCAACTGTGTGCTCAACAAATTTTTAAAGTAAATGAAATATCACATCTTCTTTCATACTTGGTCATCCTAGCACTTGTAGTTTCGACTTCATTCCTCATGAAGGATCAGAAAACTCAGAGAAAGTAAGACGTTTTCAACAGGCATTGCCCAGCCCCCCGTTCAACCCACTAAGACGTATTCTTCTGTCTTACTGTCTTCTCCCTTGTCTAGGGAAATTTCAAGAAAGTATTTTCAACCATGGCAATTAAAAAACAAGTTTTTATTGACTATACATCAGAGGTGTTTTACTCTGCCTTTGCATGACTTAATTTCCACTAATTCTGGTATCACGGAGAGGGCGCCCTGTGCTTGCTTTTCCATGCTTGAAACAAAAAGAAAAGGTGCTGAAGGAGAACAAAAGACAAGATGGGTCTAGATTTCTTTTGCACCTGCTGACATTCATGGTAAAGGTTTTACAGGGAAGGATGTTTAGTGATTTGTCAAAATGAGACCTGAGAAGTGCCCAGCCCCCATGGTACTGAGACCCCGAGGGTCTAGCTGGCTCTTACCTTCATTTTCTGGAACTGTTGTTCCATGGTCCGAAGGCTTTTCTTTGCTTCTTCATCTCTGCCTTCCAAATCAGCCTCTAGTTTTTTTATCCTTTTTTCCATAAAGTCCACTGTATTTCTGTCCACTGTATCACCAGCTGCTGATGCAGCCAATATTAAAGCAGGTAAAGAATTGGGATATCTTCTCTTTATAATTCCTTCCATTTCCTTAACCTTTTAAAATAGTTTTGCATATATGTAAGGTCACAAATATATTAAAATCAAGCAGTTCAATGTATAAATTTAGATTATGCTCTATCATTCACATCTAACTTTCAAAGACAGGTTTATATCACATCTTAAGACTGAATCAAATGCATAAAAAATAGATTAATTTCAAATTTTATATCCCTAGATGATCTGACTTTAAAATCCTACAGTATAATGTATAGTTTAGTACTGGTTAATTTACAGAAATCCTCTTACATTGATTTGAAATAGATCTTGGGACTTTCTATTGTGCTAGTAATAGCCAATCTTTCTGAGGACAAATGGTCTTTCCTTTTTTCCCCACAGACTCCTTTGGATGATCATGTTTATACTATCTATTGATTGAAAAATGACTTAAATGACATCAATGTATAGAACTTCTGCAATAAACACAAGTTTCCTAAGCACCGGCCCCTACTTGCAACAATTTCTACGTGACCTCATCCCTCCTACAGATATCCCCCTCAAAATGCAGTTTGATCTATCTTAAAGTTACTTCTTTCAGTTAGAAAGCAAAGAGGATTAATAATATTTAATGAGGTCTTCACAAAAGACAACTTTTCATTTGGTCTATTAAACAATAATATATTTTATGGTCTTTCTGTAAGAAAGAACAGTGCTAAGGCTCACAGATATTATGTATGTGCATGTGTGTATACTTGTTTTTGTTAAAGGTATTACAGTTAAGATATCTTAGAAAAACATATTAAAGCACAAAATTCTTTGCTGAGCAGTTTTCTACCCTCTGAGAATACAATAAAATAGCACATGAGAGGTGGTCTAGTGCAGTGGTCAGAGCATGTCTAGAGTTAAAATTGTGCCACCCAGCTTTATGACCTCTGTCAACTCTTCCATCTAAATTTCTTTTGCCTGAGTGGTAAAGTGGGAATGACAACAATACCAATTTCATGGCACTGATATATTTAAGTGAGGATCAGTTGACATCTACCTTGGTAAAGTGCTTAGCAGAATACCCAGCATACAGTAAGGGCTTGATGATATTGGTTTTTACTATCATCTGGTCTCAGAACCCACCCTTCCTAAGGCACGGTAGGTTGCTGGTACTCAAAATTATTTATAAATTGAATACTGTTCCTGTTTAAGTATTCAAGGATCTCATCATTTGCAAAGTTAAAAGCAAATATTTCCATTCATGAAGACTGCTTGCATATTGTATGCAATATGCATACAATTTGTACATATATGTACCATAAATTGAAATATATCCAGATAACAAATATTGATAATTTCATCTGCAACATTTTCAAAACTTTGTTTTCTCTGGTATTAAAAATCTAGTTATTTGGAGTAGATCTAAGCATATAAAAGTAGATACATACATATAACACACCATGTATATTGAAAAAAGAAGATCTTGATTTTTAAAAATGGTGTATATTATTTATAATTAATATTTTCACTTAAAATTTTAAGAAATGTTTTAATTTAATTTGACTTCTTAAATGTTTATTTTTTTGGGAAAATTAGATTTTATTTATATTTTCTTTAATTTTCTTTTTTTTTTTTTTGATATGGTATGTCTTTTTTTTTTTTTTAATTTCTTTTCAGCGTAACAGTATTCATTGTTTTTTGCACCACACCCAGTGCTCCATGCAATCCATGCCCTCCCTAATACCCACCACCTGGTTCCCCCAACCTCCCACCCCCTACCCCTTCAAGACCCTCATGTTGTTTCTCAGAGTCCATAGTTTAATTTTGTTTTTTAATATTATTCTTTGGTAACTAATACCAGTGTGGCTCTCATACAAAGTAAACGCTTTTTTAAAAATTCTCACTAAATTAAACTATGGAATATCCCACTAAATAAAAGCATGAGTAAAAAACCACACATAATCTGAAATTTTCATTATTGCACGCATCTAACTAATCAGCCCCATTTTTACTTATGTACTATTTATAAAAGGAGATTATTATTATTAATTATGCTATAATTGATCTATTTCAGAATATGGCTCCAAAATGATTCTGAATATACTGTGATATACCTTGACTTTAAATATATGTTAAGGTTTAAAATCATTAGGATAGAAATGTTCATGGGAACAGAATAAGATCTGAAATGTATATGCAGCAAACTACACAAAATACTATAAATGAGCAATATTTTAGAAAGATATAGTTTAAAACGGTAAACCAATGAACTTTTAATGAAACCGTTAATAAAAGAGAGAGGTAACTTGTATAAAGTGCTATATTCCTAGTCAATATGGATCATTTCAATTCTTAATTTTGCTCTTAAGCATGCTTCAGTTTTTCACTCTCATACATTTAGTTCTACATTATTTCTCTTAAATTCATCAGGTAGAGAAGAAGTTTCTTTGGTCTTCTCTCTCACAATTCTGGATGGCTTCATCTACATTAGCTAATTTAAATTTTGAGCACTGAAAAATAGCCAAGCAATCCTAGATTACAGTTATTTCAGAATATTTGTGGCTCTATTCCTTTCCTGCCTACTGAGCCCAACTACCAAATCATACCTTTTTTTTTTTTTTAAGATTTTATTTATTTATTTGACAGACAGAGATCACAAGTAGGCAGAGAGGCAGGCAGAGAGAGGAGGAAGCAGGCTCCCTGCTGAGTAGAGAGCCCGATGTGGGGCTCGATCCCAGGACCCCGGTATCATGACCTGAGCCAAAGGCAGAGGCTTTAACCTACTGAGCCACCCAGGTGCCCCAAAACCATACCTTTTAATATAAGAACAGGTCCTGTAAAAGTAACAAAGTTAATTTTTTGCTTAGTTTTCCTTCTCTCATAAAACTGGGAAAATACTCAGCCCAGTGATGACCTCACAGTTTTGTGTTTGTGATGAAATAATAGCCGTACATTTAAGGATCATGACTTGACTACAGATTCAGGCTCCCTTATGAACAGGGTTGGAAATTCTTATTTTGTTTTGATAGTGCGTTATGAAGTGTAATGCAAAACATTACGGAGTTTTAAAAACAGAAGGAGAAAGTTAATATTCCACCCCACAAAACAACTACTTCAATGAAAAAACAACTTTATCCTAATAAGTATCACTATATGATTTTTGAAAAGGTCTCTGAGCTACAGACACCATGAAATGAGTATTTCGAAGCCTGACAGTGAGCAAGAACTCAAAATTAAGGCCAGCTTTTCGGAAGGCTAAATGTTCTGTTTCCAGGGTGTTTTGCAACATTTCCCAAGCTTTTCTTACATGTTTCCAACTCAAGGATCTCCTTTCCTATAATCCTTTCTCACCAAACTTTCATCAGAAGAAGGAATCCTAACTCCATACCCAGAGTTTTAAAATGCTGCTTGTTTCCAGATGTCTAATAGAGCTAGAATGTACAATAACATTTCATCCACAGGTTACCTGCAATGAGGCACAACAGCCTACACATTCTTTAGGCAGAAAGCCACAGACTACATAAAATGATTTTGTTTACTACTTTTATTTCTGTCACTTTAAATATTGCATATCAAGAATTTAAAGGACAGTTCTATATTAAAATGAATGAATAAAAACAATTTTCAGGTCAATTATATTTTGTAGGAACTACTGAAACAAGAGAAAACAAAAATGCACTGTATATAAAATGCCTTAATGAAAATTTACCCTGAACACATACTTGTCGCTCTAGATCCTGAATTTTTTTGGCATCAGCTGCTTTCTCTTTTAAACGTATCTTCTGTGAAATAGATGGATTTCCAGACTCAGCTTTCAGTTTCTCAACCTATCAATAAGTAAAGAAAATGTTTAGGAGCAGATTTAAAACATACCAGAGAAACCCCAGGAGAGACACATAATGTATTCATTCACTTATTTATTAATTCCCAGATAGGGCGCTGTGCTGGAGATTTGGAGGGCAAACAAGATAAGCCTGTTTTTACAGTGCTTGTACTCTGGTGGAGGAGACATATGATAAGCTAATAAAGTGTATCAATGAGTAAATAAAATAACCCCAGAGAGTGACAAGTGCTAGGAAGAAAATAAAACAGAGTGACAGAATGGGAAGAAAGGTCTGAAGAGGCAGGACTGGTAGCTCCATTAGATGAGCAGATCAGAAAAGGTCTTTCTGGGGAGCAGAAACTGGAGCTGGGACTTGAATGAGAAGTGAGACACGGAAGAAACTAGGCCAAAGTAATCTAGACCAAGGCAACCCACGGAACAAGCATGGCATGTTCAAGAATCAGAGGGAGGTTTGGTGTGGCTGCAGGAGAATGACTCGTGGAGTATGATACATACAGATAAGGCTCAAGAGGCAGGCAGGGTTCAGACGATACGCAGACATGACAGGCTATGGTAAGGAGCTTAGATTTATTCTCAGTCTAATCTATAACAGCCTACACATCTAAGAGCAAACCAAAACCCAAACCAGCTATTTGCATCAGCAGTGTTTATGGTACTGACTCAGTTATACTTACAAGGCTAAGAAGAACTAATGCTGAATAGGGTTCATCACAGAAATACTTTCTAAAATGATCTTACTACCTCAAGTTTGAGCTTCTCAATTTCTTCATTTGCTTCTTTAAGCCGAACTGCATCTTTATCCAGAAGTTCCTGATTTTCAGCATACCACTGTAATCTTTTTTGTAGACGACTGATTTCTTGCTTATGTGTTTCTTCTAAGATTTTTATTTCATACAATTTTTCACCTATAAGATAAAGGAACTCCTGGACTTGATTGTAATTTTCCAAAATGTGGAAATAAAGTAAATTACATGAAAACCAATGCCTATCTAATGAAAGCATTATGAAAAAAGAAAAAAATATCTTTGCAATGTAATATCCAGTTTAATCTATTAGTAAAGAGAGATCAAGATTGTTCTTATAGTCCAAATCCTCGAATTCATAGCAAAATTGGCTGTGTATAAATTATCATTTTCCCATTTTCATTATAAAAGCAAAGTTGTATCTGTGAGACAATAAATATTAGATCCAAGAGATAATAAACATGAAGAAGTCCTATAATTATATTAAAAAACTGCAATGAGAAACATTAAAGAGTGCTTAGCATTGATTTCATTTAATACAACAAACATGTGATGGGCACTATTATAATTCTATTTTACAGATTAGTAAAGCAAATGCAGGCAAGAGGATTTTACTGTACATATCTTATGCCGAAGACCATAATATCATAAGAGAAAGACCCTCACAAGGGCTCCTCTGATCCACTTTCTAGCCCTGGGTTCTGTCTTCCTAAACTCCACTCCATAGATGCACACAAGAACATGCTTAAGAAACACATTCCAGCAACCTCCCTCCATCCCTTCACTTCTGCCTCTTTCAATCTGTCAGACCCAGCTCAAATGCTACTCTTCCCTAAAACCCCTACGTAGTACCATAGTACCACATTTCATGTTTATTTATAATTTTTTAAATATTAAACTTTTCTGCATTCTTATCTTTCTTTTGTCTTCCTGGTGGGGAATGTCACATTTATCTTGTGTTTTCTATAAACACAGTGCAGTGTTATTTGTTCATCTGGCAAATACTTGAGAGCCAAGGTTTCAGACTCAGGGATAAAAAGGCAGACTGTGCCCTCAGGAAGGTCACAGTCTAGCTAGGGTGACAAACATGAACATGAATAAACATAAGATGCCACAAATTCAAAATAATCCTTGATTCTTTTTCCTGATCCTGCAATTATTCCTGCTAAAGCCAATCAAATCTGCATGCCTATTAATAACTAGTTTTTTAAAAAATTTTCTAAAATTATAATATACTTTAAGGAATATGATTCTGATTCCATAAGTAATAACAGCAACTATTACTTAAATTCAAGAACACTTACGAGTATAAAGGTAAACTTTCAGCTCAGCATTTTACCTGTTGCATAAGCAATCTGATCTTTGGCTTGGTCTCTCTCTTTCTTCATTCTTTCCAAGTCTACTTCAAGAGCTTGTTTGTCTTGCTTCAGTCTTTTGATGTCTTCCAATAAACTGTTCTTTTCTTTCTTGATGGTCACAGAAATAAAAAAGCAAAATATTTCTGGCCCCCCAAAATTGTGGTATAGGCTCTCTTTTACCCTGTCCATCCTTAATTCTACATATGTATTTTTATAAATACGTGTATTCTTTTTATAAATACGTAATTATTTTTCCTAAATTTAGTTCTGGGGTCATCACTTTCTTCCACCCCACCAAATTACAGTAACTCCCCATAGCCTACTAGATCAATTCCAATCATCTAACTCAATACAGCCTAAAGACCTTTCAATGAACTGTTCTCACTTCTGGATTACTGCAATAACGTCCTAACCGGTGTGCCTCTTCCACTTTCAGCAGCTAGTCTATTCTCACATTAGCCAAAGAAATTTTAATTAAAAAAATACTCAAGTCTAACTGACATACAATAAATATCCTGTTAGTTTCAGGTGCACATCATAGTGACTTGATACTTATATATATTATGAAATGATCCCCATGGTAAATCTAGTTCTGATCTGTCATCACACAAAGTTATTACGTTATTGACTAGATTCCCTATGCTGTCCATCACGACCTTATGTCTTATTTTATAACTGGTAATTTCTCCAACCCCCATCTCCCCTGGCATCCCCCGCTTCTGGTAACCAACAGTGTTTCTGCACCTACCAGTCTGTTTTGTTTGCTCGTTTATTTCACATATAAGTGAAATCATATGATATTTGTTCTCCTCTGACTTATCACTTAGCATGATATCTTCTAGATCCATCAATGTTGTCACAAATAGCAAGATCTCATCCTTTTTTATGGCTGAGTAATATTTGGTGTTCATCTATCAGTGGATGTTTACGTTGCTTCCATACCTTGACCAGTATAGATAATGCTGCAAGGAACACGGGCTACACGAATCTCTTCGGATTGGTGTTCCGTTTTCTTTAGATTAATACCCAGAAGTGGAATTGCTGGATCACAGTAGTTCTATTTTTGATATTTTTGAAGATCCTTCATTCTGTTTTCCACATTGGCTGCATCAATTTATATTCCCACCAACAGTGTATGAGGGTTCCCTTTTCTCCACAACCTCACCAACACGTGTTACTTTTTGTCTTTTTGACCATAGCGTATGTGACAGATATGAGGTGATCTCATTGTGGCTTTGACTTGCATTTCCCTGATGATTAGAGATGTTGAGCATACTTTCATGTGTCTGTTGGCCATGTGTCTGTCTTCTTTGGGAAAATGTCTACTCATGTCCTCTGGCTATTTTTTAATCATGTTATTTGTGTTTTTGACATTAAGATATGTAAATTCTTTACATATTTTAGATATTAATTCCTTAACAGATAAATCATTTACAAATATCTTCTCCAACTCTATAGACTGCCTTTTACCTTGTTAATAGCTTCCTTCACTTGTGCAAAAGCTTTTCAGTTTAATATTATCCCATTTGTTCATTTAAGATTTTGTTGCCTTTGCCTGAGGAGACTGGTCTGGGGATGGGGGGCGGAATGCTAAGACCGATGTGCAAGAGCTTACTGCCTGTGGTTTCCTCTGGGAGTTTTATGGTTTCAGGTCTCATATTCAAATCTTTAATCCATTTTGGATTTTTTTTTTTTTTTTTTTGCTCATGTATGTGAGCAGGGGAAGGGCAGAGGGAGACAGAGAACCCCAAGCAGGCTCCATGCCCAGTGTAAAGCCTGACTCGGGGCTCGATCTCACGACTCTGAGATCATGAGTTAGATGCTTAATTGACTGAGCCACCCAGGTGCCCCTGGAATTTATTTTCATATATGGTATAAGATAGTAGCCCAGCTTCCCTCTTTGTTATGTATCTGTTCAATTTTCCTAACATTACGTATTGAGCAGACTTTTCCCCATTGTATATTCTTGCCTTTGTCACAGATCAGTTGACCACGTGTGTCAATTGTGGGTTTTTTTCCCACAAGCTCTTTATTCCAAAGAGGAATTGTTTTAAAGAGGTGGTGAGTTTTGTTCCTCTGTCTGAAATTCTCTGGTGGCTCCCATCACTCTCAGGGTAAATCCAAAGTCCTCACCATGAGCTTCAGTGCCCTGTAACCCAGCCCTGCTCCTGCCTCTGACCATATCTACCCTAAATCCTCCTCTTCCAACTTCATTCCAGCATGAGAGACTTCTAGCTGCTCTTTGAACAGAACCAGCACATTCCCACCGCAAGGTGTTGGCATACTGTGCCTCGGCCTTCAGTGCTCTGCCCCCAGATAGCCACATGGCTCACTTTTTTACTTCATCAAGATTTCTGCTCAAATGAAACCCCAGGAAGATCTTTCCTGATCCTCTCTATAAAATAACCATCCTCATCCTGACTTTCAGGTATGATGCTTTACTTTCTTGTCACAACACTCATCACCACCTGACATATGTTTACTGGAAAGCAGAGGTTTTATTAATCTTTGTATGAAAATTGCATAGAAATGCTTAGCACATTAAAAGCTGAATGAATGCTCAATACGCCCTACTTCATTGCCCCCAATTCCTCCACTCAACAAAATCATGCTTATCCTTTAAAGCCTAGTTCAAAGGAGGCTATTCCTATCAGCCCCTCCTCTGTGTTCCCCCAAATTTTCACTGCACCTCTAGCACAGGGGTCATTACTTTCTGCGTCACAGGACATTGATTTGTGTACATGCTTCTTCTCTTTAACAGGCTGAGAACTCTATGGGGACCAAGACTGATTTATTACTAATACCTGTATACTTCATGGCACTAAGCACACAGTTGGTACTCAATAAATGTTCACTGAACCAAACTCTTAATTGCTGAAGAAACTCTTGAACTCACAGCAGGACACGTAGCATAGTTAAGTTTCAAAACAAAATTCTTACAAATTCTGTTACTACTCTACCTTCTAATCCCAAATCCAGTCTTATGGAGAAAATAAATTCACTCATTAAAGCACTTGTATAACCGTGGTTTGAGCTGAATCACAGACTGGACAGCATGATTTAACTGTTTAGTCTTCAGTGACTTTCTGTAGATGTCTTTTTAGGAGAGCAGTGAGTTTCACGTTTTTGAATGCTCAATCTCTTTCTACAACTACCTTTTGTTTATTTAATTCAATCAATTTAGAAGTGCTCTCTAGTAGAGTCTACTTCACAGAATTACAGAGTTTTAGAATTCAAAAGAACTTTTAAACATCTTGAGTTCAGTCATGCAATTGACACTTAAATAAATGTTCACTCTATGCTTGCATCTTTCCAGGGAAGTATGAATTCCTACCTGAAGAAGGCCAATAACATTCCGGGTCAATCCTGTGGGCACAGGACTCCGGGCTGGCAAGTACTTGTACTCCCTTGTAAGTTACCATGCAGACTTTCGGAGAGGGCCTCTGCTCGCCTCGCTGGCCTTGTCCTTACCCACTTCTGCCTCAGAGATCTCTATTTCTAGAAAGTAACAGGGCCCTTCCTGGTGTAGGGGCTTATGCTTTTCTCCCGGCTGAAAGGCTTAATCTTTGCATAGTTGGCTGCTGCTTCCCTTCAGCTCTCGACTTCTGATATAACTTTCTCAGAGGGTCTCCTAGACCACACTGTAGACTACTTACTGTATTGCCCTCTGCCCCAGGCACCCTTATTTGCTATTTTTATATTCTTCGAAGCACATCTTTCTACTTGTAACTATTTCCTTTATTTACTTATTCTCTTCCCTACTAGAATACATGTTCCTAACCAGCAGGGTCTGTGTGTGTCTTGTATACTTACTGTATTTCAATACCAGGATGAGTGCCAGGAATGTGGCAAGTACTTCAAAAAGGCTGATGGAATGAAAGTTGTGGTTAACATCATTCCTCTTCCCACCTTGGGATACTAAAAAGAGTGAGCTCACGACCCGTGTTTTTGCTATGCTTCTATCTATGCTTTATAGAGAACCAACTTGTATTTTAATACTATACTAATAAGCATTAATTTTTAAGGTAAAAATTAGATTGTACACACATATATTCAGTATGGATATTATTATACTATAGACTTCTCTCAGGATAAATTTTTGCTCTAAAATCAAACCCAGAACATCGAAGTAAATGAAAATAAAAAGTATATTTACATTATATCTTACAGTATTTGCAGAAATAAATACCTGAAGAATTTTTACTATTATCTTGACCTTTTTTTTAAATTTCTTTTTAGGTTTTTCCTGCCTTTGGTAGTGTCACCATAGGGGCCTGAGATGTAGATTTTTATCCTGAGCCTGGTCACTGGGTTTCTTGAATTTGAGAAGTCATCTCTTTTACCATTTCTGGGAAATTCTCAGCCCCTACTTTTTAAAAATATTTAAATATATCTTCGCATTTCATATATCTGATATTTTCCATTTTTAGTCTATTTATAGTATAGTCTATCCAGTAATCCTAGTGAGGTTCTGATGCTGCTGTTTATTAAATCATCCAGTAGCTGCTCATGGTGGATGATTTCTCTGGGTTTTATAATTTTGTGTTGTGAGCATATATTGTCAGTGGGTTTTTATCTGTAGGAATACTGTGTGAGCTGGGCTAAGGGTGTATACTTACTTCTAAGAGCTGTTTTGCATTTATTTCTTCTAGATACACTAGAGGTTATCATCGACTCAAGACCACAGGGCATTATCTTTTTCAGTTTGGGGATGACCAACCCTTGCAGGTAGTGTCAATTCAAATACTAAAACACACATGAAAGCAGAAGGGATGACATTTGTATTGAACAATCAGGGAAGTGCTGAGCAGAGCAGACTTTCTCTTCCTCCTACCTAGTGATCAAATTAAAACAAAAAATCTTCTTGACAAATCAGCCCCATGTGAAGGGGGGGTAGATGTTTTCCTAGTCTGCTGCCATACTGAAGGATACGGCCTGTTGAACTCCCACGTGTCCTGTCTCCATTTTGCTGTTAAAGCTCCAGCCTGCCTGTGGCTACTGAACTGCTGGCCTGGGAGCAGATGTTTACTCTTAGGTTTTTATCCCTCCCATATTTCTGGCCTCTGGAGAGTTCCCTTACTTTCTTGAAAGATTTTATATTATGCATTTACAAGATGTTTATTCTATTTTATTCAGCATTTTCTGATGTTTTTAGTGGAAGTTTTAGTTTCCTATCTGTCAGAAAAATATTTCAAAACAGCACTTTTAAAAGGTCGCTAATAACAATTTGAATAAAGCTAATGTTTGGGTTGAAACCTTCTTCTTCTTCTTCTTTTTTTTTTTTTTTTTTTAAAGATTTTGTTTATTTATTTGACAGTGAGAGACACAGTGAGAGAGGGAACACAAGCAGGGGGAGTGGGAGAGAGAGAAGCAGGCTTCCTGCTGAGCAGGGAGCCAGATGAGGGGCCTGATCCCAGGAACCTGGGATCATGACCTGAGCCAAAGGCAGGTGCCCAAAAACTGAGCCACTGTGGTTTTCCAAGCCTTCATAAAACACAGTGATATTAATTTCTCTTTTCACTTGCTATTTTTGAGGTCTACTGGCAAGGGAGTTAGGGGGAGTCCAACCATACATTCGTTCTTCTAACCTATATGCCTAACTACCTACCTAATCATGCTATACATGCATACATGCACCTGAAGAAAGTTGCCAGAAGCTGCATTTTATATACCACAAAAGCCTACTAAACATGTTATTAAACTGGGGTATGGGGTAGACTTCCATGTAACAAAACTTTATATAATATAATTTCTTGTTAAAAAGTGGTATGTAATTGGTATTTTTCTAATTCATACAGTCATTCAAATTGGTTTTAGAAGGGCTTTTTAGTCTCGTGCCAAGGTTCTTCATGGGAAGAAGTGGGGAGAATTAACTACGCTCCCACAGGGGACAAGTCTGGAAATGCAGCAGTGCTTTTGATTCTTATAATCACTGGTGAGTGCTATGAACATGTGTTTCCTGGGGACAGCGATGACAAAAACTTTGCAATACACAGAACTGTTCTGCTTCAAATAGAATTAATCTGTCCAAAGTTCCAAAACTTCTCCCACTGGTAAGTACCACTTCAGAAAATTCTAAGCCATATCCTTTATAATACGATTCAATAAAAATAAAGAAAAAAGTTATGGAGCAGCTACTGTATCTCATATCAGTGTTAGGTACACGGGATGAAATATTTGTAGACACAGTCTGCCTTGTAGAAGTGCAGAGTAAAAAGCCAACTAACGTTTTAAGGTGAACAATCACCTTCAAAGTATTTTCCTATTTTAGCTTATATTTCCAATAAGGAATTTCTTTATATAAGGTATATATGCCCTAAGTAAGGTTATGCCTCCAATATGGCTCCATGTGATGATCACTAGATGAGAGGCTGGGTTATAAAGAGGATGCCACTTAAATGTGTATATTAAGTGGTAATTTTATTTATTTATTAAAAAAATTTTTTTTAAGATTTTACTTATTTAAGAGGGGGAGAGAGAGAGTGCGCATGTGTGCATGAGTTGGGGAGGGGCATAAAGAGAGGGAGATGCAGACTTCCCATGGAGCAGGGAGCCCAATATAGGGCTCGATCCCAGGACCCCGGGATGAAGACACAAGACAAAGGCAGACACCTAATGGACTGAGCCACTCAGGCACCCCTAAATGCTAATTTTAGATATACCTTCATTTTTTAATGCTATGAAATTTGTAACAGATTTTAACTATTCATAAATTACAAAAAAGGATTTTATTTCACATGTAGAAATTTTAATAAATTATTTACTATCGTTATGCAACTTACCTGTGTCGCCCGTAGTTCTGCTAACAGATCTGTAAAATTCTGGGTTTTGGTGGGTTCTGAATCTTCAACTACTTGAGACAGGAACCGACTTCTGTGCATCTGTTCTCTGATTTATTTTGAAATTAGAAAGACTTTTTTTTAAACAAAGTACTCCTTTCAATGCAAAATATATAATTCTTAAAATTAAAAAAATCTAATGGACATTGCAACTATTTGAGCCACTGAAGAGAAAAAG
The DNA here is from genome assembly GCF_020171115.1 of Neogale vison. Lineage (NCBI taxonomy): Eukaryota > Metazoa > Chordata > Mammalia > Carnivora > Mustelidae > Neogale > Neogale vison. The sequence goes on along the minus strand of NC_058091.1, from coordinate 45,409,975 downwards.
GTTATTTACTTTAAAGATTAAAATACTAAAAGAAGTACACTCTAAGGGAGATGTTTTTTCAATTTAAAGGAATTGAAACCTAACATCTTCCTTTATTTATAATATAAAGATCCTTTTTAATTCTTGGAGGAAAAAATTCCCAATGTCCCAGAAAGATGTGCTGCATTCTTCCTGTGGTATTACCTCATCCCTGCGTCATCATTCTAGATTCCTTTAGAAGAAACACAAATCACAAATAACAAACAAAACCAAACACAGTCTATTATTTGAAGTCAGAAACAATTTTTCTGGTTTTCCAGAAATATTATACAAGGAGTTTAGGAATGCATTTAAAATCATTTAATCCTAACGTAAAGAAACCATCTATTTCATCATGAAAGTGCCTTTAAAGGTGCAGTTTGGGATCCAGGAATAGATCTTTTCTTTTAAACCAACTTAATATGTGATATTTCAGAATACTTTGTGGCTTGAAAAGAAATCAGATATAAATGCTTTCATGCATCAGTACTGTGCAGATTATCACAACTGACTTGGGGTCATACAGTCAAGGCCAAAGAAGATTCTTCTAAAAGCAGTTCTATCTAAGTGATTAGGTGTCTATGTGAAGGGACACAAAACTGGTGAGCCATTTCCTAAAAGAAGATAGTACCCCAACTTGCCCATGTTTATGAGTTTAGCTTTTTCACTTAAAAAAATATGTTAAAGCTGGATGTAGTCATATCTAAACGATCATACAGCCCAAACTCTGATTCCTGAGTAGGTCGTGGTGCTCCCTGAGCCTGCCATGCTGAGTGCCCATTGATAACAACTCACAAGTTCTTCTCCGGAGAAATGCTCTCAGCCAAATAACAGCCTCTGCCCCCTGGCCTAGAGGACACCCCTCATCCACTTCTTTCCCACGGCATACCTCAGCCAGTGACTGACTAGTTTGAGAGTATAAAAAGTTGCTCCCCTTGCCCCAAACAGGACCAACTCTGTGATGCAATCTGTTTTCCTCAGCTTTCTGGTTAAGAACAGAATAAATACAGCCAGTCTCTGGCTAAGACCATGTTCCTAATTAGCTTCCTTCCCCTTATCCATACTTGCTTCTCTTGTTCCCCTTCTCCTGAGAGTTATCCTCAGAATAACAAAAAATATTATTTAGAATAAGAAAAACAATAAGAAATCACCTCCATAAGGATCCCTACCTCAGGCTCTACTTCTACGGAACCTGACCTACAACATTAAGTGAGAGTTGTAGGATACATATATTTTTAGTATTATTAACCACATAGTTTCTTAGGAAATGGTTAAGCATCTCAGCCTTAATGACTGGTCAAGAGGAATACCATGTATTCAATTTCCTAAAACTGATGTCAAACTCAAATATGAGTATGCTGAAAATACTAAAATATGTTCTACTAGTCATCTAGTATTAAAAGAAAAATACACTGAATATTAAACCTATAAAGTTACAAACTATAAAGAAGTGTAAAACTTTTTTCAGTTCTAAGTAAAATGTATTTTTTTAAAAAATATTTTATTCATTATTTGACAGAGAGAGATCACAAGTAGGCAGAGAGGCAGGCAGAGAGAGAGGGGAAGCAGACTCCCTGCCGAGCAGAGAGCCCAATGTGGGGCTCGATCTCAGCACCCTGAGATCATGACCTGAGCTGAAGGCAGAGGCTTTAACCCACTGAGCCACCCAGGCGCCCCAGTAAAATGTATTTTTAATGTAACAATAAAATGATTAGAAATAGTCTAAATATATTTTGATTTCATAAATTCAGAAAGGACTTACTTTAAGGACGCTAACTCACTGAATAAATTCTGGTTTTCCTTGAACATTCGCTCCTCATTTTTCTTGTTTTGTTCTTGGAGCTCTTTCACTTGATTATATAATCTTTCATTTTCCTTTTTGTAAACAGAAAATTGCATTTTAGTTAAAAGTCATTAGTACTTATATAGCATAAGTATATATGCTCACAACAGATACATCCTTTACACATTTTTAAAGTCTTTTAAATTTATTCAGTTCTGGGCGCCTGGGTGGCTCAGTCAGTTAAGCCGCTGCCTTCGGCTCAGGTCATGATCTCAGGGTCCTGGGATCGAGTCCCGCATCCTGCGGAACAATGGCTTGTTCCGTTCTTGTTTCTGGAACGTTCTATGAGCCGGGAGTTAGAGAACAGGTGTTTCCGAAAGTGTAAGGACAAGGCAGAACAGAGACTAGAGCCAGTTCTACACCAGCCTTGGACTAAAGAGTGACTCAAACCAATCTGTGATTAGGTGCTGTGGCTTATTAACTTTTTTTATAAAATTAAGAATCTGATGAAAACCAAGGACCTTTGAGAATTTAATACAAACTATGGACTGTCTCACCACATCTGGCCTACTGCTTGGTAAGATCGTCCGTGCTTAAATACCTGCAACGTAAGTTACGCAGATATGCAAGTTTTGTGTTATATTTGTGGGAAAAGATAGCTGTCACCCTATGGGTCTGTGAAATACTCCTTAAAAATGTGTGCTCTCGGGGTGCCTGGGTGGCACAGCTGGTTAAGCAACCAACTCTTGGTTTTGGCTCAGGTCGTGATCTTGGGGATCATGGGATCAAGCCCCAGGCTAGGCTACACACTCAGGGAGGAATCTGCTTGGGATTCTCTCCCTCTCTCCTTCTGCTGCCCTCCCCACCCCCACCCCATGCTCTTGCTCTAACAAATAAATAAGTCTTTAAAAAACAAAAAAATAGGGCGCCTGGGTGGCTTAGTGGGTTAAGCCGCTGCCTTCGGCTCAGGTCATGATCTCAGGGTCCTGGGATCGAGTCGCGCATCGGGTTCTCTGCTCAGCAGGGAGCCTGCTTCCCTCTCTCTCTCTCTCTCTGCCTGCCTCTCCATCTACTTGTGATTTCTCTCTGTCAAATAAATAAATAAAATCTTTAAAAAAAAATAAAAATAAAAAAAATAAAAATAAAAAAAATAAAAATAAAAATGAATATTCTCTACAGCAAGATCACAATGGCAGGCAAAGGATCTGGAAGGTTCTCACTAACTCTGGGGCAGTGTGCCCAACAAAATCAGTATTTCATCTATAGGAAAGTTGCAAATCACTGATAAGACAATGCTTTCTCTGGCTATCCTCAGATGACAATGCTTATTATTGACAGGCTTGATGCTTAAACGTCAAAAGACAAAAAGGTAATGAGTGAGAAAGAGAAGGTGAGGGAAGTCAGAGAAAAAAGGGGAGGAAACTAAGATGAAATTTTGTGCTGGGGATTACTAAACCCATCCTAGCTGACTGGCTGGTCAGCATCACCAAGAATCCGTCACACATGGCAAATATCTGCCTTCTGTAGGACACACAGATTCTTTTTTCACTTCATTCAAATTTTTTCACTGTCAGCACACTGGCAATTAATTTCAGATTTGTATTTCTGAATAAAATACCCAAACTAGTCAATATAATCTACTGAAAAATATTACAGAAAACTAAAGAAAAATGGGGCAGTGTCTAAGGAATATAGCTATTAAAAATGTAATAATGGACATTTACTAATTGGTTACTGTGTGCCAGGTAACTAAGAGGTTGGTTTGCACTTTCTTATATTTTATTTTTTTGCACTATCTTAATTTCATAATCATATGAGGCAGCTACTGTTATTACCATCCCTACTCACAGATGAGGAAACTGGCTTAGAGAGGTGAAGTGATTTGGCCAAGGCTGCACAGCAGTGGAGGGAGGACTAACACTGGATTCTTTGAATCCAGAACCCATTCTCTTAACTTAATTACATACCCACAAATAATGTTCAGACTAGTCAAATTATTACTTACTCATATTTGCCAATATTCCTGTTACCGCTACATAAGCACAGAAATATCTTAATATGCCTTAATTTTTTTTTAATAATCAAAGGATCTCAAGAACAAATTCACAAAGTAATGAAAAATCACCACACCTGTTGATATCCTTGAAGAAGTGTCTCTTGTTCCTGTATTTCTTTTTGAATTTCCTTCAATTTTTCTTCAGTGACAGGATCAGTTGTTTCTCCAAAATGTAACCATCTTTGCTTTTTGTTTGTTTCTTCAAAGCTACTTAACTTTGAGAAAATACAGACATTTTAATTAGGAAAGGAGATGATAAAGTGAGAAAGGAGGAAGAAAAATGGAAAACTCAACATGCACAGACCTAAAACTGTCCTATAACTACAATGTTATTAACACCAACTAGCTAAATCATTAGTTTTGTGCTGATGGTTCTGGTGATGAGAGTAACTGAGAAATGCTCCACGGTGCCATTCTCTGAATCTAGGCCTTCTATAGCAGTTCTTTCTGAAACTGTCTTCTTTGAAGGTCATAGTGAACTAAGGAATTTGTTTTCAAAAAAGACTGCTAACAGAAGAAAATTATCAAAATGAGTCAATTTAAATTTTGATTTTTTTCCCAGTGGCTTTGATTTAGGCTCTGTTGTGAGGAGGCAGTCTTGGGATCCATGTTCATATTTTATATAGCAAATACATCAAGTCAAATAGCTCCAGGGACAAAGGATGACAATGCATTTGCAGTGAGTACAAGTTCTTTTTAATCAATAAAAGGAGAAATATGACAATGTATCTAGTACCTTGGCTTGAAGAATGTAATTGTCTTGGTTCAGTTTGAAGAGTTCCTTTTCCTGTTGTCTCTTTAGTTCTTCCATCTTATTTTCCAGCTCTCTCTCTTTTTCTGAGAATGTCACTTTAATTTGCTCAATTAGGGCTTGTGCACCCCTCCATTTTTCCTCTGCTTCCTGAACTCTTTTAAACATAATAAACTCGGTCTCCTTGTTCTCACCACGGTATCCTGAAGAATCCTTTAAAGGAGAAGCATTACTTCATTATAGTATATTTACATACTAGATTTGAACACAGGTGGTTAGGGAAAAAAAAACCCACAATGAATAAAAATGACATGGTTAACGATGTTCTACTATATAAGGAAATCAATAAATGTTTCAGTAAGATTAGAACATCATGCTTGATGCAAAAATTTCACTATTATTTAGTTTTAATATAATAAAACAAAAAAATTAACGAATGTGATTTTGAAATTCAATACCTACATTCTGAAACTGAAGACAGTAGTCCGTTTCTGTAGAATCTTCGGCCTTCTTAGGAGTAGCCAGGCAACTTTCAGTTTTGGAAGCTGCTTTACCCAAAGCTGCAGGCTTGATGACTTTTGTTCCAGAAAAGATTTCTAATTATTTTAAACAATGGACAGAAGCACCACAAATGCAAACAAAGTTGAATGTGTATTCAGCAATTATGTAACAGTAAGTACTAATACAATGAGAACACTAGGATAGAAGAGGATCTGGAAATTGGCTGAGGTCTAACACTGTTAACACAGCTGCTCACTGTGCTCAGAACTGCTGCCATAATCAACATTTCACTCAATTTGACAGAGAAAGCTAACTGACCCAAGATTCATGTCAAATGATAAATGGAGCAACAAAACAAAAAACAAAAAAACAAAAAAAGTAAGGAGAATGTGGACAGGGATAATTTCAGGTTCAGTAATTTTAAATAAACTCTTCTTTAAAACAGTCACAGATGGGACGCCTGCGTGGCTCAGTCGGTTAAGCGCTGCCTTCAGCTCAGGTCAGGATGCCAGAGTTGTGGAATCGAGTCCCACATCGGGTTTGGGTTCCTTGCTCAGCGGGGAGCCTACTTCTCCCTTTCCCTTTGCCCCTTTGCTCATGTGCACGCGCTCTCTCTCTCTGTCAAATAAATAAAACCTTAAAAAAAAGTCATAGCAATAATATCTAAGTGATGAATCAAAGAGAAGCTGTTTAACTGTATGAGGCACTTTAGTTCAGATTAAGTGTGGTTTCAGAGTACACTTTTCACAAATAATGTGTTTCAAGATATGGTATCAATGAAATAATATAAATTGCATGGAAACTTTCTAACAGCTAGTCTAAATTTGACTTAAAAAATAAAATTATAGGGTTCCTGGGTGGCTCAGTGGGTTAAGCATCTGCCTTTGGCTCAGGTCATGATCTCAGGGTCCTGGGATCGAGGCCCACATCGGGCTCCAGCCCCACGTTGGACTCCAGCTCCACATCAGGTTCCCTGCTCAGTGGGGAGTCTGCTGCTCCCTCTGCCCCTCTCCCCAACTTGTGCTCTTGTGTTCACTCTCTCTCAAACAAATAAAATCTTAAAAAAACAAGAAACTTATTAGTCCAAAAATAAGAACATAATAGCCGAAGAAAATTAATTTAGAATAAAAAGGAAAATAACCACACAGCAGATACTGCTAGTTGCCAATCTCATCCTCTTCTCTATTAATAGAAACCTCCCTATTCATCTGCTCTGGGCGGCAATGTACCAGTTGAAAATACTCATCTCCCTGGACTCTAGGCAACTGAAGGTGGCCAAAAGATCAAAATTCAGGCTAATAAGATGAAAGCAAAAGTTTTGTAGGCTTCCAGAAAAGTCACAGCTTTCCTGAAGAAGTTGAGAATTAACTGGCATGGACCTTTTATCTTTCCTTCTGACCGGGCCTGGAGGCTGAAATAGCCACCTTGTTATAATGAAGATAAAAGTGACAGATAAAGGATTTTGTAGCAGGACAGAAGGGATCTGGTTCCTTGCACAGGGGCACCAGCTCTCAACCGCCTATTTCTGTCTTCTTTCATTTTTTTCATTCATTCATTCATTCATTCATTCATTTCCCTTCTTGTTGCATGAAAAAGAGAAACTCTTGAGTAAGCCCCAGCAGCTGGCTTCTTTTTCATCTTAGTGAGTGTTGATTCCAAGTGCATCCTCTAAACTTTCTGTACACTAATCTCTATCTCACAAAGTCTGCTTGTCCAAGAACACAACCTGTGAAAAGTAACAGCCATCCCTAAGGAATTAAAATTCTGAATAAAACTAAAACTGTGCTGGGGGAATTTTACAATAAAAAGGGAGAAAAAAATCATATTTAATATTCTAATGAAAAAAGGAACTCAGTATAAAAATGGATAGTCAAGGTTTATACTGTACTTTAACATAAATTTTACATTTTATTTTCATTTTGGTAGTCACAAATACTGTAAAATTTTGAAACAGGAAAAAATACTCATAATAATATTGTTGCTTTCCTCTCTCAACCTCCAAATCACGCCCCTTGTTTCTTTTCCACCCTCTGTGACATTATTTCTGTCTTCATTCTTGGTAATTTCAATACACTCACAGGGATCCCTTCAACCCTTGGCTCTTAGGTTTTTATACTTAACCTCTCTACTTCAGCTACTTACTTCTATTGGTACAGGCCTTTTCTTTACTAGTAACACAGTCACTTCTCATCTCAGTCTTAGGCATTTACTCTCTATCAATTCTATCTCCCACTTCATGCCCTTTGGTATTTGGAGTCCATCAATCCTTTAACCCAATGGCACCTCATAGATGGTTGATCCTACCCATTTCATACCGTATTACACCCCTTGATGTCCTTCCTTCCTTATTCAACTTGAAGTCCACATACACCATTAGCTCCCTTCTTGCTCCTTTCTTAGTTCATTGCACTCATTTGGCAAAAACAACTCTTCTGGCAAATCCAATTATACAAGTATCCAACCCCTGCAATCATGTAGCAAAATGCGGACATTCACAAATACATACACACACACACACACACACACACACACACACAATTACATTGCCTGGTATCAATTTAAATCCATAATAACTAACTTCAAGAAGACTCTGCTGTGGGCAGTCTAGTCCTCCAGGATGGCGATTTCATACCTTCTCTTCTCTTCTCTAACACTCCTACTCCATCCTCAATGCCAGCTAATGATGAGAAATGTTTTATTTCTCAGAGAAGATGGAAGCAGTCAGAAGACATCATCCATATTCTTTCACCATTTCTACCCACCCATCAGTATCTGCACCGATGTCTTCCTCTCTCCCATCTGCTTGCCCAGATGAATTGTCCATGCCTCTGTCCAGAGCCAACCCTTCCAATGAACGCTAGATTCCACTGTAATTCCTCTACTCAAGGAAATTGCTCTAGCAATTCTTTCCCTCTCACCATCATGAATCTACTGAAATCTTTCCAAAATGCGTTAACATACTATTAGGCATACTATTATTTCTACCATTAAAAAAAAAAGTAAACAAAAAGCTTTTCTTGACTCTACTTCTTATGCTGGCTACTATCCCCATTTTTTTTTTTTTTTTGCCTTTTACACTCTTTCCTCCTGGCCTATATTCAATTTTAACTCTCCCATCCCCTCCTATTCTAATTCAGCCCACCTTTTACAGCCATATAACCATGGGAACTATCCAGTTTACTGATGACCTCCTCCATGCTAAACTCAAAGGTCAGTTCCCAGTTTCTACTTTCCTTTCACTCTCAGCAGCAACTGATAGATAAATTTTCCCTTCTTCACTTGGCTTTCAGGATCCCACATATTCAGGTTTCTTCCAATCTCACTCTCTTCTCTTTGCAGGTTACTCCTCTTCCCCCTGACTTCCTAGTTAGCATGCCCAGGGGTCAGGCCTCAGTTTGCTTTCCTTCTAAAGCAATACTTACTCTCTTGAGAACTTCTGTCAGTCCCATGACTTAAAACCCATATATATAGTGTTTTTTTTTTTTTTAAAGATTTTATTTATTTCCAGAGAGTGGGAGGGAGAGAGTGACCACACAAGTAGGGGGCGTGGCATGCAGAGGGAGAAGCAGGCTCCCCGCTGAGCAAGGAGCCTGATGTGGAACTCGATCCCAGGACTCTGGGATCATGATCTGAGCCAAAGGCAGATACTAAACCAACTGAGACACCCAGGTGTCCCCCATCTGTAATAGTTTTAACAATAACTCCTAAATCAGATCTGCAGTCCACACCTCCCTCTTGAACTCCAGACTTTACTATCTAATTGGTTCCTTGTCATCTCCACTTGCATGTAGAACAGTCATTTCAAAAATAAGAGGAAATAAGGCAATACAAAATGCTTTGTAGGAGAAGGAATTAGAGGTTCACAGTTTAAGAACAAGTGGAAAGGATGCCTGCATTAATCCTACTGAATCATATTCCTGTCTCTACAGAATAGAGATTATTCCTGTCTCTACCTCCTGCTGCTATTCTCCTCTACTCTGACATAAATCAGCCTTGGCTTTCCTTTCCATCTAAGATGCACAGGTGGCTTCAGCAAACACACATACAAAGGCAGGACAGAGTCTTTAATGCCTAAAGAGTTTAAAATAGAGTCAAAGTGGTCCTGGATTTAATACTCTTAGGGAAAAGCAAGGAAAGACACTTGAAGCTAGAAATGCATTTTTCAATGAGGACAGATCTCTTCACAACAACTATCACCATATAATAATGATGAACTGGTCACCTATTAAATTTAATCACAAAGGGAAGGACAAAATGCTTCTGGCGCCACTGCTCTCCCTTCCTTACTGGAATTTAAAGGCAGCAGAAATGTCAGTCTGATCTGAACATTTCTATTGCTTTTAATAGCTGCATGGGCTTCTAAGTTGAAAAGTACCCTTTCCTACTGTCAATAAAAAATGACTGCATTAGGAAATAACGAACAGAGGCACTGCGATATATTAAAAATATGCATTATGTGCTACATAAAACATTCTGCCTGTCTCAGTCTATACTGAACTAATATCCAAATAATCTCTATAATCAACCTTCACTTGTATTCATTTGTATTCGTTTTTGAATTTGTAGTTCTCTGGAAAACACCGGATACTCCAACATCAACCAGATGAGGAAGAGTTTGATTCTCTATTCACTTCCCATACTTTATGAGTGTCATTCAGGAAAGCCCAGAGCCAATGACCAAAATCCTGTAAACAAAATCTTTCAGAATGGGATATCCTATCTAAAGATGAATTCTTTCCTTTGAACAGAAAAGTTCATAGAAGGAGAGAAATAGGGAAAGTACAGAAGTAAAGTTAAATAACACATCATATGCATAGAACTCTACTATGAAAAGAGCATATAATTACCTTTTTTCCTAGCTTGATTTGAAGTGGGAATAGATCTCAAGTTTTTGCTTTTCATAATGTCCTTTGAAGTTTTCTTTTCAAGAGTCGAAAAAGTCTTGAATGGTGAACTGGGTTGGCCATAGCCTGAGCTCCTAACTGATGAATATAATCCACTCTGGGGTTTCCTCTTCAGTAATGGAGGTGCACTTTTGGCCTTCTTGTATGGCACCTGTTTACCAGTTATAGTCCCTTCTTCTCCAGAAGTGAGTTGTCTAAAATTCTGCATACAAAAAGTAGCAACTTCTTAGGACTTAAATAAACTTCAACTATAGCTGTAAATGAAGATTTAACAGATGACAGAAGTGATTACTAAATAATAGTTTAGTTACATAGTGATTACTAAATAATAGTTTGTAGAAGGCAAACCACTACACATTAAAATTCTCAAAGCCTAACTCATCAGAATTTTAGTATTTTGAAGCACATCTTCAAAGTCAGGAGTAAAACAAAACAAAATAGAACAAAATAAGCTTGCTAGAATGCAAGAAGTTTAATTACTAGAATACAGCAGAGAACAGGAAAGCATATATTTTGAAATGACATAAAATTTTATCTTTTTTTCTCCAGAATTCTCAAGATAAAAATTTAAATCAGAATAGATCAAGAACAGAAGAAAAAGAAATAGTGAAGTATAACTTTCTCAACAGCTGCTAATAGCATTTATATAAAATGTCAACTTACCTACTTTTGCAGATCATACAGTACTGGAAAGATTAATTAAAAAGCACTAGAATGATGAATAAATTTTATTTTCTTGTGCCACTCAAATTCTGGACTATGCTTATTAAAAACAAATGAAGAATGTAAAGAATGGCTTCCAAAAGAAAGCTAATGCTATAGTGGTATTTTAAAGTTTGGGGACTATGGGATGTTGTAATAAATACTGCTCACAAATATCCAGGATCTACACGGAGGTTAGTATGTAATCAGTCCCGTTAACTTAACAAGTACCAAGTACCTACTTATCAACAGTATTTATATAACTTCATTTATCAATATTTCGAATCAACTTGGATTATGAACACTTACTTTATTTATTTTATCTTCCTGAAGCAATAGCGAAGGACCAACAGATAGTTTTTTCCTCAAAATATCAAGATACATTTTATCTATATGTTCTTCTGTAGTATTTACTCCTGGATGGCCATTTTCTATACTTTTATTTGTTGTCTTTTGTAAAACCACATTCTCTTCATTTCTGTCAAAAAATTGGTTTGCATTTCGTGGCTCTTGAGAGATAACATTTGGGCTCATCTTAAGGGGTAAAGGGCTAACAAATCCAGTTTCTTTTCTATCAGCCAGTTTCTTATAGCTATAAAACAAAACAGAATGAACACTAGGTGACTCCTCAAATATCAGTTATATATACATATACCATACATATCACAGGTATTTACACACACAATATGTAAGAAATATATTTTAATATGTATATTATTTATATATAATATTAAATACATTCAATATTTAATATAACTATTCAAATTAGGTCATTCATGTTAAATACATTATTTGTAATTCTGGTTAATAGAGTATACTCATATAGTGTCCTGTATCTCTTTAAATTTCAGGTAATATAATTTAATGCAGTATAAAGTAAGAGATACAATGGATGACTCTGAGACATACTTCAAAGGAATAACAAACCAAGACAGATTGCTTTTGTGTATGAAAAAGTAAAAAATGAGGTTTGTTTTTTTTTAAGATGTTGTTTATTTATTTGACAGACAGAAATCACAAGTAGGCAGAGGCAGGCAGAGGGAGAGGGGTAAGCAGGCTTCCTGCTGAGCACCAAGCCTGATGTGGGGCTCGATCCCAGGACCCTGAGATCATGACCTGAGCTGAAGGCAGAGGCTTAACGTACTGAGCCACCTAGATGCCCCCAAAAATGAATTTCTAATGCACTTCGTGTATTTAATCTTTTATCCACAATATCAAGTCAGCAGGAAAAACATTTTACATACTTTGAGAAGAAACTAAAGAAATAATAATATATGGCAATGAGAAATATATTATAAAGCATAAATTTCATCACAGTATAGGAAAAATTTTAAAGTAAAACAGGAAAATCACTAGTATCTTGAAATAAAACCATTTCTGTGGTTTAAACACTTAAATACAATGCAATATTTCAGACTATTCAATTTTTAAAATAGAGAAAATATCCCTTAAGGAAATATTCTAAATATGGTTAAATATCAGTAAAGCATAGGGGCTCCAAAAAAATGGCTATTATTTCCTTTCTTTCTTTCTTCTTTCCTTCCTTTTTAAAGATTCTATTTATTTATCTGACAGACAGCTGGAGAGCACAAGTAAGCAGAGCAGCAGGCAAGAGAGAAGCAGGCTTCCTGACAAGCAGGGAGCCTGAAGCGGGACTCAATCCCAGGACCCTGGGATCATGACCTGAGCCGAAGGCAGATGCTTAACCAAATGAGCCACCCAGGTGCTCTGGATATTGTGATTTTCAAACTGAGTAATCATGGTCCATTATATCATTTAATTTTATAATTTAAAAAATTTCATTTATAAAATCAATTTTAAGAGGCCACTATTTTCTTGTAAGATAGAATGGCTTCTTGGTAATTGTTAGACCTTTCTAAAGTACTTAGAATCATCAGAAAATATAATAATTCTTTCCTTCTTCAGGTAGCAGAATCTGGCTAGAAGCTCATCAAAACTGTTTCCTGTTCTTCCTGCATACTAACTAAACTGCATTTCCTGGCCTCCCTGAATCTAGCTGGGCCCAGTTACTAGTTCTTGCCTTTAGAATGCTGAATGCTGTGTGACAAGAACCTAAGATCTGTGTCACTGGCTTAGTAGCTGGGTTTTGGATGGCAAGGAAAATGATACTGGAAGCTGGAGAAGTGGCAACCTATGTTTTACAGTGACAAAACATTCACCGAATGGTCACCTACAACGGTTTATAAGGCAGATCACATGGCTACTGAGTCTGAGGTATTAAGAAAAATGTCAGGAGAGTTTCTGAGTGCTAGCTACTATTGGCTACTTTTGACAAGATAGTAAAAGAAAGATATAAACTCAAGATAAAAAAGGGTCAGTTTGTAAGGAAAAAAAATCAAAGAGAACAGAAAGAGTCTAGAAACTCAGTGCCTCTGCGGTTCACTCTCTGTGAACCTAACAGTAGGATTCAGCACTGAAAAATGCTATGAAAAACCAGGATTTCCAGAGACTTCTCAGTTGAAAAGAGTGACTCAGTCCTTTGACAAAGATCATATTAAAGGAATCCTCTTCACACTTAAGATTATTGTTCCCCAAAATATATAGATAGCTGCAAATGAATTGAGAGGGGGAGGGAAAAAGGAGGAAAAAAAAGTAAAGACTTTAAGCAGATCTAAAACCTCTGTCTACCAAACTGACTTTAAATGTAGTTACTGGCACATGGGACTGACTGGAAACTAACAGATCAGAAGCCTACTAAACTTTCTTAAAGAACTGTAATGACAAAGAAACTACAACTGTGTTTAAAAAACAAACAATAAAAGCCAGAGACTTGTTTGGGAGCCTTAAAATCATCTGCAGGTAGAAGTGGACTAAGAAAAGAGTACATCCTCTATCATGCGCATAGGGTCCCCACAAAACCCATTTCAGTTGTAGCCAAGAGTATAAATATTGTTTTAAGGCCTTTCCAGTGGGTTTCAAGGCTGCATTACTGATTGCTGTATTTTCCTCACATTTTTCCCTTCTGAACAGGAGTATCTGTTGCAGCTTCACTATTATATATTGGGTGGGAGTGAGGAAGTAGAGAACTTACATTTTTATTTCAGTGACTAGTAGACAGCAAGAAGCCACATTCAAACCTGGCAGAGACTGTACTTCACCTGAAAATCCTGGCCTTTGAGATGGACACAGTTCTGAATGGGCTTTTGGGATGTTTGCTTTGGGGAGGGGATAGTGGGTATTTGTGTGAAGAAGAGTAAAATGGATATTTAGCTATTAGAAGGGAGATTCTGGTAGATTCTAGATGCCTATCAGACTCTTATTTTTCTTTCTAAGCATACAACCAAATCCCATTTCCCAGCCTCTTGGACCCTGTAAGCTAGATGTGTTGGTTCTTGACAACAGAATGTGAATTGAAGTGATATAATTCTTCTGTGTTGAGGGAATTAAAAGGAATTATGCTATCAACTGTTTTCCTTTCTTTATCAACTGGTTGGATAAGACCAGGACAACCTTAAAATCATGTGTTGATAAGAAAGCAGCCCAGGTCCCAAATGACTATGTGCAAAAGAATCCTATCCCAACCCCATGGACACACACGGGATTATGATGTGAACAAAAAGTACATTTTTGATGATATTTAGCTACTAAAATTTTAATAATCCTAGTAGTTAGGATATACTCTACAGTTTACTGAAGAGTTTTCAGGTATGTACACTTGAAGTTTATACTATTGACATTTCTGTAATGATTGTTATGCCTTTAATGTAAGTATACTTGCTTGTTTTTAGACTTGAAACCTAAATGAAAAAATCTCTATTTAGAATTCACATTAGTAAAATGATTCCACCTATGCCAACAAAGACACAAGATATGTAAGCAAATCTCTTCATTAACACAAACACAGCCCCCAAACAGCAGTAAGTGAGGATAATCGGCCCTTTAAAACATACTAACTGGGCTCCCGGGTGGCTCAGTGGGTTAAAGCCTCTGCCTTTGGCTCAGGTCATGATCCCAGGATCCTGGGATCGAGTCCTGAATCGGGCTCTCTGCTCAGCAGGGAGCCTGCTTCTCCCTCTCTCTCTGCCTGCCTCTCTGCCTACTTGTGATCTCTGTCTGTCAAATAAATAAACAGTAACTTAGAAAAAGAAAGAAACAAACAAATAAAAATCCATACTAACTAGTGCTGCAGATCAGTAGAAAAATACTAGACTCATCATTTCAGCACATTGCCTTAGCCTAAGCTTCACTGCCTCGTTGTCTCTGTACAAACGTAGAAACAGGATGAGAAAGCACAAGTGGATTTACAAGGTGAGGATGTAGTAGAAGGAGGGACTCACACTGTGTCTGCTGAAAACACAAATGAACGAACGAACACATGAAGGAGTAACAGGCTTCTCACAGAAATATTTCATGGCAATCAAAGATCTGACAGTGTAAGTGGTTAAGCACACGGATTTCTTGTGTTTCCTGGTTAGAATCATAGGATCCTGAGCAATTTCTCTCACTTCTTTTTTTTTGGTGGTATAGGGGGAGGAGCAGAGGGAATCTCAAGCAGACTTTATGCCCAGCCTGGAGCCCAACGCCAGGCTTCATCTCACCACCCTGAGATCATGACCTGAGCCAAAATCAAGAGTTGGATGCTTAACTGACTGAGCCACCCAGGCGCCCCATTTGACTTCATTAAGCCTCAGTTTTCTTATCTATGAAATGGAGATCGTAATAAAATATAGCTCACAGAGTTGCTGTGAGAGTAAATGAAACCTGCACAGAACTCTAACCCCCAGAAAGTGTGTGGGAGAAACGTTAGTTACTATCACATCTATTTAAAATACATTTTTAAAATTTTAGCACTGGAAGAATTTTGTAAACTAAGAACTACTAAGAAGAAGAGAGCACTAACGCACTGCCTCCACTGCCATCTTCTGGTTCCTGGGATAGCTCCACCACTAAACTGGTTCACCCGTTTCATCACTTGAATGGTGTAGATAAAGAGGCCTGACCACTTTGTTATAAGGATCACGTGAAATGATGGCTGTAACACAAATGCAAAGTTACTGTGATGTGCTACTCTGTGTGCTGCAGAATGACAGTGAGGTCCCACAAGTTTCCATTAAAATGTACTGAAGCCTGCTGCCCTGGTGGCCAAAACACTTACCCTGTAATATGACGGTTGGTCAGTGACTAAGTATAAAACTCAGTGGTTTATAAAGAAGCAAATCTAGGAAGCATACAGAATAAAATTCATGGTCTCTCTCACTGGTCAAATCAATTGCCCTGAGCTATTTAAAGCTGAAAGGATTTTAATTTTCAGACTACTTAAAAAAATGGCATTTTTTTTTTTTTTTTTTTTTTTTTTAGTCACATCTATTTAAAGTACATTTTTAAAATTTTAGCACTGGAAGAATTTTGTAAACTAAGAACTACTAAGAAGAAGAGAGCACTAACGCACAGGTAGACTCATATAAGCTACTTATTAATCATTCACTAGGAAAGAATATGTAGAAGAATTGACTCTAAAGTCTCCAGTTAACAAAACAATAAACAAACAATGGAATGGCACAATCCATTCCAGAAAACCTCATACCTGACAGGTTGTAAATCAAAACCACTGCCACCAAAAGAATCTATTCGGATAGGTTTCATCAGCTCCTCTACCGTGGGCAGATCTAAAAGGAAAAAAAGTTAAAAGAGCAACCCAAAAAATCATGTGAATTTTCTAATTTAATGTCTAATGCCACTAAGATTACATTTTTTTTCTGACAGAGTTAACAAAATGGCATATACAATAAACCCAGTTTCCCACTATAAAGTTACCTGTACCAAGAAAACCTCCTTTGATTTATATTTTGAAATATATCTATATCTATTAATGTATCTAACTATATCAGTATCAAAAATATGTGTATAGGTGTGTCCATACATGCACACATATTTGTTAAATATATTTTAGCTGATTCCAAAATACTGTTCTCTACTTAAAAAATAACTTTAGTATATACATGAGGAAAAGCATAAAATAAATGTGAAAACACTTAGGTGATTTCCGAATTTGGCCAAAGCACACTGAAGGAGGAATTGAAATTTTATCCCATATTCACAACTATAGTGAAACCACTGATTCCCAAACATTTTAACAAACCCTTTAAGTTAAATTCAGAGACTGAGAAACAGTCCCTAAGGCAAACAGCACTGAAATTATACCGCACTAGAGACTGTTCGGAGAGGGTCTCAAATTTTTTACCAGATTCTGTAGTAGAGATGTTTTTAGAGGACTCTTCATTTTCTTGAGGATAATCTTTCACTGAGCTCTTGATATTTTCCATGGCATTACTCTCAGTTCTTTGCTCGTCTGCATCTCCCAAAGAAAGGGCTACATGACAATAAGCCTGATGGAGAGCTTCAATGTCACTATTGCTTTGTCCGTAAGAAACACCTGTTGGAATAAATGTCATCTCCGGTATAATCATACAAATACATGAAAGATATAAAACACCAATATCATCCTTTAATGTGTCTGGATTGGACAATGAGGCTGATGGGACAACAGCAACATTACACAGTTAGGTATGAACCTTGCTGATATGCAGCTATAGCTTAACAGCACAAAATCAGGGCAGGCTCAATAAGTCTTTAGCAAGTTGAGATGTGTCCTGACACAGGAAGAGTAAATAAACTCTGACTCCCCTAGCTATTGCCTTCTCTTCCTACCACCCATAACCAAGCCCGTTACACTGGATCGAACTATACCCAAATTTCCTAAGCTGACAAAATCTTTCAAGGATTCTGTCTCCCTTACCACTACTCTCTCTCTCTCGCCTTCTGTCTCTGCTTCCCAGTGCCACCAAGTATCCTGTAGTCTACATTCCTTCTTCTGAAATTCACTCCTCTAATTTTGTGACCCAGTATGTGTTCCAATACCCTGTAATGCTATTAAATCAAAAGCAATTTTCTAATAGTCAAATCTAGCCATCTTTAATTCTCTCCAACCCTGTGGCTCATCTCCATCTTCACTCTTCTTTTTTAAAATATTTATTTATTTATTTTTGAGCTCACTGATTTCATCAAGACCCTTAGCTCAACTATTACCCATATGATTGTGATACCCAAATCTATGTCTTTGTCCTTACCTCTTCTCTGAATATTAGACTTTCTAACAGACGTCTATACTATTCTGTAAGTAAATCAAATCGAACATGTCCCCAACTGAATTAATTATACTCCCCAATAAAACTTGTTCTACTATAAGTATTTTAGCTAATGGCATCACTGTTCACCTAGTCATCTAAAATAGAACACCTGATGTCATGGTTCACTCTTCCTTCCCTAATAACCTTCTCCTCCTCCCACCAACTAATAAATAAATTGTGGAAAAAATAATTTGAAGACTCTAATGACAATAATGATTAAAAAATTTATAGGTATTTTTCTTATTTGTCTTGAACCTTTCATTACTAACACTGGAATTTTCAAAATTAGAGAAAAAGATAAGAGTCACAGAAGAGTAGCAAAAAAGAGAAATGAGTTGAGTAGTCTCCTTTTCTGTTAACACCCAGGATTAATTAGTTAATGCTTAAGAATAAAATAGTAGTTAAAGCCTCATCAATAAATGGCTGACTTCTCTGCCTTTTACATGACAAAGAGAGGATTCTATGTAGTTATTTAATATATTAGTACAAGTCCAAAGCTCCCTAATTTTTCTACTTTAGGGCATCCAGAAGTGTCAAATCCTACACTGCACAGGCAGGGATCTGGCTGTGAAGCAATACTGTCCTCCTGTGAATGATCCACTCATACAGCCATAGCACAAAATGGTACCTGCCCAGGGAAGAAATGAAAATAAGCAAAAGGCTGGATCTGGCCCTCGTTTGTTCAGTCACCATCCCTTCTAATACCATAAAGCACCAAGAATTTCTAAAGGGATACCTTTTTAAAAAGACGATCTTTGATAATATATCACCTAAACTGAGGTTTCTTAGTACTTAAAGAAACATTATATATTTAAAAAAAAACACCACAAAACAACCATCTGATTTTTCGGTTCTTAAATGAAGTTCACATGCTGATATGAAGACTATCAAGTGTATGTTTCAAATAGCAGGTAAACTCAATACCCCAGAGCTAATGAGTATTTATAGTGTATGCCTTCAAGTTTTTTATTATATTTTCTACAATTAACAGAGGATTGCTATAAGTAATAGTGAAATACTGCTTATTGAGTATTAGCAATATACTAGGCATTACACATTATCGGAGTTGACCGACACAAGGCCTCATTTAAAAGATGAGGAAACAGGCTTAGAGGCATTAATTGTCCATTGTCAAATAGCTGATAACTAGCAAAGCTGGGACTATGAGTCCAAAGCTATATATGACAATCAGATCACACTTACTATCTTCCAGTAATAACAATTGAATTATTTCAGAGTCAAGAGCATTTAAGAAATAAGGCCAGAAGGAACCCTCCTACACTGCTGGTGGGAATGCAAGCTGGTGTAGCCACTCTGGGAAACAGTATGGAGCTTTCTCAGAAAGTTGAAAATAGAGCTATGCTATGACCCAGCAATCACACTACTGGATATTTAACTAAAGATACAAATGTAGTGATCCAAAGGGGCACGTGCACCCGACTCTTTATAGCAGCAATGTCCACAACAGCCAAACTACAGAAAGAATCTAGATGTCTATCAACAGAAGAATGGATAAAGAAGATGTGGTATGTATGTATGTATGTATATGTATATGTACATATATGTATACACACACACACAGTAATACTATGCAGCCATAAAAAACTGAAATCCTGCCATTTGCAATGACGTGGATGGAACTAGAGGATATTATGCTACACGAAATAAATCAATCAGAGAAAGACAATTATCATATAATCTCTCTGATATGAGGAATTTGAGAGACAAGGCAAGGGGCTGTGGGGGGTAGGGAGGGAGAAAATGAAACAAGAAGGACCAGGGAGGGAGACAAACCATAAGAGACTCTTAATCTCAGGAAACTGAGGGTTGCTGGGAGTTGAGGGGGGAGAGGGAGACGGTGGCTGGGTGATGGACACTGGGGAGAGTATATGCTATGGCGAGTGCTGTGAATTGTGTAAGACTGATGATTCACAGACCTGTACCCCTGGGGCAAATAATACATTATATGTTAATTTTAAAAAAGGTGGGGGAGAAGGAGAAAAAAATAAGGCCAGAAAAACTACAGCTTTATATAACTGCTTGAATCATCTCTATAAGAGTTTTTTCATTCAGCAATATATTTTTTTCTTATAACCTATGGCAATGGTTTTCATACTGTATTTTAATTTTACAAAATCATAGTTTTTCAGAGAAAATAATGGGATCTACAGATGTTTGAGTGAAATTTCATTTTAAGTCATGCTTTAAGGGGTGCCTGGTGGCTCAGTGAGTTAAAGCCTCTGCCTTCGGCTCTGGTCATGATGCCAGGGTCCTGGGATCGAGCCCCACATCGGGCTTTCTGCTCAGCAGGGAGCCTGCTTCCCTTCCCCTCTCTCTCTCTCTCTCTCTGTCTACTTGTGATCTCTATCTGTCAAATAAATAAATAAAATCTTTTTAAAACAAACAGATAAATAAATCGTGCGTTAAAACATAAAAATAGAAATTAATCTGCAACTCAAGTGTGTCATTTAGGTTACTATAATATTTTGAAAACCGTCAGAGTGGTAACTTCTGCCTCCTGCTTTGTTTTCACACACATCTTTGAACGCAGCTTCTCTGACCATCCTGTATGTATATGAATTTCCTATAAATGTATCACTGATTAGAAAAGCTGGAACTCTGTATTGGTCTTTTACAAGAATTCGTGTTGGCTGACTGAAAACCGTGCACGTAGGGTGACTATCATAGCACACACGTGACGTGTACTTGAACAGCAGTAAGACTGAAGAACGTGCTCAGCACATGCTTTCATCCTGCAAACATTCAACGGGGTAATAACAAGTAAATGAATAACATGACTTGATGGGAAAATTCTGCTGTAATTTTTTTACTTTTATAGTTACATTTTTAAACCCAAGTGGATGAAACAAGACAGTGGTGACTTGTGGAACAGCAGCGACTAGAAACAAGATCTTGAGTGGACTTTGTGGTTTTGGTCATGCTTTGTTTTTTGCTCTGGTTGCTGGTTACATGGGTGTGTTCAGGATATGAAAATGCATCAGGTTGCACTACTGTGATACATGAACTTTCTGTGGGTATATTATACTTCAATAAAAAAGTAAGGAGAAATAAAAAATAAAATAAAAATAAAATGCAAGCAGATGTTTAGAGTTGGTTAGTGATTTATCATTTCTGCTGCTCTTTTGTTCCAAGTGACTGGATTGGTTTAATTGACCACACTGGCCAATTGAGACCTGCAAAGCAAGCTGGTTAAAAAGTTCTCAACTATTTATGTAGTAAAGCAAGATCATTTTAATATTATACAGCAAAAATAAAATACACAAACATATCAGAAGTCTGATGGTGATACAAGAATATAACAAATGTCTAAAACTTCTGATTTTAAAAGTTTCAAAA
Source organism: Neogale vison (assembly GCF_020171115.1). NCBI lineage: Eukaryota > Metazoa > Chordata > Mammalia > Carnivora > Mustelidae > Neogale > Neogale vison. The sequence goes on along the minus strand of NC_058091.1, from coordinate 45,388,755 downwards.
GACCATTATGGTTCTCACCAACTTTGTAAGTAAATATAATAAATGTAAATGTTTATATTATACTGATAAAATACCATATTTATCTACACAGAGAGTACTACATGAGATTTCATCTGGGGGTAAGGATTCCACTGCTTTAACAGATTGAAAAAGCGTTATCTTAAAGATCTTTATAACCTTTTGTAAAGTCTAGACAGTCCAAGGCATTTTTGAATTTTGGAATGTGATTCTGCTTTCTCCTACATAGAGGAAACAATGGAAAAGCAAAGTCAGTCTGAAATCTCATTTCTCCTACATGTTCCAAATTTAACCGAATACTCTGGAGGGGCAGAGAAAATTAATTAAAATTCACCTATAGTACTACACTATGTAGCATTTTTCATTCATTAACAAGTCTTTATTAAAAATACACTTTACTTGACCTACTAGCATTTAGTGTCACCAAGGCAAGTTCAGATTATTTAAATTGTTAATAACAGGAAAAAATGTGGGATTAAAATTTTATTGTTGGGCTGCCTGGATGGCTCAATTAAACATCTGACTCTTGATTTCAGCTTAAGTCATGATCTCAGGGTCTTGAGATGGAGCCCCACACTGAGCTCTGCACTGCGCACAGAGGCTGCTTAAGATTCTCTCTCTCTGTCTCCCTCAGCAGCCCCCCACCAAATTTTTTTTTTAATGTTGATACAGTAGTTATATATTATTATATATTATAGGTATTTCTCTAGAAATAAAGTCAACTAGTCTTAAATCATTACATATTTAGAGAAGAGCCAGTTTTCTACCTTTACCTGTTCCTGTCATTTCATTATCAGCCATTTCTGGCAGGGCCTCCGGCTTAGCTGCTCGATCTTGTTCATCAAGGTTGACGTCTGCAACAGAGTCTAATGAATCAAGCAGCACCACTAGAACAATATTTAAAAAAAAAACAGAGGAAAAGGAGAAATTTATATGGTTCCTTCAATTTAATACTTTAATCAAATACAAGCTATATAAAAACAACAGTAAATATTTCCAGGTTAAGGAGCATATAATCATATATATGTAATAATCATGATTACATTAACATGCATAACTATGCTGACATACAGGTCAAATGAATGTACATTTACATGTGGAATACAAAGGGCCTGTGAAAAATAACAAAAAAGAAATATTCTCCCCCCCTCAACTTTACTGAGGTATAGTTGACAATTAAAAACTGCATATATTTAAGGTCTACAATTCGATGTTTTCTTATGTGTACACACTGTGAAATACTGACTACAATCAAGCTAATTAACATATCCATTAGCCTACCTTTTAATTAGGTGTCTTTTGTTATGTGTGTGGTGAGAATACACATTTCCCCTCTTAACCAAATGTCAAGTATATAATATTGTTAACTATAACCATATTGTTGTCCATTAGCTCTGAGAACTTAATTATCTTGTATAACTGAAACTTTGTACTCCTTAACTAACATCTCCCCAAATCCCCCTCCCCTAGTCCCTGGTAACCATCATTCTACTCTCTCGTTTCTACAAGGTTAACATTTTTAGATAACACATATGAGTGAGCTCATGCATGGGTGAACAAGATTAATACTATCTTGGTCACAACTCCTGCCATAAGTGTTCGATGACCTGAAACCTTCCTGAGCATGGCAGCCAACCAACATTCTTTCCTTTTCCTTAACCACATCCTTAAATACACTCTTGGGGCATAGTATCCTTGATCTGCCCATAGAGATAGGTCTATGACCCACATGTATTCTTAAACATTCTCCCCTTATGTGGTCCCTCAGCAGTACTTCCAGCCTCTAGGGCTATACAGAAGTCTGAAGAGAAGTGGGGTTACAGAGATCTGTACATCTTATGGTGCACAAAACGTGCTTCTACCTGTAAGTTCCCTTAATAATCCATTCATTGTCAAGCTGGACTTGTTAGCCTTTTCCTTCAGCCTTAGGACTCCTTTGGCTTTTGAAGTTTGATTTGCATATACCTTCCTTTCACAGATCAAAGCTGGATCTGTCTTTCTGCAGCTGGCTTACTTCACTTAGCATGATGTCCTCCATAGTGTAATGTTATATGTACTACATTTTCTTTATCATTCATCTGTCAATGGCATTTACGTTGTATACATATCTTGGCTATTGTAAATAATACTTCAGTGAACACAGGAGTACAGATATCTCTTTGAAATATATATCCAGAAGTGGGATTACTAAATCATAAGATAGTTCCATTTTAAATTATTTTTAGAAACCTCCATATGGTTTTCCATAGTGGCTGCACCCATTTTACATTCCATCAACAGTGTACAAAAGTTTCCTTCTCTCCATGTCCTCACAAACATGTTTTTTTAAACTTTTTGATAAAAAGCCAATCTGACAGGTAGGAGGGGGATATCTCATTTGATATGCATTTCCTGATTAGTGAAGTAAAGCATCTTTACATGTGTTTGTTGGCCATTAGTATGTCTTCTTTTGAAAAATGTCTATTTAGGTCTTATGCTCAGTTTTAATTGGGTTACCTTATCTTTGCTATTGAGTTGCACGAGTTCTTTATATATTTTGGATATCAACTCCTTATCAGAAATACAGTTTACAAATATTTTATCCAAACTATAGGTTGCCCTTTCACCCTTTTCATTGTTTCCTTTACTAGACAGCATTTTAGTTTGATGCAATTCCATGTGTCTATTTTTGCTTTTGTTGCCTGTGTTTTGGGGTCATATTTAAAAAATTATTCCCTACTGCAATGCAAGAGGTTTTCCCCCTATGTTTTCTTCTAGTTATTTTACAGCTTCAGGTTTTATATTTAAATCTTTGGTCCATCCTGGGTTTCTATGCGGGGTGAGATAAGGGTCTAACGTTATTCTTCTTCATGTGTCTCATTTTTTAATACCATATACAGGCATAACCTAGAGACAGATACTGCACATTTAATTCCAGATCACTGAAATAAAGCAAATATTGCAATAAAGCCTGTCAGTTTTTTTTTTTTTTTTGGTTTCTCAGTGCATGTAAAAGCTATGTTTACATTAAAGTGTTGTCTATTAGGTGTGCAATAGCATTACATCTATAATAGTATCCACACCTCAGTTTAAAAATACTTTATTGCTAAAAAGTACCAACTATCACCTGAGTTTTCAGCAGGTTGTAATATTTTTGCTGTTGGAGTCTTTCCTCAGTGTTGATGGCTGCTGACGGATCAAAGTGGTAGCTGCTGAATGTGGGAGTGGCTGTAACACTTTCGAGTAGGACAATGAAGCTTCTTATATCAATTGGCTCTTCCTTTCACAAATGACTTCTCTGTAGTATTCAATGCTGCTTGATAGCATTTTACCCACAGAATTTCTTTCAAAATTGGGAGTTGCTCCTCTCAAACCTTGCTGCTTGCTTTATCAACGAAGCTTATAGAATATTCTAGATCCTCGGTTGTCATTTCAACAGTCTTCATGGAATCTTCACCAGGAGGAGATTCCATTTCAAGAAACCATTTTCCTTGCTCATCCATAAGAGGCTCATCCTTTCAAGTTTGACCATAACGTTGCAGCAATTCAGTCCCATCTTCACACTCCATTTCTAATTTTAGTTCTCTCTCGCTATTTCTATCACATCTGCAGTTACTTCCCCCACTAAAATCTTGAACCCCTCCAAGTCATTCATGTGGGCTGGAATCAACTTCTTCCAAACTCCTGTTCATGTTGATATTTTAAAGTCTTCCTGTAAATCATGAATGTTCTTAATGACATCCAGAATGGTGAATCCTTTCCAGAAGGTTTCAATTTACTTAAACCAGTTCCATCAGAGGAATCATTATCTAGCACAATGAAATAAATTTCTTAAATAATAAGACTTGAAACTCAAAATTACTCTGATCCATGGGCTGCAGAATGGAGGTTGTATTATGAAACACAAGCATGAAAACAACATCACTCTCATCATACTTCTCTATGAGAACTCTTGGATGATCAAGTGTATCATGGCCTATCTCGATTTTCAACATGCCTTCCTCACTAAGCTTCATCATTTCTAACTTTTGATTTAAACCGAGAGACATGTGACTCTTCCTTTTACTCAAACACTTAGAATCACTATTGGGTTCTTAACTGGCCTAATTTCAATACTGTTGTGTCTTGGGTAATAGGGAGGCCTGAGGAGAGGGAGAGAGGGGGTAACAGCTGGTCAACGGAGCAGGCAAAACACAACACTTACAAGAGTAACATCAGAGATCACTAATCACAGATCACTATAACAAATAATGAAAAAGACTGAAAAATCCCAGGAGTTAACCAAAATGTAACAAAGAGACATGCAGTGAGCAAATGCTGTTGGAAAAATGGCACATAGGCTGGCTTGATGCAGGGCTGCCACCAACTTTCAGTTTGTAAAAAACAGTCTCTGTGAAGCACAATAAAGCAATATGCAATAAAACAAGGTATGCCTATATTAAGGAGACCATCCTTTCTTCATTGTATATTCTTGGCCCCCTTGTTGAAGATCAGATGACCAACAGATGTGTATATTTATTTCTAGGCTCTCTATTCAATAGTCTCAATGGTTTCATATGTCTGTTTTTATGTCAATACCATACTGTTCTGAATACTACAACTTTGTAATATATTTTCAAATCAGGGAAGGTGATACCTCCAAGCATTGCTCTTTCTCATGCTTGCTTTGGCTATTTGGAGTCTTTTGTGGTTCCCTATAAATTTTAAAATGGAATGCCACTAGGATTTTGATAGGGGTTACCTTAGTAGACTTGTAGATCACTTTAGGTAATATGGACATTTTAACAGTATTAATTCTTCCAATTCACAAGCACAGGATGTCTTTCCATTTATCTGTGTCTTCTTCATCAATGTTACTAATTTCCACAGTAAACCCTTCACTCCATAAATTACACTTTCTACTGTCAATTAACAATCTTTTTTTTTGTTAGCTTTATTGAGGTATAATTGACAAATAAAATTTTAATATATTTAATGTGGACATGACAATTTATGTATACACTGTGGATTCCTATAACTGAGTTAATTAATGCATGTATAACCTCACTTTCTTTTTCTAGAAATACTTAAGTTCTACTCTCTTAGCAAGTGTTAATTATATAATATTTACAACTGTACTCACCAGGTTATATAGATTCTCAGACTTTATCTTATAACTGTAAGTCTGGACTTACTAACCTCCCCGATTTTCCCCACCCCTCAGTCCTGGCAACCATCATTCTACTGTTTCTGAGTTCAACTTTCGTTTTTAGATTCCACCTATAAGTGATACCATGCAATATTCAGCTTTCTCTGTCTTGCTATTTCACTTAGCTGAATTCATGTATGTTGTTGCAAATAGCAAGATTTCCTTTAAGGCTGAATCATATTCCGTTAGTATATACAAGTCATATTTCCATTCATCCACTGACAGACATTTAGGTTGTTTCCATATGTTAGCTATTACAAATAATGCTGTAATGGGAATAGAGACATCTCTCTGAAATAATGACTTCATTTTCCTTGGAGATATATATATATTCAGAAGTGGCATGGTTGGATTATGTAATAGTTCTACTCTTAATTTCTCAAGGAGTCTTCATACTGTTTCCCATTGTGGCTATACCAGTTTGTATTTTCACCAACAGCAAACAAGAGTTCCCTTTACTCCACATTCTCACCAGCATCTTATCATTTTGATAACAGCCACCTTGGCAGGTGTGAGGTGATATCTCACTGTGGTTTTTAATGGCATTTCCCTGATGATTACTGAAGTTAAGTGTTTTTATTATGTGCCTATTGGTCATTTTTGGCTATTAAGTTATATGAGTTCCTTGTATGTTTTGGATATCAATCCTGTATTGGGTATGTAGTTTACAAATATGTTCTCTCAGTCCCCAGAATGCTTTTCATTTTGCTCACAGTGTCCCATGCTGTGCAGAAGCTTTTTAGTTTGACACAATCCCACTTGTTTATTTTGGCTTTTGTTGTCTTTGCTTTTGATGTGAAATCTAAAAAACTGCCACCAAGACCAGTGTAAGAGAGCTAACTCCAGAGGTCTTCTTCTACGAGTTGTATGATTTTAGGTCTTATGCACAAGTGTTTAATCCATTTTGCGTTCAATTTTGTGTGTGGGGTTTAGATAGGGGTCTAGTTCCATCTTTTGCATGTGGCTATCCAGTTTTCCAAACATGAGTTATTGAAGAAACTATTCCCTTCCTGTGTGTTCTCTGTGCCATTATCAATAACTAATTGGGCATATATGCATAGGTTTATTTCTGGACTCTCCACTGATCCATGAGTCTTTTTTAAAAGCCAATACCATGGTATTTTGATTATTGTAGCTTTGTAATACATTTGAAATCAGGAAGTGGGATGCCTCCAGCTTTGTTCTTTCTTTCCAAGATTGTTTTGGAAAAAAAACAATCCTATTTAGGGTCTTTTATGGTTCCCTGTGAACTTTAGGATTGTTTTCTCTACTTCTGTGAAAAATACCTTTTGAATCTGATATGGATTGCAATAAATCTGTAGATCACTTTAGGTAGCACAGACATTTTAACATTAATTCTTTCAACCAATCAGCAAGACTATTTTCCACTTATTTGTGTGTTCAATTTCTTTTATCAATATTTCATAGTTTCAAGTGTATATCTCTTTTAGTTCCTTAATCTATTCCTAAATAATTTTATTCTTCTTCATGTTATTATAAATGGGATCACTTGCTTTCTTGTGGTTTTCTTTTCTTGAGGTGTCTTTGTCCGGTTTTGGTATCAGGGTTAATGCTGGTCTCATAGAATGAGTTTGAAGAATTCCCTCTTCTGTTTTTTGGAAGATTTTAAGAAGGACTGGTATGAATTCATCTTTGAACGTTTGATAGAATTTGCCATAATGTTATCTAATCCTAGTGTTTTAAAAAGCAAATATGCTTACATATCATAGGAACTGAATTCAAGACAGGCATAAGGTATACAATGCTGAGAAAAATTGGTGGATTTTAATTCATTAGAGATATTTAAAAACAAAGGAAGACAGTAACTTTTCCAGAATTATTTAGATATAATTTGGCCTTCTAATACTTACCATTAGCCAGCATGCCAGTTTTCTCTTCTTCCTAAATGAAAATAATAATATGATCTGAAACCAAAATTATGTAAAATGCCCACAACAAAAATAAAGTACAATCCAAAAACCAGTGTTTTACACCATTATGAAAAAGTCAAGAAATGTGCTTTCTAGGTTTCTTTCATCATTCTCATTCACTAATAATTCTGTAAGACTGAGAACATAGAGAACTTCTAGAAGTTTCTTCAGAAATGTAGCAATTACCAATCCATTTAGGCCTTTAAAAGCTTTCTTTAAAGTATCTAGATGCCATTTGCTCATCCACCTTGCTCGGAAATTCTATTTTTTCAACTCCAGGATAACATGGATACTTTACATAAGATTCTTGCTATTGTAACATCAATCATTTTTCTTTTATTTTTCAAAATTAATGATCAAATAGAACTTGTACTCTGTTTCACAGCCATTTTAAGAAATAAAATTTTCAAAGAGGCAGACCACCAAACTGCAAGATAGTTGAAATGTGTCAAAATTATAAGTTCCCTAAAAAAATCTGTAAGTTCCTTTAGAGTAAGTTTTACAATTAGTGTCACTAATGTTCTTCACTTGGATAGGCAATGTGTACATTTATACTGATATATTTTTATGCAGGTTATATTTTCTTGATATATCAAACCACTGTGACCTATTTTTCATAAAACATTTAAACTGCCATATTCCAAGTATAGGTCCCATTAAGTTTCTAAGACTAACCAGCAGATACATTAATCTTCATGTATTTCTAAAGGTTTTCTTATTTTCCCCTCCAAACTGAGTGATGTAGAGACACCCAGTGACAAAACATCAGGTATATTTAAAAATAAGTATTTATTAATACCTGGGTAATATTTCTTACTTCTATTTAGACACCTATGGTTTCATACATGTTTAAACATCTAGTCCTAATGTGCAGTTCCAAAAGAGACCTTACTTGTACAGATCAAGACCAACAGAGCAAACAGTAATTATCCTACTAGTTAGTTACTATTAGGTAGCTTCAAGGGTAAGTTCTCTATGGCAGGCAATATGTAGTAACATGCTTAGTCAGTCTTTGTAAGAACTAAGAAAAAAGAATTGGAGTTCAGCAACTGAATATGAATGGAATAATTTAATTCATAATCTTAGTCACATAAGTTTCAGACAGTAATGTCACTGTTAGCATATGAGGAGGGGTATTTATTATACTTCACAAAGACAAGATCTACCAAGGAAAGTGTAGCTTAATATACCTGTTTAAAAATTAGATTTGAGATTTCTTTTTTTTTTTCAATTAAACTTTTAATTTGTAAAACTCAAAGAAGTTACCTGCCAAGAAAATCCTTTAGAAAATCAATTGCCACATTTCACTAAGATTTACATTAAATTGGCATCCTGAATTAAGAAAATGTTTGAGTGTTAAGAGACCTAAATCTTTACAACAATGAGCAAGACAATGATGAACTCCATATTTTGGGCTCTTCATATAGTACAGTCAGTTAAGGTGATGACAGAAGTTTCAAAATTGTCAAATATATAATTGACGTATACCTGTTTGGGTATATGTAGTTTTTCAGATTTGGGATTTTCCTTGGTATTAGTCTCTTCTTGAGTTGCCAAAGGTGCATCAATATCCTCCTCACCTTCAAAATCATCACTGTAATTTTCTGAAGAAAATAATTTTTAAAAATACAAGGATCACACTATCAAAAAAGTCATACTTCAGGAAAAGATTGTTGATTTCCAAAAGGAGTCTGTATAAGAATAATTTATTGAAATATTAACATAAAGCTAAATTTAGAGGACTTTTTTTTAATTTTGTGAAGATTTTCTTTTTTGTGTGAAGATTTAATGAGAATTCAATTCATAAGTCTTAGGTTTACTTCACTGTCTTATACTTTCAAATAGTTATGAGTTATAATTTTTAATCTTTTAATCATTAACTAACTTAATATTTTTAGAGCTGTCCCCCAATTTTTTTTATCTTTAAAACAAAGCTTAATGCTTATTTTTGAAAGACAAAGTCTCAAATAACTTATTTATAAAAGGCAGTGCTTCTGTGAAATCTTGACATTCTTAAACAAAAGTTTGGATTTGCCTATTTTTTTAAAGTTGATTTTTTGGGTCTTTGTAGGTATCTCTAATGTAAGCCTGAAAGCTCTATCTCTAATCCTTCCCTCAGATAAATACTGGCTCTATATGATCTCTACTATTTTCCAATCCTGCTTATTTCTCAGATTAAATCCCAAATTATATCTGAATGACTTTACACCAGAAGGGAAAAGTGTGTTCATGTTAATATGATGCCATAACACTACTTATAGGGAAGGTGGCGTAGGGGCCATCTGGCTAAGATCTCTAAGCCAATTTTTAATGTGTTGTTTATAGCCCTTAAATCAAAGGACTGATGGAGCTCTGTGACCTTTTCAGAGTGGAAACCATCATTTCATAAATAAACATAATTTTTATTGTATTTTAACACTTAGACAACATTCATATCATATGATCTCTCTGATATGAGAAATATGAGAGGAAGGGCAGGGGGGTTGGGAGTAAAGGAAGGAAAAAATGAAACAAGATGGGATCAGGAGGGAGACAAACTGTAAGAGACTCTTAATCTCAGGAAACAAACTGAGGGTTGCTGAGGGGCAGCAGGATAGGGAGAGGGTGGTTGGGTTATGGACACTGGGGAGGGTATGTGCTACGGTGAGTGCTGTGAAATGTGTAAGCCTGATGATTCACAGACCTGTACACCTGGGACAAATAATACATAGTATGTTAATAAAAATAATTAAATAATAATAATTTAAAAATAGACCATATTCAGAAACAGGATGGCCTGATAAAACAAAGACTGTACAAGGTCCTACAGAGTCTGCCCTGGAATGGCTGTCTTTTCTTAGAATGGAGGAGATTACCTGAGTGCAATTAATAATAAAAAGTCTAGGAATGAATTTGAGAGGGCTTATAAGTTTAACAGATATTCCTAGTGACATCTACCTACAGAAACATCTCCATTTGAGTTCATGAGAAAGACAAGATGGGCATTGTACCTTAGGTAAATAAACTAGCTTAGTTGGTTAACTACCTCAATATCTATATTTTGAGATTGAGAAGCTCACCTTTGTTTCTCTTCCATATGAGAAAGAACAGTTTGGGATTTTCTAAGTATTAGCAGATATAATTAAGTTCACAAAACAGTTATCAAGAAACTATGTTGTATTAGACATACTTCTAGGTGCTAGAATCAATATAACGTGATTAAAATTCTAATGTTCTAGGTGGGAATCACTACATTTTTTAAGTAACCTCAAAGATCAGGCTTATTTAAGCATAAATGATGAAGAAGGAGAGAGGAAATAAGGGAGGCTATAACAATGAACTTAGACAACTACATGGGATTTGAGAACTACTTGAAATCAATGGAATGGGAAGTAGTATTTATGTGACAGACAACAAAGAGGCAGTGTAAGAAACAGTTTAAATAGACAGTATAGTGCTTAAGAACATGACTAGGAGCCAGAAGGCTTGGATTTAATTCCTGGTTCTACTACTTTTAGCATAGAAACATTGGCAAATCACATACCCCCTTTGCCTCATTTTCCCCAGCTGTAAATTGGGGATGATAATAGTACTTCTTTCTTTTTTTTTTAATTTTTAAAAATTTTATTATTTTATTTTATTTTATTTTTTTATATAACATTTTTTTCCAATTTATTTATTTTCAGAAAAACATTATTCATTATTTTTTCACCACACCCAGTGCTCCATGCAAGCCGTGCCCTCTATAATAGTACTTCTTTCAAAGGACTATCTAGATTAAGAGTTGAAGTGTTTAGTACAGGACGGGGCAGGGGAGAGATGGCTGAGGAGTGGGGGACCCTATTTCAACCAGTCCCCTAAACTGAGTTGAGTATCTACCAGACCATTCTGTACCCAGAAATCAGCCTGATATAAGAAGATATATCTGGATCTCTACAAAGTGAAGATCTCTGGTGGTTGGTCTTTAGGTAGGAAGCAGGGAGTCATGATTCTGCGGGCAGATGTTGGAAGATCACAGGGAGCCTCTGTGATCTTGCACCAGGAAGGCAAGAGACTCCCATGCTGGGAACCAGGCACAGACTCGCAGACTGGTGGGAACAGGGAGAGGATTTTAGGACAGCCCCCCAGACTGAAACCTGGAGCTATGGGGGCAAACATGCAAACCGGGGGCAGCCTTTGGTTTTAGATGCACAAGGGGCAGAGATGTGCCCGGCCCTAGGAGTCGCAGCTGGGAGTGCTGTTGTGGGGTACACAACCCAGGACGCTGGGGTGTTTAGCAGCACAGACTAAAAGAAAGACAGTGTGGCCTGGAGAGCTCAGTGAAGAGCAGACTGCAATCTCTCTGTTCTGAGACAAAGGTTTAGATACGGTCACTTCTATTGACTCTCGGAAGAGATGTTGAAAGCCACCAGAGAACAAAAGCCCCCCCAAATCGGTTTTCACTGAGCCCAACCCCCCCCACCACCTGACAGGATGCAGGGCAACTCTGCCCAAACAGGGTTGCCTGAGTAACAGGGCGGCAGGCCCCTCCCCCAGAAGACAGGCTGGAAGACCAAGAGGCTGACAGCCCTAACGTCCCATAAAACAGGTGCATCTTGCTTGGGTTGTGGTCAATAATTTGGACTCTGTACATTCCCTCAGCCACCCCTCAACAGAATGACTAAGAGGAGGAACCCCCAACAAAGGGAGGAAAGAATCAGAGACTGTGGCCTCTGTGACAGAACTAATGGATATGAATATAACCAAGACGTCAGAAATAGACTTCAGAGTAATAACTATGAAGGAGATATGTAGGCTTGAGAAAAATATTAATGACAATATAGAATCTCTAAGGGCAAAAATGATATCTAATCAGGCCGTACTTAAAAATGCTATGAATGAAATATAGTCTAGACTGGATACTCTTGACTGCCAGGGTAAATGAGGCAGAACAAATTAGTGAGCCAGAGGATAAGATGACAGAAAAGAAGGAAACTAAGGCAGCATGGGAAAAACAAATTAAAACACAAGGGATCAAACTGAGAGAGATTAGTGACTCAATGAAACATTCCAATATCAGAAATATTGGGATCCCTGAGGGTATATAGAGAGATAGAAGTCTAGAAGATACATTTGAGCACATTGTAGCTGAGAACTTCCCTAATCTAGGAAGGAAATAAGAATTTGTGTCCAAGAGGCAAAGAGGACCCCTCCCAAGATCAGACTGGAGAACACACTGATGCCACGAGATATAATAGTACAATTCGCAAATCTTAGATCCAAGGAAACAATCTGGAAAGCACAGTGAGGAGCAAGAGACTTCTGACATACAGAGGGAAGAATATCAGAGTAACTCAGACCTGTCTACAGAGACCTGGCAAGCCAGAAGGGGCTGGCAAGACATATTCAGGGTACTAAATGAGAATAACATGCAGCCAAAGATACTTCATACAGCAAAGCTGTCATTCAGAATGGATGGAGAGACAAGCTGCTGCCAAGACTGGCAGAAACTGAAAGAATATGTGCCCATCAAGCTGGCCCCGAAAGAAATATTAAGGGGGGGGTTCTATAAAAGGAGAAAGACCCCAAGAGTGATATAGAACAGAAATGTACAGAGATGATCTATAGAAACAAAGACTTTACTGGCAACATAATGAAAATAAAATCTATCTTTTAATAATCACTCTCAATGTGAATGGCTTAAACACTCCCATGAAAAAACACAGGGTTGCAGACTGGATAAAAAGACAGGACCCATTCATATGTTGTCTACAAGAGACTCATTTTGAACCTAAAGATACATCCAGATTGAAAGTGAAGGGATGCAGAACCATTTTTCATGCCAACAGACCTTAAAAGAAAGTTGGGTTAGCAATTCTCATATCAGACAAATTAGATTTTAAGCTAAAGACCATACTTAGAGAAACAGAAGGACACTTTATCATTCTTAAAGGGTCTATCCAACAAGAGGACCTAACAATTGTAAATATCTATGCCCCCAACATGGGAGCAGCTAACTACGTAAGCCAACTCTTAACCAAAACAGAGACAAATTGATAATAATACATTAATAGTAGGAGACCCCAACACTCCACTCTCAGCAACAGACAGGTCATCTAAGCAGAAAATCAACAAAGAAACAAGAGCTCTGAATGACACACTGGACCAGATAGACCTCATAGATATACACAGAACATAACACCCTAAAACAAGAGAATACTCATACTTCTCAAACGCACATAGAACTTTCTCCAGAAGAGACGACATACTGGGTTACAAATTCAGGTCTCAACCAATCCCAAAAGATTGAGATTATTCCCTGCATATTGTCAGACCACAATGCTTTGAAACTGGAACTCAATCGCAAGAAAAAATTTGGAAGAAATTCAAACACTTGGAAACTAAAAGCCATCCTGTTTAAGAATGTTTGGGTCAACCAGGAAATCAAAGAACTTAAACAATTCATGGAAACCAATTAGAACAAAAACACATCGGTCCAAAACCTATGGGATACTGCAAAGGTGGTCCTAAGGGGGAAAGACGTAGCCATCGATGCCTCACTCAAAGAAAAACCCAGAAAAATCCTGAATACACAAACTATCTTTACACCTTAAAGAATGGGAGAAAGAACAACATAAAAGCCTAAGCCAGGCAAGAGAAGAGAAATAATTAAGATTAGAGCAGAGATCAATGAATTAGAAACCAGAAATACAGTAGAGAAAATCAATGAAACTATAAGATTGATGAACCACTGGCCAGACTTATCCAAAAGAAAAGAGATAGCACCTAAATTAATTAATAAAATTATGAATGAGAGGGGAGAGATCTATTTCTAACACCAAGGAAATAGAAACAATTACTGGAAATTATTATCAACAACTATATGCCAATAAATTAAGCAACATGGAAGAAATGGTTGCCTTCCTGGAAACCTACAAACCACCAAGACTGAAACAGGAAGAAACTGACCTGAACAGACCAATAACCAGTAAGGAAATTGAAGCAGTGATCAAAAACCTGCCCAAAAAACAAGAGTCCAGGACCTGATGGATTCCCTGGGGAATTCTACCAACCACTCAAAGAAGAATTAATACCCATTTTCCTAAAGCTGTTTCATAAAATAGAAACAGAAGGAAAATTTCCAAACTCATTCTATGAGGCCAGCATTACCTTGATTCCCCAAACCAGGCAAAGACTCCATCAAAAAGGAGAATTATAGACCTGTAATATGTAATTATAAACCTGTAGTACATAATATTACAGACCTGGTGAATATGAATGCCAAAATTCTCAACAAGATCCTAGCTATTGGATCCAATAGTACATTAAAGGGATTATCCATCATGACTAGGTAGGATTTATCCCTGAGATGCAAAGGTGGTTCAACATTAGCAAATCAATCAATGTGACAGAACACATTAATAAGAGAAGAGACAAGAACCACATGGTCCTTTCGATTGATGCAGAAAAAGCATTTGACAAAATACAGCATCCTTTCCGATTAAAACTCTTCAGAGTATAGGGATAGAGGGAATGTTCCTCAATTTCATAAAAACCATCTATGAAAAGCCCATAGCAAATATTCTCAATGGGGAAAAGCTGAGAGTCTTTCCTTCAAGATCAGGAATATGACAAGGATGCCCACTCTCACTCCTGTTGTTCAACATAGTACTAGAAGTCCTAGCAAAAGCAATCAGACAACAAAGAGAAATAAAAGGTATTCAAATATGCAAAGAAGTAGTTAAACTCTCTCTTTTCACAGATGACATAATATTTTATGTGGAAAACCCAAAAGACTCGCCCCCATTACTAGAACTCATACAGCCATTCAGTAATGTGGTAGGATACAAAATCAATGTACAGAAATCAGTTGCTTTCCTATATATTAACAATGTAACTGTAGAAAGATAAATTAGGGAATCGATTCCATTTATAATAGCACCATAAGATACCCTGGAATAAACCAAACCAAAGAGGTAAAGGATCTATAGTCTAGAAACTACAGAACACTTATGAAAGAAATTGAAGAAGGCACAAAAAGATTGAAAAATATTCCATGCTCATGGACTGGAATAAACGTTGTTAAAATGTCTATGCTGTCCAGAGCAATCTATACTTTCAACGCCATCTTGATCAAAATACTAATGGCATTTTTCAAAGTGCTGGAAAAAACAATCCTGAAATTTGTATGGGACCAGAAAAGACCCCGAATTGCCAAGGAAATCTTGAAAGAGAAAACAAAGCTGGGGGCATCATGTTGCCTGATTTCCAACTATATTACAAAGCTGTGATCACCAAGACAGCATGGTATGGCACAAAAACAGACACACAGACCAGTGGAACAGAGTAGAAAGTCCCCCGCAACTCTATGGTCAAATAATCTTCGACAAAGCAGGAAAAAATATCCAATGGAAAAAAGACTCTTCAACAAATGGTGCTGGGAAAATTGGACAGCTATATACAGAAGAACGAAACTCAACCATTCTCTTACACCATACACAAAGATAAACTCTAAATGGGTGAAAGACCTCAAGGTGAGACAGGAATCCATCAAAATCCTAGAGGAGAACATAGGCAATAACCTCTCTGACATCGGCCACAGCAACTTCTTCCAAAACACGTCCCCAAAGGCAAGGGAAACAAAAGGGAAAATGAACTTTTGGGATTTCATTAAGATAAAAGCTTCTGCACAGCAAAGGAAACAGTCAACAAAACAAAGAGGCAACCCATGAAAAGGGAGAAGATATTCGCAAATGACACTACAGTTAAAGGGCTGATATCCAAGATCTATAAAGAATTTCTCAAACTCAACAGCCAAAGAACAGATAATCAAGTTAAAAAAAAAAAAATGGGCAGAAGACATGAACAGACACTTCTCCAAAGAAGACATATGAAAGGCTAACAGAAACATGAAAAAATGCTCAACATCATTAGCCATCAGGGAAATTCAAATCAAAACCACACTGAGATACCACCTTATATTACTTAGAATGGCTAAAACTTCCAAGGCAAGAAACAACAAATGTTGGAGAGGTTGTGGAGAAAGGGGAACCCTCTAATACTGTTGGTGGGAATGCAAACTGGTACAGCCACTTTGGAAAAGTGTGGCGGTTCCTCAAAAAGTTAAAAATAGAGCTACCCTAGGGACGCCTGGGTGGCTCAGTTGGTTAAGCGGCTGCCTTCAGCTCAGGTCATGATCCCACGGTCCTGGGATCGAGTCCCACATCGGGCTCCTTGCTCAGCAGGGAGCCTGCTTCTCCCTCTGCCTCTGCCTGCCTCTCTGTCTGCCTGTGCTCGCTTGTGCTCTCTCCCTCTGTCTCTGGCAAATAAATAAATAAAATCTTAAAAAAAAAAAAAATAGAGCTACCCTAGGGCCCAGCAATTGCACTACTAGGTATTTACCCCAAAGATACAGGTGTAGTGAAAAGAAGGGCCATCTGTACTCCAATGTTCACAGCAGCAATGCCCACAATAGCCAAACTGTGGAAGGAGCTGAGATACCCTTCAACAGATGAATAGATAAAGATGATGCGGCACATATATTCCATGGAATATTACTCAGCCATCAGAAAGGATGAATACCCAACATTTGCATCAACATGGATAGAACTAAAGGAGATTATGCTAAATGAAATAAGTCAAGCAGAGAAAGCCAATTATCATATGGTATCACTTATATATGGAACATAAGGAATGTCACAGAGAACATTAGGAAAAGGAAAAAAAAAAAGGAAAAGGAAGGGGGAAATGAAGGGGGGGAATCAGAAGGGGAGATTAACCATGAGAGACTGTGGACTCTGGGAAACAAACGGAGGGTTTTAGAGGGGAGGGGAGTGGGGGGGATGGGTTAGTCCTGTAATGTGTATTAAGGAGGGCACATATTGCATGGAGCACTGGGTGTTATATGACAAAAACGAATTATAGAACTACATCAAAAACTAATGATGTACTATATGGTGACTAACATAACATAATAAAAAAAAGGAGTTTAGAACAGGGGCTTGTATATAATATGTCCTATTTACAAGTGTTAGCAATCATATTTAGTAGTAATAATTGCTTTGGTTAGTATTATTAGTATTCACTTAGTATTACTATAAGTTATAATGAGTTAAAAGTCATAAATTAGTAAGGCAAAATATTATTTATGAATGGGAAAATCCTAATGTGCATTTTTCAATATTACATTTTGTTAACTGCATTTTGTGACTGAATAGTCTAGAGGCAAAAACTGAAACATACAAATGACCAATCCTCCAGGAATTTATCATAAATAAACAGGATTTGAAGTAATTAGGAAAAGTCATTGGTAAATACAAACAGAAAGAACACAGATGACAAATGAATGGAAATAAAATAGCATATCAGAGATTTCAGAAACATCAAGGCAAATTAAGTTTATATAAAAATCAAAGAATAAAACCACATTGAGAAGGTGGTTCTCATGTAACAAATCTCAAAGGTAATAATATGCAGGCTCTTCCACATTTTTTGGAAGACAATGAGAGTATTAATTTGTAGTGTTTCAACCATTTTGGGAGGAAGATGTTATACATTCAAGGTACTATTTCTATTATTATATTCCCTAACTTCATAACTTGAAAATGTTATTTGCATAAATAGAAGTTTTAAAAATTCAGGTAAAGTAAATAAAGGCAATATAAAAGATCTGAATGATTGATTTTGGAGATAGTTTTCATTCTTTGTTGGAAAATTTAGCTGCAATTTTAATTTAAGTATGATGCAACCTATAGGACTTTATCCTCTACGATGCTGAGTTTCAAGAACTTTGTAAATAATGAATAAACTGGACAAAATTTATGAAACAACCATTTACAGACATTGGACAACTGGCTGCACAAAACAGTAATTCCTAAGAAAAGATAAACAAGCAGTGGGTGAATTACCAGAAGGTATACAAATTCAGGAATGTTAAGCAGGGAAGGGGAGATCAGGATACTCTCACCATGTTAAGAGTTAGAGATAAGAGTTCAGAAACGCTGAGGCAATTAGAAGGTGCAGGTCAGTAACAGAGGAAACACTTATGTAGAAAGAGAGTTCTAAAGATCTGCATGGGGTCTCCCTGAGTCTTTGCTGAATACTAAGCCATATTTGTATAGTATGAGCAAATGGAAAGCTACAGGCTAAAAAATTCACAGGCTTCACACAAGGAAGGGAGACTCTGAAGTTCTAACAAGTTTGAGTGGAAAAAATCTTCATTATTTAGTAGGCTCATTCAGTAGAAACCTCAGAAAGGCTATGCCTTAGTACTAGTGTCAAAAATGAAATGAATTTCATTGAGACTTCCCCTAACAAAGCATAAGAAAAAGCCTTGGAAGATCAAGCTAGCAAGGGCAATTATTGTCCAGAATAATGCTTAACACTCTTTATAAGAAAAAAATAAAATCTAGACACTCAACAATACAAAAATCTACAATATCCAACACCCAATAAAAAATCATTAGACTTAAAAGAGAAGCAACATTCCACAAAAGGAGACCCACCCAGAAATGCACAAACATTGGGATCAGCAGAATAAACTAATTTTAAGAACTCTGGGGGACAAAAAAGAACATGAGAAAAGATATCAAAGAAATTAAAAAAAAAAAAAGAAAGAAAAGGAACTTCTAGATTGAAAGAAAAAGACTCGATGAGTTAACAGAAGATAAATGGAAAGAAGAAGAAAATCAGTAAACTTAAGACACAGCAGTAAAAACTGAAGTGCACAGAGAAGAAAAAAGCTTTAAAAAAATCAGTCTTAGTAACCTACAAGACAAAAAGCCATCTAACACAATTGTAATTAGGGTCAGAGGGAAAGGGATGACAGAAATAATACTTGAAGAATTAGTGGACAAACATTTTTTTCAATTTGATGGAAACTATATCCACAGATCAATGATGCTGAACCACCTCCAACTAGGATAAATACAAGAAAAGACACATCAAGATGCACCATCATCAAATTGCCACAAAACCAGGCTAAAAAACCATAGACACTGATTTCTGTGTAAGAGGTCAGCATCCCTAACTCCTGTCATGCAAGGGTCAACTATTTGGAAAGTTGCTAAGACAGTAGATCTTAAAAGTTTTTATCTCAAGGAAAAAATGGTGTTTTTTTGGCACTGGTTATAGATGTTAACTAGACTTGTTGTGGTGATTTCACATGTATCAAAGCACTATGTTGTATACCTGAAAATAATACAGTGTTATATATCAGCTATACTTCAACTTAAATAATTTTTAAAATTCAGTTTAAATAAGAAGTTTAAAAAAAAACCTCAAATCGATGCAAAAGAATACAAAAAACGGGATTATAAATATGTGGATAAATATTTTCACATGAATATAAATTTTTTATTTCCTTAAAAAATTTTTAAATAGACTATTAAAAGCAATATTAATTAAAAGAGAATAGTAATAATAATACATCACTGGATTTTAAGATACATAGAAAAAATGTAAGACAAAATAGCAAAAAAGGTTGGGGAAGTTTACTGTTTTTAAGACTCATATAAAGTGGTGTAATGTTATTTGAAAGTAGAATGTATTCAGTAAGATAAAGATGCATGTTATGAATCATAGAAAAACTAAGGAAAAAACATACAACAAAGAGGTTTAACCAAACAAAGGGATAAAATGAAAGGTTATGAATTAAAAAACCATACCAATGAATATATTTTTATAAAGGGTAGAAACATTTCAATTAAAAGTCAGAGATTGTTAGATTAGACCAAAAAGCAAAATCCAGCTATATGCTAACTATGAGAAAACTATTTTAAATAGAAAAACAAAGACACATTAAAAGTCAAAGGTAGAAAAAGAACTACCACTGAGCTATGCTTTAGAGATATTGGTCCTGGCTCCATAGATTTCTCTAGTCCTTTTCCTGTCTTCCTAATTGGTCTACCACCCACTCCCAACAAATGAGGTAGCAGCACACTTTCAATCATTTCTTAGCAGCTCAGACTGTAACACAGGCAGTTCACTCTACCTGACCAAAGCTCTTTCAAAGATATGATTTTCTTTTTATTTTTCTCCTATCAATGTCTTTAATAATAGTTATATTCTTTCCAAATATGTACATTTTTAAACCAATGAAATTACCTGCCAGTTCATGTTTCGATTCATTCTCATGTTTATCTTCACTTAGATCTACATTATCTTGGTTACTGAAAAAAAATTTAATTTAGTATTTAATGTTAATACATTTCCATGTAATCTTTCATGTAATTAAAAAAAATCTCTAGCATTATATTTTTCTTCTCTAACAAAAACTAAAAATTTGGGAGTTCTAAAAAAAAAAAAATGTTTTGAAAATAAAGGATCCTCAAAGCCTAAGGCTAATTGTAGCTATCAAATTCATACAAAGAGGGAAAAAATGCCATATTTCTTAACTTTGGTATACAAAAATATATACAATTTTATACATAAGTGTGTGCATTTACATGTCTCAGGGCCCAGATATCCTTTCTACACTAAAAATTAGAAACTGACTACATGAGACCAGTGAAGTCTTCATGGAGCTAGAAAAAACAGCAGGTTCAGCATTTACCTGTTAATAAGCAATTTAATCATGATACAGAGGCTTAATAGGAAACTTAAACCAACAAAAACTCAGAAAAGTAACAAAGGAGACTGAGGAAATTTCAATGATATTGGGTTAATTCATACACTGCTTTCTTTCAAACCAAGGAATCCACCCTACTTTTTTCAGTCCATCAACCCTGTCTTTAGTGAGATTATCAGCAAATCCAAGAAGCTATAGAACTATAATAATAATAGCAGCAAACAATATTGTATACACAATGTTATTTAGCACTCTGACTAGCCTGTCCGAAAGCAGAAATATCAGTAGCTTAAGTATCAGTTAAGAAATATCTTAACTTCAAAAAAAGTTAAGAAATATTACAAAGGGGCCAAAACTTGTAGCCAACAAACTTGTGTATACTTCATCTGTGTTGTTACCATTGGGAGAGGCAATCACCATGGGTCCTGAGTGACCCTACATGTTCTTGTAGGGTACGCCAAGAACGCAAGGCACAAACCCCTCTTTCCTAGGTTATTTCCCAGGATTGTGTTTGCAGAGAGCAACTTTGAGAGATGAGGCAGTATCTCCTTCCAGAAAAGAACCAGGCTTATTTCCTCTTACTATAAAAGCAATGGATTCGGGCGCATGGGTGGCTCAGTGAGTTAAGCCTCTGCCTTCTGGTCAGGTCATGATCCTGGGGTCCTGGGATTGAGCCTCGCTTTGGGATCTCTGCCCAGCATGGTGCCTGCTCCCCCCCACTCAATCCCCCCGCCTGCCTCTCTGCCTACTTGTGATCTATCAAATGAATAAAATAAACCTTAAAAAAAAAAAGCAATGGATTCCCCAAGCTCAGAGCTCCTCTCCTGTAAAGCAACCCACTGCCCATGCAGACAGCCATCATGGACCCTCCACAAGCTTTGTGGAGCATGGGGGAACTGATGCAAATGAAGATAAGACTCAGATATGGCTTTTATTGTGAAAAATTAAGTCCTTTGTTTCTGACCCAGGAATCTTGTGTCTATCGTCAACATCCATAAAATGGCAGGGTAAATCTTTAGCTTACAAACAGGGTAAAAATCTGAAACCCTACACAATTCATCCGTGGTCTATAAGAAACTCAGCATCCTAAGGAGACCAGGTACTCTAATAACCAGAGGTTATGATTCTCCTCTCCCTTAATTTAGTTATAGTTTGGTGTTCTTAAAATCTTACTGTAATTTGGTTCCATTTATAATTTTAAAAGGCCAAAGGTCTACTGAACTTACAGAAGACCAGCTCAGGCAACTAGTAGAGTTTTCACGATAAATGAGGTTTCCTGATAAACATCAGTGTCAACTATATACAAAGGAAGGACAGAGACAAAACCTGCCTTTACTTCCTGGTTCATTCTTTCTTTTCTGTTCTTTTTTCCTCTGATTTTGTAACAGCTACCTGAACTCCCTTATTTACTTCAGTTGTGGGAAATCACTTAAGAAGTTACTTTCCTAGTAAAGTCTTTTTGCAGTGTGCCATTTGTCTCAGCAGCATCACAGGTATGACATTTCAGATATCTGGATGCAGAGTGGGCTCTTAAACACAAATCAACATATTCCATTCACATATAAGGGAAACCATGATCAAAATAATGAACCGAGAAAAGAGATAAAAATAAAATTTAACATTTGTTATAATATTTACCCACTGAAGCCAATGCATATACTAGTCTTTCAAAAATACAGAAAAATATAGAAGTCATTTAATGATTAGTTGATCTTATATATACATTACCGTAAAGCTGTAAATTGTGTAGAATCATTAGAATCCAGTTCCTTATTTAATCTTGAATAGTCAATGGAAGACGTTAAGCCTTCCTCAAGCCTGGCAAAAAATTGCTCTTTTTCTTCTTGTTCTTCTAATGTGTCCAATCCCAATGCAAGAACACTATGATTGAGTTCAGAAACTACGATCTCTAAATGAAAAGGACAAATATATTTTATTAATATGCAGAATTTTTATAATATTAATTTTAATGATGCATTTATTGATATTATTAGTAAAATTTAAAAAATTTAAAACATACTTTAATCTCTCACCCACCACATATAGACTTGTACTCATAATAAGTATGTAAGGTTATAAGGCTTCCCTCAAGATCTAATTATAAACCTTCCAGGAAAGTTATTAAGAACATCTACCTGCTTCAGTAAAGGAGGTTCCAAGATACAGGTTAGTTTTTGTAAAAATTTTAATTATAGTATAGTAGTTATAGTATTTAATTTAATTAAGAGTAGTAATTAATTGGTCAACTCACATCCCTCACATCTTACCATTTGTTTCTAAGCTGTCAATACTTAAGATGGAGGTTCCACTGCTCTGCAGAAACTGAATCCTTTCAGCAGACTCCTCTTCTACTTCCGTAATAGGCTGAGAAGGCTTCTTTGCTTTCAGATAGCTTACATTTGTTCCAAGCAGTCCTAGGGATAGGATTTAAGATATAGCTGGATATTTATCTTCAGAAAACTGTTCTGACCACTATGTATTAACCAGTAATGCTGTTTTACTAGCTTTTTCCCCTAATATGCTAATTTTGTGGACAGTAGCTATAAAATAAATCTGGCCTATTAAGAATCCATCAGACCTAAAATTCACAAAAGAAAAATAACACTACTATTTATCTGTGCTGTATCTTAGTCAACAATCTCAGAAGTTTACATGAGACAAAATTTTAATAATTACTTTGAAGCACAATTATTTAACACAGTACACCATGCCACTTTAAAGAGTATCTTCTGCCTTACGTGAAGGAAGAATAGAAAATAACCAGGTGAACTAGAAAAGGAAGACAACCCCAGGTAGGATGGAGACAAGGTACAATGGGTCAGTGATGGGAGGGGAGGCCACACTGGAGGATGCAAAAAGGCCAGTGAGGTTGAATCTAGAGAATGAGGGTGAGTCCAGGTGGAAATGAGCCCAGAGAAGGAGTTGATGGTCAGAGCAGGCCAGTACTCATAGCCACAGAAAGTGTTTTTCTCTTTATGCCAAAAACACCGGAAAACACTGAAACAGCTATGCAATATTCAAAATTTGTCATAATAGCATACATTTGTTATAAAAAAGTGAAAAACAGAAAAGTTAAATTTTCACTGTGTGATATATACTAAGGTTAGAAGAGTATCGCTTTCACTTAGAAGGAAGTCTTGTTAAGAAGTCACAAATTCTGAACTGGAGGGGATTACCCTAAGTGAAATAAGTCAAGCATTGAAAGATAATCATCATATGGTTTCACTCATATGTAGGACATAAGACATAGCTCAGAGGATCACAGGGGAAGGGAGGGAAAACTGAACGGGAAGTCATCAGAAAAGGAGCCAAACCATGAGAGATTCTTTTCTCTGGGAAACCCACTGAGGGTTGCAGAAAGGGAGGTGGGTGGGCGGATGGCGTAACTGGGTGATGGGCATTAAGGAGGGCACGTGATGTGATGAACACTGGGTGTTATACACAACTAATGAATCACTGAACACTACACCGAAAACTAATGATGTAATATTGGCTAAATGAATTTAAATTAAAAAGAAAGAAAAAATAAGTCCCAAGTTCTGACTTCAGTTTCCTAATTAGTGTCCTCTCAGAAAGGATTCAGAATCTGTTTTTATGGCTTTGTGTGAATAATGGTTTTATAGATAAAATAATAACTTCCCCAGCTGCATAAAATCAAGAGATGTTATCTATAGACACCTCAAATGCAGAAGTGCACACCACGGTTGGGGTGCTGTTATGGTACCTATGGGGGTCTCACTCTGGCTCTGAAGCTGGACTCAGGGATGTGACCCACACTAACTGAGCTTACAAGAGACCAATGACCAAAACCAAACCAAAACCTTACAGCAAATCAAAGAGTAAACTGTAAGGCTAAAGTAGCTCAATGTTGATGTTTAATGGTATCTAAGATTGGTAATGCACTCCTCTCCGCAAGATGGTGTTTAATTCCCCCTCAGAAGTTTCTACACTCTTCGTGGCAGGAATCCTATCTTGTCTGTATACTAGTGCCTAGTACGCACAACCTAACATGAACTCAGAAATGTCAGTCATTGAACCAGGGACCAGGTTATGTCCTTGGGTGGAGAAACCCTCTCCTCAGTATTTAAATGGTTACTGTCAAAGTTTGCTTCTTAAATACCCTTCTTGGAATCTTTTACTAGTCAAATCCACTCTGACTGATAAATTCTTTCTTAAAAATTGATACCTTTAGTCAGGTTACATTCAAGTGTTGGTCCTAGTCTTTCCCTTTGGGATGAGTACGCACATTCTATCTCTGATTCATGACTTTCAAGAAAGAGATTTTAATGCTAATGAAGTCTCAAATCTTTGTAAACAATTCCAATAGTACTTCATCATATAATATTCTTTTCAAGCACCAACAGGGAAAAGATTCTAAAAACAAATTCTTTGAATGCATTTCCACAACTTCGCCATAAACTTTAGCACTGTTATATGGTTGGGGGATTTATGAAAAAAGATACTGAATTTTTCAAGAAGGCAATTCTTATGGTTTTAAGAACAGAGAAACAACTCCCAAGTTTACTCTAACATTCATTTATTAAATACATTTAATATTTATTTACTGTTAGGGTCAGGGGACACAAACAAAAAGAAGTATTTCCTGCCCTCACAAAGCTCCCAACCTCATAAACAGCCCTGCAGGTAATGACTATCAGCACAGTGTGTACGTGCTATTAAGGTGTTTTGAAATTAAAACAAAGGAGAAAATAGTTATGCTGAAAAGGGAGCTGGAAAAGTTAGGGAAGAAGGATGAGAAAAGATAGTCCAGTGGTGAGAAAGCATACACTAATGCAGAGGCAGAGTCAATGATGTTTCCAGGAGGTAGGGAATAACTGAGTATGGCTGGGGCACAGGACTAGACAGGAGGGTCCTAATCAGAAGATGATGCAGAGCCTCAGCTGTCACATTAAGGAACCTGGGCTTAATTTCACGGAGAAAAACAAAAGCTTTGGGGCAAATCTCCCCACCCCCACCAGGATATAGAAATCCTCTAAGTTTACAAAATGCTGCTTAATGGTCCATAAATAGTAAAGCAGTACAAACACAGGTTAACAGAAGTAGTCTGGGGTTCCTTATGGCAGTATCATATCCAGCAGGTATACCAAAGCAAACACTCCAGAGACTCGTCTTCCATTTGTAAAGATGTGACTAAGAACAGTTTTGGGAAAGGTATACACATATGTCAGGCAGGATCATTAATGAGTTCTTTACCATTAAGGCAATAAATTCCTCTTATTACTACTATTATAAACAGATTGTGATAGCAAAAATCTAAAGATCTGTTAAAATCTTTCTAATGACCTTAATACACTGTCAGACTTTTTATTAAGTCATCTTAAATCAATTTACCATTATACATGACAATATAGAAATACATGTGTATTACTTATCATCTTGAGTAGATATAAAATTATCCAATGTAATATAACCTGATAATGCAGAAACATCACAGATTCTCAATTATGTAACATTTTATGAGACTGTCGCGCTGCCTACTGCGCCAAGGAGGCACCTTGTAACTGCGCTAAGGAGGTACCTTGTAACATTTTATATGAAAATTCAAACTTCAAAAAGTCACGCTACTAGTATTATTTTCTTTATATACATACAGTCCAAAGGCAAAATCCCAGAATTAAAAGT
Organism: Neogale vison; assembly: GCF_020171115.1. NCBI lineage: Eukaryota > Metazoa > Chordata > Mammalia > Carnivora > Mustelidae > Neogale > Neogale vison. Next base: position 45,362,471 of record NC_058091.1, on the reverse strand, counting down.
CTTGACTGACCCCTTGTGGTCAAATAATTTGGAATAAAAAAATTGGCAATATTTACCACCATCTTCAAAATCATCTTCAGTTATCCACCATGGCACTGCATCCTTCTTTTTCACTTCTCTTTTAGGTTGTCTAGGTGTTTTGTTTGAATTCTCAAAAGAATCATCTGAAAGCTAAATCAGATATGAGCTACTGAATTAAAATTCGGGAATCCCAGATTCATCACCAGAAATGTTTCTTTTAGTTCTTTCAAAGTTCAGCTATCATGAACATTAATAATATGTTAGAGATAATGTATAAATTGGTATTTTTAAACATATGTGGCTAAAATAACTTAAAAATTAAGCATACATCTTTGAACATCAATTTCATAACCAGAGTTAAAAAAGTAAACTAACCAGGGAGAAAACATCAACAATAACAATAAAGAAATAAATCTTATCAAGAAACTTGATCAAGAAGGGGAAAAAAAGAAGTATGCAATCCTCTCCTAGACATTCTCTAGGGTCTAAGAAGAAATAATGATTGAGCAAAGTAAGCTAGCATCACTCTCAAAAGAGCACAAAATTCTAAAATCAGATGAACCGAGTTTCAAGTGTTTACCAAAAAAATTAGCATTTTGTCACAATGGATAATAGACTTTTAAACTTTTATTTGTCCTTTTCTACTCTTCAGCTCCAAATTTCAGTACAATCCTAAATCCACTACTCTAACCCTAACTGACCCACCGCCACTGCCACCACTCCCAGTCAGTAACCTGGCCTCTCTCTTCAGTGAGAAAATAAAGACCTTCAGTCAAAAACCACCCTCTTTTCCCCCACTCCACCATTACGTTCAGCTGTAAAGACACTGCCTTCCTCTCTCAGAAAAGAAATTCTTTCCTCCACGCAAAGGAGAACTTGTAGAGGGGTCAATCACTTCCCACCTTTCTAGGTTCTTAGAAGCTAGGTCATTCCCTGTCATCTCCGTATCTGCCCTCCCTCCTCTCTCTCTCCCATCCCTGCTTCCCCCAGGCTAAAACCTGTCATCTCTGTACCATCAGGCCCTAGCACAACTATGGAATGGAAGAATGAACGTTCAGGTCTACTCTACTTTTTTTTTAAAAAGCAAAGCAAAACAAAACATACAAGATCATTATTCCTACCTCCCCTTGATTCTACCTATTACTTTTCTTTTACATACCAATTTCTTGAGTATACTGCTCAACCCTTTAAAATGTGGTTCCCATCCCAAACAGCTCTCCTTTAGGTTCCAAAAGCCTCCTAAACACCAAAAATAAAGAACCACTGCCAGTCGTCTTCTCTGATCACATTATGGAATTTGATACTGGTGACCAACTCTTCCTGAAACTCTCTTTGATTTCACAGCATCATTTCCTCCAAGTTATACTTCAGTTCTGTGGCCTTTCCTACCCATCTGTTTTAATAAGTCTTGGTTCTTTTGCCCATTTCTTTACCCTAGACTTACCCAGGACTCTGTGCTTGTCTATTTTATCCTCTCTACACACTTTTCCTGAAGAAACCAACATTTATTCCACAGCTGCTATAAAGCAGGATGAATCCCTCTATGCAATTCAATCAAGATTTATTGATGGGGAAACAAGCTCAGAGAGATTAAGAAACTTGCCCCACCACTCGGCTACTGTTAGTGTTACAGGACCTGGGATTCAAACCCAGATCTGAGAACACCTGTCTACTTTCCACTATACTATATAGTTCCCCAACTGAGACAATGTTGCCAAGATGCCCTTCTAAACTTCCAAGATGACTACCCACAAATTTCCACCTACCAACCATACAACTCTATCTCAATGACTTAAGACAATGTCAATTTTAAAATGTTCAAAAAGAATTCATTGTCCTACCTGACAATCAGGCAGGAAGAGGGGTAAAGGGAAGAAAAAGTATTCTTTATCTGAATTTTAGCTCCATCGCTTTCCACTCAAGTCTCTAAACTTGGTCATCATCTTGAAATGTTCCATTTCTCTCTCCTCCCTATATCTCACTATTCACCAAATTCTAACAATCTGCCTCAGACTCAGTCTATTCCTCTGAAGCCCCATAGCCAGATAAGAATATGGAGGGATCTAGGTTTTGGGGCCAGACAGGTCTGAGTTCAAATTTTAACTTCAAAATATACTAGTTGTTGCTTAGGGAAAGTTATCCTCTCTTTTCAGTTTACTCATCTGTTAAAAAAATATGCTATTTCTTAGCATGTTTAACACATGCTATGTTACTTTGCTCAATCATTATTTCTTCTTATACCCTAGAGTATGTCTAAGAGAGGACTGCATACTTCTTTCATCCCCCTTCTTGATCAAGTCATAGTTCCACTGACCTTGCAAGCTTGTGACAAAGGTCAGAAAATGAAATGCAGCGTGTTCATCCTACTATCTAATACATAGTAGGTGTTTTCACTTTTGATAATCTTCACACTGCTTTCCAGATTCCTATCATTAAAAACAAAACACAAAAGCTGGTCCCCAGAGAATCACGTGCTGGTGAGCATATGGAGAAACTGGAATCCTAATATACTAATACACAGCTGGTGGGAATGGAAAATGGCACAGCTACTTTAGAAACCAGTGGCCATTCCTCTAAAGGTTAAACATAGAGTTACCATATGACCCACCATTTCCACTACTAGGTATACCCACAATAGAAATGAAAACAAACATCCACACAAGAACTTGTACATGACATTTCATAGCAGCATTATTTATAAATGTCAAAAAGTGAAAAGAACTCATAAGTTCATCAACTGTTGTGTGGATAAACAAACAAAATGTGGTAAACCCATACAATGGAACGCTACTCAGATATAAAAAGCAATTAAGTACTGATACATGCTACCACACGGATGAACCTTGTTTCAATCTATCCTGAATGGAAGAAACCAGTCACAAAAGACCACATATTGTATGATTCCATGTTTATGAAATGTCTATAATAAGCATATATTCAGAGACAGAAAGTAGATTAGTGGTGCTGAAGGCTGGAGAAGAGGGTAATTGCTAACGGGTACAGGGTTTCGAGGACAATAAAAATGTTCTCAAAGTGATTGTGATCTCAAAGTTGCATTGCTGTGAACAAACTAAAAACCATGAATTTTACACTTCACTTTTTTTTTTTTTTTTTTAAAGTAGGCTCCACGTTGGGCCTTCCGCCTCACCCCCAACACGGGATTCGGATTCTGAGATCAAGACCTGAACTGAGATCAAACATCAGATGCTTAACCAACTAAGCCACCCAGGCACCCCTGAATTGTACACTTCAAACCAGTGAATTGTGTGGTGTATGATAACTCAATAAAGCGTTAGGGGAAAAAAAGCTTATCCCACCAATCTCCTTGTAAACAAAGATATGTAAGACATATCACTGAACAAATTATTTGAAAAATAACTTAGCAAAATGACTAAAGAAGTTAGCATGACTCTAAAATCATGGTTTTCATTATTTAAAAAAAAAAAACAAGATGCTGCCTTATCTGAATCTCTAGCATGAGATAAATTCTTTTATGAGTTTAGGCTAAATATGAAAGAGTGGGAGGGAGGGATTGTGTTGAAGGCGAGGTAAATGAGAGGCGGAAGAAAAAAAATTGGCCTGTACTTGTTTTTTATCTTTTATAATGAAAATACTTCCTATAAAGTTTATTTTCAAAATGTACCCATATTTGAAATTAAAAAATCAGTTTTCAAATGGGAAGTGAAATTCTTAACCTCAGTGTCTATTACATTCAGACAATCCTTAGATGCTTTTTAAAATCCTTACAACAATCCTACAAAGTAAGCATTATTTTTCCCTGTTAATGAAACTGAGGTTTTCTACTACATCATACATCTAACTCCCTTTATGAACAAGAATGTTAGTATAATTGTTTAAAATGTCTCTCCTGAATACTATATAAATAGGCTCTGTGAGGCCTATTTACATAAATACATAGGATATAGTGCAACCCTCTAATTTATTCATTCAGCAAGTATTTATTAAGCATCTATTAGGTACTGCAGGTATCATAATCAACATAGAGCTGTCACATCACGAATCATACATTCTTACAATGGGAGGCAGAAAACAGACCTATACAGGGAAAATAATGAATGGTGCCGAGTGCTACACAGAGAATTAAATACATGGTACACAAAGAAGTCATTTGCTGGTTACATTTTTATTGAATAAACAGAAAATAAAACCACCTTTCTGTGGTAGCCATATTTAAGATGAGATCTTTAACGATCAGGTGATGACCAGAGAACAGAATTCCTGACAGAAGGAACAGCTCGTGCACAGTTCCTTATGTGAAATGAGCTTGGCATGTCTGAGGGAGAAAAGAGGCCACTGTAGCATAAGCAGATAAGGGGGAAGTGAGGCATCAAGTGAGTGAGGAAGACATGAGCAAAATCATCCAGGGCTGTGTAAACCATAGGAAGAAGTCTGGATTTTATTCCACTGGTAACAGGAAGCCAACAGAGTGTTTTATAACAAGCAGCAATTTGATTCATGGTACAGATCACAATGGCTGCAGTGTGGTGAAGGAATGGGGGGACAGTATGTGGGAACTGTTATGTAGCCCAGGAGAGAAGACGGTGTCCTGGGCTAGGATGGCAGCAGTGAACAGGGAGATGTATTCTGGAACAGGATAGATCTATTCTGGAGAAGAGTTGACAGAGCTTGGTGATGGACTTGTGAAAATGAATACAAGAAACCTCACTATTTAAAATACAACTGGGAGGTCAGCAGGGGAGCTCTCATACCCTATCAGTTTGTCATCAACTGCAGACTCTAACAAAGAAGAGTGTCTTGCATTTTCCAACAGGAAGAAGCCTACTTTACTACCCCAGCAGGAGAAAGGAAGGTTTTTCTTCATGCCCGGCAATAGCTCTACCAATGAGAAACCATCACCACCCTGAACTCTTGCTTTCCTCCAAAAGAATTTCATTCAAAGAAGACCCTCCTAACCTCCTCCTTTTCTCTATAAAATAATGTTCCTCTCCTTTGATCACAGATCTTGCCTAGGGTTTTGCCATAGTTGCGTGTCCCAAACTGCAATTCTTTTGCCATTCCCAAATAAACGCCAAAACAACTGGCTGTTTTTTTGAGGTCGACATTACTTGGGTGATCAGAAGGGGATCTAGGGAAGACTCCAAAAACTCTGAGGCCAGTGGTTGAACAGGTGCCTGTACCCACCGAGCCCAGCGAGTTCACTGCTTTCTGAGGCTGGAGTTTGAAGGTAAATCTTTCCTGGATCCAAACTCTGCTCTCTTTGTGTTTTGAGTTCTCTGGCTTTACTCAGGATCTTTTTAAAAGCTTTATATATATTCTTTCTATTTTTGTGAAGGCTTTGGTCCTTCTGGTGAGTGCTCATGTGTTTTTCTGAACTTCTGGTATTGACTAACAGGAACCTAATCTCAAACTCTCTCAGGTCGGCCCTCCCCCTGGGACCCTGGAGGGCCTCTCCCTACCCTTTCATTCCTCAGTCTAATCTTCTCTCTGAACGTCCCTTCTTCTCCTAACCTCTCTGTTCTCCCTCGCTCTCAACCTATCAGAACCTGCCCCTTTAAAGTTAAGCCCTCTAAGGATCCATACTCCTGGACCAAAGCTGAACTACAGGCTACAGTCAAAAACTATCCCAAAGTTATTGAGGATCCTCATAGATAAATCCTCATAGATTTGCTGAGGAATTTAGCACAGTTATTCAAACTTATCGACTAAGGTTTCTCAGATTTTATATTAGTTCAGATGCTTATTGGGGAGGGCCAGGCCTAACGCTGGATGAAACTGGTTTGACAGAAAAGTCCTGAAAGAGATTCAGAAAACCAGATCTCTGACTTTCGACTGGAGGCTTAACACTCGCTAGAAGTCTTCACAGAACAATGACAAAATCTGTTCCTAAGCCTGATCATTCAGGCTTGCACACAGGAAAACCTGATGAACCTGTTTATGATTATTACAACTGACTTCAGATTATTTTTAAGAAAAACTCCAGTCTTCCTTTAGATGTCAAATCCACACAATAGCCTTTACTCCCATGTTCATTAACTGGCTAAACCACATCTTCCCCTTCAAGTTAAAAGGATGGGGATGAATGGGAAACTATGTCTGCCCCAGATTTAGTTAATATAGCGAACCTCAGCTGGCTCACACCCTAGATGACTCTAATAAAAGTAACACCACTAAAATCCTTAATTTTCATCTACAACAAATGGAGGCCCCTAAACAAAGCCCAAACCCTCCTGGATGTCTGCCATTGTTGCAAAAAACCAGGACACTGGAAAAAAGACTTATAAACTTAAGTGCTCTAACCCATCTTTCCTATGTTTTCCTAATCCCCAATGACTGGGCTCTGAGAACTACAGGGGCTTGTCCCAAGTCTTTCTCTCAGTCGGGTTACAGAAGCAACCCTCCATATTGGGAATGAATTTCTGTCTGTCCTCACCACCACTGGAGTGACACCCTCACTGCGCAATGCCGCCACTATAAAGCAGCTCCTGCCTTAGAGAAGCAAAACCGTTCAAACAGTGAGGTTCCAGTCTCTACATCTACCCCCTTTTGTTTAGGCCCTTTAAGAGATACTCAACCTTCTTCCTTAATTCTTTCACCCAGTTCACTTACTGGGCTGAGATTTCTTAGAAAAATATCACTCTGAATTTCTTTTTTCAAAAAGAGGGCAGTAATTCTAGAATTTGACAGAAGCAACCAAAATAGCAACCAAGTGATCCTTCAACATCTCTTACTTGCTCTGTCTCTGACAGTACTGGAGCTAATTCTAAGGACACTAACCATCTGTCCTTATTGGATCAGTTACCATCCTCCTTATGGATAAAATCCTCAACTGATTTTTGGCAGAATACACAAAGCACCTCCTACTAAGATTCAAATAGATCCCTCAAAATATCTCCCTAGAATTAATTAATACCATATAAAGAAAGAAGCCCTTCAAGGCATCAAGTCCATAATAGAAGAGGGTAAGGCTCAGGGACTCATTATCACCTGCACGAGTCCTTGTAACTCCCCTATTTCACCTGTAAGAAAACCCAGTAGCTGAGAATAGAAGTTTGTCCAGGAGTTATCAGCAATAAGTAACATTATCTTCTGGCACACTCTTGTTCCTAACCTCAATACGCTACCAGCTTCTATTCCTACTGAAAGCAAAGTTTTCACTATTACTGATCTTTGTGGTGCATTCCTTAGTTTTCCAGTTGATAAGGCTAGCCAGTATCTTTTTTGCTTAACTTGGGAAAGAAAACAAAACATTTGAAAGTAATGCCCCAGGGTTTTACTAAGAGTCTTACTTCTTCCAAACCCTAAAAGCTGACTTAGATGATATAAAGTTTTCTGGAGGACCTACCATGCTTGTTAAATATGTAGATGACTTGCTTCTCTCCTCCCTTTCCCAAGCCTCTTCCCAGGAGGAAAGCATATAGCTGTTAAAACTTTTTGCCTTAAAGAGACAAAAAGTTTCCAGAGAAAAATTGCACTTTGCTCAAACTCAGGTTCAATATTTAAGGCATCTGATCTTGGAATGCGGGTTTGTTTGTTCACACATTTATTTATTTTTTAAGTAGGCCCCACACCTAGCATTGACCCCAATGCAGGGCTTGTACCACAACCCCGAGATCAGGACCTGAGCCAAGATCAAGAGTTGCTCAACTAACTGAGCCACTCAGGCACCCCAGAACAGGTGTTCATTTAGATACAGTTGGGCTTTGCGGTATGTTGGACGTCCCCAAACCTAAAACGAAGTGCCAATTACAAGGTTTTCTCAGGGTAGGGGACTGCAGTCAAAAACTAGACTCCAAACGTCTTTTGTATTGCCCAACAAACCTGACCCTATTTACTTGGGAAGATCAGGATGACATAGCCTTTGGGGCCTTAAAGAAAATAGCTCCTCTTTCTCCTTTCTGTATATGAAAAGGAAGGCAATGCCCTTGGAGAACTCACCCAAAAATGAGGAAACTGTTATGGACCCACAGAATAGTACAGCCAACGGCTGGGCCCTACGGCACAAGGACAGCCCCTGGCTCAGAGCCATTCTTGCCACTGCCCTTTCGGATAAGACCACTAAAGAAATAGTAACAGGATTCCCTTGAACCAGCCTGCCCATGACGATTTGCAGATAACTCTAACCAATGTAGATTTGCCAGTTTACTAGTGGGTCTTTTTAAAGGACAAATATACTGTTTTGGGTATGCAATTGCAAACTCCTTTTGAAATCATCCAGGCAGCACCTTTCCCTTTGGCTACTTTGACCCAACAAGCTGAATTATATGCTCGTGCTCCGTCGTGTACCTTTGCCAAGGGTAAAACTGCAAACATCTATACGGACAGTCAGTATGACCTTTGGACAGCTCATGACTTTGGAATGTTATGGAAACAGCAAGGTTTCCTTACTTCTAATGGGAAGAAAATTACAAATGACTTATGTACACAATTTACTAGATGTCAAACTTTTGCCAAATGTCCTGGCTATTATTAAGACCCCTGTGCATTCCAGACTTGACTCCCTGGAAGCCAAAGGAAACTACCATGTTGATGTTTCCATTAAAAACGCTGCTTTTAAAGGAACCAATAACCAAACCTCTGTCATGGTCCAAAGGGATATTGCCTCAAATGATAATCTAGAAAAACTGACAAAAAATGTCCAATAATTGGCCCCAGAGAGGGAAAAACAATATTGGAAATCAAATAATTGTTGGTTTGATAAGAAGAGAGAACTCTACCTTGAGACAAATAATAATCCAGTCCTGTCAGAGTCTCAAAAATCTCATTATTAACGACCACACATACATTAATTATTGCTCTACCGATAGGATGACAGCCTTAATCAATGCTGATAGAGAAATATTAATAAGGCCACAAAGTGCCTACTTTGCTTGCCCCACCTGTCTAAAATACAATTCGGGAAACCCATCCACACCACCTCCTGGCATTTTAAATTGCTAATGGACCATTCAAAGTTTGGCAAATGGATTTATTCAGCTCTCTGCCTTGAGGATATGTTTTCGTCTTGGTTTGTTTTCTCACTGATCTGAAACTTCCCCTGCAGATAGGATACAACCTTACCCTTGGCTAAAATCCCATTAGGAAAGATTATTCCTGCCTGAGGAAGCCCTCTAGAGCTTCACAGTGATCAGGGAACAGTCAAGTTCACAAATAAGGTCTATGCTGTTTGGCCAGTTCTACAGCACTATCGCTGTGCTTACCACCTTCAAGCCTCACCGCTAGTCACACCAAAAGCACTATTAAGACTCAACTGGCAAAATTTTGGCCCAAATTGGGTCCTGCTAGTAATGAGCTGCCCAAGCGAGCACACGATTGGGTCCTTCTAAGTCTGAGATCCACCTCCCACTGTAACTCATTAACTCTTACATGCTTTGAGACACTCACAGGGCGCCAGATGCACCTGGCTCCTGCCTCATATGATCCACAGCTGATAAAAGGAGATCTACTCTGGTATTATAAAGACCTCATTGCTTCTGTTGAGAACAACCATGCTTGAGTAGATCTTCACAGCACTCTCCCAGGAGACAAAGGGCATAAGCATCCCATCTTGCAACCCAGAGATTTTATCTACTACAAAACACACTTCAAAAAGTTCTCTCTTGGGGCGCCTGGGTGGCTCAGTGGGTTAAAGCCTCTGCCTTCGGCTCCGGTCGTGATCCCAGGGTCCTGGGATCGAGCCCCGCATCGGGCTCTCTGCTCAGCGGGGAGCCTCCTTCCCCCCTCTCTCTCTGCCTGCCTCTCTGCCTACTTGTGATCGATCTCTCTCGCTCTCTCTCTGTGTCAAATTAATTAATAATTTTTTTTTTTTTAAAGTTCTCTCTTCAGTCTTGTGGGAGGGGCCCTACCAGGTACTGTTTACCAACCCTCGTGCCACCACATTTCAAGAAACACACTCCTGGACTCACACGTCACATCTAAAGAAAGCACGAACCCAGACTGGACCTGCACACCAACTGGTGACGTAGTGGTTTCCAGGAATGAAAGCAGACACCTGATAAAGACCACTTTCCCAAAATGATTAGACCAGGCTTATTGTTTGTTGCTCTTCCATGACAGATAAAGCTCTTACTGCATTTACCAGCTGCTGCAAAAGGGGGAATCTCTCTGACTGTGGGATCTGCCACCAGAAACCTCAGTCTGTCCAGAGCAATAGTGATCCTTTAGTTCACCCTACCAGTAATTTTGCTGGACACCCAATTGACACTGCATGCCTAAACTGTTGCCCGGGTCTGTTTTATAAAGTTAGAATATTAAATCCACACATACTTGGTCCCTGCCTCAATTCAACCCAACCCTAGGTGGGAGAAACAAGATCTCTTGAATACGTGCATAAAACACACTGTTGAAGAGCTGATGTAAGTTGGACCATTTGTAAGCAGGCTGCCGTACCCATATGTTTAGAAGACTTTCAGTATGTTGAAACATGGTATTTGAGTCTTGGCTGAATAATGGTAATGCCTCTATACCAACAAATGGGTTCATAAATATTAACACTTATAAGGGAGCCCTGTGTGTAGCTCCCGGCTACTCCGCTGTACGTGGAGGTTTTGGTAATGTTCCCTATGCTTGGGCATTTAATTCATCGCCTTGATGGCTGAAGGATAAAAGGACAATGTGCTCTTGCTGTATTGACTCTTCTACTTTTGCTTCATAACAAACTACCAGCTTCCTACTGGTCTACCTCACTAAACCTTCATAAGCATCTTAAACGAGAACCTCCAGAAGGCATACACAACTCCAGCTTTGCCTCCACAGAGAGAGCCTTTCTCTCTTCATAGTAAGTACTAACAGACACAGCTAGAAGAGATGGTTCAATTCTACAGCCAAAGCAATAGCAACCCAACAATGATTATTCAACTTGCTGACTGAAGTATTTTTGGACAATCACATAGCTCTGCCTCCTGAGCAAGGAGGCCTCTGTGTGATAGCAGACACCACTTACTGCACATAGATAAACTCTTCTGGAAAATAGAAACTCAACTGCACAAAATTAAGGGACAAGCACATTGACAAAAACAAATTTCACATGCCTTTCATTGGTCTTTGGTTCAGTTGGCTTTCTTCAGGCCAGAATCATGGTTTAGAACCATCATACAATTTGGAACTGTCATGCCGCTTTTACTTTCCTTGTATAAAAATTTTCAAGTTTTGCATCTGTTGCTTGTCACACGGATGCTAGCTCAACACTTCAAGATGATCTCCAATGCGTATGACCTCAACAAGATATAGACTTTGGAAGGGAAATGCCTAAGAATTTCCTTTCTTAAGCTTGTTACTCAAACATGGTTCAAAATGGGTTCTAACTGCTATGCACTTTCTGACATGGGATCGACATTCAGGAAAGCTGTTTCCTGGCACTGAGACACAGATGACCCAACTCTTGGTCAGCAATGCTGGGGAGGAAAGATTTGGATCAAAATAGAAATGTGAAAACAAAATGAAAGGAACTACATTTAAAATACAAATAGGTGGCCAGAAGGGGGAGCTTATCTATCAACTCATACCTTATCTATCAACTCATCCTCAATTGCAGAACCCATTAACAGGTGGGACCTGCAATTTCCAGCAGGAGAAGAATGAATTTCTCCAAGCTAAGCAACTAGCTTAGCCAATAAGAAAATACCAACTCCACCAATGAGAAACTGTGACCACCCTGAACTCTCTTTCCAACACACCTTCCTTCAAAGAAGCCCCTCCCAACTTGTCTCCTCATTTTCTCTGTAATGTAATGGTTCTTTTCCTTTGGTCTCAGGACTTGCCTATGGTTTTACTACAGCCTGCATGTTCTGAATTGCAATTCTTCTGTCATTCCCAAATAAACACCTTTTGCTAGTAAAATAGCTGACTACATATAAGAAGTGAAAGAGATCATTGAAAAAGGAGTTTCTGGTGACACAAATTTACAACGTAGCTTTTAAAAGGATAAACTTACCTCTTTCATGAATTGTTCAAACTCTTCATCCAGCTCTTCTTTGGAATAACGAGCCATAATCAAGAGTCTTCACTTACGAAAGTAAACATTCCAAAGTATTTATAACACTGGAAACACTAAATAATGAGAAATAAATATGCTTTGAGGAAATTCACATCACCTCGTAACAGCAACCAGACTTAAACCTCAGACATTTCTTTTACGATTTAGTTTATGTGCACAATTATTGACCAATAACCTTGACAAAAGATTCTAAATTCATGAATAAAACTGCTTTGGAAAAGCAGCTTTCACAGTTTTCACTGTACTTAGGGTCCAGAATTACATTTTCATTGTTAACATCCACTTCTTGAAGGGTGGCCTCCACGGTATTTCCTAAGCCTATGGGGTGTATGTTATTTAATATCCCTGAAACAATCAGGTCCTCTCAAGGAATCTTTCAAAAATTATATAATAGCAAGTCCAAAAGGCCATTTTTTTCCCCCAAAGCACAGGACAGAGTTCGTGCTGCCCTATCATTCGGTCAGTTATCAGTCCCTGTTACTTTGCAAAACAGACTGTTTCTGGATAGAGACAAAATGCAATTCATTAAGATTCAAAATCTAACCAAAATAAAATTAATGGAGTATACACATTAAAATGAATTATGTTCCTTTAGGCGAGGGAAAGTCAACAAAACTATGCATAAGTGACTTGTAACACAAAGCTCTGCCCATCCCTCTAAGGAACCGAAACAACTTTCGGTCTGCCCCAGCTTCTGGGCCACACCACCTTGAGGCGGCTCAAACCGCAGCTTCCATTTCCAGAGGCGATGCGAGGGGCTGTGTGTGCGGAGACCCCTCATGGACGGTCTTTTCCCCAACCTGCAGAATAACACCTCCCGGCCTCTTTAGCATTTCTGATCAGTTCAGGGTGTGTGCAGTTAAGGTCTTAGCCCCAAGATCTTGATCGGAGACGGAGCCCATCTATGGGCTCGACTTGGCGGGGTCTGGGCTCCAGGAAGCGCGAGTTTCAGAGTGGCGGAAAGACAAAGACGCACTGGAACGGTGTGTGGGCGGAGGTCGGGAGTGACCCGGAACACTAAAGCCCTGGGGAGCGGGTCTGAGGACAGTCTCCGTCATGGTCCACCGAATGGGAAGCTTCACCTACCTCAGTCTCTGAATTCCGCGCTATCCCGAAGGTCTGCGGGAGCCAACAGTTACCAGGGTAACATACCTCAGCAGCCGCGGTCCCGGATCACATGACCGGGACTGGTCACGTGGCTTGTGCCCCCACCCCACCTCCGGGACCAAGTTTGGTGTCTTTTTTCCTCTACGAGAAGGTGGCGATTACCGCGGCTCCGAATAATTTGGAGGGTAAGAGCCGTCGCTGCTGCACCAACAGAGACTCCGCAGCTTTCTCCGCGCCCCGTGGAAAAGTAGATTGAGTGAGCCGGTCTCGAGGGCGGGAACACAGGCATGCTGGGTGTTGTAGGCCCAGCCCGTGGCTTCCCGGGAAATGTAGTTTAGCTCCCCTAGTCCTTGTATTTCCGCACGTCTCGTCTTTTCTCTCCCTAACTTTCTCTTGTGGTTTTGGCTCCGCTTTCTAAGCGGAATTTTTGGAAAAATTATTTTATTGGCTTCTTCCACGTGCAAACCCCTGAGAAGGCGTTGTGAGAGAAACTCAGCTCGGTGAGACAGAATTCTGTTATGAAGATAGAGGCTCAGTTCCACCATCTAGTGGGCAAAAAATTGAAAATACACATACACACCCTCAACCCGATACTCCTCTCTGAGCATCTTTGGTTTCCCTCTACCCCTCACTTACTCCCGGTCTATGATCGTATCTTACAATTATTTTCTTGGATTTTTTATTTTTGCGCTTTCTTCCTCTAACACACACACACACACACACACACGTTTCAGTTTCAGAGGACAGTATTTACGCTAGTAAAAGTAAAATGAACAACAGTTGAAAGGATTGCCACTGGCAGACACAGGTTAAGGACTTCATTATCACCAGCCTAAATTTTTCATTCAGCAAGTGTTACTGTGATACAAATGTATCCATGCCCGGAGCTGTGCCCTCAGATAAAGATCTGAATAATGGAGGTTTTTTTTTTTTTTTTTAAGCTACTGTTTATTGAACACATAGGTTGATAGGTGCTTCAATGAATGATTTCCTCTTAATCCTTACACTCTGCAAGTCAATTCAATTTAGCTTATGGTTTTGGTTTCTAATATGTGCTAGATGAACAAAATGATCATAATGCCTGACCTAATAGAGTCTTTGGTCTAATGGAGCCAATAGACAAATGATCAGACAATTGCAATTGCAATTCTGTATGACAACAGCTATGATAGAAATTGGGTGTGCTTAGAAAATGTTAGAGGTGATCTCACCACCCCACCCCCACCCAGGAGGTTAGTGAAGGCTTCCTAGAGGAAACAAAGTCTAAATCGAAACCTAAACCATCTAAACGGTAAGTAGAAGGTAGCAAGGGTTGATGAAGAGAAGAGAAGCAGTAGTCAGTCTGAAGGAATCCATATAAAAAGATGGACATAGTCTCTATGAAGTTGTTGTCCTCATTTTATGGATGATAAAACTGAAGCAGAGAGGCTAAGTGACTTGCTTGAAGTCATAGTGGCTGAACCAGAATTCAAGACTTGTTTTCACCTCCTTTCTTACCTAGCTTCTATTATTTCATTCTTCCAAAAGCCTTCTGCAAATACTTTTAACAGCCAGCTTTGCTCCAGTGCCCTTGGAGCATGCCTACTCAATAAAACACCTCCTCTGGAGCCATTGAAGCTTGAGAAAATCACCCAACAGGTTGGACCATAACCAGTTTTCTGAGCCATCTCAACTTGTTGGAATATAAACATGAAGTTATTTTATTTTTAGTGATCACTTTTTTAAACAGTGCTCTGATAAATACCTCTATCCCCTTTCTTATCACCTTAGACAAATTTTAGATTCTGTAATGTTTTCACAATTTCTAATATATGTGCTGCCAAAGCGAGCACTTTTGCAATTTCTATGTATTAAAACTAGTCAGCATGGTTTAAAACTGAGACCTTTTAACTAATTCATAGTTGTTTCTGTATTTAAAGAGGATTGGAATGGACAGGGGGCACGATCCACTTTTTACACAAATTTTGAAAGAAGGATCCTCAGTTTTTCAAGGACTGCTGGTTAAGGAGTTTGAACTGACACTGCTGTCAGGGAAACCGAAATCCCATAATGGTCTTCCAGTTAAAGTGGGGGAATATGGAGGCCAGATAAAAATTAGTTCTAGCTCAAGTATGTTTCACAAGGGTACAGTGGGTCTATGGCCTTCCCTGTGATTGTATCCCCACTTCCCAAATGAATGATTGAGATATATAACATATCCAAGTGTACTTTATAACTGGAAGAACTCACTAACTCTTGTGTTGGTTCCCTGATCTGTGGAACCATTGTGGTAGGAAGAACCAAGTGGAAGCCTCTGAAAATACCCCACCCCCATCCAAGTGAGCAAATCAAAAATAATAGCACTTCCTGGGAGGAATGGCAGGGATTAGTATCACCACTTAAAGACTTAAAGGATGCAGGGGAAGTAAACCCTGCATATCCCTCTTCAAACTTTTTGGCTTTTACAGAAAACCAGATGGCTCTTCCATGACAGTGGACTACAGGTAACTTAAGCAAGTACTGGCATCGATTTCAGCTGTCATGTCAGTTATATTTGCTTAACTGAAAGAGATCAACCCAGTTCACAGCACTCAGTATGCCATTACTTACCTGGAAAATATGGTCTTTTAAATTCTCTTCAGAAAAAAAGCGTGAAAGCAATTGGCATGCACCTGGGTAGGACAGTAGTTCACATGTACTGTTTCCCCCACTGGCTGAACTAACTATCCTGTACTCTATCAGAATGTAATCTGGAGGATTTGTCTTGACATTTCACAGAATATCATGATGGTTTGTTATACTGATGGCATCATACCAATTGTAGTTGGAGAGCAGGAAGTGAAAATTATTCTTGCCTAGGCACATCCAAACCAGAAAGTAGAAGATAAAGCTCACAAAATTTTATGATACTGTCATATTGGTCCCAAAGAGTGGGTTTGGGACACGTGAGATCAAAAAGCTAAAGGTAAAGAATAAATTAATATATATCAGAATCTACCACTAAGAAAGAGGTATAGTGGGGTGCCTGGGTGGCTCAGTTGGCTAAGCATCTGTCTTTGGCTTAGGTCACAATCCCAGGGTCCTGGGATCGAGCTCTTCATCAGGCTCCTTGTCTGACTCCTCTCTCTCCCTCTGCCTGTCACTCCTCCTGCTTGAGATCTCTCTCTCTCTCTCTCTCTCCCCCTCCCTCTCTTTGTGTCCATCAAATAAATAAATAAAATCCTTAAAAAAAGAGGTATAATGCTCAGTTGGCTTATTTTTATTTTAGAGACAGCATATACTGTACTGGAGAATACTGCACCAACTCATTTATTGGACTTGAAAATTACCCAGAGCAATAGAAAGGTTTGTTGCATGTGCAAGCAGTTGTACTAGCTTGCTGGAAGCTTGGATTATGTGACCCAGCATATTTGATGATGGCTAGAAATATCTGTGCCAACAGATGAAAGAGAAAAAATACCCTGGCCTTATTCATATGTGGATTAGAGTGGCATATTGATGGCAGCCATAAATAAACTGTTGTCACCTACTGCCACACTCAGAGGTATCCCTAAAAGAGTGTGGTGAAGGGAAATCCTTCCAGTGGGAAGATAATCCTTCAATTACTTTATCTGTAACTGGAAGTGACCTAAGGTGGAGATATACATAGAATACTGGATAGTGACAAATGCCTTGGGTTTTTGGTCAGGGACTTGATAAAGCAAGATAAACAAACAAAAAAACAGAGATGGGGCACATGGGTGGCTCAGTGGGTTAAGTGTCTGCCTTGGGCTCAGGTCATGATCTCAGGGTCCTGGGCTTGATCTCCACATTGGGATTCCCCCCTCAGGGGGGAGCCTGCTTCTCCCTCTCCCTCCACAACTCTCCCCTGCTCATGCTCTCTCTGTCTCTCTCTCTCAAATAAATAAATAAAATCTTTTAAAAAATGACAAGGAAATCTGGATAGAGAGACAAATAGATCTATGGAAGGAGTGGGCATGGGCACATGGCATGTAGACCATTGTTTCTCATGTTAATGTCCACCAAAGAGCATTCTCTGAATAGAAAGCAACAGCCAAATGGGGTAGTTTGCCCTGTGGATATGAGCTACACTCTCTCTTAATCTTTAGTCACCCCCCTGTTTGAACAGCTGGTCCATGAACAGACATTACCCCTGGCTGGAAAGAAGGCTACTTATGGGCATGATAGAGTGAGCTCCCTCTTCTAATGCTACTACCACTTTCTAAGTGCCCAACCTGTCAGTAGTAGAGACTGATACTGAGTCTTTGATATGATTTCATCTATCAAGGGCACAAGTCATTTAATTTGTTGGATCCCTTCTACCTGGGAAATGGCACGACTTCATCCTTGCTGGAATTTAAACCTAGTAAGGTAATGAATTTGCATTCTCTGCCAATAAAGCCTCCACCAGTGCCACTAACTCAGGGCTTACAGAATTCCTTCCTCATTGGCATGGCATTCCCCATAAGGTTAATTCTGTTCAAGGGATTAATTTTTGACAAAAGTGGTGAAACAATGGGTGTATGACCACATAGCTCATCACCCAGAGGCAGATGACTTAATGCAATGGTGGAAGAGCCTGTTGAAGGCTCAGTTGAGGTTATAGACTAGAGAAGGATAAGATAAATGTGCTATATCAATGGCTGATCTGTGGTGCTATGTTCTTTCAGGAACCAAGGGATGGAAGTATAATTGATCCCTTTCACCATTACTCCTAGTGAACCATTTTCAAAGCTTATTCCTTCTAACCCTGAAAACTTGGGCTCTTCTGGATAAGAGGTCCTGGTTTCCAAAAAGGAGAACACTTTCACCAGAAGACAAAGTAATAGAGTTCCACAGAACTCGACTATTACCTGTTCATTTGTTGGTCCCCATACCGGAGACTGGGATCCTCATTCCTGTATCATGAAGCAAAATAAGAAGGTCTTATTTTGATAGTGGGTCACTCTATCAGGCAAGCAACTTGAGATCAGCTGAGATGCTGGCCAAAGATGAGAGAAATTTAACCCAATTAGTGGAGGAGAGAGAGATGATGATTGTCAACAAGACTTTGGAAACACCTGTGGCAGTAGGAAAGGGCACTAGTTCCACAGACCCTCTTGCAGAAATTGTAGCTGACGAGCACCCTAAAAGAGATTTGGTGATAAACTGGAGTTAATGGAGAAAAAGGGTGGATCTGAGTAGCGCAAAAATTCTCCTGCATCAGCTACCACTTTGTCCATCACTTAAAATCCTGTCAGCCCTACCTTTTACTGAAATCACTGTTTCTACAACCAGTTCCTAGAGATTTTGACCAGTTTCCTGCAGGTGCACATGGAGATTGCCTCATCTCTGGCCAAGGTGTGAGTCTCTTGCTTCCTTCCCTGGAACTTCTCTGACACAGAAGTGTGGAATATCTATCGAAATGCCATACGTATGCCACCTAATAGAGGTAATGTGGTAGTCAGTGTCCGTGGGGCCACCTCCACCTATGGGGAACAGAAGCCCATAGAAAAATCTTTTCCATTTTATTTCATAGATTTTATTAAAGTTTCTTAGAAGGTCTGGAATTCAGCACAGGTTGGCCATAGCCATAGTTCCCTCCCCTGCTTTTTTTTTTTTAGAGAGAGAAAGGTAGGGACTGAATGTTAAGTAGGCTCCATGCCCAGCGTGGAGCCCAGCAGGGCCTGATCTCACAATGCTGAGATCCTGGACCCAAGTCGAAATCAAGACCCAGACACTTGACTGAACCACCCAGGCTCCCCTAGTCATAGTCATTTTGATAACATATCCCTATTTTATCTTGTCTTTCTTCCTGTTTTTACTCCCATGTTCATTAGTCTTGCTTCTGGGGTGTATCCCCAGATAAATTACCTGTGGGAAAGCCTTTTCAGGAGGAACTCGGGCCAAGACATTAATCTTACTAGCTAATTTAGGATAAATACATCCAAATAATTCAGGTCTTAATATGCAATTATGCTTTTCCTTCTTCATATGTACAGAGATTTAGTGATGTACAGGGATTTACAGAGTGATGATTTTATAAATTACCATAATCTTTTCAACTTACACAAACTTTATTCACTTATATTTGAGAGCCGGTAGTCACAGTAGTAAAGTCGCTGAATCATTGAAATGTTCATTCTCCTATATAAAGTGCACATGTATTAGAGATTTACAGACTGTAAGAGGGCTTTCTTTTATGCTTTAAAGTAACAGGAAATTTTTCAACACTTTTTCTACATTGTTGAATGTACATTCTCAAAGTAAATAAATAAAAAATGGACACAGATCTTCAATAACAAGGTAAATGGATTTTGTGACATTATTTCAGTTGGTATTTGTAATGTCAGTTTACACTTTCGCCATCAGAGGTCATGAAAGGACAATGTTGGACAGAAAATCAGAACTTTGTTGAAAATAAACTAGAGTTTGAAATTTGAATTGTAACCTCCTCAGGAGGTTTTTTTAAAAAGAAAAATTATGACTAAACATCATTTTGTATTTCCTTATGATCTCATAGTATTGTTTTATTAAGTTTTTTTGTTTTAATGCCAGAATAGTTTGTAAGGGAAGAAAAACAATTTTAAGAATAAAATGATCCGATGGGTTACAAGAACATTAGGCTATTCTTTGACTTTGGTGCTTTCAATTTTTAAAGATGTTTAAGAATAAAATTTTAAATGCGAGGTATTGATGACTATTTGTCTTGGCAATATACAATATTTAATTTCAAATGCGTTTGTGGGACCTATAATTGACAAAAGTGTTCCACTTATGAAAAAGAGAAAATATATAAAATAAAAATTTAGAATGGTATGAGAATACATTTCTTGGTGAACACAGCATATTCTTCATAAAACTTAGTAAAGCACCAGAAACCTTGGATCTGAGAAGCTGGCAATGAAGAATGTCTCAGATATCTTACCGACAGTAAATTCTTAAATATCTACTATTGATCTGTTTTTTTGTTTATCATTGGTAGCATGTGTTGATTTTAAACTTTTCTTGGTCTAGGTAAATTTTTAGAAATGCAAAAAACCAAAAAGTGAAAATAACCTTTTCTGGGGTTATAAAAACACACAAGTCATCAGTTGCCACTGCCCTTTTTTGGTAAAAATAATAACAAAACCTCCTTCTCAAGTGATGGTTAATATGTTTGCATTAGCCAAGTGTTAAATGTTTTAAAAAATTCTGTGGCACATGAAAGAGATGAGTCACAAAAAGACAAATATTGTGGGATTTCCCCTATATGAAGTACCCGGGGTTGTCATTTTCATGAAGAAAGACAGTAAAATGGTGGGGCTGTGGGTTATTTAATGGGAGGAATAAATGAGTTACAGAATATAAAAATTCTGAGTGGGGGTTTGTATATCACAATACTTAATCCATGTGAGCTATTGTGTTATTTGTGAAGCATGCCCTAGAGTACATATGGTAAACAATGATTTGATACCTATTACCATCACCATTATTATTTGTTCCATTTTTCCAATTGTCTAAAAAGACATTTTTTGTTTGTCTCCTGGAGTGCCAGGCACATCACAGCTATCAAATAACTTTTCAAAATAGTAAAAACACAATCTGTAACTAAGACAGGAATCCATTCTTATCATGGACTCTTTGTGTCAATAGCTAAGCCTTAGTCTTCACTCATGTCCATATGATTGTCCCTCCCCTCACTTCTGTCCTTTTTTTTGAATCAGTTGTATCTTCCTGGGTTTACTCTCTAATCTTCCAGTGGCTGTCACATTCTGGAACCCTTCATGCTGCTAACACGTGCAGCCTATTCTTATGTGAAACCCTTCATTGCAAACCATAACCATGGTGTGTGTGGTTGGGAAAGGCTGATTAGAATCTAGAGCTTCAGCAATGTTTACAGCTTTTATTATTCTAATCCATGTTCTTTTTTGATAATAATAAATTCTAAGGACATTCTTTGGGTTTTTCAAAAATTACTTTTAGACTTTTTGTTGTTCACACTTGCTAGACTCAGTAAATTTAGGGTCCCTCAGTTTTCACAGGAAAATAGATTCTGCTACTTGTGTAAATACAGGTGTGTTCTGTTAGTTGAGAAATGTCTTAACCTATATTTGTTTGTTTCTGGTTATGTAATCAATCTTAGAAGGAAAAAATATAAATTAATAGTTGATATGAAATGGGAGAAAATTTTGATTTTTTTTCTTAATGTTCTTTTGTGAAGAACTCTTTTATTCTGAAAGTCAAAACTCACATACCATTTTTTGTCACCATATAAATCTTATGGATGGAAAACAAGGTTTCTTTGAAAGAAAAAGAAAATATGAAAAGACTGTTTCTACAATTCCACCAAATCTTTCACCAGTGCTTCTAACAAGTTCCAAAATGAATTTCTTCTCCATCCCCTGCCTTGTTTGGCCTCTGCAGCAGGTTTTAATGAGCAATGAACTGGTCCTATGGTGAAAGCCAAATGAAGAAAAATTCTGAATAATCCACCACCTGCATTTATTCCACATTCAATCACCAAGGATAATGAAAGTCGAGTTAGTTCTGTATCACTACTGCCTTATTAACTGATATACTTGACTTTGGAAAAATCGCATAAGGAGCAAAAGAACATCCAATTCAGATTTATTTCATGCTCACAGTCAAGCCTCCAGTGACATTCTGACACTTCAAGATAGAATCAAGTCCTTTTTTGCTTATATCTCCAATAGGAAAGGTTTTTTTAATGTTTTTAAAAATTCGATTGATCGATTGAATGTCTACTCTTTCTCTTTCTCCCACCAGATCATAAACTCTTTGAGGTTGGGTGTTGCATTATTAATTTTTGTATTATACCAATGTTTTGCACAAGTGTCATTCCATAGTTGTTGAAACTATTGGCTTTATTTCTTGGCTATTTTATTATCTGATGATTTAAGTCATAACTTAAAAGTTTTCTGTTTTAATACATCCTGAATGGTTGTCACATGCATGGAGCTAATGGTCTCCCCACCCCACCCCACCCCACACCCATACCGCCTTCCAGTCCATCCCTGTGTTTATTAGGTAGAGAGATTGTCCTTTGGCCTGTGCATAGGCAGACACAGCATTTTTAGGCAGAAGTAATTACAGTCCCAGTATAAACATGGTGATCTATAATTGCTTTCTATAATCTCCACGACTGCAACAATAGCCAAGTGTCTAGGGCTATGCAATGAGATGTGGGAACTGTAGAATGTCCTCTATCAGCTCAGCACTTGCTCAGTGCTTCCCTCCTGCGGTCTAGTAAATGGACGAGTAGGTTGCTTCTTTTACTCTGGGCGAATATTGCCTCAACCGGAGATTTCTTTCATTTTGTGTCTTAATTTTGCGGGGCTCAGAACAAATTTTAAAAATCTAAACTAATTGCTTATGGCTCAAGAATAGAGTTCCTCACAGTTAGAATGAGGATGACCACTGGTGGTTGCCAGCTGGATAAATTACCCACCCTAATATCTTTGGGAAGCCTGAAGAAGCTTTGCTATTTGTACCAAATTTTTCTCCTAAGTTAATGCAGCTTGAAGTTAACTCTCTTCTGCAGTTTCATTTCCTTTCTCTTACAACGATAAACACATTTAGGCTGTTCACCTACTCCGAGAGCTATTTGGAATACATAGGTAAAGATGGAGGATTTATTCTCCTTCCTCCATTTCCCCCCCTAGGAAGAGAGGTGGTAATGCTTTGTTTTCCTTAAAAAAGAGAATAAAATTCATGAGATTATGACCTCCATATGTCAAGGTTGTTTCTGAGTTCTTGATACTCTTTGAAAGGAGATAAATTTGATTTAATTGTAATTGAGTTTTTAAAATTTAAAAATGTGTAACATAGAAGCTGCAAGAAATAAAGTAGTCACATATTGACATTAACATTAAAAAAACCCTAGGTTTTTAAAACACGTTTTTTTTTTTTTGTATGTACATCTAAGAAGAGGCCATTCAAGGGAAGGCCTCCTATGAGCGTCTCAGCTATGGTTCTAATTGTGGCGGTGGACCCTTTCTAGAGTTGGAAATGTCACCTTCACGAATATACTTGGTTTGAAGTAAAACATCTTGTGGGTTTGTTTTGACACTAGGAACATGGCAGACAAATGACCAGAGATGTCTCCCATCACAGAGATTAAGTTGGAAGGCCTGAGGAGTCCCAGCCCTCTCTGTAGCAGAGCCACAGCACTGGGAATCTCGCTGGTGGAAGGCTGGCTGGCATGGCTAGCAGGAAATGGAATGAAAACCAATTAGGGACAGGCTACCGGGAAGGTAACATTTGAACTTTAGAAGAGAACTGTATACTTTTGGTTCAGATCAACAGTCTTGTAAGATCTGGAGAACACAACCAGAATATACTGCTAATCTGAGTTTTACATTTTCAGCTCTGGCAACTCTTTGAGAACAAAAAACTATTTTGTGGTGAAAAAATAATGAATAATGTTTTTCTGAAAATAAATAAATTGAAAAAAAATCTTGAAAAAAAAAAGCTATTTTCTTTTGTATTTCTTGAAAAGTTCTTTGGCCTTTAAAGACTGGAATCTTAGTACAGGATAGATTTTCAAATACCAAATTTAGAACTTTTAATTTGAATTTTGTCAAATGCATATACATAGAATCTCATAGAAAAAAATCACATACACCATGCATGAAAATTATTAGGGCTAAGCTGCATATTTGATTATTTTTATTTATATTTTATTATGTTTTTCTAATTATCTGCATGGGAGGTTTAGTCTTTTTTGAAGTTCAGAAAAAGGGAAAGTACAAAGTAGTATATGAAACTTGCAAGTATGCACTACCTTTATTTGCTTTTTACAATTTTTGATTGGACTTTTTTGGAGAAGAAATAAATTATCAGAGATAAAACTAAAGTTCTTTTCTTTTTAAGATTTTATTTACTTTTGGGACAGAGAGCATGGGAGAGAGCGCAAGTGGGGAGGAGGGCAGAGGGAGAAACAGACTCCCTGCTGAGCAGGGAGCCCCGACTTGGGACTTGATTCCAGAACCTTGAGCTGAAAGCAGACGCTTAACTGACTGAGCCACACAGGCACCCAGAGATAAAATTAAAATTGGTTAATATCTATTTAAAATGCATTTATAATTGGAAAAGAGAATAAAGACTTTAATTTTCAGAGAAGCAATTGTTAACATGGTTGCATTTCACATGTTTGTCCTTATTCCATGGGCAGTTCCTAAGGTAAGAGCTTTCTATTTTAAAAAATCCACAGAATCCTGAACAATCAAGCATTTAAGGTCATGCATAGCTTGAATGAAGAATAAGGAAGCTGTGTATTTGTAATAAAGGTTGCATGTTATAGAAGGGGTCCAAAGTCATAATGCTTTAATAATAAAACAAATAAATATTAAAATAGGAATGGGTTATGGACATTGGGGAGGGTATGTGCTATGGTGAGTGCTGTGAGGTATATAAGCCTGACGATTCACAGACCTGTACCCCTGGGGCAAATAATACATTATATGTTAATAAAAATAATTAATAAAAAGATAAGAATGGTAGCCATGCAGGTTGAGACTTGTAACAAAAGTTCTTCCTCCCATTGTTGTTTATTTGTATAAATAAATAAACAGTCCCAGTATAAACATGGTGATCTATAATTGCTTTCTATAATCTCCACGACTGCAACTTGTATAGGTTATATACATGTTGTATATATGACCTACCAATTTGTATAGGTCATGGTGAATCTAGATATTTCTTCATAAGCCTAGAAACTCATGAATTATTTGATATCTTGGCATACTGGACCAAATGCAGTGGCCCAAGGTAAAGACAAGAAGGCAGTTTAGAGACAGAAGTAAGGAAAAGACAAAAATACACTTTAATAGCTTAATGAAAATGCTGCTCCTGTCTTCACTGGTGGAACATACGACAGAATGCAAGCAAGACTAAATGGAGTAGAGAGTGTCTCAAAAAAGCTGAGTTAAAAAATTCTATCAAAATAAAGGACCACCGGACCACCGGACTGCCAAAACTTCCCAGGCACACTGATGAAAGTTGTAAGCTATACAATTAAAACATAAGTTTACATATGTGTAAAAACAGTCTACCAGTGGATTTTACAAGAGAATGACTACATTTCTCTTGAATGTTTGTATATTTATTCCTCACACAATTTTTCCATTTTAACTGTTCGATCATTTCTCTTTCCAGTTAGTTATTTCAATTTGATTTCCTTTGAGCAAGTTTGGTGGGTGTTGGTAGAATAAGGCCATGGTTTTTGACCATGATCTCTTAAATGCCTAGGGAATAGTAGTTCTCTGCACCTCCAAAGAGCATCCAGGTGATAACCGGCAGTGGTGCTTGTTGAAGAATCTTGTTGCTTTTATGCCAGCATCTGAGTGGATACCAAGTAAAAAATCTCATCCTTGAAACAAATGAATATTATTCACAAATACTTTGTTACTTTTCAGTTATGATTAACAGTACAAAGTATGTTATCTTCTATTATGTTACTGATCAAAATTGGAATGCTTAGCAGGAGATTTATTGTCTTTAAAAATTTAGTAACTATGTTATATGCAGAAAATTATCAAATTTTATTTTGTTATGATGATGTATTGTGTGATATTAAAGAGTCTGAAGAATTTTTATCCCATTTGCAATCTGAAATCTTGGGAGAGAGAATGGGCTTTTTACTATATTCAGAGCACAGGGAAGACAACATAAATTTTAGGGTGAATGAGTATTAGCCAATAGGATTTGAATACTTTCGAAATTGTTTTAACTCTTCTCTATGAA
This sequence comes from Neogale vison, assembly GCF_020171115.1. Classification (NCBI taxonomy): domain Eukaryota; kingdom Metazoa; phylum Chordata; class Mammalia; order Carnivora; family Mustelidae; genus Neogale; species Neogale vison. The sequence goes on along the minus strand of NC_058091.1, from coordinate 45,336,664 downwards.
ATAATGGAAAACTTTTCCCACAGTGGCTATCTTACCCAGCTTACAACAGCAAGAGCAATAAAACAACTGCACATAAGCTCTGGTACAGTTGCAGTCTTAGCAGTAGACTGAAGTCTGCACCATAATAAATGTTAGAACTGAGAGTGGAGTTGAGAGGTGTTGACTGAGACTGATGGCCAATGTTCATGCCAGGAGTGCCTCCCAGCTTGCTCTTGTCCGGTAAAGTTCTAGAAACTGTCAGTTCCTGTCACTGGGCAAGAGGAAGATGGTTCCTCTGCTACTGACTGTGGAGGCCAGGGTCTTTTAGGGATCACCCATGAACCAACCCCAAACATTCTTCCTAGGGTAGCCACAAAAATTATTCAACAGACTTTGCTGGGGATGATTTTCCCCTGTGCACGATGCCTGGGTCTGAAAGCACAGGGACAGGAGACATAGCCCCAGGCCAAGAGGAACTCCTTATTGGCATTGGAAATTGATTTGTGAAGTACATAATAATTATAGCACCTTGTGTGAAGTGCTACAATGTGAAGTGTGGTGGACCATAGGCAAAAGAAGCACCAGCTCTCCTTGGAGGCCCCAGTTAACACTTCACCAAGGAGGTGGTATTAAACCAGGGTTTAATATCACCAAGGAGGTGATGTTAACAAGAGGTAGATGGGTGCTCCCTTATTAGGGAAGAGGGAACCATTATTTCAAACATTGAGAATAGCATTTTTAAAAAGGCAAGACGTTCTTTTGGAGAATGTTGCATAGCTCAGGTAGCTAAAGCAGAGATTCTGCCTCTATTGATTTTTGTTGTCCAGCATCTAATTTCACTTTTCTGTTTAGAGAGAGAAAGAGTGAGTCCACGTATGTGAGTGGCAGGGGTGGAGGTGGTAGGGGCAGAGGGAGAGGGAGAGAGAGAATCTTAAGCTCCATCCCAGCACAGAGCCTGATGTGGGGCTCCATTTCACAACCTTGAGATCATGACCTGAGCCAAAATCAAGAGTCAGACACTTAACCAACTGAGCCACCCAGGCACCCCACAGCTCATTTCTCTTTTTATGGCCAAACTCTCCCTGTGCAGCTGAAAAGCCTGACTTTTGTTCCTGCAATCCTCACCAACCCCCCCCTCCTTCTTGGCAAGAAATGGCTATCTAACAGGCTCTGCCCCTCAGAGGGAGCAAGGAAGGGAGGCAGAAAAACACACCGAGTGGAGAATCTTTCTGGTGTGAGTAGCATCACTGGGGTTGAAACATCCAGGGGCGGTGGCTGTGGGGCCAGTGTTCAGAGGCAGTGTCCAGAGACAGTGGCAGTGGTGGGAGAAAGCCCAGGACCATTGTTCTGTAGTGGCCGTAGTTAACAGTCTCAACCGTCTTGCTTCTGTAGTCTGCTTTTGGCTGTGGTTTTTCTACTTAGTCTCCTTTTCTTCCTGCCTTTTCTGAATCTGGTTCTTCAATTTTCCCAAAATTCCTATGAGCTACTCAAGATATCCTGTCATCAATTCCCTTTTTAAAAAATCAGCCATAATTCTTGCAGCTAATGACCCTATTTAGGTCAAGAGTGTTCATGTTTGAGTTGAGAAAGTTAGAACAGAGTGTGAAGGGTCTCATGTTATTGCTAAATATATATATTTTTTCATATTGAAGGCCAAAATAAGGGAATGATCTGATCATATTTGTATTTTAAAAAATAATTCTGTTGTTGATGTTGAGATTGGTAAAGAAAAGAACGAAGACAGGAGTCCAGGTAGAAGACTCTTGTGATGGTGAGACAAGAGATCATGAAGCCTTTAAGAGAAAAAGGCAGTGGTTAAGAGAGAGAGAAGAGGATTTGAGAGATTTTCCAGAAGCTAAATGTATTTGTTTGGGTGACTGATGTTGTGGGGTACAGGGAGAAGTTGGTGATGGCTTTAAGTCTTCTAGCTTGGGTGAATGGATGGCTAGAGGGTGATGGGGCCATTGATTAGGTAAGCCAAAGAGGTTTTGGATACACTGAATTATTGAATGTAAGGTACAATTAGCCCATAGCCAGGTGTATATACAGAACTGAACTGCAGTATAAAAGTGGGATGGAAAAGTATGAATGGCCTTTTAGGTGGGGAGAATAGATGAAGCACCTTTGAGAGCTACAGATAGGTGAATAGCTTGCTAAAGCAAATATCCTAGGAATATCAACAGTGACCACTCTTAAAGCTACTCTACAGCTCCTTTCATCCAATGACCAGCTATTTGTTGCATAACTTGTCCTCAATTTTAGTTAACAAAAAGAGGTACTTTTTTTGTTTTGTAATTGATTTTGTTTTGTAATTTACATTTTAAAAGAAGCAGAATATTTTTTCAAGGCCATATGGCATAGAACCCTGATTTATAAAACATCTGAAACGAGAGAGACTCTGGTTGAAACAGGCACAGAGGCCAGGAGTCCCAAGACAGCCTTAAGGCACTTCTTCAGCATCTAAGGCTCCAGATAGAACACACATCTGTCTGTGTGCATACATGGACCCCTAACAGAACACGCACACCCTCCCCCCAAAGGGTCCATCAGTCCTTACCTGGGCTTACTGATGGGTTTGCCTTGCTTCTCTTCTGCTTCTGTGGCTCCTGTTTGTCTCTGGTAGCTGCTGACGCCATGTGGAAGAGCTACACATTGCCACTGCCACCACGAAGACCCAATGTCCGCACAAAGGTAGCATCTCAGGGTATGCACAAAGTTCCCTAACCTGGGTGTCAGGACAGTGCTCGATGCCCAGCACAGGTGAGCATAAGGGCCTTTTCTCCCACACTCTGACGTGCCTTTCTCTGCAGCCCAAAGCACATTTGAACATTTCCATCTGCCCCTAGTCATGGCCTTTGGAATAAATCCTATCCACTAGAACAGATGGGAGCAGATACCCTACCATCCCTTCTATCTATACCTTCTTTCACTGAGTCTCACCCTGAAAAAACAACAACAACAACAACAACAACAACAAAAAAGACAAAAACTAATGATGCATTTTATGGTGACTAACATAACACAATTAAAAAAAAAACAAAGAAAAAGAAATGAAGTCAAACAGATATGTTTGTTAAGTTGTGCTTATGTGTGTATGTGCATGTATGAATGTGTGTGTGGAGGAGACCTACACCATTGACATCCTGCTACACCTGGAAAACAGCTTAAAAATCATTGGACGGTTTTGGAAAGAACAATGGCTTTGTCACCATACTTAGCTCTCTGGATGTCCCCCCCTCGGGATTGTTAAATTACAATAGTGTTGGCAAGTACTTGGGATTGGTAGGTGCTTAGCAAAGAACTGAGAAGATGGGTCTTCTCTATTTACCTAGATAATTAAATTAGGTGTACCCAGTATATACCCTTTGAAGTGGGCTTCCACTTTCTTCTCTTTGTCTTTTTTTTTTTTAAGAGTTTATTTATTTATTTGACAAATAGAGAGAGAGAAAGAGAGCACAAGCAGGGGAAGCCCGATAGGGAACTTGATCTCAGGACTCCAGGATCGTGACCTAAGCCGAAGACAGTGGCCTAACCAGCTGAGCCACCCAGGCGCCCTCTTTGTGTCTTTTTCATTCAAAACTGACCTTTCCTGTATGTGTGCACATATGTGTTACAGAAGAGGTATGTCCTTACACACAGATGAGATGTTGAATATGTGAAATCATTTACTGTAAGTGGGGAACTGCATCTTCTCTTTATTATGGAGAACACTGTGTGTACAAGATCCCACTGCAAGAGGACTTGAACTGCATAGATAATTTCAAGATACTCCCAGCTAACAATCTGTGAACAAGGGTGAACCTATAGACACATTGTACAAAAGCATTTGTGCCTTCTGCCTCTGAAGAAATTTTTGGAACAGCATGGTTGTTGGGGCAACAAACCACAACAAGAATTTTTCAGCAAAACAAGATTTTGGAATGAAAATAAGCATCAAGGCTATCAGCCAGGTGAAATAATGCAGATGTTGACCATTTTGATTTTTGTAAAATAGCATTTTGTCAGTTGCTGGTGGCCTTTTCATACCATATGCGCTTCTCTTTGTCCCGCTTTATATCAGACACAGAAAGTTCCTTGAAGAGAGTTCCTGCCCGTTGCTAATCCATTCATCCTTTCTTCCTTTTCCACAAAGCCTTGCATGGAATAACAGTTTAGTAACAGAAGGCTTCAGTTTTTTAGGTAATGGCTTAAATTTTCTATTTCATTGTTTGCCAAAGCTTATACTGGAACAACGTCTTAGAGAAGGATAGCACAACGTTATCATCTATGCTAACAAAACGTTGTGCGTATTTTGTTTATTTCTCATTTAAAATCTATCACTGGATAGAAGACCATTTCTATCCAGGTTTTTCATACATTCATTTTTTTCCCTTCATTTATTCAACAAATATTTTGTGAGCACCAGTGCCTGATAGCTCTGGGGAAGAGCTGTGACTAAGGAAGTTTGGTCCTTGCCCCTACCAGGGCTTTACAATGGTCAGAATCTTAAAAGTTTTTGCAAAAACCACACAGGGAACCCAGAATCTCTGCCAACCATTTCTGGATTCTGTATGAAAAAGTCAAAAGATGTTGGAATGATACCCTTCCTGTTCCCACATGCTGATGGTCTTACACTTAAATCAGTTTTATTATTCTGACTTATTAAATGGGACTTGGCTCATATATATGAAACAATTTGTCTGGTAAACCTGATGATTGAGCTCAGCTATTTATGTTATATATATTCATATGTTATATTTAAGATGAATTACTCATTAAAATTTCCATGTTGCACATAAATGCTTTCCAATAATAATGTCATTTTTGAGTGTTATCTTAGAAGGTCTACCCTTTTTTATTGCTCAGCTATATAAGGAGGGGTTATCACTGCAAACATGACAAAGAAAGCAGTTTCAACAAAGTTCTTAATTCACCACTGTTTGTTTGCTTTTAATTCAGTATGAAACTGTTAACCTTTACAAAAAGACAACTAGGAAAACGGCTAAATATTTATTTTCATAATCTCCAGTTTCACATATTTGTAAGTTCAGAACTGAAATCCTATATCTCCTCTGACGCCCTAGCAGAGTTAATGGTACAAACTCCTTTTTTGAACTCTTTCCCTGACTTGGTCTCTTAATTTTTTATGGCTCTAAAAAATAAAACATGAAAAGGCAAAGCCAGATATATTTTATCTTTCATGTATGACAGATGTTCCCTCACCCATGTTTCATGGGCATAATCTGGCTTTTGAAAACACAGAGATGGATGTTGCTGCCAGCAAAGCCTCATGAAAAGAGGACTAGCTATCCTGATGAGCAAATCCTTTGTAATGAGTCTTAGGGCCCTATACTCTTCAGTTTTCTGGAGATCCTACATTGAGTGGTAAAAAATTAGCATGAGACTGATATATAAAAAATGGCTCTATGTCTACCTGTGGTGGTAGTGGCCATTTTGGATAGAACGCCTTCTCTATCAGAGCCTTAAATTTACTCGGCCAGTTGCGTTTTGGTTTTCTTTTGTTTTTAAATATTAGATGCGCAAAGATGAAGGCAAGGAAGTTTGATATTTAAGATGGTCATGGAAACAGAGGTGTTCATATGGATATTTTAATGGACAAATAAAAAAAAAAAATAAGGCTCTAGCTTCCAAACTGGTACGAGATGCAAGTCTGCTTTAATCAACAGAGGATAGAGATGCTCTCTCTCGGTTCAGGCTGATCCTATCTCTTTACAATGCTGGCAGACAGAGCAGCTTTGCCTTTCAGATTTTCACCCAGTTATTTTTAGTCCTTCTGAAGCCTGGGAAATAAGAAATATAACCTCCTTGAAAAATCCAAACGAGCCAACCATAGCAGGGCCTCTGAATCTGATTAGATAAAACAACAAAGAGGTTCTGTTGGGGCAGAGGCAGGAAGAGCCAAGGTGGGTGGCAATCTCTGCTCAACTCAGGGGAAATGTAGCCTCAAAGAATTCAAAAGTGGGTGAAAAAAATAACATAAGCACTAGACAACTTTCCCACATCTCAGGTCACTCTCTAAATACAGCTAGAAAAATTTTCCCTGCACCAAACTTTTTTTTTAATTTTTGAAGTATAATAAACAGTATGTGAATGTATGTTTATCCTAAGCACCACACTGAGAGAGAAGTTCACTCTCTGCTAGTGTTTGTGCTCGATGTGAACCAGTTTTCATTCCTCTTATTAGCTTGGAAGGTAAATCAGGCACAATTTAAGTTATGAAAGTAGTTATTTGTTTCTAATTTTCTAATTTGATATCCAAATTGATTTAATGCAGTCCTTTTTCTCCATTATTAAAATGGAAGTGGATCACAGGAGTATAGTGCCGGATAGAAATTCTCCCTAGAGGTGGAGTTGAGAAATAATGTCGAGTCTATTCCAGTTCCACCCCTGGATTCCTGGGTCTGCCCAATTTTAGCCTGGTGAACAGGAGGCAGAGTCTAACCAGCGAGGTGGGGGTGGTCGATGTGCTGACAGTTGTCATCAGTAGCTTTGACAGGGCTACTGAATAAGCAACGTTGTGTGTGCCCATCCCCAGCATCACCACTTTGTAAAAGAAAACAAATAAAAGGGGGCTGGGTACTGAAATACAAGAGAGTGGACATCTGGCATCTTTCAGGCTTGGGAAGTCACTGAAGTGCTCTGTTCTCAGATCTCACTGTTCAAGATGGAGGGATGGTCTTCCATATACATTCATTTGATAACTTGAAAATCATTCCCGAGTCTTGCCCATTTCCCTCTACATTGCTGATGTCCATGTTAAAACTGGAGAAGCTAAAAGAAAAAAGGCCAAGTTAATAATAAAGCGTTTAATTTGCTTCTTAGCTATGAGTAAAGTCAACCTTGCTATACTTCCTCCGTGTTTCATTCTGAAATTTTCAACGTCTCTCTTCAGCAATACCCCGATTCTTCTTTAACATGGTTGTGAGCAGCTGAGAGGAACCGTGGCAGATGTGGGAGAGGGTTTTAGTGAACGAAGTGGAGCACAGCTGGGCCAGGGAATCCTACAGCCGGTGCAGAGAGCTGGGAGGCATTCAGGTTTAGAAGAGGATGAGGAAACAGGGATGGTAGGCTCAGCTGAGAACCCAGCAGGAACCATGACTCTGCCAGTTCCCACCTCTTAAGCCAGAGCTCTGTGAAGCTGTTCCCTATGGATGCACAGGTCTTTGGTATCTGGTCCTTGATTCCATGATGGTTGTGGATACTACGGGACATCCAGAAGTAAATGAACCATTATCTCACCCCTTTTCCTTCAAATCTGAGAGCACCACTAATAGTCCCTAGGCATAGAGGTGAAGATGTTCTTGGCTTCCTGGCCCTGTGGCATTGAGCACCTGGCCTAAGATACACTCTTTGGTCTCAGCTAGCTCTCTCTCTTTCTTGTGTCCCCACTGTGCAGTACCGTGGGGATGGAAACTGAAACTTGCTCCTCAGTCACACCATGGCTTTTTTAGTGTAGAGATCCTTGGGGTCAGACTTGGAAATCTGATGACCCCTCTCTAGACAGTCTCCTATCCTTTCTGCTTTTTCCATTGCACACACTCCTATACTAAGGTATTGGGAGACTTCTGGAATTAAAATATTATACACTTTTTTATATTATATACTCATTTTTACCCTAAGAAAACACCTTGACCTAGTGTGTCTATCTGTCCTATGAAATATATGATATCAGTTCCTGGTTTGTATTTTCATGAGACCAGGTTGTGGGCTCACCTGTGCCGAAGAGCTCTCGCTGTGGTTGACAGCTCCTCTGTTTGAAGTTGCATGTGTTGCTGGGGAGATAGACAATTTACACTAAAAATCCTGAATTCCTCATTTAGAATATGCATTCAAAAAAGAAGTCATAGGGCCCATGACCTAATTTTAAGCTTTAGATGAACTTTGTAATTAAAAGATTGCATGACAGTGTTAAAATCAATTATGCAGTAGATAATTCATTACTGTCTAGCCCTTGGTGTTCCCATCTGCAAAATAAAATACATTTGGGGAGAATTTTTCAGTTTGCAAAGTGTTTTTTCCCACATGTGTTCTCTCTCTCTCTCTCTCTCTCTCTCTCTCTTTAATGCACTAGAAGTTTAGGCTAGATAGATTATAAGTTCCCCCACCTCTAAACTTCTATGAGTCTGTGACTATACTTCTATGATGGGACACAGACTGGAAGGCGGTTTCCAACAACGGAAACAGTAGAAGAGACTGACTCCACACAGTGAGTGGAGTGACGTAGGAATGCTCTTCATAAAGTCTTTGTATCTTTAGATAGCACTTTTTAAAAATCACCATATGGTGCTCAGGCTTTTTGTTTAAAGGGTCAGAGACTCATCATCTGGGGGTTCCGAAGTGGAGGAGACAGTCTGTCAGTGCCCTGGGAGTCAGAGCAGCTGAGTATTTGAAGTCAGGCAGCCACCCACATAGTGCCAAATTTGCGACCATGGAGTTGTCTGTGCAAAGCCCTGAAAGAAAGCACAAAGAATATGACACCTGTCCTCTCGTTGATTCCCTTTCTTTCAGCATCTTTCTCGCTAATCACCTCTGAACTGCGTCAGTACAAGAAATAAACACTGGCAGGAACAAACCTCCAGCAGGGCGCTCAAAGACTCTCCAGAATGTGTCTTGAAAATAATACCCAGATTAAGCCTAAAGACCGGGCTGTTCTCTTTGTTGTTGCAAGCTTTTTGAAAATGTTCATTTCCTTAATGTGATAAGAAGCTGAAACATTTTCAAAGAAATCAGAATTTGGTCAGGATCAATAGAGTCGCAGGCTAAGCCAGCACTTTCAGGGAATAATTTCACTGCCTGAAATTCTCTCAAGCTTCTTGTTCTGATTCAGAAAGTCATTTAACCAGGGTTGTGGAATGTTCCTGTTTTTGAGGCTGTGTAAGGCGTGCATATGGGGATTTGCCCACGAAGGGACGACTTAGGCAATCTAAAGACATTAGACCGTAATTCTAGTAGAAGGCACACAGGACTTAAAAACAATTTTTTTTTTTCCTTGAAAATTCATAGGGGAAGATTGAGGTCTTTTAAAGCTCAGGATTATTCCTGTGTGTTACTGATTCTATATTCTGGCCAACTAAGTGAGGAGTCCTCTCGAGTACCAGAGCTCAATGGTTGACTCATCTTCGGGTTTGGATTACACGTGTAGGGTTGTGTTTTGGATGGAGCTTTCTGGAATAGCAACACTCCATCAAAAACACAGTGGCACACCTGTACTCCAAATGGTTGAATAAGACAAAACATATGACATCAAAATGCTGGGAATCATATTAAAGGGAAAAAGAAGAATGTAGCCTCTAGTGAAGATAAAGACAGCACCAAAGCCCTACTACACAGGAAGAGTCGAGAGTTTTACATTGGTTACTCATGAAATGATTTATCTGTCATTTAACCTCTGTGCGTAAGCCGTGTTTCTTCTGCCTGATGTTGACATGAACACCACATACCCAGCGTGTGAAAAGTTGCTCATTTGGATGTTCTGTCTTAAAAAATAAATGATCACCACAAGTCACACAATGAGAAACGACTGCTGCTTACATTTCCAAGGTCTCTAAAGTACCACAAAGAAGGTAGCAATGGCTTCTTCTGGAATTTTCAATGGTAACAGATGGTGTAGAACAGATTTTGCTATTTTAAAGGAGGATACTATAAATTAATGCCTAATATAAAAAGAAGGAATTTATGTCTTTGTTTTTCATATAAAACTTTCACAAATGACCTTTCCAACTTAATGCATTCTTACTCAGACCCTTTAGAGCAAAGTGTCAGTCTGGTTGAACTTTCAATTTTACATATTTTTTATGGGTATGTTTTAAAACAAATGTACTAGAAATTTTTCTATCTGTTTGCATAGTCATCTCTACTTCACTGGCCACAAGAAATTGTTCTTTCATGTAAAGAAGTGTAAGCAGGCGAGTGCAAAAACAGAACTTCTGATAGATAAAAGTTTATTTTTATAAGCAGTTGATTTTTAATAACCGAGTTTGAAATTTTGTTCACTGAAACTTGCTGTATTATAGAACTTTTGTGATAATCTACATGGGTTTATATTGTTTTTCCTTCTTACAATTCTTACTTATATAGCTTCCCTTCCTTCCTTTAACCGTGTGGCCTTATCAGACAATAAGAGCACATTGCTGATTGGATAATATGTCTAGACTTCAATTTTTTTTTCAAAGAGAGCTTCTATATTGAGATTGCAATGGATACCAATTTTAATTAACTACTTTCTTCCCATGTTCTATGCATCACACCCATGAGATAGCTATCAATTCTAGTGCTGCCCCTTACTGTGATCCAAAACATGGGAACTGAAATTAACATCAGAGTTTGACAAATCTGGCTTTCTAGTAAACTATATGCACATTGACTGGTCCTATGCAGAAGACCAAGGTTTGGCATAAAACACAGACCTTTTCTGGAAATATCATGGGAGAAATGATTATTAAAATCAACAACTACTTTTTATATTGGGCACTCAGGAAACACAATCACAGTATCTAACTTTGAAGTTTGGTGCCACCATGGTCTTTATAAGGAAAAGTGTGATCGACAATGGAGAAGCTCGGAAATATTGTGTGGATTAAAGGAAATAAATTAATAATTGAGTTATATAAATGGAATAATTTTCATGGCAGTGCATACAATTGGTCTTTCTCCTTTTTAAAATATCCTGGCTGCAGAATGAAAATTGCTGTTTTGAGTAAGTACTATGCATAGGTTTCATTTGACCACTCAAAAAAGATTTTTTTTTTTTTGGCTGAGATTTACAGGAAGTACCAGAGTAGTTTTGGTAGAGATTACCCAGATTCTTCTGTCACACATCTTTAATCCTGGACTAACATTTTTCTCCCTGTGCATTTTTCTTCAGCTTTCACTGAATCCATTTAACTTAGCCTATGCTTAATTATCTCAGAGAATTTGGGGAGTTGACACAGACTGGGTTTGGTAGAGACCATCTGGAGATGGCAAATGAAGCTTTAGGGCATTTTAAAGGAGATGGCTTTGAGGGCACTGAACATACTGAATTTATCTATAGGACAAGAGAAATAAACATTAGTTTCCCTTCACACTGTGTTTAGGGATAAAGATAAAAGGAGGAAGACATTGCCATTTTTGAGTTGCTACTTATCGATAGCATTCTTCTAAGTATTATATGTATATTCTCCAATAATATGAGCATTTATGGAGTACTTGATATGTGTCAAACTTGGGCCAAAGCCCTTTAGGTCCATTAACTCACTGAAAACTCACCAGGAGCCCTGTTAGGTGCATATTTTGTTATCTCACTTTGCAGTTGAGGAGAGTGAATTGCCAGAATGTAGAGCTCTTAGCAGTGTCTAGCTTGCTTCTCTAGACTTCTAGATTCTCTTATTCAATCTCTGTAACAGCCGGCCAGATTGGCATGATTGTTCTTTTTGCAGACATGTCAGAGTGCAGGAAGCTCATCAGTTCAGTCACTTGCCCCAGATCACACAGCTCTAAAGTGCTAGAGCCAGGATTCCACCCAGGACTAAGTGATGTTTCTCCATGACAAGAGGTGTGATTTTTCTGGAAGGCGCAGTCAATGTTTTTGGCTAGCTCGTCTACAAGTGTGGAGCTGAGAAGGTTTTGAGGCCACAATCATAAGGCAGTGTGGCAAGGGCACTGCAGTTGTCCCAGATCTATAGTCTGTACACATGGTTCCAATTGGCCCCTGTCACCATGCTGCAGGGTCAGTGCTCAGAATGAATTGGGAATTTCAGAGTGGTTTGCTTCCCAGAGTGGACATGCGCCTTCAGACAGACTCTCTGTGGAAATCCCGCTGGGAATTCCACATAACATACATATTTGTAATGCCTTCCCCTGCCTCAGGCTACAAGGGTGCTTTGTAGTTAGAACCTAGTTCATTTTAGTATCCCATCTGGTCTTTGGTGGAACACATTGGAGAAAGTGAACTATAGATTGACCTCCAAGCCAGAAAATATTTTTATGGTTCCCATTTCATAGGGTCACAAGGGTGTATGAGAATAGAATGCTTGGCAGGAAGTAAAAACCTATACTCTCAGAAATAGTTTTCTTTTCTAGTTCTGTCTGTATCTCTTTAGATCCATTTATAAGAGAAGAGACTATAAGTAAGGACCAGGGCAGAAGGCATCACACTGTTCCTGTAGCAGTACGTTGAAGAGAAAAGGCAGCCTAGCCCAGGCTCTTCATGTTAAGTCATACAGAAATAAAATTTCAATAATTGCCTGTGTAGAAGTACTATTTTTATATTATGGGGCTTCCTATCAATTTGGGGGATTGAAGTAACTGAATACAATAAAATACACATTAGAGCCATCTTTGTGTTCCATTTTGAATACAGATGTGTACATTGTCAATATGGCTCCCACTAGTTTGCATAATTTTCTGAGTTTGTGGGCATTGCAAGGTTTGTGCTCCCAACTGTCTTTCTCATGGACTGAGTCCCCAGCCTTCCCCTCTTTTACAAGGTAGAAATTAGTGTAATGTCATCTATAAATTAAATCTGGCAAATACAAACGAGCTAAGTAATATGACTCTGGCTCCACTGTGATGGAGATCATGAGCCCACCATGGCCAGATGCTGAAATCTTTTAGAGCGCAAGTTCTTAACCCTGGGTCTGTAGGACATACATAAAATTAGTAGGTCCACTAACTGATGAAACTGAAAACAAAATTTTTTCTGTTAATTGTGGGAGAAAGAGCCATGGGATCCACCAGAGTCTATGACCCACTAAGGGAAGACAGATACATGAAAATCCTTACTAGCATTACTTCTTTCAATCAGAATCAAAGGTGACAAAATCAACAACACAACAATAAGAAATATACATAAGGGTGCCTGCATGGTGCAGTCAGTTAAGTGGCCGACCCTTGGTTTCTACTCAGGTCATGATTTCAGGGTCATGAGATCGAGGCCTGCGTTGGGCTCCTCACTCATCACAGAGCCTGCTTGAGATTCTCTCTCCCTCTGCCCCTCTCCTTGCTTGTGCTCTCTCTCTATTTCTCTCTCTCTCTCTCTCTCTCTGAATAAATAAATAAATAAATAACTCTTGAAGAGAAATACACAGATATACAATTTCCTTTTTAAAAACGTTTCCTCATGGATACTGTCATTCTTCTTTTTGCATGTTGAGGGTTTTGTGTTTCCATATGGAGATGTCTACTTTTTGATGTGCAAAGTTTAACATAAAATTTTGCAAATAGTGTGTAAGATATCACATTCATAGAACCTTTCAGCTGTTTCTTAATTGGAAATGACACACATTCATGGACATTTCTAGAAAATATATTTTGAATGATTCCTAAATCATTTATAAATAGCTCCTGAAGATCACAAAATGAAATCAAAGTCTATGAGTGATTTCCTGTATTGAAATAAGAGAATTTTGTTTGTACCCTTCAGGATAGAGATAAAAAAAAAATGCCAAGATAGAACTAAGGATTCATTTGTAAGAAATTCCCCTCTCCTCAAAATAAGTGTAGGAAAAAAAACTCTCAAAAATCTCAAAAAAAAAAAAATCTCTCAAAAAATTCAGGCAGTGTGTAACATACGCGTTAAAGATGAACATCCACTCAGGAGTAGCTATCCTGCATCCCATTAGCCAAAACTTCTTTTTTCTTTCTGCGGCAATGAGTTGGCATTTCCTTTCCCTTGTGCTCTTTTCCCCTCCTTCCTTGCTACTTGAGACCACTTGCAAAACTGGTGATATTTAAATTTTACCCTCAGTGAGATGAGTGTCCAGTGGTCTTTGAGACAGAAGAGACATTGATGTGAGGAAAGGGAAAGAGAAATTAAAGTAAAATCTTTGATTGATTTGCACTGTGTGCATCTTTTCTCCAACTGTGGCTGCTTCCCTAGATTCAGTGCATGGTACCATCAGTCATGTCCCCAGTGCCTAGATCCCCTTACTATCATAATCGTACTTTTCCTGCTCTCTTCTAGAGGGCCCCACTGCCATAAATAATCCTATATCAGGATGATATAGTTTTCCTCTTGAACGTTAACGAATCTGCTTCAAAGTTAATAAGCATGCTTCCCCACCTCCAGCCTCCACCTACCCCAGGACTTTTGCATTGTCTTTCCCTTTATGCTCCTTTATCTACCTGCTTTATTTGCTTGGCTCCTGCTGTCACTCCTTCCAGATCTCTGATCAAATGATCTCATTTGTCAGCCTTTCTACTCCATCACTTTATATTTCTCTTAACTATCTTCACTCTTCTTCACAGGACTTTCACCATCACACTACAATGATCTGCTTGTTTATTATTTGTCTCTTCCCATCAGAGTGAGGACAAAGGCTCTGTTTCAGTTACCACTCAATGCCTAAGACAGTGGCTGACATGTAGTAGGCGCTTAATAAATATTTTAAATACATTTAATAAATAACACCTATTTCTACTTTGCAATTTGCAAAGTGCTTTCATACTTATTGTTTTAACCAATCCACCCCAAACTTTTATTTGTTTTTCTCATCTTATTAGTGAGACATCTGAGGATCTAACTGATAAAACAAAAGAATAAAAGAAAAATATGTTTTTTCTTTCAACCCCTTCATTGTAGTTCAGAGAAGTAAACAATTAAAAAGAGAAGGGTCATTACCCAGGACACGCCAAATGGTATTGTAAGAGGTCCCTGGTAGGGTTCTATACTCCAGGAGTTGGTTCTCAGTAGCAGTCTAAAGCAAAAACATGTGATGTTAAAATTAATATAGGTAATTTTATACTGAGAGTTCAGTAATCACACTCCCTAGAGACTGATGTATAAACACAAGAATTCCAACTTTTTAATTTATGACAAAAAATAGTATATCAGCCACTTCAGTTCACTAATCATCACGTTCTTTCCCATTAGATGAGTCTTTAGGGGAAGCAAAATCATAATTAGAAAGTGGCTTGGTAAGCATAAAAGCAAAGGAAGGAGTGTTAATTGAATGATTTCAGTAACTGTGTCATCAACCTACAATAGCAAGTACAGACTGTCTCCAATTTGCAGTGGTTTGGCTTACAGTGTTTTGACTTTACGATGGTGTGGAAGTGATACGTATGCAGTAGAAACCATACGTCGCACTGTGCACTTGGCTCTCTTCCTGAGCTGGCGATATGTGGCACGCTCCTCTGTTGTGATGTTTAGCAGTGGCAGTGAGCTGCGTTTCCCATCAACCCACACCATCACAAGGACGAACAACCCACACACTTACCAACATTCTGTCTCCATCCAAACACTGTTTTCACTTTCAGTACAGTGTTCAGTAAATTACATGAGATATTCAACACTCTATTATAAAACAATTTATTATAAAACAGAGTTGTGCCCTTCAACGGATGAATGGATAAGGAAGATGTGGTCCATATACACTATGGAGTATTATGCCTCCATCAGAAAGGATGAATATCCAACTTTTGTAGCAACATGGACGGTACTGGAAGAGATTATGCTGAGTGAAATAAGTCAAGCAGAGAGAGTCAATTATCATATGGTTTCACTTATTTGTGGAGCATAACAAATAGCATGGAGGACAAGGGGTGTTAGAGAGGAGTAGGGAATTTGGGTAAATTGGAAGGGGAGGTGAACCATGAGAGACTATGGACTCTGAAAAACAGTCTGAGGGGTTTGAAGTGGCGGGGGGGGTGGGAGGTTGGGGTACCAGGTGGTGGGTATTATGGAGGGCACGGCTTGCATGGAGCACTGGGTGTGGTGAAAAAATAATGAATAATGTTTTTCTGAAAATAAATAAATTGGAAAAAAAAAACAGAGTTGTGATTTGTGTTAGATGATTTTGCCCAACTGTAGACTGCTGTAAGGTTCTCTGCATGCTTAAGCGGGAGGGGAGGTGAAGCTGTGATGTCCAGTAGGTTAGATGCTATTTTGGCTGCCTTAAAATATTTTCAAGTTATAGTTGGTTTATTGGGATGTAACTCTGTCCTTAGTCAAGGAAGATCTGTAATAATATGTAATAACAACAACAACAACAATAATAATAAATAGCCACTAATATTGAGCTCTTACTGGATGCCAGGCATTACACTAATTTACATAAATTTAGGTTTGCATGTGATTAAACTATTTTACATTTGAAAATACAAAGATTGGAGCAGTTAAGTGACTTATCTAAATTCACACAGCTGGTGAGTGACTGAGTAGAGATTTAGCCTGAGGTAGTTTTTTTTTTCTTTCTAATTTTTATTGTGTTACATTAGTCACCATACAATACATCATTAGGACCTGAGGTAGTTTTGGATCTAAAACTCTTGGGCTTCCCACTGCCTTCCCCAAGGGTGGATGTTGCCTCCTCCATTGAAGGGTAACTGGGGAAGATAGCATTCCCCTCCCTCCAATAGTGCTGTAGTCATTCCATCGATATTGATCTTTCTGGTTCCCTTTTCATGTATCCATGCTGATAACCTCTTCTTCTTACTAAAATATCCTTTCTTTGGCCATATCAACACCCATTATCAACTACAGCGAAGCTGCCTCCCAGAGTTGTTCCCTTCTCTCTAAATTAGGCATCTGTGCTCTGCAACTTTGGATTCCTCTTTTGGAGTTTCCCTCCTAGGAGATGTTTGTTCCTTATTCCCAGGTTTTTAGGTTATACTCCCTTCTCTGCTTCCACAGAAAAGTAACAGTAGAGGCAGTTTGGGGAGGCAGAACAAAAATGAACGTTCTGTGTAGACAGTATAATGTGAGGCAAAAACAAGAGCTTAAGGCTGTAGTTAAAAGATGGGAAATAAGAAATGACTTAATAAAAATTGGGGGCCTTGGGTAAGTATTCACTTATCAAGTAAATCATTCAGCAAACATGTACCAAGGTTGCCCTTTGCACTGGAGCTGTAAAGATGAATTGAGGGAGTTTGCAGGCTCATAAGAGGAACAATCACATAGATAGATAGGATCCTACTACAGTGTGGTCAATGCTGGGAGAAAAGGATGTGCAATGTGCAAATGGCATATGGGGGCCAACTCTGATAGTCTTAAAAATGAAAAGTGGGGACTGAAAAATTGACAGAAATGACACTATATATTTGTATAATATTTTATAGTTTCAAAGTGCTTTGCATGAATTATTTGTTTGATCTGCCTCAAGCACTTAGAGATAGAACAGATTATCTCTAATGAATGAGGAGAAGTAAGAGGCTTGCCTCATCTCATGTTCCTAGATCCACGCCCTGGCCTTCTGCTTCCCATGACACCATCTTCCATTTAGGCTCTTTTGGTGTGATGCCATGGAGGCTAATTGGAAAATGGGAGAATCTTGGTTGTTGTGTTATTTTACCTCTTAAAAATATTGGGTATTAAGTTCCTTTGGACTTGAACACCATCTCTCACTTCTTAATGTTTCCCATGATACCTACACAATGCTTATGACAAAAAAATTGCAGCTGGACTAATGGAACTATCTTGCTCATATCAAATGCTGATGAAAAACCCTCTGCCGGTCAAAGGCTAGTCTATCTAAGGGATAGCATTTATCTTTCCTTTGAAATTGTCAGGCATCTTTTTCATAGTTAGAGGTCAAAACTTGTCTCATTGGTTTCCTTTGAAAATATGTTTTCTAACTTGGGCTATGTGTGTTATTATAACAAATAAAAACATTGGAGAAAGCTCTGGATATGCTTTTTCCTTCAGATAAGTGCTATGCTACTAGACCCTATGACATCATATTTGGCTCCAATGTTTGGAAATGAGACAATAGAAAAGATGGCAAGTTCTAGTAGCCATGTCACAACAGGGGATGAAATTTAAAACAGGACTGACAAAAAGTTTGAGGAAACTGACTATTTTTTAAATTGTGCATTTATCATGACAGTTTGAGGGGGTTAATCTCTGGAACCAGCACAAGCATGAATGAGGTAATAGTTGCACATGTTATGGATAAGATAACCAATGGGGGGGAAAGCCCATTTCCAGGTTAATGTGCAACTAAGATTATGTGTCTGATGGCTGGAAACTGTGGTGTGGTTAGAATAATACAGGGTTCAAAAAAAAATGATGCTGATGGAGTGGTGAGCAATCACATTGGATCTGAAGATTTCTGAAGGGGGAGGTGCAGGAAACAGGGTGGGCTGGAGCCTGCCAAGAGAAAGATGTGAGAAGCAAGAAAATGGGAGGTGAACTACAAGACTCCCTCCCAGAAAGGACGTTGTTAGGGTTGGTAATTAAAACTTCACCGACAAGTGAAATCTGATGATAAAACTAGCTAATGCCATTCATGTGTACGTTAGGGTACAAGAGGAGATTGCAACATTGATTGCCATCCCGGACTCCCCAGATGTTATTCCCATCAGAGAAATGCTCAGAGGTCTTGTTTGGACCCACTTTGTTTTATTCCGTGGCTTTGAGGAAGAGAAAGAAAGCACTGTGAAGAACGTGTTGACTGAAATGCACCATTAATTTCATGTCTATTTTGTAAAAAGCACTTTCAAAGTGTGCCAAGATATTTTAAGTGTTTCAACAACATGTTTTTGTGACAATAGAGAGATGAGGGTACATTTTCATGGTATCAATAAAAATATCGTAGTAATTTACAGGGTTGGACTGAACTCTAAATTAGGTCACTGTGAAGCTCTTTCAGGGTGAACAGAGATAGCAGCGACCTCTGTTTTGTTCCTGAGCCACTGAGATTGGTATAACCATGCTCGCTGATTGCCTGGACAAATCTGAGGTCTTGGTTGCCAGGGGGCTTGAGTTTTCTGGAGGCCCCTATTTTGGAACTCTCTTCGTTTCCCTCCCCAACACATCCAAGATTTACAAGCTTTGAGGTCTTACAAAGAAAGCAAAAAAGGCATATTTGTTTCTTTCTTAACTGGTGTAGGTTTCCAGATGGTATTAAAAGCTATTATTGGCTGAGAAGAAACACTTGTTTGTGTCTCAGTCTTGTCCTTGTGTCCACAGACTTGGCAAATGGTTCCCTTTGAATATCTAGGCAAATAAACAAAGCATTTTCAGTATTTGCTGACACTCACTATCCTATCCTCAAACTTTGCCAGATGTAAACGCCAAGGGCCAACATCTCTAGTTTTTGTTCTGTTCAGAATCTCTTTAGAGAATTACACTGGTGAGAACCCCGTATCTGATTCTTAGTAATAATGTGTCTGTGGACATAGGATTCTATGGTTGCCTGCCGGTGAGTCGAGTTGCATGTGGCTTGTTGATTGAATCCCCTCAATGTCATGCCAGGGTACCACTCTCCTATCAATGCCACATTATTCAAGTTTCTACTATTCCACTATTCCAGTCATGATAGCAGACACTCTGGTACACAAAGGTGTTTAAGACCAACTTTCTGAATGAAAAGTATCACAATATTATAGGGGTATTGAGGAATACACATACCACTTTTCAAATTTGTTGTTTTAAGAGAGATGACAACAGAGACAATGAGGCTTGAGGGAAAGAGATAGATGTGGGCTTCAAAGTTCATACGCATACAGGTTCAAACTTTGACTCTGCCACTTACTCACCTAGAGCACACTGTACATCGCAGAGCCTGTGTTTCCTTATCTGAAAGTGGAGAAACCAACAGGCTTCATGGAGATGTTATGAACACTAAGTAGGATGGTACATGAAAACTGTCTGGCCCTGGGCCCGATATGTGAAAGTTCCATAGCTGAGGGGTGTAAGGAAAGCTCTGAAAATGGCCTTTGAGCAGAGTATTGAAGGATGTGTAGAATTTCAGTCCAACGGTTTGAGGAGCGCTACAGAGGAAGGAAGACGGGATAGCATAAGGAGGAAGCAATTTGGGGAATAACATGCAGCTTGATTTGACTTATAAGGGAACTCTGTGTAGGGCCGAGGCCTTGGAAGGCCTCCCAATGCAATACAAGGAATTATCATAAAATTCTGAAAGTGAGAATTATCAATGAGATAATTAGGGAGCACTATACTGGAGCTGTCCCAAAGGAACATAAATCTGGTAGAAATATATTCATTGGATTACAGTGTTGGGGAGGGACAGAGTCCAGAAGACTGTAGGACAACCATAGAGTAGTTCAGAAGAGAAGTAATGAAGGTTTATACCGGTGTAGATGGAGAAAGGAAGGCAGAGGGCATGCAGGTTTGAGAGGAATAAAAAAAGAACTGCAATTGCTCCTTTGACTCCTGCCCAGACGATACCCTCTCTACTCCCTCTGTGTCTCTTTGTATTTCTCAGGACAGAGTTTGATTCCTTCACAGGCTCCCCTCCCTGACTGGTCGGGGAGCTTGCTGAGAACTACACTTTGCTCATCTTGGGATTTCTAGACTCTATCATAGAGTCGGAGAATACAGTTAGCCCTTGAAAAAAGTTTATTAGGGGATACTTGGGTGGTTCAGTAGGTTAAGTGTCTGCCTTCAGGCTCCCTGCTGAGCTGGGAGCCTGATTCACTCTCCCCTTCTGCCCCCCCATGCATGGACTCTCTCTCTCTCTATCTCTCTCTCTCAAATAAATAAATAAATAAATAAATCTTTTAAAAAAAGAAAAAAGAAAAAAAAAGAAAAGTTTGTTTAGTGCAAGAATAAATGTTGAATAGATGTGAAAGATAGACCAAAAAAAAAAAAAAAAAAGAAAAGAAAAGAACATAAAGAAAGAAAGAAAGAAAAAATGGAATGGTCTGAGGAAAAATAAAAATAAAGGAGAGTAAAAGGTAAGTGCCAACCCGAAGGGATGGAAGTAAAAAGAAAGATGAGAGGGATGTTTTGGAACAGCTTGAGCTCATTCACAACTGGGATGTGGACTTGCAGCCATTAAAAAAAATTAGATTAACACTTCCCTTCTTTTTTTTCCTTTACACTGAAGCATTCACCCCATGCACTGCTCTTAATAAATAATACTTGATGAAGATGGTGATGATGTGTCCTCTTCATGTTAATCCAGAGACTTCTCCATTTATGAATGGTTTGGTTTCCAAATGTCTGTTGTAAGTCAGTTGTTTGGCCATTGGAATGTATTTTTCCTTTGAGACAATCAGTATAGCAGTTAGTGTTTAAATTCTACTTCACAAAAGGCTATTTAATCCACAGTGTCGGAATTATAGCGCAAATGTACTGCAGAATAGTGACTTCTTTTAGGCATATCACATAGTTCTTAATGGCTTGCAAAGTGCTTTCACATACATCACAAAGATGGATTCTCTCTGCATAATATTTTTTCCGTGGAAAAATGTATTCCAGGTTTTTAATGAGGAGGCCAGGAACACATCCTCCGCCCACTCCAGTCTCTGAAAGGACTTGGCTTCCACAGACAGGCTCCCACACTGCCCTTCCCAGAAGCGCCCCCTCCAAGGGAGACCCTAAGACAGGGAAGTAGGACTGGTGATTGCCAGTACAAGACGGCCCTGGGATAAGCATCGCCATCCCCGCCTTTCTACTTGGAAGAGCCTCGTTTGTAGAATCTGCCCCTTACCAGCTCGAAACCTTGTGTGAGTGCTTAGTTTCCCCCTAGGGAGAGTGGGGATAGTGATGCCTACCTCGTAGGATTTTATGATGATTAAAATGTGACAATGTGGGAAGGAGTACATAGCACAGTTCCTGATACACAGTGGATGCTCAAAAATGTTCTCTTATGCCCTTCCCCACCCACCCGCCACCCCTAAACTGCAGCATCGTGGGTAAAAAGGAGCTCCTGCAGCGATGAGCAAGGCAAGGGTTAGGAACCAAGAAGAGGGTCTGGTGGGGTGCTACCCTGGTGAGTAACCAGTTCCTGAAAAGGGAGCAGCGAGGACTCAAGGATGCTGATTGTCCCAAGCACCAGGGACAGCTGCAGTATCCATTTCTGCATCAGTATCCTGCAGAGTTCTTTTAGAAGGGGGGAACTGGCTCTGAGCTGTGTAGTATCCTTGTCGCTGATGTACCCCCAAATCGCAGTTGTTTAACACTGTATAAGTTTAGAGATGGTGGAAGAGGGAAACGAAAGTGTCCCCAGAGGATGTGCATTGGAGATTTTTATGGATCAGGCCAGGAAGGGGCTCCCATCCCTTCCACTCATATACCCTTGGCTAGCATCATGTGACCAGCAAAGGATTAGAAAATGTCGCTTGCTGCTTGTCGGTTGGGGGCGGGGAGGGAAATCGCTTTAGTGATCAGCTAGCAGTCTCTGCCACAGATGGGGGTCAGGGTGCTAAGTAGCTACTTGTTGGCATAAACTGTTTACAAGTGACTAATTATGAGTAAAACAAATCAACAAAAACCACAGGACGGCAATTCAAGATAAACAAATGAGTCAAGCTGAATGAATACTAGAGGACTGGCAGTAAGACAACAGCCTGAGCATTGTGGGGGTAAACCTTGACATGCATGTTGGTTTTCCTTCTTTGGCAATAATAAAAGAGATGAAACAGAGCAATATTAAATTGTTTTCAAAGTAAGTTAAATTGTAAGGATAATAATCGTCTAAAATTCATCTACCAAGAAGCACTTGAAATAATGCCAAACTTAATAATATAAATTAAGGTCAAATATTTTAATAATATTGACTCTATGTGAAGACACAAAGAGTTACTTTTCATATTCTTTCTCTGAATTTTTTAACATACTGACTCAAGATCTGGACATTCAAGTCACACCCATCAGCTGTGGTCAGTTAAGACAGTTAAAACCTTCTCCGGTCCATCTTATAAAAGGTCCTAGGAAGAGCAAAGATTTGGAGTCTAATTACTTTAACAGGTCAAAGGTTTTCCAGGCTGCTACTTTGTTCCAGGTGTTAGAGATAAAGATGCCTCAGACACCGGGTCACCCATGGGATGCTTATAGTCTCATGATGGAGACAATATAGATAAGTCACAGGGGGTCATTATAGATAAATCATAGTGTGACCAGCTCCCATTATAGATAAATCATAGTGTGTCCAGCTTACTCATGGAGTAAGAAGCGCTGAGAGCAGAAAGTGAGTGGAAAAGGGGTGAAAAAGGGGTTGGTCAAGAAAGAAGGCATAGCAGGGAACAGAACCCAGAGGACCTACTGAATCATGCCAAAGGGCACAGCTGTCATCTGAGAGGTGACTAGAAGCTAATTCCACTTGGGTACACATGCCCAGTGAGTTCAGAGAAATGCCCATTGATTCAGAAATTATGAACAATTTACTGGTAAAAATAATGTCTCAAATTCTGTGTGATCTTATTCGATTAAATAATGTTAGCACAATCTGTGTGTGTGTGTGTTTCAGAGCATTCAAACATGTTTCAGATTATTGGCATGGAAAGCCTCTATATATCAGAGGCAGTGAGTGAGTCGCGAATTGTGTTCTTTTTGGTCTTTTTTCTGGGCTCATAAATTGGTATTTTTTTCTAGAAGAAAGGTTACTCAAAACCCAAATGCATCGCACTAAAAGTTTGGGGGCATTCCTTGTTGGATCTGATTTAAACACAAGTTTAGAAGCCAATAACAAAAGAGCAGACATTTTGCTTATTCCCAAAGAACAGGGAATGGGGCCATAGAAGGAAGGAAAATAGCTATTTGTATAGTATGACCTAAGACATTGAATTTACCCGGTAAACATGGGATAACTTGGAGCGTTTCTCAATTGGTGAAGCATCTGGCTATTAGAGAGATTCTCACTCTTGGCTTCTCATTAGAACCGTCTGGGGAACTTTAAAACATCCTGATGCTCAAGTCACACCCCAGACCAATTAATCTCAGGAAGTGGGAGCCAGGCAGCAGCATTTTCTAAAGCTCCCTGAGTGATTCCAGTTCACAGTACAGTTTGGGAAGCACTGGTCTATTAGGTATGATTACTTGTTACATGAAAACAGCAAATTCCAGTTAATCAACTCAGTTCATTGAAAGCACATGTCAGACACTGTGTTTGGTCCTGGGGGCGAAGACATGGGTCTCACCTTCAAGTGTGTCAAGGCTCCGGGAGAGAGGCCAGGCCTGGCAGGGCTGGAGGGTGGGGGTGGTGAAGCCCCCTAGACTGGGTGTGGAACATTGGTTCAAATGTGCAGCAAGGAAGGAGGAAGGGAAGGTCATAGTAAGTATTTGATAATAGTCATGTTTTATAACTGGAGAAACTGAAATTTAGAAGGACTCCCTAGAGGACTGTCTTATCTTAGAAGGAGATTAGAAGCTAAGAAACTGGCTTCCATTCTTGTGGAGAGCATGCCATTACTCTTGCCATCTACTCAAGCTTCTCCTAAGGATTTAAAAACAAAACAAAACCCAAAAGACAAAGTCAAGGAAACTTTTTCATAATATTGCTTAAAAAGAACAGTGTATTTCTAGATAAAATTTATGTAATATAATTTGTTTAAATTATACTATAAAAAAGAATACTAACTTGATGGGTGCCTGGGTGGCTCAGTCAGTTAAGCATCTGCCTTCGGGTCATGTCATGATCCTCAGGACCTGGGATCCAGCACCACGTCAGGATTCCTGCTCAGCAGGGAGTCTGCCTCTCCCTCGCCCCACCTCCCATTCATGCTCTGTCTCGTTCTCTCTCTATCTCTCTCAAATAAATAAATAAATAAAATCTTAAAAAAAAAAAAAAAGAACACTAACTTGCAAAAAAACCCATTATTTTTCTCTTAAATGTTTAGAACTAGAGGGCGCTTGTGAGGCAGCCGGACAAGATTTTGTTTCATAGGCAACGACAGCATTCTCATAGTGTTGTATTCTGTAATATTACAAAGATGTTAAGACACCTTTGATTAATAGCCAATAAATGATAAACCATACTGATTATTATTTTTTTCATTTTACATTTATTTTGTGGGGTGGATTACTCTGCACCTGTCATTGCACTTTCTTTTCTTGTTATTAGATGAGTAAATGTCTGGAAAGGGCCTATTGAGCCCCAGCTTTGCTCAGGGTCCCTGTTCCCTTGTTTGTAAAAGGGTGATAGTGAATGTTTGGTTGAAAAGCTAGGGTATTATGAACTCTAATAAATGGGAAAAGACCATACTCAGGTATTTATACTCATTAAATAAACGCTAATAAATGCATGAGTAGTGGGGACGTGTGTCCCTCTGTTTTCTCTGAAGAACATTTAGGAAATCTACTTGATATTCTGTGTTGGTTCCCCTTCATGAGCTTTGCTCACTTCTTTCTCTATGACCTGGAAGGGGCTGTAGTAATGTCCAATAAAACTGAAATGACAGAGTTCTACAGTGTTCCTATGGAACTGATGGGGAGAGGGTTTCTAAGTATTAGTGAACAAATGCTAAATCAGGAAAGACCGCTACAGTAACTTAGCAACAATTTTACATGTTTCACAACAATTTAAAATAGAAGATAATTTGTATTATAGTTTCTAGAATACAACTGGATTCTCAAATATTGTCATGACTACCATAAAATCAAAGTTCACTTTATAAATCAATGTTTTCACAAAATCCACTGATCTTGATGACGTATAGGTGAGTTAACAATAACTTTAAAAGGCAGTGATGTCTAAGTTCTGGGAATAACAGGTAAAGCATGATTTGTGTATAAATTCTCTGTGACTTGACTCATCCACTAGCAGACCTTTCAGTTTGGTGCTGGTGTTTTAAATTGAAACATCAAGTCAGTTTATACATCTGGCCTTATTTGGTGGTTTTCTAACTTGCCAGTGTTACATCTTAAATATACTTATAGTAATCATAGTTCAAAATAGCCGCATCATTAAGTAATAATTTTTTGAAAATATACGTTCTTCGAAATGGCACATCCACAAAACGCTGCAGGTTTTGTCGTGACATCATGGGCTGAGAAGGGGCTGGGGAGGAAAAGAAGGCCAGATCTGCATTTTGGGCCATTGGCTAACTCCCTGAGTTGGTTCAAGGGAGTCTCGGTTCAGTTGCCAAAGGAAAGATGGAGACGCACGGGGCCACACTGTCCGATTCTCTCGCCAGCTGCAAACCTCATCACAGTTCCTGTGAAGTACATTTCCACAGATCAGGTTTCTGCCAGGGAAGACTTTAACAATCTCCTACTCCACTTTCAACCAACAACAATTAGTATTAGCAAATGGTTCGGGCCATTGCCTGGGATTACATATGATTTCTATTCAAAAGAGACAAACTTTTACTCAAACCAGACCCACATGCCGAACACTTGAGCTCCCCTCTTAGATATAATAAAATTGAGACAGTTTCTATCTTTCATTTAAATAAAAAATCACTCTCACATTTGAAATCAAGTTGGCAGTCTTCCCTTGCTGGGTTAGCCATCTGGTAAGGGGACTTTTGGAGGACTTATGTTGAGGCCAGGAGTTGAGGGAGGAAAAAAAAATCATTATCCTTTCGTCCTTTTGTGCCTTACTCTTTTAATGTGGTCAAACTTTTTTTTTAATGTTTTCACAGCAGGTTTTTTTTTTTTTCCTTCTCTTTCAGATAACACATATGGCAAATAAGTTAAATTCTTAATACATTTTACAGTCAAAATTTGCTTTTTTAGAGTTGTGGATCAGAAAAGCACAATCCTGATTGAGGTCAAGAAGGCTCACTGTGAAAAAGGAGCGATTCAAAGCGTTCACCCTCGTGATCTGCTACAGATCTTGATCTTGTGGTTCTTGTCACACAGCCACTCTGTTTTTCAGGGTGAGGTATTTCTCAGGTAAGGTCAGTTTTCTTTCCACATGTTTCAAAGGCTTAGAATTACCCTGAAGAGACAACAACCTCAGCATGTCCAGGCATTTTACTGTTCTTCTCAGTTAAGTTCATTCTTTTCTTTTTTTTAAGATTTTATTTATTTATTTATTTGAGGGAGAAACAGGGATGGGGCAATGATGGCAAGAGTAAGCACAAGTGGGAGAGCCCAATGCAGGGCTCAATCCCAGGACCCTGGGATCATGACATGAGCTGAAGGCAGATGCTTAACTGACTGAGCCACCCAGGCACTCCCTAAGTTAAGTTCTTTTTTTTTTTAAGATTTTATTTATTTGACAGAGATCACAAGTAGACAGAGAGGCAGGCAGAGAAAGAGGAGGACACAGGCTCCCTGAGGAGCAGAGAGCCCGATGCGGGGCTCGATCCCAGAACCCTGGGATCATGACCTGAGCTGAAGGCAGAGGTCCCAGCCCACTGAGCCACCCAGGCGCCCCTCCCTAAGTTAAGTTCTTAAAAACAAAACAAAACAGGGGCCCCTGGGTGGCTCAGTGGGTTAAAGCCTCTGCCTTCGGCTCAGGTCATGATCCCAGGGTCCTGGGATCGAGCCCCACATCGGGCTCTCTGCTCAGCGGGGAGCCTGCTTCCCTCCCCTCTCTTTCTCTGCCTGCTCTCTGCCTGCTCGTGATCTCTGTCTGCCAAATAAATAAATAAAATCTTTAAAAAACAAACAAACAAAAAACAGGTCTTAATGGCTGCTGTCCGTCCAGTCCCACTCCGAGTGTTCACAGAGGGAATCTGATTATAGGAAGTAGTTAAGAAATCTGTTCAGAACAACTACCTCGTGGTGACCATTCTTCCCATTATATTTCTTTGGACTTCAGAAAATCAGATAATTCACAGTTAGAAGTTTCCTGGAATTGAAGGTAGCTAAAGAGTATTCCTGTTTTTAAAGATGAATTAATTAAATTACAGAGAGATAGGTTTGTTTTGTTCTGTTTTTATTTGACAGAGAGAGACAGTGAGAGAGGAAATACAGTGACAGTGACAGGGGGAGCGGGAGAGGGCGAGGCAGGCTTCCCATTGAGCAGGGAGGCTGATGTGAGGCTCGATCCCAGGACCCTGGGATAAAGACCTGACCCGAAGGCAGAAGCCTAACGACTGAACCACCCAGGCACCTGAAATCGGTGATTTTTTAATAAGTCCCCCCACAGAGTGGAGAGAGGGCTAAACATAAATAGATCTTCTGCCTGTTATGACTTTACTCATTTTCCCACATCATAATACAGATACATTATATCTTGAAATACAATTTTTTTAAGGTAGTGACAATTTGCAAGCATTTTCACAAAATCCTGATTATAAAACTTCATGGATCTGGATTAAGAACCCAATTTAGGCAAAGCTCACCTCTTGTAAGTCATGAAACACATAAGTGTGTATGTAAAACACCACATTTATGCAAACACTCATGGGGAATATTTTAGTTTGTTCCTTCACCATTTCTAAAGAAAACATTCTAAGTACGCATAAACATATTTTCAGATTAAAATCTCAAAATCAGTTCAGATAGTAATTTGCTCAATGGAAGGAAGGAGACAAAAAAATCAGAGGTGAAGTCTGTGGTGTGGAAAATGTAATAAAATGTCTTTTAATTAAAATGTCAGCTTGGCTAAGCTGAGCTAAATGGCTCTAGATCGTCTTTCTTGTATGACACAGGCCCCAGGGGGTACTGAGAGATGGGGACGTGGAACGGAAGGGGGAGCCTCTCTGTAGCAACACACAGGATTGTTGAATCTGCTGACTCACCTGGACGCCGAACAAGAGCTGGGGCTTCAGCTGTCTTCTTCCCCCTGCGTCTTCTTCCTTCTCGGACTCCCGGCCCGGGCCTGTGTGTTTAGCTCTGGGACTCAGGGATTTCACGGGTTTTTTGCATTCATTTATTATTGTCTCTAACACATCTTTACGAGCACAGTAGCTTAAAATATTTTCTTATCTTGTAGCTCTGTAGGTTAGATGTTCTGACAGTGCAGCTCACCGGAATAAAGGTCTTTTTAAAAAGCCTGTGTTTGTTCCGAGAGAGAAAAGAGCTTTGCATAGGTGAATCGCATGATAGTAATATGATTTCTGTCCAAGCTGGGAAAAGGGAAATTGTGGGGAAATATTGATGTAAATCTCTTTTTCCCTGTTATTTTCTCCTTTAGGACCCACAATGCAACATGAAAAATATAATGGATATTAGAAGATTAAACACCTTGAGAATAAAAGCATTTATATTAATCACAGGCAAATAATATATCCCTTTAAAAGTTAGTTAAGTAAATAGATATGAGAAATGAATTCGAATGACTTTGGGTCTGGGAAAAATTACTCTTATTCATTAAGCAATGAAATTCTTCATGAAAGAGGTGGGATTTAAGAGTCTTTTGTCATGAGTTAAGGAAAAAATTGGTTTTGGCAGGAAGCTCTTTTTCTCTAATGTACTGCAAATCCGCTAGAAATATCTGGACTTTTTCCTGTCTCCATTTTGTATCCGTTCATCTGAATGTAAGTAGAATGTAGTCATAGTTATATAAGTGCCATCAAATCATGTAGCTAGTGTCAAAAACATAGTTGTGTAGGTATAGTCACAGAACTTGCACACATAATTGGCAGAGACAAGTCCTCTGTATCTGAATCTTGCAGAGAAACATTGATACTGACTCAGAATTACCTGGAAATTTGACAATCCGTACCAATTTTGAAATTTGGTGGATGTCTGCTTTTTACACATTGGAAAGAGAATGGCCAATTTCTCTTTTTGTCCAACTTCATTAAAAACTTTTACATTTGTTGATCAGCTGGTGTGCTGATGCAGATCCCAAAAGAACACTGCTTCCTCCAAGAACACTTATTTAACCGCCCACGTCCTGGCCCACGGCCCACTGGCACACTCGCCCCCTTTGTGAATCAGGAATAGAGTGTAAACTCAATCTGCCACACACACAATGGCACATTCCTGGTGCTTGGCTGTCTAGACCATTTCCTTCGCACAGGGGCTCAAGGGTCTTTTTACCAAACGATTACTGGAATGTTAAATTGTGGGTAGTGGCTTCTTCAGCAGATTCCTTACCCAGTTCAGACAGTGGCGTTTTAAGTGGCCTTCTTCCACAGATTAGTGTGGTCATTAATGTGCCTTTTCACATTAGCTTTAAAAGTGAGTTTTCTGGCAGCTGAAGCTCTTTACCTCTCACCTGTTCTTTCTCTAGAAATGAAGAGGGTGTAGTCTCTACTCCTTGCTTTTTTGGGGTTGTTTTTCTGGACTGAGGTATAAGTTTTTTGGGGAACATATAGTATTCAAAACAAGGTCTAGATACCTAAATACTCCAGCTGCCATCTGTGAGGTTTTTTTTTTTTTTTAAGATTTTTATTTATTTATTTGACAGAGAGAGAGAGAGAGCGATATCACAAGTAGGCAGAGCAGCAGGCAGAGAGGGCGAAGCAGCTCCCTGCTGAGCAGAGAGCCCAACAAGGGACATAATCCCAGGACCCTGAGATCATGACCTGAGCCAAAAGCAGAGGCTTAACCCACTGAGCCACGCAGGAGTGTCATCCCCCCCACCCCACCATCTGTGAGTTTTTGAAGTAGCTTGGGGAAGTCCAAGTGTTTGAAAGGATAAGTAATGCCTCCAAATTCCTAAGACTGTCCATGGATCCACACTTATTAGCCAGTCAAATTCATTTCCACGTCCCTCATTTTTCTCAAAAAAACCCCTAAAACTCCCAACCAATAACAATAACAAAATATGTGTTAAGAGTAAGGATAGAACGATCAGAACCGAGCCAGGGAGGAAATAAACTATGTAGACGTTAAATATTGTGTAAGGTGCAAAATAATGCATGTTTCTTGGAGCTAGAAACTAGATCATTTTATGTTTGATTTAGGAAAGCCTATATTCTCTTAGTATTATAAAAATGTCACCCTACATTTTCTTCTATTGCTTTCATTGTTAACCCAGCTGTAATATATTCTTATACATGTCTAAAAATAGGCATTACATCCAGTTGTCTCAACATCACTCATTGAATCCTCTCCTAGTTCATTTGAAAGATCCTTTTATCAAATTCTAATTCTCCCAAATATTTGGATCTGTTTCTGGAGCATTGACTTTGCCAGTATCATAGTGTTTTATTTACTGTAACTTTCTATTGTGTTCTGATATTTTGCCTATTGAATAAAAAAACCGTCTTGTCTGTTCTTTCAGAGATGAACTTTTTTTTAAGATTTTTTAAAAACAATTTATTTATTTGACAGACAGAGATCACAAGTAGGCAGAGAGGCAGGCAGAGAGAGAGAGAGAGAGGAGGAAGCAGGCTCCCTGCCGAGCAGAGAGCCCGATGTGGGACTCGATCCCAGAACCCTGAGATCATGACCTGAGCTGAAGGCAGAGGCTTAATCCACTGAGCCACCCAGGTGCCCCAGAGATGAACTTTAAAATCAACTTATCATATCTATTAAGGAAGCCCATTTAGGTTCCGGTTAAGATTATGTTGAATTTATAGATGCATCTGGACCATTTGGCAATTTCGTACTATTGAATCTCCCCACGTAAGAACATGGTCTACTTAGGTGTTCATTTGTGTTTTTCTAATCTTGGTCAATAGGTGGGTAGTCTGATCTGAATACATTTAAGAAAGAAACAAAAGAATAAAATGTCTCCACAATGCCTGAAATCAACTAGATCCCATGTGATCTGTTTTTCACAGATTTGTGATCTATGTTGTTCTAGAAGAGGTCAAATGATTAAATGTATTCGTTTTTAATTTTTTTTTAAAAAATAAAGTTCTTGTTTTGGCCACCTCCATGTATAATCTCAGTCCTTTTGCATCACAGAATACTACTCAATAAATCCTTGTGTTTCAATGGGAAGGGTTGAATATTATTTCCAGGCTTCTAGGTTTCCACCTCCAGCTTTACAACATCTCTCCCTGTGGTCGGTAGGGGGTGCTCTTGCAGCAACATGCCCTCTTTCAATGCCCCTGAATCCTAACGAATTTCCAACCTTAGGAAGTATTGGTTTATAAATTATCAACTGCAGTTCTCACACATTCTAACAGACTCACATCTGTGGGCATTTTATGTAGAAGACAAGTAATGGGAGAAGGTGAGATCTTCAAAGTGTCTTGTAATCGAAGAAGGCCTGTATTATATAAGCACAGAAGGCAGAAAGGGATTATAACAACTTGTGTTTGGGCTAACGAGTGGAGCCTCTGCTTTTAGGGGCTGTTCTTTTTGAGCCCTGGTGCCAGCAGACTGCTTTGTGAGCTGTCAGTTTCCTGATCTTAGTCCTTTATGGGCAACATATTTTAAGTGGTGCTTTAAATAGGAGAGACCAGCTCAGGAGAGCAATGAGTTGGAGCTATGGAAGGAAATGGTTCTGGTTGCAGACAATCCTATGGGGGAAACTGTGATTCTATCTCTTGGCTTTGGAACAGTTCCTTTCATTGTTGACAGTGGGGATGCTCAAAGAAGTGTGTCACTCTTCACCTCCCTCCCCTACCAAAGAACTCAAGGCTTCGTCTTTATGCCCCCAAACCATCCAGAGTTTATCGCTATTTTGCAAATATCACATCCGGTGTTATTTACCCACTTGTTTTTATCGCCTTGTCCCTTAAGCAACGTGAAGGCAGAATCACACCGTATTTGTCTAGCGTAGGGTTTGATCTACTGGAGACAGGCAAGAACTACTTGTTCAATGGAAGACAGAAGGAAAGGAGGGCAAGTAGAAGAAAAGGAAGAGCAAAGAAGAGGGTGTCACACGGTGGTAAATTCGTGTTATTGGGTAGGTGAATGTTGAAACTGATCCAGAATCTGGAAATAATGGTAAAAAATTCACACAGAACGTTGATGGGTATACCCCAATAACAAATGGCAGTCACTGAAAGCAAATTGTTTCTAATAAGGTTAGTAATAGTATTTGCTATAGCAAACCTATAACATAACCAGAACTACCTCATTGCAAAGCGAAGACTACTTGATACTTATGTAGATTCCAAAGTTTAATTGTGTAATGTATAAGTGTTCTTAAAATAGTGAGGTTCTGGAATGCAGAGTTTCATGTACAATTTTATTAAAATCATATATCCTACTGAAATTCAGAGATTGCACCATCAGCTCATATTTTCAATTGTGACTCTTACTTGATTGGATTTTTTAACTACTGCCTTCTGCCTCTCCCTCTCAATAACATAACAGCTATTTTATTTTTAGTTGAGGAGGTTAGTTCTGGTGTTCCCATTCATGGTTCCTTGGGTTACCTTTTCCAGGAATACTATTAATTTTTCTTGTCTTCAATCAACTGTGAACAAGGGTATTTTGAGAGTCATTATTCTTCTGGATAGTTTGTTATCCAATTATCTAGCCTGTATGTCTTGTTCCTAGAACACCTAAGATTAAACCGGGGGATGTAAATACTGTTTTGAGTAGAACAGCTTTTTAAGGTGCTCCCACTCTAAGTTTATATGTTCATTAACTGATACAAATAATTGCATTTTTTCCTATATTATATTGTCTCCCAATATTTGTCTAGTTAGACAGTTAAAACTATAAAAATCACTTGTATCAAAGATCCGTGACACTAAAGCAATATATACAATGCAGGCAAAACAGAACAATATTTTATTTTTCATATTTTAAGCACTTTAAAAAGTGGAAAATATGACCAACATAATCACTGATTCTTTTAAGGACTCTTTGGGCCCATTCCATTTTGTTTATTTAGTAATGATTAAAAAATCATTGGGATATTGAAGGAAGCTAATGAGGAAACAGACTCTGGGAAATTAAGTGATTTTCCTAAGGAATATAACTCTGAGGATGGTTTACTTTCTTCTTTTTGTTTTTATTTATTTTATTTTTATTTTTTTAAAGATTTTATTTATTTGTTTGACAAACAGAGATCACAAGTAGACAAAGAGGCAGGCAGAGAGAGAGGAGGAAAGCAGGCTCCCTGCTGAGCAGAGAGCCCGATGTGGGGCTCTATCCTATGACCCTGGGATCATGACCTGAGCTGATCATGACCTGAGCCTTTAACCCACTGAGCCATCTAGGCGCCCCTTCTTTTTGTTTTTAAACTACCAGATCCCAAATCTCACTTTACATGGGATTATATACTTGTGAAAATTATCAAATGTTCTTGAGACTGTTTTTCATTTATTTGATATAATGTATTATTTACATTATATATTATTTGGCATAATATATTCATTTCAAACACAAATACAATTGACTTTTAAAAATAGTCATAATGGGGGCGCCTGGGTGGCTCAGTGGGTTAAGCCGCTGCCTTCGGCTCGGGTCATGATCCCAGGGTCCTGGGATCGAGCCCTGCATCGGGCTCTCTGCTCAGCCGGGAGCCTGCTTCCTTCTCTCTCTCTCTGCCTGCCTCTCTGCCTGCTTGTGAGCTCTCTCTACCAAATAAATAAATAAAATCTTTAAAAAAAAAATAGTCATAATGATGCAATAAACAGAAAGCAGGAAAGCAAAGTGCATTTCATTTTTAAAAAACTATTTACAATTAATCAGATTTTTTTTCTTTTTTATGTTGAGCTGTGTAATTTCTTCAATATTTTGGATATTAACCCTTTACCTGATATGTCACTTGTGACTATCTTCTCCCATTCAGTAGATTTTCCTTTTGTTTTATTGCTGGTTTCCTTTGCTGTGTAAAAGCTTTTTATCTTGGTGTAGTCCCAGTAGTTTGATTTCGCTTTTGTTTTTTTTTGCCTGAGGAGACATATCTAGAAAAATGTTCCTGCAGCTGATGTCAAAGAAATTACTGCCTGTGTTTTCTTCTAGGAGTTTTATAATTTCAGGTCTCACATTTAGGTTTTTAATCCATTTTGAGTTTATTTTTGTGTATGGTGTAAGAAAGTGGTCCAGTTTCAGAAAACAAAGTTGTGGTATACATATATAAATGGAATGCTACTTGGCCATTAAAAAAATGAGATCTTGCAATTTGCAAATAACATGGATGGAACTTGAGGGCATAATGTTAAGTGACATAAGTCAATCAGAGAAAGACAATTATTATATGACTTCATTCATACATGGAACTCAAAAAAATGGAACAAACAAATTGCTATTTGCTAGCAGGGTGGGGGTAAAGGGAAGGGTGAAATAGATAAGTTGGATCAAGGGTAGTCTTATCTTGGGACACATGGGTGGCTCAGTCAGCTAAGTTTCTGATTCTTGACTTCAGCTCAGGTCATGGTCTCAGGGTTGTGAGATCAAGCCCTGCATGCGGTTCAATGCTCAGTGCGTAGTAGTCCGCTTGAGATTCTCTCCCTCTGCCCCTCCTACTCACGTGCATGTGTGTGCGCAGTCTCTCTCTCTCTTTTAGAATAAATAAATAAATAAATAAATAAAATCCTTAAAAAAGAGTATGCTTATTGTGACGAACACTGAGTAATTTATAGAATTGTTGAATCAGTATATCGCACAACTGAAACTAATATAACAGTGTATGTTAATTATACTTCAATAAAAAATTTTTCAATGACATAACTATTTGTTGAACATCTGCTTTAACGGTAGAACTTGCTCTATAGTCAGACTACTAAGGTTCAAATGCCAACTGTTTCACGTAGACTTGGGGTACCTCAGGCATGGGACTTAACCTCTGTAAGCTTCAATCTCCTTATCTAGAATATTCTTTAAAATAATTACAGTCACTATGTTTAAGGTGGCAGGAGGAATAAATGAGATAATTCTTGTAAAGCAGTTGGTATAGTGCCTACCATTTGGTGAACTCCCAGAAAATGGTAGCTATTCTCACCATTGTGCTCGTTCCATGGGATAACATAAAGATGTTTAAGATACTGCCTATGCTTTTAAGGAGATTATAATATTAATAATATTTTCTCTATTAAGAGCCCTGGGCTCTGTGCAGTAGGTTGGAACATTAAGCATGATTAATTTAAAAAATATTCCTGCCTAGAAAATGTACATTTCATGTAGATATATAAATTATAATTGATGGGGATAAGTTTGTATTTTATTTATTTTATTACCTCTTACTGTAAAATAAAACACAGGTACAGAAAAGTACACAGAGAAAAATATCCAGGAAATTATTATAGGACAAACACCTTGAAATCTCCACTCATTTTAGGAAATAAACTATTACCAGCTGTGATGGTTAATTTTATGTGTTAACTTGACCAGCCACAGGGTGCACAGATTAAACATTGTTTCCAGGTGTTGTCTGTGGGGATGTTTCCAGATGAGTTACATCTGAATCTGTGGACTCAGTAAAGTAGATTGCCCTCTGTAATGTGGTTGGGCATCAACCAATCCACTGAAGGTCTTGATAAAACAAAAAGGCAGGAAGGAGGTATTTGCCCTTTTCTCCTACCTCACTGGCTGAGCTGAGACATCTCATCTTTACCAATCCACAGATGGATTTACCCCATTGGCTCCTCTGGACTGACTTATACCACCAGCTTTTCCTGGGTACTCCAACTTGCAAGTGGCACATGGTGAGACTACCCAGCCTCCATGATCATGTGAGTGTGTATCACCTTTATGTATATCCATAATCCATAGACCCTACTGGTTCTGTTTCTCTAGAGAACCCTGACTAATACAGCAGACTCTCCACAATGACTTTCGTGGACCTATCCTGATACCTCCCTGCCTCCAAAAGTAACAACAAACCTGATGTTTGTGGTAAAGACTTCCCATCATTTTCTTTCAGCTTTATCATCCAAATGAGCATCTTTAGACACTATGGTACAGTCTTGCCCATCTTGATACATCTTCCACGCCTCCTTCAATCTATAGGTTTCTCAGCTATTCTTTTCCATTTCTTAGGATACATCTATGAAGAACCCAGAGTCTTTGATATGTCCAGAGTCAACAATCTGAATTTTGCTGAACACATCCTCATGATACTGTTCAATATGTTCCTCTGTCCTTCTGTATTCTTGAAGACTGGCAGCTGGATCTAAATGCTCAATGAAACTCAGGTTCAATTCCTTTGGCAATATTATAGTTTTCATCAGGAGGCACATAATTTCTGATATTGGCTCTTTTAAAATCTTTATAGCAGTTGATATTCAAAACTTAGATATATTAATTTATTGGGGTTGCAGAAAAGGTGATATTTAATTCCACTATTGCTCTTTCATTTATTGGTTGGTGTACTTTTATAAGGAATGCTTCCCTCATCTATTATTTGGTTATCCAATGGTATAATTCATAAAGGTGTGGCAATATAAATGTTCAATTGTTTTCTACTATTTACCCAATTTTTAAGATAATGAAGCAGTTATCTGTTATTCTCAGGAAATGACCGATTATTTTATTTTAAATGGTGATCTTAATATCAATCTTGTTTTTCTGAGACTGTCCCTTGTGTAACATGGCATCAAGAAAGTAATTCTGGGACATTCTATCATCTCCTAAATTTTTGAGAACCAAGATTTTCAGTGTAGACAGAAGAAAATATAAATGTAATACAGAAAAGGTAAAGTATATACCTTGTAACCCTTGTAACCTTGAATTGTAAATATTAGAATGATTTCTCTTAAAAAACCTAGAAACAATGATAAACCAAATGAGTTACCCAAAAGCCAAGACTTTAGTCTTTATATATAATTTCCTATTAGAAGACACTGAGGCTTCTTGGAGAAATGGCAGATTCCAGGTGAGAGGCAAGAAATATACAAGATGACCTGATGATAACAATTTATTCCGTATAAGTCATGTAGTATTTTGCATAGATGCAAAATATATTTTTCCTGTTTTCAGAAGTCCATTAGCTTTACTAAATTATGTGTAGATATTGGTTGTTCTGCATCAACATTCTCAAGTACATGTGTTGTCACATGTTGTTTCACTTTGTTTTAATTTCAGGAAAGTTTTCCTGAATTATACTGTTTATTTTTGTTTCTTTTGCAGAAACCTTGTGACTATTAGCAGTGTTTGTCAGTTTCTCTTTTTCCTTTTCACTTCTTAATCTCTTTCCTCATTGACTTTTTTAAATTGAGGTAAAATATATGTAACATAAAATATACTGTCAAACCACTTTTAGGTGTACAATTCAGTGGCTTTAAATGCATTCACAGTGTTGTGTAACCATCACCACCATCCACCTCTAGAATGTTTGCATCTTCTCAAACTGAGACTCTCTACCTCTTCTTCCCCACCAGCCTCTTCATATACTTCGGTTTTCAAAATTTTTATCTTTTTCACTTACATCGCTTAAGGCACTTTTTGGTTCTGTTTATTTACTTTTGTGATCCTCCTGCTTTAGTCTTCATTTCTAAAATGATACTTTTCTTTTATTTTTAATTTTTTCTTTAAATCTGAAAACCTCGTTTCTGAATTTTTCTTAATCTGATTTATGTTGGTTTTTCATGTCCTGGATCATCATTTTCCTAATATCTTTTTGGTCATTTGGAAATGCTACATTGGAATAGGAATCTGTTTTTTTCAGCTTGTTTATGGAGTGCTATAATTATGTATGGGACTGTGATTCTTTTTCTTATTCTTTTTTCTAATAGTAACTTACTATGGGATTTGACATTTATAGTTTTCTGTTCCTTTTTTTTTCAAATATGAATTCAGTTTTCTAAAACTTCGGAAGAAGGCTTAGTTCAGATTGATTTTTTTAACTTTAAAAGGCACCCTCTTTTCCCGTTTTCATGTAGTATGAAAAGATACAGTAACTTACTTCCTGAGGTTCTAGGCTCTTTTGTTCTCTCACCACTATATCTAAATCTTTTTTTCCTTTGTCTCCATTATCCCTCTCGTGCTCAATTTTTGTTCCACTTTCTGCTCACTGTGAAGCCTAGTCCTAATAAAGATCTGCCTGTTCAGAGTTCACAAGGTTGGGGAGTAGGTTGCACTCAATACTAATAGAGTGAGCAAAATCCTGTCCATTTGCAGCCTCTCTGCTCAACCCCGCCTGCTTTACTTCCCAGGAAATACCCGTTGCTTATTTTCTCAGGTTTATAAACTGCTCTGTTTTATCCCTCTGGTCTCTCCCACAAAAATGGTGATGACATTCATATTTTGGGTCTCCTGGTGGTCTGTCTCCAGATACACGTATCTCAGGGTTTGTGGAGATATCTTGTCTGGGTTTCTTTGGGAATGTCACTCATGAGATTTTGGTTTTTCTCTCTAATTGCTTTCTCTGTTTTGATCTGGTTGTTTGAGAAGATCCCAAAACTCTGTCGCCAACACTAGTACCAATTTCCCAGCAACCTCCTATATTCCATGATGATTTGGTTATTACTACAGCTGCAAATGAAGTAAAATTAAAAAATAAAAGAAATCAAAATATATTCCAGCTAATAAAAATAGTGTGTTCTGGGGTGCCTGGGTGGCTCAGTGGGTTAGGTCTCTGCCTTCAGCTCAGGTCATGATCTCAGGATCCTGGGATCGAGTCCTGCATCGGGCTCTCTGCTTGGCAGGGAGCCTGCTTCCCCCTCTCTCTCTCTGCCTACTTGTGATCTCTGTCAAATAAATAAATAAACTCTTTAAAAAAAATAGTGCATTATGGACATTGGGGAGGGTATGTGCTTTTGGGTAAATTGGAAGGGGAGGTGAACCATGAGAGACTATGGACTCTGAAAAACAATCTGAGGGGTTTGAAGTGGCGGGGGGGGGGTGGGAGGTTGGGGTACCAGGTGGTAGGTATTATAGAGGGCACAGCTTGCATGGAGCACTGGGTGTGGTGAAAAATTAATGAATACTGTTTTTCTGAAAATAAATAAATTGGAAAAAAAAATAGTGCATTCTGAAGGAGAAGACTTCAGCAAGTCTGACTCTGCAGGTGGTTTATTTGAGAATGATCCCTGGGAGTAAGGGGGGCAGGACTGGGGCAGTCAAGTGCAAGAGGGAGAGCCAATGCAGGAGTGTGTATGGAGATGGCTACATTACAGGATTATAGGCAACTGACTGAGGCTGAACCCTTTCACAGAGATTTATGAAATACATCTCAGGACCCTCTCTCTGGATGATGTAAGAACAAAGTCTTTATATATCTGCCCCATCCACTATTGAGCAGGGTGGTTCTCCAGTGCAAGTCCCCCTACTTTTGAGTTGTGCATGTGTCAATGCAGAGTGGATTCTCCTGGGCATCATAAGCCAGGCTCAAGAGAAACCTTGGGCAGGAAGAGAGATCTCTCGTTGACAATGCAACGTGTTTCCCAATTACAGCATCTTGTGAAACTGGTCAAAACCTGTGTGGGACCAGCTGGTGTGGCGGTAGATGGAGTAAAAGGTAGGATCACGAGGATTTTGAAAGTGTCTCAAGAGGGGTTTACAAAGGTTGGGCAGAGGTTTAAAATATCTGAAATCAAAGTCTTCTAAATTAATGAATGTATCACAAACTTTAGAGGAAATTATTTAAAGTAATCAGGAGTGGATCTCAGGTAATAAAACTAATTTTATCTAACCCTTTAGTAGTTGATCTTACTACCCTAATTGTATTTTGAAGCATTCTCATATGTTCATTAACTGAAGCCTTTAGCCCCTGGGATCATGACCTGGGCCGAAGGCAAATTCTTAACTGACTGAACCACCCAGGTGCCCCCCTCATTCTTGTATCTTTCATTTATTCTTCAACATACACCAACCAGGTTTCTACTCCATTCCATGATACTACTCTTGCCTAGATCACTATTAATCTTTATGTTCCAGGATATGGTTAGTAAAAGCTAGTTGAGTTGATTTAAAATTAAAAAAATTTTTTTCTTAAGATTTTAGTTATTTGAGAGAGAGACAGAGCTAGAGAGCACGGGGGTGGGGCGCGGGGGAGGCAAAAGGAGAGGGAGAAGCAGACGCCCCACTGAGCAGGAGCTCGATTCCAGGACTCCAGGGTCATGACCTAAGCCAAAGGCAGACACTTAACTGACTGAGCCACCCAGATGCCCCTAAAATTAAATGTCTTAAAAGTTGACCAGTATTTGTAAGTGTATAAA
The DNA here is from genome assembly GCF_020171115.1 of Neogale vison. Taxonomy (NCBI): domain Eukaryota; kingdom Metazoa; phylum Chordata; class Mammalia; order Carnivora; family Mustelidae; genus Neogale; species Neogale vison. The sequence goes on along the minus strand of NC_058091.1, from coordinate 45,296,221 downwards.
TAAAAGAAAGAATATTATATGTCAGTTATAGAGCTGACAGAACAATAACCTTAGATAAACTAGACACACTTTAATTTCATTTTATCTGAAACCACCTAGGGACATTTAGTTTTTTAAGATAGTCATTAAATTATAAAAGTGTTTTATGTTACTATAGATGGTTATTATTTGGCAGTGTCCTGTTTAATTTATTCTTTATCACTAACCAAGTCTTTTTATAATAGGTATATAGTGCATCCAATTTTATTTAATCTTTATAATCACACCTGATTTAAAAAGAAGATATTTTGTACCCAAATAACTTTTTGTTCTAGGGAAAAATGCCCAGTATTATAAATTTCAAAAAATGATCATGATAATTATACTGGCATATTTTATTTTACCAACTTGGCTTATAAAATAAGGTTATATTTATTTATAGGTGGAAATTTTAACAACTCATCTACCCAGACTAGCAGGAAATCCAGTCTTTTTTGTGGGCTTCTCCAGTTGACATAGTCCTTAGAAACCCAAGATTATTTACACTGATCCACCAAGCACTCATCTTCCCCATTGGCTTCTTACATAGAGGGTAGGCACTGCCTTCAAAGCCAGTGTCCCACAACTCCTAGGTCAAGGCAACCCTGCTACAGGCCTAGCTTTTCTGTGGTATTGTTTAGTTTTTAACAGTGGATAGATGATATGGTTGGTGAAACCAGTATAACTAAGAAGCCATTTGCAAGGTCCTGTTTGCCAAAGTTATTCACCCTGCAGGGGTTCTTTAGTTTGCTTTTTTTTTTTTTTTTAAAGATTTTCTTTATTTATTTGAGAGAGAGAGAGTGAGAGAAAGCATGATAGGGGAGAAAGTCAGAGGGAGAAGCAGACACCCTTGGAGGTGGGATCCCAATGCAGGACTGAATCCTGGGACCCCAGGATCATGACCTGAGCTGAAGGGAGTCGCCCAACCAACTGAGGCACCCAGGTGCCCAGGGGTTCTTTCCGGTTTATGTAAGCCAATGGAACCTTTTTAGCAGCTTAAACATGGGCTCAGGCTCCCTGTGTCACAGCTTGCAATTAACATACACTGAGCCCTCACCCCCGAAGACACACCCTCATTTTGCCTTGTCCTTTTCAGAACTCTTGTTTCTGGGTTTATGTTCTTGTCTATTATTGTAGCAGTAAGCCATTGGTCCTAGCCCTGTTATTTTACTGATGAAGAAAACAAAGCCTAGGGTGAAAAAGTACCCAGAATAAAATATTGGCAGTGCTTGGCTGTCTGGATTTAAGACTAGATACCTTCATTCTTTCTTCCATGCTATACCTTTTCTCTGGCCCTTTAATAAGAAGTAGGTTTAGAGAAATATCTTCACACAATAAAATTTCTCGCTCGTGCAAAATCCAGTGCAAATATTTCTGGATAACTCTCCTCAAAATGGACTTATATGATCTTCCATCTTCATACATGACATCCAAGTTTGGAGCAGAATAAGGAAGGGAGAGTGACGAAGGCACATGGCATATGTTGATTATGTTGGCCTTCTGATCATGTTCCATTGGCTAGGGCTGACCATATGATCGGTTGTATGAAAAGGAGATTAAGAAATTAAATACCTGGGGCGCCTGGGTGGCTCAGTGGGTTAAGCCTATGCCTTTGGCTCATGTCATGATCCCAGGGTCTTGGGATCAATTCCCCTATCAGGCTCTCTGCTCAGCAGGGGGCCTGCTTCCCTCTTTCTCTCTCTCTTTCTCTGTCTGCCTCTCTGCCTACTTATGATCTCTGTCAAATAAATAAGTAAAATCTTCAAAAAAAAAAAGAGAAATTAAATACCTGGATGGGCAACTGTTTCCCAGAAACACACAATGGAAGGGGAAAATTAACTTTTGGGGTCAATTAACCATCTAGCTGCAGAAACCTTTCCTCGGTGTGAGCTTCCTTTTACACAACCACAGGCACACTATCACTGGTCAGGGAAATGGGAAAGCCATGATTGGCCTAAACCAACACAGGTTTGTCTTTCAGTTGCTTATAGAATCATCCTCCCTGAGCAATGAATATCTGAGTAAAACTGGGGTTCTATGGAAGAACAGAGAGGTCAAGTAACAGGGTCTTTTAGTCATGATGACTACTGTTGTTTTCAAAACAGTTACACTCAGCTGAACATGAGCAGAGAATTAAAGCAAGAGAAAAAAAATTAAATGATTCTTGAATGGCCAGTGGGTGATTTCACCTAGCTATCAGCAAGGCTCACTTTGCCTGCAGATTTATTTTCAGTACGATATTTAGGCTGAGCAGTTTTAACTAGCAAAGTTAATGGATTTTCTTTGATTTAGTTGTAATGGCTTGCCTAAATTACCTCAAATGTATTTATGAGATGTTTGGTCAGACTTACGACTATGGCACATAACCAAATTAACTGGTTCAAACAAGAATTAGCACATAGCCTTGATTTAATTAGCACAATTCCAAATGGGATGTTTAGAGATTTTTGCCTAAAGGGAAGAGCAAACAAACCTATTTTGAGCCAAAGAATGGCATAGACAATTATGAGGCAATAAAATTATAAATGTTGGCTACATAAATTAATGCACTAGACTTTACATATGTGTCAAAAGAACATAAATCATGTATCATTCTGTTCTAACTTTTAAACATACCAAACGGCACTGAACTTGTGCAAATCTTTTGATTGTTCTGGAACTTAAAACAAGAGTATTGGGTTAATCTCTCAGGTCTTTGACTCTGTAATTTTTCAGGCTTTAAGTCTGAATTTTAAAATACATACATAAATTTAAAAAATGCCTGTGATTAAACTGTGACATCTTATTTCTCTTAATAGCTAGCACCTATGGGATCTTTAGTATATGTTTGATGAATAAGGAAACCTAGAGTCCTTTTCCTCAGCTTCTACAAGAAAAAAGAGGTTAATTAGAATCTTTGTCAACAGACGTGGTAAACCTATAGATTTTATTTTGATGAGTGCTATTATGCTTTTTGAATATCCCGACATAATCAAATAGCTATTATATTTACCCATCTGAGTGACCATAAGTAGTCAGAGACTACAAATACTCTTACAGCTGTTGATTTTAAAAGTGGACTTGTTTTAGGAAATATGAAATAGGTCAAGACATGAGCACCTGTGGTCACTTCCTTTGTATAATATATGTTAATTGTATTAAAAATGCATCCATTTGATTTTCATTTATTTGATGCTTTTGATGGTTTACATAGTGGCTGGGCTGAATTTTTTTCCTTAATTAAGTCTTTCTTAAGTGATTAATGTCATAATCAAGATTTCTGGGAAATGTTGATACTATTAAAGAACAGTTGCATTATTAATTATTTAGTATGTATTATTTGTTTTTCTTTATTCCAGACATTCTCATTTACAAATGAGTACTAATAAACACAGACAAACCAATTGCTGAAGTATAGGCAACTTCGTAAGTTTATTTTGAATCACTTTAAAACATATAAATTCATTCAAATTCATTTTCTTGAAAAAAATCTATAATGTAATGTTTTCACTAATTTTGACTGGTCTTCCTATCTGAAGACTGAAATGTTTGAAAATCTTGATAAACTTTACTACAGCAAAAAGTCAGAGATAGGTTTTCCCTTTGATCATAAGACCAAAATCATCAAATGCTACATCAAAATGTAACTAAAGTGCAATGGGTCATTATAAAATTTTACTTTCAGAGTGCTTTCTATAACTGATCAAGGGCCTCCCAGTCTCTTGTGAGCTAAGATAACCAGTCTGCAGAAAATCTGACCATGAATTCCTCAAAAAGAAGTTTCCCAGGCAAATTGAAGCAGAGGGTAGGGGATTGGTGGGGATTATAACAGGTCTTGTACTGAATTCTTCCATGACATTTCTGCAAAACCAATGAAATGCAAGCTACTGTCTATATTCATCAAATTTTTAATCCGTTCCAAAATGAGATAATATATGTGCACATCAGATCAACATTTTGTTCTTATTATTATTCTTTTAGTGGCAAACTTCCTATTCAAAGAGAATCTGACAGTCCTGAAAAGAAGGGGCCACCCACATTGCTCTTAAACAGGGAAAAATACTTTTAAGGCTGGTATCTTTTTAGTTAAGTCATTAAAAAAAAAAGAAGAAAGAATTTAAAACTAATTCATTTCCAAATAGAGAAAAGCATTCTAAGTTAGTTTTGCTGCCCTCCAATATCAATTTAAGGTATATTCAGAAACATTAAGTTCTTTTGTATTTTATCGTAATATTTTATTTATAAACTTATTAACTGATGCATTAAGTCCTATGATATTGGATCCAGGTTGCTATAGGAAATACTCAAATGTAGCCGTGCTTAACAGGTAAAAAGATAATATTTCATTTTATTTGCCTGTGTTATTAAAAAACTGTTTTTTTAGATGTGGCCTGGTCATTAATATTAACATTGGTATTGGGTTCCTGTCTGCTTTGCTGTGGTATCATTTAGTTTTGCAGGCTACTTTTCCTTGCTCCCCTAGGAAAGCCTGCAAAGGGATTAGTGTCAAAAATTATTTATTTCATATAAAATCTAAAACCTGAAGCTTTTTTTGTTTTCTTAAGTTACAGCTAGAGAATATTTCATAGGCTTAATACATGGGGGGAGGAGTTTCCGTGTCAGGCAATTACATGTTTTCCAGCCTTGATAACATGAGACAGAAGGGCATCAAGACTGAACATCATCTTAGAAAAACATGTTTTTATCCAGAAAACAATTTTTAGAATATTTTTCAGTCCTAAGTAATACATCCAAATGTCCAAGTGGCCTCTTACTCATGGCTGTGTTGCAAACAGAAAAATATATGACAATATATGACCAGCTTATGTTTGTTTACATCTTAGTTTTAAACTATGCAACACATATTATTATATTCACATGTGTAGTTGTGGATCTTCAATAGAATGTTAAAATGAAAATCATATGCAGATGATAATCTACTTGTGCCTTTTAATTTATAAACTACTTATGTACGGCTTCGAGGTGCGATACACTTCCTCATAAATCCGGGGAAGGTTATCCTTTGAGGAGAAGGATCAAAAGATGACAGGCTGTGGACCAGTTTGAAGCCCAGGCTCCAGATGAGTGCAGATTTTAATTGTGTGTGTGTGGGAAGACCTGGTTCTGTTGTGGATCTGCAGAATGTCTTGAAGTGTTTTTCAGTGTTTTGGGTTTTGGCAACCCCAAAGTGTGTTTTGCTAAGCACTTTTCTCTTCATTGTAAGCCCATGTGTATTATAAAGGAAATTTAATCCGTATGTTTTTGATTCCTTTACACTTAACTCATCAAAATGTTGTTTTGTAAGAGCTATTTGATGTCCAAGAAGGCTTTGAGTCTTTTTATAATTTTTTAAAAGACTTTTTCTCTCCTTAGAAACAGGAAGTTGTGTTTTTCTGAGTAAACTAACTAAAAACACCTAAAGCTAGTGTTAGTTAGAAGGCTTCAAATGTAGGGTAAATGTTAAAATTAATAATAATACAGAAGTTCTTATGTCATCTTAGTATGTGCTTGATTTCTTATAAGAATTTTTGGTGTTTTAGCTTATTTCATTCTTGCATCTACCGTGTGAGGCAGGTGCTGTTAACTATCTCTACTTTAAAAAGAGAACTTAAGTTACCTGCCCCGAGGTCACACAGCTTGTAAGGGTGGGCTGGGATTTGAAGCCAGGCAAGTTGGGACCTTATGTCTAAACCTTTAGCCGCTACACTAGACTGCCTATTTCCGCAGTGTTATCCTGTAAAACTCTGGGTGTTCCTTACAATGACTTAGGTACCAGTACTCTACTAGATACCAAAAAGATGGTGTTCTTGTCCCTGAGAGAGTTTACTCTGTAATGGGCACAAAGAGATAAAAACCCAAACAAACAAACATGAGAGGCCACAAACAAATAAACCCTAAATGAAATACTAGGTGTTTCTTCAATGTTGCATTCATTGAACACATATTTGTAGAATATGTAGCAATGCCCATCTCTCTTCTGGTGATTAGAAAAGCAGCAGCCATGGATCTTTTATCTCCGTGGATAACGGATTGCATTCCTCCCCTTTGAGGAGATCAGTGATGGAAACAGAAAAAATGTTTGGGCTGCTTGTGATATTTTCAACAATAATAGAAGATGAGGTGCAGCAAGGGTGACTTGGAGCAACCCATCCAGCCTGTGTTCTTGGGACAACAAGCTTCCTGTGGAAGTTAGGGTCAATTCTAGTATCCAGATCTGCTGCTTCTTCAGGTGTCAATGGGTATTTTCTTCCTAGCACACATCTCCCTTGATGACATCAAGAAGCTAATATTCCTATTTATGTAAAGTGAAGTTTTTACCCTTAAAAGTCTTAGCTAAGTCAGGGGTGCCTGGAAGACTCAGTTGGTTAAGTGTCCGACTCTTGGTTTCAGCTCAGGTCATGATCTCAGGGTGGTGACATGGAGCACGGCCTCTGGCTCTGTGCTGGATGTGGAGCCTGCTTAAGATTCTCTCTGCCTGCCCCTGCCCTCACTAAAAAAAAAAAATCTTAGCTAAGTTGAAGAATAAAATACCTGAAAGACTTTTAAGAAATGTCACACTTGTTAATGCAAATTGGTATGTTTTACTGCATCTGAATTACAAACAAAAGATTATAGCAAAACATTGAGGAAGCTTAACAGTAAACTCATTCAGTTAATGTTTATTTGAAAGCTTTATGGGTGTTTTTTATTATAAAAATAATACAAGCATGTTAAAAACAATTTGGAAATCAGAACTTAGGCAAAAAATAAAAATCTACCCCCAGTATCAGTGCAGCTGATACTTCTGTTGGTTATAGATGTGTAGTTTATTTTTTTTTCATTGGTTGTAATTGTCTTGCTTCTAGTTATGTGATTTGTCAGGAACTTCTTTTTCTCATTAAAAGAAAAGAAAAACATGTTTTATCTTTTAAAATAAAATATCACAATAGAATTTGAAACCTTGAATTTGGCTTTCTTTTCAATTTGAAGAAGCTTACATTTTCTTTTTTTTCCCCCTGAAGATTTTATTTATTTATTTGGCAGAAAGAGAAACAGCAAGAGAGGGAATACAAACAAGGGGACTGGGAGAAGGAGAAGCAGGCTTCCCGCTCAGCAGGGAGCCCGACGCAGGGCTCAATCCCAGGACCCTGGGATCAGGACCTGAACCCTGGGATCAGGACCAGAGCTGAAGGTAGATGCTTAAGGACTGAGCCATCCAGGTGCCCTGAAGCTTACATTTTCTTAAAGAGGCCGTTTAAGACACTCTTTGAGTAACCAGAATTACCAGGATGTGGTTCTCCATAGAAAGAAGTTGCCCAGGAAAGTGTGGGATGAAAGTCTTGGGTAGAGATGTTTGGTATGGTGAGGAAAAGTCACTCAAGAGGATACCCTTTCCTCAGGAAATGGGTCTTTGATTCCAAATCAAAATTCTTGAAATGAGATGGAATAGCTTAGCAAGAATGGAAGCTACCAGCTGTGTAAGTTCAAAATGTGGCTAGAAATAATAAAATTTGTCAAGCCTTTTACAAAATTATGCTTTTCTTCCAAGCCCTCAAGAGAAGTCTGAAATTAACTGTATTTTAGGAAAATTACTTTTTTCCTCCATACTGTTTGTAAGAATGAACACCTTTAAAAAAGCGTAACATTTAAAAATCTCTAAAACTCTCCTATAAATTAAGGTCTAAAATAAAATATGCCTGCGCACATACTGAAAGTGTTAAAAATTGTCAATTACCTCAAAGAAAAGAAAAAGAGTAATAGTATTTTCATTTGTATTAAAAAGGAATATAGAACCATACTGAATAAAAAATCAGTACTTTGAAAAAAGGCTTATATCGTTCATCTTTCCATTAAATAACTCCAAGCATCCAGAATTCTCTTGTTTCACATGATTTTCAAGGTTCTGCCACTAAGTCTGGTTTAATTTTAAGAATTCTATTCCAATATCAAAGGAATTTTTAAAAATGAATTTTCTTTGGGGAAAAAAAGAAATCCCTGAGCCACACATGTTTCAACATTTGAATTATCTGATTTAAACCATTACTGTTTTGCAGGCTTATTGCAGTTTTTCACTTGTCTTATAACCGATTTCTCTTAAAACACTTTGTTGTCCTTTGTCATAGCTGCCAGAGCCATCCTCCTCTCTTTCTACTTCCTCCAGTTGCTGGAAGATGAGAGAAAGCTTCCCTCGATGCAGAAAATGGGAAAACAGGGTCTATTCGGAGATTAAAGAAGACTCTAAGTCTTGTTTTAGCTTTACACGCGCAGTATGTTCTCTCACTCTTGGTATTTTTTTTTTCTTCTTATAATACAGACTAGAACAATGAGTTCTTGTGATTCTCAAGCATACCTTTACTGACCTTTATTCTTTCCCTGTGCTTGCCCCAGGGAAAAGAAATAAAAAGCAACTAGATGCTTCTAGCATGGTTATCAAACAAAGCATGTCACAAAACCAGTTTGACTTTCTGATCCCACCTTTCCCACAATGTTGTGTCGTCAGCTAAAAATGTCATGAGTACCACTTTTTAATGGTTTGAAAACTTCTACTCAAGCTGCCTACCAAAAAATAAAACAAAATAAAATACATATAGATACCAATTCCAATGAGATTTGATTGATAACACTGTCACTCTTGCCAGAATGGTCTGGTGTTGGTTCTCTTAAATGGGTGGTAGGAATTCAAGTGATCTAGTAGCCAAAATCTAGTAGCCAAAACAATGAACTGATTCCACAGCCAATTTGTGCAGTATGGTGTTCAAATCCCAAGATCCCACGTTGCCATTACAGTGGGTAAAGACGATTGTGAGAGGTCCTCTGCTTTGCCTCATCTTTGTTTTCATATTATGAAAACAAAGGGGACCTAGGTCCTGCGCCCTCTCCACACAGGAAAGGAAGGACAGGAAGGAAAGAGAGAGCAGGGTATGTGTTTGAGGACTATGGGGGGCATAACTTCCTTTCTACTAAGGCCCCCGAGCATCACCCACATTACTGTATCATCAGTATACAAAGTTGAAGATTTTCTGTTGACCTTATTAGATCTGAGTACTTTCCTCTTTCATCTAACTCCTACTCTAGAGGCAACTTAGTCCATCCTGAAATGTGGCTTATAAATACAGTTTTTGGACAGAAAAGAAAAACTTTGAAAAGAATGAAAAAGACAAGAAAAGTAAAAAATTTGGTTTATAGGTTTCCTGATCTGAGAATGAATTAAACAAAGTTATTGCTCAGTTACTGTGGAAGGACAGACTCTGGTTAAATTAAGCAAGGCCCTTTCATTCCCTACAAGTTACAGACAGGAAGCCCAGGTTTTGCAGACTTCTTTTGTACTTGATCCTTCTATTTTTCCAGCTTCAGTATAAATCAACATGGTCAGAAAGGCATTTAGAGATTTGAGGCTATGTCAGTATTTATGCTCCCAGTTTTATTCAAATTTTTTATCAGAAACCAGAGTTTGGAGAATCTGCCACTTTCCATGTAGAAAAATGTGTGTGCATGTGTGTATGTATGTGTGTGTGTTCAAGAAATATTCTAATATACAAACATGGAGGGGTCATGTCTGGAAGATTGGGTACCTTTTGCTTTGAGTTGAGAAGCTCAGGTGACTAGTCCATTCAATGAATGAAACTAAAGGCTGGCCTTCTAGTTGTGTGTGTGATTACTGCCTTTGAGGGTTTATGTTTCCAAAGGGAGCCTGGGAATTTACAAGAATACCCAAAGAACTTGATAGTATGCTTTTCTTATTCCCGAAGGAAATTGTTCCACTTTATTTGTATTTCCTATTTATTATCCTCCTTCTCCAGTTTATTTATCTTGAATTTTGACAGTCACATACTGTAAGCCCGCTTGCCTCAGGAAGGATGAATATTCCATAAAACACAGTGAGCATGTGCATACAATGACATCAATGAAGGACTTCAACATAAAATATTCCTTCACCCAACCAGGGAAATGGTTTCAGAAATGAGAGGCAGTTTTCTATCTAGTGGAGCAAGAATGGGATTGCTCTTTGAGAAGAGGAAAGGACATACTAGTGGTGACAAACCCAATTAGGGAAATCGGGGAAACCTTGAATTTGAGTTTGGATTCACCGAATCACAAGATGGCCCTTACCTTCTCTAAGCCCATTCTCCTCTCTGGATAAGATTACACCATCTCCTACAGTCTTCACTTCAGTAGAAAAAGGCAGGAAGTTTCTCAGTATGGAAGTTGCATGGGACTGTCCAAGGCACCTGAAGGGGTAGAGAGTCTATGAGAAAATCATCTCACAATGATGGTAAAATAACCAAATATGGGGTCCTGAACTATTCTATCTTTTCGTACAGTTGCTCCTCTGGCCTGGGCCTGTGGCTAACCTTTGATTCCTGCCTTAGGAAAGATGTTAATAGTTCAGTAGTAGAGGGAGAAGAGAATGAGAATGAAGCCAGGAAGAACAGATTGTGGGCTTTGGCATTTCTCAGAGTTCTTGGTAAACAAGGATGGAGCCCGCCCATGGAAGCATCTCCAGTGGAGGAGGGAGCTAACTGGAGACAGAAGGTGATGCAGATAGCATGCAGGCAAGGATTGCTGCACCCCGTTTCTGGAGCTGAAATGAAAGGGTGGAGATGACTTCTGGCCAGAAATGCTACAAGGAAGGGGGAAGAGAAAGAGGAGAAAGAGAAAGAGGAAAAACAGAGTTAACACTTGTTGGTTACTTATGTTGTGTTAAGTTTCATACCAGACACTGGAAAAACATTAAGTCATTTCATCATTACAACAACTTGACATGAAAGGGAATTTAACTTCCCGTTCCATAAATGTCTATATCTGAGAAATCTAGATTAATAGAGGTCCAGGTAATGAGTTTTGGAGAACTCTCATAATCAAAGCAAGAGAACAGGGTGAGATGTGAACCCAGAATTCTGTTTTTAAGGCCAATGATCTATGTTTTTAAGGCTAGTTCATCACAGAAAATGTTTTCCTAGGGAGGAGTTCATCTAAAAAAAGCATGTAGATTATCTTTGGGAAAAAAACGATTATCTTGACCAAAAAAAAAAAAAAAAAAGATTTTGATGCTCTGTGGGTCACAGGCAAAATGAATTAGTTCAGAGGGAAAACTTGGCTTTTGCCATATTCCCCTTCAAATAAACCTCTTAGCATGTCACAGTGGGAAATACTGTGATATAATGGAAGCTTGCTGACCAGACACAGAGAGACTCACCAACTAAATTAAAATGTGTGAATCACATGGTATCTTGAGTCAACTTAAAACCTACAGCAAGAGACAAAGGAGAAAGATGGAGTGAGCTAACACACTTAGGATAGGATCTAGGGAGGGTGGAAGAATCTCCTTACCAGAATCCTGTCTTTTTGCCACATCAGCCTTCCCTACTGACTGGTTACAAGCACCAGAGCAAAGAGGGAGCAAGGGGCTGGGCTCAGTGACAGAGGTGCCTGGAACTGATGTACACTTGTTCTATCACAAAGATGCAGGAGAAAGCACGCAAGGCCGGAAGGTGAAGCTCATTGATAATTGCTGGGCAGTCACAGCTTTTATCTTTGTGTCTCTGGCAGAATGAGGTCATCAATGGCTGATGAAAGGATTTTAAACTGTCATAAATATCTGCTAACTCATTTTTTTTTTTTTTGTCGTATTTACTACTACTGATGTTCTTCATTCTTCCGTATAGACCCAAGGGTCCACAAGGTCTGTTTCATCTTCCATTTGTGTGTGTGTATGTATATGTGTGTGTGTGTGTATTTAAGGTCTTATGATAAATTCTATAAGCTCTTATATATCTGAAAAAAATCTTTATTTTAACTTTATTTTTTAAAGATATTTGCTGTATGTAGAAATCTAAGCAGAGTGGTGCCTAGGTGGCTCATTTAGTTGAATGTCTGCCTTTGGCTCAGGTCATGATCTTTGGGTCCTGGCATCAAGTCCTACACTGGGCTCCCTGTTCAGTGGGGAGTTTGCTTCTTTCTCCCTCTGCCCCTCCTCTCCTGCTTGTGCTTTCTCTCAATAAAATAAAATAAAATAAAATAAAATAAAATAAAATAAAATAAAATAGTCCTAGGAGTGCCTGGGTGGCTCAGTCAGTTAAGTGTCTGCCTTCAGCTTAGGCTGTGATCCTGGGGTCCTGGGATTAAGTCCCATGTTGGGCTCTCTGCTCTGCAGGGAGCCTGCTTCTCCCTCTGCCTCTCTCTCTGTCTTTCATGATAAATAAATAAAATCTTAACAAATATATTAAAAAATAATAAAATAAAGAATTCTTGTGTTTTTTTTTTGTTTTTTGTTTTTTTTTTTAGTACTTGAAAGATATTGATTCATTGTTTTTGGTTTGCATTGCTTCTGTTGAGAAATTGGCTGTCATCCTTGTTCCTCTGTACATAACATGTCTCTTGCTCTTGTGCTTCTAAGATGTTCCCTTTATTACTACTTAAATAATGGTATAACTTTCTTCACTGTTCTTATGCTTGGGGCTCATTGAGTTTTTTGGATCTGTGGATTTGTAGATTTTGCCAAATTTGGAAATACTTCAGGCATTATTATTACAAATATTTCTGTCACTTCCTGTCTCTTTCCTTTGGGGCCTGCAATTACATGGATATTAGGCTGCTTGAAGTTGTTGTCCCGCAGTTTCTTGATGCTCTATTCATTTTTTCTCTCCTCTCTGTGGGTTTCATTCTGGATAGAGTCTATTGCTCTGTCTTCAAGTTTACTAACCTTTTTTTCTATACTATCTAATCTGCTGTTAATTTTATCCAGTCATTTTCAGCTCTAGAATTTCAATTTTTTTTTTTAATCTTCCGTGTCTCTCCCTATCATACTTAGGTTTTTCTCTATCTTCTTTAACATATGGAATATGTTTTAATAACTACTTTAATTTCTTTGCCAACTAATCCTATTATCTATGTAATTTGAGTCTATGTAATATGAGTCTATTTCTGTAGACTGTTTTTTATGTTATGAGTTACATTCTTTTGCTTTTTTGCATGTTGGGTAATTGTTTAATTGCATGTCAGATATTGTAGTGTTACCTTGTTGGGTGTTAGATATTTTTCTATTTCTTTAAATACTTCTGGGCTTTGTTATAGCATCCAATTAAGCACTTGGAAATAGTTTGATCTCTTAAAACACGTTTTTATGCTTTGTTAGGCAGGAAAAGAAAAACATTTTTTTTTCTAGAGCCAATTTTAACCCACCACTGAGGCAATACATTTTTGAGTAGTGTATCTGATTTCTTGTGTCTTATGGAGATTTTTTTTTTGTAATGGTTGATGGGAATACAAAGTCTTTTCAACTTTGTATGAGCTCAAGTTTTCTGCCTGTTTCTTTCCTACAGTTCATACCCCAGTATGCGGCAGTTTTGTCACATATGTTGACCAGAAATCAGCTGAAAACCTAGGGGGACTCTGTGAAATTCTCTGGCTCTTGCCTTCTGTGAAGCTCTCTCCTTTCCACAAAACTCATTCCTTCCCAAGAAGCTAATTCCTTTCTAGTGTCTACCCTCTGAATTCTAGCTGCCATGGTCTCCCTGAATTCTCAAGTCTGTATCTTCAACTCAGGGTAGCCAGCAGACTCCCTCTGAACCTTCCCACCATGTTCTGTGGCCTGGAAACTCTCTCTATAGACTCCCTTCCAGTCTCCTGTTACTCCCACCCAGTGTAGGGCTCACCATATTTGTTTTCCTTTCCCCAAGGATCACTGTCCTGTGTTGCTTATCGTCCATTGTCTGAAAAACATTAATTCATGTGTTCTGTTCAGTTTTTTAAATTGTTTAAAGAAGGATGTCTCTGTTCCTTCATCTTGACCAGAAATGATGGTTGCCTCATTAATCTTGGGTGACTATTTGCTCCTTCCATCCTTTCCTGCCTATGCTTAGCACACATACATTCTACTTTCTTTATCTGTGACCAAGATGTCTTGAGAGCTGCTTGCTTTCTTACTAGAGGTACATACTCATATTACAGAGAAGAATAATTTTTAATGGTTTCCTTACTACACAAGTACTATGTATTTATTTTGGAAAAAGTAGCAAATAAACAAAAAGAAGAAAGCAAAAATCACTGTTAAGTCTTTCTGTATTGAGTTGATATTTTGGCATTGATATTTTCAATATACTGGCTTATGGAGCAGAAAAAAAAATTTTTAAAGATGTGTTTATTTGACAGAGAGAGAGAGAGAGAGACAGGGAGAGAGAGGACAAAAGCAGAGGGAATGGGAGAGGGAGAAGCAGGCTTCCCACCAAGCAGAGAGCCCAATGCAGGGCTCGATCCCAGGGCCCTGGGGTCATGACCTGAGTCAAAGGTGGACATTTAACAACTGAGCCACACAGGTGCCCCACAGAAAAAAGCTTTATTTAGAGCAAAAACCTCACAACTCATTCTACAGTTTGGGGAGGAGAAGTGCCATCTCAGAACAAGGGGATTCTTTTATTGGGAAACACCATCATGCTTTTCAGTGTGCTCTTCTGGGTGATAAAGATGAGGTCTCTTGAGCATATCATATTCAGTGAGAAAAGCAAGAACTAAACTGTTCTGTGTAATAAAGAAGAAAATCTGTAGCTTTCCAGGGGTTGTCCTCAAGTGGAGAATAGGAAGGAGAGAGAAAAGAAGTCTTAGAAAAAGGAAGCCCATGATGAGGGCAATAAACTGGGGTCTAAGGAGAGAAATTCCTTGCAGCCAAGAACTGCTTGATGAATTCTTAGAACATATATGTAATATTTAATCAGACATTCTTATTTGTATTGCACTAAAATCCTCTAAACTTTAACAATTTGCCAATGCCTTTGGTGCTTTGGGGAAATATATTCATTTACTGGATATCTGCTGGGCATCTACTTTGGGCCAAGCACAATTCTGGGTACTTGGGATACAACAAAGAGAGATCCCTGTTCTTTAGAGCTTGTATTTGGATAAGGATAAAAAAATAATAGAAAAATAATAAATATGTTACTTAAATAATGTCTTATAAAATAATAAGAGTTACTTATACAAAAACAGAAGAGTGGAGCAAAAGCATGAAGGTGGGTGAGGGTGAAGATAGTAGTTTATAATTTTATACAGGATGGTCAGGATGAGAAAAGACTTGAAGAAGATGAGGGATTTAACCATATGGATATTTGAGGGAAGAGTGATCACAGAAGAGGTAGTAGCTGATGCAAAGGCCCTAAGGTAGAAGCTGTTTTTAGTGTTTAGGGTTAGCAAAGAGATCTGCTTACTGTTTCATTACTCATAATCAGAAAAAGTAAACAAGAATGTATATTCAGTACAGGTGTGCTTTGGTAAATCCATAAATTTTAGGGCAAAAAAGGTACTTGGATCTAGGGACAAAAGCAAGAATTCCAACCAGACGATGTTTAGAGGACTGAACTAGGATGTCCATTAACAATGAAATAGTAAAAATGGCTCAAATACAGCAATAAAATATATATCAAATGTACTCTCATAATTGTTTCTAAGCCTCAGTCTTCTTATACAATATGGAGGTTATTGATAACTTTTTGGTACTCTCTTTTTTGCTCCTTCCTTTTGAGGATAAGCCCTTCCCATTTCAGGCATGGTTAATCAACAGGCATCAACTACTTGCATCCCTGGAGTAGGCACCTGAATAAGGCTGGAGAATCACAGTACTTCAATTTCTTGGCCATAATAATTGATTCTGATATGGGCAAGTTACACAATCCAGGCATTGTTGAGTCCTTTGGAAAACTGATGCAAACATTGGGAGGTTGCACTTTTTTTTAAGGAACAATGGCTACAAAGATGATATAACCTTCTGGATGTTTGCTGCTTTGGTAAGACTTCTTGAAGAAAAGCAAAGCTGAGAAGAGAGAGACAGAGAGATCAAGACAGAGACAAAGATGCAGAGACCCAGAGAGACTAATGTTCAGATGCTGAATCCAGCCACCCTCGAAGTCAGCACCATTTTCTTTGATTACTCATTATATAAGCTAATAAATCATTTGTTTACAGCAATTTGAGTTGTTGTTCCATCACTTGCAATCTAAAGATCCTATTAGAGAAGAATAATGTAATGCCTTCCTAAAGAGTTTTCCCCAGAGTATTTTTGGGAGCACCAAGAGGGGTCCCAAAGTGACCCTAAGTGGTCCCTAAGTGCCTCCAGAACTGGTCTGAATTGTCCCTCTTTATTGCCACATTGGAGTCACTCAGAGGAGACCCTGCTGCTTTCATTGTGAGCTAAGCTTAGATCGTGTTGGCAGGAGAGCCATCATCTCTGTGGCGTGGAGACCTATCACAGGGTAAGAGTCTTTGCTGACTGCTCTGGGAGGTTGCCGAATATGAAGCGAGAACAGGCTCTCATCTATGTTTTCATTTAGAAGTCTCAAAGCAAGTTTCCTTGAGCCCCAAGGTATGACTAAGTAGAGTAGAGACCACATTTTTAGTGGCCATGTTCACCCATCTTTAAAGAATGTCAGCCACCTTCTACACCTGGGACTCCTCCACCTGTGTCCTTTGGGCTCCCCACAGCAGGGCAGCTCATGTGCCAGTTTCCTTCCACTGTAGGGGGACAACCCTTAGGTACCCTGATAATCCCACCACTATTTTTATTTGGCCTTCATTTGGTCTTTCCAAATTCAGCTGACATCTCTGCTTATATGCAGTCGTGAGCACTGTTCTCATTCTATGTATTTCATGTTTTAATTGCAGGAAGTGTCTCATTCCTGAACAATTCTGTTACAGTTAGGGGAGAGGGCCACTATGGGTAGGGCTCAGTGTGGTCACTTATCACTGCTGTGCCATTTTCAAATACCGACTCTGGCTCTGTGGGATCCACTAACATTCAATGTGGATTTAGATTGCTGAGGCTGGTTAGCAATGAACAGATCAGCCTGCCATGTAGGCTGATTCTTATTTTTGAATCTGGTCTTTGAAAATTGACAGACTGTTTAATATAAAAAACCAAACCAAATATTAAAAACAAAAAGCCCTCTGGTCTCAAAGTAAGAAACCGATATATTGGTGGCTGGTCAAGCTATACCAGCATTTTCAAAAATGATCAGCATTATGGTAATTAATCCTACAACAGGCATAGTTAGCATCTCTTAAGGACAGATGCTATGATATATATATCATATATATCATACCTTTCTACTAGGTACCAGGTACCTTCCTACTCCAGAAGGGAGCTGTGCGATATACTCTCTAAATTTGCAAGTGAAATCTGAAACAAGTGGTTGAATAAAATCTTTGGTAAACCTTGGAAGCTGCCAAGAAGCTTTTTGTTCTATGAGGTCAAGTTCAGGATTACGTATGTGGTTTGAAGGTTTGGGCAGTAGTTGGTGAGTAAAACACCAAAGCACACACACAGGGATTTGGCTGCAGAGAGAGTGATAAATATTAGCCCAGCTCCCCATGCTTTTTGGTAGAGAAGCAGCACTTGACACTATTAGACATTTAATTTAAAAGTCTACAGAAACTTAGAGTTCAGAAAGATATAAAGTATTTAAGCATTTTTTCTCCCTGTAAACTTTGGAAGGTTTCAAATTGCCTGATATAGGCAAAAATCTTAGAAGTAATTAGTAAAACCCTAACACACGGAATCACTCAACACACCTGAAAGAGCCCAGTAAAACAAACCCATGTTTCAGGATTTGTGACGCATCTCTTGGTTATCTTTTCTTTTACCTTGTAATGTTTCCTCCCGTCTCGAGTGTGCTCTCTGGATCTCAAAGGAGAGCTCTTCTGCTCTGCAGTTAGTCTAGAATGACCACTTTCCAGGTCTTCACACTCCATCCTGGCACGCACGTCCCATACTGTGTTGTTTGACCCACTTTTGGCATCAAGGAGCTGACTCAGCAATAATAGATTCCAGCCTGCAGGGGAAATCTCTCCCTCCTTCCTCTTGCTTCCTTCCCTCTCCTGCCTCCCACTCCAAAATGTGTTGAAATGCTAAAAGAATGCAAAAGAACAAATGAGAACTTAAAATGAAAAAAGACACTGGATAATACTTTGTTTTTCTTCCGTAACACAGCGTGTTGAAGCAGACATGTTTTCTGAGTAAACGAGCGCGCTGTTTGGCACCATATGTGGAAAAAGATCCAGTGATTTGTCAGACATCCTGAACGGCCAAGAGAGCTGCTTCTTGCTACCGATGCCATGTGTGGGAACATTTGGGCCAAGTGTCTGGTAGGCCCGTGTTGCTGTTGGAGTTCAGTCCACACCAGCCGGAATCTGTGCAGCAGTTTGGTGTCAAAGTGATGGGTCAGGTACTTAAGCAGGAGCATTCACAAGCTGGGCCGACTTCCCAATATAAAACCTGTGTCCTCGTTGATGTAATACAAGTCTTCGCTTAGGTTTGGCAGTTTTAAAAAAAATTCAATATTTTTAGTCATTCTTTTATTAAGTAATATGGGTTATTTTAAGAAGGAGCGACACCAGAAGGAAATGGGCACACCACAGAAATGAAAACCCAATCAGTAAACATTTGTATGGTTCCTCACATGGTGGCCAAGGGGAGCAGGAGACACTGAATGACACCAGGGAGGAGTTCCTTATTTTCTTCTCTCTGGATTTTTCCACATAAATTATCATAAACTGTGGAAGAATTAAACGTTTTGGTGTGCTGCAAGCTTCCTTCATTTGGGCAACTAGAAGACATCACACATCTCTTTGTTTTCTTTCCTTTCTCTTTTCACCAAAAATGATTTTATTTTTAAGTAATCTCTACACCCAACATAGGGCTTGAACTTAGAACCCTGAGATCAAGAGTTGCATGCTCCACTGACTGAGCCAGTGAAGAGACCCATTTTTTCTCCTTTTACTCAAACATTCATCTCTAGGTTTGTGCCAAGTCACAAAGCCTCTCCCCTCAAGAGCAAAGCCCTCTTCTCAGATGACTTCTCCATAGGTTGTAGCCCCTTATTATTTTCTGTTTTGGTGTGAATACTAGATTATTTATCTGACAACTAGGAGGGTCCCAATGCTCAGAAAGAATTTTTCAGAAGGTAATCTCTGCAGCCGTTGTGAAGTATAATGGTGCATAACTAGCCCACATTCTGCCACTTTCCCTCAGTGTCCTTGGCAGACACTACATATCCATAGTGGCACACCTTCCCACAGATTTTGAGTGTGCTTTAGAATCTTTATCCAGTGGTATGCTCCAGACCGCTGTGATAAATCAGAACTGATATAGGAAAGAACTCTTTTTTACCAACCCTTAGCCCCAGTGTTTCTGGTTAGCCTCTGCTGAGTTGCCTACTTTAGCTCTCCTGGATGGAGGGAGATAGGCAGGGATTCCCCCCACTGGAAGGTACTTCCAAAGTGTTTATTTCTGGAGCCCCCTGAATCAAAGAAGCACCTGGATTTAGGGATTCTGGAAGAATAACAACTGGGAAGTCATTTCCAGCTGTAGGAATTTCAATTCCAAGTAGCTCCGAGGAACCAACTGGCACGAGAGTCTTGTTAACACGGATCTTGCAGGCTGCTAAGATTCTTTGTTACCTGAGAGCTATCTTCATTCTGTAAAGGATTTAGGTATAATCTGGGGTGCCCCTCTTACAATAACCTGAGTTATAAGACGACAGTAGGTTTAAAATTAGCAAAACAGGCTCTAGCTGCCTGTCAGAATGAAAGAGGGAGGTCAACGCAGCCATGCCACAAGAGAAACCTCAGTAATGGCCTTTCATCAAAAAATACTTTTGATCATTTAGACAAGGCAGGGACTACAGTTAATTACTATCCTACCTAAGAAGAATGTTAGGTAAATTAGGAGGGCAATAAGATTATGTTGTGTAAGAGAACAAATCGTAGTTTTTTAAAAATTTTTTTAGATTTATTTATATATTTGAGAGAGGGAGAGAGAGAGCAGGGGGAGGGGCAGAAGGAGAGGGAAAGAGACAATCTCAAGCAGACTCCCTCACTGAGCACAGAGCCTGATGCGGGGCCAATCTCATGACCCTGAGATCATGACTTGAGTGGAAATTAAGAATCAGATGCTCAACCTAGGTGCCCCAAGAGAACAGATTGTTTTCTACCCATGCTATTGAATATACTTGAGAATATAAGAATTATATTTTATTTAAAATGTTCTCTAGGGGCCTCTGGGTGTCTCAGTGGGTTAAACCTCTGCCTTTGGCTCATGGTCTCAGGGTCCTGGGATTGAGGCCCATATCAGGCTCTCTGCTCAGCGGGGAGGCTGCTTCCCCCTCTCTCTCTGCCTGCTGCTCTACCTACTTGTGATCTCTCTCTCTCTGTCAAATAAATAAATAAAATCTTTAAAAATAAAGAAATAATATGTTCTCTAATGCATGCTCTTCCATTACTGGGTCTGGCCTTTGCCCAGGCAGTCTGAATTTGTTTTTCCCTGCACAGTTCTAAAGGGCCCACTGTGGGCTTAGCAGAAAATAAGTAACCTCCTACCCCACAGACTCTTGTGTAGACTGGCCTGATTCCTGGTCCCCTTCCTGACTCAACTGGTTCTAGATCCCTTCTGCTCACCTCTTCATCTTCAATTCTTATCCGAACCTTTGTCTCATCTCTTCCATGTTGTCTCTTTCACAAATGCAACATTGACTTCCTTCCAGCTCCTGACTCTCAGCTACCTTTTACAAAATACTTAGAGGGGCATCACAAAGAAACTGGGCCCTTAATAGAGATAGCCTGGAATAGATCATCCTCATATCTTTCCCCTAGTGTTGCCCCCAACAAGGGCAGCCCGGTCTTACTAATGAGCCTAGACACAATAGTGAGATTTCAATAAGAACATTTTAAAAGTAGATTTATCAATTTGTTTATTCTGAAATTTCTTCTTACTTTCCTTATGGTATATTTCTCCCCAGTCTTGGTATTTCCACCAATAAACAAACAAACAAATAACCTTAAGGATCTTTGTTTCAAGTTGTTAGCTATTAGTGAAATTTTCTTTATAAGTACCTCTAACTGCTCAGGAGAATGATTGCCATGGAGTACCTATTTTTTTTTTTTTAAAGATTTTATTTATTTATTTGACAGAGAGAAATCACAAGTAGGCAGAGAGGCAGGCAGAGAGAGAGAGGGAAGCAGGCTCCCTGCTGAGCAGAGAGCCTGATGCGGGACTCGATCCCAGGACTCTGGGATCATGACCTGAGCCGAAGGCAGCGGCTTAACCTACTGAGCCACCCAGGCGCCCCTGGAGTACCTATTTTTGCGGTATTTATTTTATCTGGCAACTCTCGTAGGGTTTGAGGTGCTTTGCCTTGAGACTCTCATTTCTGAAACCTGGCAAACTAAAGAATACTGACTACATACCAGGAGTTTTCTTCTCTGAATATCTCATTATTTCAAGGACTCAGTCTCAAATACATAAAGGCATTCACAAACAGAGCACAAATGGATCACAAGAAGTTATTCAAGACCTACTCATTATACAGGTTTGACCTCCTCTCTTTGACCTTAAAGTAACATGTCTTCAGGGAAGTCTTATCTGAACTTCTAGTCTAGATTATGTTCCTATTTATACTTAGTCACAGCACTTTTCCTTCATGGGCCTTCCCACTATCATAATCATGTAGTTATTGGTGTGATTATTTATTTACTGTATTACTTTACCATTACAGGCTTCACGAGGGCAGGGATCTTATTGGTTTTGTTCTGTGCTATACTCCAGTGTTTATTACTATACCTGATAAATAATATGTGATCAATAAATTTAGAAGCTACTATAGAAGATTCTATTTTCTATGGCAACAAATAGAAAAAAAAAACCCACAGGTATAAATAGGACAATAAATATGCAAAACACAGATGAAGAAAACTTTAAAATACTTCTTAAGGTTACAAAGAAAGTATAAATAAATGCAAAGGAATACCATGTTCTTAGATAGGAAACCTCAATTACCACAAAGAGGTCAACATGTACTGAATTAACCTGTATATTTAATATGTTGTCCAAATTATGCCAATGGATCCTTTTTTGAACTTGAAACTTCTAATGTTCCAATGAAAACAAACAAAAGAAGGGCCAGAAAAAATTTAAAACAGCAATAAGGAGAGATTATACCTCCCAGATAATGTATTACAATAACTTTAATAATTAAATTCTGTTGTTGTCACATGAACAGGACACAACAATGGGATAGATGAAAAAGTCTAAGTTGCATTGCAAATTAATGGCAAACAATGAATTTTTCATTAAATGATGATGGGACATGCGATTTACCATCTGGAAAAAAAGTAAAGTTGAACTTCTACCTCAAGTCATATACATCAGTATAATCTGCAAAATGGATAGGAAATTTAAGTCTAAAACTGAAACCATAAATGTAATGAAAAAATATGTACCAAAATTCATTTGTGTTCTTAGAGCAGGGAAGGTCTTTGTAACTCTGTTAGAATCTAGAAACAACAAATGAAAGATTGATAAATTAACTAGACCACGTACAAAACTTTAAAAAAAATCCCTGCATGGCAAGAATAAATAAAAACCAAACAAGTGAAAAACAACCCCTTATGCAAAAGTAAGAAGACAAATAACAAAATAGGGGGAAAAAAAACCCCACACAATTCTTATCACAGAATAAAAAGCTGATCTCCCTATGTAAAGTGTAAAGTTTTTATCACCACAGTTGTACCATTTCAGTTTTAACAATGGAAGAGTTAGTGTGCCAGGATGGCTTGGTCAGTTAAACATCTTACTTTTGGTTTTGGCTCAGGTCATGACCTCAGGGTCCTGAGATCAAACCCTGAGTCAGAGTGGGGAGCCTGCTTCCCCTCTCTCTCTCCCTCTGCCCCTCCCCTCCACTAAAATAAATAAATAAAATTTTAAAAAGCAATGGAAGATTAGAGATCATATTAAAAGTTTCTAGAAATTATCAAGAAAAGACCCAGACCAACTATCAAATAGAGGACTGACACATTTTTGGTGACACTGTGGGGAAACCCACAGGCTCACACCTGTTAGTGGGGGTGTAAACTGATAAAATTTATGGAAACAACTCAGCGAAAGTTATCAAAATTATATATGCATTAATTATATAAAGTACATGAAAAATATGAAGTTAGGGACATTGACCTGGTGACCTAATGTCCATTTAAAAGAGACTATACCCATATTAGAGTATATGCATATAATGGGTTATTGCTCAACTTAAAAATGACTGATATCACTCATATGTACATAAGGAAGCCATCCAAGGTCCTTATGTAAAGCAAAAAAGCAAGGCATGAAACTAGGTACACAGTCTAAAAAAGATTTTATCTATATATATGTGTATACATGTTGTACACATATACTTGTGTACACATACACAATGTAAACATATTGAATACCCAGAAGGAAATTCACAAAGGCTACATATAAAAATTCCTAAGAAAGCTTCCCATTGGGATGGTTTGAGAGTGGGAAGATGGAAGTAGGTGATTATGGGATGGGGTAGGAGATATACTTCTCATTGTAAGACTTCTTATCGCTTATTTTACTTCTGAAAGATGGTAGTGTAATGAACACATTAAATTAAGAAAATAAACTGAATTTGAGAGAAGAAAATAATATCACCTAGAGAAAAAGGAAACTGCTCATTCTATGAAATCAAGTTCCATGGATTGGATAAAAGTATATCAGAGGGGTGCCTGGCTGGCTCAGTCAGTAAAACATGTGACTCCAAAATGCTGGGCATAAAGTTTACTTAAAAATATATTTTTGGAAAAATAAAAAAAAAATAGTGCACCAGAGGGACACTAAAACCTGTGTCACAATGTTTTCTGTTCTTATTATTTTAAACTGTCTTAAGTTGGTTCTGAAACTAGATAGGGGGCAAACAAATAAATGTGTGTTTATGTTAACAAACTGTTGGTTACTCTTGATTTATCTAGATGGACAAAGAATTCCTTTACATTAGGAAGTGTTTGTTACCTCAGAATTATGTGAGGACTCATTGAAGGCCCAATTAGTGCCCCCTCTTAGGAGACATTCACTGGGGTTTAGTGCTGCTGAAGGACAGATGGAAGACATCCTGGCACTTCATCCATCAAGAAAAGAATCTCAAAACCAAATAGAGTAAATTGATTAACTTTTCACTAGAAACGAAGCCACCTCAAGGGAAACCAAACATACCCCTCTTCTCCTAGACAGTGCTGTTGTGGCGTCCATCTTTGCCATGTGAAAGGAACATCAGAAGTCACTTTTAATTAAGCATAAGGTTTATCACTGCAGTTGTACCATTATACTTTGAACAATGGAAGAGCTGGGGGGCTCATAAAACAAATTTCCTTTCTTATAGAAGATGTCTCTATTTAGGGTCACTCTTTATAAGACCATACAGTATCTATGTTTGAAACCCAAACAGAAGTTTCCTTGAGATTCTGTTTAAAATAGAGGTCCTGATGAAATCCACATAGCTGATATTTAACCAAAGTGATGCTGATTGACAGGGGAAAGAAGTTTAATAACTGTTAAGAAATGGGACCTCGGGGCACCTGGGTGGCTCAGTGGGTTAAGCCACTGCCTTCAGCTCAGGTCATGATCTCGGGGTCCTGGGATCGAGCCCCACATCGGGCTCTCTGCTCAGTGCGGAGCCTGCTTCTCTTTCTCTCTCTCTTTGCTTGCTTGTCTGCCTACTTGTGATCTCTACCTTTCAATTAAATAAATAAATAAAATCTTAAAAAATAAAATGAAATAGGACCTCATTGTGGATTGAGGAAGTTTACCCCAAAATTATGAGGCTGAGATGGAAAATCTTAAATTCCTTAAATTCCTACCAGAGTCACTACTAACTCCTGTCTTCCTTGACATCAATGGCTAAATTATTTTTCCAACCTCACCTTGCCAGGAAATCCTGCCAGAACTATCTTTGTGCTCATCATTGCTTGGATGAACTATTAGGAAGTGATGAGTGGGGTCCAGTGACAGGGAACAGGAGGGGGAGGGGAAAGTGGCCCCAAATGAGCAGAACAGACTCTTAAGTTTTGCTAAGCCACTTCAGGCCTTGGATTTAAAGAGTTTCAGGGTGCCATTCTAGTACCATTTTCTTTTTTCTTTGATACCGATATTAACAGTATCTATGAGATGATTTAAACTAATAATGCTGCCTAATATATTTTCAGCTTCTTTTTTTTTTCAGCTTCTTTTTTAAGAAGCAAAACTTCTGTTCTCAGTAGCTCTGCTCTTTTGAACTCTTCAGAAGGATTACTTTAATCAAGAATTTGGATTCTTGGAGGAGCAAGATGGCGGAGGAGTAGGAGACTGAAATATCATTAGGTTCCAAGAGTTCAGCTAGATAGTTATCAAACCATTCTGAACACCTACAGAACACCTGGTATCTCAACAGGAGATCGAAGAGACAAATAGCGGCAAATCTAGGAATATAAAAGCAACCACCTTCTGGAAGGTAGGATGTCAGGGTTCAATCTCAACAGGTCCACGTGTTCCCAAAGTAGGGGTGGTGTCAGCCAGAGGAATGAAAGAGCCACACAGTGAGTTCTGGTCAGTAGTCAGGCATCTCCATCTTTATTCTGATTTTAGGGCTTCTTATATAGGCAGTTAACTTGGGGTAGGGGTTACATTTGTGCAAAGGACATTAAAAGACTCAAGCACTCATCAGATAATTTCTCTTTGTTTAGCACATGTTATTCTAGTTAAGCTATAATGGGTACAGACTGGCACCAGGGATGGGGGACAGGGTCTTGTTTCTTGAGTAATCATGTCCCTCAGAAAGCCATGGGAGGTAGCACAAATATGTGCTTTTTGGTAACTTATTATGGGGTCTGCAGGAAAACAGGATATAGGTTAATGGAAAACGAGAAGATTGAGGGATGAACTAGGTAGTAAGGAACTGCAGGAAAACAGGATATAGTTTAATGGAAAATGAGAAGCTATCTGGAGGAACTAAGTATATAGGAGAGAAGTAGGAACAAGAAGGCATTACCTTTGAGGAGACAGGGTGTATATCAATGGCTCAGCTGTGGAAGCATTGGACAAACATCAACTTAGGGAGGAAACCCTCTATCACAGTACACATCTGAAGTTCTCCATTGTCCTAGGTACAGAATAATTTACCTCCTTGAAGTTGCTCCAGCACACAAGCCTGAGAGATGTTTGCAGCAGATTAGCAAGGGGCTCTTTATCTGAGAGAGATACAGAGATCAGAGAAAAAGGCAAGAGACTATCAGACCATGCTTATTTTCAGGGATATCTGGCCCTTGGAAGGATTAGACCTGCATCAGTTCAGACCTTAACCTAGTAGGGCAATACCCTCAACCAGATCTCGTGGCTTCCAATAGTAGGACATGCAGAGAATTGAATCTGAGGCAAAACACAGATAGACCACAGGGGGAGGGCCCAGCTCCTGGCAAGTGAGAGAGCAACAGAGCACAAAATGGAACTTTTAGAAGTCTGCTCCACTGAGGGACTCTCCAGAGGCTAAGCAGGGGAGGGTGGGATGGGGGGAAGTAGGGAGTGGGGGCTGGGGGGTAGGGTAGAGCCCTCACAGAGTCAATATGGTCTCAGGATATGTGGGATCACAAAAAGACCAGTGTCTGAGTGTGCCAGAGCTTCCAGATAATCAGAGTGGGGAAGCTGGCTGCAGAGATGGAGCCAGAGAGTGGGCTTTCAGCTCAGGATTACCTTAAACCATGATCCGAGGCACAGCTGGGACACTGCTCCTTGAACAGGCACCACACGAGTGGCAGATCCAGGAGACCCATCTTCCTCCTCTGGGAGGAGTGGCATGAAGCGTGCAGCAGGAATCTGCTGGGTTTGGAGACTCCAAACAGGGCTGTGCACCAGAGATAGAAATGCTCAGTCACAGGCTAGGTGAGCTCAGAGTGCAGCCAGAGACAAGGGAGATGGGAGGGTTGACTTCTTTTCTCTGAGGAGTGGACCTCTGAGCTCTCGGCTTCTATGGGGCCAGAGATTGGGAGGCCACCACCTTTATTCCCATCCTCCAAATCTGTATGGAAAGCATTCAGGGAACAAAAACTCCCAAGAGCAAAACCAAACAGATTACTTATTCTGGCCCTTGGCAAGGGCAGTGCAATTCCCCCTTGGGAAAAGTCATTTGAGAATCAATGCAACAGGCCCCTCCCCAAGAAGATCAACAAGAACATCCATCCAAAACCAAGTTCACCAATCAATGAGAATTTCAGAACTTCAGAGCTATGGGAATACAGCACATAGAATTCATGACTTTTCCCCCATGATTCTTTAGTCTTTCAAAGTTAAATTTTTTTAATTTTATTTTTTTCTTATTCTATTTTTAAAAATTTTTCCTCTTTCTTATTTTAACATTTTTAAGTATTTTATCTTATCAATACCTTTTTAAAGACTTAAAATTTTCATTGTTATAGTCATATTCTATCCCTTCATTGTATTTGACCTTATTTTTTTGTATACATATAGGTTTCTCTTCCTTTAAAATTTTGGGATCAGTTTCTTCTAATGGATCAAAATATATCCTAAATCTAGCACATGGCTTTGTTCTAGTCTCCAGCCTGATCACATCCTTTCCTATTTTTTTTTTCCAAACAACTTCCTATATTATCAATTCCTCTTTTAGATTCTTTTTTAATTTTCATCTTTACAGTCATATTCTATCCCTTTATCATGTTTACTCATGTGTGTGTGTGTGTGTGTGTGTGTGTGTATTTTTTCTTTCTTTAAAGTTTTGGGAGGGCACTTTCTTCTAACAGACCAAAATACACCCCAAATCAAGTGTGTGACTCTGTTCTATTCAACAGTCTAGTATATCTAATATATATTATATATGTAATGTATATATATATATATATATATTTATTTATTTATTTTTTTCCTCCTTTCTTCTACCCCCAGTATCAGGTCTCTTCTGATATGATTAGTGCATATTTTTCTGGGGTCGTTGCTACTCTTTTAGTATTTTGTTTTCTCATTCATCTATTCTTATCTGGATAAACTGCCAAGGTGGAAAAACTCACCACAAAACAAAGAAAAAGAGGCAGTACCTATAGCTAAGGACCTAATCAATATGGACATTAGTAATATCTCAGAACTACTGTTCAGAATGACAATTATCAAGGTGCTAGCTGGGGTTGAAAAAAACATGGAGGATACCAGAAAATCCCTTTCTGGAGAAATAAAGTCCCTTTCTAGAGAAATAATATAACTAAAATCTAACCAAGTTGAAATAAAAAAGCTATTAATGAGGTCCAATAAAAAATGGAGGCTCTTACTGCTAGGATAAATGGGCCAGAAGAGAGAATTAGTAATATGGAAGAACAAATGATGAAGAATAAAGAAACTGAGCAAAAGAGAGATAACCAAGTATTGGACCATGAGGGGAGAATTTGAGAAATAAGTGATATCATAAGACAAAACAATATTAGAATAGTTGGGATCCCAGAAGAAGAAGAAAGAGAGAGAGGCAGATGGTATATTGGAGCAAATTATACCAGATCCTTAATTTGGTGAAGGGAAAAAGTATAAAAATCCAGGAGGCACCCCTCAAAATCAATTTTAAAAAGCCCACACCCCATCATCTAATGATAAAACTTTCAAGTCTCAATGACAAAGAGAAAATCCTGAAAGCATCTTGAGACAAGAAGTCTGTAAGATACAATGGTAGAAATACAAGATTGGGAGCAGATCTATCCACAAAGACCAGGCAGGCCAGAAAGGACTGTCATGATATATTCAGAGCACTAAATAAGAAAAATATGCAGACAAACTACTATAGCCAGGCTGTCATTGAAATAGAAGGAGAGATAAGAAGCTTCCAGGACAAAGAAAAACTAAAAGAATTTGCAAACACAAAACCAGCCCTACAGGAAATATTGAAAGGGGTCCTTTAAGCAAAGAGAGAGCTTAAAGTAACAGACCAAAAGGAACAGAGACAATATACAGTAACAGTCACCTTACAGGCAATACAGTGGCACTAAATCCACATCTTTCAATAGTTACTCTGAATGTAAATGGACTAAATGCCCCAATCAAAAGACACAGAGTATCAGAATGGATAAAAAAAAAAAACCCAAACCCATCAATATGCTGTCTGCAAGAAACTCATTTTAGACTTGAAGGCAGCTCCAGATTTAAAGTGAGGGTGTGGAAAACAATTTACCATGCTAATGGACATGCTATTGGTCATGAAGAGAAACTGGGGTGGCAATCCTTATATCAGATCAATTATATTTTAAGCCAAAGACTATAATAAGAGATGAGGAAGGACACTATATCATACTCAAAGAGTCTGTACAACAAGAAGATCTAACACTTTTAAATATCTATGCCATCAACATGGGAGCAGCCAATTATACAAGCTAGTTAATAACAAAATAAAAAAAAACACGTCAACAATAATACAATAATAGCAGGGGAAATTAACACCCTCCCCACTGAAATGGACAGATCATCCAAGCAAAAGATCAACAAGGAAATGAAGGCCTTAAATGACACACTGGACCAGATGGACATCACAGATATATTCAGAACATTCCATCCCAAATCAGCAGAATACAATTTCTTCTCTAGTGAACATGGAACATTCTCCAGAATAGATCACATCCTGGGTCACAAATCAGGTCTCAACCAGTACTAAAAGACTGGGATCATTCCCTGCATATTTTCAGACCATGGTGCTTTGAAACTAGAACTCAACCACAAGAGGAAAGTTGGAAAGAACTCAAATACATGGAGGCTAAGGTGTATCCTACTAAAGAATGAATGTGTCGGGGCACCTGGGTGGCTCAGTGGGTTAAAGCCTCTGCTTTCGGCTCAGGTCATGGTCCCAGGGTCCTGGGATCGAGCCCCACGTCGGGCTCTCTGCTCAGCAGGGAGCCTGCTTCCCTCTCTCTGTGCCTGCCTCTCTGCCTGCTTGTTATCTCTGTCAAATAAATAAAATCTTTCAAAAAAAAAAAAGAATGAATGGGTCAACCAGGAAATTAAAGAAGAATTGAAAAAAATCATGAAAACAAATGAAAGTGAAAACACAACTGTTCAAAATCTTTGGGATGCAGCACAGGAGGTCCTGGGAGGAAAGTATATAGCAATACAAGCCTTTCTCAAGAAATAAGAAAGGTCTCAGGTACACAACCTAACTCTACACCTAAAGGAGCTAGAGAAAGAACAGCAAAGAAAACCTAAACCCAGCAGGAGAAGAAAAATCATAAAGATCAGAGCAGAAATCAATGAAATAGAAACCAAAAGAAGAGTAGAACAAATCAACGAAACTAGGAGCTGGTTCTTTGAAAGAATTAATAAGATTGGTAAAGCCCTGGCCAGATTTATCCAAAAGAAAAGAGAAAGGACCCAAATTAATAAAGTCATGAATGAAAGAGGAGACATCACAACCAACACCAAAGAACTACAAACAATTATAAGAACATATTATAAGCAACTATACACCAGCAAATTTGACAATCTGGAAGAAATGGATGCATTTCTAGAGACATATAAACTACCAAAATTGAACCAGGAAGGAATAGAAAACCTGAACAGACCCATAACCAGTAAGTAGATTGAAGCAGTCATTAAAATCTCCCAAAAGACAAGAGCCCAGGGCTAGATGTCTTCCTAGGGAAACTCTACCAAACATTTAAGAAGAATTAATATCTAGTCTCCCGAAACTGCTCCCAAAAATAGAAGTGGAAGGAAAACTTCCAAACTCATTTTATGAGGCCAGAATTATCTTGATCTCAAAACCGGACAAAGACCCTGTCAAAAAGGAGAATTACAGACCAATATCCTTTATGAATATGGATGCAAAAATTCTCACCAAAATACTAAGCGATAGGATCCAAAAGTACATTAAAAGGATTATTCATCACGACCAAGTAGGATTTATTCCTGGACTGCTGGGTGGGTTCAACATTAGCAATCAATCAATGTGATACAATGCATTAATAAAAGAAAGAATAAGAACCATATGATACTCCCAATAGATGCTGAAAAAGCATTTGACAAAGTACAGCATCCTTTCTTGATCAAAACTCTTCACAGTGTAGGGTTAGAGGGTACATACCTCAATATCATCAAACCATCTATGAAAAACACACAGCAAATATCATTCTCAATGGGGAAAAACTTAGAGCTTTTCTCCTAAGGTCAGCAATGTGGCAGAGATGTCCACTATCACCACTGCTATTCAACATCATACTAGAAGTCCTAGCCTCAGCAATCAGACAGCAAAAAGAAATTAAAGGCATCTGAAACAGCAAAGAAGTCAATCACTCACTGCTTGCAGATGACATGATACTTTATGTGGAAAACGCAAAAGACTCCACTCCAAAACTGCTAGAACTCATACAGGAATTCAGTAAATTGCCAGGATATAAGATCCATGCACAGAAATCAGTTGCATTTCTCCACACGAAGAGCAAGACAGGAGAAAGAGTAATTAAGGAGCCGATCCTGTTTATAATTGTACCCAAAACCATAAGATACCTAGGAATAAATCTAACCAAGAGGCAATGAATCTGTACTCAGAAAACTACAAAGTACTCATGAAAGAAATTGAGGAAGACATAAAGAAATGGAAAATGTTCCATACTCATCGACTGGAAGAATAAATATTGTGAAAATGTCTATGCTTCCTAAAGCAAATCTACACATTAAACACAATCCCTATTAAAATACCTATTAAATCTGCACATTTAACACAATACCTATTAAAATACAATCAAATTTTTTCAAAGAAATGGAACAAATAATCCTAAAATTTATATGGAACCAGGAAAGACTCCAAATATCCAGAGGAATGTTGAAAAAGAAAACCAAAGGTGGCAGCATCACAATTCCACAATTCCAATTCCACAAATGCAACCTCTATTACAAAGCTGTAATCATCAAGACAGCATTGTACTGACACAGAAACAGATACATAGATCAATGGAACAGAATAGAGGACCCAGAAATGGACCCTCAACTCTACGACCTACTAATCTTTGACAAAGAGGAAAGAATGTCCAATGGAAAAAAAGGCAGTCCCTTCAACAAATGGTGTTGGGAAAATTGGATAGCCACATGCAGGAGAATGAAACTGGATGATTTCCTTATACCACATACAAACATAGACTCAAAATGGATGAAAGACCTCAATGTGAGAAAGGAATCCATCAAAATCCTTGAGGAGAACACAGGCTGCAACCTCTTCGACTGTAGCAACTTCTTCCTAGAAACATCGCCAAAGGCAAGGGAATAAAGGGCAAAAATGAACTATTGGGACTTAATGGTGATCAAAATGTTTTTCACAGCAAAGGAAACAGTCAACAAAACCAAAAGACAACTGACAGAATGGGAGAAGATACTTGCAAACAACATATCAGATAAAGGGCTAGTACCCAAAATCTAGAAAGAACTTATCAAACTCAACACCCAAAGAACTAATAATCCAATCAAGAAATGGCAGAAGACATGAACAGACATATCTGCAAAGAAGACATCCAGATGGCCAACAGACACATGAAAAAGTGCTCAACATCTCTTGGCATCAGGGAACTACAAATCAAAACTAGAGTGAGATACCACCTCACACCAGTCAGAATGGCTAAAATTAACAAATCAGGAAACGACAGATGTTGGCAAGGATGCAGAAAAAGGGGAACACTCCTACACTGTTGGTGGGAATGCAAGCTGATGCAGCCACTCTGGAAAACAGCAGGGAGGATCCTCAAAAAGTTGAAAAATAGAGCTACCCTATGACTGAGCAATGGCATAACTGGGTATTTACCTTAAAGATACAAATGTAGTGATCTGAAGGGGCATGTTCACCCAAGTGTTTATAGCAGCAATGTCCACAATAGCCAAACTATGGAAAGAACCTAGATGTCCATCAATAGATGAATGGATTAAGAAGATGTGGTGTATATATGTAATGGAATACTATGCATCTATCAAAAAGTAAAATCCTATTTGCAATGATGTGGATGGAACTACAGGGTATTATGCTGAGTGAAATAAGTCAATCAGAGAAAGACAATTATCATATGATCTCTCTGAAATGATGAATCTGAAAGGTAGAGAGGGGGTTCATGGGGGGAAGGGAGGGAAAAATGAAACAAGATGGGACCAAGTTGGGGGACAAACCATAAGAGACTCTCAATCTCAGGAAACAAACTGAGGGTTTCTGGGGGTGGGGTTGGGGGGAGGGATAGGGTGGTTGGCTTATGGACATTGGGGAGGGTATGTGCTATGGTCTATGGTGAGTGCTGTGAGTTGTGTAAGCCTGACGGTTCACAGACCAGTACTTCATATCCATGAAGCAAATAATACTTTATAAGTCAATAAAATTTTTTTGCTATCTTATTCACTCCCTGCATTTTATTTTATTTATTTTTTAAAGATTTTTATTATTTATTTATGACAGACAGAGATCACAAGTAGGCAGAGAGGCAGGCAGAGAAAAAGGGGAAGCAGGCTCCCCATTGAGCAGAGATCCCGACGTGGGGCTGGATCCCAGACCCTGGGATCATGACCCAAGCCGAAGGCAGAGGCTTTAACCCACTGAACCACCCAGGTGCCCCACAGTCCCTACATTTTAAATGAGTATGTCTGAGGTACATATTTGGAGGTCTTTTGTTTTCTGAAATAATCAGATAAGTGTGGACAAATATATATAAATACTTACTTATTCCTTATTAACTGTTACCCTCTGCTAGAACAAAAACTTCATAGAAATAGGAGACTTGTCCATCAATGAAACTAAAATTAGTGGCCAAAACCCTAAGTAGAAACAGTACATGTGTGCAGTCTCAGAGGGTCTCTCTCCAAATTTACTAATAAATGTAGTGGTTTTAAAATACGACCACAAATTCAAGATAGAGCTTTTTCCCTCTGACCCTGAGTGTGCACTGGATTTGGCAACCAACTTTTAAACGCAGACTGGAAAGGGAAAAAATCCTAGGTATATCATGGAGAAACCTGTCAGATACCACCTATGGTTAATTTGATAACTCATATTGATATCATGTGTCACCTGATATATAAGTAGGACACATCCTCTCAGTGGTAGTCTTCCTAAAAATGTATAACCTCAGTCCAATCAGAAGAAAACATCCGACAAATGTTAATTCGAGATTGTTCTCCACAATATCTGACCATGATTCTTCAACTATCTGAAGGTCACAAAACACAAGAAAAGACCAAAATGCTGTTAGAGATTGGAGCAGATAGGATGACTAAATGTACTATGATACCCTGCATTGGATCCTGGGTCAGTAAAAGGACCTAAGTGGAAAAACTGATGAAATTGGAATACACTCTGTTATTCCGTTAAAGAGACAAAGGAGTCTTGCCTGTCCCATTGCCTCCAGATTCTCTATATGCCACACAAGTTTTGGCACACAGTAGGTTCTGTATGAATAGTATTGATATAAAAGTTTGGGTTCAAATCCTAATGCTGTCATTTAGAATTTTCTAACATTGGTTAAGTTGATTAAGCTAAGCCTCAACTTCTTTGTCTTTAACAAGAGCATCTTTCTCCTAACGATTCCGTTGCAGTTAGAGTGCTTAGCGAAATACCTGGCACCTAGTTCGCTCTGGTCAGTGTAGACTGCCTGTGGTTGCAAGCTAGCTCGGCACCTCTTGGGACCTCTTTCAGAGCAACTTGGAACCGGATGGTAAGTTCAGAACCTGACGTGTTGTATACTTGGTTTACTTGGTAAAGAATTTTGCTTGTTTTAAAATTACTTCTGAATTCCCAGTACCTGTTTTACTACCCATGTTTCCAGCGATTGCTTTTCTTTCCAGCCATCCAAAATGTTGACCTCTGAGCTCATTATATGGTTAATGAACATATTGTTTATAAACAGCAGTGGATTAATTGTTCTAGATATTGTAGCTAGTCCCGATTGATCTGCTAATCGTTGCCTGGAAAATGAGGTTAACAAGTCATACTAGCTGAGCTCCTAATGCATATCATCTAATTTACTGCCCTGCACTGTTAACTGTCCAGCCACTAAAAAACATTTCAGAGTAGAAAAATTTAGGGAAACTGGTCCCTACATTGGCTGACTGTGTAAAAAAAAAAAAAAAAAAAGCTCAGGCTTAACTAAAAAAAAAAAAAAAATAGAGACAAACAAGCCAGAAGTAACATGGAAAAATAGATATGACAAATATAATCAAGGAGGAGGAGAAAAAACATCTATTTACAAAAATAAGAGTAGACAGTACCCACTTCTTTGATATTCTTAGGAATTAGAAGATCTTTTTAAAAATTCATTTAGGAGAGAGAGAGAGCAAGAGAGCACGGAGCCACAGGCAGAGGGAGAAGCCGACTCCCCACTGAGCCGGGAGCCAGATATGGGGCTCTGTTCCAGGATCACTACCTGAGCCAAAGGCAGAAGCCTAACCAACTGAGCCATCCAGGTGCCCCAGGAATTTGGAAATCTTGATAAAACAGGAATTCTTGTTTTAGAACACAAAATGATTATAGAGGTAGAACATTTAAATAGACCATCAACAATGAAAAAAACTCTAACTAGTAGAAAACTACCTCAAAAAAGTAGCAGGCACAGTATCTTTTTTCAATTGATAGTGCATTATTATAGTAAAGTATTGAAGAAAATAATTTTCATAATGTTTATCTGTCACAATTAAATTAAAAGGTAGAGCTATCTTTTTAATTTTTTTAATTTGGCAAAATAAGGATATTATACAAATTTATCTTTTAGTTACCTAAAAAGAATGACGAATGTTAAAATTTACAATTAAAGAATTAATCACCCAGCCTACTCTGTTTCCCTAGGAATGAACAGACAGTTTAACATTAAAAATATTAATATATGCAGGGGTGCCTGGTTGGCTCAGTGGGTTAAGCCTCTGCGTTCGGCTCAGGTCATGATCTCAAGGTCCTGGGATCGAGCCCTGCATCGGGCTCTCTGCTCAGCGGCGAGCCTGCTTCCCTCTCTCTCTGCCTACTTGTGATCTTTGTCAAGTAAGTAAATAAAATCTTTTTAAAAAATATTAATATATGCATCAATAGGTCTGATAAGAATATCCATGAAATAATTTCAATAGATTTTTGAGAAAGCATTTGGTATCACTTAATATCTATTCCTGATTTAAATATTACAAAAAGTTGGAACACTAGGATATTTCCCTGGTAGAGCATGTCTATCTTAGTCCAGCAGGTAACACCCATCATGTTTAATGGTGAAATGGCAGACATGCTCATGCTCATGATTTAACTTTTTCCTAAATATCTCACTGAAGAAATTAGATATTAAAAAATATGAAATAAAGGTGTCACATCTTTATTTCAGACTGTATGATTATAAACTTGGCAAAAACCAAAGAAAAAATGAATGAAAAACTCTGAGAAAGAATATTAAGTAAAATTATCAAACATAAAATAAAAACAAATAGTATTT
Source organism: Neogale vison (assembly GCF_020171115.1). Lineage (NCBI taxonomy): Eukaryota > Metazoa > Chordata > Mammalia > Carnivora > Mustelidae > Neogale > Neogale vison. Next base: position 45,259,990 of record NC_058091.1, on the reverse strand, counting down.
TTTATATTGCAAAACCAATTAGTAGGTTTTAAAATATGCCTAGGTGGCTCAGTTGGGTAAGCATCTACCTCAGCTCACGTCATGATCTTGGAGTCCCAGGATCAAGCTGACATTGGGTTCCCTGCTCAGTGGGAAGCCTGCTTCTCCCTCTGCCTGCACTCCCCCTACTTGTGCTCTCTCTCCCTCAAATAAATAAATAAAATCTTTTTTAAAAAAGCATATAAAAAACAAAAATAAAACATGCCATTCTAAATAGCAAAAAAAAAAAAAAATACACTAAAGTAACTTCCAAAAGGATTATGAGGACTATATACAGTTATAAAGTTAACAAACTTGGCAGAATAACAGGAAATCTTAATACATTAATACATAATACATAATAAATATTTTTAGATGATGTTGGAAATGTTTTAAATATGTTATTTATAGATTCTAAATTATTTTATAAACAATGCAATCATAAAAAATATTGATTACACTTGTTATGATTTTGAAGATCATCTGGAAGTATTAATAGGAAAGAAAACCTAAGTCTGATGAGGATGTCCTTACCCTGACAGATACTGAAATGTATTTTAAGTTATAATAATGGCAGAACAAAGAATACAATGCGTATTACTGAAATGGGCCTCTGTATGGGACTGCTGTTTAACAAAGAACACCACTTCCAGAGTACTTAGAAAATAGGATTCTGACAAAATGTCATTGTAAGCAACAACAGATGTAACAGAAACAGTAGATTATAAAGGCTGGTGGTCAGTGATAACTTCTACCAGCTTTCCCAAATCCTCATACTAATCCAGACTTTGGTGATAAAACCTGGTCATGCTGCACTGTGGGATTCAGATAAGGTATATACGCAATGGGGTGACTGATCTTTAGTAGGATAGGGGAGAAAGAGAGTGTTTTAATAAAACAATTGAAAATCAAAAAGGATATTAATAGAATATATGTGAGGTGTGAAGGGGGATGATACATAGAACACTTGTATGCTCCTACCCAAATTAAGGTATAAAATATTACCATTTCCTTTGAGGTTTCCAGGGGAGCCCCCATCTATCTCCATTGATTCCCTCAGAGGCTAATCCCCTTTATATATTTCAATGTACCTTTGTATGCCTAACTAATACATCACATGCCTGTTAATTGTATCTTTCATTCAGCCTCTGTCCTGAGATTCACCTATAGTGTTGTATGGGATCAAAAATTGTTGCTTTTAACTGCTGTGTAATCTACTGATTTCTCTCATTATATATATATATATATACGTATATATATATATACGTATATATATACGTATATATACGTATATATATACACACATATATATATAGTTGCATGAACAACATGTAAATTTCTCCATATACAAAGACTTATTTAATGGAATACTATGCAGCCATCAAAAGAAACGAAATCTTGCCATTTGCGACAACATGGATGGAACTAGAGCGTATCATGCTTAGCGAAATAAGTCAAGCGGAGAAAGACAACTATCATATGATTTCCCTGATATGAGGGAGTGGTGATGCAACATGGGGGCTTAAGTGGGTAGGAGAAGAATCCATGTATTTCTTATTTTAAAATTTTATTTACTTATTTGAGAAAGAGAGCATGCACATGAATGGGGAGGGGCAGAGGGAGGCTCCTGCTGAGCAAGGTGATCACTGTGGGGCTCAATCCCAGGATCCTTAGATCATGACCTGAGCTGAAGGCAGAGGCTTAACCCACTGAGCCACCCAGGCGCCCTCCATGTAATACTCCTATTTGTTACTTTCTTTTCTCCTACCTTTTCTGTTTCTTTTGTAACTTTCTCTTTCCTTTCCTTTGGCTTGATGGAGAATTTTCCCTTATTCCATGTCTTCTATTTGTTGGGAGACTTAATGTGCTATCCATATTTGAACTGATTACTCCTGCCATGTTAACACGCATTCCTAACTTATCAAGTCTAAATTGGTCAATATCTTTCCCAGCATCTGCACTCCGTTAAGCCCCCGAGAACACTGGAGCTCCAATCACTTGACTGTGTACTCACATGCTGCCAGTGTCCTGTTTTTCAGGTCTATTTTCTGAATAGCAGATTCTTACTGCTCTAATTTTGTATTTTGCTCAGTATCAGACCAGGGCTCCCTCTCTGGGCAGATAAGTTTACCTTCTTCACAGAAAAAATTAAAGTCATTACATGGGAAGATTTCCCTCACCAAAACTCTTGCCTCATCTGTATCATTACTTTCTTGCATATTGTATTCCCTTGAAGAAACCTCTTGACTTGAAACCTCATTCCATGAAGATGAAGCTTCAAGAGGTGTTAACCTCTTGAAGGTTAACCTCTCCTGGGGAGGAGCAAATATTGGGGTGATGGGCCCCCTGGTTCTTTAGTTTTTCTCTTCCCTCTCTGGCCCTTCTTTCCCTGTCATCTTGAGGCTCATCCCTCCTCATGTGATGCTCACTAAGCGTCAAAATCTCATCAGTCCCAGTTTTGTGGCCCCTTTTCCCACTACTTTCTCCTTAGGCAATCTCATTCAGGTCCATGGCTTGACTTTTAACTCATAAATAATACAACCATAAGTTGGAAATTTATCTCTCAGAGACCTCTCATCTGAGCTCCTGACTTCATGACTCCTTGGCATATCTACTTACATATCACCAAGATTCCTCAAATTCAGGATTGAGATTATGATCTTCCCTTCAAGTTGCCCCTCTTCCCAGTGTTTCCTGTCTCAGTGATTACACCAGCATCTGATCCTTCATGTACATAAAGGAGAAACCAAGGAGTCTTGTTGGGTACCTTCCATTCTCTCACCTCTACTCTATAATCAAGTCTTGTCAACTATTACTTCTTTAATGTTTTAAAAATCCATCAATTTATTTGCATTTAACAGCTTAACCCAGCCTTCTTTCAACTCCTATCTGTATTATTTCAATAGTCACTAAACCACCTACATCTTCTCTTCTTGCATTTCCCAGCTTGTGGGGTTTTGGAGTAAATGTCTCAGAAACAAATCGCATCCCATCACCTCATTGCTTAAAACCTGTCAATGGTTTTATAATGTTCTTAAGATAAAGACTCAGATCTGTAACATCACCCTGAGACCCTCCATGGTCTCTCTGTGTCTCTTTCTCCAGCTTCCTCTCTCAGTCTTTGCATTCCACCTACACTGGCTTATTTCATATCCTTGGAATCAGGCCCTCTTTGTGGCGGTTCTGGCTGTCCGAAGAGCTCTTCTCTCTTCAGCCCTAGTTAAATTCTACTGTGCCTGCAGATCAAAATTCTGGAAAGCCTTCCCTGATGCAGACTCTTTTGTTTAAACCTCTCACACCATATATGCTTCTTCCCTTCAGAACATTTATCTCCACTGGGAAGTATACATTCATTGGATGATTAACTAGCTAATGGTTTTGCTCCCCATCACATCTCTAGAATTTAGAACAATTGCCAGCACATAATATATACGTGTTCAGTATTTGCTGAATGTGTAAGTGAATGGAGAGTGTCCCATTCGACATCTGGTGCCTACAACAGGGACTGAAATAGAGAGCAGTAAAAAAAAAAAATGGATGCCACTTCTTCTGCATCTCCATAGGTGAATTAACCCTACTCTGTCATTCTCCAGTTTTGGTTTTCCAAAGTTGCAAAGGACCGTTATACCATATTACAGGAGCAAACCTACAACCTATGTAACCAATGTAATCTTTGCAGCAAAAGCATTTTCCAAACAAAAGTAAGAGGAAGAAATATATTTTTCAGCCTAACTAGAGTCAATTAATCAGTCTGTTCTAGTTTTCTGGACTCATGACTTAAAAATACAAATTCATTTGAATTTGAGAAAAATCCCTGTCATTAAGTTAAAGGCAGCCCTCTGCATTCCACACACAGGAAAACAAACCCTCTGTTTATCTAGCATCTTACATTAAAAAGAAGCATTTAGACAAACTTGTTTTCCCACAAAGTGGCAGCATTCTCCATATTAAGTCCAAGGTTCTCTTCTTCCCCTTAGTACTTATGTACATGTTTTAAAATACTTAACTTTCTTTCTCTTATTATGTTCATCGGAAATCCAGTGTGGACAAGAGTAGAGCTTCTATTTAGAGACCACAGGCTCCAATTCTGTGGCCATGGTGTATCAGCACTTCTCTGAGCAGCATTCAAAGGGCTGACTTCTCCACAAACACTGATCTTTTCTTTGCGTTTCTAGCATTCTTCACACTCTGCAGGATCCCAAGGCTTCTTCTCTCTGTGTCCCAGTGGTTGCTCCCACTGCTTGGTACTCTGGAATACCTTTGGCCCAAGTATCCTACCCTCTAAGGAATGCTCCATAAGGTCCCCAGGTTTTTGTCAGATTCTTGCTCAAAGTCCCCAATTTTCTTTCTTGATCTAGAGCCAATACTGCCTGATTAGTCCCCCAAAATCTTTTATGTAGAAAATATATTTCCTTTTTATTTTTCATATATGTTTAACTTGGCCTCTAAGCATTCAACTTTTTTTCTTGAGTTAAAATTCTTTCCAAAGTAAGTCAGTGTTTCTTTCCCTTTTTCCCCTCTATCTCTTTTATTGTTCTTCCTCTCCCTCCCTCCCACCCTCCCTTCCTTTTTTCTTTTCTCCCTTCCTTTTTCTTTCCTTTCCTTTCCTTTTCTCTTCTTCCTTCTCCTTCTTTCTATCCTTGTCATTCCTTTTCTAAAAGACTAAAAACCCCGATTTAAAAAAAAAGGTCCTCCTTTTTCTTGAATCTCTGGTTCCTAGAGATAGTTTTATGGCATAGACATTTAAAATTTTCTTCTTAGTCCTTGAGTGTGTAATAATTACACAGATTTCTTTCTCTTCCTTTCCCCAAAATATAATACATGTATTTTATCATAATGATCCCTTGCTCTTAAATGATTCTTTGATGAAGTTCATCTTCTTACCCATAATCTTACCCATAAACCCATAATCTAGGTTAACATTTATGTAATGAGGGGTGCCTGGGTGGCTCAGTGAGTTAAAGCCTCTGCCTTCGGCTCAGGTCATGGTCCCGGGGTCCTGGGATCGAGTCCCGCATCGGGCTCTCTGCTCTGCAGGGAGCCTGCTTTCTCCTCTCTCTCTCTCTGCCTGCCTCTCTGCCTACTTGTGATCTCTGCCTGTCAAATAAATAAATAAAATCTTAAAAAAAAACATTTATGTAATGAACAGTTTTATACTACCTCAAGAACACAGGGTGGTAGGCTGGGGGTATAGAGTATTCCAGGAGTCTGTGGACAACATAATAAATCTAAGAGCCAATAAATGCCACCAAGTATATGAAATTCTTGCCATTTAAATGTTCTAAGTCTCAAACACTGGTGCCCTGAAATTCTTGCAGAATTCAGGTATCTTCCTGCCCCTTCTGGGATTCGAGTTCTGACAATCTAATTCCAGCCTGCCACATAATTGGGGCCACAATATGAGTCACCTTAAACCACAGGAGCCACCAGTGGCTGCCACAGTTTGAAGCCACATAAGCCTCTTGTGCTACAACTGTCTTTATCAAATGAAAGCACTTTGATCTCCTCATTGGATATTTTGGTCCACAATATGATAGTGCCTAAACTTATACCCATTGTAGCAAGAAAATGAGCTGAGATGGGAAGAACCAATAACCTTCTCCCCTCTGGAGTTTCAGCAGAAGGAGGATACATGCAGGGTGGAAAAAAGGGAAATGTGGACAGATATTACTTTTTGTGTGTGAATTCAGTTACGGTCAAAGAGACTGGAAAAACGTACTTTAGCTAAGACGCGAATTGGATACCCGGATTAGCTGCTCCTTCTTGGAAGTGCAGAAATAAACAAGGACCAATCAAATGAGAAAAAGCAAAAGCTATTTATTCAGAGCTTGCTACAAGAGAGTCAGCGCTATCGTTTTCATTTGGCAGAGATGCACAGGCTGGCAGAATGGTGGGAGAGCTTTTTTTTTTTTTTAATTTCTTTTCAGCATAACAGTATTCATTATTTTTGTACCACACCCAATGCTCCATGCAGTACGTTCCCTCCTTAATACCCACCACCTGGATCCCCCAACCTCCCACCCCCCTCCCCTTCAAGACCCTCAGGTTGTTTTTCAGAGTCCATAGTCTCTCATGGTTCACCTCCCCTTCCAATTTCCCTCAACTCCCTTCTCCTCTCCATCTCCCCATGTCCTCCATGTTATTTGTTATGCTCCACAGATAAGTGAAACCATATGATACTTGACTCTCTCTGCTTGACTCATTTCACTCAGCATAATCTCTTCCAGTCCCATCCATGTTGCTACAAAAGTTGGGTATTCATCCTTTCTGATAGAGGCATAATACTCCATAGTGTATATGGACCACATCTTGCTTATCCATTCGTCCATTGTAGGGCATCTTGGTTCTTTCCACAGTTTGGCGACCGTGGCCATTGCTGCTATAAACACTGGGGTACAGATGGCCCTTCTTTTCACTACATCTGTATATTTGGGGGACAAAACAGGAAAAAATATACAGTGGAAAAAAGTCTCTTCAATAAGTGGTGCAGGGAAAATTGTGCAGCTATATGTAGAAGAATGAAACTTGACCATTCTCTTACACCGTACACAAAGATAAACTCGAAATGGATAAAAGACCTCAACTTGAGACAGGAATCCATCAGAATCCTAGAGGAGAACATAGGCAGTAACCTCTTCGATATCAGCCACAGCAACTTCTTTCAAGATATATCTCCAAAGACAAAGGAAACAAAAGCAAAAATGAACTTTTGGGACTTCATCAAGATCAAAAACTTCTGCACAGCAAAGGAAACAGTCAAAAAAAACAAAGAGGCAACCCACGGAATGGGAGAAGATACTTGCAAATGACAGTACAGACAAAAGGCTTATATCCACGATCTATAAAGAACTCCTCAAACTCAACACACACAAAACAGATAATCATATCAAAAAATGGCAGAAGATATGAACAGACACGTCTCCAATGAAGACATACAAATGGCTATTAGACACATGAAAAAATGTTCATCATCAATAGCCATCAGGGAGATTCAAATTAAAACCACATTGAGATACCACCTTACACCAGTTAGAATGGCCAAAATTAGCAAGACAGGAAACAACATGTGTTGGAGAGGATGTAGAGAAAGGAAAACCCTCTTACACTGTTGGTGGGAATGCAAGTTGGTGCAGCCACTTTGGAGAACAGTGTGGAGTTTCCTCAAGAAATTAAAAATAGAGCTTTTCTATGACCCTGCAATTGCACTACTGGGAGAGCTTTATGGTAGAAGGAAGGGACGCCTTCTGGGGTGCTCAGATTGCAGACATTGATGCGCGGGAGCTGTGAGTAGGCTAACTAGAAGGGAAGCATTCTATCGGATTGGTTAAAAGTGCATTCTTGGCCTTCTCTGTTTGGTCCTAAGGTGGGAATGGAAACAAAAATTTGGGAAACTGTCAATTATTCATCAAATCCTGGCCACTTGGGGCTGATTGTTACAGGGGTTATTGTTTGAGTCCTGGATTGTTACTACAGATAACACTCTGACTTTCTATAAGTCTGGCTCAGAGCAGGTAGACTTCCTGGTGGGTTCAGAGAGATAAAGGGCTTGGTTTCCTGGGAAGGTTACTGTGGGTTGTGGGTCATGTTCCCATTTTTTTACATGATCTGGGCATCGTTGGTATCCAGTTTCCCAGAAATAGGGGAAGGCCAGAAAGAGGGAAGGAAATACCCCTTCTCTACTGCTCTCTTCCACTCCCAGAGAAGTTGCTGGTTTTAAGGGGAGAAACTTAAATGTGAGGAAAGGGGCATAGGTAGGGCCCACTTGCCCCCCAAATTTGACCAGTCTTGAAAATTCCCATTGAGGATTTGTTCCAAAAGTAATGAAAATGAAGAGTGTACAGACACAAAGAACCACACACCAAGTTTGAATTAAAATGTGTGTCTAACACAGAGAGGATTTCTGTTTGAAATGATGTTCCCTGTGAAAACACTAATGGCATTATTTTGTGGTATACCTGGTGAGAGGGTGGAAAGGTACCATGTGCATGTGAGTGTGTCTGCCAAAGAGTGGGGAGAGAAAGACCAAGCCCAGAGAGAGCCCAAGAAATGTGACTGACCCATCAGAGCTCCACATGGTTTGGAGAGACTTGGGGAATGCCCTCTCAACATTACCTCTGAAACAGACTCTGTTGCTGGGGATGCACATACAGTGGCCATTCTGAGCGGTATCTCAGGCTTGTTACTTTTGATTTGTGTCTCTGATCATTCTGTTGATGGGCTGGCTTTAGCGAGTGTGCCCTGGTTAATATTCATTGTGATTGATTTTACAGTCTGACCCCAGCCTCAGCGGACTGATGGCAGTGAAAATGAAAAGTATTTAGGAGACCAGCCAAAGTATCTGTACTGCACCTTTGAAAAATGGAGGCCCAAATGCCCTGATATCCACTCTAATTTGCCTGCTTTACCTGGTGTTAATTGCTTCCTGGCCTTACTCCTTAGAATGGGCCTTGAAATTTCATATCCTGTTCACTTGGAAGTCCAGCATTTTAACCCTTTCCCCAAAACGGAAGTGGATGCTTTTTCATTTTCTCTTTTGGTTTTCACTAAAGACAGTTCAATTAACCTTTGAGCCACAGGTTGGACAACTCTGACTTGGCATCCAACCATCTTCTTAAATTTCCTCCTCCACTGGTTTCTCGGTGGTAAGATCAGGAAATTATGATGAACGATTAATTTATTTCCTAAATCAAGTCAATGGGAGTTTGTGCAAACGTTGTATTTTGGGAAGCCCATTTTAAGGGAAACCTCTCTTTCTTCTTTTGTTAGTGTATCTATCATTCTTTTTTGCTATAGATCACCTTGCATACATTTCTTATTTATCTAGTTTCTCTATAGAAAACCCCTTCATAGATGGAAAAGAAAAGAAAAGAAAAGAAAGCAAGCAAATTAGTTTAAGGGTCTTTGGACTACCCTTTTATGTACACGGCCTGTTCCCGCACAGCATTTGGTGACTGCACTACTGCCCTTCCTTGTATTTAATGAGACCTGTGGGCAAACACATGATTCAGTGGAAACTAAGAGGCAGAGTTTAAATATGCTCCGATGACAGCTGGCTTACTTGTGTGAGCTGTTGCAAAAGAACTTTACTAATGGTTCAAGCAGATGGACAGAAGGAAGAAAGCTAAATGTTAGAATGTGTGAGAGGCCAGAGGTCAAGGTGAATGGGCCTGGTGATTTCCTGAAGTCTGTGGGTGTTTCGTGTTGCAGCCTAAATTGAGGGTTGTTTCTAATTTGATGCATTTTTCTAAACTTTAAGTAGGTTCATTAAACCGAAAATAAATAAATAAATAAATAAATAAATAAAGTCTCAGCTCTTCATTTAGTTCCCAATTAAGTTTTGAGTTTTAACTTCCAAGATAATATGGCATTGACTTGTCAGTGTATAGATATTTATAATACATTTTAAAAGGCAAGATCAAAATGGTTTACTTAACAGATTTTTTTTTACAAAACATAATCTCTTAAGTTTTTTTATTATCAACAATGTACATATACTGTACCCTTTTGCTTTTTTTTTTTTTTTTAACTTTAAAATAATTTTTCCACTGGGGCAGGGAATTACAAAACAATTTAGATGTTTTGCGTAAAGAATAACTACCATTCATTTCTTGCTTGAAAATTCTACTTTCCAAATATTTGCTGAGGTTTAGGTTAAAAATCCAAAGTCATTTTTATATTTCTCATGATTTCGTAACTCTTATATCTTTCAGCTTTAATCAAGTTTTACTGAAGCCAAGACATTAACTAACCTTTAGTTTGACAATCAAACCCTTTAAAGGAGGTCATAAATTTAAAAGGAAGATTGTTTTTGTTCCAGAAAGGAGATTATTTTGAAAGCTAAAATATATGTACCACTTACGGAAAGAAACAAAGCAGAGCTTTGTTGCACAAGGTCCATTGTATATTTCTCTGGTTTAAGGAATGGAGCAGGTCTCCCCAAGAAATGGAGAAAAGTCAGCAGGCACCACTCCAGCTGCCCAGGTACCGTGCCTTTCTTCCAATAAGGATGTCCCAGGCACTGGTGGTTGCCCTGGGGTCAGTTATTTATTTATTTATTTAAAAATAAGCTTTTAATTATATGAAACCAAAATTTTCAGGGTGTGTAGAACATTACCACAGCAACTAGACATATTGTTTATCACCTTGATTTCCAAACCCTTTCAGACTAAAATTCATTTGGGAGTTGTAAAAATTTGCCAGGACTGGCCATTAAAAAAATTACCTCAAATCACAATTAGCAGCTCTTTATTTGTGGTTTTAATATGCACATGGAGGTGCTGTTTGTATTGCCATTTCAGGAATAATTCATTGGGATGAGGTGAATTTTAAAAATGAGTGTGCAAGTAGAAGTGGAGGTAATTTAAATCCAAAAACATTCAACCTTCACAGTAACATCCTTCCTTAGTTGGTTGATTTTTCTGATATGTTGGTTTCTGGTGATCTAGTGGGTAAAATCTTTGAAGATTATAATTCATTATTAATTAAATGGGTTCTTTAGATGATAGGAAAGGCCCCAAAAGAAACCTAGGAAAACAAAATATAACACTTACCAAAGGAGGGAATACAAGTAAAGTAGTTACTGCTTTGTAACTGTCTCTGTTTCCAGTGAAAGACTTTGACTAGAAAATTTTTGTAAACATTGTATTTAATAAACAATATATACCTAACAAGAAAAAATCAGTTCCACTGATTGAAGTAATTTCCTCCAATGGCTTTAACCTAACCAACCATTTTTATGAATAAAAAGATATGATCTTTGCTGACAGGAGACTAGATTGAGGAGCTAAGGGATTGAAGAAGCAGTGTCAGTGAACTTGACTCAATTATGTAAGCTTGATTTATTTTTGAACATAATTTAAACATATTTTTAATATATAATATAAATATATGTTTTAAACTACTATCTGGTCATGGGGCACCTAGGTGGCTCAGTGGGTTTGGTGTCTCCTTTAGCTCAGGTAATGATCCCAGGGTCCCAGGACGAAGTCCTGCATTAGGCTCCCTGCTCAGCTGAGAATTTGCTTCTCCTTCTCCCTCTTCCTGCCCTCCCCAGCTTGTACACTCTTGCTCTTTCTCTCACTCTCTCTATGTCAAATAAAATAAATAAAATCCTTTCATGGTGGGTGGATTTGTATAATTCTTAGTTGTTGTTGTTGTTGGTGGTGGTGGAGTGTGTGTGTGTGTGTGTGTGTGTGTGCGTGTGAGTGTGTGAGTGTGTTTAAGATCTTATTTATTTGACAGAGAGAGAGAGCACAAGTTGGCAGAGTGGCAGGTAGAGGAAGAGGCAGGCTACCCGCTGAGCAGGGAGCCCAACATGGGGCTTGATCCCAGGAACCTGGGATCATGATCTGAGCCCAAGGGAGCCTCCTAACCAACTGAGCCACCTAGGTGCCTAGTTGTTGCCTTTTAATATTTACTGAGCCCCAAATTTTCATTTTTGTAACTGTGAGGAAGGATAGGCTAGGGCGGCGTAAGGAGCGGCGGGCTTGGTTCCTGACAAATGTGGCTACACTTTCTGCTCCATCCCTTGTTGCTTTTGTGAGCTTGGGCAAGTTCCTCGACCTCTCAGGAACCTTACTCACCAAGTGGGGATGATACCTAACTTGTAGGGCTGCTCTGAGTTTTAAGTGCAATAATTCATGTAAAATAGCATACTCTGTCCAGCAAATAGTAGTTTCCCTCCTCTTTAAATCACTGGTGAGACATTTATTCCAGCACTGTGCTAAAAGCCTTACACCTGTGTGTCTTCTTTAACTTAAAGCAAAACCCAACACAAGAGCTCATGAGGACATTTCTCCAACCGTTGCGCTTCAGCACTGAGGACCCTGAAGTGCAAACACGGCTGTAGTCTTCTCCCCTGTATGCTGTGGAAAGACAGTGCCCTGTGGGCAAGGAGAAGAAGGAATGATGTAGGGGGTCAGTGAGGAAGGGGCCAGAACGGTTTCACATTTTTGTAATTCTACTACTCATACTGAACCCTTTCTGGAGATGACAATGAAAAAAATACATTATAATTGCTTGTTTATAACGCAAGGATAACGGAAAAGAAAAACTTTTTAAAGATTTTTAAAAATGTATTTATTGATGAGAGACAGAGACAGAGACAGAGAGAGAGAGGCAGAGGCAGAGGGAGAAACAGGCTCCCAGCTGAGCAGGGAGCCCCACGTTGGGCTTGATCCCAGGACCTTGGGATCATGACCTGAGCTGAAGGCAGATGCTTAATGGACTGAGTCACCCAGGTCCCTGAAAATGTTATTTAAAAAAAAAAGGAATGAGTAAGATCTAAATGAGCAGGATGTTGGGGGATCCTCTAAAATGAGGTTACTGTGCTGTTGGCATTCTGGCATTAGTAAGCCTGTTTCTTCGGTTCATACTGTATGGTAAATCACAGCAGTATAATACAACAAAAGCATTCTTTTTCTTCTGCACAGAGTCTATGGCAAGTCTGACGGCCCTGCTGGAGCAGTGGTGCAATTGTCTTCCACGTGGTCTCCCAGGGATCCATTTGTTTCGACCTCAGGGCTCTGTCCCCTCACCTGCCCTATGATTGCTGCAGCGGGAGAAGAGAATGCTGGAGGCCCTTTCCACACCATTAAATTCTGCCAGTTCTTCCCGATCCATCCACAGAACCAGGCACGGCCCGCCTAACTGTGATGGGAGGAGGCTGCATGGCGAGTGCCCCAAGTCTGTACCATACACATTTCAGACTGTTGATAGGCTGCTATTAATTTTCAGATGGTGACATTTATGATTGTCTTGCTGAAATAACTTCTATCTACCGAACACCTTCAGCTTGTAGAAAAGTGTCACTTTAATTTCAGCCATTTCTGATTAAGACACATTAAAGGGCTTAAGACCGTTTTAAATGGCAGATGTTATCTGGAAGTGATTTAGAAAACTGAATATTCATTATTATTCAGTCATCAGGGATTATGTAATGTTTGTTCTGCTCTGTTTCAAGCACAAGAACGGGATATTACAGAAACAAATCTGGAAAACAAACAACAAAGCAAAAAGCAAAAGACCTGGTCTTTACTCTGCCACAGCAAACTGGTGGGACTTCCTGGGTGTCAGAACTTTTCATCTATCCTGGGCCACTGGACAGCAGGATGGGTGGCCGGTGGGAGAGACTTGAGGGTTAGGACAGCTCCCAGTCAGGCACCTCCTTGAAATTCTTCCAGATTTTTCCACGCTGTGAACCATGGAAGCTCCCCACTTTCCCCTTATTTGAACAATAACAGCAGGTTCCCTCCAGCTTTGGTAGTATTTTTAGAAGATAATTCCACAGGAAGCAAACCATATTTCAGTAATCCAAAAGGCAAAACCATCTCACGATCACTATAATGATGAAATATATTTTTTTGGTAAAGAAACTGACAAATATGTCAGTCGGGATTTTTAAAATAATTTTTGATCATGGTGGTCCTTGGGAGATTATTTTATTCATCCTTAAGAAAGCAGAATTTAGGGGCATCTGGGTGGCTCAGTCAGTTAAGCATCTGCCTTCAGCTCAGGTCATGATCCCAGGCTCCTGGGATCGAGCTCTACATTGGGCTCTCTGTTTAGCAGAAAGTCTGTTTTCTCCCTCTGCATGCTCTCTCTCTCTCACTCTCAAATAAATGAATAAAATCTTAAAAAAAAAAAGGAAAGAAAGAAAGCAGAATTTACTACTTTGTGATGGATATGGTGAAATTATAAAAGAAAGTAGTGAAAACTTCCTAGTGGTTTGTTTTCTATGGCCTTGGATTTTTGTTTTTAACAGGTTAAAATGTTGCATTTATTAAAAGTAGTAAGAAGTCATTGCAGGAAGCACTTCCCAGGGAGAGGCGTGCACAGGGCAGAGGCTGGGACCCGAGTGCACAAGGAAGGTCTGACGTACAGCAGAGAGGCCAGTGTCAAGTGAGCAAGGAGGGGAATAACAGGTGAGATCAAAGTCATGGAAGCAGGACACAGGCTATTGTTAAAAGCCAGACAACATGTCCCAAATGGAGTCACTTACGCTGAGCCCCACGACACCAAACCAAGACTTACCTTGATTGCAATTTTAGTTCTTCCAGAATTGGAGTCTTCAGCCAGTCAGTCAGGACTTGCCTGGCCAAAGTACTGGGTTTTGGACCTGAGTATTCTTTAAAGTGGACAGAATGACCACATTGTGCTCGAGGGATACATAGGAGAATGACTCATGTTGTTCTAGATACTACATGGGGTGCCTGGGTGGCTCAGTCAGTTACGCATCTGCCTTCGCTCAGGTCATGATCCCAGGGTTCTAGAATCAAGCCCCACATCGGGCTCTCTGCTCAGGAGGGAGTCTGCTTCTCTGTTCCCTCTGCCGCTCTCTCATGCTCTTGCTCTCTCTCTCAAATAAATAAATAAAATGTTAAGAAAATAAAATAGATACTGCTTCCTCCCATGTCTCTCCACCTAGAGGGAAGGAGAACAGGCCAATGTTTGACAGTACAGATTTGGGGATATCCTGGGACACTGGTTTGATGATCGATGCCATTTGATTGGTAATCTTGATGCATATTCTCAGTGATAAAATTTCCATTGTTCTCCCTGAAATTCAACCTAGTGAAACTTCCTGGCCTCTCTGGACCCACACCTCCTCTCATGCCCATCTGTGTTGCACAAACCCATATGCACACATGCACACACGCATGCACATGAGTATACACAACTTCCTTGGCCTTTATTGTGTATGGAGAAAGGGTCTTCCTCTCTTCCTCCCTGGAAAGCAATCATCAAACAGTGAATTACCCATATCTTCTCATTCCCATGCTAAGAAAAAAAAAATTCCAAACGCAGTTAAAAGAAAGCTAGGAATTATTGTTTATGACAGAAACGTCAATTTTGTAAAAAAAAAAAAAAATGTCGGTTTTACCAGATGCTTCTGGTCTTGGCTGCCTAATCCATTTGCTCTCTCAACAGCTGCAAGCCCTTTGTCAGACCCCACACCTCCTCCCATGTGCTGTCTCTATCAGTCAGAACCCAATTGGTGCCTGCTGCAGGCACTAAACTTTAGGCAAATAAAATAGCAGGGGTGAATCATGAATGAGACCAGTAAAAATAACCTTCCTCTGTGCGTCTACATTATGGGATCACAAGGACACTCCCAAACACCCAGAAAGCCGAGTCAGTGATTTGGAGGGTAGTTTATTCTCAGCTGGAGAATCCAAGGCTATTCCCAAAAAAGGCAGAAAAAAATCATATTTACAGAAGGTGTATTGCTACAGATCGTATTTTACTTAATCCTCGCACACCCTGGGAGCATTGGAGCCCCTGCTTTACAGATGACAAAACTGAGGCTCAGAGAAGTCAACCAAGTTACTCAGAGATATTGGGTCTGATTGATTACTAAGGCTGCACCCTTGCGGTTGGTCTCTTTGCCTGGCGTAAGTCCTGAGGCCCCTCGCAAGCCCACTTGCCCTCGATTGGATCCCCCATTCTCTTGAATACTTCCAAATATTTCTTGAACTTACCATATCCAAATAAATGCTGTCACTGAAAGTTCGCAAACCTATAAGAGAGCCTGACACTAGCAAACACTATGTTTTGAGAATTTTCAAAACCTTAAATTCAGAGGGTACCAGGGTGCAAACCTTTCTCCACAGCTGCCACAAAGCCACACTGACATGGGCTCAATCACTGATTATGTGATATGCTCCTGCAAGCTAGGCAAAAAAAATTCACATCCAACCCTTAGAACAATTGGGCATTAATACGTTATGAATGTTCAGAGCTGGTAATGAGTAAATGTTACATCCAACAGCCTGTTCCGCTGGGTCAGACCTTGATTAGGTCTTCCTTTAGGAGCACTGTTGGAGTTAATATCTCATGGCACTTAAAAAGCAAGGGCGTTGGAGACGGGCCTTCCAGGCTCTGCCACCTACTAGCTTGATTTCCCTTCTCTGTGGCTCCGTTTCCTTCCCTTTAAAATGGAGCTGAGGCAGGACGCCTGGGTGGCTCAGTTGGTTAAGCAGCTGCCTTCGGCTCAGGTCATGATCCCAGCGTCCTGGGATTGAGTCCCACATCGGGCTCCTTGCTCGGCAGGGAGCCTGCTTCTCTGCCTGCCTCTCTGTCTGCCTGTGCTCGCTCTCTCTCCCTCTCTCTCTGACAAATAAATAAAGAAAATCTTTAAAAAAAATGGAGCTGAGGCAACTTGGATCACGGAGCTCATGTGGGCACTGTGTGAAATGATGGGTGTGGAATGCCCAGGATAGTGTCTGGCACATAGCAAGAACAGAAGTGTTAGCTATTTTTGTTCCATGTCACAATGCAAATTTTCTTCTCATGCTTCATTTATTTGTTGCCCCATTGAATTCCATCCCTCGGTTGAATTGCTAACTTTATTCACCAGACCTGGGGCTGCACATCTTCATCCATGTTAAATTTCCAATTTACACTCCACAGAAGAGGCATTTCTCCTGGCAAAGAAAGAGCGTGGCTGTTTCTGGCAGAGAATGTGGAGCCTCCAACAGGATTGTTTTTAAAGGGACAATGCTCAGCTTACATGGGTAAGTTCCACGATGTTGGTTTCAAAAGCAGTTCTATTGCTTTATAGTCAGACCTCATAGAGGATGGTATCTTTGACTTGCTTCGTGACAGTTCCAGCTCCATTTATAATTTCATAAGCATGTCGGGATCTGTCCAAGATGTCACGTGTTGCTCTGAATTAAACACAAGCGCCAAATCGTTTGAAGTTCACTCCATCTGTAATTGCTATCAGACACTTCAGGAGCTGGGTCTAGCCCTTATATTTGATACCAGCTGAAAGGGAACAATATCTTTGACCAATCACCCTTTTTTTCTAAGTGTCTTACACTCAACAGGATTTACAGTTCTGAGACACTGCTTTAAACTTCTGCCACCCTTCGTTTATTGTAGTGTAAAAGTGAAACAACCAGGCAGAGATGAAGTAGTTGTGTTTTTATCTGACCGAGATGTGTCTCGGTTTCGTGTTTCCACAGCAATTATATTAATAACTACAGTTTCATAAAACCTTATGCAAAAGCTTGCAGTCCTGTAGGATCCTTAATAGCATTCCTTTTCACATACAGACACATGGTTGGGTCAAGATATCAGATAGTTCTGCAATTAAAAAATATTCATAGGTTATGACCAATTTTTCTTATTCTTTCAAGCCTCTCTTGTCTGCAGAAGGGGAGTTGGAGGAATGAACATTTGACCAATTGCTGCTATATTTTGTATCTTCGGGTACACTACCCAAAACTGTAAAAGAAGAAATTTGGCATTTTCTGGTTTCCTGTTTTAATTTCCTTTTCTATATTCTCATCCCCTCCTCTAGACTTTCTATTGTAACCTTCCTTTCTCTGTCTTCTTGTCCTTGACTTGTTTCTTTCCTTCCCACTGGGTAGAGATTTAGTTGTCCTGCTATTCCCCACAGCACCCAGAGAGGGCCCTCAAAAATTGTGGGTGTGTAATAATTATTTCTCCAATCAAATTTAAACTATTTCCTAATATGCTGCTAATGAAGAGTGTTAGTTAAGTGTGTTAGCTCTTTAGGGTGGTGGGGGCAGTTCACGGACTCCATAGACTCTTATCCAAGGAGCATCTCGTTTGAGCTGAGAGTTGTTAAAGACAGAGTGCCCAAGAAGGAGGAATGGATTCAGTTAGTAGAACTTCAGGCCAGCGAGGAGGAAGAATTTAGGAGTAGCTGGAGGAGTCCTTTCCTGAATCCTCTCAGTTATTCCATGAGAACGTGGAGCGTATGTATGTATGTGCATGCACGTGAGACAGAGACAGGGGGAGAGAGGGAGAGGTGTGTAAATATATCTTTGGCTGACAAAATAAGTATTTCTATCTCTGGGGTCTTAAAAAAAGCTTATATACTTCTAGGTACTCTATTTTATTTGTTGGAGCAAGTCCAAAAATCAGCTTCCTACAGAGTTGGAAGAAGAAAAAAATATTGAAATATTCTGATTTTTGTATGGAAACTATGGAAGTTGAGCCTTATAAAGAATAATATGATAGGGGCGCCTGAGTGGCTCAGTTGGTTAAGCATCTGCCTTTGGCTCAGGTCATGATCCCTGGGTACTGGGATCAAGCACTGCCTAGGGCTCCCCATTCAATGGGGAGTCTGTTTGTACTTCTCCCTCTGCCCCTCCTCCACCTACCCGTTCCCCACCCCATCCCGCCCTGCTCATGCTCTCAAATAAATAAATTAATTAATTAAAAAAAATGCCTTTATTGTCTTTTTTTTGTCTTTTTGTTTCACTTTGTTTTCAGACAGAATTATAACCACGGAAGATTATTAATTCCATTGAATTTTTCTTAATCTTATTTCACATGCAGAATATGACTACGACTTTCACACACCATAGAAAGGAAATGCAAATGTTTTCTAGCATATTTCTAAAATCTGGTTGTGAAATTTCAGTGTATGTCTTTTAACATGAATAATTTGTTTGATTAGCCCCAGAAGGAAAAAGACCTTATTTCAAAAATGGTACTTTAGCCTTTGTTTATACAGAAGGTTTTCCAAAGTAACACTATTAAGAGAATGATTTCATTCTGCCTCACTTGAAGTAATGAAACTATACAAAAGTGTCCCCATCATGGGGTATAATGTGCTTCCATTAGAGTCTTATTTTCTTGTCAATATTTTAACTTTAGGACTTAATCTTTTGATGCGACGGAGGCTTCAAATTAAATCAGAGACAGTGGCTTTCATTTTCTTGCTTTAACATGACACACATATTTCCAGCTCTAAAGGAATTGCCAAGAAAATGCTTAACTCCTCTCAACTGGCTGTTGAAAGTGCCAGGCCAGATTTGACTCCTACATCACATCCACGGCTTTCACCTTGCCGTGCATTTGCAGTAGGTGCTTTGTGTTTAAAAGTGAAAACCGCAAAACCTTTGGTGTTCTATGTCTCGGACCCTGAATTAGCTGTTCTCCTTTCATAGCAGAAGAGCTAAAGATATGAAAAATACGCATCCAGAGCATGGAATCGTGGCCTCCTGTCTCTCTCTTCTCTGGAAACAAAAGGAATGTTGAAAGTGTTCCTACTTTATAATGTAAGAGGTGGCCAAGCATTTACAGCTTTATAGACCCCTCCTGTTGAATTCTTCTAAACCTCAGACCTGGCCAGCAGGTTTCTCCCAGACGATTTTCATTTTCATAACATTCACATCCAATAAACTGCACCAAACACAGTGTGAGAGAAAAAAGGGGGACAGGAAATGGCTCTGTTGCACGGTTATTACATCCTATTGCCTGTGGGTTGCTTGTTATGAGTTTTAACTATGTAAATATGACGTATATGACATCAGAATTTAATCTTAAAGCTTCTATGTGGGAGATAGAGTGTGACTTTATTGTTAGGGCGAAAATCAGCTGGGTGTTGACAGCTCTCAAAAGTCACCGAGTAAAAGCTTAAAAAGAAAGAACTCAGACTGATAAGCTGTGCTTTGACTGACAGCTTCAGGCCTGACTGCCACTATTGAAAACAGTTGGGCAAAAGGTTTGTGGGAAAAAAGCGTGTTATTTCATAAGAAGCGATACTGGGAACTATCAGGAAATTTATAAGCTGGCAAAGCACAACACCCAGAGAAAAACAGGTGTGGGGTACAGCAGATCTAGACCCTGGGAGAAAGGACACTGTCTGCGAATGAGTTAATTCATGGTCTAAAAGGACTTTACGCCCAAGAATGCTGACTTGGGGAGAAAAATAAAACAGCGCCGGCCACTAGTTTTGGCTTTCAACAATTCATTTGTCAACAGTTCGCGGTGAAGCAGTCTGGTGTTGGGGGCGGGTGGGGGGGAGGAATAAAATGCCCAAGCAAAAGATCACAATGGAAAATAGATGCAGGAGGAAAAAGAATAGGGACCTTTTTCCATCTTTCCAGTAGAGTAGAACCAATTCTGACACTGTAAAATCCATTATGGAAACAATAAAATAAATGCATTCTAACGTAGCCATCATTGGTCAATGGAAATGTTATGATTGCTCTACATGCCACAGCTTATCAAATATTATCCATAAGGAAGTATTCAATTCCTGTTGTGCCAATTATCCTACTATGTGCATCATAAACTTTTACGGCTTGTTATGGAATGTCACTTGGCTAACGATTTTTCCCTTCAAATATTGCATCATCACATTCGGATGGAAAACATATTCTAATGTGGCAAAGTGTTAAAGAAATTTAATACTCTAGGGCTAAATGAAACTGCTATGGTTCATCTCCTGGATAAGAACAACAATTTATGAATGCAATATTCATTTCCTGAGGTGAGCACAAGCAAAAACTTCATCTGAAACCTAATACCTAGATGTTTGGCCTCTGGTAGTTTCCTCATTTAACTCATTGATGTCATATATTAAGGCCACTGGTAAGATCACATCTGGGGAGTGCTCACTTTTTTAACTTCCCTAATTACTTTTACAGGGAACTCCTGGCATAATTGCCTTAGCTGAGACCAGACCACAGAGTTGACAAGATCATCTTTCACTTTTTATATATGGCTAAAAAATGTCAAAATAATCTATTTGTTTTCTCTTGATCCTGAAAACGATTAACGGTTTGGTATTTGAGTTCACAGAGGCATTTGTTCCGAGCTAAGGTTCTAGAACAACGTGTGCGCTACATGGAGAAATTATGAAATGATAAACAACCTGTATGTGTCTCTTAAGACAAGGGAATCTAGAGATGGGGCCATAGTCATCTTTGTGAAAAGGGAACAAGAACAATGCCGAGAACTGTAATTTTTTCCTTCCAAAAGTTAAAGGTCTACACCATATATTTTAGTAGATTAAACACAATCAATTTAACTCACAGGGAAACACACTTAAGTTTTATCTGTGAGTATCAGGGAGTAGTAGGACACAACCAGGGAACAAACAATATTTTGAGCAAAATAAAAACCCCACAAAAAACAAAAAACAAAACCCCTCCTATTTAAATACAGAAATTCTAGACCCCAGGGTGACATGACCAGCTAAATGCATGAGAGGTTGATTGTTGACACACCTGAAGCGTCTACAGAACCAGCAACAGGTTTTGCTCAAAGCAAGAATTTTGAAGAACTTTGAAGAACTGTCAGTCACCAGGGACATCCATAACCTGGGGCAGTGAAGCAACAACAGAGGGAAAGGATAATAACACAGAATAAGAAACCACATTCAGATGAAGACTGAAAAAACAGGGTGTGAGGGAAGCTCCATGGCATAAAATCAGAACACAAACCAGCCGTGTGCTTTCCTGAAGGGAAGCCGTGTGGAAGACTTGTGGCAGGAGAAAGATGAAAGCTAAAGAGAAAGCAGAAAGAAATCCGGCCTGAAGAGACTGAATGTGTCTCCCCCAAATTCATATTTTGGAACTCTAATCTGCACGTGATGGTATTTGGAGTGGCGTGTTTAGGGAGGTGATTAGGTTGTGAGGGTGGGGGGCTTATGAGTGCCATTCATGTCCTCATAAGAAGAGGCCAGAGAGCTAGCTTGCTCTCTTCCTGCCAAGCGAAGCTGCAAGGAGAAGATTTCAGTTTGGTACTTGACCTTGGACTTCCAGGCGCCAGAACTGTCATAGATTTCTGATGTGTATGTGCCAATCCAATCTCTAGTACTTCATCACGGCAGCCTGACCTAAGATGTAGCCTCTTCCAGAAGAAACCCTGCCTACAGCTCTTGGGATGAGGTAGAGCCTTCAGTTACTCTCCTCTGACACTCTAATGCTAGGGTTGAAATCTCTCCACATTCCTCAGTCTTTTTCAGTGCACCTTAAAAAACACTCAGAATTGGAGCCCCTGGGTGGCTCAGTCGGGGAAGCATCTGACTTTTGATTTCAGTTCAGGTCATGAGCTCAGGGTCATGAGATGGAGCCCCGTGTGGGCTCCACGCTGGGTGGTGAGTCTGCTTGAGATCCTCTCTCCCTCTCTCTTTGTCCCTCCCTCTGCTCATGCTCTCTCTCTCTCTAATAATAAATAAATGAATCTTTTAAAAATGCTCAGAATTTACTCACTTATCTGACCTACAAAGAAGAGAACACTTTTCTCTAGAAGACAGCCATGACATAATATTTCAGCTTAGCTGGAATTTTTTCCAGGACAATGAACCCATTATTATCTTTGTTCTTAATGCCGACAGCCTCCGTCCTCATTCCTGCATACTGCAAGTCAACAGCTCTGGGCTAAGAAGTGTGTTCCGGGGAGATGCCCGGCATATGTAACTGCCTTCTTACCAGCTAGACTCTAACTCAGAGGAAAGATGTGGAGCACACGAGTTGGGGGGAGGGTGTGGAAAATGAACCCTGTCCTTACTGATGCCTCACGTACTGTAGCGAGTATATATATATATTTGTTTATCTCCCCTGTGCACGTCGCAACCCTGCACTGTAGGTATACAGTGAGGAAAGTCACAGAGAGGAGATCTCACAGAGTTTATAAGACTCCCAAGTTTGTGTGTGTATTTTTTAAAGATTTTATTTATCTATTTGACATAGAGAGACACAGCAACAGAGGGAACACAGTCGGGGGAGTGGGAAAGGGAGAAACAGGCTTCCTACCGAGCAGGGAGCCCAATGCAGGGCTCGATCCCAGGACCCTGGGATTGTGAGCTGAGTTGAAGCAGACACTTAACAATTGAGCCACCAGGTGCCCCCCAAGTTTGTGCTTTTGCCACTATTCCATTCTGCCATGAGTTCCCCATGAGATTTTTCTTCTTGAATACTCCAAGAAATCCTTATTTGAAATATTTGATGTGCAACGAATAAAGGTTATAAAAGCCAACAGAAAGCCCCTTTTCTAACAGCTGATCAAGTGCACAACTCTTCTACTGGAAGAATGGCCAGCATATCTTGGAAAAGAGCAAATGAAACCATTCAGATGCACAAACAAGGCAAAACAAAACAAAAAAAGTGTGGGGGAAGCATGTAAGTAGTGATATAAATCCCACAAGCAGTTAGAACATTGGATTCTCAGTGGATTGGAGCAGAAATTCTGCATTGGTCAGGACTGACAGATCCAGTTGTGTGCCAAGGACATGACTTGAGTGATAGGTGCCCACCTGAGAAAATTCCAGATGATTTTCCTATTTGTGGTCATGGGCCATATGTCTGTGTTCCCTCCCACACCCTGTAATGAAGGAGCCTTCTTGTCCCCTGGAACCCTTGGTCTTTTTGGCTTGAAGGCGTGAATTCTGGAAAGGAGACCACCAGGTGATTGAGCCAGGAGACATAGGTGTGGACAACCAAAAGAAGCCACCTCAGTCCTGGTTATGGACAAGGTAACAGATGTCAAAGCCATGTGATCTTTACACACACGGGTGCTAACCAGAAAACCAATGTGCAACTTGCTAGTTCCCAGAACTTTGGGAAAAGAGAATGGTGTTATGAGAGATTGGGGGTTCAATCAGGGAGTTTTAAAAAGAACATAGAATTTATCAGAAAGAGAAGATTTCTAATGTAGCCAAAATTATAGAAAGTTAACTGGGAAATGCAGCAACAGAATTTTTATCCTCACAATAAACCAAGGCATAATGGCGCATCCAGTGGATGTTTTGTTCAACATTGTTCAACATGACAGAGACAGAGCCCATCTCTTCCAGGAGCTTCTAAAGAAAGGTGCCCTGATGCTGAATGTCATCACATTCTGTGTGCGTGTGTGCGCCTGTGCAGGGGAAAACTGCTAAAATGCACAAAGAGCTTTACATGTGCCATCTTGTTTAATCCTCCCACAACTTGGTACATGATATGTACTACTCTTTTCTCTATTTGGTCCATGTGAAAACCCAGGCTTGTAGAGGCGGGTGACTTCCCAGAGTACAACCAACGTTTAAGAGTCAGTATTGGAACCCAGGTCTACTGGACTCAATACCCTATTTTAGCACCAATAGGTGGCACTGTTTCTCACTTAGCTCTTCAGTGGGTAGATGTGCCTGGACCTCACTTCAGCTCTCAGAGGATGCTGCAATTTTTTTTTTTTTAATTAAGACTTGAATAGATCATTAAAATTTGTAAAACCATTATTCACTAAAAACTGACCATAAGCTTAACATTGGGCTAGGTTGTTTGGTGTAATTCAAGATGTAGGCATTAGTCAATGTTGTTTCTGGATGAATGTGTGGGCTGTTTGGTGTCCTAGCACAACAGGCAAATTCCGTGATATTTAGATATAATTATAGAATCAAAATACGTGTGCATGATCTTTGTCCTGTTTTTAAATCAGAGCAATTGGGTTTTAGAATTGAAGTTTATACAGAACATTATTTTACTGAATTGATATTTAGCCCTCCTTTGCTGCAATCAGGTTCCTGGACTTCAGTCTTGGGCTAAGTACTCAAATCAGGTGCTTTTAGGAGTGTGTGTGTGTGTGTGTGTGTGTGTGTGTGATGAGGGAGTCACATAATTGAGGAGAATATTGGAGACTGGCTCAGGTGGGGAAGCAGAATGAAACACCAAATCAAAGGCAAGACGTCAATTGTGTGCTGTGTTACATAAATCAAAGAGGTGCCAGATTAATATGATTGTGGCTTTAGATGTGAAGAAGAGGTGGAAAGGAGCCATTTTAGGAGTCACGGGGAAAACTGATTGCTCAGTAGAGTAAGGCAAAGAACGATAATTTTAAGAGTGTGTATTTTAAATATAAAATCAAATATTCAATGAAACTATTAGAATAGGTTTCTTTTTTTAAATTTAAATTCAATTAGCCAACTTAGTGTTCAATGATTCCTTAGTTGCGTGTAAAACCCAGGGCTCATGACATCAAAAATAGGTTTATTTTCACAATCCGTATTAAGTTGCAAAGGACTGAACAAAAGTCATATGCTGCTTTTTGAGTGTGCTGTATTGTCACCTATCAAAAGTATTCCACAATTACTCATCTATTTTTTTTTTTTATCTCTAAGGCTTGCAACAAATTAAACCTTAAGATCTATGAAGACAAGTAAATTTACATGCAGTGTCTTTATGTAGCTTTAGTGTTCTTTCTCTTACCTTAGGGTCCCTGCCTGGAGAAAATTCATTTTCCTTTCTGTTTGATTGAAAGATTGTAACGACCCCCCCCCTCCCAAATTTACAATAAGATCAAAAATGGCATTTTATTTGCCCATCTGGAGATCGCCAAATGCGTAAAGCTTGTCCGTGTGGAGGCCATCTGTTGTGAATGGAGACACACATGGAAACTTAATCCTTGAACTTCTTTTTCAACTTTCTCTTTTGCTTGCCTGAGGAGAGGGCAATTCAGACATGTCACTCGCGATACAAACTGAGGCTAAGACAGGTTGCTGCCTTTTAATGTCACAAACATTTTCTTTCGCCCAACTGCAGGCATCTCTCTGCCAAGATCTAAAGAGTGAAAAATTCTTGGCACTGCCTTTCCCCAAATCACGAATCAAACTGCAAGTCAGCGTCCGCGCTCTCTGAGTGACCGTTGCTTGGGCTTTACCTAGACTGCGGAAAGAGTGCTGGGAAATTGAATCCAGTTCCTTTTCTTTGAATATACCCATGGTTTCTCTAAGCAATTCAGAATGTCCTGAACTTCCTGGGCTCAATGTTTTGTTTTGTTTTATTTTGTTTTTTACTTTGCAGCCTTGCTTGTTCCGATTTCAAGATGGAGCAAATGCCTTGTTTGAACTAAAAATCATTTCAAAGTAACGTTACTTCTGAGGTAGGACAAATGAGTCACAAGGGCCTGGACTCCTCAGAGACACTTTGGATGTGGATAAAATTTTGCAGACTGGGCTATTTTTGTCCAACTTAGCTTATCTGCAGGTACAACATCATGTCCATAAAGACCCCAAGCCAGCATTTAACGAGACAGACTGGATGATAAGACCCAATGCACAGCTGAGAGTATGGAGGCCAGAGTCCTTGTCTGGATGCTGTGGGCATCACACAGTCCTGTGGCCCTCTCTTCGACTTTAACACCTGACATGTTGGCCATTAAATTCAACAGAACTGCTTCTTTAGATACCATTTTAAGTTCCCTGCGTTGCTTCTTATATGGTCTTGTTGCTCAATCCTCTTTACAGTCCTTAAAAACTTTTGAATGTTTTCAAAACATTTTTGTTTTGAAATGCTTGTTTGTGATGTTTGTGATGCTCCCTTCTTGCAAAGTCTTAGCCCAAATTCTAGTTATCTCTCCCATAAGTAACTAGAACTTCCTGCCTCAGTTTAAACAGCTTCTGAAAATTCTCAACAGGGCTACCAAAGTAATCCTCTCTTTCTAGTCCTCCCACTCCCTGAACTATAAGTGTGATTTCAATTTGCCTACTGCGCTGAAAAGAGAAAATGCAGTGGTAATGGAAATAGTAACTTCTTCTTCACTATTTTGAAGGGAAGTTGTATTCTTGGTAATCGTGAAAAATGGAAAACAAATGTTGGAATATAGGGAATAGAATTAATGGATTATGGTATATACACATAATTGAATCTTGAATAACCATTAAAAATTATTTTTTAAGACTTATGTATTTATTTTAGAGAGAGTGAGAGAGAGTGCATATGAGTAAGCATGCAGGGGGAGGGACAGAGTGGTGGGGGGGAATCTTAAGCAGACTCTGGACTGAGCTTGGAGACCAGTGCAAGGCTCAATCTCACCACCCAAAGATCATGACCTGAGCAGAAACCAAGAGTCGGATGCTTAACTGACTGAGTCAATTAGGCACATCCTCTTTCCCTCCGCCCCCCGTTAAGAATTACTTTAGGAGTGTGCTTAATGATTTGGAAACTGGTCACAATAAATTCCTGGGGAAGAATGGGTTAGAAAATAGTATGTGAGGTCTCACTACATTTTTTTTAAGGTTTTATTTATTTATTTGACAGAGAGAGATCACAAGTAGGCAGAGAGGCAGGCAGAGAGAGAGGGGGAGGCAGGCTCCCTGCTGAGCAGAGAGCCCGATGTGGGGCTCAATTCCAGGACCCTGAGATCATGACCTGAGCCAAAGGCAGAAGCTTAACCCATTGAGCCACCCAGGTGCCCCTCACTACATTTTTGTAATAAGAAATTTATATCTGTAGGTAGAAAGAAAGACTGAAGTACATACATTGAAATGTTATGGTGGTTATATCCAAGTGATGGAATTATAGGTGATTTTATTTTCTTCTTGAAGCCTTTTCTGTATTTTTCAAATATTCTACAATGATGTTATTTTATTTTAGTATCCACAAAAAATCATTTTAGAAAATGAGCAAAAATATTTCCCTTAAGAAGTGATGATTACCTTCTATTATTCCAAAACATTTATCTAAATACAGACCTAAAAACTGGGTAGACAGAATGGTGCCATGCCTCTAAACCAAGGTGGGCTTGTGTGTGTAGCAAATGAGGCCAACACCCAGAGTTGTAGGATACTTTTTAGTATTTGACACCAGTAGGTAATTGGGTAATATTTAGATCTGTTTATGTTTCAACATTTCCAGAAATAATAACATGTATTTCCTATATAAGACCATTGGCAGCATCTTTGATCTGAACTCATGGTCAAGATCATTAGCATCTGAGTGAAAATCCTTTAGCAGAGCCCATCTCTTTTCATTTCTTCAATATTCCGCCTTAGCTCCTTTCCTTGTTCAGTATTCCTTTTATTGGTTTATCTCATGTCAACTCAGAACCTTCTCTCAAATTATGGCATATGCCAAAAAAGTCTTTCCTGTCCTGTAAGAATATGTTAAGATGTTTCCATAACTATGCCCACCCTTCTTCAGCTGTTGGACCCACCCATTTGGTAGAAGAAGCCAGCCGGCATCTAACTCAGCTGGCAGGGGGCGGGGAATGGTTTAGCAAAGGCTGCACATGTAGGCAGAAGAGCCTGAGACAACCTTGAAGAACACATCACCATGTGATGTGGGTGAGGAAGGAGGTAGGGGAGCAGAGTGGTTGTGAGGGGTGCAGACAGGCAGAGGAAGCTGTTGGGCCAGTCGGGCCCTCCCAGGCAGGGTGAGGAAAATGCAGCAGTTCTATTCAAAGTGATGGAAAAGGCTCACACATCTAGAAGACTCTTAGGGGCACATTTAAAGGGATCACAACCAGATGTGAGGTTCTCCCCACCACTCCCCTGACACCTAGCTCTCGGTAGGCCCCTGCAACTTCTAGCTCTCAGTAGGCCCCTGCAGACCTAGGGATTCTGATCAAATGGAAAACATGGAACAGAAGTAAAATAGAGTCAGCTGAGACTGAGTTTCTTCCATCTGTGAGAATGGAGTTGGGAGTAGAAAACAAGTTGAATTATGATAAAACAAAGAAAATTTTTTTTCATGCCTGTGTCTGATGACGCCTGAGAATGATGCATGCCATGTGTAGGGCAGGAATTGGGCTTAAATAGATATTTATTTTATATGTGTGAAATAAAACTATGTGTTTATAGGAAAGCTAGCTAGCTAGATATCCAGGTCTCAATTATTTACATATTTCTGTAGTCATTTCCAATCTATTCTCCCCAAGCAGTGACCAGGAATATGCCATCCATGAGCAAGGACTTAAAGCCTGTAAGAGGAAACTGGAGTAGAAAATACTACGTACATATCTGTATTAGTTAGAATCCAAGAGAACAGAACAGAATTTGGCATTTCCTTTGGTTTAAATGGAGCTGGTCATTAGCCCTATGAGAACCCAAGCCTCAGTTTCTGTGTTTCTTTGCCTCCATTAAGAAGCCAAATCAGATGAGCACAATGCCACAAAGCTTCTGTCGAATCTTCCCTGAAGAACCACTAAAAGAACCTCAGGACGTCATTGAGTTTAGCCCTCAGGTTAGTCTCAGGTTCATACTTGAAAGCTTTTTGGATCCTTGGGGTGACACAAATAGGTCAAGTTGTGGAGGCTATCGAAAGAGTTGTGGGAACTGTGTAAGTTGATGGAAGATAAAACCGGAAGTACACACGTAGCAATCTGCTAGGGGAAGACGCTAGGGAAGAGTTTTCAGGAAAAGGGTGTTGGGGACCGCCTGTGGCCAAGGAAGTTCCCACCATTGCAAGATGGTGCCTGGCCAGGTGCCAAAACAGACCTCCACGTAAACAAGTCAATATCGGCAGCAGCCCATGTGGGGGAGGAAAAGCAGACACTGGGGAAGCCTACCAGCAGGTCTGTGATTGGATGTCTTGAGAATATCTGTCTTCTGATAGGGTGCCCTACTGCATATAAGCAAGTGTGGTATGAGAATAAAAAAAAAAGCAACATTAACAAGAGACCAGGCTACTTGTCGTTCTTGCGGGTCCAGAGCGACAAAAGGGAAGAAATGGGTAGGTTGGCCAAAGTCAAAGGGGGCTTGGCCCATTCCAAAGATTCAAGAGAAAGAACAGGGGATGTTCACGGCAAAACCAGGTAGGTAAGCCAGGGACAATACATGTCATGGGATCTTGTTCTACTGCACAAAATAACCAGATTGATAAATTAGTTACTTTGTCCCCAAATCCTTTCTTTCTATCCCCATCCCTAGCCCTTGAAACTATGATTCTCTTTTGAGAGGACTCAGCTCAGTTTTCCTTTTTTTTCTTTTTTAGGATACTGACAGAGGGCACAAGAGAGCAGAAGCCAGAAAGTAGGAGGAGAGGGAGAAGAAGGTTCCCTGCTGAGCAGAGAGCCCAATGTGGGACTCGAACCCAGGACCCCAGGACCATGATCCAAACCGAAGGCAGATGCTCAACACACTGAGCCACCCAGGCACCCTAACGCATTTCAGTTTTTACCCCTCTTTGTGACAGAGGCACTTTTTTTCTCAACTACTTATGATGTAGCCTTATATATAGTAGCTTTTAATGCCTCATCTAAACCAGTTAAATATTTTCAAAATTCATGTTGCTTTAGCAGACCCAGCCTAGCAGATTAATTCAAATTATGTTTAAGCTTTTTCACAGGCTTTGGCCTCACCAAGAGTATAGTCTGTGCCCACATAAAGCCAACATCATCTTTACCTCCCGCTTATGGTTTTCTCCCTTCACTACCACAACTGATGTAAGTGTGATCTCAACACCAAATCAACACTTTAGGAGTCTGTGGTAAAATCACTTTTAATCTGTATTGGTTTTCTGTTTAAATGTTAATATAGATACGTAAAGTGATGATGGTAATGTCAGGGCACATATTTGGATTATTATTGGGAAAGCCATCGGATTGATTTTTTTCAAAAATTAATTTGCTATTCAGCAATCATTTCTGTAAAACTTCAAATAAAAATGGAACCAACCTGAAAAATGGCACTGAATTTTGTTAAGCCTTATAACCATGACCAAAGCCACCCTGTAAACATGAGTCCTGTAATTCCTCCCTTCTTTTTCTATCCATTACTGTCCTACTTCACCTTTAAGCTCAATTTCTCTAAGTCTTCTCTCCGTACCTCAAATCCTAGTGCTCTGCTGTGTCCTCCAACGCTCCAAGTTCCATAGTTCTTTCAGAAGCATTTATTGAGCAAATATTAGCTAATATGTGCATCTGTTAAAAGCAGTGAATAAAACAGATCGTGCTTGCTTTCTTGGAGCATGTAGTCAACTGAGGTAAGTTATGTGAGGGAAAAGTAGAAGGCATGATGAGAAAGGACAATGAGGACCATTTCAAGATGGAGAATCATGGAAGATCTGCTGAAGGCAGTGACTCCGAAGTTCTGTCCAGATTGATGGGTAGGATGGAGTGGAAGGAGATGAGGAGCAGTGGGTTCCATTTATGTAGAGTGGTTTGGTCCCTAAGGTCCTGAAACTGGGAAGTACTTAGAACCTTCCAGGAATGGAGCAAAACCCAGTATTTCTGGAGTGGGGTGAGTGAGGGAGAGAGATCCGAGAGATGAGGGTGAAAGAAAGAGTAGGGCCAGATTACACAGGGCCAAACTTCCTCTTGAAAGCGGTGAGATGCCTTTAAAGCATTTCAAGGAGCTGCACGTGACAGAGTCCTATTTGATTTTATAGAAAGCCATTTTGTCTCCTGTGAGGACAACAGTTCACAGGAAGCAAGGGAAGATGAAGGAAGGCCATTACAAATGTTCTATACCAGTCAAGGCAAGAGATGACAGTGGCTGGTACTAGGGAGGTGGCGACAGGGATATATTTCAGAGGTAACTGATTATCAATCTCACTCATTTGGCACTTAAGGGATATTGTTCTAAAGTGCAAACTGGTTGTTATTCTTCTCCACTGTGACTTCATCTTTTATCTCCTATGCTAACTTGAAAGAACTCTATTTGTGGGTTGACTTAAAAATGTAATAAAAGAAAAGACTTCATTTATGTTATTATAGCTGCCCGATTTCTTTTAAACCAAAGCTGGATTTCTCCCCCTCCTCCTCTTTTTAAGATTTTATTTATTTATTTGAGAGTGAGAGAGAGAGAGCACAATCAGGAGTGGAGGTAGAGGGGGAGAAAGGGGAGAAGCAGGCTCCTGGCTGACCAGAGATCCTAAGGTGAGACTCCATCCCAGCACCCTGGGATCCTGACCTGAGCCAAAGGCAGGAGCTTAACCGACTGAGCCACCCAGGTGCTGTCTAAGCTAGATTTCTTTCAGGATTCTATACTCTTCACTTTCTCATGGCCTCATCCCATCCTCACACTTCCTTCCCTTGCAGCATGTAAACAAATTTGCTAGGAAGAAAGGGAAATCAATTTGAACATGGCGACCTCTAAAGAGGTCAGTGAGTTTCCATCGATCTGTACTTATACACATTATAAAAACATATTTAAACTCTCTTAGCATAAACGAATGCCTTCTTTTTAAGAGTTTCTCCCAGAAAAAAAAAAAAAAGAAAGAAAACAGTACATCCAAAGCAGAGCATAAATCACCATCCATTTGTTCCATTTTTTTTTTTTTTCTTTAGTAAGAGGTTGTGAGTTATGCCCCTGTGATAGTGAATTTTATGTGTCAACTTGACTGGCTTACTGGATGCCCAGATAACGTACCTAAATATCATTTCTGGGTATGTCTGCCAGGGTGTTTCTGGAACAGATTAGCATTAGAACTGTAGAAGGACTAGATTTCCTCCCCAGTGTGGGTGAGCCTCCTGCAATCCACGGAAAGCCTAAATAGAACAAAAGGTGGAGGAGGCGGGGAATGGCTGGCTCTCAGGGCGCCTACCTCAGCTGGGACATCCACCTCCCTCTATCTTCGCCTTCGGTGTTTCTTGTTCACAGGCCTTCAGAACCAGACTGAAGTCTACACCCTGGGCACTCCAGTATTCAGGCTGCAAACTGTCCCAGCAGGTTTCCTGTGTTCTAGCTTTTAGACCATGGACTGCCTTAGCCTCCATATTTGCATGAACTAATTTCAATCAATCAGTCAACGCTATCGGTTCTATTTCTTTGGAGAACTCTGACTCATCCAGCCACAGAAGCTGTTCCAGCCAGGGCACCTGTTGGGGCAGGGTTTTCTGGACTGAATATTTACCTTGGTGCAATCCAAGAAGCTTCCCAAACCCTCCCCTACAAAAGATCCTTTCCAGGGTGCCTGGGTGGCTCAGTGGGTTAAAGCCTCTGCCTTCGGCTCAGGTCATGATCCCAGGGTCCTGGGACAGAGCCCCGCATCAGGCTCTCTGCTCAGCAGGAAGCCTGCTCCCCGCCCCCCACCCACCCTGCCTGCCTCTCTGCCTACTTGTGATCTCTGTCTGTCAAATAAATAAATAATCTTAAAAATAAAATAAAATAAAATTAAAAAGATCCTTTCCACCAGCCTGGCAGCCTTCTGGAGTCCTCCAGGCAGCTTTCCTTGGGGCTGGAGCCCTGAACCCCATTATTAGATCGCAAACACTACCCAGTATCCCAGTGTGACCTTGGACAACTCTTTGTCTCCATGCACGTTCCAGGTGTTTCAGCTCTATAAAAGAGATGTGGGCTAGAGCAAATCTAGGGCCTCCTTAAGTGTAACCACTTATGATTGCATTTTATTACTCTCATCCTTATAGTAGTCTCGTGGTCTAGTGACGTGGCTTCAGACACCCGGTAGATTCCTGAGAGAAAGGACCAGGACACTGCCGCCCCCGCCGCCATCCATTGGGACCCCCAGCCTGACCACCTAGCAAGGACAAACTCCTGCTTTGTCTACAGACGTGAATGTCGACAGCGTTCATATGATTTGTATGAAGATAGACGAATAGAGTCATGAAGAAGGAGTTATTCAGGTCCAATGCAGCCTCAGAAAAGGGACACGGATTTCTAAAGGCAGGCCCATGTTGACACGTTGAAAAGCTCTGATTCCAAGCCCCCAGACTGAAATAAGTGAACAAATAAAACCCAGAATATCAAACGAACTCTGTTACAGGTGCAGCAGGCTGAGCTCTGGGTGGGCACAGACTTTCCAGATTCTTCTCTTAATCCCTGGCACCTAGCAGAGCCTGGCATATCATAACCACACTGTAAATGTTTATGGAATGAAGGAAAGGTGCATTCCAGGGCCCGGCAGGGTGGGAGTTCCTTGCTGTGCACACATGGCCTGGCATGAGTAAGAAATAGTCCCAGCAAGGCTTTAAATGTAACACCTTCTTAAGGTGGTTTGCCGGGGATGGCGAGTGAGGGTGCCGAAGTGGGGATGTCACCCTTGGTTTCCCAAAGGTTCTTTCTGGCCTTTATTTGACCTCAGGAACGCTGCTCCCCAAGGTCGGCAAGCTGACTGAAGCTGCGGGGACATGCATGCTTTTCAGTGGGAGTTGTCAAAAACGAGACTCTGAAGCAGGAGAAAATGGAACCCGCCGTGTTTCTTCTTGTGAGTGTCTGGCCGGCTAGAAAATCCCAAAGCCTGTACTTTGAACATTAGCTGTGCCCAGGTGCAACCTCGTCTTTCATCCCCATTAAAATCCACAAAGGGGACTTGTAATGTGCCGCAGAAAGAATATAGACGTGAGGTGGAATTTACACATCTGGAGGGCATTTAATGAACGGGGAAAGGGGAGATGGTTACCTGGCAAGCCCGAGTAAGTGCAAATTAATCCGTTTTTATTTGCTGTCAGCAGGGCGGTCCTGTCTTCCACTTGGTTGGGACAGAATTGAGGCTGATGATGCTTTAGTGGAGTTTCGGAGCTTCATTTAATTTTAATTTCACCCTCATCTCTATACTTGGCACTCCTTGCCCTCCCCGCCCCCAGCCTGGAATTTCACTGCCTTCACTCGGCGGTGGGCCTGTATTTGGAGCAGTTGTTCTGCCTCGTGAACGCTTCACAAAATGTTCTTTAGGTGGGCCAGCTGGTTTCTTCTTCGAAGCTTCCCAGTTCGAAGCTTGTGAGGAGTCAGGATTTCTGGGTTAGGTTACCCCTCTGGCTTTGGCCCTGGTGGGAAGGCAGAATTGTCAGGCTGATAACTTTATTTATGGTTCCCTTTAACGGTGCCCTGTCTACACAGGCCTGAGCAGCCTCAGGGTGTCCTGGCTTTGATCTGAGGATAATTTATGCCAAGGTGTTAACAGTATGGTGGTATTTGTTCTAATTGGATAAAAAACCACTTTCGATCAATATCACTGCCCTTTTTGTTTGTTTGTTTCAGTGCTGTTTTTGTTACAATGGAGAAAAATGATCGTTCCACTCGATTTGCAAGGAAGAAAGAGTTACAGGCAGAGCTAATGTCTCCGTGCTAAGGGCATTATTTTTTTACTGAGCAAGGATATTGCTGACACAATTATGTTCATGTGCCTTAATTAAGTTTTTAAAGGTAGCGTGGGCGACTGCGGCTAATTCTGGGGAGTTGTCACATTTTGGGCAGAGTTACCGTATTCCAGAGTTAGTAGGGCAAGTATACTAACTTGGGTGGCAGAGTCCAGGGTTCTCATCCCGGCTGCCATCCGTCAAGCGGTCTGAGTCCAGTGTGAGATGAAATCGTGACCCTTGATAAGCACAGAAGTCCTGTCCGAGTTTCCATTCTGTGACTTCCATGTTTAAACCGAGATTAGGGAATAATTATATCTCTGAACTAATAGAGCTAAGTACATGCATATGTGCTCTAATAGAGTCCTTTTATTTGTTTAATGTTCTCTTTTTGGTATTTTTATTCTTTGGGTGTTTTCTATTTATTGGAAGCAGCCTGGAGGTCCTTAACCCCTGACTCAATTCTTTTTTCTAACTCAGAACACTGCTTTGGCTGTTTTGGTTCCAACAGCCACCTGACCAGTCCTGTCTCCCTGTACTGCGTCCCCCACCTCCTCGGTAAGCTTGCCATTTGGACCTGTAAATTGGGACAGGACATGTAGGCAAATAACACTTTCCAGTGTGGATTTTAACACAGTTTTCCTGGCTAGAGATTTTTTTCCACCAGAATAATGAAGCATTTAACATAATTTTTCTAATTCCTCTATTGTTATCATGGTTTAACAACAAGGAAGCTTGTTTCCAGATGTCTTGTTCAACAGTACCCGGGAACACATGGGAATATTTTGTAGTGGCTGACAGAGTGGGTTGGGGAAAAATAAAAACAGATGGACACAGATTAACTCTATCTGTTCCTGGGCTAGGCTTCCTTGTAGAGCCTCATCCTGAGATTTTCCCCTCTCGATTTCCTATCACTGGGCTGGCAATGAAAGAGAAGCTATACTCATCCCATGTATAAAGTCACATTACATTGTGTACTGCCTGAGGCTGGGCAGTATTTGGTATTAGTTGATCTCTAGATGGCAAGAGGAAGATCTGGCCAGAAATCTGATTAACAGACTCGCCCTTTATGACAGGTAGAGTTAGTAATTAAAGCTATTCTGGGTCCATTCATATCACTTCCTCTTCTCCAGAATTGGAACTCTTAAGTCTCATGTGGTCTCTCTCTCTTATATTGAATGAAGGTGGATCACAGAAAAGCCCCCCCCCCTTTTTAAAACAAGATTGAACGATATATCAAGTAGCTTTTTGGCTCTGTTTCTTTGGGTTCATATCCTGATCTCAGGCTTCTGGATCTTTTTACTATCATTATGAGAAGAACACTGAGAAATAAATGGAATCAAACCCATTCCCAGAAAGGGACCAAGACTCGGGAATCCTGTCCCTACCCATTGCTGGTTCAGAGACATTTCTGAGTCAAGGAGGCCTCCACTGCCAACTTACAGATGATTCTGAGCCTGTCTTCCATCACTAGACTCATAGGTGTGTCTTAGGTTGGGTTCCCCACTCACAGAGCCTGAGATGAGGGTTCTTTTCTAGTGATCTATTGATGGAGACATCTCAGAAGAAGAGGAGTGAAGGCAACAGGGTAGGTCAGGAAAGAAAGCTAAGCAAGGCGATTTTTTTAGCCTAGAAACTAACTTCCACCTTGCTCCTTGAGGAAGTCATGGGATAAGGTGTGCATTACAGAGTTTTTTTTTTTTTTTAAATGAAAACTGCACCTTTATTCAAGATCCAGCTGTACAGACTAATTAAAACATTGCGTTCCTTTGCTTTGGGGTAGAATTTTACCTACTCATTGTGAAGAAACTATCTCAGATACTTGCTACTTTTTTCAATTAATAAAAAGGAGAAACAAATTAAGTATTCCCTGAACAATGCACTTTGGCAGTCAAGATTTTTCAAAACATGGGATCCATTCACGAGTGGGCATAACCAAAGGAGTATTAGATAGTGAGTTACTTGCAACAGGAGGCAAGAAGGCCAGTCAGGTCTTTTGAACCCCCACATCAGGCAGTCACGGGCCATTGACAGTTTCTAAGGCAGGGTAGGGTAATCTCCCTGTCCTATTTGGCCAAGGGCAATTCTCTGGAGAAAGGGATGGCTCTGAGCACTTTGCAGTCAATAATCCCAGCAGCTAGGACATGGCTGGACCAGCATTAAGGGGATCTTGGCAGGGTACCAAGAGCACCCACAACAGGTGGGAAGAGAAAGAGGCAGGAAATCTCAAAGTTACTGTAATACCCAAAGCTCCACTTTTTACAAAGGAATATTCTAGACACGAATCAGTCCTTCTTCTTGGGGGTAGAACTGAGAGGGAAGGGAATTTTGAACAATACCCTGGGATTAGAACGTATTAGCATTTCACTCTAAAGCTTTCTGCACATGATATCTCTAGCTACATAGAATAACAGTATGCTTTGCCAGTTATCAAGTTTGTTATTAGCATGAAGAATGGTGATGTCTCTGAGACTTTGTCTACTTATGTTGAGTTACACCACTTTTGTCTGTTTGTAAATCTTGGGAGATTGTTTCTATTGTTCTTAGCCTGGCTCCAATAACAACTTCCTACAGAAAGGCACTAGGCTCCTGCTTAATGTGTTACCACAGGGTCTCTTATATCCCGCCAATTGTCAAGATGTTATCTTAGCTATGGTTGGAAAATTATATAACCTTAAAGTGTAATTAATAGTTTACCAAATCCCTTCATTTCAAAAAGGAGATTCTAAGCCCAAAAGTGAAATAACTTGTTCAGTTCTTAGAACTAATTTGTCCCAGAGGGATAGGAAAGTAGATTCCATACTGTTTTCATTTGCCATACTGTTACTCACTGGGTTTTTGTTACCCCAGTATCCTTTTCTTATTTGTGATGACTGTGAAGACATCACTTTTTGGTAATATTATTCACAGGCTTCTTAGCAAGAGGAGAGTTTTCAACAACATCCTTCTAACAAGGGACATCTCTCCTCCTTTCTTCCTCTTTCTTCTCCCAGAGAAGAAAGAACTATAATGCTCAGGTCACAGAGACCTGATTAGACTTTATTTGCCGTGGATAGGAGTTATTGTTTATTCCGTGGTCATGTGAATCTTTTGATTGCTTTTCTCTGTTTGAATGATCATTAGGTTGGGGCAGGCCATGTGTCTTTCTCTGTTCCCACGGGGGCTAGATTTTTGCTTTGGATTTCATATAATATGGTGGGTCAGAGCAACTCAGTACCCCAGACTAAGGCTCTGGCATAAAAGAGGCAAAAGCTTTGCCTAGAATTAAAGCTTAAGGCTCATGTTCTGACCCAGCTTCATGAAAGTTCAGCATTATAGGATTTGGTGCATTGGCACATCAAATAAGGAGCTGATACTTTGATTTATCTTTCCTTGGGTATATAACTCCTTTGAGAACCTTTTGGAGAAGGAGATGATTTTCTGGGTAAGATTCAGAAATTCCTGTGTCCTCTGGTCAAATATTATCAAGTAATATCAAAACTGCTCCTAATGTTACTGTGGTACTGCTCTAGATGGATGCAGAGTTTATATTGAAGCCTAGGATTTTGTAATAGAAATGTATCTCTCTGACCCAGTGAGACCCACAATAAATATTTGTTAAGTAATTGAAATGGTGAGTATATGAAATGTATTAATGCATAGTACATTCAGCTTCATCCTCTTCAGTTAGCAGTGGATTCAAATCTGGTTCTGTATCTTAGCAGTAAGACTTTGGGCAAGTACCTATCTTTTTGGTGAGCCAATATCTTTTTTAATCTATGAAATAAATGTAGGAAATTATAGTATTTACTTTAAAAGGTTGTTGTAAAGGTTTGACGAGATCACATACACGTGGTAGCATTTAGCCTAAATGTTATCTATCATTTTTCTGATTCTAAGGGTTGTACCGACTGACATCGATACTATGATATTGTGTATATGTATACACTTTGGAGGGAGTTCTGAGTTGAAGGGTAAATAGGGCATAATGAATTTCACCACTATCAGACTAAACTGGGTCTTTGCAGGTTTCACTGTGGAGCAAGTGTCATGTTTTTTCAAGATCTGTCAAAACAATTTACTCATCAAACAGACCAGAGTTAGGCAACTGCTTGGTGAGTATGTCTGACCTTGAAAGTTCATGGGTTTCTTGAGTGTAGCCCTATATGGTAATGGCTGGTATTCCTTTTATATCATTTATGAGATAAGAAGAGTTGCAAGTTGTATAATAACTCCATCTTGATTGAATCTCTTTGTGTGATGTACCTGACCTATTCATGATCAACCCGGATGCTGGCAGCAGTCTTTACTTTACAGATTCCCAAATACAATTTTCAGTTTGACTGGAAAAAAGTCATCATTCTATTTAAAGGCTCTTTTTCAAGCTTGGGAGAAAAGGAAGCTCTAACCAATTCATCATAGAAACCAATGGCTATTAAATTAATACAGGGGCGCCTGGGTGGCTCAGCGGGTTAAAGCCTCTGCCTTCGGCTCAGGTCACAATCCCAGAGTTCTGGGATCGAGCCCCGCATAGAGCCCCACATAGAGCCCCGCATCGGGCTCTCCGCTCAGTGGGGAGCCTGCTTCCTGCTCTCTCTCTCTCTCTCTCTGCCTGCCTCTCCGCCTACTTGTGATTTCTGTCAAATAAATAAATAAAATCTTTAAAAAAAATTAATACATATCCCAAAGGGGTTGTTAAAGTCATACACAGAATGTTTACCAAATGAAAATCTATCACTATTTTGAAAAGTCTGAGTCATTGAATCACATAAATTAATATATTCAAGCCATTGAAAATGTCTGGAACAAAGGATTTCCATCACCACTCCCGACCTAAAACATTATAGGCAAACCTCAAGAAATGATGAGATTATTGTTAAATGCCATCTTTTCCAGTCTAATAAATATTTTTAAATAGCATTTCAGTACATCCCCAGAGCCTAGATCTATAGAAACAATACTACTAGACTTTAAAAGTGGAGTTTAGTGGTCACTACCTAAAAAGTACATATAGAATAACACTGCCTCTTATTGTTTAGAATATTACTGTTCTTAAAACTCTTATTTAGAAAGCTTTTTAAGAGGTCACCAAGAACATTAGATGCCATGTTTTGAAGTCAGACAAATCTGGGCTCTGATTTGTGTATTAGAAAGACTTGTGAAGTCTTGTGAAGTGAAGGAAAAGACTCATGCTTTCCTCTCAGTTTTTCTGGTGAAATAAAACAGCTCTCAGGTACCCAATAATTGTACCTAATACCATATTATTTTCAGATATGTAACTTTAATGCAATTAATCAGTGTAAGTTGATGGCACATTGTGACTATAAGAAGAGTGGGCTCTGTGCCAGTTCTTGTACTTTTTACTCATCTCCTGTCCTCACCCATTCTTGGCTCTGGATGGGGACTGATTCGGGTATATCTCACAGGAGGACTGATCCTCACAGGAGGACCAGGCCTTGCGGGCCGCCTTTTCCAGGCTCCCACGTCTTCTCTATTGACCAGTGGGAGACATGGACTAGATATTGATAGGTAGTCATTTCTACTTTTTACACTGTTGATGGAAAGGATCTCATTTTAGAAAAAAAGAAGAGAATGGAGTAAACAAACATAAAAATGAATTGGATTTTAAAGTAGTATTAGCCCCTGTGTTTACTTAGTTCACATGCATCTCCCTGCTAATTTTTAGCCATTGCGAGGACAAGAATCTTGTCTCTGGGGCTGGCAACTGTATGTAGAGTACAATGGCTGACAGATGGCCGATGCTCAAAAATTATTGTTGAATGATTGACTAATGAGTAACGATAGACTTGAAGTCACTTAACTAATTAGTATAATGTTGGGATTTAAAAGCCAAGTTGGTCAGACTTCAGCATTGTGGGCTTTCCATTAAATTATATTGTGTTTGAGGACGTCTGGGTGGTTCAGTTGGTTAAGCATCTGCCTTCAGCTCAGGTCGGGTTCCCAGGGTGCTGGGATCGAGGCCTGCATTCGGCTCTCTGCTTCTCCCTCTCCCTCTGCCGCTCCCCCTGCTTGTTCTCTCTGACTCACTCACTCACTCTCTCTCTCAAATAAATAAAATCTTTTAAAAAATGATATTGTGTTTAATAACCTTAAGATACATTTTGAAGGGCTATATTACAAAGTTATTAATTTCATTTTCAATAAGAAAGTAACATTTTCTTCACTTTCATGAGTTGCTCAAGTCTGATGGTTCACATTGTTCATACTGATGGTCTGCACACCAGCCTAGGGACAGTATGACATCTGCATCTGTGGTGCTTTAAAAAAGTATTAGTCATGGGGTGCCTGGGAGGCTCAGTGAGTTAAAGCCTCTGCCTTCAGCTCAGGTCATGATCTCAGGGTCCTTGAATCAAGCCCCACATTGGGCTCTCTGCTCAGCAGGGAGCCTGCTTCCCCCTCTCTCTCTGCCTACCTCTCTGCCTACTTGTGATCTCTGTCTGTCAAATAAATAAAAACAAATTCTAAAAAAAAAAAAAAAGTATTAGTCACCTTGTACACGTGATGTCTTCTGCTAGACACTTCAGAGACTATTAAAAAATTCTAAAACATGAACTACTCCTTATTTCAAACAATTTATAATCAAGTTGTGGGAAAAATCTATCCATAACTAAAGGCTAACAATATAACCAGGTATATGTATTCAGAAGACCAAATGGGGTGGACTGGAGAGGAACAGGAAGAGAAAATGACTTCTGATTTCTTTTCCCAATAGTGTGACAGAAGAGATAGTCCAATGGAGCATATTCAAAGAAACAAAAAAATTCTGGCCCAAGTATTAAAAATCATCCTGTAAAATATATCATTCAGCGGGTACAAAAGAAAAGAACGGGCATAGCATCAAAATAAAGAGATAGTAGCAACCCTGGCAAGAAAAAAAAAAATAAAAACCTTGGTTCTTGGCCTAAAGGTGTATGCTGAATTCTGGCAACCTAGAGTTTCATAGCTTTGATAACAGTATTACAATGTATACTCTATGAAAGCATTATAAATCTAGGGATCTCTCCTGACCTCATGTCAACTGCTGTCCATAAAGTGAAAGACACGCAAGGGGGGGGAAAAAAAGGAAAGAAGGATAGAAAGAAAGGAAGAAAGAAGGAAAGAAGATTTCAAAGCAATGTATACTGTCTGGCCAAAACTTTCTTTGTAAAATACACATTACATATGAAAGATACATCAAAATATTCATCCCCTCATAGGGAGGCTATGG
Source organism: Neogale vison (assembly GCF_020171115.1). Classification (NCBI taxonomy): domain Eukaryota; kingdom Metazoa; phylum Chordata; class Mammalia; order Carnivora; family Mustelidae; genus Neogale; species Neogale vison. Next base: position 45,218,268 of record NC_058091.1, on the reverse strand, counting down.
GTGATTTTTATTTTCTTTTTATATTATTGTGTATTTTCCCAGGTTTCTGTAATAAATTTGTATTGATTTTATAACCTTAAATATATGTTTAGGACTTCCAAAATTCCTGCATGGGATGTGGAAAGCTGGAAAGAGCATAGGTTCCATTCATGTAACAACAACAACAAACCATAAATAAGCCAGGCAAACCACAAATTCATAACTTTTATTGATCCATCAAAAAGACTGAGTTCACAGACCTTCAGGTAAAGACAGGATGTAAACACTTGTTTATCTGGGGCAGATGCAGCTGGACACTGGTAAAGAAGAAATTATCCAAAGTTACTATGGTAGGAAAAGTAAAATAAAGGCTAACCACAGAAACCTTGGGGGAGGTAGGCACAACGGGAATTTTCATTCCCTGGTAGGTGGCTCACTACAGAGCTCACATGTTCTCTCAGAAAAGACTAGTAAGGGTCCTGAGAAAGAGTTGCCCGTAGCACTGGCCAGGGCAGGGAACAGCAAGCACTGCAGGAAAGGCACACACCCTCATCCAGCTCTTTTCTCTCATGGAATAAAAATCCTTGAACTTTGTATGCGTGGTGGGGAGGGGAAGTGTCCATGCCTCCAGCATGCTCTTGTCCTTCAGATACTACTGAAAATCTGTTGTAGTTGCAAGTGAACAGAACATGAACAACAACAAAAAACCCCCAACCTCTTGCCCTAAGGGAAGGGCGGGAATAAAGTGTTGGGCTCTGAACTACCTCCCAGGGATGCACTGAGAAGCCACACTCCTGAGATGCAGGGACACAGTACCTGAGTCAGACTAGGGCTTCATCAGATCTGCAGAGAAGGCTCCCCAGCACTAGACTAACAAATATCAAGTAAGAACTACCAGTAACCTGCGGTTGGAGAGCGACTAAAGCACAGAGAGGGACCCTCTCTCAGGGGAAGCTCAAAGGAAATGACTTAAACTTGACCCTGGAGCAAAACTGAAAACAGCAAAATACTGCTTCCTCCCCAGTTTAAATGTGGGGTCTCTACAAGCACTGAGTTTGCCGATCTGAGATGTGGCTTCCCACTTGTAATTCAATCGTATTAAAAATCCAAATCTCCAAACCAGGCAAGGACCCTACCAAAAAGGAGAATTTCAGACCAATATCACTGATGAATATGGATGCTAAGATTCTCAACAAGATCCTAGCCAACAGGATCCAACAGCACATTAAAAAGATTATCCACCATGATCAGGTGGGATTCATCCCTGGGCTACAAGGATGGTTCAACATTCGCAAATCAATCAATGTGATACAACAAATTAATATGAGAAGAGAGAAGAACCACATGGTCCTCTCAATTGATGCAGAAAAAGCATTTGACAAAATCCAACATCCGTTCCTGATTAAAATGCTTCAAAGTATAGGGATAGAGGGAACATTCCTGAACCTCATCAAATCTATCTATGAAAGACCCACAGCAAATATCATCCTCAATGGGAAAAAGCTTGCAGCCTTCCCATTGAGATCAGGAACAAGACAAGGATGCCCACTTTCACCACTCTTGTTCAACATAGTATTAGAAGTCCTAGCAACAGCAATCAGACAACAGAGAGAAATAAAAGCTATCCAAATTGGTAATGAAGAAGTCAAACTCTCTCTCTTCGCAGATGACATGATTCTTTATATGGAAAACCCAAAAGACTCCACCCCCAAACTACTAGAGCTCATACAGCAATTCAGCAACGTGGCAGGATACAAAGTCAATGTGCAGAAATCAGTGGCTTTCTTATACACTAACAATGAAAATACAGAAAGGGAAATTAGAGAATCGATTCCATTTACTATAGCACCAAGAACCATAAGATACCTTGGAATAAACCTAACTAAAGAGGTAAAGGATCTATACTTGAGGAACTATAGAACACTCATGAAAGAAATTGAAGAAGACACAAAAAGATGGAAGACCATTCCATGCTCTTGGATTGGAAGAATAAACATTGTTAAAATGTCTATACTGCCTAGAGCAATCTATACTTTTAATGCCATTCCAATCAAAATTCCACCAGCATTCTTCAAAGAGCTGGAGCAAATAATCCTAAAATTTGTATGGAATCAGAAGAGACCCCGAATTGCTAAGGAAATGTTGAAAAACAAAAATAAAGCTGGCGGCATCACCTTACCTGATTTCAAGCTTTATTACAAAGCTGTAATCACCAAGACAGCATGGTACTGGCATAAAAACAGACACATAGACCAGTGGAACAGAGTAGAGAGCCCTGATATGGACCCTCAACTCTATGGTCAATTAATCTTTGACAAAACAGGAAAAAATATACAGTGGAAAAAAGACAGTCTCTTCAATAAATGGGGTGCTGGGAAAACTGGACAGCTATATGTAGAAGAATGAAACTCGACCATTCTCTTACACCGTACACAAAGATCAACTCAAAATGGAAAAAAGACCTCAACGTGAGACAGGAATCCATCAGAATCTTAGAGGAGAACATAGGCAGTAATCTCTTTGATATCAGCCACAGCAACTTCTTTCAAGATATGTCTCCAAAGGCAAAGGAAACAAAAGCGAAAATAAACTTCTGGGACTTCATCAAAATCAAAAGCTTCTGCACAGCAAAGGAAACAGTCAAAAAAACAAAGAGGCAACCCACGGAATGGGAGAAGATATTTGCAAATGACAGTACAGACAAAAGGTTGATATCCAGGATCTATAATGAACTCCTCAAACTCAACCCACACGAAACAGACAAACACATCAAAAAATGGGCAGAAGATATGAACAGACACTTCTCCAATCAAGACATACAAATGGCTATCAGACACATGAAAAAATGCTCATCATCATTAGCCCTCAGGGAGATTCAAATTAAAACCACATTGAGATACCACCTTACACCAGTTAGAATGGCCAAAATTAACAAAACAGGAAACAACATGTGTTGGAGAGGATGTGGAGAAAGGGGAACCCTCTTACACTGTTGGTGGGAATGCAAGTTGGTGCAGCCTCTTTGGAGAACAGTGTGGAGATTCCTCAAGAAATTAAAAATAGAGCTTCCCTATGACCCTGCAATTGCACTCCTGGGTATTTACCCCAAAGATACAGATGTCGTGAAAAGAAGGGCCATCTGTACCCCAATGTTTATGGCAGCAATGGCCATAGTCGCCAAACTATGGAAAGAACCAAGATGCCCTTCAACGGATGAATGGATAAGGAAGATGTGGTCCATATACACTATGGAGTATTATGCCTCCATCAGAAAGGATGAATACCCAACTTTTGTAGCAACAAGGACGGGACTGGAAGAGATTATGCTGAGTGAAATAAGTCAAGCAGAGAGAGTCAATTATCATATGGTTTCACTCATTTGTGGAGCATAACCAATAGCATGGAGGACAAGGGGCGTTAGAGAGGAGTAGGGAATTTGGGTAAATTGGAAGGGGAGGTGAACCATGAGAGACTATGGACTCTGAAAAACAGTCTGAGGGGTTTGAAGTGGCGGGGGGGTGGAAGGTTGGGGTACCAGGTGGTGGGTATTATAGAGGGCACAGCTTGCATGGAGCACTGGGTGTGGTGAAAAAATAATGAATACTGTTTTTCTGAAAATAAATAAATTGGAACAAAAAATCCAAATCTCATGAAATACTAATCATCAGCTTAGAGCAATGGCACATGATCTGGGTGCATTCTCCTTACAGGAGTATTTGTACCTGTCCTGGAGCCAGATGAATTCAGATTAGAACTCCAGCCCCACCACTTACTTGTTTTAGCACCAAGGGTAAATGACTTAATTGCTCTGACCAGTGTTTCCGATTTTACAAATGGAGATGACATTGATCACTACTGCGATTGTTGTAGGGATTAGGTTAAATGATACAGGTATCATACTTAGCCCAGAGCCTGGAACAAAGGGAACCCTCCATAGACAAGAGCTACTGTAATCACACAATGGGTCCTGGTTATACTAGGATTCTGCCAGGGGCGATAGTTTATGAAGTTTTCTTAAAAGGATTATCACATGTTCAAATGTTTATGAGTTGATTTATAAATGATCTAGAATAAGAGCTCTGAGCTATCAGGATGTAATTGTAGCAAACCAATCAGGTTTGCCAAAAGAAATAATTAAGAGATACATACAGAGGTGCCTGGGTGGCTCAGTCAGTTAAGCATCTGCCTTAGGCTCGGATCATGCTCCCAGGGTCCTGGGATCGAGTTGCGTTCTCTGCTCAGCAGGGAATCTACACCTCCCTCTCCTTCTCCCCCTGCCCCTCCTCAGCCCCCCGCGGCTTGTGCTCTCTGTCACTCACTCTCTCAAATAAACTAATAAAATCTTTTTAAAAAAATGTAAAATAGGAGAGCTACATACGGTTCTACTGAACTAAAAGTTAGTACAAAGCCAGTAGAGAGCTCCGAGTATCTTTTTTTGGTGTCTGCAATGCTTGGACTCGGCACTAGCTATTCTGAGTTCGTTTGAATCGATTCTGTGTAGGAGCTACTCTGACCGGAGGGAATGCTGGGTAGCAGTGTCCGCTAGTGGAAGACTCGTGCGCTGGTCCTACTTGCCCTTCACCTTTCCCCCAGTGCAGGCTGAAGTGGAGGTCGTCCCTGGCCCCTCTGCACAGGGTCAGAAGAGGCCCCTGCATCTGGGGCAGGAATGGGTTTATGAGTTGGAAGGACACAGCCGTGGGGAACGGAGAGACTCGGCCCCTTCACCTTCCTGTGGATATGAGGTTTCCATCCTCTGTCAGACTCACCTCCCTGCTCCTTTGATTTGCCTTTTACTTCACACATATTGATTTGATAAAAACAAGTTGTACTTGAATTAAGTTTGAGGTCTGAAGTAAACAAAGTATCTTGAATTTTCAGTCAAACATTAGCAACGGAGAGTATTTAATATCTTTAAAACTTTATTAACAATGAGAACAGCTTACATTTATAATGTATTTTTATTTTTATTTTTATTTTCAATTTATTTATTTTCAGAAAAACAGTATTCATTATTTTTTCACCACACCCAGTGCTCCATGCAAGCTGTGCCCTCTATAATACCCACCACCTGGTACCCCAACCGCCCACCCCCCCTATAATGTATTTTTAATCAAAATGTTTCTGTGAGGTAGGGGACTGTCTTGACTACTTTGTTTTATAGAGGAATTTAGCCATAGAGAGATTTGGTGATTTACATACAACCAGATCCCTGAGTGCTAAACTGTAACATTAAATTCAAGAGAATTCAAGTATTGTATGTTTGGTTTCCTCACCTTCTTAACATCACTACAAAAGTTTAAAAGGATGTTGTTTTTGTATCTTTATTATCTGGAGGTGAATACTTTCTCTCCCTCTTTGTCTCTGTCTCTTTAATAAAATTCCCTCTAGAATAACCCATATTCTAGACTAGACAGTGACCTGTTCTGACATCTCATTTTCTTTGGAAAGCATTTTTTTTCCAGGGTACAATGTTCTTAAATATACTAACTCAATTATTTAAATAAACAGTTATAAAAGGAAATGTGGTCGAGTTACTCAAGTAATAAGACAAGGGGAAAATCCAATCAATATAAGCTCTCCTATTTTCAAGTGTTAAATGGCCATTTTATAACCTTTGTTACAACCACCACCATTATATAACCAGCTTATATAACACCTTAAAAAGCTTGCCTGTTTCCAAGAATGGTATTATAAATATATTCTTTTATTCTACTCTCATTATAACAAGAGGAGGTCAATGGTCTAAAGGGTGGTTTCCTATTATGAGAGGATAAAAACTAAAATCAATAAATCTCCAGATCATAAATGTTGCTACAGTCTGGCAAGGTTGAGAAAATTATGAGCTGAGCCTCATGATGTCTGGATATTGTAGCTTGTAAATTTCTACATACATATGTATGTGGTTATGTATATACTGGCTGCTGAACCCTTCTTAGAATTTGCTGAGAATGTGGTGGAATTTTGTTCAGGATCAGTTCTGGGATTACTGGGAAAATGTTGGTAGAAGGTGCCCAGTATATAAAAATGAAGATATGACACTAATTATTTGGAAAAATGTTTTTCAGATTATGAAGTCACATTTTTACTTTTTGGTTTCATTACTTTAATCAGGAAACTAAAATAAGAAACCATTTGCTTCCATTGTTCAATAATTTATGAGTGTTGAGATTAATTGGCAAAACTTTTGCCTCTGTTATAAATGTTATGAGTGGTGATAATTCTAAGAGTTCCCCTATAACAGGAGAGATCATGTTATCTTGGCTCAACTGAAGACAATATACAATAAATTCTTATGCTGCCCATCATGGCCTTTTAGACAGTGTCGTTAGTGATTAAGTGCAAGGACACAAAAGCCAGAATTTCCATTCCATTTCTGCCTGTGCCACGTAAGATCAGTGTGATCTTGGACAAGATACCCAACCTCTCTGTCCCTCATTCTCTTCATCCATAAATGGGGATACTAAGTTTCCTAATTAGACAGCTGTTAGGAAGATTAAATGGGTAAATAATTAGAAACGGCTCATATACATAGGAAGCACCATGTATGTCTTGACTATCTTATTTACATAGAAAACTTACAAGGAAATCAAATGCCAATAAAAGGATGGATATTAAATATGCGATCTGGATTTTTCTAAAGCAAAGCATGACAACTTCAGGAACCTGCAGGGCTCACTATAAAAAGACATAGAGACAGCTGCATGATAGATGTTCTTCTGGGCTTGACCCTATAGCTGTAAACACATATACACACATATAACACTTGCAGCCGTGAATGCCAGGAACAAAATGAAGCAGATGAGGATGTATACATGGAAATCGGAAGAAAACAAAGAAGCAGATACCTAAACACACACCTACTTCCATGGAGCCCCATAATTTTTAAACTTCCCTTATTAGTTTTCCTGATACTCCAAAAAGTACCATGGAAAATGGCAGGACAAAACATGAAAAGGGAGAAACGGGAATTGAGAGTGACAAGAGTGATGGGGGTAAATAACAAAGCTACAAACAGTTCAAGTTCTGCCCCAGTGAGCATTTTATATCACAAGGCTATGAGAGAGAGAAATAGTCGAGTCACAAAGTTTTACAGACCACATGAGGATTATAGTGGATGAACCCTTTACCTATTCAGAGCTTAGCCATATGATAAATTCCCCTCTACAGAATTCAGCTGAGAACTAGTAACTGAGTTCCCCACCCAAAAGCTGTTGGAAAGCAGTGATGGGAAGCCTGGAATCCATATATTAAATAAGCATGAATATCATGGATGTTCATGAGAGCCCATTGACTCTACCTTCCAGTCCAGGTAATTCTGAAAAAAAAAAAAAAAAAAAAAGGTTTTTTTCAACCCACAACATAGTAAGTAGAGTAGTTAAGGAAGAGTTTGGAGTGAAGGGCATTACGATCGAAACTACATTTTAAAAGACCACTAACAGCAAGAGCTGTCAAAAAAATCCCCCAAAACACAAAGCAATAAATAGGCATTCCGAAAGCCCAACTGTGCAGGAGCAAACACTTCCACATCCCTTGAATGGAATATTGTCTTACTCTAAAGCACATTAGCTGATATCCGAATGACTAAGTCTAATTAAAAAAAAAAAGTTATTTGCTTAAGTAGGCAGACAAATGAGTGCATTAATCAGTAACAGAAAAGTCTTCTATTTCGACACAAATGATGCCACATGAGTTCAGACTATCTGAAACTTTCATTTCAAATTCAATAGAGACACTGGAAATACCTTCCATAATTTGGCTGGGACTTTACCATCGTTATGCATGTGTCAAAGTATGCCTACCAATAATAAAAAAGTGGGACAGAATGGAAAGATCTTTTATAACATCCTCAGTAAAACTAACGACTTTAATGCAGGGACATTTTGCACATTGTGGGAGGTTCTAGGTGGCCTCTCTGGTTTGGAAATGACTGAAGTCAAACATCAACGGTTTCTACTTCATACCCCACTTTTTTTTTTTTTTAAAGATTTTATTTATTTATTTGACAGAGAGAGATCACAAGTAGGCAGAGAGGCAGGCAGAGGGAGAGAGAGGAGGAAGCAAGCTCCCCGCTGAGCAGAGAGCCCGATGCGGGACTCGATCCCAGGACCCTGAGATCATGACCTGAGCCGAAGGCAGCGGCTTAACCCACTGAGCCACCCAGGTGCCCCCATACCCCACTTTTACCTTAACCTCACCCACCTTCATCCTGCCCCTAGAATTTGCCACCATTATCCACTAAATGGTCAGCCGCATAGTTTACGGCAGAGCTATTTGCAAAGTACTCTTCAGCCTCGGACAGAGGATCAGATCTGCAGAGATTGCTGAAGACATAGGTGCTCACCTCTCTGACAACTGGAACACACCTAGGATCATGGGAAAGTTAAAAAATAAAACAAGAATTCACAGGAACCTTCAACGTATTTTTTATAAAGGACTTTTACGGTTGCAATGTTACTGTAACTTTCTCTTCCCCACAAATATATTAGAATGTTATCTCCTATATTCTCAGCTACATGTTTTGCTACTGTTTTTCAAATGCATGGAGGAAGTTCAGAATTTGTTTTTAATAAGTTTGGACCGTGGTCAGCAGTGGTTTGCTAAAACACTGTGGGCAACGAGCACAAAGAAGACCAAAGCTGTCCAGCTGGAATACACCTATCCTAGGTAAATATCTGGTAGCAGGGAGTTACAATGGAATCCAGTATCAGAAGGTAGGCTACTGGTCCAGAAATTGAACATCAGGTCCTGGGGGTCTGGAAACAGAGGCGGAGTCTAATTTGAGGGCAATTCAGGTCCTACTTGGAAAAGCCAAGGAGGAGATGAAAATTAGGTTAATAGCTAAAGGACAAACAGAAGTTAGAGGTCAAAGCAATAGACTAGGTCTTTCTCTTTCACCCAGCCAAATCCCTCATTTCAATGGTTGACATATACATTTCTGTGCTTCAGTTCTTTCCCCCATTTGCCCCCCCTTTTTGGCATGAAAAATAAGTTTTCTGTGAGATGATATAGCTGGCAAGTGGGAGTGGGCAGACAACATCTCATGGGGACTTTTCAGAAGATTATCCATTTTCATAAATTATTCTCAAATTGCGCTATCCATTTTAGGACTGAAGAGTCTTTTGGGAATGTATTTGATCATCAAAAAAATTTTTTCTGGTGCTTTGTGTTTAGAATGAATAAAAGTTAATGGAGAATTTATTAAGGTTGACAGTCCACTATGAACTTCAATGTACTGTAAGCTGAGCTGGCAAAATACTCTTTAACAGGAAAGAGAAATGGGACAATGGACCTAACCTATCATATCACTTCTCAATGGCAGCTCTCGTGGGAGAGGCTTTGTCAAAACCTGTTTGTCATGTGCTCTGGGCTCTTTGAAGGCTTTCCTTCTTAGCTCTGGACTTCAGGAACATATTCAAGATATAACTTAACTCTACTACCTAACATCTGCTGTGGGGTTTCAAAACCACAGAGCAAGCACATTTAATGATTCAAAGTTCACAGCTTTATCAACAGCAACAACTGTTCACAATCAGAGTCAACATGCCATCACCACATGTTATTGACGTGATTTTAAATGAGGCTGATGATTACCACATTCACGTGGTACCTTCCCCAATGATCTGTTTTTCAAACACTAATTAATGAATCCTCTCCGGACCCGTGTGAAGAAATACTATAGCCCTTGGGTTGGTTGGTTTTACGGGCAGGCGTGTTAAATGACTCCGCTAACTTTCTCCACTCACCACTCTTGTTATCTTTCAACTCTCTCCATCGCCCCTACTTCACGTGCTTCCTGAAGCTGAGAGTATTTAATGTCAAAAGAAGAAAGCACATACACGATGACATTTGGATGCAGCGTTTCTGAAATGTGCATTCCCAGTATAACGAGACGCTCTTTGCAAAGATTTGTCAAAGAACCAAGTTGGGGACAATGCATACTATAGCCTCCTTGGAGATACCTAGTAAACATCAGCATATTAGAGACTACGAGTCTTTCTGCTGCTCTGAAACCCACCCACCGAACCCTCAGCAGAGTCTAGAAACTGGTTCTGTCTGTTGTGCAAGCTGGGACTGGTCATCTTGACTCCTTCTTGTGTGCCTTGCCCAGGCTGGTGTCTGAGCTGGGAACCCAGAGCCAGCCATAACTCTACCCTGGACAGTGGCCTTCCAGTGGCCTCCCTGCCTCCACCCTGGTCCTCACAGACCATTGTCTATACCTGCGCCATCCAATATGGCAGCTATCTTCTTGGCGCTACTGAGCACTTCAAGAGCAGCCAATCTGAATTGAAATAAGCACCTAATTTTGAAGAAAGACCTAGCATGAGAAAAATATTGTGAAATACCACATATATTTTTTATTTAATGAAAAAAAACCCCACCCCAGATAAAGGCTCTGAATATTTCTACAGCATACATGTCTTTTCATCTGAAGTTAAGATTTCAGAAGGATAAAGCGATTGAAGAAAAATGGGGACGTGCATGAGAAGGGGTGTGGAAGAGTGGGCAGATGATGATTGTGTTGGAGATGACAGGCAAATGCAAGAGAAATGCAAATAGCCAAATGAAATCCCCCATGTTTAAAAATACTTAAAGCAAGGGGCGCCCAGGTGGCTTAGTTGGTTAAGCAGCTGCCTTCAGCTCAGGTCATGATTCCAGGGTCCTGGGATCGAGCCCCCACATCAGGCTCCCTGCTCAGCAGAGAGCCTGCTTCTCTCTCTCCCCCTCTCCCTGACACTCTGCTTACTTGTGGTCTCTCTCTAACTCTCTGTCAAATAAATAAAATATTTTTAAAAAATACTTAAAGCAACTAGTATTGTGTTAGAGAATATAAATACCTTGTACAGGGAGGGGATGCAAAATCATCTGACCCAGATACTAATTAATTGAACGGCATTGAGTAAATCATTTTATCTCTCTGAGATTCCTTCTTCTCATATTTAAGTAAGGTAAAGTTTTGTTCCTTTTTTTTTTAAAGATTTTATTTATTTATTTGACAGAAAGAGAGAGAGAAAGAGCATAAGCAGAAGGAAGAGCAGAGGGAGAGGGAGAAGCAGACTCCCCGCTAAGCAGAGAGCTTAATTCAGGGCCCAATCCCAGGACCTCACATCATGACCTGAGCAGAAGGCAGACACTTAACTGACTGAGCCACCCAGATGTCCCAGGTTTTGTTCTTTTATGGAAGCAAACAAGGTTCTCATGGATAGAAAACATGTTCATTTTGCTGAAATTAAAAAAGGAACAAAAACAACAAAAGAGGCGGGGCACCTCTGTGGCTCAGTGGGTTAAAGCCTCTGCCTTTGGCTCAGGTCATGATCTTGGGGTCCTGGGATTGAGCCCGGAATTGTGCTCTCTGCTCAGCGGGGAGCCTGCTTCCCTTCCTCTCTCTCTCTGCCTACTTCTCTGCCTACTTATGATCTCTGCCAAATGAATAAAATCTTTTAAAAAACAAACAAAACAAACAAACAAACAAACAAAAAACAAAAAAGGCATAGTGTTGGCATTTCCTTTAATGGCTTTGTCACAGTTCAGACTGCTGCCATGTCTGTAGCCCTTGGACAATGCTAGTGGGTCTACCTTTAGGGGCATACTCCAATTCACAAACTTACAGAGGGGATTGCATAAACAAGGCACCGATATTATTTTCTGAAATCTAGAGGTGCCTCTAACAGCTTTGTTATGTGTTCCTTCCTGACATCTGGGACAGAAGTCATGTCTTCATCAGAATAAGTCATGGGTTGGTGGGTACCTGGGTGGCTCTGTTGGTTAAGCATCTGCCTTTGGCTCAGGTCATGATCTCAGGGTCCTGGGATCAAGCCCTGCATCTGTCTCCCTGTTCAGTTAGGAGCCTGCTTTTCCCTTTCCCTCTGTCCCCTTGCTTGCTCATTCTCTCTCATTCTGTATCTCAAATAAGTAAGTAAATCTTTATATATATATATATATATATATATATATATATATATAAACAAAAAATAGGTTGTGGGGTTCATGGAATCAGAAGGCATGGGCATTTGTTTTGTATCTCAAGTGTTTGGTCACAAGGAACCATGTTTACCCCAAACTTGGTCTTGGGACTGGCCAAGTCCCAGCCTAGAGTCAGCACTCTTTACTCTGGAACATGCACCTTTCCTGGGCCTCCATGACTGACCAATATCTTTGTTGACACTCATTTTAAAAATTTATGCATATAAATCCCTGAAGTGAAGTTTTGCTCTGGCTCTAGTCTAGGAGACTGTCTATCTTCCTTAAAGTCTTTTTTTTTTTTTAACAGATACCTCTAAGTTCTTCCATTATTTCTTTGCTTTTCCGGTTTAACTCTCAGAAGACAGTTCCACCTCTCTCCTCTATAGTGGAGATCCTTATAAGGGCGGGGCCTCACTGCCCCCCTCATGCATCACCCATGCAGAAATCTACACTTACTCTTCTCTGGCATACGGTATCGAGCAAATGTTAAACTGCAAAAGAAAACAAAAATGAAATAGAAATAAGTAAATAAGAACCACCAGCGAGGGTTTGAAGCTTAAAGACAAATATTTTTGCCCAGCTTTGCTGTACTCTCGTCAAAGAGAATGGAATCAACACATTTTTGATCTTATCATTAAACTAAGAATACTGCCTACTCTAATGAATTATTCTAAGGAACAAAAGAAATAATGCACATCAGCATGATTTATAACTTGTAAGTTGCCTTTCCAGTGTAAGACATGTTACAGTTACCAAATCTGTTGCAGTTTACTTAAGACTTTGCTACTTAAAAATGTAAATACTATGCAAGAACATGGAAACTGTAGGTGGTACTGGGAAGTCACACATGGGAGGTAAAATCAATTTGCGTTAGCTCAGGGCAATGTGTTGAACATTCAGGAACATTTTACCCAACGCACAGTTAGCCGGAATAATCAAATCAACATTAAGACTGAAGTTGGTCTTTCTGGTAAACTCTTAACAGGAGGGTGAAAACAAGTGAACTATGTTATCTGTGGGAGGCCTTGTTATGAGACTGTGATGAATGTGGCTGTTAAACATTTAGGCAAAAAGATTTGCAGCTCTCCGTGCCATAGGGAGCAGCTTTCTCCGTGTCCCCACACAGTCGAGTGATACAAAGCAAACTTGGCCGCTTCATAATTTCATGCAATTGTACCCTGGAGAGCTGAAGTATACAGGAAGGAGGTCTTTTGTGTACAAGTACCCATTTAAGAAACTACAATGGAGAATTAATACATCCGTTGGCGAATGCTTCCCTACAATTATCTTTAGCTGAAATTTCCAAATGTTGAACATAATGAAAATTCCCTGGGTGGAAAAATGTCCCTGGTTAGCTTCAGTAGCTACTCGTTACTCTCTCAATGTTCTTACCAGGCAACCCGAACAAAAAGAAACCTCTTTTATGAAAATATTACCTGCAAAACGGGGAGGAGGGTGGTTTGGCCGGTCTGCTGCCGGCAGTAATTTCTCCAGAGGGTGTTGTGATTTTGTGGAGGGTGGGCGATGGTCTCACTCTTTCACTTGTGTAAACCCCTCATAGGCAAGACATATGCTTCATTTGGGGGGACCCTCCAGGTCAGTATCCTCAACTGGAATTAATTTGTGTGGGAGAGAGTTTCAGGTGGACAGTTAGGATTTTCTTTCTCAAGAGAGGTGTTAAATATTTGACACCACATATTATGCAGATATCATGCTTCACAACGGCTCAGTAGCCCACACAGGAGGGCATACTCCAAGCTCTTACCCTCATGTGATAGTTGAGAGGAAACCAAACAGGAAAGAGGTTGCTCTTGGCCACACTCTCTGTCAAAGTTGGAGCAGAACTAACTGGGTGTACTTCCTCATGAGTGAAACCAAAGTCTTCAGACAACTAAACAAATATGTAAATGCTGACTAGAGAGAACTAATCTCCAGCTTCTTCCCTGTATGCTTGGATGGAGAGTCAGTCATTCCACAGAGTTGGCCCTCTGTGGAATTTCCGGGAAACACCTCATCTTTCACTGCTGTATCTGGCTCTGTTCCCCAAATGGATGTCAAGATTCTTTGCTTATCCTAGTTTTGTTGTTGCTGGTTTCTCTTCCTTCTTTCCCCAATCCTACCTTTGGGTGACTGTGGTAATCTCCTCATGTCTTATCCTCTATGTTCCCTTTTTGCCATATTATCTCACCATTTATAACTATGAACCTTTTTAATTATTATACCCCAAATTTTTCTGCCTCCCTTACCTCTCTCTAGAATTCTCCAGTGGTTTTGGAGGAATTCTCTGGAGGATATTGCCACTATCCTCTTGTGCATCCATTTCAACCTCTTATCATTAATCATCTGAAAAACTGATTTTAGAATAAGTACTTCAAATTATCACAAAAACTGACAATCTAAATGTACAATAAAGGGACGCCTGGGTGGCGCAGTTGGTTGGACGACTGCCTTCGGCTCAGGGCGTGATCCTGGAGTCCCGGGATCGAGTCCCACATCGGGCTCCCAGCTCCATGGGGAGTCTGCTTCGCTCTCTGACCTTCTCCTCGCTCATGCTCTCTCTCACTGTCTCTCTCTCTCAAATAAATAAATAAAATCTTTTAAAAATAAATAAATAAATAAATAAATGTACAATAAAGAGCAACTAAATTTAGGATGCCTCAACTCAATGAAGTATTTTAAGTGACGATAATAAAAATAATAGAGAAATATGAAAGTTAATTTTGACAAAATATTAAGTGAAAAAATATAATACAAAATGTTATGTTTATCATGACTCATTTAATTCATATGTTTATGGACAAAGACAGAAGTGGAACATGTGAAACAAGAACATAGATGATGAGGACAGTGAGATAATCGGAATTTTCAAATGTACAACATTCCTGTAAGGTCACACTTTTTGGATAATAATCCTTAGTTTTGACCCAATCCCTTTTTTCCCCTACCCAAATTATTAGTACTGTTACTGACATGGTTTTCTCAACTTTAGATTGAGATCGCTTTCTTTCAGTTCACAATTTGGAAGCTCTATAAAATCTGAACTGTGACTGAAAAGGATGATCAGGATATAAGATGAATGGTTGTAAGGAAAAGGTCATCAAAGAGGTTAAATTTCTGAATAGAATCTTTAATCAGTTTTCATTTTTTAATAATTCAGACTTTCAAAATTGTAGCTCATTTACCAAATGGAAGTTACCTAATTAGGGGGAAAAAAAAAAGCTGCTTCTCTCCATTGTCTTTTTCTCCATCTAGAAAACAACATAGTCTGTAAATGAAAAAGGAGCCCAGAAACATCAGGGAGGCAGGCAGTAATATTAAGTAATAAGATGGTCTGCCCTTGTGTCTTATTTGTTCAGTGTCCCTGGGATTAGGTGTCTTTTAAAGTAGCTGTTTCCAGAAACAAATACAGCAGTTTAAAGCAGAATGAAAGAAACCCTCTTGGACAGACGAACTGGTGCCTTGTCTTCCTTCAGGAAAAAAGTGGCATGAAATGCTTGAAGATTAATTTTGTCTAATTGCTCTTTTGCTGTTGTCACCGATTTCCCAACTGGCCGTCTCTGACCTTGCAGACTGGTCTCTGGAAGTGTCTTCAGAGGTGCCCCTTTGGTTTGGGCCAGTGTCTCCAGCAAAGCGCTGCTGAACCTCAGTCACAGGTCTCACTTCCTTCAGGGCTGTGTCTCCTGCCTCTGGGACTGAAAGCTCAGGGATTCAGGCTTTAGAGACGCGCAGGTCTAAGGCTAAGCAGCAAGCTGTTCATCTGGATGCTCGAGATAGAGGGAAGGCACAAACTGCCTGGGTTTTAAGCTTTCCCAGGGGCCGGAGATGTTAGTCCTCAATCCAGCCTTGGACTGTTAATTTCAAGAATGCAAGAGTGGCTCGGACCACGACACCGTGCCCCAGTGCCAGAGCTAAGCCTGCCCGGAGCTGAAAATGGAATGGTTCAACGTTGCATGCAGGTTATTAAAGATTCTGCTTACTTTACAACGGTCTGTTAACAGCTCTAATGTCTTTAACATGTGCAGCCTATTGACTTTTAAGTAACATTTTATTGAAGTAACTGCCGCGCTTATTAGCCCGTAAGATTTACGCTTCATTTTCAGTCCTGAATCTGGGGGAGAGGGCGCCGTTCCCTTAAATGGTGAGGTGGGAGCATTTGTGAGATAAGAGATACTGAGTGTGAATGGGAACATCTGTGGTGCAGTAGGGTTAGGAAGAGAAGCAGTTCGTTTCCCAGGATTTGGAGTGTGCTAAAAGGTCACAGAGAAACAATCACATCTTCATTAATGGAACTAAAATTTGGAGGAAAAAATATTTGCAGATGTGGCCAGTGTGAACGGCTTACGTCACGGTGGTACTGTTTTACCGTGTCAGGTGGATAGTTAATTTCAGTGACTGTGAAATTTCACGTAAGTGAGCATACGGAAAAACATCAGGATTGATACATGAATGTTCTGTGCTGCTTTTAGCCATTTTGGAAAAATAAAAGATTTGCCCATCTGATTGATATCTTTCACTGTTGCTGTTAATTCCCGAAAACACAAAGAATAATGCTATGATAGGTGTAGATCATTATGCACAAAGTAAGCCAATACATAGATCTACAAAAATCTACAAAGACACCACGAGGAATAGTTGGCATTCATTTGATCCCAGATTTAGGTGGTTATCAGATCATTAACCGTAGGATATAAGAGGAAACTTTAGGAAATTTAAAATAAAATTTGATTTTTATATTGAATGTATTAGAAATACATTAAGTTACAGCTGTAAACAGCTGAATATCTGTATTGTTTTTCTTTTTCCTTTTCCTTACTCTGGGGAAAACTGCTATCTTAAGTACAAAAAAGAGACTCTTTCCACATAGCTGCATATAGCGAGCTCAGTAGGATAGCATGGAAATGAAATCGTCAAATGGCTCTACCAGTGAGCAGAAAAGAGAGTTCACGAGACTAGTAGGCATAAATACAACTTTCACAATGATGTGAAGTTTTATGGCCTATGGAAAACTCCACGATTCTCATCTCATTTTTCAAGCCAAGGCTCAGAAATCAGCTGAAGGACTGGAGCACAAGGCATAGCTTTCTCATAACTTTCCAAACCAAAGATAAAGCATTCTTGAACATTTATGGTAAAAACTAAAAGGCAGATAAGAACCCGTGGCTAACTCTGCTGCCAGTACTATTTCTTCTACTTTGAGACACTGTCTCTTCCTTTCTGAGAAATCCCATCACCCATGCTTGAACTGATGGAGGAGAACTGTCTGTCATAGCCACGGGTCTTAAATTACCAGCTTCTCAGGTCTGCAGAGACTTTGAGAAATGTACTAATATATTCACAACAGGAGGAAAGTGCCAACAGAAACAGATCCTGAATTGGTTCCCAAACAGGATGACAGAAAACGTCCACCCAAGACCACACACAATTCAGCTGCTTTGCAGGGGGGTGGTGGGGGGTGGTGGCCGCAATACACTTGCTTCACCGCCTATCAGCAGCCCCGGAGCGGTTCACGTGGGGACTAGATGGCTCCTGCCACTTAATTAAATTTTGCACTTAGCTCAGCGACTTAGAATCTGTGTTGTTAAAAAGTATATATTTCTTCCAAGTAGCTCAGATTCCAAGGGATGTTTCCTTTAAGAAGAAATAAGCCGGGGGGGGGGGTAAGGGGGGAGTAGTGGCAATGTGCAAAAAGAAGAGTTAGGTTTCTGTTCTGAGTTTCCACACTGGTATACATATATATATATATATATATATTTTTTTATATATATATAAAATCTACGGATACATTCCATATACATCTCTCAATTATTAGCCACGGGTTCTTATTTTGGAACACTTCTTAAAAAAATTGCATGAATATCATTTAGGATAACAAAGCCCTGAAGTAAGAGTTCTGTACTGCAAGAGCCTAGAAAATCAATACAAATTTAAAATCAGTTTCTGGTCGGCTGCTTTCTGGAAATGGAATCTTTTAAAGGGATTGTGAGATCACCTGGGTTGGCATCCACAGGGTGAACTTTTTATATATTCAAATCGTATACCCGGAAAACTCCAGATTCCTAACCAGAGCAAGTGAGGCAGCGCTCCACCTCAGATAACCGGAAGAAGTTCCGCATCTAGCCGCCTTGCTTAAAATCTAAGCATTATAGGCGCAGAAATGAACTGCTACGTACTTGGAAACATCTGTGGCGTCTTAGTTAACTTCTGATTAATTGGAGATACGGCCCATGTGAAAACAATTGATATAAGGCTGAAAAAGATGGGTGATTATAAATTCCAAACATTTCAGGATCTTTATATGAGTTTTCTCAACCTTGGTTAATGCTTTAGTTCCAACACCTTTAATAAAATCAAGGTGACAGACCATGAAAACATTGACTTCAGAACTACAAGCAAATCTGATACTATTGTTGAAAGATGCCTGGGGGCACGTGGACTTGTGTGCAGCAGCCGAGAAGGCCGTGGAGGTGGTGGAGGTGTGCGGGCTCTGCTGTGGGGAACCCAGGGATTCCTCAGAACGGCTGCAGGGGCTTTGAAATCTGAAACCTGCTAAAAGAGAAGACGCTGGAGAGCAAATCCTACACAGATCACAGGAAAAGGAGTGTTATCCAAAGGCAAATTTATTTTCTCATAAAAAGTAGATTTTTGCCCCCCTGATTTTAAGTAAAGTGGGGTTTTATAAATTAATGCCGGTGCAACATAAAAGAAGCTTAAATGTGACCATAAAATATTTTCACACTGCAGTCCTTCCCACCACCGTCAAGACCAGACCCTGAAAAGGCAAGTAGGCAGTTTCACAGCTAACTGAAACACGGATTGCTAAATAACATAACCTTTTCAGACTTCCAAATAGTGTATTTCATGAAACAAGTAGTTTTGTAACTGTCCGGATGGGAAACAGGGAGAAATAAAACCTGGGTTATTGTAGGGACCTGAGAGATTTCTATGGAGCAATCCTAGTGTTCTCTAAGAAAAGAAGAGGTTCTGATCCACATTCATTACCATGTTCTGCCATGTTTCCATTGGCTAGAAGTAGATACAAAAATCGAAGCATATTTATTTCATGATGTGATCAGTGTTTATTTTTGAGCAAATCCTTTTTGATTTATTTTCTACTGCGCTGTGATAACTTTCTGGAAAAAAAAATGCCCCTATATGTAAAGAAGGTTAAAGACACTGTACTCCAGGGATTTTAGAATGCCAGAAATTTGGATATTTCCTAAAGAAGGATTCCTCTAGAGAGAAAATTGGGGTCTGATATTGCACAACTAAAAGTGAAGTGATTGCGTAGGGGAAAAAATGCAATGTTTCTTGAGAAAGTGATGAGAGTGTTCTCTTTTGCTACACCAAATTAATCCAAAAAAGTTGCATTTGTTTTCACATGACAAATAATGTTTTTCTTAGAATATTATTATGGAAAAATTTTAATCAGGTCGTATGTAGGCTGTATCTGAAAAATAAATGAATTACACATAAATGAAAATGCAATTTGAAACAAAAACAGTTGTTTTATGTGATATTTATTTTTTAATCTTTAAATAGACAAAATATAGATTATTTCTGACTTTAAGTCATCCAGATGCCTATGACATACAAACTGTCATAAAGAAATGTGAATTATGATATATGGTCATAGAACTTATTCCCATCCTTTCCTCTCTCATGCCATTTAGTAACGTATATAATTCTAATGGGAAGTTAGATCTCATTTAGATAGATGTTATCTCCACTTTACAGTATCTGAAGTTAAAAAAAAATAAAGTATCTGAAGTTAAAGCAATAGTATATCAAGCAAATCCCATTTTAGATGAGTAACTATATAAATAAAATTATGTACTACTATCTCTTGTCAGTCAAGTTCTGGGAAAATTTCATCAAAATTGTAATCAGATGTTTAGTTTTTTATGAAATCATGTGTTTTCTGTTTATGTTGTTATTTACAATTATAATAGGTACTATTCATTAAAGAATATCTGCTCTTTTACCATTGTCCTCTAATTTGTCCTCTAATTTGAAGATTATTTTAAAAATCTTTTTGTGTGTGTGTATAAAATCCTACTGCTCTTGGACATAAGGAAAAAGCATTCCATTTAATTTATCTACAAATTCAAAATACCTATTGGTTTTAAATTCAAAATAGAGGAAAACGAAGAATGGTTTTGGGTAGTGGAAGAAAAAAAGGAATAAAAATAAATTCCTTGCACAAACACCAGAATCATGACAATTCCTTTTCAAACAGGTTTATTTTTATTGTGAATCACATTAAGGAGATTGTATGAGACTCTCTAGGGATTGAAGCCTTGTAGAGACTTAGTGACTTAGCAGATTGCAAAGTGTTCTTTACCATTTCAGCATACAGTTCTTAATCTAAAAAAGACATTCGATTTCTCCCACATTCATACTTAAATCATGGAGCCTCTATGGCTTTCAATAATACAGGCGTGACACAGGCGTGCCATAAATCTGTAGAGAGGTTTATCATTTTCAAAGCATTTTCTCACAGGAAGCCTTGAGAGATAGGCAGAATTTCCATACTGCTGTACAGATGAGTCCACTGAGATACAGAAGAGTTGAGTCTACTAGATTCCAGATCTTAGTTAACTGAATTAGAAATGCAACTCAGTGGCTCCTGGGTGGCTCAGATGGTTAGGTGCTCTGCCTTCAGCTCAGGTCATGATCCCAGGGTCCTGGATTGAGCCCCGCCTTGAGCTCTCTGCTCAATGGGGAGTCAGCTTCTCCCTCTTCCTTTGCCCTTACCCCTCCACTCATACTCTGTCTCTTGCTTTCTCTCTCTCAAATAAATAAAGAAAATCTAAAATAAATAAATAAATAAATAAATAAATACGAGAGAGAGAATGAGAAAGGAAATGCAATTCAAGTTTTAAGACACCCAGCTTAGATGTAGTGATTTTGAAGATGACAGAACACACAGGGATGTGCCCACAACCCAAGGACCTAGAAAACCTTCATAGCAAGCAACAGTATAAATTAATTTTAACATCCTTCTTTCCAGGTATTTAACATCCTACCTTTCCAGGTACCTAATTCCAACTGCAAATTTTGATGTGTATGAACAGAAAAGAATCATTTACACAACTGTGTCTAAAAACTGTTAAATATGGAACATATTGCCCTTGGGGAGAAGATGTGGGGCTGGAACCAGCATGCACTTGGACTTACTGGATCCAAGTCACAGTTGCCATCAAGTTACTGGAGGTCCCGTGTTCTGAGTTTGACTCGACCCAGCGTGGCTCTGGTCCAGTTTAAATGCTAGTTGTACCACTGCTAGTTCTGTATCTGGGAGAGCGGTCCAGTCTTGCTCAATCTTAGTTTCTTCATCTCTTAAAATAGGATAATCATAGCTCACTTTGTAGGGATTTCCATGAGGAGTAAATGAGCTAATGCAAATAAAGCAGTTGAAGGATGTATTAATTTCCCAGAGCTGCCATCACATGGTATCTCGATCTGGATGACCTAAACCAGCATTTATTCTCTCACAGTTCTGGATGTCAGAAGCCTGCAATGGAAGTACTACCAGGCCTCCTTCCAAAGACCCTAGGGGATAATCCTTTGTCTCTTCCAGCTTCTGGTGGCCCCAAGTGTCCCTTGACTTGTGGCTACATAACTCTCCTCTCTCCTTCTTTGTTCAGGTGGCTTCCTTCTCTGTTCCCATCTCAAATCTACCTTGACCTTTTACTGATAAGGACACTTGTCCTTGAACACAGGGCCCACACAGATGATCTCATTTTGAGACCCTTAGTCTAATTACATCTGGAAAGATACTTTTCAAAATAAGGTCACAATCTCAGATTTGGGGGATCATGATGCTGTATCTTCTTGGGTGGTCATTCTTCAATCCATTGCATATAGGGCCTGGGTGCCATAGGAGACCACCTATCACTGTGATCCTTGATTTGGACTATAAAATGTGGTCAATTCTAGAATGATTAACTTAGTGGTTCCCAGTTCTAACTGTACATGAGAATCACCCAGGGCATCTTTGGTGGGGGTGGAACATGAGCATCTGTAGTTTTTTCCTTTTTTTTAAAAAACAATATATTTATTTTAGAGAAAGAGAGAGCACGGGAATGCACACAGGAGGTGGGGATTAGGTAGGAAGAGGGACAGACAGATGCCCAGCTGAATGCAGAGCTGACATGGGCCCCATCCCAGGACCCTGAGATCAGGACCTAAGCAGAAATCAAGAGTCAGAAGCTTAATCTACCAAGGCATGCAAGCACCCCAGGTATCTGTCGTCTTCAAGGCTCCCCAGGTGATTCCAATAAACCAAGTTAGGAACTGCTGGACAAGGATATAATTAGAGGCTGGTCATAGAGACCTTGGGTTTTCTAGATTAAAACAGAATCTTTGGGTTCTATTTGCTCAACAAATCTAGTATTCTGGGATATAGAAACAGAGAGGAATTTCTTGTTTGTTTTATCAGCTCACCCATGCAAATCATGGTACTTAATTCCTACACATCATTTTTATCTGTGCTTTATGCCAAAGCTTACCTGTAGGAGTAGAGTTTAATAGAAGGGTTTAAAGTAGGACTGATGGAAACTTATAAGAAAACCAAACTCCAACCTCATGGCTTTGTGGATTCGAGAGCACTCTTTGTAAAGGAGCTAGAGCTAGAGATAACCTTTGTCTCCAAATCTAAATTAAGCCATGCCTTTGGGTGCTGGTGGGGACATTGTATTGCTAGAAGAATCCTTTTCTAGAAATTTCCTAAGCACATCTTGCTAATAAAGCTGCCATATAGTTTTCTTGCAAGAACTCTTGAGGTCTTAATTACCATGGGTGATGTTTGCTGGGTTTGGCTGTCCAAAGTATTAGTAGTCTCTTCTCTCAGTTTTTTCTTTCCACATAATTTCTCATGCTTACCTCGATGGACTACAGATTTTTCTTCTACAGAAAAACCCCAGAAGAAACTTGGGAAGGACACTTGGTATAGTGCCACGTGACTGAGGAAGACAGCGCCAACATCCAAAGCTTAAACACAACAGGTCCCCGCTGACACACACATTGTATTCAATGCTCTTTCTACCGAACTCGCCCCATCAATCATCAAATGCAGGTTTTCAAGAGGTCCCCTTGGTGACCCCTTTTGTCCTGATGACCTCACCTTGTCCTCTCTAAAAACATCAGTCCCAGAAACTAGCACAAGACCTTTTTTTACTATAAAGAATGTATATGGGGCAGCTGCGTGGCTTGATTGGTTAAGCATCCAACCCTTGATCTCAGCTCAGGTCTTGATCTCAGGGCTGTGAGTTCAGGCCCCGTGTTGGACTCTACAGAAAAATTATAAAAAATTATAAAATTAAAAAATAGGGCACCAGGGTGGCTCAGTTGGTTAAGTGTCTGCCTTCAGCTCAGGACGTGATCCTGGGGTCCTGGTATTGAGTCCTTCGTCAGGTCTCCTGCTCAGGGGCAGTCTGCTTCTCCCTCTTCCTCTGCCACCTGCTTGTGCTCTCTCTCTGTCTAAAATAAATGAATAAAAATCTTTAAAAAGTAAATAAATACATAAATAAAAAGAATGTATAGTTGATAAAGCAGACTAGGGTACCCATTCCAGTTATCTGCTTTCAAAACACAGCTTTATGTCAAAACAATAAAGCCCTACAAGGTAGCATGTAGGCATTAACCAGATTTTGAGTCAAATTTGAGGTAACAGAATGATTCAGGGTCTGATGTCTTGAAATCAGACAGCCTGACTGTTCACCTGCTTTTCCTATATATCAGCCTGTGCCCAGGATGGGCAATTTTGGAGCTCGCACAGAATGCACTGGTTATCAGCTATCAACATGCCCCCTGTCATGTATAGCCGAGAATCTCAGACAGTATACTGGAAGTAAGGAGATGAAAATCTGCTCGGGAGGGGGACATGCATCCTGGGAAACGTAAAGTTTTTGGCCAGGAGAGAGAGGTGAGCATAGCGATGCTCAAAAATTTTCACCCTAGGGGAGATTGATACAAACATGCAAAACCATTCATTTTATACTTATATAGATAGCAACATTGTATTTTGAAAAACAAGAGACTATCACAGATGTCACAGTTAAAGTTATCTCTGTGGGATGGGAGGTAAGATAGCAAAAATTCTCAGTAGAGGACAAAGGGCTCTCCTCTAAAGCAGAACAACGTTCTATGTCTTACTTGATAGATGGTTACATACATGTTTATTATTCTTTACACAATAAATGTCTTATATTTTCTTTTCTATGTAAGTTATTTTACACAATTAAAAAAATGATAGAGGATTAGCCCGGATTATGAAGTATAAAAAAGACTATTTTTCTCATTGTTGTCATATGCTCTTTGATTCCAGAAGTATGCCTGATTTGTAAATTCATATGTCAATTATTAAACACCAGTTCCATTCACAGGCAACATCTTTAAGTTGAAAACTTTTCTTGCTCCATCTTTAAAACCAAGGGAAGTTCTCCTCAGGGCTTAGGAGAGAGCAGCACAGACAATGGCCTGGCTCATTAAAAACACTCCATTATCATCACCCTTTCTGAAAAAGAGAAATCTTGAGAGATAAGGAAAGTGGCAGTTCTGCTGACATAAAAGAAGTCACTGGAAGAGAGCATTGGGGCCCAGGCAGAAAAATGCCATTAAACTAGTCTTCCTGTCCAGTTTTCCAAGCTCTTTTCCTGGAAAGTTTCCCATTATTTAACATCTTTTCTTTACAGGGTTCCTATCCACCCCCCTCCCACAACTGTTGTCGGTTTTCACCTCAATTATGCCTGCAAAAGCCATTTGTGAAGTCAACTGGAAGATTTTTTGGAAAAAGAGGGTGTGTGGATCCAGAAATGCTGGATTCGACTCCTGAATCGGGCCCCTTGTCCCAATTCTGTTCCTTGGGAATCGCCTGAAAAAATGTCACTGCCGGGGCTTGTTACATTTGGAAGTGGATTTTTTCCATTGTGTGTGGGAGTCTTGAGGACTTATTAATCTCCAAAAATGTAACGACAGTAAAAATTTAGAATAGTTAACACAAATAGCCTTCGAGTTAGAGTCATTAAAACATTTTTTTTCCTGCTAATGTGAATACAAAAGTGTAAAGCAGAATTTCGGTTATATTCTTCCCTTTTACTCTAAAAAAAGTAATTGTGGAATGAACACAGGAAAGATAATGTTCCTTTTTACTTAATAGAAAAGAGATGACTGGGGTGAAGATGGAGCAGCTGTAAAAAAAAAAAAATGTTTTTAATTCATGAAAGAATTTCTCATTTCACAATAGCATGCTTTTGTTCCTAATTTTCTTATCCATAAATCTAACGACTCACAGTCAGATTCTCTTTTCAGACTCCCAGAAGATTTAACTGCATGTATTCCTGTGTATTGGTTTTGGCAATTTTCTCAAATCTTATGGTTCCTTTGCAAAGTAACAATACAGAAACATTATGAGTACTAATTAAGGTATTGAAACTGATAATTAAACTAGAGTTTTTCTAAGAGTGAATTTGGTCACACGGGCTCACAAGGCTTTCTTTGTGGGGGCAGTATTTATTTACTCTGATCGGGAAAGGGGTTTAAAAAAAGGCTGTTCTTTAAGTTAGAGGACAAAATACTCAACGATCCCGAAAGTATCCCAAACGCTAAATTCAGCAATCGCTCAGCCACCAGAGCAGAAAAAGTAAGTTATGTAGAATTGTTAACGTTTGCATAAACCGGGTGAACAAACGTTCCCGTTAAGTCCACCGTGACTGAGGAGGGAGCATTGAGTAGAAAGAACTGAGGATACCCCGGCGGTGCCCTTCGCCCATTTTACCATGCGGTGGCGCTCTAAGGCCCAGATTCGCCCACCCTCGCCCTCCGTGCTCCATTGCAGGCAGCGGAGAACAAACCTCAAGCTCTCACTCTTGAAGCTCTTCTCACTGTACATGTAAAATATTTACAGTAAGAACTCACTGGCCGTCCAGAACTGATGAAAATAACAAAGTAATTAGAAATCAGTTGGACATTTGTATACTTAGCTATCCCGGCTATGTTTATACAGGTGATGGAAATGAAGGTTTGGGATAAAAGGAATAGTAGCGCTCTAATTTCCGACTTTGAATTAAATTTTTTCCTGAAAATATTTTAGTAGATCAAAAATAAAACCACTTTTGCATCTAAATTCCCAGGGATTCCCTCTTAACTTTTAAATAAATTATGCCATACAATACACTTTCAAAATCCAATGACTCAAAGAGACTTGAAGTTATTACTGAAGTCAGAGGTAGTGTGTATATGTATTTTCATGATAAAAGAAAGTGACTGCATTTTAAATAATGACGACTTTAAGCCAGCAGCTTGTTTCAGTTTCGCACCTCCGACCCCACCCATGAGAATTATTAATGAAATATGCAAAGTCTTGGAATAAACTACAAATTAAACTCTGTATCCCTAATAATCTCAATCATTTTTATTGTTTGACTGGGCAGATATATTGCTCTGTGCAAAGGGAAAAAAAGAAAGCACTCCATTTTCAAAGGGAAAGAAGCACAGAGGATAAGGTTCACAGCTACAAAAATACGTATGATTCATTTTAAAATGAAGCCGTCTTAAAGACAGTGGTCTGCTCAACCATCGCATCTTCCATCACCAAGAAGAAAATATTTTCATGTGTGCAGCTGGGATCATGCCATATCGACCATTTTTCATCCTACTCATTTTACTTAATACCGTATCATGGATATTTCCCCAAATTATTAAATGCTCTTAAGAAATCTGATTGTTGATAGCTGCATCATAATTGCTTCAACAATTTGCTTATTAATCGTTGGGCAGCCTGTTTTCTATTTTTGTAAATAACAGCTTAATTACAAATAAAAATTTTCATATGTATATGTATATAAATTCTTGTCAAGCAACTGCCTTTACATTTTCAAAAAAAGTTTTCATTTAGTATAAAAAAATATATTTGATCTTTACGTTAAATTTTTTTTTTTAAAGAACCCATTCTTCACAGAATCCGTTCAATATCAGCTTACACGATGTAAAATTAATTGAATACAGACACGAGTTTTTTTTTGGTCTGGACGGTAAAGTCCCTAAGAAGGGTGTACTGATGTCAGATCTATTTGGATCCATTTTAAGATGCTTCATTTCTAGAAATGTAAAAGCTACCTCTGGAACTATTTGTTACTATCTCAATTAATGACAGGCTTACATACTCAACAGGTCTGAAATATTAAATTTCATTCAATATTTACATGTTGATGGTTTATGTTATCTATTACAAATACAGACGTATTTAGATTTGAAAAGGAGACCAAGAGCTATGCTGGGAAAAACTTTGATGCCTCTCACTCTACGAGACTGCCTTTCTTTTTGAAAGGATTAGGTATTTAATTTTGTGCACTGAAAATGAATTCCCCTTTTAGAGGTTGCTAAATACAGAGGACATTTGTCTGTGATCTCAAAACAATGGATGAAAACCTGAAAATATAAAGGGTTGCCTTGAATATACAGTTAAACACATGGTGTCTGCTTTGAAATTTTCTTTATTTGAGCATGAACTTTTTCAGAGGTATTCAAGCATAGCCTCTTTTTCTTTGACTTTCTGTTTACCTAATTCATAGTCATCATTTCTTAGTGAAGAAAAACTTCCTTTTTTAAAAACTCAGCCAATGAGATAGTAAAAAAGAATTACCATCCTGTGCAACTACATTTTTACGCTTATGCTGTTAAAACTAATTAATACAGTTCAAGCAGATATTTCAAAAAATCCTACCACTGTTTCCACTGAACCAAATTTCATCTTTACCTACCCCCCCCGCAACTACTTAAAGAATTAAGTATTTTAATTGCATTCAGATAACAGTTTGGAAGTTGAAATATTATATTCACACATCAAAAGAGGCAATTCTTCAAAAGGACAACTTTTAAGGGTTCTACATTAAAGGGAAAGGACTCTTGAGAGTGAGAACTCTCCCGAAGGCAAGAAAAGTTACATACTCTTAGGGCTTTCCTTTCACTATCATAGCAAAGAAAGACACGCAAAGAGAAATTAACTAAGCTTCCAGAGCGCAGTGACCAGGATGATGAATTTGTTTTTTTATAGTACCCAGGCCAGATCCTGATGCAGGTGGGTGTTTTCCTAACAGAGTTTGCCTGGTGGAAGGA
Organism: Neogale vison; assembly: GCF_020171115.1. Taxonomy (NCBI): domain Eukaryota; kingdom Metazoa; phylum Chordata; class Mammalia; order Carnivora; family Mustelidae; genus Neogale; species Neogale vison. Next base: position 45,190,212 of record NC_058091.1, on the reverse strand, counting down.
GCAGCTCCATGGAAGTCGAATCCTCCTGCTCTCCATCTGTGGATGTCTGTCATTTGGGGACAATGACCAGCACTATATTTTCTTAACCCAATATGGACAGAGAACGTGTTTGGATTGTATTCTGTGACATCCCCTTCTCTATAGAAAAGGCCCAGGAGGGGAAGGAGGTGGGGTCTGGCTTTTTAAGGATGGGTCTAATGCGTTCAGCTGTTATCACACTTTGCTGATTGTAATCACTCGTTTTATGGTTTCTTTTCCAGCTGCTCTAAAAATTCATTGCAGTGTCTTCTAGGTTTATTTTTAATATCCTGTAATTCAAAGATCTAAGAAAGAAGAGTTGAAATAGAAATCCATGTCCCCCATTCCCTCCACATTTTTTCTCATGGGGAAGAAGGGATTTAGGATTTGAACACATTCCTTAAAATCCTTTCTGGAGAAATGTGTTCTTTGCTGTAGGGAAGGAGTGAGCTTGGAGCACATCCATGGGCTTATTCAACTGAGGGAAGAGTTGGGAAAAGATCCTGATGTAAACACACAAAAGTGTTTATAAACTGAAAAAATTAATTCCTCCTTTGGAGCATTTATAATTAAAATGTTCCCTTTTTGAGCATGGTAGCAGAACAGTGGGACCCTGCTGGCATCCTAGCATTTCTAGATTCCTTAGAGTATTTTCTCTAAACTCTGTTGTTCTAAAAACGTATTTAGTGGAGGGTAACAGTGTACCGCTCCGTAAGGGGCAGAATCCTTTCATACTTAACGGACCAAAGAGACGGGCACCCTACACGTGCTGTTTCTGAAAATACCTTGCCTTACATATTAAAATGGGCTTATTTCAGGGAAAGTTCAAGGTGTCAGTTTTCTGTTTTCTCCTGTCAGTGTAATCCTCTGAAGAGCAGGGTCTGAGAAATGACTCAGCTAGAATTACAGGTTGCCCTCTCAGCATTTTCCCTATACAGCAAACCCTTCAAAGTCCTTTAAAAGCCCATACAGAAACAACAACCCCCCAAACCCAAACCCCCAAAACTGTCTGTAAATCAGAAAGACCCAGGAGCTTGATTTCAGAGAGAGGTAGTTTTCCTGTCCATCCGCTGTCACCACAGCTGTCAGCAAGATGCCTTAAACATCCTAATTGTCACCAGGGATCAGATTGTTCCTTAACTAATTGTTTAGATCGGCTAATCTACATCCATCATCTGCCAAGGGCAGGCAGTCCCAAGCATCCTGTGATTTAGATAAAACTCCTATCCTGGGTGTAAACACAATTGTGTGGGTGACTAAGGGTCAGCAGACCAAAAAGCCTACCTGTGGCTGGAACAAGGGTGAGAATTGCAAACCGAGGACAGGGGGAGCCTGCCAGTTTACAAGCCCCGACCACCTGCGTGTGTCTTACTCGAACTAGTGCAAAATCAGCAGAAGATTCCATTTCATTGATCACAATATGCCAAGAATCCAAACAGAGCAGACAGATAAGATCACTGCCCAAATCAGCTCTTGGGTGTGTGCTTGGATGGGCTTTGGGGCTTCTCTTTCTGACACAAATGGGCTGCTGTATTTCTGCTTACTTAACAAGCCTGCTTGAGTAAAGCTCCTAAAAACGCAGAGTAATACAGTGTAAATTATCTATGTAATACACACGTTTCCAATTAGCACGCAGCCTCCCTCCCCAGAACCACTGCCTTAAGTCAGCTCTCCAAAACAATGAATTAAGTCATTATTTTAGACTCTGGAATTGCTTTCTTTGCATTCATCTGCTCATTTTTCCATTTCAGACTCCTATGAGCCAGGCGAGCAAGTTTTCATGCTTCAGCAGCAAACCGTTCTGAAAAGAGCCATCAGCTCACAATTATATCGTTTTTAGGTGAAAGTGCTTTAAAAGGAACTACTGAATGGATCCAAAATTTAGAAAATGAAGGCAACCAGGACTTTGTCCTCAATTTACTGAGCAGAAGTTAAGAGAGGGAGAAAGACAAATCCATGATAAATAATAAACAAACATATGAGCCTTTCCAAAAGAACTATTTATTAAGATACTTTAAGGAAAGGGGCCCAGGGATTTTGTTAAAATAGAAGTTTGGAAAACTCTCCACGCTCTGTTCAGAGTTAGTACAGATCCTGTTAATTTTGCTGGAGAAAACCCTATAAATTTTATTTAGCTGGTGCTTCCCATACTTGTTTGGATTTACTTTTACCTACTGATACGTTGTACAACCAAGGTGCTATGGGACAAACGCTGGAGAAATGATGAAATGGGAGCAATTGCTAAATAATCAGAATAACCCGCGTTTATTGTGGCTCACCCATTTCCCAGGCTTATTTTAAGCATTGCACACGTGTTAATTCATTTAATCATCACAACAACCCCACCACCTAGGTACTCGGATTATTCCCATTTTATAGGAAAGCGAATTCACAGAGAGGCCATTAATTAGCACAGGATCACAGGCAAACAGGAGAAGAGGGCTGGCTTGTTGTTCCACGGAGGCAGATGGACAAGGAGCACAGATGCTGGAGACTTCTGTAAAACAGAACTGGGGAGAACCAGGGACCCAGCCCCGGGCAGAGGAGAAATAAGAGAAACAGTGCCGGTGGGGGACTCCGGGGCGGCTGGGGGCAGTGATGAGTGGCCTCGAAAATGTTCCTTTTGGATTACAAAAGTAGATATGCATTTATTGTAGGAAATATGAAACACATAAAAAACACACGCAGAGGAAAAAAGAAAATGAAAATATTCCTAATTTGGCCTCCCAGAACTGACTACTTTTAGCCTATAGCATGTAGAATGCCAGACTTTTAAATAAGAAAATGGACTGATAATGTCCCTAGGGCTGTGATTTTCTCCCCCTCACCATAGCTTGGCTTGGTAGAGTAAATATTTTTCATGTCTATAGACATAGCTGTTTTCGTGAGTGCATCAAATTAGATGTATTTATTTAACAGATCTGTTATTGATGGATTCTTTTCATTGTTTGCTATTCTATCCAGCACTTCAGTGGACTGACTTGCACATTAATATTTTCCCCATTTGAGATCATTTATCATTCCATACAAACTAACACTAAGCCATTAAATCAAAGTGTGCGCATATACCCATATGTACATGCATATATATATATATATATATTTATTTATTTTTAATGATCTTTATACTTATTGCTAAATGCCCTCCCTAGATTGTACCACTCTGTCCCCTTCAGCGTAAAATGAGAAAGCTGTTTCCCCACACACCAAACCCCACAGGTACCTCCTCTACTTTCAAACTTTTGATTTATAAGGTGGAGAGGAACAAAGCCATGCCTCAGAGCAAAGGTGGGTCACCCCTGCTTGTCACCAACAGATGGCAGTGACTGCCACATGGATGGTGTCGCTTGCATTTAGGAAGGAATTAACGTAAAGCCCTCTTTCAGAAGTTAATCTGTAAAACTCGTTATCAATTCCATAAATAAAAGTGTTCCGTTCGTTCTTGTTTTGATGTATATTTCTTTGGTGACTAAGAACACTGAGCAATTTTCATTCCTCCATCTGTATTTCTTTTGTAAATTGTCTTGTCACTTATTTCGCCCACTCTTTTTCTACTGAAGTGTTCGCCTTTTACACGTGATTTAAAATATGTGATTCCAGATTTTCATTTGCCTTTTTACTCGATAGTTTCATTTTGAACTGGACAGAGGAGAGAGATATATATGTTTTAAATGCTTATAGAACCATTTCTTTTTATGTCTTCTGAATAGTTTATTTTTATATTTAAAAAGGCTCTACCTCAAGATCAGAAAAATATTCCTCCATGTTTTCTTTCTATTTTCTTTCATAATTAATTCTTTTTTATCTCTGTGTGTAAGGTGTCAGGAGAAATTCAGCATTATTTTTTTCCAAAGAGCTAATTCTTTCCATACCACTTTAAGATAATCGTACCTTTCTATGCCTAAAAATACTGATTATAATTTATAATAAAATTTTGTATCTGCTGGGCTCTATTTCAGACCTTTCCCATCTATCCATTAAAACAACATTTTATTGCTCGAGTCAGTGTTTCATTAGTACTTATTCATGTATAGCAGTGCTGGTTGACTCTAACATTTTTTTCTTTTTGTTGTTAACCTGTTGTTACCCTTTTAAAATACTGTATTGATTTTTATTTTTATTTTTTAAAAGATTTTATTCATTTATTTGACAGAGAGAGATCACAAGTAGGCAGGGTGGAGGGAAGCAAACTCCCCGTTGAGCAGAGAGCCCCATGCGGGGCTTGATTCCAGGACCCTGAGACCATGGACCTCAGCCACCACCTCTGCCGAAGGCAGAGGCTTAACCACTGAGCCACCCAGGCGCCCCTATATTGATTTTTAAATCACATTAACACATGCTCCTTATAACAAATTAAATGCAAAGCATGGTGTATACATACATAAGGTTAATGATTTTCCCCTCCCCCTTCTAGTCCCACTCTGCCCTGAAAGCAAGGCTTTTACTTTGGTGAGTATTTTTTTGCACTTTTATCCGCGTTCTTATGAGAAAAGAATAATAACTATGATACTATCAAGCGCAAGGCATTGTTCTAAGTGCTCTTCGTGAATTACATTTGTTTTTTGTAAGAAATGCAAGAGGTGATATTATCATTACCAATATATGGATGAGTAAGCCGAGTGTACTGACTTCTGAATAACTCACACAGTAAGTGGTGGGGCCCAAATCACACAATAAGCGGTGGGACTAGGATTCAAACACAAGCAAGCTGGTCTGAAGCGGATCCCACCTTCCTCTGGCTTCTCCCGCAGTCCTTCCTACCCTTTCTCTTCCTTCTTTTCCTCTGTTAAGACATGGGCTATTCTACACACATTGCCTGGAAACCTGCCTTCTTCTTTTTTTAAAAAAAAAATTTTTATTTTATTTTATTTATTTATTTGACAGAGGTAGATCACAAGTAGGCCGTGAGGAAGGCAGAGAGAGAGAGGGAAGCAGGCTCCCCGCTGAGCAGAGAGCCTGATGCAGGACTCGATCCCAGGACCCTGAGATCATGACCTGAGCCGAAGGCAGAGGCTTAACCCACTGAGCCACCCAGGCGCCCCGGAAACCTGCCTTCTTTCCCGTAAATTCTACTATAATCTTTCGGGCTTGAACACACAGTTGCGCCTCTTTCCAGACACACCCCCCGTCGGCTGCGTGGCACCGGACAGTCCCGCAGAGCGTAACTGAGCAAGTCGCTTCCTCGCAATAGACGCGCAGGCGGGCCTTCTCCGCCCACCGCCCACCGCCCACCGCCCACCGCCCACCGCCCACCGCCCACCAATGCTCTTAAGGTCTCTGCATCAAATGCCTGCACACCGGTCATTTCATTTTTGGCAAATAACTTTTCAAAAGTGCTGCTGCTGTGTCCGAGGGCACAGGTGGTTTTATTTCAACAGATACTACTGAATTAGTTTTCGCGGTGGTCCGCCGCCCCAAACTGCCTGATGCGCACCGTCCCACAAAGCCTCTGACTCGCGCTCCTTCTTCCTTCTGGAAGCGGCGCCCAGCTGCGGGGCGCAGGCCTGCTCTCCCGCCGCGACAGCTTTGGCGCCAACCGAGCATCCCACCCCATTCCCATTCCCCAGAAGCACCACAGCACGACACACCGGAGAGCACAGCGCAGGAAACAATGGAAAGTTGAGTATAAGACATCTCGTTTCTGGCCCTGGCCTGGCCTGCCGCCCGGCCGCCCCCCTCTACAGCCCTCCCTCCACCTGGCCCACCCTCTCCCGCAGGAGTCCCCTGTGGGGTCCTGCACCTTCCAGCTCTGGGGTTCTTCCCCCACCCACCGGGGGTGACTCTCTCAAAGAGGGATGATTTACCTTTCTCTCTGTTCGTGGCCTTCCTTGCAGACTCGGCCCGCGGAACCTCCCTTTAACAATCAGAGCAGCAACAGCACACATGACCCCTGGTTCCCTCCCTTCTTTCCAAAGGGTCATTCTTAATACCGTCTTAATAAGGGATTTAGGTCCAATTGCAATTTAAAAACCATTTTTTTTTCCTTCTCATTATATCAGTTGCGTGTGTGTGTGTGTGTGTGTGTGTGTGTGTGGCTGTATTGTCCAAGATTGTATGGTTTATATATATAGTATTGTCCAAATTGCACTAGGAAGTGGAATAGACTGGGACTGAAATGGGGTCTCTCAGGCCTGTCCAGTTCTGTCTTCATTGGCTCAGAGTGTCCTGTTTATTCTGACTTGGGCAGATGGGTCTTCCTAACTAAATGCTGACTAATCCAAGTTCTTCATTTAGCATTTTAGAAAATAAATAGGTTTCATCTGTCCTTTAAAAGCAGCTGATAGATAAGGCTATTTTGCTTTAGTTAATTCTGGGGGGCGACTGGGTGGGGGTTGGAGGGAGTTTTTTCTCCCCTCCCTCCACATATCTGAATAGACTGTACACATCCTTTAAGACCCAGGTCAGAAGTCCCTATTTCTAGGAAGACTTTTATGCCTTTACTAGATCAGCTCTTTGGCTCTCTGTGTTCCCATGTCATATGATTCCTTTTTAAATGTTGGCCCTTGCCACAAAATATTAATTACTTTCTGCTTTCTTTTTCCCCCACATCAGATTATAGCTACCTGAAGGCAAGGGCATTTCTCAGTCATCTTTGAACCCTAGAACCTTGAGCACTCTGGACATATAGTAGATACAACAGTGTGTTTTGAATAAGTAGGGGATGGATGGATGGATGGGTGGATGGGTGGATACCCCTTATTTTCCCTAATCACTCCATGAGGTTCACTTGGAAATGATTAAAATGGAGGACTCTCTGTGTTTATTACATCACATCAAAGAATTAAAAGATGGGCGCACCGGGGTGCCTGGGTGGCTTAGTGGGTTAAGCCTCTGCCTTCAGCTCAAGTCATGGTCTCAGGGTCCTGGGATTGAGCCCTGCATTGGGCTCTGTGCTCAGCGGGGAGCCTGTCTTCCCCCTCTCTCTCTGCCTACTTCTGATCTCTCTCTCTGTGTCAAATAAATAAATAAAATCTTGAAAAAAAAATAAAAAAAGATGAGCACACCTACACTTGGGTGAATGGCCCTGTCAGAGCTGGTTTCTCCTTTCCCTGTCCTCTGGCTCCAGAAACCCATTACATTCCTCCCCTCCCTGCCCTTCCTGAACTATAATATCCTAATATCACTGCTTTCATACAGTAACATTCAGTGGAAACTGTGAGATTTCTCTAAGCTTTGGGGGACTAAATGTTGAAAAAAATACTGGAAGTCTTGAAGGAGATCTTCACATGGGATGGCTTTTCTCTGCGTGCAACGTGGGCTTTAGTTTCAACACTTCTGATATTTTTAGCATTTCTGCCATTTTTATGTGCATCATTTCTTCAGCTCAGAGGGACAGCGTTGCTTAGAGGGTAAGGCCATAATTCCTCATGCCAAACCACTGGTTCGAGTTTTAGTTTACTACTTTGAGAAAGGCATTTCATGCAACTTTGGGAAAGGCCATTCAAGGTCACATTGCAAATGGAACATTTTACACATTTAAACCTAGAAAACAGAATTCATTAAATAAGCAAATATTATCATTTTTGTCCTGGCACCCCTGTTAGTAGATGCCATTAAAGATGACACCATCTCAAAGATGGAGAGATTGTGGTCCAAGAAGGTTAAGGGGCTACTTTGGGGTTAAATAGGAAGTCAGAACCAGACTGCTGACCTGCCAGTTCCCACACTGCCAGGATTTACTTCTATTTATTTCCACCTATACTATTATGAGTACCCCTTCTGCAAGGATGTGGGGCCTATTGTATTTTGTTGTTGTTTTTTTGGGGGGTGGGGTGGGGAGACTTTCCTGGAAATGGCTTTTAATACTGGAAATGGCTTTTAATACTTTTCCATACTGCGCATGGAACAGGAATTTACAATGACCCATACCAAAATAAAACCAACCACTGCCTCAGCAAAATACCAATTTGAGATTGGGGGCTGGTTACTACTACATTCATCAGTAAGCGATTCTAGCCTCTAGTCTCTTCCAAATGCCTTGTTCAGTCGTCATGTCATTACTAATTCTAAGTCCCTTGAGGATGTGGACCATGGTTTATTCATCTCTGAATTCCACCAGGGGCTTATAGTAGTGTTTCATATATAGTAGATACTCAATAAAACAAATAGAAGCTTACTATCTAAGAAAGGATTCACAATTTCATTAATTTCTGCTCTTGATTTGCCAGAACAGAATCTGGTTGACTCTAAGAGTAGGCATCTTTATAATAAGGCATGGTTTAAGGGGCTAGCATGACACTTTCTATATCCAGTTAGTTCATGACCTATACTATCTGCAAAAAGAAAGTTTTAGTTGAGGTTCCTGGAAAATTAAACTAGTTTTGAGGCTAATACAAAATCTAGCTATCATCTTGAATAATGAGCAAATGTGTTTTGCTTAATCCTTATTACTGGCCTAAAGGAGGAAAGCCTGGTAATTTGGGCAAAGGGGATGTGTACTTTTGCTGAAAAATAAAAATATCTCCTAACTGTTGATGAGTGAAGACTTTGAATTCATGCTGCTTGCACAGCCTACTAAATTAAATTATCAAGGTAGGTAAAAATCAAATTCATGTCTCAGAATGACAGCTAGGATTAGAATTAGTTCTACATTCCAGTCAACATTATAATAACTAAAAGTAGCCTAAATCAAGATCTGTAAAGCTACTAAAGTTTCAACTTTTGTAACGAGGCTATATATTTTTTTTTCTAAAGAATTTATTTATTTATTTGACAGAGATCATAGGTAGGCAGAGAGGCAGGCAGAGAGAGGAGGAAGCAGGCTCCCCGCTGAGCAGAGAGCCCGATGTGGGGCTCAATCCCAGGACCCTGGGATCATGACCTGAGCCGAAGGCAGAGGCTTAACCCACTGAGCCACCCAGGCGCCCCACGAGGCTATATTTTAGCGGCTCTATTTCAATAAGGCACTACTTTTGGCTAACTGATTTGTCTCTTAGATTAAAATCATTCGGTCCTAAAAGAAATCTTACCTACGGAATAAAAAAAAATTATTATCTTCCATGCATTTAATGCCCAAGTACAACCGGATAGCTGCTTTTTGGAGTGCATTTATGGTTGCAAAGGTTTGCACATTTCTTCATTTTATAGTCAATGTGCTTCCCATGTAACCAGGCAGACATACTCTCCTGGCAGTCATTGCTTCTTGCAATTTCTCTTTAATGTTAAGTCCTACAAGCTGTTGGGAATAAATAATCATGCCTATTTCTTGGCATGAAAATGTCCATTCATTCACCAAATATTCAATTTCACTTCCACCATTAGCAGATTTTCTTTGTGAGTAAAAAGGTAGCTTCCAGTGTCTTCTTAACTTCAGCTGCATCCCAGCTGTGTTTATTAAACAAAGATTTCACATTGTCTGCCCTTTTGTTTTCTGTTCCATCGTTTCCCCCATCTGGATTTTTCCCCCATATCCCAGTGAATATATCCATATTTTTACAGACAGTAGGGTTTTTTTTTTTTTTGATATCTTTCCCTATGATAGCAGTTAACATTCCTTTAAAAGCTTACGTTTCACCTCTGTTCCCCTGTTCACATTTCAACTACGTGAAATTGGGTGATTTGAAACAATTTTAGCAGTTTCTCACTCAAATATAATCCCTTACGACTTGTGCTGGTTTTGAATTCTTGGCAACCATTTTCTATGCCACTTAGAGTCTCTGTAAAGGAAGGATTGTTAAGAATTACAAGCACAGAGGCAGTGACTTAAAGAACAAAGGAGACACATTTTATTTCGAGAAAAATAAAACAGAATTTCACAGGCACTTCCCCACACTTTCTTCCTTCCCCAGGTGGAAACAGAAATGGGTAGAGAAAACATACCCCAGGGCTTGAGGATAAATAGAGCCCACAAACTTTCTCATCTTGTGCACTTCTTTTATGAAAAATGTGAAGATGTCAACCTCCAAATGTTTCTGCCGCTAGTCATAAGGTTTGCATTCTACTTTCTTTTAAACTTGCCCAATTAGGAGAATAAATCAAACATCCTTTTTCTTTGTATGTTATCCCAATAGTGAAGTTTAATCATAATTAAGAAAGGAACTTTGATTAATTTGTGCAAAGAGAATAGTTTGCACAAATATAACCCATAGAATTTAAAAATTACTCATCTTTCATTTTTCAGAATCAAATAGTTCTGTACTATAGTTCTGTTAGACAGAAAATGGCCATTCATTTACAAAAAGTTCCATGGGCAAATCCATCCCAAGGGAAAAAATTAAAAGTTAACTATGAATTCCAAATTTAATGGTGTAATTTGTTTGTTTTACATTTTCTACTCACAAAATAGTTACAATGATCCTTAGCACAGTGCTGTGGTTGAGACTGAAGCCAGATGACTTGAGCTCAAATCTTAGCTCTGTTACTTCTTGGATGCTAGATTTTGGACAAATTACTCAACCTTTCTATGCCTGTTTCCTTTCCTGAAAATGCAGCTGATAATAACAGAATTAACCTTGTACCATTGGTTTAAGGATTGAATTTGTTAACCTAGGTTAAGATCTTACAACAATGCCTGGCACCTGGTAATTTTCTGTCATTGTAAGTTGTTACTGGTAGTTACAGTTATACCATCTATCAGTCTGGTGCATGGGTCATATACGTCAAAATTTAATGGACTTCTATGCTAGTCAAGCAAAGGGAAATATCTATTCTGATCCAAGTTGCATTTACTGAACACCAACTATGTGTTTAGATCTATAAGAGGGAGAGATGGATAACTAATTTACCTAGAAATTAAAGCAAACTTCAGGCACCCATAGATTTACTGAATCATAGCAAACAAAGAGACAACAAACTAAGAAATAGAGCAAATGAAAAAGTGTCTTTGTGAACCAACAAAAGAAAGTCAACTAAATTATCCTGAAGCAGGAAAGAAATGAAATAAAGATTATGTTCATAATGCTGTCATTGGTTAGCTTAACGATGTGAACTGCTCTGATTGGTACTATGAGAGGTGAGCTATTTTGAGGAGTGGCAAAAAGAGACAGAACAACATACAACAGAGAAATCTGGGGGTCGGGTGGGGGATGCTCTTAGATGGAGAACCTATTTTGGACATACCTCTTTATCTTGAGTTTAGAATTCTGACATATATCAAAGTTCGCTCTCATCCTTAAGCACTGTGGTTGTTGGTAAAGGACTCTCCTCACCTCCTCCATGCATGCCTTTTAGGGGAGGCAGATATGCCCTGTGGAACAGAAGCAGTGGCAATCTGTGGGCTTGTTAATGGGAATGATTGTTGTGGATCCGAGAGCCAGGGATGAAGAGGAAGGAAAACAGCTTCCTTGATGAGAAAAATTCCTTAATAAGAGAAGCCCTGTGGGGTCCCTTCATTGGTTTCTATTTATTCATCTTTTGTACCAAATTATTTGCATTTGTTGAGTTTCAATTTCATCATTTGTAAAATATATATATTTGATCAGGAAATCTCTAAACTTCAGTATTTGCATTTCTGAAAAATCCATTTCTAGAAATATAATGTTATCACATGAATGGTTGGCTCCTTCTCACCAAGCAGTGGTCTAATTACCTTGTTTTCTGTTTTGTTTTTGTTTGTTTCTTTTTTAAGTAGTAACTGTTGAATGTTAGCTTTCCAAAATATAACCAGAACAGTCTGTGGATAAAGGAAAGCTGAGTTTACTGCTTATCATGTTAGGATAGGACTACTTCAATAGTCTCACTAGCATTTCAGAAGGGTAAGAGCGAAGCTGAGATTTTTTTTTTAAGACATTTTAAACTCTGGCTTAGTGTGGGTGGTGGAGCTTGGCTGTGGTTGGGTTAGGATTATAATATAGGTTTGGTGGACACCGCAAGGCAAGGATTTTGAGCCAAGGGGTTCAAAGGACCAGAGTCTTCTGAAGGTTTCTTCCTGGAGCTACCAGTATTGGCTTTTGATCCAATCCCTACCTCTCTCTTAATGGATGACCTGATTTTCTACTTTATGGAAACCTGGCCACCTGGCATGTGTTACACTTGAATTCTTCTTTGTCCATCAAAAAGATCTTGATTTCATCCATTCTTTCTTCTTTACTCCTTTCTTAGAGAATAATGCATTCTTACTCTTAAAACTCAACCTATAGCTTGGTCTTATCCTACCTACCTCCTCATAGCTATTTGCACATTAATTATCAGCTCTTTCTTACATGTTAACCTTATTATTCCTCATGATTCCTTTCCCTTGGGCTAAAGACATGATTTTGTATCCTTTAATATAAAACAGTATCTACTGGATGTGTGGGTGTCAAGCCAAGGTCTTCTGTTCTTTCTCTTCTAAGTCTTCATCTCTTACTTCCTTGACAACTGCTGATCCCGGTAAGGTATTATCTTCTCAGTCTCCAGTGCTTTCCTTCTCCATCAAGATTTTAGAAAGTGTAGCTAATGCGACTTGTCTGCACCTTCTTGCTCCCATTTACTTTCCATTTCACTGTAATCTGCTTACTCTGGCAAATTTACCAGTGATTTCCTAATCTCCAATTTCAAGGAAAAATTCAAATTCTTTTCCTTTGTGGCATTTGACAGTGCTGACTAGTCCCTCTACACTGAAAAACATATTTCTTTCATTTCTAATATCACCTCTTCTTGGTTTTTTTATGACCTTCAAAACACCTCTTTCTCGAATTGTTTCCTCTTTTTATATCTGCTCTTTAAATGCTACCATTATTTGAAGTTTTGTTCTTGGTTTCTGCCTTTTACCACAGTCTCTGTTCCCATAGGGTGACTTCACTCATTCTCATTTACTTTTGAATAATTTCCCAAATTAAAAATTTAATATTTCCATCATGGCCCTTCCCTTAGTTTCAGATACAGTTATGTCTTAAACATTTCCACTTGGATTCAATTTATTATTTTCGAAAATATATCATCAATGGAATCATTATCCACTATCCAGTGCTTCTACAACTTCCCAGATGATAAATATCACTGGCAACACTTGTTAATAAGATTACAAGGTCTCTCACTGGAATGCTGATTCAGTTGGCTGTGGTGGGTGGTTTGGGAAGCACAGTGGGACTAAGCATCATTCTTGCCCTCTCTACCTGCTTCATTTCTCTCCCCCCCTCAGGCACTAGGGTCTGTCCATTGTGTCTACTAAACATCTCTCAAACCACACCTCTCCTCTTATTCTCCACTGTTACAATTTTAGTTTTGGCTGTCATGAACTGTTGAGTGCCTTCAGCTTCAGGGTTGTTCTCTGCTTATTCTGCAAACCTGAACCTTCTATCCTAATTTTACCAAATATTCAGAAGTTCTTTATGAGACCATGTTCTTTCTCATCTCTGTTTCATCATCCTGAAATATAACTCCCCATGCTAGCTCCCTTTTACAGTCAAACAAGTCTTCCCTTAAACCCAACTAAAGAAAGTTAGAGCCTGGTTACTTAAAACATGGTAAATATATAGTGACTTTACATATATCCTCATGTACCTCTTTATTTAGTTTCATTCTGGATGTAGCTTTTTATGTTCTTGCCAAAGGAGCAGTGTTTCACTGTAGAAACAGAGGTAAACTGTAGTCCATGTTTTGGCTTCAGGTAGGCTTGGGTTCAATTCCCATTATTTCTATTTAATGATAACAGGATTTGGAGAAAGCTTCTTAAATTTTCTAAGCCTCAAGTCATCATTGATAAAAACGAGATGATATTAGTAAGGATTAAATTCTGTAGTGGAAGAAATGTGTTGACCCTAGTTCCTGGCACAAATGGGACTCTGGAATCTTTATATAGGATGATAATTTATAGTCCAAATCACAACCCTTTTGAAAATTAAAAAGGGTGTTAGTAATTTTTCTGGGAGACAGATATCAAAAAAGACTGTTCATGGTAAAGGACATATGGGTACCCCATGAATAGGAGGGACTCTCGGGCCACCATCTCATGGGAAAAGGGACAACAGCTAAAGGATTTGCCTTGAAGTTATGTTAGAGCAGTTCCATTATTTATACCTACCCTATCTACCCTATACATCTGAGATGAGGTTGGGAGTGGACTAAAGACCCCCTTTGCACCATCATGTCCTGACACGTGACAGATGCATAATATGCATATTCTTTATAGTTATTGGCCCAGATCAATGCCTGTTTCTGTTTTGACTTCAAATCTATACTTTGAGGCCTTGACCATATTCTCTCTGTCTCAGACATTAGCCTTTCCACTCTCAGTCTCTCCAGGTTGGAGATCACTGCTGGGCTCTTATAGGGCACATTTTTTGTCCTCTGAAGGAAGAAAGAGGGTCTCTCTTCTTCTGTCCTCTGGGATGACAGATCTAGTGAGGCTGCTGCTTCTTATCATTTTATCAATCTTCATTATGCAGGGGGAGGTCCAGTCTACATATCTGGTTTTTGGGTTGCCCTCTCAAATAGCAGGTATCCCTTTTGGGGCTTCTGACAAATAAATTAAATCCCTGCAATTTTCCATGCGATTCACAAATACTTAGAAAGTACTGTTCTGGTACTTTCTAACTCTAAGATCACTCAGGCTCCATCCTCCCTCCAATTGCACACATACACTACTTCTGTGACTTACCAATTGGTAGGAAGAGGCATTGTCAGTCCTCAATGTAGTCATTCCTAATCTTTTCTTAAGGGGAACAAGTCTCATGAGGCAGCAGGGGCTGTGGAGGATATTTGCTTCTCCTTACCACTCCCCTACTCCATATTGGGTTTTCTGCTCATGTGCTCTCACCAAACCCTGTGCTTCTTGTAACTCACCCACCCTCATCATGATTATTTTTTTTTTTAAAGATTTTTAATTTATTTATTTGAGAGAGAGAGACAGTGAGAGAGAGCATGAGCGAGGAGAAGGTCAGAGAGCGAAGCAGACTCCCCATGGAGCTGGGAGCCTGATGTGGGACTCGATCCCGGGACTCCAGGATCACGCCCTGAGCCGAAGGCAGTCGTCCAACCAACTGAGCCCTCATCATGATTATTTTAACTATGTCTTTTCTCGTCTGTGTCATGCACTAAATTTTAGGCTTCTTAAGTGCCAAACCTATTTCTTATTTCCCTTTTTTATCTCCAGAAAGTGGCACATGTGAATTCTCAAGAAATGTTAAATGGATGACTTATTATATTACATGCGAATAACTCTAGGAAGTACTGAGTCCTAAGAGTTATGCTCTTAGTCTTAGTCACACCTTAAAATAGCGCTCTGGTAAGTTAACCTGCTACCCTATAACCTAGAATGTGTTATTATCATGGTGAAAAATCTAATTTGGCTTGGGCCTCCTTTGCTTATTTTTGTCCCAAAGCTACCTTTTTATCTGATATTTACCCACTTCAGTTTCAAGAAAGTCTAGTCCAGAGCACACCTGGCAAGGAAAAACTTCAGAAGAAAAGCACCAGGACAGGCAGGCCTCTGGGTTTCCCATCTGTCTTGAGGGCAAAGACAAGGACACAGTACCTTTTCTTTCTAATATTACCTGCAACTCTAGAGACTCAAGAGAAGTCATAACACTTCCTAATGGGATGGTTGACATCTGGAGAGTGACACTTGTGAGTGGATGTATTGGCTTTAATTTGGAATGATCTTATTTTCAATTCAAACATTTCATTTTACCAGGGCTGGGGACAAAGCAGGTATTTATTTATTTATTTATTTATTATAAAGATTTTATTTATTTATTTGAAAGACAGAGATCACAAGTAGGCAGAGAGGCAGGCAGAGAGAGAGAGGGAGAAAAAGGCTCCCCATAGAGCAGAGAGCCTGATTCGGGGCTCAATCCCAGGACCCTGAGATCATGACCTGAGCTGAAGGCAGATGCTTAACCCACTGAGCCACCCAGGTTCCCCCAAAGCAGGTATTTATTAAATACTTCCTAGATAATCCATGCAATGTTTGTCCATTCTTTTCCTTATAGATATGCATGTTTAGTCTGTTCATAAACACCATGTGGCTTTTTATTTTCAGTTTCTCTTCTTGTCTATTCACACATGAAAAATTCATTAAATTATACTTTTTTCAGTCACCAAACTAGGTTTTAGAGACTCTCGGATTAATTGAGTGCCATGATGGCCCTCAAGGACAAATGGTTCTGGTGGGAGAGTCAGAGACATCAACTGAATGAATAGTGAAGTAGAAGAAGTCAATGATGGAAACATGCTATTTCCAGTTGTTACGGAAACATGAATTAGGGTTGAGCTACCCAGTGAACTTGGGGGAACAACAATGGTGGCAGAGATATTAGGGAAGGCCTACTGAGAAGGGAATACTAAGCTAAACATTACGGAATGAACAGGAATTAGGAAGTGGGCAGTTGGAAATGGGGAGAGTGTTTCAAGCAAGAGGACAACATGAGGTATGTAGGACAAGTGTAATGTTGTATTCAAAAGAAATGAAAAGCAGTTGAGTGTTGCTAGAGCATCCTTCTAGGTAAGATGTGGAAAGGGGTGAAGGTGGGAGTAGGGCAGGGTCAGATCAAATGAAGAAATAAAGAAATTTTCACTTTATTCTCTCCGTGTTGGGGAGTTATTGAAGAATTCTGAGTAGATTTGCAAAAAAAGGAATATTATAGCTGAGTAGAGGGGGATGGGTTTGTGGTATGCAAAATTGCTTAGGTGTAGAGATGAAAGGAAGAGGTGATAAAGCTGGCCCCTGGTGATTGGGTAACTAGTGTGAGAATGAGATAGCACTTGTGGTTAATAGCATTGCCTCAGGGACAATATGCCCTGAGTTCAAATCTCAACTTTGCCTCTGCCAACTATGTAAACTTTAGCAGATGACCTAATCTCTCTGTGCTTCAGTTTCATCATCTGTAAAATGGGAATTTTATTAATAATATTATCTCTTAAGAAAGAGGACCAAATAAGTAGATGAGTGTAAATTATCAAAAATTATGCCTGACACGCAGAAAGTACCATAGAAATGTTTACACCTTTATTATAGAAAAGGAACAGGTTTTTGTTTTGCTTTAAAGGAACAAGTTTTAAAGGGGAAGAGAGTGAGTTCAGTTTTAGGAACTTTGGTATTCGAAATCCATGTGAAGACATCCAACAGTTGGCTGATATATTCATCTGGAGTTCCAGAGAAAGAGCTTGTGTGGAGGTATAGATATTTTAAAATTTTAGCATATGAAAAAATCTGATTAAAAAATGAGGTTGAAGTCAATAGAAGGAAGGAAATAATGAGGATTAGGGTAGAGATAAATGAAAGAGAAGGTAGAAAAACAATAGGAAAACAATCAACAAAACCAATAGTTGGTTTTTTTTTGGAGAATCAACAAAACCTGATAAACTCTTACCTAGATTGAGAAAAAAAGAAAGAAGACTCAAATAGCTAAAATTAGAAACAAAAGAGGAGATATTATAAATGCTGTCACAGAATATGAAGGATTATAAGAGACTACTAAGAATAACTCTATACCAACAAATTGGATAACCTGGAGTTAATAGATAATAACCTACCAAGATTGAATCATAAAATGATGAATGTGGATAGAGCTGTAACAAGGAGGAGACTGAGGCAATAAAAAAAAGAAGATAAAAAACAAAACAAAACCTCAAAACCCTCCCAACACAAGAAGTCCAGCACCAGTGGGCTTCACTAGAGAATTATACCAAACATTTAAAGAAGGGTTAACATCAATTCTTCTCAGTCTCTTCCAAGAATCAAAAAGGAGGAAACAATCTCCAACTCATTCTATGAGGCCTCATTAACCTGATGCCAAAAACAGATGAAGACAAAGCAAGAAAACTACAAAAACCAATCTCCCTGATGAATCCAAAATACTATTAAACACAATTCATAGCATATTAAAAGGATTATACAGCATAACCAATGGGATTTATACATGGGATATAATGATAATTCAACAGGAAGATCAACCAGTGCAGTATACAAGATTAACAAAACATGAAAGACAAAACCACAGAATCATCTCAATCTATCCAGAAAAGACATTTGACAAAATTCAACACCCTTTCACGATGAAGAGTCAATAATCTAGGACTAAAAGGAAAGTACCTCAACATAATAAATGCCACATATGAAAAACCCACAGAAATCATATTCAATGAGGAGATTTTTTTTTGAAGATTTATTTATTTATTTGAGAGAGTGTGTTTGTGTGTGAGAGCTAGGCAGGGAAGGGCAGAAGGAGAAGAAGAGCTCTCAAGCAGATTCCTTGCTGAGCATAGAGGTTGATGCAGGGCTCAGTCTCATGACCCCAAGATGATGACCTGAGCAGAGATCATGACTGAGTGGATATCAAGAGTCAGAAGCTTAACTGAGCCAACAAGAAGGAGATAAATAAAGCTTTTCCTCTAAGATCAGAAATAAAGCAAGGATACGTGCATCCATCATTACTATTCCACATAGTACTGGAAGATCTGGCCAGAGTAGGCCAGAGCAATTAGACATAAAAAGGAAATACAAGGCATATAAATTGAAAAAGGAGAAGTAAAATGATATCTGTTCACAGATGACATTACCTTACATACAGAAAACCCTAACAATTCCACTAAAAAGCTGTTAGAATTAAAAATTCAGCAAAGTTGTAGGATTCCAAACCAACACTTAAAGTGTGATTTTATACACTAACAATGATCATTTTGAAAAGGAAATTTAGAAAATTATCCCATTTACTACAGCATCAAGAATGATAAAATACTTAGGAATATACTTAACCAAACAGGAGAAACTGAAAATTATAAAACATCTCTAGGTAAAAGAAATAAAAGAAGATATAAATGGAAAGACATACTATGTTCATGGATGGAAAGACTTAATATTGCTAAAATGTCCATACTATCCCAAATGATCTACAGATTCAGTGCAAACCCTATCAAAATCCTAGCAACATTTTTTTCATAAATGGATAAAAAAAATCCTAAAAATCTCATGGAATCTCAAAGGTCTCTGAATAGCCAAAACAATCTTGACCAAAAAAAAAAAAAAAAAAAAAAAAAAAGAGTTGGAGGTCTCAAACTCTCTGATTCAAAAACATACTACAAAATAATAGTAATTAAGATGGTATGGTATAGGCATATAGAAACATTTACAGACCAGTAGAACAGAACAGAGAGCCCAGAAAAAAATATGAGCATATATGGCCAAATGATTTTAGACAAGGATGCCAAAATTACACCAAGTGGGGAAGACAGTCTCTTCAATAAATGGTGCTGGGAAAACTGGATATCCACACGCAAAAGAATGAAGTCAAACTTTTGCTTTATACTATATATAAAAATTAATTCAAAATGTATTAAAGACCTAAACATTAAGTCCAAAACTATTTCACAAAAGACAACATAAAGAAAAAGCTTTATGATGTCCTGGATTTGGCACTGACATCTTGCACATGACACCAAAAGCAGAGGCAAAAAAATAAAAAAAAAACAGACAAAGGGACTAAACCAAACATTAAAACTTCTGCATGCCAAAAGAAACAATCAGTAGCATAAAAAGGCAGTCTATGGAATGGCAGAAGATATTGGCAAATCATATATCTGATAAGGAGTTAATATCCAGAATATATAATGAACTTCTACAACTCAGCAATGAAACAACAACAACAACAACAACAAATAACCCAAATAAAAACTGGGAACAGGACTTGAATAATTTCACCAAAGAAAATATACAAATGGCCAACAATTACATTCAAAGATGTTCAGTATCACTAATCATAGGAAAATTCAAATTAAAACTAGAACCAGATAAAACTTCATACCCAACACAATGACCACTATCCAGAGAGCAGAAAATAACAAGTATTGGAGAAGATGCAGAGAATCTGAAACACTTGTGCACTGTTGGTGGGAATACAAAATGGTGTGGCCATTATGGAAAACAGTATGAAGATGCCTCCACAATTAGAATTACCATATGATCCAGCAATTTCACTTTTTGGTATGTATCAAAAAGAAACAAAACAAGATCTCAAAGAGATATTTGCATGCTTATATTCATTGTAGTATTAGTCACAATGGTGAAGGGCTGAAGCAAACCAAATGTCCATTGGCAGATGACTGGATTAAACATGGTAGATACTCGCAATAGAACATTGTGAAGCCTTAAGAAAGAATAAGATAAAAAAAAAAAGAAAGAAAATTTTATCTCATGCTGCAAAATCAATGAACCAGTCACTAAAGAAGAAATACATATGATTTTATTCATATGAACTATCTAAAGTTGTCAAAATCAAAGAAACAAAGTAGAAATGTAGTTACCAAGGGCTAGGGAAGGGGAAATTAGTGTTTAGTAGGTATAGAGATGTAGTGTTGTAAGGTGAAAAGTTGTAGAGATATGTTGCACAACAACATAAATGTACTTAATGCTCCTGAATTGTACATTTATAAATGGTTAAGATGGCAAATTTAATATTATATCTTATTGGGCTTTTTTAACTACAATTGAAAGAAGGTTAAACAAAAAAACAAATGGGAGGGTGGGATCAAATTCCTTAGGAAACACATGGAGAATGAGGACAGCAGACCAAGGATGAAACAGAAATTCCTCTGAGATCCTTTAGTATCCTTTGGAAATGTGTTGGGAGTGTGTGAACACCATACATAATGATCAAGAAAGCCTGCTTCTGATCTCCTGCTATACACATTCTTTTCTTCCTAGAAGAGTTGGGGATCTCAGCAGTGGATTATTTTGAAACCTGAATGTTATTATTGGAAGGATTTCAGTAAGAGTAATTAGCAGATAAATGAAATGAAATTTTAAGTGATGTAGGTAGAACTCATGAAGCATTGATAGGCCAGTGAAAGCTGGGGTGCTGAGGTGGCTCAATCAGTCAAACCTCTGACTCTTGGTTTGGGCTCAGGTCATGAACTCAGGGTCATGATGGAGCCCTAAGTTGGGCTCCATGCTCAACATGGAGTCTGCTTGGAATTTTCTCTCTCCTTCTCCCTCTGCCCCTCCCCCCACTCATGCATGCATGGTCTCTCCCTCCCCCTCCCCTCAAATAAATAAATTTTTTTAAAAATGGAAATGAAAAAGCCAGCTCTGGAAAGTGAAGATATAAGAACTCATGTTGAACTAAAGTTGAACTAAAGCTGCTTTGGAGATGTCTGCTGACTGTGTGGTGAAGTCAGAACAAAACAGGAGAACCTGCAGGGAAATACAAATCAAAACCACAATGAGATATCACCTCACACCAGTCAGAATGGCTAAAATTAACAAGTCAGGAAATGACAGATGCTGGCGAGGATGAGGAGAAAGGGGAACCCTCCTACACTATTGGTGGGAATGTAAGCTGGTGCAACCACTCTGGAAAACAGCATGGAGGTTCCTCAAAATGTTGGAAATAGAACTGCCATATGACCCAGCAATTGCACTACTGTGTATTTACCCTAAAGATACAAACGTAGTGATCTGAAGGGGCACGTGCACTCGAATGTTTATAGCAGCAATGTCTACAATAGCCAAACTATGGAAAGAACCTAGATGTCCATCAACATATGAATGGATAAAGAAGATGTGGTATATATACACAATGGAATACTATGCAGCCATCAAAAGAAATGAAATCTTGCCATTTGCGACAACGTGAATGGAACTAGAGCGTATCATGCTTATAAGTGAAATAAGTGAAATATGCTTATAAGTGAAATAAGTCGAGCAGAGAAAGACAACTATCATACGATCTCCCTGATATGAGGAATTGGTGATACAACATGAGGGCTTAAGGGGGTAGGAGAAGAATAAATGAAACAAGATGGGATTGGGAGGGAGACAAACCATAAGTGACTCTTAATCTCACAAAACAAACTGAGTGTTGCTGGGGGGAGGGGGGTTGGGAGAAGGGGGTGGGGTTATGGACATTGGGGAGGGTATGTGTTTTGGTGAGTGCTGTAAAGTGTGTGTAAATCTGGCGATTCACAGACCTGTACCCCTGGGGATAAAAATATATTATATGTTTATAAAAAATAAAAAATTAAAAAAAAAAACCAAAACCGAGAACCTGAAGTCAGTGGGGAAACTAAGATTAGCAACATACTACTATGGTGCTAGTTTTGCTAAACCAGGGTTGGGACACAGGTCCGAGACAAGGAAAATGTTTTAAGTCACAACAATAGTAGAAAATCTAGGCTATGCGGTAGGCATCCTCACAGCTCTCCTTCTCAAATATTTAGCATTTTGGATAACCTTCAGGTATTGTGAAAGAAAGAAAAGGCACCATGAGTGAGAGGTCATAGGCAAGTTGTGAGCAGGGTGACAAGCAGGAAGAGGTAGCATTTGAGTTTAATCCTAAATAAGTGAGTTGACTTGGGACCGTATCTACACCTTCTTTCCTATATTTAGCCCATACATCCAGTGTCCTGGTGGGATGATGTGGTATCTTCGTAGATGATTTTGAGTAGCAGGACTGGAGGAGAGAACACAAGCTTCTTTTTATACATAGAACCCTGCTCTGTGGGGCATCAACTTAGCTCCTTTATAGGCACTAAATTCACCAAAAGAACATTAGTGAAACCTTAAATTCAAACATTACGGCTAAGAAGGAATGGGGGTGGGGAACCCAGGCCCAGAGACCAGAGACCAGATTCTAAGTAACACCAGTGATTGTATGTATTTATATCTGTTCCTGAGGAGGTAAGTAATCCACGTACTTCCTGAAGCAGAGGACTTATTGTTATACCATTTGAATTATAAATAGTGGCTCTCTATGGGGCAGTTTTAAAAGAAAAGAAAATCTTCTCCCTCCCACAACATTTTATTATTGGCCTAAGAACCCTGTCTCCCTCTGTCTCTCTCTCTCTCTCTCCCTCTCTTTCACACACACACACACAAACACACACAAACACACACACTCAAAAGTGGAGTCATTTAAAAATTAAACTAACATCCTTTTTAATAGGAAAGTCAATTGCTCTAAGTGCTTGAAGCTGGTAAAGGTGAAAGGAAGCATTGGCTCCCATCACCCGGGGCTCCATTAAGCTCTGTCTTCCTGAGGACTTGATCTTGAGCTTATCTTCCCCAAAGAAATGCCATTTCCTTTCACACCGAGATCTCTGAAAAAAATCCAATAGTAATCATGGATGCATCTCTCCAGGCTCTTGAACACACATTTAACTGAGAGCTTCTTTCTGATAAGGGTTCAGATGCGAGCATGTCACCTGGACCATCCTGGCCTCCATGCATTAGTAGCACAACTCTTTGCAAATAAACAAAGCTTTGAGTTCCTGGGGGATAAAATGCAGCTTACACAGCACTTAGGAGAACTCAAAGGGCCTCTGTTCCTTCTCCATACTAATGTGGTTTCACAAGAAGACCAAGATTATTTTATTGCCCCAGGATGCCAGGAAATTTTCCTTTGGTTCTCTCAGATCTTTGGGATAAAAGTGGGACAGTAAAGGAAAGAATTCCCCTTGCTGTCTTAGATTTCTGTTCTCCAGGAAAATATGTTATGTTTTCTAAGATCAGATACTCTGTCGTTTATTTTTAGCTTTGGTAACTGTATTATTTTACAGCCCCCAGTCCCTATTTTTTTCAAAGGAATATCTGCCCCCTCCGTTCCTTCCTGTTTTGAATTGTTTCATGGGATTCCACTGTTGGCTAAAACATAGGTGGTGTCTTTCTCATATCTTAGGCTTATCGACTGATGTGGAAATGAAGGACACAGGTATTTCCTAAGTAGAAATTATAATCACAATTAAAAACTAACCAAGTAAGTACACTTTCTAGTACACTCTGAAACAACTCATACTAGACGGTTTTGAAGTGTAGACTGTGAGAATAAGATCGATGTTACCCATTTGGTAGCTTCTGAGAAAGAACTTCCTGACCACACTTTCTGACACTGTACTCCCCTGGCCTCTTTCACCTTCCTTATGCTGCATTTTTCTTCATAGCACTCAACACCTCACATTGTATTTGTTTATTTATTGTCTGTCTTTCCACTAGAATGGATTCTCCATAAAGGAAAGGGTCAGGTTTTATCTCTGCTGTAGTTCTGGCCACTCTAGAACCCAATGATAATGAACGCATGACCCTAGGGTAGGGAGGAGTACCTTTTTTGTGTATTTAAAGAAAATTGAATGCTGACTTTCAACCTTAACTCAGCTTTAAAAACTCTATTATTCCATTTCTTAGGCTCTCACCTTGAGTCATTCTGGCTCAGCTTTGCAATAAAATATTTCATAAATTCCACAAGCAATGAGAAAGAAGAAAAATTCTGTAACCTCACTTTCATTACTGAAGTGAGAGAAAGTAGCCCACCCCCCCACCCCGAGGAGGGGGCTCTAGTGTTCAGTGTCTCACGTCTGGACTTGGGTTCTCTGTACTTTTTATAGCCCCGCACCCAGTGCTTTGTTTTGTTTCTCTGGCTTTTTCTGCAATTCTGCAGGAGTGTCTGCTGTCATAAAGTAGATCAGCACTTGGCAAAACTAGAATCCAAAGCTTTCTACCATTTGTGAAATTAAAAATGTTATAAATATTTCCAAAATGGGAAATAAAAATATAATAACATTGCCACATTGAATGCATCTGGGAAGCAAATGGGGGTGCAAGTAATAAATCATACTAAAGTTCACTTACATATTTTTTCACACCCATGTCCTCCCAAGCTATCAGGTCATCCTTTTCCTCTTCAGCGCTGTTTTCCAGGTGCCTAAATGGAAAATATACTTGCACACTAAATAAACATTTTCTATAGGGGGTATATACAATAAATCTTATTAAAAGGAAATTTCTGCTAACCTGATTTCCTTCCTGATTGCTCCCCCCAATTTTTTTATATATGTTTGACCATACATGTAACAAATTGCTTTCTTGACTTTGAAAATTTGCTCCTCAAATATTTGAATTTTATTGCCTCTTCAACATGGGGTAGGCTTTTCATTTAAATCGCTTAGGGGGATGCTCACAACTAACTTAAGAAGTAGATAGCCCTTACCAAATGAAGGATTCTAAAACTGAGAGGTTAAGTGTGTAACGTAGTCACACAGAAAGCACGAGTGGGAAGCAGAATTCAAACTTAGGTCATCTTGACTTTAAATCCTACATTCCTCTCCTCCTCTGTTAAATCTACCATCGGACCTTCCACATAGTCACATATTTATTTATCATCTTACTTGGAGTGGGGATATCCCTCCATATTTAGTTAAAATAGCACTGGACTAATAGAGGAGGTATTCGTTAAGGCTTGGTTTTCTTACCTGTTGAATTTATAAGGAGGATTTCCATGTTTCCTTCAATCCTGAAATTCTATGGTAATATAATGATCTTAATTGGAATCAATAAAAATATAATATAATTCTAAAATATAAGTAGTTCAGTGCTAGGAACCTATATTCTAAGCTCTACCATTATTCAAAAAGAAGGAAAATATTAAAACATTAAATTTTAGGAAATAGTCATATCAAATAGGGTCGTAAATTTAAATCTGGGTTAAAATAATTTTTAAAATTTAATTTGTCTAAAGTCAGGATAGTACAACTGTAAAACGCACTATACACACACACACACACATACATACACACGCATGCACGCACATATATGTATGTATGTATACACACAAATATGAACAGTCTGACTAGATGTTCCTCATTTTTACTGTTTTCTGCAAGGCACAAAGTAATCCCAAACTAGGCTTTAGGAAAGGCTGCAAACACTGTCACTTCTGCGAAGGGGCATTGTGCCTGACATATGACCAAGACACCGCACCCCCCACTGCTTCCCCCACCCCAGCCCCCGACACAAGCACCACCACCCTGGGTTCTAGGGGGAACAGCACACAGCATCTGCAAGGCCACCTCCTGGTTGCCATTTTGTTCTCCAAAGTTTGACAAACAACCACCCCTCCCCATCAACTCCCCACACTTTAAAATTGTTGAAGAGGGGGCTGTGTCTTTTTCAAAGTAAAGAGACTTGTTCCCAAACCTTCCCAATCTTTAATCTATGGTAAAACGTAGGTTTCATACCACAGTCTCATTTTCATTTTGAGGCTAATGTTCCCTGATACGCAGTTCTGTTTTTCCCTTTGAATGGTCTCGATTATTTTTTTAATGCCCTCTGACTGCCCTCTTCTATAAATCACATTGGTGCTTTCTTTAATTTAATCATGTTTATGTACCTTAGACTGTTTCCCACTAAATGTATACATATTCGTTAGAGCTTTCTTAATGTACTAACAATCTCTTAAGGCACTAGTAACCCAAAGTACAAACATCTAATGGCATTATATTAAGCCAAGTTAAAAAAAAAAAAGTTGAAACACATTTTGAGTACATTTACTTTGAGAATGTTACTATTTTTGTCTACTGGAACTTTCATTTTTGAGGGCAGTGGTGGAAGAAAACACTCAGCAGAGTTTTACCATAAACATAGCTGTATGGAGACAATGTGTAGTACAAGGAATGAGAAAAACAGGAGAACTGTTTCATTGGCAAGATATATAAATTAATGTCTGGATGTGCCAAGACAGCCCTGACATTGTGAAATCTGACATTCAGAACTGCTAAAATCTCAATGTTTAAAGATGGTCGTTACTTTCAAAGAGTGTCTACCCAAGTTGTATCTTTCATGCAGAAATTCTACTATCTAAATATTCCCAAGACTTTGAAATGGAAATTGTCTCCATAAAGCAGTATTTTTTTTAGCAGGGGAGGCCAAAAACCTCAGGGAAAAAAATGACTCTTAAAAATCTGTATCAAAGAGAATGAAACTCCAAATTGAAATTTCCCATGCATTTGACGTTCAAGCCAGTCATGCTTTGCTTATATATTTTAATGAAATGATCTTAAGTCAGGATGAAACATTTATCTCATGATTCATTTAAAAAATTAAGTCCAGAAGGAGAGCCAGAGAGTTTCACTGAACAGGTGAACAAAGTATATCTGAGACAAATAATCCCATCTATTGAATATATAGCCTGTCTTTTCTAATGTAGTTGGTAAAGAAAACCTACATTAAAAAAATATAAGAGTGGGCAGGTTAAACATTTTAATACTAGCTTCATTTTTAAATGACAGGAATTGGAGATGTCCTTGATACAAGTGTCTCTGTGTGTGCATATGTGCAGGCACGCGCGCGCACACACACACACACACCCCTCTTGCAACCTTGCCAGATTTACCTATGTTCTGGAGGGTCAAATTTTCATCAGGTTATGGAATTAAGCCTAAACTTACTTTCTCATGTTAAGCATTTGTTCTGACATATGTTTTTTTTTTTTCCTTCCAACTTTGTTGGATTTTTTTATTCCATTTTTATAGGACAGCTTTGACTCTGCACTAAACCATGCCACTAACACGTTACTTAATCTAACTGGCACATTGTAAAATTTTACACATGCGCTCATCCAGATAATTACACAATTAATTTTCACTTAGTTCAGCTGAAACGGGGATAATGAAATTTCCACTGGTGTACTGTTACGTCCAGGGGCCAAGGGTCAGTTTCCTGTTTGGATAAGGGTGAGTTTAAAGAGGATTTCTGACAGTCTCCTTACTTCAACTAGTTCTAAAAACATTGCAATGGAATTTCAATTTACAGCTCAGTTCAATGAAAGGAGCAGATGTTGGGAGTGTGCCACCGCCAATTCAAGAGCCTCCTTCCACACAGGTGTGCAAAGGAAACCATCAGCTCTTGCTTTAAAGACATGTCTCTATTACCTTCCATTCTGAAGTGAAAAACTGGCTGACAGACACTTGGAATTCATTTTTCCCTTATGATTTAGACATCTGCTGAGCCATGATATTATAGCAAATGTCTCTGTTCCTACTGCCTTTACTACCAAAGGAAAATAGTAGAATCTCCATGACTCAGTTGTCCTTGAGTGTAGAGAATACCTGAAATCATATTCTTGTGAAATTTCTTCACAGAGCACAAGTGGCCCAACATCTAGGTTGTCCTGGTAGTAAAAGCAAAAACATTTTACTTTGAGAGAAAGTGCAAACCTTAATCTTTCCTTGACAATTTGTTTGTTTTGCTATAATTTCAAGGTTTGGATGTCTCATTCTTAGCGCTAGTTGGGTATTTTATAAATAGCAGTAAAAGCTGCCCAACAAGGAAATTCTTTTCCCCAAAGTATCAGATATATTGCTGAAACTCTACATGTGGTCGAAAGAGGACTGGATGCTAACACAAGTCAGCTTTATGTGAAATCACTATGAATATAAAATGTTCATCGTGTGGTGAGGGATAAAAATGCCTGAGCAGAGTTGTATCTGTTAATTAATAAAGTCAATGCGGGTGCTGTTTTGATGTCAATTCCTGTCTAGGTTAACATCAGCTGAATCCAAAGGCCACAAACATTGCCAATTTGAAGGGAGAGGCTGAAACGTTTACCTCTATAGATAATTTAAAATATTACTAAAGGGAACTATAGAAAGTAAAGTATGTTACTGTTAATAGCCAAATACATTTCTTCTAACTGTACTGGAAAATTCATATGTTAAAACTCAAGAAAAAGAGGTTTGAGATTATACTAGCATGTAGATTCCACACTATCCAAAGAAATAATTTAACCTTCTAAAATAAATGAATCTTGCATAGGTCTAAAATAACTTAGGAGAAAAGGCCTGACACTTATGGGTATTAGCTTACAACAATGTGTTGGGGTAGAGTATGTCTATCTCTTTCACATTCAAGGTCATGAGCTGGACTCTGCTCTTCCTCCAACATCCCAGGTATGATTTGCCTTTGGATCTTTGCACTGGCTGCTTCTTGTGCCTTCAATCTTTGTGCTCCAGACACCCACTAGATGAAGTATCTTACTTCTTCCAAGAGTTGGCCCAAATCTACCATTTCAATCAAGTTGAGCCCAGCCATCCTGGTTCCATATCCCAATTCACCACTGTGCTGATGTCTCCATCAGCCCCAGCTCTTACAGATCCCCCTTTATCCTGATCTACTTTTCATTCTTCCTAACTCTTACCACATTCAAACACACTATGGAATTTACATATTTATTACACAGCTACTGATTATTGTCCTCCCACGGAATATAAGCTCCAGGATGGCAAGGATCTTTGTTTTGTTCCCTGCCATAGCCCAAGCACCTCACACAGCGCTAGCTGGGTGCTTGCTGATGGATGAACCAACTCTGTGAAGCTAGATGCTATTTCTCTTTTAGTCCTTGCTGCAACCACAGCAACTGACATGGTCCTTAGAAGTATGAGAGGCTCCTTCTTTATTATGGCATGAATGAATGAACAGCTGAGTGTAGTCACTGTGCTTTTTTTTTTTTTTAATTTCTTTTCAGTGTTCCAGAATTCATTGTTTATGCACCACACCCAGTGTTCCATGCAATACATGCCCTCCACAATACCCACCACCAGGCTCACCCAACCCCCCACCCCCATCCCCTCCAAAACTCTTAGTCTGTTTCTCAGAGTCCACAGTCTTTCATGGTTTGTCTCCCCCTCCAATTTCCCCCAACTCATTTCTCCTCTCCATCTCCCCATGTCCTCCATGTTATTCCTTATGCTCCACGGATAAGTGAAACCATATGATAATTGACTCTCTCTGTTTGACTTATTTCAGTCACTGTGCTTTTTATATGCTGGAGATGTAGATCATTCTGGGAAGGCTAGCCATTCTAAGACCAATGAGTGACCACCTCAAGCACATAACATAAAGTAGGAAACAGCTTTTGAATTTTCAGGTACTACTTCTCTGGGTTAACAGAACACGCAAGACTGTCCTGCTCTTGACTCATTCCCATTGTGAACTGGTCACTCAGTTTGCTTCGAGGTCACTGTTTTGCACCCTCTTATTCTTGCAAACATGCAGAGGAGTAAATTACATCTTTAATATATTTCTAAACATATTTTTATTCTACAGCAGATACTCTGGAGCAGAAGACTATTTGTCTCTCTTCTAGAAGGGCCAGACTTGGGAAAGCAATTTAACATAAATTATTAAAGCTACATAACAAACTTCCATACTTTTCAAAAGGCATCATAAAAATTTGGTTGTGTTTAGTGTATACAAGAACAGAATGAACCCGTTTCTAGAAATAATAAGTTGCAACCCCACCATCTTTCTTTAGGGGAAAATAAAGAAAGAGAGTTTTTGCCTTGAGTGATCCAGATGCAACCATTAATCTTGTATGATTCTTTGCCTGCTGCTGAACAAGTCACTGCTCCATCTTGAGCGATGATCACCAAAGCAGTGCCTCCAGACAGATGGGGGCGTTCGGGAAGAGTCTGAGTAGGTAACTTTACATTTGAGGATGAAGAAGAAGCTCTTATGATATATTTTTTTTCTGGATGTATAGAATACAGTCATGCTACAGGTGACATTTTCAAATAAAATAAAGGACATGTGGCTTCTTGTAAGATTTTTTAAATTTGTCATATGGTTTTTACTGAGTTTGAGTTGGTTAACACTGATATGAAGTAAAACTAGAGGAAATGGGTGATTTTGATGCCTGTTTCCACCTCACGCCATCATCGCATGCTTGAACGCTCTGCATTTCCTAGCAAGGAAGCTCCAGAGAAGCCCAGGCCAAACTTGAGGGTAGACAGCTCCACAGTGAGGAAGTGCGGAGGGCAATAAAATCATTCCTTCATTAGACTATGATTCTTAGACCTGCTATTTAAACTCGAAGCACTTCCCTCCCTCCACCACCTACCTCCCTACTTCTTAGGAGATGCAGGCATCTACTGAGTTCATGTCTTCTTTTATCCACAAGTAAACTCAACCCTATCACCTTTATGTACTGTCTAGATCCCAAACTCATGACTAATCTCCCTGGCAAGATCCATCCAGAGAATGGTCAGCTGTTTGGCACCCACATTTTTCTCAATTAGTGTCCTGAGCACCAATGTTCCTTTTCTCCATTCCCTAAATTCATTGACTTTTCTGAGATCACCCATTCAATTCCACTGGCCTTCTGTACTGTTGGCCAAGGGCTTTTGGGAATTTAGACAAGGGGAAAAACATCACTTATAAATGAGCAGTGTTTTAGGGTCTCTGTTCTTTATATATCATTGAAAACTGGGTGATGGATTTGCAATCCCTGTGGCCTTTATCTGTCACTTCTTAATAGAATCACTCCATTGCTTCCATATGTTCCGTTATTACACTTCCTCCATTTCATCTTGGCCCTTCTCCATGCACTGTGACTGAGTATCCAGTGACTTTCCAATGGAATGTTGGGCACCTCACTGAAATTTACCGTGCAGCGCAATAAGTTCCTCTTTGTTCGAGACTGTACCATCTCTACTAATAAAAATCACTTTGCAGAATAGAAACATCTCCAGATGTTTACTGAACAGAAATCTTTCCAATCTCTCTCTTTCTCTCCTTTTTTGTCTTTAAGACACCAAAACATCAATTTAGTTAATTTGCTCATTTCAGCCAAAGGCAATAATCAGTAGTTTTTGGGATCACCCAGTGTCTGAGAACTAGCACAAGCAGAAATTCTCAAAACACCTTCCTCCTTATAGTTGGTTTAATAGTGTCCTTCCACCCTCCCCCCAAATTTATGCCTATCCAGAACCTCAGAATGGGATCTTATTTAGAAATAGGGTATTGTAGGTATAATCAGTTAAGAATCGAGATGAGGGGACGCCTGGGTGGCTCAGTTGGTTAAGCAGCTGCCTTCGGCTCAGGTCATGATCCCAGCGTCCTGGGATCGAGTCCCACATCGGGCTCCTTGCTCAGCAGGGAGCCTGCTTCTCCCTCTGCCTCTGCCTGCCATTCTGTCTGCCTGTGCTCGCTCTCTCCCTCTCTCTCTCTGGTAAATAAATAAAATCTTTAAAAAAAAAAAAAAAAGAATCGAGATGAGATTATACCAGATTAGGGTGGCCCATAATTCCAATGAGTGTCCTTATGAGAGACAAAAAAGACCCAGAGAGACACAGAGGAAAAGGGGATAGAAAGATGGAGACAGAGACCGGGTGGGTGTCTGCAAGCCAAGGGACACCAAGGATTGCTTACAAGGACAGAAGCTAGGAGAGAGGCATGGCACTGTTTCTCCTTCGGAGCCTCTAGAAGAAACCAAACCCTAGAAGGAAATAACAATTTGATTTTAGACGTTAGACCTCCAGAATAAACTTCTGTTGTAAACTACCCATTTTGTGATAATTCAGAATGTCAGCCACGGGACACTGATATACCCTCTACCTCCTTTCCTCCCTCCCTGTATCTGATCAACAAACTCTGTTCCTCTTCTTACTCTGTTTCCACATTGCTCAGAGTGCTTCTATTATCCTGGTAGCTGGAATCACATTTTAAAAGATGGGCAAACTGGAGCTCATTTTGAGCAGAGTGAAGTCTGTATATGTGAGAAAGTTAAGGAGATGCCTGGATATTTTTGGAAAACCTTTGCTATGTGAAAGGAGAAAGCTCAATCTCACATGTTATAACTAAGGTAAAATATATTAAAACAACTTCCAAATAGTAAAATGACACATATATGTTTGTTATGGTTTTTAAAACAATTTTATTTATTTATTTGACACAGAGAGAGAGCATAAGCAGGGAGAGTGGCAGAGGGAGAAGGAGAAGCAAGCTCCCTACTGAACAGGGAGCACGACATGGGGCTCAGTCATAGGACCCTGGGATCATGACCTGAACTGAAGGCAGACACTTAACTGACTGAGCCACCCAGGGGCCCCAGTTATGGTTATTATTGATCCATAATGCCCTATTAGAAACTGCAAAAGGTAGGCATTTAAAAAATCACAGAACTTTTTTGTACAAAACTTTTTCATTGGTGAAACACATTTTCCCAACTAATCATGAAACATCTCCAGATGTTTACTGAACAGAAATCAGGAGGCATCTAGAGATGTGATGGCCATTGGCCATCATGTCTCAGGCATTAACTAGCTGAGCAATCTTGGGCAGATGACCAACCTTCTCTGAACCTGTGTCCTAACATGGGAAATGAAACATAATTATCAGTCATTTTGTGTGGTTGCTGTGAGGATATAAAGTACTTCCCGAGCAGAAAGCAAAATACAAACAAAAGGGACTAAAGTGCTTCTTACTCTAAATTTAAATGATTCTATATGACCTCATTTATCCAAAGTCTTTTATGATCCAATATCTTTGCACTCTGCCTTTATTGATAAGAACAAAAGAGAAGTTCCTAGGAATCTCTGTGGGGTCATTACTCAGTCACCTGCTCTCCTGACAAGGACAACTTCATTTATTCTTCAGGTGACAATTCTGTCTGTACGCTTGGCCCTGGAGACACCATACCAATATTTTTGTCTGTCCCTGCACTAGGCTACTGCAAACTAGCCTTCTTCTTTCATTAATTGGCTCTGGCATTTCTGTTTTTTTTTTTTTTCACATTTTAAAAATGATAAGCTAGGGTGCTTGGGTGGCTCAGTCTGTTAAGCATCTGCCTTCAGCTCAGGTCATGATTTCAGGGTCCTGGGATATAGTCCCACATCAGGCTCCTTGCTCAGTGGGGAACCTGCTTCTCCCTCTTCCCCTTCCTCCCCACTCGTGCTTGCTCTCTCTCTCTCTTTCCCTCACAAAAATAAATAAATAAAATCTTTAAAAATAAAATAATGAAAATATAAAAATGATAAGCTAATCATTATTCTTATTACTTTGCCATTGTTCAATATGTTGTCTAGGCTTGTAAGGGCGATTGTTTTTGACATTTTTTAAATAAAGTTTCCCAATTTCTTTATATTTTCAGATTTTTTCATTTGACCTAGTTTTTAATAAATGGACACTTGAAATTCAGGATGCTCTATGCTTTGTTTCTATAGTCCTTCAAATTAGTGGAGTGTTTTTTATTTCTTCTCCAGAATTTGTAACTAATACCTAAACAAAATCTCTAAAACCAGATGAAAATACATTGTTTATAATAAATTATAAAAATGAGAGGAGATAAACTAAATCAACTTTACATTTACCTATAAGAGTATATATTTCAAACTATCCAAATGCTCCAGACTTCCTTTCATCTTTAACATTTAACTAATTCTATCAATTCAACTTTTTGAATAAAAATTCCTAATAAGAGACTCCATAACACTTAATAATTAACCTCTGAGGGACCAGTATGTCTACTCCCTGAAACAGAAACTTTGTAATGCTCTTTTCTATCATCCTCCTACAAAAAGGAGGTCTTTCACATTTCCAATATTGGTTTTTGTTGCTCCTACACATGGCAAATTAATTTGGCTTTTATAATGAGGTGGAATGTTTCAAATCTAAATTAACACCTTTGGCTTTACTTTGTGAGAAGACCTACTCATTACTCTCTAGTAACTTAATGGCCGTGCTATTCTATGAACCAAAATAGTTTAATGTAATCTGACATTTATGACTTCCACATAATATCAACTGCTAAAGTTTGAAAAGAGGTTTCTATTCAGAAAAAAACTCAAACTAATAAGCATGCACCCAATATTAAAATCGGGTCAGAGATCCTTTTCACTTTCATTACATATAATTTATGCCACTTGAATGTAGTTTAATAAGGTCGTAAAAATGCCAGTTGTGGTATCTCATAATACTTTTTATAAACTGGTTTTACAGTCTCTCCTTTGTTCCAAAGTTCAAAGTGACAATTGAAATGCACAGGTTGCTTAGGAGTTCTTGAAGTTTCTCCTGGAAAAACTTAATGGTGAATATATAAATTTTATATATACATGTGTGTATATATATAAAAAATATATATTTTATATATGTGTGTGTATATACACACATATATATGATATCTAGAATTTATGAATATTTATATAGTATATACTTAGAGAGAGGCTTAAAATATGTCCTTTATTTAAGATACACTTTTAAAATGCAAAACTGTTCTCCATAATCTTCATAATTTACTAAAAGACATTCCTTTCTTCCAGGTGCATTTAAGTTGATACTTCTCAATTAAAAGAAAAAAAAAAACAGAATTCAAAAAAAAAGGCTGGGTTTACATTATTGCTCTGGCCCTGCCCTTTTGTTAGATGAAATAAAAACTTCCCAACACTTACTTTTCATTTGGTCAACGTCAAACAATACTCTGAGGCGCTCTTACAATAGTGGCATTGTCAGCTTTCCATGACTTCATTCACTTGCTGACCATTGCCTTACTTCCTGGCTGAGGTAAATAGGGGCTTTGCAAGCACTTCCCTTAAGTCGTTTCAGAGGAGATAAATTAAATAATGATTGCAACGTAATATTGTGATAGTGCTAAAACATTTCCTTCAAGTTTCAACTTTGAGCACAAGTTTCCAATAATGCATAATTTTTCATTTGCTAGCTCAAACTTTGGGTTTTATTAAAATCTACAGCTGCACTCGATATTTATGCACTTGGTGACCAACCTTGATATATTATAATAATATGGAGCTAAGACTTTTATATAAGAACACAAAAACGTTTCAAAAATTACTATTGAATCAAACATAGATATTCAATACAATCTGCTTAAACACCATTGAAGGAGAACATAAGCAAGTGTTTTTAAGCCAACACTAAAATTAGTATTCACGCAGCTTGTTCTGTCTCTCTGAAGTCTTACGTAGCTTATTTCTATGATCAGTTAAGAGAATTATTCTAGATGACCACTAGAAGAGGTTCCTATTCAGTACTGAACCATTCTACAGGTTTTGGTTAAACTTAAACTTGGTGACTATGGAGATACTCCTTAGAAATGTTTACCTCAGCCTGCTAAAAACAAAACAGTATAATATTTACATTGCTTTTGTCAGGGACAAAAACAAAAGGATTTCAGTCAGAGCTGGGTTCAGTTTAATTATTGAATTTAGTTGTGTGACCTTGGACATGCTACTTAATGTCTCTAAGCTTCCCCGTCTGTGAAATGAACCTAATTACAACATTCTGTAAGAATAAAATCAAAAGAAGATGTACATTAAAGGAAAACTGGAATGCATATCATAAAAATATGATATAATATCATCATCATTAGAGGAAAGTGCACATCACATATTAAACAGTGAATGTGGTTGCTTTTGTTCAATATAGACCCTGGTTTCTCAAGTCAAACACTCTTGCTAATTGAATATATTGTCCAAGAAGGGCTCACTCTGGCATAACTGAGGCCCAGGAGCAAAGGCAACTAGAAGGAATGATCAAAGAAGTTACCAAGATTTGGGGCTAATAAGGCAAGACAACTTGACTCTGGGAAGAGGAATGGCAACAGGAAACTCAAGCTCCTGAGTAGGATCAAGGCAAGGAACAGCACATCATGACAAGGTGGATTAAGGACAAGAACCAGTATTTCCATTGGTCCAGTTATGCTAAATACAGTCTTTCCCTCCACCTTCAGTCATGTGAATCTGGATTTAAGAGACAGTCTTGATTTCACAGCAGTGCTGGTCTTGAATTTGAAGGGTGGAATGTACTCTTGCCAACTTCATATAAACTTTTGGTTGGGAACGCCTTCTTGTTTTACAGTAGTCAGCTAGTCTCCCAGTGGGGAATATAGAAAGAAACCTAGTAAATTTTCATGGGAAAATACACTTTGAGTTATTAGATGAAACCAAGACCAATAGTTATGTGAAGTATATTATGTGCATTAAATACAAACCATTTGTGCTTGCAAATCCTGTGATCGAAAGAGAAGTTTTACTTGATTTTTAAGAAACAGTTTTTTATCATTTCAGATATGGCTTTCTTTTTCTTTTGTGAAATAATCTCCATATGTGACGTCATTATGTACTCAATGTTTTAGTTTTCATTCTCATTCTTCCTCCTCCCTTTGAGGGATATAGGCACAAAAGAGAAGGAAGCCTGGCCTTGAACCTGATTCAACACCACTCTGCCTTGAGTCTTAGTCATCACAGACTCAGGATACGTAATCTACCATGATCACTGCCACACTGAGTTGCCAGGCAACACCCTCAGAATGACTTTCAAAAGTTACACCCAGAAGCAGAAGGATCACTGTCAAGACCCAACCTCAGCAATATTATTAGGGACCCTCTGCCATATTATGAGGTAACTTCTTGAAAACCCAAAGCACACACAATTCCCCCAATGAAAAAAAGCTATTAGATGTATACAGTGAGGACTAAGGGAGAGAAATTAATGTAAACAGCGAATAGGCAGGATTGTAGTAAAGCTAAATCTGTGGCCCAGGCAGGGTCCTTGGAAGCTGACTGCATTGCAAGAACTCAATAAGAAGGAAACAGCTCGGGGCGCCTGGGTGGCTCAGTGGGCTGGGCCGCTGCCTTCGGCTTGGGTCATGGTCTTGGGGTCCTGGGATCGAGTCCCGCGTCGGGCTCTCTGCTCAGCGGGGAGCCTGCTTCTCTCTCTCTCTGCCTGCCTCTCCGTCTGCTTGTGATTTCTCTCTGTCAAGTAAGTAAATAAAATCTTTAAAAAAAAAAAAAAAGTAGGAAACAGCTCTGTATGATTAATGACCAGTGAACTCTTGCTGCTTTCAGTTAGGACTTGGTACCAATTTCAACCACCACATTGGGTAAAAGACTCTGAAGACTTAGTGTTTTGATATGACAACCATCTGAAAATCCTTATCAGTAATTCTCAGCCCGTTCAAGGAACTTACTTGCTTGTCTTCAAGGTTACATGTTTGTGTTATTCTTCCTGTCATTCTGAGGTTCTTGGATAAATACATGTTAAGAGCTTAGATGTACATCATATACTGAAATCTGGGCATTGCCCAGTTTCAAATGCCACAGTGCTAGAGACAAAATTTTGAGGAAGAATCATAAAATTCATGTTGGAAATCAGAAGATTGACAGAGTAGTTTCTTCCCTGGGCATCACCCAGTTTTCTCTACCTGACTGTATTTGAGAATCTCATTGTATACCTATCTCAGAACTGAGGTGTGAGAATAGAGTAAAGAGATATGTGGAGGAAACCTTATTACCAAGAATTTAATTCATTTGTGGAGGATAGTATTTCACGATTTAAATTGCTCTGGATTTAAAATCAGGGGCATATGGATCAAATCTGATCTTTGACTCTTGCTAGATGGTACTCAGGCATGATAATTAACCTCTCTGAATCCTAATTTCTTTATCTGTGAAGTAGAGGGATATCTTATTAATTACCATGAGGTGATATATTTAGGGCCCCTGGTAGACAGTTGAGTGTAGATTTTCAACAATTTGTAACCACTAGCCACTTTTATCTGTAGGAGTTGAAATGTTACATGTTTCTTGTATGGTGCAGGGAAGAGGCTGTGCCCCATCAACTTCCCTAGCTTCCTCCCCACACAAAATTCTCTTATTCACTCACCAAATACCTTTAAGTTAATTGCAGAAGTATTCACTACTTACATCTTTAAAAACTCATCCTAAGATTTCTCAGCTGGTTTTGAAGTCCCAAGCACTGATGGAGGCTCCCACGCCCATACATTTCCCTTCAGTTATTACAGATTTAGCTAAGTCTTGTGAAATTCTGGGGGGAAAAAGGACAAAACTGTTAAAATCCAATCATGGGAAAATGACATAGACAACTAATCTAATCTGTTTTCTTCCCTACAGGAAATATTGACATAATGTTCATTTTTCCTTACATAAGACAACTCTCTGACTTTAAAAGATTTCCAATTGTTTGAAGTAAAACAGAAAGTAGGCAGAAAAAAAAAGACATTATCTAAAATATCTAAGTCTAAATCTGAAAAGCAGTCTTAAGTACATGTTTATACAATGCTGTAGAACAGCAGACTCGCAGAATTTTCCAGTTGACTGTTCTTTAAAGATAACGGAACATTTATTTATGTTTGTTGTTGCTATGACTTACTGTCAAAAAATATTCGCTTGACTCAAAATGCTTATAAAACACAGTGGTACACCATAGCAAAAGCTTTCATACCCTTAACAAATAGATGAGCACTGAGAGAACTTCAGTGATAATCTCAGAATAGCTGAGCATCTCCTGTTAAGTCATTGAGTCATGATGGCTAATCTATTCTTAGGGAAAATTTTGTATCATACCTTTTTTTATTCAAGCACTGAAATGTTCTTGCCTCATGGAGAAAAAACTTAACTGGGGTTTTATTAGCATAAAATCTAATAGTAGATATGGTAGACGATCTACAAAGATGGCCACCAACTTCCTCCTATCCCTGCTCATGCACACCACTCATACTTTCTCTCCCCTTGCATCTGGTCTGGTTTTGATCAAACGGATGAAGCAAAAGTGAGTCTCTGCTACTCCTGGGCCTAGATCTTAAGAAGTCTGGTAGCTTTTACTTTTTCTCACTCAGAAGCCTATCAACCTTTTAAGAAAGTTAGGCTTCTTAATGAATAATGAGAAACTACATGGAGAGAAAGAGAGAGGCCTTATAAAGGAGAAATGCAGCTTCCCCACTGATAGCCAGGACCTAAAATCCCAGACATATCAGTAAGTTGTAGCTGCATGAGTGGCCTAGTCCACACACGGAACTGAAAAACCAACCAGCTCAGTCTAGCCAATTCACAGAAAAAGAGATTTTGTTTGTTTGTTTTTTGGTTTGTTTTGAGCCACTCAGTCTTGGTGTGATCTTTCACACAGCAAAAGAACACTGGATATAACTCACCATTTAAATCAGAGAATGGATTGAAATTGGAGTTTTACAAATTGTAGTCTGAAATGTGGTAATCCTACCAATAGCAAGCATCAGATCATTTAGGGTTATTTTCCAGAGGGAAGATTATTTGACTGAATTATGTTAGTCTTTTTCTCAACATGAACTTGCTGTGTTAGTCACATCCCCAAACTTCGCTGCAGCTACTCGTCGTGACTCCGAGATTGCCAATAGTAGTTCTCCAATAGTACGTCTGTTTTCCCTCAGTTAAGTTTTAAAAATGCATAGACAGCATATATATACCATTACTGTATATCCCAACACTGGCATGCAGATAATTAGGCTGAAGAAATGTTGCCTTCCAGCATATTGGTTGGAAGAGTTTGCCAAAGATTTCAAATCACTCAGGAAAGCAGTATTCTCACAATGAACAATACTATGCACTCTAGCATGTGCACACTACTCAAAATATTTTAAACACTAGAAAAGGTTTCAGAACAAGGTGGTGACTAGTCAGGTGAGAGTTAGTGGGAGTCTTTTTTTTTTTTTTTCCAATTTATTTATTTTCAGAAAAACAGTATTCATTATTTTTTCACCACACCCAGTGCTCCATGCAAGCTGTGCCCTCTATAATACCCACCACCTGGTACCCCAACCTCCCACCCCCCCGCCACTTCAAACCCCTCAGATTGTTTTTCAGAGTCCATAGTCTCTCATGGTTCATCTCCCCTTCCAATTTACCCAAAAGCACATACCCTCCCCAATGTCCATAACCCTACCCCCCTTCTCCCAACCCCCTTACTCCAGCAACCCACAGTTTGTTTCGTGAGATTAAGAGTCACTTATGGTTTGTCTCCCTCCCTATCCCATCTTGTTTCATGGATTCTTCTCCTACCCACTTAAGCCCCCATGTTGCATCACCACTTCCTCATATCAGGGAGATCATATGATATTTGTCTTAATTGGGGTTATGATAGTGAGAGAATAAAAGTATGTTATAATGACGCAGGGTTTAACAACTCTTAATACATAATAGGTGATAGAGGTAATAAAGAGATAAATGTAATAAAGAGATGAGATAAAGAGATAAGCAAGAAGGAATTCTGATACGCAAATATATATGAATATAGTACAACATTTTACTTTCTTTTTGAGGGGAGATTACTAGGCCTCCAGCAAACTATCTTATTGGCATAAAAACTTTTGTGAATTAATCGTACCTTAAACTCCAGTAGTCGACAAACACAGATACTCTAAGAAGTGATTTTTTTATGTGCTTTCTTTGGACCACTGGGCATTTATATAGCAATCTGGATGAGAAGAGATACAGATTTGGGTATTAGGTTAACCCAGTGAAACCAAAACCAAAACCAATCCAAACCAAAAATCCAGGGTGTGGAGTCAATCAAGACCCATCAGGATGGTGGCCTGTACTGCCAATGACACAGGCAGGCATTGAGAGCAGAGCAAAGTTTACCATTGCCCAGAACCTTATGATTTCCAGCAACAACTTTTCTTGTAAAGTTTGGATATGACTAAAATGTTTTTTTTGAAAAGCAGCAAGTCCTCTAGCAATTTTCCAGGGTTTTCAGTCCCTATCCAGATGCCTGAAAAATTTTTTTCTTTTTCCACTTTTGGGTATTATCAAGGGTTAGATATTCTACTTGGCTCAGCCAGAGACAATACTCATAGTCACTGGGTTTTAGGCATATTTCCTGGGTCAATCCCATGTTTTCCATTTCCATATTTTCCTTCTCAATATGGGAATATTCCCCCATTTTATACCATGTAAAAAACAACCCAAGCCAAAATCTTCCATGGTCTCTGAGACCACTCTAGTTGCCCTTCTCTCTCTTTTTTTGCAAACTTCTCCATATCCTTATACCACTTTTGTTTCCTGGCTAACCCTAGGCTGACTTCCATTCCTACCACTTGACTAAAGTTACTTTTGCTAAGGTTTCCAGTAACCACTGTGTTGCTCAATCCAATGGATAATGTCAGTCATCACCTTTCTTGAGTATGTCTTAGCTTTCAGCATAAGTTACCTCTTTCTCGGAGAACTTTTTGAACTTGGTTGTTATAGGCTAAATGTTTGCATTCCCTACCAAATTCATAAGTTGAAGCCCTAACTGAATGTGATGTACTTAAGATGGGGTCTTTGGGAGGTAATTAGGGTTAGATGAGATGACGGGGATAGGGTTCTTCTGATGAAATTAATGTCCTTATAGGAAGAGACATCAGAGAGTTCTCCCTCTCCCCATGAGCATTAAGGCTCTACACATGAACTTTTTCTCACTCTATTCTTTTTAAAGATTTCTATGGCTTAACTCACACAAATATGATTTATTGCTTATATAGCTATTTGCTATAAATCAAATGGCTCCAGAGTCCAAGGCTCCCTCTACACCATCGGTCTGCTATGTTTATTGTGTGGTCTCCAAAGTCACTTCCCCATCCTCTTCCCTCAGTAAAAGGCTAGGCTTTCTGTTACTTCCCTATAACATCCACTGCTATTGTCAATTACCATTAATATCTCATCTGTCCACCTCACTGGACTGCGAGCTCCATATGGATAGAAAATATATCTTTAGCATGTCACCATATGTAACACAGTGTGTGGCACCTAACAGCAGTGGTATAGTGGAACCTACTTGTGCTGGTTCATGAAAATGATTGTTAAATTACCAAGGAGCTTGCAAGCCCATTGTTAAATAGTCATTATTAAAAATGAAGTAAATTATATTTGAAGCAAAAGTAATAAATACTGAAAAATTATCATTTCCTAGTTATTTTACTACATTTTATTATCAATGTTCTTGAGGTAATGTATGCCTATTGTATCTGAGGGAGAAATACTATATAATGGTATGTCACTAAGTAAGTGTCTCATCCCAACTCTGTGTTTGATGACTTCATGTTCATAGCTTGAAACTGATCACTGTAACAGTATTTATACCATAGAAATGGGCAAATGCTACAAATCAGGGCTCCCTTCCACCTGCATCCTGCCAGTTATTAAACATTTACTAGCACATCAACACTTAATAGGTATTCTATAACTACATGCTGAATGAGTAAAAAATTCACTATTATTATAGATCTGTGGATTATCCTCTGGCTTAATATAGCTTTATCAATCATCCAAGTAGTTCAAGTCAGAAATCTCTAATGCATTCAGATTTTAGACAGAATTGTCATTTTAGCCCGAATCCTTGGTTTTCTATTTATGGTTCATGTATACCAGGCTTGGTTCTAATATTTAAAGGCCATGAAGTCAGTATTTTGTAAGCATCCTGCCCTATAACAGCTATCCTTAGTTATGTTTGCCAGCCTAACAGAAGTCAATAAAACTGATCAGGAAATAAGTACAGTCTGATTGTTTAGTGTTCAACAGGATCTACAAGAACTTGTCAGTCAAACAAGCAATTTGGAGTAGACCAAAGCACTCTTTGACACCCTCATTAATTCTGAATATTTTCTGATCTTTTGGGGGACCCTGAGGATAGTGGAGTCAGAGCTATCATCATGGAAAAACCTTTCAGCTCTCTGGTCTCCTTTGAAACCAATACCATTTTGTACACGCAATAGCAAAATGCCTCTCTCGTGGCTTTTGCCATAATCAACTTTAAATTAGCATTATTTCATACTGCTAATTTTTTCAAAGATTTTATTTATTTATTTGACAGACAGAGATCACAAGTAGGCAGAGAGAGAGAGAGAGAGGAGGAAGCAGGCTCTCTGCTCAGCAGAGATGTGCTGCTCAATCCCAGGACCCTTGGATCATGACCTAAGCTGAAGGCAGAGGTTTTAACCCACTGAGCCACCCAGGCGCCCCTTAAATTAGCATTATTTATGTATTGCTTTGTTTCATCCTTGATAGTATCCCCCTCAAGTGAAGGTACCAGGTATTTTACACCTTCACTGTCCCAGAAAGTTCAGATGGTGTTTTGCACAGATCGAGTGCCCAACTGATGTTTGCGCATCTCTCGCCTTTATGACCCAGCTTCAAAGTACTTTTGAATCTGGAAAACTATGAAAGCTTGTACTTTCCTTCATTATTGAACTGATTATTAATAAAGAAGTTTAAGAACGCTAAATAAGAGTAAATATCGAGCAAACATATTTTTTAAATCTTACATTAAAAATGGCTAAAATACATTGAACTTAAAAAATGCTCCAAAAAATAGTTTTGTGTCAAAATTAATTGTGTGATGAGGTCTGGTGGTGGTTCCATGACTATTTTCTCTTTGTCATGAAAGCAGAATAATGTTTGGTATTTGCCATCAAATTTTTACTGACCTGTTGATACTTTAGTGCTGTTCCCAGCTGGAACACAGAAAACAAAATCAATCACTAACAATGCAGGGATTCAGAAAACCTGGACCTGGCTTTTGCTCAAAGCCGAGATACTTCTTTTTCAGGATTCCCTCACATTTTCAGCATTAAAAACAACAGTCCCTGCCAAGCAAAGCCACCCCCACAGAGTCAATTAGCAAACTGTCATTTCCACTGTGAGATTATGCAGGGCTTTGAAAAAATCAGTTTACCTTCTTGGGATCTTCAAAAACCCTCTAGAATATGGTCTTTGTGATTCAGAGTGTGGGTGATGCCCTGTCTGGTGTACTTGTCGGACAGCAGCACGTTAGCAGAGGGACAGGGCAGAGACCAAGCCAGCCAGTGTGGCCTTGGCATTGCTGCTCAGAGGCCCCAGCGTCAGCTAGGGCGCGGCTGCCTGGGCTAGGCGTGGTCCTGCCCAGTTTAGTCATCTGCTCTGATCATTCGAAAGACTCCACGCACGGTGGCCCAGAGCAGGTCAAGGGATGTCATTTCCAGGGGAGACTCTGACACCGTTGGGGTCAGGGTCAGGCCAAGGCAAGGCTGAGCGAGCTCTCGGCGCTGCAGTGCGGCTGCTCCCCACCGTCTCTGGCCACTCTATGTCGGGGCACTGGCCTCAAGGTTCTGGGGCAACATAATGCTGTCCTTTCTAGTCTCCCTGGCTGACAACGAGTAAGACAGGCTTCCTGTAAAAAATTAAATTAATTAGGTTCTGGCATGAAAGGACTGGAGGCAAACAAGAACAGAGAAGTTGTGAACTGGGGAGTGATCTCGTGGAAAACATCTCAGACTTTGACCCTCCTGAGAAGAGTAGCTTGAGAAAAATACTCTTAAAACCAACTTTACAAATGAGGGGTTACTTTTTTAATATGAGAGTTATGA
Source organism: Neogale vison (assembly GCF_020171115.1). Lineage (NCBI taxonomy): Eukaryota > Metazoa > Chordata > Mammalia > Carnivora > Mustelidae > Neogale > Neogale vison. Next base: position 45,145,624 of record NC_058091.1, on the reverse strand, counting down.
ACAAACTGTAAGTAAATAGCAGTTAGGGACATGTAAAGTCTAGATTATGTGTAAGAATACAATATAGAGAATAGACTCTAAAAGATAGTTATGCAATGAGGGCACCTGGGGGAGCTCAGAGGGTTAAGCCTCCGACTCTTGGTTTTGGCTCAAGTCAGGTTGTGATCTTGGGAATGGAGCCCCACCTGGGGCTCCTTGCTCAGTGGGGAGTCTCCTTGAGATTTTCTCTCCCCCCCTTCCACGTGCCTCTCTCTTATCTCTCTAAAATAAGTAAAAATTTTTTAAAAAGATAAAAACAAAAAATTGTCATGCAATGAAATAGTTTTTTGGTAACTGTTTTGTCATTTTGGTTTTTTTTTAAAATTAAAGATAAGGATAAATAAAAAGCTTAATAATGTGGAAGTACTTTTATAATAAAATAGTTCAAGATTTTATAGGAGTAGGACGAGAACTTGCTTCTCTAGCTATATGGGAAAATTTTTTGCTCTTCTATAACTTAGGGATATGCTGATAAATAAACACCTATCTCATGAGGCATATTTGGCACAAATATGTGAAATAAGTGGTTTTTGGTGTACTTATGGAGCAGAGATTTAATTATACCTAGTGTTTCTGTGGTAAGTCTGCACTCATTCCTACTAGTATACTTTCCTGTATGATAATCTATCGCATTTTTTAATTACCCAAAGTTCATCTTATTGGTACATTTTGGGATAGAGGAGTATTTTCAGTTTACATGAGGTTGCTAATACAAAAGGGAATAACATTTTCCTTAAGTCATAGGAACCAGTTGTCCTTAGAGGGAGTAAACTCTTGCTCTCTTTCCCACCTCGCACCTGACTTTTTTCCCTCTTGCTCTCTTTCCCACTCTCCCACCTCTCCCAGGACCACCCCCCCCCATTAGATGGAAAGAAACTCCATCGTCTATATGACCAGTGGGAAGGGAATGGACTATTCTAATATTAATGGTCTATTATGTACCAGGCTATATTCATAATCAACAGTCCACATAAAATTGCTTGTGACCATATAACATTTCACTTAAGCCACATAGTAATTCTCCATAACAGACCATTGTTTTCTCTATTTTGCAGAGGAGGGAATTGAGAATCAGAGAGTCTACCAGATAACTGATGAGGTTCACGCAATGAGATGTGAACAAGTCTGCCTGTCTGCAAGTTCCCTACTCTTTCTTCTGCATACACGTTATGTTGCACACAAGAAGATCGTTCCCAGTATAAACCACAAAAGGATATCCATCCATCCATCCCTGGAAAAATACTTCTGCTAACCTGCTAAGAACTACAAATAAGAATGCTTTTCTATTAAAGGAAAGCCATCAGCAGCCTTGGGGAAAATTGGTGGAGAGCTGTCCCTCAGGGGCCTCCCTGTTGACACAAACAAGACTCAGGCACCATCTTCCCTTCAAGTGGCATGAAGTGACAAGTCCCAGTGCATGTGTGCAAGGAGTTTTGGGGGTGTGAGGGCATTTACAGCCAAGAATGACAGCCTTATAGTTACCTTATGTGGACTTCACCATTTCTCTTATAACCAGGGGCCTCTTGGCTTGTTGACTCTCAGTTACCATAAGACCGTCTGTCCAGCTGGCAAGCAATCACACCTTCTAGCATTAGACAAACTCCATTCTCACTTCCAGTCTATCACAACAACTGGGAGTAGGCCCCAGAGTCAGAGAACATGAACATGTGAAAGGAAAGCATATGACCATTGATTCCAGCAAATACCATCTTTAAGAAACAACGACTATGTTTTGTATTCTTGTATGAGATGGCCATTCAGGTGTGACCATAACAGGAGACAGAGCGGAGGCTCAGGAAAAAACCAAAATGTATTTTACTCACAGGTCCTGGAGGTAGGAGGCATGGCACACTACACAGGACCTCTTAGAAGAACCCCAGCATGATCAGGAGGCAGAAGAGCAGAAGAAGGCCATGACCCATACTGGAGTTTTCTTGGGAAAGGCAAGGAGAGCAAGGTGAGCAGTTTGGAGTTGGCTGGTTTTAATAATTTCAGTAGCCTTTGGATTATTGGCGTGATCTCTACTTGCCTGGTAACTGGCCCTGGGATGATTAAAGCAGAGGAATAGTGCCTCCATGGCTTCTAAAGGTATCCTAGGCAGCTAGCCCTGACCATCCATATTCCAAGTGTGATTGAATTGTGTTAAACTGGGCAAGTCAGTCACCTCCCTGGCCTCAGTTTCCTCATTTTTCGATAGACCTTGAACTAGATGATGAAGTCCTTCTTAGGTATAAGCTACTACAATCCTTACATACAAATAAAGTTGACATTGGTGGAACTTCTGAGTTTCCTCAAAAGGAGGGGCTCTGGGAGTACAAATTTTGACTTAACCTAGAAGTGCAAATATTTTTCCAGGTTTGCCTCTCTACCCAAAAGATCCTTGTGGTTTATGGTGAGTTAACACCAAGCTAGAGAGGTAAGCTGTAAATTATTTGGTTGGCCAAAATCAACCCTAGATCAGTTATTTCAAGACTTGCTCAATTTTAGTGTTTGAAAAACATCAACACCTCCATTATGTTGTTAGTATTGATGGAAAAAAGCTACAGTGGACCCTCTTCTAAAAAGAAAAGGCTTGGGAGGTTAGAAAATCCTCAGTGAGCCATCACATACAGGGCATTTTAATAAAGAGAGTAGAACAAGGCCTTTGAAAGGGAAGTGTTGATTGCAAAGTATGTATAGAGGAATTTAAAAAATAAAGCAGGCCCTATGTGGCTAAATGATTAGTGATGTTATTGGAGAACTAGAAACATAAAGACTGGCATGAAGAACTTGATTCATGTTAATCTATTCATCAGTCAGCTGTATTTAGAAGTCGTCTCAAATACATTTTGGATGGGCTGTGAGAAATTTACACAGAAAAAGTGCTACTGTGACTTTGCCAATAAATTGTGTATTTCACCATGTGCTAATGATTTTTTTCCAAAAGAGAATACGTTGTGACCTCAATAAACTTTTATATGTCAAAATAATGAAACAGAACCTTATTTTCTGGTGCCAACTTTCTATAAAATCACTCTTTAAAAAATATTAATCTCACTGCAACATGTAGAATTTTACACACAGCTTCAGAATGGGTCTGGCACTACATATCTTTATAAAGTGAAAAGGCTGGAATAGAGTCAAGATTCAAATGCCAAAGTTTGTATCTGTAACTTTGACTTCTTATTGTTTTCAAAAAAAAATGCCTATAGCATATGCTTACATGGGATCACATAACACAGTCACATTTTAGATAACCTCAGTAAGCTGATGTTGCTCCTTCGTTACATTTTCCACAGTGGACATTTTTATAGGCTTGTGATGCAGAGGAAGCAAATAAGCATATGTTTCCTTTTGTTCAGCCCAAGTTGTTGCAGCCCTAAAAATAACACAAGTTAATAGCATTGTATTTAAAAAAATCTAAATGTCAACCTCAGGCTAGTTAATTTGTCTTCAGTATAGTGTCCTGGTTAAGAACGAAGAGCTAAGGTGGCTTCAGTTCAAGTCCCAGCTCTCCCTATTACTAGCTGTGTGACCCTGTACACATTATTTAGCCTTCTGTGCCTAGGGTTTTTTTCATGTCTACAACAGGGCTAACTATAACACCTATAGCATAAGATCTTACAACTTAGTATTTGTGAAGTGTCTTAGTGCTTGGCACAGAGCAAATCTTATTAGCTCTTCTTGGTGCTTTTAGTCATCCTTAAATGGACACAGAATGCTGGAGAGAAAAAGAAAAACTACACTTTGTAGGGAAGAACAATCAAAGGACAACTTGGCAAAACAGAAAAATGATACAGTTAATTGAATGATAAGGCAAATAATTTAATTGCTTGCAAATAATTTAAAAGATTCCTTGTCAGGATTTTTCTAAACAATAATTTTTGGTCCAGAATATTTTATTACAAGTCAAGAGTGACATCAGTGGGAATGATAGAGTAAGGACCTCCAACAGGCTGCCCCATCATAAAAGCGAATGAAGCATTGACATGAATTGTCCAAATCAACTTCTTCAGAATTGTAGAAATTAATCAATGATGTACAATAATCCAAAGAGGGTTGATTTTTTTTTTTAAATCTGAATCTGGGTTAAAATAGCAGACTTTGTGGTGTTTGAATTTTCCCTGTTCCCATCATGTTCTTCTTAACTCTGTGATAGCCTTGAAAACCATGAGCAGTCTCCAACCATGGCTCTGTGAAAAACAATAGCCTAGAAGACTTGGAGCTTCCCAAAAGCATCAGTCTCAGAGAACTGTCACTATTTGACCTGTCCGATAGTTCCCTGGAAACCTGGAAATTCTGTCCCAAGAATAAAAGGAAAGTATGAGGATGATGTCTCACCAAATAGAGAATGCTAGTAAGGAGAAAGAAATAAAAAAAAACCAAATAGAAATTGTGGAGTTTAAATAATAATTCAAATGAAAATTCAACATAAGGGTTTAAAAGCTGATTTGACCTGGAAGAAGAAAGAATCAATGAATTTAAAGGTAGGGCAACTGAGATTATCAAGTCTGAGGAACAAAAAGAAGAAAGATGAAGAAAAATAAGAAAAATAAACAGAACCTACAGTAACTCATAGAAAAACACCAACCTATGAAACAATTGGAGCATATCAAACATGTAATTGGAGTTTTAGAAAGAAAGAGGAGAGAAAAAGGTACAGAAAGAATATTTGAAGAAATGATGGCTAAAACCTCCTCAAATTTGATGACAGCTATTAATCTACATATTCAAGAAGCTCAGCAAATTCCAGGTATGGTAAACTCAAAGAGATTCTCCTATAGGCACCGCATAATCAAGTGGTCAAAAGACAAAGATGATAACAGAATAGATGCATTTTTTGTATGTGACTCTTATTTTTCTCCTACCTAAAAGACCACTGAAAAAAGCAATAATTAAAAATCTATGTTGATAGGCATAGACTGTATAAGATATTATTTGTATAAATATAATAGCACTAGAGAAGGGACAGGCAATGGTGTTATTTAGAAGTGAAGTTTTGAAAGTTATTAACAATCTGAACTAGATTGTAATGAGATGTTAGTCACTTAGGAAACTACTAAGAAAATACCTCAAACTTAAAAAATGAAATAATATATAAGAAAACAACTCAAAAGCAAAATAATGACAAGAGAATAAAAATGGTAAACTAAAAAAGAAATCCCTTTAAGTCAAAGAAGTTAGTAAAAAGCAATAGAACAAAAACTACATAAGACATATGTGGAAAACAAACTGCAAATGGTAGATGTAAATCTTACCTTATCATTAATTACATTAAATGCAAATTAGCATTTCAATCAAAATGCAGAGATTGGCAGAATAATTAAAAAATATGACCTAGGGGCACCTGGATAGCTCAGATGGTTGGGCATCTGGTTGCAATCAGCTCTGGTCACGATCTCCAGGTCCTGGGATTGAGCCCCATGTCTGACTCCCAGCTCGCTGGAGTGTCTGGTTCTTCCTTTCCCTCTGCCTCTGCCCCTGCTTGTGCTCTGTCTCCCTCTCTCTCAAATGAATGAATAAAATCTTTAAAAAAAATGACCTAATTAAATACTGTCCACAAGAGATTCGCCTTAAGTTCCAAGACACAAATGGGTTGAAAATAAAAGGATAAAACATATACCATACAAATAATAACCGAAAGAAAGCTTCAGTGGCTATACTAATAGACATAAAATAGACTTTAAGACAAAAATTATTGTTAGAGGGGGGCACCTGGGTGGCTCATTTGGTTAACATCTACCTTCGGCCCAGGTCATGATCCCAGGGTCCTGGGCTAGAGCTCTGCATCAGGCTCCCTGCTCAGTGAGGAGCCTGCTTCTCCCTTTCCCTCTTTTCCTGCTTGTGTTGTCCCTCTCTCTCAGTTTGTCAAATAAATAAATAATAAAATCTTTTTAAAAATATTGTTAGAGAAAGAAGGACATTTTATAATGATAAAAAGGACAATCCATCAAGAAGATAAATAATTGTAGACCAGTATGCATGAAACAACTGAACTCCAAAATTCATAAAGCAAATTCTGACAGTTTGAGGGAGAAATGGACAATGCAGCTGTAGAAGTTAAGAGATTTCAAGCCCCACTTTCAATAATAGATACAACAACTAGACAAAAGATTGACAAAAGAATAAGAGACTTGAACAACACTATAAATTAACTAGACATAACAGGCATCTATAACAGATCCTAACCAATAGCAGTGGAATACACATTATTCCCAAGTATCCATGGCATTTTTCAGGATAGACCACATGTCAGGCCATAAAACAAGTCTCAAAAAATCTGAAAGGATTGAAATTACACCAAGGATGTTCTTTGAACACAGGGAATGGAATCAGAAATCAGTAACAGAAGAAAATTTGAAAAATCACAAATAGTGGAGATTAAGCTAAATACTCCTAAGTAACCAATGAGTCAAAGAAGAAATCATGTGAAAATATAAAAAATATTTTAATAAGGAAAAGGTAAATACAACATACCAAGACTTATGAGCAGCAGCTAAAATAGGGCTTAGAGGGAAAGTATAGCTATAAATTCCTATATTAAAAAATAAGAAAGATTTCAATTTGTAACCTATTCTTCCACCTTAAGAAGCTAAAAAAGAAGAACAAACTGTACCCAAACCAAGCAAAAAGAAAATAATAATAAAGATTAGACAGGAATAAACAAAATAAAGAATAGGAAAGTAACAAAAAATTAATAAAGCCCAAAGTTGGTCCTTTGAAAAATATCAATAAAGTTGATTAAGCTTTAGCCAGATTGACCAAGAAAAGAGAAAAGATTCAAATTACTAAAATCAGAAATGAAAGAGAAAATATTACTACCCACCTTACAAAAAAGAAGAGAATTATAAGGGGATACTATAAATCATCACATGTCAACAAATTGATAATATAGATGAAATGGACAAATTTCTAGAAAAAAACATACATTGTTAAAACTGGCTCAAAAGGATTAGGAAATAACCAAGGCAAGTGATTGAATTAGTAGTCATAAAACTTCCCCCCCACACACACACAAAATGGCTGCACTGATGAATTCAACCAAACATTTATGGAAGAATTAACATTAACCCTCCACAAACACTTCCAAAAAACTTAAGATGCAGGAACACAATCCCAACACATTGTATGAGGCCACTATTACCTCAAAGCCAAAATAAGACAAAGCTATCATGCACAAAAAATGTTAAAAACTAAAGACAAATATTTCTCATGAATTCAGATTTCTCTTGAAAGTAGAACATTCCTATGAAACTGGTAAATAAGCAATTACCATTAGTTTCTATAGAAAAATTTTTGAGCATTCTTACATCCCCAAAATAACCTCTCTTAGGCTTTTCTGATACCTTTGGACATAGCTTGCTAACAGATGCACAAAATAAATCAAGGTGAAGCACAGATGCTCACAGACCACTTCAAAGCTAAAGCAGCTGGATTCCCAGACGCTGAGTGTAGTTCCTGAGGAAGGAGCTTGGTGGCGCCATTCTCTCTGCTTGGGGTGAGCACTGCCTGTATAACAGGTCCCTGTGAAACAAATGCTGAACACAATTTTCGCTGTTTTTTCAAATAGGTACCTATGTAGGTCTTTCAAAAAAGCAAAGTGGCATAACACAAGCTTTCAAAAAGCAAAGGATATTTGTATAAAATACAAAATTCTTCAACAAAGTACTACCAAGACAAACCCAACATCGTATGTAAAGGATTATACACCTATGACCATGTGGTATTAACCTCAGGAAGAGGTTATTTTTCATTTGAAAATTACTTGATACAATACACCATCTTAATAAAATAAAGCACAAAACCCACATGGTCATTTCAATAATTGCAGAACAAGCATCTACAAATTCCATCACCCTTTCAAGATAAATACTCCCACAGATGAGACATGGAAGAGAATTTCTTCATTCTGATAAGGGGCTTCTATCAACAACTCACACTAACATCATACTTAATGGGAAAGACCAGCTTTCCTTTTAATATCAGGAACAAAGCTAGGATATTCACTTTTGCAACTTCCATTTGATATTATATTGGAGATTTTATTTTATTTTATTTTTTAAGTAAGCTTCACACTCAATGTGGGTGTGAATTCATGAATTCATGACCCTGAGGTTAAGAGTCACATGCTCTGGAGCACTGGCTGTGGTGAAAAAAATAATGAATACTGTTTTTCTGAAAATAAATAAATTGGAAAAAAAAAAAAAGAGTCACATGCTCTACAGACTAAGCCAGGTACTTCATATACTGGAGATTTTAGCCAGGGCAGTTAAGCAGGAAAAAGAAATAAAAGATATGAAGACTGGAAAGGAAGAAGTAAAACTATTTTCTATTGCCTTGTATATAGAAAATTCTAAGGAACATACACATACATGAACACATATTTGAGTTAATAAATGAGATCAGTAAGTTTGTAAGATACAAAATCAATATATAAAAAATACTACCTTTCAATACGCTAACAATGAAAAATCTAAAAATGAAATTAAGAAAACAGTTCCATTTACAGCAGCATAAAATATAATAAAATACCTAGAAATAAACTTAAAGATAAGTGTGAGATGTGTACACTAAAAACTATAAAGCATTGCTTAAAAAATTAAAGAAGAGCTAAGTAAATGGAAAAAATATCCTGTATTTATGGGTCAGAAGACTTATTATTGTTAAGATAAAAATACTCACTAAATTAATCGATTCAACTCAATCCCTTTCAAAATCCCAGCTGACTTCATGCGGAAAATGACAAGTTGATCCTAAAATCAAAATAGAAATGCAAGAGACTCAGAATAGCCAAAGCAATTGTGAAAACAAGGAAGAAAGTTGGAAGAGGTGCCTTTCCAGAGAATCATAATCAATGCAGAATAGTACTGAGGTAAGAATGGAATACAGATGAACAGAATTGAGGATAGAATCGAGAGTCTAAAGCACATTCATTGTAAATTGATTTTTGATATGGATGACAAGACAAGCCAATGGTGAAAGATGGTCTTTTTAACAAATAGTTCTGAGACAAATGGTGCTTTTCCACATGTAAAAGAAAGAAGGTGGATTCCTACCTCACACCACACACAAATAGACCTCATATGTAAGAGCTAAAAATAGACCTCATGTTAAGGGTTAAAAATAGACCTCATATTAAGGGCTAAAACTATAAAACTCTTAAAATACAGAAGTGAAATATTTCTGAAATTGTATAGTTTTTTAGACATCAAAAGCACAGGCAATAAAAAAAAGTAGATAATCTGGAACTTATCAAAATTAAAAAAAAAAAATTTGTGCAGTTCTTGATACCATCCAGATCATAAAATGACAAGCCACGGAATGAGAAAAAATATTTGCAAATCACATATCTGATAATGAACTTGTATCCAAAGTATATAAAGAATTCCTAGGGATCAACAATAAAAAAGACAAAGTATCCAATTAAAATATAGGTAAAGGATTTGAATAGACATTTCTCCAAAAATACACACAAATGGCCAATCAGCACATAAAAAGATCCTCAACATCTTTAGTAATCAGAGTAATTCAGATTAAAATCACAGATGTGATATCACTTCCCACAGATTAAGATGGCTGTAATCCAATAGACAGTAGCAAGTATTAAATAGGGTATGGAGAAACCAGAACCCTCATATAGGTGGATTGTAAAATAGGGCTGCATCTTTGGAAAAAAACTGGCAGTTTCTCAAAAGTTAAATAGTATTATACAGTTCAACAGTTCCACTCCCAGGTCTATAGTAAAGAGGAGAAACAAAACAAAACAAAACGTTATGTCCACAGAAAGATTTATACAAGAATCTTCATGGCAGCACTACCCCAAGTAGCAAGACGGTGGAAACAAACTTAATGTCCCTCTTCAGTTAATGGGTGTGTGTATTCACACAATGGAATATTATTCAGTCATGAGAGAGTATTAATACATGCTACAACATGAAAGAACTTTAAAAATATTATACTAAGTGAAATAAGACAGTCATAAAAGGCCACTTATTGTATGATTCCATTTGTATGACATGTGCAGAATAGCAGATCCATAGGAACATAGAAACGCAAAGATGATCGGTAGTTGCCTGCTGTCAGAGGCTTGACATTGCCTAACAAATATTAAGTGCTCATCGAATGTTACTTGTTGTTATCATTAGTTGCACTAAATTTAGTCTATCATTATATCATTAAGAAAAGAAATGTAGGGGCACCTGGGTGGCTCAGTCAGTTAAGTGTCTGTCTTCAGCTCAGGTCATGATGCCAGGCTCCCAGGATCGAACCCTGCCTTGGGCTCCCTGCTCAGTGGAAAGCCTGCTTCTCCCTCTGCTCTGTTCATGTTCCCTCTCTCGCTGTGTCTCTCTCTGTCAAATAAATAAACAAATAAATCTTTAAAAAGAAAGAAATAAAAAAAGAAAGAAATCCAAAGGGGGGAAAAACACTAAATATTCTGTGGGGGAAATAATTCATAGAGTATTTTACTGACACTTCGTGTGGGTTTCTGGAAGAGGGAGCAGTCGCTGTGCCAAGTTAGAAGAGAAAGAAAACACGAGGTGCCATATGGGTTCTACTTGTAAAATGCTGGCCCCTCCTCATATTACTGAGGTGAATAAAAGCCATCCCTAAACAAACACATTTCTGATGTTCCCTCCCTGGTAAATGCCACACAGATCTGCACGTGTGAGAAGCAGCATGGTTGTGAAGCAATGCCTTCTTTTCGGAAAATCTGCCATGGTAACTTCCAGTCAAGGGTTCATGGTGAAGACCTGACTGTAATTTATATCTCTTTCTGGGGCATCCATAATGGCCTGGCCCCTCAGTGAACTCTGTTTTCAGCTGTCCTGAAGGGTGATGGCGTGTCTCTTTGAGCTATATCCACAGAGCCATTCTTCATAGGGTACACAGTCTGTATTTTAAAGCAGAGCAGCTCAGACACATCCTCTACATTTGGGGCAAGTGTCTCCAACTATTTTCAGGAGACACAGAAAGTTCAATCGAAAGACTTCTTTGTCTTTTTTATTCTCTATGTATTCACTTTGTATGTGCTCTGGTAAACAATAGGGAGACTGCTATGGAAGAAACGTCCATGTATGTCCGGGGCTCTCGGAGTCCACGTGAGGGTACTCAGAGAGTCAGCCCTCCTACATTAGGGAAAGACCTGAACAACCAGGCTGAGCAGATGGGTTTTGTTGTTGAACAAAGGAAGCAGCAGAAGAAAACATTGGCAGAAGAAGAATAGAAACTAGGTCAAACAGAAAGAATTTCTTGAATGGCCCCAGGGAGAAAGAGTCTGGATGGGAACACAGGAAAATTTAGACTGGACTGAGTCCTCCTAAGAAGACTTCTCCTCTCATCTTCACGTAATTGCTCCCCATGGGTGGACAAAGTCACGGACACAGAGAAACCACTTTTCTGCATCCAAAGCACCTCTCTGGAATGTTTGTGGCCATTGGTGTTATTCCTGAGAAGGTCAAGGAAGTTATGGGTGAAATCACTTTCTTCCAGAATCGACCCCCTCAAAAAGGAAATACCAAAGCCTTTACTATGGCAGAGAAAGTGGTATTTCATAACCGAGTCTATTTGTGGGTGTTTCTCTACCACTGCGATTATTAATATGTCTGTTTCCTCTAAGGCTTAAAATTAGAACACCAGGCCTGAGTTTGTTTACAGTTCAGCATGTGCAGGGCCTGAACCACACAGCACGACCAACAGGAAGCGCGTGTGGAGGGCATCACCGCTCTCCACACCAAAAGCATCACCCCTGGTGTGTTTAGACACGAAAACCCAGAAAAATGAGCACACCGTAAACGTTGCCAGTAATTCAGAAACCCAGCTATCTGGAAGCGATAAAAAAAAAAAAAAAACCACTACGATTGATAAAAGCTTCCCTTGTTAAATTTAGGCCACACATACTCTAAATAAAATATACCACTTAGGAAATGATTTGTGTTGATAAAACTTGATGGAGTTGTTTTTCCAAATGTCTTCTCCCTGCTGGGAATTTCACACTTTGGCAGGCTCTCCTCCGGCCTCCCCAGTTGCCAGTCTCCTTCCATGACCTGACCTGGTGTTGTTTATACGGCTGTTTACACATTTCTTAACAACCTTTGCAAAGGGCCTTTAATGACTTTCACTCCTGGCCGTGCTTAGCTTGAGGCAGAGCTCCAAAGGCTGCCAGTGTTGTTCTGTTTATCTGTGTGGTGCCCTGCCCCAGCTTCCCCCCCACCGCCCCCCACCACACCCCCGAGGGGCCCGGAAAGCATGTTGCGGGTTAGAGATTTCTAGATGATTTGTAAGACTTGGGCTGTACTTGTTAGAAATGAATTACGGTGAGGCCATTTAAATACTGAAATTAGGGCCTGTCATCATGTTTCAAGGGGGCTAGCCTGGAAAACTAAACATTAATATTTTGAGTTTTTGAGTCTGTTGGAAGAAGTAGAATGACAAGGTCTGAGCCCCAGTACCCATCAGCTGTATGATGGAGGGCAAGTCCACCATCTTTCCTGGGCCTTGGTTTCTTCATCTGCTGAGTGAAGGGAGTGAAATAGAATGACCTCTAACGTCCAGCCATGTTGGACAGGCTGAGCTCAGGGATTGTTCTTTAACCCCAGACAGGCAACTCATATTTGGCAAAAGATTACGAAAGATAAAAAACTTCCCCTGCAGATGTCTTGATGAATATTATGAGAACAGCATTTGATTTTTAGGCCAGCATAATATTTTACAGTGTGAGGTGGACAACTGACAGTCAAGTTGTATAATTCAGGCCAGCTATTAAATATACTAAAGTGAGAAAAGAGAAGTGGTTTTTCATAATGTATTCAAAAGACAACCACCAGGCAATGAACTTTACTTTTTAATCCTCCCATGTAAGAGAGTCTCAAATAAATTTATACTCTCTGGAATAGCTCTTACTTTACCTACATGTAAACTTTCCCCACAAAAAGAAAATACAAACAAGATCCCAATGATCAAGAGTGATTGTTTTAAATTGGGCATTGCCAATTCTTCTTGCTTTATATAGATCATTGTAAAATGGAGAAATCAGGAACCTATCATGAAATGAGTGGGGCAGAGTCTGAAAGACCAGGAGCACCTGGGTGGACAGAGTAAGAATGTTCTGGAATTGTAGATGAGCTGGGATTGTAGATGAGCATAACTCTGCAGTGCCCTAACTTCTGTAGCATTTACACAGGTTGGACAGGACACTGCTGAAGTCAACAGCATTCATATTAGCAAAGTTCTGTTGCTAAGGACCTGCCCCTCATAGAAATAGCAAATTAAAATATAACTGGGTTCATTTGGCATTAATGCAGTTTTGAACCCTTCTCACTGGGAAGCAGGAGTAAGACGGGTTGGAATCAACGTGACATTTCAAAACAAGGTCACTGCCTATTGTGACAACTGAATTCACTTATTAGTAAGATTCAGAGCTGTTCTAAATTCTGAGAAAGTATGTCAAAACAAAGTAATGTAAATGGGGAGATCTTCCCATTCCACACATCCGTTACTAGAGGAATACCCCCCTATAAACATCTTTCTACAATCTGCATGATCTTGTGGTAAGTTATTTTGGTGTAAGTTTCTTAAATTGGTGATTTGAGGGTAGCTAGAGTAACCCTTTGTCATGGATTTTTACTTGAGTCCCCAGCACATGTTTATCAGACACCTAATAGGATACTTAGTCTGGGAATACCAAATGAAGAAGGCATGAACATGGTATGTTGGCCCCAAAGAGCTTCAAGTCTAAAGACAGGGAATGCTAGATAATTTGTGATGCAACAGAAACTATGATGGCAAATAGCAAAAGCAACATGAGCTTCTTTCTCTTGAGGATTCTCTTTTTTATAGCACTTGAGGGACATATGCTCATATTCACTCTGAATGTTGTGCCCCCATATGCTCGGGTCACTGGTTCACTTAGATAATGAAAGCAGCTTCCTTTCTTCTTTAAAGATTTTATGTATTTACTTATTTGAAACAGAAAGAGCACGAGGTAACATAAGCAAGGGGAACTGTAGTGGGAGAGGAAGAAGCAGCTCCCCACTGAGCAGGGAGTCCAACGAGGTGGGGCTCGATCCCAGGACCCCGAGATCATGACCTGAGCCAAAGGCAGATGCTTAACCAACTGAGCCACCCAGGCACCACTGAAAACAGCTTATTTTAAAAGATTTTCTGGCTGTTTTTTTTTTTTTTTTTTTTTTTTTACACAACATTACCAAGGTGTAAGATACCTGCACTACAAGGGTCTTTCAGTGACCTGAACTCCTCTCTTCTGGTGATCTGTCTTGCCCCTACCTTATTATCTGGGTCATTACTGACCTTGACATTACTCAAAAACTGCAACAACTTTATAACACCTCCCCAGCAGGATCCATCACTCTCATGGACCAGTGGGCTGATGTGATATTCCAGGTTTCTCTTCCCTTTTCCAAATGGCAGTTTTATTTCAGGTTAACTGTTTTTGCCTCACCATTGAGTACAGGAGATGCATTTGTGACTGGATGCATTGGGGATGGCAGATACCATGTCTTTTTATTCTAAGTTGATGGACACAAGGAGCCATACCACATCTAACCTAGAGGTTAGTTTTGAGCAGATAACCTAGAGGACTACACAGTGTGTACTCCTAGAGGAGTACAAGAAAAAATAAAAAATATATGTAGTTTTAAACTTGGCTCATACAGTAAATTAGAAAGAGATGAGTGATTAGGAGAAAAGTAATCTGGGAAAGGGAGATTAGTTATGTGGGAGATGGAAGTTCTGGGTAGTTAGAGAAGAATTCACTGGAATCAAGTAAAAAACATGAGAGAAAATGCTAATACAGAAGAATAATTAATGAGATCCAACATTTGAAGAATTGGATTTTAGTAGAGAATTGACAGAACAGAGAAATAATAAAAGAAACTTCCCATAGCTTAAAGGAGAAAGTTAACCACACTACTTCATAAAGGATGAGAATTGAGCTAATATTAGATAACTATATCCATGTAAACTATATGCTACAACCAGCAGTGAATGCTAGAAGCAATGACTTTAAAGTTTTGAGGAAAAGCTATTTTCCTCAAAACAGGTGAGCCAACCAAGCTATCAGTTAATTGCAAATCCAGGATAATGACTGGCAGAACCCAGAAATTGTACTTCCAAAGAACACTTTATTGAGTCTGTTAGTAAACCAGGGAAGAGAAAAGCGTAAGTTCCAGTAAATAGTAGATTCTACCAAGAAGGCAGTGAAGGGAGTCTAAAAATGACTGACCATTGCCCAGAAGAACTAGAAGACAGCTAGTCCTTTGCAAGAGTTGGTCCTAGAGAGAACTAGAAGGCAGTTAGTTAACAAGAGGATAGGATAATAGAAGTCTTTAGAGGAAAAAAAAAAAAAAAAGGTAAAGTCCAAATTTAGAGGACAAACTTGAAATATTAGAAAAAGGAAAGGATGTGATTAAGGTATATAATGCAAGGGATGGTGAAAAAGGAAACTAGAAATCTAGAGAAAAGAACAATAAGTCATTAGAAAGAGAATATACCCATAATATGTTACTCAACGTGGTGATTAAGGACATTTACATAGTCATAAAATACAAATGTCATTGATTTAATTTTTGCTCTTAGAATCAACTTATATTCAAGTACTGAGAACTTAACTATGAGTATAGAGCTCAATATAAAGATTATTTACCTTGAGAATGCAACAATAAAAATGTCAGTCAAAAGAAGAACATGAGAAAGTCCGAAGAAGTAGAAGCAAGTATAAGCAAAACATATAAATAGTATGCCTAGAGATTCTGTGGAAGGTATATAATAAGATGCTGAAAAATAGGATTTAAAGGCTGGAAAGAGAACAGGCAAGATTCAGTTTTGAGCAGATAATTAATGGGATTTAATAATTAAATGAATAGATGTCAGGGGTGTGGAGATGGGTTAGAATAGAATATGGCTCCAAAGTTCTCCCCCCTGAATGAGGAAGACTGATGGTACCACTAAGTTGGATGGTCAAGTTCCTGAGGACAGGAACCATCTGTTATTGAACTAGTAGATCAAGAAGAGAGGATTACAGGAATTGGGGAGGGGTGCTGGGGAAGGAGAGGGAGAATGATTGATTAACCAAGGTTAATCCCTTTTCATGAAGGGAAGAGATGGGCTCAAGATCACAGGGAGGATATAACCTTGAAAAGAAGGAAGAAAAATAGAGGATTCATAATTCTGTAAGAGGACAGTGAATTTGGAGGGTAATAAGATCAGAGCAGAATCACCTGGAGAGATTTAAAAATTCCCAAGAGCCAGGCCACATCCTAGACCAATTAGGTCGGTATCTTTAAAAAAAAAAATGACATCCAGGCATGAACATTTTTAAAGCTTCCAAAGTGATCACAACATCAGCCAAGGTCTAGAGCTACTGAACTAGGTGATACAGCTTCTGCCAGTCAGAGTTGAGGCTGCTTGCTAAGGGTGAAATAGAAAAGTTTGGAGGCCTGAAAAGAAAAAGCAAATAAACAAGCAAACAAAAAACCAAAACCAAAACCACATTATTGCAGCTGTAATAGGGAAATCCAAGCGGATCCTAGCAGAGTAGGATAAAAGTCTTGGTCAGCAGCAATGGGATCTCCCGCTTTTGCACTGCCCACCCCCCACCCCATGCCCACCCCTGCACACTCTCAGTGGAGGATACTTGGTTTTGGAACGAACTCAATACTAGAAAATGTGATTTTCCCCTCCTACCTGAAAAAGTGATGTAGAACAAAAGTAGGCCTTAGCCACACAGCCAAAGAGGATATTGTGAATGTCAAAGGGATGTGTGCGTCTAGGGACTTGCTAAAGAATTGGAGAAAGATTAACAGTGAGGCGCAAGGTGCCTGGTGGCACATAAAGTCAGAGGGAATTTGGGAAAAGGGACTTTGTGACCAGCCCAAAGGATGAGACCAAAGGAAAGAAATATTTAGGAGAATAAGAGATTTTGGTTGGAGAGGTAGGAGTCAACACTTGAGACGTTAGCAAGGTAAATCAGTTCTAGATCCCAGGCATAGCTATACTGTTGAGTGGCTGAGAGCATAAAAATAAAGGCTATTGAAGGCAAGGAAATAAAGGGATTACGAGCATCTTCAACAAGACGGGAGAGCCAGGAAGAATGCTATAAAGGTACATTGTGGAGAGAGAGACTGGACACAAAGCAGGTGTTGGAGTGAAGAAGATGGTGGCTATCTAAAGGAGGGGCTAACAGAAATGGGAAAAGGATGGTATGGTGATGAGTTAGGGATCACAGAACACCTTTCCTTCAGGATTACAATCCACTGAGAAAGTGTCTTACCTATTCAGTAACCATCCTTAGGAAATCCTAGAAAAATGTAATATAGGATCCATATGAAAATTTACCTCACACATGAATTACAGGCCTGTAACATCAAGGAATCTGTTCTGCAAATGAAGACATTTAGAGATATGCCTTAGACTCTGGTATTTATGGAAGGTGTTCATTGCTTGTTATAAAAAAAAGAAAGGAAGTATCCTACGTGTCCATCAATAGTGGAATGGAGAGAATAAATGTAGGTAAAATAAATAAGAGCAAATTTTATACATGCAGGTATAATTGTCTAAGTATGAGATAGTTCTTATAATAATATGTTTTACAAAGAAGTAGGAGAAGAAAAAGCAGGAAGAGGAGGAAAGCTGCAGAGTAATACAAAACACCATTTTTACACATTTTAGGAAACACATGTGATAATAAGATAAATTAAGGACTGGAAAGGGGAGCCTGGGTGGCTCAGTGGGTTAAACCTCTGCCTTCCTGGGTCCTGGGACCCAGCCCCGTGTCAGGATCTCTGCTCATCAGGGAGCCTGCTTCCCCCTTCTCTCTCTCTGCCTGCCTCTCTGCCGACTTGTGATCTCTCTCTCTCTTTGTCAAGTAAATAAATATAATCTTAAAAAAAATTGAGGACTGGACAAATAGCAAATTCATGATACTGGTTACATCTGGCAATGGGGGGGGTCTGAGGCTTAGGGGTAGGGTTGATGCTGGAGAAGGACACAAAGAGGTTTTAAACTATTGCAAAAAGCAAATAATTGAGGAGAATATAATATAATATTTGTTAATACTGAGGATCAGTAAATGGCTGTTTTAAAATATTTTTCCTGTATTTTTTGATAGGTACATGTATGAATTCAAATAAAATTCCTTCTATGGAAACACTTGCATTCAGAAATGCTACTCTTCAGGGCGCCTGGGTGGCTCAGTGGGTTAAAGCCTCTGCCTTTGGCTCAGGTCGTGATCCCAGGGTCCTGGAATTGAGCCCCACATTGGGTTCCCTGCTCAACGGGAAGCCTGCTTCCCCCCTCTCTCTCTCTGCCAGCCTCTCTGCCTACGTGTGATCTCTGTCTGTCAAATAAATAAAAAATAAAATCTTTAAAAAAAAAGAAAAGAAAAAAAGGAATGCTAACTCTTCATCATTCTCAATATCATTGAGAAGGACAGCATCCAACTTATTCCCATTTTGCAGGTGACAAAATGAGGCTTTGGAAGAGGAGGGCTAGTGTGGAGGGGAAGATGGGACAAGATGTGGGATGTCTATAAATGACCCAACCCAAGACTCCTTAGACACCAAAATGCCTTTTATTTTATACTTCTATAAAATAATTTATATGCACAATTCCCATTGAGTCATGCTCTTCTAAGGCTGTGCTCCCAAGGTTTGAGCTCTTCCAACGTTTGGTTCAATGAATGATTCAAACTAGTCTTAGGATGTACTATAGGACAGTATTTTGAGTCTGAGATTTAAAAAGAGATCTGTTTTGAGTCATTTTCTTTATGTCTTTTTTTAGGACCTTTATTTTTTCAAAGAAAAAAAAACCTAATTTCTACCTAACAACTTTCTCTGGAAGGTTCTCTTTCTCCCAGCCCATTCACTGTCACTCAAACATGAGAACTTATATGTTCTCTTTAAATATTTCAACTTCCCTAGAGAACTACAAGTGCCTTATCAGTCAGCAAGAAGTCAGGATGGTAAGACTCGGAACATCCCACTGATATAAAGGGGCAGGGCCAGTGAAGCGTTTATCTTTAGGTGGAAGCTACTCCCTCTCCATGACAGCTATTTGAGGACCTATATTTCATACCCATCACCAGCAAAGGAGTGAATCTTCAAGGGGCACCAAATTAAAGAATGGATGTCTCAGGGATTACCTTGCTATACTTAAAGGGCCAGTAGCAATTTATAAGATCAAAATCACCCCCACGGTTCCTTAATTCCAAGGGTGGTGAAAGCTGTTTATGATGCACTGTAGTCAGAAGAGTAAAATTTTAGTTATATAAAATGAAAAGGACCCTTAGTGCAGAAAACATATCAATTCATTTCACTGAAAGAATATTCCTGGTGCAATTCAAAGAATTTGGATTATGATCGGAATGACATTAAAAGTATTGGTTGCTCTAGGCAGTATAGACATTTTAACAATGTTTATTCTTCCAATCCAAGAGAATGGAATGGTCTTCCATCTTTTTGTAACTTCTTCAATTTCTCTCATGAGTGTTCTGTAGTTCCTCCAGTACAGATCCTTTACCTCTTTGGTTAGGTTTATTCCCAGGTATCTTATGGTTCTTGGTGCTATAGTAAATGGAATCGATTCTCTAATTTCCCTTTCTGTATTTTCATTTAGTGTATAAGAAAGCCACTGATTTCTGCACATTGACTTTGTATCCTGCCACGTTGCCGAATTGCTGTATGAGTTCTAGTAGTTTGGGGGTAGAGTCTTTTGGGTTTTCCATATAAAGAATCGTGTCATCTGCGAAGAGAGAGAATTTGACTTCTTCATTGCCAATCTGGATACGTTTTATTTCTCTTTGTTGTCTGATGGCTGTTGCTAGGACTTCTAATACTATGTTGAACAAGAGTGGTGAGAGTGGGCATCCTTGTCGTCTTCCTGATCTCAATGGGAAGGCTGCAAGCTTTTTCCCATTGAGGATGATATTTGCTGTGGGTCTTTCATAGATAGATTTTATGAAGTTCAGGAATGTTCCCTCTATCCCTATACTTTGAAGCGTTTTAATCAGGAACGGATGCTGGATTTTGTCAAATGCTTTTTCTGCATCAAGAGATCTAAGTAGAGCTTATTTTAAACCCTGTCTTTTGTATAAACTATTAAAAGCCTATTTTCTTTTCCCCATCTTTAAAATAATAATAGTGGATGTTAAATCAAATGAGAGAGTGAGCTTGAAAGTACTTTGAAAAGCAGAAAGCAGAATTCTAAGTGTAACCACTTCTGTTCATTAATGATAACTATTATTGAGCAAATTTGCTATGTGCAAGGCATATCTGAACATGCATTATCTCACTGAATGCCAGTAGCAGCTCCAAGGGGCAAACTCTGTGGTTTTGTCCATTTTACAGATGAGGTGACTGAGGATTAGTAAGTATCAGAAACTTGCTCAAGGTCTCAGGAGGTCTAAGTTAGTACCTTGGGTTAGTACCTTGATGTTTGACTCCAAAGTCCCTGCTCTTACCTATTCACCGTCAGAGTTTACAGGGGATTCAAAAGAGGGGTCTCTTTTACCCTCTTTAACAATCTTTGTTATTAGGGAAGTTTTAGTATCAGTTATCAGTTAGTGTACTAGTGTATTCTTTCACTAGTACACAGTTAGTGTACTGATACTAGTGTATCAGTTAGTGTATACTAGTGTAATACTAGTGTATTATAAATAAGATATATTATATATTCAATATTTAATAATATATATTCATTAATATAATATATATTTTCAAGACTTATTATATATTTATACATATTATATATGTATATGTATATATACACACACACAATGTGTGTGTATAAGTTGCAATGACACAAAAATTCTGCCTTTTCCCCCAAGTGGCTCAGTTTAGCAGCAGAACCAGTAGAAATGCAGAAAAACAGGGTGCAGCCCAGCAAGTGCTGATGGCCTTTGACTTGTGCAGTGTGCAGTCCCCTGTGCTTGCTTTAATGCTCTGGTGTTGCCGTTTTGAAATTCTTGATAATTTTTTAAGAAGGCAGCCTTACTTTTCATCTTCCCCTGAACCCCACAAATTATGTAACTGGTCCTCATTCTGACAGAAATGCCAATGATGTCCTACAGGAGCCGGGGCAGGGCTGGGGGAATCAGACAAGTATGGAGGGCGGGGGAGTGAGAAGCCTCATGGGCACAGCACATCTGGAGATGCTGAATGTCCAGTGGACCGACAGGACTCCCCTGAAGGAGTCCCACTGGGTTCGAAGGCAGAAGCTGTGATGGCAATCTGGGCCGGTGGGGTTTTTGGGCACCAGTATCAAAAGTCTAGGATGAGGGAGGCGACGGAGTCCAGTTGCCTGCAGCCTGTGAGGACAGCATGATGGGAAGGTACTGAGTTAACCTGAAATAGGACTCTACTACCTACTTAGCATGTGTCAAGGAATAATAATAACAACTTCATAGTGTTTACTAAGGGCTTGACTCTATTCTAAGAGCTTACTTGGACCGAACTATTCAATTTCCTCAGCCTCCTGATGTGGTAGATACTGTAGAAAATAACAATTTTCCTTTAAAGAGGATATCAAGGTATAGAGGTTAAGTTACTTTCTCAACATCACACAGCAAGCAAATGATAGAGTGAAGATTTGAACCCAAGCAGTCTGTCTCCAGTTCGTGCTTCTAGCCACCCCAGTATACCAGTGCACCCCAGTATACCAGTGCATTATTCTTTCTAAAATCAATACACTCCCATGCTTATGATGAAGATAAAAATTCTTAACATGGGGTGGGGGGCACCTGAGCAGCACAGGCTGACTTGGTCTGACTCTTGATTTCAGCCCAGGTCATGATCTCAGGGTTGTGAGATCAAGCCCCATGTCAGGCTCTGCACTGGGCATGGAGCCTGCTTAAGATTCTCTCTTCCTCTCTCTCTGACCCTCCCTCACTCCCTCTCCAAAAAAATAAAAACAAAAAAAACAAAATCTTAACATGGACTAACCATCCTGGACTGAACTCACCACCTCTCCGGTGTCATCTCTCTCACTTGATCTTTATTTCAGATGCTGGAGCTATGCAGCTTCCTCCTGCTTGCAGCTCATTGTATTTTCCCAGGATGACCACCATGATATGTTCTAATCCACATTCACTTCTTAGAATGTGACAGTGAAGATCCTTCACGAAGACATGAGGTCTGGGTCCCCCTCTCCTTTGAATATGGGTGGACCTATGGTTACAGCAGG
Organism: Neogale vison; assembly: GCF_020171115.1. Lineage (NCBI taxonomy): Eukaryota > Metazoa > Chordata > Mammalia > Carnivora > Mustelidae > Neogale > Neogale vison. The sequence continues at coordinate 45,123,412 of NC_058091.1, read as the reverse complement.
AATGTTGCTGTCTGATATACAAAAGGAGCCCATAAAGAATAATACAGCTTCCATCTCATTCTCCTAGGATGCTAAATCCAGTTCTCGTGTGGTAAGAACTGGAGAGCTCACATGGGAAGTCTTTTGGATCTAGGTATTTTGGTCCACAGCCAAGCTGAGGGCCCCGTGGACAGCCAGCATCTCATTGCAGATGGGTACAGAAGCCTTCAAGATGACTCCAGCCCCAACCCCCTCCATGGCTTGGCCATGACCCTGAGGAAGAACTGGTTCACTGGGCCCAGCCAGTCCCTGGAACTGTGAAAGGTAATCACAAAATGATTGTTGTGTCCAGCCACTGAATTTTGGCGGTGACTCTTACATGGCAGTGGATATTGGAAGAGGACTTCTGCTCCTGCTGTGTTTTCTGTCCACATTGCTCTCACCTTCCTCTTTTCCTACACAGCTTCCCTACACAAACTTAAATATCATAGAAACCCCTCCAATGGCATCTCCAAGCCACCCCACCCCCATCATGGTGCTAGGTCATGTTGCTTTGTCATCTGCTCTTGGAATCTTCTTCCTTTCTTTTGGAGCAGGAACCACAAACTTTTTCTGTCAAGTGTTAGATAATAAGTAAGTTCAGCTTTGCAGACCACGTGGTCTCCATTTTCAACTACTGGATTCTATTGCCAAGGTATGAATATGAGCGACAGTATGTAAATGAACAGGCAGGGCTGTGTCCTGATACACATTTACTTACAAAGGCAGTCAGGGTCCAAATTGAGCCCAATGGCCATAGTTTGACAACATCTGCTTTAGAGCAAGAGTTCCCAAACTTGTCTGCAGAGCAGAGTCACTTGGGGAGCTTCAGAAACTTCCAAAACTCAGGTAACACCCCAGATTTTTTGGAAGAGCCGCCACAGATATTGGGTAAATCTAATGGGCAAGAAGCACTGACAGTCAAGGCTATCCAGCCTTGTCTCCACTTGTCATTAGGCATTCCTGAGTGTGCCTGCAGCTTTGGTAACAACTCTTACCAGACTGCAAACTCGTGAGAGCAGCTTTTACTTTGGATTAGCTCCCTTGGACCCAACCAGTGTCTAGGACATGGCCTGCTCCATGGTCATCAGTTAGGCAAATGAATAATAAATACTTGTTGAATGAACATGTTCAACCTCCCTCAATCCCCAAATCTTTAACAATTTTTCATTTTTAGCATGATTCTATTCAGGCATACTCTTTTTCTGTCTTACCACAGGTTCATTTCTGGCTCTTTTTTTCCTCCTCAAAACTTACTTAATCTACCTCGCACCATATCAGTCACAGCTGACCTTCCTTGTCTGTTCCAGCTGGGTTTACCTTAATTCAAGTCTTCACCAATTTTTCCTGGATTCTTCAGAAGTCTTAACTGCTCTCTCCACCTCCTGATCTCTTCTCCTTCTCTCCCTCCCTCTCTCCCTCATCCATTCTGGAGCAGAACAATGTGGGTTTTGGTGCCATGAGTGCCATGGGTTTGGACTGAGGTCTAGGTACCAGGATGCTCTTGGTCGGGGAAGTCATCAGTATCTCTGAGCCTCTGTTTCTTTATTTGAGTCATGGGGTTGAAACATTCCTGTGAGGAGCTGGCAAGCCACACAGAACGGGCTAAAACTGAGCCAGCCCCACGCAGGCATCAGTGCCCGTTGTTATGTTCACCCTTCATCTCAGCTGGCTTCCCTGAGACACTTCCCCATCCCGCCCCCCCCCCCACCACACAGTAGTTTTGTTGACTCTGTTTTGTTGACTCTGATAGCCCCATGGTTGCTATATTATGCCCTCCATAGCTAGCAATTTTAGGATCTGTGTGATCCGATCCCAGCCAACTTTTCTTTACAAAACTTCCTCACGTTTTAGCCAAACTGAATGACTTGTTCTTCCATCATCCTTTCTTTCCTGTCTTTCCATGCCTTTACCATTGCTCCACCAACATTCACTGGACTCCGAATCCTGGCAGTTGAAATTGGGTTCATCTTTTCAAGCCCAGCTCACAAGCTACTGTGCTCATTAAGACTTTCCCTCTTCTCCCCATACATTCTTTCAGGGTTCCCGCTGATCAACCCCTCCTTCATGGCATTGTATGTCTTGTGCCAGTATTATCAGTTTCTAGGTATTATCAGGTGACATTTGGAGCTACTGCCTAATTAAATTTTGTGTGTCCTTGGTACATTTTTCTGAACCACAGAGCTAATCCAATAAATCTTGGGATACATTTCTCACTGAATGAATGCACCCAGTTCTACAGTTAGGACAAAGGGATTGCCTTAAAAGGAAAAATCTTGGCAAGAAACCATACATGATTTTGGAGGTGATTCAAAGTTGTAGTTCTAAAGTTGAAACTGGATTCCTCAAGTGCCAGTGGCAAAGACAAACTGTGTGGAGAACAAATGTACCTTGTTTGTAAACAGAGTTTGCAAAGATAAACCAGTCCATCTCCCATATGTGTTTTCCAGCTGGAGCTCATAAGCAATTTCCCCAGAGTTCAGGCTTTGGTGTGGTGGTATCCCCCCTGCAGATTAAGCTTTGCTGCCTTAATGCATAACACACCTCTAGATTAGGTTACAGGGCGACTGCACATGCTGCCAGAAGGGGGTTTGCCCTGGAAAAGGTGTAACTGCCAAGATCTCTCTCTACCCTCATCCCATTTCTTGCTTCTTACTGAGGGTAATTGCAGACACTTCTGAATATAACTATAAATGTGGTCTGTAGATTTCTTCTACTTTAGTCCTGGATAAGTAGTGACTTCTCTGCCCAAGCTTCAGATTACACTGTCTCCTGCTCATCCGTGTTACGAACTCGTTCTTAAACTGAACTGAACAGATTCCATGGCTCAGAGCAGTGATCGTGGGCCACTGGTTAAAGAGGAGTAGCATTTGACCAACGCCAAACTTTAGCAAGTCTCTTTGTCACCCTGTGGAAATCCAGACATATCTGGGTATGAAAACTGTTTGGATCTCATGTGGATTTTGTTGTAATGTTTAAAGATATATTAGTAAGGCTGAGTTCGTGGGTAGGATCCAAAGCAGGGGAGGTGCCTGCTTGGATGCCAGTTCTGGAAATAGCTTTTTGTATAACCTAAGGCAACCAGCTGTTCTGGTTTGCCTGGAATGGAAGAGTTTCCCAAATTGTGGGATATTCAGTGCTAGAATTAGGGAATTAGGGAAGTCTAGAATTAGGGAAGTCTCAAAAAACTGGGAAGAACTGGTCATCCTAATAATAGCTGGTAGATTGACAAAATTACATAAAAGAAACTTAAAAAAAAAAGATTTTATTTATTTATTTGACAGAGAGAGATTACAAGTAGGCAGAGGGGCCAGGCAGAGAGAGAAGGGGAAGCAGGCTCCCTGCTGAGCAGAGAACCCCGTGCGGGGCTCCATCCTAGGACCCTGAGATCATGACCTGAGCCAAAGGCAGAGGCTTAATCCACTGAGCCACCCAGGCGCCCCACATAAAAGAAACTCTTGCTCAGGCACCAGAGTGTACCAGAATATTTAGTTGAACACTGTGTGTCAACTCCATGTAGATTTCCTTAAGCATATTTGTGTGTCTATGTCTCACCTTCATATTTTCATATTACACACATTGCTATTAGATGGAACCATAGGAATTGCCCAGATGGCCAAAGGCACTGGAGACTACACAGCTTTCTTTGAACAGCAGATTCTTATTTCACGCCTCCTTCCACCAGGCCAGTTCCCTTCTAAGAAGGCGGTAACTTCAAGAATGATCTTGCACTCCAAGGCATTTAATTAAATACAGTTGCTTCTCAACAGTTTGTTACAAAAAATAACAAACATATAAAAAATTGGGAAGAATTTTATAGTGAACATCCTTATTTCCACAGCCTAAATTCTGTAACTGTTAACATTTCGCCATATTTGCTTTATCCCATTTCTATCTGAACAATGGTTTAACCATCAAACCGTCTTACTCTTTGGAAGTATTTCCAAGTGAATTGCAGACATCAGTACCCTTCACCCCTAAACATTTCAGCATGCATATCATTAACAAAAGTTCAATACTTATTTGCATGCTTTTAAAAAAAAGATTTTATTTATTTGAGAGAAAGCAAAAGAGAGAGCATGAGCGGGGCGTGGGGTAGGTGAGTGGAGAGGCAGACTCCTCCCCCCAGAGGGACAAGCAGACTCCTCGCTGAGCAGGGAGCCCAGTGCAGAGCTTGATCCCAGGACCCTAGTTCATGTAAGACTTCTTTCACCCAGTACAAAGTTTTTGAGATTTATACATGGTTTTGCATGAATCAGTAGTTTCTTATTTGCATTGTATTATCAAATGAACACAGTCCAATCTGTTTATCCACTTTCCTACTGATGAACAGAGGAGTGGGTTGTGGATGGGTTATTTCTAGTGTTTTACAATTATGAATAAAGCTGCGGTGAACATTCTTTTTATAAGTCTTTCTTTCTGTATACATATGTTTTCCTTTCTCTTGGTAAAAACCTAGAATTGGGATGGCTCAATCACAGGCAGGTATTTGTTTACCTTTAAAAGAAGTTCCCAGAACATTTGCCAAAGAGGCTGTATCCCACCAGCAATGTATAGGAGTCCTGGTTACTCCATGTCCAAGGTAGGATTTATATCTGCCAATCTGCCATTTTCTTACCTGCTTTCTATTTGCCTAAGTCTTTTTTTGTTCCTGTATTTTTCCATTACTGTTATTTTGTTAAACACTTATTTTCTAGTGTACCAAATTAATTCTCTTGTTTCTTTTACTATTTTTTTGAGTTATTATCTTGTTGGTTGTCCTAGGAACCATAATTTATATCTAAATTTAAACATGCTAGTTCTGATTAATACCAATTTAATTTCAACAGTATACAAAAACTTCATGTTTATATAGCTCTATACCTTCCCTTTTCCTTTGTACATTGCTGTATACAAATCATATCTTTATACTTTATATGCCCATCAATACAGATTTATAATCATTGGTTTTTCAAGTTGTCTTTTAAATCAGGTTAGATTACAAAAAAAATTTTAAAACAAAAAAAATAAATTTATATTGTCCTTTATATTTATTTATGTAGTTACTGTTTCTGATTCTTATTTTTTCACACAGGTTCCAGTTATTTTCTAGGGTCCTCTCATTTCAGATTGAAGGATGCTCTTCAGCATTTCTTGTAGGCAGGTCTTCTACTAACAAACTCTCTCCATTTCTGCTTATTTGAGTATGTGTTAGTTTCTTTATTTCTGAAGCATAATTTTGCTGGATATAGAATTCTTATTTGACAGCTCTTTGAATATTTTATGCTACTGCTTTCTGGCCTTTATGGTTTCTGCTAAAAAGTCAGCTATTAATTTTATTGATGAACATTTATACATGATGAGTTGTTCTCTTCAGCTTTCAAAATTCTTTCTCTTTGTACAGATGGATGATGATGTGTCTAGGTTTGTACATCTTGAGATTATTTGGAGCTTGTTGAGTTTCTTGGAGAGGTAGATGATGGTTTTCATCATATTTGGGATTGGCTTTAATCATTATTTCTTCAAATATCCTTTTTTTCCCTTTCTCACCTCTCTTCTGGGACTCCAAGTATGTATGTTGGTATGCTTGATGATGTCTTGCAAATCTCTGAGGTTCTGATAATTTTTTTCATTGTTTTTATTTCGGTTCCTAAGGTTATACAATCTTAATTGGCCTATCTTCAAGTCGACTAATTTTTAATTCTGCCAACTCAAATGTATTACTGAGTTCCTCTACTGAATTTTTTATTTGAGCATTTATACTTTTCAACTCCATAATTTTTATTTTTTATATAACTCATATTTCTTTACTGTTATTCTCTATTTGACGTGACACTGTTTTTAATTTTTCATTTTATTCTTTGGGCATGGTTTGCTCTGGTTCTTCAAACATATTTAAATTAGCTCATTTAAAGTTTTGGGTAGTAAATCTCACATCTGGGCTTCCTCAGAATTCTTTCATTTCTGTATGCTGCTTTTTTCCCTGGGGTATGGCCCTGTATTAGTCAGGGTTCTCCAGAGAAACAGAAGGAGTAAATATCCTATATATGCAATTGCTACCTTTAATTTACCCCAAGCTCTGTTTCCACATGCTACCTCATGTACAAGGCTATATTCCCTTTTGTTTCCACTTTTTCACTTGTTTCTTACCTTAGTCTTTGCTGATAAGGATAGGATTCGGACTTCTTAGCCTTCTCAAGGCTGCCACCTGGGACCTGGCACCCGGGGATCACTTCTTTCTGATCTCGCGCACTCCGTTGCCTATCCTGAGCTACAACTACTACTGATCATCTTGTTTCATGTTTAATATAGCCCACACTCTCCCCATTGATTCATTTCTGACTTTTGTTCCTTCTATATTAGTCCCTCCTAATTTACTGGAAGGGGCTGTTAAGCTCCCTTACTAATTTTTATCAGAAAGAACAGTCATACTTTCTCAAACACAGGCCCCATCCTGTATTTTCTTATTTCCTGTTCCAAAATGGTTTTTTTTTTCTTTCACAATTGTAAGATAAGAGACACAATGCTTGTATTTTTCATGTAAGGACTATTATTCATATTCAAATTTGTGCTGTTGGAAGACCTCTTTTTGAATCTTTTTGATCTCCCACCATGCCGATGTGCATAAAAATTGTGTCTTAGGTAGAGATATACAAGCTAAAACTCAGCAGCATGTACATCAAAACCCCATTTAAGAACTGGTTAGTTAAAATTGTTAGCAAAAAAATTCAAACTAGTAAGATCTTTTTTTTTTTTTTTCATACATCCTTCTCTGAATTTGAAGATGTGTCATATAACACATAACTGAGATAGTGTGGGAGCAGCCTGGGAATGGTAACTGTGTGCCTAAAACAACAAAGACGTCACGTAGCACTTTGGTTTAGATAAGTGAACATTTGGGCTGAGGACAAGATGTAGGCAAAGGATACTAAAGCTCCAACTAATTAGGGAGTTATCACTTGAAAAGTTACATAGCTCTGGGTCAGCGAAGTAACGCTATCAAAGGAAACTTCTGGGAGCCATCTTGCTTTCATTTCACAGTCTTTTGATGACAGAATAAGCAGGATGATGTGGTAGCATGTACCCTGAAGTTCACTGCCCTTTCCATGTCGGTGACAAAATAAAAAGATCATGAAGAAATGGACAAAAACATTCTAATAGTTTGACATGCTCATGACTTTTAAATGGATTTTTGTTAAGAATTAACTAGACTCAGCTCAAATAACATAAAATTAAACTTCTTGTAAATGCTGTAAGCAAACAGTCCTATTGTCCACTAAAGTGCTGAAATATATTCAAAATGATTTTGATGTTTGTTTTTCTCTGTCATATAAGGATTTTCCTAATAACCATAGGAAATCAGAGCAAGAAACAGTAGGATAATCCTTCCATCTTTTTTTGCATCCTTTTTGCTTCTGAATATGTGATGTACAAATAAAGGATCTAACAAATTCCATTGTCTGTTTTTATTTAAGATATACCATGATCATCTTGAATTTGCAGAGTATGGATGTATGTTTGGGAGACACATACATATATACATACATACACACACACAAAACCCATTCCTTATTGTAGAAATTTACAATCTAAAATATGGTTGTAAAATATGAGCATTCCATAACTAAACTTGGGAGAGACATTAAGATAAAGATTTCTTGGGGATATAGTGATCAGGATTTCACTTGAAAGATTAGTCCTTCAAAAAACTTCTTCAAGGTATACCTTGAAAGAGTAACATATTGACAGGTGAGCGGCAGAAGCACAAACCCAAACTGGAGGCTGACAGCCCACCATCACTGGCGCTGGTATAGGTCCCGCCTTGGTATAATAAGGGGTTCATATAGGAGCGCGGTAGGAGAAAACAGAAGCTGAGGCCATGTTGTCGTTACACATCAGATGTGTTCTTTGTACTTCAGGAGCCAGAGCAGCAGCAAGGGCACTGAGGCAGCAGCTCTTCATGGAAGGCTTTAACCCACTGAGCCACGCAGGCATCCCAATGAAATACTTTTTAAATTGAACCTTCTCTCACTGAAACAAAACTGAGGCAGATCCCCAAATGACACAACATAGAAAGATTTTAAAAGATAAAGACATTAAGGGGGAAGTTTTTTTTGTTTTGTTTTGTTTTGTTTTTTAAGTAATGTGGGGTTTAACTCACGACCCTGAGATCAAGACCTGAGCTGAGATCAAGAGTTGGGGCTTAACTGACTGAGCCACAAAGGTGCCCCAGAGAAAATTTATTTTTAATAAATAAAGACAAAGGCAAAATAAAGGTTGAATTGTAACTACTTGATGAGTTTTAAATTTGGCTCTGAGCTTCTTAGCAGCTAGAGAGGAGCAGTATTTATTTATTTTTTTTTCCAAAGATCTTATTTATTTATTTATTTGTCAGAGAGAGAGAGAGAGAGAGAGAGAGAGCCTGTGAGTGAGCAGGGGGAGCAGCAGGCAGAGGGAGAAGCAAGCTCCCCACTGATCAAGGAGCCTGATGCGGAACTCAGTCCCAGGACCCTGGGATCATGACCTGAGCTGAAGGCAGTGACCTGACCGATTGAGCCACCCTGGCATCCTAAGGGGAGCGGTATTTATAAGATTCACACACTCTATGACATTTCAATCTATAGGCAATTATTTTGATAGTGTTAAAAGTCTTCATTAACTATATTGGAATTAGAAAACAATTTTTAAAAAGTCTTCAAGACTGGGGGAAAAAAGAAAAAGCACACAACCCTGAATTCTAGTCCTAGCTCTGCCAGTAATTGCTGTTGATGTGAATCACCTTAATCTCACTAGGTCTAGTTTTCTCACATGCGAAGAGGGAGCTCAGTTTGAAGAACACATGAAGCCCTTTCCAGCCCTAAAAAGGACCAGCCTGTCCCTTTGAGGTTTCTAATAGTTGTTGCCAACTGGGTTCAAATCCTAGCTCTCTTCCTTGCTGAGTGTGTACATGTGAGCAAGTGATTTAAGCAGTTTCCTCTCCTATAAAACTGAAACAATTATAAAATAGTATCTGATTGGTAGAGCTGTTTTAAGGGTTAAAATACATACAAAACACTTAGCACATCGCCTGGCAACCAATAATTGCTTGGTAAGTGTTAACTGTTAGCCCTCTTAGCTACCAGTGGGCAGCTAAGTCAAGTGCACAGAAAAGATGTAGGTGATGACCAGCAATCCGAAAGTGGGAATGCCTCTCCCAGCTACTTGGCAACCTCTAGTGTAAATAAACAGAGGAACACATTTTCTTAGCCAGTATCTTTCAGACTTTGCTAACCTGAATCTTAAAGTCAGAAATATAATTTATATCTTGACCTGCTACACACACATGCATACAAGCGTATGACAACAAATTTTCATAAAACAAATCTAACCCTTACTATGCATTCTGCACTCTGATCTGTCCTATCGCATCCTATTACCCGATCCTATTTTTCAGTACTGGTTCCTAGCTCCTAAACTGATTGTATGACCTCAGAAGGGCTCTCGACCGAATAGGTCACATTTAGAAAGGTACCAGACCAGCAAAAAGATCTGATTCTGGTCCAACAGGATTGAGTACAGGCTCACAGAGCAGGGGTCCAGAGAGGGAGGAAAAGTTGCTGCCACACCTTCCACCCACTCTGATGTCAGTTTCAGCCCCCTAAATCCCCTGCCACACCCACCACAAGGAAAAACACTAGTTATGCTGTAGCCAAATCCTAAATCCTAATGTATAGATACAAGCAACTCATTTCACTTTTATCCAGACTCTAAGATAAAATTCTCCATCCTCAGATGTAGGAGTGAAGTGATAGCTTAAATATTTGTAGATCTCATACTGCCGGGTTTTGGGTGTCCCACTTATCACTGGGTTAAAAGTGCAATCAGCGAGTGTAGCTTTTCCTGGCCCGCTGTCTACCAGCACTGCTGCTACCCACCAGCACGGGCGTGACCGTCATTAGCACACACCACATTTTTCATAGCGGCGATTTTTGCTTTCAGCTGATGAAGTACTTCACCATCTTGCTATTTGGGGAGCAGCAAAAAAGACAGTCTTAAAGAGCAAAGTGCAGACAACAGTATGGTAATTCCATACATAAATCATTAGTTGATCATGTGTTTCACCTCGAAGTTTTCTATGGAGATCAGCTACATTCTTATGCAAAGGGTCATTCCAAAAAACATCTTCCCCAAAAATGCAGACAAAGCGTGATGCCGAGGGAGGAGGAACAGGACTGAGAAGCCCACCTGGGATTGCCGGGTCCAGAATGGAGAAGCAGAATTTGGGGGCAAAACTAAGTCACTGTGTAGCTTCCTCTTCTCAGAATTGTCTTATGCTATTCTTCATGTACCAAGAAAACACCCAGAGGTTTTTAAAATGTGCTCTGTTCAATTCAACATGTTCCTTCTTTCAACTTCCAAAAGTTGTTTGATGTTTCCCCTCTACTCGAGAAGGCCTTTTCCAGGCTCGGTGAGGGATAGAGAAGAGCTGTAAGGCATGGCCCCCCCTTGACGGGGACTGGGAAAATAACAGCTCGTGTTTGCAAGCACTTACCGTGTGCCACGCGCTGTGCCATTTTCTTTTTGGACTCATAGAGCTATTCTGAGAAGGAGGTACTGTGATTACCGCATGTTGCAGATGAAAACCTGAAGCTTAGAGTCTAAATTAGAGCCAGGCAGCAGACTCCAGAGCCCACAGCCCTTTCCATGATGCATAAATGGGATGAAAAACTGAACTAAAGGTTGCAGTTTGACAGACCAAAGAGCCAAGCCATTAGCAATCACTGGCCGGAAACAGTTAAATAAGAGCTTTTTTTTTTTTTTTTTTTTCTTATTTGGGTCCTTACAAATACACAACAACCCAGATTATTTTCAGAAATACATAAAAAGGCCCTGCACAAAAGACTTTTTAGTGCCACACAGATTAATAAGTAGGTCTTTTTCTCCTTGCGTTCATACTAACACGTAGCTTCTCTCCTGTTTAGTCAGGGTCACAGGATAAGAAGTCCTTTCAGTGGAAGAAAGCCTAAGGCTTACTTTCTAGATTAATCACAAAACATGTCCTTATCCAGGGCTGACTCTGTTTATAATGTCATGTAGGCACCCTGACCACTTCTGGACTTATTACTTCACTCTATTATGTTCAAGATCCAAGAGAAGTGTTCATTTTTTTCTTCACATTTCTATTTAAAACAGCTCTGCAAGCTCAGTGAATGTCACATTTCCCTTTTCCCAGACATATAAATTTGGATTTCCAAAAAATTCATGTGGGGAAATAATTTTCTCTGACTCATTGAAGGATGCCTGAAAGAAAAAGAAAGAAAGAAAGAAAGAAAGAAAGAAAGAAAGAAAGAAAGAAAGAATATTCTTTTTTTAAAAAGTTTTATTTTTTGTTTTTGTTTTTTAAGATTTTATTTATTTGTCAGAGGGAGACAGTGAGAGAAAGAACACAAGCAGGGTAAATGGGAGAGGGAGAAGCAGGCTCCCCGCCGTGCAGGGAGCCCAACGTGGGGCTTGATCCCATGGCCCTGGGATCATGACCTGAGCTGAAGGCAGATGCTTAATGACTGAGCCACCCAGGTGTCCCAAGGCAGAATATTCTATTAGGAGAGCATTATGTGCATGATATGATGGTCTGTCCCGGCTGCTGGTCAATCAGGCAAAATGGGCACTGATGAGAACTGAAGGACTCCAACTACCTCGATATTCTCACAGATGAACTTGACTCTTGGAGGCTTACAAAGGTTAAGTCTGTCAGGGATGAGACACATCTCATACTAAGCTGTTAAAACCACCAGACTCACTCCTAGAGAAGCACATTTCTCAGACCTTGGTCTGGGGTCCTTAGTTGAGAGTCACTTAAAGAGCTTACAGAAATGCAGATTCCTGGGGCTCTGCCCTAAGTCCTAGGTGAGGCTCTGGAGCAGGCATTTTATTTTAATTTTTATATTTTGGTTTTTTGTTTTTGTTTTTTTTTTTTGGTTGTTGTTTTTTGTTTTGTTTTGTTTTGGAGTCTGCATTTTAAACAAAATTCTCAGGTGAACACATTTTGAGAAATGCTGCTCTCTATAGTAGCACCATGAACCTCAAGAGAATTACACACCACTGTGTTTGCAGTGCATACATTTTGAGAAACGACAAAACATTCTTCAGTGGTTTTCAAAGCAATTTCTGTAGAGTAACAATCCCAAGAGATAATTTATAATGAACAATTTCCATGGTCAAATAAGTTTGGGGGAATTCCTGCCAATATCCCTCCTCTTAGAGGTTTCTAAGATCATATACAAGATTCTGAGAAGTCCTGCAGGAAAGAAACCAGTTGAACAACACACGCATTTCCAAAACAAATTTCCCAACAGGACTCCCCTTGGAGAGAACATTTGCTAATTTTCCATGTATTCTTCAGGCCTGCTTTGGGGAAATGCTGGTTACAGACTAATGGCAGGATTTCTAGAGAAGATGAAGGAGGTCTGGTAATGCAGGGTCCTTGCTTTAATCCTCCTTTTTAAGGGATCCTTACAGAAAGGTGAGAAACCCCACAGCTTATTAATTACACTTCACATCTGTGCGGTTTTTATAGTTCCACAGACCCCTTCCACACCTTTTCTCATTAAAAAAAAATCATCACATGATTCCTGTGAGCCAAACAGATCAGGTATTATTATCCCCATATTACAAGTGAATAAATACGTTTACTGAGAGTAAAGAGTTTGCCTATATAGGTCATACATTTCTGCACCTTGTGCCTTCTTCAAATCATCCAAGTTTTTGATGACCTGGCAGCTAAGGTTCTAAAAACATATCAGCTTGGAGCATTTTGTTAAATTCACGAATAATGTTTTATCTTTTTTGTTTATTTTAATGGGAATAGTGGTGATACTGACTGACCCCTGCTAGAAATAGCTGCGAGTTAATTTTCCAATAGTGGGGATGAATAGACTTGAACTTGGGCTCCCCTGCTTCTTCTCTCCTGCACCCTGGAGAGCCCAGGTTATGACATAGAACAAGCCATGGCTGAGGGTGAGTTTATAACTGGGAAGTTATTTCCATCCATGCAATTTTGTTTGAGCTTTATAAGACACATACTAAATTGCTCCTAAACTGTGATCTGATTGCATGAGTTAACATATTCCATTGATATGACTGTATTTCTTATAGCAAAAAACCTGTGGCCCTTAAGGGTTGTTATCCTAGTACCTTTGGTCTTCTCTTTTTTCTCTAGGATATTTTTCTCCCTTGCACTTTTCCCAGCTTAACTTCTTGAGGGCCTATTCTAATTTCTTCTAGTACCAAGACTTAGGAACTTTCATTCACTAGCATGACTGTCAAAAATATAGTTGGACTGATGGCTCATTTTAAGATTCCATGCTTAAATACATCTGTAGCAAACTCTTCTGAACAGTGAGCATGGCTAAATGACATATTCCTAGATTTAGTATACCTTCCCCTGCCCTCTCTCATCCCTCATCCACCATCCACCATTAAATCTTGATGTTTGTGGCAAGTTTGGGATGTGACTATAGTTAGGTGTAATCCTCAAGGATTATTAAACATGTATAACTAAACAAATTTCCCCCGAGTTTTAGTTTCTATATATTTTTTTCAATGTCAGAAAGATTGGCCAAGTTGTACATGGCAACTTCTCCTTTTCTAGATTAAACGAGGCCTTGTTTTCTTAGGCTTTTTAACTATTAAAAAAATGCAGACTTTTCTAGAAACACTCCATGTCCCACCCCAACCCTGTAATCTGTTTTGTTATAATGGATCCAGAGAAAATAAAAACGCTTGTTTGAAGTCTACGCCATTCAAGGGTAAATTGTGTCTCACTTTGAGTCACATTATACGTTCATTGTATCTAGAAAAACAATTTGGATAATAAAAGTGCCAAATGTTAACTCAAGCTATAAACATATAATGGCATATTTACATCACGCATCAGACTTTTCTAGATTTTTTTCTTCAGGTTTCTCATCTTGCACTAAAGTTCTTAACCCATTTATTTCATGATTTATGGGATAGATTAATTATTTTTGATTAATAAAAATTGGAAACTTTAATTGGGTTGCATTTGAGGTTTGATTGCATGAAATGAATCTACTGGTGATCAAAAATGTATTTTTAAAGGGAGTTTAGGCTAATATATCAACAAATGAGGAGCTATAAACATGATTAATATACACATTAGACTTTCCTTATCACATTCTGCTGGCAGTTTTTATCCGGTCACAGCGAAAATTCCATTGAGTTCTTTCTCCTTTTGTATAAAATACAGATTATGTGGAGACAGCAGTCTGAGCAACTGGAGTTTCATCTTGTCTGCCCATTAATTATTAATGCTGTTTCAGTCCTTCTTATCTATCACTGCTGAGAGATGGAGGGCTGTATTTTTATAGTCATTTTCCAGAAAAGATAGAAAGAAAGAAAGAGAGAAAGGAAGAAAGAGAGAAAAGAAGAAAGAAAGAAAAAGAAAAAGAATGAAACCAGGCTGGATGGTGCCTCTGCATTTGGCAATAGAGAAAGGATCAAAAAGACTTCCATTTTTATGAAACTGTTAAAGATGAATGTCTTAACTCACTAATTTTCCTGTTGTACTGAAAGGGAGTATGATTTTTGAAGAGTACACCAAAGCTGAGAAAAGCACATATCTATTTTGACATCTTTTTCAGACTATGGTGGTTTCAAAAAAGTATGGAGTCCAAGCCACTCTGAGTATTGGAGATTATGAGTTGCCCCCAAATTTCAATGATACATCCCTGTGAGTTGAATTTCGCTTTACGTCTCGATTACTTGAGTAATGGACTTAATGCTCCTGTAGAAGGACAATGCTGTGATTGAGAGCCAGGGCTGAAATGTCAGGCACACTAGCGAGACACCTTGGGCAAGTGACTTAACGTGCTCAGTCTCAACTCCCTCATCTGAACGAGGATACCCTTTTCACAGGGTGGTGAAAGGATTAAATAAAACACAGTGTTTCAAACAGGTTCCCATTATTGGCAGTAAACCCTGAAACTTCATTGCTTTTTTCTGTTTTCTTTACTAAAATCAGTGGAATGAATCACCCTAATTTTCAACAGGAAATAAAACAAAAACAGAAAAAGTTGATTCAAAGACTATTTCAACCACTTAAAGTGGGGACTGGAAAGGAATAAGGTGGAAAAGATGTAAGTAAAGTGCCGAGAGTAGGATTTCTAACAAATGACAGGAAAGCAGGGGATCTGACTTACTAAGTAGAAGAGGTTTCGGGATACCAAGAGAGTCCTCTTTTCTCCCATTACTTGATGACCCTAACCAGATCACATGCCATTCCCTTACATGTTCAATGTCTTTTTTATCATATGTATTGAAGAAAAACTCCCTATTAGTGAATGTGTGGAAAATCACAGAGCACATGGGAACAGGCACATATCACACATACTCTTATCTATAGGATAACAGCATTCCCCCAACATCAAGTTCAGCGGAGAATACTCATTGTCCCCCAGGATCCACTATCCTTTTCATCCTGTCAGATAAAGAGCACTCACACACACACACACAAAACAACACCCAGTTCTAGTAGGCTAGTAGCCCCTCAACCAGAGAACTCTTTTCTAGGTCCCCTTTACAGCCAGGTGTGGCCAGGCGACTAAGTTATTGCCATTTAAAGGAGAGCACAATTGGCATATGTAACTTCTGAGTCATGTCCTTAGAAAGACAGTTGCTTGTCCTCCTTGTCTCCTTCCCTCTTCTCACAGTCTGGGTTTGGGGTAATGACCTCCTTCAACCATGTGGCCAGGGTAAAATCCTAGGAATTTGCAAATTAACAAAGTAGAAGGGACTTGAATCACTGGAAGACCTTGGGGACAAGAGGCACCTACCTATCTACTCCATGGACTGGAATGTAGAAAAGAAATCAACTTCTACAGTGTTTGATTTCATCCCACTTCGAGTCTTACTTTTTTACAATAACTTCCCTTAACCCTAACTAAACAGTGGGTCATATCCTTCTTAGGCAGTAGGGTTCTTGCTGCAGATGATTAATGTGTATTTGTAACTTGAAAGAGTTGACCTGCTTCACGATGCAAATGACTCTGGTCAATCATTGTGATCTAAAGCAGAACATAGGTAATAGTTCAAAAATAAAATCATTTAAAAAACTTTTTGGTATGCACTGAAAATTTTGTGGCCATTTATTTATTCTTTATCTTTTCTGATTAAGGAACC
Source organism: Neogale vison (assembly GCF_020171115.1). Classification (NCBI taxonomy): domain Eukaryota; kingdom Metazoa; phylum Chordata; class Mammalia; order Carnivora; family Mustelidae; genus Neogale; species Neogale vison. Next base: position 45,107,236 of record NC_058091.1, on the reverse strand, counting down.
AAGAGATGAAGGAAGCAAAACCGAGGACTATACAAACAGATTGCTTGCCTATCCTGTCCCGACTTTTGTGACAAGAGTGCCTTTTAAAGACTCTGGGACAGAAAGCAATACTGTCAAGTCTAACATACCCGACAGCTGTTCGATAGAAAGAAAGTACTGGAGGGTCCCTAACTCATTTTTCTGTACATACCACTACTTCCTAGATGACTCTGTGATTATTATTTTTATAATAAAAAATGTTATTTTTTATTGGCTGCTGTTTTGCCAGCCAACAGAAACACAATATTAGTCTATATACTAGTACTCATAAAACTTTAAGCTAGAGTAAGAACTGAATGTGTTTGAGCAGTCCTACAACCTAGTATGTGACTTATGAGAAAAATAACCATGATATTAGGAATAATAAAAGTATCCTTTAACCTCAAATGCATGGGCCTAATTCACTGCCTATATTTCAAAAGTTTAATGTAATTTTTGTAGTCGGGTAATGGATTTGTTTAGGAAAATGTAGTGGTTCACCTTGATTCTCTTTATAATGTGCAGCTGGGGACCCTTGTAACTCTCCTCTCAGCCGGGGGAGGGGGGGGCCCGGGGGGAAACTAACTGGCCCACATTTGGCTCTAACAGAAAAATAGAATCCAAGTAACTGAGCTAATCAAACTTGCTATGTTAGAAAAAAAACAAAAACAAAAAACAAAAGGAAACACATGCAGTACCCTCAGTGTTTTACTTGGTTTGCTGTTACCATCATTACAGCACCTTCTAACATGTTAAGAAAAGGAATAGCCCATAGACCTAGATCATTGGGTGAGCTTTAATGGTTAACTGTCAGTTCATATCTTCATGAAAAATATTCTCAAACGATGGCATACTCTTTCTATGGAATACGGCTGAGCAAATAGCGGCCACCTCAATGTTTCATGGTGTATCCAAGGCCTAAGAAGCACTCAGGGGCAAAACTGATATCTTAATGTTTTAACTACCAAGTGATCTTCCTGCTCTGATGAAACATACACTTTTAGTAACACTTCACAACTGATGTTTCGGGAAGACACTAAAAATCTTGTGCAAGAATCAGTTGAGATGCTGCCAGATTCCTGAGTACATGGTTTTTCTTTGTAACATCTGAATTGGTTTCACCGGTGAAGCTATAGTCAACCTCGAAAATGTGGTAGTGAGAGATCTGGCTCTGTGACAGAAAGAGCCAAATCAGGAAATGAGGGAAAATAACAACCTAGGGAATAATGGCCAAGAGAGGAACATTAATACTAAATAATGAAGAAGAATGTAAACAGATAAGAGATTCAGAGAGCCCTAGATCTTTAAAAGGCTGAAAGAGGGATGGCAAAGATAAAAAATGATAAGACCTGTCAAAAAGAACAAAGTCAATGTGTGTACATTATTCAGTTTAAGGAATTAGAGTCATAAGGTCAAGTGTGGGTAACATTAAATATGAATAATGAGGAATAAAATAAGTAAAAAGCAAACTAGTTTCATAAATCAATTCCAGAGCAACGGGTCTGGGGGAGGAAAATGGAAAATGGAGGATAACCCACTGTAGCCTGTTGAAATGTCAAGATCTATTACCAATTACTAAATATCAATGCGTCCATACAAAATCCCAGTGTTTGGGGTCATAAAACTGTGCATTCCACTGACCAGTGGGAACTAGAGAATTTGCACTTTGAAGTGTACTTAAGCAAAACATAATGAAACAAAACAAAAAACACTGGTATTTGTAGCAGGAGGGAAATGTGTGTTAGAGGGCAGGTGGAGACCAGAAATACGGGAGCCTTGTCACAGTGCATTGCCTGAGATGGTCTGTGAGCCAGCCTTGGAGGGGACCCCATTTTTGCCTCTTTGGCTGTGTAGATGATGCTGGGGAAGAAGCTGCTGTAAAGGACATGCAAAAGAGAAAGGTCTGGAATGAAGATTTGGGCAAGAGTCCATATGCCAAGAGCTCTGGGCCAGAGCTCTTGCTCTCCATGCCTTCCCACTGGGAGCTGTGCAGGCAGGAGAAACAGGGATGGGCCCTTGAAGAAGGAGGGGGACACTGGAGTTGGCCACTAACAGCAGATTAAAACCCAATGTAAACAGTGTGCTGGACATATGTGGGTCGCAGAGACAGTGGTGATGAATAAGCATATATTCAGACAAGGACTTCAAACGGGAGGAGGCTGAACAGTGATGAAAATGATTCAGTGCCTTCAGAAATGACTCATGAGACGCACAGAATGTGAAGAAAATAAAGAGGAAGTGTCCACATTTATCAAAGCACTTGACAAAGGATAGGGGGATGCACAATTAGGGAGAACAAATCACTGGGACAGGGGAAGGGGAAGGAGAGAGGCTGTGGGCTGTGTGAGAAGAAAGTCAATGATGTAAGCAGCCCAATGGATCCATTCACTCCCACTGAATTGTAGTGAACACAAACTCATCTTCCAGCTCTGGTTTTTATTCAATCCCAGAGAATATTGACTCTGGCTAGTACTGGGCTCTACCTGCTTTGCAGTCATTTCCATTCACAGGCTCTTTCTGCCTTTCAGGAGAGCTGAGACCTCGCAGGTACGCGCAGGGCTGGTCGACCAGGTATCTACACACCACCCCTGGCCACATGCTTTGATGATCACCCCTACCTTGAATTATTCTTTGATGGTATTCTGAACTCATCTAAGCTAAACTTTTTTAAATAATATAATTAATACTTACTTTTTTGGATCAACAGTTCCAATTTTGACCTCCCTCTCTCTTTTTTTTCTCCCTCAGTCCTGCACAATCTTTCTAAGCTACTTCTAGTGTCTATCATATTGTCCATGTGTTGGCATGACTAGAGAGAACAGAGCTCCCCACCACCTTATATTGAATGTGGAGGATGAGTGAGGAGAAAAAAGCCAAAACAAACCTTTGGTGTGTTAAGTCACTGAGGTTTTAGGGTGGATTTGTCACTGCAGTGAGTAACCTAGCTTGTGCTAATATTATATAATGTTTACTGTACATCTGGACCTACAGCCTTCAGAGTTTTATTCATCAAGAAATACCCATAGGATTAACATTATACATGCTTCTTTATCCTTTTTACTGGTTTTCTGACCTTGAGTCTTGTTGAGTCAGTTGTCCCAAGCTGTGTTTTATAAATGAGAAATTCAGATTGTTTATCATTCCTTCAGCTACTGAATATATATACTTATTTAAAGAGTGGTCACTTTGGGGACACCTGGGTGGCTCAGTCAGTTAAGGGTCCAACTCTCGATTTTGGCTCAGGTCATAATCTCAGGGTTGTGAGATCCTATCAGGCTCCATGCTCAGTGGAGAGTCTGCTTGGGATTCCTTCTCTCTCTCTCCCTCTGCTCCTCCACCCATTTCTCTCTTTCAAATAAATAAACAAATCTCTAAAAAATAATTTAAAAAAATAACAAGTGGTTGTTTTTCTATGTAAAACAAAACTCTTGACTACAAATTGTTGGCTATAATTCTATACTATTGTCATATATATTTAAGCATGTATAATTTTTACAAAACTTCCAAAGATTCTTCTATGCAGGAATGAATGCAGAGTTCAATTTGACTGATGCTAGGCCTGGAGCATCACACAGAAAGAAAGGGATGGCCAAGTTCAGGGAGTCCTGCTTGTTAAGGGCTGGGACACCAGCAGGAAGCATAGATTTTCAGTAGCTCCTTCTCCAAAAGTTGGAGGGTTACCCCTTCATTTGGTCACAACTAGTCTCAGGTAAACACATTTCCTCCCATAGGTTTTGGACTAGTGTTTATTTTGAGAGAGTATCTTATGGCATTTGAAAAAGGAAGTGTGATTTAAATCTCTACCATGCCAGTCTACCAGAGCTAGAACAAAATATCTCAGAAGGTGAAACCCTGTGGTTTGACACTGGGATATGAAGTACAGAGAAATATTAGTGGCATCATTGATTTTACATTTTTGGATTATGACTTTTCCTACAGATCCTAACATCCTGTCAGTTTTATCCTCTTACCTGGGTCGTTATTTAGGGTTATGTACTTCAACAATACCTAGCACATGAAATATATTTAATAATTAAATCACTGTTTGTTGAGTGAATAAATTAATCCACTAAAATGACACTAAAATTGTGCCAAAGTCTCTCTGAAACCTAGCAAAATTATTCATAGAATCCTCACAGACGTTTTGTAATTGGAAGGGACTTACGACTGTGAGTCTAGCCTCTACAACGTCCCTTCTATGGGTATTTCCAACTCCTTAAACAACTCCAGTGTCACGAGACTCGTTACCTTTCAGGATGGCCTTCTCTGTTTAGGATGAGTTCTGACTCTAATGACACCTGCTCTAACTCCTACAACCTTTGTCTCATTAAAAAGGAAGTCCCAAATAATAATTTTGCATTAAGTTTTATTATACTCCAGCTTGTCCAGTGTCCTATCTTTAGCGGCTGGGGGCCACCATCATGTGGCATAATTGACCTCTCTCAGAATTGTGGTTCTGCATTAGAACTTCGATCTCTCACCCTCTCCAACCCCCAATCAAATGCATCTCTGGTGTCCTATTTGAAAAACTCTGATATAAAGTCTGTACATTCTAACATAGACCTCCTGAGAAGAATGTCTTGCCCTAGGACATTTTTAAAGATATGAACTTGTATACCTTAATAGGTAGGAATGAAAAAGACTTGAAAGCAGGTGGAACCCTCTTTATGCCTTAAATCTCACCGCATAGGCAATTCTGTGTTGTGCTTGTGTATGGAGTTGGTTCTTTTTATCTTGTTTTGTCTTGACCTTCCACTAGGGGGAAGACTAGAGCATTTTGCTCCAAATTCTCTGGCACTTCTCTTTAAACTTACTCAGTTATCTAGACAGATATTTTTTTAAAAAATTGTTTACTTTTATTAAATACTAGAGCTATAAAAAGAAAAATATGTTTTCTTAGTTTTGAGAAATGCACAATTTCTATATCTAAAATTCTGTGTGTGTGTGTGTGTGTGTGTGTGTGTGTGTGTGTGTGTTAAGGCCATGCACCTGCCCATGCCTACATGTGTTTCCGGTAAGCGATAGGTATAATGGATTAAGTGGAAAGAGGCTGAGCTCTGGAGTCAGGCCATCCAAGATTTGAATCTTAGCACATGTTCCTTTGAGAAATCACTTCTCTGTCAGTTCCCCCACCTATAAAGTGGGTATAAAGATACTACATGCCAGGATGATTTTGGAGCTCAAATATTCTTTGTACACAGAAGGCACTGAGTCAATATTTATTTCCTTTTCCTATTCAAGAGATATTCTCGTGGTGAAACCTCTCATTAAAGATCACCAATTTCCTTGAAAAATAAATAGGTTCATTAACAAATCTATTAAATAGCTACAACAAGAGACCTAAATGCATATTTTGCCAGATCTTCACAGATCTGGCAAGGGCTTTCTATTAAAGGCCATCCCAAATTGGGATGGTTAAGCATTTGTGCCATTAACAAGTATGAAAATGGCCAGGCTCCCACCATATACTCTGCCACCACACTGCTCTGGCTTGACTCAGGAGTATAACTTAACTTTGACTTTAGAATCTGATAGACTTCTGGAAACAAATGAGATTCATTCCAGCATTGCCCTTGAGACACTTTGTAGCCAGCTAAGTTCATTCTACAGCTAAACCAAGTGACCCTGAAAGCTGCTAAAGTCACTGCAGCAGCTCCTAGAATCATTCTTTACCAAGACATGGGTACTCTAAAAGGGGATTGCAAAATATCAGGCCTGCTCTGGTGCAGACTTATTCCCTCCCCTGTTACCTTCACCTCTGCTATTTATTTTACCTCTAAAATATGCTACCATCTTTTAAATTTTTATTTGTTTATTTTTAAAATTCAAGCATAATTAATGTAGTGATATATTAGTTTCATGTGTATAATATAATGGCTCAACAATGCTATACATTACTCAGTACTCATCATGGAAAGTTCACTCTTGATCCCCTTCACTTATTTCACCCATTCCCCCACCCACCTCCTCTCTGGCAACTGCCAGTTTGTGCTCTATATTTAAAAGTCTTTTTTGGTTTCTTTTTTCTTTCTTTGTTTGTTTTGTTTTTTAAATTCCACATGTAAGTATAATCGTATGCTATTTGTCTCTCACAGACATATTTCACTTAGCATTATACCCTATACGAGACCATCCATGTTGTTGCAAATGGCAAGATTTCATTCTTTTCTTTAGGCTGAGTAATATTCCATTACATGTGTATAGATATATATGTGTATAGGTATATAGAGATTTTTATCTCTATATTTTATCTTATAAAATCTCTATATATCTATATACTATCTATTGCCATCTCTCTCTATATGTATATATATATCTATGCAAACCCACTATATATATACATATATATATCTCATATCTTCTTTATCCATTCATCTATTGTTGGGCATTTGGGCTGCTTCCATAATTTGGTTAAATTATTTTGTTAAATAATGTTGCAAGAAACATAGAGATGCATATATCTTTTCAAATTAGTGTTTCCATTTTCTTCGGATAAATGCCCAGTGGAATTCCTGGATCATATGGTAATTCCATTTTGAATATTTTTGAGGAACCCCCATACTGTTTTCCACGATAGCTGTACCAGTTTGGATTCCCGCCAACATGTACGAGGGTTCATTTTTTTCTACAGACTCACCAACACTTGCAGTTTCTTGTGTTTTTGATTTTAGGCATTCTGACAGATGTGAGGTGGTATCTTATTGTAACTTTGATTTGTATTTCCCATATGTTGAGTGATGTTGAGCATCTTTGCATATGTTTGTTAGCCATCAGTATATATTATTTGGGAAAATGTCTATTCATCTCTTCTCCCTATTTTTTTAAATTGGGTTATTTGGTCTTTGGTGTTGAGTTGTGTAAGTTCTGTATATACTTTGGATATTAACCCTTTATCAGATATATCATTTACAAATATCTTCTCCCATTCAAGGAGTTGTCTTTTTTGTTTTGTTGATGGTTTCCTTCACTGTGAAAAAGCTTTTTATTTTGTTGTAGTCCTAATAGTTTAATTTTGTTTTTGTTTCCCTTATCAAAGGATACATATCCAGAAAAATTTTTTCATAGCTGATGTCAGAGAAGTTACTGCCTATCTTTTCTTCCAGGAATTTTATGGTTTCAGGTCTCTCATTTAGGTCTGTAATCAATCTATTTTGAGCTTATTTTCTGAATGGTATAAGAAAGTGGTCCAGCTTCCTTCTTTCACATGTAGGTATCCAGGTCTCCCAGCACCATTTGAAGAGACTGAAATACGCTCCCATCTTGATTCAACAGAAACTATTTTTTCTAAATTATTCATAGGATTCATTAACTTCATGAAAAGAGCTATTCGTCTTTAAAATCACTCTACCAGACTACAGGTCTAACTGCAGGGATTGGGTTGGGTTCTTAGTAAACATAACATTAATGAAGATAGTTTGAAGATTGTGGCATACATTTTAGGACGCTCTTAAGTTAGTATCACATGTGAAATCATCAATGAATACCTTGATTTGTCATTTCAAAGGCAGGTATAGCTCTTCCACCTGTTGTTATTAATCAAAATCACATTTTTAAAGGATGTGTCATTGGAGTAAATATGCAGCCAGTGACACTAGTTTTATCTTTGGAACAAGCTTATTTGGACCCTTCTAGAGCAACTTGAAGACTTAGGTTCTTCAGCACCTTGATCTAATCAACTAAAGAAGCATTTATTAAAATTTTCCTTCCTCAGGCCATTATCTTCCCATACTATAGAAATTATGGAGTTACAAAACAGAAGAAGGAGGAAGAGAAGATAAAAGAGTCTCTTTGGTCGTGAAAAGAAGGGCCATCTGTACCCCAATGTTTATAGCAGCAATGGCCACAGTCGCCAAACTATGGAAAGAACCAAGATGCCCTTCAACGGATGAATGGATAATGAAGATGTGGTCCATATACACTATGGAGTATTATGCCTCCATCAGAAAGGACGAATATCCAACTTTTGTAGCAACATGGACGGGACTGGAAGAGATTATGCTGAGTGAAATCAGTCAAGCAGAGAGAGTCAAATATCATATGGTTTCACTCATTTGTGGAGCATAACCAATAGCATGGAGGACAAGGGGCATTAGAGAGTAGTAGGGAATTTGGGTAAATTGGAAGGGGAGGTGAACCATGAGAGACTATGGACTCTGAAAAACAGTCTGAAGGGTTTGAAGTGGCGGGGGGGTGGGAGGTTGGGGTACCAGGTGGTGGGTATTATAGAGGGCACAGCTTGCATGGAGCACTGGGTGTGGTGAAAAAATAATGAATAATGTTTTTCTGAAAATAAATAAATTGGGGAAAAAAAAAAAAGTCTCTTTGGTAATCCTACCACCCAGAGAAATAATTGTTTACATTTAGGTATATATCTCTTACACCATTTCTCTAGGCATAGCTATATATTTTGGTTTTCAGAAAATTGGGTCCTGTAATAAATATTGCTTTATACCCTGCTTTTTTTCACCTACCAATATGTCATGTATATCTTTATGTGTCATAAACCAGGGATCAGCATATATTTTTTATAAAGGACCAGATAGAAAATATTTTAAGCTTTACAGACCTTTTGGCCTCTGTCTCAACTCTTCTTTGTAGGGCAAATGCAGCCATAGACAATACATAAATGCACAGGCATGACTATATTCCAATAAGACTTTATTTACAAAAGTAGTTGGTAGACAGGATTTGGCCGGAGGGCCATATTTTTTCAGCCTTTATAAAAAACAAGTCTTCTGAAGCATGATTTAAAATGGCTAGATGGTATTTTTGCTTACCAGCCTCCAAATCCAGACAGAAACCACACAGGTTACAATTTCAATGATGGAGCCACCTTCATTCCGGATTCTCCCTCTGCCTCCTATACCTATCTATTGACCCAGTCCTGGAATATCGACTTTCTTTGCAAATACCTTCCTTTGCCTTATCTTCTCTTTGCTTTCTTCTCTTCTCCTGAATATTAAGTATTGCCAGGAGAACTAAAGATGAAAAGAGCAGGAAACCTCAACTCGACACTCTCCATGCCCTCTGTTTAGTTTTTTATCATATTTTTTTACATTTCCTTTACACATTTTTCCAAGCACTCATTGGCTCATTGAATTGGACACTCATTTTCCTGACTCTCTTTGCAAATGGGTTTTTCTCATCCTTTCAGGGAGAACTGAGATTATGTGATATGTATCAGCTTCTCTCTACCCCCAAACAACTGTGTATTAATCGAATGTTTTCATGTACATCACTCACCTGCTCTTCCAAACTCTATGTAGACTAACCTTTCCACCTGGGACAATAATCCTGCCCCTTGTGCCGGCTTCACACTCCTTCTCTATCACTTAACACTCTGTTTTACCTCTTCCATCCCTAATTATCCTTATTTGCCTTTGTCTAAAGGCACATCCTCAACTTAAAAAACAAACATACAAACAAATAAAACCCTTACAAAATAAGAGAATGCATCCCCAACCCCCAACCCCCATTTTAAGTGGATACTCCTTTCCTCTGTCTCTGCCTCCACATCCCCCGCTGACTCGTAGCAATTTGGCTCCCACCACCACCCCTCTATATAAAATGCTCCTTCAAAAGACCCTAGTAATCTTTTATCATCACTCATTTTCCTTCATCTGAGCACATTATCAATGTTTTTTATTCCTCGGGTTTCAGTGTGTCTGTATTCTCTTGACTCTTGAAATTCTCTGAGCACTTCTTTTGTTCTCATTTTAGGATTCCTCTACTTATTTCTGTCCCCTGGTTGAAGCTGTTTCCAAAAGTTCTGCATCCACTCTTCTCTCTGAAAACTTTCCTTTGTTAATATTATTCATTTGCAACCCTTCTGTTCTTAGGAAACAAAGGTCTTTCAGGTCTAGTTCTTCAGCTCTCTGAATCAGAACACAAGGAACAATTCTGCAGGCCTAACAACTAACTTATTGTCAGTTGTCTGCATTTATCTTCCTTATGAGTTTATATACCCCTTGTTAGTTTAAATACCTGTTACTTGTCATTCATTAAGTAATTACTTTGTGCTAGGTGCTGTCCAACTACTTTACAAACATTATCTCATTTCTCACAACCATAAGCAGTAAGAATTATCTCATTTGATAGAGAGGGAAACAGAGGTTCAAGAAACTTGTCCAGAATCACTCAGTAGTAGAGCTGGGATTTCCACCTAGTTCTATGTAGCTTTTGAGTCTTGTTCAGTGATCTATTGCTACATAAATAACCAACAGAAAAACTTAGTGGCTTAAGAAAACAATGATTTGGATGAGACTTCCAAAATGGCAGAAAACAGAATTCAGAGGACACTTTTTCCCACAAAACCTAACTTAGCATAACTTACTTTTTTTAAAAAAGGATTTAAAGTCTCTAGAAATTGTCCAAAGGACATACATCAAGAAGTTCTACTCAATTTCTCAGTAAGAGAAGCCCTAGTTTGTGGCATTTGATCCTTGATCCACTTCCTTACCCCTCCCCAGCTTGTTGTTACTAAAGCTCAGACACTCCACTCCAGACAGGTATTGCCCAAAACATGCCTCCCTCTCACTTCCAGTCTGGAGCTAGGATTCAGTTTGGTAAGGTTAGGATGCTGGTGTTTTTCATCCCTTACCCCAGCCCCACATTGTAGAAGCATTATGCCAGTTCGGTGCAACTAAAAGGATAGCATCTCCTCTCCTTCACCCAGTGTTGTCCCTTGGGGGGAAAGAAGCTCTATTTTATGCACAGCACATGAGTTCTGCCCAGGAAGAAAGGAAGAAAGAAGGCCATAAGGACAAAGAGCTCTAGAATTCTGCCTTAGGGAATGAGTCCTATTTGGAGTACAGCATTTGGAGTACTCCATGCCTAAAGAGTTAAAACAACAGATATTTTTGTGTGAGCAATGAAAAGAGGTTGGTAACTCCCCGATATAGGCAAATGGCAGCACAGTTAGAAATGTAATAGAGAGGACCAGGGATAGGAACAGCCAAGAATTCTCCTGGGTTTACAATCCACTATGAGTATCAGGAAGACTGCATGCATGAGTTAGACTACACTCACACAGGAGCAAGCCTCACACAGCCCCATTCACATGGGACCAAAGCCTCACTGGCACAGGAGCTTAAATACAACTTCTGACCAACAACTGACTGAACAATAAGCTACTCTAACCCAGCTGCAACCCCTTAGAAACCAGGATTATAAAAAAAAAAAACAGACACACACAAATTATAGTTATCTCTGGCAATCTGGAACATTGTATGTATGACCAAAGTTCCATACTTTCAGAAATGATAAGAATGGGGAAACCTAAACTACTAATCTGTGGCTATATGGAGAACAACAATGGAAACCCCTGAACTGTAATAAAAATCTTCAAGCCCAAACACACACACATATATAAAGATAAATCTAACTGGCTAAGGGGCTTAAGTATGACCTTTGACCAATCAGTGGCTTATTCTAGGGGCAACCACCCAGTAGTTAAGATAAAAGATAAAAAGAAAGTTTTTTTTTAAAATCTGAGCAGAGAAATAACAGGCTGCACACTTCAGGAGAAATAGACTTCACTGGTTATTTAGTTAAGTCACTAAACAAACAACCAAAATGACTATCAGTCTATCTAGGCTGCTGTAAGAAAAATACCTTATAGACCAGGTGGTTTATAAACAACAGAAATTTATCTATCAGAGCTCTAGAGGCTAAAAAGTCTAAAAATGTGTCACTCACAGATGCAGTATCTGCTGAGAATTAGGGGTCTCTTTTAGAAGGGCATTAATATCATTCACTACAGTGCCATCCTCATAACCTGATCACCTCCCAAAGGCACCACCTTTAAACACTATTACACTGAGGATTAGGTTTCAACATATGAATATTTAGTCTATATCAATGACCAAGAAAACAAAAATGATCCTGGGAAGGGGGGCAGGGGAGAATCAGTATCCAGGGTTGTGTGATAAATGATTTAAAATGCCCAGTTTGAAAAAAATTTTAAAAAAGATTATTCATTTATTTATTTATTTGAGAGATTGAGAGAGAGAGAGTTTGTGAGCCAGGGGAGGGGTGGAGGGAAAGAAAGAATCCTCAAGCAGACTCCCCACTGAGCAGGGAGTCCAATGTGGAGTTTGATCCCAGAATCCTGAGATCATGACCTGATCCAAAATCAAGAGTCTGCCATTTAACTAGCTGACCCATCCAACTTTTAAGAAAAATTATGAGACATTAGAAAAAAGCAGAAAATTGCGATCCTTATACCAGAAAAACAGAAAACAGGTAATAGAAACTAATTTTAATTTTAATTTTAAAGAGGTCCATGTAATAAATGTAACAGATAAAAAAAATCAAAGCAGCTATTACTAGTATTTAAAGAACTAAGTAAAATCATGATTAAAGAATAAAAGTAAAAAAGAATAAAAGCAAAATCTGATTATAATGTCTTATAAAATAGAGAATATCAATAAAAATAGAAATTATTAAAAAGAATAAAATGGAAATCTGGAGACAAAAAGTGCAATATTAAAATGAATTATTTACTAGTGGGATTCAACTATATATTTAAGCTGGCAAAAAAAATCAATAAGTAAACTTGAAGATAAGTCAATAGAGATTAAGTAAAGTAAAACAAAAAGAAAAGAGAGTGGATAAAAATGAAGAGAACCTCAGAAAAACATGGAACACCATTAGGTGCATCATATACCTGTGATGGGAGTACCAAAAAAGGAGAGAGAGAAAGGGACACAAAAATTATTTTTAAAAAAGAGGACTGAAAACTTCCCATTGATCTACAAAACAAAGAAGCTCAATGACCTTCAAACAGGATAATGGCGAGAAGCTATACACCTAACCACTTCATAGTACAAAAATGTTTAAAGTCAAACATAAAAAGAATTTCTTGAAAGGAACAAGAGAAAAATGACATATCACATGTGAGAGAACTCAATAAGAATAACAGCTGACTTGTCCATAAAAACAATGCAAATAGAAGGAAGTGGAATGACATATTCAAAGTGCCAAAAGAAAAAGATTATCAACTGAGAATCTTATATAAAGCAAACTACTTTTAAAAAATAAAATGAAATAAAAATTTTCTAAGATAAACAAAACCAAGAGAATTTATTGCTAGCAGACCTCCTTACAAGAAATACTAAGTGAAGTTCTTCAAGCTGAAAGCAAGTGACAATAGATAGAAATTCACATAAAAAAAAACATAAGTATCAGTAAAAATAATCATGTAGATGATTATGAAAACATAATTGCATATTTATTTTCTTCTTTTCTAAAACATAATTCTATAAAACAATATGCATATAATTGTATCACTGGTACTATAACACATAGACATGTCATATATAGGCAATAATGATACAAAGGAGGAAGATGGGAACAGTTATGTTGGAATAAGGGAATGGCATTAAATGGTAACTCTAATCCACAGGAAGAAACAAAGAGAACCAGGACAAGTAAATAAGAAAGTTAATACAGTAAACTTAATGAATATATATGTGTTCTTTTTTTCTCTCAGGTGTTTTAAGAGACAGACTATATAAAATAATAATTATATCAATGTATTATTGAATCTATAACATATGTAAATATAATAGGCATAATAATAGCACAAAAACTGGGGGAAGGAGGGAATATATCTATAGGGGAGATAAGTTTCTATATTTCACTGGAACTAAGGCAATATAAATCTGAAACACAATCTAATAAATTATATGTTTTAAGCCCTAGAACAAGAATTAAGAAAAGAATTCAAGAAATAAAGTTGAAAGTTCACTAAAAGAAATAAATGTTACACTTGAAAATATCCACATAAAACAAAAGAAAGCAATAAAGGAGGAATAAAGAGGAGAAAAAAGATTGAAACACACAGAAGATCAAAGGCAACATGGCAGATGTAAATCTAGTCCTATTAAAAAAAAAATAACATTAGGGTTCTGGTTCAAGATGGCAAAGTAGGAAGATCTTAAACTTAACTCCTCCCATGGACACACCTAATCTATTGCTATGTACATAACAATTTCTTCTTGGGCGGGACTTCCAAGAACTAGCGGTCTGAATCCTGTACATTGGGCAAGCAAGAAAAAATCCACATCAAAGTGGGTAAGAGAGGCCTAGACGCAGTCTCATCATAAACCACACTCCTTACACAGCAACCCAAAATCAGGAAGGAATTCACAACCTAGAAATTTTCTTTAAGGAGTTGGGGCGCCTGGGTGGCTCAGTGGGTTGGGCCACTGCCTTCGGCTGGGGTCATGATCTCAGGGTCCTGGGATCGAGTCCCGCATCGGGCTCTCTGCTCAGCAGGGAGCCTGCTTCCCTCTCTCTCTCTCTGCCTGCCTCTCCATCTACTTGTGATTTCTGTCTGTCAAATAAATAAATAAAATCTTTAAAAAAAAAAAAAAGGAGTTAAAGGTTTGAATCCTACTTCTGACATCCTAACTTTTAAGACCTGCATCCAAGAGACTAACTTCTAAAATAGCTAACTTTTAAAGCCAATGGGACTTGAATCCAATGAGGCCCATTAGGCTCTAGTGAGCTAAGAAACAGTTTTCATATAGACTTAGCCATCCCAGGACCCAGTTCAGAGGTCACCAACAAAAAAGCACCCCAGCATTCTGTGAAAGAGGCTTATTTGCTTATTTTAAAACATCCACCTGAGGGGAAGACAACTAATTTAACATACATCTAGAGGCTTGCTTAAATACTTCCTCAAAACAGAGGCCAATGGATACCATCTTTGTGCTCTCCCTTTGCTCACACTAAGTCACAGGTGTCTCCCAGAAAGGAGCTTGTACATTTATCTAGGACCCTGATTTTTGCAACTGACACCCAGGGAACACCTCTAGATAGCCTGGGTCTAGTGGCCAGCAGGGTTACTACTTGCAAGTCTTAAGGATTCTAACAAACAGAGAAAGAGTTCTTAGGTGATTACCATCCTCCCAGCAGGATAAAGAGGCAACAGACTGAGGCACCCAGACTTTCTGTGAAAGAGGCCTATTTGATTAGCTTTCTTTTGTTTGGGACCTCACCTTATGTATTCACTTATCTAGTATTTGATTCCTTTTAGTATCATTTGCAATAAACCAGTAAACTAATGAGAGAAAGGAAGGAAGGAAGGAAAAGGAAAAGGGAAGGAAGGAAGGAAAAGAAAAAAAGAAAAAGAAAGAAAGGGAGGGAGGGGAAAAGAGAGAAGAGAGAAAATGCTGTGTGTGTATATACATACATAACAGAATGTTATTCAGTCTTAAAAAAAAGGAAAATCCTGTCACTTGTGACAACATGAACGAATCTGGAGGGCATTATGCTAAGTGAAATAAGCCAGACAGAGAAACACAAATATACTGCTTAGTATCACAATTATGTAGAATCTTTTTTTTTTTTTCTTAAAATGTCAGACTCACAGAAACAGATTAGAAAAGTGGTTTGCAGGGGATAGGGAATGGAAGAAGTAGGTAGAGATTAATAAAATGGTACAAACTTACAATTTAAGATGAATAAGTTCTGAAGATCTAATGATAATACACTGACTATAGTTGATAACATTAAACTATATAATTTAAATTTGCACTGAGAGAACTTAAATGTCCTCACCAAAACAAACAAACAAACAAACAAACATATGTATGTGTATAAGCTGATGGGTGTTAATTGACTTGATGGGGAACTCCTTTCACAATGTATATGCTTATCAAATCACCATATATATGTCTGTGTATAGAGATATTATATATACTATTATATGTTATAGTATATATAACAATTAAAATTATATATTTGCCAACTATACCTTAATAAAGCTGAAAAGAAAGATTCTACTGTATTTTTCCATACTTAGATTCAAATTCAAATCATCATATATATGCGTGTGTATATATGTATTATGATATCTATTATATAATACATATTACAATTAATATTATATATTTGCCAATTATACCTTAATAAAGCTGGAGAAGAAAAAGATTCTAGCATATTTTTCCATACTTCAGATTTAAAGATAGAAATAGATTGAAAGTTAAAAAATGAAAATAGATGTAATGTGTAAATAATAATGATAAAAGAGCTGAAATGTCTGTACTGATTTCTGAAAAATAGTCTTTAAAACAAAAAAAGTTACTAGACATATAAAGAGACATTTAATAATAATAAAAGGGTCAATCCATTAGGAAGATATAAAAATGATAAGCTATATACACTAGGAAAAAAGAAAGCCCCAAAATACATGAAGAAAAAACCGTCATAGTTTAAGGGAGAAACAGGTAATTCCCAAATAATTGTTGGAAACATCAACACCTCAGTTTCAATAGTGACAGAACAACCAGGCAGAATATCAAGAAGGAAATAAAGGGCTTCAACACTGTAAACAAGAATCCTAACAGACATTTATAGAACACTCCATCAAGTAATAAGAGAATACATATATTTCTTAAATATGTATAAACATTCTCTAGGGTATCCCATATGTTAGGATCTTAAAAAGCCTCAATAAATTTAACAGTATTGAAGTTATATGATACATGTTCTCCAGCTACAGTGATATGAAATTAGAAATCAATAACAGAAAGAAATTTATAAATACATGTAAAGTAAACAACACATTCCTTAACAATCCATGGGTCAAAGAAGAAGTCACAAGGGAAATTAGAAAATACTTTGAGGTGATTTAAAACAAAGACACAATAAGCCAAAACTTACGGGGTGCAGATAAAGCAATGCTCAGGGGGAAAGTTACAGGTAAATGTCTATATTAAAAAAGAAAGTCTCAAATGAGTAACCTAGCCTTCCACCTTATAAAGTCAGAAAAGAAGAAGAAAAAACCCAAAGCAAGCATAATAAAGGAAATAATAAAGTTTGTATTAGAAGCAAATGAAACACAGAATATAAAAACTTTAAGCAGATCAAAGGTTAGTTCTTTAACAGATTAAAAAAACAAAAACAAAAACAAGGTATACCTTTAGCTAGATTGACCAAAAGACAGAAGAATCAGTTAAATCAGGAATGAGAGGACATCACTACCAACTTTACAGAAAGAAAAGGGGTTACTATGGGAATGGTATGAACAAATGTATGCCAACAAATTAGATAGCCTATATGAAATGCATAACTTCTTAGAAAAATGCAAATTGTAGAAACTGACTCAAAAAGAATCAGAAATCTGAATGCATATAACAGTGGAGAGATTGAATAAATAGTTTAAACATCTCAACAAAGGGAAGCCCAGGTTCAGATGGCTTCAGTGGTGAATTCTAAAAAAAATTTAAGGAAAAATTAATACAATCCTTGGTTCCAACAGCATGTCACATGAATCTAAGTTAGTACAGCATATTAAAATCACTTAACGTAATACACCTATTAATACAACAAAGGACAAAAACCATAAATAATTTCAGTAGATACAGAAAGAGCATTCGACAAATCCAACACTCTTTCATGATTAAAAATCACTAAACAAACAAGGTAAGAAAAGGAATGTCCTCAAACTCCTAAAAAGCTTCTAAGAAATGTCCTTATTTATAACATACTTAATGATGAAAGAATGCTTTGAACGCTTTCCCATGAGATGAGGAACAAAGGTGTCTTCTGAACTTACCACTTCTTTTAAGTTTTATATTGAGGATTTAGCCAGGGAAATTAGGCAAGAAAAAGATATAAAATGCATCTAGTTTACAAAGGATGATGTAAAACTAGATCTGTTCTCAGTTGACATGATGATATGATGTTGAATATAGAAAATCATGAGAAATCTGAAAAAAACCTTAATTAGCAAGTTTAGCAAGACTGCAGAAAGTAAGATCAATATAAAAA
The DNA here is from genome assembly GCF_020171115.1 of Neogale vison. NCBI lineage: Eukaryota > Metazoa > Chordata > Mammalia > Carnivora > Mustelidae > Neogale > Neogale vison. The sequence continues at coordinate 45,089,437 of NC_058091.1, read as the reverse complement.
AATCAGCTGCATTTCACTACATTACTAATAAACAATTCAAAAATGAAATTAAGAAAATTCCATTTATAATTATGTCAAAAAGAATAAAATATTTAGAAATAAATTGAACAAAAGAAGTGTAATATTTCTACACTGAAATCTATAAAACAGTGTTGAAAGAAATTAAAGAAGATTTAAATAAATGGAAATACATCCCATGTTGCTAGGTCAGAAGATTTAATATTACTAAGATGAAAACACTTTCCAATTGTTCTAAAAGTTCACACAATCCTTATCATAATCTCAGATAAACTTCTTGCATAAGTTGACAAGCTGATTTTAAAATTCACATAGAAATGCAAGGGACCCAGAATAGTTAAAACAATCTTGAAAAAGAAGACCAAGTTGGGGGACTTCCTTCCCACTTTCAAAAGCCACAGTAATGAATGAAGACAGGTTAGTGCTAGCATAAGAAGAGACATACAGATAAACAAAAGGGATCTGAGAGTCCAAAAGCAACCCTTACATTTATGGTCAATTGATTTTCAAAATGGTGTGGAGACAATTCAATGGTGAATATCTTCAGTGAATGGTGCTGTCCATTAGATATCCACACAAAAAGAATGAAACTGGGCTTTCCTTTTCTTTAGAGAAGATACACAAATAGCTGAAAAGTACATGAATAGATGGATGTTCAACATCATTAGACATTAGGAAAATGCAATTCAAAACCACAATGAGATATCACTTTACACCACTTAAATGGCTCTAACGAAAGGGACAAGCAATAACAAGTGTTGACAAGCATGTGGAAAAATTAGAACCCTCATACACCAATGGAAGGAGTGTAAAATGGGAAGGGTGTTTTGAAGAACTTTTTGGAAGTCCAGGTGGATCTTTGTGCCATTTAATCAGTAAATATTTCTTGAGGCCCTAACATAAGTAGACATTTGTACTAAGTCCTCGGGATACAAGATAGCCAAACTATCATCCTTATTACTACATGAAGAAGAGGTCTGTAAACAAAGGATTGCAATCCAGTGTGGCTCATCTTGTGTATGAGTCTTGATATTGGAATAAAGAAAGAGAATAGCAAGGAGCTCAGAATGAAGGCATGTGCCGGGAATAGGAACCATGCAGAGAGGAGGAGGTATTAACCTGTAAGCCACTGAGAACCCCAGAAAGACTAAGCAGAGAAGTAGCAATAGTACATATGCCCTGCCAATGAACCCTTGTGGCAATAGTATGTGCAGTATGAACTGGATGGAGACAAGAGGGAAAGTGGCCAGAAAAACAATGAAGACCAACACACAGCATTATCCACAGACTAGATAAAAATATATAGACTCAAGGGACATCTCTAAATTAAAGTTTAGGGGATTTAGTAATTAGTTGAATGTGTAGGATGAGGGAAGGGAAGAAATAAATACTAGGTGGGTCTTGGGAAGCTAATTTTTTTTAAAATGTCTTTTTAAAAAAAAGTCTCTGAAAAAAAGGCATGCATATATGAGTATATGCGTTTATTATAAATTTTATGGATATAAAGTATATATAGTATATAACCTAAAAATAATAAAATATGCAATGTTCTTTCCTGTAAGTTCCATACAGCCAATTAATTCTCACAGTGCTTTCATTAATTTTTGCTGAATTCTTTTAACTGTGGCCAATCTATAGTTGCAGTCCAACCGTGGTCTGACACTCGAAATTGTATCCCAATCTGCTCTTTACCCAACAAAATTATTTTCACTAAATCTGACAGAAACTATTTCTCACCTCCACATAATTCTCATTAAATTAAAACCTTTCAGCTTCAGCACTAGACACAACACACTTTTAAGTTTAACTTGCATTATTAACATTTTCTCCATCACTTTCTTAAGCCTAGAAAACCAACAAAACAAACACCAAGCCCTGATTTTTAGCATTTGTCAATTTCCATGGTGAAAATGCTCCCAATATGGCTAATTTCAAGTCACCTACATTATGTTGCTAAACAGGAAGTTGGAAGAAATGAACAGTAACACCCCCTTATGCAGTATTTCTTTCTTTTTTTATTTTTTAAGTTTTATTTACATATTAACTTCCACTCAACTTATAAAAAATTATTAAAATTTAAATTCAGTTAATTAACACATATTGTACTACTAGTTTCAGAGGTAGAATTTAGTATTCATCAATTGCATACTACACCCAGTGCTCATTACTTCAAGAGCCCTCCTTAATGCTCATCATCCAGTTACCCCATCCCTCCACCCACCTCCCCTCCAGCAACCCTCAGTTTGTTTCCTAGAGTTAAGAGTCTCTTATCATTTGCCTTCCTCAGTTTTCATCTTATTTTATTTTTCCTTCTCTTCCCCTATGTTCATCTGTTTTGTTTCTTAAACTCCATGTATGAGTGAAATCATATAGTACTTGTCTTGGTACATATGGTACTTGTCTTTCTCTGACTTATTTCACCTAGCATATAATACCCCCGAGCTCCATCCACATCATTGCAAATGGCAAGATTTCATACTTTTTTGATGGCTAAGTGATATTCCATTGTATATATACACTGCATCTTCTTTATCCATTCATCTGTTGATGGACATCTGGGCTCTTTCCATATTTTGGCTATTGTGGACATTGCTGCTATAAACATTGGCAGATACAATATAAGTGCAAGAGCGTAAGGAATAGTAAAACCACTAAGAAATGGTGATCTTCAAGTATTTATTACCTTTTGTTTTAACAAAATTTATTAAATTATAATTTTATATAGTTAAAATTTTAATGATGGCTATGTTTTAACAACTGATTTTCAAAATTCTGAACATGTAGAAATCATCTCAAATGAGCTGGTATAAACTGGATTTAGCACACCATTGCTGCCAGGGTTCTCACTTGAGTGATAGCTAAAAATTGAGGATGAAAGGACATTCACTTTGGATTTGACATATATATGGCATCACAAAAACACAAAATTAATCTTTTTTAATATCCATAGCAGTGCTAGATTCAGCTTATATAGCAATAACACCAACAACAAAAACTACAGGCTTAAATAAGAGGAAAATTTATTTCTCTCTATGGTTAAAGAATCCAGAGGGATACTGCCTAGGTTGGTACAGTGCCTACATTGTTACCAAAGTCTGAGTTCCTTCTGTCTTTATGTTTTACCACCTCATTGCCCAAGATGGCTGCCTGAGCTCTAGTTACCGTATTTAGTTTCTAGGCAACATAAAGGAGCAAAGAGGTGAAGGAAAGACAAGTCCTTCTAATTAAGACACTTATAGAAGGAGGAAGAAATTTTTCCATTTATTTATTTTTCTGAAAGATTTATCTACTTATTTTGGAGAGAGCGAGAGCGAGCGAGCGAGCGAGAGAGAAAGAGCACATGCAGGGGAGGTGAAGGGGCAGAAAGAGATGGAGGAAGAAAGAATCCCAAGCAGACTCTCCACTGAGTGCATAACCCCACCCGGGCCTGATCCCAGGTCCTTGATATCATGAACTGAGCCAAAACCAAGAATTGGAGTCTCATCAGACTGAACCATCCAGGTGCCCTGAAATGATTCCATTTAAGTATCACTGACCAAAACATAGTCACATGACACATCTAGATTCATGGAAGACTAGGGAAGATAGTCTTTTAGCTGGATGGCATTGCCTGGCTATATATCAAGGCTCATGGGTCCAAAGATAAAAAGATGAGTGAATATTAGGAAAGATCTTGCTCTACCTCAAAGTCTTAGGCCCAAAGTTCCATTTTTTTCATCTTAACTAAAGCCAGTGACAATGGAAAGAAAACACAGTATACCTTAAAATAGCCCAACCTATTCAGAGAACAACATTTTAGCCACTAAAGTGTGTTCTGCTCTAGTCCAACCTGGTCTGCCATCATCCGACCTGGCATGGGCTGTGCCCTAAATAGGCTGGAGACATTTTCTCCTCATTATCACCTTGTTAAGCAACCCCCTGCCTCTGAGGCATGTTCTGGGATCTTAACGAGGTGATAATGAGGAGAAAAATGATGTGGCAGTCTTGGTCTGGTCGAGTCTTCATAGTCCAGAGGAGACCCAAGCTTTAATTAAAAATACTTTGCTTTGATATAAAACTTTCAGATGACATATATTTTTGATGTGCCTGAATAGAAGGAAACATGGAAAAATGTGTGTTTCTATTACTGTATATCTAGGAGATGTTTTTCTCTTATTACTCCAGCAAAGAGAGGTGCATTCCTTAAAAGAAATGAATTATAAGAGAAGGCACAAGATTGAATAGGTAAGGGTTAGAAAAGTGGGGAGAGAAAACAGACTTCAAGAAAAAGGAGTCCAGGTGTTCTGAATCTTATAGATAGAAAATCTAGATTTTTCCTCTATTTTCATCTGACCATTTGTTGCTCTTTGGGCCTATCTGTATAGAAAAGTGTTTTATTATACCTGTATGTTTGGTCCATTAGTATCACTTCAAATCATTATATAATCCAGATACTTCATTCAAAATATGAAGGGTTTACAGGACATATATTTTGAAATTTATTTCCTTATTTGAGAGAGAAAGAAGAAGAGAGAGAGCAAGTGAGCATGAGTGGGAGAGGCAGAGGCAGAAACAGACTCCTTACTGAGCAGGGAACCCGAGGTGGGGCTTGAGCCCAGGACCCTGGGATCATGACCTAAGCCAAAGACAGCCACTCAACTGACTGAGCCATCCAGGTACCCCTACATGATATTATTTGAGGAACCCACTTCACAATGATTAATTTGGAGGGCTTTCTTTCTTTAAGATGTAATTTTGGATTGTTTACTAAATATAAAGGACAGCTTCTTTAATGCCTATAAATGATTTTAAAATCAATCCACTTCTGGTGTGTTTTAAGGAGGGAGCATATTGCGTGGCACACAAGGTGTGGTGCATAAACAGTGAATCTTGGAACAGTGAAAAAAATAAAATAAAAAAATAAAATTAAAAATAATATTCACTTCGTCAACATTAAAGAGAGCCACTGATCACTTCTACTTGGAGAAATATGTCAAAAAATGCTTGCATTTAAATGGTCTTTATTAAAAGGCAAAAGTGCTTTCCTAACTTTGAGATGTCCTGCGGTTATCTCAAGAACACAATTTAAGGAAAGAAAGAAAGAAAATATATAGCACCGTGGTACATATGGTGACACGGAGTGTTCCTGTACACGAAGCAACGCGCTGGCTCACAGCCCAGAAGACCCATCAGCACTGTTTCCCCGTGGCTGTCTATCTTCATGACAAATTCTGACCACCCAACAGTCCATTTGGCTGTGGTGAACACAGGCGAGGAAGAGAAATGGCCAAACCCCACCATGCTGACACGCAATCATGCCACAGTCCATTTGTTCATTTGTGCTTAAGTCTGAAGCAAATGGAGTCGAAGGAACTTTCCCAAGGCTGATTCCTCAGAAATGATAGATTCACTTCTTAGCCTATTCGGTCACATCACACAGATGATTAAACTATTCCACAGATAATCCTATTTTATTATTAGAAAGTCCGTATACCTTCACTTGATTTTTTTATCTGGTCAGTCCCTCGGTCATCCGTCGGTGTCATGATCCATCACTCTTTATATACTCTCATCAAGAAAAAACCATTTCCAGGACAGTACTTTTTTTTTTTTATCTAAACTCAGCTATTTATCAATAATGAACTTCCAAGATTGTTAATGCATGAAATATTTTGTTAACATCTGAACTTGATTTCTTCTATTAACTTCATTTCCAGTTTTCTAAAACTTGAGAAAGAGGAGTTCTATGACTTTGTTTTCATTGGCATGTGGAAGTTGAAGATCACTTCTGAATAAGCATATTAAACTCTGTCTTTATTCAGGGAGAAACACAGGGGCAAGGATCATTCTAAGTAGTAGGTGAACAAAGAAATATTTATGTCTTTTTTAATAAGCATAATTTTCTTGTGAAGAATTTTGTCCCCTGACCTTTTTATCCCCTGACTTTCATCATTCAGTCTTGAAGAAACAAGTAGAAAAGTCACAATCTGTGTAGCAATGAGAAAGTTTAAACATTCCCCCAACATAATACACATTGACAATGAATAAACCTCAGTGGAACACCGATTTCTCTAAATACGTTTTACATCTTAAAGCTAAATTGTTTTCTCTTTTCAATGGGTGTAAAACAATTAGACACAAAATCAATATGAATAGCATTTCATTTCTCTGGAGTCTAGAGAAACAGACTATTCTTTCTGAAAAGCATTCCTGTTAAGGAGGAATAAATTCACTATCACTTCTCATCATACAGAAAATGACAATTTATTAATTGAAGCAAATATTCTGACTTTTATATAGCCGATTATCCAGAAGCCAGGATCTACACTAACAAATTAGAACATTGCCTAAATTTCCTCTAGAAAAGGAATACCTAATAGGTTATTTTGTGGTTTAAATGATTGGGCTTGAACAATACCACCATTAACAGATAACTGGGACACCCTGCACTAACATTCGTCTTTCACCCTCAGCTAAAGCAAGAAAATGAAGGGGATGTCAGAAGACTGGGATCCTAATCCTAAGTCTGCCACCAAAGAGATGTATGGCCCTAGGCAAATTACTTCACCTCTCTTGGCCTAAGAATCCTCATCTATAAAATGTGAAAGTTGTACTAAATGACTTTTAAAGTCACTTCTAGTAAAGTCACATGGGTTTTATGCCTTGGAGGAGAAAATGGGGGAAGAGATTCCCTAAAGCAAAATTCTCTGGGTTTTACAATCTAACTGAACCCGGAATCATCCTCTCCCTCTGCTCTAATTATACCCTTTCTTTCCCACACACTCCCATGTACACCAGAAGGAACTAAAAGGAGGAAGAAGGAAGCCCTCCCATTGCATGCGAAAACCAGATCTGCCAGTGGGAAGGCATTGGGTCAAGTGGAGCCTTCACCGATGATATCAGATTATATTTTAATTAGATGTCAAGCTCTAAGACCACAAAGCCACAATGATAAAGAGCAGACTATTAACGGTCCCAATTATGGAGCTCCAAGTATCTCTTAATTTATGTGCTGATAATCTCCTAGTGATTCTCTGGGTGCTGCCACCGTGTAAACATTCCAGTCTCTCTCCTGCTTCGCCTGGATTTGTTCTCCGCCATCAACGAGCTTTCCCATTAGGCTCAGCCCCGCTCATTTGGAGCAACCGCCTTACCTTGCAGCCAAACCTCCGGCCTCACTGCAGCGAGGGGAGTGCACGACAGCTCATCTGTAGCAGAGCCTTTGGTGGAAGTGTGGCCAATTAGTCACACGTTTGGTGTTCTAATTAGGCGAGGCTGGGACTTTGGAAAATGTGCTGTTGATTTAGGTACTTCCTCAAACAATGCTAAATTGTGTTATGTGAAATTCAATTAGTCTTTTTCTAAACGTTTCCACATCTGTTCTTCTTTAAGCATAAAGTGATGAGGAGAGAAAGAGAAGTGAAAAGCCAGAGTCTCCACTGGTGAAATATGTTAGGCCTTAGGGACCAGCCCTTTTCCCAGCTTTTGACCCTGAACAGTGATATACAGGAAGGAACAAAGTTGGAGAGCTATCATGGTGAAGCCCTTTTAAATAAATCATTACAGAAGAAATACTGCAACTGCGCGGGAATGTGATCTTGTATGATGGCCATAAACTCAGCTTTGTTTGAAAATGGATGGCATGGGGGAGGAACCATTAAGAAGTAAATGATTATAAATTCTGTCTTAAAGGTAGTATTTGCGGTCACTCTGATTATATTTTTAAAAAGCATCCTTAAAAGAAATCTTTTGGTTTAATATTTCATGTCTAGGTCCCGTGTAATGAGTTTTTGTCTCCTCCTATCTATTGAAATTTTCCATATAAAACTGAGAATGGCCTGAAATCCCAAAACACTTGGGGATTAAAGGAAAAAAGAAGGAAGAGAGGAGGAAGGAGAAGAAGGAGGAAGAGGAGTGATCCCACTTGTCCTGAAATGTTCCCCAGTTTCCACTCAAGCCATTATGGTCAGCGACAAGATGGCATGTTGCTTTGATCTTTTGAGTTCTGTGTCACGCTACTCCAACCCTGGAGTCCCTAGTTCTCCAATTTGCTAGGGATGCCGTGTTATTGCTTCACAGCACCTCTTAATTCCAGCATCCGCCAGCAGCACATCCAAACCCAGGTCACTCGTACGGTGGTTCACCCTCGGCATAGTCACTGGCTTGGCCAAGAGGCCGAATGGCAATATCTCTTACCAAAGTGGCACTGCTTAAAACCACAGGCGTCCAAAGGTGAAAGTGTACATGCATTTGATCCTTGTTTCTGTTATCACCTTTTCAGTGACTAACATTTCAAAACCTTATCTATGGCTGGCAGGCCATGTTTCAGTTTTGTCAAACCCCGGATATAGACTGTGTGGTTTTCCGATGATATATCTCCATAAGATTTGTGGAATGCTAGAGATGGAGTTGTCAACACTACTTTATGGCACCTCGGTGCATGTCAGAAAATGAAAATATTTTCAGAAGTGATAGCATTATTTGACGGATGACATGCTCTTGTAATACAAAGACTTATTTAAATAAGAAAATTTCAAGAAAAGAAACTAAAATATGGCATTCATTACCAGTATGCAAAGTGATTTATCTGGTGTCTAGCTCTCATAAACAAGAGAAAGGAAGATTTACAAAATTAGAATGATAACACTTTTAAGACCGGGTTCTTATTTTTCACTAACTAAAAAGCATCCTGTGTATGCTTTAAATTTCCATTCATGAAAGGGGCTGTGCTTCTCTGAAAATAAATAATAGATATTTCCAGAATATAAGGAACCAAATGAACAAAGGAAAGATGTAGACAATTTAATATATTTAAATAAAATAAAAAGTAACCTCCATGGTTTTCAGAATCGGGTAATAATTCCATGTAATAGATGTTACAGCAACAGATATAAATAGTTCTTTTACTCTAGAAGTTTGCTGTAAGCCTTAAAATTTTGATAATATTGTCTAAAATTTGGTTTTATAGGAATATTGGTTGGTAATGATGGTCTATTTTCCATAACTTTCCTACATAAAAGATTATTTACTAATACTTTGACCTGTACAACCATCATTGAATAGAAATTTTACTTTAATTTCTCAATTTACCTTTACCTGCTTTGTTCATGACTCAGTTAAGCTAGATTAACTATGAGACAATATTAGCTCCTCCGAACAACAGGTTTTGATTTTTAAAAGCTCTTCGTTAAAAAGAAAAAAAAAATTAGATAACCTTAGCCTGCATGCTGATAAAAGAGGGCATTTAAGTCACTGGCTTTAAGCCCAACAAACAAGCCCTTCGTTACTTAAAGGCTCAATGTGATTGTCCACTTACTGAATTTATGCTCTTCTTGTAGTATTTACCTTTTTTGTTTGTTTGTTTGAATATAGTTGACATACAATGCTACATTAGTTTCAGGTGTACAACTTAGTGATTTGACAAGTTGATACATTATGCTGTGCTCACCACACCAGTAGCTATCATCTGCCCCATTCCCTCACTATTGCGGTATCATTGACCGTACCATCTATGCCCTGCTTTTTCTTCCTGTGACTTAGCCATTCCATAACTGGAGGCTTATGACCTTGTGTACTCTGACTTGGCTGAATGACACCTTGCTTCCTATAAGCCCCTTCTTAGATAGCAATACCAAGGCTCTTGATTAACAAAAAGACATCACTCTTCCCATCTTCTGGGATTTTATGTGCTATGATTTACAGTTACCAAAAACAGATTCTAAATCGTTCTTCTGGGGCACCTGGGTGGCTCAGTCGGTTAAGCATCTGCATTCAAGTCAGGTCATGATCCCAGAGTCCTGGGATCGAACTCTACTCAAGCGGGGAGCCTGCTTTTTTCTCCTTCTCCCTCTGTGGTTGTCCCCCGCTTGTGTGCTCTCTCTCTCTCTCTCTCTGTCAAGCAAATAAATTAAAATAAAATTAAAAACAAAATAAAACAAAGACAAAATCATTCTTCTTTCTGAAGTGCCAATCTCTGAAGAAAATGGCATTATAATGTTGTGGACTATCTTCATGTGCCAGAGATCAAGTATATAAAAATCTTTCTCTTGGATCATCTCTTGGATCTATTAGTTCAAACCCAAATTAAACTCCCTAACAAGGGCATGACTCCAGGGAGAGAAGGGAAGCAAGCCTCGGGTGTTGCCACTTCCAGACCGCCCCTTGCCTCCAGAAAGCTGTGCTTGGTCAGCTGAGGGACACCCTCGCCCTCCTTATTTTCACAGAGCGACCTTCAGCGGCAGTTTTCAATGCATCCCACATGTGTTCGCCTCTTGCTGACTCTGAGTTGGCCTTGTGCGAGGCCAGGACTGGCTCTGGGGTGATCTTTTATTTTGATAGACAAGATGTCATGTTTTGTTCTCCTTGTCGCCAGACGCTTTAATGTTAGTATCGTTAATGATACTATGGAACAATATATGTAGCTTTATGCCACTTGCACACAGTATCTTGAAACTAATCATTCTTTTTTTTTTTTTGCAGAAGAAGGAGTATGACAATTTACTCATTACAAATCATATACTTTTTTAGGTTTGTCACATTTAAAATACCCACATTGGAGGAGACATTTCATTCAGCTGTACTCAGCAATTTATATAAACCACAGTATTATCATGAGTTACACCAAACTAATGTTGACAGTTTCAGTTTTCTGCTGTTATTGTTTTGTTTTACTTAATTTTTAATTTTTAGTTATATCAGTGTTAAAAGCATAAGAAAATTTTATACCTAACTTTATGTTTTCTAAATTAAAAAAATAATTAAAAATTATATAATGCGATGCTTATGAAACTAATCATTCTAATTTTAACATTTGAAGTCTTTGCTACTACTCTCCTAAATTTTTCTTTTTCTTTTTTTTTTTTCTTATTTAAATTGTCACTTTTTTTTCTGATAATATTTGCTTATTTTGGAGAGTGAACTCTTTAAAGGCATTCTCCATACATTTCTATTTCCTTGTGTCACAATTTACTTAACACATGTATCTATTAGTTTGTTTTCACTGATGATCCTAAGTGCTACTGAGTTTGTGTCATAACATAATGACCACAAACACCACAGGTCCTGGTGCTCAGACCCCCTCAGAACTGGATCCCAGACCCCCAAAATCCCTAGTTTCTTTTGTCATCTGTTGTTGGTCTGGGGCTACCAGTGATTTTTATGGGGTCTGGGATGGCTGGGAGGTGACAGAAGGACTGACCTGCCTAGGCACACTTTCAGAGGATCTAACTAATAAAATTAAAGCAAAGACTAGCACTGGGGATGAAAAGGTATATTGGTTGATTAAGAAAAACTCATCTAGAAAGACTGAAACATAAATACAAGAGTTAGCCTGTCAAATAAAACACAAGACAAGAGAAGCACAAACATCAGAGAATTAAGCGCTGGGGTGTGATGGGTGGATAAGATGGGAATGAAAGGAAGGGACAATGGGGCATATTTCTAGGCATTTCCAGTAGAGAGACTGACATGAGCTAAGGCAAGGAGGAAGTAATAGAGGCAGTTGTCCTCTTGTTTGTTTTCTCCTTCTCTGTCTCCTTGGCTACTTCCTCTTTTTCTTTTCGACTTCCAAAAGTTCAGTCTTCAGACCTCTTTTTTTCTTCACTTTACACAACTTCACACCTTCCATGGTGCCATTCAGTTCCACCAATTTAAGTACTATTTAAATAGTGATATTTCCCCAATTTTTGTCTCTTACTCTCCTGGCCTTGATAGCCACTGGCTTCTTCAACGTGTTCATTGGTGTGTCAAGCAGCATGTCCAAGCTATACAAGATACGCCTCAAATTTAATGAGATTTCCCAGCTCTTTCCTCTAAAATCTGCTCCCCAAATCATTTAATGAAAATTCTGTTCTTATAGTTGCTCATATAAAAAAATCTTAAAGTCATGCCCAACTTCTCATTTCCTCTCTTATCCTGCATTTAACCCATCAGCAATCTTTCCCATTCCTCTTTCAAAATATATCCAGAATCTGAGCACTTCTCATTATCCCTCTTGCCACTGTCCCAGTCCCAACTGTCATCATCTCTCACTAGGATGATTGCAATAACCTCCTAACTGGTCTCTTTAACTTTGCCCTTGACCTCCTTGCAGACTACTTTCACACTGAACCACTGTTCTTCTTAGAACATTAGATCGTGTTCTTTCTTTGTTCAAACCCTATCATCACTTTTTATTTCTTTCATCAGAAAAGTCAAAGTCCTCACCATGGCTTTCTCAGTTCTACCCGAGATCAGCCTCATGATTTCTTCACTCATCCATCACTTCCACCATGTTTACTCTATCTTAGCCACATTGACCTCCTTTCTCTCCTTCAATATACCAAGCACATCCCCAAAGCAGCGTCTTGGCATATGCTATTCCCTCTTCACCTGTCTATCCACATGGCTAGCAGCCTAGCTTCTCTCTGGTGTCTGCTCAAATATCACCTCATCAGAAACTTCCATGACCCTTCATCCCCACCCTATATAAAATACGTCCAGGTAGCTATCTCCCTTAGTGCTTTACTTATCTTCATAGCTTTTATCATCACTTGTCCCATTAAACACTTATTTGCTTGGCTACTGTCTGCCTGTCTCCACTAGAGTTTAAACTCCTTAAGATCATGAACTTCAGGGTGTCTGGGTGGCTCAGTCGATTAAGTGACTGCCTTCAGCTCAGGTCACGATCCTGGAGTCCCAGGATTGAATTCCATATCAGACTTTCTGCTCAATGGAGAGTTTGCTTCTCCCTCTGATCAAACACCTTCTCATGCTCTCTCTCTCTCTATCTCTCAAATAAATGAAATATTTTTTAAAAAAATCATAAACTTCATCTGTGTTGTTCAGAGAAAAATCCTTAGTGCCTGGAATATATTGCCTGGACCATAGGAGGTGCTTAATAACTGTTGAATGAATGAACAAATCAATAAACCCATCAGTGAGTAGATTGATTTTTAGGTAGACAAGTAATTTGCATTGGGAAGTCCTGGGTCATCATGTTGGAATGTCAGCATGGACTTAAATGGTGGGGAAACTTTGATGTTAGAGGGAAGACTATGGATTTTATTCTGTAAGGAAAGTGTAGCCACTAAAACTTTTTGAGCAGAGATCTACATGATGAATACAACATATGGGGATAAGCAATCTGGTAATACCCTGTAGAATGGATTCTGAAGTTGATTGGAGATGTTTTTAGTAATCTTGTCTTTAGCCCCCATGACCAAGGGTATAAATGCAGCCCTTAGATGAAACTAATTATAAGTTGAAGTGTACTTATCATTTCAAAGAACCGTACTTTTTAAAACAAGAGTAAGAATTTCTTTTTTTAAAAAAAGATTTTATTTATTTATTTGACAGAGAGAGAGAGAGATCACAAGCAGGCAGAGAGGCAGAGAGAGAGGGGGAAGCAGGCTCCCTGCCAAGCAGAGAGCCCTATGTGGGACTCGATCCCAGGACCCTGAGATCATGACCTGAGCCGAAGGCAGCAGCTCAACCCACTGAGCCACCCAGGCGCCCCAAGGGTAAGAATTTCTAAGTCATTGAAATCATGCTAAAGGCTAGACTGTAGGCTGGGCAGCATCTACTTGGCCACAGATATCCAGAGTGATATGTGAAAAAAAAAAAATCCCATTTAACTATCCAGAGTGATTGCCTCCTTAACACTCAAAACAGTTATATTTCTAGAAACTGGAGAGTCTATTTTCTAGTTTCTTTTTGTACCTTTGCCTTAGGTACACCTGTTTTCAGTTGAGCAGCCAGAGGTTTCTGGAAAAAAAGATGTGACCCTCAGGAGAAGAGGAATGGAATGAATGAACAGTGATGAGTACTTGCCTAGGGAAGGTTTCATTAGGCTTTCAGCTCTACTGAATACAGTCAAGAGAGCTATGGCTCCTGGGGTCCCGCAGTCCTTGAGCAAAAAAATAATGACAGGCAAGTAGACTTCAGAGGTTTCCCTAACTTTCTCCTGGCACAGTGTTTCCATATCTTACTAAAGTGATAATTTATCCTTATAAGGTGCTCCCTTCTTAAACTTTACCCCAAGAAGCAGAGATTTATCCATTATTATCTCCAGATATTAAATGTCTGCTTTCTTTTTTTTTTTTTAAGATTTTATTTATTTATTTGACAGAGAGATAGCACAAGCAGGCAGAGTGGCAGGCAGAGGGAGAGAGATAAGTAGGCTCCCTGCCGAGCAAGGAGTCCAATGTGGGACTCCATCCTAGGACCCTGGAATCATGACTTGAGCTGAAGGCAGCCGCTTAACCGACTGAGCTACCCAGGTGTCCCAAATGTCTGCTTTCTTAATTCAGCTTCTTGAAGATCTAGAATTTCACCAATGTAGGAGTGACTTTCTTTTCTGACATTGGCTTCGAACAGTAGGTAACCCAGTTGAGATAATTTGGTGGATTTTCCCTTTATTAGAAAGAGGTTCTCATTTGAAAGAAATGATCTTGAATAAGTATGACTATATGGGGATTTTAATGATCATATTATTTAAAATTTTATATGATCAGAAAAGCTGAATGCCTCTTTGTGTCCTTAGGAGAGAAGATTCAAAATTTCCATTATATCTAAGGGCTGAAGGTTCACAATGGCACTCTGATGTGGGTTAAGGAATGGTGTCTTCCCACTAAAGCTCTGGTCTGATGGGTTTGGTCTCTAAACCCATCATTAGTGACTCTGAGCTGACTCACACAATTAGCAGGTCCACCCAACTGTGACTGCAAAACATTTGGAAAATGTCTGGGAACATGGCTGTCATTAGTCCCCTATGAAACAGCCACTTTAAATGAGAATGATGCAAAATATTATTACAAAAGGAAAAGAATCATATGATTATACAAAACATGCATAAATTGGTATAGGCATTATCATGTTTAAAAAATCTTTGTCCTTAACAGTTTGGAATGTGGGAAAATCTAGGATGTTCTAAAAATAAAATGGTTATGAGATATATGAGCCATTAACCACAGAATCCCAAACAGATTTTTAATTCTTATGACCTAATTTCATCCCACTGCCAGTGTCAAGGCAACATTGTTCCACCCCTGCTTACAAAGCAGGATGTAGGAGGAAGGTGTATTTTATCTTGCTTTCAGGGAGTACCAGTCATGGCAAGAACCCAGGTTAGGCAGTAGAAGGTCAGAGATGAAATTGTGTGAATTTTTTTAACACAATTATAAGTTAGGATTCTCAGTTGCCTGTCTGCAAAAGAAAGATGGGATAATAATGCTTGGCCTATTTACAGCAACAGGATTATTGGGATTTCCAAATAAAATAATGTGTGTGAAAGGGCTTTATCAACTATAAAGCACTATGCAAAAATGGCCATGCTTTCTGTAGATGATCATTATATTTCATTTGGATGAACTTACTTTTGCAAGGATAAACCAACTTGGAACATGAGAAGCCAGTACGAAAGGGTCACAGTTCCAGAAGGACCCAAATTCCTTGGATCCCCTGACCGCTCTTCATTAAACCCACCCTAGAATTCAAGGGAGGAGGATCTGTAGACTATACTTACATTGCCCTTGCCTTAATTAAGTTGCTAACTAAGCAAACATTGAAGTGCCTACTCTGTGCTGACAATGAATTGGAGACTAGGGATGTAATAATGAACAAAACAGAAATAGTCCCTGACCTCTAGAATTTGCATTTGAGTGAGGGAAGGAGACAATAATCACATCGACATCTGAAATTGCAAGTGTGCTCAGTGCAAAGGAGAAAGACGTTGTATTATATGCACTTAGAAGGAGATCTGCCCTAGTCAGGTAGGTCTGAAAGGCTTCCCTGAGGAAGGGATCATTTGGTTGAGATATGAAGAATGTGTGGGAGAGGACAGGGTAGAGTGGAAGAATGGAGACTGTCTTCTTTTTGAAAATGTCATATGTAGAAAGGGAGCTCAGCTCATTCAAAAACTATTAGATTGAACAATTAGAAATTGCTGGTGTGCAATTGTTTTTAACTTACAAAAGTGGCATTTCATGTAGTTAAACTTAACAAAAGGATGCTAAAGTGGCCAGAAGACAGAAAGCAAGAGTAGGCTTGGCCTAGGATGATGCTGGGGAGATAGGGAGTGGCCACTGACAGAAGGCTTTATGGCTCTTGGTCTTGGTCCCAACACTAATGGGAAGCCTCTGAGGATTCACACTTGCTGAAGATGACTCTGGCTGCAGTGTGAACAGCAGGGGTTACTTGTACCAAATAGGAAAGCTGGTGGCTTAGAGCCTTCCTATTCAAAAGAGGTGTCTGCAGACCAACAGCATGGGCATCACTAGAAGCCTGTTAGAAATGCAGACCTGCTGAATCAGAATCAGAGTTATAATAAGCTCCCCAGGTGGTTCATTCAGATGTATAGTAAAGTTCTGGCTTAGACTACACTGGCGGTGGACGGATGGATAGAAGGGAGTGGGTTCAAGAAATATTTAGAGGGTGAGGGTATACACATTGGTGATAGATTGGATATGAAGAAGCAGTAAGAGAAAAGGAAGTCATGAGACGAACTCCTAAATTTCTGATTTAACGCAATGGAAGGAAAAGGAGAAATTTCTCCAAGATCTGTGCAATTGTAAATGACCAGCTTTAGAGGGAATGGTCATGAGTTGAATATTGGGCTTGCCGGGTTTGAAATAATTTTAAAGCATTCAAGTACAGAAGTTAATCCAGCAGTTGGATATATGAGTCATAAGTTCTAAGGAGAAATAAGAGGTAGTATTATAAATTTGGGTCATTCATAGAGGTGAGAGCCAGGCATGAAAGAAATAGAAGGTTTAAGTTAAAGGCAATAGTGAGAAGTTCCCTGAGACAAGAGGGAACATCCTTGAATCAAGAAATTGAGAGATCTCAGACAGGCTTGAAATAGAGCACAGGGATGACATGAAGAGCAATGAAGCAGAAAGGTGGAAAGAGGTCAGATCATTTTGGGCCCCAGAGGTCTTCTTAAAGATTTTGGAGATTAGCCAAAGACTAGTTAGAATATTGATATAGAGGGATCATACAGTCAGATGTACTTTCAAAGGATTATCAAGGCTGTTTGTTGACTAGAGAAAGAACTAGAAGGGCCATTTGTTGTCTTCTGGAGGAAGAAACTATGCACTTAGGCACATGATGCTCTAGAACTTTCTTCTCTTGGCTTCTGAGCCATGACCTCTCCACTTACCCAGTTTCACTGCCACTGCCCAAAGCATTTATCTACACCAAAAAGAGAGGGGAGATTTTTCCCACCAACATTGCCCTCTATTTTTAGATCACAAAATAACACTACCTCTGCCCTAGGATTCATACAGAAATTCTACCAGAGTTTCTGAAGAAACTCTGAAAGAAAACTTTCTGAAAGAAAACTTTCACATGGCAACACTTTCAAAACATTATCTGGCTTATCTATGATACTCAAGACTTAACTTTTCAGAGTAAATATTTAAGGGCATAATTTAAAAACAAAATACAAACATGTTCAATTAATTTCCTTGAAGTTAATTAAATGTATAAAATGGACTTTGATTTTTTTGTTATGAAAATCTAATTTTCAACATTTACTCTAAAAACTTAGTTCTATTATACCTAAATATCTGAGGATTTAGAAAATAATAACAAAAATGCTTATCAGTCATAAACAGTACCTCATTCCAAATTTAATTGGATAAACCCCTAAGTCAAATGTCAGTCACATAATAATAATCTAATCTACCATGTACAAACCTATGACACAGACCAGCCATAACAGTCTATAATTTCTGTCTCCCATATGTCGGCATCATCCCATTCTTTCAAGCTACCAAAACTGTTTGGAATACAGTCTTCCAGATTATCTGCTTCTATTTGTGCTTCCCAATTCCATCAAGTCTGGCTTTTCTCACCTGGAAATGAAATCTGGCTGTTTAAATCCAGAGCACAGATCTTTACGAGCACGCTAAATGACTTAACCCAAATTGGTGCCTGATTTGACCCAAAACACAAAGAAAGGGAACATCACAAAGCCTTCTGAAATATTTGCTGAGGATTGGAGGCAATCCCTGGTAAGACATAACTTTTCATTCTCAACAGTAAATTTATTACTTATTTAACTTAGAAGGTAAGGACGTACCTGCTGTGCTTGGTGCACTCTAGTTTTGGACCAGCCTAGCCACCTGATGTGGAAACCATGTGCAAATGGGAAAGCCTGTGTGTGCAGCAGAATGGTTATTGGCCCAGACTCTGGAACCAGAATATCTGGGTTTGAATTCAGACTCCAACATTATGAATTGTGTGACTTTGGGCAAAATACTTGCCTTCCCTGGGTCTCAGTTTCCCCATTTGCAAAATGAGGAGATACTGAGTTGCTATGAACAGTAAATGGCTTCACATTCATCAATTGTTTAGAAGAGGAACTGGTTCAATGGAAGTGCTTGTTCAAAAAAGGCTTTCATTTTTATGTGTTCAAATAACCACAGATTTTTCAAAAGGCACCGTAAATGATTCTTGAAATACAACTTCTTCTATCACCCAAGGGGCTTCCCTACTACCATCACCCCCACAAAGCTATAGCTATAGGTTATAAAGACACAGAAACTTTCTAGAATCTTAACAAGATTAGAAAGTGACATCTCTGGACTCCAAGAAAGGTTCCAGAGGAAATTTGGCCAATCTGTGTTTAGGTTGGCACTTGGCCCCACTAACTTGTGTTTTCTCAAATATTGGGGAACAGAGATGTCTGTGTGTTCCCATTTTCTAGAGCTGCAACAGTTTACTCTATGGCTTCAAGTTTTCCTCTAAAATGAAGGCCAGAGCATTCTGATGGCTTACAGTATCATACCCATATAACTCATGGGTATGCCACTAACACATCACTGCACACACAACTGTCCTTGCTAGCAGGATTCTTACAGTGTGCAGAAATTTTGAAAATTGTTTTCCTGCCGGGACTACCACAATGTCTCATTTATTTTCAACTCAGGCCTGGGAAAGGAACATGATAGAGATTTGTGCCAAAAGTAACTGGGCTTGACTTGAGTCAGCCTCCCCTTTGTGATCTTTTTTTCAAAGACTAAATGTTAGTGTTTCCCCTAAACCTGCTCAGGCAAATTGCCTTTTCTTGGAGGACCATGGCCTTCTTGTGGAAATAGTGGTATATGGTAAATTGTTCATGTTTGATGTCATTTTTGAAGTCAAATGATCCCAAAGATGAATACATTTACTGCAAAGGAATTGTGTGATTGGCATATGAAGGAAGATTTCAATGGATAAGGAATAATAATTCCTTGCTCCACAATGATGAGGTACTCTGCCAAGTTCAAAAATTGAGTTATTTAGAAAGCATTTGGAAATATTGTTGAACTGTCCATTAGCAAAATCTCAGGAATAACAATTTGTTCTATCCGTGAAGCCGTAAGTCATTTTAAGGATCTCTGCAGAACTCCTTCCAACCCAAATTTAAACATTTAAGAAGTAACATGTCACTTTTAAATGTAATATCAAATATGTTCCAAACTCGCCCACTTGATCAGTTTAGTCTGGGAGTGTTCACAGTATTCACTTGGGTTTTTCAGTTTGCTTTGCTTTCATGGTTTGGGTCTTATCTCTATTCTAGTCTCTG
Source organism: Neogale vison (assembly GCF_020171115.1). NCBI lineage: Eukaryota > Metazoa > Chordata > Mammalia > Carnivora > Mustelidae > Neogale > Neogale vison. Next base: position 45,069,891 of record NC_058091.1, on the reverse strand, counting down.
CCTACCTTTCAAACATTTTTTTTTTATATTTACAAAATGGAGGTCAAATCTATGCTAGCAAATTGAAGTTGAAAAGTAAGGGCACTCTGAGGATAAGTTCAAAGGAAAACTGTTTTTCTAGTTAACAGCTTTTTCGAATCATTGACAAGTATCCTTCGATTTTCGAAGTTCTCAACTTTTTGTTCATTTTTGACCCAGACTTCACAAGGTAGACCTGTCCTGAATCCTGAGTTATAATAATAAAACCTATCTCATTTAAAATTTCTTACACTAAATAATATTTTCTTGTATTTATAGTAGATATATATATTTATAAACATATATATTTCATGTCTTATTTTAGATACAAGATTTACATAAAAATTTTATATAGAACGCTGCCTTTTTTCAATAACTTTATTTAAAAAATAACAAGACAGGCTAACTTATGAATATATCATCACAGGTTAAAAAATGTAATAATAGGGGCGCCTGGGTGGCTCAGTGGGTTAAGCCACTGCCTTCGGCTCAGGTCATGATCTCAGGGTCCTGGGATCGAGTCTCGCATCGGGCTCTCTGCTCAGCAGGGAGCCTGCTTCCTCCTCTCTCTCTGCCTGCCTCTTTGCCTAGTTGTGATCTCTCTCTGTCAAATAAATAAATAAAATCTTTAAAAAATGTAATAATAATATAAAAAAGCAAATATGCTAAATGTCTTGAACAAACTAGATAATGATATTATCTTTTTGTCTTTTTTATTAGCTACATCTCAAAATGACCAGCTTCTTTGCTTTATTCCACATTCATTTGAACTTGAAAACTAGGTTCCCTTACAGATTTTTGGGAAATGGAGACAAATGCTCCTTTTAATTTTGATTTCTAAAGTATAAACGAAAATTCCATCATTTGCCTTGACTTAAGGGAATTCTAGCTTCCAGATGAGGAGGAGGAAAATGCTCCCTGACATCCGGAGCTGACCTGGCACTGCCAGCTAGGTCTTGCCTTTCACAAAACATCCACATCAGCCTAGGCACCCAGTATCCATGGTGAATCGAAACAAGAATGAGAGCACTCCTTGGTCTTCTCTGAACACAGACAAAGACATGAATATGTTCCCCTCTCTGGGCTGTAAGACTAACTGTTGCTTTCTCACAAATAGCTTTGCTTTCTCTAGTCTTCCCTCCTGTTAGGTAGAAGTTATTAAGCTAGTCAGTTATAGGGTTACCGTACTTCCTGACATTATCCAATCCAAAGAAAAACCCTGCCTCCATGAACTCTCCCACAAATTACTTAACAGAAGCCCGAATTCTCTAATAATTCCTAACACCCTTTGACTGAGATGCCCCCCATCTCTGTGGTGTGCGTTCTTTCTCACTGAAACAAGTCAATAAACTCAGCCTATTTGACTCTGAGTGTGTCCCTGCTGGTGTTGGGCTGGAGGAAACTAACACAAGAAAGTTCTAAGTTTTAAACCATGTTTTAAAACTATTTCACCTTAGGTAGAAAGTAATTTTCAGTGGTTTCGTTGTGTGGAAAACTTCCAATTCCCATGTTAGAATTCTAACCAGTTTATGGTGACTTAATGAAAACTTGCATGTCTTATAATCTTTTATTTAAAAAAAAAAAAAAGAACAGGTTCTCATTCTAGTCAGTCATTTTTATTTTTGCTGAGGTTTCTGTGGGATATGCCTAACAGATATGTGGGCAAGGATGAGAATGAGGTTGAGCCCACGCTATTTGAAGTCTGAAAGGCTGCTTCTGGTATTCTCTAGGAAGGAAAAGATTGGTCTGGCTGCCCATGATCCTAATGCAGAAGTCTGTGGTGGTGAGTGGAGGCAGACAGATGCCATTTGGCCTAACTTTGGTACAAAATAAACGCAAAGTAAAAATCACTCTTTTCCTCTCCCTCACTTCGTCCTTCTCTCTCTCCTGCCTTCCGTATTGTCTTCCTTTATTTTCCTTCCTTTACTCTCTCCCTCCCTCTCTTCTCTTCTCAATTCCTTCTCTTTTCCTTTCCTTCCCATGCCCTTACAGTGCAAGAATGAATGCTATCAAAACACTCTCAATTTTTATTTTCAGGGGAAAAAAACCACAAACTTTGATTATTTCATAAAATTCATATACAAAACATATACAGAGGGATCATAACAATATATAAATGTAGTGACTTGGTTACAGAATAGCTAAATGATCTTTCCTCACTTACAAAAATATTTAATATATTGAAATACTTCCAAATTGGCTTGATCTTATAAATTTTTACCAAAAAATGTCCAATTCCCTCTGAGTAACCTCCCTCCCATAGGTCCCTCCCTGTCTTCAACAAACACACTGTTCCCTTTCCCTTAGAGCAGCATAAATTGTTTTACAGTGCAGAGGGAGGTGAGGAGATTCCAAAAATGGAAGAAAGTGAAGCTTCTCCTATTCTTTCTTTGCTCATGCTCTTTGAAAACACCTCTCTGTTGAGCTTCAGATAAGAGTGTTGAACCCATAAATTCATTAGCAAGGCGCAGAGCAGCTTCCCCTGTCTGTGTCCTTCCACACAGCTCAGATTTCATTCTGTGCCAAGAGTCATACATCACACTCAACAGTGTGTCTCCAGAGCCAACTGAAGAAAGTGCAGAAAAACTACTGTTAACCAGGGAATAATTACATTCGGCCTAAATTAATTATTAGTCACTCAGGACTGGCGAGCAAGGGCCACACAGATGGCCTCTGACTCAGTTCCCACCTTTGAGGAAAGAAATATTCCAATTTGGTGCACATGACCGCATAAGATAACAAGAGACAGGTTATTTCTGGTCTACTGGTCTTGAATTTACCATATTTGCTAATATGACATTGGCTTATTTACGTTAACACTGTAGGTACATTGTATTTTTTTTTTTTTGGAAAAACATGAATGATAGTCACTTGGGATGGGGGTCATTTCACAGCAGTCAGCATTAGGACCAGCAAAGTTAAGCCAGGGAACTTTAAAACGCAATTCAGTCAAAAGAACAGGTCATGGATCAATGAGCAGGTGATGGAAGGTGTTCGTGAGGAATTTAGATTAGCACAAAATTCAAACAAACCACAAGAAACAAGGAAGAGAGAAAGCAGAGCGACCTGGAGGGCAGGAAACCATTGTCACAGCAAGGTGAAGAGGAGACACTGATAATTCCCAGATTTTATGCTCCAAGTGGGCAAGGACTATGATTTCTCATTTATTTTGTATCCTTAGAAACTGGTACAGCTGTCATAAACCGCATGACAACTAGGTTTTACTGAATTAATCAGGCAATTTGATCTGCTGTTCACTTGAGAATTACCATGCCTCTGCTAGAGATCTACATAGAGTGAATTCAATTCAATAAATGGAGCACCTACTATGTGCTAGCACTATGCTAGATACTAGAAAAACTATAAGTCATGGCTGCTGTCCTCAAGTAATCTGCAGTGTAGTGTTTGAGACAGACACTAGCCTCTGTGGTAGCTGCAGTACTAGAAATACGAAGATGTTAAACAGAACAAAGAAATTACTGATTGGCTCTGTCAGAAGCAGTTATAAAGTATAGATAGGAATCTAGCAGATCAGACAAGTTGGGGAAAGCACAGTAAGAAGAAGAAATAGCATGTATGAAGGCAGAGAAAGAAGCCACATAGCAAGTTCAAAGAAGAGGCAGTTCATTATTACTAGAGATAATTGGAGAGACATACATGGGCCAGATCAGCAAGGGCCTTGAATATCATTTGAAAGAGTTTGAACATGGACTTGGTTAGCAGAGAACCCTAGGAGGCTTGAAAACAGAGAAGGGTCAGATTTACATTCTAATAAGACAGTACATCTAGTAGATAAAGAAAATGCAGGGACTAGATTAGAGATAGGAAGGTCACGAAATGAACACATAAGAGATGGAAAGACACAGCACTTAGACAATGGTAATGGAAATCACCAGGAAGGACTACCTTCAAGAGATACCTTAGAGATTGGATAGATAAGATTTGGGGGTTAATTGGATATATTCGGGGATGAAGAAAGTTAAGATTATAAATATCTTGGAGTTTTAGGCTTGGGAAACCAGGTAGATGTTAAATTATCACCGAGGATACAGAATATTGGGTAAAATAAATGCAGAGGTGGGGGATATGTGAAGATAGAGAGTTGTTTGAGATGTTGATTTTAACTGCTCATGGGATATTTAGGTAGAAAAAATTTAATAAGCAGTTGGAATTTAAGGAAGGGTCTGTGGTAGAAAGACAACTTTTACCTATAGGTAAAAATTAAAGGTGAGGAGATGAATGAAATCATCCAGGAAGGGACAGAGGTTGCGAAAAGAAAATTATTAAAAATAAATCTTGCTGAATACTTACATTTAGGTGAAGAATGAAGAATTGGTGAAGGAGACCAAGGTGAACAGAGGTGGGAACAAGTGCAGTATGGAGTAGTCGATGACTAGGGAGGGAAGAATTTCAAAGAGAAAGAAGTGGTGAAATGAAGGTTGAAGAGGAAGGAAAAAAACAAATAACTGGATGTAGTATCATATTAAATAATTATGGAATAATAGGATTCAATAATGACAAGGTTAATGGCCACTTAGTAAATAAACATACATTTACTTGCAGGGTATATTATTTCTGAAGAAGCTTGACTGAAGAGGAAAACAGAGAAACAGGTATTTAGCAAGAGGAAATTAATGCTTCATGGAAGCATTCTGGATGTTTTTGGATGAAAGAGAAATGAACCTGTTTGTAACATGAAAGCAAGGCTATAGAGAAGAACAGAAGGAGAAAATAATAAAACAATATGCCAGAGATGAGGGGAGGAGGAGATCATTGCTCTTTGAATTGCTTTGAAAGGGAAGGGTTTTTTCCTCTTTCTGAGTCTCAGAGTGAGGGGGAGCATTCAAATGCATTTCTGTTTTATGATAATGTAAATCAAAATTAAACCCAAAAAATCATACTAGTATTTTAATAATTAACATAATGTTCAAAGTGATCCAGAGCCATCTTCATTTTCTTGAAGGATGTCTTTTTCAAAAAGTTTCCTTGAATACAATACAGTGAAAATCTAAAGGTTTTCATCCTCCCTCCTTTGTCATAGGCTCATAATATAATTATTATCCTGTATATTCTGAAAATAATACATTAATGAGTAAAAGCCAAACCATTGGGAGTACTTACAATTCAACTTTTTGAATTAATTAATTCTAGTCATGGTAGAATTTAATTTGCCCATTTTAGTAATTAGCATGTGTTCTTATACAATTACTTTGCAATTTTCATTCATTGATCATAAATTACACTGAATTGTTAAATTAGCTGACCAGTCATCCACCTGAGAAATATGTAGACCTAAGCTCAGAAGCCAGGAGCACTCGTGCAACAGGAAAACCCACTTTCTCAATATCTGTATAACCACTCAAAATCTGTATAGATCACTTTTGCTAAGGCCAGTGGACACCATAATCAAATAACTAACTTTCAAAGCAAGAAATCCAAGTCATCACTGACCTGTTGAGATTTTGATTAGGATTGCTTTGCATCTAAAGATCAACTTTATGTCTTCCAATGGAGAGGAGAAGTGAGTTGGGAGAAAGCAGAGTGGGGAGACAAACCAGAAGAGATTGTGGACTCTGAGAAACAAACTGAGGGTTTTGGAGGGGAAGGAGGTGGGGGGTTGGGTGAGCCTGGTGGTGGGTATTAAGGAGGACAAGTATTGCATGGAGAACTGGGTGTGGTGCATAAACAATGAATTTTGGAACTCTGAAAAAAAATGTCTTCATATTAAAAAAAATAAACTTTAGGAAAATTAATATCTTTCTAATATTTAGTATTCAAATTCATCTACATGGTGAATTCCTCCATAAATCAAGGTTTTTAAAAAATATCTCTTAATGGGGAGCCTGGATGGCTCTGCATCAGGCTCCCTGCTCAGTGGAAGCCTGCTTCTCCCTCTGCCTCTCCCACTCTTATGTTCTCTCTCTTGCTGTCTCTCTCTCTCTGTCAAATAAATAAATAAAATCTTTTTTAAAAACTCTTAATAATATTTATAATTTTCTTTGTAGAGGTCTTACACATTTTTATTAGATTTATTCCCATGTATTTGATGTTTTGATATTATTATAAATATTCCTGTTTATTTTTATTCAATAACACTGCTACATGATATTTATAAATAGAAAATAAATGTGTGTATATACAAATGATATATAATATTTTGTTACATAATTGTTGCTATATATTAAAATTCTAAATCCATTTTTTATGCTAATGGATTATCTGGTATTATTTTGCATTTTCCACATATGGAAGAAATCATATTATGTGCAAATAATGACAGCTTTGATTCTTTCCTTTTAGAGCTAATAACTACTCTCCATATAACGTGTCATCTAAAGACTTCTAGTCTGATGTTGAATAAAGGCAGTGAAAATGAACATCCTTGTTTCATGGTATTCTATTTCACCTATAAGTGTACTGTCATAGGTTTTTATTTTATATATTTATTTCTACATTTTATGAAAGTATAATGTACACACAAAAAAGTGCACATCATGAATACACATTGTACTGATTTTTCAAAAGCAGAATAATTCATACCTAGCAGCCATATTAAAAAAACAGAACATTACCAACCCTTCATGAACCCCCATCCTACTCTACTCCAAGGCTTATGGGCCTTCATGGCTTTATTTTTACAAGTACAGCCCATACTCAAGAGAAGAAGGATGAGAATGCACCTCTTGAAGAGAGGAGTACTAAAAACTTGCAGACACCTTTTTAAACTTCCACAATGTGTCCCTCCACTTATTAAGTCTTAAATTTCTCTCAGTAAAGTTTTATAACTTCCAGTGTATAAGCTTTCCCATAATTTATTAAATTTGTGCCTCAGTATTTCAGGCTTTTTGAGACTTCTGTAAATGCTTCTTGTTTTACTCCCCCTACCCCCGCTTTTTCACTGGTAGTATACAAAAATAAAATGATTTTGATATCTTGAGTTTGACTCTGTTAAATCAACTTAATAGTTGTGGTAGCTTCTCTGCAGATTTCTTGGGATTCTCTAAGTACACAATCATGCTGTTTGCAAATAAATAAATGTTCTATATCATTCATAGTAGAATCAGAAAACAGAAACCATAACAATTATTTTAACAGAGAGTATATATATTTATACTATGTATACTATGTATTGGAGATCTAAAATAGTAAATACAAAACAAAACCAAAAAAACCCACTAATATATGAGAGAGATAACAGTAGCAGGAAAGCACTACCACACTCAAGACTTGGGAGAATGAACATAAGAGGTTAGAATTAGTAAAATGTAAAAGTTTAGAGTAGAGGGGCCCAAGATGTTGAAATTCAAACCTCTGAAAAAGAAGTGCTGCTCAGTTGGTAATGTCTGAATTCAAAGGAGGGCTTCCATGGGCTGCAGCTCTAACTTCTGAGTAGATGGTCCCTGCTGGCTAGTTCTGATGTCTCTAAGGGGGCACAAAAAGGCTAGTTCTTTCAAGTGTTGGAAAAACTACAAACTGGATTTAACTACTGGGTCTTGAATGAATGGTCACATTTGGTGTGAAGTGAGCCTGGGGAGGCATTGACAGGAAACAGAAACAAACAGGAAGCTCCCATAAAGCAAACAGGAATAAATAAGTCTCTTCTTCAGTATTATCTCTAGATTCATTCATAACACTTGCTTCCTTAGATTCATAGCACCCTCTATTGGCTCTGTTAGAAGCATTTAACAGGTTGCCAGTTGGCAAAAGAGAAATGTGGAGAATCTCCACTGTTACAGGGAGAATATATAAGAGTGGGTTAAATCTGATCAATACTACCCTAATACATGGACAGAGAAAGCAGAAAAAAATGGTGGACCTCAAACTTGACAGCAATTGGTCCCCTAAGGACATTTGTCAAAGTGGAAACCTCTCTAAAGCAGACAGAGCTTTCAACAGTATTATAAGCTAAGGATTAGAATTTAGGAACTTAGTCTCTTAGTTGATAATACAGAATGGCCAGGGGCACACCAAATGTAGACTGCCTACTACATGGTAGTAGGCAGTTCGCAATCCAGCCCTGACCTACATAATCTCTGATTTATAATGGGAATCAGATAGACCTGTCAGAAAGAAGAACTCAGTTATGTGAAATATCTACAATTTTGCATATATACTGTTGTCATTCAAATAAAATTAAGAAACTTTCAAAGAAAAGAAGGAGGAGGAGGAAGAGGAGGGAAAAAAGAAGAAGGAAGAAGAGAAGAAGGAGGAGGAGGAGGAGGTGGAGAAGAAGGAAGAGGAGAAGGAAAAAAAAGGGGAAGAAGGGGGAGGAGGAGGAGGGGAAGGAGAAGGAGAGGAAGAAGAAGGGGAGAAGGGGGTAGAGGAGGAGGAGAAGGGGAAGACCTCATAACCCCCCCCCCAAAAAAAAAAACAAAAGCAAAACTAATAACAACAGAAATAAACAAACAATAATAACCAAACCAAACCAAAGATGATCCAAATATTGGATTATTTGACAAAGACTTCAAAATAACTATTAAAAATATATTCCAGACTGTGGGTTGCTGGGGGGAGGGGGGTTGGGAGAAGGTGGGTAGGGTTATAGACATTGGGGAGGGTATGTGCTTTTGGGTAAATTGGAAGGGGTGGTGAACCATGAGAGACTATGGACTCTGAAAAACAATCTGAGGGGTTTGAAGTGGCGGAGGGGTGGGAGGTTGGGGTACCAGGTGGTGGGTATTATAGAGGGCACGGCTTGCATGGAGCACTGGGTGTGGTGAAAAAATAATGAACACTGTTTTTCTGAAAATAAATAAATTGGAAAAAATATATATATATACTCCAGAAAATATAAGAAAACATAGATAAAATGGATAGAAAGATAAAAACAACCAGGGAATAGAAATATGATATTCAAAACATCAAATGAACATTCTAGGTTTGACAAATACAATGTCCAAGTTAACATATCATTAGATGGGTTTAGCAGCAGATTAGACACAACAGAAGAAAGGATTAGTAAACTGGAGGAAAGCTTAATAAAAAAATCTAAATAAAAGCATATAGAGAAAAAAATGAAAAAACACAAAAAAGCATGGTATAGATGTATGGGATAAGATGAAAAGGTCTAATATACTTATAATAGGAATTCTAAAAGGGAAGGATGGAGAGGCCAGGGAAAAAGTAATATTTGAGTAGATAATGAGCAATAATTTCCCAAAACTTGTGTAATATCATAACTCACAAGTGCAAGAAACTCCATGAACCTCAAACTAGATAAATCAAATGGTAAATATAAATGAAATAACATTACATATATCATAATAAGATTGCTGAAAACCAAAGAAAAGAGAATATTCTTAAAAGCAATCAGAAAAAAAACCAAATTACCTTCAGAGGAGCAACAATAAATGAGAGCTGACTTCTAAAAAAAAAGGAAAATAGAAAGCAATGAAATGATACCCTTAAAACACTGGGGAGTGGAGGAACCTCCAACTATAGAATTCTATATCCAGAAAAAATATCCTTCTATAATGAAAGTAAAATAAAAATATTTCCAGACAGGGGTGTCTGGATGGTGTCATTGGTTAAACATCTGACTCTTGGTTTTGGCTCAGGTCATGGTCTCAGGGTCATGGGCTCAAGCCATAAGTTGACTCCATGCTGATTGCAAAATCTGCGTAAAACTCTCTTTCCCTTGTTTCCCTTGCCTTTGGTGATGTTCCTAGGAAGATGTTGCTGCGGCTGAGGTTGAAGAGGTTGCTGCCTGTGTTCTCCTCAAGGATTTTGATGGATTCCTTTCTCACATTTTATCAAGATCAAAAGCTTTTGCACAGCAAAGGAAACAGTTAACAAAATCAAAACAACTGACAGAATAGGAGAAGATATTTGCCAACGACATATCAGATAAAGGGCTAGTTCCAAAATTTATAAAGAACTTAGCAAACTCAACACCCAAAGAACAAATAATCCAATCAAGAAATGGGCAGAAGACATGAACAGACATTTCTGCAAAGAAGGCATTCAGATGGCCGACAGACACATGAAAAAGTGCTCCATATCACTTGGCATCAGGGAAATACAAATCAAAACCACAATGAGATATCACCTCACACCAGTCACAGTGGCTAAAATTAACAAGTCAGGAAATGACAGATGCTGGCAAGGATGTGGAGAAAGGGGAATCTTCCTACACTGTTGGTGGGAATGCAAGCTGGTACAACCACTCTGGAAAACAGCATGGAGGTTCCTCAAAATGTTGAAAATAGAACTACCCTATGACCCAGCAATTTCACTACTGGGTATTTACCCTAAAGATACAAATGTAGTGATCCGAAGGGGCACATGCACCTGAATGTTTATAGCAGCAATGTCTACAATAGCCAAATTATGGGAAGAACCTAGATGTCCATCAACAGATGAATGGATAAAGAAGATGTGGTATATATACACAATGGAATACTAAGCAGCCATCAAAAGAAATGAAATCTTGCCATTTGCAACAACGTGGATGGAACTAGAGGGTATCATGCTTAGCGAAATAAGTCATTCGGAGAAAGACAACTATCATATGATCTCCTTGATAAGAGGAAGTGTAGATGCAACAAGGGGAATTAAGGGGGTAGGAGAAGAATGAATGAAACAAGATGGGATTTGGAGGGAGACAAACCATAAGTGACTCAATCTCACAAAACAAACTGAGGGTTGCTGGGGGGAGGGGGGTTGGGAAAAGGGGGTGGGGTTATGGACATTGGGGAGGGTATGGGCTATGGTGAGTGATGTGAAGTGTGTAAACCTGGCGATTCACAGACCTGTATCCCTGGGGAGAAAAATATATTATATGTTTATAAAAAATTAAAAATTAAAAAAAAACAGTAATGTGTCCCAGTAATGTGAGATGCAACCTTTATCATATATTAAATTTCCATGTGTACCTGCATCTACAAAAATAAATAAATAAATAAATAAAATGGTTTAAGTCAAAGATTATTAATATATACTGTATTAAAACTTAGAGAGAGGTATCAAATGAATTCTTTAAGGAAAATGTATAGACTTAAGAGCAGAAATTTAAAAAATTAAAAATACTAAAATCAATGATTTATCCTTCATCTCATGAAGGAAAAGAAAAAGAAAAGGAAAAGGAAATATCCAGAAAGGAAACTGTAGATAAGAATAGAAGTCCATAAAATAGGAAGCAAATTTCAGAAAAGATAATCAGTGAACACAGCACTTGGTTCTTTGAGAGATTAATAAAATTGATAACCCCCAGGCAAGATTAATGAAGAAAAAAGGTGAGAAAACATAAATTACCAATAGTAGGAATGAGAAGATACCATCAGTGCAGACTTCAAGAACATTAAGAAGGTAACAATGAGTAACTTTATGCTAATATATTTTGAACCCTTTGAAAAAAAGGAAATTTTTCTTGAAAAATATAATTTACTGAAACTATAAGAATAAAGAGACAAATATATAAAATTTTAAGAATAAATAAGAAATCTTAACAGCCCTATGTAGTAGGTTGAGTGATGGCCCCTCAAACAGATATGTCCACAAGGAGCATACTGATATAACTTTAGAAAAAAGGTCTTTATATTATTAGGTTTAGGATCTCAAAATTAGGTAATCCTGGATTATCTGAGCCCAATAATAAAGACAAGAAAGGACTGGCCACTGGAGTCTTTGAGGAAATGTGACCATGATGACATTGATTTTGGACTTTCTGGTCTCCAAGATCAGTGAAAAAATAAATTTTTGTTCTCTTAAGCCGTAAAGTGTATGGTAATTCATTATGTAGTCACAGGAAACTAATACTTTCCATGCTTTTAAACTAATTTAACTTTTGTCAAAAATCTCACCAAGAAAAAACTCTAGGATCAAATTGTTTCACTAATGAATCCTTTCAGATATTTCAGGAAGAGATAACCATATTCTGATCTAAATTCTTGCAGATATTAGAGAGAGGATGTATATTTCCCAATTCATCTTAGAAGTCCAGCATAATCTTGATAAAACTTCAGTAGAACAAGAAAACATAGGAAAAATAGAAACTAGTCTTTCCTATGAACATAGATATAAAAACTATAAATGAAAATTAACTAGGGTTTTTTCTAGGAATAAGCTAATTTTTAAATGTGCATATTTAATTTATACACAGAGTTTAAAAATAGCTAAGACCAATATATACGTTTAAAATTCAAGTTAGTTTTTATTTTCTTTATTGACTAAAACAGTGTATGTAGGGCTTCTAATATTTTGATAATGTCCTGTATCTTAATCCAGGTGTTCATTTTGTAAAAATTTGTCAAGATGGTCTTTTGTGATTTGTGTACTTTTTGTGTGTATGTTATAAAACTCTTGTTAATTTTGGCCATTCTAACTGGTGTAAGGCAATATCTCAATGTGGTTTTAATCTTACATTAAAAGCCTTCATCAGTAATTTCCAGAGTCAACTTAATTAAAGTTAAGAATTTGAGAAACCATTTAGAATTTTAATAGGATATTATGGATGAAACAAAATGTAGAACTATGGAGTGGACTGCCTATTTACTTACGACTGTACCATAGAACACAAAATATTTTTAAACTTTTAGTTATTTAAATTTACAAACTTAAAGTGTAGGGAGGAAAACTAGCTAGCTTCTTTAATTGCTGAGAAAGAATTCATATTTCTTATAGCTCCATGGCTGAGATTTCTAATGACTTTATATACTCAGGTGATCAATGCGACACTGATGAATTTACAACCTTGGTATGCCTCTTAAAGTTGGGGCATTGATCCACATATAAGGGAACTCTAAGGACTGGTTTTAGGACATTTGGATAGATATTGGTGAAACTGTGTAACTTGAATCACCAAATCCCACCAGCATTCCTTCTCAATAGGTGAGCTTTTTCCTCTCCTGTCTGAGGTCATTAGCCTCCTCTTGTCTAAAGAATAGTAATGACACCCACTGGAGTAATTTTCTTACAGGGGAAAGCTGACTGTCCTAAAGATCTCCCACCACATTTCACTGCTTTCAGACGTAGTCTCTAACAGATTTCTTGGTTGGTTCACTGAAACCTAAAATCAATGATGGCCCATGTTAAAGAAATAAAAATTCTTGATAAGTTGTAGGAAAAAAAATAAACATAAGCATAGGTAGGCAAGAATGCTGGAGACTTATTAAGACCAACCTGGTCACCCATCCATAACTCTGTTCTCTAGTGGGTTCAGCAGACCTTCCTTTCACCAAGACTTAAAGATAACACTAGAAAAAGGAGAGATGGCATTTTTGATAGGCTCTGTAGTGAGCCTTCTTGGCAAGATGTGGATGATAGTGTCAGGTGCTGACATTGGAAAAGTCCCCCTGAGTTCTTTGGGGATAATTAGATCTTTTCTTCAGTGAGGTTAGAAGCAATTAATCACCAGGAGCATGGTGTGCATGATTACTATAATGGGAAGCAGGACTGAAGTAGCAAACGGAATAGTTTGTTTCACACAGAACTTTGGTAAGGGTTAATTGGATAAGATGTCTCTATGATTGAGATAAGTGGAAATCTTACTTAATATTAATAAGTAATAAAGACTTCAAGTCTGGTGAAGAATCTGTATCACCACAATAGAAAGCCACGCTCTCACTGAATTCTCAGACCTGAGCCAAATCACAGATCAAGTCAATTCACAGACCCAGAAACTTTTGAATGAAGGGGAAGGCAGGCTGCTTGCAGAAGGACTCAGCTACATTCCCAGAAGTTGATATGAATCTTCCTCCTCTTCATTCTCAAAACAAGTTGTAACTATTTACCAGGTTTATTTGCATTAGAATAAAAGACATTTTCAAGCTTTCAGTAAATATTGGATACGGACACAGGCAGCAACCCCTTTGACCTCAACCGCAGTAACTTCTTCCTAGAAACATCTCCAAAGGCAAGGGAAGAAAGGGCAAAAATGAACTACTGGGACTTCATCAGGATAAAAGGCTTTTGCACAGCAAAGGAAACAGTCAACAAAACCAAAAGACAATCGATAGAAGAAGATATTTACTAGTATAGCCATTCTATTAATAAAGGGTTAATAATAATAATTAATAATGACTAGTATCCAAAACCTATGAAGAGCTTATCAAACTCAACACCCAAAGAACAAATAATCCAATCAAGAAATGGGAAGAAAACATGAAGAGACATTTCAACAAAGAAGTCATCCAGATGGCCAATAGACACATGAAAAAGTGCTCAACATCACTTGGCATCAGGGAAATACAAATCAAAACCACAGTGAGATACTACCCCACACCAGTCAGAATGGCTAAAATTAACAAGTCAGGGAATGACAGATGTTGGAGGGGATGTGGAGAAAGGCAAACCTTCCTACAGTACTGGTGGGAATGCAAGCTGGTGCAGCCACTCTGGAAAACAGTATGTAGGTTCCTCAAAAAGTTGAAAATAGAGCTACCCTAGGATCCAACAATCACACTACTGGGTATTTACTGTAAAGATACAAATGTAGTGACCTGAAGGGGCATGTGCACCCGAATGTTTATAGCAGCAATGTCCACAATAGCCAAACTATAGAAAGAGCCTAGGTGTCCATCAACAGAGGAATGGATAAAGATGTGGGATACACACACACACACACACACACACACACATATGTATAGGAATACTATGCAGCCATTAGAAAACTGAAATCTTGACATTTGCAATGACATGGATGGAACTAGAGGGTACTATAATAAGTGAAATAAGTCAATCAGAGAAAGACAATTATCATATGATCTCTCTGATATGAGGAATTTGAGAGGTAGGGAGGGGGTTCATGGGGGGAAGGGAAGGAAAAATAAAACAAGATGGGACCAAGGAGGGGGACAAACCATAAGAGACTCTTAATCTCAGGAAACAAACTGAGGGTTTCTGGGGGATGGGGTGAGGGAAATAGTGGCTGGGTGATGGACATTGGGGAGGGTATGAGCTATGGTGAGTATTGTGAATTGTGTAAGACTGGTGATTCACACACCTGTACCTCTGAAATAAATAATACATTATATGTTAATAAAAAAAGAAAAAATAATAATAAATAAAAGGTACATTTCTTCTAAAAAATTGTCTACTGACTCTGAACTGCTGCTAATTCTTAGCGGCTTGAAATCACACAATGGTGCGACAGTCATAGAAGTGAAGTAACATGGATTGTTGACCTAGGTCTATCCAGAGGGTCCTGAACCCCACCCCAAGGATATTTTCTCAGTGCCTGAATGTCTAACTGGATGAAACATACCCAGGTATGTGTAGAGTGCCCATATTAGTTCCTAGACCTGTGTAGAAATGACTTCTTTGGGAGGAAGGGTTAACTAGAAGCCCCTAAAATTGTTTCTCCCTATCAAGATAAAAATACTGAATCAAACCAACACCATATTCTTTAATAAAGTTGAGAAATTATTGTATCATCAAGGATTTCAAAGATGCAAAATAGATCTGGCTCTGTTCTCCTCTTCCTTGGAAGAGTTTTGGTCCCTTTTACTCAACATTGGTTGGACTCCTGGTTATTATTCTTTGCTTCTGGAAGCTGTTTGGAACCCAGCAGACATATGGCTCATCTGCTCTATGTTTGGACATTGTTCTGTTACTGGTCCACAGCCTACTGGTCTCATTTTTTAGCTCAACTATTCATTTTTCATTTTCTTTTTCAAAGGTCATCTATCATTGCTATGTGTTTGGAGCACAAAGAGATAAACCAACACTTGAATTTACTGCACTATCTTAATGTGATATCACCAACCTGTTATCTTTAGGTTCATAACAAAATCATTAGCCTAGGCAAAATGTGCTAATCAGCAAAATGGAGTGACTAATAAGTAGTCCATAATTTTTATAATTCTTTATCATTGTTTTTTCAGAGGACACTGTTATCTTGTTCAATAGAATTTTTGAGTTTGCCAGGATATATCCATAAATGCAGGATGATTCTCATTTTTAAAATTATGATTATATTTTTAAAATTATTAAAATTCTCATTATTTAAAATTAAAAGAATACACTTTTAAGTATCAACCACAAATAACTTTTACATGGTGAAATAACCCAAGTGAATGGATTTTTGATAGTTGCAATAGCATTTATTGCAAATGGTTTCTGGCAATGTCGAAGTTCTTATGACAAATGTAGAAACTTCTTTTCCTGTTGGAGATTTTTAAGTTTTGTTCTGCAACTATTTTGAATATTCCTAGACAAAATTTAGTGAATTAAATTGTTTAAGACCAAGTTCCCAAGTTAATGTACCTAAAGTATCCCAAATTGGGACTAGTAATCAAGTATCTTTACTCCATTGTGCCAACCAACTTTTTAGAATAACAGATAATTTGGGACAGTAACTGGGGCATTTTAGTTTTGAGCACTTAGTCTTGAGGTGTCCAAAATGAAACCTCTCACAAATAAGAACTACTTTTCTTGTTATCGCAATAACCTTTCACAGGATTTGATATTCAGTAATCACAAAGAAAATGATTTTACAATGAGTGAATAAATCAAGATATAATTAAACGTAGAAAGTGTTTAGATGTAAGTCAGACATCTACCGAAGTAGAATTGGGTTTGATTTATCCAGACCCTTAATTTGGTTCAGAAATCATGAAAATTGCATGACCCAAAATAAATGCTTAATAGTGTGGCACATTGGGGAGGGTATGTGCTATGGTGAGTGTTGTGAATTGTATAAGTCTGATGATTCACACACCTGTACCCCTGAAGTAAATAATACATTATATGTTAATTTTAAAGATTAACATATAATGTTAAGTGTTTAATACATGCTTATTATTAAGAAAATGGGGAAATAAAGCAAGTTTTTTTCTTTGGCTTAAAATAACTAATCATTCATGATATAGACACTATTATTGAAAGAAATAATAAATGAATAATTTTGTATATGTAGTGAAGTTTTTTCCTCTTTTGTGTTTTATTTGTTTCCGAAGGAGTAGTTTCTATTGAAGTGAAATTGTTGGGTCAGTCCTAAATGATGAATTAGAAAAATAGTTAATCTCAGGAAACAAACTGAGGGTTTCTGATGGGTGGGTGGGTAGGGATAGGGTGTCTGGGTGATGGACATTGGGGAGAGTATGTGCTATGGTGAGCACTGTGAATTGTGTAACCGTGGTGATTCACAGACACGTACCCCTGAAACAAGTAATACATTATATGTTAATTTTTTTAAGTTTGATAAGTAAATAAATAAATGAAATGAAATTTTAAAAATCTTTTTTAAAAAAGGAAAATAGTTCCTAAACATACACTGGCATTTGGGGAAAATCTTTACTTTATCTATTCTGTGATTAAGCCTGCACTTACTGGGCACAAGAAGAGAGAACACAGCAATGATTTTTTAAATTTAAGGTATACAGACAACTAAAGAGGACATTTCAGGGGGACCCAAATCCCAAATGACCCAGTGTGGCCTGGGATCCTTTCAAGAATGCCTCTGTTCATCACTTCCTTCCACCCAAACCACAATCAGTATTTTCTATGAAAGTGACATACTTATATCATGGATTTGTTTTGGAGGAGCAAATTAACCTGTAAAGTATGGCAGAGCCTATGCTATGTGTACACCCAACCACTTCTTTTTCCTCCTGGACAAAGAGGTCCATTTCCTAACCATGTGACTAACTCTGGCCAATGGGGAGGGAGTGGGAGAGGCGTGTGCCCTTCCAGGTTGGGCTTTCATAGCCTCTTGCACAATCTCTTAGGTTCCCTTCCATACATTTTGGACATGTATGACCCAGAGGACTTAGCCATAAGATAAAACCACTTGGGTTCCTGAGTTCCCCACCCTTCCAGTCCCAGAGAATTGCTCACTAAATATCAGCAAAAGAAGAATTTTTTTAAAATTTTAAACCAGAGACTCAAGAAGGATATACTTTTCAACACCAGCTACCTGGCTAATGTAGATCCGAACTATGAAACCTATTCTGCCTTTGGTCAAGGAAGAAGGGGGTTGAGATTTTAAAGTAGTGATGTAATTTGCATGGAATAGACTCACAAAATATGTGTTTTTTTGAGTCAAGGTTAAACATTCAGCCTTAAACTTAAATCAGTTTAAGCTATATAATAGTTAAATGTGAAGTTTTCTTCAGGATTTGTTTTGTGCACTTCAAAAAACCTTTTATGAGGCTTTCTTTAGCTTTAAAATTATTATCTGGTTATTGAAGTTATAAATACAAAATCTAGTTTTTCCTTAAGTTTTTAAGTTTAGCTTGCAATCTTATTATTTTATTTATAAGTCCAATAAATGTTCAGCAGTCACTTTTAAAAGACTTTAAATAATTTATAAAGTTGGTAATAAAATTTCTTTAAATATATTAAATGCATTATGTGCATTAAATATATTTGGTTTCTTTTTTGGGACGGGAATTCAATTATCTGACTTAGCAAACAAAACTTCCCCAAGTACTGACATAACTCATATATTTAATGATTTAAATTTCTAGAAACAATGAGAATTACTTTCTGTTTAATAACACTGTATATAAACTTAGTAAAATTTCAACTTAAAGTCACAGGCCTAAAACAGTTACTCAAATGATTCATTATAAATGGAAAATATTAAACACTGACCTGTTTGACAGGTAAAATTGTCTTACATATTGCAAGTATACAAATGATTCAATATATGCACATATTTTAAACATCAAAATGTTACAACTGTGTATTTAATTCTTTTAAACATTTTCATACTTGATTACAAAACATCCTTTACTTAAAAGATTCCAAGCTACTAAAAAAAACTTTAGGTATTACCAAGCAGATTTTGAGGAGCCCCTCCTTATCCAATTGAGGTGGTAGAATGACCAGAAATGCCACTAGATTCCTGATGGTGACACTGATGGGCTTATGGCAGGAACTTCATCACTTAACTCTTTAAGTTGTCCATATGTCCTTTGTTGTCTTCATCCCTGGTGAACTCAGAGAAGACTGTTTACTTAATTCTTGAATTTAAATGGACTTTTCTGCTCTTACTCTTTCATTTTCTTTCTGTTTACACAAGTGAGATCCAATTCACTTGTGGAAATTTCTCATGATGGAGATGAATCATAACTTCCAAGGCCTTTCTTTGATGACAGTAGGATCAAACCAGAGTTGTCCCATACGCACACCTTCTCTGATGGGACAGGTAACCGTTGTTTAAGCTTATTTGCTAATGCAAATATAAGCTTAACTGTTGTTTAAGCTTATTTGCTAAGCTTATTTGTTTAAGCTTATTTGCTAATGCTCAGAGAGAGAGTTCTGCTCCACTGAGATACATACACTTGACATCACATAGCGCATTCCATCCCCAGCCACCACTGGGCTTTCCCACACACTTGTCTTCAACTGGAACCTGAAGATTTGTTCCAAGTTGTTTTGTAATCATCTCGTCTAATTTAGTTGTTTTACAGAAGATAAAAATGACACTAACTGAGGAAAGTATCTGGTGGACATCAGTAATTAGAAGCAAAGCCAATGCTTTCTTCATAATTCATAAACTCCTGAGTCTAGGCCATTGTTCTTGCCCAGCAAGGCTTTGGGCAAACTCAACATGGGCATAGAGCCAAGAAGCACAACGCAGAGAGAGGCAGCCATGGAATCTCTCTGGCTCAGAAAGAGGACACTGTCTCACCTCCAGATGGGCTACCCCTTAAGCAACAGAGGCTCAAGAGCTGTCTGATCCCATCTCTGGATCTCTGCTCAGCTCCACTGCTCCTGGGGCTCCTTCTCCAAAATGAGCCCCAGGAACACTAGGAACTTCAACTACAAACACTTCTGACATCTAAGTTTATTACTGCTGAGCAGGCACCATTGCAGTGAATGTGTACAAGTTCAACTTCCAAGTAGACATGGCTAGGATGTTAGTTAAGGGTTAAAAGAAAGCAAGAAGGAAAAAGAAAGAAAGCCCTTCCACTTTCCCAGATGACTGACACCACCAGAGATTACTTCAGGGGAAAAAAAAATTATTGAACTATAATGACTTCAGTTCTCAAAACCAAAGTGGAGAGAGATCCCACAGTTATTAAAGTTAATAAATCAGAGAGAAAGAGAGAGAGATCCTCCATGCAAATCTGGACAGCTTTTGCATTTTTCTGCACACAGAACTTAAAGGGTTTCTCTCCCCATTCCCTCCCCCTTGCTTTACCTCATTCACCATGGGTATCTTAAAAATAGCAAAGAGACTCATGGGACACACAGTTCTATAAGATGTAATTATGGTACCTTATTTTTAAGAGTTTAAAAGTGCATCTTTATGGCCTTATGCAGCCACAGTAACTTTTATATGTTTGATTGACATAAAACATGCATTGGCCTAAAACATTTCCTCCAACCGTAGAAACGTGCAGATTTTAGTCACACTGCTCTCCCCTCCTCCTAGTGACGTCCCTTCCATTCTTCCTGTCCCTCCTCGTTTGTTCAGTACTACTGATCAGCTGGAGAGAGCAGAAGGCAGCTGGTGACCCCAGAACAGCTCCTCTGGTTGCTGTACAAGCTAAAATAAACTGAAATAAAGTGCACGTCATTCATGAGTTACACATGCATGTGGAAATCAGGAGGTCCAGCATTTATAGATGATTTTAAAGGTGATCTTTCATACATGGCAGTTTATATCGCTATAGCTTGACTTTGGTGTTTTGGTTTTTTTTTTTTTTAAGTTAAGTGAAAAGGGCTGACTTTCCCTCAGATAGAAGAGGTGTTTTTGTATAGCCGATATAAATACTTCTAAAGTTTTATAGGGTGACTAATACCCTACAGGGATAAACCAGGCTGTCAACTTTCCTGAGATTTTTGGCTGGAACCCCAAATGTTGGCTAAAGGCATCAGGGCAAGATCCTCATCTTAGAAAAAGGCTTTCTCTCCAGAAACCATAAGTATGCACGCATATAAAGGAACATATGTTCACCTATTCTTCCAAAATAATGGAAAGTCTAGACTCTAAGAGAAATTCATCACAAGCTTATATTTAGCTGTAGTTTAATTTGTACAGAAGTATAACAGCATCAATGCTGTCAGACAAAAAAAAATAAGTATTGACTATTATTCCCTGAATATTGCTTTGAATTCTTTAAAACAATGGGAGCAGCCTCCCATTTGTTAGAGCATAAAGAGTTCTGAGTTGGAAAAGAGAAAGCTCTCTGACATCATATTTTAAACTAGTAATTCCCATTTCAATGACCTCTCTGTTGGTAATAAGGGCTTTTTCTAATGATTTCCAAAGAAAACTTACCTCAAACACTCCCTTCACATATTACTGAAATATCTTGTGTAAGTGTTTACTGAAAGTGGCCCCAGTAGTCCCTCTTTCTTCAGGTTTTCCTGACCAGATGTCTATTTTCAGTTACTGTGTGTAGCCACTAATAACTCTTCCCTCGGGTGACTGAGGAAGCATGGTGGCCTGACTAATTTATTTTACCCCTCCATTTTCCCACAAGTAGACCAGGAATTGTTGCCAATTAGTCAACAAGTATTTGTTAAGTGCTCACAGAGTAAAAGTGGTGTACTACATGGAACCTTTTGGTCAATTCATCCTGAGGAAAAATTTAAAAAAGGAGAAAGGAGAGGCTTAACACAGAAAACCCCAGCTTCCCAGTGTCTAGATTCCTGGGACCTTTAGGCTTCTAAAACAATCCCAGGCCCAGAAGTAGCCAGAAAAATGAGCAAATATTTCTTATGAAACAGTTCTGAATTTTCAGTAACTAATAAGTGAGGCAGAAAGGAGCCAAAATCCAGACACACTGTGACTGGTCAGTTCATTACTCATATGAAAAGGTGCATTATGATTGGGTTGTGAGGGTTATAAAAGACCACTCTGCTCCTCCCACTACCATATTTTGCCTGTAACAGGCAGGAAATTGAAGCCGTCAAAAAAAAAAAAAAAAAGCAATATAGAGAGAAGGCAAGGGAGAAGGAGGACTCTCATTAAACCCCCATTTGGCTAGATAATATTTTGAGATTACTGATAATTGGATGCTTTTTTCTTTTAGTTTTTGGTGTGTCTACTTTCACTCGTTCATAAAGTTAACAAGCTCTGTGTGTTATTTCTTCAGGGAAGAGCAGAAAGCAGAGGCAGCCAGCAAAGCTCTAAAATTTCTTTTAAAAAAGCTACACATTTTTCTTACTATTCTTTTAGCTATGGTTTCAAAGAGATTTGGTGAAAGTCTTCCCCCAGGCAAAACAGCAATTGAACACTCTACACACACACACACACACACACACACACACACACACACCCCAGTTCAGGCAAAGGGAGAGGTCTATGATTCCCAAGCAAGAAAGACTAAGGGCTCTTCTCCAGGGCAAAAGCAACCAAAACAGAGGAATAGCTCTGAAGTGCATCTAGGATGACCACAGGAACTGGGTCCCTGGCTTTGTCAAAGATGACTACATTCTAGAGTTGGCACAAGAGTAGAATGCTAATGTGCTCCAGTCATCTGTGTTGGCTTAGACACAGATGTTCATGATACTCTTGCAACTCTGAAGACTATGGTCCATACTGTCTTCCCCATTTTCCAAGCAAGGTGCAATCTTTCCCAGTTCTGTGTGAGTGGGTCCAGTGATAAGAGCGTTAAAATTCACCCTAGGCCATGCAAAAACTGGAGGCAAAAATCAAAGTACATTATAGCAAATAAAGTTAGATTTCTTGCATTCATTTCTTGAATGAAACTCACACCTTTCGCACTCACTAACAACCCTATGTGATAAGGAATATTATTTCTATTGTATACATTGGGAAATCTAAGCCAGAAGTTAAGTAATTTGTATAAAGTTATGCCATTAGTAAGTGATGGAACTGGGACTTGAAGATAGGGGAGTAGGTGGGTGAAGGCAGCAGCCTGCGGATTATGGGGAAAAAAAAAAAAAAAGGACAGCAAGCATTTCTCCAGGAAAGGGTTAGAAAGCAGAGATAATGGAATCCAATATTCAAAGGACAAAAGAAACTCTGAAGACCAGGAGGGAAAGTCCCAATTAGTAGTTAGAAGCACCTAAGGGCATGTGTTAGCCTTATAAAGACCAGGGCCATGTAGCAAAAGTTCTGTTATAACATGATGATGGCACCATACTGAGAAATATAGTTAGAGTCTGGCTCCCTCTTCAAACCAAGATCTGAGTGCAAGCTGTCAGAGAGCTGCCTGCTGCCCAATAGAGTTGCTTAGTAAGCATAGATTATATTTTTAATGATGCCCACAAATCAAAACACATTGATAGCAACAAGGAAGGACACAGTTTGATTTTCTAGAGGATGAAAGTCAAATCTAAAGGGAGTTTGCTTCAGCTTTGACTTATTAGTTTTGTACCAAGTCATGTCTTTAATAGATCCACCAGAAGTCATTCATATGGAATGCGCTCCAGCTTAATAAGAAAAAGAAAATGTACTACCCCTCCTCCTCATGAAAAGGAAGGGAGAGGAGAAAAAGAAAAGAAAAACTGGTTTCCATCACTAAGTCTCTTATCAAGTTCCAGACTATCTTGAGATATTCACAACCTTTTGACTCTTTGTGCCTACATGTATCACTGATATTCATAATAGTGACCAGAAAAAAGATTAAGCTATATTTCATGAACTCTGTTAAGATAATGGTAATTCTGGTGCAATACTGCACCTGTATAAATTGGTAAAAAATTTCTGTGAGGCAAGTTGACAGTGTGTATCAAGATTTTCTAAAAATGTTCACATTCTCTGACTCCGAATTTTATTTCTAGTAATCTATCTTAGATTTTTTAAAATGCTACATTCATGAAGATTAACAACAGCACCATTTACAAATAAAAAATTAGCATGTAAATATAATATGTTCAACCACAGGAAAATTAGGTAAGTCAGTGTAGTATTTCAGTGTTAATTAAAATTACAGGTATAAAGCCCATATAAAACATGAAAAGGTGTTCTTATAAGTTTCAGTAAAAAAAATCAATATAAAGTTTTTCTTTACATTTTGATTATAACTATGTTAAAACCACATATGCCCATGAGAAAAGACTGGGAGAACATAAAGTAGTACTGCAAAATTCTAACCATCATTGTTTTATTTTTTATTTTTTTAAGATTTTATTTATTTGCGACACGGAATGAGTGAGCACACATGTGTGGGGGTAGGGGCAGCGGCAGAGGAGAAACAGACTCCCTGCTGAGCAGGAAACCCGACAGGACGGTGATGTGGGCTCCATCCCAAAACCCTAGGTCATGACCTGAGCCAAAGGCAGATAGATGCTCAATCTACCAAGCCACCCCGGCGCCCCTAACCATGATTGTTTTATATAGGGATATTACACATGATTGGTTTTTCTTCCATATTATTTTCTGTTTTGAAGATGGAATAGATTTTAAGGTATTCCATTTCCTATAAGATATTTCAATTTTGACATGCAATAAAGGTTTAAAAAACCCAGATTTAATAAAAACCAAATTTAATGTTAACATTAATCCAGGTAAACATTCATTTTACAATGATTTTTATTTTTAAATAAAATAAATTTATTTTTAAATAAAATAAATTAAAATAAAATCCTTTTCAGAATTTAAAGGATTAATCTTAAGCTGATTGGGAAAATAAGATTATCTAAAATAAGTGTCACATATTCTGTATAATCAAATTTTTACTAAAAGGCAACAAAGACACCTTTCTCTACTAAATGTAATTGTTATGATCTTTAATTGCTATAAACAGATGAACATATGAGTACACAAACCAGGGACTAAGCACATAAATATACACTTTCATTTCTTATTTAGTATTTCCAGTATGGAGGCCAGATTCAAACATGGAAATATTACCTGAGGTCTGGATATACAAAATAAAAACCAAACAAGAATTTTCTCCCAGATCTCTTCCAAATAATGAAATTGTTGAATACATATGATAGCTAGTTTTAAAGACCTTAAAATTGATTATTTGTAAATGAAAGGTAGAGGTGGCCCTGTAGTTTCATGCCCATTATGATTTAAAGGACTGATGCTTAATGCATTCACTTCCTGGAGAGTTTTAACATTTTGTCCTCGAAGGAGCTCTTCCACCATAAAAATGAACCTTTAATAATACAGTCCCAGCATCAGCTAATACCATGTTGGGAGAACCTAGGATGAATGGAAGCTCTTTGGAGACCTGAAATTGTGTGCTGAAGAGAATCATTGATTTAATCTCTGCATATTTCTACTGGTGGTTATGCTCATTTGCAGAGATGTAGTTCACGGATTCCCCACACGTGTGTCCAGTATTTAAGTTTGGAGCTTTTGGGAAACTTTTCTGATCCAATGTTACCAAGACTACAAACTGCTCTGCAGAGCTTTTGGAAAGGACCATGTAGGTTGATAGTTAATAAACATGACCTCATAATCATTGTTCAGCTCGTTCACCTTCCTTCCCAACTCAGTAATATTACTAAAAAGCTCAATTCTTCACTCAGAAGATCTGCGAAAAGAGAAACCTGATGGACACGGCAAAGTAAATAAGAATTGGTGTTGTTTTTCTTCACTAGAGAATTGGGAACTGACCACATTGTGTGAACAATAGCTCCCTCCTTACTCCTTCACCAGAAAGTGGCTAAGTACTTAGACAAAGAAAATGGTGATCTCAAATTTTTCAGCTCTTTGTTGGTTTTTCCAGTCTTTCACCACAGACTGACCAGGGTAATAACCTCAATAGAGTTTTCAATAAATAAAATGTTCAGAAAAATTGACAGGAAAGAAGGTTGAAATTATTGGCTAAAGTAAGGTCTGGGTCTTATAATAATCACCCTCAGGATGGTACCAGGTCTGTATCCCATTACCACTGATAATTAGGAGTTCATTACATAAATAGTTTATGAGTTTATCAAATGCTTTTATAGATCATATGTGTTTGTGCATGTGCGTGTGCACGCGTGTGTGTGTGCACTTGCCAGTTTTCATGTCCTCCTAGATAAAGGTTCTATTTGTCTCACCATACTCAGTGCGATGGGAATTTCTGTAAATAAAGTCCAGATTTAGGATGATAATCATGATGATGAAGAGGGTAATCTTCTATATTAATATTCCTCAAGGCGGGCGCCTGGGTGGCTCAGTGGGTTAAGCCGCTGCCTTCGGCTCAGGTCATGATCTCAGGGTCCTGGGATCGAGTCCCGCATCGGGCTCTCTGCTCAGCAGGGAGCCTGCTTCCTCCTCTCTCTCTCTGCCTGCCTCTCTGCCTACTTGTAATCTCTCTCTGTCAAATAAATAAATAAAATCTTTAAAAAAAAATAAAATAAAATCTTTA
Organism: Neogale vison; assembly: GCF_020171115.1. Taxonomy (NCBI): domain Eukaryota; kingdom Metazoa; phylum Chordata; class Mammalia; order Carnivora; family Mustelidae; genus Neogale; species Neogale vison. The sequence continues at coordinate 45,043,699 of NC_058091.1, read as the reverse complement.
AAAAAAAAAAAATATTCCTCAAGGGTCCATAAGAACAGTCATACTTGTTAACGTACACTTTAAGTGGCTTGAATGTGTCTTCTTACCCAGGAAGGGAGTTGTCTAGGATATACAGCCTGGAGAAAAATGGTTGGGCTGTAGAGTGTGTACACCATATTCTTTATTGACATCAACAAATTATTCTCCACAGTTATGCCAATATACACATCCCAGAGATTTTCTATTTCTCTATCCTCTCACCACTTGTACTCAGACTTTTACATTTTTGCCAGTCTGGTAAGTATGAAGTGATGCCTTATTTTATTTAGCATTTTCCTGATTACTTCTGAGGTTGACTGTCTATTCTGATATTATTAGCCATTTGTATTTTTGTGTGTGTAAATTGTCCTGAAATATATATTTGAACAATTTCCATTAGAAATATATATTTGACCAATTTCCAACTTCCAAAAGTTGATTATGAAGAATTTTTATATATTCTTGACATTAATAATTTGCTTTTATGTTCTTATATTTTCCCAATCTATTACTTATCTTTCCATTTATTGTGGTTTTTTGTGATATAGAATTTTTATTTTAATGTAGTCATTTAAACTAGTCTCTTCTATTCTTGCTTCTAATTTTTGTGTCTTATTTAAGTAATTTCTTCCTATCCAATGTCATAAAGATACTCTTATGTGTTGTTTCTCTAAAGATGTTCAAGTTTTGCTTTCCACATATATATCTATTATCCATCTAGATTAATTTTTAGGTATGCTGTGAATTTAAGATCCAACTTACATTTTCCTTTGTCAAAGGCCAGTTGTCCCTATAAAATTTATTAAATAGTCCATCTTATTTTATTCCTCTGTAATGCCAGATCCATCACAAAATGAGTTACTATAAATGGATGGGTCTGTTTCTCAGTTCTCTTTCAGCCCATTGGCCTACTTGTCTTTCTGTATATCAATACCACACTGTTTCAATTATTTCTTGGTAGTGTAATTCCTGACTCTTTTTTTTTCTCGATTTTTATTGGATATTCTGTGTTCTTTATTTTTCCATATAAATTTTAAGGTAAACTTTTTGGTTTCCCAAAAATCCCATCTGGAATTTTGATAGGAATTACATTAATTTATTGATAAAATGTGGAAAGGTTGATGTATTTGTAATATAGATTCTTCCTGGTATACTGCTCTATTTATTTCCTTAAGTCTTACAATAATGTTTTATTATTTTCTCAATAAAGGTCTTGAACATCCTTTGTTAGATATGTTATGAGATGCTTTATGGTTCCTGTTGCTTAGAATATCCAGTTACTGTGATGTCATCAATAATGGTGACCAGTGTGAAGTTCTATGGAACATCAAGATAACCACACTCCCTGTGGATTTTACTGTGATTTATAGCAGTTGACAAAGCTCTGGCGCAAGCTAGTGAATGTGTACTACTCTCCATGTCTTTGCTACAGAACCCTGGGAGTGAGACCCCTCTGGTTGCCCTTCAGGCCTCACTCTGCTGTAATTTATTCAAAGCTGCCTAGTTTTGGTAGTCTCCTATTCCCTCATTTCAAGATTTGCTATTTATAATTTGTAGTTGAAAATACCAATGTCTAAAGTCTTTGCAGCTCTCTTTCTATCGCCTGTCTCTTCTGCCTGTGTACCCATGATGCCTCACCTAACTGTCTGCTTAGTTATTTTTGACCAGGAGCTACTCACTTTCTTTACAGAATTATTTGTGGCAATCTTTGCAACCTAGGACTAAGATTCAGTCTGGCAGGTAAGATTTAGTTTTGCTTCTACATGGTTCCATCAGTCACGATTACTTGAATGTGTGGGACCACTTTAAATTTACAGCTTGAAGGTTGTTGTTTTAATCACCCAGGTGATATGAATATGAGCTGAAAATTCATTTGAGGAGCATGTTATTAATACAAATTCCAGGTGAATTTTACTCCCCCCCCTTGCTTTATACAGGAATGAGGCAACTATCCCTGAATGTGGCAGGGTAGAGCGATTTTTTTGTTCACCATTTCACCATGAAGGGAGCCTTTTAAAGTCCAAGACTTAAGAGCAGAGGATCTCCTAGTAGGCTCCTCCCTTGAGAAGACCTGGGCTATGTCTTTTAAACAACATCATATAAATTAATGAAAATAAAAGTGCAAGTCCCTGAGGTTTGAGAGATCATCTCAAAGCAAAGCTGGTTCAAGATTCCCCTTATCTCTGGGATTCGATTTTTGGCCTCATGAATCTTGATTATATTTTCAGCTTTCTGATACTTTTAAGAAAACAACATTTAATTATTTCACATAGAAGTTTTAGGTTTTCCCCCTATGGGAGGACCAATATGAGTACCTAATCAGGTATTTACTTAAATTTTTAACTTGCCCACTTCACTCAACAAAACCTAACATTATTCAGTATCTTGATAATCTTCACAAATATTGTAAGATATTTAGAATATTTGAATTCTTCTATTCCCTGCCTCTGTTTCTTCTTGTTGTTGCCTTTAGTTCTACTTTTTTACCCCCATATTCATTTTCTATTGCTTCTGTAACCAATTATCACAAACTTAGCAGCTTCAAACAATGCAATTTTATTATCCTTCAATTCTATAAATCAGAAACTCAACACAAGTCTCAGTAGGCTAAAATAAAGGGATTAGCAGGGTTTAATTCCCTTCTTGAGGTTCTAGGAGAGAATCTGTTTCCTTATCTTTTCTAGCTTCTAGAGGCCACCATATTCCTTGGCTTCTGTCTTCCATCCTCCTTTATCTATGGCATCTGTGGCAGGTTATGACCTTCTCACATTGCATCTCTCTGTGACTCTTCTACCACCGATGCATCTATTTCTCTCATGGCACCTCGGCAAAGATCTCAGCTTTTAATGATTCATATTATTAGGTCAGGCCCACATAAATAATCTAAGGCAATCTCCTCATTGCAAGGATCTTAATTTTAATTATACCAGCAAATTCCCTTATACTATGTAAGAGAATATATTTATAGGTTCCTGGCTTTAGGGCATTGTGAGAAGAGGGGAGGTGGCATTATTCTGTCCACTGAATCTCGGTCATTATTTTTTGTTACTCTTCTTATTAGTAATACTCAATGCTTACTTAAATTTACCCATATACTTTCCAGGTTCATTGCTCATTGTTGCTTCTCCCTTTCCACATTTTTAGGGGACAGGAGAGGGGCTTAAAAATTATCTTCTTAGAAAAGTATATATTTTACTAATTACTTTAGCATAGTCCTATAAATAGTCTTTTTAATCTGTCTAAAGCTACCTTTGTCATCCTTTGCTGCCTGGGTGGCTCAGTGGGTTAAGCCGCTGCCTTCGGCTCAGGTCATGATCTCAGGGTCCTGGGATCGAGTCCCACGTCGGGCTCTCTGCTCAGCGGAGAGCCTGCTTCCTCCTCTCACTCTCTCTGCCTGCCTCTCTGCCTACTTGTGATCTCTCTCTGTCGAATAAATAAATAAAATCTTTTTAAAAAAAATTAAATAATGGTTTAACATGTAGGCTGACTCTTTTTTTTTTTCTCCTCCACATTATTAAGATATTATTCCATTGGGCTCTAGCATCTACTGTTGTTCATGAGAAGATAGTTGTTAGTTGGGCATATTCCCTTGAATGTAATTAATTTTTATCACTGGCAGTTTTTAAGATTATTCTCTTTGTGTTCCATATTCATTAAATTTATTATTTATTATTATAGATATACATTTGTATTTGCCTGGCTCAAGACTCAGTATAACACATTGTGTTGAAGACTCATGTCTTCTCTCACTTTGACACCTCCACTCTTTCATTCCTTCAAATATTCTCTTTCCTTATTTTTATAATTTTCTCTTTTTAGAAACCTTAAATAGGTGTATGCTTGGACCTTATTATTCTATCCGCAAATCTTTTATCTCCTCTTTCATATTTTCCATCTCTTTTACTCTGCATACAATCTGAATAATTTCTCTTGTCTATTTCTCAGGTCATCAGTTCTCTCTATAGCTGTGTCTAATCTTTAATACCTTGAATACACTAATTCCTAATGCCTTGAACTATAGTGAGTTTTGATTTTAAATACTAAAGCTTATATTTCAGTAACATTTTTCATAACATTCATTCTTGCCTTATGGTTTCTGTCTTCTTGTATGTCTACATAGAAGCTTTATTTATTTATTAACCTTCATTAAGCCTTTTTTAGGGAACTCACTAACTTAACTGTGTCTCCATTCATTTTTTAAGCCATACTTATTCAAACCACAGAGCTCACTGAATATTTATGGCCAATGCTATATAACCTCTGTGTGCTCTTGCATGTTCCTTCCCACCAATTAATTTGTATGCTCACCATGAGTCTATTGTGTTCACTACAAAACCTGTTATCCCTAATATTTTATCATATATACAAGTAAACTAAATGTCAGTAAATTAATGAAACATGTATGTGAAGAGAAAGTTGTTTATTTTCTGAAAACTAATTTAAATCTTTGAAAGATCTGATAAAAGGAAATTGCAAAAATTAGATAAGTGCAAGTAACTATTAAAGAAATGGAAAACTTATTAAAAAATCTAAAATGCTTCTGCCCTCAAAGAATTTGTAATTGTCTTTAGGTTTCAATCAGCTATAAATAAGAGCTTTGACTGGGAGACTGGGAGTCTAGATAAAGTATTATTGTAAAGTATCTAGGAGTAAATCCATGAGAACTACATTCAGCTCAACCCAAAGGCCTTAACTCTCCATGTGGAGATTGGCTAATGAATGTATATTTAAGTTAAACAAAACTTTTAACACAGAGGTATTTATGAATCCTTATTTCATCTTACATTTTAAATGAACCAAACAATCTTTGGAGTTATGATTCTTCTGTTTGTGGCATCTGCTAACTCTGTCTCATGGTAGAGCATTTCTGTGTATGTGTGGCAATCTGGTATGTCCTAAGTGGTGGAAAGAATACTGTAGAGTAGCACATTTGCATATCCTGAAATCCTAAATATGTCATGAGTTCCAAACAAGGTTTTTTTTTTAATTACCTGCTTGAACTTCCTGCATCACAGCAATATCCTTCTACAGTTAAGAGAAGAAGCTGAGTAAAAGGACATCAAATGCTGGACCTAAAGAAATGTTCCTAGCAGTTGAGGTCCAATAAAAAGGACTTTAAAGGATCTCAATAAACTAAATTCTCAATAAATAGAAAGATGGTAAATAGATCATCTGTAAAATACAACTGTAGGTTTTAGAGAGAAACAATAGTGAATTTCCAACATTTCAGAAGCATTGGATCATGCTCAGCACACATACATGTTTAATAAAGAAAAACCATTATACTTATTATTTTTATTAAAGTAGTTGAGCTCTATAAAACAAAAAGCTTCATAGCATTTATATAATATCCTCCTTTCCTTACCACTAACATAATATAACATAACATTATTATAAGGTATAATAATAATAAGGTATAATAACTTGTATCAAGTTCCCAGCATATGACATGACTTGGTCATAATATCTTCTTTAAGACAACTGAGTTTGCAAAATATTTCCCAAGTATTTCTAGAAGGATTTACATAGCTGGCTCCATATATTTTTCACAACAATGAGCTCATAATTGGGCACTTTTGCATGTTGGTGAAAGCATTCTTGATTGCTTAGAATCTATAGAAAAATATGGGAATTGTGTCAACGACAGCCATAGGCTCTTAGGCCACCACAGCTATTTGCTATGCTTCTCCTTCTCTGCTCTAGATTGCAGGATTGGGAGGTGAAGGGAGATGGAGTAGGGGAATTACACTACTGGTCTCTGCAAGACATATTCCTAAAGTCATATGAACTGGTTTCCAAAACGTTTTGGCCAATGAGAAGCATAGCCACAGACTGGACAACAGAAGGAAAAATTCAGAATCCTTCTTTTTTACAGTATCTGGTGGCAACTCTGCAAATGCCAGCTCTGCTATCAGCATCATTAATAACCCTTCCTTCCTGAAGGTCTTCAGCCTATGAATGGTAATGACATCTTGCAATTGCTAAAATTTGATTACCTCACCACCCCTGTTTAAATGATCAGATTCTCCATCACCTAGGTAATCAAGTTCGACATTAAATCATTTCTGTTGTAAATACTCCAATTATTTTTCTTCTTTAATTTATTAAAGTTAATTCATGATTGAAGCAAGGATTACATTCTATATTCTAGAGTTTTAAAATTTATTTAGTTTAGCTCTTAATATTTAAGTTCTTAAGACACTTTTTTTGGGTTGCTTATTCATTAATTCATAGTATCTTACAGACTGTCATTTGGAATATAATTGAGATTCAAAGAAATTAATTAGGTTGTATAACTGATCAGAAAACTCTAAAATTTTTGAAGTTAGGTGAAATGATACATAACTACAGAGCTGATCACCTATGTTTTGATGTTGTGTATATAGTAGATGGTAAAACCTAATTTCTGATTTGTTTTAGTATCAGTTAATATAAACCAATTGAATAAATTGCTATGTACATTCTTTCCTCTTCCTCTATGCCACATGTATATTCTGTAAATGATGCCATTTCATAAAGCCAGTTCTATCAGATGTTTATGATATGGGGAGGGTAAGAAGGTATAAGTGAGTTCCACAATAATCCAATGCCATTATTTATTTTACATTTTCTCTTTTTATATTTTACCAGAGTTGCTAAGATAGTGAAATTAATGGTTCAAAATTCTTTCTTCTCTCATGTCTTCTACAAAATCAGTGATGGAGATACTAATGAAAATGTAAAACACTAAAGCCCTTATGTCGTGAGGAATTAAAAAAAAAAAAAAACAGAAAGAGAATAACCTCTAGGCTTTTCAATTATGGGGTGCTGACTATAAACACTTGCCCAGACCCATCAAGCTGCTCTGGGTTCATCCCTTGACAGAGGCTTCAAGGCCAACTGCTGGGGGTTGGAGAATTTAATTTCTGTACTTAAGATTTAAACACTGTGTTTTCAAGAGTTCTGGGACAAAAATCAAAATGTCCCCATATTCATATACCCAAGAGAAACAATACTGACACAAGAAAAATGAGTATCTGATGACATCTTGGCCATTCAAAACATTTCAACCTTTAAAAATGGAAATATTTGATAAAAGAAGTGACTTTGATGCTGTGCTGGTTACAAGAAAAAGATGGTTATTCTTGGATGTCTCCCTAAATAATAGTATAATGAGGAAACCTAACCTTTGACTCACTGAAGCAGAGCCTATTCCCTATGGGAAAGCATATTTTAGAGCAATGAGATACCAAAATGGAGAAAACAATTAGCTGTTTGTTCTTCTGCCATCTAGAAATAGCTGGTTGGGCAGCCACATGGAGTAGAATCGTGGGTAGATAAAGAACACTATTATTTGGCAGCCTAGTCTCTAAACCACAAAGTGGTATCAATATTGGTCATGTCACCATATAATTACTGGTAGATTAATCAGCACAGAATTAAAGTATTTGTGTATCTGTGGACCTGGATTCTCTCACCCAGCTATCTTACGCTGTCCCAAAATATCTGGAGAATGGCCAAAGTGCCCATTTCACTCTGAAGCGTGTTGTTGTAGCCACGGATGATATCCCATGAGTGAGACGGAGCAACACCTGGAGGAATGATCTCAGCAGATCTTAAAACTCCCATACCTAGCAGTCCTTAGTCAATTAAATGATCTCTCAGATTTTTTTTTTTCAAATAAAGACAGCATGGATAAGACATGTAATATGAAGCCTATTTTAAACCCCAGTATTATGTGTTGCCCTGATACCTGGTGCAATCCTCAGGCCTAATGGCAAATTCACCTCTGCACTTTGTTCCTATGGATGAGATCGCCCAGCTATATGACCCTCCTTACCTGGGGGACCAGGCATAGTGCCTGCCTATTCTGAGTAGTAGGCCTCAATTTCCTGCCAGTTTGAGGGATTATTCAAATAAGCAAATCACTTCCTCCTGTGGAAACAAGATCCTTCACTCTCTTGAAACATCTGCAGTCCTTGGTTTATCACTCTGTACCTGAGTACATCCCTCATGTGACCCCTCATGACATGTGATGTCCTCTCACCCTGAGGTTTGAGTCTTTGTGGCTAACAAACTGCTTGGATCTCATCTGTCCAGTGTTAGGCATTGTGCGTTTGACCATCCCCATAACCCCAGGACAAGAATCCCTCCTTCACCAACAGGGTGATGAGGTGATGATTAAAAGAGAGAGTCAAAATTAATATTTCTTCTGAGCTGATAAACATTTTCCAGTGTTGAGATGGTATTATGGATATGAGACTCAGTTGCTATCTGATCTGATAAGAAACTTCCTATCCTAACTCTCAGAAAGCTGTCTTCATAGTTCATGATTATAATGTACCACTATTAGAATTACTACCATTTATTTATTTGGGTCAGAAACATGCCTCATTCTAGTTAATCCTTTAATTTCCCATTTTACAACTAAGGAAACCGAGGCATAGAAAGGTTAAAATAGTTTGCACATGGTCCTAGCATTAGTAAGTGGCAAAATCAGGAGTATACCTAATTTGTTTTGCTTGTTTGTCTTTTACCTTCAGAGTTTCTGTGTTTAACCACAAGATTATGCCACCACCATCATTCACTGCAATCAATATAATTATCAATGAACTTCCCTTGGAACCTCCAAATCATGATTAGAACTCACAAATGAGTGGGGCTCCTGGGTGGCTTAATTTGTTGAGCGACCAACTCTTGATTTTGGCTCAGGTCATGATCTCAGGGGCCTGGGAATAAATTCCCCAACAGAATCCATGCATAGAGAGGAGTCTGCTTGCCTTCTGCTCCTCCCCCAACTCATGCTCACTCGCTCTCTCTTTTTATCTCTCACAAATAAAAAAAAAATCTTTAAAAAAAAAAAGAACTCACAATAGGGGAAAAAAGAACTCACACAGTGTTGCTTAGAAAACATTAGTAAATGGCAAACCACTTTAACTCAATTGAATTAATGAATAGTTATGATGTGACAAAATACTAAGCACAATATATGGTTGTTAAATTTAATTATTGATTTCTTATTAAAGTGCACTTATGTCTAGAGTTGGAAGGATATCCTTTACTTGACCAAAGTCAAGTAAAAATCCTAAGCAGAATCAATAAATATATGTAGAATGAAAGAGTAAATCTAGTACTATTTACCAATGTACAAGCTACTATTTAAAAGGCTAAAAGTGCTCTAAAGTTAAATTGAAAATATTACCAAGTGAGAAAATAAAAATACAAGCTAAAGATTAAAGGAAAAAAATTCATGTCATATTTAGTCCCTAGCATATTTCTAAGATGATTCTAATTTTAAAACATTTTCTCTAGAGACTCTTTTGAATTCCCCATCTCAGTTTTATTTGGAATTTGAACTTTGTAACAAAGAGAATTTTCTTTCATAGAGTCAGCAATTTAAAAAACAAAGTAAATGTTATTGCTTAGATGGACTGGCTTATTTCACATGAAACCAGTCAAATGGAGAATGGAAACTTTTGCTTTTTCACTTTAATAGATGAAAGATGCATCATGGGAAAGCATCCCACATACACCTCATGGTCTTCATCACTTTTCCAATAGCTTCTGAGATGGAAGCTTTCTGCTGCTTTTAGATACAGTCTGCATTTATCGATATCTTTAGGGGATAAACATCAAGACATTTTGTAGGGTTTTCACTAATAACTAAGTAATGTGAGTGTGTCTGACCACTTGCTGTCGCTTGGCTGGTTTCATAGCCTTCTTGACCATGTGGTTTCCACATCACCAAGACTGTGTTGCTGTTCAGATGAGAGGGTCTCTTTACTTCTTGTGTGACTAGGTCATGCATATGAGGCAATTCTTGTGTGCAGAAGTGGTTTTCAAGATATGTTAACAACCAGTACAACACAGGTACCCACTGAACAGAAAGGAGAATGGAGCAGAGTCCTGAGCCATTAACTCTTTACTTGCCAGATTATGAGGAGGTCCAATGGTCCCAAAGGAAAACACAACATTACATGTGGGATGTCTGAGGAAGTGGATGTTTTCCATCTAGTTCAGAATTACTTCAGTACTTTAATAAAAAAAAATAGCCAGACATGTGTGTTCTTAGAGCAAAGTATCCCTAAATATGTATGTGTATGTGTGTGTATAATATATAGATAATACAATACAATACAATACAATATAACATAAGCACGTATTCATAAAAAACCTGAAGTGGCTTTTTATAGGTCTGGAATTCTCTCCCCAACATTTATGAAGGAAAAATCCCCCAAGACCACAGATCTTATCTCAATCAGAACTCTTCGATGAGCCACACTGACAAATGAGTACTGATGAGGGAATTTATCCAAGATGGTTTTAAAAGTTAATAGGAAGAAAATTTTAAATGTTTTGATGTGGCTCCTTTTGGCAGAGACCTTTTTGGGATAAGCAAAGTGAATTAGAAGAAACTATCGATGTTCTTTTCATCTTCATCATAATTGATTCTACCTGTGATCATTTTGGGTTCAGTTTCCTATACATATTTGTAATATGGGTTTCATTTCCATAAAATGGGAACATAATAAATATGGGATTTACTAACGATTGTTTTATGTGGCTGCCAATCTGCCAAGTAGCATTCTTAATTATTGCCAGGAAACTAGGCATTTTCCAAACATATGTTTTGGATTTAAGACTAATATGTCATGTCAGCCCTCTCTACTGGACTGATGGGAGCCCAGTGGGACTTCAGAGTGTCTGCTTTGGAGGGTGAGTTTTGGGGGTTAGATAAAAGCACTAATAGGAGAAGATAGAGCAAAGCATCAAAAGTTTCTGAAAGCAAATCCTACAAAGAAATACATCAAAGAGTTATGTTTTCATTATAAACTGATATTTTTACTAGAAGAGGATAGAGTTCGATCTTCCTCTAGAAGCCACGAGTAAAGGAAACCAGACCCTAACTTACATTAATGAACCTAATTGCAAGGCTCTTGTCTTCTTTGAACAACATAACCAGGAGTTTTGCCTCAAATTTAAAAGAAAATAAAAGAAAAGAAAAAAGTATATGTGGCTTTTTCATTAGCCTGTGCAAACCTGGTATGTTCCATCAAAGAATTTATTCCATGACTTGGAAAAAAAAGAAAACTAAAAATCAAAAGGATCTGGTCCAAATGAGCTATATTTTTTAATGTTCCCCTCAAAAATATTTTTCAAGTCCATGGAAATACCTTTCGGTAGTTTTAGTTTGTTCATCCAACATATGCTTTACTTGTAACCAAAATTTCCTGATCTTGGCCAAAGAGCTAGCATACTCGTTAAATGCACATGTAAATGTGAAATAATTATTGATGTGGAAGCATATCTTATTTTTCTCAATTCTTTTTTAGAAGAATTTATTTAGTATGGGATACCTCAGTTCTGGTCTTTGGATAGTCAAGTGCTATTTCTACAGGGCTTAGAAGAGGTAGTACTTTTTCTCTAATTCTCTCAGCCAGTTGGGTAATTTTCTATTGAATTTAATAATGACCTACCAGTCTTTACTTAGTTACTGTTTTTTAAACACGAATATTTTTATTAATTTAGAGAACTCTGAATGCAAATATGTTTTATTTCAATATTTGATTAAAGTGGGAAGGGTTGAAGCCCTACATGTGGCAATGTGACTTCTATAATGACAAGTTCAAATACAGAAATGAATGCAGGGCATTTTCTGGGCATTGAGCTGTCATCCTGGGAAGTGCAGAGTGACAGACACAATGTTTACTTTTCCCCACAAATGTATCAAATGCATTGCATCCACAGCCAAATACTCAGACATGGTATTGGTCTACATCAATGACATAAGCATGACTTTATTGTTTAAAATGTAAGGAAACATCAACAGCTATATATGACTATGTGTCATCTGAAGAGAAGAATTTTTACTGCAGAAAAGTTTAAGGCTCCAGCCCAAGTAAAAGCCTTAGAATCCAGCATTGTCTTTGTTTGTCTCCTATACACTATCATCCATGTATTGAGCTGAAAACTGGGATTCATCAGTTTGATGAATTACATTTAACATCTTATGCTTAAATTCAATAAATCTATTAAGAGATCATTTAATAAACAGCATGTGACATGGCTGATGATGATATAAGTAGGACACTGTTTTTTATGCCCCTGGAGACAAGTTTTGGGTTGAGAAATGTAAAGGAAAAATTAACATTTTATTGCAAATTTATTTCTTAACAACTGAGACATTATAACTGGAAAAAGAACTGCATGGAAAATATGCATCAACAAAACCAAGGAATTTCAAAAATCCTCCAATGACCCCAAGGAACTGACTTTGTTTTCTTCCTCCTCATCTTCCTCTTCCTCCCCTTCTCCCTCCTTTTCTTCTCCCTTATCTTAGACTTCTGGAATAGTTATTGAAAAGGTTTAGAAAATAAATCTCCTTGAATTAAAATGTTTTCAAATAAAACAGCCAATCTGCTAACCTGCCCAGGGAATTTGGCAGACCTCTGGGGGTAGGTATGGTTAGTTTTCTTAGGTGCTACTTGCAAACACTAGCAGAGAAAGCAAGCTAACTCATCCCCTAAGGCAAGGTCTCACATCTTGCCCTGTGATAGAATTTCCTAAGTATGTTTTTTAAATCTTTTTTTTTTGTAGCTTCAAGTTTTTATTTAAATTTTAGTTAGATAATATGCAGGGTAATACCAGTAGAATTAAGTGACTCATTACTTACATACAACATCCAGTGCTCACCACAAGTGCTCTCCTTAATCCCTATCACTCATTTAGTCCATCCCCTGCTCACATCCCTTCTGGCAAGCCTCAGTTTGCTCTCTATAGTTAAGAGTATTTTATGGTTTGTCCTTCTCTCCCCCGACCCATACACATTTGTTTTGTTTCTTAAGTTCCACATAAGAGTGAAATCATATGGCATTTGTCTTTCTCTGACTACTTATTTTGCTTAGCATAATACTCTCAAGTTAATCCATATTGCCTCAAAGGGCAATATTTCATTCTTTTTTCTGGCTGAGTAATATTTCAATGTGTGTATGTGTGTGTGTGTGTGTGTGATATGTATATTATCACATCTTCTTTATCTGGAAGAAATTAATTCTTAAAAACATATAAACTACCAAAACTGAAACATAAAGAGATAGAACCCTTGAACAGACCAATAACCAGTAAAGAAATTGAATCCATAATCAAAAATCTCCCAACAAACAAAAGTCCAGGGCCAGAGCTTCCCAGGGGGAGTTCTATCAAACATTTAAAGAAGAGTTAATACCTATTCTTCTCAAGCTATTCCAAAAAATAGAAATGGAAGGAAAACTTCCAAACTCATTCTATAAGGTCCATTACCTTGACTCCAAAACAAAAGATTCCACTAAAAAGGGGAGTTACAGACCAATATCTCTGATGAACGTGGATGCAAAAGTTCTCAACAAGAATCTAGCAAATCGGATCCAAGAGTTCTCTGAAAGTATCATCTACCACAATCAACTGGGATTTATTCCTGGGTTGCAAGGTTGGTTCAATATCCACTAATCAATCAATGTGATACATCATATTAATAAAAGAAAGGATAAGAACCACATGATCCTCTCAATAAATGCAGAAAAAGCAGTTGACAAAGTACAGCATTTGTTCATGATAAAAACTCTCAACACAGTAGGGGTGGAGGAAACATACCTCAATGTCATAAAGGCCATATACGAAAGACCCACAGCTAATACCGTCGGTGGGGAGAAACAGAGCTTTCCCCCAAGGTCAGGAACAAGACAGGGATGTCCATTCTTAGCTCTGTTACTTAACATAGCACTGGAATTCCCAGCCTCAGCAGACACCAAGTACGTTTTGTTAGTATGGCCAAGAGCTCTACAAACCTCACTCAAAGAGACTCCTGACAAAAGAATTTTAGGCAGCACTACAGAAAGAAAATGAAAGGGCTGTGTCTTTAATTTATCGGTTGATTTGTTTGTTTGCTCAACAACAAGACCTTCCTTTCATGGGCGTGAATATCTCTCTAAATTAATGAACTATTTTGCATCATTCCAATCCCAAATGGAGAGAACACAGGCTTTGAAGGCTTCGATCTGAATGTGAATCTGTTTAGATCCTGCATAGTTTTCTTAACCTTTTCATCCTTCGTTTTTTAATATGTAAAATGAACATGGCTGCAGCTTTCTAGCATCCCCAGGAAGAGCAAACACAACGGTGCATGCAAGGTGCTAGCACAGTGCCCAGCACTTAGGCAGCCTTCGATGAATGGCTGTGATGATTCCAATGAATGTTGGCCCTTCCAATGCCAATCAGTTTGTAGGCACCGGGCATTAGTCCATGGAATTGTTGCTTTCTATCTTCGCAGAGGAGTACTCTTAGTTTAAAAGAAAACTGTCAAGGATGACACTGATCCTCTCTCACCAGATATATCTTCCTCAGGATTTGTCAGCTTTTACCCAGTAGAGGCCATGGATAGGAGCAAAATTATCTTGTGATTAAAATGTCCAGAATCAAAAATTCCTTCAACCCCAGAAACTAGAGATAGCAAGGATTTTCAGAAGAATTTGGCTGAATTTCAGAGGTTTGTACATGGACTCTGAACAATTCTTCTTGTCCAAAGACCACAAGCAGTTGAAGCCTGGATTGATCGTCTGGATTGCATCATCTGACCTTTATTTGTATTTGTGCATTTTGTAGTATGAACTCTTTTCATCATGGTTAAGTACAAATTCCATGGAAATTTTTAAATTTTATATTATAGCAGCAACACTAAACTCTCTCACAGCATTTATATAAAATTCATTTTCTTAGCTCTTAAAAAGTATTCATTTTGTTCTTTATTCAGTTATTCATTTCTACCCAGACAATTCTATTGACTCATCTGGAATATCTATTTATCTCTGCCCATCCAAGTCTTACCCATCCTCAGATCTCTTTGCCCTCAGAATAGACTTGAGACCTGGGGTGTCTGGGAAGTTCAGTGGGTTGGGCGACTGCCTTCGGCTCAGAACATGATCCCGGGGTCCTGGGATGGAGCCACACAACAGGCTACCTGCTCAGCTCAGGCTACCTGCTCCCTCTCCCCCTGCCTGGTGCTCTGCCTACTTGTACTCTCTATCTCTGTGTCAAATTAAAGAAAAAATAAAAGAAGCTAAGAATAACCTCTCCAACCAGGGGCAAACCCTTATATCCCTCCCACTGCAACCTTCATAGAATTCAGATGGTGTGTGTTACCCATGTGTGTGTAACCAATTGCTTTGGAAGGGAGTTTTATATATTATTTATATATTTATATCTGCCCCCAAACACCATAAGTCCCTTGAAGACAGGGCTCCCTTTATCTTTGTGTTCTCCACCGTTCAGTGCCTTGTACATAACTGGTTCTCAAGAAATGTTCATACACTTCTGTGGTTACCAAAAGGTTACATAGTTATTGATAGCAAAATGTTTTGTTTTGTTTTTAGCACCGTATTACTTCTGTCATGTTCTGAAAGCAAAAATAAAGAAAATTATCTCCTAAATACTGTAGAAATTATAGATAGGTTCTTTTAACAGGATAGAGAGAGAGAGAGGTGAAAACATGTAGTTCAATTCTTTCTCCTCTTCCTCCATGAGTGGTGCTTGGATTTATCTGTGATGTGTCTTTAATATGTCATCATATAGTAGAGATTCCCTGGACGGAAATGAGTCCTGAAATTAAAGCAGAAATATTCCTTCTTTTCCTCTACTTAAAAAAACAAAACAAAACAACAACAACAACAAAAACCTAACTTTTAAAATAGTCCCTGTTTCGTATTCATTTTCCAGATCTTTTTCCACCATCAAAAGTTATACAGAATTGAGATCCATGGGTGAAAGTCTCCAGGAATTTTGAAAATAATGAAAATAAAATTAAGAGGAGATTTTGAAGATTAAAAAACTAACAAAAAGCCCATAAGCAACTCTAAAGCTCACGATCGCCACCTTGAAATCTGATTTCTGAGTTCAACACAAGCAAAACAAGTCTTGCAGAATGACGACAAGAGGCAATGAGGCACCCTGTACTGTTACTACTTCAGATGGTAACAGAGGCACCCTGGCCCACGTCTCCCCTTAGATAGGAGCATGGGAACAGAGAAGAAAACAGGGCCACAGAAGGGTGACTTTCAATCAGAGAGTGAAACACAAAGCACCAAATAAGAATAGATTGAGATAGAAAATATCAGTAGAAAAGTAAGTCTAGGAATCCAGTGTATTTAAATTCAACTAAATGTGATCAAACAATAGGAGTTAAATTGAATACTCAGCAATGAGGAGAGGTTTAGAACAACCATCTAACTTACGGAAAGAAATAATTTGTGCCACGCAGGAAAATGAAACATTTGAGTACACTCTAGAAGAGTGTGTTCCCAGCATCCCTGAAAATCTCTCAGAGAAAATAAACCAGCCTCTTTGAGTATGGCTTGGACAGCTGCCCACCCGGCCAGGTTCCACGGACGACAGCACAACTCATTCCCAAGACAGACTTGGTCAGCGGAGTGGAACACCCTCCAAACGGCATTCTGATGCAAAGACTTCCCTAAAAATGAGAGGATGTGCTAGAAGAGAATACATCTCCAGGGAATATAAAAACTAATTTGACATTTATCAGTGGTTTTAAGATGGGAAATAAATAAATACATACATACATACTTAGAGCAAATGGAAGGCAGAAGCGTGGATCCTTGAGGAAGGGATGATGAATCTCGCGGAAGGACATTCCTTACAAGACGGATGGAAATGTATTCAAGTGCGAGAAATCCAAGTATGGAGAATCATCTTTATTTCTTCCTATAGCTGATGTTACTCCTCAAGATCGAAGAGTGCCAAGGTACCCTGAGAAATATCGTTTGTTTGGCATATAAATGAATGA
This sequence comes from Neogale vison, assembly GCF_020171115.1. Taxonomy (NCBI): domain Eukaryota; kingdom Metazoa; phylum Chordata; class Mammalia; order Carnivora; family Mustelidae; genus Neogale; species Neogale vison. Next base: position 45,026,871 of record NC_058091.1, on the reverse strand, counting down.
ATCAGTGAATATGCATTTATTGAACACCTGATTTGGGCCAAGCCCTAGACGACGTACTTTCACAGTGATTGCTTCATTTAATTCTCTCAGCAATCCTGTCAGAAATTGTATGAGTCATTACATAAGTAAGAAAACAGACTCAAAAAGGCTAGATAAGGAGCCCAAGAATACCCAGCTAAAAAAGAGTAGGCCCAGATTTCCAGCCTAGGTCTTTTGATTCCAGGCTGAGATTTTTTTGTTCAATAGGAAAATCGTCGCTTCCCTTTTTAAAACTAAATCACTGTTGTTGGCGAAATTGTGCTTTGGATGGACAGAGGATTCAAAGACTTGTCCAAAGAAGTTCTGGAGCCACCTCGGGACTTTTAGAATCAATCATCAAAATGGAAACAGTTTAATGACAGTCTGGGCAATTACCCCATTATGCCCAACAAACCGGGGAGAATGAGCCTTCAGCTTGACTCATGCCTTTAACTGTTGTTTCAGGAGAGGCCTGAAAGGAAAAGAGGTTATGTCAATTGTGTTTTAACAGAGTGACTAAGTTGTGAGGATTTCCAAAAAAATATTTTTTCTTCAGAGTTTAGTTTTACTAGCTTTGGAGACAATGACTCAGGCATCTCTTTGTTGCTCTGCTCTCTAATTAGCCAGTTCTAAAGACATCACCTTCAGAAAGGGAGGAAAAACATCCTTGATTTGGTTCAAAACCTCGCTCCAGTCATTCCCCTAAATGAACTTCGAGAAATGCTATCACGCCATTAACGTAAGCTGATGAAAGGGGAAATGACACCGCCTGTTACAACAGCTTCCCTGGAAGCCCAAGGCCAGCCCTCTGACACTATCTTTCAAAGGCTTCCAAGGTTTTCAGACACTCATTTAATCAAACACCTATTTACTCAGTGACCCTCTGGAGTACCCGTCAAGTGCTGGTGGATTGTAAGATACACAGTTTTATCGGCGCTTTCCTAACGTGAAGGGAACCAAAACCAGAACCTGTTGCGGAGGGGCGGGGCATGGAGAGGAGGACAGGAGAAGAGGTGAAAGTAATTTTTCCAAATTGGCCTAAAGCAAGAATTGCGCTGTGCAATTTCTTTTTCAGTCTGAAGACATTATGGAAAAAGGCAAAAAAAAACAAAAAACAAAAAATAAAACAAAACCAAAAAAACAGTATTTGTTTTACGGGCTTTTGGAAGAAAGTGCCTCAATACCCAGTGTGGCCTGGTGGGGGGTGTGGGGGGGGTGCAGAAAAGGGGTCCTGTTCCCTGGACCGGGGACTCCGGGAGGCCGGGCTGAGACCCAGACTGCTGAGTGTTGCTGAGCAGGAGCAGTCAGGTGGGCCTCCTTTTGACAGTCAGTCCCAAGAGCAGTGGATTGTGAGGGCATTTAGGTTTCATCATCCCCGAGGTGTTTTCAACAGAGTAAAAATTCCTGATTATGGAGGAATGTGATGAGGTTTGTTTTACACAGTTATCAAAAACTTCGAACATTTTAAGAGATGGGGCGCTGACCGTTCCCCACTGGCAGAGTGTGGGATGACTGCACGGGTGAGTAACCTCTCTTTAGAGCAATAAATGAGATGCTGTACGAAAATAACAAAGAGGGTGAACCAACGGACTGCCCTTAGGCCAAATCACTCCACCAGACGAGGCTTTTTCTTCTTTCTGTTTCTTTTTCCGGCTGTGAGGGTTTAAAAAATATATATTTAGTTGCAATGATCTTAAAAATCAGGAGAGGTCATGCGAAAATGCGAGTATCTGGCTCTTTTTAAAATGGAGAGATCTGGCAATATGAGGGAGGCCTTCGTCCCAGCGTGGTGTGGGCAGATGGCCTAGACTGAGAATCGGCTGACCCTTTAGATGGCCATGAAAGTGCTAGCTAGCCTCACGGTTCCCACGACTTCCCTGACTGTGCTTCCTTAAACTACTTACGTACGTGCCTGGCCCTGTATTTGAGTTTGAAACCCCAGTAAAGAGATGGAAGCCAATAACCTGGCCCTCAAATCTGGAAGGTATAACTTCCACATAAGCAGCAAGGCAGCAATTATATAGCAATGTAACAGGGAATAAAACATTAGAATACAGTTTAAATCACTGTAGGCCTCACCTTTAAAGTCCAGAGTTACCCGCAAAATAAAGTGGTTGGGATGAAAAGGTGTCACAAAGAAGAGATAAGAAACATGAGCATTGACTCCTGTCTTTGAAAATGGGCAACTATAGAAAGGAGAATTGAGTTTTTCTTTCTTACTCTTTAAAAATTGGGTCTCATCCCAAATCCTTCTGCAAACAATAAAGTCATAATTAACTTCAATTACCATCCCTTGTCAATTTTGTCAAACCACCATTTCCAGTAAAACTTCTCTGGTCAAGGCCTTTAGTACTTTCTAAGTAACGACTCCAAGTGGACATTTCAGACTTCATACTATGTGGCCAGTCATCAGCCTCTGTGGAGATCTGTCTACCCTGCAGCTCCACGTGGGCTTCTGGCCAGCATGTGTACATGGAACCCTCCAAGCCTTCCAACCATCTCAGTAAGTGGCAACACCACCCACTCAGACTCTTGCAAAGAAAGCTGGGTACACCTCACACCTCCCTTGCTTTTTATATCCAGTCACTCCCCAAAGTCTTGTTCTTGGTCTGTAGAGATAGCCTCTTTACTTTTCTCCCTACTTCGCTTGTTTTTTTAAAGATTTTATTTATTTATTTGACGACGAGATCACAAGTTGGCAGAGAGGCAGGCGGAGAGAGAGAGAAGGAAGCAGGCTCCCTGCTGAGCAGACAGCCTGATGCGAGGCTCGGTCCCAAGACCCTGGGATCATGACCTGAACAGAAGGCAGAGGCTTTAACCCACTGAGTCATTCAGGCGCCCCTCCCTACTTCATTTCTTACCATGGCCTCTAATTTGTCTTCAACAGCCAAGGCAACCTCTAGAAATCATTAACCTGATAATGACCAGCTCAACTTAGAACTCATCATAGCTGACATTGTTTCTAGAACCATTTAAAATTCTTTTATATATATATATATATATATATATATATATATATGACATCCTTTTTCTTAGAGAGAGGTGGGACAGAGTGGAGGAAGAAGCGAAGGAGGAGGAAAGGGAGAGAGAGACTCTTAAGTAGGCTTCTTGTCCAGAGTGGAGCCCAAACTGGGGGCTCGGTCTCACAACCCTGAGGTCTTGACCTGAGGTGAAACCAAGAGTCTGACGCTTAATAGACTGAGCCACCCAGGCACCCCTCAAACCATTTACAATTCTTAACATAGCCCTCAAGGCCCCACTTTGAGTACTCTCCCAACTGGCTACATGCCAGCCAGAATGGGTCTGTGGTCCTTCTCATGTCAGCACCTTCATGCATGCTGTTTTCGTTCCTCAAGTGCTTTTCTCTCCTCTGTCCTGTTCCTGCTCTGCGCCCTTCACCTCACTAACTTCTCATTCTCCCTCAGGGCTCAACATAGTCACTTCGTCAAGTCTTTTCCCACCTCTATGAACAGAAACATCATAACACCTGGACTTTTCCATCACAACGTATATCTGCATTATAATTATCTTATTGCTTATAAAATTTTGATATGTCTATCTTCCCCTTTAACTATAAGACCCATAAGGGCAGGGAATGTCTTTCCTATTTACAGATATATTACCATATTCCCACATGCCTGATGCATAGCCAGTGTTCCCATATTGAATGAAGGAATGGACGACTATTACCTGTTTGTCAGATATAAACCTTAAATGGAGATCATTATGATTTGAAGCACACTGTTTTTAGAGGCCCAAAACAGCCATGCAAACATGCAGGGCAAATTGTAACTCCAGGCACTAAGCCATAGTAACCAGAAAGTCCATTTATATGATTAGCTAGGAAGATGGTGATCATCACAGTGTGCCTCCAATTAAAACAGTTATATTCAGGACACCTTCCTGGCTCAGTGGAAGAGCACGCAACTCTTGATCTTAGAGTTATGGGTTAGAGCCCCACATTGGGCGTAGAGATTACTTAAACAAAGAAAACTTTAAAAAAAACCAAATAAACAAAACACAGTTTTATTCACAGCCTACAAAGTCGTTGTAGAAAAAGTATATCTGCACATGAAAGCATGGATATCTATATACATTCTTAGATTGGTGTGTTTTTGGTTCATAGCATTAAGTTTTGGTTTTACTCTGATTGTTGGTATTTCATAATGTATGTCATATGTTGGTTTTCATATGTTGATCTTGTCGCAAGAGCTAAATGATTCCACACAAATTTGGTTCAATAATAAAATCTCTCTATATATTAACTCATATGTGTTGGCCAATTTCACAAAATATTGGTTGTTCAATCAATAATTTTCAAATATGACTGCTTGGGAGAGGCTGGTGTTACCCACAGAAATAGTTAATTTTTAAAAATTATTCCCCAAAACATTTTATTTCTCCACTGGTCTGTAGTTTCTCTGATTGTTCAAAAATGCACGTAGACTTACCAAGCTATATTTCTTGAGTGTGTACTATGTGCCAGGTCCTATTCTAAGTGATTTTTATGTATGTATATTTTAATCTAACAAATCTATGAAGTGGGCACTATTGCTAATATATTCCCCATTTTACCATATGAGAAAACTGAAGCACAGCAGAATCGGTAACTTGTCCAAAGTCATACAATGAGTAAGTTGTGAAGCTAGGATTTGTACCCAGCCATTCTCTCTACAGGGCCTTCCTTACTACTAACCTTCCTTAGTCCTAACCTCTATGTTATGACAATAGGTATTTAAATGAATACCTTCCTTTTTACCTTTAACTTCTGTTTCTACTCATTATACCACTGACATATACTTTCTTTAATTACCAGGGATATGTTTGGAAATTATGTCATAGAACATTCTATCATTTTCATGTTAATACAACTTTCTATTTCATATAGTTATTATTTAGAATCTTGACTTTATGTTGCAAATATATGTTATAAACAGGTCACCAGTTAATTGTTATATGATCATTTATTCCAGTTTCTTAATAATTAAAAAGGTGGGGAATATCTTCACTCTATCTTTTTTTCAGACTCCAAGATGAGAAGATTCATACGTGCAGTTTTGTAAGATCTATGACATTTTGTTCCATGGATGAGTCAAAGGTTTTTACCCAATAATTTTGAGATTTCCTGAGAAACCACATGGCACTGAATTCCAGGCTTGTAACTCATGTGGTTACCTTGTAACTTATCAAATTCTTGTCACACCAATCAATAGAACCTACAGAGAGAAAACTTTCTCTGTGGGTTGTTTTCCTGGTAGCTTGAAAACCAAAAGAAAAGACAAGGTCAAAAATGTGCTTGAACCAACATTTGCTTCACATTTAACTCTAGAGTATTAAATAAATTCCCAGGGATTGCACTAGCCTATATGAGGTCAAGCCTGTTGTGAAAGGAGAGGATGACAATTGACCCTTTCTTAGAGCAAAACCTCCTGCCTTCCATCTCACCACTCAACTACAGAGTCAAGATTCTGAGAGTTGACAGCTTCCTCCTCAGATAAATTCCAGCCTGCCCCAAATGAGCCATGTACTCATGAAACCAAAGAACTAGCAGAGACCTCTGGGACCATCCATCCCAGCGGTTCCCAAATGTTCCTGCAGCCAACATTCCATTTATCTCCTCCCCCTCATCTCACCATGGGCCATGGGTTTGGAAGAAATTTTTCAACTTAACTGGATATGCTAAATATAATTACCTGTATTTGTCAATGTTTTTCATCTGAGACACATACATACATATATATATATATATATATATATATATATATAGTCTGAGCTTCTGATCCAAGATCTCCACTCCACAATGACTTGAAATAATTTCTAACCCAAAGCAAGGAAACAAGATTACCTATGCAGTCTTACAATAAAGTTCAGACTTGCACTTAGAATCCAACTGTTGTCTTCAAGGATGTTTAGGTCTCTGGATCTGGAAAATCATGACATATCCAATCTGGCACTTCACTGAAGACTACAGAGACATAGCGACTTGCCCAAAACCGGACTGAAGGTAGACCAGAAACTACGCATACAATAGGTCCCAATTCCAGCCAGCTCAATAGGGTACAGTCCAAGCCACAGGTCAGAATATTGCTCAGAACTGTTCAGGCAAAATCTTATATCAAGACCAATTTCATATCAGAAAATGAGAAACAGCATCTAAAACAAATTCACTGGAGTCTGTTTTGTTGAGTATAATATGACACTCTGCAAAGAGGAATGAAAATCCAGAACTATGAGAAAAGCCTGGACTTGGCTATGAACTTTCATGAAACGCGTGACGAAGACTAATGCAAGAGGTGAGAAATATTCAGAATGAGTGTTCACGTCTTTACAGAAGAGGAGGACACCCAAGGAAAACAAATTACATCAGTTAAGGCTAACAGGATAGAGATAAGAGAAAAGAAAGAGCCAAAGGAGATAAGGTAAGCCCAAAGGGTTAAAGAGTATTAGGAGGGCAAATCTATCAGGAGGAAAAAGATGACGAGAGAGAAATCGGGGCTTCTAATAAATGAGCAAGGGCATGGAATTAATCACAGCTCCACAATCTGCTGAGATGCTGAACTCATTTTTTAAGTTAGTCTTCTTGGTGAAAAAGAAGACTGAAAAGGTAGGAGAGCAAGAAATATGATGAATTTGAAAGGAACGAAGGCCTTGGAAAAACACCACTGACAAAGAACAGAAGAGGATTATCCCTATGTATGAGCATGTGTGAAACCAGCCCATCCCGTTTGTCTGTAATGGTGGTGAGAACTACGGGACAGTACAGACTGATTAGAAACAAGTATTGGATTTAGTCAAGCAACTGGTTTGTACTAGTTTCTAAGTTAAGCTATTTGAATGAAATCTTTTTGGTTAATCTTGCTGGTTAATACGAGACTTACAACAAACATAGGAAGATATTTTGGTCCAGTCCTTTAAATTGTAGACAAGCAAATTGTCACTCCCATTTTAGAGATGAGGTAGCAGGGGTCACGGATATAGTAGGTGCTGGAATTGAGAACAAAATCAAAGAGCTGTGTACTCTCGGGCAGAACTTTTTGGATTTTAACTGATTGCTATTAAGAACCACCACTTATCAAGCTCCAATAACTGGCCAGTATTGACGACATTATTGTATATCAACCCTCTCAACAATCTGGTGACTTAAGTGTCCTACTTCCTTACCATGAGGAAACTGAGCACTGAGAAGGATGAGTAAGTGTCCAACTTTACAATTGGTATATGAATATTTATTAGTTAATAGATTGCCTGGTCTAATACAGATGCATTCTGTTTTAAGAAAACAGTAAACAATCAGCTTTAAAAATATTAGAGGTTATTCATCTCACAAATAGTCACATAAAAGCTATCACCATAGCATTCCTTGGCTTTAATGTCTTGAATTAATTTAAATACCTTAATATTCATGGATATTAAATTCCTTGCAATTTTATGATTTAAAATGTTAAGAAGACAGGTGGGAACAGTGCATCAACACACTACTTTTCAAATGTGAATCAATAAGATGAAATAATAGTCAACGCTTCAGAAATGTGTTTATTTCAAACAAAGTAAGAGCCTCCTATGGAAGCTAGAATCAATGAGAATGGGATACTCCAGTACTGCACTTCTGGAAGGAGCTCCAGCTATGCTCCCAGGCAAAACAGTGGACCTAGAGGGGAAGGAGATTGAGGTTGCCTTCACAGTACATGGAGCAGGAAGCTTACCAGGGGATCTTCTGCTATTATCACAGCTCTGTGGGGTCACCTAAAGCCTAGCAGCCATAACATCCTACAGTTTTTTCTCCTAGTCATCTGGCTCTCAACCTGCCAAAGACTATTCCTTTCTCCAGCTCAGAGAAACAGGAATTTATACTTTTTGAAACTATAAGAAAAGCCTCCAATTGTGGGATAAAAAGAAATGTTTATTTCTCAAACACTTCCCCAGTTGCAAAGGAAAGAAATGGTCTGACAATGTCTTTAATAATAAGGTTCTCTACCCACGAGTAAGTTTTTAAACTCATTTTGACCAAAAAGCACATATCCTTAACTATTCACACATATTGCTCTATGGTTTCTAAGCAATTTGCTTCTAAAACTGCCAGACTAAAGTGTGAGAGGGCAGGCTCCAGAGCTGGATGGGTCTTGGTTCAAAGGCATCTCTCCTATTTACTTGGTCATGTCTTCTCTCCATTTCCAATGTCCTCATCTCTAGAATGAAAATATAATGCTACCTAGTTCCTGATCATTGTCAGAATTAAATGACATAAAACACATAGAATCCAGAAATGACATGCTCACAAAGTCCTTAGCATGATACTTTGCAGAGGTTAAATGCTTAATACACAATAGCAATTATTACCATAGTTTTTTAAAAATTAATTCAGTGGTCTACCAATCCATAATCAAAATGTGTTTTCCTCTCTTCACAATTTGAATATTCCTATCTTTTTTTTCTCACTTAAATAAAACTCTCATTTTCTTTGGTAAGGCAGGTAAATACATGTAATATCTGCTTTGCATATTTTTGAGAAGAAAACATTATAAATACATTTGATACAGGGAATATTGTGAGTACAGACCAAGACATCTTTAACATCCTTTCCACTTCTGGGAGACCAAAGCTCCATCTTTAGTGTTTCTTTGAGTACAAGCATTTCTAATCAAATCTAGTCCTAGAAAGGGACTAATTGCTAAGAAATCTCTATGTTGGAGGGTGTACAGTGACATGGGGAGACATAAAGAAGTAGCAAGGTGCTGAGCCTGACAGGTGGGTAAACCATGTCTGGCTTTGGGTTTGAGCTTTAGAGCAAACAAAGGAATGTTCACCAAGCCTCTCTGAGAAATGGGTGCAGACTTCAAGAAATTGATCACAAACTATGGATTTGAACAAGATTGACATATGAGAAAATTGACTGGTATAATAAAAATGTAACTGCTTGGCTATAAAGAAGGAATTCAACTCCACTTCTTTGTCTTTATTATAAATCTCCCAGGAAAATAGCATTGCCTCTGAACTTAAGTGGTCTGGCATATTAAAAACAATGCCTTCTGCCTCTGTGAGATTGTTTGGAGAACAAAGCACCATGAACCCAGTCACTGCTTACGTAACACATGGGTGTTTGACATTTGCCAAGCTCTCTGACAGTGAAATTCAGATACTTTCAGCCCCAAAGCAAAAGAAGGTGAAAAATTCTGGAAAATGATTAAGCAAAGCAGTTATGACTCAATGCCCAAGTCACAAGAACTGGAACACAGCAAGCCTGGGGCTCTTGGGTGATCGAGTAGGTTAAACGTCCAACTCGATTTGGCCTTGGGTCTGATCCCAGGGTTGTGAGATCAAGCCCCGTGTCAAGCTCCATGCTCAATATGGAGTCCGCTTGAGTTTCTTTCTCCCTCTCCCTCCCTCCCTCCCCTCTCTCTCTTCTAGGGTCTAGCAGGGAGACCTTTAAAAGCAGGAGGTGTGCAGCCTTTGGGGAATCCCAAACCAGTTGTACATTTTGTCTAAGAATAGTGGGTTGTCATCAGAAGTGTTAATATTCCTCATAAAGATAATAAATATGAAAGCCTGGTAACATTTATGTAATATATTTAACATATGTAACATTTGTAACATATGTAACATTGTATGTAACATATGTAACATTGCTAAAGCTGATTTTCCATCATTAAGATATTTATGATGACACAAAGTTAAAAATCTGTTCAGGCTCTGAGACACGGCTCAGATGTGGGATGTGGTCCTACCTGCTCAACTCAAAACCCACTGAGTGCAGGCACCATGTCTTACCCAACCTCTAGTCTCTGTGTGCACAGTGTTACTGCGTCCCTTGATGCTGGTCTAATGAGTGTATATCACTTCTTTAAAATTCTTCCAACGATGACCCAAGGAGGTAGAATTTAGAAACTCATTCACCAAATATTGTACTTACTGTTTTTTAATACAACCCACACAGTCTTCTGTCTTGGTGTTCCCTCCCACACAGATTTCGGTTCAATCTAGCCCAAGGGGAACATGTAAGCAGCTTTTAAAATTCATTATGTTGGTCTAATTAAGAATCGGTTAGTGTGGAGTTTTCTACAGAGAATCTTCTTTTGCATACTAGAGAAACACAGCCACATGTGAGAAGTCAACAAAGAATACAGACAGTGTTCATAGAAAGCTTAGGGTAATATATAATTTTTTCTTTTGGTCAAGAGGTGAATTTATTCAGACAGGATTTCCGTAGCCCAGGCTCTCTGCTCCAGCAGCCCACCAGGGACATGAAAAATCCCTCGGTAAAGCTTAGTGTGATGGTGGGCCAGAGACCAAACATATTTCCTTCTTCTTTTCCCCGATCCTATTTAACATAAGATTTTGAGCATTTGGTCTTCCTCCAGGAAAGGTTCCTGTTGTCCTTGCTTGGTGCCTCATTCCCCTGCCTGCTCAATGGCAGCTGGCACGAGGTCCTGAACCTCTGTCCTCATGCAGGCTATTTTCTCAGCCATTTGCTTTTCTGGAATGTCCTCCCTGACTCAGCCCCAACACCGAGATTGCTGTTATCAGTGCTCAAATACCAGTCACTCCCCTATGAAGTAAGACGAGATACCCCAGCAGTCCCAGCGAGGCAGGGAAACGCTGGCATCTCATTAGTTTTCAGGGTTAGAATTTCACTGTCAAGCTCCCTATCTGTGGGGCCCTCCCAGATAAACAGTAGATGGGGGCTCCCAGCACATTCCTTTTGCACTCACTAATTCCAGTAGAGTGCTCAGCTGCCCAGTACCAGTGAACCGCCTGAAGCCCACTCACTCAGCCGGTCCCTCTGGTCTCCCTGTAGTAATTAGGAAAATGCTCTCCCTGTCCTCGAGGCTGTGATGCTATGGGCAAATCCACAGCCTTGTCAGTTAACATCCAGGGCTGGGCATTTTGCCCTTATGAGAAACGTTAGGGAAAATTCAAGTTATTTCACAATAGGCTATACACTGGAGATCCCCATGCACAGGGTTCCTACTGCTGGAATTCCTAGTCTGGGGCAAAACATGCACTTATGCTTTTTGGATGTTTCAGATGATTTTTTTGAAAGGTCAATAAAATTAAGAAGTTAAAATCTCCCATCTCACCTCACTAGGCTTTAAACACTTTGCCATAACATTGTCAGTATTCCATATAGGTTTTTCCCCTCTTGTTAAGTCCTGTTCTGGTCTTAGAATGCTTTCCCAGTAAAAACAAGAAAAAAATCGTTTGTTTGTTTTTTTAATTTAAAAAATTTTTTTCAGCATAACAGTATTCATTGTTTTTGCAACACACCCAGTGCTCCATGCAATCTGTGCCCTCTCTAATACCCACCACCCAGTTCCCCCAACCTCCCACCCCCCACCCCTTCAAAACCCTCAGATTATTTTTCAGAGTCCATAGTCTCTCATGGTTCACCTTCCCTTCCAATTTCCCTCAACAAATTGGTCTTACACTTTGACTCTCTCCTTTCCAAAGGTTCCTGTGGACAAGGGGAGACATAAATACAGAATGGAGGTAGAAAATAGCCCACAATGTCTGCTTTTCTCATTGGAGCCTTCCTAGCCTCTTAGATTATGATTTGTTTCTGAAATCCATCCATGCTATTGTGCTCACGGGGAATCTCCTCCATCTTTGATCATCAATTCGTTCTCGCCCCATCACTATAGACATTCTGCTCCTGGGCTCTCAACCCTTCTCTGCTGGGACTCTCCCTTACACTGAGCACCTCCACTTGAATTTCCTTCCAGCTTCTCAGGCTTAAGAGGTCAAAACCAATCTCACCATTTTTGCCTCCCCACCAAACTCCTTTCCTTCTTGGCTTCTGTCTTTCTGTTCATGGCACATCTATTCTCCTAGAGCCTCCCGTCACTGGCTCTAAAACCTTAGAACTCTCCGGGACTTAACCTTTCCTTCACTATGGTTCACCACTAATGGCTGCCACATGGCTTTTTGTTCTAGGTCCTACATGTCCCTCTCCTTTTGTCTTTCTATAAATTCATATTGTCTCCACTATAGCTAGGGAATCATTTGTTGACTCCCTCCTGTCCTATGCTAAGTGCTTTCTGGCAGCTCTCCCCACTGCCTGGCTCGTATTCCCCTCCATTGTACTTGATAGGGACACAGTTCTCTTCCTGATGCCTTGTCCTTCCTCTGTTCAGATGCATTTGGTGCCTCCCTATTCTCTATAGCAAAAAAGTCCAAAGTTTCATTTATGACAAAAGTGACCCTCTGCAGTATTTTTTCCCAATCTGCTCAGCACTTTATTTTTTATACCAGTAAGCCATCTTACCTACGCTTTTGTCAGAATTCTAAGTCTTAAAGACACACAATAGACTCCCAGGTCTGAACTTTACTTAGCCACATTTATGCCAACAAAACCCCTCTTTCCTTCTCTGCTCTTGTAATCCAACCTATTCCTCAATGACCAAATGCCATGAGTTAATCCCTCATTTCTCAGATGAAAGATTTCTCCATCCTTTATTTTCTATTTTCAGTAACACATAGTAGGAGGCATTTCTTTATGCTGTAGTAATTTATTTGCACAATTAATCACATCTACCACATCATCAACTTGAGAGTAAAGACTTTTTTTTGTATATTCCCACAGTAGCCAGTATAATTCCATGAATTTAGCAGAAGATATTATCTGAGATGAACAAATGTATCACTTGAACTTGAAAATCTCCTTACACACAAAGGGCATTCTGCCTGGCCCATAAAACCTCAATATTTAAATAAAGTAGTATTTTTGGCAATACGTGCTTCTGTCTTTTTTTCTCCCTCAAATATGATATAGTATACAGAGGGGATAAAGAGATAAGGTCAGGAAACATTCCTTTAGCAATTCTTAATGAAAGAAGTATCTAACTCCTAATCTTAACTATTAAATGTTATGTTTCATTCTACTCTGTGAAGTAAGAATAACGGCCCCCCAAATATGTCCCAACCCTAACCCCCCAAACCTGTGAATATATCAAATGATAGTCAAAAGGGACTTAGCAGATGTGATTAAGGTTACTCATCAAATGACCTTAAAATAAGGAGATTATCCTGAATTATCAGCCAGAGAGTCAGTTAATGAGATGTGAAGCAAGAAGAGGCAGGGTAGATTCCAAGCGTGAGGAGGACTCAGCCCACCACACCATCTTTGAAGAAGAAGGAAAGGGGTTACAAGTCAGGGAATGCCCGGCCTCTAGAAACTGGGCATGGACCTCAGCTGACCTGCTGGTTATACATCCCCAGTCCTACAATCACAGGAATTCAACTCTGCCAATGACCTGAATGAACAAGGAAACCGATTCTTCCCTGGAGCTTCCAGAAAGGAATACGGTCCTGGTACCACCTAGTTTTAGCACTATGAGATCTATATCATCAGACTTCTGATCTATGAAACTATGAGATAATACATGGGTGTTCTTTTGAACCACAAAGTTTATGGTAATGTGTTCAGATAACAATAGAAAACGAATATACTCTCCAAGTAGCTCTTCAGGTATACTGGACCTATGCTGGTTTGAACTGGCTAGAATCAACAGAGAGTGCTTTCTTATTGAATTAGAAGCCTAAAGCCATGCTTTGGTATTTTTAGTATGGTATTGCTCCCAAGCACTGGTATATCCATTCATTCTTTTATTCACTCTGTCTATAAGCATTTCCCCAATACCCACTGTCTACAGTCACCCTAACTTTTCTTGGAGTCTGTAAGTATTCTTGATTCTATTTCATCACTGGCACCTGAAACATGGCAAGCACTTGATAAATATTTAATAAACAAGAGTCAAGGATGAATTTGTCATTTCAACTCTCTCTACCTTTAAGATGCGAGTGATAATTTATCTAACTTACAGGGTGGCCTCAAAGACATCTGCCTAAGGAATTTTTAGAAAATAGGTTACTAGTTTTAATTCTTCTTCTCCTTCTCCTCCTCCTCCTCCTCCTCCTCCTCCTCCTTCTTCTTCTTCTTCTTCCTCCTCCTCTTCTTCTATTTCTTTTTTTCTTTCTTTTTTTTTTTTTTTGACTAAGCTCTATGTCTTAGCTAAGACATAGCTTTTTTTTTGACTAAGCTCTAACCCATGGGGCTTGAACTCATGACCTGAAGATCAAGAGTCACATGCTGTGCTGGAGCACCTGAGTGACTCAGTTGGTTAAGCATCTGACTCTTGATTTCAGCTTAGGTCATGATTTCAGGATCATGAGATGGAGCCCCGCTTTGGATGCTGTGCTCAGAGAGGAATCTGCTTGAGATTCTCTCTCCCCTCACTTGTGCTTTCTCATGCATGCTCTCTCTCTCTCTCTAAAATAAAGAAATAAAACAAATAAATAAATAAATAAAATCTTTTAAAAAAAAGAAAATAAAAGAAGAGTCACATGCTCTACAGACCAAGCCAGCCAGGCTACCATGAAAATAGGTCATTATTAACACCAAAACATTATTTCTAAAATCTAAACCCTTATCCCTTTGTGCCCTGACTTATGTGTCCATCTTTGCAATTTTTTCTAGAATATCATTCCACACCATAGCTTTCCTTAAGGACTGCTATTATCTGGTTACTGTCTTTGCTCAAAATTTTCAAATAGCTCTTCACCACCTTTAGGCTTAAATCCAAAATTCCTCAATCTGCCGCGCAAAGTCTCACAACATGCCTATCCAAAGAATCTTCTCTCCCGGAACTTCCCAGCCTGCCCCACACTCCCACCCCTAATGCGCTCTCCACTCATTGAAGGCTGCACTCTGACCCTAAGAATGCCACTTTCAGCCTTGACAAAAGCCTTTGATCCTGTGCTACCAGGTCGGAAGTGTCACCATTCTTGCCCTTTCAACCCAGCCTATCCCTCAGATAGGCTTGCATCTTTCCTCCCGGGGCCTTTCCTAAATACACCAACTCCAGATGACTTCCCACTCCCATGCGTTGCTCTTCATCTTATGATAGTCATCTGGTTCCAGGTCTTGATCTGCACTTATGATTTTTAATATCGGCATCCCACCTCCCAACCTGGCAATAGTGCTGGGTAAAGAATAAATAATACTAAAAATCACTTACATAGACAGTGCTTACCATGCTGAGCTATATACCAATGCTCAGTTAAAGCTCAATCTTATCAGGTAGATCAATTTTTATGTCCATTTTACAGATAAAGAAACTGAGGCACAGACACTCTCTATTGAGTTGTTGTGGGAATTATGAAGCTATGGCAGCAGTGTCTGAAATGCAAAATAATTGGAATCTTGTAAAATGATGGAGGATTGCAAAATTCACAGTCTGGAGATCTGAGTTTTGTTTTATTGTTACATAACGGAAAGTAATATACGTCTAACAATAACTGGGAGTCAGGAAGACTATGTAACATACTTCTTTTAACAGTAAAGTGAAGTTGAATACATAATCAATTGCACAAATCCCAAATACTCTTGAGTGGATTTGGGATTATATCCGTTATACTAAGCTCCCCATGTAAGGCTAACAGAGACTGAATCTCAGTTATGTTGGAGATAAATGTAAGATTGTAATCTTTCTCTATATCATTGTAATCTACATCTTACCGCCTGGGTCTTCTGCCCCGTGGAGTTAGGTGGAGGTTTTTTTGTATTTGTTCACTGAAGGCAGTGGTGGTGGTGATGTCTACTTCATTTCAAAAAACCACTGCAAGGCCTTGAGAAAAGTCCCCCCATGAACACCCACGTTCAGGAAAAAAAGAACAAAAAACAACCAAAAAAAACCCCCAAAACAACCAAAAACTGAGCCCACTCTAAAGCTAAGCCTTTTCGTGCAGGGACTCCCAGAAGCTGCACTTGAGTTGTGCTAATACCAGCGAGTCTTCCAAGTGCACGCCTAAAGCAACCACAGCCCACAGCAGTTCAAGAACGAGCACAAAATACACAAAATCCAGCTTCTGGCCCCTCAAACAATGTCTCCATTGTTGCCATCAACCAGGTGATAATTCTCAGCTCAGAACTCTTCATCAGTTATCTTGCACTTTTTAATGATTTATTCACAGTGTGATTAATTTATAAGCTCCTTGTAGCTCATCAGGGGATAACAAAAATAGTCTGTCTGAGAAAAAGTTTAAGTAAAGGTCAAGGAAATCTTTAGAAATTTAGCTGTACTGAATCAAAGCAGCTGTACGAGCTTTTCCAATCAAGATGTCAGAAGTGTTATCTGTGGGCCCCGCAGCCCCTCCCAGACTTTTTCTATTCTTATCTCTGGTGCTATTCGCCATCGGGAGAAGCACAGGACCCGGTGTCAATTCTACAGCAGCAGAACATTGTTTTCAGAGAAAGATAAACAAAATCCTATTCCTCCCATGTGGGGATACTCGAATCTCCCTATTTTTCCATGTGAGAAGTGAGGCAGAAAGATCCTGTAGTTCCTCTGAGAGGTCATGAATGTTTTACAGGGATTGGCAGGCCTCCTCTCTAAAATGCAGAATACCAGGGTCAGTGGCAATTTGCTGCCCTCCCTCTTTCCTGGCATCCAACTAACTCAACCAGCAGTCACGCAAGGACGTATTGATCTTTCTACAGCTTGCTGGACAATGAATGGTGGTACAAAGATAAAAGGGCTCATCAGCTTGCCAAAATAGAATCTTCTGCCAACCCTCGAGAATTCTGGAAGAGGGGGAAGAAGGAAGAACAAATTGTCAACTAATGGGAACTCGTGTGATATAAAAAGCATAGCAAACCCTCTTCTTTTGTACCAAGAGATGGCTTTGCTTTGGGGACAGATTTCATATTCTGCCGTCCATAAGAACTACACGATTTGGATATTGTGACTTCTTGGTCAACCCATTGGTGAAGAGTCCTTGAGGTCAAGAGTCACAAACTGGCCAGCCCAAACTCATCTGTTATGTGGCTTTGGGCACTAATTCTGCTGCTTTCGGTATCTCCTTTGGGACGGAATCCCCACGTGAAAACAGACAAAATACACTTTGGAGCAAATGTCGCTCTCAGTCTTCACATCAACCACCCACTCTATTTCCAGAATAGATCCCAGAACTTGTAGTATTCTCAGAATATTTTCTTCAGTGACGTGAAAAGCGTGGCGAAGAGGAGCACACAATCAAAAGACCGGTCTGGGTAATCGCATGCAACGAGGGAGAGGATGGAAAAGGCTGGAAGAGGTTTGTGATATAAAAGCCCACATTGTCAGCAGAACATATTGAGACATATTTTCTGCCTGAAACAATAACAATCATAAATGAACTATTGTTAACACAAAAATACCAAATACTGGTAAGAGCTGTCATTTTGGTTTTCTTTAGACATGATAAATTACATTTGCAAATTAGTGTCTGATCTGAGATGACATGGAACAAATGGTAATATTTACATTCTGCACATTATCCTTGTCAGATTAAGCTGCAGTTGGCCAGTGTGGATATAAAGAGGCCTCTGGAGGCTTGTCTGCTAAACCAGCATGTAAATTGTCTCTAAACCATCCACACGTCTACATTTATTATCTCCTCAAACCAGGAACAGCCGTCCCATTTACATGTCAGTTTTGCCAAGTTAGGGTAACTTTACCAGGGGAAGGAACTAGAGAAGAGAAATGCCTCCAAGGAAAGTACTCTAGAGTAGGTTACAGCTCACAAAACATGTTTTGTATTATGTTGCCAAAGACTTTCTATTTCTTTAGCAGTTTATGAGGGAAGGGGAGAAGAAGAAGAAGGAAGTAGCATCGAAGTGTTCAGTATTCATTGAAGTGGGTCATGCTATGAAGTGGGTTATCTCATGTGATTCTCCTGAATTAACCTCTCCTATAGGCATCTCTATACCCATTTTACAGATGTGGACATTGAAGCCCAAAGACACTGCTAGTCTAATTGGTGAAGACAGAGTTACTATTTGAATCAGGGATAACGGACCCCCAGATGTTGTCTGTATCACTCTGGCATTGGCCTTAACTAGAGAATCTAAATTGGATGGCAGGTCTTGAGTTTTCTAGAGCATAGCCTAACAAAGAGAATATCAGTAATTGCCCTACCTTGCAGAAATGTAGTTCAAGGAGAAGGTATGGGGAATCGCTGCTAAGCTTCCTCAAAGGATGCAAAGCACACAACCAATTCCAGCCTGAGTCCCTCCACTGTCATCATAAAAAGGGCAAGTAAGGATCAGAAGGTCTCTGTGAAGGTGGCTTAGTTTAACTTTATACTGACCCTGTCTTTAAAATTAAGCCTCATGGACATGAAATGCAAGATGACATGAGAAAAATAAGTTCCTTTCTTGGTCCCAAAATTTGTGGAGGAAAGAGGAAGTGGGAGACAAATAAATAAATAAATAAATAAATAAATAAATAAATCTATGCTTGTTCCAGAGAAATAAAACCTTATATTCCATTGGCTACTTTCATAAAGCCAATTCTAGAATCATTTTCTAAAATGAAGCTGTTAATTTGTGGATCTCATTATGATCTTGATTTAAACCCTGCCCTTGGAAAAAGGCATTTTGAGACATTTCATGAAATTTAATTGTGGATCAGGAACTAGACAGCATCAAATTACTGTTACTAAAAGTGATAATAACACTGTAATTAGGTAGGAAAATGCCCATTTTTGAAGTATACTCATCATAAGAAAGGAAGAAACAACACTGGATGTGGAATTTGTTTTAAAATTCTTTAGCAAAAAAAAAAAAAAAAGTCAAAAGAAACAGAAGTGGAAAAATGTTGATACTCCTGAATTTGCGTAATGGGGCTAAAAGGGTTTATTATATAATTCTCATACATATGTGTGTGTGTTTATAATGGCTCATAATTTTTTTCAAATAAAGTCTCTTGGAATACAGATCTGATTCATTCAAAACACATTTTAAAAGCAGTATGTTTGAAAATGTGTTTGAATCTTCAGCTTCACCAAGTTTACTCAACCAGAGTAATTAGTGGGCAGTCCTGGGAAAGCCTGCAGCAAGATTCTGCAGTCTGTCAATATCTTCTGCTTATTCCCTAACAAGAAACCTTAGAGAAGTTGCTATGATGACACGAGGAAGGAAGTGCTAAAATTGCCAGTGTTAAGAAGACATGTTTAACTCGCTGTTCAGCGAAAGAGGTCTGTAAACTACAGAAGAGCGTGACATTACTATAAATCATACTTTAGGGTCTAGCCTTGCTGAGGGGAGCTATTGCTTCACAAGATGCCTTCCATTAGTCCTATTTTCAATCAAAGCCAGGACACTGGCCCACTTGGCTTACAGAGAGATTTTCACATGCTTCGCAGGGGTCACAGAAGGTACTTGGGGATGAGGACATGTGGGCTAAGGAATAGACTCTCTCAAACAAAAGTCACCTTGCTGTCCCGCTGATGCATCCACACTGCCCAGAGAGCTGTGCACATCTGGGCTCCGCTGAGACTGGTAGGTGCAGCCTGTTCTCCAAGGACAGGGCCAGCGACCTCAGCCATCGATGCATCATGTCTTCAAAATGTTGGAAGATTTCCTTTTTTGTGGGGGGGGGCGGTGGCCATGAACTGGGCAAGTGGATTTCTTTCTATCCTTTCAAAAAGGTCGTATTCATACATGCTAACAACTTTAGTTTTACAAAGGGTAAAAATCAACAAGTCAAGAAACAACAAATGTTGGAGAGGTTGTGGAGAAAGGGGAACCCTCTTACACTGTTGGTGGGAATGCAAGCTGGTGCAGCCACTTTGGAAAACAGTGTGGAGTTTCCTCAACAAGTTAAAAATAGAGCTACCCGGGGCGCCTGGGTGGCTCAGTGGGTTAAGCCGCTGCCTTCGGCTCAGGTCATGATCTCAGGGTCCTGGGATCGAGTCCCGCATCGGGCTCTCTGCTCAGCGGGGAGCCTGCTTCCCTCTCTCTCTCTGCCTGCCTCTCCATCTACTTGTGATTTCTCTGTCAAATAAATACATAAAATCTTTAAAAAAAAAAAATAGAGCTACCCTATGACCCAGGAATTGCTCCACTGGGTATTTACCTCAAAGGTGAAGTATAAGAAGGGCCATATGTACCCTAGTGTTCACAGCAGCAATGTCCTCAATTGCCAAAATGTGGAAGGAGCCAAGATGCATTTCAACAGATGAATGGATAAAGAAGATATGGTCCATATATACAATGGGATATTACCCAGCCATCAGAAAGGAGGAGTACCCAACTTCTGCATCAACATGGATGGGACTGGAGGAGATTATGCTTATGGAAGATTTATTTTTTAATGAAAGCGTCTTTTTAGAAGAAATTTGTGAAATGCCCATCCATTTCCATGCTAGGGAAGACGCATAAATATGATCACGGGAAGATCCAGATAGTGAGCTGGACAAGACCAATCTGAGAGAACTTCTGACAACACAATGTGTTTTTCAAAGTGAAGTCAGAAGCCATCACCTGAATCGGAATCATTTGGGATATTTCTTAAAAATGCAGTTTTCCTGAGGGCACCTGGATGGCGCAGTCGGATGAGAGTCAGACTCTTCATTTTGGCTCAAGTCATGACCTCAGGGTCTGGAGATGGAGCCCCGCATCGGGCTCTGTGCTCAGCAGGGAGTCTGCTTGAGATTCTCTCTCTCCCTGTCCCTCTGTCTCTTCCCCCAGTATCTCTCTCTTGCAAATAAGTAAATCTTTTTAAAAAACTTACTAAATTAAGAAAATTCAGCTTCTCTGACTTTGCTCCAGATCTATTATATCAGAATATTTGGAAGAGGGACCCAAAAAGCTGCCTTTTCAATGCAATTTCCCAGATTATCCTGCATAGTAAACTTGAGAACTGCTATTTGTCCTCTTTGCTTTCACTGCTTTTTTTTACTTTAATGGCCATTCTTTGCTCCCTCTCTAGACATTCCCCTTGAGCCTCATCTTTGCAGCTTTGTAATATGTGCTCCCTTCATTTTCCCTTAAGTTGAATTAAGAAGGCCCCTACTTGATTGAATCTTCCATGTCCTAGCTATGAGCACCTGAGTCCTATCCCTTCTCTGAGTGCCTTTAGGATCCTTTCCCCTAGCACAACTTCCCATACTGCATTTTAATTGCCCATTTACTTCTTACTTGTTGAGTTCCTCTGCTAAAGGGACTGCTTGGTACAGGGCAGGCACTCAATAATTGTTTGTCAAATAAGGAAAGGAATGATTGTTTCTGATTCATAATTCTTACTACTTAAAGCTAATTCTCTTATTTCAGGAATTATATAACAGGCATTTTTTTTTTCAAACTTTCTCCTCTCCCATCCTCAACAAAAATGTCATTGAAACATTCATTACATATTAGGGACAGATCAGAAGGTGTTACTTTCCCTGATAGGAACATATAAGAAAATAGCATGATAGACTGGATTTCTCAGAAGTTACCCATCTTTTGGTAAGACTGAATTTCCTGATGAGATTTAGCTACTCTCCTTCACATCCTCAGAAAGTAACCAACACAAAAATCTTTGCAGGGTCATGAAAAGATTTGGAAATTGCAAAGAGGAAATGCACACATAAGAGGATTTTTAACCAGATCTAGGAACAGAAGAGCTGAAAAGTAGGGTCTTTTGAACTAGTTTTATTATTTATGTCCCATATGCTTATAAAAGGAAAAAGATCAAGGTGGTTCCTGATAAAAGACACATATTCAACTGGATCATTCATGAAACTTAAAAGATCAAATGTCTGCTTGTTCTTCACAGTCATACAGATTGGGTGACCAGGTCTGTGGTTTATTTGGCATAGCCCTTAGTGGGTAATCCACCCAATGTTTGGCTTTGTAATTTGGGAAAGATAAAGGGCAGTCATTTTTTAATGTAAGGTAGACTAACTTTGAGTCTGTCCTGTAGGAGCTATACCTGACAGGTTAATTACTAAGATCGAATTAATTTGATGATATTTTATAAGTATGGATGTGCTCAGGATCTTGTTTACTTATGTTTCTAGTCTCTTTTTGTCTTCCCAAGAGACTTGATATTCTGGTAACCCAAGAGATATTGTTCATTCATGAAATAGTCATACCTCATTTCAACCTTCTAATGATCCTTTAGTAACTGTTAAGCCAGGAAGCTTCATGGAAGACAACTTTTAATGAAATTAAAAGAAGTCTTTTCTATGTTTTCACCAACTTTACCTTCTTGACATTCCAGGCTTGTGTACCATAACAACTCAGAGCTAGTAAGTTTAATAAACTGGACCTTTAATCTAGTTTAAAGTCTCCAACACAAGAAAGATTAACAATTCATCATTTAGTTATCATTGGCTGGTGATGTATCGAAAGTTTATCCTCTGCTTATAGAAAAAAAGTCCTCCCATCCAGCTTTTCCATGGTTGGAACCTTATCAGAATCCTTGACAAATCTTACATTTGAATCCTTAAATATTTATATCAGGTTAAAATATAAAATAAAATTGGGAAAACTGTTGTTTGGGGGCTAGAACACCAAGGAATGTGCCTGCCTTTTTGCAAGAGGAATACATAGATTGAGACTTAGTAGATGGCTCTTTTTTCCCCCTTTTTATTTAAATTCATAAATTAGGGGCACCTGGGTGGTTCAGCGGGTTAAGCCATTGCCTTTGGCTTAGGTCATGATCTCAGGGTCCTGGGATTGAGCCAGGCATCGGGCTCTCTGCTCAGCAGGGAGCCTGCATGCTACCTTCCTCTCTGCCTGCCTCTCTGCTTACTTGTGATCTCTCTCTGTGTCAAGTAAATAAATTTTAAAAATCTTTAAATTCATAAATTAACATATAATGTGTTGTTTCAGGGGTACAGGTCTGTAATTCATCTGTCTTAAATAATACCCAGTGCTCATTACATCACATGTCTTCCTTAATGTCCATCACCCAGTTACCTCATCCCTTCATCCCCGTCCCCAGCAAATGTGTTTGTTTCCTATAATTAAGAGTCTCTTGCTACATGTCACAAATAAATCAGAAATCATTCCTCTAGGGAATATTGATCATCATAATCCTGTCCTGTCAAAGCTACATTGCTGAGGTACAGAATTTTGAACTAGGCTTACAATCAGGATTTTTAATTGGTAAGCAATAATAAACAAATTTGACTAATATAAAAAATAGTGTTTTCTGGAGAGATAGTAGGTAGTTGACAAAAGAGTGGTTTGTTTGTTTTTTTAAGATTTTATTTATTTATTTGAGAGAGAGAGAGAAACGGAGAGAGAGCAAGCTTGAGCAGGAGGGAGGAGGAGAACAACTGAGAGAGGGGCAAAGAGAGGGAGAAACAGACTTCCCACTGGGCAGGAAGCCTGACCACAGGGGTGGGATCCCCATCCCAGGATCCTGAGACCAGGACCTGAGCTGAAGGTAGATGTTTAACTCACTGAATCACCCAGGCACCCCATAAGAGTTTTAAAAGTCCATATGATAAGGCTCAGAAATAGGATAAGAACTAGGGCTAGTACAGATGGCTCTGGCATTTAGTCAAAAGGAAATACTTAACCATCTTGTATGGATACATTTCCTTTACTGATTGTCAGAAATGAATGCTTTCCAGCCATTTCATCTACCAACCTCTTCGTCTGTCATCTTTGTAAATTAGCTAGTAATCGAGCATCCAGAAAGAAAAAATCTGATCGGTTTAGCTTGGACCATGTGACTCCATCTTGGTTAGAAGACAAAGTACCTTGTATTGATTCTCCACCAAGAGGCCCCGAAAGGGTAAAGGAGCTATTCCCCAAAATAAAATCAACATGCTGTTCAAAGGGCAATAATATAAGAGGGCAAAAATACTAACAGATATCATTAAAGTGTCTAATGAGTTCTTAATTTGGACTTTATCACTGAAATGATTTGTAGATTTTTGTAAATTTTTACATGGATATAAAATCTTCAAATATTTTTTAAGATTATTTATTTATTTATTTGACAGACAGAGATCACTAGTAGACAGAAAGGCAGGCAGAGAGAGAGGAAGGGAAGCAGGCTCCCTGCTGAACAAAGAGCCCAACATGGGGCTCAATCCCAGGACTCTGGGATCAGGACCTGAGCCAAAGGCAGAAGCTTTAACCCACTGAGCCACCCAGGTGCCCCCAAATCTTCAGATTTTTAAAAAAAGCATAAGTCACAAAGTGTCTAGAACTACTACACAGCATTGATATAAACATTTTCCTCCAAAATCCAACTATCTTGGAAACAAGTAGTCTTAAAGTTCAGCAGGAAATCTTTGCTTTTAGTTTCCATTATTTTGTACTTTAGGAAAGGACACTTAAGGTTTGTCCAGGGGTTAGGGGTAAAAAAAAAAGATGCCTCATTTTTACATTCAAGGTTTGTTGAGATGCTGATAATTAACTCTTCAAAACAGGGCAGATGAATTTTTATCTGGGATGGGGATTAGGGCACTCAGCCAGCCTTCCCCCTCCCCTGCCCATCTGCTTGCCTGGCAAAGGCCAACCCTGGGTGAGTCCAAGCACCAGCCTTCTCTAGACAACTGTGGACAGATGAAGTAGTTCTTAAGGAGGATGGCCAAGTTCATGACCACTGGCTCTCCTCAGCCATCCTCCCACCGCTATTCCCGGCCAGCTCATTCTCCTTCCTAATGCCACTATCTTCAAACTCCTACTACTTTCTCCACATTCTGAATCATCCAAAAAAAATGGCTTCATATCCAATTTATTGCCAGGTACTTGAGCCCACAAGCAGAACAGAACCCTACTACCACCCTCAAACAGAATCAAGAGGCCCCATACAACATAATTCTCTTCTGGGATTCCCAACTGAGAAGGGAAATTGGGAGATGGGAGGAGGAGGACCCATCAAACTTTTTAGATAAAAACAAATATTCTTAGAGAAAAGAAGTGTATTTCATCTATTTTGACACAAATGTCTCTAAAGAAACCCAACCCCATTTACTCTCATTTGAAGATTATTAAGAAATCTTTAGATTTATAACTTATTAGCTTTATGAATCAGTCTTCTGTGTCTTTGTGACCTAAATCAATTCCTTGGAGCCTGATCACTACCACAGAAATCATGAAATCTAAACCTTTAAATTGCAAAGCCAGGTGCCAGACTCTAGATCTGAGATGGTCCCCCAATTAGGCAATAATACTATGTGAGTCTTGGTTTTAAATGGTCAGCTGGTCTTACCTGTATTTTATTTTTATCACAATCATTATGCAATTTTTCTGATTATCACTTTCAGGAATGATCTGATTCAAAACATCAACTCTGACTTCCTAATAGGTAATATAGGTATTATCAATACCTATCAATATATATTACCTATCAATAGGTAATACAGATAAATATCAACTTCCCTTCCTTTGTACTGGTTAGTGACTATAAGGAAAGCACAAATGTTCTTTATTTTCTTTGCTTTTTCCAGTGGAATTGATGAATGCTTCTCCCTTTTTGGGTATAATTCTGAAGTCAGTAGGAGGAGGCTGAAATTAGTGGGAATTTCAAGTTCACACATTATAGCCACACTGACTTGCCTGTTAGGGTCCTCTCGAAATAAACATACTGTTTCTCCATCAATGCTTGATTTAAGTTCAGATTCATCTGTCCAGAGCAGCTCTCTCAGACACTTCTATTATACTTGGTGCTGCATTTCAGCCTGAGCAGATCTCCAACAGTACTGTACTGATTAACTCATATGTCAGGGATGATGGGACTATATTTCGATCATCTCAGAATGTGGAAAAATGTTTGCTCAACAAATGAATGGAGTGTAATCCAGCTCAGTGCAGGTGACAAAGTTGTGGCCAAGATGAATTGCTGAGCTCTCTTTCATGATCTCATTTTAAGACAGAATTATGAATGGAAGGAATAGAAGCTTTGGCTCCATTTGGAGGTGAGTGGAATGACACTTTTAAAAATAAAAAATACCATTAACTATGTCTACTCAAATCAATCATTCTTTCACTGTGACTGACTCATTTAGAGAGAATAGCACATTTATATGTTTTTATGTGTATCACCTACTCTTAACTTCTCTACCAAAACATATAACATGACTCACTGTCTCTACAAGAATTTCCAGATCTGTTGCAGTTTTGTAATGGGTCAACTTAGCTGAGCTGGAAATGTGTTTCTCAAAATTTCCCTCCTTTATGGCTCCTGATTAAGAAGAGCTCAAGAGAAGTTTTGCATGGGTTTAGAAGACAAAAATAAGGCAGGTGTTACAGTCCGGAGGTGGGTATAGGGCACCAGTTTTGATAGTTCACACCTGTTGTCACCTAGTCACCCATGGGCTTGCTAACTTTGTCATGAAACAGCAGCCAGGCCCGCAGCTCCTCCCACTGGATCCCCTCCTCCGGTTTCTCCAGGTTCTTGGCCTGCTGCAAATGAAGCTCATGGCAAAAACACTGGCTGCTTCTTCAAGTCCTCCAGGAGTAGAGGCTGGACATAGTGAGAGACAGATGTGGGTTCCAATATGCGTTGGTAGCTTCCAGTTTGTCCCCACATGTTCCAGTTTGTCTTTACTCTTCTTCATTTCATATCTAGCTCTTTATTCCAACAGCTGGCCCCAGTGGGCTTCAGAGACTTCAGGGCCACATCAGATATGGCAGTGTATCTTCTAGAGAATTCATCCCCAGCTGTCATCTTTGCATGACATCTAAACTTTGAAATAAACCCCCTATTCTATGTCATTCAGAGTTGTCTTACTTCCCTGGTCAAATCCTAACTCATCCACTTGTACAGAGTAACACTTTGTCTTGTCCCAGTCATTCTGTATAACTCATATAGGTTAAAGCAGATAAGAATAAAGGGATAGTCTGGGAAGACCGCTCTGTGGTTTATCATGATGTGTTTGCTAATTAGGGGTCGATAGAGCCACTTCAAATTATGAGTGGCAGATAGTGCAGTATTGTGCCTCTCCAGAGATGCCTGTGCTCTTGCCCAGTGTACAGTCTACTCAGCCGTAGTTGGAATCCCTGGCAGAGAGGAGTATCGTAAATGGTTCCTCTTTATATAAAATAGCCATTTTCATTTTGTAACAAGTAACAAATCCATTCATATAGAACCACCCTTGACTGAGTCTAGATGAGATTTATAGTACACTATAGTACAGTACGTCACTGGGAATAAAAATAGAAAACACAGTGCATCCAAAGAATTATTAAGTCATTAAAAATGGAGGAAATTAACTGCACAAGCCAATAAACTTGAATATTCTTATGACAGATTTTATATGATTTGACTCCTATATAGCTCCTTTGTTCTGTTTTCTTATTCTAAAGCCACTTGAATATAAATTGGCAAACCCAACGAGTTACAGATAAATGGATCCATAATCACTCTGTCAGTCATCATAGTCTACAGAAGGCATTTTTCTTAAAATTAAAGTCAAGACTAAAACAAAAAGCAAAAACCATAAGGCTCTTAAGGGTGCCTTTGAGACTCAAGGTCACCACGCTCTCTCTACTTGAGAGTAACATGTCCTCACATATAAGAGGTCACCGATTCTCCAGGCTTGTCCAATTCCATCTTCTCTTCAAGACTTTCCTCAACTCCATAAAATCTGTCTATGAAAAACCCACAGCAAACATCAATCTCAATGGGGAAAAGCTCACAGCTTTCCCTTTGAGATCAGGAACACGACAAGGATGTCCACTCTCACCACTGTTGTTCAACATAGTACTAGAAGTCCTAGCAACAGCTATTGGACAACAAAAAGAAATAAAACGTATTCAAATTGGCAAAGAAGAAGTCAAACTCTCTCTCTTCACAGATGGCATAATACTTTATATGGAAAACCCAAAAGACTCCACCCCCAAGAACTCATACAGCCATTCAGTAATGTGGCAGGATACAAAATCAATGTACAGAAATCAGTTGCTTTCTTATTATACACTAACAATTGAAACTATAGAAAGGGAAATCAGAGAATCAATTCCATTTACCATAGCACCAAGAACCGTAAGATACCTGGGAATAAACCTAACCAAAGAGGTAAAGGATCTGTACTCAAGGAACTACAGAACACTCATGAAAGAAATTGAAGAAGACACAAAAAGATGGAAGAGCATGCCATGCTCATGGATCAGAAGAATAAACATGTTAAAATGTCTATATTGCCCAGAGCAATCTATACTTTCAGTGCCATCCCAGTCAAAATTCCACCAGCAGTTTTTGAAGAGCTACAGCAAACAATCCCCTGAGACTTCAGACTGCTTCTTGCAACTTTCTGTTAACAATGTGCTTTGCACATAGTAGTCACATAATAGTTTCTATGATGCTAAGATCTCATGTCTACCCAGGACATATTTCTACTTTGCACCCATGATGAAGGCTGTATACATCCTCGACAAAGAGCACTGGAATTGGGATTACTTATAGAACTAGCCCTATTATTTTCATGAACTTCCACTTTCTTAGAGCCTCTGTTTTCTCCTTCATCTGAAATAATGCCTAATATTCTTTACAGCTCATGGAACACTATTCCTATGAAGTCTACTACAGTAAATTCTTCAGCATGCAGTGCAAAAGAGACAGCTCTCTGGGGTTTGGCAGTGGGGACTGTTTTTGCCTGAGTGGATTAACACCTGCCAGGATGCCAGGACTGAATAGCTGAGACCTTCAGAGCAGTGCAGCACCACCATGGAGGCACTTCCTGGACACCACGCCTGAGATCAGATACCCACCTGCTTTCTGCCTTCCTTCTTAGCCACTCTTGAGATCTGATGCTACCTTCAGTTACAGGCACATAACCACAGCCACTGGTTTCCAAGAGGCATCTGGCTGAGTCTCCACGTACCTGCTAACACTGATTTACTCACCCTTCTATTATGTTTGAT
Organism: Neogale vison; assembly: GCF_020171115.1. Lineage (NCBI taxonomy): Eukaryota > Metazoa > Chordata > Mammalia > Carnivora > Mustelidae > Neogale > Neogale vison. The sequence continues at coordinate 44,998,223 of NC_058091.1, read as the reverse complement.
GAGATTTATAAAGTTTATCACCAGACACTCTATTGATGGGCCTAAATTCTTAGGAAGAGTTGAAATAGTTTCAGAGAGAAGTCCTATTTGTAGATCAGAAAATGCAAGAGACTGGCTTCACTTGCTGGCGCAAAGAGCTCTGGGTAAGTGGCTGCCAAAAAGAAATCCTGAGAAACATCAGTTCCAAAAGGAGAAGGAGGGTATCCAGGGTGTTTTGGGAATAGTTCCAGGTAATTTCATATTAATATGAAGACCCAAAATAATACTGTTAATCAAGCCAAAACTTTCCAGCTTAGAATTTGTTTTCCTACACAGTGATAACTCAGGGGATATTGTAGCAATATGAGATTTTGTATGTGAGTGGCAGCTGTCACCTCAGCTCTGAAAAGGTAAGACCATTAGATCTAATAGACTTGCTTGTTCACCTCATCTTAGGTAGTGCCAATCATTGGTAATTGTGTCCAAAAGAGCTTTGAATACCAGAGCTTTATGAAAGATGTGAGTTCGTTTGCCCCTGATCCCCTGATACCTTTTTTTCCACACACACAAAAATACCTTAGTACATAAGTTACAAGGACCTCTGGCTGATAAGTGATTTATACTAAAAACACTGAACATAGTCAGGAGAAAACAATTCCTGCTATTTCCCCAGCTTGGAATTTGGACCCTTTCCAGGCATTTCTCTCTGAATCAGGCCCAAGGATCCCCATCTGGAGTACTAGCAAACTGATGAGATCTTCTGCCTCATAAAAATCTTATAACCTTACCAAAGAAGAAAGCTGGCTTTATCTTAAAGGTCTCTGAACAAATTACTTCAATTTTTCCTAATTTATTTGAAAATATAATTTATCTGAAAAAATCTTTTTCACTTCCACACCTTTCGAATGTGTTGGCGAATGTGTTTTCCTGTAACTTCCAGCATTAAACATCATACACCGCATCTCCTGCTGCCTGAATTTACGAGGTCCGCCTTGGACTTCTGAAATAAGCAGGTGCCATCTGATTAGGTTCATGACTCCATTTGAGCCAGGCTGGCTGATGCAAATAGCCAACTATCCAGTAATACTTGCACATAGGAACTGTCTGTTAAATAAATACTCTGCAGGAATCTGCCCATGAGGAGGAATCCACCCACAGCCAGATTCTCATACACTTCCCTGAATAATCCGGAGTCAGTACATTGAAGTTGAAACAAACGGAGAAAATTTACTTGTGAAAGCTCATACTCCTGGTTTACTTTCACAAAATTGCAAGGTCGGAAGTTTGTATAGGTTATTTTGTCCATCCCTCAGCCTCTGGCGGGCCCTTCATCTAAACAGTACTAGGTGGACAGTGATCTAATCTAGGTTTAAAAGGATAACAGAAAAGGCAAATTTTCACTCCTACATCAGCAATGCTCTTGAACCTGCCTTTCCCTCCCCTACCACATATACTTTGCTATGACCCTCCTATCCTCATTAAAACCCATCTCTTCCTTTTCCATTTTCATAGAAGCTCAAGAACACTACCAACCAAAGAATATGTTTTCTTTTCAATTTCTCCCTAGGGTGGGGTCTCTTTCACCAAATCAAAGAGGCAGTCCTTTCTGGTGAAATTAACTTGGGATTACCTATTTTATGTCTCAAATTAGGCTTTGTCCCATGCTCAATAATAAAGCAGCAAAGGTAAAACCCAACGGAATTACTCATATAGAATTGTATATGAAATATTTTGGAACACATGACACAACTCAGTCTAAGTTAAAAAAAATATATATCTGTAACAGAGTAATATCTGTTGTTTAGGACAGGGGGTGGTCCTAGTTTTAAAATGACATGTATTCATTATTTTTTTAATGGGAAAATAAAGAAAAGTACAAACACACATAAAATAAAAATGTAGAAGATGCCATTGCACAAATATAACCACTAACATATTTCTTTCTAGTTTTTACATTTTTAATTTTTTATTCATTTCTGCAAACCCAGCTAAGTGAAAAGTAATTAAATTATTAAAAAAATTTCCATTAATTTTAATGGGAAAAATGATATGTTCCATTCCAGTGCAAGATACCAAAGGATTTTTGCAGATAATAAAATATATCAAATTAATGATGAAATGTTTCTATAAATAACAATAATTTATAAGCAAATAAGTACTGTTTGATCATAAAAGTAATGTAATGAAGATTTATTGTACTCGCCAAAGAAAAAAGAGAAAGCTTGATTGTAGGTGGGAAGGCTGGAGACTAAATGCAAGACTGTCATTTTCTGCAAGGTGGTGAGAGTCAGCTCTCACCTTTCAGAGGCGATGTTTTTTTGCACTCATTCGTATCTTACACATTTTAATGCAGACAAAAACACTCCAAACTTCAAGGACTTAAAATAATGCTTATTATTTCTCATGACTCTGTGGGTTAACTGGGCTGTGTTTTTGGTCCACACTAGCTTGGCTGATCCCTGTTGTTAACTAGTGACTCAGACGGAACTGGGTGGTCTAGAAAAGTGGTGGGCAAACTTCATCTATATAGAGCCAGATGTGAATTTGTAGGCTTTGCAAACTGTTCTCCCTGTCACAACCACTCAGTTCACTGCTGTGTGTAAAAGCAGCTAAATACAACAAGTGATCAAATGGTTGAGGGGGTGTTCCTTGCTGACCCCGGTCTAGCACAGCCTCATTCATGAGTTTGGCATTTGCCAGGCTTGTTGGTCTAGAGGATGGTTCTCAAACTTGAGCATGTACTAGGATAACCTAGATAGCACATTAAAACACAGACCACTGAGCCTCCCATTCAGAGTTTCCAATTCAGTGGGACTGGGGTAAAGTTGCAGAATTCACATTTAGAACAGGTTCTCAGCTAATGCCTTGCTATTGGTCTGGGGACCACATTTGGGGGTCTGGTTATATTAAACATTTTCACGATTTCTAATGAAGAAAAATGGAAGAAATTTTTTTTTGGTCAAACTCACAAAATGCATATTCTAAAGATGACAAATGAAATTGTCATAGAGAGACATTGTCAATAGAGACATTGGCCTAGAATGTCTCTATTAGGATGGCTCATCTCTGCCCAATGGGTCTTTCATTCTCCAGAAGCTAGCCTGAGTTTTTTTCTTTACAAGATGGTCTCAGGATTCCAAAGAGTAGCCAAAAAGGCCCAATGCACAGATGATATGCAAATGAAGGAGACTACCTAAAGTTGTGGGTAAAAGAAGTTCTAACAAGTTGGATGCCATTATTGCAACAAACTACCACACTGCACTAAAAGAAATTATAGAGCAGAAACACATCTTTAGAACAAAATAAATACTGAGCACATGAAGGCTTTGAAAAACATGGAAATAGCTCACATGCACCATGGATGGAAGAATCCTAGAAGATACTACCTTTCTGTCTCTCTCATTTGATGGATGTTCACAAAGCAAAATATTTTGGGTTCATCCACTCAGGGCACACAATTCAAATTTGCTCCATGTGATAGATCCTCTTATTAGAACCTGCTGTTGTCAAGCAAATCAGTGAATGAGTCTTTGCCTGAAATTATGTCAATACATGACTTCTTCTAACAACGTTTATTTAGTGGGCTTTGGAGTGAAAGAGTTGTTATATTGAGAAAAAAAATTGACTGAAAAATAAAAGTGGCATGACTTTTTTTTTCCCAATTTATTTATTTTCAGAAAAACAGTATTCATTATCTTTTCACCACACCCAGTGCTGCATGCAAGCTGTGCCCTCTATAATACCCACCACCTGGTACCCCAACCTCCCACCCCCCCGCCACTTCAAACCAGCCTGAGGGGTTTGAAGTGGCATGACCTTTTAAAAATTGTTTTAGTAAAAGGTTAACTGGTAGTTGTTATGTGAGAGGAGTCTGGTTATATTAAACATTTTCACGATTTCTAATGAAGAAAAATGGAAGAAATTTTTTTTTGGTCAAACTCACAAAATGCATATTCTAAAGATGACAAATGAAATTAATGGGTCTCACCTTGAAGCACTTTTCAGGGAGCACCCAGGAGAGGAACATGGGCTGGAAGCCTGAGATGCTCTCTTTATGTTATTAAAGTCAGCGTATGGCTCCTCCCCATTGACATGTTTCTGGATTTCACAACGCCATAGTTTTGTGACTTCATGGCTTTGATTTATAAAAGGTGTCTTGTCATGGTTCTATTTTTTTCTGGAATCTGCCTCTAAATGAAACACTAACACTAAAATGAATGATGCCAAATCCAAATGGCTTACAATATGCCTAGTGTTGTTTCTTATGAGACACAGAAATATTTATGTATTTCGGTGTAAGCTGAAGCACATTGAACTTTTTTGTGCTTGAGTTTACTTTATTGGGGATTAGAAAAATTGATTTTGTTTACATAACAGTGTGCCTCCAAAAACTGATGACAGACCAGATCACTCTATGGAAAATATTCTCTCCTAAAACCAGGCACAGAATTGAAATACAAGTTGGAGAGGAAAATATGCTACCTAGAAGGAAACCCTAAAAGGGCCACAAGACAAACTGATAGTGTGCCCCTATTTATGGCTATGAATGCTTGGTTAAATCCAGAATAGAAAAGACATTAACCCTAACCTCAAGGGACTTATATCATAGGTGAGGGTCAGATAGGCCAACATCACATGGACTAATAAACAAAATATTTATGAGACTGGAAAAGCAGTAGGTTGAAAGCTATGCTGCAGGTTGAAAAAAGGAAAGGGATGAACAAAAAAGCTCCCCAGTTTTCCCCCAGAGACAGAAATGGAGTTGATCCCATCTAGCGTATGTGGTGACTGTGGGGGGTCTCATGGAAGCCAGCACCTGGAAATGCCGGTCAGTAGAGCTGACCCTTGAACAGCATGGGTTTGAACCATGTGGTGCCACTTCCATGCAGATTTCTTTTTATAAATACAGGACAGTACTGTAAGTGAATTTTCTCTTTCTTATGATTTTCTTAATGACTTTTCTCTAGTTTACTTAGTTGTAATAATACAGTGTATAATATATATAACATGCAAAGTAAGTGTTAATCAACAGTTTACATTATCAGTAAGGCTTCTGGTCAATAGTAGGCTATTGATAGTTAAGTCTTTTGGGGGTTAGAAGTTACACGTGGATTTTTGACTGCATGGGGGTCAGCACCCCTAACCTCTGCATTGTTTGAAGATCAACCATATGATGGAAGAGAAAGAAGCAAATCAGAATTTGTCCCTAGATAGTAAGTCTTCTTCCATAATTATCACCTTCAATGTCTCCATCAGGTACAACTACCATTTTTGTCCTTTCTTTCCTAAAAAGAGCATAATCTCTAGACACCCTGGAGGTTCCCAGAAAGACTAATGAAAAGAGGGTCCCAGCCAAGGTGCTTTACATTCAGCCTCTAAGTCAAAGGCCAGAGAAGAGTACTGGTTTACCCAGCTTTCCTCCCCTTACCAAGTGGCATAAATGAACTACTGAAAGATAAACTAAGACACGTAACAATTTTGAAGAGTTTGCACAAACCATTCATTCTAATTGGGCAGTGCTAAACAAGGAATGGTGAGGAGTGCTCCTCCTACAGGACTTTGGGGCAAGATTTTTATAGAGAAGATTCCAGAAAGAAAGCATAGGCATTTGACTCAGTATAGCTTGAGCAGTTGTCCTATTTGGGAAAGCCTAGTTGGTGCTTTGTGATTGGTTGTTTTGAAGTTTCATTTTCCCCGGATTCTGGGCACTGACTGGCTTAGGTTTCAGTTTGCTTACATAGACTACTAACATATTGGGGTCATTGTGGTCTAATGGCCTCCTGGTTTAACTACCCAGCATCTCTCTTATCCTCTGGACAACTTCTCTCCACCTGAGGCTGTCATGGAGAGTCATGGCTCATTGTGGCACAACTTTCCAGCAAATCACATTGGGGGACATAAACCCTAAGTTGCCGACGTGCTGCAATGCAGGGCTGTGAGAAGGGGGCTACTTCAGGCAACTTCCCCAATAAGACAAGCTTTCTCTTAAAAATGAATTGTGTTATAGGATTTAAAACAAAATGTTATCTGCTGATGGTCATAAATTAAAAAGTACTATTTCCTCGTGTTTCATTTTGATATGCTGTGACCTTTCAGTACTTAGCTTCTATGGGTTCTTCTTGCCAAGTATTTATTAACAGAAGGGTATTTGGCATAGAGGATAAATTAGGAGACAGAACCCCACAATGAGAATTTATGGGAGATTGGATCTTGCAGCTTGTTTATTCACAAAGTTCTAGAGACTTGTTAACTGCTTAGGGTGTCTCCAGGGTGTCATCAATTAATTGAACTCTGGCCTCGCAAAAGTTGATTGATAGGCAGGTGATTGAAGCAGAGGCTGTGTCTCAATATTAATTACCCTTTCTGAAAACACCAACTTTTTCTCAGCTCCTCCAGAGAAAGGGAGAGCCTCCTTTTTCATAGATCATGTGTTACCTACTCATCACTTGGGATGTGGCGCTGGTCAAGGATAAAATGGAAAAAGATGTAGGAAGAAAGAAATTTTAACGCGGAAGCACTGTTGAAGACTTGTCATTAACCCATTTCCCTTAAGATTTCGCTTTGTTTAGGAAACCAAGCCTTGTGGGATTTAGCTGGAGCCTGCATATGGGGAAGTGTTGAGGTCTAAATGCAATTTTGTCCCTAACTTCCTTATAATAACGGACCATCATTCATTAAGCACCTTCTCTGTGAGAGGATACACATGTAAAGGTTTTTCTATACATTTCTATACACATTCTATACATATTCTATACATTGCCTATTCATTTCTATATGTTTTCTTAACTACTCTTCACAACAGCCTGGAAGCAGCCAGTAAGAAAACTAATGTTCAGAAAGTTTCCCATGATCTCAGAGTGAGGAGGGGCAGAGCCAAGATTTAAACTTAGGTCTGCCCCATTTCAAAGTCAATGGGAGATTCTTGGAAGTTTATTTTATTGCTTCACTTCCTTACCTTTAAAATATGAATGGAAATGGAGAAGAGGCACAGTGAAAGATGAGAGGTGGGAGTTTAATACATTAATTTTCTTGACAAGATTGTCCTGAGCGAGACTTTTATAAAATATCGAGAAAGGTCGAATGTGGGTTTGTGAGTGTATGTATACAGTTTCCGCACTCACCAACTGCAAAAATACCTCAGGATGAGGATAAAATGGATCAAGACGAAATAGTCCTTAATAGCTTTTGATTCACTCCATGGAAAATACCCAGCTATATTATGATTCAAGCAAGGAGAGGTGGGAGGGGCTACTACAAAGAGAAGAAAACTCAATTTCCCTTTTTTATATAAAAAGTTTTAAATCTAAAAAGAAAAGTTTTAAATCTGTGACTTCAAGATTGTTAAAGTACTGTTTGTTGTTGTTGTTTTTGTTTTTGTTTTTGTTTTATGGAAAAAAATCTGCATCACATGAAATCTTCTGTCTTTTCCCCATGACAAGTGGCCTCTGTCCTTTGGAGGTGACACAAACATTTCTTTTGAAAGCTCTGAAGATTGCAAACAACGACCGTCACATCCTCTTGCCAGGACTGAAGAGCAGAGGAGACTGGTTGTCTATGCAGAAGCCATTCTTTGTCCTGATCAAGACATTAGGTCCAGCTCTAGAAGAGCGACTTTGGGATTTATCCCATGTGTGGCGTAAATAATCGCACTTAAGAGCATTTTTTTAGTAGAGCATTTTACTCAAGAAAATCGACTTTCTTCTAAGGAGCATGAAGATGGTGGGGTCATGTGGTGGTTGAGGGTGGAGCCACCACCACTCAACCATGTGAGTGCTCCCCCATCCCCATCACTTGCTAACTGAGGTGGTCCAAGTGAGTCACCCAATCTCCCTGGGGTTTCTTATTTCTAAAAGAGAGATAATAATTCAAGAGTTGTGAGGATTAAATAAAATATAACCTGAAAAGCATTTATACTTGACCCTCAAAAAATACTACCTATCATTAATATTGGTAAAGAATTCAAGACATATTTTTCCTTTCTAATATTTTCCTTATTTCCCCAAAGTTGTTTTCTCTTCCTACTCTTTAATCATCATTCCCTAATTCCCCACTTACCTTCACATACTGGATGAGTATATGTGACTCTCGTGATTTTTCTCTATTTACTCTTGGTCCCAAATTAAGAACAAGTATCAGTCCACACCAAAATAAATCATGTACAGTATTGCAATTTTTAAATCCAAGTCAGAGCCAATATTTCCTGTTCCTCCTCCTCCCTCTTCCCCCTTTTCTCCTTCTTCTCCCCTTCCCCTTCTTCCCCTCCTCCTTCTCCTCCTCCTCCTCCTTCTCCCACTTCTCCTTCTCATCACATTCCTCCTCTAAATTTGTACACTTTGAGTGTGATGTATTAAAGTAACAAGATTAAGCCGCTGCCTTCGGCTCAGGTCATGATCTCAGGGTCCTGGGATCGAGTCCCACATCGGGCTCTCTGCTCGGCGGAGAGCCTGCTTCCCTTCCTCTCTCTCTCTCTGCCTGCCTCTCTACTTGTGATCTCTCTCTGTCAAATAAATAAATAAAAATCTTAAAAAAAAAAAAAGGTAAGATTATTTAAGGTGAATTGTCAACTGACACCTTATACAAGATCTTTGTTATCTGGTCTTTTTTTTCTCCCCCTCCAGTTCCACACTATATTACAGAGTCTGGCAGTACTCTGAAGGAGATGATACTGGGAAACACAACTGCCTACTCCAGTGATAAATGAGGAGGTGGTGGGTAACTCACTGTAGAGTTTACTTTTTTAAGTCTGAAATGTTCAAAGTAGACATGTGTTAAGTCATCCATCAGAAATGTGGAATGCAATGACAGAAATAACCAGATGCCCTGTAACAAGACGCCATTGGGCAAACTTGGAAAAATTAAATAACGACACTTTTTCTCCTTGTATAATAAAATCCTGCTTGTGACCCAAAGTTTTACTTGCATTTGTGTACTGTGATTACTTCCCAAAAGACACCGAAAAAACTCCTGGGAAGCATGGATATTCTCAATGTTCACAACAGGCCTTAGCTTTATTCTAGTTATTTTTTTAAGGTCTTTATAAAAGAAAGGAAAAAGGATTATTTGGTAAGTCCAAAAATATATATTTGAAAGCAGAATCGTTCTTCGTTGCCATGTGAACACTAATGTTTTCTTGCTTATGGTATTGCCTGGTGGATCTGTGGTGAAAATTATTTTTTCAATGCATAACTTTATATTAACACACACTATTGGGCAATGAGGAGAGCAATCAAAGGAACCCAGCCTAGGGAAATCTTAACACACAAGGACAAATATAAAATTGAACAATAACGAAAAGAAAAAAACAATTTTTCTCTTGAAAATGACCAACTTGGTACAAATATAATACACTTTTTGAAACTCAATAGTCATTGTCCCCATTGTTAATATTTGCTGAATTAGAAATGCCTTGTGAAAGTCCTCTGTCAAAGTGAGACCTTTCGTGACCATGGTCAGCAATTACTAATAGGAGTTGCGTTACCTGCCATCCACACAACACTCCACTAGAGGCCTTTCAGAACTTACAAGGCTCTCCATTTTGGGAATTTAACTGTAGTGAAATGAACACCTAAAACCCCTGAACCTGCAGGAAGATCCAACTAAGCCTTGGGGTATGAGGAGGGGCTGAGAATCCCCAGTGTGTGGGGTTGAGTAAGAATCCACATTTTATTTCTTTTTGTTTTGGAAAGAAAACTTCTCTCTCTAATCTTCCCATTTTAAACTTTCTGCAACTTGAAAGCCAGTCTTCTCATAACCTCATGTTGCTATTGACTAGAATGCTTTACCCCTGCCTCAACTTCCCTTTAGCTATTGTGTGATTGCTTATTCACTCAGCAAACTGTTGTTGTCCTTCTCTTGATCGGCCCTTATTCCTGAAAATAGGAAAGTGGAACATATGGTGGCATATGGACCTTTGTTTGTTGTCTTGCTGGGCCCTCAGAAATACTGAGAACAGATTATGCACTGCAGACAGGTTTGCAGGTACTGAACCCAGGATAAAAGTTGCTTGCCTTTTGCCTCAGTTTGATGTTCCCTGCTTGCTTCCCGTTAGTCTGCCCACTGTGTTTTTGCAGTCGGAGGAGTGCACAGATACACAGTGGCTGGTCTTCATTGGAGCTGGAGCAGAAATTATTGTTCATTCTCTCTATCTATACAATATGCACCAGGACTTCAATAACCACGCTGAGCTGCAGTCAAGTTGGTCCTATTAAGCATCCCGGCCATGATGGTTTCCTAGCAAATGCTGGCATTGCTGATGCTTGTAATGGGATGGAAAGGGAAAGAGACATTTCTGTATGCTTTTGATCTACATATTTGCTGTTCCTGTATGTCTTCCTTTACCACATACCTTTATTTTTATAGGAAAAGAATTGTGTCAAAGCCATGAGTTTTATTATAACCAATAAATGACGTCTCTGGAATATCTCCGAGACAGCTAAAAGGTAAGTTTAAGAATGTTGGTTCTTGGAAAATACTCAAATGGATTTGGCAGTTTACTGTCTGAAAAAAAAAGGCATCTAAATAATGAAATAATTACCTCCTCTTCCTCACTGTAAGATAGCCTGTTTTATGGGTTTAGGAAGGAAGGAAGGAAGGAAGAAAGAAAAAAAGAAAGGGAGAAAGGAAGAAAGGAAGAAAGAGAGAAAGAGAAAGCACAGTTCCGCCACAGGGCAGGAAATGAAGAATAGCTTTATACCAGAAATGATGTGGGGAACTCTTTATGTTGGCAATGTGCAATTTCCCAAAATAGAAGCTGGCCAGAACCAGTTTAGCTATTTGGGAATAAATATAGTGGCATTTATACTAACTCAGAATGGTCAGTGAAGACTCCAGGCTATGGAAAACAAACGCCAAAGAGGACTTGTCCAGGCTAAGGAGTCTCTTCTTGTTGTCATGCCGCAGAGACAATAGGATTGACACAGAATTGCTAAAGGTTATATGAAAAATTACTTTCTTCAGATCATTAGAAAAATGAAAAGTATGTCTTTACAGGTGTTAAGTGTTTTACTTGGACAATTTGATTATCTCAATTATGTTGAATTCTTTGGCGTAACATTCCAGATATCTGTAGGAACTTGATATATTTCATCTACTCCCTTCTCCTTCTTTAAAGCAATCCTTTTCCTAATGCTTATAGCATCAACATTAACCCAGATGCTATATATGAAACAGAGAAACTATGGTAATAATCTCTTCCTTTCAATTTTACATGTATTAAGTTGACTTAAAAATCATGTGTGTCAGTTTTTCTCAAAACAAGGCACATACTGAGTTCCCAGAAACACTACATAATTTCATTTTTCAAGTTTTATCCACATGCACACCTTTCTGGATTCTCTTGTGCTTATGAGGGTGGATTTGTGACACTACAGGTCCTGTCCCAGCAGTTTATGGGCAAGTTAACTGCCTGAGGAGGCATCTATTATGTGGCCTGGCTTCCCAGACACCTTCTGGAACTACAGTCCTCACATGCCCTTTACTGTTGAAATGAACATGTTTATTCACTCATTACAAAGTGAGTGCTGGTGAAGGCTAGGAGCTTCAGACCCAATGGACGTTGTTGGTGTAATTATCAAAGCTCCTTACCTCAGGGGAAAATGAGCTCATTCAAAGGACAAAAGAGCACTTAGAATTAAAGGTGAGAATATGTATTGAACATTCACCCCAAGGACAGTTTTTTGAGAAGAACTACAAAAAGCAAAATAATATGTAAAGATATACAAAGCCAAAATGGTATTGTAAGTTACCCACTATTCTGGTTGTTACTGAAAACATACCACACTTACTATTTTTTCTAAGACACTTGAATTCAACTATCTTTCAGAATCTTTAAATAATATTGCTAACAAATAAAGATAATGTATATCTCTCTCTATATATAGATATATATATAGATCTCTATATACATTATCTTTACATGTATACTATACACATGTATATCTTTTTAATTGCAAGAAACAAAAAGCAATGACCTTGGGCTTGAACTTTGAGAGTAATCCCACTCCTGATATGCCAGCATTTACCAGTTAATTTGAAAGCTTGGGAACAAATCACCCTTTGATTTTTGGTGAAATGTTCACTCCCCGGCCTGTCAACAAACTCCTCATGAGATAGTGTCCTTTTTGTTCTCACATTCAGAGCGGCTCTGTCTCCCGAGGCACATAGCGTGGCCCAGGGCTGTGTGAGGAATCCAGGGAGCTGTGAACGTCAGGCACGTTTAAGCATGATCCTGAGCATAGGAACTTTCAGCTTAGTCTTTTGTGCAGAGATAATGGTTTACGTTAGATTGATTATATGCAGACCGAGAAGTGTATCTTGTGCAGCAACTCCAAGGCGTGCTGAAAGATAAAAATCCCATTTGCTGCATTTTATATTGGTGGTCGATGACGTGGGCAACACTGGACTGCACAGTCCTTGTAAATCACAGATATAATGAGGGCCAGATAACAGCTCGCTTAACTGCTGAATGAAGTAAGTGTTTCTTTACTCCAGACTGAAGGATGCCATATTTGCTATCTAAAACCTTAGGATATCAGGTTGAAAGAAGTCTTTTATTTTTATCTCTGAACGCAGACCAGATAGCTGGTTAGTTCTGTGAATGCTCCTGATGTTGCCCAGTAAAGTTGTAATGGGAGTTTATTTATCTGCTTTTATTTAATTTTTACAATGCTCTCCCTAGTAGGAAGGATAAAGGATGAGCTGCTTTCCTTTTGCCACCCGCCCTCTGGGCAAAGAACAAAGGCAACCCCGTGGTAGCTCATCAGCATAATTCTTTAATTGGCGAGCAGGTTCTCAGATGGAAAAGCAGTATAATTCCCGGAGCAAGAACAAATCCAGACCCAATAATCCTGCCTGAGTGGGAACATAAGCCTCACGAGTGAAAACACCTTCGCTTCTAATGTTTCATTAATCCCACTTTTATAGGCAACAGTTTACTTTATGTCTAACAGAGCTATTTCCAAGTGTTTTATACTATGATGCATTTCAGTATCTACAAGACAAATAGTCATTCCAGGTTTATAAGCAGAGAAACAGGAGCATGGAGGGATTACAGGGACCTTGTTGTTAGAATCACCGGCAAAGTTTTCTATTTGTGCCATAAACACACACACAGGATATATATGTACACACAGTCACACAAATACATACACATCACACACATATGCTCACAGACTTACATGCATACTCTCATATAGAAATACCCATACCCTCACACATACACATTCACACGCTTGCACAGGGACCCACACTCGCGCACACACACACATACAGTACAAGCATGAAACCTAAAAGGAAAAAGCTCTCCGTTGGAAGAAAAGCAATCTGATTTATGAACATTTTGTAACTTAATACTGTTTAATTTTTTCTTTCTAAACATTCAATATTCATTCAATGTATCCAAACATGCCCCCCAAAGTCATTTATTCAATGTATTTATTGCTTAGCAGAAATACTTGGGGGATTTGTTTTATTGAAGACTGAAATATATTGTAAGTGTTAAAAATTTAAGTAGCAGCTCCCAACAAGAGTTTTGTATATAGTAGGCATCTAATAAATGTCCTGAATTTTTAAAAAATGTCTTTTGAAAAATACTATAGTCTTTAGGTTAAACATAACAGACTGAACACATATGTTTACCTTTATTCCCTTCTGAAATTCTAATAAAAATGATAGTAAAACAATAAATAGATGAAACACAGATAACTTATAACCCTCAGGGAAGATATCAGAGAAAGAAAAAAAATCAGAAAAAATGAAAGCAAACAAAGACATCCACAAGAATTGAAGAAGGAAATCTGAAAGAAGAGTGAAAATGGATTTCACACCGTAAAGAACTCAGAAACCTACATGCTTGCAGGAGGGGAAGCCATGAAGACATAAGTAGTTCATACCACTGAACTGGGACAAGCCCAGGAATTGGAGATGCAGCATTTCTACAGAAGCTAAGGTCAGAGACAGAAATGAAAATAGGATAATTGGTTCAAAATCTGCATTGAGACCTCTCCAAGTCCTTTCCGTAGTCCAGAATGGTGGAAATTTACTCTCCGGAGAAGCCTTTTCCTTGGAAGACAGAGACCTAAGCAAACAAAAGTAAACAGAACTGGAGGAAACAGAACAATGGACATAGCTGAGACCACTGTAAAACAGTAATATTTGTCAATAAGATAAACTAATGTAGCCATGAAACAATAGAATGTTACTGAAAAGTAATGAGGGCCATTCAGACAAGAATAAACTCATTGAAATGTAAAACACATTAAAATAAAGATTTCAACCGAAAAGATGAAAAGTAAAATTGAGGAAATATCCCCAAATTAGAAAAAAAGACAAAGAGATGGAAAACATGTAGCAAAAGATATGAAAATTAGACATTTTATTTACAAGGTGGTCAATGTGTAAGGAATAGGAGTTCCAGAAAGGACAAACACACCAAAACTAGAGAAAAGTAAATATTCAAAAAAAATTTTAAGAAAACTGCTCCAAAATAAAGAATGCGATTTCTAGATTTAAAAGGATCTCCCAAGTGTCCTGGACAATTATGAGAAAGAACTGTATTCAAGCATATCTCCATGAAATACTGCATCATCTAGGCATTCGGGGGGGAAGACACTAAAAAAGTACCAAAGAAACAAAACAAAGCAAAGCTAGGTGCCTGGGTGGCTTAGTCATTAAGCTTCTGCCTTCAGCTCAGGTCATGATCTGAGGGTCCTAGGATTCAGCCCCGCATTGGGCTTTCTGATCAGCAGGAAGACTGCTTCTCCCTTTCCCACTCACCCTGTCTGTATTCCCTCTCTCACTCTCTCTGTCAAATAAATAAATAAAATCTTTAAAAAAAAAAAAAGCAAAACTAAACAGAGACAAAAATACACAAACAAAAATCAGTTTACATACAAAAGAGGGAACATGGAATAGCATCAGACTTCATGAAAAGAAACTCTAGTCACTGGAAGAAAGTAGAGAAATGCCTTCAGGAGATAGTTCAAGATGATAGCACAGACCCATCCTAAACTCACCTCCTCCCATGGGCACACAAATCTATAGCTAAATATATGGAAGAGTTCCCTCTGAAAAAGACCTGAAAATTAGCTGAAAGCTCCCTCCAAGACAAAGGATCAAAGGACCACATCAAGACTGGAAGGAGGGGGTGCCTGGGTGGCTCAGTGGGTTGAGCCGCTGCCTTCGGCTCAGGTCATGATCTCAAGGTCCGGGGATCGAGTCCCGCATCGGGCTCTCTACTCAGCAGAGAGCCTGCTTCCTCCTCTCTCTCTGCCTGCCTCTCTGCCTACTTGTGACCTCTCTCTGTCAAATAAATAAATAAAATCTTAAAAAAAAAAAAAAGACTGGAAGGAGGGGTACCTGGGCAGGTCAGACTGTTAAGTGTGTGACTCTTGTTTTTGGCTCAGGTCATGAACCCAGGGTCCTGGGATCAAGCCCCGGATTAGGCTCCATGCTCGGTGGGGAGCCTGCTTCTTCCTCTCCCTCTGTCTCTCCCCGCCCCACAACCCCGCTCTTTCAAATGAATAAATAAAATCTTAAAAAAAAAAATCTTCTTTTGTGTTCTTAATATCTTGAGTTTATTTATTTATTTTTTATTTATTTATAAATATTTATAAAGTTATAATATAATTTATTTAATGCGAATAAATATTTATTTATTTATTTATTGCTTCAGTCAGGTATGAAAGTCAGCCAGTCTCAGATGAGAATAGACTGAAAAAGGGACATCATGGTCATCAGCGACAGCGACTCCACTCACTTAGAATTGTGGGTTAGGACTAAACTACTGAGAGTGTAGGCACAAAGTCTGGGTCCTGGCAGCTACGGACCCAATAAAATCTTGACATTTCGACATTTCTCAAGTCAATAGCAGTCAGGCGGGAGCATGCCAAACAAAAAAAGGCAATAAAACCTGAATAGATCTCTTTGCATATCATCCTCTGCGCCAGTGTCCAATATATAAGGCAACGAAAAGGCAGCAAATAGGCTTTCTCATTCCCAATCAAAACCTTCTCAAAGATTCCTGGACACACATTCCCATTGTATTGTCTAAAGCCCTGGGTGGGCTCCTTCACAAAAGAAGCATTTCATAAGAGAGGGGAAAGACTTGCCAAGGCTCTAAAACTTTCACTTCCTATATTTGTTTTTTAATGTATTTATTCCAATTTCAAGATAGGGTTTCACTCATTCCTTCCCTATCCCCTCCCCCCAAATTTAGTGGAGGAGAAAGAGGAAAGCCAAGGAGACTTGCTCTTTGTACAGACCTCATGTTGCGGGGGGTGGAGGGTTGTTTGGGGGTTCTGTTTGGGTAGTGTCTTGGACAAGGCATAGGATTGGTTATGTACACACAGAGTGGGGAAGTAAAAGCATCACTGATCCTTTAATGGGAAAAGCTTAAAGTAAACAGAGTTTTTCATCCTCGTTATGCCAAGAGCTGGAATAATAAATACAGATAGGAGATAGCCTCATACTTCAAATAATTTGTTGAAACTAGGTTCACAAACTCAGCCTGTTCCTATTTGTGCAGTTGCTAACCATAAGGACAGTTGTAACCCTTGCTGGGTCCTGAACAAGTGCTTGCCAGTCACCACTCACACCATCCCAGCCTTGGAGACTAAAATTAGTTGACACTGCCCAAGTTCCAAACTATGATCGATCGTCTCAACTTTCAGGGCAGACACTTGAGTTTGATTGGCAGATCAAAATGGCAACTATCTGGTTGGAGGGTCAAAGGTCATGCCGTGTCTGTATCTTATGATATAAACAATGCCTCCAAGAAAAGAACAGAGAAACAAGAATAAAGATAAACTGGGAAAAAAACACCAGAGTGACAAAAATATTCATGGCTTAAGTTTAACTATGTAAGGTATTTCATAAAACTGTCATTGTGAAGTTTATGTATCAGCAATTCCTCATGTATTATTAGGGACAAAATAATTCAGAAAGTTTCAAAATTAGGTTTATGTCTTAAGCTTTTGTTGTCAGTCCTTTTGGAAATGAGCTAAGATGTATGCTCTACAAGGCTGGGTCTACCAACAGACAAGTTTTGTAGGGGAAGTAAAATATTGAGCAAATGAAAGAAATAACGACAAATTCCTACATACAGAGTTATGCGAATAGTGAGATGTTTTGACAGTAGATGGGTCAGAGTATCTGAATGTGTTTAAACTTAAATATATTTCAAAAAAATAATTTTTTTTTCTTTTCTAAGCAGAGCCCAGCGTCCTCATCTCTTGGTCTTTCCTTAACCCAGTCCACTTGGGGTTTTATTCTTTCAGTAGAAATGCATTTATCAAAGTCATAAATAAATTATAACATGCCAAAATCAACATCAGTTTATCATTCCTTAGCCTCTAGACAGTATTGGATATAGTTCATCAGTCCATCCTACCCAAAATATTTTGTGCTATAGCCTATAAGACTGTGACTGCTGGCTTTCTTCCTTTCTCATAAGTCAACCTGGGAATGCTACTTGGGTCTCTCTTGTACCACCTTCTTTCTATAATTCTTTCCCTGGGCATTCTTACCTGTCCAAGCCTTTCAATAGTACTTCTAAACTGCTGATTCTCAAAATCCTGTTTCTGGCTCAACAAATCTCTTAATAAGCTCTAGATTCATATATCTAACTACTACTTGACAACTCTGGTTGTCTGATTTTCACTGTACACTTAACATGGACCAAACAGAGAGATCAGTCTCATCCTTCTCCCCTAATTCACTGTCCCCAAGTCTTCTCCATATTGATAAATGACACCATCATCCACCTCGTTGCTCAGGCCCAAAGCCAGGATCCCCCCTGCCTTGCTTTCCACATCCTATTTCCACTTCATCAACGAGTTCAGTTAGCTGCACTTCTAACAGATAGTTTGATTCTGATCACTCTTTGCCCTCTTCAATCCTACCACTTTTGCCCAAGTTTAGCCCCAGGTCTCATCACAATATCCTTGTACTCAGTCTTTCTCTTTCCACCTTTCTCTCCTATAGTCCATTCTTCACAGAGATGCTAGTGAACTCTTAGAACATAAACCAAACCTCAGTACTCTTCAGTATTTCTTTGCTGATTATCATATGTCAGGTCTGTACTTCTATCTGTGAACAGAGAAAAGCCACAATTCAATACAGGAAATAGACATGCACACTGTACCTCAAAACAAGAGTGACAGGTGTTAAACTAACAGTACGAACAAAAATGAAAAGACTAATTTTTACTAGAGTGGTGATAGTTGATATGGAGCTGGTCTGGAGACATTACTGTCTGGTCACTCACTCATTTTTTTTTTGAACAAACACTATACCCTGAACTGTGCTTCACAGAGAAAATTGAGTCGAGCAGGAAAAGCAGGACCTGAGAGGAATATTCTCGCCAAGGGACCAACATGTGCAATATACAAAAGCAATTTACATGTACTTTTGAGAATCATGAGTGGTCCAGTGTGCTGGAACCAAGGCCATGGCTGGGAAAAACCACAAGGACAGAACACAAGAAGGTTGGGAGGGTCCATATAATGTTGGGCCCAGAAAGTCCAGTCAGGCCAGAAAGTCTAGAATTAATCCAAGGGGTACTAGCAATCATCAAATGGGCTTTGTTTTGCTCTCTTTTCCTTTAACAGTGGAGGGATACAATCAACTGTGTATTTTAAAATTTCTACTCCGGAGCCAGGATGAAGGATGATTTAGTGGGAATAGGACACAAGACAAGGAGAACAGTTAGGAAGCTGTTGTAGTATTTTAGACAAAAGACGGGACAGACCTAAATTGGAACGGGAACAGTGAGAATGGAGAACAAGGATAGTATTAGGCAAAAACATCACAAACTGGCAGCTTGCAAATCCAATCTTGTCATAAATGTTTTGTTTGAATTATGCAATGTAATTTTGTTTTGCCTGAAT
This sequence comes from Neogale vison, assembly GCF_020171115.1. Taxonomy (NCBI): domain Eukaryota; kingdom Metazoa; phylum Chordata; class Mammalia; order Carnivora; family Mustelidae; genus Neogale; species Neogale vison. Next base: position 44,979,360 of record NC_058091.1, on the reverse strand, counting down.
TCATCGCCAAGATCTTACAATCCAGACACTTCACATAAAATCGAAATTTCCAACTTCTCTTTTAGAAATCCTACATCTGCAGTCCTGAGCCACGTTCCCTTATCCCAACACTGTCCCGCAGTAAGAAGCACAGGCTCTCTTCAGACAGTAGACAGTGCCCTCTCCACCTGGCCACATCCTCTTTGACCTGCTTTATTTGCACTGTCAGGCCCTGTAGGCCTTTCAGAGATATGTGACACAATCTGAGAAAATTACCTGACCCAAGGGATTGCTGCGTGTGGATGATAAGGGAGGAGAACAGATTCACCTTCAGGAGGTAGAAACTGGAGATGGGACTACCTGAGGTAGTGTGCAGAGGAGAAGGAACAGGTTTGAGGAGTAAGATCATTAGTTCAGTTTAGGACATGCTCAGTGGATCTATTATTAATCTGTCTTCCGGTTAAGCATTATTAAAGGAAAAACCATCTTCTATTATAAGCTTTTAAAAACAGATGACTCTCCATTAAAGCAACCTGCTAATTCTCTTCCATTCTGCCAAAAAAAGGTCTTTGATCCAAAACACATAAATGTACTGTGTGCATAAAGAGATGTCATTTTAATCAAATTTACATTTGAAGTGTCATAAGGAATTTTTATTCTTCCTGTCATTATTTATGTAAAGGAAAGTATTGCCAAAATTAAAGGGAAAGGAAATTAGCTTTTCTAGTTAATGTCATAGGACATGAAACATTTTCACTCTGATGGAATGAAGAATTGGAAGATTTTTGAAAAACTGTACAGCATTCATTTCATCTTATTAGAAATGACTATAGAGCAAGATATTGAAAGGCTGATTTTTTTCCCTAATGAGGAAAAATGCCAAGATAAATGAGCTTTAACCCTGAAATGAGAAACAGATTGTTTATGGAGAGTTCATAGGTTATTCCACATTCCAGAATGTTCTCTCTCCTCCTTCCTCCTCATCACTCATAATACTTAAAGGTCCAGCCTCAGCCACACCTAGTTCACTGAGATGTCACAGAATCATCCAATCTACATTCACCTCTTTCTCTAAACCCTTTCTTCTAGTTTCTATAACCAAGAGGTCAGCACCCCTTTTCCCTTTCCCCTAATGGTTTCATCTGTCTTCATTGTACTTCTCTGACAAGTCAGTAACTTCATCAAATAAAGAAAACATAGCTACCATTCCTCTCTGGTACCCAGAACACTGTGCACACACTAAGTGTCTGGTGAATATTTTTGTTTGGTTGAGAGATAAGATTCAAGGCCAGTAGAGCACAGGTTCTCCAACCGACCTGAGTGCAGTTCCCTCACTTCCTAGCACGTAATGTGGGTGAGATGTTCAACCCCTCCCTGCTGCAGTCCCACCATTTGGTAAATGATGAAACTCGTGTCCCAGGCATGTTGGGGTGATAGGAGTAAACCTATGGCATGCACCTAATGTCTAGCATGCAGTAAACTCCCAAGAAATGTTGTTATTAAAAAGGTAGACTCTGATGTAAATTGTGTGATTTTGGATAAATTATCGCATCTTCCTCTGACACAGCCATTTCTTCTGGAAACTAGGGGTACTAGGAGCCCCTACCACATAGGGTGAATGAAGTGTTACATGGAAAGTATTCTTTGAATAATGGCTGGCATATAGGAGGAGGTCAACAAACATCAGCCACTGTAATTATCACTATGAGTATTTTGTATTTATACCAAAGCAACCAGCCAAATGACAGAGGTAGGGACCTGAAGGGATGGGAGTTAGTGTACGGAGACGGACAAAAAGCAATCAGGATTTCTGGCACCAGGTAGAAATCTTGTGCTTTCCAACAGAGATCTCATATATTTTTAAATAACCCTTTTGCCAAAGAAGAACCATCACTTTCTACAATAAATGAAAAGCTGGCTCCATGTGGATAGTCCAATTTAGTAAAGCAGTAAGAGCTTGATGATTTACTATGCCCTCATCAGTAATCATTTGGACAAAGACAAGGCTGAGAATTACCAGTGCAAATTTGGGGGAGACGGTTTGCTAGGCAAATTAAACGCATGGAAAATAGTTTTAAAATACCTAATTATTTTATTTTTTAGGTATAATTAACATATAGGATTATGTTACTTTCAGGTAGGCAATGTGATGATTCAACAATTCTATACATTGCTCAGTGTTCATCAAGATAAGTGTATCTACTAACTTTTTAGAATAAACTGAGTTTCAGTATGCTAGACATATATACTCATGCATAGGAAATTGATATGCTAATCCCAATCAATTTCTCAAGGTTATTATTTGGAAATATTTTTACAATCTAGTTTTAGAGGTCATGCATCTTAAAACTAATGAAACATATTTTTAAAAAATTTAACAAACACATAACCATTAGTATAATTTTAAAGTAATTTTATTAGTTTAATATAAAACCATTTTAATACCAACTATGTGTCAAGTTCTTTCCAAATATTACTTCATTTAACCTAACAATATCCTTGCCAGTATGTATTATTATCCCGGATAACAGAGGTTAAGCAAGCTGCCTTGTGCCATTCAGATCATGCACTTGAACTAGGATCAGAAATCAGGTCTGTTTGTTATAAAATCTGTGTTCTCTTTCTATATCATGTTCCATTTAGAAAATATTTGACGCCAAATATGCTGTCCTCCAAATAAGTCTTTGACCAGCTTGTCACCTACTGTATTTAGTATACTTGACTGATTAAATCCTGGCTATTTATTCATTTATTTATTTTTATTTACTTGAGAGAGAGAGCACAGAGGGAGAGGGAGGACCCCCGCTAAGCAGGGAGCCCAACTCAGGGCTCAATCCCAGGACCCTGGGATCATGACATGAGCTGAAAGCAGATGCTTACCCAACTGAGTCACCCAGTGCCCCCTAAAGAGTTTTAAATGTATCTTCATGGGGCAACAATTTTTTCCTATAGAATACATGCAAAGAATGGACAATACAAGCCCATAGGCTAGATCTCAAAACTACTACACTGAGCAGAAAGAAACAGTACAAGAGCATGGAAAAGAGGATTTCATTTATCTGAAGTTCTAGAATACACAAAACCAATCTATAGTGGTTTCAGTCATACTAGTGTTTGCTGAGGGCAGTACAGTGGGGGAGATAGGCTGGGAAATGGATGATTACAAAGGAGTAGGAGAGAACTTTTTGGGATGAAAGAAATGTTCTAAACTTTAATTGGGGTTGTCATAAGCATATACATTTTAAAAATCATCAAATAGTATATTAGAATACAGCAAAATCTTTAAATGAAACAGAAAAGGCAGCTTGATATGTAAAAAAAAATTAGATAGAGAAATTCCTACTATTTAAGCAAATATAATAAATTGTAAAGAACAATATCAATCCCCCCAAAAGTTGTGTTATTTTAATATAAAAAGCAGAATTTAAGACAATAAATACCATAAAGCCTAAAGGATACTATATATTATATAGAAAAATCAGTACTATAAAATATAGTTATAAAATATAAAAGATAGCATATATGTATGTATTTAAGAGACAGAACCATGAAAATTAATTAATTAAGGATCTAGAGATTCAGAGGTTTAACACACCTCTCTCATAATGTGATAGATCAAGCAAATAAAGAAAATGAGATACAAGTAGCATTACCAATAGATTAAACAGCTATTAAACAGAGAAACATATGTCTTTTTAAATTTAATTTTATTTTAATTCCAGTGTTAACATACAGTGTAATATTAGTTTCAGGGATATAATATAGCAATTCAGCAATTCCATACATTAGTCAGTGCTCATCAAGATAAATGTACTCTTAACCCTCTTCCCCTCTCCCTCATCCCCTATATCCACCTCACCTCTGGTAACTAAAGAGTTTGTTTTTTGTTTTCTCTTTGTCTGCCTTTGTTCATTTGTTTGGTTTCTTAATTCCAGTATGAGTGAAATCATATGGTATCTGTCTTTCTCTCACTGGCTTATTTCGCTTAGCATCACACCTTCCAGGTCCATCCATGTCATTACAAACAGCAAGATTTCATTCTTTCTTATGGCTGAATAATATTACATTGTATATATACATACCACATCTTCTTTATCCATTCATTGATAGATGGATGTCATTTATGTTTATTTATGTCACTTCCATAAATTGGCTATCATAACTTATGCTGCTATAAACAGAGGGTGTCTATATCTCTCCAAATTAGTATTTTTGTATTCTTGGATTAGTACCCAATAGTGTGATTACTGGATCAAGAATAGTGCTATTTTTAATTTTTTAAGGAAACTGTTTATGATTCCACAGTGGCTGCACCAATTTACATTCCCATCAACAGGAAGAGATTCCTCTTTCTCCACAACACCTATCTCTTATGTTTTGATTTTAACCATTCTGATAGGTGTGAAGTGATATCTCACTGTAGTTTTGATTTGCATTTCCCTGAGGATGAGTGATGTTGAGCATCTTTTCATATATCTGTTGGCCATCTGTATGTCTTCAGAGAAATGTCTCTTCAAATCTTCTACCCTTTTTTTAATTGGGTTATTTCTTTTGTAGGTGTTGAGGCATATAAGTTCTTTATACATTTTAGATACTAACCCTTTATCAGATAAGTCATATAAAATATCTTCTCCCATTCAGTAGGCTACCTTTCAGTTTCATTGATTATTTCCTTCCCTGTGCAGAAGATTTTTATTTTGATGTAGTCCTAATACTTTATGTTTATGTTTGCTTTTATTTCCCTTGCCTCAGGGGACATACCTAGGAAAATGGTTCTATATCATTTGTTTCTACTCTAATCTTTATTGTTTCCTTCCTTCTGCTGGTCTGGGGTTTTGTTTGTTCTTTTTCTAGCTCCTTTAGGTGTAACTTTAGGCTGTTAATTGGAGATTTTTCTTGCTTCTCCAGGTAGGGCTGTATTTGTATAAACCTACCTGTTACAACTGTTCTTGCTGTATCCAAAAGATTCTAGACTGTTGTATTTTCATTTTAATTTGTCTCCGTGTGTGTTTTGATCTCTTTGATTTCTTGCTTGATGCATTCATTGTATTGTAGCATGTTGTATTGCCTCCATGTATTTGTGCTCTTCCCATATTTTTCCTTGTGGTTCATTTCTAGTTTCATTGCGTCGTGGTCAGAAAAGATGCATGGCATGACTTCAATCTTTTTGAATTTGTTGAGACTTGTTTTTTGCCTTAATATTGATTGCTTCTGGAGACTGTTCCACGTACACTTGAAAAGAATGTGTATTCTCCTGTTTTAGGATGGAATATTTTGAATATATTTATTAAATCCATCTGGTCCAGTATATTATTTAAAGCTATGGTTTCCTTGTTGGTTTTTTGTTTAGATGATCTGTCCACTAATGTAAGTGGGTTGTTAAAGTCTCCTATTATTACTTTATTACTGTTGATTTCTTCCTTTATATTTGTTATTAACTGTGTCATGTATTTGGATGCTCCCATGCTGGATGCATAGATATTTACAATTATTATGTCTTCTTTTTGGATTGTGTCCCTTATTATTATATAGAGTCCTTCTTTGTCTCTTATTAACAGTTTTTGTTTTAAAGTCTATTTTATCTGATAGAAGTACTGCTACCCTGGCTTTCTTTTCACATCCTTCATGATAAATGTTCCTTCATCCTCTTACTTTTAATCTGCATGTAACTTTAGATCTGAAATGAATCCCTGGTGAGCAACATATAGATAGGTCTTGGTTTTTTTTGTTTTTTGTTTTACCCACTCTGTCATCCTATGTCTTTTTACTGGAGTATTTCATTCATTTACATTCAAAGTAATTATTGACAGGTATATATTTATTGTCATTTTGTTATTTTTGTTTTTGAAGATCTTCTCTGTTCCTTTCTTCCTTTGCCCTCTTCTCTTACCATAAGTTGGATTTCTTTAGTGATATACTTAAATTCCTTTCTTTTTATTTTTTTGGATATTATTATGTTTTTTTATTTGTGGTTACCATTATGTTTATATATAACATCTTCTGCATATAGTAGTCTATGTTGATGGTTGCTTAAGTTTGAGTACATTCTTCACTCCTTGCTCCCCTACCTGTGCTTTTGGTATATGGTGTCATACTTTACATTTTTTTTTTAAGATTTTATTTATTTATTTGAGAGAGAGAGACAGTGAGAGAGAGAATGAGCGAGGAGAAGGTCAGAGAGCGAAGCAGACTCCCCATGGAGCTGGGAGCCTGATGTGGGACTCGATCCCGGGAATCCAGGATCATGCCCTGAGCCGGAGGCAGTCATCCAACCAACTGAGCCACCCAGGCGTCCCACTTTACATCTTTTTATTTTGTGAAGCTCTTGACTGATTTTTATAGATATACCTATTTTTATTGCTTTTGTGCTTCTTACCTTTTTTATAAAAAAAAAAAAACTCTTTTTTTTTAAAGATTTTATTTATTTATTTGTCAGAGAGAGAGAGATCACAAGTAGGCCAAGAGGCAGGTAGAGGCAGAGGGAGAAGCAGGCTCCCTGCTGAGCAAGGAGCCCAATGTGGGACTCGATCCCACGACACTGGGATCATGACCTGAGCCGAAGGCAGCCGCTTAACCAACTGAGTCACCCAGGCGTCCCTTTTTTAAAAAACTCTTACTTATGGTCTTTCCTTCCCACTCGAAGAATCCCCTTTAACATTTCTTGTAGGGCTGGTTTAGTGGTCATGAACTCCTTTAGCTTTTGTTTGTCTGGGAAACTCTCCTTCTATTTTGAATGACAGCCTTGCTAGATAGAGTATTCTTGGCTGCAGATTTTTTTTCCTTTCAGCACTTTGAATGTATCATGCCACTCTCTTCAGACCTGCAATGTTTCTGCTGAAAAATCTGCTGATAGTCTTAGGGGGTTTCCTTTATATATAACTGTCTTCTTTTCTTTTCTTGCTTTTAAAATTCTCTCTATCACTACTTTTTGCCTTTCTAATTATTATGTGTATTGGTGTAGACCTTCTTGGGTTGAATTTGGGGGAGGGGGGAGAACTCTGTGCCTCCTGGATCTGGATATCTGTTTCTTTCCCCAGATCAGAAAGTTTTAAACTATTATTTCTTTAAATAACTTTTCTGCCCCATTTTCTCCCTCTTTTTTTTAAGATCCTTATAATGTGAATGTTATTACACTTGACAAAGTCACTGAGTTCCCTAAGTCAATCCTCATTCTGCATAATTTTTTTCTCTCACCTGCTCATCTTGATTACTTTCCATTACTCTGTTCCCCAGGTTTCTATTTATTCTTTTGCTTCCACTAGCCTGCCCTTTATTCTATCTAGTGTGTCTTTAATTACATTTATTGTGTTATCTCTAATTGGTTCTTTTTTTATGTGTTCTATCTCTTTGTTAAGGGTTTCACTGATGTCCTTCATCCTTTTCTCAGATCCAGTGAGTATCTTCACTATCATTACTTTAAACTCTCTATCAGGCACATTACTTATATTCATTTCATTTAGGTCTTGTACTGTGATTTTGTCCTGTTCTTTCATTTGAAACATATTTTTGTGTTTCCTCACTTTATCTAATTCTCTGTGTCTGTTTATGTCTGTTAGAAAAGTCAGTTATGTCTCCTGCTCTTAAAAGCAGTGGGCAGTGGTCAACTAATCTTCGACAAAGCAGGAAAGAACGTCCAATGGAAAAAAGACAGCCTCTTCAATAAATGGTGTTGGGAAAATTGGACAGCCACATGCAGAAAAATGAAATTGGACCATTTTCTTACACCACACACAAAAATAGACTCAAAATGGATGAAGGACCTCAATGTGAGAAAGGAATCCATCAAAATCCTTGAGGAGAACACAGGCAGCAACCTCTTCGACCTCAGCCGCAGCAACATCTTAGAAACATCACCAAAGGCAAGGGAAGCAAGGGCAAAAATGAACTATTGGGATTTCATCAAGATCAAAAGCTTTTGCATAGCAAAGGAAACAGTTAACAAAATCAAAAGACAACTGACAGAATGGGAGAAGATATTTGCAAACGACATATCAGATAAAGGACTAGTGTCCAAAATCTATAAAGAACTTAGCAAACTCAACACCCAAAAAACAAATAATCCAATCAAGAAATGGGCAGAGGACATGAACAGACATTTCTGCAAAGAAGACATCCAGATGGCCAACAGACACATGAAAAAGTGCTCCATATCACTCAGCATCAGGGAAATACACAATGAGATATCACCACAATGAGATATCACCACACATAATGAGATATCAACACACCAGTCAGAATGGCTAAAATCAACAAGTCAGGAAATGACAGATGCTGGCGAGGATGCGGAGAAAGGGGAACCCTCCTACACTGTTGGTGGGAATGCAAGCTGGTACAACCACTCTGGAAAACAGCATGGAGGTTCCTCAAAATGTTGAAAATAGAACTGCCCTATGACCCAGCAATTGCACTACTAGGTATTTACCCTAAAGATACAATCGTAGTGATCCAAAGGGGCACGTGCACCCGAATGTTTATAGCAGCAATGTCCACAATAGTCAAATTATGGAAAGAACCTAGATGTCCATCAACAGATGAATGGATAAAGAAGATGTGGTATATATACACAATGGAATACTATGCAGCCATCAAAAGAAATGAAATCTTGCCATTTGCGACAACATGGATGGAACTAGAGAGTATCATGCCTAGCGAAATAAGTCAAGCGGAGAAAGACAACTATCATATGATCTCCCTGATATGAGGAAGTGGTGATGCTACATGGGGACTTAAGTGAGTAGGAGAAGAATCAATGAAGCAAGATGGGATTGGGAGGGAGACAAATCATAAGTGACTCTTAGTCTCACAAAACAAACTGAGGGTTGCTGGGGAGAGGAGGATTGGGAGAAGGGAGGTGGGGTTATGGACATTGGGGAGGGTAGGTGCTTTGGTGAGTGCTGTGAAGTGTGTAAACCTGGCAATTCACAGACCTGTACCCCTGGGGATAAAAATATATGTTTATAAAAAATAAAAAAATTTAAAAAAAAAAACAAAAAAAGCAGTGGGCAGGTCATGCATTTTTAACAAGGTGGTACTGTTCCTTTGCCAGAGGAAGATATGCCTCCACTACCAAGACAGGGCTGTCTGGGGTCACTCTGCAAAGCCTGCACCGGTAGGGTGCACAGTGCCTGCAATTTGTGTGTACCAGTCCTCTTGCACAAGGGACACAGAGCTACCAAGGCCAAGGCTGCCAGAGATGTTCTGCAAAACACATATAGGTGGGCATGCCCTTTGTGGGAAGTGACTGGTCTCAGTGACTACAGTGGCACTAGATAACACATCAGTGTAAATAACCTCAAAGATTGGCAGAACAAACTCCACAATTTAATGTAGAGAAGAGGCCACATCAAAGAGGATGGGAAAGGCAGAGAAGCAGTGGGGAGGTAATCAGACTTGTGGGCCATCTGCAGGTGGGAGCCACAGGCACAGAGAGGGGAAAGAAATAAACCCTCACATTGGGGAGCCCACACAGGGAAGGCAAACCACCAGAGTATTTGGCTTTGATAACCAGAGGGGGCAAATTTTGTGAGTTCTTACAACCAGCGGGGCTTAAAGCCCCAAACTTTAAATATCAGAGGGCAAAAAGAAACAGAGTCCACACCCTTAAAAAAACAGCACATCAAATAGACTATATATATATACATATATAGTATAGAAGCAGCAGCTTGAAAAATGCCTGGGACATATAGAAGGAAGAGTTATTTACTGATTGCAGAATGTGTCCCAGAGGGACAGATTTACCTGGGAGACTCCTCCAGGAAAAGGAACTGGCAGGTCCCATTTCCCTCCCTGATCCTCAGCATAAATATGGTCACCCATGGCACCAGTATTCACTTTTAACTTGCTTACATCATGCCCCACCCCTTCCAGCCTGGCCTGCCTAGGTCCCAGCAGCTGCAGGCCCCTCCCCTAGAACGCCAGTGCAAAGCCGGCCAACACAACACCCAGCAACTGTAGGTTATCCAGTTGTATCTGTGGAACAGGGTGAGCTTGTGGTCCTCCTACTCTACCACTTTTCCCAGAAGTGAAAATATATTCTTTTTGAGAACAAAACATTCCACAAGATTGTACTAGGAAATATGTAAAGCCTAAATCAATTATGCAGAAGTAATTTCATACAGTTCAAACAGAATGTATTCTTTGACACTAATGCAACAAAATCAGAAATCAATAACAAGAGATCACCAAAATAAGCTAGAAACTTATGGGGGGAGAAAAACTACAACATAAATCTTAGGTTAAAAAGGATTTTTCAAGGAAAATATGTAATATGGAGAACTGAAGGACAAGAAAGCACTATATATCAAAACTTGTGAGAAACAGGAAACTTAAATGATCGAAAGCTTTTATCATAAACTAAGACTCAAAACAGTAAGTTCAAACATCAACACAGAACCTAGGAAAAGAACAACAGAGTAGGCCACCCCCCTCCAAAAAAAAGCCATCCTGATTCCCAAGAAAAAAACAAGAAGGAAGAACACAAATAATAATAGTAACTAATGGAATAATCAACAAGAACAAAAGATTAATAAAACTAAAATTGGCTCTTACAAAGATCAAAATGATAAAATTCTGGTAAGACTGACCAATGGCAATAGAAAAATCTGTAAATAAACAAGTTCATACAAAAAAAGAGAAAGATAATTATAGAGATCTTTAAAATCACAAAAGAATGTTCTAAATGAACCTATGCTAATAAATATGAAAGGACAGACAAAATGGGATACATTTCTGCAAAAACAAACTATCATAATTAGCACAAAAAGAAATTTAAAATATTGAAAGCCACATAATCCTCTACAAACATAAAATGATTTTAAAAACTGTATTTTCCCACCTCTAGTTGAACCAAGCTTAGTTATTTTTTTTTTAAGATTTTATTTATTTATTTGTCAGAGAGAGAGGGAGAGAGAGCGAGCACAGGCAGACAGAGAGGCAGGCAAAGGCAGAGGGAGAAGCAGGCTCCCTGCCGAGCAAGGAGCCCAATGTGGGACTCGATCCCAGGATGCTGGGATCATGACCTGAGCCTAAGGCAGCTGCTTAACCAACTGAGCCACCCAGGCGTCCCAAGCTTAGTTATTTTAAAAGACGAGTTCTGTTAAACTTTTAAGAAACTCCCAGAGAAGCGGGGTGGCACATTTGGTTGGGTGTCCTGACTCTTGGTTTTGGCTCAAGTTGTGATTTCACAGTGGTAGAATCCATCTCCACCTTGGAGAGCAGAGTCTGGTTGAGTTTTTCTCTCCTTTTCCCTCTGCCTCGCCCACCCTCTCCTGCATGCACACTTGCTTTCTCTCTCTGGAATAAATAAATAAATCTTAAAAAAAGAGAAAGATACAGAAAATCCCTATTTTATACAAGTTATTGTGGGGAAAAAAAGGAACTCTGCCTGATTTAAACTTAGAAATTTGAATGAAATGTATTGCAAAAGTAAATCTTAACTCTAAAATAAGATAAAAGCAAATCAAGAAAATATAGGCTCACTTTACTTGTGAACTTAGGTATAAGAATTCTAAATAAAATATTGTGTAATTAAATGCAATAGAACATTAAAAATAATTCTAAGGATTCAAGGTTTAACATGAGAAAATTTATCCAGGTAATTGGCATATCCCTGGGAAAAAAACAGGAAATCATATCATTATTTTAATAAATACAGAAAATATTCAATAAAGCTCAGCATATATTTATAGTTTCTTTTTAAAGGTAATTCAAAAATAGGAATAGATGGAAATGTTTTTAACATAACAAAGACAATCTACCCCCCAAAAGCAGATCGAATTACAAAAATGAGAGGGGAAGTTTTAGAAATACTGCCATGAAAGCCAAGAATAAGTCAAGGATGGCCTGTTATTATTTACCAAAAACATAAAAACAAAAGAAGTCTTCACAAATATAATAAGACAAAGAAGTTATAATAGGTATTTGTAGACGTAGAATATTAACTCTACACAGGACTCCAAATAAAATCAATAGGCATATAATTAACATTAAGGTTCAGTAATGTTGCCAGTTATGAGGTCAATTTAAAAAATTTATTTTATATCAGCAATAACCATAGGAAAATATAATATTATGCAACAAAACTCCTAAAATGGCTAGAAAATTTAAATTATTTACAGTAAAAAATATATAAACTCTGTTCAAGGACATAAAAGAAATCCAGAAGGGAAGAAAAGATGTTCAAAGGTGAGTTGATTGAGCATTCAGATAAGTTAATTTTTTCTGAATTAATATAAAGTTTTGTTGCAAAATCAAAGTCATTTCCATACACTGCTGGTGGGAATGTAAAATCGTATAACACTTTTTCCATCTGTCTGGCAGTTTTTAAGAAAGTTACACATACATCCACCATATGCCCTAAGCATTCCACTCTAGTTTTTTACCCAAGAGAAATTAAAGCCTATGTCCACAAAAAGACTTGATTTATAAAAGCCAAAACTTAAAACAGTGGAGATGTCCTTCAACAGGTGGTTGTTCTTCAGCTGGTGGTATATCTATACAAATGAATACTACCCAGCAATAAAAAGGGAACGAACTACTAATACACACAATGAGGAGAAATTACAAAATAATTTTGCTAAGTGATAGAGCCCATCAAAACAGGAGTACGTACTGGACTTTTTTTACATTTTTTCCCCTTTTCCATTTTTCTAAAACTCTAAAAAACACAAACTAACTGATAGGGATAGAAAACAGATCAGTGATTGCCTGAAAGTTGGAGGGGTAGCAGGGAGCGGGGAAAGTGATGATAATGGCATTCAAAGAAATGCTGAGGAAAGATGGATACATTTATTATTTTGATTGGGGTCGTGATTATATACAACCCTATATACAAACCCTTGATCTAACTATGTACTTTAAATATGTGCAGCTATTGTATGTCAATTACATCTCAATGCAGCTTTAAAATAAAAAGTCATGGCTAGGTGTTTTTGCAGGCAAACTTGACAAAGTGATTTTAAAACTTATAGCGAATATTTGAGGCAAAAGAAGAGATTCATCCAACCAGATATTAAGACACCTTTAAAGTCATTATCCTAAATATACTATTGGCACAAAAACAGATTAATACAAAATTAAACTCAATAAATAACTCAGAAATATATAATTCAACTTTCTGTATAATGGATGTGGCATCACAAAGAGTGGATGATTCACTATGTGCTGTTGTGGAAACTGGCTTACTATGTGGAGGAAAGTAAAATTGCATCTTTGGTAATTAATGGTGAACTCTACCAAATTAAAAACAAATGTGGAAGAAAAGATCATGAAAAAAATGGCAGATAATATAGAATAAATGCTTATCTTGGTAAGAAGAAGGGCTATTAAAACAAAATCCTCAAAAAATAAACCACTAGGGAAATAAATCAACATACTAAAATATAGAAAAATTAAGACAAAAAACAGAAATCATTGACAGATGGAGGAAAGATAATTGTATCTTCCAAACCCATGTAAGATCGATTTGGAATATATAAGAAACTTCTATCCATTAGTAAGAAATTATTCTAAAATGGCAGAAGCCTAATATGACTGGTTGACAAATATCAGAATGTCATATTTGATCAGAGAAATTCACACCAGAAACAACAAAATTTACCACTTTACACTGAACAGATTTGCAAAAGCCATACAATCAGACAATACATAGTTTTGGCAAGAGTATGGATGCTGCTGAAGAAAGCTCATACTCTGTGGTATAACATAAACTAGAACCACCATTCAGTTTTCAGTGAAATGTCTATGCAGAACCACCATTCAGTTCTCAGTGAGATGTCTGTGCAAATGCCCGGTGACTCAACTATCTTCTTCCTGGATATACTCTTATGACACTCTCACAGGTTCACAGAAAGACATTTATGAAGATCTACACATCACACTGTTTATGGTAACAAGTTGGTAGAAGCAATCTCTGTACATTCATCAATTCATCAATAGGTGAAATAATAAATTAGAGAGGATGGACGAATAATATAAAATATTATGTAGCAGCTAGGAGCACTGAATTCCAGGGATATCCAACAACATGAATAGATGTTAAAAAGTAGCCTTGATTATGAAAAAAAAATATATATATATATAAAGTAACAATGTGTATTAACTGAAAACCTATTACTTTCAGCAAAGAGCATTATATATTCTTCCAGGATATGTTCATATCCAAGAATACATATGCTAGAACAGCTGCTGATGGTAGAAAGGCAGGAATAAGAGTAGATTTCATGAATGACAGAATGATGGAGGAAAAGTAGTATTTCAAGAGAGAAGCTTCACACAGACTGATAGACACAGTGTGTCACGAACTAAAGAGTCTAATTAGCTCAGCTTTCTCTGCATCTGAAGTCCAAATAAATAAGAAAATCATCTATATTCTGCATCAGTGGTCCTCATATGAATGAGTAGATGTAAAGGTAACAGCTCTTGCTATCTTTCCTTTAGTTAATGTGCTAATTTGGGAAAGCAATTTCTAAAAAATAGTCTTACAAAATACTTGACACAGGAAAACATTTTTCTTTTAAGATTTTATTTATTTATTTATTTAGAGGGAGAGAACACAAGCAGGGGGAGCAGCAGATAGAAGGAGAAGTCCTGATGACAGGACTCAATCCCAGGACCCTGGGCTCATGACCTGCGCCAAAGGCAGATGCTTAACCAACTGAGCCACCCAGGCATCCCCAGAAAAACATCCTTAAGTTTTACGAAGGCAAGGACCATTACTGTTTCCTATAGCCTTTTTACCTCCTGAGAGCTCACTGACTGGCATAATATTTAAGTGATTTTTAAATACATGGAAATGATAAACAGAACAAAAAGAAATGTACCTGAGTGCTTAATGTGAGGTGTAGTTATAAACTTCAGAAAGAATTCAGCTTGTTGAACATTGAAACCTGGGAAATTTCCAGAGATTCCTGTCTCCTGGGAGACTTAGGAAATAGGAGACAGCTTGGGTCAAATTGTTCTTGACACATCTCCTTGATAGACAATACGGAATTAACCACAATTGCAGACACTTTTGCACACACACGCAGACACACTATGCCCCACTGCCCTATTTTTGTTATTGTTGTTCTTTTGGTATTTGTTTGTTTTCTCTAAAGGAGCTTAATCTAGATCTTAATGTGAATGGGGTCATGCCAGTTCTACTATGTCTGGTACCATGATCCACCCAGAGTAAATGATAAGACATTGTTCCCTGGGGCATTTCTGTTGTGAGGAGTCACGATGAGAAGGCTGGGGACGACCCTGCCTCTGGGTTCCTTGAAACAGAGACCCAGTCTTAGCATTTCTTTTCTTTTCTCTCAAAGGCACCTAAGTCAGACTTCCACACACAGCTGATGCTCCAAAAATGTTCTGAACATTTTTGAAACATGAGGAACAGTGACTGATGTTTACTACATGAACCTGATGTAGACTACAAAACTATTACCCCCATTGGGCAAACTGTGAAGATCCAGTGTGTGTGCACAGCACCCAGCCTGCTTGTGGGGCCTGTGGCAGGACTGTTTTGTCAACTCAGCAAAGTATAGAGGCCCATAGGCATACGTAGTAATGAAATATATGCAGGTTAAAAAGAATTGTGGAGCATAACAAAGAGCATGGAGGACAAGGGGAGTGAGAGAGGAGAAGGGTGTTGGGGGAAATTGGAAGGGGAGGTGAACCATGAGAGACTATGGACCCTGAAAAACAATCTGAGGGTTTTGAAGGGGTGGGGGGTTGGAGGGTGGGGGAACCAGGAGGTGGGTATTAGGGCACAGATTGCATGGAGCATTGGGTGTGGTGCAAAAATAATGAACACTGTTATGCTGAAAATAAATTTTAAAAAATCTTTAAAAAAAAAAAAGAAAAACAGATAAAGATCAATAGGATAGGCAAGAGTATTCAGTGTTTAGAGAATGTAAGAAAGCATGAATCTATGAGCTGCAAAATCTAGGCTCCAGCCCAGTGGTACCACTTCAAGAGTGTGACCTGGGGAAGACTATGTCATCTCTCCAAAGCTCAGTTTCATCTTTAAAATAGCTACATAACACAAACAAATATTGAACAATTTAATGCAATGCATAATGTTTAATTAAATTATAAAGCTTATGATCAGACCTGTGAGAGGTCACATTTTTGCTCTGCTTCATCTTCAAAATAAGTATACTATGTATAAATACACTCCTACTTCCTCTCACAGGAAGGTACTTCTTAAAAGTACCCTGAACTCTAGTATAATATCCAGTATTTAATTTATTTTATAGAGTTGACTAAGCAGTTTCATGTTAACTATCTAGTTTTAATCCTGAAAGCTTCACTATGGGGCAAATAGTATTATTCTCATTTTTCCATTCCTCATTTTCCACTAGATTTCAACTTCCATGGGAGCCCGGACTTTGTCTTGTGTATTACTGTATCCCCAGAACTAATCTTCTACCTGAAACATTGTGGGCACTTAGGTTAAACAAAAAATTAAAAATTAAGGCTCAGATACTGTGATTTGCACAACATGGGACCACCAGGAAAAGCTTTTTTACTTGACATATTACAATACTGAATAATATTATAGTTGAATGCCTTGTATAGGAACTAAAAAATAAAACTATTTCATTTATTCTACCTGAAACTGATTTGGATAATCTACAACCAAATAGCAAGTAGATAATTCTAAAGGATCTATTAATATTTGTTAATTAAATCACTTTGGGAAGTATACACAGAAAAGAATAAGGTTTATCCAGAGATTTTTTTCCTCTCTAAAATATATTTAGAAGACATAGTTCCCAGACTTAATAAACAAAGGCTATTATTTTAACAGTGTTTTAAAAGTTTAAGTTTGGGTGGCTGGGTGACTCAGTGGGTTAAGCCTCTGCCTTCGGCTCTGGTCACGATCTCAGGGTCCTGGGATCCAGCCCTGCATCGGATCTCTGCTCAGTGGGGAACCTGCGTCCCCCCGTCTCTCTCTGCTTGCCTCTCTGCCTATTTGTGATCTCTCTCTTTATCAAATAAATAAATAAAATCTTGACAAATTAAAGTTTAAGGTTTTATTGAAAACAAAAACTCTGAGCTCCCCTTAGGAAACAATGAATAGAAAGAAAGCAAAATGTGACACTGCGGGCTGAGTCCAGATATGTCCTTAAAAAGTAGCTGGGAAATAACAGATTGCATAATATGTGGAGGAAATTTACCAGAGTTTTAGTTTTAAAGCTAAAAGCAGCTTGTGAATAACCTAGAAGTAACCTTTTCTTTTTTTTTTTTTTAAGATTTTATTTATTTATTTGACAGACAGAGATCACAAGTAGGCAGAGAGGCAGGCAGCGAGAGAGGTAGGGAAGCAGGCTCCCTGCTGGGCAGAGAGCCCCATGCGGGGCTTGATCACTGGACCCTGGGATCAGGACCCGAACTGAAGGCTGAGGCTTTAACCCACTGAGCCACCCAGCGCCCCTATGAGTAACCTTTTTGTAGATTGCCAAAGCTAGTACTTGTTTTGTAAATATCTTAAGAATAAAAAGAGGAAACCAGAATAAAGTTAGTTATCATTGCACAGGTTGAATAAGAGTTAATATAGTATGCCTAAATATTATATTTTTATTTAAAAAATTGCTACAGCTTTTCTCTGTGTGCATATCATCTCTTACCAACATATCTAATTTGTTGGAACATATTAATGAATAGTCTAATTTTTCCAAAAACTAACTGGGCTCATTCATATTTTCAGGTAACTTCTCTTCTCCGTTCCCTCACTGAGAGCTCAGTTAACCACAGTGCAGTGGCTCCTTTGTCCGCCTAGTGGAAATGCCTGGAATTGCAGGAATAGTTTCAGAGACACAAACCTCTCTAATACATAGCTAAAGGAAACCCAGATGTCCATTAATGTGTTTAACAATTATTATGTACTAAAAAACACGAGATGTTAGAACATAAAGATGGATTTCACTGGCAACAAAGATGTAAAAAGTTTAAAAGTACAAACCATAAGAGACTTAATCATAGGAAACAAACTGAGGGTTGTTTGAGGGGACAGGGGGGTTGGGAGGTTGGGGATAACTGGATGATGGGTATTAAGGAGGGCACGTGATGTAATGAGCACTGGGTGTTATAGAAGACTGATAAGTCACTGACCTCTACCTCTGAAACTAATAATATACTATGAAATTAAATTAATTGAATTTAAATAATAAATAATACATTTCTTATTTTAAAACATTGATTTAAAAAAGTACATTATACACTGATGTAGCAATGGATTTAAAATCAACTGTGAAGTGCCTAGCATATCACTCTTAATTACTAAATCCAAAGTACTACATTCTAATTAATGCTTGCATATCTATCAGCATGTTAATTAAGGCCTTATGTCTGTGTATGTGCTGCCGAAGCAAGCACTAAGGTCTTATGTCTGAAAAGAAGATTTCATGAGATGAATTTAGCCCAACACACATCTCACAAAGATTTCTTGTCTACTCCTGGTTGTGTCAGGCAGTTTGTATACTGGTTGCAACTGAGAATTACAAAAATGAAAAAAAAAAAAAGAAGAAAAAAATTATGTGTTGTGATGAGCAATTTAACACAGGATAAGCATTATTCATTTTTCTTGGATACTGCTCAATTTCACCACTCCTCAGGGGAGGAAAAACCCATTTTTTTTTTAAAATTTTGCAACAACATAATCTAAAGCACTCTAACCTGTGAACTGCAATGCTTCTTTTAAAACCTGTTGAAAACTATGATTTTGGTGACTCGTTCAAAACGGTTGCAAATGCATAGTCTATAATTTAGGGCCTGAGCAAATTAAGACTACTTCCTGGCCTGCCCAAGGCCACAGAAGTTGCTCTAATAGGCTCTGGAGCCAGTTTGCAAGGAGACTAGTGGATGCATGAAAGCTTTCTTAAAACGCACAATTTCTTCTTGTTTGTTTCTGTATCACTCAGGGATACAGAGTGAACCAAGAGCCCATACACAGAACTTCATCTCTTGATTAAGATGAAAAGGCTTAATTCCGAGATGCTGTTCTCTTGGGACCCAACTCTGCTCTTGAAATAGGAGGCACTGATGTGCTTGTCTCTGTGTAACCTGCCTTCTGACGAAGGGGATAAAATGGCCACATCAGAAATCCACTTTCCAAGCAGTCTATTTGAAAAGTCCCAGGCAAACACATCCAGGAAGAACATAGAGACATAGAGAAGATTTAGATCCATATTCATTCATTCAGGATTTTTTTAAATGTTTTACTCAAACATTTACTGAGCATATACCGGGTACCAGAAACTTGGTCAGTTCTTGGGATACAATGGGGATAAAAATTGCACTCCAAGAGCTTACTGTCTAGTAACTGAAAGCCTAAGTTTTATTCTTGCTGAGCTTGTTAACACGGACTGTAGAGCCCTTCAGATCTGCCCTCTGAAGCACACTTTCTAGGCAATCCTTTGGCTTCGAAGGGGCATATAAAAATTAATCAGTGGGAGAATCTTACTTGGAGAAAGGATTTCATTCATTAGATCCCGTTCACTGCCCATCTTTATAGAACAGGAATAGAGGGGAGGCATTAAAAGAAATACACGGAGTGCCTAGAGAAAATCCGCCCCCCCCCCAAATGGCATAAAGGGGAAGAATGGACTTGAGAAACTGTTCTTGTCTCAGGGCAAAGTGATCCCACTTCACGAGACAAATTTCCAGGGTACACATGCTCCAGTTGCCTCAGTACCTGGCGAAGGTTTTAACCCTGCAAAACACCTCTTAGAGCTGAGCGAGGTCCCCTGGTAAAAATGGTGAGTCCCAGCCAATGGATGAGAAAAAAGGAAAAAAAAAAATTAAAAGGAAGGAATTAGAATGTAGTGAAGTGAAAAAGGAAATGAGGAGAGTGGAAGGGAAGAATAAAAGGAAAAAAAGAGCTCAAAAGACAAATTAGAGAATAGCCATTTGGACGAAAGAGGTCACAAGTGAAAGAATGATGAAGTACTAAGCTTGACGGTCTAGATGCTGGGCGAACCCACCTTCAGATCACAATCCTGTGGTTTATTCTTCTCGCAGTATTGATTTTCTGTTGTTGAGATCAGTCTAAACATAAATGCAATATCCTCGGGCTTTAAAAAGTCACCAGAGAAATATCATCTCCTCCCTGAAGCCCTCCCCAACCTCCAAGGGCATGGTTCGCTTTGTGCTCTTATAGCACTGAGTTCAGATCTGCTAGAAGACAGAATTTCTCCTATTGTCCCGTTGTTCCTATTGTAACTACAGTATCTACCCAGGGTGGGAGAAGGTCTCAGGTACCCAAATCCTCAATCCTAGGAATCAGAAGCAGACACCACACTCCTCTCATGAGAGGCCCCAGAACCAAGTGAATGCCATCATCAGCATCACCCAATGGATCTACGGGGAACTTGTCAAGTGTTCGATATTCACAAAGAGAAGCTATTACCCATCCCCAGAAGACAGGAGGATGAAGTCCTCAAAGAACCACTCTGGAAGTTTGGTGATGCTTAGAGGAATTTTGTTTCCTATATATTGTTTGAATATAATACCCTGACGTTGTACCACTGGAATGGGGGAAGAGGGAGAAAAAGGAAAGATGGAATGGTAAAGGATTGCTAGGGGGAGGGGGCACAAATAGCATGGTTTGGCTTTTTCAGAAGTTACAGACGATCAGTCCTATGGGACCTGGAAGACCCAGCAGTTGGCATTTGTGGGAAAATGAGATAGAAAATAGTCTTTCTGGGGGCGCCTGGGTAGCTCAGTTGGTTGGGCCACTGCCTTTGGCTCAGGTCATGATCCCGGCCGGGACTGAGTCCAGCGTCGGGCTCCCAGCTCCGTGGGAAGTCTGCTTCTCCTTCTGGCCTTCTCCCCTCTCATGCTCTCTCTCTTTCTCTCTCTCTCTCTCAAATAAATAAATAAAATCTTAAAAAAAAAAAAAAAGAAAGAAAGAAAATAGTCTTTCTGGCTTACCAGAAAGAGGCAAGTGTTGGGGGGGTAAATAAGGACATGCAACAGAGGAACACAGTGGAATTCTACCACCTAGGGCTGGAAGACATAGTGCAATCTCTAAAGGGACCAGCTGATTCACAATATAGAGTTGGGGGAGCTAAAGTGGCACATCCGCACCACTCCTTTTCCCATCGAGCCCAGAGAACATCAGCTAGAACACTGGTCTCCTCCCATCAGTGAAGGGAAGAATGCCAGCCTTGCCCTGCTGACTGATGAAAGGTTTTTCCCTCTTCCTCTTCTGCAGCCCACCAGGGGAACAAGAGCCCTGAAGCAGGCATGTGCAGGTGTCAGAACCAGACTGCACGTGTCTCTATTTCATGATGCTGGAACCACAGCTCAAGTCTGCACTGGCCTGGGGGGTAGGGAGCTTCAGCTCAGATAGATGACAATTGTTCTAAAATGCACAGGGCTGAGTATTAAACATCACACATAACTGTTCTGATAACTTAAAGAGGATGCCAAGAGAATCGCCAATTGTTCTTTCAAAAGCAGATATATTGCAGGAAAGGTAAGTTGGGTAGAGTACGGTTGGGTGGTACACTGTTAAAAGAAATAATTTTATGTTTTTATCTTGAACCAGTTGAGGGTCCTCACTAAACTGGTTTCTCATGTCCAGGATGGAACTTTTATAAAATCTGACCTGGATATATGCCTAATGGCCCTTATATTACAATGTAAATTCCTAGAGAGCAAGAACATTTCTTAGTCATCTTTGTATTTGGACTGTCATGCCCCAAGGCTGGCACTTAGTAGATATTCAATACCTATGAAGTCACCTAAATTTTAAAATCCATTTTATAACAAGGTGAAATGAGGTTATCTGTGAGTACTTTTCACATCCTGTAATTCAATAGTTTCTCCTATTAGACTCATCTAAGAAAGTCTATGAATGCTGTTGGGACTAAAGGCCCTCATTAACTTGATGACACCACTGTATTATCTTTCACCAGGTATGGCAGATTGGGGCTGCAATGATTCCCAATCTGTTTACTCTTCTTTGTATTCACCAGGAGGTAGTCCCCTCCCCCACTGACTCTGGGGCTGGCCAGTTATAATGCTTGCATCATAACTACTGTTGTCCCATAAGCAGGGACTTGAAGAGCACTTGGGAGGGGCACTCGCTTTCTTGTTCTCAGAACCCTGCAACCTCCATTAAGAAGCTGGAGGCAGGGGGCGCCTGGGTGGCTCAGTGGGTTGAGCCACTGCCTTCGGCTCAGGTCATGATCTCAGGGTCCTGGGATCGAGTCCCGCATCGGGCTCTCTGCTCAGCAGGGAGTCTGCTTCCTCCTCTCTCTCTGCCTGCCTCTCTGCCTGCTTGTGACCTCTCTCTGTCAAATAAATAAAATCTTAAAAAAAAAAAAAAAAAAAAAAAGAAGCTGGAGGCAGTCTGCTGGATGGTTGGGAAAACAAGATCCAGTCACCACCACCACCGCAACCAACAAAGACCCAACTGTCACATGTGCTTGAGGCCATCCTAGATCATCTAGCTGTCTGCAGAGGCAAGAGTGGGCAATTTAGCTGAGATTACTTAAGTTACCCAGTAAAACTGTCCAGCTGACCCACAGAAAGATTTTAAAAATACATTTGGAAGCATCTATTCATCTTTCCCAAAGAATTCATTGCTGAAGCAATATGAGTAGGGAAGGGATATAGGAACACAGGAGGCCAATTATTATTCTATTATGTCCCAGAAGAAAATCGCTTTCAATGGCAAATGCAGGAATTGTAACCTCGGATGGATTCAAATCTACCATGCACTGTATCTTTTGATTCCATTAAACAAATATTTTTTGAAGATGTAACAAAAAACTTTCATAGCTATTTTTAGGAATCGTCTCTCTTTTTTTGTACTTTTGGCTTTTGCCTTACATAGATTTCCTATTTGTTAATTGTTCTTATTTCTCATTTAAAAAAAAAAAAGAAGAAGAAGAAGAAGTCAAAAAGTTTGATCAGCAGGCAAAAGTTCCTCTCTACAAAAAGACCAAACAACACATGATTCTGAAATCAAAAACTCCCAAATATTTTCCTACACTGGCCCTGAAGTTAACCATTGCTGGGGCCCAAGTGCCTGGGAGTAAATGGGGACTGAAGGAATCAGAGTTGGCAAGAAAAATGTCTCCCCCTCTGAAGCTTCCAGCTGCACATTCAGTCAAACAGGACATTTAAAGTAAGAGCGTAATCTACCTGTCAGAAACATTTTGATTTCACTTAAACACCAGGCAAACTGACAACCACTTTTCCCACAACTGAGAAGAATCTCCCGAAGTGAGAGGCACTTGAAGACGTGTTAAAATTTTTGCAGCCATTAACACATTCCTAAGAAAAATACTGCTGGAGACACAAGAAAGCCAAGGATAACAATCTCCTCTCTCCAATGAAAACGTTTCGTCTGTTTGATTAAAGGAAGATAAATGAAAGGGCCAGGGCAAACTCACCTCACATTCTGGGCTATGGTTTGGTTTGCCTTGAGACCAAGTTGTCTAGAAAAAATGCAGCCTGTCTTCAAGTTCCTGCATTCCTGGAGGACGGGAGCTGAAGAACCACTCAGCATTCATCAGAAGAGACCAACTGGTTCTCAAGGTCCTCATTCTCTAGCCATCTTTGCCAGGGGGGAAGCAGGATAGAGAAGGTAAGGCAGAGCCATAAGTGTATGTTCTGCTTATACTGATCCTTATTCCAGGGGAATCAAAGAGAGATTGCCCTAAGAGAATATAATCCTCTACACCAGGAGACCTGAACTCTGGTTCCAGATCTGCAATAACTCCATGACTTTGATAACTCTGTGTCTCTGAGGTTCAGCTTTCCCTCCTAGAAAATGAGAGGATTGGTCTGAAACAGTAGTTCTCAAACTGTGAGTTGTAGTTATTAGGAATATAGAAAATCAATTTAGTGAGCTTCAACAGGTAATTTTTATAAGCATAAAATAGGATAGGATAGGATTAAAAATACACATATTGTTTCATGAAATTTTATTTCAGTTATTTGATTGTGTGTGTGTGTGTATGTGTGCATGTGTCTTAAAGTCCTCCATCGGGGTGCCTGGGTGGCTCAATTGTTAAGCGTCTGTCTTTGGCTCAGGTCAAGATCCCAGGGTCCAGGGATCAAACCCCACATTGAGCTCCCTGCTCAGCAGGAAGCCTACTTCTCCTCTTCGATTCCCCCTGCTTGTGGTCCCTATCTCTTGGTCTCTCTGTCAAATAAGTAAATAAAATCTTTGAAAAGAAATAAAGTCCTCCATGTATATTGTGTTTTTGAAAAAGTTTTGATAAGTGCTGGATTAGGAGATCTCATAGGTTTTCTCTAATTCTAGCCTTCTGGAGTTTGGTGAAATGCACAAGCACCATTTTGATCAGCCTACCTTCTGGGTCCATCCAGATCTTAGTACATTTAGTACTATTCAGTATGAACCTACTTTATGTGCATTGAAACCACCAAAATGCGTATGCGTATTAATTCACATGTGTATTTGTGTTTTCATCTCTTCCCATAAGGGCCTATGCACACAGCCAGCACTAAAGTGCAGTGTGACTGACTAGGGTACAACAGAGCAATACAAACCAATGGCCTTCAATACTGAAGGCATCAGTTTTCCAGAAAAGCATCCTGGATGTCCTGGATCTGTGTTTTCCTGATGCACAGGAGGAAGAGTGGGGGCCAGACACAGACTGCTATAGTTTAGTAACCGGCAGGAATGCTTCTTGGGAAAAAAAAACTACTACACCATGAAAGTAGTTGTTTGTAGAAGCAAGATACATGGTCTTGTGACTTAAACACATTTAAAACAAGAGTAAAAGCCTACAAAAGCATTAACATGCCTAAGTTATTCAGTGTTTCTTTCCTTGTACCTGTCACTGTGCCCAGGATATAGTAGACATTCAGTAGATATTGGTTGGTGTCCTATGTGACTTCACTAGACAGTGGGAATCTTCTATCTCAGGAGCCCTTTGTCCCTCCTAATGAATGGAGAGCATGAACAGCTATGATATCATCCTACTGGCCAGATTCCAGTCACAGTGCCTACAGGACATAGAAAAGCTTGAAATAAACACAGATATTCAGTGAACACTACTGGCCTCTGTTAAAATGAATGCTCTCTCCTTCTTCAAACACTTCATTAACTTGACTTCCAGAATACAACTTTCTCTTGGTTTTCCTTTTGTCTCACTAGCCTATCCTAGGTATATTTTGTGATTACTTTTGCTTTAGGTATGTCCTTTATAGCTAGCCTATAGCTCAGTTTTTCAGCCCATTTACATTTATTGTCATCATTAATATATTCAAGTATGTTTTTAATCATCTTACTTTTTGGTTTCCATTTGTACCACTTTTTCTATTTCTTTATTCTTCTATTAACTGATTTCACATGAGCTTTTTGGTTATTCCCTCCCCCCATTTCACTTTTCTCTCAATATATGGCTTTGGGATTTATATATTCCATTCAACGATGAGCTCAAGCTGGCTTGCAATAACTCGTGAGAATCAACTGTGCATATCTCTTCCCAACTTCAAGTACAGTGAAATTCACCCTGGTAGCTTAAAATTGGCTATGGAGTATTTACATCACCAAAATTGGCAAATGCCACAAATCAAGGCTTTGTTTTCAGAGAGAAAATTGTTACACTATTTATCATATGACCACTATATTTTTCTTTAGCAGTTATGCTCAAAATTTTGGTAAGCATAATTAACTTAACAAAATATAAAATTAAGTCATGAATTCCTCTGAACAATAGAAAACTTCAGAACAACTAGTCTTCTCCCATTAAATTTATAAACTATTATTTTCCAATATTTCAGTCCTATCTTCTTTTGCAGAACCATAAATTACACAGTTATTTTATTTTATACACTGTTTAAATTTACCTGCCTGCTTATCATTTAATTCCCATCATTCATTTTATACCTTCTGAAATCATTCTCCTTTTTCTTGAAATACATGTTTTATGAGCTCCTTTAGAACAAAATCCTTGGTAGTACATTCTCTCACTTTTTTTATCTGTAAAAAGTTTCATTTTACCTTCATTTTTGGAAGATGGATTTTTTGGGTAAGAGGGCAGAATTATAGTTGTTATCTATCAACATTGTAAAAACAACATTCCATAGTCTTCTGGTTTCCATTGTTGCTGTTGAGAAGACTGAGGTCATTCCAATTGTTGTTCCTATATAGATGACCCAAGTTTTCTCTCTGGCTACTTTTTGTAACTTCTCTTTGTCTTGGTGTTCTGAAGTTTTACTATGATATGATCAGGATAGGTTTCTTTTTTCTACATTCTCTTTGAGCTATATGGTGCTCCTTGGAGGTATGCCATCATAAATTTTTATTAGTTCTGGAAAATTTATAGTTATTCCTTGTTATAAATTCCCTCTTCTCCATTCTCTCTAATTTATTTGAAACTCTTACTGAACATGTGTAAGATCTATTTCTATCTTCTGCATTTCTCAATTTTGCTAACACATTTTATGTTACTGTACCTCTGCTATATTTTAGGTAGATATTTCACGTAATTCCAGTTCGCTAATTCTTCCTTCAGTTGTATTTAACATGCTCTTTTACTGATCCATCGGGATTTTAGAAATTAATGTACTTTTAAACATTTATCCTTCTTTGGTTGTCTTTTGCTGCATTGTTAGCTTTGTAATTTTATTCTTCTTGTCTTTAAATATCTAACAGTAGCCCATGGAGGTCCAAATCCGTTGTTTGTTCCTTCTACCAACTCTCCTTCACAGTAGTCTTCCTTCTTGTGTGTTTAGTAATCTTTGCATGTGGACTCACAGCTCGATATTATTCTTTGAAACTCCTGTAGCCCTAATTTGGGGAAACATTCCTCCAGAGAAGGTTCGATTCTGCCTCAACTGATCATCAGTGGATACATAAAACCTAGAACTACCTTTGCCTTTCTAAAGAGTTTTAGCTCAGAGCTAGAGATCCAGATTCAACTTCTCACTACTATTCCAAAGCTTAGTATCCTCACAACAGTGTTACTATACTAACATAGGCTTTAAGGTATAGGAACACATTCCTCTCAGCTATCTAGCACTTTCCCTACTGCATAGACACCCTGCTTCTCCAACTCACCTATTGCTCTTACCTTAATCCCTACCTCTGCAGTCTTGATCTCAGTCACCCATGCTTGGTCCAGCCTCACCAAGTCTTCTGGCTGCCCTGAACCAAGATCGGGTTGTCCATGCTATGTGTTTCAAGATAGGCAAACAAAATATAATATAGGAAAAAATGCATTAAATTGGACAAAGAGCAACTCCCTCTGCCTAAAATGCTTTCCTGCCCCCACTCCATTCCTGATTCTTACCTACCTGGAAAGCACTGACCATTTTTCAAAACTCAGATTAAACATCTCTTCTAGGAAGTCTCTGATGACTATTGTGTCCCTACCTACCCCAAAGGGATTTAGGACTCACTCTCTCCTCGCTCTGACGTGGTTTCTTTTCCTTTCCTTTCTTTTTTTTCTTTCTTTTTTTCCCCTTATTTCTTCTTTTTACTTTTACTTTGTTTTAGAAGAGGAAATGCTCAAAAAATTATGAGCAACTATACATAACCAATAACAAATTTTAAAAACTGCTCCCATGTGCAACAAAATTACCAATACATTAAAGAGAAGCAATTGGGAATATTAATTTCTGACCAGTTTATTATTTTACTAAATAAGCACTTAATTTGTTTTCAACAAAACTGATTTTGACCAAATTATCACTTACTACTTTGAAACCTACTAAATCCCACATGCATTTTTTCATAGTATTTCCAAACTTCTATTTCTGTAGTTGTTTCCTAGAGTACTAAATTATACATTTCTTGGAGGCAGTAATCATTTCCTTCTATTCTCGGCCCATAATAGAAAGCCTAATATTCATTACTCATTTAATAAGATTAGAGTAATGAATAAATAACATGCAGTATGATTGCTTTATGTCTAAACAAAGTATGTTAGCCCTAAGGTCTTTGTAAGCAAATAGCTTTGTACACTAATGTTTATAATCTATAAAGCTGGATGCATGTTTTAAATGCTGGATAACTGCTTATGTATAAAAGGTCTTTGGACTACTGTGAAAATGATGATCACAAAATTTAAAACCATGATCATTTGCATAGTTTAGAGTTTTTACAAAAGAGAGCACCCAAGGGAAAGAAAGTTGGTTTCCACTTCACTCAGATTTGCCCTCTCAGTGACTACAATCTACCTAATTATTTATTATAAAAATATACAAACCCACCAATTACTAGATCTTGGTGGGATGAATCTAAGAATGATCGGTCAAGTTCCAAAACATATCAAAATGAATGTTAAGGCTTGGGATTTATCATGTTGCACCAGCTTTACAAAATCCTCCTTAACAGATTTGTTGCCAGTTTTCTTAAATTAATGCTTTTTGGGGGTGGAAGGAATGGAGGAGATTGTTATTTTTTTCAGGATGTATCTCAATAAATATTTACTAAATTGAATATCAGTCTTCATTTATGTTGATTTTGTTGATGTATTGCATGGAAAAATTTAATGTACACATTCTATTAAGAGCCATTAAAAGCTGAACCTAGTAATTAGGACCCTCCAAATATTATCTATCACTTCCAGTAGTGATGGATTTGGATTTCTAATTCTGCAAACTTTCTATATTTGATGTCAAAATCTTCGGAAGTATGGCTAATGACCATGTCTAGGTATATTTCTTTAAAAGATATGTAACCATTTCTATACTGAAATGTTCAACTCATTGAGTGGAGGAAACTAAATTTCATATTGATCCCATTCTTAAAAATAAGAGAGGAGGCTGAATAAATAGTGAAACAGAATCTGAAGTAATCTTTAAAAAAAAGGAAACTGAAGTAATCTTACCAATTTGTTATGTACCAACGTTGGCAAAGATGACAGAATCAAATACAACTCCATTTGGAACGTAGGAGCCAAACATTTTTTGGATTAGGTGATTTCCCATTTTTAAAACTCAATTCCATTTCATGTTTTACAGTGGCAAGTGGAAGTGACAAGTAAAGCAATGAACAGATCTGGTGAGATCTAATGGGCATGTTACCTTTCCCAGGGACTCTCAACTAGAACCAGGAGGAAAGAGTGAGAGATGTTGAGGGAGCAGCCCATCAGATTGAACCATGGAGGTTTTTTCATAATACATCTGCTGGACCCCCAAGAAATATGACAATGGGGCATGTAAGAAAGATGGTTACTGTTGTATGTTTCTCCACCTCTCATGCTTGTGAACCACTTATGTTTAGAATCTAAGCCATTCTAGATAATATTTAGGTACACTCCATATTTGAATGTGCAAATGCCAATTGATATACTAATGAATACCCTTTATAATGAAGGTATAATGGCCTCAGATATAATAGTTTCCATACTGTATACTTCATAGTTGGTATACTGGCAGCTTTCCACCCTAATTCTAGTTAATCAGATACCCTAGAAAACTTGATAAATAGTTCATGTCTAATGGCACCTAAACCTCTACTTTATGGAAATCCCATTGGTCAGCGTATACACTTAAGTTAGTAATGCTGTGCTTACATAGTGCTGATTATGTACCGGGCACTGTTTATTTGCTTCACATCTGAGAAGATTTAACCTCACAAATCTCTGTGAAGTAGGTACTATTGTTGTCCTCTTCTTACAGATAAAGAACCTGAAGCTCAGAGGAGTTAGAGAACTTACATAAAGCCTCAAAACTAGAATGCGTCAGGACCCAAATGGGCACTTGAAATTTCAGCACAAAGTTCCTTTCATAAGAATGTGATACAGAAACCAAATGTTTTCTTCTGTACTTATAGAACCAAAAGAACAATCTGAGAATGTCAGATGAAAAAAATGATAATTCAGGTCATTTCAAAGAAAGATAAGGAAGTCAAAGCTCAGGAGAATTTAAGTTATGGAGACTATCAACTTCAGTTTTTCTTCTCTTCATGGATTTCTATTCTCTATTTATGAGAATAAGAAAGCTGAAAGAATCCATGAGAAGTTAAAAACAAAATACACCTACCCAATGTAGTTTTAATTTGAATCTCCCTGATGGCTAGTGATGATGAACATTTTTTCATGTGTCTGATAGCCATTTGTATGTCTTGATTGGAGAAGTGTCTGTCCATATCTTCTGCCCATTTTTTGATATGATTGTCTGTTTTGTGTGTGTTGAGTTTGAGGAGTTCATTATAGATCCTGGATATCAACCTTTTGTCTGTACTGTCATTTGCAAATATCTTCTCCCATTCCGTGGGTTGCCTCTTTGTTTTCTTGACTGTTTCCTTAGCTGTGCAGAAGCTTTTGATTTTGATGAAGTCCCAAAAATTCATCTTCGCTTTTGTTTCCTTTGCCTTTGGAGACATATCTTGAAAGAAGTTGCTGTGGCTGATATCAAAGAGATTACTGCCTATGTTCTCCTCTAGGATTCTGATGGATTCCTGTCTCACATTGAGGTCTTTTATCCATTTTGAGTTTAATTTTGTGTACAGTGTAAGAGAATGGTCGAGTTTCATTCTTCTACATATAGCTGCCCAGTTTCCCAGCACCATTTATTGAAGAGACTGTCTTTTTTTCACTGTATATTTTTTCCTGTTTTGTCGAAGATTAATTGGCCATAGAGTTGAGGGTCCATATCTGAGCTCTCTACTCTGTTCCACTGGTCTATGTGTCTGTTTTTATGCCAGTACCATGCTGTCTTGGTGATCACAGCTTTGTAGTAAAGCTTAGAATCAGGTAACGTGATGCCCCCCGTTTTATTTTTGTTTTTCAACATTTCCTTAGCGATTTGGGGTCTCTTCTGATTTCATACAAATTTTAGGATTATTTGCTCCAGCTCTTTGAAGAATACCGGCGGAATTTTGATCGGAATAGCATTAAAAGTATAGATTGCTCTAGGCAGTATAGACATTTTACACCAATTAGAATGGCCAAAATTAGCAAGACAGGAAACAACATGTGTTGGAGAGGAAGTGGAGAAAGGGAAACCCTCTTCCACTGTTGGTGGGAATGCAAGTCAGTGCAGCCTCTTTGGAGAACAGCGTGGAGACTCCTCAAAAAATTAAAAATAGAACTTCCCTATGACCTTGCCATTGCACTCCTGGGTATTTACCTCAAAGATACAGATGTAGTGAAAAGAAGGGCCATCTGTACCCCAATGTTTATAGCAGCAATGGCCACGGTCGCCAAACTGTGGAAAGAACCAAGATGCCCTTCAACGGACGAATGGATAAGGAAGATGTGGTCCATATACACTATGGAGTATTATGCCTCCATCAGAAAGGATGAATACCCAACGTTTGTAGCAACATGGACGGGACTGGAAGAGATTATGCTGAGTGAAATAAGTCAAGCAGAGAGAGTCAATTATCATATGGATTCACTTATGTGTGGAGCATAACAAATAGCATTGAGGACATGGGGAGTTAGAGAGGAGAAGGGAGTTGGGGTAAATTGGAAGGGGAGGTGAACCATGAAAGACTATGGACTCTGAAAAACAATCTGAGGGTTTTGAAGGGGCAGAGGGTGGGAGGTTGGGGTACCAGGTGGTGGGTATTATAGAGAGCACGGATTGCATGGAGCACTGGGTGTGGTGCAAAAATAATGAATACTGTTATGCTGAAAATAAAAAATAAATTAAAAAAATACACCTTCCCTGTTAAAAGCTGGGGTGGAATCAAGTATCTTCTATCACTGTTACTCTTACAACAACTATTACAGAATGGATCCTGAGTGACTACATATTAAGTAGCATAGAGTTTCCCCCAATGGATAATTGTTGGACATTCAGCCTTCACACCCTCATTCTAGATTCTTTCTCTTCATAAAAAGTCACAAGACATGTTATGGGTGACAGCTTGAGTTTGCCCAGAAGGTGTCTCTATGCCAGTGATTTTCTCACTGACCTCCTCTTGCTGGCATTTTTATTGCCTAGTAGTTTTGTGGTTCACAGTTCAAGAGCCAATGACACAACTGCAGTTATACTTTAAGATTTTCAGATATGACAGACTACCTCCACTCAAGTGGACAAAGCTTTCACACACCCGATAAAGCTCTGCCCCATGATAGTTTTATGTAAGAGGAAAGAGGCAAAATGGGTGTGCTTGGGAATAATGCCATGCATTCAAATACCATCAAGATATATTATGTATATATTTTTCAACTAAATGCAATAATTATTATTGTTAATGTTTTATACTGTCTTGCTTTTTCTTTTCTCATCCCATACAAACATGAATCCTTGACACCCAATCAGGCTGACTGGAAAAGGAAGGCTCAAATCACTATCTTCAAAAGTGTAGACCTTTTCTATAAAAGAATCAAGTTAGAAGATAATAGTGCAAAAATCAAAATATAAGCAACAAGTATGAACAATGCCTGGTAAACAGTTTATAATGCTGGATTTCTACACCAGAGAAAATTTATATTCAAGATGACAAAGCTATTAAAGAAGAAATATTTATGGATCTCAGCCATGGATGGATCATGAGGTAGGGAGGAAGGGCAAATGTTCTTTAGACAAGACAGAAAGTAATGGAAAAGTATTTCTACCTCAACAACTTTTTGAGGGAGTTGAGCTCAGGAAACAGATTTCTGATGGACTAGTATTTGGATCAGCCAAACAATCAACAAGGGGTAATCAAGGGAGGCCATTTCGTCCTTCATTCTGTTGGAGGCAAAACTGTGTTGATGTATAAATGTGCCTCCTGGATTCCAATTGTTGTTCTCACTCAGCAATGAGGCATGAAGCCTGGGAAACCACAGATATTTGGATCTAAGAAGGTATTTTATTTCCCCTCTCCAGGGCTGTAGAGTGGAAAATACACAAGGGCACTCTATCTTAGTCTTGCAAATTCTCATAGACATATAACCTTCTTCCTCTGAGCTTCAACTTCATCAACTTGATCTGTACATAATTCTATTATCAAAAAGAGTTCCCTGGTATATACATCCCAGGCCAGGAAGAAGATAGGTGGATTTCGTCTCTTCTCATGGGCCACACATCTCATCCTTTTGCTTTTTTGGTGCCAGAAATAGACCATCTTGAAGTAAAGCAGCAACAATCTCTTTGTCTATTTAGCTTTTATATATGCTTTGTTTGAGTAAGTTTCTCACTGAAAAGAAGTAAAATGGTCCTCATCCCATCTAACACACACACACACACACACACACTTTTTCCCCCCCTGAAATCTCCATATCATCTTAATTTCTTCAGGATTGAGTCAATCCCAATCTCTTCGAGGCGGATAGTGGGGGGCGGGGTGAGATCAAGCAATGAATTCAGGGTTTCCCAGCATGGTTTTTACTTTCCTGAATCCTTAGAGACCTCCCTCCACAACTTTTTTCCCAGCTGTAGTTGGAAGCGGTAACAGATCCAGAGACCATTTTAGAACCTCATTTGTATTGTCCTGACACTTAGGAATCCAGTTTCTGTTACAGGGATGTCATCAAAGTTGGTGGGCTCAAAACATGACCTACTTTTTAAAACCCATCTGTTAGGAGCCTATAGATTTTCTTGGTTTGTTTGTTTCAGGCTGTCTAAAGAAAGAGCAACAGCAACATTCTCACTTTCCAAGCACACCCCCAAATAATGACCAACTGAATGCTCACCAGGAAGGAGTCCAATACCTTCCAAATACGCAGTAGGCAACAAATAAACAAACAAACAAAATTAATCCGGAGGGTGAAGAGTGAGGGCAGGAAGTAGTATTCAGTTTAATTTATGCACATCTAGGTTATTTCCCACTCCAGACAAGACAGCAGCTTTAGAAAGCAGATCACAAGATCACCAGTTACGCGGCCAAGCTTTTGCCACTGTGGGCTCACAAGGTTATGCTTCCCTCCAACAATGAGGTTCGCTATACTTTGCAGACCAAGAAGAGAGATTTGGGGACTGCAGGCTAAAGGTAATTAACTCCTCCTTAACATAATCCTCTACTGCCCTGGGATAGTAGCTCTTCAATCGCCCTCTCCGTTGATTCTCCCCTGGCTCAATGGCTAGATGTGTGCATGTGCCGACACACTCAAAATGAAACCTCTATGTTCCCCAAAGATGATCATTCCTGAATTGGAGGAAAGCTACAAATAGAGAGAGTGAACAGGAATGAAGGAGGGAGGGAGACAGAGAGGATGGGACAAAGGGGGAGAGGGAAGAACAGAAGGGAGGGGGAAGGCAGGAATTAAAAACAGGATATTCATAAATAATGACTATTTAGCTAAACCCTTCATCTCTACCTAAAAGTCAGATACCAGATTCCATTAACATTCAATTTCATGTCAAGTGGACCCCAGCCCAGTTTTAGATACTGACTCAGTAGTTCACTGTAATATGGTTCAGGAGACAATTTTAGCGTCTTTTAATTAAAGCCCAGCCCCCTCATATTCTTGTTTCTAATCTGCAAGTCTGTAGAAAATCTTCCTTCTCTACAACTGACCCCACACTCACTTTACTTTTGCCACTCTTACGATTAAAACCTTCCAGAGGCTGGCTCTGCCTGGCCCACTGGAAAAAGTTCAGGGTTTATGGCCTGACATAAAAGGCGCTCTGCGCCTGGCTCAGATCTTCAATTTCAAGCTTATGTTTACTGTGCCTCAATGTGGATGCTCCCAGAATGGCTCTTCCCCCTCTAGGATTATATCTGTATTCTAAGTGAGAAGGAAAGTGGAAGGGAATAAGAAATGAAAGGTGGTACCTGTACCAAGAAAACAAAAATGTTGCCAGAAATCCCTGAAGCCCATTCATGTATATCTTATTGGCCTCAACTGTTCACAGGGCCACCAACAGCTACCAAGGCATTCGGGAAGGCAAGTAATTCCCAAAAGACAACTGCAGTTCTCACAGTGAGGAGGAAAGGGAGGATGGTTATTGGGTAGGCGAATTGCAGTGTCTCCCAAAGAGCCCCAAACCAACACTTCCAAGAAATACGATGTACTTTGGTGACAAGTTAGACAAATACTACAATGATGTAGAGCCAAGTCCTGTAGAGTAGCCTATGAAATTCCAGAGGATTTTGTTATAGCAAGCCAACCCTAGACAGATGGAGTATCAACCATACCAAGCCATTTCATCTAAATATAAATATGTTTTGTAATCTTTGTGCTCTCCTTTCGGAGTTCTGAGACCAAATCATGAACTGTTAAGAAACAGAAGGTGATACACCAAACGGGTTAAGGTACTAGAACACTGACTACTTAGCTATTCTTTCTAATTAACTTAGTTCAGGGGAAATAATTAGTATCAAAATTATCCTACATTTTAGCAAACAGCTTAAGCCCAGGCACAGTAAGCTGACTGATATTTTTGCATTGAGTCAAGCAAAAATCACACCAATATTTGCATAGCCTCAGTCTGCAGGCAAAGAATCAGAACTGATATAAATCCCTTTCTACGTGAGAATCTGCATGAAAATGGAAAATAAACGCAAGGGTGGTATTTTTAAAAAATTATCTCAGTTGCTTTCAGATAGGTCAACTCTAGAGGTAAGGATGGATGGAAACAAT
Organism: Neogale vison; assembly: GCF_020171115.1. NCBI lineage: Eukaryota > Metazoa > Chordata > Mammalia > Carnivora > Mustelidae > Neogale > Neogale vison. The sequence continues at coordinate 44,943,943 of NC_058091.1, read as the reverse complement.
TGTCTTTGTGACCCAGTCCAAGACCTGAGTGAGTCACATTCTCTAAAAACTCTGGTAAATGAAGCTGGATTGTTGCCGGGAGAAGGAAATGGGAGTCTTTTTCATAAGTACACTGAAACACCTGACAGCATTCCTTAAAGGAACTAAGGAAAAGTCTCCCTTGGGCTTGGCACCAGCCGAGAAGCTTCCCTTCCTTCTTCCACTTTGTCACCAGTGTCTACCAATTTGGGCTGGTGCCACTTTTGGGTAACTTTACTCGTGGCTTCTGCACTATCTTCTGTTTAAAATGTAAGCTCCCAGAGTTCTGTGGGATTTGTTTTAAGTTTAGCATGCTTCTGAGCCAACCCCAAAGATAAGTGTTCCATGCCCATATCTGAAGAATCGGCAGAGCTCAGGCATGGTCCAGAGACTCAGCCTTCCGAGCTGCATCTTGAGACTGACTTGCCGTGTGGGCTTCAAGGCAATTCATCTCTCTCCTTCCGTTCATTCATCTCTGAAGTAGGAATAATTGCAGCCGTCCGCACTTACAGCACCGTTTCCTTTGTCATTAAATATTTATTAAGCATCCACATGCATGACACAAAGTTGGAGCTGTACAGGCTCCACCAGATAGACATTGTTTCTGGCTTTAGAGAGCTTTCATGATGTAAAAGACAGGCAGAATCTCGGGACATAAGTACAGGGCCGGAGAGTGAATATTTGTGTGAGTGAGTGACTGTGTGTGTGTGTGTGTGTATGCACGCACACGCACACGCTGAAGAACAAAAGCTGAAACCATATCTTGTTCGCCATCTTCCTTTGATGTTAGGTTATCTCTGGCCATTAATATACAAAAATATATTTGAATTTCAAAGCCTCTGGATTTCACACTACAGCATAACCAGATTCCACCTCCTTTTCTTCTTGCACAAAGAGCATTCATACCCATATGCCCAGAAGGTATTCACATAACAGGTACAGGAGATATGCCCCTCAGAAGAACACAGAGCAAACCTTCACAGCACCAACGAGATTCTCATGTGCTGGTGTTACCTAAGCGTATAATAGCTCTACGGCATTAATGTTGGTGGTAGGGTCAATGTGTGAGACTGAATTATAATCGCTCTTGCTGCTAAGAAAACACTTTCTCTGGGAGAAGAAGGTATTTAGAGAAGTGGTAAGCAAGAGGGCGCCAAATGAAAGTCACCGTGTTATAATCTGTACCCAGCTATGAAACTCCAGCCCTTCCCATTAACCTTGTGTCAATCTGTATTATTAAGAGACAATTATGTGAGGTACATTATAATTTTTTTTTCAATTATGTGACGTACATTATAATTTTTTAAGTGAGCCACAGTTGGAAGTTTTCATCTGGGCCCTAGCTGTGTTTCCCTTGTTTGCTTAATCTGGGCTTTTGGTCTTCCTGAAAGATGAAAGCCTGCCATTTTAGCCTCCATGCCTCATAATATGTGCGTTAAACTCAGCACTGCCTCATTATTTATTAATGTCAAGTTATTATACTTCAGGGGAGGATGGGGGCCGGAGCCGCAATGGTGACAGATGTTCCAACAGATCAGCTTATATAATGAGAAGTTGGGCCAAATCTGTCGAAAGAGGTGTTTTTTTAAAAAACACCCTGACTTCAAAGAAATGAGCTGTGGCATCTGTAACATCTATGGAGCCGTGCCAGTGGACGCGAGTGCGTGTGCAGCCGGGGGGCACAAGTCATGCGATTATTGGAGCTTGTAGTGCAGTGACTGGAACAACATCTGGGCTGCAGCAAGCTGGCCAGGACATTTAAAAAGAGCTCCTGCGGTGCCTCAAACTTTGATTTTACAGAGCTGTGGGGAAAGAAACAGGCTGCATTCAGAGCTCATGTGTTTTGGCTCACACATTTCATCCTCGGTCACCGCGGAGGGCCCCACTCAGCCGGGGAACCTGAGGGACACTGTTGGACCGCCATTCTCTGTCCACTCGGGCTCTGAAGATTTGCACTGGGGTCCTGGGCAGGTGAGCCCCCAAAAGAGTATAAAATAAGAAATACCTCTTGCCAATCCATGAACATGACACTTATTCTTTCTCAGCAAGAAACTCTCAAGAGAGGCATTTGTGCAAGAGCTTGACACTTATCAGTTGGTTTTGGGTATTATGCCATTTGGAAACAAAATAGCATATTGTGTGTGCTGGTGTAGGGAGGGAGTGGGAAGACTGTGTTCTATAGCTGAGAATTAAGACAATCCATTCCTAGTGCCATAGTTTCCCAGTAACAATTTCCAGCACCATGATGTTTCAAAACACTTTTTCCATTTCCCTTCTAGAATATTCATTTGTTCAACAAATATTACTGTGAAACTACCATGTGTGACATAGAACAGACAGAGTACTGGACAGAGAGAAGGTCTGGGAAATGAACTGGCGGTAAGGGAGCCTCACTTACTGCTCAGATGCCTTGGAAAGCATTTATAAGGCGCTCAGGAAACTCTAAAATTCTCCATCCTAGTGCAAGAGGCAGAAGAGCAGGATAACGAGGACTGTGGTTTCTGGAGCCAGAACTCTTGGGTGCAAATCCTGACTTTGCCACCCACAGGTTGTATGACCTTGGGTACATTATTTAATCCCTCTTTGATATGCAGTGTCCAGGTGATGGAGGTGATAATAATAGCATTAATAACCTAATGCAGAGGTTCCTTAGGAGCAAATATGTTAAATTATGTATCATGCATTTAGAATTCTACTTGGCACACAGAAAGTATTATGTAAGTAACTGCTCCTTTAAAACACATGTATGCACGTGCGCACACACACACACATATGCACACTCAAAAGATGTTATTTCAGAGTTGAAGCCATCAAATGTGAAAACCGAAACTTGCCATTCTCATTTCTGCATCATTCTCTTTTCAGCCCTCACTTGGCCAAACTCTTTCCTGGACCCCCTGATTCTAAAGTTGTTTTTCCAACTCTTGTGTGTAACTTTTAATCAACATAAGATTCCTTTGCCAACCTTTTATGTATTACAAGGTTTGGAAGCGTTCTACTCTCAAAACACATGCAGCAACCGAACCCAAAGTGCATGTTGTACCTGTAAAATAGAAAAAGAAAAGGAAGCCTGGGAGCCTGGGGAGAAGTCACTCAGCAGAGAGAAGTGAACTGGGGCAGAGGGTCCTGGCATTAAGGCTCTGACGTCCTAGTGCTAACTAACATTTAAGAAGCCTTGATAAAGTGGGTTTGGGCCAAATCATACCTGCTATGAGTTCTGTCCTGAGTATTCACTAACTGTGTAACTTCGGGAAATTACTTAATCTGGTTGAGTCTGAGTTTCCTCAGAGGTAACATGGGAGTCCGGCGTTGCCTCCTTCCTAGCACAGTGACATAAACACCACCATGTAAAGTAAGTAAAGGACTTAATAGAGTATCTGCAACATGGGGAGTGGGTGATAAAGAGCAGTTGTGATTATTAACACTGGCCGCCCAGTAGTTAGGGAGGAGTGTGAGGAAGGAATGGCCCGCACCAGGAAGAAGAAAGAGAAGAAACCTCCCAGCTCTCTGCCTTTCTTCCTTCCAAGCCACAGATGCTTAACAGTGCCTGCAAAGCCTACTCCTCACTGCTCGATAGAAGAGGGGTGGGCTAACAAGAAACCCCAGGCTATTTACTCAGGAAAACAGAGACATACCTATAATGGAATCAACATGAAGACCAAATTTCTAAGAACTTAGGAAGAAAACACTGTTTTCTTCAAGGTCCATGAACGCGGGTCTTTGTGCCTGAAAACGACAAGGTAAAGACACCAACAGAGCAGGAGGAATTAAAGAATAACTTTAACAGGACTATAATCCTTACAGGGCTATTGCCTTTGTTCCGATCTCTCAAAATAACACTCATCCTGGTGGAACAGTTCAGTTCACATGTTTCAGGAACTTACAGAATCGTCTCAATGCAGAAGCCCATAAATGAGTCACTTTGGCAACAGCGCATTTTTTTCCTCTTCTTCGAAATTCAGCAACAGCAGAAAGAGATCAGAGTCTCTGGAAACCACAGTGATAATCCTTCTTATCCAACCTATTTTCACTTTGGGAGGAAAGATGGTGTCAGGGCCCAACAGATTTTTCTTGAAGTTTATGGTGGGTCAGCTCAACAGACATGAAGTCCAGCTTCCTCTTTGATAGCTCCCTTTTCCCCTTATCTAATGCCAACTCAACTTTGCTTTTATTGGATTTCCATTACTTCAATGTTCTTCATGGAGACTTGGTTTCTGTAACCATTCCAGCTGATGGTAGTTGAGTACTTTGAACATCCTTAATTAACTCGCTCCATCACGCAGACCAGGCACATTTCCATCAGAAGTTGCTATCTTGTCCTTCAGCCTAGAAACTTTGGCACAGTGCCCTCTTGGAAAGCCTGGACTGCATCTAAATCCATGTGGTGGAGAGAGAAGCCAAAGACATCCATTCTGGGAAGACTCAGGCTGGGAACAAAGCTCTACTGTCCAAGCAACAGGGGACCAGCCACACTCAGAACTGTTCCATGGGCTGCCCACAAGTCTCCACGAGTCAGTTTTACTTGCCCCTATACCACTTGCCCCATCAGACCCCCTCCACTTCTCTTACGATGACAAATAAATCCAAAATCCAATTTCAACTGTCTGTTCAAAATACATTCAACTCTAGCACACCAGGTGTACCTAAGGCTTATCATAAATCAATAATCATTTTCATAAAGTATAAAAGAAATTCCTCTTTTCTCCAATAATTATCCAATGGTTGTCTTTATGGAAATCTATCCTGAGTCACACCCATTAGCTGCCCATAAGTATAAATGACTTGTTTTTATCCTTTAGCTAAGGAAGTATTATATGGCTACTACAGTGGATATGTGGTACCTGTTAGGTGTTAGTCCCATTCTGTGACTTCAAGGATTTTAATTCATAAGGTCAATATAAAGCTACCAAATTCATAATAATGGCTATTACTTCTTAACTAACTGCTTACAGTGATCCTGTGTTCTGCTTTTCTGAACTTCTCTTTTCAGTCTTTACTTTCTAAAGAAAAAATGCCCTTTTAGCTCGAAGACCCATACAGGTCCTCCTAGGGATCTCAATGCTCATGCATCTCATTTTCCCAATAATTCAGGAATAAGACTGAATCCACTCAAGTGTGTAACAGAATTAAATTAAATCCCCAAATCACAGGGCTCTGGCTCTCACTGATTGAGAACTATGCTAATATGGTAGCCAGTAGGCACCCGTGGCCATTGAGCACTTGAAATGTAGCTAAAGCTATTGCTGAAGTAGATTTTTAATTTTACTCAAACTTAGTTAAGGAGATCAAAGAAGAACTGAAACAATTCATGGAAACCAATGAGAATGAAGACACTTCGGTCCAAAACCTATGGGATACAGCAAAGGCGGTCCTAAGGGGAAAATATATAGCCATCCAAGCCTTGCTCAAAAAAATTGAAAAATCCAGAACACACCAGCTGTCTCTACACCTTAAAGAACTGGAGGATCAACAACAAATCAAACCAACTCCACACATAAGAAGGGAAATCATCAAGATTAGAGCTGAGATCAATGAGGGAGAAACCAGAGATACAGTAGAACGTATCAATGAAACTAGAAGCTGGTTTTTTGAAAGAATCAATAAGATCGATAAGCCACTGGCTACACTAATCCAAAAGAAAAGAGAGAAATCCCAAATTCATAAAATTATGAATGAAAAGGGAGAGATCACAACTAACACCAAGGAAGTAGAAACAATCATCAGAAGTTATTACGAACAGTTATATGCCAATAAGCTTAGCAACCTAGATGAAATGGATGCATTCCTGGAAAAATATAAACTACCAAAATTGAACCAGGAAGAAATCGACAACCTGAATAGACCGATATCTACTAACGAGATTGAAGCAGTGATCAAAAATCTCCCAAAAAACAAGAGCCCAGGACCTGACGGATTCCCTGGGGAATTCTACCAAACCTTCCAAGAAGAAATAACACCTATTCTCCTGAAGCTGTTTCAAAAAATTGAAGCAGAAGGAAAACTTCCAGACTCTTTCTATGAAGCCAGCATTACCCTGATCCCCAAACCAGGCAAGGACCATACCAAAAAGGAGAATTTCAGACCAATATCACTGATGAATATGGATGCTAAGATTCTCAACAAGATCCTAGCCAACAGGATCCAACAACACATTAAAAAGATTATCCACCATGATCAGGTGGGATTCATCCCTGGGCTACAAGGATGGTTCAACATTCGTAAATCAATCAATGTGATACAACAAATTAATATGAGAAGAGAGAAGAACCACATGGTCCTCTCAATTGATGCAGAAAAAGCATTTGACAAAATCCAACATCCGTTCCTGATTAAAACGCTTCAAAGTATAGGGATAGAGGGAACATTCCTGAACCTCATCAAATCTATCTATGAAAGACCCACAGCAAATATCATCCTCAATGGGAAAAAGCTTGCAGCCTTCCCGTTGAGATCAGGAACAAGACAAGGATGCCCACTTTCACCACTCTTGTTCAACATAGTATTAGAAGTCCTAGCAACAGCAATCAGACAACAGAGAGAAATAAAAGGTATCCAAATTGGTAATGAAGAAGTCAAACTCTCTCTCTTCGCAGATGACATGATTCTTTATATGGAAAACCCAAAAGACTCCACCCCCAAACTACTAGAACTCATACAGCAATTCAGCAGCGTGGCAGGATACAAAGTCAATGTGCAGAAATCAGTGGCTTTCTTATACACTAACAAGGAAAATACAGAAAGGGAAATTAGAGAATCGATTCCATTTACTATAGCACCAAGAACCATAAGATACCTGGGAATAAACCTAACTAAAGAGGTAAAGGATCTATACTTGAGGAACTATAGAACACTCATGAAAGAAAGTTAAGTTTAAATTTAAAAACAGAAGCAATGTAAAATATTTTCCATTAAATAAGACATTATTGTTTGGGAAGAACTACACTAAAAATTTAGCATCCAAATTGAGAATGTGCTGTTAAGTATAAAATCAACAGTGGAGTTCAAAGACTTAGTCCAAAAAAAAAAAAAAAGTAAAATCTCCCATTAATAATTTTAATATTAATTGCATATTTAAATAATAATACTTAGGATATACTGAGTTCAGTAGAATATTTTATTAAAATTAAGTTCACCTGTTTCTTTTCTTTTTTTTTAATTTGGCCTTGAGAAAATTTCGACTGACATATGTGGCTCATTTTGTGTTTCTATTGGGCAGCAATGCTCTAGAGAATAATTATAAAGAGAATAAAAAGAGTAGTTTCTACACTAGTTTCTACTGAAATGCAGGGAGAGAAAGATAGAGGAGGGAAAAATTTAGCCCATCTAACTACATGAAAGGAAAATAATTTTATCTGAGATCAAATCACTGGCTCACAATTCCCTATAGGTTTCGTTTTCCAGTCTCTGTTCCTAATCCAAACAGTGCACTGGCTACTTCTGAGTGATGAGATTGCTCTGCGAGACCTTGGCTACCCAACGCCCGGACATGACACACGCACACCCCCTCCCCTTACAAAAGTGCTTGAAATGCTGTAATAAACACACAGCTTACAGCAATGGCACGAAATGCTCCCTTACATGGTATCTGCGTGGAGCTTAATTAGATGGAAGGATTACAGAAAAGTTTGTGTCATAACGATTCTTTAAAGTGAAACCGTAGATCAAAGTTCACTGCTGCCAAATATACAACTTGAGAACAAACTCAAGTGCTGCTATTAATCATGGTTTCTGGGGATTTGATGACACAGATTAAACTGCTGTAAAGAATACTGCTGTGCTTCACATTCTTGCAACTGTCATCAACGCTTCTGCCAAGTGTTCACAGAGCAGGAAGGAAAGCTGTTGAGCATTTACTGGAGGTGCCTCTTTCCCTGAGCTTCGTTAAAAATCTGGGCAACAGGTTTAGGGATATGACAACACCTCTGAGGTATCTGCAAAGCCTCCACTTTCTTAGAAGGCAAGAGAAGTCGTGGAAAGATGGAGAGGCAAAACGGAGGAAGAGCATGGAGGCTGGGGCTGGGAGGCACAAGCAAACAGAGCAGATACCACACTGAATTTCATTTCTATTGAACTTTCAGTCAGAGAGAAGATTTTCCATAAAGATGCTATAAAATATTTTAAGTAGCTTATAATGTACCATATTTCAAAGATATGGGGATATGTAACTTTTTTGCTTCATAATCTTCATTGGAAGATTAATGTCTTCCAAACCTAGATGTTTCTTAGAGTTGATGGCATCCCAGAGGGAGCAGCTCCATTAAGGTTGCCTGTGAGCTGTGTGCCCATTCTGCCATGCTGGTCCGATTTTAATCACTTTCTTTGAGTGCACTGTTGGTACAACAAGGATTGAGTTTAACTGCAAAATATTATGTTTTTAAGAAGAGTACATAAGGATACAATATTGAAACAAAAGGCTATTGTGCATGTAAAAAGGCAGAGGGACAGAAAGGTGTGGGCATAAATTGGTAATATAAAGTCATCAGTGGGCGAATGACATCAATTTCACGTGCCCTTACAAAGCAACAACCAAGTGCTTTATGGGACTAAACAAGTAGAAGAAGTCACCTTAGAGTCTGTTGAAGACAGGTTCAAAGGGGCGCCTGGGTGGCTCAGTAGGTTAAGTGTCTGACTCTTGATGTCAGATCACGGTCATGATCTCAGGGTCATTAGATTGAGTCCCGAAACTAGGCTCTGCATTGGGCGTGGAGCCTGTGTGGGGTTCTCTTGTTCCCTCTCCCTCTGCCCCTCCCCTACCCCTTTCTCTCCCTCTGAAAAGAAACATAGCCTATTGCATGTCAAACAATGCAATGGGTGACCGAAGAAATTGCAAAGCAACGAGAAACTAGTGTGATTGACTTGTGTGTCGCACAAGACCATGGAGAAACCCTTGTGTCACATTTAATTAGTATCATGTTTCGTACTTAGTGGTTCCAAAACTGATAACACGTTTGATTCCAAAAAAATACATATCATCACATCTATATATAGACATAGATATAGATATATATAAATATAGATATAGACGATAGAGATAGAGAGCGAGAATGTGGGATATGGAGAGATAGTAAAGAGCTTGTGCCCTCAGTTTATTTCGGGTTCCAGTGATATGCTCCTAAGGGACTTCCTTGTCCTTGGTAAATAATAAGTTGTCCCCTGTTCTCCCTTCTAACACAGAGGATGCTTGGATGAAATTTATGTGTTTCCTTATTTAAATAACAGTTTTAAAATATGAATTACTTGGGTTTTTATAGGGGAACCACATTCAGTTACAGAGATGATGAAATCTCCCTGTATCCTCTTCACAGTAAATAAAAGAATCTCCCCTTCTTCCTTACTTAAGGTCTAATGGACCAGAGGGATTTACTAAATAATACTGAGAGTCTGTCATGATTGCCGGGAGAATCAGAGGCTTGCTAGTTTGCAGACAGGCGAGAAGCAAACACACACCAGTTGCATCTGTGTGTCAGTCTCCTTTTCTGAGAAGGCTTGTGTTTTTAATACCACCCTCTGGTCGTTACACGAGAGATGTTCCCCATCCTTTCCTGGCAAAGCAGTCTCACAAATGTACTTGGTTTGCAGAAACAAGAGACATAGGAAGCCCGTACAACCCACACTGTACTAGGGGCAGTAGTACAGTATGCCCAGGGTACAAGTGTGTGCGTGTGGAAGATCTAAGCCTAAAACTTAAAATCAAGACCGAGAGTATTCCTTTCTTCAATCCCGCTCTTCCTAGAATATGCTCTCCTAGCACCCCCGATACCCGGTGCATGGACAACACTTACACTGTGGTGATTTTTATATTTGTTGGAGTTGGTGAATGTCTGTTTCCTCTGTTCAATCAGACACTGTGTTCAGCACATTCTGTGTCTTATTCACCACAGTGTTCTTAGTGTCCACAAATATGCCCGCCCCACAACTGACGTCCGTGAATACTTGTTAATTTGGAAGTTAAAACATGTCAAGGAGACTTGGGATCACAATTCGTGCTATCAGAATTCTAGGCAATGACATCAAACAATCTTAAGATTTACATTTCAAGCTGACAGGGTCTTCCTTCAGCTAAGACAGTTCCAAGATCAGAGAACTTCGGCACAAGGTAAACTTTTCCTTCAAGAGACAAGTTGGTATCATTCTTCTTCTCTGACTTTTCACTTTCCCAATATATTTTCTACTTCTTTTAAGAAGCGTGGAAAAAACAATCTTCTCAAATGAAAACCTGACTCTTAGCAATCATTTCCCATAGCATTTAGAAGTTCTGGATACATGTTTCCAGGGAGATCATAGGAGGGACAGCTGACAGTTTCATTTGTCCTCTTTCCAATCTCTAGTAGTAAACTCTGCTGATTAAAGAGGCCATTGGACTGACGTGGCCCTAATTCTGTGGCAAAGTACACCAGCAGACCAAAATCTGAGCCTGTAAAGCTCTAAAGTTAGAAAATCAAAACACTAAGGACAGCCAAACACAAACAGCCCATAGGCTTTAAGCAACATTCAATCAATAATTTCCTTACTTGGCTTCTGCCTCTCCTCTGTAAATGTTTGTCCCCAAGTTCCTGTCCACGGAGTGCTTCTAACCATTTCCAATTTGGTATTGTCCATCCAGAATTATTTTGCTCAGATAAACTCTTAAGATATTTAATATGCCTCAGTTTATCTTTTTAACTACTCTTAATAAATACTCTTAATATTTAACTACTCTTAAAAGTGAGACTTTCCCACTGGCTTCTCCCCAGCTCTAAATCCCTCGGTTACCCATTCATGGTGGGGCCTGTTCATGGGAAACAGGTAGAAAGAGGAGGTTGTGTTGAAGCATATGTTTTGGTGATTGCTCCTGCCAACCAATTGCTTTCTCTGACAGGAGCTTTGTGTTTTAATTAAAATAAGCAAGAAGCACCTTCTTCCCTTCCTTCCCTTTCTCCCTTCCCAGTAAGGATTTTTCCGCAATCGCTATTACTGCCTTGATCTCTTTTCTTCCACATGCTTTCAGACCCCATTTAAGCATCAGAAGACTAAGGCTGAGGAGCGCCTGGGTGGCTCAGTGGGTTAAGCCTCTGCCTTCGGCTCAGGTCATGATCCCAGGGTCCTGGGATCGAGCCCCGCATTGAGCTCTCTGCTCAGCGGGGAACCTGCTTCCTCCTCTCTCTCTGCCTGCCTCTCTGCCTACTTGTGATCTCTGTCTGTCAAATAAATAGATAAAATATTAAAAAAAAAACTATTTAAAAAAAAAAAAAAAAGGAAGACTAAGACTGAGCCCCAGCTGGTCACTTGACGGGGATGACCATGGGTGACTCCTTAACTTTTACAAGCCCCAGTTTCTTCACTTATAAACTGAGGAACAGAGCATCTCACGGGATTGTTGTAAAGAAATCATGTATGTTGTAAGTGAAATCATATATGTGAATATGCATTATGTACTAGAAAATGCTGCACAGACTCTAGTTGTTTTTTTATATCTCACATGAGGAAAATTCTGCATTGCTTCATCCTCACCTTTCCCTGAGAGTGCCTTCTTAACTCATTTGATGGGAGCAAAACAGGAGAAAGACTCATAATAAATGATTACCTGCCTTTCGGTCTGGCTTGACAAGAGGAGATGACGAGATGATATAACACTTTACCCTGTAGTTCAATGGCGGGTAGTGCCCAGAGCGGGGGGGGGGGGGGGGGGGGGTAGGGGCAAGAAAGGGTCCAGGGTGGCCGTGACCTTGGAAGGTGATGACTGAGCCCACAAACAACCCTCTCTGCTTGAGACCTAATAAATGCTCTTTCCAAAGCAAACCTTGTCAAAGGGAATTAAAATGTGTACACTCCCCAGAAATTATGGTGTTGGCCCCTCCCCTGAGAGAAGGGGAACAATGGGAGGCCTGGGTCATTGCTGGGTGCTTGTATAAGATGACCAGCTGTTTGGAGGACAGAAGGAAAACTGCAAAGGGGTTCATGAATGAGTTGCCTGGCAGAGTCACATGGCATTAGCCAAATTTTAATGACCACAAAGTCACCACCTACTCACAATAACCCTCCAGAAGCACCTTCTACACAGGAGATGAACTATGTACTGAAAAGCTGTGTTTTTTTTTAAGATTTTATTTTATTTATTTGACAGAGACAAAGAGATCGCTAGTAGGCAGAGAGGCAGGCAGAGAGAGAAGGGAAGAAGCAGGCTCCCTGCTGAGCAGAGAGCCCAATGCGGGGCTCGATCCCAGGACCCTGAGTTCGTGACTTGAGCTGAAGGCAGAGCCTTAACCCACTGAGCCACCCAGGCGTCCCCATGAAAAAGCTGTTCTGTCCATTGCCCATTATCCAGACTTCTTTTAGGACAAGCATTACTTTCTGCCTTGCTGAGTTTCTTGGAGCTCACTGTCCAAAATGGTAGCCACTAGCCAAATGTGGCTATTTAAACTTGAAATAATTAATATTAAGTAAAATTTAAAAATCAGCCTTTTATTGTATTTGCCTCATTTGAAGTGCTAGCCACTTGTGACTACTGTATGGGACCATGCAGATGAAGTATTTACGTGGTTGCACAAAGTTCCTTTGGACTATTACCCATTTTTTTCAAGTTTTTGTTTAAATTCAGTTAGTTAACATAGAGTGAAATATTGGTTTCAGGAGAATTTAGTGATTCAGCACTTACATGTTCCATTTTCCCCAGCCTTCCCGACTTTTGTCAAGTAGAACCTTGCCTTCACAGCTTTCCTTGATCCCTCTCCTCCCTGCCCTATTATCTTAGTCACATCCTCCAATGTTCCTGGTACTCGGTACTACCTCTTAGTACTCTTGGTACTACCTCTATTTTAACATTTACTATGTTGTATCTTGACTATGTGTTTGAACACGTGACCCTCTGATGAGGCTCCGAACCAGCCCCCAAAGAACAACTATTTCTTGCTCATCACCACATCTCTTGCAGCAGAATCAGTCATGGGCAAGTGCTCAACCAATTCTAAATCCAGAGATGAATGAATGAGTAGACTTCACGTAATAATCCAACAAATGAGTTAGGAACTCACGCTGTTGTTCATAACCTTCTCCTGGTGTTCAGAAAGATGCATTACACACTCACAAAGAAAATAGGAAAAAACAGACACAAAATTCAGTTTTATCAATCTGGGCAGATATCTGGTAGCCCCAAAGCAGAGCCAGGTAAGAGATACCCTGTGAACTCAGTAGGGCCTCCTTCTGTATGGATACTCTTTCCCCCCATCCATTCCTATTTTGCCCCCAACCTCTTAGGTGGATCTCACCACTAGAATATGAAAACAAACAAACATGCCGAAGTACTCTCTTATATTCCAGAGAAAGAGGAATGGACAGATAAACAAGAAGGAGCATGTGTGCCCCAATATGCAGTGTCCCACAGTGTCCCACTCATCTAAACTGCCAGCCCCTAAGATGGCACCAGCTCCTGGGTCAATAGCCATTGTTATGGTTTTTCTCAGAGCAAAGATTTTCTCTCAAGTATCTTGGGTCTCCACCAAGACAGAAAACATATTTTTTCCTGACACAAACCTCTAATCCATGGGAGATGGAGAGATTTCTAGGTCCTCTTCTGCAATTTTATTTTTTATATTATAAAATAAGGGCTTTTTCTAGATGAAATGATATTTACCACAATATCAACTCACTTGCATATATATAAAGTAATAGCCTGGAAGTAAGCATGTTAGTAACCCAACACAGCAATCCCTTTAGAGCCACTGGACCCAGGACTCCCAGGATATAATAGGCCCATCTCCTGTAAAGCCTAGGCTTCTCCATCAGCCTGACCATCTTGCTACAATAAACGATACATCTGTGGCTAGCTCAATGACAGGATGTAGAAAGCCCACTTCCCTCCTGTGATTTCTAGACTAGACTCTAGAAGGTGCCTGTAACAGAAAAAGTCAAGTTCCTGAAACCACGTCTTCAGCCCCTGAAGCGCCATACGCTGAGTGATCTCCAGGCTGCATGTAACACATTCTTCCCTGAGCCGTAGCTCCCCTTTAATTCACATAATGTCCTAATGGTTTTCAACAATATTCATAATAAAATGCCTACAGTTTGGGGAACACTATCTTAATTATGTTTTAGCTACAAACCTCTCTTTATAGAATTAAGCTCAAGCAGAGAAAGGAAGGAAACATGGAAAGAAGGAAGGAGGGAGGGAGGGAAGGAAGGAAGGAAAGGAAGGTGGGAAAAGAAGGAAAGAAAGTGAGAGAAAAGAGGGAGAGAGATCTTCTTCCTCATCTTTTGTGAGGAAGCCACAGTCCTCTGTATCTCCATTGGTAATGGCTAATTGGCAGCTCACCAAACAAAACCTCTAGAACTACCAATCTACCCAGGCCTACAAAATCCCCAAGTTTATTATTTTATTCATTTATTGACACATGTATTCATGTAGTCATTCCTTCATTAATCACTTTTTATCTTTATTATAGGCTGTGGCCAAAAAAAAAAAAAAGAAGAGAGAGAGACAGAGAAAGAGAGAGATACAGCTCCTCCTCTTTGTGGCTCCCCCATTGTAGCTGGGCTAGTTGACCTACGTGAAAAGCAGATGTTGTGATATATTCCTGTGCCCCTGAAACAAATAATACATTATATGTTAATAAATAATAAAATAAAAAGATAAAAAATAAAAGAAGGATGCCCAGAGTGCTGTGGGAATATTTTAGAGGAAGAGTTTATTTCCACTGAGGAAAGGATGATGGAAGGAATGGAAATTAGAAAAGCTCCACTGAAGAAAGACTTGAGTAAGTCTTTGAAAAATGAGAATGTAGGTTTGAAGGATATTCAGGACTGAGGGGAAAACATGAAGAAAAGACAAGGAAGTTTGAAAATGTTTGCTGACATTGGAGATGACCACTGAATTTGCTGAATGGCTAGTCCGAAGCTTGTGGGCGGGGCAACATGCGTTACCACTGAAGGTCACTGGCTTCTCCACACACAACTCTCGTACTTGAACTCTCGGGCTCTTCTGGCTCTAAGTCTTTATATTTTCTTAAGGTAAAACTGAGAAGACAGAAGATATTTAAACATAGACAATTACTAGTTTCTCTCTTCCCCACACAACAAGGTTATCAACTTCAGAAAGACAAAATGAGCAGAAGCTATAAGGGACCTACCTTGATGTTCATTCATTCTGAGCCAACCTTCCCTAAGGCAAGGCACTACTGGAGCCTGGTAACATTCCTTGAGGGAAGTTCCTTTAAGATTCTCTTTATTGCTGCAGAGTGAAAGCTTCTATTTCATTTGAGAAACATACAGTTTGACTAATTTTTCCTTGAAATTCATTTAGGCAAATTAAGAAAAAGGAATCCACAAATCTCCCTCAATCCATTTCACCAAATGCCTTTAAGAAAAATGTGCAGGAGTTTTCCAAAACCCTAAACAAGCAAGGTTTTCCCTTCCTGCTATTAATAGAGAAATATCTTATTACAGTTCTGTAAACAGAGCCAAATTGAAAAAATTGCATTTAAATGATGTTAGGGTTTCCAAAGAAAACCACAAAACAAACTCAGAGTTAAGGCGATAATGCATCCCTGTTGTACCTTGGCACAGGAGAAAGCATTTTGCAGTGACCATCTGGGATCTGTAACATTGTAATAAGGGCAAGAGCACCAACTCATAGAGGAGCCAAGAGGCAACACTTTTGCTCCTGCCAACTCAGATATGTTCTTGTAAGGTTTTTCCAGGAAACTAGCATTTCAACTTTTACAAGGCGTATGAAGACACCAGAAGTTTTTTCACTGCTTTAACCAGTGTCTAATGCTGAGCAAACAGAAGATGTTCAATAAATACTTATTGATGAAAAATTTTTGAAAGCGCAAAACTTTTGCTATGATAATAAAAATTTCCTGATCTTTCACCTTACTCATAAGACACTGAAGGATGAATAATTCTTTACCCAAGAACAACATTTCAGGTAAGTTGAGAGGAGGTGTAATTTATTAAGTACTATTGAATTTGTACACCCAAAAGTCATTACTGAAATGTACTTTTACATCCAGATGGCTAACAGACACATGAAAAGGTGTTCAACTTCACTCATCATCAGGGAAACACAAATCAAACCCATGATGAGATACCACCTCACACTGGTCAGAATGGCTAAAATCAACAGCATAAGAGACAACAGGTTTTGGCAAGGATACGGAGAAAGAGGAACCTTCTTGCACTACTGGTGGGAATGCAAACTGGTGCAGTCACTCTGGAAAACAGTATGGAGGTTCCTCAAAAAGCTAAAAATAGAGTTACCCTATGACCCAGCAATTGCATTACCATAGGTATTCACCCAAAGGATACAAAAATACATTCAAAGAAGTACATACACCTGGATGTTTATAGCAGGGTATTATTATCAACAACAGCTGAACTATGGAAAAGAACCCAAATCCCCATCAACTGATGAATGGATAAAGAAGATATAGTACACACACACACACACACACACACACACAATGGACTACTACTCAGCCATCAAAAATAATGGAGTTTTGCCATTCGCATGATGTGGGTGGAGGTAGAGTATATTATGCTAAGTGAAATAAGTCAGTCAGAGGAAGACAAATACCATATGATTTCACTTGTGTAGAATTTAAAAAACAAAATGGATGAGGAATGCCTGGGTGGCTCAGTTGGGTAAGAGCCTGACTCTTATTTTTAGCTCAGGTCATAATCTCAGGGTCATGAGATTGAGCCCCACAAAAGGCTCTGTTCTCAGTGGGGAGCCTGCTGGAGATTCTCTCTCCTTCTCCTTTTACCCCTCCCCTGGCTCATGTTCTTTCTCCCTCGCTCTCTCTCAGTATATTAACAAATCTTGAAAGAAAGAAACAAACAAAGAAAGAAACAAAGAAAAAGAAAGAAAACAGATGAACATTTAGGAGTGGGGATAGAGAGGGGGAAACAAATCATGAGAGACCTTTAACTACAGAGGAAAAACCAGGGTTGATGGAAGGAAGTGGATGGAGGATGGGATAGGAGAGTGATGAGTATTAAGGAGGGCACTTTTTATGATGAGCACTGGGTGTTATATGATGAACCACTGAACTCTACTCCTGAACTAATATTGAACTATAGGTAAACTAACTAGAATTTAAATTAAAAATAATATTAATAAAATAAAATAAAAATTAAATTAAATTAAATGTAGTTCTATTACTACTACTTCTACTAAGAATGTGAAAAGGCAAATTTTAAAAGTTTTGAAATGTCTTGGCCCTCACTCTAAAAGCACAAGCATCAAAAAAAAAAACAGGTAAACTGAATCTCTTCAAAATTAAAAACTTTTGTAAGGCAAAGGACATCATTGGTAAGGCTAAAAGACAGCCCATGGAATGGGAGAAGATACTTGTGAATCATATATCTAATGACACTAGAATCTAGACTATATAAAGAACTCCCATACCTCAATAGTTCGAAGACAAATGGGCAAACGATCTGAATAGACACTCCTCCAAAGAAGATAGACAAATGCCAATAAAGCACATGAAAAGGTGCTTAACATCATCAGTCATCAGGGAAATGCAAATCAAAACCACAATGAGATACCATTTCATACCCACTAGGATGCCTATAATCAAAAAGACTTAACAACTGTTAGTAAGGATGTGGAGAAATCAGAACCCTCACACATTGCAGGTCAGGATGTAGAATGATGCAACCAGTCAAGCAGAGAGAGTCAATTATCATATGGTTTCACTTATTTGTGGAGCATAACAAATAGCATGGAGGACATGGGGAGTTAGGAGAAGGGAGTTGGGGGAATTGGAAGAGGAGGTGAACCATGAGAGACTATGGACTCTGAAAAACAATCTGAGGGGTTTTAAGTGGCGGGCGTGGGAGATTGGGGGAACCAGGAGGTGGGTATTAGAGAGGGCACGGATTGCATGGAGCACTGGGTGTGGTACAAAAACAATGAATACTGTTAGGCTGAAAATAAATAAAAAATAAATTTAAAAAAAAAACCAGCTTGGAAATTCCACAAAACATTACAACAGGACCTAGCATTTCATTCCTAGACATATAACCAAGAGAAAGGAAAACATATGCCCACATCAACACTTGTACACCAATGTTTTTAACAGCATTATTCATAACAGCCAAAAAAATGAGAACAACCCAATGTCTATCAGATGAATGGATAAATGAAATGTGGAAATCACCTACAGTGGAATCTTCTTTTTTAAAAATTTAAGCAACTTAAAAAATTTAAATACTGATCCATGCTACAACACAAATGAACTTTGAAAATGTCAAGTGAAAGAAGCCCATCACAGAGGACCACATATTGTATGATTGCACTTACGTGAAATGTCCAGAATAATCTATGGAAGGAAGGTAGATTAGTGGTTGCCTAGGACATTGAAGTAAAGAAGGAGTGGAGGGAAAAGTGGAGTGACTGTTAAATGGGTACAGAGGTTTTTTCAGGGTGATAAATATTCTAAAATTGTGATGAAAGTTGTATAACTGAATATACAAAAAATTTGAATTTCTCACTTCAAATAGGTGAATTATAAGGTCTGTGAATTATGTCTCAACAAAGCTGTTATTCAGAAAAATGTTTTGGCCTCACTAAATTATTCTAATTAACTGATTAATATAATTTTAAAAAGTAGACACAGAATATGTATGAATACCCAGCCTTGTATAAATTCAATGAATTCCAGAATAACCAACTATTTTACATTATTGTTATCAGAGTCTCAGCATGAATAAAACCCTTCAAAAAAACAAATTCAAGTGTTTTCTGGATGACATTTTAAATGTATTTTGAATGTACCTGGAATGATCTCTAGATATTTTGCTAGATGCCATGTTTATTCCTAAGTGAAATAATTTCATGCCATTCAATAGGCGCATCATGAAAAAGAAATTTTTTTAACATCTTTTTTCTGTTCACTATAAAATAGCAAATACATTAAGTTCAGATTCCTCCAACTACTAAAGTATATTCTACATACTATAACTAATATAGCATAGTTCCATTTAAAAGATAAATTCTAAGAAATCCAATAAATTTAAAATAATCAATAACCCTGATCAAGGTCATGGTATGTTCATTGTAAAAACAGATATACACATACATATGCTTAGCTATTTATCTATATCATATTCCAAAAGACCTATTTTTATAAAGATATATTTTTATGAAGCTATTTTCCTAAGCTGAATGGTATTTATACAATGTCATATGAATTTTATAACTGAAAGGAATGTAAAATTTTTTATTCCAGCCACTCCTTTCACACATAAAAAAAAAAAGTTGAGACCTAAACTGATTAAGTTTTTGTCCAAAATTATGATTGGGAAGTTGTGGTTTGAATAAAAGCTGCTTAATTCCCAAGAAAATGATGTTCTCACCATACCAAAAGGGCGAGAAAGAAAGAAAGGAAAGGAATTACTTGAAAGTCTATCAGCATGTAAATGGATACACGTTTATATACCTCTTGGATGTTTCTCTACTTAAATATATATTATTTGTTCTTTTTCATCACTGATAATGAACTCCCAGAAGGCCACATTCATGCATATCTACTTAACTGTTCACTTACTTACTTACTTCACTTATTTAACTTACTCTCAACTTGTCTCAGCACATATTTTAAAGAATGATTATCAAGGGTATTAAAACAGAGTGGTAATAACTTAATAACATTATTTAATTTCCAGTGGAAGGCTTCAGAAAACCTCCATGTAGATGAGTCAATAAATTCCCCATGAGGAAACCCAGCGCGATTGCACTTTGAAAGGATTCTTTACAAAGCTGTCTAATTAGAGAGAGCTTCAGCATAGCATCCACCAACTCTACCATGACTCCTGAAAGAAGCTCATGAAATTATTATTTTTAATGGCTTTACACCAGTTTGCTTAGAGATCCTTCCCCTTGCACCTCCTCCTTCCCATCCAAATCATCCCAAAATTGCCCTACTCCAAAAATCACTCTTTTCTTCTAATCAAACTACCTCCGAATCTTCGGTTTATCTAATTCATACTAAGCTGTAAGTTGCTGACAGGTTTAAATCTGGGGAGTGATGTCTCCAGAGGAATTCACATTTTAAAGGTGAGGTTTCTTTTGCTCAAAATTTCACTAATTCATGTGAGGAGTGAGTGTGATCCTTTGCTGCATCAGCAACACTGGGCTTCAGTCTCTTCTGGGGGCCACGAAAGTCTCCTGACCCCCTACATTCCAGAAATCAGGGGTCAGCAAGTGGGTGCCCTGCTTAAGAAAAACTGTTGACCTCTGGGAAGGAGCTTGTATAGAAGCAAGTGTTAATTTTCAAAATGTGACTGGCTGTGATAGCAACAACCTCACCTCATCACAATGTCCCTTGGAATGTTTTCCAGTCAAGGGGTCTAGAAGTGATCTGTCATCACCGGTCAGTGGTATAAAAGCAGCTCATTCTTGTATCCTTGCCCTTCTCCCCTGGACCAGAAACAAAACATACCACACCGTGGCCTCCTCTTCTTACATTTGAATTTTCATGTGTTCAACATTTGTCAGGGCTTCACCTTTAATGACATGGTCAGGGCCCCAAGAAATTATTTTTAACACATGAAAAATGAATGCCAGTCCCATTTTTCCATGCCTTGTAATCAAAAGCCACAAAATCTGTGTTTGGGGTGTTCCTATGTGTGCTTATTCTTAGAACAACATTTATAGACACTTTAAATGATTACCCTCCAAAGTCATAAAAGGGTTTAGTAACACACTTTAATATATCATTTCTTAAGCGCTTTTTAATAAAATACACATATATAATTATAATTATCAATGCATGTATGTCATTTAACATAATGATAAAAGGCTAGTCTTTGAAGTGACATGGTGATTAATATTTACAGTAAAACCTAAAGGAAACAGCAATTTGTACAATATTGCTAAATCAAAAAAATTAATAAGTTCTACTCATATCTTTGTAACATTTCAAATCACCAACAGCAAAAAGGAAAATGCTCTCCCTAATAATACATATGAGTACAGATCATTACTTTCCATGTTTTCTCAAGATAGACAACTCTTTTGTTCTAGAATTGTAGTAAGCACTCCAGCTGGGATGGCCTTTTCCCATGGCCATAGCTCATGAGGACTTTTCCCAAATCTGTGTCAAGCTATTAATACCATACAAAATCATCTTCTATAGATCGATCTACTAGAAGTATTTTATGTCCCTTTATGCTAATCTTCAATGTAAAACTCAATACTGATTTGATGAGCTGTTAAAAAATCCACGAGGATATTTATCAATATCCATAAACAAAAGTCACATCCTGCGCCAATACTTTTCAAACAGTTATCTGCCTAAATATCTAACAGCCGTGCTGTTTTAACGGAAAGAAGTAAATCAGAGCTACACCATTTCCCCTCCTAAACTAGAGATGAGTTAAAGCAACTCTGTTTAGCCCTGAAAGGAAATCTCACTTAGCTTGGAAAGGAAGTCTGCTTTAGCTTGACAAATATATGAAAGGTAATGAGTCAACGAACAGACATACAATTTTTTTAAATTTCTCGACAGACATATGGTAACGCTCCTTATCACGCATTCTTAGCCTTTCCTAGTCATCTCCTAATGTGCTATCAAAGGTACTTGTTTTGAAATCTTAAACCATGTATACATTATTTTAGGGATTTTTCCAAAAATTAATCCACCTTCCATTTTTCCGGTTTGGAGGCTGAAATGCTGTTGAGGTTAAAAGTTTTATAGACCCTTTATCATAATTAGTATCTTCCTCCTTCATCCTCTAAGAGGGTCTTTATGGTAATGGGCTTTGGCCTTTGCACTACAACCCCCAAAAGACAGATTGCTGCAGATAACCCCCTGAAATTCCTTACAGCGTTATTTAATACCATAAAGGCCTAGAATCTATTTGTTTCAGGAAAGACTCAGACAGAGAAACAAGGTTAAGGAGGAGGGGAGATTTCAACTTGTAGGAGTGGGGAGACAAGTAAGTAGCACAAATGCCTTTTTCCTTACAGACCACAGGCCAGGAATCTCAAAACAAAATGTAAAAAATATCCTCAATGAAAAACCACACTATAACAATGTAAGGGAAAGCTGACAATATTCCTCTTGATTTAAAAAGATAGACATTTCTTATTGGAATCAAAGAATTTGAGGTGGATTTATTTTCTTTTTGGCATTCCACTCATATCATATATTCCCTCCCCAGTGAAAACCGGAATTTAAAAATGTTTACAGAACTCTCTTTAACGGTCTACTTTAACTAAATAAAATGAGCGAAACATCCAAAATACTGGACATTTATTCTTTGCAGATGAATGAATACCTCTTACATACCCAGTGGAAAGTGGAAAGAAGATACAAGGCTCTCTTCCACCTTACCTAAGTAAATAATAATAGATCAAGAATTTTTACAGAACCAAGATCATCTAATACCTGTGACAGACAAGAGCAAGCAGGAACACAAAAGCTAATCCTTCATGACTACAGATACCTCAGAACTAATACTTAGACTTCAGCTGGCTTTGGCATTTTAGGCTCTCACACTGTGCCCAAGAATAACAGAAATCACAAGACTCTGGGTGCTGGTTACTGTTAGTTATCAACACTCAAGTATGAAACTGTGTAGAGCATTTTTCTGATAAATTAAGTTATAAGCCTTGGTCTGGTTAGTATCACTGCCAAGTTTTAAGTTTGGTGTTTGGTTTTTAAAAGAGTCTGAGAATTTGGGTTAAGCATACTACTTATGCCAATCCTCTGTGCAACTAAATGAAATAGGGGGGACAAAAGAGGGAGGATGTGGTTTTGCAGGCTGCAAAACTCCACGTGCTATGTACGGTCTACATATATACCATAGATAATTACAGTCTCACCATGAGAAAGTCGAAATACTCAGGGAGCCTTCATTTCCTACAATATGTAAATCTTACAAGCTACTGATAAGTTTCTTTTCATATTGCTTTCAGAAAAAAAGAAAAAGAAAATACATTAGACCAATCTGAGTATGCTTTAACTTCCAGGATTCATCAGACCATATGTGCAGACACTTGAGATGATGACAGAGTTAAGCTTCCTAGGGTCCTAGAGTCAAAGAAACTCTGCTGACCCCCACTGCTAAGCAGGTGCACTCCTTCCACAGGGGGCAACATCTGCCGATCGGTCATGGTCCCACTCGGTGAGGACCCCAAGAAACTTCCTTGGGAAGAAACAATTTTCTCAGGACTGGCAGCCAGTTTGGGGGATGTGGAGAAATTATATCCATACAAGGCACAGGGGCTGTGTAACCTGAACGTGTTATAGGAACCCTGATGGGTCTGGTTAGCAGCAAAGGCGTTGCTGGAGGGTGAAGGCATGATGTACTGAAGCTGGGGGGACATCCCCGAAATCTGCATGGACAGGCTGGTCTGTGGGCAGCTGAACGTGTCCCCATCTGTGCCACCCATGGACATGTTCACTGAGGCGCTGCCACTCACGCCCACATAGGAGGGAGTCCTGGGTGCGGCAAAGGTCTCTCCGCTCTGGTTGGTGAGCCTGTTGTAGGTCTCGGCCAAGGATGTGCTGTATCGGTTGAGGGTGAGGCCAGAGCGGGCACAGGCAGAGTAGTCAGCCGGAGCCAGGCTACACAGCTGGCTGGTGTTGGGCCCCAGATGGAAGGCAGGGGAGGAGCAAGGGGAGCCAGACAAAAGATGAGGGTGGGTGGCAGGAACGCCATTCCCAGAGCCTTGGAGCAACGTGGAGGAACTTGTATTTCCTACAAAAGAAGTTGAAATGTAAAGAGCAGCGACTCCACAGCCATGTTTTCCTTTCAGTTTGGTGAACATGAGCTAGACCCAGCTTGTCACAAAGAAGCCTACATTGAACGATGAAGAGGAGATGGTCTTGGCTCTCAAGGAATTACAATTTAACTGAATCCAGACTGAAATATTTTAGACACAAATCCTCTCAATATTTCCAAGGCATATGATCTCGACCAGGGCAACCACATTTTTTTTTTTTAATCGCAGAAGGTATCAGGACACTGCCTCATAGATTTTTCACATTTTCTCCCTCCATTAGTTTTCCTCGAGTTTTCTGATTTTCTATAATAAATATTACAAACACTGACTTCCCTGGCATCTTTATAACTTACATCTTACTCTGTATCTTGCTCCAAAAGTATAGCCATTACCTCTCTTCTTTCCGTATTTCACTCCTTCAGCAGACCTTGGTCTGGATCAGTATGTTTTCTTGCATGAAAATGGAAAGAATTCCAAAGGAAGAGCCAAACTGGTCAAAGACACACGCTGCCTCAAACTTATCTTCAGCTGCCCACTGAAAGCTTATGCGCCTCAATGGCTAGGCCATACAGGGCTATTACAAGAAGGCAATAGTCTAGAACTTCAAAACTCTCATTTCCAACCAGACACAGGTTGGTGAATCACAGGCTCGTGCAAGAGCAGAGGCCTGCCAGATAAACAGTCCTGTGACATGGAGAGGGTGGTTGACCCTGCGTCCAGTCAATAATGATTGTCGTGGCTGTCTCCCACTCTCTGGATTCGCTGGCAGATTGATGTCTGCAAACTTGACAGAACGTAGGGGGAGAGGAGAATTCCAACAGACTGGACAGGTTGTAAAGCCTTCATTGCTCCAGCAACTGTGTTTTATACAGCTTCTCAAAATAATCAGAAAGCCCAATCCAGTCAATGATAAGTATCTAAAGCCCAGCATGTTAATTGTCACTGGGGGGCTGGGCAGGATCAGGCGTAAAAAGCCCGAGTACAGGGGTGGGCTGAGAGTCCTACCTACCAAGCAGAGGAGGAAGCGTCATCCTTTTGCATGCAGCTCCCTCTGAGGAAACACTAGCCTGAGCTTGGGGGACTCACTCAGAGATGAGCCCAGGAAAGTCTACCTGAGCGTGCCTGACCTCCTCAGCATAAATCCAACAGGCAAACGCAAACCCTGCCTAGAGGCCATTCTGCTGAAGGAAGCGAAGACAGAAGCTGGCAAGGAAGGGTGAACTGGCACCAGCACGGGGATTCCCTGTGAGGTGGGCTTGGCACAAGAGCCCACAGTCTGGCTCTAATTCTAACAAGAGGTTTAAGTGTGAGGTAAAAGTCCTGAAATATATTGACAGTCTGAAACATCCAAGACTTAACCTATGACCACAAGAGCCATTTTTCTGGTCCCCATCCCCATTCCTCACAGAAAAGAGATGGATCCCATAACAAAAGGATGTTGGTGATGAGGTCGCCATTGTGGAAGTCAATGACGTCAAGTGTATTTTTCAGCATCTGAGCTTCCAGTCAAGAACCGCCTGCATCTTGACCCCAGAGACTTTGTGTTTTACCTTGCTTGGGAATTCCAGGGATATCTTCAAAGGTGAGAGTCCGTAGTGAAGGTCTCCAGAATGCATATGACTCCACAAGGGCTTCCAAACCCATTCTAAATGGAAGGATTGGGATGGAGGTGGACAAAAGAAGCCTCATTAGGAGCAGTTGGAGCTTTTGGCAGTAATAAGCAGCTCAGAACACCTCACTAGTGTTCACAGTGTCCCCCCACATTGGTAGGGCAAGAGCTCGGCAGAGACAGATAGAAAAGCTTCAGAGATGGGCCACCATTCTGTCACCAGGAGCACAGGACAATGGAAACCACCCAAGATATGCTGTTAACATTTTCAGAAAACTAAGCCAACCTCGGAGAAGAAGAAGCTGTCGCTCTGTGCTAAGGAGCTCAGGTGAGGCCCATCCTAGCTGATGGGAGTCCAAGGCTCTGGTGTGATCTGGAATCCACCCTCTCCCCCATAACATTACTTCTCTCTCTGATGCGGAAGGCTTCTCCACAAAAAGACTGACCCTGTAAAGCTGCTTTTTCTTAAGAGACATTTCTGTCCATCATTTGGTCCCTTGGTAGCCAGCTTTAGAAGAGCACTCATCCAAAGAAAACCAGCTTCTCTCTGGGGAGGGGCACGATCTCCATCACACCCAGTGCTGCCAGGATAGTCTCTCCCTTCAGCAACAGGGAGTCCAGGCGAGTCGGGGGAAAGCACAGTCCTCTCAGCCCAACATGCAGGAGGAGCATAGAAAGGTGATCTCACAGGCCGGCACCATGTATGGCTCTGGTATTAGCATCAAACATTCTTTTCCGGTCCCTACATACACTTAGTGAATGGATACTTAGAGAGATAGGATAAGTTGGTTGTAAATTATTTATATGATATATACAGATATATCTATATGTCTATCTATATCTATTTATCTATCTATATATATTTAAAAACAAGGGTAACTACTACTCTGCATATATAAATGTATGTGTCTCCTCCTGTAAGTGATCCAGAGTCCCTCTTTCCTTATATCAATATATAATATTTATATATAAATAAAACTAAGTCCTCTAGGTTCTGGAAATGAGGCATTTCATTCAACTAGCCCCATTCTTAAGATCTCGTTAGTCTTCCCTCAACTACCAAAGCCCTAAGCAATTTGTTAATCTTAATAACATTGTGATTTTCACAAAACATAGAGCTCTGTTGTAGAAAATACCTGCATTCTGAGTATCAAACAATATTCAGACTTCTCTTGTGATTGTTAGAAACAGTTTTATTCAACACAGATAATCTGTTTCTAAGGCAAATGTTCAAGAGCGGGTCCTTAGGGGTGCCTGGGTGGCTCAGTGAGTTAAGCCTCTGCCTTCGGCTAAGGTCATGATCTCAGGGTCCTGGGATCAAGCCTTGCATTGGGCTCTCTGCTTCGCCCCCTCTCTCTGTGCTTGCCTCTCTGCCTACCTGTGATCTCTCTGTCAGATAAATAAATAAATAAAATCTTAAAAAAAGAAAAAAAAGAGCAGGTCCTTAATCACTTGCACTCAACTTGCTACCTCCTCTGGGTATCTTGCATCCCTAAATCAAGAACTATGAGCCAAGGCTAGAGGAACCCTCTTGTCTCAGAGTCCTACCACCTACACAGCATGGTGAAAACTCCCCAGACACTCAAAGAAAGTGATATGGCAGATAAAACCACCTTACACACTTGGCCCACTGTTCTAAGGCTTTACATGCTGAATCTACTTCCTTAGTGTTCAGAGCGTAGACTCCATTGATGTGCAAATGTCCTTCATGACTCCATGGAGCATCACTACCCCATCTTAGTGCTAGAAGGAGACAGCAGTGTATGTGTGTGGGTGGGGGCAGTGGTACTGAGGGCACACCCAAGCTCGTGTGCATACACAGCCCTCGTATGAGTCTACACATGGACCTGACTCATCTCTCAAGTCACAAGTTCAGAGACTGCTGCTGTGGAAGCACTTGCAAAAGCCATCACCAGCCCCACACATGTGCTAGTACAGGGCTGCCAAAGGGGAGAGCAGGGCACAGAGTGGACCTGCACCTGCCTTCCTCCTGGGCTGCATGGAGCGTGAAGTGCAGAGTCTAGCTTTGGATGTAATCAGTGATCTACGAAGAGAGGACTATTCCGTGGTGAGAACACTGGATTGGGGGTCAGGAGAACTGGGGTGTGGCTCCAACTCCTTAAAATTCACTGTATGACCCTAAGTCAATGTTTTAACCTCCCTGGACTTCAGTCTCCCACAAAGTCAGTAGCAGACTATGAAAGCTCTTCATCCAAGCTCTGCATCCTTTCCTAGCTCTAAAGTTGTCTGCTCCTAAGTGATTTTTCCAAAACCAGACATCATATCTATGGCTGACTATGAGCCAAATGCAAGCCAGATTGACTCAATAATATATTATGCACATTAAAGTATTGATTTGGGGGCAGTTTGGCCGCTTGTTCAGTCCCAAAACCCCATGTTTCCTGCAGGTTATGTTTAATACTCAACTGATGAATGCTGGACACCATCTATCTGATTGTTCTTTATTTAGTTTGTGTCAGGTTTTATGACTTTCTAGAAACAAGTTTTTCTAAATGCTATAGAATGTTTTTATTACCACATAGATGAGTTTTAATAATCATAGATTTAAATATTAAGGATACCAAAGTGGTCATGGAGTGGTCTCAAGGGGAGCTTGCTAAGAGGTAATTAATAAGCATCCATTAGACTTAGACACTTATTAACGATGGAGATGAGCATTATTGCATAATGTGTTTTAGCAGTGTAAACTCCATTATGCTTCAAAGACAAATCCATACACCCAATTCCTGAGGAGACATTACTGATCACCACAAACATGTAACTTTCGGCTTTAAAGAGAAGCTTCTGAAGATGACATATCTACAAGTGATCTGGCTTGGAGCTACTGACAGTTTTCTTGAGGCTGCTGTTTCACACTGCAAGTTCCAGAAAGGATTTCAGATATTTTGCAGGAAACAGTTATAAAATATTTAGTAGCTGAATCTGGACTTTTTAAAAAAAGGCCTTCATTTTCTCCAGTAATAGAGACTTTTCCCATCTAGTTAGAGGAAAGATAAAAGGCACCTCCTGCAGGAGTGCAGCCAAGGCGATAATTTATACAAGATGCCTTTGAACAATTTCCACATTTTATCACCACCCTAATTTATGCTATCAAATGGCCAAGTTTATTTAGTAAAATGGTTATGTTTTTCCTGAAGTATTTAAAGCAAAGAAATTTCTATACCTTCCTGAGTAAAAAATTTTATAGGGTCAAACCTAAGGCCTAACTGAAGAATGAAACTATTCTCAGCACATAAATTCTCTTTCACGTAGCAAATGTCTTGCAGGAGGGCTTTTAAGGGCTGAAGCTACTGATTCCTATAAAACAGGCTGTGGAACCATAAATAACCAGGAAGGGATAATTTTTAATTAAAGCAAATTGTTTTATAAAGTTTCAAAAAAAATCACAAGTCCATGTTTATTTCTTGTCCTGCTTAATTTGCTTATTTCATATGTGGGGAAAAATAAAAACAGTTTATATTGAAAAGTAGTAACAATAACACAACAGACCAAGGGTATTAAAGAAATAAAATGAACTTTTTCTCATGGGCTTTCTTCTCTATTTACATGAAAAAAAAAAAAAAATCACTCCTTTCCCAAGCCCTCAACACCAATGCACCATCCAAGTCTTACATATAACTTAAACTTTTTTTTTTTTAAGGAAAATACATAAGTTAGAAATCTGTAAAGCTGACCAAATTCCCTCTTCTCTATACATGAGTTTTTGAATTTATCAATGGAAAATATGAAAATTAGCTTTCTAAATAGTATTGATATATAAATATTATATAAATATTTAGCCTTCCAAAATGAGCACTGAAGACCTGTCTATCATAAGCAGGAAAACTAACTTTAATGAGACAAAAAGTGAAATTATTCATTTCACTAATAAGAAAGCTATATAGAGGCAACATAATTTTCTTGTACTATGATATTGTTTAAACATTTGGAGCAAGACAAAAAATTTTAAATTTAACAAAATTTAAAAAGTGTTAAAACACAATTCCTTATGTTCTGTGTGTCCATTAAAACTTTTAAAAGTTTTAGAGTCAGGAAAAAAATAGTAGCAAGAACCACAGATGCCACACCTTGTAAAACAAACGGAAGGAAAAAGTTCTTATCAAACCTAGCATTCTGACCTCATGATACCCAACAAGGGACTTAATAGTTTATTTTCACCAATCCCACTGATTCTCTTCACTGACCATATTCAAATGCCTTTTCATTATGCTGACATTTCCAGAATTCTTCCTGAAAATTTCTCCTATGCATCTTATCAGCTCACTTCTATTTGTAGGTTTACTCACTATTGGTGTCTAACCAAATACACCTTTTAAAATATTTTTAAACATATTGCTTCAAAACTGAACCCACGGTATCCAAGCAGTGTGATTCCCCTACTGCCGAGAGCAGTGAGGTGTCTGCTAGGTCAATCCTACAGGAGAGCCTGGACATGGTTCCTGGCTGTGTATTCCTCAAACCTCAGAGCTGCCTTCAGGGAGTTTCAGTGAGTTTTAATAAATGTATTCGCTGCTTAAAAAAAATAATGAAATGAAAGAAATGCTAGACCCTTAACAAATGCTATACTGCTACCACCAAAACCACAAGAAAATTCCATCAAAGCATTTCTCAAGGTAGAAAAGAAATCATCCCAAAGGCTCCCATTAGTCCCTCAGGAGTGGCCTTCTCAGTTACTACATTATTCAGCTTTTAGAAATGCCCCTGGACAGCAAAGCTAACCAAGAGCCAATGGAACATAGCAAAAGCCACGCAGAGTTGTTCTCACATTAAAAACATCTAAAAAAAACAATGATTTCCATATATCAGACAACAGGTATTATAGGAATATCTGCAAATCTTCCTACAGAATAAAGAATTCCAGAGGGAATTATTAGTGCTATTGTTAATCGTTTTGTTGATGTACCTGCACTAAATTAACGGCCACTCTACTCTCAATGCATTTCAGCTGCGTTTGAGTCCTCATGCTTCGTGGTGTTTAAACAATGTCCCTGTATACAAGAATATTCTGCAAGCACTTCACAGTATTCTGAGAAAAGATCTCTGACTGCACCAGCCTTGCCAAAATAATCAGCTAGAAGACTAAAAATCCAGACTACCAGCTGACCGTTCTCTCTCTACAATTTTAATTCAAACTGTCCCTAAAACAAAACAACTGGGGCTTTCGACTTCCTGTAGAGGTAGCCTATACCAAGTTCTTGAGAATACCAAATTTTCGAGAAGTCTTAGAATAATTTCTGGAGGAAAGTAATAAAAATTTCTCAAATATTTCTTTTTAAAAGCTTTAAAAACATTTAAGTCAAAGCTTTACCCTGAAAAGGCATCTGGAGAACGTTAGTCTGTTATTACTCTCTATTACTATCAATACTTATCTTAGAAAATATTGCACCAAACTCTATTGGAATAGAATCACATCCATAAATTAAAAACCCATGGCACACAGACAACGGTGATCTGCTTTTTGATAAAAGTAACAGAGTGGAATTCATTATGGTTGCTCTCCCTCCTTGTACAAACACCATAAAACACGACACAGAGAAAATAAACAAGTGTATGGCTGTCAGTGCAGCCAAGACAAATTTGGAAACTAAAGAACATCAGCTCCCTTGGTAATGGGGCATAGTTTCGTATTCTAGTTGGAAATCTGAGGGAACGGAGCCCCATCATATTCCGAAGATAGAATCAAGAGATTGTTGTGACATCACTAAGTAAATTAAAGAACAACAGCAGGTGTAGTGAGGCTACTGACTTGGAATATCGAAGCCCTGGGGCCTGAAAGACAGGTTTCCTTAAGGTCCCTTCAGCGGTAGCATGCACTGTGCACCCTGAGAACTTGCATTTTTCACCCAGCATCCCACATCAAAATTCACCTTAGGAATGGGCAGGCCATGGCACTAAGCTAAAAAATAAGGTACATCCAAGGCCCAGCGGTACCAACAAATTTTAATCCTCATCAGAAAATTATTTCAAAACCACGTCAGTGGTTAACTGTTTACCTTGTAATGGAAAATTCACAAGAAGTCGAATGTATTTATCAGAACCAGAATGTTCTTCACTAAGTCTTACCTGTTACGCCCAGAGTCTCGAAAGCCTTTGGCAAATGGGTTCCTATCTATCTTCAGGCGAGTAATCTGCAGAGTACAAAAAATTCATATCAAATACTATAAATGTCAAGTAAGGCCATTAAAAACAGAAATGGTGGAAGAACTACAAGTAATTACAAAATTATAAAAGCATTCATCTCCCCTATTTCTCAGGTATTTTATTATCTTAGCTGCAAAGCTAGAAGAAAATTTCAGAAATCACCTAGAAAAATCACCTAGAAAAAAATCCCCACCTCTATTTAAACTCTATAATTAAATCTGTTTTGCATTTAATATCACTAGAGAATGAAATTCTGAATCATCTGTTGATAACCTGTCCTTTTTTTGACAATCCCTCTGAACTAAAAGCTCTTCCCTTTAACTCTGTGACGTGGTTTAATGCCTGTTCCTCTTGGTAATGAGTAGCAGCTAATAACTTGTCAACTTCTACCTTGTCAAGTTCCTTATAACACCTGAATGCCAATAAATCCCTATGCATCCCTCTCTTCTTCAGAATTAGGTAATATACACTTCTTTAACTTTTCTGCCTCTGTATTTTTTTGTCTCTCTTTGGATCATCTTTATGGCTCTCATCTGAAAATTTCATTCTTTCCTATTTTCTGTTGAGTCCTGGACCTGGTCAGAGCCCTACAGTGAACATCTAACCAGAGCTAATGACTACTGGAAGGCACTAATGAGATTCAATTTTATTCAGGTAGTAGAAATAAATGTGTTTTTTTTAAAGATTTTATTTATTTATTTGAGAGAGAGACAGTGAGAGAGAGCATGAGCTAGGAGAAGGTCAGAGGGAGAACCAGACTCCCCATGGAGCTGGGAGCCCGATGTGGGACTTGATCCCGGGACTCCGGGATCATGACCTGAACCGAAGGCAGTCATCCAACCAGCTGAGCCACCCAGGCGTCCCGAAATAAATGTTTTAATTTAAACAGAAATCTGGCGGTGGGATTTTTACAAGTGGTCTAATCATCTCCATTAAAATATATTTTTAGTTATACCATCTTATAATTGACACTAATAATATCTCATCTATTTCTTGACAGATCTCCACCTTGCCCCACGGAAGTTACAGCCTGTTCTCCAAGAAGCATATCATGCTTTGTTTTCTATGCTCTTTGGTTTAGTGGAATCTACAAAGTTAATGAACATACTTCTGACAGTGCCATTTTGGCTTAGTACAAATGAACACTGTTGGATAACACTAAGGAAAAGGAAGGGTATCTCTGAAAAGTCATTCATAATCCCCCTCTGCTGTCCTGAAGGAATTCTTGTGAGTTCATTATAGCTTCATTCTTTGTTCATTTAAATAATATTTAAATAACATTAAATACTTTAAGTGTTCATTTAAAATAGGATTTCAAAAAAGAGTAGAGATTTATACAATGGTGCCTTGTCTAAATAGAGATGTGTTACTATTGCCATTGTTTTTATTACTGGGTGCATTCTGTGTACGCTGTACTAAGAATTTTATATGCATATTTCATTTAATTCTCATGGCAACTTATATGTAGTTATCATCCCAATCTTATATTTTCTTTTAAACCAAGGCTTAAGTTTCCTGTGATCATAACGTTACTTGTCCATAGACCTAGGCTGGGACCCTGGGCTTCAGAATCCCCATGCTGTTAACCACCACCAAGCTAAGCTGCTTACCAATTTTCCCTGAGTTCTTAAAATAGGAGCCAGGAAGTTAAAAAATGAACATCATTGCATTTGGTCATTATCAATTTCCCTTCTTCTAATTTTTTTACCCTATTAATAGATTTGTCAGTTTGTCCATTGGTATTAGTCACCAAAATGTACCAACAAGCCCACTGCATCTTGTTTATTATATCACAGAGGCTAGGAGAAAAATATACATTTGACATTGTTAATCTGTTTGTGTTTGAGAGACAAAAAAAGAGACAGATAAACTGAGGTTGCTTAAAAGGCACTGAATGTCTCTGCTCTTTTCTCCTCATGTGTTATGTTTTTCCTCAAAGAAAAAAAAGTCATTTTTGCATCTAACATATTTTAAGAATATTTTCCTAATTATCCAATCCTTCTAAAGGTTAACTTCATGCTCCTTCCTCAAAGCCTATGTAAAAGAATAACAGCCTGAGAGAGAGGACTGGACGGCTTCAGCTGTGGGGCTGGCTGCTGCGCATGGACGAGAGCAGATGCGCCTCCCAGCCCCCAAGGAAGATGCAGGGGACTGGATCCAAATCTCCTCATAAGCTTTAAAACAACAAAAACCACAGCCGAGAGATTATAAAGCCTTAAATTTTAACTGAGATGTAAATAAATGTAAAGAGAAGTGGAGAACCTAAAATACTTCTCCTGACCACTAAAATTTAAAAAAAAGAAAAAAAAAGTCTACCACAGACCACATCGGCCTCAACTACATCAGTATTTTTTATGAAAACTGGCCTTAATTGCATGGACTAAATTGCCCTAAATCAGTTTTCCACCTATTTGACTCAGCCTTAAAGAAATACATACTCTTACATATATTGGAAAGAAATATTTCACTTTTGAAATTATTATTAATTTTATGAAAAGATTACTCCACCACTGCTGATCTCTCAGGCTATAAACATATGTGTCATCCTCTCACAATTAGAGCGTACTTGAAGAAATAGCCATTTTTGTATATATACCAAAATGACTATGTAAGATAAATGTTTCTGAAATATTTCTTATAATACATGGGTTATAGTTTTAAGACAATGTGAATTATCAAATCTTATGCTCTCTGATACAATCCAGGTTTCATATTCTACATATCTATTTCCTAGCAATATACATTTTTTTTGTTTTTTGTTTGTTTGTTTTTGTAATGAAAGAGAGAGAGAGAGAGAGAGTGAGTGGAGGGGAGGGGCAGAGGGAGAGGGAGAGAGAGAATCTTAAGCAAGCTCCTTCCCCAGTGCAAAATCTGACTCGGGACTCAATCTCAGACCCTGAGATCACGACCTGAGCCAAAATCAAGAGTCAGATACTCAACCAACAAAGCCACCCATAAGCCCCCTCATGATTTTTAATCTTAATTATGACATCATGATTCAACATCCCAAAATGGAAAGCAAACCTATACTATTCATCATGAGACACATTCTTTTCTAAAGAAATTCTCACTAGAAGTAGCCTTACTTGGAGAACCGTGAATAAAAAAAATTGTTTACACACACACACACACACACACACACATCCTGGATGTCTTATATGGCAAATGCTTTACTTTATGACACTTCATAACTTTAGATACAGTGAAAAGGATAGCTAGCTTTCCACTGACACCTGAAACAAAAAGTCTAGAAAGATAGTGATTCTGAGAACAATACCTGCTGATTCTGATAGGCAGTAACCGTTGTGAAGACAGTTTCTGGAAAGGAGAATGCCTTTACTCCCTCTCCAGATGGAACAGGTTTGATGGGAGAAAGATCATCCCCACAGTCTTTACGGATGACATGGACCCGTGGTTGGTATTTGTGCATAGAATGAAGAATGATCTGTGTCAAGGAAAGAAAGCCAAATATATCAACAACTTCTGCCCAATCTCAACACTATGACAAAGTATTTAATGTGTAAAATAAATCCCAGTTGGAAATGAAAATTTCCAAGGATGTAAAAGTGTCAATGTAACAAAGCATGTCAAAATTGGAAACGGAGAGCTAAGAAGTTATTTGTAAAATATGCATGAAAATACAAAAGGAAAAAAATCATTATTTTGGTGGAACACTGTGTACAACCATGAACCCATGAACTTAACATCTAATTTTCTGTTTATGCAAATACAAGAATAAATTCATCAGCATTTTATTTACAGTGAGCCACCTGGAATATAGGAGTCCAAACCAGTAAAACTAAAAATGAGATTGAAATGATTATTTAAATTCCATCAAACCCATCACCTAAAAACAAGTACTTGTGCACCAAGGGTTTCTTCAGATAACATTTTTCCTCCACTGGTGACAACAACATGTCTATTCAAGGGCAAAAGGAATTCTAAGGATACCCAAGAGTCTGCCTTGTGTGTGGCTTACAACATCCCTGGTTTGCCTGGAGAAGCCCAGTGTCCATGTCTGCATCAGAGGGAAACTTCCAAAACCCAGGCACCTGAGCATGGAAAAACTGCTGCACTCAACTCTTCTAGGGAAATCTGACTACTTTCTACCCCATGATTCTTCTTCTGAGAATTTATCCAAGAACGTATTTCAAATCTAAAAAAAAAAGCTCTCCATGCAGAGAGATGGGCAGCGTACCATCTTACAACAGTGGAGAAACTATAAACCACTTACATGAGTAGATTGGCTACTCATGTTACTCGGTTCAGTTACTCAGTAACTGAAAATCCACACAATGGGAGAGATGTTATTCAGCCATTACTAAGTGCTGGTTGGGACATTTTTAACCACAAAATAAAATGCTTCTTTTTAAACTTTAAGTGATCCAAGTTGTTTATAAACAATCACAATGATATGAAGACAGTAAAAAGGACCCACAAAAAGATACAGTGATCATCTCTAGATAATGGGATAATGGGTGAATTTTTTTCTTTTTCTTTTTATATTTTCAAGGTATAGGAGATGAAATTAAAAAAAAAAATAGCCTTACCCAGTGAAACTGTCTATTTGCTCCTGGGAGTCCACACTAAGGTATTCATCAATGAGTTTAATTAACAGAGCTGTGACTTCCCTGAGTTACACGACTTGAATTGGGGAGTTGGGAGTGTCGAGGACAGATCCTTAAACAAAGTCTAAAACACAGTGGTTGAACTACCTCATGTTTTTCAGGATTTGGGCAGTTTCACAAAGCCAAATTCTGAATATTTGGTCAGGCCCAAAACAAATAACCCTATATGTGGAGAATGTGTTTGCGGCCACCAGAGGATTCTTCTCCCCCATCAGGCAGGTCTGGTGGGCACTGTCATTAGATCTGCTATGCGAGCATCTCTTCCACTAATAGAAAATTTGAGGGTAAAAGAACAAAACAACAGACCACCATGCTCGATGGGAGACAACAGAAGTATAAGGGAAGGATAAGAGAATACAATAGCCCTCCTGGTCACCTGCAGGTACACACATGACTGTGGAACCTCTAGAAGTTTCTTTTCAGGTCTAAAAAAAGGACAGAACTTCACTAAACCATTAGTGGCTCACAAAAATCAATTGAAACGGTTGCAACTGGAAATTTTTTAAATAAACAAAATGATAAAGTAGAAACATAAAGCATGTTCCTTATAGAAAGGATAAGTACTGTTTGTTTGTTTTTTTGAGATTTTTATTTATTTATTTGACAGACGGAGATTACAAGTAGGCAGAGAAGCAGGCAGAGAGAGAGGGGGATGCAGGCTCCTGCTGAACAGACAGCCCCATGCGGGGCTCGATCCCAGCACCCTGGGATCATGACCTGAGCTGAAGGCAGAGGTTTTAACCCACTGAGCCACCCAGGCGCCCCAGGATAAGTACTGTTTCGCAAAACAGGATCTGTTTTCTTTGTGTGTGTTTACACCAGGTCATAACGTAATATGAACATCTGGTTACGTGTGCCAGGTAAAAGTCTCAAAAACATAGGTGGAAGATTTATTCTGATGATTCTAGTGATCAGAAAATTCCACAGTAGAAGAGAAACTGGAGAAAGCTACCTGATGTCAAACAAAAATAAGTACATAGATAGTTTCAGAAAACTAGAATAAATTGACTTGGATTGAGGGAAACAAAAACTGACTTGGGTTTCTGTTTACTTGTCAATGAACACAGGTTCTTGTTTTATGAAGTCTTTGTTCTCTCAAGCAGATTTCTCCATATAGCTATATATACTTAAATTTTATTTCTTTCTGTCCTTACAAAATTTCCAAAATGACATAAGTTGGTGTATACTGGGGTAGGGTATAGAAATAGCTGATGTATGCCTAGGTCTGCACATTAAAGGGCAACTGCGGACAGTAATCTGGGGATCTTTCCAGCAAAATAACAGGCTTTCAATATTACCTATAGGAACTTATTATACCTCAGATATTTTCTGGGAATGCTAAGCAAGCTTCAGTTCTCCTGTATAAAATGACATTATTTGCTTTTTAATGATCTATCAAACTTGTAATGATGAGTGGTCAATAACATAGCTAATAAAACAAGCAGAACTAGGAGAAATACAGGCCTTATAAATAAGGAGACCACAATGATAACACTGAAACTCAAATAGTTTTTCTGATCTGCTTGCTCTATGCTCTCTGTTCCATTTAAAAGAAGGATTTTTTTTTTTCTTTTTGGCATTACCTCGTAACACAGATAGTCACATAGACTAATGTTTATAAACACAAGAATGCTGTCCCCTGTGCAAGTTAATACATGTTTTATCCACTATAAAGACACTAGTTTTGAGTCAAAAGAAGCATGATATTATTTGTGCTTTTTGGGTTTTTTTTTTTTTAAGATTTCATTCATTTATCCAACAGAGAGAGAGAGAGATCACCAGGAGGCAGAGAGGCAGGCAGAGAGAGAGAGAAGCAGGCTCCCCAACGAGCAGAGAGCCCAATGCGAGACTCGATCCCAGAACCCCGAGACCATGACCTAAGCTGAAGGCAGAGGCCTTAACCCACTGAGCCACCCAGGTGCCCCTATATTATTTATGTTTAATGTGAAGGGCCTACAGTGCCTGAAGTTGACAGACAAACCAGCTGTGTCTTTCAGAACAGTTCAATAAGGAAACATCACCTCCTGACTCTGGAAATTTTCTAGATGTCCTAAACGCCGGTGTGGGAACAAGTCAAGCAAAGGGCCAAGGAGGAGCAGCTCCCTGGCTCCCTGTATTCTTGATGACACCTGGTGTTGACTCACTGTAAATGGCAGGGGTCAAGACAGTAACACTGGATCACAAGCTCTGTAGCAAGATGGTCTTGGTTTTGTTTCACATGCGCAGTGTGTGAAACACTCCTTATACACATGCATGTTCAAGTTCATCAGCTCACCTGATTCACTCAGAATTCTCTGGTTCTAACACAACACATGAGAAAACCAAGCCTCAGAGACCCAAATTGATATGCTCATGAACATGAACATGTTGGATCTCCAAGCTATTTTAAGTTCCTTACATCAAGGAGATCTTGGCAATCCCCCCTGTGATATCAACCCTCCCCACCTGATTCTCAAGGAGAAAGGGGAAGACGGTGAGGACAAACTTAGAGCTGGGATGACTCTATGTCACTGACTCCTCAGCAGCTGAGAAAGTCCCCAGACTGTGGCAGACTGGCCATGCTTCCTTCCGAAGCACCCCAGCACTGTATTTCAACCCTATGAGACCTGCCAAGGTTTAAAGACACCATTAAATGTCTTCTAATTTTTTTAAAGATTTCTTTTTTTATTTAAGAGAGAGAGAGAGAGAGAACGGTGTGGGGGGGTGGGGGGGGAGATAGAGGCCTCAAGAGGGAGACAGAATTCCAAGCAGACTCCCCGCTGAGCATAGAGCACAACATGGGGCTTGACCTCACAACCCTGAGATCATGACCTGAGTCAAAATGAAGAGTCAGATACTTAACTGACTGAGCCACCCTGGCGCCCTTACTAATTTCTTAGGGAAATGCTCATCTAAATGTTTCCCTCCAGACAATAAATTCCAAATGAAAAGGGAAGCATGCACACGATCAGTAGGAGCTAGCTTATCCAAGCATGCTAACTGTCTGTTCACTGGTAGCCCAAGGACCAGGCTTAGATTATATACAATCCAACAGAAAGCTGACTACAGACTCTCCAAGGAGTAAGCAGAGATGTTCAAGTCTTTACAACATTCAGTGGTTAGTTGTGGACTGATAGGACATTCCACTCGAGATTCTCACCAATATTCCTCTCTAAGCAATCCCTGGTATTTGGGAAGATGAAGTCACACTGAGGGAAACTCAATGTCTTATAAGTTCATGTTTCATACAGGTCTAGGTCCAGTCACAGCTCTGTGAGGACTTGATTCCTACATTAAACACATCGTGTTTAATAAAAATCCCATGTCTACATGCCATTCTCAGGTCACTATTTTAATGCTTCTGTACCTTTCGCACAACATGGGGCTTGATCTCACAACCCTGAGATCATATCTGAGCCAAAATGAAGAGTCAGATGCTTAACTGACTGAGCCACCTAGGCGCTGAGAACTGGGAACTGAGAGTCCAAAAAAAGTAAGAAAGCAAGTTAGAAAGTAAATTAGAAAATCACTTCTCATTTAAGTCTACAGATTGATTAAATAGAAATTAGTGGCGCTTCCTTTAATATCGGGGGGCAGGAGACTCTCAACCATATGATGGCAGAGGGGTGAGTCCCTGAGAGGTTTCCGCATCAGTTAATGATAAAACTGAATTAGAAAGTCCCACCAGAACAGGACTACTGTCTTCCGAGATGCTGAATCACATCAACAGTGGACTAAGAAACAAATTCCTAATCTCGAATCTAACCTCATTGGGGGTCATCAAATGGAGTAAATAAATACAATAGACACATTTCTCATGAAACCTTCCCAGTCTCTCCTGACTGGGGTAATGTGGCGTCGGTAATTCTCCGAGCCAACAGCAGGATTATCTGAGCTCACGTCTTCCCTCCCCATCTAGACTAGATCACTGAAGGCAGAGACTATGGCTTTTTATGTTAAACTACCTTTTACAAAGTCTCAAAAAATACATGTTTTAAATAAATAAAGGAAAAGAGCATTTTTCCTCCTACATTCTCCTCTAGCATCAACTGATTCATACATTTTCACCAGGTGTAAAAGCAATTTCCTTCCTTCCCAAATGGACAGGTATATATCTCTCTCTCTCTGTTTCTACACTCATTAATTACCTCCCTGTATTAAAGTATTACAACCTGCACCACAACCTTAAAAGAAAAATTTAACTGATAGATGACACATTTCTCTAAATTTTGCCTATTTTCTGCTATGCTTTTTGTTTTTTTTAAAAGATTTTATTTATTTATTTGGCAGACAGAGATCACATGTGTAGGCAGAGAGAGAGAGGAGGAAGCAGGCTCCCTGCTGAGCAGAGAGCCTGATGTGGGGC
This sequence comes from Neogale vison, assembly GCF_020171115.1. Lineage (NCBI taxonomy): Eukaryota > Metazoa > Chordata > Mammalia > Carnivora > Mustelidae > Neogale > Neogale vison. Next base: position 44,903,468 of record NC_058091.1, on the reverse strand, counting down.
TTGATCCCAGAACCCTGGGATCATGACCTGAGCCGAAGGCAGAGGCTTTAACCAACTGAGCCACCCAGGCGCCCCTGCTATGCTTTTTGTTTTTGCTAAAAGCCCAATGCACGGCTTGATCCCAGGACACTGGGATCATGACCTGAGTGGAAGGCAGATGCTCAACCAACTGGGCCACCCAGGCACCCCAATTTAAATTATTTAAAGACGTGTACCTTATTTATGACAGGTATATTTTTTAGTCCCAGTTACCTCTTTAAAAGATATGTCCTCAAACTGTAGAACTCAGAAAAGTAGAGGATATTTAAGATTTTAAAAATAAATCACACTTAATGGCATTATTTTTAAATTTTCTACTCCAAAAACAAAAGACCCCCTCAATGAATATGCTGGCAAAATACAGCCAGCTCCCTCAATGAAACAGTAGAAACTAGTGTTCCTTCCCTGAAGTCAAGCGAAAAGCAACTGTTACTACTTGACTATGTAAATAAAGAAAAAAAAATGAAGTAATGTACTAAAATATAGGGCATGGAGTTGGATTCAGAAATGAAATCTCCTTTGATACTTCTGTGATTTCATTTTAAATCATAAAAGGCAACAGACAAAAGCAATGTAAGATAGATGTATCTTAAAAATCCAGATACTGAATTTGTACCACAATGAAATTGATACTTGGATGTTTTTATTAAGGCCAATTGTTTAAGATTGGCCTTAAACCCTGTCTAGCAACTTGCAAATCATTTCCCATCGTAACTATATTACTAGTTCACGACAGTTTGCATTTTTGTTTTAAAAGATTTGCTCATAAATATACTATATGTCACCCTTCGAGAAATGAACTAGTTGGCATGTATGACGTGCACTAACTCTACAAAAGGTATTTCAATCCTGCCTCAACCAAAACCCTTTCAAATAACAAACGCCTAATCGAAATGCTGGCTTACGATGGAAATCAGCATGTATCCAGAGTTACTTATATTAACATAATAACGTAGAAATTTTGCCTAGGCATAATACTGCAAAACAATAAGGGGTTAAAATCACTCTATTATTGGAATGACTGACTTTGACTAAAAAATCATGTTTCTGCAGGTTTAAGACTAAAAGAAATTATTATTGTAACATATTTAGACACATCAGATGCCATCACAAAACAGCAGAGAACATGCAGATGAAATACACAAATAGTGTAAGCCTGGGCCATTACTGAGAAGCAATGAGCTTCAACTAGGAAAAGGGCCTAACGCAGGCAGGACACAATAAACCATCCTCCCTGTTAGCCCAACTGTCAAGTATTCACATTTGGAGCATAATAATTAGCACCTCATAGCCTTTCAAACAAATGTTTTGGCTAACAATGTCTGCCTGAGATTCTATGATTTCAATACAAATGCAGTATCTAGTTTTAACCTATCACGTGTTTCGTAGGAGACCCTTCTGGCAACAGTCATCCTCTCTGTTGTGAAGACAACTTTGATTTTGCACAGATTAGACACACGCTGATCAACAAACTTCAGAGAGAAATTCATGCCCTTTGGTCAAACAGGGTATAGGTCTGGTGACCCCCCCCTCCATGGGGGCACATGAGGGAGGCCATCTACTCACATGGCCTTGGTCATCCAGTTCATTGTTGGTGAGCTTCAGCTTGTCAAAGCTGATCACTTGTCTCATCCAAGTCTCTCCTGAGGCAGGTGAGTCTGGATGGATGTACACCCGTGGTGGCACAGGGGAGTCCGCGTTCCCCGCCACCATCCATTTAGAGCTGTGGTAAACATACCTACAAGGCAATGACAAGGCTCAGTGTACAGACTATTGTTTTCTGGTAATTTCCAAGTCCACTGAATCGGACAAACTGTGTATCTTTTCTTTTTAAGTCTGAAAAACAACAATTTGCTCTTTATATCCAATACATATAAAATAAGATTTCAAGTACTCTTCAAAAACTCTCTGGGGCAGCAGTGGCCTTCTGACCTCTCAGAGTAAGTGATGTGTTAAGGATTTATGCACACTATCACCCCCATAAATTCAAGTACCTTAATTCTTATGAATCACTTATTCACATTAGACATTCCATCTGAATTCTGGGATTTTCCATTTTACATCTGGATATTCCATTGACATGAAGAAACTACTGCTGTCAAGCTTAAAGTTGTCAACCTCACCTTTAAGTAAATCTCAAAAATACTTGAGAGTTATACCTTTAAGTGTCCCACTTCTTTAAGACCACTTTCCATTTTAGGCAATGTACAAACGAATTAGGTAGATGATAGAATGGCAAGGGGAGATTGTCAAAAGTTCCATAACTTTCATTTTCTTAGGAAAAGAGTTTTAGCTATGATCATTTAGAATATTTTTCTGATTCTATTAAAATAAAAATTGGAGATAATACATTAAGTTTAACTTAAAATTTTTGTATAATCCAAAAATTTATCTCCTAAATTTCTCTTTCTCAACACTTATAAGAAAAGTCTTTAGTTTGCGAATATCACTAATCAAATATACGTCAAACTTTGAAAATGAAGGTATATCTGATTAATATTATTTTTCTAATTAAGGGACCAAACATCCTCTTCTGTTTGTTTATATGTGTCAAATATATTGACTCTACAAGAATAATACATTTAAATAACAATGTTTCAGGTAATATCGTAATATTTAATCATATATTCAGGTTATCATTTATTAATTATTAACTTAAAATTCACTAATTCAAAAGCTAGAAACTAGTATATGATGATTCACTTAGAAAAGGGTATAAAATGAAGTTATATACCTAGGTGTTTTCCTTCCATTTGTATTTTAAGACATGACATACAATTTAAAGCAATAATCTGTGGATATTCTCAGAGAATTCTACATGTGTCATTTCTTTTAAAAAACAGCATGAAACAATTTCATAACATCTCTGGTGAGGCCCTCTGTTTCAACTAATGTCACATAGTTCACTCTCTTTTGAGCTCAGTATCCCTTCTATTCTTTAATTCCTTTTCTTGGGAAAAAATACATAATCACAAAATTGAGAATAATTTTTTTAAAAACTTCCCTGAATTGGTATGGTGTAATTTCAGTAAATAAGTTCCTAAGTGCACGAGCTCCTGTGAATATTAATTTTGCCTCACAACAAATCACAAGCACTTTTAATTTGACCAAATACCACTCTTTGACAGCAGAGAATAAACCAAAAACTTATTTTTTACTACAGCTAAAAGTTAGAAAATAAAATGCAAATCTTAGAAATGCAAGGAAAAACTGTACTATAGTTATTCCCAAAATAAACAGAGTAAGATGCTCTATCGAAACCTTGAGAAAGTATGCATACTCAAAAGTTCGAAAATCCATACCCACCAAGAGAATAAACGCTAAATGTTACAAATTCTCTGTGAAACTTTCTAAATACAATTGCTAAAACCAAATTTCTTGGGAAGCATTATAAGTGAAAACAAATTTATGATTTACAGTTTGCTCTTTTAAAATCTGACATCTTAATACCAATACTTGACATTTTTCTTGCATTATGTGAGAATAATAAGAATCAACTATGTAAAATAAACCATCCAAAATAAATGAAAGATATTTGGAGAAACAGGAAAGAAATTTGGAAGAGAAAGGACTAATGTCTAACCTCATTAAGAATTACATTATCTTTTGCAACACAAAACCCAGATTAGAATAAAGGTTTTTAAACCAAGTATATTTTGAGATTAAACAGTGCCTTCTAGGTTCTGCCTTGTAATAGATAATTTTAGCAAACTCTAATGACTTATTTAATTAAAATAAGCAATACAATACAAAACACAAACAATAAAACTGTCTTTTTATTACCCATTTTTTTAGTATTCCATATGTGCCTGTACTAATTAAATCTGTATACTTTTGACACTGGTAAGCCTGTTTCAAACAAGGACCTCCCTAAGTTTTAAAAAGTGATAAAAATCAAATCTGACTTCCTTTAAAAACTTAATAAATGCTCTAGCTGTTTATAAAAAGTAAAAAAAAAAAAAAGAAAAGAAAAGAAACAAGACCAAAATTTAAAGCCAGCAACTTCTGATCTTCTACTCAAAATTTCCTTTTTTAAATGTCAGCATTCTTAACTCCTCAGGAAAGTAAAAAGCATTGTCCATTGAAAGTTGCTGATTTGCTTACTTGCAAAAGAAAAAGAGCAAAGGTGGGTTTGAAACTGAAGAATGTGTATCTTTTCCAACTTTACTTGATATCCAAAAAATACATCCTCTTTCAAAATCTAAATCTTACAATGTTCTTTTTTTTAATCTACTGTGGTTAACTACTAACCAAAAACCAACAGTAAATTAACAAATTCATGGCCAGTTTAAAGATGTCCTAATAGCTTAATGAATTATGAGATTTTATTTTTCTAAATTCAAGAATTTCATAAAAATTAAAGGAAAAAAACTGCCAATATGATTTTTGAACACAACAAGAAAAAGGGAATTTATTTAAAGTTCAAAATAATCACAAAGAAAATAAAACATATCATTGAATATTACCTATACCTACAAACTTAACATTTCCTCCAAAATTCTAATTGAAAAGTGAATCATTTTAAAAGACACAGTTTAGCAACCCTAAGCTAGCCTCTATTTAAAGTTCTCAATACTTAAAGGACATTTCTGTAACCATTAGAAGCAAAATAATAATTAAGTTTCCACATTTACTGTAAGAGAAGGCACCGCGTGGGCTACTGGTACAGTCGGGGAGTTGGGTTATAGATCTAGAAATTCTACAGGCTTCTGGAAACAAACATCATGGTTGTCACAGATGAAATAGGCACAGCCTGGAAAATCCTAGCGTATTCTTATGCTGTATCCATCAGATCACTGTACCTGTATCTTTTGTTGTCCACTGGCACTATGTCCATAGCAATGTAATATTGCTGGTGAGGATCTAGTCCTGAGATCTTCACTCTCATTGCTGGAAACATGCGCCTATGCATACAGGGGGGAGGAAACAGGGTATGGGTTTTGTTTTTGTTTGTGATTAAGCAAGGAGAATGAATAAGCAAGCGAAAAAACCTCTGGAAACCTCTCGGTTTTTCATATGGACAAATTTAGAGCATTCACTTTGATAACGTTAATTCAAAGAATCAGAACACAGGAGGTATCAAAACTGAAGCTTTTAAATGTAATTTGCTGCACCCTGTCATGCACTGTGTTTACTGAAATGTCAGTACAGCTAAAAAGAATTTTACGCTGAAGGAGTAATAGCATGAAAAAAGCAGTTTGTTTTTTAAATAAAAATCAATGAGCATATTTACTTCAATAATACAAATTATAAAAATGTTCCAAAAGTAGAAATAGAAAATCTGAATTTGTACAAGTGATAAAATATATTATAATGTGAAATTTTAAAAGGGTTATAAAAAACCACAAGGAGCCAATGTGCCATGCTATAACCAAACAATATGTTCTTTATTGAGACAGGACTTCCTGTCTGCAGCATGGTAAAGGTGAAGTGCAAAAGTTGCTCTAAATTTGAAAGGTATAGTAAAACTTCTTTATTGAAAGCAGAAACTAAACACAATGTATATTTACCAAATCATTCCTTCCCCCACTATACCCTGGAAATACTTTCCTATTTAACCACACTTACTCAAAACTTTGCTAATTAAAACAAATAAAAATCTACATTTCTTTAGGCTTCCCAGAGTTGCATATCAAAGGAGATGCTAAAGTACACAGGCTATCTTTTAGAAAAGACTCAGTAGCAAGAATCTAACAGCAAATTATTGTATATGAAAAACAAATAGAGCAGTTCTTTTTTTTTTAAATTTCCATCTAATGATTTATGTCTAAGACCCTTCCAGTTAACTTAATTTTTGCTAATTTAACCTTATAACACAAATTTTAGCACTGTTATTTATCAAAAACTTTTTCTATAACAATAATGCCACTAAAAACCACTTCCAGAGAAAAGAAAGTCCATTATTCCTAACTAGGCATGAGAACAGTTTAATATGCTGGCTGTTTTAGTGTTATTTCAGTGCACCTGTAAGATAAAGAGTAAAGGTCTTTAACTACATCCTTTATAAGACAACCGTTGCTTTGTGTTGTTGAAGACTGAATTTGGATCATTAATAAAAGCTCTGTGAAAACGTAGAAGGTAGCATATGGATTCAATAAAATATGTTTTTGTAATTTCTAATAAGTTTGGATACTTTTATGCTATCCAGGTTTTTGCCATGTGTACTCCCTGAAAGAGTTGCTGTGCTTTTTTAAAGCTCCTTTTAAGGAAGATTATTATTCATAGATTTCACTGCACTAAACGAACTGAAAACTTTAAAATGCAAAAATTTCCGTGCTTCCTTCAGATTAATAGTATCTGGCCAACAAATCTATTTTTTACTAACTAATGAATGTGCAAATTTCACAATTTCAAAAAATACATATAACTTCCTACAATTTTTCTTAGTATTCTTCAGCAAATTAAGACGAATGTGTTGGATTTCATTTAGAAAAAAATAAATATATATAACCACGTAACTGGATCTACAAACGGAATGGTTTTTTTAAAAAATGGGTAATTATTTTTGCAGGGATTATAATGTATTACTGATGATTCCAGTAAGTTTTCATTCTAGTATAATATCAAAATAGCACAAGACATCACGTTCTTACATTGCTAGGAAATCTTTTGATAAAGAACCAGCCTGGAAGTCTGGAATCTAAAAAAAAAACAAACCATAGTTTTCTAAAGAGTAAACTGAGGTTTCTTTTTTTTTTTTTTTTTTTTTTTAAGGGGTGGGGAAGGTTAAGGGAAGTCATCTGTTCAGTAGTTCCAGAAAAGATAACTAGAGCCTAAACACATGCCTGGACGGACGTATACATAACCACGAATCTGAGACTACCCAGCACACGGAATACCAGCCGCAGCCTCTGGCGCAGCGGCACCGGCGGCCACGCGGATTTCCCCTAAGGCCCAAGACTGCGGCGGGGCTGTGCGCCTCGCCGACTGCACTCTGCTGTAGGCGGGCAACGCCAGTCTCAAAAGTGAACCACAACCCGGGCCTTGTCTTCTCTGTACAAAAATGCTAACCAGAGACTCCACAGCTCTGCAGACCCTTCTCCTTCCTAACCCATCTGGGGGATAAGGTGAGGCCAGGGCCCGGGCGTTGGCGACAGATCACCCTTTACCTGCCCGCCTTGGTGATGATCATCTCCGTGCCGATCTCGTGAAAGCGTTTCCAGAGCTCTGCTCCCTGGAGATCCACCCGCGGGGCCTGCGGCGAGGGCAGCGGGGTCCCTGGCCGTGCCAGGGGAGGCGCTGGGGACCCCTTCGGGGATCCCCCCGGGGACGCCAACGGAGAAGCGCCCTGCAGGAACCCGTCCTCACAGCCGCCTGGGCAGCAAAGGCAAAGAGGGGTAACGGTGAGGGCTCGTGGAGGAAGTCGGGTGGGGAGACTGACCCCCGAGGGCGGCTGGGGAGACGAAGAAGGACCAGGAGAAAAGGCGAAACTTTCGTGCCTTCGGATTCTTCTAACAAACAGGCCCGGGGTAAACACACGCTCTGCCAGCCGAAGGGACTCGACGTGCCAGCGAGGCCTCCAAGGACCGTGAACCGCGGAGGCATGAGGGCCGCGTCCACCCCTCCCTCCCGGCCTCTGCCGGGTCAAGGCCCCAAATAAGTTTTCGCGCCGTCGCCGGCGTCTTGGATACGTGGCCAACTGAGGCTGAGATGGATTCCCGAGTCCAGAGCCCCACTGCAGACCCCGACACACCGGCCACCCGAAGCGCACGCAGAGAAACCGCCTGGCGTCCGGCTCCCCGTGCGAAGTGCCTGGGCCTCCTTTCCCGTTAGGCGTCCGGGGCCCCTCGCTTTGGGCCCGGGCGGAGGCATCCTCCAGAAAATTCTTCAGCCTACGCTCGCGCCAAACTCCCCGACCGCCCTTAGCTCCCTAGCCAAGCAACGAAGGGGCGAGCAGAGCGCGAAAAGCAAGCCCACCCGGGCCGACGGCCTCGGCAGCGGGAATCCAGAGGGGAAGGGAAGGGCTCAGCTACCCCTCGGGAAACCACGTTTGCAAATACGCCGCCCTCTTCCTGGTTTGCCCAAACTGTTTAGGGCATTCGTTCCGGTTTCGGGGGGGTTATGCCGTCGCTCCCCCCACCCCCTTGCTTTTAAAAGTTAGGAAAGAAAAAAGAGCACCCATTGGCTGGAACCCCAAGGGAGGCAGATGCGGAAGGCACAGACCTGCACCGCCGAAAGCCTCAAAGAGCCGCGGCCGAAGGCGCGGGTCGCCGAGGGGGCGGCGGCAGCCCGAAAAGCGGGGCTAGGAGCGGCATTTTTACCGTCTGGAGGGCGACCTGAGTTGAGCGGCGATAGCGGCCAGGGCGGCTGTGAGCTTCGCGCGCGGACACCCAAGGCCAAAGCGCTGGTGCTGCACTGCCTCAGGCACCGAGGGGCACAGCGCGCGCGCGCGCCCTTAACTCGCAGAAGTTCAGGTTCCGCGCGGCCGTGCGGCCCCGCGGGACCGAGAGGGACGCGCAGGGAAGAAGTTAGGCGGGAAAGGGCCGACTCACCCGCGGCTCCGCGGGAGCCGCAGCTCCGTTCCAAGTCGGCGCAGCTCCGGGCTGGCCCGGATGCCGCCCCGGCCGGTGGCGGGAGTGCAGCGCCTTCGTCTCCCTCGGAGGAGCCCTTTTCCCCGGCGCCACCGCCGCGGCTGCAGCCTCCGTCATCTACCGCCACAGCCGCCTCTTCCACGCCCAGCTTTCGTCGCTTCTTCTGAAGCTGTTGCTGCTTCTCCGCGCCGATCAGCGCCTCCACGGAGAAGGCGTGCGCCTTAAGGCTTAGCATGCTGCACGGCGAGCCCCTCCGCTTCTCGGCCATCCCCGCCGCCTGGCGCCCGCCCGCCCCTCACGCATATACACTCAAGCGGGCACACGTACACACTCGCTCTACTCTCCCACCAAAATCTGAACGACTCTCGGGGCCTCCCGCAGGCCGATCTGCCCCCTTCCCTGCCGCGGGCAAAAACAAATTTGGCGTTTCCTCTTTCTCGCTTGTGTTGGGATCCGAGGAACCAGCGACGCGCCCGCCAAGTTTCCTTCCCTCGGTCTCTCGCGCGCGCTCTCTCACTGATGCACTCCTTCGTTCCCACCCCCTCCACCTCCTCCTGCTGCTCCAAGATCTGCTTCGACTGATGCGCCAGAGAGGACTAACATGGGTAAAAAACACTCTGCGGACACAAATTAGGGATTGTAATTGAAATTTGTTGCCTTGATCTGTCAGCACTTCCAGGCAGGAGAGCGGTGGGAAGAACTTGCTCATTAGTGTCAATAAAGTGGCGAGGGTGGAGTCTGGGGGCCTGTCAATCACCTGGAAGTCCAGCCAATCAGGCGGCGCCGACAGCGCACAGTCCGCGCCCACTTCCTTACAAGGTCTCAAAAAAAAAAAAAAAAAGAGAGAGAGAGAGAGAGGGGGAGAGAGAAAAGCGCCGCCGTCTGGCTTGGAAGTGCCAGCCCTGGGCGCTGAACCCGGTCAGTCTCTCTGGCTGCCACATCCCACTCCAGCCCGAGTTTCTAGTTTTCCTCACCCATTCCTAGGAAGGGTGAGGCTCCTGGCTTTAAAGCGAAATATCACCAATTTAGAATATCAAGAACTTCCAAGAAACTTTAAACTCCAGTCCCACTCCTTTATCACTTAATATTGCTACAACTCAGAACATTTTTGAGTGGGGACAATTTACAGCCACCAGGCCCGTCTTTTCTCATTTAAACATTCCCGCATTTAGTAGCGCCCACTCTGCCAAGAATGGCATTAGACTTGTTTATTTATTTATGTTTCTGTTTTACTTAGTGGCTTTTTCTTGGGAAGCGTGTGGGAATTCACGGTATATTTAAATCCTTTATATTTAAGAAAGCAAAACTTTATATTATCGCTTAGTCCCTCATATTTACTAGTCTGTAAAAGCACACCCTTTTCAGAGCCTCCCTTTCCTTTCAAAGCATGATGATAATTTTAAAACGTTAAATCGTGGGATGCTACTTCTATATGTCTTCAACAATAAAGATTTAGCTTTAAATCTCCTAAAAACTTCGCAAGGTGAAATGTTTTAAGATACAATAAAAGTTCTATTGCAGTTTCTTTTTTTTAATGTCTCTGTGACTTAACCTAACTCCATATTTGTCCTCCTTTAAACAATTTGCCACTACTTTTCTCAGGCTTTTAAAGAGCCAACTTGTTTCTTTAAAGCAAAATTTTTTTAAAAAGTTTTAATTGAATAACATCAATCATGCATCCATACAGTTTATAGTTTCAACTCGATTTTGGGGGGGGGGGTCAGGATTAACCCCCAAAATGGTTTTGGTGTAAATAGAGCAAATATAGTGCAGAAGAAAATTCCTGATACATATTATTCTTAGATTTTTAGTATAAAAGACAGGACAAGGGTTGTCTTTTTCTCGCGCTCAATTCAACCTCCACAACTTGTTACCTCTGACTTCTCGCTAAACTTTCAATGGAATGATAAAGAGTAGCCTCGCCACTGTGATCTTTTTACCTTAGCTCCGGCGGAGCGCGCCGTTGCTCCGAGGTAAGGAGAAGAGCCCGGACCAGAGCAGGAGGTGCCTAGGCGTATCCACGATCTCGCCTCCCGACCCGGCCCCAGCAGCCTGAGTCAAAAACGCCTGGGTAACACCCTCGAGGAAGACGGCTCTTTTAAACTCACAAACAGATTCGACTGGAAGGATGTGTTTTGCATTTGTAAAAGAAGGCTTTGCAAACAGTTTGGAGCGGGGCAGACCCCGGAGGGCGCCCCAGGCGGGTAACACAGCCTAAAATGTAAGCGCAAACCCGATTTCTGTAGGCTAGCGGAAGGGGAAGCAGGCTTGGGAGAGCAAAGAGTCCACCTGGAGGGCTTAGGCTGGGAGTGGGAGTGGAAGGATATTGGGCGGGGGACCGGTTGCAAACTTCGCTGGAGGCTGCAGCTAGAGCTCCGCGTGCTGGGCGTCTGAAACCCGCACCAGCAGCCTGCAAGGTCCCAGCGCCCGGCTGCAGGCCCAGACGCGAAGGAGCGAAGCAAAGAGCCTTGGGATGGCCCTTGAGACCTTGGAGAAGGCTGCGAAGCAAATGGGTGGAGTCACCAGGACCACAGGCCTGTACCGGTCCCGCCGCCCGAGAAGGAGCGGCTCCTCCTGAGAAACCTGAGGCCGCCTGGGACGAACGCATTTTCCAGACGTGAAGCTTGCCTCGTAGGTGGGTTCTTGTCCATTTATATGCTCTGCAGCTCAAATTGATATACCAGGGACTAGATGGCCTGCCACGGCGCCCTCAGGATCATGCAGCTCAAAGGTCTCCTCTGTCCCTCTGCCACTTCTTTCACCTTTACCCAGGGCAGAAGGGACCGCAGATCCCGGAGCTCACAGACACCGGAGTAGTTATGTCTACAAAGACTACAAGCTGGAAAACTGAGTCTCGCAGACACCCAGGATGTCAGATAGAACGTGACCCTTACGAATAATCCAGGTCTGCGCTAGGTGTTCAGGGCAGGAAGAAGCGTTGGTCTGTTCAGTACAGGTCCAGACCAGGATTTGGGAACCCTAGCGATAGAGCCGCACGGCCGCTCCCCGCCCCGGATTCGCGCTTAATCTGTCCGGGCTTCCGGACCTAACAAGACCAGCTGCACCCGAGCCGGCAAAACAGCTAGTCGGAGACCTCACCGCACTAGGACCCATGCTCCAGGACAGGGGTCGCCCCACCCCTCCCAGAAGCCGGAGGGAAGGCAGGCCAGAGTTCATAGGCAGGAGGATTCTTGGCCTTCGGTGTGAAGGCAAAGCCAACGCCCTTAGAAGGCGTTTTCTCAAAAGCGTGGCTTGCGCGTGTCGGGGCCATTCCAGGGCCTTGCACTTTGCTTGTCGACAGAGCAAAAGAAACGGGACAGGACGCGAATTGGCAGAAGAAAAGCTCGGTGGAATACGTGTGTGCCTGTGCACATGTCTGTGCTTGTGTGCACGTGAGTACCCCCGTGCGCACTTGTCTCTGCGTGCACTTCTCTGTATGGGCCTGTGTGCGCGGATGCGCGTGTGTGCACCTGCGCACGTGTAAACGTGGTGGGGTGCCTATGTACAGAGAGCATGCGCCTCCTGTCACTTTAAGAGACAAAATGTCTTTTCCCAGGTTGTGCTACATTAAGGAAATGATTAAAACTAAATTAAACTGTCAGCCCTCTGGCAAGACTAGCCAGGCTCTATTTCAAATAAAAGCCACCCAGGGAAGAACATTATCAGAGTAGGTCTGTCTCAGAGACTTGGCGAGAAGGGAAAGGGCATACAAGCCTTGCATATCCACATCTGGGAGAATGGTACCTAGTGGGCTGTATCCAAACAGATAGCAAAGTTAACTCTGGGGTGGGGGGTAGCGGGGAGGGAGGATTAAAAGGCATGTCTGGTTTCCTCCTGTTTCTTTCTTTTCTCTCTTTTCTTTCTTTCGCAGTTTAAAGTTGGATTCTTAGAAAGATTCTTTTTTGAAGCTCATTCTTTCTGTAGACTCTATTATCTATGTTTAGATATAGCTTACCGTTTCTTATCTAGATAACTATTATTTATATTATTGTATTTTGTTTTCTATTTTCTATTTTTGTGTTTTGTTAATAAGCAATTGCTTATTTTTAATTCCAAATTTTAAAGTCCTATGTGCCAGGATTTCATCCTCTAAATAGACTAATTTTTCTTTTTAGTTTTTCTTTTTTCTTTTGCACTTGACAATCGCTGTAAATTTCCAAACTTGTGTTTGATTTCCCAGACTAACAATTCGACGCAAGGAGGTTTACCCTGGCATACAGAAGGGTCTGTGTTTTGCTCCCTGAACTCGAGATGCACCATGTAGTGTCTGAATTTCCAAACAGGCAAGATCTGGACTTCCTTCCCACGCATAGAAAGACATTTTATTATTCGCTGAAATACTAGCCTAGCAAGAAATAGAGTAATACATAGGAGAGTCAGGGTGAAGGAAGGCCCAATCCAAGCCCCAAGAGGGATACTTATTTGTCTGTGTTACTTTGTAACTTGATCTGGGAAGGAGCCATATCCTAATTGGGGGCCAGGGATGCCAGAAGCCGCCCGGGAATCACAGGACCGCACCACACACGTGGGCTAGGGCTCGCTGTCTCCTCCCATTCCCTTCCTTCTTGTACATACTCGTCTTCGTGCCTCTCCCTCTGATTTTGGTTAATAAAAATAATAAATTATAATCTGCAAGATTCCAAAGTCTACAGGAATAAATGCAGGCAGCCAGGGTCTGTCTGGCTGCGCTCTCATGGGCTTCTCTGCGGAGTCGCGGGCTCCAGCTGCAAACCCAGGCCCAGCGGAGAAAGTAATACAGAACCGCAATTCCTCACTGCAGCTTCTGTCGCAAATAGCACACACAGACAGCACCTTCGCACGGGTTGGAGCCTATTTACCATCTTCTCTTCGACAACCAGTCTGTTCCATAATTCTGATCATCTGAGACTTGAGTCTGTCTACAAAAGAACTCCACCAGCCTATGGAAGAGCCCTTCAGGGCTCCAGGAAACCCAGAGAGATTCTCCTGTAGTGTTGGTTTTCAAATCAAGGCTCATTTCTCGCTGAGTCTTAGAGGAGGTGCAAGTTTTGGTAAAGCCAAGGGAAAGTGAGCTCTGAGGTTAATCTTGTCTTCATTCCCCCTTCGTCCAACCTCCAAGTTCTCCAGCTTGGAGAAGGGAAAGGAAGGAAGAGAAGAGAATGGGCCTCTGAACTACCAAAACCAGGGTTGAGAGGTGCCCAGAACAAACTCACTGCACTGGGCTCATGAGCTTCCCCATTCATGTCCTATTTCCAGCAGCATCTGCTCTGCCTCCAGAATATACTGCAACTATTTTTCACCCTGTGTTGAAAAAAAATCGCTGCTTCACTTCCTCATTCACTGACCCACACTCCTCCCACAGCCATACAGTTAGGGGTTAGTAACAGAAATGTCCAAGAAGGCCACACTTTTTCTATCACTAAAACCTGATTCAAATATAAGGTGGCTTGAAGGAAGTAATGGAATTAACATCTAGATGTAAATGAATACACAAGGGTAGGTAGTTGGACCTCACTGATATCAACATTGCAACAGATTGATTTAGATATAAATCAAACTGAGACAGTGAGTGGGGAAATTAAATTATATCCTCAGATAGTTAATGGACATTTTAGTAGCTTATGCTATATAAAATTATGTTTAAATTGATTTTTAAAATATGTACCTTCATGTTCTTTGAGTTAAATATGTAATACTATTTCCCTATAAACAAAGATTATCTTAGCCTGATGCTTTACTAAAATGAATTGAAAATGGAACTGAGCGTCCCTAACTCTGTTCCATTTAAGAATTACTAGCTAGGGTTTTTAGCTTTTTATGAAACTTATTACATACTCTAATTGGCTGTAAATTGGCCCTGTTCTCATTTTTCACAACTGTAGATACCAAAGTTCTTGGACAGTGGAAATTTTGTGCACATTTATATAATCTGCTGAAAGTATAAACAATGAAGAATGTGACTGGGATTTATTCATATTTTTGTACTGACAGATGAGACATTTCGATTTCAGCTGAATGAAAAGATTTTTAACAGTAATTTAAAGGTAGCACAGGAACTGCCCCCAAAAGAAGTGGGCTATTGAAAAATAGTATTAGCAGTGGGAATGAACCCTGAATTTAAATACGTGAGCAAAAAATTTGACAACAAACTATGACGTTTCTGCATGAGTTCTGGTTTTGTTTTCTTTTCATTTTTAACTGTGTGGACTCTTTCATCCCTTAAGAAGTATATCATGAACAACTGAGATCAATGAAAGAATGAAGATCCAGTTCTTTTCCCTCTAAAAATAGAGGGAGAAATACAAAAATATTAAACTTTGTCTTAAATAAAATAATCTTCCCAGAACATATTTCCAACCCGGGTTTTCAGGAAGAGCCAAATTGAGAATCTTCAAGCAAAAACCTAAAGAATGGTATTAACAAGAGGAACTCTATCCAAACATTTTGATGTTTCAGAAATGCTGTTTGTAAAGAATCTTTGGCATGTACAATACTGCATTTCCAAATCCAGCCTCATGAAGAAAGAGGGAGGGAAAAAAACCACCTCAGGCCATTTGTAATAGGTGATGTAAATTCAGAATAACTAGCATTTCTAGAAAGACTTCTGCTTTTTTATGTTAACCTTTAGTCTTTGGTGCAGGTTCCTTCTCATATTACATAAAATGTACTTTAAGAAGCACTCACTACCTGCTACAGATGTCCAGGAAAAACTGAATTATGAAAGTCGGAAACATATGGCAGTTGCCTATTGCACAAGGAAGGTACATATGAAAGTTATAAATTTCTTTCTTTAAGTCAGCATTGTAAACGCATTTTATAGGGTTCACAGTATGTATTACATCTGTAGATTTAATTTTTGAAATATACGTTTTTGGAGATATTTGTGGTTTGGGATTCTAAGAGAAAGAACTGATCTTGATGTGTTAGAAATAAAGGGAAAACAAAAAAACAAAAAAATAAACATGTGGAGAAGCAAATACATTTCCTTTAATTTCCTAGCTGGTTATACTGAAAGGACGTCAGACCCTCTATACTGGCAAAGGATGGCTCACAGCAGGGGTACTGCCCATCAGCAGAGCGTTCTGAATTTACTGACATCCCCCTTCCAAGAAGCAGAGATGTCAACTTGGGGAAATCCGGATTGGGGCGGATATAAAAACCACCAAATTAAGAACTGGATCACAAATGTCAAAAATGCAGCAGTTCACTTTACTCTTGAGAAAGAAAAAAAATGCCCAACTACTTGCTGATCTTTACCCATCAAAAGTTTAGATTTAATTTAATTTCATTTAATACCTTTAAAGCTACATACATTGATTGCAATCATAATATTATATATTCGGTATTATCAGTGGACACCAAATACTATCAACTACCAAAGTATCATCCCTTAAGCCTTCCAAGTTATTTTAAAATAATCCCTCCAATTTTCTACCTGTAGCCCCCTGTGGTATCTTTAAATTTAATTTTAATTTGTGGATTTTAAAACTCACAGTTCTCTTGTTCAAGTTTATTTGGAGAAATGTAAAAAGCAAGTTATGAGAAAGGACTCGGTCAAAAAAGGAGTTTAAACATACTTGTTTAAATACCCTAAAAGTGGGGCAAGTGCCTACAGGTAAGGTCACTGTGGGTCAGGTCAAGAAAACCATCTTCAGAATTTCACTGTGAAAGTGGAAGGCTGATCTACCCTTTGTTGTGCTATAATGAAATTTACTTGGGTGTAGAGATAATGCAGAATAAAGCAGACGCGCCCTTCCCAGCATAAGTTTTATTTGGTTGTATTTTGAGTTTCCCTTTACGATCAACTGTTGAGTGGTCGCTTGGATTTTCTCTTCTTTTCCAGTTCCTACCTTACCGAAGGCTAGTCCTGCCTAGGTTTTAAACTACTTATTCTAAGCGGGGGTGGTAAGAAATTGAGCTTTCATTACTAGGGGCTTCCCCATAGGCCGGCGGGGGGGGGGGTTAGATCTGGAGGCGCAGAAAAGACTGTCAGATTCTTTTCCATCTATTTACAGCATTTTGTGAACAAGGAGAGTGCCAGGGTAATTTCTGATTTCCTTCTTTTCCAAGTGTTGGGTCACTTCTGAGCCCCCACCCAGTCCTTCCCAAACCGTTCTGCGCCCTCTCGTTAACATTTATAATTAGACCTCTTGAAGGAGACCCCCAAAACAGCATTTATAATTCATTATTGTTTAGTAACAAAAACTGCAATAATGGTAAAAAGGTATAAAGAAATCATTTCAGTTTCGGGGCACCCTAGAATTTCTGGGACGGATCCAGCTGGTAAAACATTTAGGAATTCACATTCCCGATGAGGTTCCACGCCTAAAATTAAAACCCAGTCTGGGTTTCTAACGCTCATTTTGCTTTGGTCAATATCTGCTTTTTCTTTCATTTTGTTTGCGTTCCCTTCTGGGTTTGGTGCTTTTTCCCCTTCCCATTGCCGAAGACAATCTGATTTACAGTTTGACTGAGAGTTGCATTTCTGTTTAGAAGGTGAAACGTCCAAGTCAGTTAGCCAAATTATTCCCCGACGGCTCCAATATTGCGCCAGAGTCCCAGAGTCAGTTATTTTTATGTCTGACTGTATTTCAAATGTGCAGGGTGATAAATAAGACCCGCCTCGAGCTGCAAACTATCTCACTGTGTTGAAGAACAATTGACAAAAATTAACCCAGCCAAAGCGTTGGGGTTTTCTCGAGCCGCTGGAGCATAAATCAGCATCGCGGGCGGCTTTGGGAAGCAGCGCGCTCGGAGCCGCGCGCCCGCAGCATGCCGCGGCGACTTTCAGCAGCCGCTGGGCTCGCCTGGCCCGAGTGAGTGGGCTTGGTCTCGGGGATCCGAGCGGGAACAGGACTCGGTCCCAGGTTCAGAGTCATCCCAGAAGGGACACACCGGCGGAGAAAGGCATGGTTACGCCTTAGCGACCCCCTAATTCACCTTGTGTGTGTGTGTGTGTGTGTCTATTTGTGTATGTAAATATCAAAGAAGACTAAGGGAGGCTAACTTGGCAAGGGTGTGTGGCGGGAAGTAACCTCGACTGTGTCTGGATCCCGGAAGAGTTTCTCTGCTCTAGTCACTTGAAAGGCATATTCGTCTTAGCTATTAACAATTAAACTCTTTCTACGGGAAATCAAGGGTGGAGGAAACTCTCTGCGGAGGCGCCGTAATTGCTCGGGGTCCAGAGCCCGCCTGCGCATTCACTTCCCAGTGCACACGCCCCATTCCAAAATCCCGGCTCCAGCCGAGCCCGCGCCCTCCTCCTCCGAGCGTGGTGGCAGGCCCTGGCGCCCGGCCCTGGCGCCCCCCGGACCTGTAGGTCAGGAAGGCAGGGGGCGCCCGGAGCAGGCGCCGCCGGCCCTCGCCGCCTGTTGGAATGGTGAAGCCGGAGACCTCGTACTGCCGGTGGCGGCGACGCGCGGCTACGGGCGGACTCGCGCTCAGCAGCCAAAGTGAATCCCAGCCGCGGTTTCTGTTAATGAGTGGAAAGAACAACCCTCTCGGTGATAAGTGCACAGTAAGTGCGAACAATCAATAGATCATTTCCTGGGGCGTCTGCTCTGAAAAGGCCCCCGCTGTTCAGTGGCCCCGGGAGTTACTGATTAGCGTGTGTGACCGTGGCCCCGCGGCGCCTCCCCTTGCTAGAGAGAATGGTGCGCAGCCTCGGCCACCGCCCCGCGCGGTGTCGGGCTCCTGCGAGGGAACGAATAATAAGGATCACTAAGCCCCTCGGAAACCTCCCCAGACCCTTAAAGCCGCATCACCCTACCGGGGCAGCCTTGGAGGCGAGGAGGACCCCAGGGTGAACAGCTATGGCTTGTGTGTCTGTGTACGTGCGCGCGCACCTGAGCGCGCGCGTGAGCGTGCGTGTGTGACTTCGTCTCAGGCTCTCGGTCCGGGTAACCGCAGTCGAGCCGAGGAGGGAATGGGGGTGGTAGGGGGAGAAGGCGATTCTTGTCTTCTATTTGAATTAAGAATTCAGTTTAAAAACTGGGTTACGGAGCAAAATGAGAAAAAAACCTAAACGCCCCACCCACCCCCGCAGGGAGCTTTTCCAGAAGAGGCCACTCTTCTCGGCAGACCGCGCCCGGGGGTTGGGCGCCCACCGCGCTTGCTGGAGAGGTTCTGCAGCCGTGTCCAGAAGAGCCCGGGCCTAGTGGCTCCGAGGCTCCGCGACGTACGCCCCTTCTCGCGCTCCGCCCAGCGGTCACGGGCCCACGCCGCCCACCGCTTCCTCACCCCGGGGCGTAAACCCGGAACCACCCGGTCCTGGGGCATCGGCCTGCGTCCTGGCCGGTGGCCCGCCTCTCCGGAACATTCAGGGACCGGCAGGCGGGTGGCGGCAGACCGAGCAGCGCTCCCGACGCGTTGCCGCCTGTATTTGTTTCGTGACCTTGACCACGTCCCAGCCTTAACCTTCTCAAAGTTACAACTGGGATGGTAAACCTTGCGGGGTTCGCCGGCTGGGTGGTGGAGTAATACATTCCGGTGGGGAGGAAGGGGGCTTGGCGGAGAGACTGTCAACTATCCCGCTGTATGTCTGTTTTCAGCCCTCCTCCCACCCCAATTTTGAGGTAATTCAGGCCCTGGCCTGCGACCTCCTCCAGGAAGGGGGCTCATGGGCGTTTAGGCTCCGCGGAGCCCGCCATACTGCAGGCGGGTAAGCGCAGGCGGAGCGCCAGGTAGGGGCACAGGGCGCCCTTGGCAGCGTCGGCTGCACCGCCCCATCCCGGCCCGAGGAGAAGCAGCCTCGCCCCGCACGTCCCGGAGGCTCGGGCCCACCTTCGGCCCCGCGCCCGGTACTCGTCTCCGAGCTGACCCCGCCACCTCGCCGCCGCGGGCAGCAGCCGCGGAACTCCGCAGCCCCAGGCGGGAGCAGGAGCTGGGCGCCGCAACTTAGGCTGAGAGGGAAGTCGCGTACGTTGTGCGGATCTGCGGGCGCGACGAAGGCGACCCCGAGTCGCGCAGGAGACCCAGCCTCAGAGAAGGCATTGGCTTCTGAGTCTGTCAAACCTAAACGGAGAGGCTCTAAAGGAAGAAGTCTCCCAACCCTTCGCAAAAATATAAACCATCTGGAAAAGAAAGCATCTACTGGATGGAAGGAGACAATTGCAAATGAAAGGTAATTATAAGGAGGAATCTGAAAGGAAGAGCAGCACATGTTTTCTTTGCACTCAAGTGCAGGTAAACCCGAATTTTAATTATATAAGGCAACCCTCAAACAGAAGGCTTACGTCTCCCCAAGCCCTGGGGCAGCCAGCAGAGATATCTCAGTCAGCTTCCCATTCCCATGACCTCTTACCAGATATGGGTTAAGAACGCACTTCTCCCCCATGGTCATTGCCATTTAAAAGCCCAGAGTACGCCACCTAAGAACTTTCTTGACTTCACTCATTAATAAGATTCTCTTTTGTTTTGTTTTGTTATTGCTGTTTAGAAAGTCATATTTCACAAGTTTTTAAGTAGGTCAGCTGTTTCAAACTGCCCCATCTTGAATCCTCGCAGACCAAAAAATGAATGCAACCTAACGTGTATATGGGGTAGTGATCTAAGACGGTTATGGGCTCTCAGTTGCATAGTGAATTGTGAAAAGACTTCATTTAAAAAAATGAAAACCATTTTGGGGCAGTTACAGTTACATTAGTGCATATTGTGGAAATAAGCTTGCAGTTAGAGAAAAACTATTAGAAACAGCTGTGACGTTAATGTTTCAAAACCCAGAGTACTCAGTATGCTCAGTATCTACTTTTCATCGTAATTTTTTCTTGGGCATTCACATAATGCACTACTCTCTGTGTATAATATAAGACACTTGTTTAATAAAGCAAGTGATTGTCTGTGTCAGGGAGATTTGGTCCTCTCTCCCTCTCCCAGTCCGTGTGCAGAGCAGATCAAAGACCTGAATTACCTCTCTCTTTCCAAAGACAGCCAGATGGTGTCTTGATTTTTTTCTTCTTCTTCTTTTTTTTTTCTCAGATTCGCTAGCAATAGAATTCAAAGGACTAAAGAATCTGTGTGATGCTACAAATGAAAGCTCTATCCAGGTAACATGTTTTAATTAATATGCCTACCTTATCTTATTCCACTTAAGTTTTGAGGAGTCTTGTGAGAATCCATCTAAGAAATAATATGAAAATGATGAATAAGTGATTAGAACAAGATAACATAGAAATCACAATCTTGGGTCAAGAGCAGAAGAAAATAAGAACTCTGAGATGTTTGTGGAGTACTAGACACGTATTAAAGAGGAACTTTAAATTTGTCTCTGAGCCTCCTAGGAGCAAAGCGAAACATGGTTCTCATTGAGCACAAGGAGAGATCATAGAAGTTCCTTATAATATGCAAAGTATTTTTCTCCGTGGTGGTGGTGGTGATGATGATCACAATGATACTTGAACTTTCCATTTGTTGTTGTTGTTTTTTTGTTTTTGTTTTTTTTAAGGTTTTTATTTATTTATTTATTTGGCAGACGGAGATCACAAGCAGGCAGAGAGGCAGGCAGAGAGAGAGGGGGAAGCAGGCTCCGCGCTTGAGCAGAGAGCCGGATGCGGGGCTCTATCCCAGGACCCTGGGATCATGACCTGAGCTGAAGGCAGAGGCTTCAACCCCCTGAGCCACCCAAGGCACCCCTCAAATTTTCCTCTTGTGACACCAATTACCCCCCCACACACACACTCAGACACTCGGGATATTTTTATTTTGTTACGGTTAAAATAAAGCTGTTTCTCTACATAGAGGCAGTTTGGTGTCTGGAAGGAACTTGGGAATCAGAAAGACCTGAATTCAGTGCTGGCTTCTGCACTTAGGGTTCTGCTGGAACCCTTGGCAAGGCACTTAATCTCTCTCTGAGACCCAGTTTTCTTTAAAAAACAGGGACAATCTATCCCATAGTCTTATAGAGAGGGTATTCTGGGGCCTGGCACTAAAGCGATTTCTTTTTTTAATAAGTGTTAGGTTATTACTGCTGTTTTTTATTGTCCTTAACATAAAACAAATGTTAGTTTCCTTCTTCCTTTTCCACAGCAATCTAGTATTCAAGAGTACTACTGTTTTGGGGCTTCAGATCAAGTAATAATACCAAAGTTTGGACTTGAAGATCTGTTAGTACAGGTAAATGAACAAGGTCTCTGAGCTCCCTTGCTCTCCTTGCTTGCCCATAGTGGTTAAATTTCTGGAAAGAGAAGAGGATGTTGGTAAGATAGGCCTTGCCCTACACCAGTAAGGGTAGGAGTGGGTCAGTCCCTGAAGCTGCAGGTCCTCTGGTGGGTTCTGTACAGCAGTCCCACTACAAATCACCAGTGAATAACAACTGTCGGGATCACTTGATGTTGGGACAAGTCACTGCATGATTGAGTTCCAAGAGGAGGTAGATAGATCTCTGAGTATTATGTTGGAGGGGGATGGGAGCATGAAGGTTTTACAGGTCACTACAGAAAGTCAATATTCTATTAAATATTGGGGGTTAGGGCCAGGAGCAAAATACCAAGTGACACTCAGCTTTCCCCCATCCTCCCTCACCCTGTTTCCTACGGTGTAGACCTTCTAAACTGAGTACTTGCTGAGAACTCAGCACGTGTTGTAGGTTTTATGGAGACAAGTTCTCTGTCCTAGATCCACCAACTAAGGATTATCCAGGTAACTGGCCTCTGAGATCTTCTCTTTCTGTCCCTCTTCCTTCTTCCCTCTTTCATCTGCTCAATACCCACGAAACTGTCACACTTCTCCTCCTGCTAAATCTTGCAGGTTGATAATGGGCTAAATATAATCAATCTAGTGTATCTATGTGTCTGTGTTTTCTGAAGTTAGTTATATCTTAGAAGAGTACGGAAATGTACATTATGTGTTTGACCTGCTCTGCTAGATTATAAGCTTGCCAAGCTCATGAACTTCCCCAAGTTGATGCATTGATTGGCTAACTCTAGAACAGCAGGTGATTTGTTTCAGGCAGCCCCTTGACTAATCTGCCAAGAAGCAGCATGGCACAGCAGGGTGGGCATATACTCAGATTTGGAAGAAAGGGGCTCAAGGCTTTGTTGGCTCTGTCACTGGCTCTATGAACTTGTGTCATCATCTAACATCCTTGGCTTTCACCTGAGGTATTTAGATGAGGTGATCTCAATGATGCCACGTGACTGATACTTTATGATTCTAAATCCAACTGCAAGTGATTTCATCTTCCTTTGAATGAGCCCTCATAGCATTTTGTTTCTCTACCTTTGGACACATAACAGCCTTCTTGACATTAAACTTATTAGGAACTATTCCTTATCTCTCTATCATACCATAAGCCAGCTCCACGGGTGCAGGAACAATGTCTACATCAGTGTTTCCAAAAGAGCTATTCCAGTGTTTTGCACCACTATACTAGATAAATAATTTTGCATGAATAAGATCTTCCCTTTATGCATAACATCCACTACTTTGGTGTGAAAGAGGGAAAGCCACACCTTTGGAAGTCTGGTGACCATAGGCCTCCTTCTCTGCCAAGTCCTGCTGTCTTACCTTCGTGCCAGCCTAGGTGCACAGGGAGCCTTGTGTTTCTCATTTGTGGGGAGACAGGCCAAATGATCTAGAACAAATATCCAGCCCTTGTCCTTAGCAGAAGCACAGACTACGACAGAAGGAAAACAGGCTTTATAATGACAAGAGCGAGAGGCATATGAGGAAGAATTTCTCCTCCTCATGATGAGTGTAGGTAGCGGGTATGGAGCAATGTGGTAGGCAGCCAGCAATGTGGTCTGCCCGTCCCATGAAGTGGGGTTCAGCAAGGCCTGCCTCTTCCTGTGGCATGATTTTCTTGGCCATGGTTTGCCAACTCCCTGAAGCTCTCCCAGGGAAAGGGCGGTGGGAAGGAGACTGAGAAGACAGCCACCTTCTGCTAGAATGTGTGCATCTGGATTCCTCTTCTGGGTTTAACAGATTCCAGAATATGGCTATAGGCAGAACCAGCAAGCTGTCTTCTAGAACAGTCCTGGTAGGAGAAGGATACAGTAAATTCTCACAATTTCCTTGAAACTTGCACTGTTTGGATTACTGGGCCTGCAGCCCTGCCCCTTCCTCAGTCCTCAATGCTTACCTTAAACTGGAGCTTCTCCAAGCCACCCTTCACGTGGTGGCCCTCCCAGAGCCTCAGCCTGCCCCAGCTGGCTCAACATTCCTGCTCTTCCACCTTGGAAGTCTGGTGCTTCTGTAGCTTCTGCTGCTATTGCTCACTGCCTTCAAGTTACTGATAGGCTCTCCATGGTCATCCCCACTTCTCATTGCTAGGCCTGGGTACACTGTTGGGTTTTGCACGTTGGAGGCCCTGCTAATGTTTGCCTTCTTACCTGTATTGAACTGAGCTATCGTGGTCCAGATGACTTGCCTTTCCTTCCTGCTGTGAACTCCCCTTCTTTCTTTTCCAGCCCCACCTCCACACAACAGTGAAAGTCCCTTTTCATGAGTTAGTGCACTCTGGCTATTCCTTCTAAAGGCCTCCTCCTTGATTGGCCGGTCTAAGGGTGCAGAATGGTACTTCCTGTGCACCTCTCCTCTTTTGGGCCTTTGCAGCTGCAAGAAGTCCTCATTTACCCACATATAATGTCTGGAATCTGTTCCCCTTTGGGCTAGTTAGGTTTCCTTGAGCTCAGTTGTGTGCATATTCATCGCCATCCATTTGCGGTGCATTTATTATGTAAGCTCACACTTACTTATTTAGAAAATTTCAACATTCTAGAAGTTGTTTATTATTCCCAGAAATGAACACTAACTGCAGTCTCAGAGAATCCTGAATAACAGTGGGATAAGCCAATACTAGTTTACTTCTCACTTACTTAAGATCCCCATGTGGGTGAGGTGCATCTTTCTTCCAATTGGTGACTCAGGGACCTAGGCTGACCCCTTCTTGTAGCTGTGTCATTTAGAACTTGACTTCCAAATTTGACGTGCAAAGGAAAGAAAGAATGTGTGGGGAAAGCATACCCATTCTTAATTACCTCAGCCTGGAAATGACACTTGTGACTTCTGGTCACATTCTGTTGGCTAGAAATCAATCCCATAACACTGTGTACCTGCAGAGGAATCTGGGAAATGTAGTATTTCCTTTTTCTTTTCTTTTCTTTTTTTTTTTTTTCCAGGAACGTCTACTTGATCTCTAAGTAGCCTTTTCTCTGTCACAAGTTTTGAAGGGCAACTCCTTTCTTTTCTGGGCAAGAGAACTTCCAGATTATTATGCCCCATACTCAAAGGACAAGGAAAATAGAAAACACCTTTTAATCAGGTATAAACACTAAAGATGAATACCATAGGCCAATATTTGGATTTTGCTCTATAGAGCTAGTTCAAGGACAAAGTTCTCTTTGAGGTCAGAGAGAATTACATACTGTGAAATTGAAACCAGGTATCTGGAGGGAGATGAGGATATAAGGAGCCAAAGGATATCCCTTTATTGTGGAAACAGCCGTATCAGTGTGAAAAGCCCTAAATCCATCTATTACAGATTTCCATAGTCTTTTTATTACCAGAGTTGTTTCCAATGACTTGGAACTTGGGAAGGTTTAGCCAACAATCTGTGGTGATATTCCAAAGTCCAGGAATTAATCATGTCTTTTCTGGCCTTTTACTTTTAGGCCTAATCCATACTATCAGCACTCTCCCTTCCTTCTCCATCTTGGTTAACATTTTATTTGTATCTTTAATGATTTAACAGATGTCAAACTTTGTTATGGATTTGACAAGGGCTGACATTGCTCAAATGTCTTTGCCTAGGTCTGGCCCATTTATGAGGGGATAACAGACCACTGATGTCATTTTCATGTGCTTTGATGGAAGTTTTAGTGTCCTAACTCCCCTGTGGAAGGAGTTTTACACTTCTAAAGTGGCTGCAGCCTTCTTGTTAAGTTCTTTTCCCAACACGCTTTTGCATTTTACCTTCTCACTTATAATACCATTTTAGGATATTTGATTCAACACCACTCAGTTCAAATTTTCCAGATGAGACATATAGTTAGGAGAAGAAAACTTGAAATCTTCAGCTTCTATGGGAGATGATGGACATTGTACATTGATCTGTATTTCCAGTCTTTAGAAAAAAAAAAACAACTTTGTGTTGTCTGTTCTTAGAAAAGTTGCATTTATTATAGCCTAACATATTATTTTCATTCCTGAACTTATATGTGAACAGGTCTTAGAAGTTCTGCCAGAACCTTAAAGAAACCACTTGCTTAGTTAGTATTCACCAGCCATGTTTAAAGCACCCAAGAAAGGTCTAGCCAAAGAGAGGAACTAAATGGAGATCCATCGAATACCAGAGTTATGTTGTGAACTATGCTGACCACAGAGAAGCCCTGGCCTTCACCTTCAAGAGTTTATAGCCACATGAACTGTGTGAAAAATTAAAAAAAAAAAAAAAAGCTTATTAAAAGGGCAGGAAAAGCATGGTCTGAGGTGAACCAATGAAAATATCTGAAGGAAACATAGGTAGAAATATTTGGCTGATATTCTTTTAGGTAGAAGTATAAAATATGTCCAAGTAGGAGTCAGGGCCAAGTAAAGGAGTAAGAGTTGAGAGGTTGTTTCTGGTGCAGATCCTTTCACTACTGCTTGTGACTTCGGTTGGGGGGGTAGTTCTTTAATTTTTATGAGCCTCCTTTGCCTCAGCTGAAAAATAGAGCACGGTGGCCCCTGGCAAAACCATTAACTGATGGTGTGGATCTGATGACACAGCGTATTTGAGAATGTGTTAAAATGGTGAGGTGCTCCTTCAAGTAAGGCAAAAAGAGACCTTCATTCTGCTCTTTCAACTCTCTCTTCTTCATCTGTCCCCCACCCATCATGTACACCCAAACTGCCAGAACTCTTTATTGCAGCACAGGAAGCAACACTTTTGGGTGGAAGTGGTATGGATGTCATAGTTTTTTGGTGAGCTGTTTGGCACCACAAGTATATGTAAAAAGCATAATTTGGGTAAAGACCTTTTTTTCTCTAAAAATTTGCTTCCAGCTGCTGAAATCATTTACTGTGTGAACGGAAACACAATCTAGCTCCAGTTATATGTGGCACTCGGTGGAGACACTAGATCATTTGTCTAAAAATCAATTTGCCACATTACCAATCGCAGGAAGCCAGCAGGCCTATATCCTTTACCCCGTGGAGGAGCATTGGTAAAGAGACTTTCTACCGGTACAGGTAGAGGCAGGGGCAGACATTCACTTGCAGAAATAAGAAAGGCTGTAGAGTGTGTTTAAAAGGAAGCTCATCCATTCACATTTGAATGTTGAGCCTTAGAGAATTGCTTCAGCATCTGAGATGTGACTCACATGGGAAGTTGATAACTGAGCTACTCTATCAAATCATCTATGAAAACTACTGGTATAAACAATCACCAAAACTAAACTTTCAAAAAAATTCAGCAATAGCTCAGTGAATTTAACAACTGGGTCAGACTGGTAGAGGGTGACCATCCATTGGTTTAAAAGAAAGTGGGAAGAGATTATACTGAGTGAAATAAGTCAAGCAGAGAGAGTCAATTATCATATGGTTTCACTTATTTGTGGAGCATAACAAATAGCATGGAGGACAAGGGGCGTTAGAGAGGAGTAGGGAATTTGGGTAAATTGGAAGGGGAGGTGAACCATGAGAGACTATGGACTCTGAAAAACAATCTGAGGGGTTTGAAGTGGCGGGGGGGGTGGGAGGTTGGGGTACCAGGTGGTGGGTATTATAGAGGGCACGGCTTGCATGGAGCACTGGGTGTGGTGAAAAAATAATGAATAATGTTTTTCTGAAAATAAATAAATTGAAAAAAAAAAGTGGGTTGTGTCTGCACTGCCTTCCTCATTGTGTGTGTGTGTGTGTGAGAGAGAGAGAGAGAGAGAGAGAGAACATACTACAGTCGTGATTTTTAGGCAATGGGGATTTTCAAAGCTGGGTGAAAGTTAAGATCGTAGTTTTCAGTAGTGTATGCAGTTTGGAGCAGGATCCAGAATGGCTTTTAAGGCTAGGACAAGAATGGAGGCAAACGGTGGGTGTGAAGTGGCCCACAGAAGCTAAGTGTGTAGGTTCCATGTCACAAATACTGCCGTCCAGGCACAGAGAGGCTGGTCACATTTCAAAAGCACACACAGTAGGTTTAGACCTCTGGTAAGAAGTGGCTCTGGAGCTCCCCAGTTGGTCAGAAATGGGGGTTGATGGCATCAGTGCCAGCATCTGAGAGCAGTCCAGGACCAAGACAGTGATGCTGGATCAGAAGCCAGGAACTTCAGGTTCTGGCCCCTGTGCTTCCTTTAAATTGATGTAGACCAGTGCTTCTCAAATTCTATATGAAGGACTCTTTTTTTTTTTTTTCCCATTTCCAATCCATTTAGGACTGACCCATGGTCTTGGTGTACATGACACTCAGCTTGTGCCACTATGACTTACCAGATAAATTAGGTGACACTTGAACTGGTCTACACTCAATTCAGCAAGATGTCTGTATCAACCCTGGGTTTGCACATCTCAGAAATGTCACAGTGTTGTAAATCTTAAAGTGTTTATTCTTGATTTTGATCATCTCTCTTTTTGAACTAATAAACAGTTTAGGGACTATCACTAGAATAGGTATTTTCAAAGTTGTTTTCTACTTTGACATTTTACTGATGCAGATGTGGGAGGTTAACTCATCTTTCACATACTTTGATGCTTCTTTTATGGGTCATGGTTAGAGGATGAGATTGTGAAACTGCATAATGGGCAATGCTTCAGAAAAGAGAAATTTAAAATGCTGGTTAAGAAGACACTGGTTGTCTTGCCACCTCCATTTGTCCTTCCCCTTTGGTGGTAGAACCACAGTCTCTAGCTGTGGAAGAGAAACTGCATTTCCGAGTTCTTTGCCATGGGGAGTGGTCATTTATTAGTTCTGGGCAGTAGCATGTAAGCAGAGATGGTGTGACACCTCCTGGGAAGCCTGAAAGGGAAAGAACCAGAATATGGACATACCTGCTAGGGCTCCATCATTGCTATATGTATCTGCCTTGGAATTGGAAGCCCTGAAAAGCCCAGCAACAAGACAGCTAGAAACTATGTCCCTTTCTTCACGGGCTCCATGTGCCACACTGGGCTGTAAGATCAGAACAGGTATGTAGGAAAGAAATAAGATTCTGTACTTTTTTTAAAGTTTTATTTACTATTTGTTTTTTAAGATTTTATTTATCTGAGAGAGAGAGCATGAGCAAGGGAAGGGGCAGAGGGAGAGGGACATGCAGACTCCCCACTGAGTGGGGAGCCTGACCCGTGGCTAGATCCCAGGACCCTGAGATCATGACATGAGCCAGTCAGACACTTAACCGAATGAGCCACCCAGATGCCCCAATATTCTGTGTATTTAAAGACTGTTATTTTGATATTTATTTGCTGAACCCAATCCTAAGCAATGTAAGTACAATTTAAAAGTCCTGATATTTTTATTATTTATTTAACAAACATAGCTTACTTTCTGAATTCTTAAGCTGAGAATTTAAAATGTGATTTAATCTTTGTATGATTAACAAGAATCAGGGCACCTGGCTGGCTCGGTAGGTTTAGCCTCTGCCTTCAGCTCAGGTCATGATCCCAGGACTCTAGGATCAAGTCCTGCATTGGACTCTCTGCTCACTGGTGTGTCAGCTTCTTCCTCTGCCTCTGCCTCTCCCCCTGCTCTTGCTCTCTCTCAAACAAATAAATAAAATCTTAAAAAAAAAAACAAGAATCACCACAAAAAGCTATGATTATATGTGCCAACATCTAGGAGATCACAATTACCTGCTTATTAGGACCGTGTTTATAGGATTGCTTACCTTGCTGGCTCTACCTCTCTCTGCTTTCGATGGGCCTGCATCTAGAAGGTAGAGCAATCTGTTTCACAAATTTTCCTGCCTCCAGATAGCTGCAACATGGAAATCAAACATATTAAAACTGGGTAGATCAATTCCACATCCATTTATTAAACACTTGCTAATGCACCGAGCACTGAGCTAGATGCCAGGCATACACCGATAAATCAGTAAAATTCTTGCTCTCGAGTTGTTTAAAATCCAGTGGGACATTGTTAGGGACATCAACAAAGTATTCCAGGAGCATGAAAGAGGGAGCCACTACTTTGTCTGGTGTTGAAGTGGGGCTGTCAGGAGAAGTGGGGAAGGCTTCATGGAGGAGGTGACATTGGACCTGGGTCCTGATGTGGGATACTACCACAGGCGGAAGTGCTGATCAAGTCACTTGTAGGGACGCAGCTCAGGAGAGTCATGGCAGAGTAACCTGGCAGAGCATATTGGGACAGTAGCACAGGGAAGCTGGAACATGTAGGTAGAAAGGGAATCTGAAGCCACATTTAGGAGAACTTCAAATGTTTTATTTGAAGATTTTGGTCTTTGTGGGAAGTTGGAAGCATTGAAGTGTGTTATTTGTTTATTTGTATGATTCTTTTTTGTAATTTTCATTTTAATTAAATTAATTAACATATAATGTGTTATTGGTTTCAGAAGTAAAGGTCAGTGATTCATTAGTCTTATTTAACACCAGTGCTCATTACATCGTCCATCCTCCCACCTCTCCCACCCCAGCAACCCTCAGTTTCTTATGATTAAGAGTCTCTTATGGTTATTTGTGTGATTCTAAGCTGGACACTCTAATCTTAGGGAAATAAATCAGACAACACTGTGGAAAGATATATTGAATGGGAAAGAATCGTAGGAATCTACTGCAGTTTATTATATACTATGATTATATACTATAATCTACTACAATATCAATGAGAACAGGACTCAAAACACTGGCCATGAGGGAGAGAGATGCTTGTGAGATACGTTTTTAAAGAAACATGAAGACTTGGCGGGTGTTGGTTTTATATGTGGGATGAGGGAAAGGGAGGAGTCAGTTCCAATGTGGGTAATCAAAATCAATTTTAGAGAGAAGGGTGACTTTAGTGCATTAGAGCACGTTAGGATAATGCCTAAGAGACATCAAAGTTTAATGTTTTTTTCCTCTGCTATCCTTAGCAAATGGTGATGCTCAGTGGTGCTCAGTATAGTGGCTTCTGCACAGTAACGAAAGTATGCTGAATTAACGACTAAAGAATTTGGCTACTAGAAAGGTCTAGGAAAGAGATAGGGATTTGTAGGAGATAGCAGCATCTATGAGGCTTGAACCTGTGGGAGTTGATGGAATGAATAATCAAAAGCTTAAACAAGGACGCCTGGGTGGCTCAGTTGGTTAAGCGGCTGCCTTCGGCTCGGGTCCTGATCCCAGAGTCCTGGGATTGAGTCCCGTATTGGGCTCCTTACTCGGCAGGGAGCCTGTTTCTCCCTCTGCCTCTGCCTGCCACTCTGTCTGCCTGTGCTCACCCTCTATCCCTCTCTCTCTGATAAATAAATAAAATCTTTTTAAAAAAAAAAGCATGAACAGAAGTGAAAAGAGAATTTAGGAACCTTAGGAAATCTTACTAAGGAATAAAGAGGAGAGCTAGTGAGGATATTTCAGAAACAGTGATCAGATAAAAATGTGTTCTAGAAAACAAAATAAGACAGTTTCAAGATTAAGATAGTGGTGATTTCTACTAAGTGTCTCCAAAGAGCAAAGTTTCATGAGGACTAAGGTCAACAAATTTGAAATTAAGAATGACAGTGATCATATCGATCAACTTCTACAGAGTTATCTCTGTAGAGCAATTTCTATAGCCACATACCCCCACCTTCATTTCTGATTCAGTTGGTGAGGGATATTTACATTTTTAGCAAGTTTGCAGGTAATACTACTGCTGCCAATCCAAGTCCATACTTGGAGGACCACTACTATAGCATATCAGAGAGAGAAAACAATTGGATTATTTGAGGATGAAAGAGAAATCATTTCCTCCTAAACTAAAAGTGTCCGAAAAGTGGGAAAAAAGGGGGGGGGCATTCTACTCACTAATTAAGACTTCATCACCTCCTGGTGGAAAAGTAACAGAATAGGTTTTCCTTAAATATTTGAAGCTGAAAAATTTTTGTCAAGACACGTGACTTCTTTAAATTTCTGTTTTCTGTTTCATATATCATAAAAGTAATAATAAACCAACCTCTGTGCATTGTTATTGGGAATAAATGAAATAATATGACAGTGATATGATAGCATTCAGCTCACTGTTTGGTGCTCAAATAAAAAATTGTTGAGTTGGAGCATATACATTATTTTTCCAAAAGTAAGATAGCATGTAGATACATTAATGTATCTGGTTATAATTAAAATTGACTATACAAATTTCTAGCAGCCCTCCAAAAAATATTTCTGTAATTGGCTCTCCATTGCTATCTATAAATTATAAATAGAGCAAGCATAAGGGGCTTGATGTCTGTTTTCAGGGACAGTGGAATTTAATACTACATACCACAAAACTTTTTCCTTCTTTCTCTTTGACCATGTGCTGTTTCCCGAAATATTTTCATATGGTCACTTTTTAAAATAAAGCTTTAAGTTAATCATTTAACATTTATTTCACTTAAGTGATGAGTGAATATAAATCACTAAAATGTGTTTAGTAAAGACTGTGAAAATCTATATAAATAAAAAAATGTGAATGTTTGCTGAAGAATTTAATAGGAAGCCAAAACAAATACTGTCAATATTCTTTATTAAACAAATGAAGTATTCCTTTAAGTCATACTGTGTTTAAGTAATGAATTCACAAGACCAGTAAACAAACCAAGTTCATGAGAAACAAAATTTAAATATGTCTTATAGATATTCTAATCTAGTACTTTCCTTTAAGTAGGCAATAGTTATTGAATGTGCTTCTTTTGATTATAGAACAATGATATTTTAAAATTTTATATGCATATTAAGAGAAGGAAAATATTGATGATAATATCAACTTCATATAGTTGTTCTGAAGATTAAATTAAAGGATATTTATAAAATATATACATTACTTGGAACAAAGTAAACATGATAATAACAACAATAATAAACATAATAGCTGTTGATATTTTTGTCTGAAGTTATGGTTAAGTCATTACTACATTTGCCTAATTTAATCACTATCACTTTACCATAATACATATATGTATTATCCTTAACCTCATTTTACAGATGAGGAAAATTAAGACTTAGTGAGGTGAAGTAACATCCTAAGTAACACAAGTAGTAAGTAGTGGAACCAGTATTAGAACCCAGAACTTCTAGACCCAGAGCTATCCCCTCCTACCTATTACCACCACAATATAGTATGTCCATGTGATGGCTGTGTACAGGATGCATGAATCTAATAGAAATGTTAATAAGAGACTAATACTAAATATGTATCCAATGCATTTAGTTTGAAGTATTTAATCACAAAGCATGCTTGAAGTTAACTTGAATATAGAAAATGTGTCTAAAAAGAGATGGTGATCATGTAGATAGATACTAAAACTGGCCAAATAAAATGGTACACACATTTATCAAATCATGTATCTGATAAGAGGCTTGTATCAAGAATAGATAAAGAACTCTAATAACTCAATAACAAAAAGACAATCCAATTAAAACTGGGCAAAGAATCCAAACAGACATATAAATGGTCAGTAAGCACAAGAAAAGGTGCCTAATATCATTAGCCATCAGGAAGATGCAAACCAAAAGCACCATAAGATACCATTTCATCTTTACTAGAATGGCTAGAATCAGAAAATGTCAAAATGTCAGAAAATAACAAGAGATGGTAAGGATGAGAAAAAATTGGAACTTCTGTAAACAGCTGGCGGGAATGTAAAAGAGCACATAGCCACTTTGGAAAACAATCTGTCAATTCCCTCAGTGATTACACAAGAGTTAACATATGACCCAGCAATTCTACTCCTAGATATGTACCAAAGAGAAATGAAAACATAACTCATCCAGGAACTCGTATACAAATGTTTATAGCAGCATTATAATGGCCAAAAGGTGGCAATAATCCAAATGTCAGTTTATTGATGATTGAATAAAAAGGGTAGATCCACACAGTGGAATATTATTTGGCTGTGAAAAGAAATTAAGTTCTGATACCTGCTACAACATTGATGAAACTTGAAAATACCATATTAAGTGAAAGAAGACACACAAAAATTTGTTTCTGGGGCGCCTGGGTGGCTCAGTGGGTTAAGCCGCTGCCTTCGTCTCAGGTCATGATCCCAGGGTCCTGGGATCGAGCCCCGCGTCGGGCTCTCTGCTCAGCCGGGAGCCTGCTTCCTTCTTTCTCTCTCTGCCTGCCTCTCTGCCTGCTTGTGATCTCTGTCTGTCAAATAAATAAATAAAAATCTTAAAAAAAATTTGTTTCTATACATGAACAATGAACAATCTGAAAAAGAAATAAAAGAAGTCCATTCATTGTAGTATCAAAAACAATAAAATACTTAGGGATAAATTTAACCAAGGAGGTGAAAAAATAAATAAATTTAACCAAAGAGTTTTGTGTATGCTGAAATCTGAATGACATGGATGAAAGAAATTGAAGAAGACATCAAAAATGGAAAGGTACACTGTGTTCATGGATTGGAAGAGTTGATATTGTTAAAATGTCCATACTACCCAAAACCACCTATAGATTCAATGCATCCCTATCAAAAGTCCAGTGATACTCCATATACATAATGGAATATTATTCAGCCATAAAAAAGAAGAGGATCCTGCCATTTGTGACCACAAGAATGTACCAGGAGGGCATTAAGCTAAGTGATATAAGTTAGACCTAGAAAGAAACATACTGAATAATTTCACTTGTATGTGGAATCTAAAAAAGCTGAACTCACAGGAAAAAAGAATAGATTGGTGTTTTCCAGGGGCTTGTGGAGTAGGAGAAGTGGGGAAGTGTTAGTCAAAGGGAACAGACTTCCAGGTATAAAATGAGTAAGTTCTGGGGATTTAATATATAAAATGGTGACTATACTTAACAGTACTGTATGGTATACATGAAAGTTGCAAAGAGAGTAGATCTTAAATATTTTCACTCCTGCCCACACACACAGAGGTAACTATATGAGGTGACTGATGTAATTAACCTTATTGTGGCAATCATTTCATAATATTTACATATCAAATATTTACATAATATTTACATGTCAAATCATCATGCTGTACACTTTGAACTTACACAGTGTTATATGTCAATATATCTCAATGAAGTTGGAAAAAAAGAAACCAGTCAAAAAGACCATGTATTACATGCTTCTGTTCATATGAAATGTGCAGAACAGGAGTATCTGTAGTGACAGAAATCAGATTAGTAGTTGACTAGGGTCAGAACGTTGAGGGGTTGGTGACTGGGTAGGGAGATGACAGCTAAAAACATGGGTTTCTTTTTGGAGTGATTAAAAGTTTCTAAAATTGACTCTGATGATACTTGCCCATATTTGTGAATATGCTAAAGCACATTGAGTTGTACACTTTATGTGGGTGAGCTGTATGCAAACTGTATCTCAGTAAAGTTGTTAAAAAATATTTGAAACACTATTTGTGTAGGTGTATGTGTGTGTATATTTAAAAATATGTTGAGCTGGGGCACCTGGGAGGCTCAGTAGGTTAAAGCCTCTGCCTTCGGCTCGGGTCATATCCCAGAGTCCTGGGATCAAACCCTGCATCGGGCTCTCTGCTCAGTGGAGAGCCTGCTTCCTCCTCTCTCTCTGCCTGCCTCTCTGCCTACGTGTGATCTCCGTCTGTCAAATAAATAAATAAAGTTAAAAAAAATATGTTGAGTGTAAGTAGACAGCACTAGACAGTGCCAAAGATTTGACCACAATATTATTAAAACACTAAATACTGATAAAATAATTTTTAGAATAAAAAGATAGAGTAAAAATCCAAAACCTGTTATTTTTACATATAAAACTTAAAATATACTTCATTCTTACAAGATAATGTGTAATGAGGGAATATTTCATAAAGATAATATTTCATTAATTAAGATTTAGAAGAAGAATTCAGAGCCACACTTGAACAAAATAAATTTCAGGTGGAAAGCAGCAGTATAAATGGAAAAATAAGCAGCAAATATGGCTATTCATCAGATATTTAGAAAAATAACTGAAAGCAATAGAATTTAAATTAAAATCAATAGAATAAATAAAATAAAACGTAATGCAATAAATTTTATCCTATAAAATGAAACACTTCCTTAAAATAAGCAATTCATTCTTTTTATGGCTGAATAATATTCCACTGTGTATTTTTACCACATCCTCTTTATCCATTCATAAATCAGTGAACACTTTGGTGCCTTCCACATCCTGGCTACTATAAAGATAAGGGTGCATGTATCCCTTTGAATTAGTGTACTTATATTATTTGGGTAAACACCCAGTGGTATGATGGCTGGATCATAAGGTAGTTCTACTTTTAACTTAGCGATCACAAGTAGGCAGAGAGGCAGGCAGAGAGAGACAGAGAAGCAGGCTCCCTGCGGAGCAGAGAGCCCCATGTGGGGCTCAATCCCAGGACCCTGAAATCATGACCCGAGCCGAAGGCAGAGGCTTAACCCACTGAGTCACCCAGGCACCCCCTACTTTTAACTTTCCGAGGAACTTCACTGTTTCTGCAGTGGCTGCACCAACTTGCATTTCCACCACCAGTGCACGAGGGTTCCCTTTGCCCCCACATCCTTGCCAACACCTGCTGTTTCTTATGTTGTTGACATTAGCCATGCTGACAGAGTTCTTGAGTGAGACCAGAGATGGTATGTAAAACTGAAGAAGTGGATAAGCTCATGTGTGGATGCTGAGCCCAGCAAGCCTTGAGATGGGACTAGAGGGCTGTGAAACCAAAGATGCCAAAGTTGGATGTGGAACCAAAAATAAGGGCAAGGGCAAGAAAGCCAGAAGCAACCATCTTGCTTCATAATCATCTGAGATGATTATGTATATGGAGTACATAGAGCAATAGAAAGAGATTCTCTCTCAACCTTAAAACAACCACACACACAACATACACATAAAGTTAACATGAAAAAAATCAATTTTTATGAAGCTATCACAAATCTGAGATCACAGGGCAACCAATTAATCCAAACCCTACAGAAACACAGGTACCTCTAAGGAGAGACAGCACAGGGGCAATTAGGGTTCACTAATGCAGATCTTAGCAGAAACTGCACAAACTGGTAAGAAAAAGTCTGCCAAAATCTTCAACAAATTGCTTAAGGCCA
Source organism: Neogale vison (assembly GCF_020171115.1). Classification (NCBI taxonomy): domain Eukaryota; kingdom Metazoa; phylum Chordata; class Mammalia; order Carnivora; family Mustelidae; genus Neogale; species Neogale vison. The sequence goes on along the minus strand of NC_058091.1, from coordinate 44,866,793 downwards.
AGTATGGGAAAGCACGAGAATATAGGATGCCTGGAAACAGAAGAAAACAGTGGAAGTAGCACCGCTTTCAGACTCTGCTCCATAGACCTCAAGATGTGCTCCCTGAAACTGACAGCCAAGTGAGAGTCCTGATAGAAGCCATCCTGGGGCCTGGTGAAGGGGAAGAGCAGCCACAGTAGAAAGGTCATAAGGACCTGGCTGGGTCCTTCTTTTCTATTTCGTTTCTAAGGAGCGGAACTCTGAAGCTGCTGGGGAGGGCAGCAACCCTGATTGCACTTTAGGGTATAGGGAAGACCCATTACAGCTGGTAGAAGGGAATGAAGAAATCTCTCTGAGGGAGGGGCAAGAACACTTCTATCCTAGACCATTATAGAGATCTTCCACAGCTGGGAGCTGGGTATTCTTCATCACCAAGAAGACCCCACCCTTGCAATCCAGTGACTCAGTTCGTGCCTAAAACGGAGGCTTAACTTTAGAGCAAAAGTAAATATTTCTCTCAACCCCTAAAATGCAGCTAGTAGCAGGCCACTGCCTGGAGAGGGGCAAGGGTATGCAGAAAGACCTACTGAGGTACAGGAACAAAGGAAAGACCTAAGGTGAGGGTGAGGAAGAGCCTTTGGCAAACTAGCCACCACCCTAAATTCAATGTCCTTCTATGGGAATTTGAAACACATGGTGCACTGAGTGTGACCTTATCAACAACATCCTCCACAGCTATTCAAATTTCTGACTAAATTCACTCAGCGCCCCCCCAACACTAAAGGCCTAGCAGAAGAAAAGGTATGCCCATTTCCATGCGTAAAATCTATTTCCTTAGGTTTCAACAGAAACTACAGGGCCTACAAAGAAGTGAGAGAAAAATAACAACATGATTTCAAGAGACAAAATAATGGACAGACTAGACTAAGATATAACAAAGATGTTGGAACTATTGGGCAGTAAATTTAAAATGATGAATATGTCAAAGAATCTAGCATAAAAGGTGATAATATGCGTGATAAGATGGGTAATATGAGGAGAGAAATGGAAACTAAAAGAATGAAATGGAAATGCTAAGAAAAAAATCACTTCAAGAGAGATGAAGGATGCCTCCAATGCCTGCTTCTGTCATCAGTAGAATCAATACAGCCATGGGAGAAATCAATGTACTTGAAGATAGATAGATAAAAATCACCCAAACAGAAAAAGGAGGACAAAGAAGAGGGAAAGGGGAAGCAGAACAGAGCACTTAAGATCTGTGGAACAAGAACAAAAGTCTAACGTATGTGTAATTGGAATCCCAGCAGAGAAGAAAGTGAGTAGAACCCAGAATACCTGTTCTTAAGAAGAAATAAAGGCGAGGGTGCCTGGGTGGCTCAGTCAGTTTAGCATCTGACTTTTAATTTCAGTTCAGATCATGCATGATGATGAGATCGAGCCCCAGGTGGGCTCCACGCTCAGCGGGGAGTCTGCTGGAGATTCTCTCTTTAGAAAGAATATTATTAATATTAATACTTTATTATTATTATTGCTAATAATCATATATTAAATAAAACTCTCAGTCAAATGGAGGAATAAACCAAATACATTTTCAAACATTCAGGCTCTGAACAATTTTATCCTGCATATGCTCTTTGTCAGGGAGATATGGAAGAAGGTGTTCCATCAAACCAAGAAGCACATCATGAAATAGGGAATACTGAATCCAGTTAACAGCTCCAATAATAGAGGGAGGGAGGATCCCCTTTTAACCCAGAACAAGAACAGTGCCTAGTAAAGTAACTAGTAAAGATTAGAGCAGGTCAGAAGGCTCTGGGATACAATTCTGGTAGAAAGTGTGATGTGTTTTAATGTATTAAAAGGAGAATTTGACATTTGGGAACAGATAAGCTCTCTTGAAATAACATTTATATGGTCATAATAATGTAATTGACTATGGATCTAACTAAAATATAAGTAGACTGCTTGCTTGCATTCTGTCTCTGTCTCAAATAAATAAATCTTTAAAAAAAAAGAAATAATGGCCAATAAGTTTCCAAAATTAATCAAAGATTCCAGTTGACAGATCCAAGAAACTCAGATGATATCAATCAGGTTAAAAACAAATACACTGAGTACCTGAGTGGTTCAGTCTGTTGAGCCTCCGACTCTATGATTTTGGCTCAGGTCATGATCTCATGGTTGTGGGATTGAGCCTGGCATTGGGCTTCCCACTCAGTGTTGGATCTGCTTGTCCCTCTCCCTCTGCTCCTCCCTCAACTTGCATGAGCTCGCTCTCTCTCAAATAAATAAAATATTTTTTAAAAACTCACAAAATACCCAAATATAAGTGCATTATATTCAAACTAATGGAAATCACGGGCAAAAAGAAAATCTTCTAGGCAGCCAGAGAAAAGAAAGATTATCTACAGAGGAACAAATCTAAGAATAACAGCATATTTTTATCAGAAACTGCAAATCATGAGGTAAAAAGAGTCATATCTTTAAAATATTGGAAGGAAAAAAAAACCTATCAGAATTCTGTACACACACAAATTTCTTTAAAATATGAAGAAGAATTAGTGACTTTTCCAGAAAACAAAAAATAAGAATATGTGTTGCCAGAGGTCTGTGCTAAAATAAATCCTAAGGAATGCTATTCCAGCAGAAGGAATGTGACACCAGACAAAAATTTGGATATACATAAAGAAGAGTGCTGGAAATGAAATAAATGATGAAAAATATAATTCACTTTTCTTAATTCCTTTAAGACATAAATGATGGCCTAAAGCAAGAACAGTGGCAATATACTATATTATATGTATTATTTAAAAGTATTATATAAAATTAAAAATGTATGACAAAAAGAACACCAAGGATGGAAGCTTTAGCCAAACAATACTGTTGAGAGTGGACTCTGATTAGCTAAATATCTAAATTTTAAACCCTATGGAAACCATTAAAGCATTTTATACAGAGGTATAAAGAAAAAGTCAATAGTGAAGATGAAAAGGGAATCACAAAAAAATGTTCAATTAATATAAAGGAACAGAGAAAAAATGGAAATAAGAACAAATGAAACAAAAAGTGGCTAGTAGGATGGCAGACTATAATCCAACCATAGCAAAGATTGTATAAATATAAGTCATTTAATCATACCAATTAAAAGACAGGATTCTCAGATTGGATACAAAGCAAGATTCAGTTCTATGCAGTCTATAAGAAACATACTTTAAACAGAAAACATAGATTGAGAGTGAAAGAATGAGAAAAGATACACTGCATGAACTCTAATCAAAAGAAAGAGAGTGGGGGCACCTGTGTGGCTCAGTGAGTAGAGCATGCAGCTCTTGATTTCTGGGTCATGAGTTTGAGCCCTATGTTGGGGGTAGAGTTTACTTTAAAATAAAAAGAAGAAGAAGCTGGAATAGTTATATATACATATATATTTAAAAAGTGATCTCTACAACAAACATGGGGCTTGAACTCATGACCATGAATTAAACAGTTGCATGCTCTACCAGCTAAGCCAGTCCGGCACCCCTGGAGTAGCTATCTAATATCAGAGTAGATTTAAGAACAAGTAATATTATCAGGGATAAAGAGAAATAGTTCTTGATAATAAATTAAGGGTCACTTCATTAAGAGGTCATAATAATGATCAATGTTTATATACTCAATAACAAAGCTTCAAAATCCATACAGCAAAAACTGATAAAACTGAAAGAAGAAGTAAACATTTACAATTATAGTTGAAGACTTGACACTTTTCTTTTAATAATTAACATAACAAGTAGGTAGAAAACCAGTAAGGATACAGATCTGAACAATAGTAAAGACGAACTTATCTTAATTGACTTAAAAAAAAAAACAAACACTCCATCAACATCAGCAAAATGCAGCCAACTGCACTTAGAATATTTACCAAGATTGACTATATTCTGGATCAAAAATCAAACCTTAAACAGATTTAACAAAATTGACATTAGGCAAATTATGATCTCAGACCATAAAGAATTAACTAGAAATCAATAACAAAACAAGATTTTTTAAATGATAGTAAATTCTAATCCTGGCTTTGCTTGTTAGAATTTTGTCATTTTACCTCATTCCTACTTCTTTTATATTTTAAAAACTATTGGTTGAATAAGGTAGAGTCATCCCCTTTATAATGAGGGAGTCAACAACAGTTGGTTGGAAGGATTCCTTGTGTGTATGGAACAGTCGGTGATCAAGGACAAGCAGTTACATTTGGTCAGATAGAGCAACAGTTCAGATATCCAGACAGAGGAGGAAAGGATTAAAAAGCATCATCAACTAGAGTTCAGAACTAGAAAGTCAGGACTTAAAATGCCAAGACCAAAGCCCATGGCTTTTTAAGGTTAAAAAGCAAGGTCAACCAACAGATCATCTTCGGGCTTAGCAATTGGATTCTGAGGCAGTGATTTAGCACGTGTCCTACTTTTCTTTAGTAAAAAAAAAAAAAAAAACCTGGTCTCAGAGCTTGGTTTATTTGCCATGCAGCAGTTAATATCATTGGAAGGGAGAGAGTTTGCCTTCTTTTATTATAAATGAAAAGATTAGTGCCTTCTGGAAGTTTTGGTCTTAAAGAATAAACAAACTTTGGGTAGAAGCTTGGACATAATAAATTGCAAGGGTAGTGTAAGAGAATTTTGAATAGTGTGTTCTTCTTATGGGTAAAGGGTCAAGTTACCCAGAGCAGCTAATGGGTTGATAAAGAGAAAACTGATCCTGGTGGGTTCTCTTCTTCCAAGTAAGTCTTCCAGTCCCTCTTCCATTTCATTATATGTGAATCACCTGGGATTGCTACCATTAAGAGACATCTAAACATGCTTAGGATCTTATAATGGCTTCGCAGTGTCTGCAGAATAATCTCCAACCTGTGACCTGTACCCCACATTCCCATGCAAACATCTCATCACTTCTTCACTAATGCCTGTATCACTGTCACACCAAAACTTAACACTTTGTTAAAAAGATTGTGCTCGTTTAAGCCTCTATATCCTTCTGACCTGCTATTCCCTTTAACTCCTATTCTTTCAACCACTTTTTACCCACCAAACTTGTATTTATCTTCAAATTGTTATCAATTGCCAGTTTTCTATGAATGTCATTGCTGCCCCTTCTCCCCAACAGCAATCATTCACTGTTCCTTAGATCTTTGTCCATAACTTATTACACTACATGCTTTTTAGATTTCAGATTTTTATATTCAGTTTGAATTTTTATAAAAGTGAGAAAAGCACATGAGTCAAAGATGCAATAGCTCTACAGGATAGTATGAAAATAGTAATTCACTGTTTTCACTATTTCTAATTCCCCAGTTTAAAAAAAAATTCAATTTTGGGGCTGATTACTTTGTACTTGCCTTCATCCTGCTAATTCTTTTTTTTTTCTTTTTTAAGGCATTACCCTTTGTTCTTCAGAGTGGAAGATGAGAAATTAGGTCTCTTTCATACCTCTCCCTTCTCACACTTGCACACTTTACATCTCTACTCCTCAGAATATAGTTATATCATAATTTTAGTTAGATCCATAGTTAGTTAATTTTAGTTAGATCCATGGTCATGCATTATTATGACCATATAAATGTTATTTTAAGTGAGCTTATCTGTTCCTAAATGTCAAATTCTTCTACACTTTCTACCAGATTTGTATCCCAGAGCCTTTTGACCCGCTCTGATCTTTACTAGTTACTCTCTAAGCACTGTTCTTGTTCTGGGTTAAAAGAGAATCCTCCCTCCCTCTATTATTGGAGCTGTTAGCTGGATTCAGTATTCCCTATTTCATGGTATGCTTCTTGGTTTGATGGAACACCTTCTTCCATATCTCTCCGACAAAGAACACATGCAGAATAAAATTGTTCAGAGCCTGAATGTTTGAAAATGTATCTGGTTTATTCCTTCATTTAACTGAGAGTTTTGCTTAATATATTTCAGACTGGAGGGGCACCTGGTTGGCTCAGTAGTTTAAGCATCTAACTCTTGATTTCCACTAAAGTCATCATCTCAGGGCCCTGGGGTTGAGCCCAGAACTGGGCCCTGCACTGGTTGTGGAGTCTGCTTGAGATTCTCTTTTCTCTCCCTCTGCCCCTCCCTTGCTCTCTCTCTCTCTCAAATAAATAAATCTTTAAAAAATACATATATGTACTTCTATGTATTTCAGATAGGAAACAAATTTTCCTCGAAATCTGTTATACTCATTGTATCCATTATTTATATTCATTTTCTTCTCTTTTCCATGTCACTCTTGATAAATCTAACTTGTTGATTTTTGATCCTTTGGGTGCAATCTATCTTTTCCACTGGAAATTCTGTAACGTTTTTATTCCCAGTGTTCTGAAATTTCATGGTTACTTTGGTATAGGTCTTTTTTTTTTTTTAATGTTGAACATTAGATTGACTCTTTCAGTGGAGAAGGTCTAGTCCTTTAGATATGAAAATTTTTCTTGATTGCTTTATGGATTTCCCCCTTACTTTTATGTGCTTTTTTGGGGGATCATTTTCTGAAACTCCTTTTGTGTAATAGTTGAACCTCCTAAACTGACCTTTTAACTTTTTCTCATCTTTTAGTTCAGTTAATCCTTATGCTCTACTTTCTTAGAAATTTTCTAAATTTTCTTTTCCATCTCTCCTATGTGATTTTTATTTCTGCTATCATATTTTAATTGCTAAAAGTTCTTTACTTTTTCTCTAAATATTTCTTTTAAAAATCCTTCTGTTTTGGTGTATGAATTAACCATCTCCTATTTCTTTCTTTTTTTTTTTTAAGATTCCATTTATTTATTTGACAGAGAGATCACAAGTAGGCAGACAGGCAGGCAGAAGGAGAGGGGGAAGAAGGCTTCTGGCTGAGCAGAGAGCCCGATGCGGGGCTCGATCCCATGATCCCTGAGATCATGACATGGGCCGAAGACAGAGGCTTAACCCACTGAGGCACCCAGGCACACCCCCATCTCCTATTTCTTATCTTGTTATAGAATAGTAGTTATCTTCTCTGTGACTGTTTATAATAGATTTTTTTTCCTAATGTTTTCATCTCACTGTACTATTTCTTCTAAGATGCTTTTTCCTCCCTGGGTTTACATCTGCTATGGAGGGAATTATGTCCCCCTAAAAATTATATTTTGAAGCATTAATCCCCAATGGGACTGTATTTGGCTTTTAGGTAATTAAGGTTAAATGAGGTCATAAGGGTGGGGCTCTAATCCAATAGAACTGATGTTCTTATAACAAGACACGTCAAGAGAGTTTACTTTCTCTCTGTGCCATGTGAGGACACAGCTAGTAGGTGATTGTCTGCAAGCCAGGAAGAGAGCTCTCACCAGGAACCGAATTGACTAACACTCTGACCTTGGACTTCCCAGCCTCTAGAACTCTGAAAAATAAATCTCTATTACTTAAACTACCATTTTATGGTATTTTGTTATGGCAGCCAGAGCAGAAGACAGCATGTTTCATAACAGAAATTATTCTTGGGTATTTGGTAATCCTTAACTGCTCCAGCACCCAGATATGGTCTAATGGGATTTGATGCTCTGGCTTCCCAAGTAGCTGCACGGAAGGGCCTGATAATATATCCAGAAGTGCTGAAAAGTTAACAGCTCTTAGGGCACTCTCTGACCAATGGAAGACAAGAAACAGAAATGAACCAGCAAATAAATTGCTCACTTTTCGCCCTCCTTCCTCTCAATAACAGACTCTTCCAAGTTGTTATGGTTCCATGTATACTCTGGAGAAATACCATGTGACGAGTTATCCAGCCTGTATTTTCATGAGAAGTTGTGATGAATTAGCAATGCACCTCCTTGTGCTTGCTTTCTTTTTTCTCTGCCTCTTTCCTCAGTGGGATTATACTCTCTGAAAATGTGGCAGCATAGTAGCTTTGCTTCAGGATCTGTTTCAGGTTAGGACAAAGGTCCTCACATGTTAGTGTTCCTAAGAATTACCTGGGGAATTCAATAAAATTCATTTCTGACTCAGTATTCTTGGAGTGGGGCCTCATATTCTGCATTTCTAGCAAGCTCCCCAGTGATGCCAATGCTGCTGGTCCATGACCAGATTTTGAGTCACAAAGCCATAGAAAGCACAGGATAAAACACCTGCTTTGAGAAATGTTGTAACAACCTCTGATATGCTGTGGCATTACAATTATTAAATCTTTCATTTCTTGTTAATTGGGCTAAGGTGCAGGTGGATGACATAGTGTTAGGACATCGTGTCTCTTGTACTTTAACATTATAGGAACAATCCATAATTATAAGGATTGTGGTTTGCGTGGCTGCTTTTGACATCATCAGAAGCCTTGCAAAAAAAATTATAGGCTAAAGACAATTTTTAACCTATGTCATGCTATGATAGCCAGAGGACCTTATGGCAGCTTTAGAGAAACTTTCATCTCCTGCAGCTGTAGGAGTGACTAGGCTGAAAATTGGGCCTTTGACCTGAGTATAAGGGTAGCAAGAATGCAAAAAAAAACCTCAATAGTTCTTCTATATCTAAATCTGAGGCCTGATAGAGAAAGAACTGGGATCCTGAGAACTGGAAGTCCTTACTTCTTGCCAAAGGCCAGGAGCCTCCGCTTCCCTGGACAGTATGCGAAGACCTCACCTTACAGATAATACCTCAGAAGATGATGCTGGTTGTCATTAAGGTCAACCCCCTACTATATTTCATTGCCTCCAGATAAGAATCCGGGCTAGATCTCAGCACAGCCTGAGAAGGGAAGTACAAGGCTGCTTCAGGAAGAAGCATTCACATGCCAACTGCACTATAGGTAGCCACACATACCAGCAGGAGCATGGGAATACATTAGGATTTCTAGGGGACTAACTAGGAGAAGGTGCAGTAGGTAAATGGGTAAGACAGAGTTCATTGTCATGGCAATCTCACATATGACTCAGGATTCAGTGTTTTGGTAAGTCTGCCTATCGCTGGTCTTAGTTTGCTGAGATGGCTCTTGAGAGATTTGGGCATGGCAATAGCTTATCGTGAACAAGGTATCAATGCTAGAACAAAGATCATGTCTTAAATCAATGCTCACCAAACTTATTCCATAGAAGGGCCAGATAATAAAAATTTTGTAGGCTATAAGGTCTCTGTTGCAACCGCTCAAGTTTGGTGCTCCAGCAAGAAACCAGTCACAGATAATACATAAAGGATTGCACATAGCTGTATGCTAATCAAACTTTATTAGCAGAAGCAAACTATAGACTAGATTTTGAGCCCAGGCCTTAGTTTGCTGAACCCTGTATTATAGGAAATTAAAAGCAGCATGTGATGGAAAGAGCTTGAGTTTTACAGAAAAGTAGATCTGATTTGATTCCTAGTTCTACTTGCTACTGTGTAATTATGCAAGTCATTCTATTTCCCAAGCCTCAATGTTCTCATTTGTTAAAGTGTGCCTTGTAACCTTTTGTATTTTTGTGATAATTAAATGAGATGGTGAGATCATTTTTTGCAAAATATTTGACATAGTATATATTGAAGAATTATTTTATCTTTTTTTTCCTTTTCTTTCTGAACAGCACCAGGCACATAACTCAGAACATTTTAGATATTCAGTCAGTGCTGTTTAAAGAAAAGAGAAAATCAGCAAACTGCTTTCTGCTCATGAAGGACTTTCCTAATATCTTTCCTCTCCTTCCTATAAATTCACAGATGATCTGTGTACGAACTATATAATGTACTTCTAATAGTAAATCATTAAATTAGGATGTTGCCATAAATCAGTCTCATGGCTTTCAATCAAGTGAATGAGTTTTCCAAAAGTCTGATCACAAAAGAAGTTGATCACTAACTTTCTGCTTGGAGCTCTGCTGCTCAAAGCTATCAGGCTGCCTGAAGATCTTCCCTAGGTCTTCTCCGAGTTTGGGAGAGTCTGGGCTATTTTTGAAGTTTGTGGTATATTAAACAATAAGGAAATGCCAAATGGAGTTAAAATAATGTGATACAATGTATTTTAAATATTTGCATGGAATAAAGCTTTTAACTCTCAAAATTAAATGTATTACACCCCCTTTTTAGTGTAGACTTTCATGGGTCTGAATATGATGTCCATGAAGACTGTGGGACTGGAGCATATCAGCTTCAGGATTCCACTTCCCTGAGCTTGACCCTGCTCAACTCGTAAGACTTCTAACTTGTTGGCACTTCAAAGCATTTTCAACAACTGTTTTATGCTTCTGAGAAATAGTTCCCCACTTCCATAAAGTGCATCTGGAAATATTGGTGCTTTTTGGGTAATAGCTTTCATATTTCAAAATTAGATCTGATAACTTACTCTATGCTGGAATGAGAAAAACAGAAGCTCAGCCAGAAGAAATACTATAAAATGCAGTTCAGGTTGATAGACCTAAAACTATGCATAGATAATAAGTATCATCCCACTTGGAGAAATATGTTTTAGAAATAAATGCTACTCCTTTTATGAAGTTTGAAGAAATGATATATATACAGGCAGCATTAAAAGAAAATATCAGTGGTATTTTTTTAATGTGGGTTGGCATAAATTATCCTGGGAGTCCTCCAGAACTAAAATGCTTTGCAATAATCTTTATGAGTATGTTCATGCCCTCAAAACTGAGTAATAAAGACTATGGGGGCCCAGGCACAGAATCTTGTTGTATACAAGGCATTCAAGAGATGGCCAGGGAATGTGTCTCCCTTATGGTTACATACACTGAACATCCTTCTGGCTATCAGAATTCTAATTCTATCAACAACTATTTTTAGAGGATTGTATTGTGTCAGACGTTGTCATGAATGTTCATTTAAGGTCCTTGTCCTTTAGAAGGGTTACTGTTTCTTATTTATCACTGCAGCCGTACTGCTGAGGACACAAGTAAGAGCTTGCTAATTATTTGTGGAATGTTTTTGAAGGCATATGCTATTTTATTTGATTCTCACATCAACCCTGTATGAGATACATATTATAAACCCAATTTTATAGAGTAAAGCTGAATTTGCTAGTAAGTAGTGAAGATTTCATTTGGTACGAACTGTACTGAGATGTCAGAAAGGCAGAATATTGTGATACAAGCATCTGTGAAGCAGGAGAGTGAAGTTCTTGTCTCGTGGAGGCGTCGAAGAACAAATCTCAAGGACCAAGAAGAGTGAGTAAAGCCTCCTTTGTATCTCTCCACTGATAATTCTCTGCCCTGTAGAGATCCAGATATGTATAATCTTACATCTCAGACTGATTTCGTGTTCAGAGTGGCTCAGTAGGTATCTAGCTAAATTCAGGGGACCAAATGGAAAGGAGTCTCCAACTCCTCTGCCATCTTGAAACTTGGGGTTTTTATTAAGTGAGGATACAGGAAAAACTCTCAGGAGGGAGAGAGGTCCCAGCAGGGTTGCCAACATGGGCCCCCACTGACAGTCTTTTATTTAGAACTGACCAGGGAGCTTTTGGCCTGAACATTCTTATGACATGGTGGTTTGAGTAAGAACTGGTGATAGCATTGTTAATGGCTTACTTCTCTTTAGGGTCTGGTTATTCTTTGTTGGTCACAGGTGACTGTCATAAAAAAAAAAAGACCCCTCCTTCCCCCTGACACCTGGGGCAGGGTGGTCTGGTTAGTTCCCTTATCTCTGGTTTCCTTATACCTCCCCACCTTGGGTATTTCTCGGAGTCTGATGACTAACCCCCTACTTATCTCAGCCCCATAGGCCCCTTACTCATATGGAATTGGCTTGATGGGGCTTTCTTTGCATATAAGAAAGCACAGTATCAACAAGGGGGGCCTGCCTCATATGAACTCTTCTTGGGCCAGAAGGATGAGTAAGTGGGTAGTTTTGATCCAATTGAACTTAAATGGTCATGATATTGTTATTCCAGTTAGCTATTCTGTATCAGACACTGGGATAGACAGTGCTTTTATGTTGTCTCTAACTCTTGTACCTGTGATGTTTTCCTGGAAACTTGGGCCAAGATTTCAATGAGCAACCTGAAGTGTTTAGATTGTATTTTAATTATTTGTTTTTCTGCCATATTTTTCCTTTTAGAGACACATCTTCAAGGGCAAAGACCATGTTTTTTTATTTTATTTGACAGAGAGAAATCACAAGTCAGCAGAGAGGCAGGCAGAGAGAGAGAGGGAAGCAGGCTCCCCGCAGAGCAGAGAGCCTGATGCGGGGCTTGATCCCAGGACTCTGGGATCATGACCTGAGCCAAAGGCAGAGGCTTTAACCCACTGAGCCACCTAGGAGCCCAAGCCCATGTTTTTTAATGAGAAGCAGCATGATATGATCGAAGGAGGTGAGGTTTTGCAGTTAAATACATTGTCCCATTTTATGGGCAATGAAACCTAGAATGAATCAGATGGGGTAATTTGTCTAGTCACACTGCTGAAGAGCAGCGAAGCTTGGATGAGAATCCTGGTTAGTGTAATTCAATAGCTCATAGCATTCCCTTCCTTCATATTCCTGAGCAATGACAAAGGATCGAAGTATGTGATGGTAATGTTGTTTGGTGCTAATATATAGTTGGATCCTTTCTGCACTGGTCACAACATACATCTAGATTTATTGATGTCTCATATTCTTATACTTCAGATCTGGGAAGAATAAATCAGACAGTGAAGCACATTCAAAAGAATAACCAACAGATTAGTTGCTGTGTACAAATGCTTGAAGGTTCACTCATGTTAATTGTACTGTAAAGCTTGACTTTCTGTAAGTGGTGTGCTCAAATCTCCGTTGTAGCTTTGACTGAAGCACGTCCTTCTTCCAGATGGCAAAATCAGGCTTATGTGGTTTGAGAAGTCCTGCAAAAATCTGACCTACAATACTTTCTAATCAGGTTGAGCTATAACTGATCATACTATCTGAAAGCTTTCTTTACCTTTTTTAAAAAATGACTTTATTTATTTATTTATTTATTTGACAATGAGAAAGAGAGAGAGAGCACAAGCAGGGGGAGCAGCAAACAGGGAGAGGGAGAAGCAGGCTCCCTGCTGAGCAGTGGTTCCCTCTGAGGGCTCAATCCCAGGACCCTGAAATCATGACCTGAGCTGAGCCACCCACACACCTCTGAGAGCTTTCTTTTCTTTTCTTTTCTTTTTTAAGATTATTTATTTTTTGACAGAGAGAGAGAGAGAGATCACAAGTAGGCAGAGAGGCAGGCAGAAAGAGATGGGGAAGGAATCTCCCTGCTGAGCAGAGAACCCGATGCAGGGCTTGATCCCAGGACCCTGAGATCATGACCTGAGCCAAAGGCAGAGGCTTAACCCTCTGAGCCTCCCAGGCGGTCTCTCTGAGAGCTTCTTTTCTCAGGGACATGGCAGGCACAGTTTTGTGGATCCTGGTAAAGGGATGCTTTAGGCTGACATGGAAGAACCACACCAGCTAAAGGAGACCTTTGGTAGACTGGGCCCTTCTGTGGCAAGCAAGCCAGGTGTGGGGTACTCCCTGCAAGTACTCTAGATCGGTAATTCTGCTGTTGATTACTTTTCTGAACTTCTGTGGAGATGATGTGTGCAAGAATTCTACCCCGAGCGACTGAAGGCTAATGTTTCAATCTTATTGTGGAGCTCTGATCACAGACCTGGGTCCTTGCTGGGTGAACTGGAACAATTCAAAAGAATGAATTGGAAATTTGTCTGCATACACATTCATGAAGCAGTCTAATGTATTCTGGAAGAACTCACTCATAAAGGGCTGCATTCGGGAAAGCTAGTAGAAAACCCAACATCCAACCAGAATATTTAAATTTATTTAGCCATTTATTCTTTCATTAAATAAGTATTTATGGGCTGGGACCCATGTGCCAGGTGCTATTCTGAACCATCTCAAAGATGAATGAGATACAGTCCCTGCCCTCAAGCTGCTCACAGTCCAGTGAGGAGACAGATGTATTAACAGGCAGTTCTAAAACAAGGCAGGATATTATCAGCAAACAGAAAACTGTAGGAGATGTTATTGGAGCACCAAGAAAGGCCCTCTAAACAAGCCTGGTGTGCAGATGGGGTTTCAGGGAGACTTCTTGGAAAAGGTAGCTCTTAATTTGTCTTAAATTTGATGCTGTACTATACCTAGCCAAATATAGGGAGAAGACTGGTCCTTGTAGAAAAACTGGGAGCAATTAAGCACCAAGCAGCAGTGTGCCTTTTTTGAAAATGTCATGGAGTTTATTGTTGCCGGAGCCCAGTTAGGGTGATTATAATATGCCCAGAAGACATAGTATCTTCTTTGTTTAAATTCATAGCCATATCTGTCCCTCTTAAGTTCTAATCTGGTGTGATCTATAGGTATTAATAACTTGAATGATAAATCAGAGTACAAATAATGAAATTTGAGTGTCCAATAATCATTACCACAAAATAACTTGTGCTCTGTTTCTGGATAAAGATGCCTAAAGCTTGGTAGGCCCCATCTGGTTTCTGCAGGGACCAGAGTGCTGAATTAAAGAGAGATATAACTGAAACCACCATCCCTGTGTCTTTTAGGTTTTAGGGATGGTAGTAATTTTCACCATCCGGGCTGGTATGTGATACTGTTTTTGATTTACTATCTTGGTCCACGAAACAAGAGCAGTTTCAAAGGTTTCCATTTGGTTTTCTCCACTACGATAGCTCTTGCTCCAAAAGCCAAGAACCCAACATGGGGATTACTCAAACTCCCTAATGTGTCAATTCCAAAGATAAGGTAGGGAACTGAGGAAATGCCTACTTAGTGGGTCCATGGATCTTGAAAATCAGACTTCTGCCATCACATAGCATTTATTACCTGGCATCTAACATGGGGACTATGATGATGTTCTGAGTCTCTGGGACTCAATGTCACTTGAGACTCTGAATCCAGTAGCCTTGATAAGTTGCTATTTCCCTCTCCTCAGTGTACTCAGTCATCCAAGTATATGACCATAGATCCCATTGGGGAAGAACTGGGGAAAATCATTACAATATGTACTTTTCAGAGTGTTACAGTGTTCTTCCTTGTAGGGGCACATTCAGGTCAGGGGATTCTGGATCTGAAAACTGAGCAAGGAATTGTAGCTTTTTTTCCTGATTGTAGAAGTTAGGCACCACCCATGTTGACTACTGGCCCATTTTGTCCCTACGGGTGCCATTAACCATCTCCATATAGATCAAGACCCCTTAGAAACTCCTTTAGTCTTGCATGTCTTTATCATTATGGCAACTTTTTTTTTCTTTTTTTTAAGTGAAGTGTAGTTGACACCTAATGTTACATTAATTTCAGGGGTACAATGTGGTGATCTGAAGACTCTATATGTGATAATATGCTCACTCTAAGTATTACTGCTGATCTGTTACCACAGAATGCTCTTACAATACCATTGACTGTATTCCCCATGCTGTACCTTTTATGTCATGACTTATTCATACCTGGAAGCCTGTATCTCCCAGTTCCCTTAACCCATTCTACCCATCCCCTTCACTCCTCCTCCCCTTTGGCAATCATCAGTTTGTTCTTTGTATTTATGGGTCTGTTTCTTTTTGTTTATTTGTTCCTTTGTTTGTTTTTTTTTAGATTTCAAATATAAGTGAAATCATATGGTATATGACCTATTTCACTTAGCATAATACCCTCTAGGCCCATCCATGTTGCCACAAATGGCAGTGATCTCATCTTTTTAATGGCTGAATAATAGTCCATCGAATATATATACCACATCTTCTTTATCCATTCATCTGTCAATGAACACTTGGCTTGCTTCATCATCGTGGCTAAATAATGCTGCAGTAAACGTTATGGTGTGTATTTCTTTTTGAATTAGTGTTTTTGTTTTCTTTTGGTAAATACCCAGTAGTGGAATTACTGGATCATATAGTGTTTCTGTCTTTAATTTTTTAAGGAAACTCCACACAGTTTTCCATAGTAGCTGTACCAATTTACAGTGCATAAGACTTCCTTTTTCTTCTTGACCTTGCCAGTACTTGTTATTTCTTGTCTTCCTGTTTCTAGCCATTCTCACAGGTATAAGGTGATAGCTCATGTAGTTTTGATTTGCATTTTCCTGAGTGTTAGTGATGTTGAGCATCTTTTCATGTGTTTGTATGTCTTCTTTGAAGAAAATTCTTAGTTAGATTATTTATTTATTTATTTGTTTTTGGTGTTGAGTTATGTAAGTTCTTTTTATTTTTTGGATATTAAGCCTTATCAGATATATTGTTTGCAAATATGTTTCCCCGTTCAGTAGGTTCCCTTTTTGTTTTGTTGATGATTTCCTTCACTATGAAAAAGCTTTTTTATTTTGATGTAGTCCCAATGTTTATTTTTGCTTTTGTTTCCCTTGCCTCAGGAGACATATCTAGAAAGACATTGCTCAGGCTAATGTCAGAGCCTGTCTATGTTTTCTGTCTATGTTTTCTTCTAAGAATTTTATGGCTCCAGGTCTCTCATTTAGGTCTTTAATAAATCCATTTTGAGTTTATTTTTGTATATGGTGTAAAAAAAAGTGGTCTAGTTTCATTCTTTTACATATAGCTGTCCAGCTTCCCAGCATCATTTATTGAAAAGACTGTCTTTCCTCCATTGTATATTCTTGCCTCTTTTGTCATAATTGATTGACCATATATGCATGGGTTTATTTCTGGGCTCTCTATTCTGTTCTATTGATCTATGTGTCTGTTTTTGTACCGGTACTATGCTGTCTTGTTTATTATACCTTTGTAGTATGTCTTGAAATCTGGGATTTTGACACCTCCCGCTTTGTTCTTCTTTGTCAATATTGCTTTGGATATTTGGAATCTTCATTGTGGTAATTGCAACATCTTGGTTTTTGATGGTTAAATACCTAGCCTCCAGTACTTTAAAGCTCCATTATCTCCCATAAATATTAATGAGCTCAGTTCTGTGATTACCTCTTCTTCAATCAGCCGCAGCATACAGAGGAGAGCTACCATGAATTCCTAGTGATGGTCATGCCCCTTCAACCACACGTTTTCAATGGCCTTAGTAAATGATATGTTCTCTAGAATACTGTCTTCTGGTCTTCTGATATATTCATTCTAGCATGCCCCACTTCCTCAAAATGAGAAGACACACAGTTCCAACAGTCTCAAGAGCGCGCTGCAGAGGCAGTATCCTCAGACGCATCCATCCAGATGGCTCTAACCCATATTTCAGGGTCTCAGTTCTTCCCAAGCAGGGTCATTAGCATAACAGACTTGACCCGGGTAAGCATCCAAGCTATCTTCGAAATTCTGATACTCAACTATCAGAGCTCCAGGATGCTGCTCAGCTGTGTCTGCTCTTCCACTCTGGGAAATAAGGGCCTCTTGGTAAGCTACCAGAGATATGCTCTGGCTCTCATACTTGGCTTTTAACTGTCTTCTAAAGGATCCGAGTTTCTCATCATCCCTCTCTAGGATGTCAAAACAACCTAGCAGTAAGTGATCACCTTCGTAATTCTTGTAGTTACTGCTACCTCACATCTTTCAAACGCCTGGATTGTTTCCTCCACAGGGTGTTTACTTCCACTCATTTTCCCAGATAACCACTAGTGAATTTTTAACAGTTGAGCTGCTAACTGGTTCAGGGACTATCTGTGCCCTATTTATTAAAGAGGGCATTTGTTGTGATGAGCACTGGGTATTGCATATAAGTGATGAGTCACCGAATTCTACTCTAGAAACCAATATCAAACTAAAATTTACATTAAAAAAAGAAAAGGATGGCATCCTCTTTGCCCCCAGGTGATGAATAAGCCAGGCTCCTGTTCTCATCTCACCACCTGTTTTCTCAGACCCCCCCAATACCATTTACATTAGTTCATGCCTATTGAAAGCAGATGCCAGGATGGAATTAGACATGCAAGAGATTTATTGGGAGAAACTGGAGGAGGTGGAGAGAGGCTTCAGACCACATGCAGGTCTGACATCTATGGAATGAAAGAAGGAAGAGAGAGAAGGAAATTGGACTGGAAAAGAGTAGTCTTGAACTAATGAAGCTAATGAGGAGTCCTCAAGCAACATCACCTGTGGGGAATCCCCACCTCTTGCTGGGTTGGGCTTGCTTGAGTACCCCCACTGTGTTCAGTCTCATCAGGGAGGAACCCATGGGAATTGTGTTCTTGGTGTAAAAACAGCCCAGAGAGCCAACAGTGGAAGGAAGGGCATCAGCCAGTCATGCTCCCAACAGTAGTAGGTTTGAACAGTGCATTTTTGTTCCTACCTTGGGGAATCTGTACCACAAAGCAAACTTCCAGCAGTCATCAAGGGAGTGGTTGATGAATCAGAGCATTAAGAGTTTGGGGAGACACTAGCTGTTTGGGTTTGAAGTAGCTCAAGTGGCAGGCAAGATAAAGAAGGGATGGGGCTCAGCAGGATCTCAGGACTAATGGTGTCCTGATTTACCCCAGCAGAACTACAGCAGACGTTAGTGGTGGTTGATGAGCCATCAAAGGTGGGCTTAAGGGCCCAGTACCACCAGGTCTGCCCAGATTTGCATTTTGCCTTCACCCAATGATGAATAGTTGTATGTCCTGAATAAGTTACCGTGCTGCATAAACACCAATTGCCCCTCCAATCTATTCTCCATTCCACCCTGCTCTGTATCCTAGAGGCTGGCCTCTAGGGACTATATCACCAAAGTGCTCTTGCCCTCTGGTTTTCCTTTCGGGTCAGCCAAAGGAAAATGCTTTAGGAGATCAGAGAGAGGGAGGAGAGAGGTCAGGTATTTATTTCCAGCCACTTGCCTGCCAGGTCACAGATGATGATTGTGTCTTTCTATCAAAGGCTTCAGTTTCTGCTGGCTGGCCTTGTAATATTCCAGCCAGAGGTAGTAAAAACTTCCTGATAGGATTAGGCCCTTACTATTATTTAACTTTGCTCACAATTTTGTCAATAACCTCTTTATTAAGCTCTATTCGCCCCTTTTGAGGATGCCATCTTTCCTTGCTTGGAAGGATCTTAACTGGTACAATCCTTTTTTATCTCTAAATCTGTTTCCTCATTTATAAAACAGTGACAATAATAGCACCTATCACAGAAGTTAAGTGAGGTAATGTAGGTAAAATTCTTGGCAAAGCGCATAACACATAGTAAATGCTCGATGAATGTTAGCTGTCTTTATCATTATATTATTGTTGTAATTATTGTTTTTATTCAGGATCCAGTCATTGGGACCAAGATAAGAATGCTGAAAGTTGGAGTTTCCCACCCAAAGCTCCACTCGAGTCAGGATACTTGGCAACGTATAAGTGCAACAAAAGTTTGGGTCCCATTAGACCCATTATGCGATAAATCCTTCTTTGCCAATATCTCTGTGACTGATAAAACTCCCAGCAGGATCGTTCTGATCATTATTTCTGAGTGCATTTGTAAGGCCAAAGGTTAGTATTCTTCCCATTTATTAATCCCTTGCTGCAGATTAAGCTAATTTAGAGAAGGAGTTCTTTTTTTTTTTTTTTTAAAGATTTTATCCATTTATTTGACAGACAGAGATCACAAGTGGGCAGAGAGGCAGGCAGAGAAAGAGAGGGAAGCAGGCTCCATGCTGAGCAGAGAGCCCAATGCGGGGCTTGATCCCTGGGATCATGACCTGAGCCGAAGGCAGGGGCTTGATCCCTGGGATCATAACCCACTGAGCCACCCAGGTGCCCCTAGAAAAGGAATTCTTAATCAATAGCAAGAGATAGAGGAAAAAACTCCTAAAGATATAAAAAGGCACTACTGCAACTTAGGGAAACAAGGCTTATTTCATCCTAAATACTTTATAATTCCCAAATATGGAATATACGGCAGTGGAAAGAAAGCACTATTTAAAAGAAATGCTGCAATTTGTATAATTATTCTCATAGTCTCACTGTCGCTTAGATCAGTTAATTTATTTGGTCATTTAAGATATAACAGCCTTCATGAAGCTGGGTTACAGATTATATCTCCACATCGGCCTCATAGCACAGACGAACATTCTTCTGCATGACTGAAATCTGTACTCGTTGCCTGATGTTCCAACTTACACGTGAATGATGATGATCACAAGAACAATGGAAAGTGGGGGAATGTTTGGTACCAATCAATTCACACAAGAAGAAGAAAAATCCAAGTGCATGGTTTGTCTGAGTGGGTAAATAGTATTTTTTCCTATGCAAAAGGCTGTTTTTTAAAATGTGATTGGACTAAATTGTCATGTGAAGAGTGATTTAACAAACATACAAGTTCTAGTGATGTACCATTAGTGTTTGTATTAGTTTGTTAGAGCTACCCCAAACTGGGTGGCTTAAAACAACAAAGCCCTATTATCCCACAGTTTTGGAGGCTTGAAGTCCAAAATCAAGGTGTCAGCAAGACTATGCTCTCCCTGAAGTTTCCAGTGGAGTATCCTTCCTTGCCTTTTCTTAGCTTCCACTGGTTGCCAGCAATCTTTGCCTTTCCTTGGTTGTGTCTGTCTAAATCCAGTCTCTGCCTCTGTCTTCATGTGGCCATCATCCCTGTATGTCTGTGTCCAAATTTCCCTCTTTTTATAAGGACACCAGTCATATTGGATATGGGCTCTCCTTACTCTCTATGACCTCATCTTCCTTGATTCTATCTGCAAAGACTCTGTTTCCAAATAAGGTCATATTCATAGGGTTCTGGGTGGACATGAATTTTTTTTTTAAAGATTTTATTTATTTATTTGACAGAGAGAGATCACAAGTGGGCAGAGAGGCAGGCAGAGAGAGAGGAAGGGAAGCAGGCTTCCTGCTGAGCAGAGAGCCCGATGCGGGGCTCGATCCTAGGACCCTGGGACCATGACCTGAGCCGAAGGCAGAGGCTTTAACCTACTGAGCCACCCCGCGCCCCTGGGTGGACATGAATGTTAGGGGGACACTATTCAATCCATTGCAGTGTCTGTTGTGCTAACTACTCAAGAGTTGGTTCACATCTAAGTGGCTGTTTTAAGCTATTTTTTTTCTTTTTTTCTTTGATAATTAATTTCTTTTTCAGCCTCTCTTCTTTTCCTTATTTGACTTGCTCATCTGGGGAGAGAAATTTAGGTTACATCATTTTGGCCATTTTACAGCAGACAGGCTTTGTCTGTGGGACAAGTGGTTTGTCACTTCCCACCCCTTCCCCATGTGGTATAAAGTGATATTTTCACTATCTCTTTGCTACATGGAGGATATGGATTGTTGAGGAAAGAAGATTGCTGTGAATGATGAGCCATCAGCAGTCTTCTCCACTTAGTGTTTTATAGTCCATAGACCTCAATGAGATGCCCTACCCAGTAATTCCCTGTTCTTTGTTGCCTACCCCACAACTACCTCCTTCCTTGCATTCTCTTCCTTGAAGTTACTCCGCAGAGGACATCCTTGGCAAACAGACTTCCTTTCAGCCCCACCTAATATATCACTTTAAAAGAATCCCACAGTTCTTTCCCATTTCCCAGCATATGTATTTACCATAAATGAACATGTAGGATGGATGGTTTATTGGGCAGAGAGGAAACATGGAAGCAGAGAGCAGTAGAATCTTACACATTTCCAGCCCTGGAAATGGATAAGGCTGTCTGCTTAGCCTGGTCCCCACCTTTCCCCAAGTAAGGAAGAGTTGCTCAGCTGATTGTTTGGTCTGGGGTGAGTAACTGGTGGTCTAATGATCAGAGTTCTCGTGTTCAGGCTCACACACTCATAGGCTCTCTTCTGTGGTCCTCCATTGTGCTGCTGGTGCAGTGAGAAGTCCAGACAGTCTTTTGTTGCTCCATCAAATCGTGCCTCTGCTTGTCAGACATTACTTTGATTTCTGGACCAGATGACTGGCCAGAAGATGCTACGAGCCTAATGTGGGTTGGGGGTTGGAGCTAAGAAGAAGCTCTACTCAGTTGCTCAGAGGATGCTGCATACACCATCCAACCTAAGTGTATCTTCACTTTGCACTGGGGGTAATTGGCTAAGCTAATGAAAACCAACACCCCTAGCGTTTTGCACTTGGCTTCCCTGTTACATATGTGCATGCTAGCACTTGTGTCTCAGCAGGAGGAGAGATTGTTGGAGAAGAATATGCATATTTTGGATCCTTTAGCCAAGTATCCCGAACAACCCAGCAACACCTCTCTAACAAGTCTGTAATAGACAATGTCTAAAATAAGAGAGCTGTATAGTTGAGTTAATGTACCTAGGCCATTTATTAGTTCGAATGATTGGGAACTGGCCACATTATGGAAGCCCTTGCGTGTTCACAGGTAGGCCATTGCAAAGGTGAAACTGTGTTCATCGGTTATTGAAGATATGCAGCATGTACATTGGAAGCAGTTTTGCACTAATCTATTGCATGGATGTACAGCAAAAGAGAATATCATTCTTCATGGCTCAGGCTAATGTGTTACTAAGTGGTTATTAGACACTAGTGCTTATGTCTCTGTATAAAACTTCATTTTTACAGGATACCATAAGTTTTTATTAAACTTATTCAGTGAGAAGCTTGGAAATTGTGGCAATATTTTAGATCCTGTCATTAATTGACTATATATAGGAATCTAGTTCTTTGTCTTATCAAAGAGAAAGGTTATTATAATTGTGAAGACTATCATTTATGAAAGGTCTGTTACAGGATCATTGGCTAAATCAGAATTTAGAAATGAGGCTCACTTTTTTTTAAAGATTTATTTATTTATTTATTTATTTGACAGACAGAGATCACTGGTAGGTGGAGAGGCAGACTGTGGGGGGGTGGGGAGCAGGCTCCCTGCTGAGCAGGGAGCCCAATGCGGGGCTCGATCCCAGGATCCAGAGATCATGACCTGAGCCAAAGGCAGACGCTTAACCTACTGGGTCACCCAGGTGCCCCAGAAATGAGGCTCACTTTAAGTTAAGCTAAAATATATATTTAACTGCAAAAGCCATTAAAACCAGCAGGATTCTTAACCATCTTAAATGGATTGGCTGAACAAACCTAAACTTAAAAATCTTGTGGCGCCTGGGTGGCTCAGTGGGTTAAACCCTCTGCCTTTAGCTCAGGTCATGATCCCAGGGTCCTGGGATTGAGCCCCACATCGGACTCTCTGCTCAGTAGGGAGCCTGCTTCCCCCTCTCCCTCTCTGCCTGCCTCTCTGCCTCCTTCTGATCTCTGTCTGTCAAATAAATTTAAAAAATCTTTAAATTAAAAAATCTCTATATACAGCTTTGGCCTAATAAAATAATTATTTGCTCTATTTAATAAGAATAAGAGTATTATATATATATGGTTTTCTAAAATTCTATTTATTTATTTGACACAGAGAGAGACATCATAAGTAGGCTGAGAGGCAGGTAGAGAGAAGGGGGAAGCAGGCTCCCTGCCGAGCAGAAAGCATGATGCAGGGCTCGATCCCAGGACCCTGAGATCATGACCTGGGCCAAAGGCAGAGGCTTAACCCACTGAGCCACCCAGGTGCCCCAAGAGTATAATATTTTTTAAAAATTAAAATTTTATTTATATCTAAGTTAGCCAGTTGGTTACTTATTTAACATTTCTTTCGTTCCAAAGGAAGCCAGAGTGATATAAATAAAGATTTTAAAATATATATAAACAAAACTATTAGAAATATTTTGTCACAGATAACATACAATTATTATTATTATCATGACTGACAGACACAAAATAGGTAAAAATTTTCAGTAAATTCAGAAGGAAGAGATAACTGTGATTTCATGGGGCCATTGTTCTAGAACTTAAGTGTACTCTTTGATGGGACAAACTGCTACTTGTTTTTACCTACAGGACATGAAGATTTGTTGCTCTGAAATTGTTAGTAAAAGTGCATTAGTAAATGCTTATCTACGGCGAAGTTCTTATGTGGCTTTTATTTACAAATATACATGCGACTCCCACGATGTGTCAAAGGCAGCATATCTTTAAGTATATTTTGCTTCTTCATGACTTTGTCAGTGAACTTGCAGGAAATGACAGAGTAGCTTCCTTTTGAGCCCGAGGAAGCAATGTCTATAACCAGAGACCAAGGAGAGTCCACTGGGGGGAAACTAAAGCCCGCAAAAATTAAATACTTATCCATGGCGACCCAGAAAATCATTAAGCACAAATTCTCTGACTCCCGAGACAAGCCCTTTTTTGACCCTCATTTATGATGTCACATGCCTCCCTGTGGCACCTTCTGAACACGCCTCTCCTGGTGTATGCTTTGGCACAGCTAGCATTATTGAGGCTGTTAACCAGGCCTTGAAATGTGCATTCCACTTGGCTGTGTTAGGCAGTTTGAGATGTAGGATCTGAACCAGGTCCTTACCACTACATAGCGACTCCAGTCCTTTTGGACAACTTCAGTGGAACAACACTAGAAATTCCTTGCACAGATCATGAGCTACGTGTGACCCCCCAACTTCTTCTCAGTTCATGTAATCTTTCATCTCTTCTAGGGTATCTGGACTGGATTGTTGTTCCCATTTATGCTGCCTCATCTCTCAGTGGTTTAAAGAAATAGTTAACTATGCAAACATGAAGATTGCAACAGAGAAATATTCAAAAAGTGTTTGTACCGCTTGCTTTTTTAAAAAAAAATTTTTTTTTTGGCTTAATTGCTCAAGGTGAATTAACGAGATGGCTACGAACTCATTGCGAATGAGATCGTGTGAAATCTGTCAACCTAGTCCAATCTTGCTTCCGGATCCTGTGTTCTTCCCGTGGCCGAGGCATCGTTCTTCCTTGTATCCATGGCTGTGTCTGTTAAGACCTTTCATACAATAGCCTCAGAACTCTGGTTGCAATTAGGGTTTTGATTAGCTGTCAGTGATGTCATAGCCATGGTTATTTTAAATCCACTGTGCTAAGTGTTTTCCTTTTCTTAATGTACTGTAGAAATTCCATTGCTTGACAGCAATAAGACACTTCAGGCACTACATTTCAGGGCCAATATTGCACTTCTCATGGAGTTAAGACACTTGGCCTTCAGCCTCGTGACTTATAACACAATCTGAGTTATGCTATAATCACCCAGATATATACATGGCCTGTTGTGTTTTATGGCTTAAATGGAACCTGTCCCAGCGCCTCATCAACTGACAAGGTGGGAATATAGCCCCGAATGACTGTTCAGATTCCCACTGGGAGTTGCTTTTGGTCAGATCTCCTTTTGCTGTTCAGGGGTTACATTGAAACTCTGGAGGCCTTCGGTATATTTACCACACAACAGAAATCAAAACTTCCAGCGTCTCAGGTCTCCCTGCCAGACTGCCCAACTTAGGTTGCCAAATATCTCCCTCTCAACACATTTATTGAACTTTAAAACGGCAGAACAGCATTGAATGAAATCCAGTAATTTTTATAGGATATATTTAAGTCACTAAACTTTGAAGACTATTCCAACATTAATTATAAAGTTTCTGTGTCTGGATAACATATTGTTAACAGTTATTTTGCAAGTGCTAATGGCAAGATGGAAGATTTCCAATAATTTTATTGAGGAAGTAGCAATTAAAATGTTGAGCACTACAGGGTACATACAAAATAAAAATAATTTTGCAAACATGGCATTGTACATCATGACAGAGATGGAGATGTACTCTTTCTTTTCACATAGATATAATGATTTTGCCTTTCCACCTGTTTTTATTCAGAGAAGATCAAGAGGTCTCTTTTTTGTTTGTTTGTTAATATTTAAAGGCAGTGTGAAATGCCAGCGCTCCAGGCTGGCTTGATATTATTTACCACAACATCATGAAATGATTTTAAGACAAGTTGTTATCCATATTTCTTTCAATAACAAATATCATTAAAATGAGATCATTGGCTTTGTGTGACAATTTATGACTCTGGAAACGCATGAGCTGTCTTTTCTAAAGACTTTCAAAGACCTCATCTAGCATGGTTTTCCTCCAGAGCTCTCTTGGGTGACCACCCAGCTTCCAGGCTCACCCTACCACAGTCAGCCAGCATCTTCAGGTCATTAGCCTGTCAGAACCCTGACAGCAGAATGATGGACAGCAGGACGTGGCAGATGGGAGGGAGAGCCCTCGAGTACATATGGTGTCAGGGGCAAGACCTAGAGGATTAAAAGGACTTGCCCATGGTCACACAGCTGGGGAGCAGTAGACAGGGCATGTGGACTTGATCCAGGAGTGTGTCATCTTTACCATTGATTGCTTCCAATCATTTTAAATTTAGAGTGAGAACTGTCAATTGTACAATCAAGACAGAATAAAAACAAACTAATTTTCTGTCAGTTTGGTGACATTATATTTTGAAAGGGATTTTAGACCAAGAGCACAGCTGCTTTCCAACTTTACTTGATCACCACTTTCTTTTTTAGGCATATTCTGATTGCTGTATAACTTGGGCCCAGGTTTCCCTCATTCATTTGGTAAAATAATTCTTTTACCTGTATTTTTAATTTTGGTTTAGATCTATAGTTGGAATTCTTATCAGGACTGGCTGATGATATCAACACTATGCTATAATATCACTAAAGGAAGTTTTATGCTAAAATATTTTATTAAGGTTCTGCTTTTTGGGGATTGATATGTACTTCCCTTGGTTTTCCTTTGTGGATCATTTGTTTAAAAACAACTTTTCTCTGAAGGATCACACAAGAGCAGTAGGATCAGGAATGAGTTTTTCTTTTTTCACTCAAGAAAAATAAGCATACAGAAACCGAAGTTATCTAGGAATTTTTCACCCATTTTTGCTAAATCAGAGGGATTTTTGGAAACATTTTTATGGGTCAGTCCTCGGAAAGGGAGTAGTTCTTATTAATGGGGTTTCCTCTGTTTTAGCTTATATACTTATGGAATTAATTCTTATATTCTCATATTACCTTATTTACTCAGTCTTACGAATTCTAAATATTAAAGTAGATTATTAGATTTATAATTAATTTTCTTAACTATTTTGTTTAATAACCTATCAATATCAAGGGCATATGAATATCAGTTGAGTAATGCCTTCCTAGAGATTCATAATCCAAACTAAAATACTAAAATACAACCCAAAATACTTCTTTAAGTTGCCATCATATAAAAAGATTGATCATTAGTTGCTTTATTGCCTCTTATGAGAGGATTTACTATTTGTTATTTATTCCTTAGTAGATATTCTTGGTTCATAGTGAGTGAATATATGACCACCCCACCTTAGCCTCACAAGGGGCAAATATGTCCTTTCTTCTTATGCTCAATGTGTTATGATCTCTTCACTTAATGGATGTTCAAAAAACTTCTCACAGTCAGGTGGACAGCTGAAGATATGTATTTAATTCATGTATTTTTTTCTTCAAGAAAATTAATCCCGATTTTTTTTTAAGATTTTATTTATTTATTTGACAGAGAGAAATCACAAGTAGATGGAGAGGCAGGCAGAGAGAGAGAGGGAAGCAGGCTCCCTGCTGAGCAGAGAGCCCAATGCAGGACTCGATCCCAGGACCCTGAGATCATGACCTGAGCCGAAGGCAGCGGCCTAACCCACTGAGCCACCCAGGCACCCAATCCCGATTTTTGAGTCACAGAAACCCTTGCATTTAGAAAAAAAAATTATTATTGATTATATGTAGATGACATTGAATATTTTTCTGATTTTTCCAAGTGATTTTTGAAATTTCCAGACCATGAAAGAGAGTGAGGCTTCTGCTTAAGAACCAATATCAGGGATAGATAGTAAATGTTCAGTGAATTTCAGCATAAAAATATCACTCTTCTATTTTGCTAATATACCTCAAAGAACATGTACGAAATTGATTTTGAAAGATAAGTTTTTAATGCTAGAAATAAAACTTGTATAAATAGAATTTGGTTACAAAGGTGACCCTAGAAAATAAATAACCTTCCTGTTAGTGGCTGGGCCCCCTGGGAGCCAATTAGTGAAATCTTAGTGAAAATTTTGTGTCAGGTTCTGAAACAGTTAACGTCTGAAAGGTGTACATTTATCCCCAGGATGGATGTAAGTGCATCTGATGGGATGAGTGTCATTAAAAAGAACTTGGAATAATTGTTACCTATACAGGAATCACTGGAAAAAACACAAGTTACCTGTAGCTGAAAGCTTTTATCACCAATACTCCGGAATTCTTGCTTCTTTCCTCTTGATTTTGTTTCATGGCCTCATGATGCTGTAGCTGTTCTTTCAGATATTAAGCACCAGGGTTTGGACTAGACCCAGTGTAGCCAATGAGAGGCAGTATCCTCTAGAGTTCGATGGTCTGGGCTTTGAAGACTGACAGATGTGGGTTTGGTTACTCTTTCTGCTTTCCATCTGTGTGAAGTTGGAAAATCCAGGTGTATATGACTTCCTCTTACTATATTGCTTCTAACCAGAATGGTAAGACAATTACAGGGACTGAAAGGGCAAACACTTTCAGAATATATTAAAAATATGCATTTTTTAATGGAAAGGACTCTTTATTTCAATAACCCACCAGTCTTGTGATCTTGTCAAATTATCTATGAAGACAGTTTTTGATGATGTTCTTATTGAAAGAAGGCTAGCAGTGGTGAAGACTTCTAGATGATCAACCAAAGCTTTTCTTCCCTTTCCAGGGCACACAGCCAGATGACGCTTCCCAGACTGTCTTATACTGAAGCGTAGCCAGGTGACTGGGTTTTAGTCAGTGGATGGAATAGCAGTGATCTGTAATATTTCTGAGCTTGGTGCATAAAAAACCTCCCATGATAGATTCTCTGTGCTCTTTTCCTTCAAAGAAATTGAAGTAGAGGAGTATGGCAACATCGGAAGTTGTGTGTTAAAGCTGGTGGAGCCACAATATGGAAGGAGCCTAGGATCCTGAATCAGTGCCCAGAGGTGAGCCAAGGTTAATCAGGAATACTCATTTTGACTATGCATGAATGAGAAATAAGTGCATGAGGCCTTAGAAGCTTTGTTTTTGTTTTTTTCTTAATACTAGTGTATATTACCTTAACTAATATTCTGTATAATTAGTATCTCACATAGAATTTATTTTCTTTCATAATTTATTACATGTTAATATTAGGAGTTCTGCTTATCAGCTTTCAATGATGTCATTGCAAATGAGTGAAACAGTTCACATTGAATAACTATGTTTATCCATTGGACGATATCATCACTATACTTATTTTTACTGTTTTTTTTTTGTCATCCCTGAATTTACCAAAATACATGAGAAGCTTGTCCAATTTCAGTTTTTCTTTTACTGAGGCCATGGATCCCTCCATCCCCACCTTGACACTAGAATTCTGCCTAAAATGAAACAGCAACAGAACAGAGGTCAAGAACTTGGAAGGATTCATGTGGAAGAAACCAGGTACAGCTTGATTTAATATCAGTATTTCATGTGTTCAGAGAGTGGAGTTTCAGGCTACAAGATAACAGCCCATCATTTTTATGCCCTTCCATCTGTGAAAAGCTGTTCCTCAATGCACAGTGTATGAACAACCTAGCAGCTTTTCATTTTAGGCACTATATTTTGAAAAAAAAGAGAGAGAGAGAGTAAGAGAGATCTTTTGATGCATAACCAAGAACACTTGAAATCTATGGAGTTTTAGAGCCAGACTCATAAAGAATTCAGACTTGCCCCTGAAACATATTGCTAGAGAAAAGTACAGAACACAAATCTTTAAAACGCTGCCTGCTGCATATACAAAACAAAGGTTAAGCCCTATACCATCCACCAGTGAAGAAACAAGTGTGTGCATTAAGAGATAATAGAATAGGAGGAGCCACAGGAATAGAATAAGCATTTTCAAGGAGGGATTTGGCAGGGGGAGGGATAAATAAATGGAACATAAGATTTTTAAGGCAGTGAAAATACTCCGTATGATATTACAACAAGGGATACGTGCCATTATAGATTTGTCCAGACCCGTAGGCATAATACCAAGACTGAATCCCAATGTAAGCTATGGACTTTTGGTGATTATGTGCCAATGTAGGCTTCGTCACTTATAATAAATGTACCACTCTGGTTGGGGAGACTGTTAATGGTACAGGCTATGCATGTGTGGGTGTAGGGAGTAGATGGGAAACTTCTGTACCTTTTCTTAATTGAACATAAAATTGCTCTTTAAAAAAGTCTTTAAAATTTTTAAAGAAAAATCCAAGATGTAATGTATTAACATTTACAGGGTGAGGTTTTGTTTAAAAAGTATGAATAATAATAATAATAATACAGATAAATCCCATTAAAACAAGTCCCATTGTAAAACAGCAAAGCATAAAAGAAGAGGGACCCATATTCTCATATTTCTAACAGAACTCCTGGAATAATGCAAGGCAATAGAAAAACCAGAGGTTTCTATCCTATTCTGTCTTCCTCTCATTCCTGTGGTATTGTATACATCAGTGCAAACCTTGGACTAGGGTTCTTAGGTACCATCCCAGGTTAGGGACTCATTAGGCAGGGACCTAGCCTCCCATTAAGGTATCCAATAGTACCCATAAGCTATAAAACACTGAAGGACCCTGTGGCAACAAAAAGACCAATTAGTCTGATGATGGCTCTCTCTCTCTCTCTCTCTTAAAAGATTTTATTTATTCATTTATTTGAGTGAAAGAGAGCACAAGCAGTGGAGAAGGGGCAGAGAGAGAGGAGAAGCAGACTCTCCGCTGAGCAGGGAGCCCAAAGTGAGACTGGATCCCAGGATCCTGGGATCATGACCTGAGTTGAAGGCAGACGCCTAACTGACTGAGCCACCCAGGTTCCCCCGATGGCTCTAATAGCTCCAAGCCTAAAGATAGGATTGTTGCCCCTTTTAATGTACTTTTGTGATCAATCTTTTCCATGGGAAGGCCTTTCTCTGTGAACTCTTTAGGAGTCATAGGAGCGACTTTTCAGAAAAGTAGCACTTTTGTTGAGTCAT
The DNA here is from genome assembly GCF_020171115.1 of Neogale vison. Classification (NCBI taxonomy): domain Eukaryota; kingdom Metazoa; phylum Chordata; class Mammalia; order Carnivora; family Mustelidae; genus Neogale; species Neogale vison. The sequence continues at coordinate 44,836,109 of NC_058091.1, read as the reverse complement.
ACCTAAATCATAACAACATGAAAATTTCAACGAGTATAGCTTTTTAAGTGAACCACCTTTCTCCCAAAGATGATTCTATCACATCTCTTCTGTCCCATCTCTCAGTGTAGGAATTGCAACCCTCTTCAACATGTGATTCAAGTGAATCATGATATGTATCTTTAAAAAAACTTTTAAAATGTAAAGAGATGTATCTCTGAGATGGTCTTTTGAGCTGCCATTCATTCATTCATTCATTTCACTTTAACAAAACACCTGCTATGTTCTAGGCCCTAAGTACTGTAAAGCCTTAAGGAATACATAAACAAAAAACAATCAAATAAAAACCAAATCATCCAACAGTTCTTGGGTGTTTTGAAATGAAGTGTTGAATGTCCATCATTTTACTTCATCCTCCCAGTAAGCCTACAAAGGAGGTCCTAGTAGGATCCTTATTTTTCAGATGAGCAAACAGGTGTAGAGTTGTTAAGTTGCCCATCCAAACTGGGAAAGGACAAGAGCCCAGGTTTGTTCTACCCTAGCATGTGTGCTTCAATCTCCAAACAATAGTGTCTCCCATGGACTCTACTCTGGGATACTCTTGTGTATTCTACTGATGGGGATACATGTGCAAGCAAGTAATTTTAACACATCAAGGATACACAATGTGATACCAGAGCACAGCAGGGAAAGAGAATAAATGTGCACTGGGGAAGTGGGAAAAAGAAGTGCAACGACATGGGAGTTGCAGGATGAAGATTCCAGGACAGACACTCTAAGCAGAGGGGAATTGTGTTCAAACCCAAAAAGGCATGAGCTGGTTGAACGCAGATGAGATTATCAGCATGGAGGTTAGGCTGAGCAGGTAGAGGCCAGATTATTAAGAATTCTAATTGTACCAATAAGCACTGGGTGATGTATGGAATTGTTGAGTTATTATATCGCATTCTTAAAACTAATATAACACTGTATGTTAACTATACTGGAATTGATATTTTAAAAAAAGAATCTAGATGCATAGTATGTTGAAAATGTCCTTAGGCAGAAATATTAGGTGGATGGCCTCCCTCACTGCCCCTGTCCCCTGCAAACTTTTTGTACTGCTGGAAATGGACAGAATAGGGCAGTGCTGATGGGTAGACAGAAATATGACCTTTGTACTTTCATTTTTTGTTTTCATTTCTAAGGGCTTTATTTTAGATCAAGGAGTGAGATTTATGCCTTGTAGAAGGAGTCATATATACATAAATCCTGATGACATCTTCCATAGCTTCCATGGGATTCTATGAACTAGTTGCTATGTTGGAAACTTTGCATATATTATTTTATTAATCCTCAAAAACATTTTTTAAAGATTTTATTTGTTTGACTGAGAGAGAGATCACAAGTAGGCAGAGAGGCAAGCAGAGAGAGAGGGAAGCAGGCTCCCCACTGAGCAGAGAGCCTGATGCCGGGTTTGATCCCAGGGCCCTGAGATCATGACCTGAGCCGAAGACAGAGGCTTAATCCCCTGAGCCAAACAGGTGCCCCGATCCTCAAAAGATTCTTAAAATGATGCTGCATTTGCATTCTACTGGTAGATATCTATGGGACAAATCTCCATTTCATTAATGGGAAAAAGGAGGCTCTGAGACTTTAAAATACTTGCCCAAAATAATAGGACTACATGTAGCGAGGAAAAAGAAAAAGGAGTACCAGTTATATTCTCAGCAAGGAAAATGGAGTTAGATGATATTTGCAACCTTCTAAAAGGCTTCATTGAGATGTGTAAGTTATGGCATATCTGTGTTTTTTTTAGAAAATTTCAGTACTTCTGTAATCACAGTTAATATTTTCAATCTCCTCACTAAAGAAAAATAAATTTTCAATTAAACTATGAGCTCTAAGGGAAAAATACCATGGGCAAACACAAAAGAACTTTCTTAGATTAATAGCCATTAACATAGCAAATTTAAAGAGATTGTGCAGTACTATCACATAATTTTTTTTTTTTTTGTATTGTTGTCTGGAACCATACACTGACTGCTTGCCATTCTCTGCAGTGGGAGTTCAGGCAGCATCCAGCCAAAATAAAATAGATTTTATAAAATCAAATTGATTTTTTTTTAAAATTTTTGCTGTTTGCCCTCAACATAGCACCATTTCTCATATACTTGAGGCTGACCTAAGGTTGGGAAATTTGCCAATCAATTGTTCAGACTTCTTTCTTTATTTTATAATCCATAGGATATTATTGACCAACACAGGAAAACATCTGTTATAAAGAAAGCCAAAAGCTACTAAGAACTTAATAATAGATGGTCACCTTGTCCTTTTTGCAGGCACTCCAGAGTTGGATATTAATTTCAATCAACCCAGTTATCTTTAATTAATTACATTCTTCTAGAGGTTGATGCCTCACATTGTCCAACTTTTTACAAGGTAAATAGGATAATTTGCCTAACGATTCCAGCATTTGGAGTAGAGCTGGGGAGGGAGTTAGCAGATGCAGCACCACTCATTTTCACTCCTTAGCAGAGGGTTGAAGTTCAGCCAGAGGTCTTGTAGAATAGGAGTTTTTAGAGGATATTTAGTGAGGTCCCCATTGGAACATTATCTATATCGCAAACAACCGTACATCATTTGGTAATCATGGGCAAGTTTCAGCTTGGGAAAGACCTCATGTTCATTAGCTTTATGTAAAATGGAGAGGTCCCAATTTTGAGAATGCCAGCATACTTCTAGCCTATCAAATCCCTCATGTCAGGCAGGATTATCTAGTGGAGGAGTAGAGGTAGGGGAAAGGGAAAGAAGCTCTTGGGCCATGCCTGGACACCAAGAAGTTTTCACACACCCTTCTTGGCAAGGATATCAAATGAGGGTTCCATGGCTTCCAAAGTCTCTTAAAGCTTTAACACACTCTGCTCCTAAGCTCCTAAGCTCTGTCATTTGCTTTCTCAGTTGAAAGCAGGGATTTAGCTGTCCAACCTGCATGGTGGGGGAGAAAGAGGTCCCAAAAGAGCTACCTGCTGCTGTTGTCATGAATTCTCCCTGCTCCATACATTCGGGTGTGGCCAATGGGAGCTCAGGAAGCAGTCACGTGTTCAGCTAGCCAGAGAACTTTTTAAAAAAAAATTTTTATTTATTTATTTGTCAGAGAGAAAGAGAGAGAGAGGGAGAGGAAGAAGGAGAGAGAGCACAAGTAGGGGGAAACAGCAGGCAGAGGGAGAAGCAGGCTCCCCAAGGAGCAGGAAGCCCCATGTGGGACTCAGTCCTAGGATCCTGAGATCATGACCTGAGCTGAAGGCAGACACTTAACCGACTGAGCCACCCAGGCATCTCCAGAACACTTGTAAAAATGGCCTGACCCTTCAAGCTTGGCTGTAACTATCCATTTCTATTACTTCAGATCTTGTAGAAAATCCTCCTTGCCCTGCTCATTCACTGGCTTTTAAACTCCTGGGGACACAAACCCATAGTAAAAGTCAAAAGACATTTGATACGTAACTACACACAAACATACAACTTATACAAAAATTTCATTAATAAAAGTCAGGCAGGAACAGACAATAGTCTTAGCCACAGTTTTATTGTAAATCTGCGTATCATTAGCAGAGGAATGTACATTGACAGGTAGCTTTGTCCAATGAGAATGCATCAATATAGAAGAGAAAGGGATTTGGAGAGAGAGGGGTTGAGGAACACATGAGAAAACTGGATCCTAGCTTAACTCACAGATTTGAATGACACCCACTGTGGAGAAGCAATGCTCAGAAACTGTACTTTCTGGAGGGGTTGCTTCAAGGATTCAATCATTAAAACAAATTTCATTTTACCAATGGCTCTTGAGGCATTGAAAACAGGGCAGATGAAGTCTTGCTGGAATTTCATGCAAGTTACCGTCTGACCTCTCTGGTGCTGTCTCAGTATGACAATGAGAAGACAGAGAGAAACAGAAAACATTCACACAGATCCTGCTGGAAGAATGCTCACCCAGCTAAAAGACTGATTCACTGGGAGCTCAAATAGCCAGCCCAGGACGCTATGCTGAAATAAATCTCCGTGGGGAAATGGAAACTGGCTATCTGACACATTTACAGTGTACAATTCTGTCTCTTTATTGGAAGAAATTCATAAAACTCCATTAGAAGGCTCAGAAATAGGGATCTACTTTAGCTTAAATCTTAAACAATATCAGTAACATGGAGAGTTATTAAAGAATGTTTACCTTCCAAAGAAAATAAATGGGTTGCTCAACACTAAAGTCAAACGCCTGAAACAGTATGAAGAAACTAAAATTTTGTAGTAATAAAAATTTTAATTTCCAGTAACAGCTAGCAGCTACTCTCTAGCTTAATAGGATTATTATTATTACCATGAAGACTAGTTTGAGTGGAGACTGAGGGACATGGATATTCATGCTTATCCTGCTTTTTCATGGGTGAGCCGATGACTTGTACCTACATAAAGATGTTTATTCCCATTCTTGCAGCATTTCAAGAATGTATTTAACCCAAGCATATAACCATAAATGTGTTCAAACATTGATCTATAAAGATGTTTCTTGCAGCATGGCTTGTAATAGAAATAGTACAAAAAAGAAGCAGAACAAATTTTACTTCGGAAGGGGCTTATATGGCTACTCTCACACGTTTACCTGGTGGGTACCAGTCCACTGCGTCCACCTTAGCTCTGAGGTGCTCCCCACCATCATCTCTTACCTGAACTACTGTCACACACCCTAACTGGTATTGGGGCTTCCACAGTTGTCCTCCTCCAAGACATTTTTCAACGGCAGCAACACGGATCTTAAACCATAAATCAGATCAATGTCATTCCACTGCTTAAATGGTCTTGGGGGCTTTCTGCTGTGCTTGAAATAAAATCTAAACTTGTACCATGTCTTCAAGGTCCCTGCAGGAAATGGTCCCATCTGTTCTCACTTCTGTTTGTGCCCCCTTTGTTGTTTGGTTTTCATTTCATATTGAAATATAACTTAGAGTAAATGCACAGACAGGTGTGGATAACTTGAATTTTTTTTCATACTTTTTTTTTTAATTTTCAGCATAACAGTATTCATTATTTTTTCACCACACCCAGTGCTCCATGCAATCTGCGCCCTCTAGAATACCCACCGCCTGGTACCCCAACCTCTTCAAACCCACCACTTCAAACCCCTCAGATTGTTTTTCAGAGTCCATAGTCTCTCATGGTTCACCTCCCCTTCCAATTTACCCCAACTCCCTTCTCCTCTCTAACTCCCCTTGTCCTCCATGCTATTTGTTATGCTCCACACATAAGTGAATCCATATGATAATTGACTCTCTCTGCTTGGCTTATTTCACTCAGCTTTATCTCTTCCGGTCCCATCCATGTTGCTACGAAAGTTGGGTATTCATCCTTTCTGATGGAGGCATAATACTCCATAGTGTATATGGACCACATCTTCCGTATCCATTCGTCCGTTGAAGGGCATCTTGGTTCTTTCCACAGTTTGGCGACCGTGGCCATTGCTGCTATAAACATTGGGGTACAGATGGCCCTTCTTTTCACGACATCTGAACTCCTCAAACTCAACACACACAAAACAGACAATCATATCAAAAAATGGGCAGAAGATATGAACAGACACTTCTCCAATGAAGACATATAAATGGCTATCAGACACATGAAAAAATGTTCATCATCACTAGCCATCAGGTAGATTCAAATTATAACCACATTGAGATATCACCTTACACCAGTTAGAATGGCCAAAATTAACAAGACAGGAAACAACATGTGTTGCAGGGGATGTGGAGAAAGGGGAACCCTCTTCCACTGTTGGTGGGAATGCAAGTTGGTGCAGCCTCTTTGGAGAACAGTGTGGAGATTCCTCAGGAAATTAAAAATAGAACTTCCCTATGACCCTGCAATTGCACTCCTGGGTATTTACCCCAAAGATACAGATGTCGTGAAAAGAAGGATAACTTGAATTTTGACAAATGTATTCACACCTGTATCATGATATAGAACAATTCTGATACCCCAGAAAAAATACCTTTCTTATTTAACCCCTGACATACTCCCTTACAAGGGACTATTATCAAGATTTCTATCAAGATAGATGAATTTTGTCTATTCTAGAATTTCATATAAGTAGAAGTGTATGGAATCATCTTTTTTGTGTCTGGTTTCTTGCAAGCCACATAATGATTTTGAGATTCATGTATGTTGTTGGTTCTAGGAGTCCATTCTTTTTTATTGTTGGGTAGTATTTCATTATATACCCCAAGGTGTTAATTTCCTGACTACCTTTGATAATAGTCTATAATACTCTTGCCTGTACTCATCCAACTCCAGCCATGCTGATCTTTGCTCTCTTGAACAAGCTTCTTTTGAATCATTAGGGTCTTTGCATCAGGCGTTCCTTTTGCATGGAATGCTCTTCCCTCATTCGTGGCATGGCTGTTTTCTTCTCATTTCAGGTCTCAGCTAAAGTCCTCCCTTCCCAGAGAGGCTTTCTCTGGCTGACCTTTATAAAGCACCTCATGTGAGTTTTTCCTATTACTCCTTTTTTTTTTCTGGTATAACACTGATCATAATTTGCAATTGTTTTATTTATTTTTCTAGTCACTAGTTCTTTGTTTTCCCTTCCAAAATTTAAGCTCTCTAAAAGCAGATACAAGGTCTCTTCTTCATTACTTGTCCCCAGCACTTATTGGAGTATCTGACATATGGAAAGAATTCAATAGATTTGGGGTAAGACCAACTTGATTCAAATAAATATTTATTATTTAAATTTGAATTATTATTTCAATAGCCACTAATACCCTTGAGGAAAAATATATGTTATAGAATATTTAGGTTAGAAGGCAGTTCAATGTAAGTTACATAACAGTATGCATTGCATAAACTCATTTTGATAAAAGTAAAATTTATATGTGTCCGCCTATAATTAAAACATTTACTCTTTCTCTCTAAAAAAAATAAATAAATCTTGAAAAAAGGGGCACTCTGGATGACCCAGTTGGTTGAGCGATGGACTCTTGGTTTTGGCTCAGGTCATGATCTCAGGGTCCTGAGAGTGAGCCCCACATAGGGCTCTGTGCTCAGCAGAGTGTCTGCTTGAGATTCTCTCTCTCTTTCTCCCTCTGCTCCTCCCCCAACACTAGAGTGCACTCTCTCTCTCTAAAAATAAACAAACAATCTTTTAAAAAAAATACCCAGTGGTGTAATTTTTATCTTCTTCATCATGCTTTTTATATTTTCCAGAGTCTATGCAATGAGTATGAATGATTTCAATACTTACAATAAACAATTTATCTTTTTTTTTAAGATTTTATTTATTTATTTGACAGAGAGAAATTACAAGTAAGCAGAGAGGCAGGCAGAGAGAGAGAGAGACGAGGAAGCAGGCTCCCCACTGAGCAGAGACCCCGATGTAGGACTTGATCCCAGGACCCTGAGATCATGACCTGAGCCGAAGGCAGAGGCATTAACCCACTGAGCCACCCAGGCGCCCCAACAATTTATCTTTAATCAGCGGCTTTGATCTCTAGTTCAGTGCCCTGTTGACCCTTGTGTCTTCCTGGGCCTGGATTGCATTAAGCAGGCACAGGTTGAGTCCTGACTAGAGGGAGTTCATTCTGGGTATTTTGTGAGAGTAGAGGGTGGCCTTTTCAGGAACAGAGAAGTCTGAAAGAAACAGAGAAGTCTCCTGTCTAGTGAAGGGGGTCACCACTTTTATGGAAAAGACCAGACAGTAAATATTTTAGGCTTTGTGGGACATTCAGTCCCTGTTGCAATGAGTCTGTTGTGCCTTAGTATGAAAACAGCCAGAGAAAAAATGTAATTGAATGAGTGTGGCTGTGTTTCAATAAAACTTTATTTACAAAAACAGCTAGATTTGGCCCAGAGGTCCTGGTTGGCTGACACCCGATCTAGTGTAGAATCTCAAACTTCACTTCATCGGTTCTGTCTGGCAGAGTCGAACCATCGGGCTGTGCTCTTCGCAGGCATGAGCTCAGCTGAGCATATTACTTAGGTTTCATGTAAGTTTCGGTTTTCATGCTCTAAAAACAAGGATAACACTGATACCTATCTCAGAGAAGCTTGTGGATACTTAGATAAAATAATCCACCTAAAGCACCTAGCCCAGAGCCTGGCATACAGGAGGTGCTGGTACTGTTACTGTTCACCCACACATCCATCCTCAGTCCTGCTCTGCCCAGTGCCTGCAGCTGGCATCTCCCGACCCCTCTCGCTGCCTGGCCCCCACTTGAGTAGCCCAATGGGAGGTACTGGCCGGAGATTGCAGAGCAGGAGGAAAGAGAAGGTTTGAGGTATGCTTTCCGTCTCCCTCCTTATTTCAACACTGCTTTTCTGTCAGCAGCTGGGTTTCTACCCATGCATGGCTCCCATGGCCCCAGCTCTTTCTCAGTGAGCTCCAGCAACACTATTTCCTTCCCTTGACCTTTCAGACTTCCCACTGTTGCTAGTCTCTGGACGCCTTCACATCCTTTGCTTATTCCCAGTGTCTAGATAAAAAGTACCTTCGCGAAAGTGTGTTTATTTGAACCTTGCAAGTGAATTGTCATTTGAACCAGTTCTGTTCTCAGCTGGTATCCTGACTAAAATCCTGCTTTTGGTTAGGGTCAAGGAGGGGAGTGTTAACAATGGTGATTACTGTGGCATTCTTATAATTATCGACTACTTCAAAACTTTTTTCAAGTCCAAGTCTTTGAATTTCTGGCTTTCAGTATACTATCCATTGTCCTGCTTCTGAGTCTTCCCAGTGTATCTTCTGCCAACTAACACTGTGATGCTTGCTACTTGGTTCCTGAGGCTCAGAGAAACCTTGAGAGGTTGACTAGTTTATTTTCTTGCTTCAAGGTATGAAACCTGTTTCAAGGCAGACAGGAATCTACACTGCTATGCCTTTCATCCTCTTCATGTAGGGCGAAAATACAGTAACATAAGCCCAAAAGTCAGTTTTCCAGCAGTATGAAAATCACTCATCATGTACAGTGACGTACCTATTCTCATGTCACTCTTCTTCCAAGTGATGGACAGGAGTAGGGTAATGGACAAGGGTAGGATAACAAATCCTTGTAATGCAAGACTTTTTAGAGCTAGAAGTCCCTGACCAGGTTGTTTAAGGAAGTAGTCACAGGTCTGGGGCAGCTTGTCTATCTGTGGATTGGGCCCGCTATAGAGGCTCTGAACTTGGATTATCCAGGAGGCTTCTCCATGCTACCTTCCTGAAACTGGGCTGACCACCATCGTGGCTCCTTGGGGCTATCTCTATTTGACTTCTCTTAATTAGCTCCAGATATTTTGAGTTGGGTGTTTTACCACTGTGTTACTTCTATTTTTCAAAGTAAGTCTAAGAGAAACTATATTTTCAATACTATGCATTTAAGTAACAGAATATAGGACATAACCAAATTTGACTTTTGCTTCAAATCACACTGTTGACCACATCTGCGAACTGGCCAATAGGTGTCAAGAAAATCATAGTATTTTAAAATTATAAAATGAAACCTACATGATCATACATATGCCCACATACATATTCACACACACGCATATTTATTTTGTCAGCTGCATTTTCTTTGGAAAGGATTGTCCTTTACTCTCAGATACCTTCTGCTTCTTTGGTGTTAAAATGATCTTTCTTTTATGAAGTTATAATAATGAGTATAATAACCACACGTGCCAGGCACTGTGCTAAGTGCTTTGCCTGCAGTATAGCCGGTAATTCATCTGTAATTTTTAGGAGAAGCCTCTGAGAGAAGTACAGCTGCCATCCCCATTGTAAAGAGACTCTAGATGAAGCATAGAGTAGAGAATTGTCTTGTGCACGTGTTGTTAAATGGCTGCTTTGGTTACAACATAGATGGTGTGGCTCTAAGGCACTGTTTTCTGATATTAGGTTGCAGTTGTTTTTTGTTAATGCTCTTGTTTGGGAAAGCTTACTTGTCTTGAAAAACTCAAAGTCTAGGAGCCACTAGACTCTCCTTTCCATTCACCAATACGGGCTCCAGTACCGCTTTGTACATAGCTCTGTCAGAAGGGGATAATGTTGGGGGACGCTGGAGAAGCCATGTCTGGATCTCCGCTTTTCCCAAGGGGTCAGCACAAGGAATGCAAAGCTAGGTGAGATTCTGATAGGACCACAAAGCTGCGGGAACAAAAGGGCTGATGAGACAGGCTTTGTGGCTTTCATGATACCATGGTGGGGTGTTTTACCTTGGGCTGTCACCACCCCCATTGCAAAGAACACCACCATCACCATAAGAAAGCAAACCTTACTGAAGCAGCACATGCTGAGAAAATGTGGCTATGGTCCAGGAAGCTGTTTCTAGAAACCACACCCAGCTGAGAGCCTTCACCCCAGCTGGAAAGTCTGGTTATTGTTTGGATCAGCTCATAAGGTCCCTGTGGGACTCCTCTGCTCCGTCTCATGGTAGCCGGAGAACACAGGCTTTGGGAAGTGGGGTCTCTCATGCTGCTACGTCCCTCACCTACTATGGGGCAATGTACTCTTGCCAGGTGTGATGTTGTGAGTATGAAAGGTTACATTGTCTCAATTTATCTGGGCATACCCCTGGAGTTTACCCTAATAGAGGAAAGATATTCTAAGTGAAGCTTTTCCTAGAGTTGGGGATCGAGGGGAATTTGGAAGCCACCTCCTCCATCCTGCCAGAACAGAGAAGTACATCTACACTAAACCACAAATAAATGAACTAAAATCCAGGCAGAATGTTCGTTCTCTAGTTACATAGAAACATGAATCATCAGACCAAACAGTATAATACATAGCGCAGAAAATTCTGCTTTTCAGTCATCGTCCCCGTGGGTCACCAAAAGGGCAAATATATACATTGAGCAAATGCCTACATTGTATGTGAAGACAGCCCTTGGGTTTCCAGCGCTGCACTTTCACCCGGGAACGTACACCCCCTTATTCAGATCTAGCCATGCTCTTTTTATTGGCGTACCAATAACGCACTGCTCAGAGCTGTTCTTTGGTGTCTGCTTTTATTCCACACCAATAATGCAATGCTTGAAGCTGTTCTTTAATGGACCTTTTTTATTAATAGTAGCTGCCATTGACCAAGCTCCTGCTTTGTGCCAGCACCATTCCGAGGAATTTACACTCACTATCACATTTATTTATTATAACAGCTCCAGGCTGCAGGAACTGTATTCCCATTTTAAAATAAAGAAATGAAGCTGAGAAGTTATAATTTCTCTAAGGTCGTGAGGTCAGGACCACAGCTGGGATTTAAACTAAGCCGGTCTTGCTTAGCTCCACTCTCTTTCTACTACACGAAGCCGCTCTCTTTTCAAGCCATTATTCTCCAGTCTGTGTGAAATGATTTTCTTTTCTTCACAGTGCAGCTATGAAGGTATCCTGAGATGTCCCTGCCCCACGAGTCCTGTGCAGCATACGGGCTGGGTCACAGGACTAAGCCTGGACTCTGGCTGCTCAGTAGATATTGGTTAAGATTCCAGATCCAAAGCCTTGGAGATCTGGTTCTGCCAGTTAGTGACAAGTAGGTGTTGGCAAAATTGTTCTTATGATTGCTTAAAGAAACGCGTTTTCTCATTTCTCAACCGAAGAGAAAGTTAGTTGATAGAACTTTGGTTTGAGAACAACTATGTCACATGGAAAGCATCTTGATTTTGATGCTTTAGTTTTATGTCAGTTCCCTATTGGGAAGGCTGATCTTACAATAGTGGAGTTGGGCTCCAGATCTAAACCAAAGGAAAACTGGGATATGTGATGGGTTTCAGTGAGTCAGGTTGATCTTGGTCTCCTTCCACAGTACAAATTTGTTTTTCTGAAACGATCCATGCCTTTGGTCAACAGCAGATAATCTAGATAATAGGCTTGAGAATCTTTGATGATGCTTGTGTCATGCTTAAATGGAAGATTTTACTTTAATTTGGAAATATAACCTAAAAGCAGACAGGGAACAAAATTGATAATAGTTCTTATGCTCATGGAGTTTATAGCCTATTGCAGGAAGATAGACAATAAGCAAATACTTAAAATACATGGTATATCCAATGGTGCAAATACTATGAAGAAAAGGAAAACAGGAAAATGTGGAGAGGAGCGATGGGGTGGAAGGGATATTGCAATTTTTTAGTGGGTTATCAGTGAAGTCCTCACTGAGAGGGTGAGCCTTGAGCCAAGACATGGAAGAGCTGAAGGAGTGAGCCGTGTGGATATTGGAAGGGTATTCCAGACAGAAAGCACAAAAGTACCCAGGCCCAGAGAGGGTGGCTGGCATGTTGGACAGTTGACGCCAGGATAAACTGGGCAATGAGAGAGTAATAGGTCAGTGAGAGAGGCAATGGGTCTATGGGGCTTTGTGAACCATGGTATAAACTTTGGCTTTTGCTTTGTGCTGAGGAAGCCACTAAAGGGTTTTAAAAAGAGAAAGTACTTAAATATTAACAGGATTCTCTGGCTGCTGTGTTGAGAATAGATATTATGGGGAATAGAGGGCAATCACTGTATTAATTTAATATGCTGTGTAACAAATTACCACCAAGTTACTGGCTTGGAGTAACATGTATTTATGATCTTATCTGTGAGTCAGGAGGGGGCAAGTCCAGCTGGGTCCTCTCCAGGCTGCAGTAAGATGGCAGCCAAGGCAGGGTTCCCCTGTGGGGAGGCTCTGCTAGGGAAGAGTCTATTTTCAAGCTCCCTCAGGTTGTTGACAGAATTCACTCTCAGCTGTAGGATTCATGTAGTTGTCTTCTTCAAAGCCAGTCATGGAGGAAAAAAGAGGGAGTGAGCAAGGTAGATAGACAGACAGACTCTAGAGCAAAGTCCACTAGCAGTATAGAGTCTTATATAACATAATACGAACATGGCAGTGACATCCCCTTACCATGTAAAATTCACTGGTCAGGAGCAAGTCATAGGCCCTGCCTATACTCAGGAGGAGATTACACAAAAGTTGAATGCCAGGAAGTAGGGGAGAATGGAAGCTACCTTATAGTCTGTCATCACAATTAAGAAAAACCAATTAGGAGCCTCTGGGAACAACCCAGGCAAGAAATGTAAGAATTTGATTAGATTAACTAAAGGATCCATTATATAATCTTTACTGATTCTTCTGGTGCTGATAATGACCTGGACTGAACAAGACTAATTTGGTTGTGATAAGGTTTAATGAGATACTTCTGCAGTGTTGACAAATGAAACAGAGTCCTTTCTCATTCCCAACCCCCCCATGTCTTCTGAATTCATCTTCATGCAAAATCACATCATTTTTCCACACTCTGGTCTAAAGTTCCATTGTAAATCTGAGGGTGCTTATTTGATTAGGTCACTCAATAGCACAACACAAAAACTTGGGGCAACCTTGCCTGTAGACGTGTGAGGTAACTGGAATATCTCTATCCGTACCTCAGTCAGGGCCAGAATTGTTACGAAGCCACCTGGCTTTTTTCTCTGTAGCCTCTTGCCTTTCCACATAAAATGAGTGGTGATTTTAGTGTTTCTGGAATTTTGTGATATTTCTACAGGGCTCTCTTTCTTGGGGAAATATACATGACTCTATTCATTAGCACTTCTGGTCAAGACATTTTAGTCAGCCAGCAAGTCTGTCAGATCCGTTTACACTCTCTCCTCTTCTGTCTGTCTTCTCAAATTCTTCACACCTTTAAAGTTTCTTAGAAATATTTTTTGATTCACCTCATCCACAGATCTGATTGCTTCTTGCCCACACAGCCTAGAATTTTTGCATGGAGACAGCTCTCTCTTGTAAAAACTTCCCACAGCTTGTAGCTCCTTATGTTCCGTAGTCAAGAAAATCCCTCTGACCCCACACTTTTATATCCCCCAGCTCTCAGTCTGTTATCCCCAATCACCAATCAAATGATTATTTAATATTTCCCATAAACATACAAGGCTCAGTGGAATAGACTGTGCCAAAGCCTCTATGAAATCCATGTCCTGAAGATTTCCCATTCTGATGTCTCTCTGGTTGTTATAAACACATTAGGACGATAACTCCACGTTGGTGCCACAGAAAAGTACCGTCCGAGAGGGCAGCATTGCTTCCAGACTTTTTAGAAGGGGCTGTTTTAGTCATGTAGCTCATGTAAGTCAGAATTCAGACCCTTCGTGGAACAGTCTGCAGCAAGCAGATCTGCCCCGACACACTGCAGCTCTCCGTTAAGCCAACGAGCGCCTCTGGGCTGTGTGAGTCATTCTTTTCCAGGTTCTTAAGGCTTAGATAGAGATTTGATAAAAGACAGTCTAAGTTGCTATAGCTGGTTCACTTAACCCTTCATTTGGAAGTCTATCACTGCAGAGTTTTCTAGCTCTTGCCAGAAAGACATCCCAGCAAAGCACATGGATATCTTACTGGAGATGTAACGAGGCATTTAAATAGTACTGGATGAGAAAAAGGAAATTTTGCAATTGTTTCCTCAAGTAGCTTGAGAGAAAGAATAAAATAAAAGGTGTGAGCTTTTGGGGCTCCTGGGTGGCTCAGTTAAGCATCTGCCTTCGGCTCCAGTCATGATCTCAGGGTCTTGCAATCGATCCCCGCATCAGGCCCCCTGATCGGCAGGAAGGCTGCTTTTCCCTCTTCCACTCCCCCTGCTTGTGTTCCCTCCCTCACTGTGTTTCTCTCTGTCAAATAAATAAATAAAATCTTAAAAAAAAAAAAGAGTGTGAGCTTTCTAGACAGTCAGACTGACATTGGAATCATAGGTTGCTATGGGCAAGTTTCTCATTTTCTTTTTTTTTTAAAGATTTTATTTATTTATTTGACAGAGAGAGATTACAAGTAGGCAGAGAGGCAGGCAGAGAGAGAGAGAGAGGAGGAAGCAGGCTCCCTGCTGAGCAGAGAGCCCGATGCGGGACTCGATCCCAGGACCCTGAGATCATGACCTGAGCCGAAGGCAGCGGCTTAACCCACTGAGCCACCCAGGCGCCCAAGTTTCTCATTTTCTCTAAGTCTCCATTTCATTTGTGTAAAATGGGGATAATAATACACTGCCTATCATTCTTTTTTTTAAGATTTTATTTATTTATTTGTCACACACAGAGAGAAAGATCACACGTAGTCAGAGAGGCAGGCAGAGAGAGAGAGAGGAGGAAGCAGGCTCCCTGCTTAGCAGAAAGCCCGATGCGGGGCTCGATCCCAGGACTCTGAGATCATGACCTGAGCCAAAGGCAGAGGCTTAACCCACTGAGCCACCCAGGCGCCCCCCCCCACCTATCATTCTTGATAGAACTAAATATGAAACACACCCTTGCAGAGTCCAGACACCTCAGAAAGCATTTGCCACTTGTGACGTAGGCGATGATACTTCTACAATCAGAACTCATCTGCTAGACTGCTTACATGAATGCTTCATGTTTGAGCGGAGTCAACATGTTTGTGTCAGTGGCCTTGCTTCTGGGAGTAATACAAATTCAGAATTTGTCCTGCTGTCTTCTGCTTCCTCCAGTCTTGGATAAAGGAAAGCAGTAATACTTAAAATCAGTTTTAAGCCTGCTCATAAAATGTGGAAACATTCAGGAACTGGAAGATTCTTAAATCTGCTGGGAACTAAGATGGAGACAGCAAAGAGAATTTTTAAAAAAGAGAAAAAAAAAAAGATGCACAACTTAGCTTAGAAGCCACCAATATGGTCAAACCTGACGCATTCATTCTTTTATAAGAAGAATCCTACAGATAATGTCCAGGAAGGCAGGGCAGGATTTGGGGCTGGATATTTCAGGTTTTCTGGGCCATGCCAGTCTTCTCAGTTTTCTCTCTATATATCTTCATGTGTTGAGAAGCTGATGTGAGGAAGTGTGTGGTGTGTGTGTGTATTGGGGGGGCTGTGGCTGGCAGTGTATTTCATTTAAGAAACAGGAAGGTGTAAGACAGAATTAATGATTCATTGCTTTGTATCTTATTCAGTGCTTAAGCAGTCCATATTTTCTGCATTATCATGTTATCTTGGAATTTTAATCTAAAGAACTTGAATTGTGCCCCATATATAGTATCCTTAGGGAACTAAATATTATAAGACCAACTACAAGAGAAATTTGGAAAATCGCTGTTATTGATTGTTGATTTTTTTTGAACCAAGGAGTAAACAAACAGTCTTAAAATAATCTGAACTGTGTCTGGATCTCACTTTGGTATACAAGTATTTTTTAACAGGTTATTTAAAGGCAGCTATCAACTGGGTGGTCTTTTTATTGTATTTTCTTTTCCAAAGTTAATTGGCTATAAATTTACTTTTAAAAAATCTTGCTATATATTTAGCCTTAGCATAGGAAAAAGAAAAAAAAACCTGCTATCTGACATTATGTCACATTATTAAGATTCATGACTGGTCAAACTCTACTCATATCTGAAACTTATAAGTCCTACTGTCATGTCTAAACAGTTGCACATGAATGTACAAGATTAACAGCTTGCTATTAAAAGGAGAGAGCTTTCCAAAGAAGACACTTAGGTGGCCAAGAGACACATGAATAGATGTTCAACATCATTAATCCTCAGGGAAAAGCAAATCAAAACCACAGTGAGATATCACCTCGCATCAGTTAGAATGGTCAGAATCAAAAGGCAAGAAATAACAAGTGTTGATGGGGACGTGAAGAAAACCCTAGTGCGCCATTGGTGGGAATGTAAATTGGTGCAGCTACTATAGGAACCAGTAGAGACATTCCTCAAAAAATTGAAAATTAAAAATTAAAAATTAAATTAAATTAATTAAAAATTAAAAATAGGAATATTACATGATCCAGTAATTCCACTACTTGGTATTTACCCAAAGGAAATGAAAATACTAATACAAAAAAAAAGCACCCCTACCTTTATTTGCAGCATTATTTACAGCCACCAACATATGGATGCAGCCCAAATGCCCATTGATAAATCGATAGATAAATGGTAAAGAAGATGTATGATAGTATATATATACTATCTAATATATATATATACACACACACACATATATACATATATATATATTGCTTTCCTTTAATATTCCTATTTTTAACGTTTTTGAGTCAATAAGAAAAGTATTGCTATTTCTATTTTAAAGAATGTGTCATTAGAACTGATTTTTTAAATGGGGTCACAGATGATGACTCTTTAGTTACAATGAATGTAAACCCAGACAACAGCCAAGAGCAAACAGATTACCAGCTCGTGCCCCCCAAGCGGTTGTTCTCTTTAAGACCGTCTTGAAAAATCTAGTGTTGAGGGTCAGAAATGTTAGAATTGGGAGAAAATAAATCCATCAGGTAAAGGAACAAACTAGAAACCGGAAACCTAGAACCTAGAACAAACTAGAAACCTGAAACCAAATACCGAAGTATTTGGAGGATTGTGATTTTAAAATAGCAGACAATATATTTTTTTAAAGTTTAGAATAAAAACCTGGAGTAGATGTGTGGCCATTCTATGTTCAGACTAAAAATTCATCATTAAAGAAAGGAATAAGAGAGGATGTAAGGGCGATCTGGCTGTAACATCTGTCACCCCATTGATGGCCAGGGTTGACTTGGCTGATCTGGCTGGCCAGGAGGGTGTCTCCTCCCTCCCTCACCACTCCATGTACATCCCTCCTGAGGCTGTATGCTCAGTGGAAGGGGACGACCTTTCTGGATAGAGGAGGACTATTCCTCAGTCAAGGGTACAGGAGTAGCTGCACACCCCTGCTAGAATCTCTAAACAAGCTCTCCAAGTCCGTGCGTAGGAGAACATAGGGTAGTCAGGCTTCCAACTCTCCAGACACATCCAGATGAGCTACTGCATCTCTGCCTTTCTTAAAAAAGGAAGAAGAAAATAAAAGCCAAAAACAAACAAACAAAAAGAAGAAGAGAAACCTAGGAAGAAGCCATGAAAAATGATCCCAAATTCATCTCTAGCCTCACACCAGGAACAATGCTGTAGACTTTGTCCCCATTTAAATCCTCCTGGGTAGCAAGTCACAATAACTCTTTAAGTTGCTCCCTGCAATATTAAGCAACTGTTACTGTCAGAAAGTTCTTCCTTATAGCTAACCTCCTTTCTCATTGTGTGTGTTAGAAACCATTTTCTCTTGCATAGTTTTCAGTGGAAATAAAATAGGCCAGATTGTAACCTCCATGGGACAAGGAGAAAGGACTGAAGGGGAAAAAAAGTTTAAATGTTGTTGAGAAGGGCGCCTGGGTGACTCAGTGGGCTAAGCCTCTGCTTTCAGCTCGGGTCATGATCTTAGGGTCCTGGGACCGAGCCCCGCATCAGGATCTCTGCTCAGCGGGAAGCTTGCTTCCCCCTCTCCCTCTGGCTGCCTTTCTGCCTACTTGTGATCTCTCTCTCTGTCAAATAAATAAATAAATTCTTTTATAAATAAATAAATAAATGTTGTTGAGAGTGTATTTCCATATGTGATGAGCTTATTGGTAGTGTCCTTCATAATGGTAGTGTCCTTCATAATGGATTCAGAGCAAAGATAATGACTTTGGACCATAGGATTTAGTCCTGTATCTCAAGAATTACCTGGGTGTCTGACAATCATTTAGTGTACTTGTGTACAAGCTGGCAAATTCAAGGTTGTGCAGTAAGCAACACCATCATAGATTTTATTCAATCAATGTGAACTTTTATTTATTTGATGCCTACAACCAAGTGAGAATGTTTAACTGGAAGCATGCGATTATTCAGATGCTCAACCTTAGTGTAAAAATATATATATATGAAGTAGGTATGTGCTAAGAAGGTAGGCTTGGGGTTCTTCAAGGTCCAGAACTATTGGTTAACTGGGGGAGATACCATAAATCAAAGGGAAAAAAGAAAGTACTTATGGGTGGCTTCAGGGTCCTGTGTTCTGGAATGGCCTTGACTATATGCTAACATTATACTGGGATAAATGCTTTACATCTGCTGCTACCTCACTGTCATATTCAGAAGAGGAACAGTGCTTTCTATAAAGTATTTCAGTTCCTGCAGAAAATACCACATAAATATATGGTAATGTATTATTATCATTATATAGAGCAGAGGCCAAAAACATCTTGCCAAAGTGATCCTCTAAAATTTTACACCTATTTCATGCATTAAAAAAAGAAATGTGCAGCATATGCTTTCACTTATTTTACGATTAGCTCATCAAATTTGTGTTCTGTGAGGACACAAAGCCAAAAAGCCTGTGTCTCTCAAGACCTTCCCCAGCCCCTATGCTTGCCTCCTCATCCAGCATTGTTTTTTTTTTTTTTTTAAAAGATCCGGTCTCACAGGTCCTCAGAAGCAAAATTAAATTCAAACAAAATAATAACAATCTGCATTTGTGTTGATCTTTAAAGTTTACAAAGAGCTTTCGCATAATCTCATTTGATGCTCACAACTGCTCTCTGGGGATTGCAGGGCAGGGAATAATAGTCCCATTTTATAATTGTGGAAACTGATACAGAGAAGAAAGCCTCATGGCTTGCTTCAAATTATGCAGTTAATAACCAGCAGAACTGGGTCTTAAAGCCAAGTCATCTCGACAAATCAGTATTACCTTCTACTCTAGATGGAACTCTCAAATGACCCTTAATGGGGCGCCAGACTGGCTCAGTTGCTTAAGGGTCTGTCTCTTGATTCTGGCTCACCGCATGAGCTCAGGTTGTGAGACGGAGCCCCGCGTCAGGCCCCATTACAGCATGGAGATTCTCTCTCTCTTGAAAAAGTAAATAAATAAAAATAAATGAAATGAAATGATCTTTAATGACCCTCACCTTTATAAAGTCCCCTCTCCTAGAGCATCCATAGAACCTGGAAATAATATTGCTCCAGTGACTATGTTATTTTATATGCAAAAGGGGTTTTGGAGTTGTAATAAGATCCCAAATCAGCTGACAGTAAGATATGGAAATTGTCTGGGTGGGCCTGTCTTAAACATAGGAGCCCTTGAGATATGGATCTAGAGGTAAGAGATGGAAAAAGTCAGAGAGATTTGTAGCATAAAAATGATCTGATGGGGCGCCTGGGTGGCTCAGTGGGTTAAGCTTCTGCCTTCAGCTCAGGTCATGATCTCAGAGTCCTGGGATCCAGCCCTGCATCAGGCACTCTGCTCAGCAGGGAGCCTGCTTCCCCCTCTCTCTCTGCTTGCCTCTTTCCTACTTGTCATCTCTCTCTGTCTGTCTCAAATAAATAAATAAAATATAAAAAAAAATATTGTTTAAAAAAAAAAAGATCCGATGCAGGGGAGATTCTCTGTTGCCGGCTTTGAAGAAACTTTCCTCCATGAGCTGGAATTCTAGCAGCTTCCAGGAGCTAAGAGATCCCGCTGATAGCCAGCATGAAAATGGGGACCTCAGGAAGGTCCTGGAAGGACCTGAACTGAAGGAACTGAACTCCATCAATAGCCTAAATGAGCTTGGCAGTGAATTCTCTGAAGCCACTAGATGAGAAACCAGGCTGGCCAACATCATGATTTTAGCCTCCTATGCCGTGAACAGAGAACCCAGTTACACCAGGCTGAACTTCGGATCTACGGAACTGACATCAGATCTACGTCAGATCTACAGAACTACAGACATCAGAAATGGGTATGGTTTTAAGCTGCTAAACATATGCTAATTTGTTACACAGCAATAGAAAACTAATAACCCGCCACTCATAAGTATTTACTGAATGCTTATTACATGCAAAGCAGTCATTTTTATTTCAGATTTATTTTATGTCTCTGTTGAGAGCTCAGTTTAAACAAAACCAAACAAACAAAAATCCCAGACTTGCTGTGGTAATATTAATATTTCTCCTTACTTGTGGAATATCAAGAATTGCAGTCCTCTTGAGGGTAAGCAGGACTGTGTCCCTTATTCTGTCCATGGAGGGAAATGGACATAGATATCTCTTCCAGGACAATGGCTTCAATTCTCCATGTTCTTTTTCCCTGCTGCAGCAAACCCAGAAGCTCTGGATGAGCAGGAAGTGTTCTATGACGAGGAGCCCCTGTCTGCCTGGGTCTGGGGAACAGACCTTCCCACCAATCTGCTCTGAGCATATGGAGCAGCTGAGATATAAACGTTTGTTCTTTCCAGCCTCTGTGATGGCATAATTGTTTGCTTGTGTAACACAACCTCTCCTATCCTGATTGACACGTTTGCCTTGATGGTACTGGACGAACCTGCAATACTGAACCTCACAAACCCTGACGACCATCTTGCTACATTAGCAATGGAAGCCAAGTCAGCCGTTCTCAGGACCTTCTGCTGAATATATTTTGGGTAAAGAAAAAATAGAGCTGTATGTACCACGTTTTTCCCTCCAAGTAGGTGAGAAATGAGGAAAGGGAAGGGAGAAGGGGGATAAGACCCAGGAGAAAAGGAAATCAAGAAACAGCATGTGGCTCTCTGACCAAGCAACTATGACTGACCGGCTACAGTTAGACTCTCTGAGGTCCCCCAATATCCGTAAAGACAGACCCACTTTCCATAAGTCATTGAAACAAGTCAGCCATTAGTGCAGCAATGGGTTAAAATGAAGAAATCATTTTGTTGATTAAATGAAGAAATATTTTCAGGTAGATTTGTTCTCTAGATTTGCTGGAACACACTATCCTGAGTTGGGAGAAAGAAAGCAGGACTGTAAGCAATCTTTTATGTGGGTGTTCATACTTCACATTTCTAGGTTTTATTTTTGCAGAAGCCCCACAGTATAGGTCTGTACAATAGCTAAGTTGAAGAAGCAGCTTTTATATTCCTATCAGAACACAGTCACTAACAAAGGTAACAAAAGTCTTATCATTTTGTTTGCAACTATTCTTATAATCATTCATCACCTATCTTTGTTTGTTTTTTAAGAAGAAGGGTTAGATAAAATATTTCCTTCTTGTTAAGCTGATCATTAACGTTTAAGAATTTTAAGTGAAGAAGTTGGTCTTCTTAACCATACACAACAAAGTTATTTTGAAAATAACTTTTTTTGGAGTAAATTCCATATGACTGCCAATAAGTAGAGGTCAAAGTAAGCATCTGTCAAAAACATTTTTTCAAGAAGTTTTGATATGAAGCAGGAAAACTCTACATAATGTTTAAGCTCTTGGTTTCCAGGCTCATTTCATTATCACTATTTCCCATTTATTCACTAAATAGATTAATCAACTCTGTAAGGAGTTTTTTCATCTGTTTGTGAAGTTTTTCTTTTTTTCTTTTTTTAAGATTTTATTTATTTATTTTACAGACAGAGATCACAAGTAGGCAGAGAGGCAGGCAAAGAGAGAGAGTGATGGGAGCAGGCTCCCTGCTGAGCAGAGAGCCTGATGTGGAACTCGATCACAGGACCCTGTGATCATGACCTGAGCCAAAGGCAGAGGCTCTAACCCATTGAGCCACCCAGACACCCCATTTGTCAAGTTTTTCAAATAGATTTTTCTTTTTTCTTTCTTTCTTTCTTTTTTTAAAAGATTGTATGTATTTATTTATCTGAGAGAGAATGAGAGAGAGAGAGCATGAGAGGAGAAAGGCCAGAAGGAGAAGCAGATTCCCTGCTGAGCAGGGAGCCTGATGTTGGTAGGACTCGATCCCTGGACTCCAGGATCATGACCTGAGGCAAAGTCAGTCACGTAACCAACTGCGCCACCCAGGCACCCCTCAAATAGATTTTTCAAACTAAAAGAGAATTTCTTTAGAGACTTGAGAAACTCTTTTAAAACTGTTGATTCTGGGAACCCAAAACAAATAGACATTTTTTTCTTTTAGTTACTTTTTTTTCTTAAGGTGGAAAAAAGAGAAAGATAGTCTCAAAAGCATGGTTTGATTTTCCATACCTTTGTGAATCAATTTTTTATATATCAATGTAATTCTGAAAAAATTAAAAATTGAGTATCCTTCAAGATCTCTCTCTCTAATATTACAAAACTAGAATGTGCAATGGAAGATTTTACTTCCATGGTATAATAAATGGGTATAGATTTTGAATTCTGAGGACATCCTCAACTCCAAATGCAGAGAACATTTGGAGTAAGGAATGAGCCTTACCAAATCCAGTTTTGGGCCTGAGGAGGGGGAAGGGTACATCAGAAGGATAAAGGAGAGCAAGACTGCATACATTTAGTATCTGGTACCTTATGAAGTTTCCCATACTTTCCCTACTGCAATGTTCAAGTTTTTCATTAGCATGGGAATTTCAGATGATTTTTCCTTAAATGATCAAAATTTCCATTTGGAAAATACGTGCAATAACTAACCCTAATCTGGCCATGAAACAAGAGTACCATAGAAGGCATAAAGGGCCAAGCTTTTAAGTATGAGGTTTTTTTTCCTTTCCTCCACAAAAGAAACATACATTTAGTATTTCTTTATTTAAAGACATGCCCGCCCACAAACATCTGAGAAACATCTGTAGACAAAATGCCAAAATGCATAGTCGAATTTTGACTCACACCTCACCACCCACCAAGACCCCTGTCAACTCACAATAAACACCTTTCTAGCATCTGCCCCAGAGAAAGAAACGCCACATTACCCAAAGGTCAGAGCAAACAGATGTCACTTATTGCAGACCCTAATCATATCCATATCCAACCTTAGGAGGTCTGTAGTGAAAGCCGACTTCAGGAGCAGAGGTTCCTTCAGCTCGAGGCACTCATCCCTCTGTCCTCCCTCCCTCCCTCTCTCTGGAGCAAGGGGGCCTTAGAAGTGATGGTCTTTGGGGCTGTCCCGCACCCTGATGATGCATCCCATGATTGAGCACAGAGGTAAGAGAAGCAGCAGGAAATTCTTCATGGTTGGCCAGTGCCTTAGCAGTCTTCCTGCTTCTCATTTTGACATCTCTGGAATACTCTTTCAGGGGAAGGTCCTGCATCGACCTCTCTGATTCCCTGTGGCAGACTTAGGACGGCTCTTCACTGTTCTCACAGCCTTTTGTATACATATCTATACCTCCACTTAAAGACTTCATCCTATGAATAGCATCAGTTTCCATCTCTGACCCCCATGACACTGAGTCTCAGTTGAAGGAAGAAAGAAGGGAAGGAAGGAAGCAAGCAAGCTAAGGGAGGATAAAGGATTTATATGAAGAGGCTTAATGAAGAGACAATGTCGGCAGTACAGTTTAGCAGAGGTTTTTTGTTTTGTCTTTATAAACCGTAAAGCATAAAGCTCAATTCAATAATGATACGTGTAGTATCTGTAAGAGACATTTATTTATTTATTTATTTCAAGATTTTATTTTTTTAATTAAGCTCCACACCCATGATGGGACTTGAACTCACAACCCCAAGTTCCAGGGTCACATGCTCCACCCACTGAGCCAGGTGGATGTCCTCTGTAAGAGATTTTTAAAAGAAGACAAATGTGGATATTTTTTTTTCTCCTTTTGTCTTCTGGTTTCTGGTTGAATTTGGCCAATGAGAGACAATGGGAGGAAGTTAGAGGGTAGAAGGCATGGAGGAAATGAGATCAGGATATAGCTTCTGCTTTCGTTGCTTGCAAACCTCTACCAAAGGCTACAGTCTCTATCAGATGACCCCTACTCTCTCCTTCCCTTGTCTCTTTAGCCCTATGGGTGGTACCAGCTTCCCAACATTGCTAGTCCCCGAATACTGACACTGTCCCTTATTGATTTTCCTCAACCTTGCTCATATCTTTGTAAATAGCCCTTTATTTCATTTGACTCCATTATTTGCTTGGGAGTGCCATTTGCTTTCTTATAGGACCCTGACTGAGATAGTAAGACACATTCTCTACCCTAAGAGTTATTTGAGTAGTCCAGTGAAGTTAAATGCACAAGTCAGGATCTTCAAGCAGAAATATAGTGAGGAATCATAAATAATTTAGAAATTAGAAGACATGGAAGTTCAGATCTCATTAAATAAGTCTGTACTTGAAAGAATTGAAGAATTCCATCTCATGACTGCAAGTAAGAATCTGGAAAAGGTTTATCATTGAATGTGATACAAAGATAAAGCAAAACAATTGAGAAACATAGCTCACTTTTCGCAACAACTTTCAGTCTGCCAGTCTCAAGCTCAGGTAGATGCAGACACAATATGGCTATAGCCTGGAGAGTCAGCTCTTCCCAGCTTTTGAGACAACTTGTCCACATCTGTCCATACATAAGGTGCTCCATTGTAGTGACTAAGATCTGGAGGCAGTTATGCTGTCATAAACCTAGTACCTGGTGATCCTGGACTGGCTTCTGTGCTCCCGGAAATCTTCTCTCTATCCTTATGACTGAACATCTGTTTTCTGTGTTTGTGTACCAGCTCTTCCCTACTTGGACTAAAACCCGAGTCTGACCCTTAGACCAAAGATTGGGGCCTTCCAACAAAATCTTGTCGACTTCCCTCCCCGTGAGACAGAATAGTGCTCTAACCATGGGCTGTGCTCCCACAATGAGAGCAACCACTTCTACTTATTATCTATTTTTGCCAGGGGCTCCTTTTATATTATTGGTAAGTCTCACCCAAACCATCCAAGGTAGGTAGCATCTTTCTGTTTTGCAGATAAATCACAATTCAGAATTAGAGATATCTAATGATATGACTAATGACTAATGATAAGACTAATGATATGATATGACTAATGACTAATGACTTAACCAAAGCTAAATAGCTAACAAGTAGAAAAGGCAGGTGTCTCTTATTCTAGAATTTATGATATTCCCACTCTATTTCACTGCCTCCTGTCTGAAACTTTGACACTATTCACTTACCACCACATGGGATAGTCAGAGATCAATGCCAGACCAGACTGGACCTGGACTGGGACAACAGGGGAAGAAGCAGACTTTGCTCCATTGTCCCAACTCCAACTAGAGCAGCTTTATTCTCCTTGCAGACATTAAGATTTCACTTTAGATCATACAGTATTTTTATGACAATCCTATAAAGCTCCAGCATTATCCCAAGGGCTCCTTTAAATACATTTTAAAATAGATGCACAAAAATGTAGGTTTTTAGGGATGTTTTTTCATACAAACATAAGTACCCTGAAAGTCATTAATGTCGATTTTTAGAGAAGTTTAATTTCATGCCTGATCACCAGAATTATAAAAGTGAAATATAATATCCCTAAGAGCTTGAAAATTTTATTTAATTGTAAGCAACTCTTGTTTGCTTGAATTAAATGATCCCATTGAGGGATCATGGAGCTTCTTGCTTTCCTTTCCCTTGTCTTCTGAGTTTTTCAAGTAAAATCTATCAAATAAAAATAATTATCCAGGGGGCACCTGGCTGGCATAGTCAGTTAAGCATCTGCCTTCAGCTCAGGTCATGTGGGATCAAGCCCCATGTTGGGCTTCCTACTCAGCAGGGAACCTGCTTCTCCTTCTTCCTCCCCCTCCCTGCTTGTGTTCCCTCTTTAGCTGTCTTTCCGTCAAATAAATAAATAAAATCTTTAAAAAAATAATTATCCAAGGGGAAGAGTTGGAAAAAAATCACTGTGATATAGTGTTTCTATGTACATAGAAATATGTGCATAGTATTGGTCTTCACACAGTATATCCAATTTTCAAATATCCAATAGTTGTTTTTATGACTCTTGAGATATTTGTTGATTATTTGGAAAAATAAGAGATGTCTTTTCTGAATGAAAGTTTCTTTGAAAGAGTTGATGAAGAGTCTCCTTGTTCCTTCACATCTCTTTTCTTCAGGTCCCTATGTAAAAGTGATTTCCAGGTTTGCCCATTTGTAAGGACTTCTCTGAGTCCTTTCAGTATGAGGAAAGACCTATTACCATCATATACAGGCAATACTGTATACAGGCAAAGCAATGCTAGCGGCTATAACAAAGAGCCAACATGTATGATGGTTCAAATACAACAGAAGTTTATTTCTCACTGACATAAATTCCAAAATAGATGTGTCTGACTGGCAGATGCCTTTCTTTTTTTTTCAAGGGGCAACATAGGGGCCCAGGACCATTTTTTTCTGTGCCTTCATCATGTCATATTCAATATATCAAAGGTGTCCACGCATACTTGCCTCAAAGCAACGGAAGGGGCATAGTGTAAAAGAGGGTACTGCAAGGAAATGGTAAAATCCTCTGTTTACATCCCAGTGCCTGGAACTTGGTCATAAGGCCATATCTAAATACTGGGGAGGCTGCGAAATATAGTCTAGCTGTGGGTCCAGAAAGAAGGGGAAATGGGTTTATTGAGTCTTCAATGTAGTTTCAGAGTGCACAGACCAGGGTGCAAATTCTAGCTCTGCAGATACTTCTTAATGTAAATCTTCATGCCCCAATTTCCTTACCTTTTAAGGGATAATAAAACCTATTTCAGCAATTGTTGCTAAGCTTAAATAAAATAATACATCTACAGTGATTAGCACATAGTATTTTTAGTGGCATCTGAAAGGCCAAGATACATTTTGTATTATGGTGATACAGATCTGTAAATTTATGGATTTTTACCTGGTCCCCAACAAGCTTTGTGATATCAAAAGGCCCTCCTTAATATTTTGAAAATTCAGCAATATGTTACAAATGCATCCATGTTACCTAGTAACTTCTAATTAAACACTAAAGAAATGCCATAAATTATTGGTAATGTATCTTGTATTGATTATCCATATTTCAAGTTACCCCTACAATATTTTATAAATTAAGCTAAGAAACTGACTTTTTTTCTATTTCACCATAGTTGTTTTGGTGAATGGATACAGTTTGGGGGAAATACAAATAATGGTCACAATTTAGTTCAATCATGATGATGGCTTTTAAACCCTGTGACCACAGTAAGGGGATAACCTTTTAAAATTCTCTTCAAAGGTGAAAAGTTTGCCAGTCTTACATGTTAAACTGTCACATATAATCCAAGTTCAGAAAAGCATTCTGCCATTTCAAAATCAGAAATCACCCAAAAACCAAAACTTTAGCATAAATGGAAAGAATTATCAGGATTACTTTTCGATTGGCTGTTCAAATCATATATATTCACCCCCCTTTATTCCCTAGATAAATTTTATTTTTTGTGTTTCTTTATCTTATAATTTCTTTTCTTCTCCTCCTCCTTCTATTTTTTTTTTTTTTTTTTTTTTTTTTTTGGTACCAGCAGCAGTGGGATTTTTGCCAGAATTTAACTCAGCCGCTTCTCTGGGAATGTTGTCCAGTTGCTAATTTCACTACCGGAACTGTGTTCCTTTGCGTCCTGGCCTATTTCCATGCATGCCTCCACTGGAATAAAGGTCTGACAGTTCTGTGGATAATGGTAAACATATGTAGCCAATGCTGTGCAGTTCTTTTAGAGCCATAAAGCATTAGTAGGTATTTCAGTTGCTGGCAACAACAACAACAAAAAAACCAATGTAAAGCACTTCATCAAACACCAGAACCCAAAGAAAACTACACATCAATGATTTTAATACACAGCAAGTTTCTTCTTTCATTCTTTCTTTTCTAAATAACTAGTTAATTAAAAATGAAAGACTATTATGACAACCTAATTCCAAACTTTAAAACTACAGGGGGAAAGGCTGGTTTGAGGGGGGAAGAGAATATTACAACTTGTTTATTTTGGATACTATTCCCATTTCAAGTTAGGCTTTTTGATTCTTTAAGTGTACAAGAGAACTTTGACTTTCCTGAATACACAAGGGAAAAATCACATATTGTGATGTCATTGCCTTGAGGATTTCCCATACCACTGAGTACATTAGTCACACTGTCAATGTCAAGGAGATATAAAAGAAAAAGGGGGAAAAATATCTTCCTATGAGAATCAGTAATATTTTTTCTTTGGATACATTTATTCCAAATTGTTTCCTAAATTCCAATGGAATTTAAGAGAGCTATCTTAAAATACATTATGACATCTGTAGTAAGTCATCTCATGGTGTTATTTTACCAGCTTGGTAAAAACATTACTATGTGATGGTAAATAAGAATTAAAGGAAGACTGCTCCGGGTGGTGTCTTATTTGCTATATAGCTCTGACCCTTTGAGTTGTTTTATTATTCTATATTGTATATTGGTGATTGGAGGAAGACATATTCTTCTAATTATACTAAAAAATGGTAATCCTCCGGGGTGCCTGGGTGTTTCAGTGGGTTAAAGCCTCTGCCTTCAGCTCAGGTCATGATCCCAGGGTCCTGGGATTGAGCCTCGCATCGGGCTCTCTCTCAGTGGGGAGCCTGCTTCCCTTCCTCTCTCTCTGCCTGCCTCTCTGACTGCTTGTGATCTCTGTCTGTCAAATAAATAGATAAAATCTTAAAAAAAAAAAAAAGGTAATCCTTCAAGGTTCTTATCTATGGTATTAAATGGATATATGTGTCCCTGGCCCCTTGATTGTTTGCTCTTGTCAATCCAGCTTAGCAACTGCCTCCTCATTTGCCTAGAAAACCATCTGATGCCCCTCACTGTCTGCTTTGTTCCCTGACTTCCGGCTGATTAGAGTCCCTTCCAATATAATGGAGGACCTGTCTGCCCGAATGGTTTTAAGAGATGGGGCTTTAAGAGATGGGGTACAGTGATTCAACCTTAAGCATGAGCTTTTTTAAACTTAGAACAAATCACCCGAATCAGACCAAAAGGTGAAGAACCAGTTGTAGAGACCCAATGAAAAGAAAAGAGATATTTATTTGACCAAGAAGAATTCTACTCGGCTGCAGTTGAATCCAACATTACAATGTTCAGTTGGCTCAATTCCCTGGAGACCGACAGAGTGTAAATAGAGAGACTTACATATACCTATTCAAACTTTTTGATACAATGGTGTAAAGCAAGTCAGAAACTTGAATTTCATTCTAATCACCAGTTAACCCTAGATACACGAGTGGGATAGAGAATAAGCTTCAAAAGAGTTGAACCATTTCACAGTTGCCCAATATTGAGTTAGATGGGGGTTTCTCAATCTTGGCACTATTGATATCGAGGCCAGATAATTCTTTGTTGTTGGGGATGAAGAGCTGCCCTGACCATTGTAGGGTGTTGAGCAGCAACCCTGGCCTTGTCCCATAAGCTGATGGTAGGACCTCCACCCTCATTGTGACAATCAAAAATATCTCCAGATATTGCCACGTGTCGCCTGGAGAAGGAGAACAAAATGGGCCGTGGTTGAGAAACACTGAATTGGATATGTCTGTGTCTGGAGTCTTTGAACAGAGTGACCAGGAACTGGCCTTTCGCTTAAGCCATAGTTTCAGACTGTAGGAGTAGTGACCAGAATGCTTGACCATTGGGAAAAGAGAGAGAGGCTGTGAACTCCTTAGAAAGGGGCCACTCACAAAATAAACAAGCAAACCAACTGTTTCCCTTACTCCTTTCGACCTCCCTCTTCCCCAAAATAAAATTACTGGTTTTCCCTGGAGTAGAAATATTCTGGCGATAATAAGCGCATCTATTTAATTCTTAGACATTCCATCTCTCTAGAGCCGCAGTCACATAGATACAGGTATAGGTCGGCAGACACAAACAGTTCCTGAAGCACTTTCCTCCACAACCTTAAGCAATTCTCTCAACTACCTATAAAGTCAGACAGGCTGGTGTTCTGGTGCCTCTCATTTCTCCTCCAAGGAAACCAAGTCTCAGAGAGTTTAGGTAAGTTCTTCTAGATTGTAGAGAAGAGTTTGTTTGAAATCCCTGATTTCTACTGTTCCTCCTTCTTTAAAAAATGAAGGTTAAATAGAAACAGGGGGCATATGCTTGAGCCATAAATATATCTAGTTATGTATCCCACGACCAGAGGAAGGAAAGCATCACTTTTCCTGTGAGGGAGGAAGAAGTTTCAGTGTGTATTGCCTAAGGTGACCCTTGGATTATGTACTTGGTGGAATTCACATCAACTATTTATCCATGGGGCTCTGGGAGCATGTTCTACCAGAAATAAATAAAATAATACCTAATTCTCTCTCCCTCAGCATCCAGAATTTGGATCGAATTTGAAGAAAAGGAATCATTTTCTCAACTGTGACAATGCTTGAAACAACTTCTTGAACTCATTTAGCTGCCGCTGCCACTGATCCTATTGTTTTGTTTTTTACATCATCAGATTTTGATCAAAGGGTTCACAAAAATTAGAAATACAGAGAGCAGAACACGCTGTGCGTCAGCTGCTGTAGAGAACAGATGAAACAAACCCCGGGGTTTATCGGGGGCCTGGGACTAACCCAGCCAGCAGCTTCCAATAGAGCAAAGTCGCAAATAATTTCAAATCCTTTTTTATGAGCTTTTGTGAAAATAAAGCTGGGTGCACACTAGATCAACAAGCACTCTCCAAGATGCAGGACAACCCAAAGAAGACCCTGTTATCTGGCTACATCAAATGCTGCTGCTTCAACATTAGATTGTATAATAAATGTAAGTGACAAAATAAGGAATGAACTTTTTCATGAGTTCTGAAATGATTCTACTTGTGTCATTTTCTACCATGATTATCGAGGAGTGTTGTCATCTCATTTGTGGAGGTTTTACAAGCGTTTTTTGTACAACTAATGCCTGTTCTTTTTTTTTCCTTTGAAAACGGACAATACAGAGAAGCAATTAGAAACCGTCAATGACCTTTGTCTCTAAGAATGTATATTGCATATTTTGAGATATTCTATTCTGGTATTTTTACTATAGATTGTCATATAGAGTTAATGTTAAACTAAGTACATACTATCTGATATATAAAAAGCATGTAAGCCATGAGGTGTAATAATAAAGTGCATCCCTGAAAATAAAACAGGGACCAAAGAGTCATTGCTAACTTGGCACTTTCCCCTGGATTCCTCCCCTACTATTTGCCTGCTTTGCTCCCTAGTCCCAAACCTAAGGGTAACCTTTATCCAGAGGTTCCCATTTGGTGACAATTTTCTCTCTCAAGAGACTTTCTGAAATTTTGGACACATTTTTGGTTTTCGAAAGAGGGGTGGGGTTTACAACCTTGTCTAATGAGTAGAGACCTGGGCTATCGCTGAACATCCAACAAGGCATAGGTCAATCACTGACAGCTAGGTGTTAGCACTTCCAATGTCAATGGGACTAACGTGGAGAAACCCTGTCTCTTCCTGTGTGTTGGATTTATCACAACCCTGCTTAAAACAATAGTTTTGTCACACAAATGATCTAAGTAATTTGTCATTTAATTTTGCTGGTTTGGGGGGCACCTGGGTGGCTCAGTCAGTTAAGTGTCTGCCTTTGGCTCAGGTCATGATCCCAGGGTCCTGGGATCGAGCCCCACATCAGCCTCCCTGCTCAATGGGAAGCCTGCTTCTCCCTCTGCCCCTCCCACTCCTTGTGCGCTCTCACATGTGTGTGCTCTCTCTCTCTCTCTCTGTCAAATAAATAAATAAAATCTTAAAAAATATTTTTTTGCTGGTTTGGGATTTTATAAAAATAGTATCATACTGTACGTGGTATCCTGTGACTTGCTTTTTTTCTCCTTAACAGTTTTCTTTTAGTATTCATTTATAATTTTACCCATTTATTTTCACTGTTGTATACTACTTCATTGTGTGAAGATGCCACAATGTATTTTTTATTCTGTCATCAATGAGTATGTTGTTTTGTTTGTTCATTGCATATATGAACAATGCTTCTAAAACATTTTCACACAAATCTCCTTAAGCATATATGGAACAATTTCAGTGAAGTGTGTATCTAGGATTCAAAACTCTAGGTTGTAGGGGATGTAACCATTAAATGTAAAGGATAATGCAAATTTCGATGGGACTATTCTGGTTTATATTCTCAGCGGCAAGGTTCATGATTTTGCCTTGCTCTACATTTCTCCAATATTTGTTATGTTTTGCTAGTTTTTGCCAATCTAAGGAGTACTGAAAGGTAAATCAATGTGGCCTCAATTTACATCTCCTGAATTACTGGCAAGATTGAACATCTCTTTATATGTATATTTGCCATGTCTGTTTCTTCTCTGAGGATCTTGCTTTTCTCTGAAGTTTATTAGTGTTTTCCATCTTATTTGTCAGATGAAAAAGCCTTCCCCATTGGTTTGTGACATTTCCTTTATTGTGGAATATGTTCTTCTATATACTAGTCTGTTCTAAAGTTATCCATTTTGTTTCATTTATCTGTCACTTCTTTGCCAATATCATATGGTTTTAATCACCAGAATTCTATATTACATTTTATTATATGGTAGTGTGAGTGTGACTTCAATATTTCCTTTTTCAGGATTTTATAACCCATTGTTATATCTCTACTTTTATGGCCTAGTTTAATATTAAAATCATTTTTGATAAGCTAAAAATATTTATACATTTTTTTTTTTTTATTTTTTTATTTTTTATTTTTTTTTCCCAATTTATTTATTTTCAGAATAAAAATATTTATACATTTTTATTGGTAAGTAATTTATCTTGAATATTTAGTCTCATTCAGAAATATGGCATGTCTTTCTCTTCTTTCATATCTTTTGAATTACTTCTGTGGTTTACTTCATAAAAGTCACACTTTTTGCTAGTTTTTTCCCCTAGCTATTTAATGTTGTAGGTTACTATCATGAATGGAATTTTCTAACTGGTTATTACTCACATAAAGAAAATTTATTTTGGATATTTATCTCATACTTCACCACTATGCTGAATTGTCTTCCTTATTTTAAGAATTTTAGGGGTGCCTGGATGACTCAGTCAGTTAAGATTCCTACTATTGATTTCTGCTCAGGTCATGATCTCAGGGTCCTGAGATCGAGCCCTGCATCTGCTTGGGATTCCCTTCCTCTCCCTCTGACCCTCTGACCCTCATGTGTGCTTTCTTGCTCTCTCTCTCTTTTGCTCTCTCAAAATAAATAAATAGCATCTTTTTTAAAAAAAGAATTTTTAGCTAAGTCCCTTTAGTTCTAAGCCTAAAACAATCAACACGCACATGATAATTTTTCTCTTCTCTTTAGGCATTTCTTCTATTTCTCAGAATTGTCTTACTGCATCAGCCAGAAACTTAAACCCAAGTTTACCAGTAGTAACAGGGAGCAGGGTCTGGTTTGTTCTGGTGATTCTTGGGCCCCCTGCCATTGTTTCACCATTAAGTATGGTATTAGCTATAGAACTAATGTAGATATTTTTTTTATCTTGTTGATATTTCTATCCCATTTGTAGTTCTCCAATTAGGAACGAGTGAAGAATGTGATTGGTTACTTTCTTTATGTCAATGATTCTGGTATAATTTAATAGAAATGACTCAACAACTCTACAGTGGGTCAATAAGAGAGAATATTTAAGATACGGTATAGCCAAAGCAGATACGTGTATTTCCAATCTGCTAAAAGACATTTCAGTTTCTCTGGAAACTACCTGCAATGCCTACATGCTCCACTTTTCTAGCTTAGCACTCAGGATGTCCTCGGGACTTTCCGATATTGACCTTGCCTAGCCAACAGCCACTCCCTCTTCTTCCAGTCCTACCTCGTGGTTACTTAACTGTACTTGGTGTTATCCAGGACTAATCCTGCATATTCATAGTCTCAAAAAAATCTCAGCCAGAAATAACATGATACAATAGTCCAAAACAATTCAAACAGAGATAAAAGCTGAGGTTTAAAAATTATTTCTATAACATCATTTCAGTTTGAAGTGCTGAATCTATCTGGTTCATGTAATTCACCATTTACTTCCCTTAAAAATATATATATATATATAGGGACGCCTGGGTGGCGCAGTTGGTTGGACGACTGCCTTCGGCTCAGGGCGTGATCCTGGAGTCCCGGGATCGAGTCCCACATCAGGCTCCCAGCTCCATGGGGAGTCTGCTTCGCTCTCTGACCTTCTCCCCTCTCATGCTCTCTCTCACTGTCTCTCTCTCTCAAATAAATAAATAAAATCTTTAAAAAAAATATATATATATATATAAAGGCAGGTTTTTCCTTATGCCCTATAACACAGCCTTTTATATTATTATTTAATAAAAGAAATAAAGAATAATGCTTGTTGTATATCATACTGTTTCTACTTCTTATTTAAGTCTCATTCCATGTAACAATCTTATTAAATCTATCATAAATTGAATTATAGGGAAAAAATGCCCATATTATGTTAGATACATTAGTAGGATACTAGTATGTATCTCATAATAATTCCTCTTCATCGAAAGATACATTATTTGGGGGGCACCTGGGTGGCTCAGTCAGTTAAGCACCTGTATTTGGCTCACGTTATGATCCCTGGATCCTGGGATTGAGCCCAGTGTCGGGCTCCCTGCTCAGCTGGAAGCCTGCTTCTCCCTCTCCCTCTGCCACTCACCCTGCTTGTTCTCTCTCTCTCTCTCTCTGTGTCAAATAAATAAATAAATAAATAAAATCTTAAAAGCAAACAGAAAGATTCATTATTTTTAGACAAGAAGTACATTTTTTCATCATTCTTTTTGCACAAGGTCTCATTTTCTGTGTCGCGTGGGTATCTAATTTTCTCCCTTGAATGAGAGAAGAGATGTCCAGCCTAGGAATTTACTGTATCCAAGGATAACTTTATTCAACCTTCTTTTTAGTTTTGAAAATTCAGCCTGTGTTTGACCACCAATTTTCAATTTCTAACATCCTGAGACTATGCACAAGGGGCTCAAACATGATGTTTTCATTTTGCATTTAATAAGTGACATTTAAAAGAAAATTTCCCCTTTTTTATGATTTCCTCCCTCCGCCCCCCAAACAAAACTTCTTACCATCCATTCTCATTTCTTGTTCTCTCTCCCTCGCTTTCTCTCTCTCTCTCTCTCTCTCTCTGTCTGTCTCGCGCACCGCCCCCATGCACACACTTGCATGCATACTTACTGAATAGTTCCAAACCCTGTTGACCAGTTTTGACTTTAGACAGCAGTTAAGAATACAGCGCATGAGGGGCGCATGAGGGGCGCATGAGGGGCGCCTGGGTGGCTCAGTGGGTTGAGCCTCTGCCTTCGGCTCAGGTCGTGATTTCGGGGTCCTGGGATCGAGCCCCGCGTCGGGCTCTCTGCTCCGGAGGGAGCCTGCTTCCTCCTCTCTCTCTGCCTGCCCCTCTGCCTGCTGGTGATCTGTCTGTCAAATAAATAAATAAAATCTTTAAAAAAAAAAAAAATACAGCGCGTGAGTCATGTTCGGAAGGCACTGGGTCAGAGCGCCAGATGGCAAATCCTAGCTCCTCCCTCTACAATGCTTTCTAACCCCTCTGTGCTTCATTTCCATAAAATACTTAAAATGGAGCCTTGATTTTGTTAAATATTTGTAAGAGGAATCACTCTGAATAATTTTTGATGATCAGGTAAATTGACTTGCTAAATATTCAAAACATTGATCAGTATGGCAAATGCCTAATGAGTGTGGTTTATTTGCATGATAACGTCATACTAAAGAAATGCCTTTGAAGGAAAGGAGGGCAGGGACAGTTTCATCTTTCGAATGTCTTTAAGACAAGTGCTTGGCACTGGAAGCTTATCAACCATGTATCCTAACTGGGGCAGAAATAAAGTGCTGACAGACATGATCTCTTGAAACCACCACGATTGAGAATGGTTACATTAATGTCCATCCCTAGAAAACCAGCAACATGTATGGATAGAGATAAAATGTACAGTCATCGCACTGATACATTTTGTTGTTAGGAACCCCATACCAAACGTAGAAACAAAATTGGCGTAGTCTCCGCTTAGCTGGGGGGAGTTTATCTGCCACCCATTAGTGGTTCTTACCAGCCATCTGGCTGTAAGGTAAGGATGACATTCACCTCTATGTTACATAAACCCCAAATATAGTAGCTTGGCCACTGAAGGATTTATCTTTTCCTCAGATGATAAGCAAGATGGTCTTATTGCCAGATGGGCGACAAGCAGTCTGGCAATAGACCATCCTGGGCTGGGCGGGGGCTCCACTGGGCAGCAGCATCCTTAGCTTCATATTTTTGCTCTCCCGTCCTTAGCATACAGCTTTCATCCTCATGGTTGCAATATGGTGGCTTCCCCTCCAGACTCACACTGAAGTTCCAGGCAGGAGGAAGGAGGACAGACAGGTACCAGTAGCAAGAGAGCCCAAATTCGCTCAGACATCCTGACAGACTTCTGCTGAGATTTTTTTTTTCTTTTAAGTCAGAGCTACGCTATGCCACAGGGCACCCTTCATTGTGGGGGCATCTGAAAATGTATTTGGCCAGGCATAGTGCCCCTTTTAACAAAATGGGGTATCTGTTAAGGAGGGGGAAGGAGAGAATGAACACTGGGCATATTCCTAGATGGAGTGGCTGCCCGTATCTTCCCTTTCGCATAGTTGTCAACATCCTGAGGTCACAATTAAGAAAACTGAGGTTTAGAGGGTCGTACAAATATAAAACCATAGGCATACGCTGGAATTTAGGTCTGACTGATGCTAAAAGTAATGCTCTGGAAAAAGTGGGTCTTGCCATGCCTCAGCAATGAGCTCACATGGACTCAGGTCCCATGGCAGCCCCTCAATTACCATTGTGGAGGCAATGCCAGCCCAGGAGCTTGGGCCACCCCAACGTGAATGAAGGAGCTGACCCACCAGGAGAGGCAAAGTTCCAGCCTTTTTATCCTTAGTCATAGTGTCAAGAACCAAGCCCCCAAGAGCTATCCTAAACTTTACATTGTGCTAGAGCAAAATTTGTTTAAAGGAGTTCCTCTTTTCAGATTTATGACTTAGGTATCATGTTTTCTCTACCATACTTTCTTTACCCTCCTCTCTCTTTTTGGTTAGCGGAAGACATCATGGAACCATTGAATAGTGTCTAGGCTCTAGGGTCATGTTACTTGGGTTCAAACTCTATCCCTGCCACTGGCTCACTGTGCAACTTCGGGCAAGTTTCTTCCACTACAGGCCTCAGAGTCTGTATTTGTAAAACTGATACAATAAAATCTCCTTGAGATACCATAAGGACTGAATTCATTTGTAGGTATAAAGTTCTAAAAAGTGCCTGGAACACAAGGTTTGTTGTTATTTAAATCAAATTTAAAAATGCACATTTTTGTGCATTTATGAACATTTATGAACATGATGAAGTTGTTACATTAAAAAGTGTACAGAGTAGAAGTGTTCAGATTGGTGAGTTTGCCCACTTATAGGTATTACTTCAAACAACACACAGAAAGTTTCTGTCTTCCCTGGAGTTTCCCTCATGTGCCTTTTCTGTCATGCTCTCACTCCGGTCCTAGAGGGGACCACTGACACCGGAGATGACTAGAGTAGCTTTGCCTGTCTTTAGACTCCAGATAAAAAGAATGATACACAGTGTACAAATCTTCTGCGTCTAGGATCTGTAGCTCAACACAAGTTTGCAGGCTTCATCGATGGTGTTGAGTATACTGGTTTTCCATTCTTTTTTATTACTGAGTACTCTGCTACTTTGTGGTCACATTGCAGGGTTTTTGTTTTGTTTTGTTTTCATTCTCCTATGAATGGAAATCCAGAATGTTTCCAGCTTTTAGAAAGTCTGAATAAGATAGTTAGGAACATTGCTGTGTCAATCACTTTGTGGAGGACCACTTCCATTTTTTCCTGGACAAGTGGCTGGGAGTGGAATTGGTAGGTGATGGGATAAATGTAAATGTCCCTTTCCAACTGTTCTCCAAAGTGGTCATACGATTTCATACTTCCACCAGCTGCGTCTGAGAGTTCTGGTTATCTAGTAATCTCACCAGTACTTTGCCAGTCTTGGAGTTTTTAACCATTCTCAAGAGCAGGAAATGGTGTCTATTAATTTAAAACTTTGAAACTCTGGATTCAGCTGGCTTCATTTGTACACTCGATCAAACATGCAAGGAACGTCCCGCCCCCTCCACTTTTTATTTAGAGAGAGGAGGAACAATGTGAGGACAGGGCAGAGGGAGAGAGAGACAGACAGAATCTTAAGCAGGCTTTATGTCTAGCCCACAAAGCCTGACACAGGTTTGATCTCATGATCCTGAGATCATAACCTGAGCTGAAATCAAGAGTCAGAACCTTTTCTTTTCTTCGTTTTTTTTTTTTTAAAGATTTATTTATTTAGTTGAGAGAGAGAGAAAGAGAGAGAGGACGAGTAGGAAGGGCAGAGGGAGAGGAAGAGAGAATCTCTGACTCCATGCTGAGCACAGAGCCCGAGGCTGGGCTCGATCTCACGACCCTGAGATCAGGACCTGAGCTGAAACCAAGATTCCTAGGCTTAACCAACTGCTACCCAGGCACCCCAAACATGCAAGGAACTCTTAACTATTCAGGAAAATAGAGAGAGAGAACACTGGTGAGGCACAACGGGGATCTGAGCATCTGTTTCTCAATAGAATTCACCCCACCCTCCCTCCCTCACTCCCTACCCAGAGATTCCTGGTGAAGTCCTGAGACTTTGGACCTTTCTGGGGTGTTAATTAGTTGTCAGTAGGTTCCCCAGTGTTAGCTTAGGTTGCAGCATTCCGGAAGAGCCCAGAATGCTCAGTCCCCACTCATCCTTTCGCTTTCCTGCTTCCTCAGTTTTGTGGCTGTCGTTTCATTTCCCATTTCCCCCTCTTTCTGGCTTTGTCTTTAAGAGAAATCCCTTTACAGCTGTTTTTATTGGGATTGAGGCGGAGAGTGAAGGTAGTTACTTGATTCTGCCTTTGCCCAGACATCTCTCCCTTGGTCTTCTGCAGCCTCTGCAGCCCTGCCCAGCAGTGAGATTCTGAACTTGTCCGAGAGGCTCCGACACGCGCTCTGAGGGAGGACCGGCTTCACACTTCCCTGACCACTTACAGAGGGTGTGGTTTGGGGTGAGTTCCTTTCCTCCTGTCTGTTTCTTCATATGTGAAATAGAGACAAGAACAGTACGTACTGCACATAACTGAAGGAGTCACTGGCACGTACGTGAACCCAGAACAATGGGCAACGCAGTGTGTCCTTCATCGATAGGAGACATCTCGTCTGCTGTTCCGATTAGTGTGTGAGAAGGTGAGTTTCCCTTAGAGGATAAATAGTGGCAGTGATGAATGTAACCCAGGTCGAGCTTTTAAAAACTGTTTGCAGGTCTGTGTATGAAAATACGTATTGCAAGATTCGTTTATTAATTCTGTGTGTGCTTATTGGAAACCAGTTTATCTTTATCCTACATTTAAGTAAGGATTTAACAAACGATAATGTGAAGATTGCTTATTCATTCCATTTGTGGTTGATCCTTATGCCTCTGACAAGTAAATATTTTGCAAAAGGAAAAGATTTCAAAGGGCCCCTGTTTAGCTTTAGAGAACACAGTGCTACTGATTTGCTTTATGTTTTAGCACAGCAATTATATGGAAACAGATGAACTTAGCTGCCTTTTTTAGACTGCTTAGCAAATGGCACAGCTTAGTGTATGTGTGAGTGTGTACAAGGGGTGTTTAACAAGGTGAGAAGCAATATGGCAAAACTCGGGTCAGCAGCAAGGTGAGAAGGATATGAGCTGTTGGAGGGGTCCTGGGCGGGAATACCCTTGAGGTCAGGTAGAGGAAGAAGAGTTTCAAGGTCAAGAACCCTGCATCAGCTGGTGAGTAGCTACTTTTACACAGGGAGTATACAGGGGTCATCAAGCTGAAATCAAGGTCTAAAGGATGGGCAAACTGGGAACACAGCAAACTGTGTTCTGCTTTGTTCAGATGTATTCTGAATCTCTGTGGCCTGGCCCCAACGTTGTTGCTTCTGCCGATCAGAGCAGATAGCATTTGGCACCTGGGAGCAAGAACCTGATGTAAGCAATATTGTCACTTGTGATTCTGTCTGTGGGCTTCATCATGGTCTTTCAGCTGTGGCCACGAGAGGAGACATGGGAGAGAGCCAGGGAAACAGAACCTACTAGACTTATAAGTCCGAGAGTCAGGAGGCAAGCCACACAGGACCACATTGGGAAACATCAGTGGTGGTCAGGAGGCCGGGGGTGGCCAGAGAGAGAAGAGAGTCGAAGCCACAGCCTTTGTAGGAATTTCTGTGGGAAAGACAAGGCAGGTCAGGGTAAATAGTTTAGGATTGGCTAGTTTAACTAATTTCTGCAGGCTCTAAATTCTAGTAGGGGTCCCTGGTTGCCTGGCACCTGGCCCTGGGATGATGAAGGTAAAGGAATATTGCCTCCAGGAGTACACAGGCCAGATACAGGACGGATGACTTTTGAGTGGTTTGTTTGTACATCAAAAGCATATTCCCAGCTGGCCTTATGCTATTTCTAAGAACTGGCTAGCCCTAGAGGGGCAGTTTCTTCCCAGACAGGTTTTTCACATATCAAAACATCACAACATACAGAGAATTAAAAATAAATAAATAAAGTTTACACAGTCAACTCTTCAGCTAACACAGGATTGCTCCCTTGCAAAGAATTACATGAATAAATGTGGGAATTGTCTTCAACTGTAAAAATTAACTCTTGTTCAATCAAGAGTTAGGGCATCTATATAATTATAAAGGGCACAGCTGGTTACAAACTTGCTTATGTATCACCCCATTTTATCACTGTTTACTCATGTATAAAATGAACTGATGACCATAAACTGTTTTAAGATCACTTTCTGGGGAAATTTGGTCATTACCATTTTTGTAAGCTTCAAGCTGGTATTTCCTGCCTCGTCTCTCTAGAGATTATGGGGTGTTTCACATGTTCCATCCTTTCCTTAAAAAAAAAAAAAAAAGTGTTTTCAAAACTCAAAATACTCTAGTCTTATGTATTTTTTTCTAAAGGAAAATAAATTTTCTGGGAAACAAACCAGCTTTGTGATAAATAGATTCTATTTCTGTAAAGAGTTGTACCCCAAAGCTACTTCTTGCATTTTATGAGACTTGGATTTTGATTTTTGGTAAAATTTTACCCAAACTGGAAAAAAAAAAAAAAGATAGGAGCATAGTTTCTGGGCAATGAATCTGCACCTGGAGCCCACGTCCCAGATGGTGGGGGATTGCTGTAGTCTCCAGGCAGCCTGTGACTGGGTTCCACAGTGAAGAACCAACAGCTAGACAAGTGCATGCCAAAAGAGTCCAGTGTGATTAAAACAGAATAGAGGCAACAAATTCCATACCTGATTGACTTTTTGGATTGTGGGGGTGGGGTGGGGTGGCGGAGGGCTCTATCCCTTTTCACACAATATGCAAGAATCATTTGGTCTCTATGAAGTGTCTTCTATTTCCCACATCCTATGACCATTCACCAACTCTTTTCCCTGAACTCAATGTTTCAAAGAAAGTGGAAGAGTTCATATTGGAGTGATCAAACCCACAGCACACCTTAAAGCTCCCTGAATTGTTTTTAGTATAATGTGGTGTGAACCCCGGTTGTTCCACTGTCCTTCCTCACAGCTTCTTGCTCCACCAGCCTTGTCCCCACAGATGGGCATGGGGAGATGACATTACACTGGTACTTCTGAATGTACATTTACTAATAAAAAATAAAATAATAAAAATAAAAATAACTACCATTTCTGGGGCACCCAAGACGTGCCTGGGATTTTACCTTTGTCAACGCTCCCTCTGCCAATGATCCTATTGGTAAGTAAATAATATGAGAATGTGAATGATACTCATGAAGAGACATTGTAGTAAAACTGTTTTAAAAAATCAGTCCTTTTTTTTGTGCTAAAACTTTAAAATACATAATCCCAATATAGTCTCATAATGAGTGCACAATGAGCTCTCAATGAGCATGAATTTTGTTTCCATTGCACTCGTGTTGACAATGAGGTTGAGAGAGGCTAAGCAACTTGCCCATGGTCACACCCCGTGGTCTGGGGGAGCCAGGCCTCCAACCCAGACTGTTGAATCCAGGTCTTGGTGTTCTCCTAAACACCATACTGGGTCATCTGGATCTGCCCTTCCACGCATGAGCAGAGCCACAAACCAAAGTTCCCACCTATACCCTAAATTTCTTAAAGGTCAGGACTCTCTATTATTTAACTCTGTATCCTCCAGGGAGTCCAGTAATGCATATTAGGAGAAATAAGTTCTGAGAAAGCTCAAGATACTGGCCAAAGCACAATGATTAAGTCTGGGCACACTGCCTTTGAACCTCAGCACCATCCCTCACCAGCTGTGTGCCCTTATAGAGGTAATGTCTCTAGAATTTTTATCATGAAGAGCTTGTTCACAGGGAGTAAAGATGTTTGGGAGTTTGTCTCACATGGTGTAGCAAGCACAGAGGAGGTCCAGAGGGCAGTCACATTAATGCTCCTCTAAGCAATCCTCTGACGCCATCTTGGCTGCAGGTCTCTCCCCGAGCCTCAGTCTGGCAACCATCGAAGCTGGAATATCACACCAACCTC
Organism: Neogale vison; assembly: GCF_020171115.1. Classification (NCBI taxonomy): domain Eukaryota; kingdom Metazoa; phylum Chordata; class Mammalia; order Carnivora; family Mustelidae; genus Neogale; species Neogale vison. Next base: position 44,793,079 of record NC_058091.1, on the reverse strand, counting down.
ACGGGCTCACTGTGAGGGCTCAGCACTTTAACGGGTACAAAACACTTAGCACAACTTGTGTTGAATCCCTCCTCTCAGGACGTTGCCCACTGTGGCTAAGCATTTGAAGACTATGCTATCTACCACCCAGGACAGACAGAAATGATGAGGAGCCATACTTTTCAAACTTCAGTGAGTATCAGAATTCCATCAAGGACTTGTTCAAACAAAGATTACTGAACCCCATTTAACATACTGCGAGTCTGGGATGAGGTCTGAGAATCTGCACTTCTAACCGGTTCCCAGGTGTTGTTGATATTGCTGGTCCAGGGACCACCCATAGAGAATTACCAGGTTAGAGGACAGAAGAGAGGAGGGAGAAAGTACATGGCCAAATATAATGGAAGTTTATCTGAATATCCTCATAGTAGGCATGGAAAGTATAAAAATGGAAAGCATGAAGAATTCCAGGACAAGTTATTAGGACAGAGAGTCCTCTGTCCCTCCACGTATAAGAGGGTCAAAGAAAATCTGATCAAAAGGCATGGCACAGGGGTGCTCTTCAGATGTCCCATTTACAAATGGACCCAGAAAATGTGGCCCGTGTGGAAGAGGTAAAATTATCATGTGAGAGTAAATACATAAACACACACACACACACACACACACACACACACACACACGCACACACACTATGCCTGAGCGCTCTTAAACCTACTTCTAAAATAAAGGTCATTGGTGCAGAAGCCAATGCTTCTGCTCTTTCGAATGTGAACAGCATCTCTGCCAGCTCCAGTTGAAGTCTATGCCATCCTCTTCTCCAACAATGCTTCTACTGTTTCTTTTGGAAGGAAATCCAACTGGTTGGCCACCAGATCTTGGGCTGTGCCTGGAGCCATGTGAAAGGTTTTGCACATTAAAAGCAAAACTGGCAAACCTAGGCTTTTTGACAGCTTTGTGAAGTGTGAAAAAAAATCATATTTTACTGGCACAGTTTTATGAATTTTGTCTTGAGCAAGAGGGAAGCTTTGCCTGTGAAAATGGAAAAAGGGTCAGACCAATGACCTAAGCACTGGCAACCTGACTGGAGATCCAATGAACTCTGAAACTGAAAAATTTCACCAAAATTCTCAGATTTTCTGTGTAACTTCAGAGGCACTGCTCTGTGCCCCAAAGCACCGAATCCCACTCTTTGCTCTATTACTTGCAGCATACAGCCCCGAAAACCCACTTCTAGGGGTCTGTCTAAAATGCTGCTGAAAAGAGTAGCCAACCATGACTAATTACGATACAGGGCAGGGTAGTCTTCCTGGCAAGGATTCTTCCAGAAGGTACTATATGTGTGCAAAAAGATCATGTGGCTAGACAGAAAACATAACCTAAGGGCCTGGGGGAGGCTCATGAGAAAGAAACACTGTCTACAGATTGCAGTAGTGGAGTTAACAAGAGGATGGGAAGACAGAAAATCTAACCAGATAGGTATCCATTCTTTCTCTATTATTTTAGTCAGGCCTTTTCACACACAGTCAATCTCATGTAAGCCTCAGCACCCTGACCTACTGGGCCCTCCAGTGAGGCCTGACCCATGTGGTCAGATGATATGTGTTTTGGAATTTGTCACCCATTTACAGTTTTAAAATGTGTTGTGATCACTTGTCTTTTTCTGTAAATATTCACTTTCTTACCTCTTCTTTTTCCTGAAGAAGACTCTCCAAAATTATATCCACCTCAGACCTTTCAAAACCTGAATCTTCTTCTCCATTTTGTCTATTTCTGACAAAGTTCCCTGAGTTAAAAAAAAATAAGTAGACTTAGAAAATAATATTTCCTGGACTAGGTGACTATATGAGTCTGCTAGGGCTGCCATAGCAAATACCACAGACTGGGTGGGTTGAACAACAGAAACTTATTTCTCACAGTTCTGGAGGTTGGAAATTCAAGATCAAGGTGTTGGCAGGATGGGTTTCTTCTGAGGCCTCTCTCCTTGGCTTGCGGATGGTACCTTCATGCCGTGTCCTCATGTGGTCTTTCTTCTGTGTGTCCACAGGTCTAGTCTCCTCTTCTTATAAGGACACTGGTCAAATTGGATTAGGGCCAACCTCTGTAAAGGCCCTATCTCCAAATACAGTCACATTCTGGGGTACTGGAGGTTAGGATTTTAGCATGTGAAATTTGGGGGACACAGTTCAACGCATAACACTCTACCCTCTAGCTCACCAAAAATCATGGAGTTTTCACATAAAAATGTATTCACCCCATCCCAACTGTCCAAAAGTCTTAACCAATTCTGTCATCAACTGGAAGTCAAAGATCTTACTTGTCTTGTCACTATGAGTTCAGCTTTGCCTTTGCGATAGTAAAACTCTGAGCACAAGCTTTGCTACTTCCATTCACCCAGACCCCCAAGCCTGGAGCTGCTCCTTGCTGCTGACCTAACAGGAAGAGGCGGGCTCAGGAGCTGTTGGCAGTTAAAAGAGCAACTCACTGCTGAACAGTTCAACTCAACATTTGAAGCTTACACAATTATATTTTCCTCTAAGAATTTAATTGGCTTGGTTTATGACTTTATGCCAGCCCCAGAGGGCCGATTTCACAAGCTGGGTCATTACTTAGTCCCTACCCCACATCAGCAGGAATCTTAGACATGCCAGTGCATTTTCCACCAGAGGGTCTCCACATGCCTAAGGACCCTGAGGGTCCTTCATGTTTATCCAGCTTAGTCTCTACCTCCAACATCGCTATGTTTAATGTCCAACAGCCCAACCCACAGACTGCCCCCGAAGATCAAGGAAACCAAAAGAGACTTTTGGGTGAGGCAATTAAAATGGCAAATCTCACTTTGAGTTGGCTAGATGAGTCACTAAAACATGAGTGGAGACTTTGATGTTTCCATATTTCTGTATTTTAGCTCCCATTCTTATGACTTGACTTTAGAGGTGGTATGTATGTGGAGGGGGCAGCAAGTGGATTATGGTAAAAGAACAGAAAATTGTGAGTGGGTATTAATAAAGGTAGAAAAGTAAGACCTAACTCTAGAATTTCCAGGTGACAGTGAAGGCTATCTCATCATTAGACCACCCACCCCACATATATATGGAGTCACATATTTACACATACACACACACATACACGCACGCACAATTTGTTGCAAGCCAAAGCAAAACAAACAAAACCCTTCATTTTGAACATCATAAGCCCGCTGTGACTCATGAATTCTAAAGAATATACCTGTGCAAAACTGTGACCCATGTTTACTATTGGGCTATTTTGTTTTTTTATTTACATCATGGATCCTAGGGCCTTGGTAGTTTGTTCATTCATTCAACAAACATGTATTGAGCAATATCCATGTGCCAAGAACCCTGCGAAGTACCAAGTATTCAAAGATGAGTAAGAATGGAAGATGGCCATAACTGTGTCACCTGAGGACCAGGCGATTACAGAGGTTATTTTAGAACATACGATTGAGAGAGGGCACAGGAAGGACCTGAGTGCAGCCTGGCCTGAAAGAATCAGGAAAATGGGGCAGCACTAGAGTTGGGTGCTAGAGGGGTTTCGGGAGAGAGTAGCTAAGGGGCTCATCCTGAAAGCAGCAAGGCTATATACAAAGGTACCAAGTCATAAAGCGGAAATTAGAGGAGAGATTTGGGCTTCAGGGTAGAAGCTGAGTACAGAGTACAACTGGGCTCAAAATCCTTCCGGGAATGGGGTGACTTTTAGGTAAACCTTTCCCTCCCGTTTTTGTTATCCTCCTAAAGGAATTGAAAAGCCTTTGGGCTGATCTGAGTATGGTTCACCCTAAAAATAAGATCAGAAACCACAAATCACTTGGGGACTATTTCTGACAGAAATGAATTTGAAAGGAAATTCTTATAGCAAGTCTATATTTCGGATGTGGCTTATTTCACCAACTGCAGGTGAACAAACTTGGACACAGACATCCTGTGTGTTGTGTTTATGTATATATAGGTTTAAGCTTTAAAGAATTTTTTTACACTGCTGATACTAACATGGTCACTGGTCAGATGAGGAAAGATAATCTCTTATCCTGTCCAGGTAACTTAGGTAACGTGCACACGGGAACTCCAGACTTTGGGGAGGCAGCAGGCCCAACCAGCGGGACACAGTTAGTACCAAGGAGATTTTGTGGTTGCTTCTTACATCCACACAAATATTTAGCATCTTTTATCCAGAAACACTTCAAGAGGAGAGTTCCGAGTAGTCCAGTATGTCAAGTAGTCCAAATTTTGGGAGTATGGGCTGAAATGATGTCCATAAGGCCACCCGAGGCCTGGCACATGGCACAGACTTAATAATGGGCTTAACATAGGTATTTGATTCATGACTTGATTCCAGGTACCCATGTACCTATTTTCATAAAAGGTAAAGTGATTCCTCTAAAGCCCTTTTCTGAGCATGAAGTTAAATTCAAGTGCTGGTCTTCTCTTAGAAGGCTCTAAACCACATATGTACATTGACATTTTGAATTAACAGAGTTAGATTTCAGGGATAGAACACAAAGGGTTCTTGAGGGCCCTTCTAACCACATTGCATTTAGATTGGATTTTTATTTTAGATTGGATTTTTAGATTTCATTTAATTGGATTTTTATTTGGCCCCAGACCACACATATGTTTCAGGAGGTCCCCTTCTGTTTTCCTGCAGAGAACATGTTAATTCTGTTTCCACGCTTTTGTTCAATTGAGTCCCTCATCTGAAAGGCCTTTCCTGACTTCTCTCTGAATATCGAAAGCCTTTTCATTCTCCCAGGCCTAGCTCAGTTCTGGACGCCTCAGTGCCTCTGTTTCCCCCCGGCCCCAAGGGCATCCAACTATATTTTTTCCTGCCTGTGACTTCTGGCTGGCTGTACCAATCTATAAACTGGGATCCAGACACCCTTCAAGATAGACAGAACTTCCCAAGGGACACATAGTTGAGGATAGCTTTAATGAAATCAATTTCCAGGTCCTTGGTTTCCATGTGTTCTCCTGCATAGCACTGATCAACATGAGAACTCATCCAGCATAAGGGTGTTCCTTTAACAACCAGCCCTCTCCCAGTTTGCAGAAGTATGGCACACCTCTTGCTCAACCAAAATCCTACAAAACTGTAAAAACCCTCACAGTGCCACATCTAGGAAGAATTCAAAATATTGATGTAAATGCAAAGAAAGTGAAATGACAAGCTTTTGCAAGTCAAGTGGTTTTAAATTTTTTGCTTTCATAAAAATTGAGAGAGGGCCCCATTGGGTTTAGGTCTCTGAAGGAATTGGAAGACCTGAGCTATATTGTTTATATAACTATCTTATACTCCAGCTTGTGATTTATTCCAAAAAAGTTAGCTGGTACTTTATAAAAACAAAAAATTGGACAGAAATGATTGAATTTTGTCTCATTTGGCAATGAATAATTAGAAAAGAAACAACTAAATGAAAAAAGAAACTGCTCCATCTAGTTCATCACATTATGCATGTCTAATAAATGTTCATTTTTTAGTTTATTTATAAAATTTATTGCATTTTAATATTGCCTTTGATCAATTTGTGCTACTTATGATAATAATCAATACAGAAGAAATGTTTTACTATTTAGAGCCTTATGTCATAGAATATAGAACATATTTAAATTTAAATTTATATATACATATTTGTTGCAAAGAAAACAACAAAAGACTTTGAATCTTGAAAATATACTATACTAGGATGGGATTCTGTGGAGGAAGTAGGATAAAAAAACAGGTCAAAGGAAGAAAAGGAACAATGTAAAATTTCCAACTAGTCTGGTTTTTTTTTGTTTTTTTTTTTTTAAAGATTTTATTTATTTATTTGACAGACAGAGATTACAAGTAGACAGAGAGGCAGACAGAAAGAGGAAGGGAAGCAGGCTCCCCGCTGAGCAGAGAGCCCGACATGGGGCTCGATCCCAGGACCCTGGGATCACGACCCGAGCCGAAGGCAGAAGCTTTAACCCACTGAGCCACCCAGGTGCCCCCCAACTAGTCTGTTTTTTAACAACACTTTTTTTTAAAAGATTTTATTTATTTGAGAGAGAGGGAGAGCATGTGCCTATTTGCACATACATGTGCACACATGAACTGGGGGAGGGGCAGAGGGAGAAGGACAGGGAATCTCAGGTAAACTCCACACTGAACACGGAGGCCCATGCAGGGCTCGGTCTCACAACCCCGAGATCCTGACCTAAGCAAAATCAAGAGTGGGACGCTTAACCGACTGAACCAACCAGGCGCCCTTTAACAGCTTTTTTGAGATATAACTTATATGCCATAAAATTCACCCATTGTAATTGTGCAATTACAGATTTTTGTAAGTTTATGCAATTGCGCAGTATCCCCACAATTCCACTTCAGACCATTTCCATCATCCCAGAGGTACTCTGGAACCCATTTGCAATTTGTTTGCATATTTTTAAAATAGGTGATGATGGTATCAAATAGCGACGGTATTTAGATTTTATTAAAGATGTCTAAAAGAGTGAAAATGTTGATATTTACAATGCACCAGAGATTGCATCTTACGTAACTGTGTAAAACAATAATAAAAATTTTAGAAAATAACGTAAGAATTTGGGGGGGCATATTAAAAAATTTAGGGGTTACCCAAGCAAAAATGAGTGAGGATCAATAACCTGTGCCATATCACTGACCATTAATTATACAATAGTTTACTCTGTCGTGTTGAGTTTCTATTTCTATTATATTTGATAAAATAGACACATTCCGATCACTTATACTTGTTGGGTTGATTGAAGAAGTTCATTGTAGTTTTGATTTTGATCCAAACAAGTAGGTTCCAAACACATTTTTCTTTCAAAAAGGTGCAACACCTTAGTCTGTATCACAGAAAGAGCAATAAAATACGTCTACCATATTTAGAATGGCACAGGAGAGATTTACCAAGTTGTAAGATAATGCCATTTAATCTTTGGATAACAACAGAGAGAGAAAAAAAAAATGCCCGAACAATAGCTAATGCCGTGTTTATACTTTAGATCTTTTGGCAATATTTCTATTGACACAGTTGTCCCAGGATTCTCTTGGGTTTTTCTTTCTTTTTTTTCTCCTTTTTTTTTTTTTTTTTGGTCCCTTCATTCTTTTGATCCAGTGATTTCTGATGGTAACAAACTCAAATTTTCACTGGATAAAAGTCTTAGACTTTCTTTCTTTTTTTTAATATATTTTTTTATTTTTTAAAAGATTTTATTTATTTATTTGACAGACAGAGAGATCACAAGTAGGCAGAGAGGCACGCAGAGAAAGAGGGGGAAGCAGGCTCCCCACTGAGCAAAGAGACTGATGTGGGGCTTGATCCCAGGACCCTGAGATCATGACCTGAGCCGAAGGCAGAGGCTTTAACCCACTGAGCCACCCAGGGGCCCCAGTCTTAGACTTTCTTACTACCAGGTAAATAATATACATCTACTTCTCTCTTTAATTTAATAAATTAGACTTCAAATCTCATTTTTAAATTAAGTTTCATATAAATGCTTTATGTACACATACACACACATATATGTATACAGACATACATACACACATAAATGCACTCTCATGGACACATAGGTATGTGTAAAAGTAGATTTTTAAAGGACAGTTTTGGGCTCCATCCTCACAGAGATCTTTCTCTGAGAGCATGAATGAATACATTTTTTTTTAAATCAGGAACAAAACTTGCTTTTATGCATAAAAACAAAAGGTGGATTTGTTTTATTTCTCACTGACTTGCCCCCTCCGTATTCGTCACAAAAAATAAAGAAGTCCTTTAATTACCGAGGAGAGTCAACTGTAAGGGTCTGCGTCAGCATGATAAAGGTTTCTAACTGTGATTAAGGTTCCAATCTCATGACACGTGGAATAATCTATGTAATTATATTTCCCTTAGTGCTGCAGAAAAGTCCAAGTGACTGTAATACATGCTAACTTAATCTTAGCCACAGAAAATGTGTTTCTAATTTTCAAATTCGGCAATTTTTCAATAAAAGTTGTTGCACTTCGTCTGATCTATTCTCAAAATACGGAAGTGCTTGAAGCCCGACCACCTGCAATAACAGATTACTGGCTCTCTAAAATATTACCATACACCTACAATGTGGAGGCGCAAAGCTTTGCTAAAAAAGATCTTTGTTGTTTTTTCTAAAAGAAAGAAGCGATCCCAAAGCAAAGCTGGTTTTCAGCAGCCTCTCTGCTCCCAAATGCGACTGGCATCAAAGTCTAATGAAAACCTGTTTGCGGACACTGGACCCAATCCAAGGTACACCATTGGCATATTCTAGACCCCTTGGGACATGACTCATATAAAAAACACAGGGCTGTCATCGGACGGCTGGTGGCTCAAATAAATCAAATTTACTTTGAAAACTGAGGCATACCAAAATTTTATTAGGTGAAACTTTGGCATTTCTTATAGCCAACTTGCACATATATATTTTTATTACTTACAGCAGTTAAAAGGTATGCTACCAATCATATGCAAAACAAGAAAAGATTGCAGAGTACATTTTTTACTGGGTGGTAGTAGGAACTACTTTTTTTTTTTCTAAGAAAGAAAAAAAGGAACTCCAAATAATAAGTTAGTAATAGGTGGCGTCAAAGAATGCAGCCCAGTGTTTGTGTGATTCACAAGCCCTATGGTGCAAACCTCTCCTCTGTACTTTCATGTAGCACACCCCATGGCTGGTCTGCAAGAATGACTTTTACCCCAAAGTGATTTCTTGCTCACTAAAACTATCAACTGTACCACACTTCATGGGATGATGACAGATAGTGTTTATAATGTGCATTTATGAGAAACAGACACGAACATATTCAGGTTCCTGATGATCTAAAAAGGATTAAACTTTAAGCTTCAAAGGCCTACTACTGCTTATACTCCAACTTATGCACCAGGTTAGTTTCAAATTCCGGATTAGCGAAGTTTAGTTTTTTCTTCAGTTAAATATTAGAAAAGTCTTTTTTTTTTTAAGTCTCATATATACTTACTCTTTAAATATGTTAATTGGTAATCAAAGGCATATATGAAAAAAAGGCCCTTGTCCAATGAGTAACATCTTTCCAAATTAATATTTATTTTTAAGGCCAGATCTATCACATTTTTAAAAAGTGGTGGCAGTTTATTTTCCTTAAGTGGCAACTGCTTCAAGAGTTTTATGTGGTGACATGTGTACTGATGTGTGTATATTTTCATACTGCCTTCCCCCTCACACACATACCAATTTTACCAGGTAGGACGTTGATTTCCACCAGCAAACCTGGACCAGAATCTCTCAAAAGATTTTAGTGCACCTACAATATTCACTTTTAAAAGACTGAGTTTTGGATAGAATTCATATTGCTGTTTCAAAAGTATAAAACGATGATGGGTCACATACCATTGTAAATAAATTCAGAAGATGTATTTCATCTGTTAAAATTGTAATATTGCGTGTCTTTTTAAAAGATGTTTTAGAAACATTTTTGGATGTATCCTTACATGTAGCTTCTTAGGGTATTTTAGTATTCTTTTGGGAGAGACCTCCTGCCCTTTTTCCTCACAGTTCCCTAGGCAAGCAGTGGCTGGCATCACAGGAAAACGCAGGTTTCTTTGGGTTGTAGTGTGCTCTCACTGATGCAGAACACACTAGGTCAACTCGAAGGCTCAAAGCAACCATTTTGACTGAACCTACCCATCACTTAAGGAAGTCACTTACTCCGAATACAGGTTTGACGAGTAATTTGTCAGAACAGAAATCATTTTATTTAAAATGGCTCAGTAACTTTCACACATAGATGTAGTCGCAATAAAATCTGTGAGAAAGGAACAACAGAGAGATCTGGCCATGGAAGGCCGAGAAGGAGCACATCTGTACTCAATGAACAAGTAATTGTTCAAGGCTTATTACCTGCTGAGCATGGTGCTAGAACCATGAAGAATGGAAAAGAAACATAAAAAGTGTTCCTGTCCTTAAATTGCTTGCAGTCTGGTTGAGAATTCATGAACAATTACAGGAATTAGGCCAGGAGCAGCACAAGACAGTCCATTGATCCACGCCAAGTGGTGGAGTAAGACACGTATTTCATGGAAATGGGCTCAGTTCGGGGCTTGGAAGGACAGGGTCTTGATGTGGACAGAAGACAGGAGTGACCGAGGCCAGCCCTGTGGGAACGAGCCTCACTCACGACTACAGATGCTTACTCTTCTTTTCTTCCTTGGCCTGAAGAGACTTTTCCCGCTGAACAGGTGATTGGCATTGAATTTATAATTTACTTTTTAATTTTCTTTAGAAAAAAAAATTAAAGGAAAGTCACACACTGGGAAAAAGATGTGCCCCATCTCTGAAAAAAGGTTAAGATCTTAAGAGCAATTAGCGGGGCGCCTGGGTGGCTCAGTGGGTTGGGCCTTTTGCCTTCGGCTCAGGTCGTGGACTTAGGGTCCTGGAATTGAACCCCGCATCGGGGGTCTCTGTTCGGCAGGGAGCCTGCTTCTCCCTTTCTCTCTGCCTGCTTCTCTGCCTACTTGTGATCTCTGTCTGTCAAATAAATAAATAAAATCTTAAAAAAAAAAGAGCAATTAGCCATCAGGATGTTCAGACTAACACACTGATAGAAATATGAATGAGCAGAAGACCAAAAGGAGGCAACCAGACAGAAGAGGTGCCATGGGCCAGCTACAAATGTGACAAAATATTTAACTTTATTGATAATTAAAGCAGTGCACATTAAAATCATAAAAGAATATTATTTTTGCCAATTTAATTGCCAAAGAATAATTAAAAATTGTAACACTTGAGATTGCTAAAGACTGGGAGAAATGGAGAAAAGGAGAAATGGGGACGTTTGTTCACAGACAATGAGAGGATATGTTGTGTAACAATTTTGGAAGGCACTTTGGTGATATGTACTAGAAGCCTTAAAATATGTAACCATCTTTCACCCCAAAATTCCATTTCTGGGACATTTTCTTAAGGGAATAGTTATGGATGTGTTCAAAGTCTTACAGATAAGGATCAATTACAGCATTGTTTGAGATAACAAAACAGGGAAAACAAAAACTTGAAAATGACACAAAGATCCAGTAACAGAGGACTGACTGTTCACAGCAAGTAAAGTCTAAAACTACCTTGTAAAATAATATTTAGTGATATTGAAATATGTTCTATACACAAGTGTACAGACACTTGTGTATAGAAGACACAAAACATTATATAGAATACATTTCACATTTTAGGATATACTGGGAAAAAACATCTGGAAAGAGACACATTACTACATAACTAGTGTAATAGTAATTCTCTGGGTGACGGGAATACAGGTTACCTTATCTTAGTTTATTTTTTAGTTAAAAAAATACTATTTTTGCTATTTGAGGAAGTCTATTTACAAAACAGTACGACAAGGAAGAGTTTGAGGTTAAAGCTACTTGCATGTATTGAAAGTGGTTTTCTTAGGCTATGGTACTGAGGCTTGTTGTGCAGTGCTTAGAAATTCTTCTGGAATTTCTAAAAATACGCATTTCCAACAGGGATTTATGATCATGTCATTTTCTTTTCACTGCAGCTTCAGCAAGAGGGAGCATTTAATAATTGTATAGGGTAATGTTAATGTACTTTTAAAGTCATCTTTCGGAATTTCTTTTTTAAAATCCTCCATTTGCACTGGTTTCATCGAAATGACAACTAGCAGTTAAATTTTTAAAATTGGGACCAATAGATATAAAAATGAAACATTTAAAATGTGTATAATTGCATAAGGTTTTATAGATGTTTATTGATGGATTTAAGAGACTTTTTCTCTAAAATATTCTTGGGTTTGGAAAACTGGAATCAAGAAGATATTTGCTTAATGTTCTTCCTGTAGGACTTACCTCATCAGAATTGAAGGGCAACACAAAACGCCAAGATTTCATCAAACTTTGCTTCATGGATTTATGGCTTTACATACAACTTATTCTTGACTACCTTAATTAACAGAAGAATTAGTAGAGATGATCACATACAGTAAATAGTAAAAAACTTTCTATTATTACCTTTGCAACTTGCAACACATGATGTAATTTGCCATATATGGCACATTTGTTGAAAAATTACATATATTTAAAATATATATAAATATATATATATTTTATATATATATATATATAAAATTGTTTTTGACCATTGAAAATAGGATGAGTTTGTGGGGGGCATATAGAAATATGTTGGATATCTGAGGGAAGTCAATTTGAATTTTTAATAGCTCTGAGGAGAAATAAGATAGACCATAGATCAAAAAAAGGTTGTGCCATGTTGGCCTTGCCAGTTTGGCTCCCAACTTTAACTTGAAACATAAGGATACGATTAACTTGCAGAAACTATTTCTTCTGGAAGAGTGAAAGTTTATTCTCACCCATACTTATTCTGGAAATGGAAGGGCTTTCCCAGACTGTTTCAGTGTGACAGATTTTCTTTAGGTTGAATCAGACCTTTGGGCTAAAGTCCTTTATCAACCAGTCAACAGTAAATCTTTTCTCAGTCATGAAAAATGATTTTTTTCTCTTTTATAAGCATTCCCAGGAACAGCGGGAGTTTTCTTCGGGTTGAATTTATAAGTTAGAGGAACATGGCTTCCATGATAGAATGGTTTTGTTTGTTTTCCATACATTAAAAACAATAACACAAACATTCTCTGAGGTTTTTAATGAAGGAGCTGAGGAAGAATAACCGGAGTTGCGTTGACTCAAGGAAACAGAACCCAGTGGTGATAAAATGGGATCTTTTGCTGAGGGAATTCTCCTTTGTAAAGTAGACTCAACATCAAGTGATTCCAAATCCTGATCCCAAACTTGTCACCAACTTGACCCCACATCCAAACTCATGAGTCAAGTGAAACTCCTTCTGGTGATAATTTGGAGCAAACTGTTTAAGTACAAGAACTGCGTATTAGAAGGCTTTTGCTCTGTAGCCTGACTTGCAACTACAATTCTCTGTAAACCTCACACAGCTTCTTTTTCTGATGGTTCTCTGGTATTAATCTTTGCTCCTCCTCCACAGCTGCTTTCCCCTCCTCATTAAAGATTTAAGAGCAGCTAACTATGGAGAAGTGTTCATATGGCTGAGGTTTTATTAGTTTCGTAAAAGACAGTGTGGCATACTCATGCTCCCAAGGATTACAAATACAACTAGAATGCCACTAGCAAAATTAAAGAAATAAAGGTGTGGAAAACACTATCCCAGGCATCAGGACACCTACATTCTTCCATCTTCTCATCCATGAGTCTGGTCATTAAACTGGTGATTTAAAGAAAATTTTTTGTCCGTCCATTTCCTTCTCTGAAAGAAATAAAACAGTTGAGCTAGGTGTGCTCTTTCAACCCTTAGTGGTCTACAAATCTAAATATGTTCACAAAAAGATCTTTAAAAATTATTATTTTTGTTCTTCACTAAAAAATATTTTTTTTTGGTCAGTGATATCAATATAATTTGCCATGAGACTTGTCATTAAATCTCTTCATAAAAATATTCTTGAAGACGACTTCACAAAGCCTACATGCTAGTACTTTTGACAGCCTTCTGCACAGGAAAGAAAACCAAATTTCTCCAAATGTAAGGATGTGTTTATTTTATTTTATTTTTCCAGGGAGCTCATGTTATAGAACTGAGTACTAAGCAGTGGTAAATTCATTTCCAACCTCCTAAGAAGGTAAAATCGAAGTTGAAATCATACATCTAGTGTTGTTACAATAAAACACCACACACTCACTCTGTTTGGCTTTCCTGCTCCTTAGAATAAGCAACTTATCTGACATGGTTGTCAAGTCGAATATGGTATTTGCAACCACTGTTTTTCAAAATCAATATTAAATATCAGGAGTAAAACAATTATTAGTTTCTGATAAAATCCAGAGTGCAATTCTTTTACCTTCTTCATGGAAAATTTTTGAGCATTTGGGTTGTGATTCAGAATCTACCTTTGATGACCAACAATTTCACAAATGTTTTCTCAAACTTGATATGTGTAAAATTGGTTTGCATGCAAACTATGATCTTTCTGAAGTTTGCACTAATTTTGTAGCAGACAATTTTAATTGTCATTAAATAGATTCACATTTTATTTTGAGAATAAAGATTTTCTGCTTTTTTCTCTAAATTGTTATCATTATTGTTATTAAACTTGTGGAATACCAGATATTTTCTCCAAAAAAGGAAGTAAATTTCCCCTCTTATGGTTGTTAAGAAGTCCCAGTTGCTTTAAATTCCATTTTCTTAACAGATAAACTGACCAAAAAATGTTTGGCTATTTTAATAAAACACATAAAAATTTGGCTTAATTAAGTTTTACAAACAAATTTTATTTGATTCAATAAGTATGTAGTAAGGCTCTTATTATGAAAAAAAAATGTATCAGGGACTAGGTGACATATGAAAAGCAATTCATTAAGGGTTCTACCTTGGTATAACAAAAAAAAATACATAGTTGGAGATAAACCAAGGAAACCAAAATAGGTATAGCACAAGCAGAATTCAATAAATGCCAAAATACAACATCCTGGGAATCAAAGAAAGAAGTACAATATCTGGCTGGTTGATTAGGTAGGACTCCCTGGAAGAAGTTATTTGAAATTAACTGTTAATACTTCTTTTCAGAGGTTGCTATGGGGACAAAGTATTCCAAATGTCTGAAGTCTGGCTAAGTAAGGATGTATTAGAAACATTGAAATTATAGAGGGCACGGATTGCATGGAGCACTGGGTGTGGTGAAAAAATAATGATACTGTTATGCTGAAAATAAATAAATGAAAAAAAAAAATAAAAGAAACTCTTAAAAAAAAAAAAAAAGAAACATTGAAATTGACCCAAATTCTGCCAGTGTTAATGTCTTTAGATTTCTTTTTCCCCATATCACTTGCTACTAGGGATACTCTTCCTACAAGGATTCAAACAAAAATCACTGAGCTTACCTATGTGAAGAGCAGATATGGAGGAACAACAAGAAGCCAGGCTAGCGAGGTAAATTGGACCCACACTACAGAGGGTCCAGGCTAAGCGCAGCACTAACGCTACGGACAAAAGAGAAGCTTCCGAACCATCTGGAGTTGCCCTGTGATCAGCTTTTTGTTTATTTATTTATTTATTTATTTATTTATATATCTAAGAGAGAGAGCATGAGCAGGACAGAGAAAGAGGGAGAAGCAGACTCTCTGCTAAGCCGGGAGTGGGGCTGGATCCCAGGACCCTGGGATCATGACCTGAGCTGAAGGCAGACAGCCAACTGACTGAGCAACCCAGGCACCCCTGCCCTATGATCAGCTTTAACACCAGACTGACAGACACACGTAGGATGGTATGACCCTGGGAGTCTTCTTGGGATTCAGGAACAACGTGGGAGACTTTGAATACTTGACCTTAGGTGATAGTGGTGGGAAGAGTAGAGAAGGAGGAGAGGTCAAAGGAGACAATGAAGGAGAAAATCAGTAACTTCAAGTATATAAGAAACACTTCTCAATTATTCAATACCATAATGGCTCTTGGAGTTTTCTATTTATGAAAAATAGAACCAATAAATTCTCTATAGCTCAGGTGTAATGGAGGAGAAGACCAAGGAAAGGATTAAGTCATTTTGTTAATTTTCTCAGTTCTTTTTCTTTAACTTTTTCATTGGCTTTTGGTGTTAACAATTGGCTGAGAACTTATTTTTTAAATGGATTTCACAATGAGTTATTTTCTGCTCTTAAAAATAAAAAAATGTTTATTTCTTTAAAAAATGTTAAAAATCATTCTATCAAATCAATTTAAGGGGACTCTAGAATTTACAGTTTCAGAAAAATCAAGCTTTCAAAAGTGTTTTGTTCTATATTAGAGTGACAATTGTACTTTTTTTAACTTTTAGAATTTTAATTATAGAATTAAATGAAATGTTTTACTACTTGAAATTTTCTTCATTTTCATGTGATATTTTACAAATTTCCTAAAAATGTAGATAATCTAAAAATGTATTTTGAGAAATCAAACATGAATCATAAAGACACATAGTCAAGAACTTTATATTTAAATCGATTTACATTTTACAGCTATATTTATTTTCATATCAAATGCACAACTACTCAAACATATCATCACATGCATAAAACAAACCAAGTAGTCCAAGTAAAAGTTTAAGTTACTAAATCAACAAGAAGGTTATTATTTTAAATATAGATTCATATGCTTTGGTAAATTTTCTTTCTCAGCCTAAATATTTTGTTTACCTAGAAAAATTACCAAATGGAACGACAGAACCAATATAACAAAACTCTAACACCTTAGTGTAAAACATTCATCCTGACACAGAAAACAAATTGAACTTTTCAAGATGAAAATGAGACACGTGATTTATAAAAAGAGATTAATTATAAGAGTAGCAACACGCTGAACTCAAAAACCCACTTACAAGGTGGCACAATTAGCAACCAAAGTCCGATTTTCTCACACAATCACAGAATTATCATCTGTTTTACCACAATGCTTGAGACATAACTGCACTGTGTGTGTGGAGCCAATAAGAAAAGGAACCCAGAGGGGTCTACATTTGAACAATAACAATTTGTAGACTCATTGATAGCATGTTAGGTGACTTAGAGGCAACACTGTCCCGCAAGATTGTAAATCAAGAAAGTTCTCCTGCTGAGTAATACCAGTAGTAATGACACCTGTTGGAACACTGAAGAAAAATAATTGGAAGGACAGTATTTACTCTGGAGTTGCAATAGTCATTAGAAGTAAGTAATACGTTGGGATAGCACTGTAGGAAGACTTTACATCAAGAATTCCTACTGAATATGTAGAGATTTAGTGATACATTGTTTTACTCAGAAAGATGCTTTCAAGTATAAATGTCAATCTATAGATCTGAATTACACGTATTATCAAAATAGCAATCTAAAAAAAAAATCCAAGCCTCCATAATCCTATCTATTTTCAGATCTTTGTAAAAAATACTGTAAGAAGACCCCCTTTCCTCTGTTTCATATCTAATTACACTGGCTGTCCAAAGGAAGAGTTTTGTCAAGAGTTTATAAACTAAAAGAAAAGTTGAAAAAAATGGTTGTTTTTCAGTTTGCAAATTTGTTGAAATATAGTTTTGCCTTCAAAATGGCTTACTTAATGAAATTTGCAAAGATCATGGAAAAATCCATTAATATGTAATGACAGAGCACAATTTTCAGTTTTAGAAAATTAAGGCTAAAATAATTTGCTAGTGATGTTGTTCAATGTAATGATTTGGATATTAAAAAAAAAACAAAACTTACTGGGACGCCTGGGTGACTTAGCCAGTTAAGCGTCTGCCTTTGGTTCAGATCATGATTGCAGGGTCCTGGGTTTGAGCCCTACATGGTATTCCCTGCTCATGGGGGAGCCTGCTTCTCCCTCTCATCCCCGCTTGTGTTCTCTCTCACTCTCTCAAATAAATGAACAAAATATTTAAGAAAATAAAGTGAAATAAACTTTATTAAGATCGAGTAGCATCTGTGTATTGTTGAGGAAAATCTTCACTATTTTGAAGTACTTGATTTAAAAAATATATCATTTGGAAACTTCTATTGTATAACAAGAAATTCAAATCTATTTTTCAGTGAATGAAAGGGAAGAGCTGTTAGATATTAAATATGAATATTATGATTAATTTAGAGTTTGAATTATTTGAGTTCTGTTGGATGGATATGAAGGAGTCTGTCAAATAGAGAAAAAGTGATACATTTTTACTATTTACTACCTCCTACTCATGTGACCAAGTTTTCTCACAGATGATTTCTATCCCGACTGTGACAAGATCATCAATAAAGAAATCTTGATTGGGATATATATGTAGTCAATTAAGTCATAAAACTGTATAATAAAATGTTATGTGTACTAAAGCAAATTTTCCCACTTAAAAATTTAAAACTTTACTCAGAAGTTGTGTATAAATTCAGTATGTAATATCCTCCGGAACATTTGTGTTTTATGTTTCTTAACATACTATATAAAGTAAAGAAAATATAATAATTTTTTTTCACCAAGCCCCCAAGTTTAGGAACTCCAAAATCCTCTTCAGTTTAATCTGGTATGCTATACAAATAAAATCATTTTATGTGTGACTTGATATGTTCTCAACTGCCTGTGAGAAATGAATTTAACTGACTGCTAAGCAAAGTAGGGAAGCAGTGAGAAATACGTCCAAGGTTACCCAAAAGTCAAAAATATCACCAAGGAGAAAAATCTGTTAACGTTCGTTCCAGTTTTTTCTTATGTATGAGATTTAAAGAAGCTATGAGAGGAAACATGTTGTCTCCTCAGATGTTAGAACATAGAGATATTCCAAAAGGAGAAGCAGTGACCCACTCTGAGTTTCTCCGAAGGAACTCCTTATGTGCTAATGATAGAAACGTGTATGGGTGTCTGTTGTGGTTTCTCGTTAAGACCACGTACAGATTCTCTGAAGCTATAGTCAGTGACTACATCTTACACAACTTGAAAGAGTTTTGATATTTGGGAAAAGAGCTTCAAAGCTTCACTCTTCTGGGGACTATCTGGGAACAGGAAGGGAAAAAGCATGTATATCCTCTTAAAATAACGTACATCAATAAATCAACATTTGTATTAAATTCCTCAGCTGAGTGGTGATGCCTATCAGAATTTCTGTTTTAACTGTAGAGACACAAAGAATCTTTTTAAAAAATACACTATTTTAAAATCCCATACAGGAATAGGTCTGGAGTTTTAAATATGTGGTCCAATAAGTCATATTTCTTAGGGCTACTGTACTTTTTATCTCATCTCCCATTTGAGGATTTTCCACGTTCAATACCATTTGCATCAAATTACTCCATATTCCTGTATATTTCAGAAAGTCTGAAGAGACAAAATAAAATAGTTTCCTTTTGATCCAAAATGGCATTTCCTATATAACAACAAAAAACCACAAGAAAGTCTTAAGGCTCCTACAATTAATGTATTCAAAACCTGTGCGGCTTAAAAATGAGCAGATTTCCAGTGAGAGATTCCTAAGCCTACTGGAAAAGGCTGAGTCAAGAGGCATGTCTATGTGCTTACAAAGAGAAGCACGAGTCTATGCTGGACTATGAATAAAAATGCAAGAGTTATTGAAGGCATGAGAATAACTTGTAAAAGGCAACTGTAAACCATTTTGTAAAATATTATTGCCAATCAAATGTTAAATGATGACAACAGAAGTTCTTCAGGGACAGCTAAAAAGTGAACCCTGTTGGAAGAGGAACTGTAAGGGAAAAGGAAAGGAAACAGAGCGGATATAAAGACCTCGTAAATTTAAGAGAGAAAAAAAGACAACTGTGAGTGATAAAAGGAAAAGGCTTACCAATTTTATGTCCAATTCCATTAGAATAAATAGCTCATCTTTACTTTCAGGGGACTCAAGCCCAATGGGAGAGGCAAAGTGAATCTCTTAAATGTTTATAGAGACAGTTTTCACACATAGAAGCAAATAGAGATGAAATGGGTACTAGTGTGCTCTAATACAAGCTTTATACTATAACTGAATTACTTTTAGAGAAAGTAAGAAAGATTTCTGCACTGTCTTAATAAAATAACCACAACAAAGCAGCTTTTATGAAAGACAGAAAGAAAAGATGTTCTGCGATCTTTTCTGTTCACTCGGGATCTTTGGAAAAATGCCCTGATAATCAAATCCTGTTTCCTAAGAACTGAACTTAATAATAATAAGAAGAAGAAGAAGAAGAAGAAGAAGAAGGCAGATGAGGAGGAGGAGGAGGAAGAAGAGGAGGGAAAGAGGAAGAAGAAAAAGAAGTACCCAGTAGAGTACATTTAATTCTTGCACTTTTCTTTTAGAGCTGTAAAACCAGTTTCATGGGGAATGCTTTCTGAAACTGGTATATTTAATCAAAATGAGGAATAAAGAGAACGTCCTTATGTAAACCAAGTGCAGGTTTTCCCCGTTCTGCAGGATGGATTCCTGACTCTTTCACTGCCCTATTTGACACCTATATGTTCTTAATTATTGCTTCATGGTTTCTCGGGGGAGGGGGGGTAAAACGTGAATGACGGTGGAGAGTTTTCTCACTTTCTAACAATAATGAGTAGGTTTTTTAAAAAAATATTAAAGGGGAGTTAGAGAGGAGGAGGGAGTTGAGGGAAATTGGAAGGGGAGGTGAACCATGAGAGACTATGGACTCTAAAAAACAGTCTGAGGGTTTTTGAAGGGGCAGGGAGTGGGAGGTTGGGGGAACGAGGTGGTGGGTATTGGAGAGGGCACGGACTGCATGAAGCACTGGGTGTGGTGCAAAAACAATGAATACTGTTACACTGGTACGCTGAAAATAAAAAATAAATATATTAAAGTAATAGGACTAGGGTTAAAAAATAATTTGAGCGTCCCTGTTTTGCAGGATCCATTTTACAGTGATCATCCTCCAGGAATACAGCCCGTAGCTCAAGCGAGCCAGTTTCTGCGGAATCGGGGGCTCACCCAGTGGTTAGTCGTGAATTCAATTTCTTCAGGTTTCAGCCAGCTCACTTTTGTCTCCTCTGTCGGGCCTGGGTTATCTTGTTTGGCTTTGTATTGGTTACATTTAAGGGTGACTACCAAGTCGTCGTTTCCCACCTACTATGAAGAAAGAGTGATAAGAAGAAATAGAAAGGAAAATGAAAGCGGCAGATGAACGTAAGAGAGAGAACCATAAAGAAAAGAATCAAAAGAGATTTCCTCCTACACAGTCTGCCCCTGAAGAAAACATCTGCCTGAGTGCTTTACTCTGGAATGACCTGTTAACATAATCCAAACTTAGAGGGAGTGGGGAGGGAGTAAGGGCGTACCTTCTGAAAATTGAGAACAAAAGGGAATGGATGAAATTATTGTACTTAAAAAGCACACTAGGTAAATGTTATCACTGGCAAAGTGAAAAACAAACACACGTAAGCAGAACTTAAAAGATCAGGGTTCAGATTTAAAGAAATGTGTACAAACTGAAACACCATCAGTCCATGTTGGGGAGCACCAGGGAAGAGGCAGGGACAAAGCAAATAAGGAAAGTCTGATGTTTCAGCACCATTATCCCATGGAGTACATTTGTTTGATTCGGTTCAGAGATAATCTCAGCCCATTTTCTTGGACTTACTAGGACAACGCTTTGTAGAATTACAAATGAAGTCCTGCCTTAGTATTTGTGGACCTTTCCTGGCTCTGGTGCTCTTCATCTCCAGAGTGATGTCTGAGGACCTGAAGCTTGGACGGTGCTGTCTAGGAAGGCTCCCCCCAACAAGCCCTGCCTTGTGACAGGATGACGCCTAAGTCACCCCCGGTGTGACTCTGGGACTTGAGGAGGTGCTCTGGAGCCAAGGCCATACCATACTAAGGCAGCTCCTTTAGGGCTTAACAACCAATGGCCCTTTCAATCTGGATGACTATTTTTCATAAAAGAAAAATATTCATCTGATTTCTGAGGAGAAAAATGGATCCATTCAGTGAATGAGTGCTAAGGAGAATATGGATTCATGAGTCAGAGGGAATCCTTGATGAGCTGAAAATGGCCAAATAAATTACAAATTAGCAAAGGAGAGTTATATATCAGAGAGGATTTCAGGCTGCCTTTAGGCCAGGTAGCAG
Source organism: Neogale vison (assembly GCF_020171115.1). Lineage (NCBI taxonomy): Eukaryota > Metazoa > Chordata > Mammalia > Carnivora > Mustelidae > Neogale > Neogale vison. Next base: position 44,771,515 of record NC_058091.1, on the reverse strand, counting down.
GGACTGTGACCACAGAAGAGTTTATTTAACTCACAAGATGCAATTCCAGCTATGAAAAAGGATAATGTTGTTCAAGAGTAGATAAACTGAAGGAAAAAATGGAGAGATGGGGAACAAATTACTATCTCAAACAACCAATAATCTCCACTGCATCCAAGGAAAACCCTTCTGGAACCATCTACTCTTCCCTCAGCCTGAGGCTGAGCCCACTAAAGCTCTCCAGCACAGAGACTACCCTGGTGACCTTAGAAATCTGCTTCAAACCTTGCAGTTAAAATTGTAGTTATTATATCCAAATGTACCTTCTCTGCTGCCTTTTCTCTCAGCATTCTCAATGAAAACAGAACTGTGGGTTCACCAAGCTTTTTAGGACAACACATCTTACCCAGAACCACCAAGTCAAACATTTGTCTAGAAAATATTGTCTTAGTTTATACTTTATAGGAATAATAACATTTCAAAAGACAATGGCCTCCTTCAACTAGGAGAATTGACATGGAGGACATTGGGAGATGGAGAGGAAAAGTAACTTGGGGAAAATCAGAGGGGGAGACAAACCATGAGAGACTGTGGGCTCTGAGAAACAAACTGAGGGTTTTAGAGGGGAGGGGGTGAAGGTGTTGGGTGAGCCTGGTGGTGGGTATTAAGGAGGGCGTGTATTGCATGGAGCACTGGGTGTGGTACATAAACAATGAATTTTGGAACACTGAAAAAAAATTAAATTAAATTAAAAAAAAACTAGAAGAATTGTTTCTTCCACAACTATTTACTGAACCAAGCACATTCATTCAAAAAGGCTACTCACAGAGCTCAGAGATCACAGAGCTCAGGAAAGCATCCTGAGGGCACCTAAACTTCAGTTTCTGTGTTTGCAGAGTAGACTATTCATTCTGTTCTCAAAGAGCTGGAGTCCCCTCCTGTTTCTGAAGGTTTCAAAACTATAACAGTAGCTGTTGTATTCTTTACCTTCCAGGTCAAGAAAGTGGGAACTAAAACCAAAGGCAGAGAAGTCTTTATATATAGGAATCTTGGTGATTTCTAATAGGGGAGGATGGCCAGTGAATTCATTTGAGGATGAAAGAAAACCCTGGAGCTAACTTCATGATTAAGTTAATCTTTTACTCTTTTTTTTTTTTTTCAAAGTAATTTGAGACTGATGTATGGAAACAATCTAAGGTAGTTTTTAAGAGTGACCTCAGTCTATTCACTTTTTATTGATTAACCCCACCACTTGTGTTTCACCCAGAAGTTTACAACCCAGCCAAGGTACCCAATGAGCCTACACTCTTGTTGGGGAGTCTGAACTTAGTCTTGAGATACGATGAAAGAAGAATCCAGGAAGATAATTTAATCAAACATGTGTGGGTGGTATTAAGATTTAATATGTGTGATCTCTCTGTGCTTTTTTAAAAAAGATTTTATTTATTTGATAGAGATCACAAGTAGGCAGAGAGGCAAGCAGAGAGAGAGAGAGAGAGAGAGAGGAGGAAGCAGGCTCCCTGCCGAGCAGAGAGCCCGATGCGGGACTCAATCCCAGAACCCTGAGATCATGACCTGATTGGAAGGTAGAGACTTAACCCACTGAGCCACCCAGGAGCCCCTCTCTATGCTTTCTTATCCAGAAAAGAACTCCTTCAACATTTCCTCTCAGATCGAAGCTCATATGCCCTGAAATACTTTTAAGATGCTTGTGATTTTTTTTTTTCCATTTCCAGGACTTTTAGATTATATTGATTTACATTATATGAAATGAGGGCTCACTTACGCTACATTAGAGATCTTCCATACTAATAATTAGTATTAATATTCATTGAGCATGTAGTCCATGCAAAGCACTGTCTTGAAAAATGTGCAATTAAGCAAAATCCTATCTTTTAGGTATTAAGATCATTCCCATTTTGTAGATGAAAATTGGAGGCAGTTCAGTCACCTGTCCACATTCACAAAGCAAGTAGATCATTGAGCTGGGGAGCTAGTGTAGGCAGAAAACCTCCTAAGCCCACTAGCTTAATCACAATACTGTACTGCTGACCTTTGTGTAATGATGATAGCCCAGTCATTTGAAATGATCTGTAAGGAATGAAGGAGATTGGTAGTGCCTAAGTTTTACCAGACCTGATCGTTCTTTTCAGTCTAAGTGTTGATGAGGTGCCAGGCATTTGATCAGATACTGGACATACAGAAAGAACAAAATGCAGTCAGTCACTATTCTTCTGAATCTCAAAGCCCTGAAAGATCCTCCCACCTGGAATGAGAACACGGATGAGTGTAGGCACAAGGTTGTGTGATAGGGAGTGTGCAGTGGTGAAGTCCTCAGATACCCAACAATGGTGTGTTTCCAGGGAAATCTGCCTCAGCCTTCTCCCTGCAAGTAGACGGCCTAAATCTTGCAATCATGTAGGCAGTCCCCGCAGATGAGAACTACCCTTCTCTTTACGAGCTTGCTGATCATTCCAGAGCTAAAATATAGCCTCTCAAGAATGTTTCAGATTTATACATAGACCAATTTGACCAGTCAGAAAAAAAGCAGCAGCATCTGTATTCAGTCAACCCAGATGGAATTTACTGGAAGTATGAAAATACTAGGAAAACTTTCTACCAATGATGAACAAACATTTCAGCAGAATAAAAATTTATGAACAAAGCATCGGGAGCATAAGGATAAGGAGGTGAGGTAGAGATTAAAGTCAATCCAAAGAATGGATGGGTCTTTGTATTAGAAGTAAAGAAAATCAGTGTGACGTAGTTCTTGGAGAGACAATGAAAACAAAATCATCCCTTCTGTTATCTACTTTTGAATTTTCTGTTCTTTATTGCTATCTGGTGATTTACAGCCAGAGAGAGGCAATGGAGAAACTGAGAATCATTAGGATGTAATGATGTGTTTCAAAGACAGCCTTAATGAAAAGCAGAAAATTTAGAAAATAAAAAACCCCAAATCACATTTGTTTAAAATCTCTAATGATTCCCTGATTCTTTTGAAGTCCACGGAGTTACAGTATATGCTGCTGAATTGGCTGCATACACTGGCTTACTTCGGCTGCTGGATTATAACTTAAAGTTATGCAGTATTTAAGAGGTAAATATTTGTTAATTTATATGGGAAAAAATTAATTGTGCAATAGAAAAATGGAAACACAAAATAGTCTTCATTATAATTTGCTGTATTGCTACATGAGAAAAAGAATATACACATAGCTTCATTTATTCAACTTGGATAAAACATATGTGAACAAAATACACCAAAATGTCAAGAGAGTTATCTCTGTGACGTGACTGTACGCATTTTTTTCTTTTTTTCTCTATACTTTGCTCTGTCTTATATATACAGTTTGTACAGGTGGCACAACTTTTGTAATTAGAAAAATTAGAAGAAGTATTTTAAAATAAATTTGCATCTATGTGTTAGAAAAAATTGGGTTATTATATGATGGTAAATTTACTACCTATTAGACACCAAGTTATCAGCTGCATCTAAACAGGGTTCACAAAACAAAACAAAACAAAACAAAACAAATCAAACAACAAAATTAATAGCTTCTTTTTGGCTTGAGCGAGAAGATTCAGCAGATGTTATACTGGAATTTTAGTAAAGGACATGATATGGTCTCCTGAGATTTGACTGACAAAATGAATTTAAATCTGTTAGGATCAGAGAAACTGAACTTGGTTAAAAACTAGGGCTGACGGTCTGTAAACAAAAGGAAATAATGACTTGAGGAAGGGAGATGCTAAGGGAAGCCCTAGTGTCAGTCAGCGGAGGACCTGAGGGAATAAAGGCAGAGTCCAGAGAGCACATGGAATATTTAAAACAGAAAAAGGCACCAGTGGGAAGTAAAAATGGGAATGATAGTGGGGGGGGGGGGGTGCTAAAAATTCAGCACCTACGTAGTGCAAAGTGTTACACGAGGCTCTCCCATGTGTCGTTTTCTAGGCCCACAATAACGGTACAAGGTAGGAATTATTTCCAATTAACAAATGAGGAAATTAAGAACAACAAAAGACACTAAATAGGAATACTGACAAATACATCGACTTATTTGTTTGGTTAAATACTATCTGAAAAAGAAAAAGCTTTTGACAGCTGGTACCTGATAGAACCAACCAACGAACTATTCAACAAACCCCAGAAATTTGTTTGCTAAACATTGACAGACATGTGAATGGAAAAACAAACAAACAAACTTTTTTTTTAAGCCTAAGTTCCACATTTTACACGTAATAACAAAGACACAAGGCCAGCGAGCCCCTTTCTCTACTGATATGGTACAGTGTATCTCATTACAAGATTTATTCTAGTAAAGAGAGTAAGATGCATAAAAATACTGAAGTTGTGCACGTGGAAAGCCTGACCCGACGCTGATTTGGATGAGTCATAACATATAGGAAAAGCATAAGCTCTTGGGGAAAACGATGGGGCCAGATCTAAACAGGATAAGTAGTATAAGTGGGATAAAAGTAAGGAAAAAAATAGGTCAAATATCAACAAAAACTTTCCAATAGCAGAAACTATCAAAACCAGAAGATTTGTTCCCAAAGGAAACTCATGATTGTGGAAGATTTAATACTTGAGTGAATAAACATGAAAGAATAACTAATCGAGAACAGTTCTAAATTTCATGCTCCTATAGATTCATTGGTAAATAAACTATTGAGCAAGGATGCCTCATTTATTCATTAGCTTCAGGGAACAAGCTGTTCCAGAGAAGTCAGTTCCCCAGATAATGCAAGCCACGCAACAGACACAGATTTCTTCTATTTTTTTTAACTTCAACCTTTTTAATGGAGAATTATTTAAATGGCATTACTCCAATCCTTGTCTTCTTAACATCCCAGTACAGAATTATGATAGGAGCTGCAGAATTGTGTATGGAAAGACTTCTGAACGACAGGGTCAGGACAACCAGAGGTCCAGCCTGGCTCACAGAAAGTAGCGGTGAAAGGTTTTAACCACGCTGGTCCTTAGTTTTTGCTTTGTTTTGTTTTGAATACACATTTGTAAACAAGGGTCCAGGAGAAGATGCTCTTGAACATGTCTTCACCTAAATGTTCTAACGCTCATCGTCCGCTACCTTATTGCACTGTAATATTATTTGTCTCTACGTTAAGTATTTTAGACGCCTTTTCAGCCAATGGACTTGAGCGAAGGCTTTACCCGACGTGCTCCGTCCTGTCAGTGAATAAGAGGCGTGGACTGTTTTTCAGAGACAGTCTGAGGGGTTTGAAGTGGCGGGGAGGTGGGAGGTTGGGGTACCAGGTGGTGGGTATTATAGAGGGCACAGCTTGCATGGAGCACTGGGTGTGGTGAAAAAATAATGAATACTGTTTTTCTGAAAATAAATAAATTGGAAAAAAAAAAAAGAGGAGTGGACTGGATAACAACACTCTTCCCTGATACTCAAAAACTGTGGCACGCTGGTTTTTGAATTACTTTCACGTTCACAGGTAGAAAAACTGAGGCTGCTGAAGTCTGATTTCCAGGTCACGGGCAAGAGACTCTATTCCTATTGTGGGGAGGATGAAGGAGACAGTAACTATGAAGCACTTTCTAGGTATCAGGCTCTACTGAACACTTTCCATCCACATCTCCTTTACCCTTTATAATATTCTACAGGACACACACTGTTACTACTTCCATTTTATGGATAAAGAAACAGAGGTTTGGTGAGATTGAGTGACTAACACAATCATGTCACTAATAGTCTAGTACCTGGAATTTGAACCAGGCAGTCTAATATCAGGACCAGTGTTCTTTAAAAACAAAAACAAAAACAAAACAAACAAACAAAAAAACCCGTTGATTATGAGATCAAGACCCAAACTGAGATCCAGAAGCAGATAGAGGCTTAGTAACCGACTGAGCCACCCAGGGGCCTCCAGGACTACTCTCCTTCTCCTTCTTCTTCTCCTCCTTTTCCTCCTTCTTCTTTTTTTAAGATTTTATATATTTGAGAGACAGAAAGCGAGAGAGCAGAAAGGGAGAGAAGGAAGAGAGCTGCAGAGGGGGAGGAAGAAGCAGACTCCCCACTGACCAGAGAACCTACTGTGGGCCTCGATCCCAGGACCCTGGGATCATGACCTGAGCCAAAGGCAGATGCTTAACCCACTGAGCTACCCAAGTGCCCCTGGGACTCATGCTATTAATCACTAAGCAATCCTTCCTCTACAAATGCAAAAACCTAAGGGCCTTAAGTTAGAATTTTGAATTAAATAAATTTCCAACTTTTTGTAATTTCATACAAGACACAATTCGTATTCTCATACGTGTCTTCTCAGTTGTACATGCAAATGTTTTTCCAAGACAGCTAAAGAGGAGCTGGATAAAGGCTAAAGGGGATTCCAGTATTCTAGAGTTATATTTATGATAACCGGAATTGATTCATTCATTTCTTGTGGACTAAAAGTTTACTGAGGTATAATTAATGTGTGGTAAGCTGTGCAATTTAATAACTTTGAACAGATGTATAGATTTATAATACCACCACCATATTCAAGACAGTCAATATATCTATCAGTCCCAGAAATTTTCTTCTAGTCTAGTACAATTCCTGCTTGTCACCCACCTTGCCTTTCCAGACTAGGTAAACACTGATTAGATTTCAGTCACGGTAGATTAGCTTATATTTTCTAGAATTTTAAATAAATGGAATTGAACTATCTGGATCTTTTTTGGTCTAGATCCTTTCACTCAACATTATTTTGAAATCCACCCATGTTACTGTGTTTATCAATAGTTCATTAAATTTTTATTACTAAGTAACATTTTACTGTGTGGATCTACCAGTTAAACATTCACCTGTTGATGAATATTAGGTTTGCATCCGTTTTTGGCTATTACAAATAAAGCTACTATGAACATTTACTTACAGGTCTTTGTATGGATAAATATTTTCATTTCTCCTGGGCAAATACTGGGAGTGAAATGGCTGGTTTCTAAGATATATGGATAGATAGATAGAGATATAGTCATATATCTCAATATATAGTCATATATATTCACATAGATCTATAGGCTTTTCATTAAAAATAAATAAATCTGAAAAACAATCTGAGGGGTTTGAAGTGGCGAGGGGGTGGGAGGTTGGGGTACCAGGTGGTGGGTATTATAGAGGGCACGGCTTGCATGGAGCACTGGGTGTGATGAAAAAATAATGAATAATGTTTTTCTGAAAATAAATAAATTGAAGGGAGAAATAAATAAATAAATAAATAAATAAATCTGCTGGGCAGTTTGGGGAGGAAAAAGGCAGTTTGTAACCTGAGTTCTTAAGTTTATTTATAATAATATAATATAATAATATAAGTGTCTGAAATATAAAGGATTATAAGTTAAAAAAAGAGAGAACGTCATATATATGCATATGAAGCTGTCAAACTCTTTTCTAAAATGATTGTGCCATTTCATAATCCCAGCAGCAGTATATGGAAGTTCCCATATTTCACATCTTCAACTGCACTTAGTATGGTCAATGTTTTTAATTTTATCAATTCTAATGAGAATGTAGTAATATCTCATCATGATTTCAACTTGCATTTCCCTAATGGCTACCATCTTTTTCTGTTCTTTATTGCCTTCAGTATAGCTTTAATGGAGACAAATCTGTTCAAACGTTTTTCCATTTTTCAAAACTTTAAGTTGGTTTATTTCATTGAGTTTTGAGAATTCCTTATATACTTTACATAGAAGTCCTATATCAAATACATGGTTTGCAAATATTTCTTCTAATTTGTGGTTTATGTTTTCATTCTCTTAATACTATTTTTGAAAGCAGAATTTTATAATTTTGATGAAGCTCTGTTTATCATTTTTATTTTATATGGATTGTGTTTTTTGGTGTTGGATGCAAGAAATTTTGCCTAACTCCAGGTCACAGGGACTTTCTGCCATGTTTTTCTCTAGAAGATTTTTAGCTTTAGGTATTGCATTTTGGTCCAGAAGTTTCCTGTACATGGTATGAGATATGGTTTGAAATTCATTTTTTAACATGAATTTAACATGGATATCCAATTCTTGGAGTATCATCTGCTGAAAAACTATCTTTTATTGACTAAAGTGTCTTTGCACTTTTAAAAATTTCTCTGTTTGCTTCCATTGGTTTATTTATCTGTCTTTACACCAGTGTCTCACTGTCTTGATAACAATAGCTTTATAATAAATCTTGAAACGAGTAGTGTTGGTACTCCAAATTTTTTTTTTCTGTTTCCAAGTTGTTTGGGCTCTTACATGTCCTTTGCATTTCTATATAAATTTTAGAATAAGCTTGTCATTTTTATTTTAAAAAAAAGGCTGCTGGAATTTTGATTGAGACTGTATTCAATATATAAGTCAACTTGGTAAGAGTGGATGTTGAACTTTTATCTAACAGTTTTTCTGTGTCCTTTGACATGATCATGTGGCTTTTCTTTGTTTAGCTTGTTAATATAATGGATCACATTGATTTTGAATGCTTAATCTACTTTGCATTACTGGGATAAATTGTACTTGGTCTGAAAGTATTCTTTATATATTGTTGTACTCAATATGTTAAAATTTTGTTAAGAGTGTTGATATTTGTGTATATGAGGAATATTGGTTTGTAGTTTTTTGTGTGATTTCTTTGCTTTTGGTATCAAGGTAATGCTAGTCTCACAGAATAAATTGGGAAGTAGCTCCTTCAAAATCTTGTGGAAGAGTTTATATAGAATTTATACTAATTCTTTTTTTGAAGATTTATTTTATTTATATTAGAGGAAGAGAGAGAGAGAGTGAAAGCATGAGTGGGCTGGAGGTAGAGGGAGAAAATCTCAAGCAGATTGTCCCACCAAGCAGACTCCTGGTGAAGTATGGAGCAGAAGCGGGATTCGATCCCATACCCCTGAGATCAGAATCTGAAACCAAGAATCAGATGCTTAACTGACTAAGCCACCCAGGTGCCTCTAGAATTAATATTAATTCTCGATTTAATGTTTGGCAGAATTCAGTAGTAAAGTGATCTGGGCTTAGGGTTTTCTTTGTGGAAAAGTTAAGTATGAAGTCAATTATTTTAATATACATACACGGCTGTTCAGGTTATTTCTTCTTGAGTAAACTTTGGTAATTTTGTTTTTCAGAGAGTATGACAAATCATGTAAGTTGTCAAATACATTGGCACAAAGGTGTTCATAATATTTCATGATAATCTTTCTAATACCTGTGACAGCTATAGTATTGACAACTTCTCCATTCCTGATACTGATAACTTCTGCTTTCTCTTTTTTCCCTGATAGATCTATCTAGACTGGGTTATTAACTGTAAATATCTTTTAAAGAATCAACTTTTGGGTGCCTGGGTGGCTCAGTTGGTTAAGTAACTGCCTTCAGCTCAGGTCATGATCCTGGAGGCCCGGGATCAAGTCCTGCATTGGACTCCCTGCTCAGCAGAAAGTCTGCTTCTTCCTCTGACCCTCTCCCCTCTCCCACTCTCTCTCTCACTCTCTCTCTCAAGAAAATAAATAAAATCTTTAAATTTTTTTTTAAAAAAATTAAAGACTCGCTTTTGGTTTCAATATTTTTCTCTATTTGTTTTCTGATTTTTATCACATCATTTTTTACTTTGAATTTAATGTTTTTCTTTTTCTTTTTTTTCTTAGTTTTTTGAAGTGGAAACTAGGTCATTGTTTTGAGATCTCTCTTATCCAATATAGTCATACCGTTCTGTTTCCTTTCATGCCTTGAAATCTGGACTGGATGTTAGGCATTGTGAATTTACCTTGTTGGAGGCTGTATATTTTTGAATCTTGAAGTACTCGAGTTTTGCTATGGGAGGTAGTTAAGTTACTTGCAAACAGCTTGATCCTTTAAAGTCTCACTTTTAAAATTTGTTGTGGGGCCACAGTGTTAACAATTCTGCCTTACTGAGGCAAGAACTTTCTGACTACTCTACCCAATATGCTATAAATTATTGGTTTTTACAGTCTGATGCGTGGAAGCAGACACTCCTCCTGGTCCTAGAAGAGCTCCAGGCACTGTTCCCTTTAATTCTTTAGGGCAAATCTTTCCCTGGCCTCTGGAAGTTTCCTCACAAGCATGTGTTGCTCAGTACATTGCTCAGTTGTCAAGTGCAATCCTCTGAAGACCTATGGAATTCCCTTTCTTTTCCATTACTCTGCCCCCTGAACTGTAGACCCCTTTTCTTTCCATATACTGAACTCCATTTCCTCAACTCAGGAAGTCTGCCAGGCTCTGGATGAGTTCTCTCCTCATGCATCACAGCCTAGAAACTTTTTTAAGCCAGAAAGCTAGGGCAATCATGGGACTTATCTAATTTTTTACCTGTATCAAAAGAATCATTCTCCTGCTTTCCTGATGTTCAGTATCTTGAAAATATTGTTTGATACAAAATTAGCTCATGCTAAAGATGAGTATTCATTGTATAGTAGATCTTATTACTATTTCTCTGTATTTGGCCCCCTCTTTCTGAGAGGATTTTAATTCCTCCTTATTGAACTCAGGTGTGTCCTTGTGACAAGTGCTCATGAAATATGAATGGAAGTGTCATTGTCACTTTTGTATAAAATTTTTAAGAGTCAGCATATGGTTTACCATGTTTTCTTTTGCTTCTGCCAAAATGACTGCCCCTGTCCCAAATTTAGGTGACTCCTTCAGCTTGGGTCCCAGTGTGAAATAGAACATCAGATAACCCAGGGTAGACATGAACCTTTCTATTGCAAGCTATGTAGTTGATACTATTTGATACATCCTATAAGGAAGAGATTGGTTTTAGTTTCCAGACCATCAAATAGTTAATTCTGTCTAATTCTTAGTCTTATTCCATGCTTATGTTACTAAGAGAATGTTAGGATTTCTTCACGTAAGAACTATTCATTGAGTGTCATTCCAAGCCAAGATTGTGATAGGCTTTGAGAACACAAAGACAAAAGACAAACAATACATTCTGTTTCCTCAGTGATCCACAATCTAGGGCTGGGTGTGAGTGAACAGACATTGAAATGAATGAAATAGGCCTTCACTGGGTGAACAAGGCTTGCTGTGGAAGCGCATAGGGAGCTTTCTTCATCCAGTCTGTAATGATCAGTTCAAGACCTCCAGGGAATGAAATGCTGGGACGAGTCTAAAGAAAAATGGGGAGTTGGCCTTGTAGAGAAGGGAGAGAAAAACATTCCTGGTAGAGGAAGTAGCAATGGGAGGGTCTCCCTGGCATGTGCAGGCTTGGTGTATCTGAGGAACTTCACACTTTTCCAGAGACCAAATAAGAAATGAAGCCAGAAGAATACTTCTCCCCTTGAGGCATCTCATCAATTCATTTCACTTCTGTGAATTTTATTAATTCACAGACCTACTATAGTCAACTAAGATGAGACCCCTCTTTTCCAAAGTCTTGAAGTCTAGACCCCCTAAAAGCAACAAAATGGAAGTGCTACAGAGCTCTATCTGCCAATCTGTAAGGGTGTAAGAGATGTTCATAGGTAGAAAAGGCAGAAACAAAAGAAGGGCCAATCCCACCTGGAGAGAAGAAGTGGTATCAGAAAAGGTTCCATCTAGGGGATACATTAGCTTGCTAGGGATGCCACAACAAAGTGCCACGAGCTTAAATGACAGAAATGTATGTCTCATGGTATTGGAAGGTAGGCATTCAAAATCAGTTGGCTAGGCATCTTCTAAGAACTCTCTCCTGGCTTACAGATGGCTGCCTTCTCACTGTGTCATCACAAGGTCTTCCCTCTGTATGTGTGCATCCCTGCCATCTCTCTGTGTGTCCAAATTTTGTCTATTTATAAGGACTCCAGGGAAATTAGACTAGGGCCCACCCTAATGGCCTCATTCCAATGTATTCACCTGTTTAAGGGTCTTATCTCCAAATATAGTCACATTCTGAGGTCCTGCAGGTTAGGGCTTCAACATACAAATCTGAAGGGATATAATTAAGCCCACAACAGGGAACACGACTAGAGTCTTCAGTTGATGAGTAAGTGTTCTCAGGCACAGAGGTCATGCAAAGTAGTTCTGGACAGAGGAAACGATGTCAGCAGGGGCTGGTGGGGAGGGATACTGCCTCGTTCTCTACGGTTGTGCATAGAGGGGATGGGAGCATGGAGCCATGAGTAGGGCTTTGTGTGTCTAAATGAAGCCTCTTGGTTTTATTCCGTAGAACACTTGTTCTTATTTTTGACTTTACAATAGAATCACTTGAGGTACCAGAGGAAGATCTAGTTTGGGAAGCTCACTCTGACTGCAATAAGAAGAGAGGCTGGAAGGGTGTGAGCCCGGGGAGCTGAGAGCAGTTTGGACAGACTGTGGCAAAAGCAGGAGGGATGGGAAGAGGCAGCGGTGGGAATGGAGGAGGGACAGTAAGAGATGTTCATATGTAGAAAAGAAGGAATCCGATTCCTAACTCTGTGGGAAATGAGAAAATGGAGGAGTTTGTGGAGATTCTTACACTTTTGCCTCGAGTTATTCAGGGAAATTCAGTTTAATAACAACAACAAAAAAGCAGAAGAAAGATAACTTTTTAGGGGAACGATATCAGGCTTAATTTTGGATTTGTGGGGCTTGAGTTTCCTATAATGAAGTACGGGGGGCACTGGGTTATAGGAGTCTGGGCATAGGACAGAAAGCTGAGTAAAAGGCAGACTCTTTGGGGTCATCAGAGTACAAACCATAGTTCAAGCGATGGGAGTGACGAGAGGATGGCGAGAAGAGAGGGTTGAAGACAGTCTCTGGGAACCTAACTGTGTGAAGACTGGGAAGACAAAACCAGGGACAACAGTGACGGAAAAAACCAAGACAAGGGTCAGTGGAGGCAAATACCACAGAAAGATGAGCAAGTATCAGGACTGACAAGAGTCCACTGGATTCGTTAGACAAGAAGGGATTTGTTGGGGTGCCTGGGTGGCTCAGTGGGTTAAAGCCTCTGTCTTTGGCTCAGATCAAGATCCCAGGGTCCTGGGATCGAGCCCCGAGTCAGGCTCTCTGCTCAGTGGGAAGCCTCCCTGCCTCCCCGCCTCCCGGCCCCCCCGCCCCCCGCCCCACCTCCTGCCTCTCTGCCTACTTGTGATCTCTGGCTGTCAAATGAATAAACAAAATCTTTAAGAAAAAAAAAAAGAAGGGATTGGTTGGATTTGCTCCATGATTTTAGTGAAGCAATGGGGGCCTAATTTTAAAGTTTATTTATTTATTTTCAGTAATCTCTACAACCTATGTGGGGCTTGAACTCATGACCCTGAGATCAATATTCTCATGCCCTTCCTATTGAGCCAGCCAATGGAGGCCTAATTTCAATTGCAGGCTGGTGGACAAATGAGTTGTGGGAGTGGATTCAGTGAGTATAAAATATCTTTGGTGGAGGAGTATGCAAATTTGGGGTGGGGCGTAGATTATTAGGAAAATTGCCACCAAAGTAATTAGACGTTTTAAGAAAAGAGAGTAGAAGTAATGAGAGTGAGGGAATGAATGGGTCAAAGGAGTTGAAGGTTTTGTTTGGAGACTGATACAACAAAGTTTAAGATTTTAGAGTGGGGTGAGCAGGGTCCCGGTAATGAGCATCTTAGTAATGTGTTGCTGAAATGGATGGGGTCAGTGAATTCTGAAGCTAAAATTATTTATTTTTTTTTAAAGATTTTATTTATTTATTTGACAGAGAGAGATCACAAGTAGGCAGAGAGGCAGGCAGAGAGAGAGGAAGGGAAGCAGGCTCCCTGCTGAGCAGAGAGCCCGATATGGGACTCGATCCCAGGACCCTGAGATCATGACCCTAGCCGAAGGCAGCAGCTTAACCCACTGAGCCACCCAGGTGCCCTGAAGCTAAAATTATTGAATAGATCAACCATACAGAGTCACTGTGACCATAGGAAAATCGGAGACGGGGAAGCAGAAGACAGCCAGGAGCTAATGCCATCTCTTGAGCTGGTATCAGTGGGGAAGGGCAAGATGGAGGAGGACCCAGGTTGCTGCGGGAAACTAAGTTGGCCCAAGAGGAGGGCTGCAGGGGGAGGTTCTGGAAGTCCAGGATGAGGGAATAGTGATCAGCTAGGTGGAGACAGGATCATGGGCTTTCAGGGTGGAAACAACTAACAGCAACAGCAAAGCAGGTCCCAAGTTCCATTAGGAGACCTGGCTCACGTGTGTGAGCAGTTCTGAGTTGCTGCGGTAAATGGGAGGAAGACAGAAAACGAGATTGGAGAGGTGGAAAGGGTAGGAAGATGCGGGGCTCTGTAGGCCAAGGCCAAGTTTAGCCTTTTACCTTAGGTCATGAGGACCATCATTTGGTTCAAGCAGGAAGATGAGATGGGCAGGCCTGAGTTTCAGCAAGCTCTTCTGGGGACTACGCTGAAGATGTATTTTGAGGGCTGGTGTGATGGAGACTGAGTTATGGACAAATTGCCCAAACCCAGTAAGGTCTAGAATAAAACAGTGGTGCTGCTGGGGAAGAGGCAACAGCCTTGGCAACAAACTATAATGATTTGGTTATGAGGAGAGAGATCTCGACAGAAGCCAAGCTTCCTCCTATGTCTGCCAGTCATCGGCTGTAAATCCTACTCAGAGAACAGACAGGGAACTTCTATTCTGAGCACCAAACTAGAGCCAGACGGGTTCACCAAGAAGCATATGGAAAGAGCAGAAGAAGGAGGGGAGAGAAGGGGGCAAAGGAGAAGAAGCCCCTTCCCTCAGGAAACATGATATAATTGTCCTGATATAATATAGATAGTAAAATGAACTTTTTTTTTTAATTCTGTCTTTTGGATAGTCTTCAAATTTCTTCAATCCATTGAAAATAAGTAAGTGTTTAGGTAATCTTTGGCAGACAAGATTTAAAAAAATTTTTTTTTTAATTCAATTTAGTTAACATATAGTGAATTATTAGTTTCAGGGGTAGAGTTTAGCAATGCATCATTGTATGTAGCACCCATTGCTTGTCACATGACGTGCCCTCCTTTATATCCATCACCCAGTTACCCTATCCCCCACCCCTCTCCCCTCCAGCAACCCTCAGTTTATTTCCTAGAGTTAAGAATCTCTTACAGTTTGCCTCCTTCTCTGTTTTTAATCTTTATTTTTCGTTCCCTTCCCCTGTGTTCATCTGTTTGGCTGGCAAGTTTCAATGAGTAATGTATCCCTGACATGATCACTCATGTTGCTGTTGTTTACTACAAATTTAGTCAAATGGAAGTATAACTATAAACAATAGAAAGTCCAGAATAAAAAGTTTTATAGAGATTCCTTCAAGGGCTTATCACACACGGAAGAAACCAAAAAGCTGAGTGTGATCTATTGGTACCATGAATAATCCTGATTCTGGCCTTACTTGGGAAAACAAAACATCAAGTGTCTTATTGATCACATGAAAGATTAAACACAACTTAGACACAGATCAGGCTTGAAAGGAAAAAAAAAAAAAGAAAGGAATTTCTGCAACCTAATAAAATAAGAAAGGAGATAGAAAACATGTAAAGTTGATGGATTTTTATGTAGACTTCCTTACAAATACAGAAATCTTTCCTTGAAGAAATATGATCAGGACTTGCTGATCATATTTAGAGGAAGAAAACAACTTGAAATGGAGCCCTCTTTTAGGACTCAACAATGTTCCAACTCAGAAACTAAATTAAAAACTTGAACAGACT
This sequence comes from Neogale vison, assembly GCF_020171115.1. Classification (NCBI taxonomy): domain Eukaryota; kingdom Metazoa; phylum Chordata; class Mammalia; order Carnivora; family Mustelidae; genus Neogale; species Neogale vison. Next base: position 44,755,915 of record NC_058091.1, on the reverse strand, counting down.
ATGTGTTCAAGAAAATTCTCTCCCTTCTTAGTGTTCACCCTTTCCGCACATTAAAATGATGAAGAACCATTTCTCCTATCAGGGAAACTTAAGTCGTGTTCCTACATCTTTCTTAAAGCATGAACTCATGGTAGTTCAGCTACTTCATGATATGATGGGTTCCTGTAATAGAGAGCTTCCCACACATGCCAGAGTTCAAGGTAACAGGAGTATCAAGAAGGGCATTCACAAGCTGGGTTGCACGTTAGGGCAGGAGGCTCTGCAAGGTAATTTTTATCTCTGACAAATTTGGTATTTTATACTTTCCAATTGTTCAGTATTATGTGACTGCCACAATCCTCATAATAGTTTTGAAAACAAAAAGCAGTCAGACTTACCAACCATAACATGGATGAATTTCACATCGTTCAGTAGAAGTAGCCAGACGAGAGACAAAGCGTGGCACGTAACTTCATTTCCAGGGAGTCTAACCCAGTCAAGAGGAATCTAAAGCGATAGCCATCAGAAAGCAGTTGCTCGAGGTGGAAATTGAGTGTAGGAGGCCACATGGACATTTTACAGGGTATCAGGAATGCCCTATAACTTGTTTTGGGTGGAGGTTTACACAGATGGATATAATTGTCCAATTGTCTTCCAACTGGAAACAAATTCCGTACATTTTATTGTGTGTAAAGTAAGCCTAATTCTAAAAAATTCATGCTTCTCAAAAAGTCATCAATCTTAAGGCGTTCTGAAAATATTTTGTCTCAGGCTAATAGTATAACAAAGCAGATTAAGATTTTAAAGACGTATCGCATTAACGCCTCTTTCCTAAAATTCTAAAAAAACTCATTGATGAAATGATTTTTTCCTACCTCCATGCTTATATCCAAAATCGAGTAGCAAGCATGATGCCATACATTCTCTGTAGCATTTTATAAGTGCTCACTACCCATTCATACATTACCCTTCAACGAAATGAGAAAGGACTTAGTTTTTAGTGTCTGATATCAGCTTCCTTATACTTTATATCAGCTTTCTTACTCAGGAGATATTTTTATACTATGAGAATCAAATATTTCTACTTTGAATGCATCTTTCTCATAAATTTGTGAACTCTGGTCATGCGCTTAAGCAAAATACTAATCTACCTTCCCTGATACACCCAGTGTTGACCCGCAGCAGAGAGTTTCTTTGTAATGTGTATTTATGCAGCAAGGAAAGAGGAGAAACAGCCAAAGAGATAGACATTGAAGTAGCAGGACAGAGTCTCTCAGGCACTCCTTAGTCCCAAATGTGTTCTAATTCCATCCAAAAATCAAAGAAAGAGCTTTAGACAACTCCTCCCAGCACAGTGCAGAGGAAAGATCCTTTCACACAACATAGCAGAGAGGGTGAAGGGGGCAGGGGGGTCATGTTGCCTGCCCTGCCTCCCTTGCTTACCCTTGCAGCTAGGAACCGGGCACCAAAATAAAAATGACTGAAGGATGCAGACCAGAACCTTGTGTATTTGGGGTAGGATCCCTACTCTTTAAACCCTGAACGTGCAGCGATTGTAGCTCACAAGACTTCCCGTGTAGTCAGAAATAATTCTGCTGCCCGATGGAACACAGAATGGACCAGAGTGGGACACACATGTACACAACACAGAGAAGACCCAAAGGTGGGACAGTTTAAGAATGCAAAGATACCAGTTGGGGCAGGCAGGAAATTAGCTTCTAGCTATTAAGAATTGGTCATTAAGACCAGGCTAACACTTGCAGATTACACTTGGAAGTTTATTTATTACTGTACATAATTTATTCCATAGCGGGAATTTCCTTCTTCTTGCTTAGTTATTTTCTTATCCTTGTAATGTGCCTTGAACTAATAAAACCACTATAACTGCTGTCAGAAAGATGACCTCCTTCGAAAGCAATTTGCATTTACTATTTTGGAGCCCTAAGTAAGAACCCCTTAAAAGAGAATATAGGACAAAACTAGACCCTATGAGGCTCTGTTAATAACAGTATGTTTATTCTTGGTTTTCTGAGTGGAGGCAGGAGGATACTCAAAGGTAAGCTCATAAATATTTCCACTAGCAGGCTGTGGACCACTTTTATATTCTTTTTTTTTTTCAATTTATTTATTTTCAGAAAAACAGTATTCATTATTTTTTCACCACACCCAGTGCTCCATGCAATCCGTGCCCTCTATAATAATATCTTGGTCGGTAGATAAAGTAAACATAGTTCAGAAACACGCCACACTCATTTTCCTAGCTAACGCTGAATGTTGTTTTGCAAGCATGCATCTCTAAATGATTGTTTACCTTAGCCATGAAGTATAGGTATTTCTACCTCTACTGGTCTGCCTGTCTTTCCCAGCGGAGGCTAACAGTCTTACGTTGTATCAAGACACACAGTGGAAACAGGATGGCATATAAAGTGTGATACAATATACAGAGGACAAAGTATGTATGGAGGGTAGCTGATTAATAAAACATGGCTGGCCTTGATTTAGTTTATAAGAAACTTAAGACATTTATCAACATCTGTCTGAACCCAGTTCCAGTCTCTTGGACTCTGTTGTGGATAAGCTGATTAATAAAAGATGATGCCTTAGGAAGGAAGCTTAGAACTCTGTAAGCAATGACAAAGGGAAAGGCAGGGCTGAATCTACATATGAAAGGAAATTCGGAAAGTGAACTAGTTTACTACTATATGCCTGGTTGCCACTTCCCTATAACATTTCATCTCCCTCCTATTGGCTCAAGTCTGGAAAAATAAGAAGGAATTTCAAAAATTAAGTGTGGAATTAATTTACAAGACATATTGTAGGTTTTTGGTGTTGGTTTTTTTTTTTTTTTTTAAAACTCTGAAATATAATCCGGTTCCCTTGTGGCTTCCTCCTCTCGGTGTTCTTAACTTTGCAGCTCCCTGTGTTTGTTTTTCATTTGTATCCTTGATCTTTTAGTCTTTCCTTTCCTCTTGGCTAGAATAAAGCTCCGACACTGAACAAGTGTCTCCCTTTGCCAGCCCATAGACAGTTGCCTGATAAATGCTGCCCTTTGGAAACAATCAGTCCCCTGTGTGCCATGGTCCCCTTGCTCATTCCTTCAACCACCTTCCAACCTTCCACCTAACAATGTAAACAGTATCTAGTCACTCTGGGGCTTTGCTCCAGTCAATATCCATGACCAAGGGCTCGGAGGTAAAACAGAGTGTAAATGCACTGGTAATAAACATCGATTAAAGCACCCCTTTATTTCCTAAATGTCCAGGAAAAATCATTAATTTACACACAGGAGGAAGGAGCTTGACCTTTCAGGAGGAGTTTCCCTAGGTTAGGGGAGAAATTAGTATCATCACTTTTCTTATGATCGAAAAATAAATGCTTTCCTAAATACTAAATAAGGAAAAAAAAAATACTAAATAAGGAAGCACAAAACTAAGATGGCAGGAGCAGCACGTTCCCTTCATAATGGACAAATAATAAACATGAGAACCTTTTTAACTCTTTGGATGTTACACCGTTGCTCTGAGGGTCATCTTCACTGCCTACAACTCAGTCCTACGGTTGTGGCCAGAAATCTAGGTTGGATATATGATGAGGTAAAAGTGATCATCTAAGGAGGACAACTGGTGTGTATGTCGGGGGTGGGGGGCAGGGGCGGGCTCACATCGCCTGTGGACCCACTGAAGACCCAGTGTGCTCCTAGATCACGTTGAACATCTGTATTCATCTAACCGAAAATTTCCACCGTTACAGCTCTTCTCTGCGCGCCACAAAGCTAGCTGGGTCAGATTCACTGTGTATCAGTAAAAAACAGGAGCAACCAGCAGGAAGAAAAGAAAAATATTCTGGTCTACTGTTAGAAACCGAGGTCTGAGAACATATGGTGTTCTGATTATCATGTTGTGGGTCTCATCCCACAAAATCGAAGACTTTATACATATATAAACAAATTTAAAAGATATGAAGATGAAGCAGCCTAAGTCTCACCAGGGGAATTGTAGGAATCACTGTTGCGAAACCGATTTATAAATCACTGTAGAGAGTCAAAGAGCCCCAGAGCCAGAGGAGGACGGAAAGCCAGGCTGCCAATGTCCATGTTGGGGGAGTTTCTACAATTTTTTTTTTTTTTAAGAGATTTTATTTATTTATTTGACAGAGAGAGAGAGACAGCGAAAGAGGAAACACAAACAGGGGTAGTGGGAGAGGGAGAAGCAGGCTTCCCACAGAGCAGGGAGCCTGATGGGGCTGGATCCCAGGACTCTGGGATCATGACCTGAGCAGAAGGCAGACGCTTAACAACTGAGCCACCCAGGCGCCCCAGTTTCAGCTATTTTTGATATCCTTATTCCCCTGTTAAATGCAAGTTGTCCAAGAATTCTTTTTTAAGACTTTTTTTTTTTTTTTGGTCATCGAAACGGTCATTCACATAAATCAGCAAGTCGCCATGCCAATCATGAGAACAGGGTTCATATTAAGTCATTAAAATGAAGCAAGTAAGACAGGCTTGGCCCCTTCAGTCTGTGTGCCCGGACGCACGCTCAGACACCGGAGAGGGAAACTCTGAGCCGGGTTCAGCCGGCGGTACCTGGGCTGGGCGGCGCGGCCGTGCGCTCCTGCTCTCTCTCTGCCGTGGCCATCTGTGTGTGTTCTTGTCTGAGCAGCTGCTGACAGGAGCCGGGGACCGGAGACTGATAAAGCCGCAGGAGGGCTGTGCAGGCATAACCTTCCCTTCATGCAGGCAAACCCGCTATAAAAAGGGAACGGGCCGGGCTGGGCCGAGCTGCCGCGCGCGACTGTCCGGTCAGGGCCGACAGATGGTGTTATTTAAGGCCCAGGCCCCCAGGGCCCGGGAGCGGTCCTGCCGCTGGAATATTGCGATCTCACGTGATTGCCCCAGTGGGGGTGGGTCAGAGCAGGGGGACCACACTCTGGTGGGGGAGAGGTCAGATTTCGCCTGCGGGGAGGGGCCCGGGGACTGCATGCGGCCTGGTAAGGGTTGGCTCCTGGGTCAGGAGATGTGCCCGGGGAAGAGGGTCTTAAATGGGGTATTCCTTGAAGGCCGGGTGCCCCAGCGATGCGTCTGTGGGCATTGCTGGTGCGGTGGCAGAAGCAGTTTTGACATCCCACATTGGGGACACACAAATCACAGTCATGTCAAACTTTCCTCACTCCTCAGAGGTCCTGCCTCAGGTCTGGCTTCATGAGAGCATCATGGAGGTGGTGCACACAAGCATTAATTTAGGAAGGCCTTGGGTTCTAGTTCTTCCTCACATCACTTAATGTGGTCCCCCTTATCCACCATCTCCCTTTCTGGGGTTTTGCCTATCCTGGGGCCCAACCTCAACTTGGGAGCAGATGAGCCTCCTCTGGGTGCATGGGCAGGTTTGTCACAGCCTAATCGGATGTCACAAGGCCTGTCCTTCACCTCACTTCATCAGGAAGGCCTTTTATCATCTCACCTCCTCACAAGAATAAGAGTGAAGACAGCACCGTGAGATATTTTGACAGGGAAAGACCACATTCACATAACTTTTTTCACAGAATTTTTCTGTTTTATTCTTAGTTATTGTTGTTAATCTCTCACTGTGCCTAATTTATAAATTAAACTTTGTCGTACATACATATGTTTAGGAAAAAACAGTGTACGTACGATCCATAATTTCTGTTATGTGCTAAGAGTCTTAGAACATATCCTTCTGCAAACAAGGGGGAGGAACTACCGATTCAGCATTTCTTGACCAAATCATTGTTGTTCCCTCCATTTATTCATTGGTAAAAGAAAACCAAAAATATTAATCTTTTCTATTTTCCAAGGATCTGGTGGGGATAAGAGGAAGGATATGAAAGTGATCGATAAACCATAAAACATTATGCATTCACACACTCCTCTGCCTCGGGCCCTTTGCACTAGCTTTTCCTCTGCCTGGAATACTCTTCACCTGCTATCCTAATGGTTGTTCCCTTACTTTCTTCAAATGTTTGCCAAATTTCACTTTAACAGAGAGGGCTTCTCTGGCTTTCTAGTATACAAGAACAAAAGCTTCCCAACTCTCCTGCTCTGGCTCTTTCTCTAACCTTACTTTATTTTTCTCCACAGCCTTACCACCATCATATATATATATATATATATATATATATATACACACACACACACACACACATACACACACATATATATATATAGGATGTTGTTTAATTGATTCCACAAGGAAGGAGATTGGGGGTTATTTTATTCACTACCATAACCCCAGTGGCTAGAACAGTGCCTGACACATCATAGACACTTAATAAATATTGTTGAATGAATGGATTAAATAATTCATTGTAAGATATTATTCGAGTTCTCTGAGTCTCCACGACATAAATATATCCCCAAACTAAAGAGGAATCATTTGCCCACTATTCTTATCCAAATGCTGGCATTGTTACACACTACTGATAGGCTCAGGATGAAAATCAGAAGTATCTCTAGGCTCACAGACATCTCCCAGCCTGACTAATTTCAAAGTGTGACTGTGAGAGCCTCCAATTTATGTTTGGCTTTTGCTCTGGTTTTGAAGCCATTAGGCCTCAAGGATAGAAACTTCATCGACAGGCAACTACACAAGGCTCCCTACGAACAAAGTTTTCCTTCAGGTCTGATAAAAAGATAACAGAAGCAGTGTATTAAATTTCTCTCTTCACTGCCTTGTTTCCTTTAAACTTGCTGCCTGAGTTTCTCTTTCTCCAGACTGTTTTGGGAATCTTGAGTGCTCTAATAAACTGCAGTGTATTTTTCAAAACAACATTCTGAGCCTTCATAAACTTGATTTTCATGAAAAAAATACATTGACCTTTTGCTCTGGTCCCCTGCACTCCCCCTTTTCTCCCAGCCACACAGGCCTCCTTGAACGTACCAACACATTCCCATCTCAGGGCCTTTGTACTGGCTGCCTTCCTCTGCCTAGAACTATCTTCCTACAGATAGGCACTTGGCTCCCTCCATCACTTTTTTCAAATGTTTGTTGAATTTTATCTCCCAATGAGGCCAGTGTTGACTACCTTACTTAATCTAACAAACTGCTTCTCTTCTTGCCTCTCAGAGCCCTAACACCAGCATCCCTAGACTCCTAACGATTTTCTCTGCCTTCTCTTTTCTTCCATAGCATTTATCATCTTCCAACATTATATAATTTACTTTTAATTTACCTTTATTGTTTATTGTCTTGTTCCTCCTTCCAGAACATAAGCTCCAAGAAAGTAGGGATTGCCTTTGTTTTTTTTCTCACTTCTGTACTCCAAGGACCTAAAGCAGGACTAGGCATAGAGAAGGTAGTCAACAACATTATTGAATAAAATGAGATGACTTTAAAGATGAGTGAGAGTTTTGCACATTGCTGGCATTCCCTGTCTTGATTTGTAATTTTAGACATTCTGAAATACAACTCTTTGTAAAATATATGGCATCTAATTTCTCTTTCCTTCATATGAACCTTGTGTGACTTGAGCAATACTTCAATTCCACAAGCGTGAACTGAAAACTTACGAGGAATCAGGCAGTCCTGGTGCCAAGCAAAAGGGATGCAGAAATAAATAAGATATAGTCCCTAACTTCAAGAAGGCAGACAGAAATGTGAACAAATAAATCGTAATTCAGTATCATAAGAACAAGAGTAGAAGCAGACTCAAAGTAAAGAGATAGCCTGGTGCGAAGAGATCGACATCTCCACATGGGATGGCAGAAAGGTATCAAGGAGGCCTTCCCAGTAGAGGTGATCTTTAAGCTGAACAGAGTGTTTCAAGATGAGTTAAGTTTTGGATAGACACACAGAGTAAAGAAGTTCATTCAGTCCGAGGGCATAGCCATTAATGAAGCCACCAAGCACTGTGGTACCAACAGGGACCTATAAAGCTCAGTATTAGCATATAGCTAAATTCAAGATCACTGGTTCCTGGTGGGAAAATAACAATAATAGTGATAGCTTACAGAGTGCTTACCATGTGCCAAGCAGGGCTCTGAGTCTTCACACATTCACACATTGAGTTTCCTCCACCATCTGCTGACATAGGCACTCTTCTCATTCCTACTTTATAGGAATAATATGAGAAAAATGAGGCTCGGAGCAATTACTATGTAAGAAGATCAATACATACAGGTTCTAAGAAAAGACAATACATTTTGTTTTTATTAAGCGTTTTTTGTTTTCACAAAGGCAGCTAAATCATGAAGTCTGATCTAGCTCAATCCAGGCCTGATATATTCAGAGGAGAGCCAGAAAGAGTGATTGGTGGTTAAAGAAAAGAGATTTTTTTTTTTAAGTCTTTGAAAGTAGTATCTCTTAAAGAGAATGATAGAGTTGTTGTCTTAGTACCATAAGGATTTTTAGCACATGTAAATAGGAAGGATAAGTATTTCTTATGTGACTGGTAAGCAAGAAAGAGTATGGAAAGTGGAGATAAGTATAGCTTTTTAATATTTTACAGAAAGTTACATAAAAACTTTATAAAGGCCCACTGGATATTTATTTTCCCTCCTCTGGTAACAGTCTTAAATAAATATAATTACTTTTGGACAATAAAGTTCTTCAACATCATATACTGAAAACCAATAAAAAATACCAGCCACTTGGAAGAGTTCCTGTCTGGAGACTGACCTCGTCCTTCCACAGCCAAGTCAGAAGGTGAAAGGTCAAAAGTGCGTCCTTGATTTTAGACTGAACATAAAGTGTAGACTTGGTGGAATTTTGGAGGTTTTTTTTTTCCTTAGAGCCAAACCTAGATTTCTTTCTTTCTTTCTTTCTTTCTTTTTTTTTTTTAAAGTTAATTAGCCACTAATGTGGACAGTCTCAAGGATCCAAGTCAATTAGGACACTCTGTGCAGAACTTTCCAAGCTGAAGGCCACATGCCCTTTGCATTTATAGGTCGTGGACTCTGGATAAAATCTCTTTGCAAGGAACAATAAAAGGCTGAATAATGGAGACCAGGAGCTTAGGGTTGATGTCATAAAAGAAGTTCTCAATATTTTGGCACTTCCCTTCTGATGTCAAGTGTGTTATTCTCATTTAGCGGGTGATGGCCAAGTGAAATAAGAGAAGTGTGTGTTAATCCACTGCCGTTCTAAAGTGACAGTAAAAAGCATTTGCTGCATTTCCCATTTGGATTCTTTAGCCCCTTTGATTCACACCTATTTTTTCCAGATTAGATCTCGGCCATTTCATTTATGTGGCACGTTTGACACACACATCACAGCCAGCTGCAAGGGGAGCTTTTCTGATCCCTGAAGATGCGAGTGACACTGTTTGATACTTGTACTTTTAACAGTCTTTAGAATTGGCCAACCCACCGGGAACATTTCTTCTTTCTTCTTAGACCACTTTATTGAGGTATGATTGGCACATGAAAAGTTGTGCATATTTAATGTAACAATCTGATGAGTGTGGAGAAAAAGATATACCTGTGAGGCCATGGCCCCAGTCTGTGCCATAAACATACCAGTCACCTCTAAAAGTTCACTCCTGCCCTCTTTATTTACTATTATTAATTATTATTGTTTGTCACAAGAACAATTAACATAAGATCTACTCTTCCAGAAAATGTCTAAGTATATAACACAATATCATTAACTATAGGCTCCATGCTATGCAGGAGTTCTCTAGGATTTACTTCTCTTATATAAGCGAGACTTTAGAGCCCTTAACTAATACCACCCCCTTCCTCTTTCCTGGTAATCAGAGGATCTTTTCTTTTCTTTTTTTTTTTTTTTTTTTAAGATTTTATTTATTTATTTATTTGTCATAGAGAGAGAAGCGAGAACAAGCATAGGCAGACAGAGTGGCAGGCAGAGGCAGAGGGAGAAGCAGGCTCCCCGCCAAGCAAGGAGCCCGATGTGGGACTCGATTCCAGGACGCTGGGATCATGACCTGAGCCGAAGGCAGCCGCTTAACCAACTGAGCCACCCAGGCGTCCCCAGAGGATCTTTTCTTAAGGAGTGCATACTTCTCAGGGTGCTTGGGTGGCTCAGTCAGTTAGGTGTCTGCCTTCAGCTCGGGTCTAACCTCAGAATCCTGGGGTCTGAGAGTCTGGGGATCGAGCCCCACACTGGGCTCCCCACTCAGTGAAGAGCCCACTTCTCCCTCTCTTTATGCTCCTCCTCCTGCTCATGCTCTCTCTCGCTCTCTCAAATAAATAAAAAATGGAGTGCTTGTTTATTTTTAATACTACCAACATTTCCATTTAAAGGAGAAACAAGCTTCTTTTGATAGGACAAAATTCCCTACATCTCTAAGTTTTATTTATACTTCTATAAATAAAAATAAATAAATATAAATAAGATTTTTATGTAAAAATATGATTTATTTATATAAAATACATAAAGATTTCATTATATAAAAATAGAAATAAGAATTTTTTATATAAATAAATATAAAAAAGATTTACTTATATAAATAAATATAAATAAGATTTGTCAGGGGAATAACCGACAAATCTTAATATATCATTGGATATAGTTGAGGAAAGAAAGGGAGACTTAAAGAACAATTCTGAATGTCTAGCTTGGGCAAATTCGTGAAGCGATACCTTTTCAAAACCCAGATGGAATGGGCTGTAGAGGAAGACGATGGTGCACATTTGAACACGCTGGGCTTGAAATATCTGTGGGAAGCCCAGGTGGAGAGAGCCAGTGTGGCTTTGATGCTCAGCGGGGTCTGGACTGAAGGTTAAGACACGGGGGTCAGGAACATCAGGGAAACTGTGAAAGCCAAAGGTGCCAGGGGCCCCATCTATGCAGAGTGAGTTGAAGGAGATGAGAAGACAACATCCCATGGAGCCCAGACTTATTGAGGAACTCCAGCGGAAGGGAAGCCACAGAAAGCCTGAGAAGAGCGTCCGAGGAGGCAAAAGGAGAATAAAGTATGGGGACCAGAAGTAAAAGGGAAATCGGGTTTTGAGCCAAGAGGGCTCAACAGCAGAGAGTTACAACCTCATAACTGCTTTGGAATTTGGAAATGATGGTAGGAGGGAGCTCGATAGAACCACTTGTAGTAGTGCTCAGTTTGGTAATTATACCAATAGAGTCACAGAAATAATTATCTTAAATTGATGTGGATCTTCACAAATTTACAAAGAGCATTTACACATAATGCCTCATTTCATTCTCACCTCTCTTGTTAATTAGATGTTACTGCTTCCACTATGTAGGTGAGGAGAAAGCCTAGAAAGTCCAATGAATTGGATGATGATGATGACGACGATGACGACGACAATGATAAAAAAAGAAAAGTTCTTTTTAGAACATTTACTATGTGCAAGACACTATGCTAAGCATTTACGTTGCTCGAGATTATAAGTAAGTCTCATTAAGTCAATTTTTAAGAAAGGTTTTATTTATTTCTTTGAGAGAGGTAGCGAGGAAGGAAGCGCAAGAGCAGCGGGGAGAGGGAGAAGAAGGCTCCCCACGGGAAAGGGAGCCCAATGCAGGGATCATGACCAGAGCTGAAGGTGGATGCTTCACTGTCTCCGTCACCCAGGCGCCCCTGATTAACTCAATTTAAAGAAGGTCTGGAAAACTAAGGTAACTTCCACAGGCTCACACAGTCGGGAGGTGTCAGAATGGGCCTCAAAGGCTGTTCTGTTTGATGAAGTCTGTGCTCTCTCCGGTATTAAAGTCTGCTTCACCAGCTTTTCAGTGTTCTTGACAAACAGCATTTTAGAAATTTTTAAAAAGCAGGGAGCTTGGGTGGCTCTGTTGGTTGGGCATCTGCCTTTGGCTTGGGTCATGATCCCGGGGTTCTGGGATGGAGTCCCACATCGGGTTCCTTGCTCAGCGGGAACCTGCTTCTCCCTTTACTCTCCTCCCACTGTTCGTGATCGCTCTCTCGCTCTCAAATAAATAAATAAGGTCTTTAAAAAAAATTTTTAAGGGACGCCTGGGTGGCTCAGTTGGTTAAGCGGCTGCTTTTGGCTCGGGTCATGATCCCAGCGTTCTGGGATCGTGTCCCACATCGGGCTCCTTGCTCGCAGGGAACCTTCTTCTCCTCTGCCTCTGCCTGCCGCTCTGTCTGCCTGTGCTCGTTCTCAATCTCTCTGACAAAAAAATAAATAAAATCTTTAAAAAAACATTTTTTTAAAAAAGCAACATGTATTCTTGAAAAAATTGTATTTTTGAAAAATACATGTATTTTTTAAAAAATTGATAAAATTCCAATATTGCCAACTGATTTCTTGCCTTCCTGTTTATGTTGTAATTGAAGAGATGTGTCCTCCATGAGAAGAAAACATATCATAAATGTAGTATTTCAGTGCACAGAAATCCTATCTTTAATGTCAAATAGTTCTCTAATAAAATGTTAGCCACAGAATTCCATAATGCAAATAATGTGCTGAAGACAGCACTGGACTCCGTATATAGAGATGAGCACCTCAAGGTAAGGAAGGGAAGAAAACAAGCTTGTTGGGAAAATGTCCAAGGGAAAACTTGCTTCCAAGATGGTGGCTCACACAAATCCAGATCTCCTACTCCCACTCTACAAATATCTGAACATCTTTAGTCCTCATAGCGAAGCTGCCAGTGACTAGCATTCAATTCCCACAATATTTGTGGTAAAAATAAACTATGTTTTAGATGAAAAAAGAAAGAAATATACATATATATAATTTTTTTCTTCTTATAAATGATCAGTTGGACTAACAATGAAAAGGTATAACTAAGAAACTAAGTTGAGACTTCGGTAGTAGGTGTAATAGGATTCATTGTATAATTCTTCAACCTTACCATATGTTTTAAAATTTTCCAAATAAAACGTTAGTAAAAAAATTCAGAAAGAAAAAAAGGAAAAGCACCAAAGTACCAGTAATATAATAAGCTCCAGATCCAGGAAAGAAAGTTAACTCTGTGAATGTAGCTGAATTACTCCCCCACTCAATGTACTCAATTAATGCCTTCATTTCAACTATTAATATTGAGTTATTTTATGAGAAAGTTTAAATCTACATGGAACCAAAATAGAGCTAATTCTTGCCCACTAATTTGTCTTTATAACTAAGTTACCAATGTTTTCACATTTCTCTAATTTTATTTCCATTTCCAGGAAACCATGAAAAGTATGGCACTGGTTTTTAATCATTTTAGAATGTAAATTGAATTTACAGTTAGTAAATGAGTTATGATATAAGCTAATTATAAAGCAAACTATTTTATACTTTTATTTTTAATCAGGAAGTAATATAATCTTATAACCTAAAGTTTGGAGAAAAGAGAAAGTAAAGAAAATCAAATCTTCCTCCCTAAATGCAACGATTACAATATTTACATTTTTTCCCCGTTCTTTCTGTTTCTTAAGGGTATTTTCAAATGGTTGTGACAGTTTTAGACTCTGTTTTTTCACTTAATGTTAGATATTAAGTGTCTTTCTACATCTACATATTTAACATATTAAAGATTGCATAACCTTTTACTACTATAAACAGTGCTGTGATGAATCTTCAGCTCTATGGCTTATTTTACATTTTGGCTTAGACTGCTGGAAGCCGGATTACTCGGCCAAAGAGCACAAGCTTCTAATGGTTCTGTGTATTAATGAATTGCTTTCCAAAAGTGTTGCGCTAATTTAAATTGTAACTATAATGTAGAAACTCATCTTTGCCAGTACTGAGTATTATAACTTTCCAAAGTTGGCAAATTTAACATGCAGGCGATTGCATTTCATTGTTTGCATTTGCATCTCTATAAAATATTTGAAAACAGCCTCCTTCTGCCCACCATGTGAGTTGACAGTAGAAAGAATGACAGTGAGTAGACTTCACGAACCTCCTGGTTATAATTAAGTGTTTTCCCATTGCCCACCATAGCAAATTAAAATCCTAGCTCTTGTCTTCAAAGCCCTGGACAACTTCTTTGTCTCATCCCCTGTCTCAACGGCTCTCTTCCAATGAGTCCCAAGTTTCCCTGAGAAGGATCCATCTGGGGTCCTTGGTAAACACACAGGATGTGTGTTTACTCACAGGATGAATTAGTTTCTCCAGGTGGGCCTCACAATGCCCTGAGTTTACCCTCCGCATCTGTATCTTCATGAGTCCTCTTGGCTTCCTCTCTTTTAAGGACTTTGATGCCAGGAACAGTCAGATGAAATTCAAAGCTCATTTAAGAGTTATTTTCCCCAGGAATTCTGCATCAATTAGACCAGAAGTTCATTCAATATTATTACTAAAATGATAAAACACAGCAAAAAGTGAAGGAGGATAGTCTCCTCCACCTACAAACACATTTCACGCTTCACTTTGGAAGAAACAAAGCTTTTCAGGTTGGGGGATGTGAGTTGGTTAGGTGCTCCTACTCCAACCAGACTGACTCACTCCTTGAGGGGGTGGGGAGAACCAAAAAGTCCTTGCAGAGAGAGTGGTTAGACACTCTCTAAAAGACAATGGAGTGGGGTGGCCCTGGGGTCCATCTCTGAGTAAATCAAGAAAGCTTGATGAGAAAGTGAGAACTTACTGGGTCTAGCAAGGTTTCTGAATTCTTCTGATCAAGCTAAAGAAATATTTCCCTCATTTTTGTTGTGATGACTATTTTAGTCTCAGGCTGATGAAGCCAAAAAAAAAAAAAAAAAACAAACCTGTCGTATAGCATAATAATTGCAATGCTAACAATGCCACATGTAATATTTTTAAAGTATTTATAATGTGCCTGGCATGGTGCTAAGTTCTTTACATCATGCATGATTTTATTATAACCCTCATGCCACCGCTCCACGAAGTAGGCCCTAATATGATTCTCATGTTTAACAGATTAATAAATTATCCTTAAATCACGCTGAAAACATCTTGGTTCTTACTTAGCTGTTTTCTTATAGGCTTGTAAGCTCCCCAAGTTCAGCAACCCTTTCTTCTATGGGGTCAGGAATGCACAGCAAGCACGGCCAAATCAGGTAGCTGCTGAATAAATGAATTGAAATATAATGAGAGAAAAAGAATGAATAAAGGATCTCTTGGGATTCTTTTAAAAAGATTTTTCCTAAACGAAAAAATACGATTCTTTAAAAACCACTGTAATGCTCTGTGACCCCCCTCCTGTCCCTTCCCCCCAACCTCCTCTCTAACACACACTTGGAAGGTCCTCTTCATTTTGGGCCCAGGTTTTAATTTAAATCACAAACCACTGGGCTTTAATTTTTCCAGACAGTTGTCCAATGCCTCAGAATCACTAAATGATACTGCTTTTATTCCACTGAGATAAGTACATTTTTTAAAATGCTAACTTGACACTACATCAAAAACTAATGATGTACTGTATGGTGACTAACATAACATAATTAAAAAATAAAAATAAAATAAAATGCTAACTTGGGTGCATTTTCTCTAGGTCAATTCTTGGTCAGAATGATTGAAGACCTCGATGCACACCTCTGGTGATGAGGCATGGAGGCACATCTTTGACCTAAAACATCACACATGCTCAGGTCTTAAAAGTAACCCTGGACAGGACCAGTTTGGTGTTCACACAACACACGTTTTCTCAGCTTGAATTATGTGGTTGGGCTTAGATTCTTATTTCCTAGAAAAGCTTCTGTCCACCCTGGAGGAGGCCTACTGACATAACTCCTCTGAGCTAGCAGGGTGCTGGCCTGTTTTGCACCGATCATGGAAAGCCTCCATTTTTCAGGTCCTGAACCAGGCTACGGAAGCAAACCAGTGAGGTCTTCGTGGCTCTGCTGGCATGTCAGAAACTTGGGTAAAAGACTGAGAAAGGCCACACTTCTGAAAGCACGAGGCATTGACCACTGAGAGGCAGCCAAGGAGACCTTCTACACAATTTGATGTCATCCCTGTCCCTCTCACAGGACCAGGATGCTGAAGGAGGACTTAAAACACCGAGGAGTCAGACTTTCCTTTCATGGACAAGCAAATAGGTGTCTTTAAGAAAATGTAAATGAAACAAGAGGAAATTTAAGCCCAGCAGGATGATGTAAAGCATCCTTTTCCAATTCCCATGGAACCCTGTAAAGTTTTGTTTTGTTTTGTTTTTTTAAAAGATTTTATTTATTTATTTGACAGAGAGAGATCACAAGTAGGCAGAGAGTCAGGTAGAGAGAGAGAGAGGGAAGCAGGCTCCCTGCTGAGCAGAGAGCCCGATGCAGGACTTGATCCCATGACCCTGAGATCATGACCTGAGCCGAAGGCAGCGGCCCAACCCACTGAGCCACCCAGGCGCCCCAACCCTGTAAAGTTTTTAAGACAGACTCCTTCATATGTGTTTGTTAAAAATTTCTCTTCTCCCACATTCCCTCCTAGTGCTTGAAACTGAAATGCCTTCTTCGCATGATAAGACATTGAGCTTCTAGTTCTAAAAAAAATGTCCAAAGAGAGCTTTGTCTCTTTCTGTTCTTACTAACCAGGGATGTAGTGGTTGACATAATGCTGCTGACTTTTCTTGCCAAGTTCAGCTTAAAACGTATTTCAAGGGCAATTGATTATATAGCATTGATAGGGATAAAGAAAAAAGGCAAAGCTAATCTTTTTTTAATTGAAAAAGAGGTCCATTATTTTGGGAGCTAGTCAAGTCCTTGGAAGTCTTACAAACACACACCCAGGAGCAGCTAGGACTCCTTCTACTTGGCTCGCTCCCTTGTTCTCCCTGGCTTCTTATCAATCCTTTACCTACCCCCAATTTGTGATTGTTTCATCTCCAGTTAAGGAACCATACACTTCCACATGTTACTCTGTGGAAATGACCCATATCTTGATCCTCTTCATAACAGACAAAGAAGAAAGCAACTGTCTAGAGACTGGAATGTACATAGTAGAAGGAGAGAACAGAGCCAGAAAAATTAAATCACACGTGTAAGGTATGTGATGTGCCACGTGTATGACCACACGGGCTGTGTAGTGTGCCAATGGCATCTGTGAGCATCTTCTTGAAATTCTTTTCAAACACCCTCTAAATTTCAATAAGAAAAAAAATAAACTCGATAAATTCCAAATGCTAATTTTATTTTTAAACATTTTTTCTAGTTCATTGTTTTGTTCTGTTTAATTTCTTTGAATTTTGGTGGTGAAAGGATCTTAAAAGGCCACTATCCTCTTCCACTCCATGAATGAGGAAACCAAGCCACCAAACAGTGTCCTGCCAGGAGCCACAGAACTTATTCATGTCAGGGCTATAACTCAAAGGGCCAGGGCTTTGCTAATTACTATTTTTAATTTTTTTAAACAACACCAGAAAGTCTCCTTTACTCTTCTTTCAATATGTAGTATGTTTAATTTTTTAATAAACTTATATTCCTGAATTTTGTATTTCTAAGCCCCCTTTTTTCCGTGCATCTTTTTTCTTCCACATTTTTCTCTATCTCCTAATATGTTTAGAATGTTCAGCCTTTTAATTCTTCTGATTTCTTCCTGCATTTGGTCATTGTTCCCTCTGGTTCTCTCTCTCTCATGAATTGTAGAATCCATTTGTGTCTCTATCCTTCTCTTCCCTCAACATCTTCTTAACTCATTCCTATTTTCTCTTGATTCTTTTTAGATCTCTTTCCATCACTTCAGTTTCTCCCCCCTTGTTTTTATCTGTATTTTTATCTTCTTGAATGTTGTTTCTGTCAGACCACTTTTAGCCTTTCTTTACTGTGCACCTCTCCGTTTTCTGTCCCGTCTCAGCACGGCCCCTTTGTTTCAATGCCCTCAGAACACAGCAGTGAGGTGTGTGTGCGCGGTGGGCGGGGGTGTGTGGGTGCGTGCGCCTGCGCAGAGGCTTGCATTTAGATTTACTTGGTAATTACTTGGGGGTAAAATATCGAGGGAGACACCAAAGTATGTGCTCATAGAAGGAGAAATGCTTTGCTTATTTTCATCCCTGGGGATGTTAATCAGAAAGTTTCTTTTCTAATGCCTATTTAATAAATACAATTCGTGTACATGTGTTTCCTATATAAAAGTATCCTGAATCAGTATTGTATGTGTGAAATGTTTCAATTTTCTTAAAACATTCTAAAACTTATTCCAGAGCCATTGTGCAAAGAGTCAAGGAAGAATGGGATTGGTTTCTGAGTTTCATTTGGACATATTTCAAGTATAATAAACACGTGTTAAGATTGTGTTTTAAACATCACTAAAATGTTTATCAACTATTTTTGAGACAACTATAAAATTACCACAGTAGCATGAAAGTAAAGTTGCTTGCTAAGTTACTTACAAGAAAAATCTAAATATCTATACATGGTATCACTTTAAAAATTAGTTTTTCTGACTGTAGACTGAATGAATGGGTTGATGTGTATTATTAGCATTTTTTAATAATTAAAGTGAAATAATAAAAATACTTTGGGTGTGTATAGCCTAAAGTATTTATAAAGATTTAGCCTATCTGTACCATTAAGCAAAAAGGTTTCCTTTATTCCGTAATCACCATGTCTTACCCAGTTCAATGGCTGAGTAATTCAGAGTTGGAAAAGAGCCCATGTTTAATTGCATACATCTAAGAATCAGATTTTAACAATTACTGAGGACAATAATGGCACAAAAAGAACTTCGATCAGGAATAATTCAGACAACTCTCATTAATTCTTTCAGTCTGAAAATTATAAAGCATCCTTAAATACTAATGAATAAATAAATAAATACACAGATAATAGTATTAAATTTTAATTATATGATCTCCACTTAAAATCCTGTATAAGGATCTTTTCTCATAGACTGTTTCCCAGTCATTCTATATTGGTGAGTTTGCCTGGTGTTCTCCCAAATGACCTGGGTTCAACATCTGCTCTGAGGAAAGATTCTTCTGGCTCAATAATTAAAATATAATGATCTTATTACAGTTGGAAAAATGATTTATTCATCTTTATTATACTTTGATTTTTTGGCATAGCAGAAAACAGGGGAGAGATATTAAATGTAATTCCATGGGGCCAGAGATGGGTGTAATATTACCTAATATCTTCAGAAATGACCAGATCAAGTCAGACAGTAACCCAGAGTTAGAGAGGCCAACTCATTCTGTGAAGGGAGGGGGTGCCGACGAGGGTAGTGAACACTTGATAAATCAGTGGGGTCAGACAGCATGGAGGAGGAGCCCCATTGCACATGCCTGGGGAGCAGGAATAAAATACATGAACGGTAAAAGGACAATTGAGAGGAATCCACAGATACAGAGAGGAAAGATCATAAATGAGATGACACATACTCAAACGGAACAGAACTGACCTGAAATACAACAACAGAATGACCATGTGAAACTATTCCTTTTCTCCTTGGACACAACAGTGGCCACTATTTTTAAGTCACAGAATGGGAAACTAATCAGGCTGATTTTCTCCCAGCAGAATGAATGTGAGCATACTGGGCCACCTTTAATTCACCAGTATTGTTTCTTCACAGGTAAATTGGCTTCTTAGGTCCCCACTGTCTTCTAACACCAAATTCCAGATAGATGCATTTAATTCCTCCCCATTTTACCCTTTCACCTATATGTAATTAGTTGTATGTAATCTCTGAAATAAGTCAGTATTTCTGACCATAGCCTGAGTGTCTAAGTTAACAGTACAACAGCACAACATTGTGTACAGATTAGCAATGATTTTAATACAAGTGACAATAAAATAAGAAAAAAATGACCAAAAAAAATCAGTAATGAGAAATGTTGAGTAGAAAGTTCCGTTTCTTTACATGCTAATTCATCATTCTGCTAAACTCATTCAGACTTATTCTGTTTGGAATAAAATTCATCGTGCCATTAATATTTTTCTTTTTGAGAATTATTTTGGATAGCCTTTGGTTTTTTGCTTCCACAAAAATTTTACTAATAACATGAATTTCTACAGAATTTATGTTGGGATTTTCATTGAAAGTGTGTTGAATCTGTAGATCAATTTTGGGAGAATTGATAGTTTAACAATAGTGAATCTTCTGGTCCTCAAGTATGGTACCAGTCTTACACATGTTTTGTTAAATAGTTCCCTACCTATTTAATATTTTGATGCTGTTGTTAATTTGTATTTTTAAAATTTCAATTTCTAATTGTTTATTGTTAATACATAGAAATATGATTCTGTACATTGACCTGTTATTGTGTGCCTTTGATATACTCACTTACTCTCATAGAATGTTTATAGATTGTTAAGCATATTCTATATGGACCATTATGTCATCTGTAAATAAAGACAGTTTTATGGTCTCCTTTCAAAAAGAGAAAGAAAAGAAAGGAAGGAAGAGAGGGAGGGAAGGAGGGAAAGAAAAGAAAAGAAAAAAGAAAAGAAGAGAAAAGAAAAATGACACTGATCGCTTAAAAAACTGATTGGAGAATGACATTCTTGACAACCATGACATTTACATGCTTAAAAAATAATTCTTGAGTCTATTTATAGTAGGGACATTTTGGAGAAGAGTGGCAGGAAAGAAAGCTATCCATATTTGTTTCACAATGAAATTTTAACATTTTTCCTGAGGAATGGTTTTGTGTCTTAGAAAAAACCACAACGGCTTCTGCTGCTGTTAATAACTTAAACATGGGGAGAAGAGTATGTTAAGAAAGAAGTAAAAATAGGTCCACTTGTTTTTATAGCTTTACAAATCATGAAATCAAGGTCATGAAAAATTAGGGGGAAAAATAAAAGGGGGAAAGTCAAGACACGGAATAAAAGATTGAAAGGGAATGTGAAGAATTGCTTTTTGAAATCAATACATCAATTACTTATTAGCTCAGAACATTTCTTGGTTCTTTCAAAAAATGCAGATCCTATGAGACTAAAACTGAATTTATCAATGGCTCTCCCAAACCAGTTTCCTCTCTCTCTCTCTCTTCTCGGTGGTACCACCTTTTCCAGTAACCAGACTGGAAATGAGTTAGTCACCTTTGACATCCTATCAAGCCCCAAGCCATGTGCATTCTGCCACGCACCCATCCCGGCACACACTGCCACTCTTTGCTCCTACCACGTGCTTCCCAGTCCTCCCACAGTCATCTGAATGTCAATTACTTACCCACATGCAGATGGGGAGGACATGGCCATGCCTAGTACAGTTACTAGTCAATAGCACATACCTCCTCTTCCATCATCTTATCTTCTCCAGTTCATCTGAACCAAGCACCTTTTTTTTTTTTTTTAAAACACCTCAACTACACCACGCCCATAGACAGCATCCACCAGGCTCAAACATGTTGCACCTACTGGCCAGCGCTCTGTCTCCTGTGCTAGTCCTCCTGCTCACTCACAGGATCTCCAGATCCTGCCTTATCCTTGTCCAGAGGCATTGCTCAGACTCCAGCCTTCTGTGAGTTCCTCTCTTTTTCATCCATGTGTGTGAGTACCTTTCCTGTTGTCATGCATGCGTGTATTAGTTAATTAATTAAAGAGTTTTATTTATTTCTTTATCAGAGACAGCACAAGCGAGGGGAATAGCAGGCAGAGGGGGAAGCAGGCTCCCCACTGAGCCGGGAGCCAGATGCGGGACACGATCCCAAGATCATGGGATCATGACCTGAGCCAAAGGCAGACACTTAACTGACTGAGCCACCCAGGTAGCTCTCCTGTTGGCATTTACATTTGTATCGCTGTGTACAACTTTAGAAGTTTCATGGGTATAAGTCAGAGGCTGCAAGGTTACCATAATCTTTTTCTATCTCCTGAAGTATCTAGGAGGGCTCATTAAATGGTTATCCAGTAGGGTTTTTTTAGTGTTATGTTTGGGCTCCTTTCTCTTTGTTTTTTGTTTGTGTGTTTGGTGTGTGTGTGTGTGTATGTGTGCGTGCGCGCGAACACGCACGTGTCTATTGTAAGTTTTTGGTTTGTGATTGCCGTGAGGTTCATGTATGTCAATCTCTATAGAGACTAGTCTGTTCTAAGTCAGCAAGTCAGTAAACAGTCTCTTTAACACACATCATGGCTTTTTCTTTTTTCTGGGCTTTTGGTATTTGCCAAAACAGGATTCTATTAAAATTAAAGGCTTTAATTTTATTTACCAAAGTAGGAGTCTATTAAGGTTTAAAGAAAAATCCACTTATTTACGGTTTCATATTCCTTTGGAGAGGGAGAAAGGCTTTTGTAACATTTTCAGATAATAAGTGACACTAATTGTTGACTAGTGATCACTTACTATGTAATAGTCATTGTAAGTGCATCAGTTTATCTAATCTTTACAATATTCCTATGAAGAATTACCATTACTCCTACTTTGCAGATTAAAAGTCTGAGAACCAGAGAGTGGAAGCAACTTGACAAGTATCACACAGCAAGCATGTTTCAGGGCTAGACTTAGGACCTAGGTGGCTCTGGCTCTGTCTTATCTGTCCAGGTTACCATAAAAAAAAAAAAACAAAAAACATAGATTGGGTAGTTTAAACAACAGAAATGAACTTTCTCCCAGTTCTGGAGGCTGGAAATAAAGATTAGAGTGTTCATGGTCAGGTTCTGGGGCGAGCTCTCTTCCTGGTTTACAGGCATCTCCCCCTCTCTCCATCTTCATACATCCAGCACAGAGATTGCTCTCTTCTTAATCTCCTTCAGTCCTATATGATTAGGACCCACCCTTATGACTTCATTTAACCTTAATTACCTCCTAAAATTCCTATCTCCAAATATAATCACTTTAGGATTAGGACTTTAACATATGCACCTGGGAGGGACACATTCAGTCCATAACAGGCTCCAAAAAGATGTGAAGATATGCACTGGGCCTTATAAAATGAGATCCAAGAAATCTCCCAAAGATAGTTTGTCCAAACCCCAGTTCATCACAACTTTCCAGTCCCAGACTTAGTTTCCAGTAATTCAGTATGCCAGGACCAAATGCCCACCTTCTCGGCAGCCAAGAAATTCCAGTTTTTTAAAGTAGACTGATAATTTTTAAAAAAATCCAATTCATACTGTTCTGGATTTGCTGGCGATTTCAGGATGTGAATTTCAAGGGGCTTCTCGTCTGACACTGAAGGACACAGTTGGGGGAGGCCACAGAGACTGGGATGCCCATGTTTTGCAGGTAGAAAAAAAATCCCAACTTGCCTGTGTTAGCTGGGTCCTGCTTTGCTAGTACGAAGGCAGTGGGGTGACAAACCATAAGGGTTTACCTAGTTTTGGGTGGCTGTAGTCACAAAACGCCAGTGTCCCAAAATGGTGTGCGAGCAGACTAATTTGCTAAAAGGCAGCTGAAGTTCAACCACCAGGCTTCCCTGCAAGAAGGAATCCACTGTGTTCAGATGCCTCATGAAAAGAGTATTGGCACTCTATTTCTGCGTTAGAGAATCGCGTCCAGTGCCAAGCAGAATCCAGACATTCCTGCATTTTTATTCTTCCCTGCTGTCATCTCCAAAGGTTATTGATATTTCAGAAAAGGGAAGAATTTCTGCAATTCTCATTTTCATTAAAAACACATTTTACAAATATTTTTGTCCTTTAAAAATGTTTCTTTTTTATCATCTTGTTTGTTCCTAAAATGTCCTTGTTATAATTTGTTTGGCTGTTGTTAGATTTCAGTGTACTCATTTCTTAATCTGTATCTTCCCTCCCATGGAGATCATTTGCAGGGGTGGGGTCTTTCTGTTGTGTTCTGGTCGAAGTTCTCTTTTCTCTGCTTCTCTTCAGACTTCTTCCCTCCTTTCTGCTCTGCATGAAATCTCCATCATAAGGGTCTTGCCTTAGCAAATTTCTGTTGTTGTTTAAAAAAAAAAAAAGTATATTTGGGGAGCCTGGGTGGCTCAATGGGTTAAAGCCTCTGCCTTTGGCTCGGGTTGTGATCCCAGAGTGCTGGGATCGAGTCCCACATTGGGCTCTCTGCTCCACCGGGAGCTGGCTTTCTCCTCTTTGCCCTCCTTTCTGCCTACTTGTGAGCTCTGTCTGTCACATAAATAAATAAATAAATCTTTTTTTTTTTTTTTTAAGTGTATTATAGATCTGCAGGAGGTAAATCTGTCTTTCCCTTAGTGAAAAGTGGCAGGGAGATTATTTCATCTACATTGGAGGCAACTGTAATTCTTCAAAAGTGATGAGTTAAGGTTCACCTCAGTTCATACTCAGTCCATCTAGAGAGAAAATGGAGGTGATACTTCCCAAGCATACAATACTTAAATTCTCACAGCACAAAAATTTGTGTAAAAATGACATTAAAATACTGGTAGTCAAGAAAAGCACCTGAAATTAATAGTTCCAAAATTTGAGAGGGGTGGGGGGATGGGTTGGGGTAACCAGGTGATGGGCATGAAGGAAGGTACATGTGGTGATGAGCATCAGGTGTTATGCAGTGTTCAATGACTCATTGAACACTACATCAAAAACTAATGATGTACTTACTGTATGCTGGCGAATTGAACATAATAATAAAAAATAATAATACCCAAACTTGTATACTGCTCTAATTTTTATAGTTGACAAGATTGAGACCCATAAATGAACTAATAATATCAAATTCACAGACATTACCTGAAAATGGATGTATCGTGCATTTTCTATTGCTATATTGCTGATTGAGCAAGACTTTGAGAGGCACCCTCTTTATACTCAAGATCTCCCATGGATGTCATATATCCTTACATGTGGCAGTAATCTCTGCCAGGAAACACTTCTTCGTCAACTTAAAATCCTCATGAAATAACCTTGGTCCACTGGCTTTATTTCCAACCTCAATTCCAATGGAGAAGAGCTAGTCATGAAGAAAAACATCTATTTTCCTACATTCCAGGCTAAACCAGAAAACCTCTTACATCGTCACCCTGGAAGATCTATGGCACAACCCTATCCAGCCATCAACTTTTCGTCTCTGCTGACCTACTTTCCAAGCCCTTTAAAAGTCATAATTTCAGACCTGTATATAGTTCCAGTTTTTCCTCTGTGAAGCCAGTCCTTGAAGACAAGGACTGTGTCTTAGGTGTTTTGGCATCCTTATGGTCCCCAAAGATGTGGTTTAAATCTAGTAGTAATAAGTGAATGTTGGAATGAATATGTTTAATTTAACACATACTTTTTTTTAACCTATTTTTAAAAATTAATATATAATTATTATTTGTTGCAGGGGTACAGATGTGTGATTCATCAGTCTTACACAATTCACAGCACTCACCATAGCACATACCCTCCCCAATGCCCATCAGCCAGCCACCACATCCTCTCACCCTCCTTCCCTCCAGCAACCCTCAGCTTGTTTCCTGAGATTAAGAGTCCCTTACAGTTTGTCTCCCTCCCCTGTCCCATCTTGTTTCATTTTTCCTTACCTTCCCCTATGATCCTCTGTCTTGTTTCTCAAACTTCTTTCTCAAATTCCTCATATCAGTGAGATCATATGATAATTGTCTTTCTCTGATTGACTTACTTTGCTTAGCATAATACCCTCTAGTTCTATCCATGTTGTTGCAAATGGCAAGATTTTGGGGGTTTTTTGATGGGGTTGCATAATATTTCATCATCTATCTATCTATCTATATTTATATATACCTCACATCTTCTTTATCCATTCATCCATTGATGGAGGTCTAGGATCTTTCCATAATTTGACTATTGTGGATACTGCTGCTATAAACATTCAGGCGCACATGCCCCTTCGTATCACTACATTTGTATCTTCAGGGTAAATACCCAGTAGTGCAATTGCTGTGTCATAGGGTAGTTCTATTTTCAACTTTTTGAGGACCCTCCATACTGTTTTCCAGAGTGGTTGCACCAGCTTGAATTCTCACCAATAGCATAGGAGCCTTTTCCTTTCTCCACATCCTCGCCAACACCTGTCATTTCCTGACTGGTTAATTTTAGCCATTCTGACTGGTGTGAGGTGGTATCTCACTGTGGTTTTGATTTGTATTTCCTTGATGCCAAGTGGTGTTGAGCAATTTTTCATGTGTCTGTTGGCAATTTGGATGTCTTCATTGGAGAAATGTCTGTTCATGTCTTCTCTCCATTTTTTTGATTGAATAATTGATGTTGAGTTTGGTAAGTTCTTTATAGATTTTGGATAATAGCCTTTTATCTGGTATGTCATTTGCAAATACCTTCTCCCATTCTGTCACTTGTCTTTTGGTTTTGTTGACTGTTTCCTTTACTTCTATAGAGCTCTCTTGACTGGGAGCTCTTCTGCATGCTTTATAAATATAAACTCCATTAAATATTATAACAACAAAAGTATTATTTTCATCCCTATTCACAAATAAGGAAATTGAGGGACAGAGAAGTTAAGAAATCAGCCAAAGCTCACATTGGTAATAAATATCCTGAGCTAAGATTCAAACCCTTGGCAGTGTGACTCCAAGAGTTGTATGGGTTCTGTCTGAGTGAGTAAATACAGAAAGGCATGGACAGGTCATCCTCTGATAAATTGTTCATAGTATTAAACCTATTCTGATAAGAGCAGTTATTCTTTGTGAACTTGTTGTAGTAACAGATTGTTCTCTACCCTGAGTACACCACAAATAAATGATGCCCAGTTTTTATGCACATAGATTCTTGCTTTCAATCTCTCTCTGCCTTTTTCTTCTATGCTGATTCTCTTTCACATCTGGTAAGTATGAGGACTTAGCACTCCTTTTCCAGTTTATCACAGTCATGATATATTTTCGTGCTGTAGCTTTTAGCAGATTCTACTTTCCAAAATTATACTGACTGTAAACTTAACATTGCACAAAAAATTTCACCACCTGAATGAATGACAAAAATTCTTCTCTGGGGACTATGATTCGGCTACTAGTTGGATATGTAAAGTAGTTTTCTACTTGACTAAGATATCAGGAAATTAGAATTTAAAAAAAAATAAGCACTTTCTCAATAGGTGTACTGCATGAGTAGTATTTCTATGATTCAAAGCCACCACTAGGAATTTATCTAACTACAAAAATTCTTAGTTAGCAGGTATAGTATTATTGTATCAACTCAAATGTGATGAGGAAATAGCATAGTAACTAGTATGAAGCCCTCATTTGGTCGAGCTTGTGGGAAACTATCTTGGTCATTTTGGACTTCCTTCCCCTTCTTCAAGAGTCTCATGAAAATTTGTAGTCTTTTTTTTTTTTTTTTTTTAGATTTTTATTTATTTATTTATTTGACAGAGAGAGAGAGATAACAAGTAGGCAGATAGGCAGGCAGAGAGAGAAGGGGGCGGGGAAGCAGGCTCCCCGCTGAGCAGAGAGCCCGATGTGGGGCTTGATCCCAGGACCCTAAAATCATGACCTGAGCTAAAGGCAGAGGCCCAATCCACTGAGCCACCCAGACACCCTGAAAATTTGTAGTCTTAAGTGATACTTAGCAGATAAGGAACAGTGTCTAAGTCCTCAGTTCATTGTCATCATGGATATAAATAACTATCCGAGACTCAAGTACAGTTTGCTTTAGGACTACATCTGAGCACAGCAATGTTTGCCATGACTGTTCCTCCATGAGTAAGATCTACCTCCCCTAGAAGCATCCTGGGTTTCCCTCTGAGGTTCTGCCATCCCCAGAAGTTCTTGAATCAAATCTTCTTACTAGCTGAAGTACCTGTATGCCCCTCTACCTTTTCCAAGCTAGGAAATGCCTTTATCTTGTCATTCTTCCTATCCTTGAGCACATTCCTCCCTTCTTTTCCCTTCTCCTCAAGAGATATTCAGCATAATTCCTCTGTGAGTTCAGCTGTTTACAGAAGACAAAGAGAGCAAATGACTGGGAGCAAGTTTGCTCTCCAAAGCAACACTTGCTTTGGGCAAGGGGCTGGGGGAAGGGGAGACAACAGGAGAAGTAAAACTGAATTAGTGTCTGCATGAACTGTTCTGTCATACATGGTGACATGTATGCTGTGTTTGCTGTGTTTGCTCCCAGTTTTAGCCAAGGAAAAAAGATATTGTGCTATGCAAAGGTACCAACCTATGATTTGCCAAGTGAGTACTATCAATACAAGCTTTGAAAATTTATAGAACAAAGTTTATCTGTTATACATAGAACTCCTTTCTGGGACTGGCTAGAAAGAGATCTCACTTATGGAGACAGTTGTTCAAAATAAAAACGAGACAGGGCTTCTGGGTGGCTCAGTTGGTTAAGCAACTGCCTTTGGTTCAGGTCATGATCCTGGAGTCCCGGAATCAAGTCCTACACTGGGCTTCCTGCTGGGTTGGGAGTCTGTTTTTCCTTCTGACCTGTCACCTCTCATGCACTCTCTCTCTCTCTCAAATGAATACATAAGAAATCTTAAAAAAGAAAGATAAAAATTAGACAAGTTTGAACAAAGAGAGTAGACATGTTCAGGCATTTTATGAAAGACTCATGGAAGGGAAAGGCTATAGGAACACAAGGGATAAAAAAATCCAACACAATCTCAAAATTGGTGCTTTTTTTCCACCCTTGGGGTAGGAAAAAAAAAAAAAACATGAATGTGAAATGAGAATGTGCAGGTGTAGTCCCTAGGGTAAGTGTGAGAATTAGAGTGTTGCTGATGCTACTTTACAGTGTAAGCTCCAAGTGTGAAACATCTAATAGATGCTAATCCATGAAACTGTCCAGCCCTGGCCTCAGTCTGGAATTTCTTACACTGCAGATAGTGGGGAAAAAAGTAACATTTTAATGCCTCAAACTAACTGGTACCCAGTTTTTTATTATACCATTAATCACTCCACTAAATCTGATGTTCTTACTTATCCTTACCCACTTAAAAATGGAATGATTTTCGTCCAGGAGGAAGGGAATTTTTGTCTGGAGGTGAGCACATTATAATGTATCACTATCACCAAACCTTTCTTAAACTTTGGATGAATCAATGTTTGCAACTCTCAAGGGCATTACAGTAATTTGTTTGAGGTCTGTTTGTGATTTGTATGCCATGTTTATTAAAGCTGATATAAAAGGTTATGTTAGGGATTTAATCCCCGGGGTTTTGGCAAATAACCACTATCATTTAGTGGGAAGTGGGTGGCATGTCAGTTGTCAGCTCTAATTTCTCCTAACACATACTTTTCTTATTATACCTCTTATATCCACAAGACTTTCTGACACAACATGATGGGGGTTCTGAAGGAGGGGAAATCTAAAGAGCTACCTGGTGAGAGAGAGAGTATTTTAATAGGATATATAAAATCTGGTACTTTAATTGGAAAGAAACCATAATGGGATGCTGAGGTTATTTTTTTCCACCGAGTTTCTAAGGACTTCAGTCCAGTTTCTGTGAAAATTGGTGTCGATCTTTGTCTCCTACTTCCTTCAAAGATGGGTGAGAAGACATGTAGGAATACAGCTAGATTTCATTACATCTAAGTTGCATCATTATTTTATGTCCCATTGCAGAGAAAAAACAGCACCAATTAAACTGACACAATATTTTCTTATCACTTAACATTCATATATGATTGAAAAATATTTTCAGACCCATTTTAGATAGACTTCTATTACATATTCCACTTTTCTGTTTCTGTGCCTTTCTACATCCATAATAAAAATCTCAGTGCCAACTCTTGGTGCCAGACCTTCATCTTTAAGATGATGCAATTGTCCATCATGAACTTAGAGTTGTTTTCTAGTTGAGGGAGTGCAACAGTGATTCACTGACACTCCACACCCAGTTAGTCCCCTTGCATAGAAATGGCCTTGACTATAGTCAAGTGGCATCTAGGTTTCACACAGGACAGTATTAGTGCTCAGCCAGAAGGTGGGACAATGAGCAGATACGATGAAGGCAAAGGAATGCAGGACTTGAGCCCAGCCAAGAGACAAGTCAACTACCAAGGATCTGGAAGGGTCTGAGGGTCCTTGGCTCCTTCATCAGGGTCTGAAGGTCTAAAAGCTAATACCTCAAGGCACAATATGTGCTCCAGGTAGGGGTCATCATTCATATGAAAGTTCATAAATCCACTCTTTAAAAAGTCTTCTTGATAATTTTATTTTGTCACCTTCCTGTCAGATCTTACTAGTTTGTTTTTGGTTTTCCTTCCCAAGGGGACCAATGAAGGACTGGCGCTTGCACCTGGCATGAGATCAGCGTCAGACCTGCTAGTGCTCATATTATTAGTGCTATCTTCATTTTATTGTGCCTTCTCAAGAATCTTTCAAGCCACTTGACCATTTTGTGAGAACTGGTTTGGTTTCAACTTTATAATAAAAGTGGACACCCCATTCCCTTAGGAAACCCTGTTCATGGCAGCATGGCAGACTGAGCAAGGTGCCAATCAGCATGTGCACTAAATACTAGCAATACTTCATTCTTTCTTAAATTTTAGATTAAAAAAACAGATGAGTAGAAGTCCTAACATTTTCTTCCTATTTCCTCCTGGGTAGTTTCTTTAACCCACTCGCACGTTGCCCCCATCTTTGGAGACTGTCATCTTAATAATCGTATTAACCTAATAGTGTAAACATGTCAGGAAATGAAAAAACTCAAATTTAAAGAGGCTACCCCCCCTTTTTTTTACTCTCAATTTAATGTGGGTGTGAGGCAGGGTGGGGTGAAAGTTCTTCTGGAAATAACCAAAATTATGCTCGTATATATTTTTAAATCCTTTAAAAATGTACTATGTGTTCATTCCAGTAATTCTGGTGTTGCCCAGTTTTAGACCGAAGACTACGTGAATTCTTTACACAGGAACAAAATAATAATTGGCAGCTGTGCACAACAAGGCAATCAAGGGCCATGTGTTGTATCATAAACCCCGAGAGCAAAGAAATGTGCCTGATGTTGGATAATGAAGTGTATCCAAGAAAACAAATAAAATGGACTGTGTTATTTTAAGGGTAAGACTGTTATTCCCCCCTGTCAGAAATAGATAAAATTTTATTTCTTAACATAGTGCAACTTACTCAGAAACCTTTTGGGCTGCATACGTGCTGGGATAAAATGCAGAACAAGTAACTGCTCACATGTGATCATACCTCCTTACTCCTAACATCTCGATTCTTAGTAGAATAAAGATAATATCTCTAAAGAGG
Organism: Neogale vison; assembly: GCF_020171115.1. Taxonomy (NCBI): domain Eukaryota; kingdom Metazoa; phylum Chordata; class Mammalia; order Carnivora; family Mustelidae; genus Neogale; species Neogale vison. The sequence goes on along the minus strand of NC_058091.1, from coordinate 44,725,114 downwards.
GTATGCCCTATCTGTGCCTAAGGTAGAGCATTATAAATATGATATTTTTATTAAAGCCCAAGCAGATTCTTTTCTCTTGTTGGCTTCTACAGAAGGCTGGAAACCACTAACCTGATTCTGCAAGAGTGACAACTTCAGCAGCATAGTAGAGCCCTTCCTTGAAAGCAGAAATTCACTACTTTTGTTCCTCCCTGAATCTTAGTACAATTCAATAAAGATTTCCTAGACTGGAAGAAACCTTTGCAAGTAATACATTTCCTATACAACCCATGTGTCAAGTTTTGGTTGAAATTTTGTAAGGCAAGAACACCTTGTTGTTATATTGTCTTATTGTTGGAACCTCTGGGTCAGGATGTGATGTTTGCACATGGTACATTCCTTAAGTCAATAATGAGAATGGACCCCCACTGTCCCTCTGCCTCATAGTTGTGTCGAGGGGTGTAGAGGACATGACAAAGTGAGGATATTTGCAATAACCAGTTTGAGAATCTTCCCGAGAAGAGCAAATGTTAATATTAATCACACTCCCACCCACATTCAAATGGCTGGTACTCATAATCATGTGAACACAACCTGATTGTGATGGGAGCTATAAAGTATATAAAGTTCTTTCCATTCGCCTAGAAAAAGGGAACTGTGTGGTGAATACAACACTGTCTCTCTCAAGTGTATAATAGATACTCAACAGAGAATGAAAATCCAGACAGCAATAAGATACTATTTCCCCCCAGCAACTTGTTAAGAAGTAAAAAGCCAAAGAATATAAAGGTGTGTGAAATTAGAAACCATCATGGGCTGCTGGTGGATGTCTGAACTCATTTCACGGTGAAATCTCATAGCAGGAAGTGCCCTACTATATGCAGATACCCTGAGACTCAGCAATTCTATTCCTGAGTAAGTTATCTTGTGACAACCTTCATGCAGATAGCCATGGAGACTTGCATAAAGATATTCTCTGTAGGGTTATGGATGAAAACCAAGACAACCTAAAGATCCATCAATAAGGAAATGAGTAAACAAAATGGAGGCCATATGCAATGAACAGAATACTATGCAGTGTTCAGAAGCAATGAGATACATTTTTTCCTTTCCTGTTTTTAATTTTGCACTATAGAAAACAATAACAACCAGCAACATACTGCTTTTTTTCACATTTGCATGAAATTATTGCTTTTCCCCCAGAGAAATAACCTGCAGACAAAAAAAGAAAAAGTAGTACCACATTGCAAAATCTGCAAATCCCAGAAGTGAGCTGCTTAAAAACAATTTCCAGGGACTGGGAAGAAAACAAATGTCCTAAGAGATGAGACAAGAAAATGCAAGGGTGGCAAGCTGGGAAAATGACCATTTTCGATGCCATTGACCCAGACTGAGATACCTTTTTTTTTTTTTTTTTTTTTTTTTTGCTTTTTCTCTTGGCACTCACTGCCACCACCCCAAAGGAATGATTTTTGTTCTGTGGTCTGAAGAACTCTCTTTAAATGAAACAAGGGTTGCTTTGAGGAGAAGTATGTATGCATATGTATATCCTTGATGCATGTATTAGCAGACACAGATCTCAAAAACACAAGTGAAGTAAAACAGATTTGTAGCAAAGATTCCTTATGTGAAAATTGAAAAACATAGTAATACTATATGTTTTTCAAGGATACACATTTTATAGAACCAAATGAAAGTTGGATTGCAGGGACCCCCCCCATAAGAATGGGTGCTTATGAAATATGTGGGTTGGGTGGAGGGTGGGGAACAGAAAGACAAAAATAACATAATCCAAAGGAGCTCAATACTTCATAGTGTGTCATCAACTGAAAAGTTTGATCAACCAGATTCTGGCCCTCTGAGGTTCGGCTCTATCACCTCTATGGACACAGCCCTAGGAGAGAACACAGGAGAAATCTGGAGTAGGAGTTCTATTGTATCATCATTCCTTCTATTTCTAAATCCCATTTGAAATCACATGTGTTTGGCCTTAGCTCCTGTACATTCTTCTAATACTATTTCAATAATAGTCCACGAAGCTGGAGAGGTAGGGGAGCACAGGGTCATCTGATCCAAGCTTTGATTCACTGATAAGAGAACCAAGATCACAAGCAGTCCTGGAAACTTCCAGGCCTCCTTTTATTTTCTCGGTTTCTTATTGTATGTGAATTTTGTTTCAGCTCACTTGAAGAATTGGTTTCCTTTTCTAAATACTATCTTCCCTCTCTGTAGGGTTGTTTCAAATTCAGCAAAAGCAGGGAGATGGAGAGGATTCAAACCAAAACTATTTTAAGTGTAAGAATCTAGGCAGATAATAAAAACATGTTTTTTTAACTTGTTTCAATTGTGCGCATCTGCATTTATTTGTTTTCAGATTTTGTAGGTTCCGTGGGTGGTAGCCCAGGAAAAAACACACAGAGACATTGGCTCCAGGACTAAGCAGCATAACCATGACCACGGCAGATCGGAATGTGAGAGCCGAAAACCAACAAGGGGTCAGGATCCAGCCCTGGAGTGTCTGTAACTTTCCTGTACCATCTTCCCTGTTGAAGAACACGTGCTTCTGCAAAAGATACAAGGATCTTTATTCGCACTTCAATTAACTTCTGCTCCGTGTCCTGGTCGCAGCCACCTACTGCCAAGTTGCTGTTTGGGCAACAGTTAATTATCAGCTGTCTGGACTAGCTCACCGTAAACATATTACAGTGTTTCATCGCTCATGTTTTATTTAATTTCCCTTGTCATCAAGGTCCTTGATTGGAGTTCTGTGATTTAGATTGAACAGAGGTGGTTTTTCCTCCTGTTGAAATCTGCTTATCACTCACTTCGTGCTCTGCTCCAAAGGCAAAGGACCAGCCTCTCTCACCCACCAGGGCAAGGTCTGGTGCCTCTCCAGGCTCTGAGAAAGAGCTGGGCCATATATCCCAACCGTGATGCTGTTGCAAGAAGCTAAATGAGAGACACGTGCAGTGTTTGGGCTGTGTAATCTGTCTTCAGTTAATAATGGCGTTTCCAGTGTGGGATTCCTAATGAGAAGACCCTAGGACTGCAGCCCAAACTTCAGATGTGAAGAATCAATGAACTCCCACATAGGTTTTGTGAACCATGAAGGAAACTTCAGAGATGAGATACAGTTTTCCATGGAGATGGTTGTGTTTTGCCGGATGCTCTGGCAAGGACACAGAGCCCTCATATTCAACACCCAGAAACACATGTGAACACACACAAACACTGACACGCTGAACGACTCTCTCAGCACCCAACCTGAGGCCCCCTGGTCAGCCCCATTGCAAAGCCACGGGGAGAACCATGAACGAACCCCAGCTCCGATGCTCAGGTAAGTGGGGGCAGGTGTAAGGAAGTTTCTCCATGGTGAGCATGTCCAGCAGTCAAACACTCCCTCGCACGTCTGTTCCTCTCTAATATGGCCACGCCATGTGTAAATATGCTTCCTTCAAAGGGAGAACATGCCCTCCAGTGCCCTCTCAGTCCTAGCTGGGGGCAGGCTTCCCAGCCAGAAACGGTAGGTTTCACCCCTGACTGTATAAAGGAGCTCGGGGAGGGGCTTCCCACTGAAGTCCTTGCCTGACCATAAGGTCTATCCATACAATGTGAGGGTTTCCTTTTTCAGTGGGAGCAAAAACTAACAACACAGTAGGTAAAAGTAAACAATGGGACAAAAATGTCATAAAGTCAGTAAATATACCATGTTTTCAACACATCAAGTTTCCCAAAGTCTTAATGTCCATCATTCATTCCCCTGCCCACACACACATTCAAATATTAGCCATCACAAACAAACATTATTTGGAACTGATCCTAACTTTCTAAGAGTATCAGAAACAACCCCTCACTACTAAGCCCATGAGTATCTGCTTTTGTACATAAGCAAGAAGGAAAGAATTCTAGTTCCAAACTGTTAATAAAAAGACTTCCTATTATCAATGTAACAGCATAACATTAGCAGTAACTGTGCCTTTAATTTGTCAATGCATACTTTTGTAATTAATAATCCACAAAATAAACTCTGACATTGTTCCATAAGACTACAATCATTTTAGAGGCGCTGAGCCATTCTTAGCGCTCAGCAAAAGTGGGAAAGGAAAAGAAGATAAGTTAGACGTGGTTCTGGCCCTCAAGACATTCAGGGTGTGCTTTAGGAGTAACAGCACACACAAAATATTGGCATAGTGACAGCAGCATGATAAATGAGGAAAAGGTCAAAGGCCTGCAGAATCCCAGATGACGGGGCATGTCATCCATGTACATATATACAGGTTCCAAATATGGGTGTCGAAACGATGGCAGAAACCCAGTGGAAGAAGCAGTTTCTATAATCTAATACTTCACCTCCTATTAAATGGCCTTGTGCAATGTGACCGTAGACACTGAAGTTGATTATAAGCATCATGAGGATGAGACTGACGCTCTCTTTTTCACTGCCATGTGTCCACCTCAAATAATAATGCCAACACAAAATAACTTTAAGAGAAATTGCCTAGGAAGAGGAAAAGATATGGGGTATGAGAGAAACTTTGAGAGAGACCCCAAAAGAATATAGAGGCATCCAGCCAGTCCTGAGCTGCCCTGCCTAGGATGGGAGGGATGTGGTTTGGCCACATGGTACAAGTGGGGGATAGAGGAAGAAGTGACATGGGTCAGGATAAGGGGGCAGCAGAGGAAGCAGGATTCCTTTTCGTCCCTCCTTCCCCCCACCCCAGAGTTCTGGGTGTCCAGGAAGGCAGGCCCTGTACTTGAGATGGAGGCAAATGATATCAGGAGGGAAAATCAAGTCCCAGTTAAGGTGGAAAGGGGATAGAACTCATACTCAGAAAAGGTTCTTACAATAAAGGACCCAAGAGCAGGGGGTGGTGGGTGAGGCGAGGCAGCGCTGTCTAGGGGAACTGAGAGATTGAGTAGGAGTGGGGTGTGTGTGTGGCAGAAGATGGCAGGGGTGGGGGGCAGCCTGGCCTTTGATGGAGATGTGCACTGTGTGGAGAAGGGAGGGAGGACAGCAGCCTCGGGAGGATGACAGCAAAGGAAAGAGGCTCTAGTGGAGCTAACCAGCCCCAGGGAACTGCCCCAGCAGGAAGCTGCTCTGATGACCAGTCCCTGTCGATTCCTGGTAGGCCCCCAATTGGGTCCCCATTCCTCAAAGCCAAGAGAGCTGGACCTTATTTTTAGATGTCTGTGTTCCTCTGCAAAGCTTCGTCTGGCCCACCCTAGGAACTCATGCCTCAATTCCACCATCTTCTGGTTATAAGACAATCTCTAAGGCCAACCCAGATTCATAGGAAGGGAATTACATTGTACTTCCTGAAGGGCACACACCAAGATTACATTGTACAAGAGTGTGGTGACCACCTTAGAACATTCAATCCTTGCACACCCTTCCTATGGTGAGAACAGACTTTTTTTTTTTTTTTTTGCCAATTTCTCAACCTCCATGAGTAAATAAAACCACCTCTCCCCAATGGCTCAAAACTCCAAATTTAAGAATAATCCTTACCTCCTCTCTTTCCTGCACTCCTCAGGTTAAATGCATCCTCACCAGATCCTTTTGACTATACTTCCAAAAACCACTTGGTAACATTAACCTCTCTGGATCTGTGCTGCCCCACCACCATCTCTCACCTAAAACACGATGGTAGCCCAGGAACTGCTCTCCTGGCTTCTCTTCTGGCCACCTGTGATCTACCTCCTACAACAGAGAGAGGAATACATTTAACGCCCACACGTAAGATTGACCACTCTCATGCTTAAAAACCTCTGACAGCTCCACAGGCAGTTGGGAATCAATCTGAATGCTGTCCCCTGGCTTCTAGAGCCTTCCATGCTCCTGCCTCCAGTCTTCACACCACCCTCTTAGGGTCATCCTCAACACCTTGTCTGCTCTGCTTCACACATGTTCGCTACTTTATTTCACTTTTTCAAAATCCTCTGTAGCTAGTGTCTTATTTTGTCTTCTGGAATAGTCTCAGTTCTGTGCATACTGCTGCCTTGTTGTTTTTTTTCTCATGGTTTTTCCAACCTTCTCGTATAAGAGTAGCCCCTTGGATGACTGTCCTATTCCCTGATTTAATTCACAAGTTGAAACTCTGTAAGACATAGGGATGTGACAGGTGACTTTGCGGGTCATGAGAACAAATAAAAAAGCTGTGGTTGTATTCATAAATGTTTCCCATTTTCTTAGTCATTTGTCTCCTTCTGACTGGACACACCTCCCAGCTGGCTTAAAACGGCACCTCCATAAGGAGCAGAGGACTCCTGAAGATCAGCTCCTGGAAAAACAGCTAACTTACGGTAGGAGTACAGTCTTCACCAAAGGATTTAGTACCTGGAAGTGCTTGGTAACTTAACACAGTACACAGTAAGGGATTCACACATGTCTTTTATAATAATAATTGTTTCATTAATCTAAGCATCTTAATTTGCTAAGGGACAAAGCCAGAATTAGCATCACAAGGTCAGGTGGGAACAGCTTCATGACTAAGCTTTGTTGTTAAAATCACAACTAAGCTTTGTTGTTAAAATCAAGAGTCCCATGTTTTTACTAAGAAAGGAATTTTTCAAACCCCCAACAACTCTTACTTGTATTGAACATCTGCTCCAGGCATGAGCTTGAACTGTATGATCTGAACTGTGACCTCGACTAGCAGTGTGGCATTGAGCAAAAAATGGTCAGATTTCCCATGAGGCACTAGGGATTTAAGGACACCATGACACCACATGGAAGCATTGACTCCCTCACAGGGGAAGCTAAGCAGATTCCAAGAGTGTAAATCCCCTCCCTTACCTTTGTCCTTCTTCTTTTGTCATTATATCCCTTTGGTCTAGAAGGCTGGTTCTTGACTCAGCTCACCCTTCAGAGGTGAATGGCCAAGACTGGAAACACAGCCTAGAACACCATTTTCTACAAACTGTTCCTTGGAACACACATGACCCCTTGAAGAAGAGATCAAATAAGATTAGGAAATGCACAAGCCATTGCAGGCACACAAACATATGAAAAGATTTGAGAGGTTTTTGGGCAACATGTTTCCTGCCCCTTTTTTAACACAGATTTTTCCTAATCCACAATATCTCCTTAGAGATTGTGATCCATACATAGTAAGGTATATCCAGATTATTCTCAGAGACAATTCATGTGCAAGGTTCATAAAATTCAATAAGGCATAAGGATATGAAAGGTTGCTTTCTAGACCTTGGTAAAAAATAAAAAGGATGCGATTGCAAAAATAGCTCCATTTTTTTCCACTCTGCCCTGCATCCATACTCTATTATGTGACTTTTCAGCTTTTCCTGTGTGCAGGGTGGAGTCTGTTTCCCTACCTCTTGAACCTGAAATGGTCTTATGACTTGCTGTGGCCAAGAGAACACAGCAGAAGGGTCTATGTGCCAGCTGTCAGCTGAGGCCTTAGACAGTCTTGCATGTTGTTGCTGGCTTCCTTGGAAACCTGTCATCACTCTTCAAATGAGCCTGGGCTAGCCTTCCGGATGATGAGAGATGATGTGGCCCAGTCACCCTCATCGCTCCCACCAAGAGTCAGCCAACCACTGGACATGGAAGTGAGACCCCCCCACCAGATCGGGTCAGTCCCCGCTGAGCCACCAGCTGACCACAGATGAGAGTGTAAGCGCTGCCACGGATATCTGAGCTGCCCAGATCAGCAGAACACTCAAGCTGACCTGTATACTTGTGAGCATTAACAAATGGTACTTGTTTTCAGCCATTATTTTGGGAGTGGTTTGTTACTTAGCAATTCAATAATGGAAACACAGAGCAAAACCCCAGTTTACTCCTGACAAAAATGGAACCCCTCAAAATACAGGACGATGGTACAATATAACATATCATTAAAGCAGAAAAGAAAAACTGATTGCAGCACTATGATAAGCATTGCCAAGGCAGAAGTTAGATCCTACGTTTCTATTCCTCACACCAAGCACAATGCTGTGCACATGGGGTGTTTGATGAATGTTTTTGAGGAATAAGAGGTTAGTAAGTTGCCATTTTACCTCAAAGCCAACTGTACATGACGACCAATGAATTATGTGTTCTGGCTTGGGAAAGAGATAAAAGAAGAGGCAGCCCAAAGAACAAGGAGAAAGGACAGTGATAGCCACTAGAAATGAACAGTTTTCCTGATCTGAACTCCTGATTCTCATGCTCCTGGGATTCGAGGTGGGCGGCCCTTTCAACATCTGCCCCCCAGGATTAACATCTGTGTGAACGTGGAAGTGGAAAAAGGCAGAGAGGATGAATTCCTGGATTGTTCTTACTGACATTCGCGGATATGGTTCCTTGGATGATTCCAGCTCACAGGTGCACTGGCCACACACTAATTGAAAGAATTATTTTCTTAACATTCAGTGTCATCTGCAAAGGCTTTTGTGAAGAGCATAATTGTTTCAACCAGCTGCTAGGAGCTGTTTTTATTAATTTTTTTTTTTAAATCAAACAATGCCTAAGTAGAGGGTGTTTGTAATATTTCCCCCTCCACATTCTTTCAGGGGACTAAATGAAAAACAACAACCTACAGCTCAATGAGGCCAAGACCTTTGAAGACCAAAGCGTTGGGTTCTGCAAACAGCAACAACAGAAATGTTTCCTTTTTCTCTCTATTTTTACCCTCTCCCCAGGATCGGCTGTCCTGTGTGTGGTGTGTCTGAGGGACACCTGCTGGGCCCGGTGAATCCCAGAGCGACCACATCCAGAAGAATCCAGAAACATCCAGAACTGTTGCACTCATAATGCCTGACAGAGTTCATCCCAGACTTTCATTGAGTGTGCTGCCTTAGACTCGGCAAATTACCTCAAGTTCTATGAGCTCTGTCCTTAGGTCACTGCCAGACCCATCTGCAAGGGACTCACTCTATGAGTGAGTCTATGGTTTTTCACTCTATGAAAAATCTCCTCATGAGGCAAATCTCTAATATATATGAATTTCCAAGTTTTCCCAAAGACAGTCTGTAAGTGCCTCTAAACCTAAATGTCGCCTCAGCATCATGCTACTTTATTCTAATTATTTGCTTTCCTTCCCCTTTTTAAAAAATTTTAATTTAATTTATTATTATTATTATTTTCTTTTTTTGAAAGAGTGTGTGTGAGCAGGGTGAGGGTAGAGAGAGAGAGAAAATCTTAAGCTGGCTCCACACTCATGGAGCTGGATTCAGGGCTCGATCTCACGACCCTGAGATCATGACCTGAGCTGAAATACATCAGACACTCAACTGACTGAGAGATGCCCAGGTGCCGTTCCTTCCCTCCCTTTTTTATTTTAAGTTCTTCAAAGTGGCAAGTAAAAAAGAAAAGGACAACAGGACAAAAGAGACAAGTGAGACCAATGGAAAACTCATGCATGTGATCATTCCCATCATGAGGGGGAAGCCAGCAGGGATTTAGAAAAATGATCATAAGAACGAAGGTTGAAAGTGGTAGACTGTAGTTCTAAATAATGGAAGAAGATACAGGTCAAGATAGAGTATTGTGTTTTAAGGCAGCATGGGGCTCTGTGACTATCTGGACTCTTTGGAAATTCTTTAAGGTCAAAATGAAATGCTCTGAGTGGGGTGGTACACACACTTCCCTGAGATTACACCTCTGTTACAACACACAATTGAAAAAGTCAGCCTAGTCCTCAAAATGTAATGCATTCATCCTGGAGCATGATTTCCTTACCTTTACATTTTTTTCCCTTTTATTCACATTAAAATCAGCAGCAAATTAAATGCAAATGTCTAGAGAAATGAAACACTTGTGCTACAAATTTACACACACCAAATCAGAAAAAGAGAAAGTTATAGTCCTCTCGCGGATTGTAAATCCCCAGACTTCTAAATGTGTACACTCAATGTATTAAAGAGCAACTTAACCTTGCTTGGAGGACTTTGACTTTTGCAATTCCCAACATATGTTTATTCTTCAGACTAAAAAATTGCATTTCCATTGGGTTTAATATTAATATGCCAGTTTCTGCTAGTGCTTAAGCTACTTGTTGGAAATAAGTCTGGTGCTTTTAAACATTACCTAGAGCCTTTTAGATAGCTGGAACTCCATATAAAGGAATATCATCAAAGGGGAATGCCAAATTGTAATTAAATGCCAGATTGTTTTAAAAAGACAAAACATAAAGGAGCAATCACATATTCAAAGTCACACAGGGGCGGACTCAGCCATCGAATTCCAATGGGTTTTGCCATCACTCATAGACACCTCTCCTGGCAGGCAATCTTTACAGCTAGGTTATTGCAGAGTGTACCATTTGCTCAACGTTAATGCATCACCAAAAGTCACCGCCCCCCCCCACCCCATCAACTGAGCTTCACGTCATCCTTTCCCAGATGTTGGATGTATTAGATAAAATGGGGAAATGGTACACTTCCACTTTTTAACATTTCTTTGTAATTGCTTCACCTAATGTAGCTCTCAATCACCCCCATCCTTAGTGATCTTCCCAGACCAGAAACAGATGTGCAATGTCATTGTATACTCACCGCTTAATGATTAAAAACAAGGGAACCCAATACAGCAGGACATGTAGATATTGGATTTCCCTCTGAATTCAGAGGAACTGTATGGAAAACCCACAGAGGGAAGGTAGAAGTCGAGCAAGAATCAAAGCTGCCTTTTGCTGAAATTACTTATATAATAGGAGAACGCGGAAGCACACACTTAGATCTCCCAACAGCCCCCTACTCTGGATTCTCCACTTTAAAACGCTGTACAAAGACTACAGTCCAAGGGTTGCTTTCACATATGAGGAAATGAGGAAGATTCCATCCCCTCCAAAGTGTGGTTTAGTAGTCAGCCTGAACATCACGGAATGTTTTAAGGTTCAATGTTCTCATCAATAGTTAAAACCTTCACTCTAAAAGATTCCATTACCTCGGAGAGGAGGCCACCCCCAGAAATGTCCTGTGGAAGCCAAAGCCACAGGGAAGCTGGGGCCTGATGGGTTAGCAGCAGGTGATCCAGATGTGCACATCTGCTGCTAACCCCCCCGCCCCCGCCGCATTCTGTCACTGGGGATAGCCAGCACAATGGGGAGGCAGAAGAACAAGGTAAAATGACATTTGGAGGGTTTGTTGAGTTATGATGATATTCTTTGAAAGTCCCAAGCGTTGTGAAGGGTCTTCAAAGGGATTCTCAACTCCAGGATTTAGTGCTCTGGGCAGCCGCCCAGGTACCACAAAATCCCCATGTGTGCACGTCTCCTTTGTTACCCATGTATAGACTCCCTCCCTGACGTCAAAGCCGTGTTTGCTCAGCTTGTTGAAAATGTGTTCCTTGCTGGCCACATTCTTCCGTTTTCTGAGTCAGGGAGGTTTCTGCAGAGCTGATGGCATTGAGGCTGCTCCCTTTGTAGAAGGGACAGGGAGGACATTTGTTTCTGCATCAAACCACATGCTAACCAGGCAAGGCTTGTTTGCCCAAGAAACGTTGTGTTTATTTTTTGTTTCTGTTTGTCTGGCATCTAACTAGTATTCTAGTAAAATATCCATCCTTCAGCTTTGTGAATGGGAGACGTCCCTACTCAGTGTCTCTTGGTGGGGACTTGTCAAGATGGTCTTGAACATAGCTGAGCCCAGCATATGGCCAACTTTTCTCTCCACCTTGAAGGGGAACAAATGTAAGGAGGAGGATGGTAGCTTACTGCTATTGTGCAAGTGAGGGTGATCATCATGGGCCCATCTAAAGTCTAAAACCTTCTGAATGCTTGCCAAAGTGTTAGTTGAATTTTATGTACTATAAGAAACTATTTTTTAAAAAGTAAGGATGAAAACCATCTTGATCACTGGTAACCTTGTTTTAGCTATTTGGAGACTTAGTCATTTACTCTAAGTGGTCTGCCAAAGCCCTCTTCACCATTTTTGTAGGTTATAATTTTACTGTAGAGCCTAGAAAGAAGGATCTCTGGTCTGTCCCATGTAATTTATTGGTATGAGAACATAGTGTTTGTTATGTGCCTGTGATAGGGCAGAATTTCAACATTTATTATCTGACTTTAATTTTATGAAGTAGCTATTCCCGTTTTACAGCTAGGAAACTGAGGTAGAGAGAGCTTGTATAACTCATTCACATGCACATAGCTGAAAGCTGATAGAGTCAGAATTTAATCATAGGCCAGAATGACTCTAGAAAACTTTTCCTACAACAGAGTGCTGACACTATTTCCTTACAGAAAAATCTCAAAATTTCATGGCTGGCCCCTGACAGATCTGGTGGTCTTGTCATGATCACAGATGTCAGATAAAAGCAAGAATTACTGAAAGCTTCTAATGATCCACTTTGTGACTAACTATTCCTCCAGAGTGTCTTGACCATTTTATCTCTATACTTATCCTAGTGACATTTTCCCTCACCTCCAGGACTAAAGTAACTAAAAACGCACTTATTTTCAGAATTGAGGTTTTTTTTAAAGAATTATTTACTTATTTGAGAGAGAGAGAGAGCTTGAGCTTGCAGGGGGAAGGGACAGAAGGAGAGGGAGAGAGAATCTCAAGCAGACTCTGGACTCAGCACAGAGCCCAACTTGGAGCTCAATCTCATGACCCTGAGATCACGACCTCAGCTAAAACCAAGAGTCAAAGGCTTAACTGACCACCCAGGTGCCCCTCGGAATTGAGAATTTAAAGAAACTCTGCTGACAGAAACTCACTGACAAAATCTCACTCCTATCCACGTAGCATAACCATTCTCAATATGGAAGCCCTGAAATCACAAGGGTATATATGAGTTATTTAGTTATTTCAATGTTGGTCTGTAAGAGTTATCAAAATATTTAATCAGAGTAAATGGAAACCATACCATTACTTGAGAAATCTTTTATTGGCTAATTAAAACATCAAGGTCCATTGTGTTTTTACTAGAATTATAGTGAAATATGTCTTTCATTCATTCAAATGGGAAAAAATAATTATTAGATTTTTAAAAAACAGTGTATAAAGTAGGGGAGAAAAGTATTTCCACGATAACAATGATACTACTGAGGGAGGAGCTAATAAAATAACTACTTGGTAGCAAAAAAAAAAAAAAAAAAAGAAAGGAAAAAAAAAGTTGAAAATAATTGACATTAATTGTTTCAACTCAGCACTGGCAGGAAGGCAGCTTAGGGATTACACACCAGGCTTTAGAAACAGGAGATGAAAGTGATTAACCCAAGATTGCCCAAAACATTTGTCAACATAAGAAACACTCCCAGATCTTCTGATTTCAAGCTCTTGATATCTCCTAGAATATGCCAGCTCATTCATTTTGTGCACAGCAGCTCTTCCCTAGAAAATTATTCCAAGTTCTGAGAACCTGGTTAAATTTCTAACACTTCTGTGATTAGATAGGCATGTATTATACTGTAGGCTTTTAAAGATAAATAGTGAAGTGCCAAGGGAAACAAAACTCACTCAAATGAATTGTATATTACAGGAAAATGTTTGGGTCTAGACCTCCTACACAATTGGGCAAAGCACCCTTTCAATTGACCACATAATTTAGATCGGGGATAGAGACACAGCCCCTGAAGATATCTGTCAATGAGTAGTTAAGAAGCAATATCTCATTTTCTTTTTCTTTAAAAAAACATTTTTTTTATTTATTTATTTGACAGAAAGAGATCACAAGTAGGCAGAGAGGCAGGCAGAGAGAGAGGAAGGGAAGCAGGCTCCCCGCTGAGCAGAGAGCCCAATGCGGGACTCGATCCCAGGACCCTGAGATCATGATCCGAGTTGAAGGCAGCGGCCTAACCCACCGAGCCACCCCGGCGCCCCCAACATCTAATTTTCAAGGAAAACTGTAACCCATGGATAATTTGTAACTTTAAACACTGTTTATTTGGTGTCCTGTTTACCCCCCCAACCCTTAAATTGTTTCCCATATGGAAATGAAGGATCTTAAAAAGAGTCTATTACTTTGACTTTTTACCTTTTTTGTTGTTGTGGGAATGATGTCAAGACACTATGAAGAAAGTTGGGTCCGTGGGCCAAAATGACACTTACAGCTAAATGAAACAAAAAAATTAGAGGATGAAAACTTTATTCAGTTCAGATATTAAGTCTTAAAGCAAAGAAATAGCTTTCCACAAATCTGTAATGGACACCAATTTAATCCCCTCTGTTATTAGTGTTTGAAACTCTTATCACAGTGTATTTTGGCGGCCAACCAAAACCAGGATGTTCAGCTTAATAGGTTTAACCTGAATTTTTAGGATTTCCCCTCTCTGCCATTCAAAGCACACAATTAAACCTCTGGTGAACCGCTGATAACATTTCTCTAGGCCAAATTTGCCTTTGGATACAAAAGAAACATTCCTGGAGAATGACATCATGTTGCCACCAGGCCAAAACATGTTGAGGAACATTTTTGTAAATGACAAAATATATTGTTTCAGGATTATATGCAGCATTGAGCTCCATCACTAACCTGATATTGGGCTGCTGGGACTAAAATAACATACTCTGTGGCCAGGGTGGGGGTGGTGTGTGTGGTTAGTAAGGATGTCCTTGTGAGACCATCTGTCCTTGCATTGTCACACACAGTCTCCATCATTACAGAGTGTACAATGAGAAATAGAACTCTAATTCCAAGACTGCATGTTAATATGTGCTATTAAAATTCCCTTCTGACAGTTACAGAGAAACAGGAACATTCCTTCAGTCAATCTTAGCTTGAGCTATTGGATCAAACAAAACAATATTCATCCAGCAAATATTTATTGAGTCTCTAAACTGCCTCTGGCACTATATAAGGAGCTAGGGCTAGTGGGATCTCATTGAGTTTTCAATCCTCTGGGTTACAAAAACATTAATCAATAACTCCTGCCAGTGGACGTCAAGTTGTACCTGTGATAAGAACTATGAAGAAGATGCATGGCTAATAGCTCAGTATACTTTAGCTATGTTAGCTTGGATAAGTTGCCTGGTTTCTCTGGGCTTCCTTTCCTTATTTTGAAAGAGAGTTAATTATAATCCCTGTCTCAGAGGATTGCTGTGGGGATTACATGAGATGATCAATGTAAATGCTTGTAACAGTGCTTGTCAGGCAGTACGCTAGCTATTATTATTGCCACTCCTACTATTCTCATTATTATTAGTAAAGGATGTTAGAAAGGCCTTCCCTAAAGAAGTGAACACGGTAAGGAAGAAAGGGATAACACTTCCAAATAGGGGTACAAATGCCTTGTGGAGCATAGCAAGGAGAAAGAACCCATGAAAAGTTGGCACATGAACACTGAGAAGATGTAAAGTGAGGCTGGAGAGGTAGAAAGTATTGAATGGATATATTAAACTCAACTAAGATATTTACTGTGGATTTATGAACATCCCCAAAATGTACTTCCATTTAATGTGGGAATCCTAATTGTACAATACCATGTTGACCAAACATAGCATACTTCTGTTCCTATAACTTCGGAGTTATAGAGTCATTCACTCCCTTATCCATACTACAACCCATTCAACAGTTACTGAATTCATTCTGTGGGTCAAGCATAGTGTGAGGGACTGAAATTACAAAGATGGACAAAGTAGCATCACAGCTATGGGAAGGGAGATAGAAACATGAATGGATACAATAACTCCTAAAATTACAAAAAAGAGAGATGGGTTGATTTCTAGAAAGACAGGGGAAAGATCCACTAACTCTGTGGGAAAATGGAGAAGGTCTTAAGGAACAGATTTTGAAGGGCGCCTCAGTGGTTCAGTCGGTTAAGCTGCTGCTTTTGGCTCAGGTCATGATCCCAGGGTCCTGGGATCAAGCTCTGCATAATGCAGTGCTGCCTCTGCCTGCTGCTCTGCCTAGTTGTGCTCTCTCTCTCTAGCTCTCTCAATAAATAAATAAAATCTTTAAAAAAAAAAAAAAGGAACAGATTTTGAGACAGGAAGAATAAATAGAAAGGGGAAGAAAGAGGAGGGAGGGAAGCATATGTCCCGAAGGGGAAACAGCACCCAGGAGTGTGGGATGGGCAACAAAGCGATACAGGGAGAATTCACAGGAGATGAGTTGGGGATGGCCAAGGGATGAGATGGAAAGGTCTAGGGGATGAGGGCTTTCTGTGATTTTGTTCTTTAGCAACCTGGAGCTGAATGAGTATAGGAGAGGCCTCATCACTGGGGCAAACCAGCATCCTTCCATTTTCTGACTGTGAGTCACTGGGGCAAAGAAGGGGCATGCACCAATGTGCACCGTGCTCTGGGGCTGTTAGTTTCTCAGACTTACCATCCCAGCTGCCTCCTCCTGAGTGGAGGCTGAAGGACTGAAAAGGACAGAATTGGATCCCACCCAGCCTTGTTGCCCAGAGTGAAAGACTCAGAACCACTGCAGACTGATAAACTGAATCATTGTACAAACCTGAAGGCAGGAATATTCGATGTCATTATCAAAACCTCACCATATGATGCTAACTTACCAAAAACAAGACCAAAGGCGTACCTGAGGGAGACCCTTCAATTCTATGACAAATGGAGGAGGTGGAGAAGAAAGACTGAAAGGAAAAAACACTAAAACATTCAAGGGTGTTGTCTTTTAATGTTGACATTACAAGTGATTTTATTTCCTTCTCTTTGCTTTGTGGGATTTTCCAAATTTTCTTCAAAAGCATATATCGATTTGATAGTCAGAATAAAACATAATAATTGAAAGTCATATTAAATAAAGATCATCAGAAGTTAGGATAAGGTGAAGGGAACATAAGAAGGAACACTGGGCCCACCAGTATATGAGCCTTTGACACCAATTATTCAATATCCTGTAAATAACTCTAATTCATGTCACCAGGTCACCCCTCAACATTTATTGTATGTCAAATATAACATAGATGATTAAGGGAGGTAGGAACAATAAACCTCAATCCCAAGATAATTCATATAAAGCACCTACTATAGGG
Organism: Neogale vison; assembly: GCF_020171115.1. Classification (NCBI taxonomy): domain Eukaryota; kingdom Metazoa; phylum Chordata; class Mammalia; order Carnivora; family Mustelidae; genus Neogale; species Neogale vison. The sequence goes on along the minus strand of NC_058091.1, from coordinate 44,708,255 downwards.
GCAATTCACCATAAATGACAGAGTTAGCTCCTTTTCCTGAAACTTAGTGACTTTCTGTCTCATAGAGGAGATGACGCTATTGGCAAAATCATGAAACCACGTAACCACAAGAAGTCTAAATGAATATGGAGCCTTCCTACTGAGTAGAGAGCAAGAAAATGTCACTTATGAACAGGCCCTGAGGTGAAATGCAAGTATGTCAATTATAGCAAATTCCAGATTATAGAGTACTATAGCACATTTGAAGCAAAAGTGATTTTCTTGGCCAAGAATGGGCACATGGGCATGTCTAAATCCCTAACCTATGGCTCAATTGTTAACCTTCACATATAACATGTAGCATCGTGCTCCCCCGAATACCTTGTAAACCCAATCGTGCATAAATTATCATTATTATTTTTTAAGAGGTGAGTTGTTTGGATGAAATAAGAAGGAAAGCCAAACCAAAAAAGAAAGGTGGGGGCGGGGGGAGATAAAGAAAGAAAAAAAGAGAGGTGGGGAGGGGAAAAAGGACAAGAAAGAAACACTTGAGCATATGCAATTGCAACCATTTGCCTAAGACTGGGAACATGAATTGGAGAAATTGTGCAAAAATCAGGATACTTGAGAATCTCCTGATTTCAGCTAAGGGTCAGAAAGTCAATGTCTTTTTGAGTAGTGAAATTCACCAGCTTATAAAAGTGCAGTAAAATAAGACACTGAGCTATGAAAGGGGGAAAGTGCATCCTTCCATGTCAGTTAAAGTGATCCCTCTATGTTGCAACCCTTCTTGGGTATAACCAAAGTAGCTCACTTTCTGGCACTGTTTCTGTCTCATTCTCTTTCTATCATATCGGAAGTATACTCTCCCTGGCTTCTCTGGGATGGCTTCTCCCTTTACTTAATTTAATAGCACTATTCAAGAGCCCCAGAAAAATTTAGAGATGTTTCCCAAGGGAAGAATAACAAATTTATGCCTTGCAAGTAAGGGTTTCATTTTTATAATGCAGAATCAAAATGTTTACTGGAGTGAAAGAATTAATAGTCTAATCAGCTAATTTTTCCTTATTAGAAGAACTTGGGGCTGTAACTTGAAGTGAAATCATTCTCCTCATCCCAATGCCAGTTCCAGCTTGTTGACTTTAATGGGGAAGTATATCACTTGGAAATGTGAAACACAGTGGGTAATATTTATATGAAATCTTCAAGAACTATTGTATTTTGCTTATGTGGAATACGATGGCATTCTGCCTAGATCAGGGAACAAACAGATTAGCACATTAGCACTTTTAGGAAACATGTGTATAATTTGCTTTGAATGTGGTCTTTGACTTCTAGGAGGAATACCTAATGATACCTAATGACAGACTTCTTTATAAAGTATTTCTTTAAAAAAGTGCTCCTTGCTAAGAAGCTCCTAGCATCAGCAATCTAGAACAAGTAAGAACTCCCCTTTTGGATAGGAAAAAGTCCACTAGAGGAAGTGCTAAAGAAATGCCCTAAAACTGTAAGTAAGGTAATTTAAAAGTAGTTCTTAGGCTGGTCTTCAATTATACATTTTTAAAGTATGTCTTACATGTAAGCCTTTAATGCCAGGAGTGTATCTCAACTCATGTAATCCTCACAATAGCCCCACAAGTCATGAACTACCACTATTCTCATTTTAGAGATAAAACAATGGTGGCACAAAGAGGTTAAATAAAACTTGTTGGATTCATTCACCTAATAATTAGAAAAGCCTGAGCAATCTGATTGCAGAGCCTATAGTCTCAACCATCACGCCATCGTGACTTTATGCATGGATGAGTTGAGAGTTTGGATTGAGTATAAGTAAGTACTCACTTACTTATAAATAAGTAAATATAAATATTATTGTTAACAGCATTAAAGGTCCAACTTTCCCATCCCTATTTCTTTTGTAAGTTGGAGAGACTGTATACCATTTAATGAGGCTCAAGCTAACCATATTAATGAGGTTGATATACACTGGTGGATTGCAATTTTGCTTATATACGATGTTTCCACTACTAGAGGTAAAATAATAACCAATCAATGTGATATTTAATCCCTAAATTGGTACAAAAATTCATCAGTGCTTTTGCTTAAAATGTTAAAATAAGATTTTTATTGTTTCCTCTCATTTCCTGTATCAGTTTCCATGACTCATTTGCCAGTATGGAATTAGAATTTAAATGATCCACAGTAGATAGCCCACTGTACAGTGGTGGTGGTCATGAAGAAGAAGAAGAAGAAGAAGATGATGATGATGATGATGAAGACAGAGAAGGAAGGTGAGGAGGAAAAGAAGAAGGAGGAGGAGGGCTAGGGAAGAAGAAGAAGGAGGAGGGAAGTGGGAGTGGTGGTGGAAACATTGGTGATGAAATGATCAATTGTGAGGGAGATGAGGGTGAATTTTGATATAATAGAAAGCTAGGGTGGAAGAAACATACAGAGATGGAGGAGACAAAGCAGACCTAGGTCTGCACTAACCTTCCAAACACTGAAGCAAATCCCGTCCTGAGAAAACAAGGCAGGATTGATAGCTAAAAAGATCACTGCCAACTTTTGGCATCCAGATGTTACTTGCATATAGAAGTATATGTACTTCTAGGAGAGAAGGTTACTTCACCAGCATTTTTGTCCCTCTGTACCCCTTCCCTCCAAGTAACATTTAGACAGTATTACTTATACCGTTTCTCCTCACAGACTCAAACTAACCCAGATGAAGGAAGCATCTAGAACACCACAATTGATGAGGGTTATGATTCAGGTTGACCAAATGCATTTTGGAGTAACAGAAGGCACGTGGATATTATTTCTTCCTAGGGGATTTTTTTCTTGCTTCTGTTTTATCCAGCAGAGCTGTTATTTTACCTTTAGTCACTTTCTTCTCCCCACCATCTTCTTCCCATACACCATGTTCTATTTGGTATCTTAAGAGACCACACACTGAGGTCCACACACTGAAAATAAGAAATAAACTAAGAATACATGATAAATCAATATAAGGCCTACAAGCTTAACCAGACCATCTAATAAACTCCATACTAAAAACTAAATCATAAAAGATTGGATTCTTCATCAGATTTTTCCCTGTTTTGAAACTTCAGCTGATATGCTGAAAGCATATGGAATCAGAACATTTGGAATGCAATTTTTTCTCTCTCTGTTTCAATTCTCATCTTCATCTTTTTTTATGAATACTTGCAACCCATCTGTCTACTTTCTTTGATGATGTATTGAGAGTTGTCTGATGAAATCATTGCTCCCTTTTTCTAACCCTAAACTAGCCCGTCAAGGGTCCTGAGAAAAAGAGAATCATTGTGGACTTGTGTTTTATTTTGTTAAAGATTTATTTATTTATTTCAGAGATCAAGAATGCATATTTTCGTGGCAGGGGGAAGGGCAAAGGAAGAAGGACAAATAATCCCAAGCAGACTCCCCACTGACCATGGAGCCTGATGCAGGGCTCTGTCTCAGGACCCTGAGATCATGACCTGAGCTGAAATCAAGAGCCAGGTGCTTAGCCAACTAAGCCACCCAGGCACACCCCGATGTGTGTTTTTGAGCAGTCCTTTCAGAGTCCCTGAGGAGCAGATTCTAGGTGTGTGAGATTGGAAGCAGGAAGTGAGGTAGGAGGCTGTGGTAACCCAGGTAAAGCTGATGAGCTGTGAAGCAGGACAGTCAAGTCGGAATGGGGAAGATAAAGACTTTAAAAATTAGATTCAGCAATTTATTGAATATGTGGATAAAGGAGACAGAGAAACTGGAGGTAGAGAAGTTTCAGGAACAAAAATAAAGTTTTCTTTCTCAAAAAAGTTGAATTTGTGGTCCCTGTTGGTGAATCCGATAAAAAGGTCCAGCAGAGAGTTGCACTAACATGAAATTCATGGAGAAGACTTCCTCACACTGTGAACTTCCCTTGAGTTATCTCATCTACTCTTATCATTCTAGACATCTGCTGGCTGCTGATGCCTAGAATGATAAGAGTAGATGAGATAACTCAAGGGAAGTTCAGTGTGAGGAAGTTGCAGCCCAAGGACAGAACTCTCAGCAAGAAAGATTTAAAGGGGAGGAAAGAACAAAGTGCTTATGTGTGATAATGGGCCAGCTACAGTCTATTAATATTCAGGACAGGTCTCACCCTTCTAAGCTGTACTGCAGGGTCTGAAAACCTAGAAACACCATCTCTCCAAATCCCTGGACAATAATGTTTCATTTAGATTCTGTAAGTAGAAGGCACTTACAAGTGAATTAGACGGCAGAGGAGAAGATGTGGTTCCCCTGAGGACGTGTACTTGAGCATCAGTAGGTGGTAGACTTGGAGATTTACCAGAGGCTTCTAGCAAGATCTTCAGATCATCCACTTCACTCTGCAGGCAGCCAAGGTTTTGGCTGTATTTTATTACGATTCTGTAAAGCTAGCAGCAGCTTCCTTAAACTCTGCTCCCTGAAGTGAAAACCCCTAATACCCTATATTAAATCTCTTCCTGCTCAAAATACTCACAACATAGTCTTCATGAGCAAATCCTTACTAATATAGAAAGAATAGTGCCACAGGTGTATAGAGATAGCAGGTCAAGAGTACATGATGTACATGAAAAAAGTAGAAACAAGGTCAAAGACACAATTGGGGGGGGGTAAAAAAAAAAACCTTATGGCAAGAAAGGCAACATCTCAGATGGCAGGTGAAAGGGAGGTGAGTCCTATCATGAACAAATGTGACTGTATATGTGTGTTTTATGACAAGATAGAGCTGAGCATGTTTATAAACTGAGGCAAGAGCCATCACAAGGGGAAGAGGTGAAGATAAATGAAATTGTAACCATGACTGATAAAGTCATATCCTAGAAAGAGTTAGCATGACGGGAGGAGGGATATTCTATTCTTCTAGGACCATGGCAAGATAAAGAAATATTCACCAGGAATCTAAAAGAGGTTCCATTTGTCTCCTTGAAGTAGTTTCCAAGCACAGAGAGAACATCTTGGTTTGGCCACTCAGCATCCATGTCATCCTCTTTTGATAATCAAACCCTGCTTTCTCTTGCAAACCCACTCCTTCCCTTATCAACCCTGGAACTCGGGGATGGAGTTCACAATCCAGTCCTAACCTGATCAGAACATCACATTCCACCATCTCTAGGGATTGGTCTAGGCCTGTGTGGCAATAGAATGCGATGGGATGCTTGTTGAGGGTTTTTGTTGAGAGTCGGTGAATTTTCCCACAGGGCTTCACACGGAGGGGATAGGAGTTGTCTTGTTCCCATGGTGGGAAGAGCCTCTCTGAGAATAACGATAAATGAGAAGGAACGGACCTAAGGGGAGAGACTGAGAAAAATCAGGTCCTGGTGATCAAGATCAAGCCTCTGTTCTGAGCTTCATTTGAAGCTAAGTCTTTTCTTGAGCTTTTCAATTAATTTAGCCAATAAATTCTACTTTTGCTTAAGCTAGTTTGAGCTGGGTTTTCTCTCATTTGTTAAAAAGAATCTTAAACCATAGAGCGAGGCTGTCTGCTGAAAGTGAAGGAGGGTGGATTTTTTTTTATTAAGGGGGGGGGGTTGGGGCAGACTGATAGTCTAAACAGCAAAGGGAAGGATCTTAACCAATAATCACCCAGTTAGGCCATAAAACACAGTTCAGTTTGGCTGAACTCAGCCATGCTAATGTCAAGCCCAAGTCAATAATTTGGTTTTTTAATGTTCTCTGTGGCAACTAAAGGAACTGATTTTTTTTTTCATCACTTGCAATTGCCTTTGTGAAGTATGGACCGCCCTTGGCCGGGCTCATATGACACCTAGCATCTGGATAAAAATTGAAAACTGTGATGTCAACCATGTGTTTTGTCAAACACAATTACAAATCCCTGGGTAGTTAGAAAATATCTAATAATTGTTTCAGATTTCATCTGAATCATGTGTACACGGCACTTTGTGACTCCAAACTTTCATAGAGTTAAGGAACATAATCTCTGCACCCACCATTCCTCTGTTTTACAAGTCAGCCTCCAGCCCAAATGTGATGTCAGCTTTCCCTCCACTTAATATTTCCCCTGTGTGGTGTTTCCTTGATGCAAATGCATCAAAATTTCAACTCCATGAGCAACCGTTCATGCTGGTGCCCCAGCTCTTATATTTCAATGCTGTGTTGCATAAATGGTGGTAGAATTTAGGATATTTGAGTTGGAAAGTGAATGTGGCTCTGGAAAGGCAAAAACAAATCTTTTATTTTACTGAGAATGAAGTTGATGTTCAGAGAGGTTAAGTCATTTGTGCAAAGGTCCCTCTGCTAGTTAGTGGCTAAGCTAAGTCTTGAACCCATGACTTGGGACTGCTGCCACGATACCAAAGTCCTAACTGGCACATTGGGGTCACATTATTATTTTGTAGGATGGAGCACTTTGTGGCTATGAACCTATTTAGAGCTGCCCCAAATAGTGCCAGTCATCATTAAACATCCAAAAAAGTTGAGTCTTCAGAAATATGATGTTTCTGCATTATTAAATAGCTGAGCACTGTAGCTATCATCTGTCTACCCATCATTCCTGGGATATATTTTTAAAATATTTAATGCCAACTCATATGGTCATTACATTTCAAGAGACTTTCACATGAATTATCTCTCACATGTGATTCTCTTTTATGTTTCTGTAACAATTTAATGTTTTTGCTATTACCTTGTGGAATGGAACATAATATGACAGTCAAACACATTCACGCAATATGACTTCATTTGTACTAGACAGGGCAGGCTTATCTTTATTTTACATAAGTGCATAAGGAAGGGAATTTAAATCTCTGTCTTCTGAAGGAAGTCTCTGAGTGGTCTGAGAGTACAAGGCCATTTGTTCAAGCTTCAGGGAGATTTTGACCATATGACTTCTTGCTCTTTGATTTGTTCAATTAGAATTGTGATACAACCAAATATTCCATAACAAAATTCCAATTATTTCACTATGCTTAATCATTATCATCAAATGGAATGTTATAAATTCACATAAACATGGTTCTGAGCTAAGAATGGTACAAAAGAGCTAAATAATTTATTCTGAATTAATCTCAGGAAAAAAAGGTATTATAATTTTCCCTTGGCTTTATAGCTAGAATCAAGATCATGAGTTAAAATAAGACCTACAAAAAGGGAGTTTTGGCTTAAAAATCTAAAGAAATGAGTCAAAAGCTTGGGAATTGAAGCAATTGGTATATATTTTGCTCTTTTTAAAAAGTCAGGAAAGATAAGAGGTAGAGTAAAAAATTTAGAATAAATTATTTTTTTAAAAGTATGGTGTTCATGGATCTCACAGTTTTTTATCTGCAAAATAAAATATTCACAGTAATTATCAAATAACCAACAAAACAACCAACAAATATTCACCAAACACAGTAAACCTAGGGTACACAGAATGATGAAATATGGCTCTGGCTTCTAAGAAGTTTATGATGTAGTTGAGATAATAAGACATGGAAACAATTAGTGGAAAATATCCAATGTCATCTATTTAAGTGATGAATTATTTTCCTTCTCCCTCATCCTCTAGTCTACCATTTAATAATCTGGTTAGGACTTTGCCTGAAGCTCCTTGTGATCAGTCCCACCTCATATAAAAGAACATACATTCTTTGTTTCCATTGTTCAGACCTGAAGTCAGTAACTTGATTATGATAAAATGGTTCTTCATTGTGAGGACTTGAAGTTTATAACACATATAAAAATATATATTTTATATATATATACTTTATAATTTATGTATATAAATTATTATCTCAAAGAAATAATTCAGAAACCTTTTAATGTTGGTAGCAAACCTGTTTCTCTCCATTTTACAAATAAAGAAGCTTAGCCTGAGACAGAAAACCTCTCTTCAAGTGCTCAGTAGTGCCAAAATAATCATGGCACAGTGACATTTAATATAAACCTCAAATTTAATACTAAGGATTTAGTATTAAATCCTGAAAGTTGAGAGAACTGGTGAAAATCCTGACTTGACCACTTATTACCTGTGTCATAAAGAGCCTGTCCCCTTCAGTCTCTCGAGGCTCCATTTCAGAAAGAGGGGCCTATATGGGTAAAATTAGGTTTAGAACTCTGTGACAGAAATCCAAAACCAAGAGTGACTTCAAAATGACAGTTCATTTCATTTGCTCATAAAAGAAGTCTGGAGATGAGCACCCTGGGGCTGGAACGGTACCCCATGAGAATGTGCTTGCAGACCTCCCATGACAGAGAGCCAATGTAACTGACCACATGCTACACCCGCCTCTGGCTGCGCCCGGCCAATGACTGACGCGATGGTGGATCAGACCATAGAGCAACTCAGGAAGCTCCGCCCACACTGCTCTTCCTCCTTTCTTCCCTGGGGAGCAGACTGGCATCGTGGTCCCCCAGCCTCCTCCAGCCCCTTCCTTATCTTCTCTCATACAGATCACTTCCCTTCATAAAATCCTTGGAAGTTTAATCCTGTTCTTGGCATCTTCTTAGAAGACTGGGATTAACGAAACAATTATTTTGAAAACAAATGTAACTCATGGACTTTCTTTCTTTCTTTCTTTTTAAAAATATTTTATTTATTTATTAGAGAGAGAGAGAGACAAGAGATAGCAAGAAAGAGCACAAGTGGTGAGAAGAGGGAGAAGCAGGCTCCCCAGTGAGCCAGGAGCCCCATGTGGGGCTCCATCCCAGAACCCATGAGATCGTGACCTGAGCTGAAGGTGGACACTAAACCAGCTGAGCCACTCAGGTGCTGCGTTCATGGAAGTTCTTGATTAAAAAGACTTTTTTGGCAGGACTTGTTTTGCTAAGTAAGCACATCTTCAGGATTGTGTTTTATGTCCACATCAACCTCCAAAAAATCCAAGTCCTCCCTGTGGATTATTTTTAATTATGACAGCCACTAAATAGTTTCTATTGTTATTTCTTTTTAGGTACAATGACAACAATTTACTAAGCTTATAACTATGGAGTTGGGATAAGTACCTCGCAGCAATATTTTAAAAATTCAAAATAATATACATTTGAAGACTCTATTACTAAAGGCCCTTTATATTTAAACTCTTTGTTCATTCACTTGAACAATATCAAATATTGTGCACCTATTATGTGTCGGATACAAAATTAAACGCTGCAGAGACAGAGATGAATAAAATTTATGCAGCCTCTGGGATCTTGCCATCTTGTCGCAGAAACACTCCTAAATACCAACTACCAACGCTCCTTAACCACAACCTTCTCTTCATGGGATCCTAACTGAGGAAAGCATGGACTGACCCCAAAATGGTCCACTTGTAAACAGACTGCCACCCTGCTGCCTCAGTTACCCTGAGACGTCTGCCTATGTACAGAACAACTTCACAGCCATCCGGGGCAGTCACATAACCCAAACACTGCACACCTACACTTTTTTCCTCAAACACATCACTATAACCCATGTGGAAAGAGAGCTTGAAGGCACAGAGGGCCAGGGAAGGAATAAGATGCCAGAGGTGAGATCTGGGGCGTCCGAGAGGACAATCTGCCGTCTGGGTCGACACGGGGAGCAGTTTGGACAGACAAAATGCCAGACGAAAATATTGGGGAAGAGAAAGTCCCAGGAGAAAAACTGGAAGAAAGCACAGGCTTGTTTTTGTTGGGTTTTGTTGTGGCTGTTCATTTTACATTTCCCAAGAATCATTTGAGCAAGTTCGGGTTATTGTCCTCAAGTTCTTTTTTGCCAGCTCACATGATGGCAACAAAGTAGAGCTGCTACATCCCTCAGAGCTCATCAACGCAAAATTGCTTTTTGTAAAAAATTAAAGAGCATTTAAAGGCAAATTCAATTTAGCTAGTCACAGTTACTACTGAATAAATCATATTTCTGAATAGATATGTTTTATACTGAATATATCAAATAGGATCATTTTATGAGCAAAACAAATTGTTGACTCCATTACATAATTTTTTTAAAGATTTTATTTATTTACTTGACAGACAGAGATTACAAGTAGGCAAAGAGGCAGTCAGAGAGAGAGGGGGAAGCAGGCTCCCTGCCGAGCAGAGAGTCTGATGCGGGGCTTGATCCCAGGACCCTGGGATCATGACTGGAGGCGAAGGCGGAGGCTTTAAACCCACTGAGCCACCCAAGTGACCCTCCTTTACATATTTTAAAGGTCCCCCTCTTGAGTCACTACAAAAGTGACTTTCACTCTGTAAAACCCTCCTAAAAAATAAATATTGCTTACATTTCAAATTTTGCCACAGTGTCTTTTCTTTCCCAGCTTGGTTCTTTTTACAGAAGTTCTGTTATTCTATACAGGTTCACTTATGGAAAAAGCAAGCAGTTGTAGAAGGCAAGGATCCAAGGAGTAGGTAAAGCTCAATTAGACTAAGAAGAATCCTGAAAAGACTTGAAGAGACAGCCATATACCTGTTTTATGGCTCCCCACAACTCCCAGGAGAAATCTCAATGCCCACATTCTTTTGACTTCGATGGAGGGAAGATGGGCAACTGAGTGGATAAGAACCAGGAAAGGGACACAAAGAGCTGGGACGAGGGTTGAGGCTGCTTCAGAGCATTTACTGTTGGAGAAGAACTGAAAAGAAGGGTCCTGAAGCCTCGGAATCTAGCGAGCTTAAAGCAGTCAAGAAAATACACAGCGGACTGTCTTTGTCTTCAAAAATAAATAGTTGGAAGAGGCAGACACCTGAACCACTGAATACTGCTTTCTTACGACTTTCTCTGAGGAAATGAAAAATAGCTCATGTACATTTGTGGTAGATACAGATGTCTAGGAAATTAATTAATTTCAAGTTGACCCTGAGGGTTGCTATGACATCACTGAGGTGGGGTGTGGGGTGGGCACACATACTTTGAGATACTCCACTCTGACAAGTCCTTTCTCCTTGCTGAGGAGCCGCTTTGCCACAGACTAGCACTCACGTGGTCTTGGCCCGGAGCTTTGACTTTGCGTGGCATTTGCCTTGGGCCTGGAAGAGAAACTACGTGAATTTGTGGCAAGCAGAATTCTGGTGGCCACTCCACAGCTGGACCAGGAAGCTGAAGCATGTGGAAGATGAGAAGCAGAGAGCTCTCCGAGAGCTCAAACATCACCCTTTTTGTCAGGCTAGCCAGAAGGCAGCTTCTCGTTCCTCAAACTTGAGCAGTTTGTGCATCCTTTTTCTCATTTCTCTTAATTAGATTGCATTCATTATTTCTGAGCATGTCCTTTCTCTCTTCAACAATCCCAAGTTTCCTGAAGGCAGTATTCACTTGCTTCACAGGTCCCCTGGCTCACATTGGGTATTCACCAAATGTTGGCTGAAAGGGCTCAATGGCAGACAGGACAGTAGAACGGGTCATGGCAATATCTTCATCCACTGTCTCTACTTTCCCACCACAAATTCTCTCCTCCTGGGTTGTTCTCAATACCTCTCCTGAAATCTCCCTAAAGAAAGGTTAGAAACACCCTCAGGTAGCTAAATGAGAAAGCTACTAATCTTTTACCATCCTTCTGTGCGTCTTCAATACACATTATGGCTTTCCTTCATTGTTTTAGGGATATCGCCCTCTCTTGGCTTCTCTTGTTTCCTCTTAGATCATTCATTCTCAATCTTCTCTGCCTTTTCCTTCTTTAATATTAGCTAACAGCCGTCCAGAAACATCAACTTTAATTCACTTGATAAAGTTTTATAGATCACCTACTGTGGGCCAGGTATCATGTTCATGTCTTGGGAAAAAGATTCAGCTCATCTGACTTCAGTTGCCACTTCCATGAGAATGGGATGCCAAGAGGGGGCCAGCTATTCTTGCTCAGTAAATGTGATGCTGGCAAACAGAGAGCAGACTTGCCGTGGCTCAAGAAACAGGATGGCTTGGTATGCCAACATTTTTAAATCATGGACTTCTACCTTCTTTCCTTACTGTCTTTCCCTTAATTGATCTTCCCCTGCTGGATACCACATATCAGCAGCCACCTACATGCCATCTTCTTTACCAAAAGTGGCACACTCCAGTCCCTTTTCCCACTTTTTAGGTTAAATTCCACTTGAACGAATTCCATTTCAGTGAAAACCTTTTTACAACAAGTAAGTGATTTCCAAATCCCAAAGCATTGCTGAAATGACCCTTTCTTCTGATGACATTTCCTGATTCTCACACACACACATACAAAAAAAAAAAAAAAAAAAAAAAAAAAAACCACAAACAAAAAAAAAAAACCCTACTTTGTAATTTTGCAAACAATTTCCTCTGTAATTCATTCTCAATTCAGTACAACCACCATGGCAGACATCTCCCATAGGAAAGTAGATGTGTAGTAAACACACAAAAACACTACAGAGTCTCTGTCCTATAGAGGTTCCCTCTTTGGCACGAGAGGGAAGACTAAGTCCAGAGAACAAGTCAGTTCTTTTGCCAAACATTTCCACCTGCCTCCGGAGTAAGTACGCCCCACCGAGTAGCCAAATCCTTTCTAAAAGAGTTGAAATATCTCTTCCCAACTCCAGTTTCTTGAAAAGCCATGATGAGATCCCCCTCCACAAGGCAGCACCCATGTGAACAGGATCCAAATAGCTGACCCCTCTTACTCCAAAATCAAGCTCAGTTCTCTGTTACTAGCTCCAAAGAATGGCTCTGGTCCTCCCCAGAAGACCAGGACAGCACTAGGGGACTTCCCTGTGCTTGACCTTCGGCCAACCTGAAGCTTTCCAGGATGTACAGTCCCTGGATGAATGGGTGGAGAAGAGAATGGAACAGAGATGGAGTCCAGAGGCATTCTAGGGTCCATAAAGAATGTCTCCAACTTTTTCTCAAATGGCTTGAATTTGGCAAATTCCAAAATACTCTTTGCCAAGAACTTTTTTTGCCTTAATTTCTTAAACCCATGTGAATTTCAAAGGAAATTTGGTCCGTATGTTTCTGATTCATTTACACTTAACTCATCACAAAGTTGTTGTGAAATAGCCATTTGATGTCCAAGAAGCCTTTAGAAGTCCTTTCCTATGCCTTTTCTCCCTTGCCAATGCTAAATACAATTCCAATCCAGAATCTCTTTAAGTTGGATCTAAACTCAGAACTGAAAGAGAACTCTTGTCTTGATAAAACATTCTTGTCAGCAAGTAGATGATTTAAACCCATGGGAAACAGAATTCCCTGAAGCTCCTGAAACTTCCTCCAATTCAGGGCCAGTTTTCTCCTTTCTGAACTAATGTTAGATCAAAAGCAAAAATGTTGAGATATAAATGGACATTAGACTAGACTCCACCTCAACCGCAGCAGAAACCCCACGGAGAACAGTTGCCCTAAGGTTTGCTAACAGATATTTCAGCCTCAAGCCTTTGGGATACTTGGTGTCACTTCTTCTGAGGGTTGGATTTATTTTTATTTATTTATTTATTTATTTATTTATTTTGCCACAAGAGGCTTTAATGTCTCCAAATTCACCCACCACTATTCAACATATGAAGTAGCCGGGTCATGAGCTGTACAAGGCCAGGACTGAAGTAAGTCTCCACTTACCTCATACATAATATAATTTAAAAAGAAGCCAAGTTCAACCTGATAGAGTTTAGGAGGAAGGGAGCAATCACAACTTGTGGTTTCCAGCTGGTCTTTTGGTGTGGGCATTGTGATGTTGGTTTTAGTAACAAATACTAGAAAGGAGATACACGGGGGTCCGGACAGGTCTTCGTACTCACTCAAGGCTTTGTATACTCGGGTGAACTCAGAAACCTCAGGCATCCTGGGGACAGTAGGCATTGCTTGCCAGTGTGGAGAGGAAAGCGATGAGGGTGCACCCTAGGCACTTCTTGGCTGGGCGTTCACCGGGGCCCTAGTGCTGCCTCAGCATCCTTATCCTCCTTCCTGCCTGTGCGTTCCAGAAGAACAAAGACTCTTCAGATCCTGTGAGATCAAGCGAGGGTCACTGCGGGAGGAGAAAGCCCTCCCAAACAATCCCCTCCTTCACCTCCATGCTACCCACTCCATCTTTTCTTATTTCCTGCCCATTCTAAAATCATTTTCTTAAGCATTTTTAAGCCATATTTGCATTTAATCATCTGAAAAAATATCCTTTATAGCAGCCTCACAGCTCTTTCAAATACCCCTCCATGAATCTAAACATAACTTGAACCATTTCAAACAACTCCCTCTTGGCTCAGTAAAGTTGCCATGTTTTTTCCCCTTATTTTAAATTGTGCAAACAATTAGACATTTTGAAAACGGCATACATCAAGTAAGGCAAGTCAGGTTTTAATTACTTGCAAACATTTATAATCCCTGCTGTCAGAATCAGGCTTCTCCCTCTAGGCACATAACATTCAAGCAATGTTGTGATATCTTTCTGGTTTGACCTAAATATCTACTTACTTTGTTGCGTCAAGACAAAGCCTGATAGATCAAAAATTAGGCATGGGTGTTTTAAGAGTACAAACCTGCCACAAGGTGCCAGAGTTAAGAGGAATGGTAAAAGTAAATGCATCTTTAGAGGTTTGTAACTAAGTTCACATTTGTATTTAAATACCAAATAATCTTCCAATTTTTATGCATAGTTTTCTGTCGTAGTAACAAAAACATTATGTCCTGCTCATGCTGTGAGTACTGTGCTTGGTTTCCTTGTTTACATTCACAGCTGTAAACACAGTCTTACCCAGGCTTGCTTGGAAGCAAATTTCCCATTGTTTCCTGCACTCACCATGTTGTGAGATTTCTAGAATTTTTCTTCACATCCTCATGCTTTATGCTTTGGTCCATAGGTGTCTAAGCTCTTTGAGATCAGACCATGCAAGCACCTACCCAAATCTCAATGCAGGCTTACCATTACTTCATTTTTTTTTTTTTAACCCCTCTCAGATTTCAAAACTATGTTATAAATAGAAGACTGTGCCAAGGGTATTTATGAAAAGTCATATATGCCAATGCCTTACTTTAGCGCTTTTGCATCCTGTAGATGTCTTCTCAGCTACCTAAAACCGATCCGTCTTTCCAGGCAAGGCTCAGCTCTCTCCATGGTCACCACAGCTACCCTCGCAACTCCAAGGAGAGGGATTTTTTAGATAGAATTTTTAGCTCTCTTAATGGCCAAAAAAAAAAAAAAAAAAAAAAAGGAGAGGGGCCTACATCGGGCAATGGCTATGAACAGTATTAAAATGGACTTCATGGGGCGCCTGGGTGGCTCAGTGGGTTAAAACCTCTGCCTTCGGCTCAGGTCATGATCCCAGGGTCCTGGGATCGAGCCCCGCATCGGGCTCTCTGCTTGGCAGGGAGCCTGCTTCCTCCTCTCTCTCTGCCTGCCTCTCTGCCTACTTGTGATCTCTGTCTGTCACATAAATAAATAAAATCTTTAAAAAAATAAAAAATAAATAAAATGGACTTCACTGAATTGATCAGGAGGCTGCAAGAGGGTATTGAAGAGAGACAAAAGAAAGAAGAGAGAAAGAGATGATGTTTGGAAGGAATTCAAAGAAAAGGAGAGAATATTGAAAAGCAAATACCAGCAAAAGACCATTAAGTGCATTAAATAGAAACAGGGCAAACAATGTGAATAGGAAGAGAAAGTAATTAAATTCAGAGGGACTCTGCCTGTGCAGAAATGTGGATTCCAGAAATAAAATTTCCCAAATGCATATTTTTGTTACCAACCAATATCCACCTTACATTGTGGAATTAAATGCACACACATACACACACACAGAAAGTCCTGATTGGCTGCTCTCCTAAACTAGATGAAGTCAACCGAGTGTGCCCTAGACTGAGAAGACTAGCTCTGTGCACTGGTCCCTCACCCCCCAAGACCCACATGGAGGGTGGAGTGCCCACCCCTCACTGCCAGCAGGAGCAGAGAGGGGCACTAAGCCACCCATCACCACAGCTGCTCAAACCTCAGCCATCACTTCCCAGACATCACTAGGTGGGCTCCCCCACTCATCGCCCAGCAGTGTCCAGAAGATGAGAGGCCACTGGGATTCCAGAATCTACAGTCCATCTCTGCACAGACTCTTGCCATGAAGTTCTCAAGCACTGGGTCTTGGATTTACATAAAACGTATATCCCCTGCTCCCTTTGTTGCCTCTTCATATTCCACCCAGATGGGGTCCTTGGTCAGGGATCAAATGTTGCCTCTCTGGCAACGTACACAGAGCCTTTCTCTCTGTCCCCTGAATGATCATATCTTTAAAAATAAAAGAGACAGCTGTCCTCTTCGTCCTCTACTCCGCTTATGCTCCTTGGAATACATACAGTCCACCTCTCAGATCTCACAGCCCTTGTGCTTCTATTTTTTGACAGAGGGCTATTTTCTTGATTACCTTTCCACTTATATCATTTGTTTCGAAAATCACATCACCTACATTTACACTTTATATTTTATTCTTTGTCACTTTCTGGAATAGATAAAAATATCCTCTGAGGTTCTGGTGTGGGAACAAATACCTAAATTTCTGTTGTCTTTGAACTGAACAAGAACTTCTCCCTGTATGTGGTGTACTTTTAGGGCAAAGGAAAATGTGTGTGATTATCTAATTTTGAGGGCCAGAATGATGCAGCTGAGGTGGCCAGGGAGAGACAAGACAGGTCTCCCCACTTTGAGGCATCAGAGGCCTTCCATAACATTGCTGTGCTTTGCAAATGCAAGAAGCCCAAAGAAAACTCCAGGAAGTGTCAGGGACCCTGTGTTTTCTGTTACATAGAAAGAAATGTTTACAACGTTGGGACAAGACAACAAAAGATCTTCGAGGGACTTCTAAACCAAAAAATCAATAAATAATATCTAATATTCTTGAATATGTTTTAGCACATTTTTAAAGAAGCTATACAGTCAGGATAAATTATTAACCAGAAAATCCTGTTCCTGACCATCCTTTATGAAGAGAAAGGCGCCACACACAATTTGCAAGTTAGCAGAGATAGGAGACCCTAAGGCAGGGCAGCCCAAGCCCAAACCCTGGTTTTTCAGGGAGATTGAGTGAAAAAGAAGGAAAGGGAAGCAAACTGGAGAGTTGGGAGAAAGGTGACAGTGGGCTACAAAGACGAAACTGGAAAAAACCCACAGGCAGGGCGACTGTGGGACTTTCTGTGGTCTGAGCCCCTCTTGCAGCACACACACACACACACACACACACACACACCATTTTGCAAACAATGTCAAGAAGTTCAGAGACCCTCAGAAGTTCCTACGGCACACAACAGTAAATAATAACAGAAACATAATAAACTACAGTACCGTGGAATCAAGATATTCGAGAAACAGGAAACCGGTTTAACACAAAGACTAGCATACCACCCAAAACAACAAGACTTCCAAAGATTATTTTGCTTCAGTGAAGGGAGATGGCCTAACCCTATGCCAAACTGGGGCCGAGATAGCCTTCTGTCTCATTTCATTGTTCTTTAGAGATAGTCTACTGAGTAAGGCTGTTCTTCAACGTTTTTAAATGTGAATATCATTTTAAATTTTTTTGATGCTTCTAACTCAATAATTTCATGTGGTAATAAAAATAATTTGTGTTTAAGTGCTCTCCAAGGATCCTGCTCCAAGCGCTGCAATTCCTTTCACTTGGCCTAGAGCCCTGGTGACATTTCCCCGCTAAGGGTCTCCCATGGGTTCCAACTGGATCGTCTGAATCTCTGGGTAATTTGCGTTTACTTTATGTTGAGTCAGTTCCTAGTTCCAGCGTTGCTGTGTCAGAGGTGGAGCCCGATGCCAAGTTTACTTGGGGGATTGAGACTTCAACATTTCCGACTCTTGTGCCAGAGAGGGCTACCTTCTGCGGGAACCCATTCCAATAAGAGCAAACACACTATGGAAAAATGTTCAGCCTCGCCCATAATTAAGGGTTTGTAAGTCAAACCAGTAATAAGTTACTCCCTGCCAGCTTGTTTGAGAGAGAAAAACACAACCTTATTCACAGTGCTGGTGCACTGTACCACAGTATGACCCTTATCAGATTGAAGCCCATTTTAGCAAGGCATAGGAAGGACAGTAAAGATACCACTTTCCTTTGACCCAGAAATCCCATCTTTAGGAAAATTTGAAAGGAGGGGGAGAGCAGAAATGACAGAAATCAGATTGCTTCCAGCAGCATCACTGACACTATGGAAAGGAGAAACAGCCTAAACACTCAACAATAAACAATTGGTTATCTAATTATGGTTAGTCCCTAGGGGACACTGTGGTCTACGCTGATCATAATCAGTCTACCCCCAGGCCAGTGATTGGCTTATGAAATGGCCATAGGACTCTATTCTGGCCACTAGGATGAGAAGAAAAGTTTTCTCAGGAGTTTTGGGGGGAGGTATCTCCTAAGAAAAAGAAACAGGAAGAAACAATTTATCCTCTAACCCTGGGCATGGTGCTGGATGTGGTCCCTGGAAATACGGCCGCCATCTTCCGAAGTACCTTGAGGGAGAGGTGAATACGGAGGAGAACACATCAGAGAGATGGAAAAATCTGAGTCCTTGATGACAACACTGAGTTACTAAATCAATCAACCTAGAGCTATAACTTCTATCCCATGGGAAATACTCCACAGCTGTGAAATACTAACCTTTTCTTGCAACTTGAGCCAGTTGGTTGAGTTTTTCTGTAACTTGCCGCCAAAAGAATCTGATAGAATCAACATTAATTTTGTCCTGCATAGCCATGGTAACAGTGATGACTAATTTAAAGCTATGGAAGTTATTTGTCAATAATTTTAAATAAGAGTAAAATCCCCAAAGTCTATCCAATATAACTACCTAAAAATCATGAGTATATCTATACGTATACATAAAGAATAGTGGTAACAAAAAAATAATTATATCAGAGTTAAAGACATTAAGAGTAAATTATAAAAGAACTTGAAGTTGTTAAGTAACAGTATTTTTTTAAAAAAGATTTTATTTATTTGACAGATAGATCACAAGTAGGCAGAGAGAGGAAGGGAAGCAGGTTCCCTGCTGAGCAGAGAGCCCGATGCAGGGCTCGATCCCAGGACTCTGGGATCATGACCTGAGCTGAAAGCAGAGGCTTTAACCCACTGAGCCACCCAGGCGCCCCTAAGTAACAGTATTTTAAGTGTTGCCTTCTTTAATTTTTCTTCACATCTTGTCTCAAAATGGTGAGTATCTGTAGGCTAAGGGGGCACATCTGATTCATCCCAATTTCAAGGACAGTTGGTAGAAAACTTTTGGTTTTATACAAATCAGGATGGGTTAGGGGCACCTGGGTGGCTCATTTGGTTAAGCCTCTGCCTTTGGCTCAGGTCATGATCCCAGGGTCCTGGGATCCAGCCCTGCATCGGGCTCCCTACTCAGCGGGGAGACTGCTTCTCCCTCTGCCTGCTGCTCCCCTGCTTGTGCTTCTCTCTCTCTTTCAAATAAATAAATAAAATCTTTAAAATAAAAAAAAAATCAGGATGGATTAGGTGCTGTTGCACCAACAACCAACGCAGAAATCTTAAGCCTTAAAACAACAATGGTTTATTTCTTGCTTAGGCTAAAGTGCATTGGGGTTGGATGCAGCAGTGAAATTGCTTTGCTCATCAGAGTCACCCAGGGACTCCAAGCGATGGAGCAGACTCCCTTCCAACTGGAGATTGTCACCATGCCAGAGGTTAAAAAAAAAAAAAAAAAAAAAAAGGCATGCAAATTGCATACAGGATTTTAATGCTTCCGCCCCATTATTGCCATTCACATTTTGTTAGCTAGCATAGGTCACATGGCCATGCTTAAGTTCAAAGGAAAAGGGAAAGTGCAATTCTCCCATGTGCCTGGAAGCCCCAAGTATTTGGCAAACAGCCTTAATGACTGCCACAGGGTTGCAACAGACGACTGTTGGATGCATAGCCCCATTATATGTACAGGGCATAGACTTAAAAAAAAAACAAAAAAAAAACAGAGGTAAGGGAGCGACGAAGCCCATACGTAGTAAAATTAGTATACTGAGACACAAAACATCCCCTCACATGTTTTAAATCCCTGCTCGACGTCACTCAGCAATTGCTTCTGCAGGCATCTATGGTTGCACAAAACATGTGGGACAAGTCCCAGCATATTGTGAATAGAGTGGAGACTTTTCTATCATTCCAAGAGTGCACCTATGAGAGACCACCAGACAGAAAATAGATTCATCATTGCATAATCTCTCCTGTGGGAAATCTGCACACCTCCCCAGAAGCGGTGAACGATGAACCCACCTGATATGACACCCCTCACACCTCTCTTGACATCTTAACATTCTGATCTCAGATCCAGCATTAAGTCTGAACTGCGACACCCGAAGTCTCATTCCTCATCTCACTTTTCTCCTCAGCCCCTACCTGACTTCATTCCCCTGAGCTGCAACCTGGATTCTCTAGGTGAGAGCACGCTCATCTTTCCCCACCCCCTTCCACATTTAACTGCCGTTCTTCCTTAGCTGCATTCTTCAACAGCCCCGAAATTTCTCTGGGCATCTCAACCTGAACACTGGGTTCTCTCCTCCTTGTCACAGGAGGAAACGGTGGGGGTTCTTCTTGGAGGATTCGGCCTCGGAGAGCAGTCCAGGACATATGCTCTGCAGCAGGATGGCCAGGCCTAGAGCTAGGGAGATGGATTAGCTCCTGAATTAGCTGGGGAAAGATGGGTTTTACCAGACTCTTTCTGGCTTATTCTACATCATTTTATGTGTTTGGTGTGTGTGTATATGTGTAGAAAAATTATTTATATTTAGTAAGATTTTATATACTATATATTTAATAATAAAATATATATTTAGCAAAATACATTACATATTATATATAATAAATATATTTTAAAATATATGTTGTATTTTATATATATATATATTTTTTCTTTTTTCTCACCTTTCCCAGAGTTTATCAGCAAAGAATATTTAGATTATAAGTACCAGAAATCTCCACTTAAACTGCATTTTTTTTAAAAAAAATGCATTTATTGGCTCATATAACATTCAAGGGTTTTGAAGGGCTGGTTTGAAGCAAAGCTTAATCCAGGGGTTTGAATGATGTCACCAGGATGTGATGTTTCTGCTCTCCTTTCTCAACATTGGTTGCTGCAGATTTTCCCTCATGAGTGGCGGATGGATGCTTGGACTTCCATGGGTCATTTCTAGTTCTCAGCAGAACAAGCAACAGGCTTGAGTTCCATACACTGTCCCCCAATCCATCCATCAATAGCTGGCCCAGAACACTGGGTATGCAGATGGAACAAGACCAGTCAGGCTCGCTCCTGGTGGGAGGGTGGCGTCATATCTCCCCAGCCCAAGGTGGGAGGAAGGGGCAAGGTACTGCTCCAGACAGGTAACATTAGAGACAAGTTGTAGAAAAAAGATGAAAAGGATGGCAGTAACCCAGATACAGACTCACCCACTGCCATCCTTTAGACTCTGCTCCTTTCCAAGATGGACTTACTTTTGTTTCAGGAGGATTAGTGGAAGATTTTCTTGTTTAGTAGCAGTGATGGCTTCATGTGTTTTTTCTTCTAAAGCCATATTTCTATTTTAATGGGGACTTCCTGAAGACCCAGTGAATCAGAGGAGCAAGTCTCAGTCTGGTCTTCTAAACACCTAGGGTTGTTGTTCTCAGCTCAGAGACTTAAAATAACTCACTTGGTGGACTTGGTTTCTTAATTCACAAGTAAAGGAGGATGAACTAGGTGATCTCCAAAGGCCCGCCATATCTTGATGTTGTGATTTGATCATTCTGTGACATAGGACAGGGATAGGGCTGCAAAAGTTACTAGCTCAATGTCTCACAGCTGACAAAAGGTGCCAACATACCCTTCCAATTCCAAGTGAAAGGCTCTTTCTTGCACACTACGGCTGTCACATTGTAGGACAATGTGTTCATGGACTTACTAATCACTTGGGTTTGAGGGAGAGGGGAGATGGAGACAGCACAGATACCACCATGTTTTCCAGTTCATTAACGGAGATGGCACTAAATTTGGTACAAGGAAGGAAATATTGACGAGTTTCTAATCCATGGAGTGGACGAGTGTGATCTGAGATCTATTTGGATAATGGTGGTCATGGACAATGATGTAGAATGTCCAGAAAACCATTAAAGTAGAATTGGAGCTTGGCAGCTCAGACAGGGCTGGGAATATGGGCACCTCAATGGATTGACTAGAAAGTGTGAGAGAACTTAAAAGGGTGGGTGTGAGAGTCCTGGAGAAGTGGCCAAGGGTGAATTTCTAGGCCTGCAAGGTCTTTCAGAGGTGGGTGGAGGGATGGCACAAAGGGACCTGGAGGAGGAGAATCAGGAAGGTTCATGAAAGAGTTGCTGAAGCCTAATGGGGAGAGAGCTTCTGGATGGTTGGAATGAGGAAAGGGAAGGAAAGAGGTGGGGTAAAAGGAGAACTGAGGGCTGCTGGTGCCTTCCCTTGAGAATGCACCGATGTGTCTCCTTGGTGGCGGGCAATGATTGCAAGAAAGGAGAGAGGAACTGGAGGTTGAAATGGGGGCAATGAACACAGGAGAGCCCAGAAAGTTCCGTCTGCTTAGTAATACAGGGAAGAGGCAGGAGTTGGGATAGAGTTTGAGAAGTATGGAGGGTACTTAGAAGCACAGTTGTGAGGACTAAATTAGTGAATCAAGCACATCCAGGTGTTTTACATTGCATGCAGCAGAGCTGACATTAGCGATGTCAAGTTGTACAGACTGTCCCAGGTTAGAACCGGATACCAGGGCAGTGAGACAGAAAACTAGAGTGGACTTCACAGAATGTAAATGAAATGGGCTTTTGTACTTATTTTGGTCCCTGGGGCTCTCTGAGGAGACATGCAATCCTTCAAGGGCCAGGACCTTATCCTGTACTCCCCTTTAACTCCTCTCTTGCAGGGCCCACCAGATCCAGACTCAGGGGACAAACCGTCTAGAAGGAATTCTTAAGGGGTGAGCAGAATCTCTTCCTCAAGAGAAACACTTTCATTTCCGCAGACTCCTACGCAGTATAAAAAGGAAATGCTGCAGGCTTATGAAGGAAATTATAATTTTTGCTTTATACCAAAATAAATCTGGGGCAGAAAATAGTACCTCACTTCTTACATTAAGTAGACGAATTGGGAGGAAGCTGGACCCACCGCTGAAACAGTCTGCAAAAGCACAAGCCCCTGAAAGATCTTTCCTCAAAGGGAGAGATAGAAGGGACACTTGCTAAGTGGGTAGGAGGCCATTCTGGGCCGCCCAGTCCTATGAACACCCAGCCCTCAGCGGGAGAGCCTGTGGCTGCGCTCTGTGCTGCCACCTAGTGGACAGAGGTGGTCATCCCAAACGCTTGGGAAAGGCCAAGAAAGGAAAACTTCCCGCTTCCCAATTGAAAAAAAAAAAGAAAGAAAGAAAAAGAAAACATCAGCCAGAGAAGACTGTCCGGTCCAGAGTATCTGGAGCTCAGCAGCAACCAGCCTCCTGACAGCTGCAAACACATCCATTGTTAGTCCGCTCCGTAGGCCTGCGAGGCCCAGCGACACTCCTCAACGCTGAGCGCTGCGGAAACACGACCGGCTCCGCGGAGGACAGCAGGTGAATCCCTGACCCCTCGGGCACATGTCCTTTGCTGTGGTTTCGATCCTGGCACCACCACCACCCCCTTTTTTCTCCCCTGGAGCTGGGCTTTGTTACGCTGAAGGCCTGTTCAGTCCAGGACTCGGTGAGGAAACAATCAGTGACCACTCAGTAGGCAAAACACACCCTCGTCCACTTTGGGGGAAGAGACGCGACAAGTTAATGAGATACAGCCCAAGTCTCTTCCCCATTGCCTCCCGGGCTTCTGCACAGATAGGCAAATGCTCACAGGGGGGCAGTCGAGGCGGCCGCAGGCCTGGCGCTGGCTGACTCTAGTCAAGGTGGGCATCCGCATGGGCGCGAGACCTGCTTCCAGTTGGTGGCCGGGTGGTGTCTCCCTTCTGCACATCGCTTCTCCGGTGAAGCATCTCCAGGGCAGATGGGCTTCTTGACTGAGTCAAGCATCAGTTTGGAGATGGCCTTTCTCCCTGTTGCCAGGGCCAATTGGCCGCCCCCTCCCTAGCTGTGCATGGCCAAGAAGGCGGAACAGAATTCTCTCTGCACCTGCTCGCCACACATCGCAGGCTCGAGTACTAACGGCCGGTTAGAAGACGACGGGAATCCGTGCCTATTACAGTTTCAGGCTGGATCCTTCGATAAGTTTTCCCCACTGAACAGAAATGTTCTATCACTTACTTCAATAATTTCATGAAGACAGCTTTGAGGTGGAAAATGAAGGGGGAAAAAAACGACGTGAATCCCGTCGACCATTGCCAAAGGCAATGCACTATCTATTGTTTTAAGAAATAACTGACTTTTAAAAACCTCCGAACGATTTATAAATCAAAATCATTTTTCCCTTGAGAACAATCTAGAAAGAGTAAAATGTTCAAAGCACCAAGCTTTCAAAAGACCTGTTGGATTTAAAGATCCTCTCCAAGAAAATAACCCTGGATTACTTAAATGATCGCGCAGCTCTTCAAGGCACAGATGAAAGAAGACACAAGGACAGAGTGTTATTAATAACCCTTGGTGTCCAGTCATCTCCTTCCCTTGCTCTTTTGGGCAAGCATCTGCCTCATTCTATTTAGTCATTTTATTGCATTATGTAGTTTTCTGACATCTGCTCCCAGCCTCTCGGACATAGTGGGGAATTCTGCTTAGAGATGGAGCCACACAAGGAGGTGAAGTTAAAGCAGAATCTCTGAAGCCCAATGACCCCTGCAAACATGGCATCTCCCTAAACACCATTGGTCCCAAGGCCATTGAGACACATTACCAAATCATTCCTCTAACAAAAGTAACAATAGAATAAAGCACCCTGTCAATAAGATTCTGATTACTCTGCTAAATCAGAATCCGTGCTTCTTGGTGGTTGCGGACCTTGTCAGTGAGTTGCCTGTCATCCCCTCAGATTCCTCCACCATGCTGGCCATGACACATCTTCCAGTTTGTGTTCACTCGGTGGCCTGCACCTATGTCAGTCACCAAAGATCTACTCTCAGGTGTCCGCTTTGCCAGCAAGTCAGGGAGCCTAGGATGTGATGCTCCTTCTGTCTACAGCTGTTCATCAAGGATAGGGAAATGAAAGAGGGTCGGTACTCCTGCTCCCTTGTCCTGGTGGAAACTACTCTGAGGGTAAACTATGTTATCTTCAGAGCTTCCCCACAAGGCTGAGCCAGCATTACTGCAGTGGTTTTAAAATACGTCCATAAATTCTTTGACATTCCTCCCTTCAAAAGATGGAGCCTCATTCCCTTTCCCTTAAATGCAGGCTGGATGGTGACTTGCTTCCTAAGAATTAAAGATGAGGGAAATTATGCTAGGTGACAACCAAGGCTGAGTCAAAATGACTGGCTTCTGCCTGACTCCCTCTCTTAGATTCTACACCGGGGGGACATCCATACCAAGAGGACACTTAGGCCATCTTGGGGGAGCCCTGTGGAGAGGAACTGAGGCCTCCCACGATCAGCCAACACCAACACACCAAGCCATATGAGTGAGCAGCCTCGCAACTGTTCCTTCCCCCCCCAGATAAACCTGAGCCAGTGAGGCCCAGCCAAGTCACTTCGGACATCCTGACCCACTTAAACTCTGCAAGAAGAAAAATGTGTATTGTTTGGGATGATCTGTTACACAGAAATATAGAAAGGATAGAATTTCTCTCCATGGGTCTTTGCTCAATCCTGCACCCTTGCTAGCCTCTTTCTCTCTAGTCATGCTTCCCCCCAACCCCCAGAGTTTCCCTGGGAGCAACTCCTAAGAAATCCTTTTCAGAAGAATCCTCATCTCAGAACTAGTCAAAATTTTTCATAAAACAATTCCAATTCAGTGTCCTTTTTTCCCAGCCCAAGTTCTTTTCTGCTCTAAAAAAAATCCTCTTTTCTAGTTTGGTTCTGCCCTCTTTCCGTAAGAACTATCCTCATTCCCTTTCTTTGCCCTCTGGACCTTTGCAACACTGCTTCCTCAGCTGATGGACCTCAGGGGGCAGGAGTTGAGGTGATGAAACCAAGCAAAAGGGGAGAAGGTCCTTACACCCACCAGCTGGCATTTAGCCACCTTGGCAGAGTCCCCACTGGGCGCCTGTATCCTTGAAGTGCCCTGTGGGAGGCGAGGGTCTGCAGGATGCTGACCGGTGGTGACTTGGGTGGCAGGAAAAGCCTCAGGGGCTCAGGCCACATGAGAGGCAGGCAGAAGTCCGCATCAGATGTAGTGCTTCCCTGGGCATTTTGCAAAGCAACCTTGTGAACCAATGTCAGTTCTTTTTATAAGTAAGCTTAAAATGGAACGGAGCTTCTACAAAATCCATGCACAGTCCATCTCTCTCCATGAAGGAAAAACAAAGACACAAATAATCTTGGGCTGTTTCCAGAAAGGAAACTCATGGCCTTGGGAAGCAATCCCACTGAACTAGATACTATGCCGAACTGCTGGACACAGGAGGACCCCCACAGCCAGGGACAGACAAGCATGAGACCCACATGGACAATTCACACGAGCATTGTCTGAGACAAGAGAGACCACCATATTCCTCCAGATATGCTCCATGTAGGAGACTGTTATTCAGACAAAGCCAGGTTTTAAAAACTCTGAGATATAGGGAAAATTAATTTGTATTCTTTTTTTATAATGTATGATCATCTGCCTGCACTGTGTCTAAACTTACTTTTCTATTCTCAAAAGAGAAATAATTTGCTAAGTGAATTAATAGGATAGAAAGTTTATGGGGAACATCACTGACCTACTTATAAGAGAAAAGCATTCAAGAAATTTTAGCACATTTATAGTTTATCTGCAAAATGTAGTTTCAAGAAGAAAAAACACTTAATTGTCCAAGCCTATATACGTATTAAAAGTAAATGTTCCCCCTTTTCAGAGTCCTTCCCACCCCTCCCTTTCTTCAAGGATATTGTACCCCCCCCCTCCTCAAGGATATTGTATTAGTTTGGGAGGGCAGCAGACTAACAAAGTATCACAGATGAGCTTAAACAGATATTTATTTCCTCACAGTTCTAGAGGTTGAGGTACAAGATCAAGGTGTCACCAGGACTGGTTACTTCTGAGGCCTCTCTCCTTGGCTTGCCCATGGTGGTCTTTTCCCTGTGTCTTAACATGGCTTTCCTTCTGTACCTCAGTCTTCTTCTTTTTTTCTTAAAGATTTTTTTTTTTTCAGGGCACCTGGGTGGCTCAGTGGGTTAAAGCCTCTGCCTTTGGCTCAGGTCATGATCTCAGGGTCCTGGGATCGAGCCCCACATTGGGCTCTCTGATCGGCAGGGAGCCGGCTTCCTCCTCTCTCTGCCTACTGTGATCTCTGTCAAGTAAATAAATAAAGTCTTTAAAAAAAAAAAAAAAGATTTTTTTTTTCAGTTTATTTATTTGAGAGAGAGAACGAAAGAGAGAGAGAGCAGAGTGAGTTTTGAAAGAGAACACTAGTGCTGGTGGGGGGGTAGACAGAGGGAGAAGTAGACTCCCTGTTGAGGAGGGAGCTCAACAAGGGTCTTGATTTGCACCCTGGGATCATGACATGAGCTGAAGGCAGATGATTAACTGACTGAGCTACCCAGGTGCCCCGGGTTAATCTCCTCTTCTTAAAAGAACAACAGTCATATTGGATTAGGCTCATCCTAACAACCCCATTTAACCTTCTTTACCTCTTTAGAGACCCTGTGTCCAAGTATGATCACATTCTACGGTACTGGAAGTTAAGACTACAACATATGCTTTCAGAAGGACACAGCTGAAAACAGAGTTTTTATTTAAACTAGCTTTCCCCCTAAGACAATTTCCTGAAAATGAAGTTCTACTGTGTATTAATCTCCCTCAATAACAGGATAATACAAGCCCAGTGTGTGCAGGAGAGGGAGGGAATGGGGGAGTCATACTTGGAATAGAGTCAAAAAAAGAAAAGTGACACATAGAAAATCAAGTCTTTATAATCTCTGGAAGTGGAGAGTGGTAAAGAGGGGTAGCAAAATCTGATCTGCAAAGACCTCTGGAGATAATGTATTCAGTTCTTGAGCTTTCTTCTGACTTCCAATGTTCACCAGTGTTGAGCCTTTGAATTCACTAAACACAATGTGGACCAGCCAGGTCAATCCTGTCCCCTGTTGGCTTGATGGTGTTTCAGCTCCATCACAATGCTGCTTTGGTGATAAAGGAGGAATAGTCAACTGTCCTGTGGTAGGGTTCTCAGAACTGAGCCAGTTTGTAGTGATGGGCAGGGCAGAACTTGAGAAGGAATATGGCCCAGGGGAAATTAACCAGTCCCTGGACACCTCCACCCCCAGAAATTTCTGTGACACAGTTTACCTGCTATGGGGCTTAGTCTCTGACTGGTCTAGAGACAGACCTCACTCTACCTGAACAGTTTATAAGGCAGTTGTTGTTGCAAGTAGGATCACCCATTCGGTTAGTTGGTTATTTATTCATACAACAGATTTTCCTGAGAAATTTGTTTTCTAGAATTGTGTCATTAACCAGGTACCAAAGACCCAGAAGAAAACAAGACACAGCCACTGCTAGAGTCCAGTAGGAAAAACAAAGGACACCTCACAAAGTTCTGCAGACTGAATTGGAGTTCCCCAATGGAAAGGAACACACACACAAACTCCCTAACCTTAGAGAATCATGGCCCTCCAAGAAAATCAAGGTGTCAACAGGGCTGATTCCTTCTGGAGATTCCAGGGGAGAATCTGTCCCTTACATCTTCCAGTTACTAGTGGTTGTTGGCCAACCTTGGTTCTTAGGTACTTCATTTAATCTCTGTTCCTATTGTCATCCTTGTGTCTACATTTAGGGTCCACTCAGATAATCTAAGATAATCTTCCTATTCAAGATTCTTAACTTAATCATATTTGGAAAGTTCCTTTTGCCATGTAAGACAACATATTCATAGGTTCCTAGGATTTGGAAATGGGAGTCCTTGGAGAGCCATCACGCAGCCTCCTATACTGTCCTCCCCTCTTCGGTCTCAACTATTTCCTCACTCATGAGCCAGAAGACTCTTTCCCTAGGCATCTAATGTTGGTCCTCCTGTTGTTCTCATTAGAAATGTCAGATAAAAAAAATCAAGAAGAAAAGTCTCTCCTAGGCAGAAGAGGGCTTCAGTGATTGACCCATAAATTTGGGCCTCCAGGATTAATGGGGAAATGGACTCTTAACTAAAATGCTTTTAGAATCTTTTCCAAGAATAAGACAATACTTCATTTGCCAGTTTCAGGGATTGAGCCAGTTGTGTAGTCCCACAATGAAGAACAGATATTTCCAACCCTATTGAGAGATCCTACAACACCTCATCCACATCCCATCCTTCAAGCCCCTCAGAACCAAGTGGGAAGAAAGCTGGGCACATCTAGAGTAGCAGCAGTTTTCTCTGGTGAAGACATGATGGAAATGCTGGGAGTTTTATCAGTTTTATTCATCTGAGAACAGTACTCAGATGCATCATTATGTTCCCAGATCCACAAGTGATATCCAGACTAAGGAATGTGTAAAGTGGGATGGTGGAAGCTGAAAATATCCAGACTTGCAAAAATCACAGAACAGGAAGACTGAACTCCCTCTGGAGATGATGAGAGAGATAGTAAAAACTTGAATTTTGACGCACATGCGCATATGCGCGCGCGTGTGTGTGTGTGTGTGCGCGCGCACACACACACACACACAAGGCACACACAATATTGCTCAGTGAGGGAAACCACCAATGCAATAAGAACTGTGGGCTCTGAGAGTCCCTGGTGGTAGAAGGAAGGCAGATGCCAGCTGATACACACTGCCAAACCAGTAGACTCTGTAGGAAGACTTGACTGGATGAACCAACAAGAGGCCTGGCTGGAAAAGGTCCCTCAGGAGGTGTGGGACATATTAGTGCTTTGAACTCAAGGGATCAGGATTTTTTTTAACAAGCTTTAAAAAACAAGACGAAAGACATCATATGGTAAGGTGCTAGGCTCCTATTGTTTCTGGGCTTGAGTCCTAAAAATCAGGGCCAAAGGGAAGAATTAAGTGTGGTTTAACACGCACACACAAACACATATGCGCTGATCTTTTTTTTTTTATACATATAAATTGTGTCTGCAGAGGATTTTCCAGCCCAGGTTGCCTATGGTGAGAAAACAGACTATTTAAACAGTCCTCCAGGGAAGGAACTGAAGGAGACAGATGTTTAGCAAGTCGGAAGCATAACACGTGAGACCAGTCCACCCCTTCACTCAAAGGAACTCGGTAGAGCTCCTCCTCCATTTGGATTTGAACCTCTAATCAAAAAGTTTCCTGGCTGCTTCTACTCTTTCTTGGCTTGACCTTTGTATGCCGTAATATTACTCTGTCCTTAAAAGGGATGTGAGGTTTAACAGTCATCTGTGTGTGCCTGCAATAATTTACTGCTCAGTTTCTTCATGTGCATTGTGATTTTGAAAAGGCTGGATTCATTTAATCTCAAGATCAGGACATGTTGACTTTGGAGGACATGGGTTCAGGCCCCAAAAGACTTCATCGTGCTTTGGTGGCTAAAGAAAACTTCCTTCCTTGACCTATTGTGACTAAGTCTGGCTCAAAAAGTCTTGAAGAATCCATCAACATGTGGCTACACATTAGCAGAAGAAAATATGAGCTAATCTTGAATCCTTAATGAGCACTTTCCACAGAAGAGCAAGGGAAGAAGGAAACTGATTTTCTTGCCTGTTTACTTACATTCTTACTATTTTTATGTGCTTTCCATTCATTATCTTGTGTAATCCTCACACAAACTAGGGCAGGAATATTTTTAGATGAGTGAACTATGAGGCTCCGAGAGGATAAGAAACCTCTTTCTCATCACACAGCCAGTCAGTGTGACTCAAGAGCTTAAGTTCTTTGCTTTTCAGTCTTTAGAAATGTTAGAGTCTTGTCAGCTCTGCAATGGATTCTCACTGCAATGAATTCTGGTCATAATCAATGACGATACTGTTTTTGTTTATTCACAATTGTAATGTCTAGAGAAAAGAAAATGTATCTAGAGTGGCCAAAGATTGGGTCCCAAATAAACAATTACAAATTAAGTAAAAAAATGTAAGGAATTGTGGAGATGCCTACTGTCCTGGATGGAAAAAACGTGACATTCTATGACACTTTGACATCAACGTTTTTGGTTTCCAGTTCCCAGCTCCTCTCTGTTTGGCCTCTGTGTTCTCTCATCCCACACTTTGCTGTGAAGAGGGAGTCAGCTGGCGCTCATCTGGGATGCTGCCATGGGCCAGCTTGGCTTAGTGATGACAGCCACCTTCTGGGCACCAGCAGAGGAAAACAGACTCCCACAGGGGTGACATGCCCACATGTCAAACTTACTACCCCCAGGCAACATCCAGATTTGCAACAGCAGGGCCTGCTGCCATCTGTGAAAATGTAGTATTCTCCTTTTCCAAGAGGCACAAGGTAGAGAGCAGGTATCCCTTTTCTCAGCATCCTAACATAGTCTAGTTTACCCACATATACACACGATGTGTTTTTTCTTATGAGGACCTATTTCAATAAGTTTACCTCAATAACATTTTCAGGCTCTTATATGTTCTGAAGCTTTTAGATGAGCAGGGACTATGTAACTGGCAGGCTTGCTCACTAATACAATATCCCCGGCTACCCACTTCCATGTGGATTCAATTCAAGTGTTGGAACAACCACCGCCTTTGGAGATAAGCAAGTATTCTTTGCACACATTGGGAATGAACCCCCAGTGGCTGGAGAAATGAAATCTGATGGGTCATGATAAGACTAGTCCGATTTCTGAGTGATTATTCAAATTAACAAAGCTTCCCGATCTGCAAAAGTGGCTGTGAATCAGGCAAGAAGCCGCCTGTCCCAAAGACAGAGCCCTGACAACTCAATGGAAACCACCGCAGGAATCACAGTTTTTCCAGAAATGTAAGTCCCAGCCAAAACTCAGAATGATGAAAATTATATTCGATAGAAAGTAGAAGAAAAAAGAGTCTGAGTTTGTTGTTTTGTTTTTGCAAAATAAAATTTCCATCTCAAACGGTATCTAATGTCTCCAAGTGATTTTTCTAATTTTTTTTCTATTGATAGAGATACTGATGGAAAAAAGGAGTCATGGATTAATGCATTAAACACCACAAACCCACCCCTAGATCCATGCTTATGCCTCCAGTGAAAATGACGATGGGCCAATCATCCACGCGTCCCCAAAGGAGCAACCCTGAATATTCGAAACTCAAGAACGTACCCACAGTCTTGTATTAGCATCCCACTGGCTGCTTATTGACAACTTGGCATGTTCTCTGGTGGTGGGGCCATTTAGCATCCTTAATTGGTAGATACACATTTTCCACACCACTAGAACTTCAAACAGCAGCTTCTACGCCCTTTCCACATAAAACCCTAACCACTAACATGCCTCACAAAGGCCCACTAAAATATGAATCTACTTGAATACATAGTGACCTTAATTGCTAATATTCCTTGGCAAATCAGATACACTATTAACAGCATAATAATGAGTATGCAGAGAGGCTCCCTAGTGCGTCCAGATGCGTGTGTAAAATAAATAAATAAATTAAAACTGCCACGCTAAATTAAGTTGTCCTGCCACCTCAGGTTACCATCTGTTTCTAGTTTCCTCCCCAGTTTTCCCTGAGCCTCTTTTCTCAGCACCAAACAACTCCAGCTGGCAGGCCTTAAGATGCAACGTGGACGGGCCCACGAGAGCCTGGTCACCTCCGGCTGTTGTGAGCTCAGATTTGGATGTTACCTCTGCAAACAAGATCTCTGCCATCCTGCAACGTTTTGGTTTTACATTCCCTCAGTTTAAGGGTAGGGGGGTGTATGTGTAGGGGGGTAGGGGAAATAGAGTCAAGAAGTAAGAGCGGGGATTAAAAAAAAGAAAAATTAAAACATTTTCCTGTTGCGGGGATGTTAATAATAGACAAGTGTTAGATTTGGCAATAAATTATTGTCCAGATGAAGGGAAAACAATTACAAATTAGAAACACATTTATTCACACTCACTGCATTAATGAAAACTTAAAAAAAGAGAGAGAGAGAGAGAGAGAAAGAAAGAAAGAAAGAAAACTAAACTGTGTGTACTGTGTGGAAAAAAATAATGGCCCGGCAGGCCTACTTTTTATTAACAACTCATCAGTAAGCAGGTTGTAATTCATAACAAAGAATTCACCCCAAGGAACGCCACATGACTGTGAGCTTTTTTTTGAGTTTCCTAAGAAAATACATATGTTGTTCCACTTGGTTTCCTTTCAATAAAACCCACCAGTTAGCACTTCATTTTCAAGCTGTTCTGACAAATCAGGTGAGTTAGCTTTGTAGAAAAAACAGAAGCCAATTTTTCAGCTGAGAATTTTAGGGAATTTTTTTAATAACTTAAATAAATTTCCCAAATGGCAAGGAAGCCATGATAAAGGCTATGAAATGAGTTCATTTGGAACGGTTTGAAAGAAGGTCTGTTTTAATTCACTTCATTAATTTTTCCTGAGGAAATATTTAAGGATACATCCCTTGCTGCTAAGGTATGTGTCTGAAGGGAGGAGAAAAAAGGAACATGTGATTTCTGTGTTTCTATAATCCCTCGAAACATGATTAAAGAATTTTGGAAAGCCCTCTCAGCAGCTCCGGTAAGTAGAAGACTTTAAAATGATAGCAGCAGGGACTTCCTGCTTTCAAACCCTTCACTGAACTAAACACAAATCCCAAGACTCTCTACAATATGGCCACTGCCTGTGGTTCCAATCTGACTTCCCCACAACTACCTAGGTACCAAGTAAACTAGACTGTTGGATGTTCCCAAGAGAGAATGAGTATATGCTACCATTCGCTCTGCAGCTAATAACCTTCTTCCTACCCCACTTCCCCAGATCTTCCAAAGTTTTCACCATCCTTTAAAACGACTTTATGTCTACCTTCCAATGAAAACTCCCCTCTTCACTCTCTATAAGTAAACAAAGCAACCCTCCTTGAATCTGCATAACACAGTGCTTATTTCTTTCTTAGTCCATCTCGTATAAAGTCCTACGTAAAAAAGATCTTTGAGAATTCAGTTTCAGGAAAAGGTTTACACAGCCAGTGTGTGTGTGTGAGAGGTGGTAACCTGGTCAAATAGTACATTTCTTGACCCCTTGTGGTTATTTGTGGTCATGTGACTACCCC
Source organism: Neogale vison (assembly GCF_020171115.1). Taxonomy (NCBI): domain Eukaryota; kingdom Metazoa; phylum Chordata; class Mammalia; order Carnivora; family Mustelidae; genus Neogale; species Neogale vison. Next base: position 44,674,179 of record NC_058091.1, on the reverse strand, counting down.
AAGCCAATGAGTTAGGAGCTAAAGTGTCATGTTTTCTACTCATTCTCTCCCCGCTCCTACAGAAGCCTTGGGCTGAAATGGTTATCCACATGGTGGAGATGGCCTAGACCCCTGAGTCACTTTGGTACACTGTCCTGGAGAACTGCTCTACCTGCAGCCTATTTATGGGATAAGAAATAAGAATTTGTTGTAATGTAAACCTCTGAGATTTGGAGGCAGCCTGGCCTAGCCTATCCTGATCAATCTAGTGTGGACCAAAGTATTGATATTGTGTAATAATACTTGACCATGTTTCACTTTTCACTTTGTATGCTAGGAAACTCGGAATTTGAAGGTCCAAGTTGACCACTATGGTCACTATCTATGTTTCTCCCTCTTCTTATATGTGATCATAATTTGTTTTTATTTATTTATTTTTATTTATTTATTTTTTTAAAGATTTTATTTATTTATTTGACAGACAGAGATCACAGGTAGGCAGAGAGGCAGACAGAGAGAGAGAAGGAAGCAGGCTCTCTGCTGAGCAGACAGCCTGATGCAGGATTTGATCCCAGGACCCTGGGATCATGACCTGAGCTGAAGGCAGAGGCTTTAACTCACCGAGCCATCCAGGTGCCCCCCACAATTTGTTTTGAAATCTAAAAATTTCCTAATTTCAGTTTAACATTATTTTATTGTTCTTCTTGTGAGGTTCTTCTTGTGAGTAGTTTCACATATATTCTTTAGGAAGAGGCATGGTATATATATATATATAAAATATATATAGAGAGAGATAATCTGGTTGTTTGTATATGTGTTTGTCTTACTGTTAGTACTGGCCTATAAATTTCTTCCAGGCAGGGACTGAAATCTACCTATATTTATAGCTCTCAAATTTGCTAACATAGTGCCTTAATAAGTATTTCTTGAGTTAAATGAACTATGAGGAGACTAAATATGAAGACAGTGAAAAAACTGCTGGGTCACTATGTCTGGTTGTACAGTTTGTGCACTGCACAAAGGTACCTGCTATGGGGGTAAGTGGGGCAAGTAAGGGCTGAAATCCAGCCCAAGTTCTGCCAAGTCTTATGCCTTGGTCCTGGATGAAAGAGTCCTTTTTGTAATCTTATCACCTAGAAAGGACACTACTTTGTACTTTATCCATCTATAGAGAGCATCATTTTTATAATTTGTAGAACTAGCTGTGTTGGCTTCTAACCACTGAGAATATGAAAACACCAAAACACCTGAAAGTGGAATTAAAAATCAAAGCAAGATGTATTAGTGATAAAGTAAAAAAAAAAAAAAATTAATTGGAAAAAATGTACCAAAATGAAGATATAGCTGCCCCAAAAGAATCATATATCACAGGACAGACATACCAAATTATTTTAAAGATATTTCAAATTTATAGTTACCTTGACTATTATGAAGTTTCTCTGATGCATAAAACCCAAAGAATATGTAATATTTTTTGGCTAACCTCAACATCAAACATCTGAAAATGAAAAACAAAAAATAGTGATACGTTGTTCTGTGGGATGATATTATCAGAAAACCCGCATTTGCCCACATATTTAATGGTTTCTACTGTTTGGTTTCATTAAATATTAGCATCTTTTCAGCCCATTTGCCCCCCATTGCCACCTTTCCCCCTTGATATGTGAGTGACATAGTATTGTACTGCCTAATCATGAGCACATGGCTGCTGAGGGTGGCCAAAGGAGGAAAGTCTTCCAGATATAAGGAATCCTCACAATCTGGAAACTTCCTATATGCCATATGGCTATACTGCGCCAGACATTGTAGCACAGCTCTCAACTCAGAGGTGTGGTTCTTGATGCAATTTATACTAAAATGTACAGGAACCATAAAATGATTGAGGGCTTAACCAAAATGATTGAAGTCTCCAACCCTCCCAGCTAACCTGCTTCCCCTTGTGTTTGGGAAGACTAGGTAAGAAAGAAAGAATATTGTTCTGGCAACCCACCATGAGATGTCACATGCCTGAGGGACACAGTTCACAATACAGCCCACATGGAAAAGGACATCAATATTCTTATTACTATTTTTTAGACCAGTGGCCACTATAAAAATGACCCCTTGGATAGAAGTAAAATCCTTTGTACAATTTTACAAGAGCCCACACAGTTCATGCCTACCTCTGCAGGCATACCTTACACTGCTCTCCTCCTCACTCTCTAGCTCTGAGGAAACTCTCCATAGTTCTTCTAATGCTCTTTTCCACTTGCAGGTCTTTACACACTGAAGCAACCCTCCTCCACTGTCTTTCCATGCCCCACCTCTCCTTGCCTACCTAGCATCTCCTTATCCTGCATGGCTTGGCTTACAAATGTTGCTTCCTCCAGGAAAGCATGCTAGAGTCTGCACCATCTCAAACCCCGTTTGAGGGTTCATGGCACTCGAATATCACTCATCTTCTCTGTAAGCTCCTTGAGGGAGGGACTACCTGTGTCTTCCTCACTGCTACATCACTAGTGCTGAGCTAATGCCTGGCTCTCAAATACTCAGAGATGAGTAGATAAATGGGCAAGTGGACAAGAGTCAGTGGAGTAGAATGGAAATTCAGTGCCTCTCCTATTCTTACCACCCTGATCATGAAATGTAGAAATTTGCCAAGTGAAGAAAGTCATGTCCTGCATCTGACACAATTTCATTTTCTGACAGTTTCGGACTCCACTCCATGTTCAGAAAGGAGATACAAGTTTATCTTTGGCATGAGATTGTCTAGACTACAATATGAATTACTCAAGGACATAGTGGTAAGTAAATCTAGGAAAAGAAATAAATCTTTCAGCGAAAGAAGACATGGTTCTGCTGAAAGAAGTTGTTCAAACTGTCTACTTATTTGAGGCTTCATAGGACCAGCCATCTTGCCTGGAGGAGCAGCCAGAGCTCAGCACTGGATAGTGTCTGTCCTGTGAAATCCCACCCAGACTTTATCCCTCTGCCTTACTTCCTTCTCCCATCCCCAGTTTTGATCTCTGCCTCCTACTAAGAACCCAGAGCTACCATTGTTTGGATGACCCACTTGGGACGACTATTCTTACAATAAGCTCATCTCCATCCATGATTCTTGATTACTAATGTCACACTCATTCGTGGTCTCACACCCATTTCTAAGAATTCAAGGCCCTCTTGCCACCAGCCCTAGACCTGCTGGAGCCAAAAATGCTAGCCTCACTTCCTAAATGACCTTTCAGGGAAGGGGAACCAAACCCAAATTACTCACAGGTACACTCTGGTTCTAATTTCATGGATCCAAAAATAAGTTTATCCAACTCATTGGCTCCCCTTCTTCTCTAAATCTGTTTGTCTTCTTGGTTGGAGATGCCACTGTCCCCCCAACCTCTTCTGCAATAAACTTACATTCATCCTGAGCTTCTCTTTCTTTCTAAGAAGGCTAAATTAGAGAGAAAGGCAAGATGGCGGAGGAATAGTGGACTGAAATGACATCAATCTCAGGAGTTAAGCTAGATAGTTATCAAACCATTCTGAACATCTACAAACCCAACAGGAGATTGAAGAGAAGAAAAGCAGCAATTCTAGAAACAGAAAATCGAGCACTTTCTGAAAGGTAGGACGTGTGAAGAAGTGAATCTGAGGTGACGGGAAGATAGATTGTAGGGGAGGAGCCGGCTCCCAGCAAGCAGTGGAGAAATGGAGCACAGAATCTGAACTTTTAGAAGTCTGCTTCACAGAGGGACATCACTCCAGAGGCTAAGCAGGGGTGGAGCCCTTGTGGGGACAGTGTGGTCTCAAGACCCACAGGGTCACTAAAAGATCCGGGGTATCTGAGTGTGGCAGAACTGCCAGAACAGGGAAGCCAACTACAGAACAGAGCCAAGGAGTGAACTCTCGGCTTGGGGTTACCTTAAACAGTGATCCATGGCCCAGTCAGGCCACTGGTCTTTGAGCAGGGATCAAGTGGAAAATCGGAGGAGACTCACCTTCCACTTCTGGAGGCAGGAATCTGTTGGGTTTGGAGACTCCAAACAGGGCCATTCATCAGAGACAGAAATGCTCGTTCACAGGCTGGGTGAGCCCAGAGCATGGCCAGAGACCAGAGAGATGGGAGTGATTGAGTACTTTTCTCTGGAGGAGCACTGAGGAGTGGGGCCCTGAGCTCTCAGCTTCTCCAGGCCATAGATTAGGAGATTGCCATTTTCATTCGAGTTCTCCAGAGCTCCAAGGAAAGCGTTCAGGGAACAAAAGCTCCCAAGAGCAAACCCGAGCAGATTACTTAGCCCAGCCCCTGGCAATAGGGGAGCAATTCCACCTCAGGCAAAGTCATTTGAGAATCACTACAACAGGCCCCGCCCCCAGAAGATCAGCAAGAAATCCAGCCAAGTTCACTTACCAAGGAGAACAGCAGAATGCCAGAGGAGGAGAAAACAAAGCATGGGATTGATGGCTTTCTCTCCACGATTTTTTAATCTTGCAAAGTTAATTAGTTTTTTTAATTTTATTTTTTTCTCATTCTAATCTTTTTAACTTTTCCTCTTTCTTCTTCTAACATTTTTAAACTAGTTTATCTTAACAACACCTTTCTAAAAAAATCTTTTTAAACCTTCATTAGTATAGTCATAGTTTATCCTTCATTGTATTTAACCTTATTTTTTTTTTCCTAAAAAATTTTGGGATACTATTTCTGCTAACAGATCAAAATATACATTAAATCTAGCACAGGTCTTTCTTCTAGTCTCCAGCCTGAGCACATTCTCTCCGCCCCCCGCCCCCGCCTTTTCTTCTTTCTTTTTCCAACCAACTTATCAATTCCATTTTTAGAATTTTTAAAATTTTCATCTTTAAACTCATATTTCATCCCTTCATCGTGTTTACCTTTATTTTTGTATATATATAAGTTTTTCTTTGTTAAAAATTTTAGGCGGTAGTTTCTTCTAAGAGACCAAAATACACCCAAATTCATGTGGGTGGCTTTGTTCTATTCACCAGTCTGATATACAGATATATATATATATATATATATAAAATATATATATTTTATATGATATGTATGTATGTATCTATCTATCTATCTATCAGAAGAGACCCCAACTGGGGGGAGAAGAAAGTGGGTAAAAAGAAATGTAAAAAAAAATATGTATATGTATATAGATAGATAGACACATACATACATATCATATAAAAAATATATGATATACATATGTATCTATATTCTATCTATATTTTTTTTACATTTCTTTTTACCCACTTTCTTCTCCCCCCCCAGTTTGGGGTTTCTTCTGACTTTGTTAGCACACATTTTTCTAGGGTCTTTTCCACCCTTTTAGTATTTTACTCTCTCATTCATATATTCTTAGCAGGATAAAATGAAAAGGCAGAAAAACAACACACAAAAAAAGCAAGAGGCAGTACTGATGGCTAGGGATCTAATTAATTGCAACATTGGTAATATGTCAGATCTAGAGTTCAGAATGATGATTCTCAAGGTTCTAGCTGGGCTCAAAAAAGGCATGGAGTATATGAGAGAAACCCTGCCTGGAGAAATAAAATCCCTTTCTGGTGAAATAAAAGAACTAAAATCTAACCAAGCTGAAATTAAAAAAAGGACTTAATGAGGTGCAATCAAGAATTGAGGCTCTTACTGCTAGGATAAATGAGGCAGAAGAGAGAATTAGTGATAGAAGACCAAATGATGGAGAATAAAGAAGCTGAGCAAAAGAGAGACAAACAACTACTGGACCACGAGGGGAGAATTTGAGAGACAAGTGATACCATAAGACAAAACAGTATTAGAATAATTGGGATTCCAGAAGAAGAAGAAAGATATAGAGGGGAGAAGGTATATTGGAGAAAATTATAATAGAAAAGTTCCCTAATATGGCAAAGGGAACAAGCATCAAAATTGAGGAGGCACAGAGAACCCCCCCTCAAAATAAATAAAAATAGGTCCACACCCTGTCATCTAATAGTACAACTTACTAGTCTTAGTGACAAAGAGAAAATCCTGAAAGCACCTCGGGACAAGAAGTCTGTGACATACCGTGGTAGAAATATTAGATTGGCAGCAGACTGCTCTGACACCTGGCAGGCCAGAAAGAACTGACATGATATATTTAGAGCACTAAATGAGGAAAAACATGCAGCCAAGCATATTATATCCAGCTAGGCTATTATTGAAAATGAAGGAGCGATAAAAGCTTCCAGGCCAAACAAAAATTAAAAGAATTTGCAAACACTAAACCATCCCTACAGGAAATATTGAAAGGGGTCCTCTAAGCAAAGTGAGAGTCTAAAAGTAGTAGACCAGAAAGGAACAGAGAGACAATATACAGTAACAGTCACCTTACAGGCAACACAATGGCACTAAATTTATATCTTTCAATAGTTACCCTGAATGTAAATGGACTAAATGCTCTAATCAAAAGACACAGGGTGTAAGAATGGATTAAAAAGCAAGACCCATCAATATGCTGTCTGCAAGAAACTCATTTTAGACTTGAAGACAGCTCCAGATTTAGAGTGAGGGTGTGGAAAACAACTTACCATGCTAATGGACATGCTAATGGACATGAGAAGAAACTGGGGTGGCAATCCTTATATCAGATCAATTAGATTTTAAGCCAAAGACTATAATAAGAGATGAGGAAGGACACCATATCATATTCAAAGAGTCTGTCCAACAAGAAGCTCTAACAATTTTAAATATCTATGCTCATAACATGGGAGCAGTAAATTATACAAGCTAGTTAATAACAAAAATCAAAGAAACACATCAACAATAATACAATAATAGTAGAGGAAATTAACACCCCCTCACTGAAATGGACAGATCAACCAAGAAAAAGATCAACAATGAAATAAAGGCCTTAAATGACACACTGGACCAGACGGACATCACAGATATATTTAGAACATTTCATCCCAAAGCAACAGAATACAATTTCTTCTCTAGTGCACATGGAACATTCTCCAGAATAGATCACATCCTGGGTCACAAATGAGGTCTCAACCAGTACCAATGATTGGGATCATTCCCTGCATATTTTCAGACCACAATGCTCTGAAGCTAGAACTCAATCACAAGAGGAATTCTGGGAAGAACTCAAATACATGGAGGCTAAAGAGCATCCTACTGAAGAATGAATGGGTTTATCAGGAAATTAAAGAAGAATTGAAAAAATTCATGGAAACACATGATAATGAAAACACAACTGTTCAAAATCTGTAGGACACAGCAAAGGCGGTCCTGAGAGGAAAGTATATAGCCATACAAGATTTTCTCCAGAAACAAGAAAGGTCTCAAGTACACAACCTAACCCTACACCTAAAGGACATGGAGAAAGAACAGAAAAGAAAGCCTAAACCCAACAGGAGAAGAGAAATAATAAAGATCAGAGCAGAAATCAATGAAATAGAAACCAAAAAATAGTAGAACATATCAACAAAACTAGGAGCTGGTTCTTTGAAAAAATTAATGTGATTGATAAACCCCTGACCAGGCTTATCAAAAAGAAAAGAGAAAGGACTCAAATAAATAAAATCATGAATGATAAAGGAGAGACCACAACCAACACCAACAAAATACAAACAATTATAAGAACATATTATGAGCAACTATACGCCAGCAAATCTGACAATCTGGAAGAAATGGATGCAGTCCTAGAGGCCTATAAACTACCAAAACTGAACCAGGAAGAAATAGAAAACCTGAACAGATCCATAACCAGTAAGGAGATTGAAGCAGTCATCAAATCTCCCAACAAAAAAGAGCCCAGGGCTAGATGGCTTCCCATGGGAATTCTACCAAACATTTAAAGAAGAATTATATCTATTCTCCTGAAACTGTTCCAAAAAATAGAAATGGAAGGAAAACTTCCAAACTTATTTTATGAGGACAGCATTACCTTGATCCCAAAGCCAAAGACCCCATCAAAAAAGAGATTACAGACCAATATCCTTAATGAACACCAGTGTGAAAATTCTCACCAAAATACTAGCCAATGGGATCCAACAGCACATTAAAAGGATTTTTCACCACGACCAAGTGGGATTTATTCCTCGGCTGCAAGGTTGGTTCAACTTCCGCAAATCAATCAATGTGATACAATACATTAATAAAAGAAAGAACAAGAACCATATGATACTCTCAATAAATGCTGAAAAAGCATTCAACAAAGTACAGCATCCCTTCTTGATCAAACTTTTCAAAGTGTAGGGATAGAGGGAACATTCATCAATATCATCAAAGTCATCTATGAAAAACCCACCACAAATATCATTCTCAATGGGGAAAAACTGAGAGCTTTTCCACTGAGGTCAGGAGCACAGCAGGGATGTCTACTATCACCACTGCTATTTAACAGAGTACTAGAGGTCCTAGTCTCAGTAATCAGACAACAAAAAGAAATTAAAGGCATCCGAATCAGAAAAGAAGTCAAACTCTCACTCTTTGCAGATAATATGATACTTTATGTGAAAAACCCAAAAGACTCCACTCCAAAACTGCTAGAACTTGTAAAGGAATTCAGTAAAGTGTCAGGATATAAAATCAAAGCACAGAAATCAGTTGCATTTCCATACAGCAACAACAAGACAGAAGAAAGAGAAATTAAGGAGTCAATCCCATTTACAATTGCACCTAAAACGATAAACTACCTAGGAATAAACCTAACTGAAGAGGCAAAGAATTTGTACTCAGAAAACTATAAAGTACTCATGAAAGAAATTGAGGAAGACATAAAGAAATGGAACAACGGGGCACCCGGGTGGCTCAGTGGGTTAAGCCGCTGCCTTCGGCTCAGGTCATGATCTCAGGGTCCTGAGATCAAGTGCCGCATTGGGCTCTCTGCTCAGGAGGGGGCCTTCTTCCCTTCCTCTCTCTCTGCCTGCCTCTCTGCCTACTTGTGATCTCTCTCTGTCAAATAAATAAATAAAATCTTAAAAAAAAAGAAATGGAACAATGCTTCATGCTTATGGATTGGAAGAACAAATATTGTGAAAATGTCTATGCTACCTAAAGTAATGTACACATTTAATGCAACCTCTATCGAAATACCATCAATTTTTTTCAAAGAAATGGAACAAATAATCCTAAAATTTATATGGAACCAGAAAAGACCCCGAATAGCCAGAGGAATGTTGAAAAAGAAAGCCAACATTGGTGGCATCACAATTCCAGACTTCAAGCTCTATTACAAAGTTGTAATCATCAAGACAGCATGGTACTGGCACAAAAACAGATACATAGGTCATGGAACAGAATAGAGAGCCCAGGAATAGACCCTCAACTCTATGGTCGACTAATCTTCAACAAAGAATGTCCAATGGAAAAAAGACAGTCTCTTCAACAAATGGTGTGGGAAAATTGGATGGCCACATGCAGAAGAATGAAACTGGACCATTTCTTTACACCACACACAAAAACAGACCCCAAATGGATGAAAGACTTTAATGTGAGATAGAAATCCATCAAAATCCTTGAGGAGAACACAGGCAGCAACCTCTTCGACCTCAGCCACAGCAACTGCTTCCTAGAAACATCACCAAAGACAAGGGAAACCAGGGCAAAAATGAACTATTGGGACTTCATCAAGATCAAAAGCTTTTGCACAGCAAAGGAAATAGTTAACAAAACCAAAAGACAACTGACAGAATGGGAGAAGATATTCGCAAATGACATAATCAGATAAAGGGTTAGTATCCAGAATATATAAAGAACTTATCAAACTGAACACCTACAGAACAAATAATCCAATCAAGAAATGGGCAGAAGACATGAACACACATTTCTGCAAAGAAGACATCCACATGGCCAACAGACACATGAAAAAGTGATCAATATCACTCAGCATCAGGAAAATACAAATCAAAACCACAATGAGATACCAGCTCACACCAGTTAGCATGGCTAAAATTAACAAGTCAAGAAATGACAGATGTTGGAGAGGATGCAGAGAAAGGGGAACCCACCTACACTGTTAGTGGAAATGCAAGCTGGTGCAGCCACTCTGGAAAGCAGCCTGGAAGTTACTCAAACAGTAAAATAGAAGTACCCTACAACCCAACAATTGCACTACTGGGTATTTACCCTAAAGATACAAATGTAGTGATCCAAAGGGGCATGTGCACCCGAATGTTTACAACAGCAATGTCCACAATAGCCAAACTATGGAAAGAACCTAGATGTCCATCAACAGACAAATGGATAAAGAAGATATTTTATATATATATATATATATATATATATATTTGTATATATATATATATATATATACACACATATACATATACATATGCAATGGAATACTATGCAGCCATCAAAAGAAATGAAATCTTGCCATTTGCAATGACATGGATGGAACTACAGGGTATCATGCTGAGTGAAATAAGTCAACCAGAGAAAGATAATTATCATGTAATCTCCCTGATATCAGTAATTTCAGAGGCTGGGGGGGTTGAAAGAAAAAAATGAAACAAGATGGGATCGAGAAGGAGGCAAACCATAAGAGACTCTTAATCTCACAAAACAGAATGAGGGCTCCCGGGGGAGCTGGTTATGGAGAGGGTGGTTGGGTTATGGACATTGGAAAGGATATGTGCTATGGTGAATGCTGTGAAGTGTGTAAGCCTGAAGATTCACAGACCTGTACCCCTGAGGTAAATAATACATTGTATGTTAATAAAATAATGAATAAAAAAAATTCTAAATTAGTGTGTAAGTCTGATCAATTCCACCAATGTACTATTTCCCATTGCCATACTCTTTCCACATGCATAATGCATATCCAAGCACCCGATATCTCTAAGCTAGACCTCCGTGATCATCAGCCCCTGCACTTGCTCCCTTCAGTTCCTTCTCCTTGCAAGCATCCTATGCAATATTACCCAAATTGATTTCCAAACACTCATAATAGCATATTAACCCTCTGCTCTAAAACAGCCTATTACACATGGTTGCAGAAGAAATCGTTAATACCTGGCATTGGCATTCAAGCCTCTCCCAATCTGGCCCTGGCATCTTCAGCCACTTTTCCCCCAGCTATATGTCAAATAGTGGGTCATACCAAACTATTTGTCTTTGCTCATGTCCTTTTCTCTGTCTTGAATCCCATTCTCTGCCTCATTTCCCTCCCCACCCCCACCTCATCACCAATTTTCCCATTTTCAGGCCCCACACTTCCTCCCCAATCCCTGCACAGTGAGTTACTCTCTCAAGCAGCATTCATAACAAACACCCTAACAGGTGTTTAGGGTCCTCCCTGATCCCATCGTTCTTTATTGATGCCTCTGCACTAATATTTAATGAGTCGTGTTTATTGTTTTGTTATTTACATACCTGTCTCTAGACGGAGCTATACTAGACGCAGAGCATATCTTCTTTACCTCTAAAACCATGGCACCCAAAGCAGTGAACACTTTCTTTGAAAGTGTGAATAGATAAATACTCGATTTAGTCTTTGAGTCACTGAGACTTTCAACTGAGAAACTCCAGTCTTGGTATATGCCAATCACATTGCTCCTGGCAGCATCACCACATGATATTGGTGTTGATGGCAACCATCTCACTATCTATGGAGGACCCTTGAAAGAGTGTGTTTGACCACCTGATCTCCCACCACCTCATTTATGCTCTTGCTGTTCCTAGTTTTCCCCTCTTGGCTAGAGGTCCTGGGACTTATCTTTGAGACTTTCCTTCTGTCTCCTCATCCTATGTATTAGCCTTCAAATAATGCCAAGTCCATTTTTGGCATGTCATTTAAAGCCACCCCTTTTTCTAGCAATCACGTTTACTCTTCAGGCTCTCTTTCACTCATTTAAATCCAAGATGGTTTCAAGAGCCTGTTTTCCCAACCCCTGGCTTGCCCCCCCATGTTAATCAAGAGAAGCTGCACAGCTTCCAGAGTGATCTACAAACATTCGAATCTACAAACATTGCTCCTCCTCTGGCCTAAAGCTCTTTGATGGTTTTCCAGTGACTTCAGGACAACATCCAAGCTCCTTGATTTCACATGTAAAATCTGTATCTATTCATGCAACAAATATGTATTGAGTGTCTACCTTGTGTCAGTCACTATTGTTGATGCTAGGCTGCAGCAGGAGCAAAAGGTTCAAACTCTCTGTTCCAGTGGAGTGTCTATTTTAGTGGGAGACAAACAGGAAACAAAAACTAAATTATTGGGTAATTATGGGTGTCCTGGAGATAAACAGACTGGAAGGGCAAATTAAAAGGCCAGTGAGGGGCTGAAGGGTTCAGCAAAAGAGAAGGTCTGGGGGTCCTCACTGGGGAGGTGGCATCTGAGCAAAGACTGGAGGGAGGAGAGGCAGTGAGCCAGGAGGAGATCTGAGAGAAGCGTGCCAAGAAGTGAAAGTGGTTAGTCCAAAAGCCCAGGGGCAGAGCATGCCTCAGCATGTTGGAAAGCCAGCAAGGCAGCCACCGGGCCTGGAGTGGGTGAATGAGGAGAGTAAAAGAGAGGGAAAATAGGTCAGAGAGGAAATGGGGCAGATCCCACAGGATACCATAAACTTGGCTTGGACCTCAGTGAGGAGGTTTTTGACGGATTACGAGGCTGACTTCCATTTTACCAACTTTATCAGCACAAGTCCAGTTTCCCCATTGAGAATACACTCTAAGAGGTAGAGGTATCCTTGGCCCACTCCCAGCCCCATCTCCCAGCACCCATTGCCCCCTCTTCACCTTACGTTCAATCTTATCACTTAGCAGCCTGTGAGACTGAAGTTCCTCAGTGTTCTGTTCCATACCCCTGTGCCCTTTCACATGGCATCCCTGGGCTTGGAATAACTCTGTCCCACCTTGGGGCCCTATGTGCATAAGCTCTGTGTATTTCATCAAACCCAGTTCAGAACTACCTCCTCTAGGAGACTACCATGTTTTGCCAAAGAGGATTCATTTTGCTATTCTTGGGGCTACCTCTTAATCTCATCTGTGCTTCTGTTCATTGCTTTTACCTGACTACACATGTGTCTTTCCTACTAGATACTGAAAAACTCAAGTTTTATTAATCTTGATTTCCACAATACCTAAGTACCTGTCACTTCATAGGGGCTTACCAGATTTTTACTGGGTTAAAGAAAAGGGGAAAGAAGGTACAAGACAGGCCCAAAAGCCAGTCCAAAGACCCATGAGCAAGCTGTCTAATTTGTGGGTGTCGTGCTCCAATTTCAGCCAGGCTGTCATGGTCTGGAGGCTGCAGTTGTAAATGAGGATGGTCCTCAGGCTTGAGTGTGCAACACCATGCCATCCTCTGTGGTCATGTGATAGACTGCTGTGACACCTGCTGTCTTCATGGAATGTGTCTGATTCAGGTGAGGTGGTCTCTGATACACATCTGGACCAGACTTAATGTAGAACCACTCTTCATATACAGGCTGGGATTGGAAGTAAATTGAGCTTCTGTCCTCAAGTCTAATGTTACCCTCATTTGCTTGGACTTCATCATCCAAAATTGTGCACCAACCCTGAGGTAAGATTTCAGGGGCTTATAGCCTTAGCCCAGGCCCACACTGAATTTCTTCTAATTATTTTAGATGGCCTTGTGAACTTAGAGGAAAACTATTTGATTTGCCTAGATGGTGTCTGTGTTGGGCCTTGCCATCACTCTGACTTTCCTGTTGCCAACTCTTAGTACAGTTGTCATACTACTGGGAAGTGGAAGGAAGAGAAATGAGGCTAACACCTATGACTGGATGGAGTGAGCTTCTTTTCCAATAGGGTGAAGAGGACAATCAGAAAACATTATAAATTGCACATGCCTCAGTATTTTGTGGACTGAAAAGCTGCATGTGGGGAAGTTGTGAGTCAAGTATCTTCTGGTTCATATTTTGTACCAGCTACATGGCCTTTGTCTCGAATCCTTATGTGTTTCAGTAGATGCCACCACTGTAGTAGGAGGACATACTCTCTATCACATGCAGAGGCTATGCAATGACCTCTGACATACGACCTGGTCATTTCAGGTGCAGTGATTCTGTTCACAGAGTTTCCCTGGTCTACAATACCTCTCTTCATGATCAGGACCTATCCAAATATCCCAATCCTGTCAAAACCAGTTGGACTGGGGCACTTGGGTGGCTCAGTTGATTGAGTGTCCAACTCTTGGTTTGGGCTCAGGTCATGATCTCAGGGTCCTGGGTCCAAGTCCTGCACTGGGCTCTGTGCTCAATATAGCAACTACCACAGCCTCTCACAAGTAACCAACTAATAAGAACACAGAGGGGGCACCTGGTTGGCTCAGTTGGTTGAGCATGAAGTCCTGATTTTGGCTCAGGTCATGATCTCAGAGTCATGGGACTGAGCTCCACATCAGGCTTCACAATCTGCAGGGAATCTGCTTCTCCTTCTCCCTCTGCTCCATTCCCCCCAACTCTCTCTCTCTCTCTCTCTCTCTCTCTCTCAAATAAAAAGAAGAAAAGGAGTAAAGAAGGAAAGAAAGGAAGAAAGAAAGAAAGGGAGGCAGGGAGAGAGGGAGGGAGGAAGGAGGGAAGGAAGGAAGGAAGAAAAAGAAAAAGAAGGAAGGAAGGAAAGAAAGAGAAAGAAGGAAAGAAGGAAGGTAGGAAGAAAGAAACAAAGAAACAAAGAGAGAGAGAGAGAAAGCAACGGCCAATGGACAGATGGCTACATGGCTGAGAACAGTAGTGTCCAAGTGGAAGCCATATAGCCTGCCTCCCAGAAGAGAAAGCAGGGTAGAGGTCTTGAGTCTTGGCTTGGTGAAATGGGGAAGGTGAGATGTTTTTAATGTTGTTTGGTAAAGAAAAGTTCATGTCATACCCCTAGCAATTCTTGCAAATAAAGATAAAAGCAGAAAGAGGATATCTATCAGGTTTTTAAAAGCTCCTGGAACTTGTTACCCAGGGCTCAATCAACAGAGCTCAGAAACAGCTGGCTTTGACAGTGAGTGCCAGCCTACAGTATCCAAAAGGTGCTGACGTTGGTGGGACGAAAGCCACAGGTCCCATTAAATCCATTCCAGCCTCTCTCTCCAGGGCCTATAGCAAGACCTTGTTACAAAAGTTCTACCAGATGTGAAGATCTTGAACCAAGAGAAAGTTGACCCAGAGCTGATAGGTTAAATGAAGTTCAGAGTCTAGATTTCACCCAAATGAGATAAACCTGGCTTACCTTTGTTTGAAGAAGAGAAGTAGGACAACACAAGCATAAAGGCAAAATCATAATTACCCACTTTTAAGCACACACACACTCACACAAACTCTCTGGACCCCCTTCTTTCCCCTAAAATCCCTCAGATGATTAGGATATTATATAGCTGTTGAACTATATTGATTGTCTTTTCATCTTAGTGCATTCTCTAGGATCAAATTTCTTTGCATTTTATAAAACTCTTCAATTCCATAGAGTGGGGCTTTCCATAAAAAGAGAAACTAAAAATTGTTATGATCCATTTTCATTTTCCAGTGGGGGACTGTGGGATTTATGCTCACCTAATCATTATGCAAAGCATGTGCTCTACCACTGAGCTACACCCCCAGGCTCACCTAATCATTATGTCTTACCTGGACAGCTCATAGCTGCTCTGCAAAATGGCTATTGGCATTTTGGTTGGCAAATGGTGGGGTAAGGGTGCCTGTGGACTAAGAGGTGAAGGAATATGTTCTCACCTTATAGAACTCGCAGTCTAGCAGGGAACACAAGCAAGCTGTCACAAATCACAGAGCATGGTGCAAGGTAAATGCAGTGGCATGTACATGGAGGTGGGTACTTGAATGACCCTAGCAAGAGGAGGCTTCTGAAAAGAAGACAAGAACATAACATTGTGCAGTTGGGGACCTACAGGGAGGTGCAGAGAACTGGGTCAGAAGGGAGAGCCAGGGGGCACCTGCGTGGCTCAGTTGGTGGAGCAACTGCCTTTGGCTCGGGTCATGATCCTGGAATCCCAGAATCAAGTCCCACATCCAGCTTCCTGCTCGGCAGGGAGTTTGCTTCTCCCTCAGCCCTCCCCCCTCTCATGCTCTCTCTCTCTCTCATTCTCTCTCTCTCTCTCAAATAATTTTTTTTATTAAATTGATTTATTTATTTTCAGAAAAACAGTATTCATTATTTTTTCACCACACCCAGTGCTCCATGCAATCCATTTACTATAGCACCAAGAACCATAAGATACCTGGGAATAAACCTAACCAAAGAGGTAAAGGATCTGTACTCGAGGAACTACAGAACACTCATGAAAGAAATTGAAGAAGACACAAAAAGATGGAAGACCATTCCATGCTCTTGGATCGGAAGAATAAACATTGTTAAAATGTCTATACTGCCTAGAGCAATCTATACTTTTAATGCCATTCCGATCAAAATTCCACCAGTATTCTTCAAAGAGCTGGAGTAAATAATCCAAAAATTTGTATGGAATCAGAAGAGACCCCGAATTGCTAAGGAAATGTTGAAAAACAAAAATAAAGCTGGGGGCATCATGTTACCTGATTTCAAGCTTTATTACAAAGCTGTGATCACCAAGACAGCATGGTACTGGCATAAAAACAGACACATAGACCAGTGGAACAGAGTAGAGAGCCCAGATATGGACCCTCAACTCTATGGTCAAATAATCTTCGAAAAAACAGGAAAAAATATACACTGGAAAAAAGACAGTCTCTTCAATAAATGGTGCTGGGAAAACTGGACAGCTATATGTAGAAGAATAAAACTCGACCATTCTCTTACACCGTACACAAAGATAAACTCAAAATGGATAAAAGACCTCAACATGAGACAGGAATCCATCAGAATCCTAGAGGAGAACATAGGCAGTAATCTCTTTGATATCAGCCACAGCAACTTCTTTCAAGATATGTCTCCAAAGGCAAAAGAAACTAAAGTGAAAATAAACTTTTGGGACTTCATCAAAATCAGAAGCTTCTGCACAGCAAAGGAAACAGTCAAAAAAACAAAGAGGCAACCCACGGAATGGGAGAAGATATTTGCAAATGACAGTACAGACAAAAGGTTGATATCCAGGATCTATAATGAACTTCTCAAATAAATTAAAAAAAAATCCTTAAAAAAAAAAAAAAAGGGAGAGCCAGAACTGCCTAGAAGAGGATAAAGGTTAGTTATAATGGTAAATAAGAAGAGAGTGGAAATGGAAGAAAACAAATTCATGGAAATCTCATCAACAGAGCTGAGTGACTTGTGTGTCAAGTTGAGGAAGAGAGACTTTTCTAGGTTGACAGCTGTCTGGAATTGTGGCTCTCTGCCACCTTCTCATGTGGTGAGAGAAAAACTCATAGCCGAGGAGATGAGAGCAGAGGGCATTCTATCAGAAAGTGGTAGGAGGTGTGCCCCTCTGCACAAGGGCTGCTCTTCAACCATCCTTTGCCCAAAGTCTCTCTCTGGTAATGAGAATGTGGCCATCTCCACTCACACTGATTTTATGGTCATACTTCATCTTTCTCCTCTTCATTTTAGGAAAGTTCATTTGCATCACAAATCAGCTGAGATCCTGTGAGTTCATTAATTTCCAGCCTGGCAGATGTTTATTTTTACATCCAACTTGGGCAACAGGTACATTTATGTCACCCACAGCACTTCAGTGTGGCTGATTAGTAAGAAAGGCTGGTAGTTGGTATTGTTCTGCATAGTATGCTGCGATTGGGTCCCTGGTAGGAAGCTGCACTCTTAAATCCTTTTCTCCAGGTTTTCCAAAGCCTGTTTCTCAAAGTTTGCCTATTTAGGATAGGTCAATTTTTGTGATGTTTTATAGTCACGGTGACAGACACAAGAAACCAGAGAATTTGCCAATGGTCTTTGAGGCAGATAATGTTGACCCAGGATTAGCTTTCAGATCTAAGGTCTACATCACTGAAATTCATTTCTATGTCTACACAGAATAGTACATTCAAGTGTTAGGTTGTAGAACCTAAGAGAAAAACTAAATATTGGGAGAAAATAATAATATGGACAGTACTTATGAGTCTCATTTATAGATTTTTAATAGAACAGGATTATCTCTTTGTCATAGCTTTGGTGTGCATATTCTACATGCAGAACACATTGTTAATTACAGAAAATTAGGAATACAAATGAGAAAACAAAAAAGAAAAAGAAAACTACTATAATTCCTGTTGTTGACATTTGATATATGTGTGTGTTAATGTATTTGGACACATACTTTTCACAGATCTGTAAAGGACCACACATATTCTTTGTCTACACCTTTATTGGATAAAATATCAAACATCTTTCTAAAGGAATAAAAATGCTTTCACAACATTATTATTGGTCACACGGTATCACATTTTATGGAAGCACCATAATTTATTAAACCTATTAGATAGTTAAAATGCTTGCAGTTTTATCCATTATAGATAATTCACTTATACTTGGAATTAAATATTTATTTATTGTCTTTGTTTCTCTTCATTAGAAATATTTCCTTCATTGCAAATGCCTAAAAAGCTGGTCACATTTAATTGATTGCTTCATTTAAATAGTCTCAATTAAAAGAAACACACCAGGTAACAATTAAATTATAATTGGCTTTGCTGCTAGGACTTTCAAGGTTTTGCATTATGTACCTTTCCCATCTTGTTTTGAATAATTTACAACACAAATGCATGCTGTGAGTAATTAGCTCACAAAATTAAGTTCAACAAATATTGGAACTGTCCTGGAGACACCTTCAGAAATTACCCCATGATCCGGGTCCCTGATGCCTGAGAATCTGTAATGTAAGTTAGACTAGGATGCAGAGAGCTGTGAGATAACCCACCTGTGCCCTTCGAAAGGCACAGGTGGCTATTGGAACTCTGGGGGGAGGTCTCTGATGAATGGGAGGATGAGAGAATGCCTCATGGAGCAGTAATCATCTAAAGTGTTAGATTTCATATGTAACATAGAAAAAAGTCAGCATATTATCAAGATAAATTATATGTAGAATTTTTGACTCACTACACATATTTTTAAATTTTCAAATCCAAAATGATTTAGTTTAAGTTTGCCAAGATGATAAGAACTGGACCAAAAAGAATATTTATTATCAGAAGGAAAGTCACATTTGAATTCTAGTGAGGTCCTTTCTCTACAAAGGACAGGGAAAAAATACAGAATCTAACAAATTCAATGAAATATTAATTAGTACTATTCCCTAATTTTTCCTTGGAGGAAATCCAGGTCTCCAGAGGCGATGGACCTCATCTTAGCTCTAAGTCACACATCCTGGGATGGCTGAGCCAGCACCAGAATCCAGGGATCCAGACTCCCAGTTCTGTACTCGTTCCATCACTCCATGTAGCTTTCCCAGGGGCTGCTAAGCAAATTTATTAAGGGCATGGATTCCCAGTCCAACAGGTGCAGAAATGTGAGAGGATCCTTCACCTGTCACATTGAGTTGATAAAGCTTTTCCTGCAACTCTGTGAGACTGAGGAGTCCATTCAACATTCATTCATTCAACAAGTGTGTACTGAGTGGCTATGATGGTCCTGGCATTGCACTAAACACTGGGGACCCAGCAGGGAACTAGCCAGACCCTTGGAAACATGCCTGTCCAGACATTGGCGTCTGCTGCTTGACTTGGGGAGGCGTGGGTGGGAGCAACCAGGTGTTGATCTGGCTCCAGGGAAAACAAGGGGAGTTCAAGTGTAGCACTGCAACCTGCTGTGCTTTGTGCAGATCTCCACTTTGGGATCAATGATCTGGAAATTACATTAAAAATTCAAATGATATTCCCATACAAAGATAGAAAACAATGCCCTTCCATTACCTGCCTCTCTGCAGCCCACTAGATCATATCTCCCACAGTTCATACTCACTCTGACCTTTGGTCCAAGATCAACAGTTCTTCCCATGACGGGCTGTTTGCTTGGTTCCAGGATTTAGGCTGTTAGGTAGTGGTCAGTGACTTTATCATGTTGTCTCAGTGCTTCAGTGAGGTGAAAACTTCTCACAAACCTGAGCGGCTTCATAGAATATGAGAACAGAAGGAACTGGAGAGATCACTTGGTTCTTCTGCCTCTTCTGACAGATGGGGACACTGAGGTTCACAGAATTGTACTGACCCACCAGGGCCACACAGCTGGGACCTAGAGTTGCTGGGCTGCAATGCAAGGGATCCGATTCCCAATCCAGTCTGTGGTCCTTTATCTCCCACTCCCACTTGAGAAAGTGTGCAACTGATCTATAACCTCATGTTCATGACATCCATTTATTCTTTCTCTGGACTCTAGTTGAGATAATATCCTCAGCCATCTAAATAGTAAATCAGATCAGTATATAATTGGCCCTTGAACAACATGGCTTTGAACAGCACAGGTCCATTTATATGTGTATTTCTTCTGGTAATACAATACTATAAATAGATTTTTCTCCTCCACATGATTTTTTAAATGTTTTATCATTTTTTGAAGATTTGTTTATTTCGGAGAGATAAAGAGAGAGTGGTGGGCAGGGAGTGGCAGAGGAGAGGGAGAGAGAGTCCTAAGCAGACTCGTCACTAAGTACAGAACCCCACACAGGGCTCAAATCTCACAACCCTGAGGTCATGACCTGAGCTGAAACCAAGAGTGGGACGCTTAATTGACAGGTGCACCCCTCATGAGCTTCTTAATAACGCTTTTCCCTCTAGCTTACTTTATGGTGAGACTACAGTATATCGTACATATAATATGCAAAATATGTGTTAATTGATTTTTTTATGTTATCGATGAGGGTTCTGGTCAACAGTAAGCTATTACATAGGTTTTCACCTGCACAGGGAGTTGACACCCTTAACCCCATGTTGCTAAAGGATAAACTATGAACAGTTATGAATGGACACAGTAGAACAGAAGCACCTTATATCAAGCATCTCACCTCAAAATTATACTCTTCTTACTGTACTGGCTGTTCCATTTTGGTCTCCTTTTCCTCTCCTCCTTATCTCCATGACCTCCGGTGGGATAATAAGAGATAGATATTTGGTCTTTGTCCCTGTTTCCTGGCACACAGCTCCCATAACCCTTGTGGTCTCCAGAGTGATAAAATCATATTCTGTATGATAATGAGATGCCTTGTGTCTGGGAGCCATCTAGGTAGCCTCAGGATAATGGCTGGTCTTCAGAAAGACCACACCATGATTAGAGGGTTGGAACTTTCAATCCCATCCCCTAACCTCCAGGAGAGGAGAAGAGCTGGAGACTGAATTCATCATGAACTGCCAAGATTTCATCAATCATACCTACATAAGTAAGGAAGCCTCCATAAGACCCCCTAAATGATGGGGTTTGGAGAGCTTCATTGGTGAACTTATCAAAGTACTGAGAGGGTGGCTCTCTTGGAAAGAGCATGGAGGTTCCACACCCCTTCCTCCATACTTTGCCTCATGCATTTCTTTCATTTGGATGTTCCTGAGTTGTATTCTTTATAAGACCCTGGGTCAATGTAAGTAAACTGTTTTCCTGAGCCTTTCTAGAACTTCTTGAACCTGAGGTAGGAGAAGTTGTAGGGATCCACAATTTGTAGCCACACCAGACAAAACTGTGGGTAACCTGAGGACCCCACACTTGTGACTGGCCTTTGAAGCGAGGGCAGTGCTATGGAGCTGAATCCTTAAACATATAGAGTCTGACCACTAACTCTGGGTAAGTAGTGGCAGAATTTAAATATATTGTAGGATACCTAATCAGCATCTGGAGAATGAAGAATTAGTTGTTGGTGTGAGAAATCTCCACATATTGGGTGTCAGAATGTTGTGAGTAAAATTAGTTCATCTCCTAACATTGAAAACCCCATTCATGTCACCAGTCCTAGCCTCTCCTATGAATTCCAAACTTCCTAATCAGATTCTCCATGTGGGTAACTAATAGGTATTTGAAACATTTTATGTCTGAAATTGAAATCCTGATTTAGAGTCCCAAACTTTAGGATCACCTTAACTCCCTTCTCTCAAACCCTACAGCTAACCCATCAACAAATCCTGCTGACTCTGCTTTCAAAACTTACCCAGAATCTGCCCACTGGTCCCCACCCTCCACTACCACCCTAATCACCTCTCATTTAGATTATCCTTAATAGCCAGTACCTTCATTGGTTGCCTGCTTCATCTCTTTCTCCTTTAATAACGGTATTCATAAAACAGCAGTCAGTGATATTACCTGATATATGTTAGATTGTGGCATTTTGGGGGTCAAAACTTTTTTATGCCTTCCATCTCCCTAGGAGCAAAACCCAAAGTTGTCATAGAGCCTACAAGGTCTCCATTGCCTCTCCGAGCTCACCACCTACTACTCTTTCCTTTACTTTCTTCACTGTAAGCCACAGAGCCCCTTCTCTTCTTTGAACATGCCTGGACTTCTATCTCGGGGTCTTTGCACTTGCTGTGCTGCTGTTTGAAATGTATCTCCCCCATATTTACATGGTTCTCACACCTCCTTAAAGTCTTTATTTCAAGAATCTTCTTTTTAATATTTTTCTGACCTATTTAAAACTAAATATTTCTTCTTCCCGAACATTCCCCACACCTCTTTACTACCTTGTTTCTTTATAGCTCTCACCACCATCTTACAGACTATGTATTTTATTTACTTACTTTGTTAATTTTCTGGCTCCCTCCTCTAAAATGAAGGCTCTGCAAGAACAGGGTTTTTTTTTTTTTTGTCTATATTGTTCATCATGTATCCCCACTACCTTGAGTAACATTTGCTTAGTAAATATTTCCTGAATAAATTAATTAATATCTATAATTTTATATCAGTGTCCTATGCTAAAATCATTCTAAAATTAAAATATTTGGATAAAGATGAAAAACAACTGAAAAAATTTACAACCCTGAGTAACCCTGTGGGTCTTCCTCATGCTTAGGATCTGGTTTGATGGTATTATGGGTGCACGTTGGTAATAGTAACCACTTCATAATGACAGGAGAGTATACTGAGCCAAAGATTACTGGTGTCAGAAACTCAGACTAAGACTTATTGGATACAGAAAATTACAAATTAAAGTATAGTGTTATCCTGGACTAAAAGCAGGAAAGTTGGCAAGAGAAATTTATGTAGTGCCAGAAAAAGGTTTCTTGAAGAAAATAATGAAAAGTAGAACTATGATTTTGCAACCCAAATGTAACCCTACACGTTTAAGCAACTCCCTTCTCTTTCTCTCTCTCCCTTTTTATTTTTCATTTCTTTTTTTTTTACAATGAGTTTAGTGAACTTAGATTACTAAAGGGGATGTAACTGGCCAGAAGGAGTACAGTTTCCCATCAGAATTCAGCTACTCCTTTGCTCTAGAGTAGCCCTACAACCACCATGCCTTGCTGGCTAACCCCAACACTTGCTGGCCCCAGGCTTTTGTTTATACCAGGAGAATGTTGAGGAAAGAGAATATCTGAGCACAAACTTTAGGAGAGAAGTAGTGAATTGGAATTTTCACAGTGATCAGACGAGAGCAGAAATACATTTTGTATTTACTCTCAGTCCTTGGTGACCCCAGCCCAAGAATTCCTCTATAATTCTCTGGAATGATTCAGGAGCTTCATGTGGTTCAAATGCTGCCCCATGAGACACTGGTCAGGGAAAGGAGATCCAATCATTTGGGCCTTGGGAGAGAAGGTGTGAATGCTATGTGGGAGGAAAAGGCAAATAGTATGTAAAACGAAGGCTGGGCTCTGGCTTATCTACAATGCACACTATGGCTTGCTTATGGAGCTGGTCCTCAAACTGAATTTTCAGGGGTCAGTGGATTACTAAGAAACACAAGAAGTAACATAGATTCATTACAGTCCTCACTGCACAAGAACAGCTCTGCTTGGACATCTAAAAGACATCTCAGATTTATATTCAAAATGGCTCCTGATCTTTTCACCAAAACCAAGTCCTCCCCCAGCCTTTCCACCTCAACTGGTTGTACTTTCTTCCTCCCAGATGCTCAGGCTAAAAGTCTTAGAGCCATTTGTGTTAGCCCAACTGGGCTGCTATAATAGAATACTACAGACTGGTTATCTCATAAGCAATATGAATGCATTGTTTATAGTTCTGGAAACTGGAAGAACAAGATCATGGTACCAGCACAGATGGGTGAGGGCTCTCCTTCTGGTTCACAGCCAGCACCTTCTCATTGAACCTTCACTTGGCGGAAAGAGCTAGGGATCTCTTTGGACCCTCTCTTATAAGGGCTCTAATCCCATTCCAAGGGCTTCACCCTCATGATCTAATCACCTCCCAAAGACCTCCCCCTTCTATACCATTACATTGGGGTTAGAATTTAACATATGAATTTTGGGGGACACAAACACTCAGATCACAGTATCATTCTTTTTAAATTTTTTTATTAAGTAGGCTCCACACCCAATGTGGGGCTTGAACTCACAACCCCAAGATCAAGAGTTGTATGTTCCACCAACAGAGCCAGTCAGAGGAGTCCCCACAGCATCATTCTTGATTCTTTTTTCTTTCATACCCCATAGCCAGTTTGTTAGGGAATCATTAGCTCTGCCTTCAAAACACATTTGCAATTAGATCACTTTTCTCCACTCTACTCTTCCCACTCTAGTCCTACCCACCATTATCTGTGCTCCTGCCCTGCATGTGGTCTCCCTGTTTCTACTTTTATTCTATTTAATGCATTGAATTGTGTCTACTAAGAATAGATGTTCAAGTTCTTAATAGCCAGTACCTGTGAATGTGACCTTAGTTGGAATTATGGTCTTTGCAGATGTAATTAAATTGTAAAGGGAGATGAGAGCATACTGGATTAGGGTGGGCCTTAAATCCAATTCCTGGTGTCCTTATAAGGAAAGAATACATAAATACACAGGAGAGAAGGCCATCTGACAACAAGACAGAGATTATAGTGATGCACTACAAGCCAAGGGACACCAAGAATTTTCAGTAGCCACCAGAAGCTAGAGAATGTTGGGGAAGGATTTTCCCTAGGGACTTCAGAGGGACTGTGACCCTGCCAATACCTTGATTTTGGACTTCTGTCTTTCAAAACTACAAAATGGTGAATTTTTGATATTTTAAGCTTTGTGGTGCTTTATTACAGGAAACCTAGGAAATTGATACATTCCACTATAGTCTGTTCTCAACATGGCAACCAGAGGAGTTCCTTTAAAATACAAGGCAGATCGGGGTGCCTGGATGGCTCAGTGGGTTAAGACTCTGCCTTCAGCTCAAGTCATGATCCCAGGGTCCTGGGATCGAGCCCTGCATCAGGCTCTCTGCTCAGCCGGGAGTCTTGAATGTCCCATAGTATTGACTCCCCAGTCACTGCTGTGACATCATTGCCTAAAATCTCCAGCCCCACGGGCCTACTGCCTGTTCCTCCAACACTCAGGAACATTCCTGCCCTAGGGCATTTACACAGGTCCCTCCATCACCTAGAACATTCCTCCCCCAGGTTTATGCATGACTATTTGTCTCACTGGTTCAATTAAATGCTAACTTCTCAGGAAGACCTCATATGACTACCTAAAATTGCTGATGTCCCCACCAGAGCATCCTTCTCCTGCCTTCGTTTTTTCTGTCTCTGTATGGTATATGAGAAAGCAGTAAGTGCTCTTCAATTTAATTAATCATTCTGTTTATTTTCTATTGCCCATTTGCCTTGGCTAGAAAGTAAAATCCATAAAAATGGGGATCTTTATCTCTTTTGTTGCTATATCTCTAAAAATAGTGCCTGGCACATTACAGATGCTAAGCCAACATTTTTAGGATGGATAAACAGGAAAAGGCAACATGACATAGCAGATATGAGGGTTTGCCAACCTCTGATCTCTGCAATTACTATCCCATTTTTATTTGGATGATCAAGTTTTCAGTGGTTAGATAATGCCTTGATAGTCCCAGCTAAAAGATAGTAATCCTCACTCTCTCATTTTTTAAAATAGTTACCATTTAATGCTATCCTTGGTGTCTTTTTCATCAAAAACTACTGACGAAATGAACTTATAATAAATGCCAAAAGAAAAAAAAAGTAAGCTCCAGTTACTACTGCTTCTAAAATATTCCTGTTGAAAAAAAAAAAAATAGCATGGAGGACAAGGGGAGATGGAGAGGAGAAGGGAGTTGAGGGAAATTGGAAGGGGAGGTGAACCATGAGAGACTATGGACTCTGAAAAACAATCTGAGGGTTTTGAAGGGGCGGGGGGTGGGAGGTTGGGGGAACCAGGTGGTGGGTATTAGGGCACGGATTGCATGGAGCACTGGATGTGCTGCAAAAACAATGAATACTGTTACGCTGAAAAGAAATTTAAAAAAAAATAATAAAATAAAATATTCCTGTTGAGAAACAAACTGTTTAAAGCCAGTGTAAACTGCTTCAAAGGTCCTAGTAATGTTCCAAAAATACAGGCAGCACACTCCTTTCCATCCTAGTAAAATGGGCTTACAATATCCTCTATAATAGCTACAGTTAGAAATTACTAAATAGCTTACGGGCGCAGATTAGAAGTTCTAGGCAATTGGCATCTGTGAAATCATCATAGGCTAAAATACTTAATCCTTTGAGCCTAGATCCAAATTGCAAACTACCCAGGAAAAAAAGTGAGATCATATATCTGCTACTCAGATTATTTTCCTATCTGCCAACAAATGTCTTCGAGAAGAATCACGTGGGTGTGTGTGTGCATATGAGATACACACACACACATACACACACACACAAGCACACACTCATCCTAGCAGCCAAGTTGCTTCGAAAACACTAATATATATTAATAAAAATGTAAAGACACAGATGTTTTTAGTTTTAGATAAACCATGGACAATTTTTTACTGTTTAAGTCATTGAAAGTGTTGCGTACATAATTGAATGAAAACATGGTCCAAGAAAATAAAAATGTAAGTAAGCTAAGAAAGGATGTTGAAGAATTGGGGTTTTAAAGAATTTATCATAAATTATTAGTTATCTTGTCTGCTTGCACAGGGAGGTGCTTTGGTTAAAAGAGATTTTTCATGTTCCATATGTGCATTTAATTTAGACTATAATAAAATACATTTAACACTGAGTACTTGAAAAAGAACATGGGCTTTCTTTGATGAGTGAGTTAAAAGTTCTTCAAGATAATCCTGGGCCTTGCGACTGTATTTTGAAGGAGATAGCACTGCCACAAATGTATGCCAGTGGCCCCCTAATAGAATTCTGATAAATAACAGAAAGTTCATGGTTGATGGCTTATCCAGAGAGATATTTATCTAATAATGCAACCCTTTCAAGTTTTATGAATGTCGGGACTTGGAATCCTCAAAATACCTATCTAAAAACAGCCCCAGAACGAGTAAGAATAATTCTCTGTGGCACTTGGCTCCTAGATTTCTTCTTCACACCTGCTGATGCTATTTGAAAAGGCATCAACTGGAAACACATTCCCTCATAGCCAAAATGCCTCCTGTCCAGTAGCTACTGGAGATCCATTTCAGCAGCACAGGACATGACAGCTAATGGATGTTAAAAATAAACCAAATGGGATGGAAACAAGTGTACAACAGGGTGAACATATTCTTCAAATGTCAGAGTTTGAACAGGCACAATAAAACAAAACTCTGGGTCCCAACCATTGAGCATGCCGTCTTCCCTCTGTGGAAGGCCATCTCTTGTCACTTCTGGGCTCAATCCCTTGGAACGACTTCCTTGTTAATGGTAAGTGATTAGCGAAGTTAATGAAAAGTGGTGATGAGTTGCATGTACAGCCAGGTCTGAGATGGCATAAAATGCAATCTATCCCGCTTAGGAATGGATAACATGCCAGTTCAGCATGATAAAACTCCATGGCCAATCTTGAAGGTTTCTCTGAATTTGATAAATCCCTATCACTACAATATAAAGAACATCCATGAAAGTAAGGACTTTATTACATTCCTTGCTGTATCCAAACCCTGAGAATAGCGCTTTGCATGTAGCAGGCACTTGATACTTACTGAGGAAATGAATGGATAGCCTACTCTGCTGTAAACTCCAGAGTGGTAAGAGGTTTGGGCCAATATAGAAATGAAATTTCTTTGGTATCCAATTAGCTCCAACATACCTTATCTTAATGTCAGTGCTTCCAAGGCAACGGTTCCAAAAACTCCATGCTGATTGTACACTACTTTGGATTTTCTTTTGTTCCCAGGAAATGATAAAGTCATGCACACTATGGTCTTCTCTGGGACTAAAGGAACAGACAAGTCTCAACACAAATGTATCGGCTATAATAACAAAATTCCAGAATGGTAATAGAAAAGGCTTTGGCAAGTTAGTCTCCCAATGGCCTTTGGAGTATATATAATACTGGTCATGTGACCCGTTTCTCTGTACAAATAATTTTGTCTTTTCTCTTTATCTTGCCCCACAGAGGTTCCTCTCCATTCCATTGTGGTGAAAATCTTGGATCTCATTTGAGCTGTCACAATACTATCCTAACTGCTTTCCCTATACCCTGTCTCCCCGCCCCCACCTCATCTCTTATGATTCCATCTTTCAAAAACTCTCAGTTCATATTCCCATTATAATGAGGTCCAAACACAGTGGCACCCAGAAAGCCCTTCACAACATGCTTGAGTGTAAGCTGATCCTTGGCTTTCCTTTCTACTCCAACTCCATCACATCCTCACTCCAAATATATATAATGATGTTGTAACTACATGGCCCCTTCCTCCTTTCCCCGTGCACTTTCTAGCCTCCCCATCCCTTGCTCATGTAATTTCCCCAGCCTGCAACACTTCCACATCTTACCTACCAAGAGCACTCAGAGTTCCAATGACACCTTTTCCTTGGATACCCCACAACGAGCCAGGCTTCCAGCAGGAACCTACCTCCACCTCGCCGCCCTCCCCAGCCTGACACAGAAACCCTGAGCGGCAACCTGGCAAGTGTTTGAATCTTCATCTTTGCTCTCAGAGCACTTTCCTGATACTTTTGATGTGGTAGCTTGTCTCTGAAGACAGTCACTGATAATCCCCCCACATTCTGCATGCCAGTGCCACACCTCTGGCCTATTTCCCACTCCTTGAATCATGGCTGGCCTTATGACTTAAACAAAATCCAGTCTGGAAGTAACCCTGTGCTAGCTCTGGCACTAGGCCTTCAAAGAACCCAGACACATATTAAAGAAGCATGGACCAGGCAGACTACTATTTGATGAGGCCATGTGGATGAGAACCCAAGTGTCCCAAGGTATTTGAGCCATCCTAACTGAGGTACCAGACATGAATGAGGCCATCTTTGGCATTCCAAGCTCCTAGTTAAATGCAGCCATGTGAGTGAACACATTCCAGACCACGTGACACGGAACCACCCAGCTGATGATAGCTCAATGCAGTAAGTTATGGGATGATAGCTCAATGCAGTAAGTTATGGGATCAATTATTTCCCAATAATTGATAACCAAAACATTTACTATCATTCCCTATAGCAGACAGGTTTTCCAAAGACAGCTTCAGCAACATCCCTCATGCTCTTCTGCTAAATCCTTGTTATTATACCTTCAAGACATGGAGTCCAATTCCTCTCCCCTTGAATTCAGAGCAGTCATACTGACTTACTTGTAGATACAGTGCAAGAAGAATGGATACTGCATGTCTTCTGAGGATAGTTCAAAAGAGTTCTTTCAACTTCTACCCTGTTCTCTTGGAAAGTTCTTTGGATGCCCACTCTCACGTGCAACTGCCATGCTAGAAGAAACTGAAGCCACATGGAGAGGCCATAAGTAGATGCTCCAATCCACAGCTTTAGCTGAGCCCAGACTTTGGGTCATCCCCAGGCAGCCAACCGAGGAGTGAGGCGTCTTCAGCCACTGACATCTCTCCCAGCCACTGGAGCCTCCCCAGCAGTGTTCCCAGACACTTGGAAGAGAGATCAGTCCACTCTGCTCTACCTAAATTTCTGAGCCACAGAATCTGTGAGCAAAATAAAATGGTGATTGTTTTATGCTATCCAGTCTGTTGGTATGTTACACAATAATGAATAAGTGGAAGAGCTCTCAAACAGATTCTGGGCTCCTGGGAGGTGAGGAAAAGTTCAGCTAGCATTGTATCTCTAGTCTATAGCATGACACCTAGAGTCAAGAAAGAGACATTCACCAGATACTATCTAGTGCAGTTGAATGTTGTATGCCTTTTTAAATTTTTTTTAATGCTCAGCTCTATGGAGTTTTGGAGATCTATGTGTCTGGACAAAAAATAATAGAAATATATCTATGGGTTAGGTTTATCATATTATGTTTTTAGGATTTTTACACAAAAAAAAGTCTCTTTACTTTTCCTTTCTTCATTGTATGAGATCCTATGGGAGAATTTGGACCTACTATTACAAACCAAACTAAAATGGAACAAAATGAAGGTATTCAGTACAAATGAAAATCAATCCAATTCAGTTAAGTACAGGTCATTTGTTCCCTTTTTCAATCTAAGTGTTCGTCCTGTTTTCCTCTGTTCCATTTCACATAAGGGAAAAAATTTCTAAATGTACTTTGTGCCTGTGGTTTTCTTCTACCCTTCCAAATCAAAATTCAATACCAAAATGTTACTCAACATAACTGTCGAATTATCTTGGTTTATTTTACTATTATTATATTATTAAAGAATTTATTTACTTATTTGTCAGAGAGAGAGAAAGCACAAGTAGGGAGAGCAGCAGGCAGAAGGAGAAGCAGGCTCCCTGCTCAACAGGGAGCCTAACATGGGACTTGATCCCTGGGATCATGACCTGAGCCCAAGGCAGACACTCAACTGACTGAGCCACTCAGGCCTCTCTCTAATTGTCTTGGTTTAATAGGATATTGTAACATTGGAAATTTCCTCTAAAAAATGTTATATTAAAGACCCAACACATGATGACGTTTTCCCCTGGTAACACACTTATCCATCTGCTATCTGGCTTTGTCAGAGCAAGAGATGCTCAGAGTAAGTAAAGTTTCCAGATAGCCTCCCCCAAGTCAGACCTTACTGAGAGAGCTTATCCATTTTCCCACCAGAAGGAACTGAGAAGCCCTGCAATGGGCTGAGTGAATAAAGCCTGAAGAGCCCTTGTCTGGTCAGTAAATGCTGAGCTTTAGAAGTTTCCAAGCCTGAATTGCATAAAAGCTGTTGATGGTACACCGACTCTGTGGACTCACTGGAGCAAAACCCATCTGCGACTAAGAATTCCTCCATGGAAAGTGGTAGGTATGAAATGGAATCCACATTTAATAAGCTTCCTACTGAACTTGAACACTATTTATAGACCCTTGGATTATGGAGAACTGGTTCCACTCACCAGACTCCTTTTAATCCTTGGCCACTTGACAATGGCAAGGGCAACGCTTTCTCACTGCACTGATCCAGATCATGTCAGAGCTGCTGTCTCCGAGTTCCTTGACATGTCCAAGCAGGTTTATTCTCTTCTCTACAGATTTGATAGGTTTC
The DNA here is from genome assembly GCF_020171115.1 of Neogale vison. Lineage (NCBI taxonomy): Eukaryota > Metazoa > Chordata > Mammalia > Carnivora > Mustelidae > Neogale > Neogale vison. Next base: position 44,642,888 of record NC_058091.1, on the reverse strand, counting down.
TACTTTCACCATGATTTGCTCAGGCAAGGCTCCTGTTGAATCTATTGAAGGCTTAGTTCCTAACCTGATAATTAACTCATTTATTCAGCCACATATTTATCTGGGCAGCATTTAGTAAGCACTTTCTCTGTGTCAGGCCTAGCTTAGATGCTGAGAATAGAAATTCAAGAGACCAGCTCCCTCATTTTGAGGAACTGATGGGCTCTTGAGGAAGAGAGACAAATGAACAGCTGAGAGAAATATACTGGAGTCAGCAAACCCCAGTCTGTGGGGCCGCTGACCCATCTCCTCCTTTTGTACGTAATGTTGTAAAGGAACAGAGATACACCCATTTGCTCCTGTCTTGCTTTCAAATGACAGCAGCAGATCTGAGTTATTGCATCTACTACCCTGGGGCCTACAAATCCAAAAATATTCCTTATTATCTGAGCTTTTGCAAGAATAAAGTGTGCTGACTGCTGCAATGTGGTGTAATGGGAAATACTAGAGGTATATTTTCTCTTCAACAGTCCACTGAGGAGGGGAAGAGCCACCAGGGAGCATCTGCACAGGGCAGGAAGCATCCAAATATCACACTGAAGAGTGAGTGGAGGATCAGTCAGGAATAATAGCAAGTACAAAGGGACAAGAGGTGAAAGTTTGGAGGTGGAAAATCAAGGAGACCTTCTGAGAATGGCTAGTCATGAATGGGGGACAGAGGGTGATGGGAGATGAAGTTGAGGGAGGAGGAAGAGCAGGTGTCAGGTGTCAGCAGGCCATGAGTGGGCCATGCTGGATTCCATCAAGAGAGACTCACTGGAGAGAGTTTTTTTTTGCAGAAGAAGCAACAGAAAATAGACTGATAGAAATAGAAAAGAGGTGATTGGAAAAACCAGTGAAGATTGCATTACAACAGTATGAGCAAAAGATAATGACTGGGATGCCTGGGTGGCTCAGTCAGTTAAGTGGTTGCCTTCAGCTCAGGTCATGAACCCAGGGTCCTGGGACTGAATCCCATATGGGGCTACCTGCTCAGTGGGGAGCCTGCTTCTCCCTCTGCCTGCTGCTCCCCCTCTTTGTGCTCTTTCTCTCTCTCTTCAACCACTAAATAAATAGAAATCTTAAAAAAAAAAAAGATAGTGACTCAGAAGAAAAAAGATGGCAGTTGGATGGAAAGAAGAAGGACTGAGAGGTCTTAAGGAGACTGAATTAACAAACATGGAAGCTTTAGCATATATATTTGAGGAACATTCAATGTAACATCATATCTGCCAATGGCTGAGACAGGTGAGACTGCTCTGTTCAAACCCCTCCCTGAAAGGCTCAGGCAAGACCAAGTACCTGTTGGGCTTGAAAAAGAAAGTCTTTTATTGGCCTTTAAAAAAAAAAAACAACAATAATTATAACTAAGTGTTGTGCAGTACTTACAAAATGTGCAGTACTTACAGTACTGGCAAAATGCATGGAACAGGTGACTTGGTGATCACGTGACCTCACCCAGGTGATCAAGACCAAAATTAATCTTGATACTGACTATGGGTACATCTTCTTCCTCCCCAAAACCTATAAACACAGTGGAATCATGAGAAACACATCAGACATCCTAACCAAAGAAGATTGTACAAGACATCTCACCAGTGTTCCTCAAACTGTCAAGGTCATCACAACCAAGTCCAAGAAGCTACCATAGCCAAGAAGAGCCTGAGCAAGCATGGTGATTAAATGAGTCACTGCAATGAGGTCTCCTACAGAGGATCTTGGAATGGAAAAAGGGAAAAACTAAGAAAATGTAAATAAGCTGTAGACTTTGGTTAACACTAGTAATAATGTATCAATATTGTTTCATTCATTGTAACAAATGTACCATGCCCATGGCAGATGGGAATCCAAAGTGTAACTGGGCATGAACTATATGAACTATAAGGTATTATACTTTGACAATTTTTCTGTAAATCTAAAACTGCCTTAAAATAAATAGTTTCTTTAAGAAAAGTTAACTCTTCCTGGACCTCCAGGCTCTGGAGGGTGTGTGAAGTGCCCCACTCCTACAGACTCTGCTGTCCTGGGGATGGGGCCCCCCTCACATCAGGCACACTCCCAGCCCACAAAGTGCTGGCCCTCTGACAGTGGGTCTGGGCCATCCTCATGCACTTAGAACATGACTCAGGCCTTGACAACTTTCGAAAGGCTGTGCAAACAATTATTTACCATATGCACTCTTTTCCAGTTTATTCGTCGGCAAGATAACAAGGATCAGATTAATCAAGGAAGAAAAATCTACCAAGAAAATGACAAGAACTCTTGTAATACTAGGAAGCCAGTCGGTTGGAATTTGTTCGAGAAAGACCACTCCCTGCAGTTCTCATTTACAAGCCTCTCCAACTGGCTCCTAAACTAGCTTCCAGCTAAGAAAAATGTGTTAAAGCATCAATAAAACTGTACTAATAAGCCCTCCCTAACCAAAGCCTAATTGAGGCTTATAAAGAGAGAGAACACCAAGTACTTCTTACAAGGCAAAGGGAAAGAGGTCAGTCTTCCATAGCTAGCAAGGCTATGTGGTGCTGCTGGTTTCTCCCTGGTCCCCTGGGAGGGGGGAGAAGTAGGTTCCCTAGAGTCTCTGTTCTCCGGAGACTCTGTCAAATAGTGGCATGACTTGATTTGGCTGAAGCAGGGAGGTTGGGATCTGTGAGCAGAATTCTAGATAGGTAAGTGGTATTCAATTCTACTCTTTCCCACTTTACTGCTCCAACCAACTCTAATCTCACACACAATTGAAGAACATTAAACTTTCTTCTTACCCACCTAAGTGGCAGATTGTGATAATTAATGAAAACATAATAGTACAAACATAAAGAGGCTTTCTCTAAGGCCCTCGGAATATATAATTTTTTTTTTTTAGAATCCTTACAGAAGTAAATCAGAGCTCTAGATTCAATGGACAGGTCTTTATTTTAGCCAATTACTTGGCAAACAACCCTCAATCCATGCATTTGTTACTTTCACTTCCCCTGGTTATTAGCTGCTAAAGATCTTTGTAGACCTAAGCTAGGTGTTCTTTTCCGTCTTCCAAGCCTCCCTCCTCCTCCTCATCTAACCTCCCTCCCAGTCTAGCAGGCCAAAAATGTCATATAGAATATCTTAAATAGTTCATGGATGGACTGCCTCAAAACTTGGAAAATTTCTTCTGACTTTGGTCTACACCACCTACTCACCTTTTCCACAACCAGAAATATTGAATATTATTCTGGGGCTGGCAGGCAGGGCTTTGGTATTATTCGTGTTCTTCTGTCCTCATTCTCTCCCATTTCCAGGGCTTCATTCTGAGTCTTCTTGGGTCAACACTTTTCATAGGTCATTAGCTCACTCCATCTCCAGGGCTACCCTGCACCCTCGAAGCAAGTTCTGGTTCTTAGAGGTGGCCAGGAAATTTCTCTCATAGCCTCCCAACTATAGCACAAGCCTTCCTCTCTGTTGTCATTTAAGCTGTTCGGGTAGATGTCTCACCCTTCGCCTCTGGTACCTTCCACAATGCCTACCTACAGGGCCTCCCCTGTTTCCAGTTTTCTTAACACAACTTCAGGTAGAGTTGACCATGCTAATTTAAGCAGTAGAAACAGATCACTATAAAAGGAGAGATTAAAAATAATGGAAAGGGAAGATCTTTCAGCAGTCTTAGAAGACACAGAAAGGGCTTGGAGTTTGGAGCATAGGTGGTTGAATTTGAGGAAGAGAAGAGGAGGGAAAGAAAAAGGTGTGGGGGTCAGGTGGGGAGGGTATTCAGATGGTTCATTCTCATAGAACTTTTCTGTTTTTAACAAGAGGGAAAAGAAACCCTGCTGAGACTGTATCTGAGCAAGAATTATGGAAAATAAGAATAAATTAAGAAATACCTCTTAGAATAAGATAAAGAATTGCATATGGGCAAAGGTTAGGATTTCTCCCCTCACATTGCAAGGCCCACTGAGACTGGCTATAACTGCCAAGAACCTAGAATGGCACCTTCTAGCCCTTCTTGGAGGCTTAATATCATCATGTAGACTTTAAGTGTTTCCATCAAGTTTCTTTAAAGGGGTCTGTGACCCAAAAAGGTAAGCTCCATTGCTCTAGACAATCATGTAAGCTTTTCTGACAGAGAGCTTCTATCCTGGAATGTCTTTCAACCATAGAAGAGTAATGAAACCACCTCTATCTAGATTTGAACTGAAAGACATAAGGTACTAGGGGGAAAAGTTTATATTCTCATAACTTTTCTTCATCATGGGTATTACTTTGGTGTGTTGCCAAGCACCAATCAACTCTGGGTAGTGCCTGCGTTCCAAAACAATTCTGCAAGAATATATTATTCTATGAACAATAAACTATTGTTATGTTTCTCAGTTCTAATATCGACCTAAAAGAACACCACATCACTTGCTCACTTGATTATTTTCTCATGAACCTGGAGTGTTTGATTTATACTCAAATATTTTTACATCTAAAAACATTTTGGTTTTTCATAATCAAGTTTTAATCTTCTAAACTAGATGATTCAGGAAAAATACTTAATCCATCAAAATAACTCCAAACCATGTGCTTTTCAAATCACCCTCAAAATGGCATATAGTTTCCATCATGTTTGGATTGTAAAAGGCCTTGCAATTTATGACCATTGGCTTATTTCCAGTTCCCTGAGCTGTCAATGCTATACTAATGCCATCCTCCAAAGGACCCCTGGCAGGGTTTCACAGGGCTATCCGTGGGTTCAGATTAGTTGGAATAACTGATGAATTTATTCAATAATAGCAATCTGTCTTGAACCTTGTTCCCAAATGCCCTTGTAGTTCACCAGAATTCAATCTTTGAATAGGAAATAAGCTTGATGGAAAGAGAAAGGAAAACTAAAATTATTAAGTGCTCACCAAAGAGCCATACTTTGATATATTATCTCATTTAAATTCAAGGAATTATTTATCATGCAGTGAAAAAAAATCACAGCTCACAGTTTCATAATTTACCTAAGGACACAAGCAAGGACTAGATCCCAGATAGATTAGCTTCTTAAGCTTCCAGTTTTTCCACCATCCATTCTGGTGACCTCTACTACTAATTGTTAAAAGTAGAGTAAGCCGGGGCTCCTAGGTGGCTCAGTGAGTTAAGTCTCTGTCTTTGGCTCAGGTCATGATCTCAGGGTCCTGGGATCAAGTCCTGCATTGGGCCCTCTGTTCAGCAGGGAGCCTGCTTCTCCTCTCTCTCTGCCTGTCTCTCTGCCTACTTGTGATCTCTCTCTCTCTCTCTCTCTCTCAAATAAATAAATAAAATCTTTTTAAAAATTTTTAAAAAATAAAAGAGTAAGCCAATTTCAAAAGCCTGCTCTAAACCATTCCTACTGGGGATATGAATATATATTGAATATATACATATATATGTATACATGTACATATATATGTATAAATTCAATCACCAAAAAATTCATGCATATCCCCATTAAAACACAGGATATGTATTAATTTGGTCTACCAAGACAGTAATGGTAATCACGAACAAATTCATACATATCCATACATATCCCCATTAAAACACAGGATATGTATTAATTTGGTCTACAAAAACAGTAACAGTGCAGAAATCTGTCTTTCCCTAAAACACAGGTAAAAAAAAAAAAATACAAATAAATTCCAGTAACTTTCCAGGCTCGGGCTAACTGAAAACAGAAGTTTGGGAATAAAAAAAGCATTATTTAATAGTACACTAAGGGACTAAAAATAAGGAAAATTATCACAAAGTAAATTTCCCTACAAAGATGGCTCTTTCAGTGTAAGTAGGATTTTATTATTCATATTCTCAGAAATAACTGCCCTTGTCATAGTTTTTACTTTAGTGTGTGCACACATTGTTGAATATAAAACATGGACAGCCTGGAATCTTCTAACATAATTCATGTCTGAAGAAGAAAAATAGAACCATCCCTTCAGAAATTCCTTTCTGGTTCTTATTTGTTTTTAAGAAATCTATTTTTAAAGAAATAGAGGGCTTTATTATTCAACACAATAATTCATTTTCTTACTCAATGTAGCCCTCAAATGATTTTTACTCTTGTACCACAAAAATGAATACATCTTTATCAATAAAAGACATTTTAAAATGTTTACTTCCTATTGAATCCTTCTAAATATTTTCCCAGGGATGCCACAAGTGTTTCTTCCTTTTCTTATTATTTTAAATGCATTTCTACATCTTGCTTCAACAAAAAAGCAACAATACCAAACACAACAAAACCTGGCTCAAGAAACAGCACTTGTGGTTGGTCAATGCCTTTGAGTTAAAGTTTATTGCTTATCCGCAAATTTTGTAAGCTCTCTAGAGCCCACCTTTTTATCCTTGACCTAAAGATTCTAGTACCTTGCATACTGAATCATCATGAAGATAACATGAGACATGTGAAACATGCCCATCATACCAGCCTGTCAGTCGATTAATGTTGGACATCAGTTGCTCTTAATTTCTGATGAGTAAAGCCTGCACATCTGAAGACCTGGAAATTCCAGGAGACACAGTCATATAAGCATGTTCACGTCATCATCTACCTGAGAGCACCATGATCATTCAGACTTCTCCTGCAGAAACATTATTTGGGCAGTTCCTGTGAACGCCCTGAGATTTTGCGAACAGTGCCACATCCACATCATGTGAAAACACAAGAAGACACTGATGTTTTCAAATGTTAGAAATCTTCCTAAATTTTTTCTGTCTTCACTTGTCTATCCAATCATTTGTTCCCCTCTTTTGTCAACCAATGAAATTGTATTTCCTGAGTGCTAGGTTTGATGCTTTAGGAGGAGAAGAGAATTATATGCTTTGGTTCTGATATTAAAGAGCTTGGAATCTGTGGGAGAGGCAAGAACCATGCCAAAAAAACAATGGGAATACAGTTCAAGATAGTAGATTATTCGGTGTAACACCAAAGGGTACCAAGAAGTTCATAGGGAGAAACAACTGTAGGTGGGAAAAATACAAATTATTTATAACACCTGCCCTCCACCCTGGCTGTCTCTACCTTTGTGAGAGTCAGTAAATCCACTAGAAGGGAGAATGATTTGTTTCACTTGGGTCCTGGGATTTTTAAATTTAGGGAGTATAAGCAAACGTGCTCCGGACAATTTTAAGAGAAAAAGGAGGGTAAGTGAGGCTACTCCTTAGCTCTCAACATTCCTACCCAACTCCCTGTGTACAATATGCAACATTCCCTCTCACTGCCAACTTCTGCTCACCCAGACTCAAGGGAGAAGGAAGGGGAGCTGCTGTGTCACATATGAAGAGTTGTACGGTGTTAGCTGAACTTGAAAATAGCCCACAAGGATTTGAGTGACTTGAGTCAGAACACTGTTTTCTGCCATTAAAAAATATAAATCATAGGATTTTACTTTTCTCTGAGGTGCTTTCCAAAATGGTTGTGTGTGCCTCGTGATGGTTACCTGCAGTCCCCCCTCATTGGAGGACATTTGGAAGCCTAGGTAAACTTGACTCCTCCATTCCTCTTAGAGTCTCCTGGGCTTATGCTTTCTGCAAAAGGTTCCTCTAGGAGGGGAAGGGAGTGATTGGCATTGCTCTGCACACTGTCGGGGCAGGAAAAAGACCTCAGTTTGGGCTTGTTCTTAATGTGTTGATGTATATCTTAGTAGAAACCTCTTGTTCTCCAGTTGTCCAATTATACCACTTTTTAATAGCTTGAATTGCCATTTTATCTATGAAATCTGAAGTCACTAACTATATTCAATGGCAAAGAAAGGAAGGGAAAGAGTGTCCTGAACAAATGGGGAGTAAGATGACTCAGAAGATGCCAGAAGAAACGAAGATGCCTTAATTTTTAATGGAGAATGTCATAACAATGACCAAAATTACCACTCTGACTTACATAATTCATATATTTTTATTTCAAACTCCTGCTCAGGAATCTCCAATATTTAATCCTTTCTGAACACTGGCAAAGAGACAAGTTATTATTTCTAGTGAGCAAAATCCAAATAAAAGATTCTCAGAGAGAGAGAGAGAGAGAGAGCAATTGGCCAAAGGTCAGAAAGACTGGCTGAGCCAAAAGGGGAAGGCAATTGGTGCTCAGCCCATGCCCTCTTGAGGGGCTTACAGAATTTTCCAAATAGGTTTGTGATGTGCCTCCCTACAACGTGCTACAATTCAGGCAGGGAGTCATGCTATCCCTATTTAGAAGAGAATAAATTTAAGCGAAATAAACTGAATGGATCCACACATACATAGGCTAGCCTATAAATGTGTAAATTACTGTATGTGGTAACTAATGAGTAAGTCATAGAACAGGCATTGTAAGGGTGAGAGACAATGGGGAGGCACAAATTGGCTCATGAAGTAATTCCTGAGGTCCTTTCTGAGGTCACCGAACCCCAGTTCAGCACTGAGCAGCCTCTGTATCTTGTCTTCTGAGTAGTTTTTGTGTCTGTGGGAAAAGCCCTGAATATAAGCCAGGGATTTCTATGAGGAGTTGGTTTAGTCTTTAGTCTTAGATGAATGCCATGATTCAGTGCCTGATGGCTATCTTCTTTGATTCATTGATTCTTTCCATTCTTGAGTGAGTGACTACCAAGCTCTAGTGTCCCTGTCGAGTACTAAGATCTTAGCATCTGTCTTCATCGAGCTCCTGCTCCTGCTAGAGGGAGACCTGGAAGAAGCTGCATCTGTGCTCCTGGGTGAGCCTAGTGATTGAAGGAATGTCTCTTCTGTGGGAGCATTTTTACGCAATCAGTCAGTAATGGGAACATGAACTGGACTTGGCTTTTCATGCAGCTCCCTGTTTTGTAACCCCCAATGCAATTCTTCTTCTATCACTGTGTGTGTCTGGAAGGGTTTAAAATAGAGACAAAAGAACCCTTTAGATAGCAGCTACTTCAAGTATGATTCCTAAAACATAGTTCTTGGCCAATCCTTGGTCTATTCAATGTCAATCTACTTCTCTATCAATACATTCCTCATCTGCAGACATAGTTTAAAAGTCACCAAATCTGTAATAAGTCTCTATTTCTAATTAAAGAGAGGCTGTTGATCATCCAACAGATATTTATTTATTAGTTGTCCACTATTTGCCAAATGCTGGGATTTCACAGTCTTCTCTACTAACTTGTATTTGGTTTTATTTGTTTTTCTTTAAATATTGGCCAGGCAGATACTAATAATTATAAAGTATGACCTCCAATCCTGATACCAGGTATGCCAATAATTAGCTGTGTGACCTTGGACAATTTATTTCTCTGGGTCACAGTTTCTTCTCTTCCAAGATGAAGAGATCATACTGCTAAGGGCTGAGTTGTGTCCCCCCAAATTTCATATGTTGAAGCCCTAAACCGTAATGTCCTAGAATGTGACCATATTTGGAAGTAGAGCCTTTATAGAAAGGATTAAGTTAAAATGAGGTCATTAAGCTAGGACCTCATCCATGCTGACTGGTGGCATATAAGAAGAGATTAACACCCAGACAGGCAGAGAAAAGACTAGATGAGACATAAGAAGGCACCATCTACAAGCCAAGGAGAAAGGTCTTAGGAAAAATCAACTATTGCCAACACCTGATCTTAGACCTCTAGCCTCCAGAATCATGAGGAAATAAATTTGTTGTTTAAGCCCCCTAATCTGTGGTAGTTTATTACCACAGATAGCCCTAACAAACTAATATTACAGATACCTAACTAAGGTCCCTTTCAATTCTACCATCCCAAGATCATCTCTTCCTTCTAGGGAAGTAAGCAATACGAAATATGCTAATTAACAATGTAAGTGCTTTTATAACATATTGCATCTCATTAGTTCTCAATTAACTGATTAACACTGGCATACCGAGTCCTATATAAAGAATTTTTAAAATCCATTTTGAAAGATTAATTGCTCTGTGGTGAGAACAACATTTAAGTACACAGATTTTAAAATGTTTGTTTCTCTGTAAACAACTGTGTTAAAGAGTCCCTGAAATGTTCCTTCCCATACATTTCTGGAGTGAAACTTATCAGAGCAGCAGGTTCCCGTTAGAGCCCATGCAAGCTACTGAAGGGAGATCAAGTGTCCAAGGTGGCACCATTGCAGCTGAATGGGAAAGAGTGTGGTCGTCCTGGACCTCTAGGGAGGTTCATATGCCCTGAAAACACTGATCAGTCATAGCTAGCTGAGGTTTCTGGATGTGTTGGGGGTGGCTGGTTTGCTTTTTAACACCGGATCGGTCTCCCATATTTCAGAGTGGTTCTGTTGATAATGCCCCGGAATCCGAGCTTAAACAAATGATACCTCCATCCTTGTACTGAGTGTCAGCTTGTAGAGTTCTGAATGTTTGGACTTGCTGGTTTTGATAGGCTGACAAACTTAAACAAAGGTGAAAAAATGAACTCTGAGACAAAGACCTATAAATCTGAAGGAAAGGGAGGGTGGCCTGGGCAAGGGTTGTGGAGGTGACATTTCTCTTTTATTAACTGCGAGACAGGAAATGAGGCTTAAAGTATTGAAGGGATGATGAAGGAGAGGGGAAAGAGGGATCAGGTAAATGGATTGCAAAAACAACCACAGTAGAGGTTAAAGGGTGCGTGCTGAGAGATTGGTTTTAGCAACTGGTTCTGTTACATGGAAATAGGGAGCCAATAATCTGAGATATTCCGATATTAACTCGTAACGATCTTAATTGGTATGCTATCTCAAGCCAGACCATCAGAAAACCTGATTGTCTTCTCATTCCCCAAACCTACATTAGTATCTTTGGATGACCTTGGGCAAATGACCTTGGTTTCCCTGAGAACCATCACTTCATTATTCTTTTGTTTCAGGCCTTCCCAAATGTCAAGACTACCCCTCCCAACAGAGCAGTAAGGTGTAGGAAAACAGCAGGAGCAGTGTTGCATACCCTGCACTGTGTGAGCATGGTTGTATGCCTTTGTGATTGTTGGTCATGGCAGTAAGACTCGGGCATTTCCGGGAAAAGGGTTTTCCAGAAAGGACCATGGGTTTGGGTTATGTCACTATGGTAATAGGACCAGGTCTATTAGCTGGTCATTTAAAAACTTGTACCGAACTTGATTGCCTTCCAATGAAATACTTCATTTAATTTCCCCATAATCCATTCCCTCTCCTGCCCATCACACCTTTAATAACCCGACGTCATATGCTTATTAATCTTCCTCCCTCTACATCATAGAGTTCTACATTTTAATATTAGAGCCAGTCATCTTGTTAGTTTGATTTATTGTTTTCCTCTTTCGAAAAGTCTACCCTCTCTTTCTATGTACTATAAATAACAAAGCGTGGCTCCAGATTGAATAACGGAGCTGTAATTCAGACTTGGGACGTAGCTGCCATTCCTAAAGCCTCAAGCCGCACCCCTGGGGATGGTGATGTCAGTAGAGGCTGGTGATTGAATTATAGCCCTACAGTCAATCAGGGATGGTATACTATTCTAAGTATTTCTACAAATGATAAGTTACAAGTGCTTTGAAATGAAAGTTGAAACTACAGTAGATCAGATGTTAATTTAATGAGGATAGATTTTTTTTTCCTACTTAATGAGGTAGGAGCCTTTTTTTTTTCTATTTCTCAAATAAATCATGAGTGATAAAAAAGAGAAAGCCCTTAGGTAATTGAGCTCTATTGTTTTGTTACTATTAATTGTAATATTGCACAGCTTTGCAAAACACATTCAGTTTTTTTGAGTAGTGAAAAAAGTACAAAGAAATGAAACAAAAGGAAGGAAGGAATGGAAGGAGGGAATCTATTTGAGTACTCTCCTAAAGTTCCAATCACCTCATAACTGAATTTCGTAATTTTAGACACTGCCGAAGAGCTATGAATGTGAACACATGGCAAATCACAAAGTGAAATCAAACAACTAAATTATAAGCCTTAAGATGTCAGGTCAAATAAGGCTATATATCTTGGTTATTAATGCCTCAGGAAAATAAACCATGCTTGCAGAATATTGTAAAATTCTGGGGAACTCCCAAAAGCTATCTTTGAACATTTCTTTCTTAAACTCTAGCAGAATGTTCCATTTTAATTTCTCAAACACGAAGATTTCCAGCGATAAATGTTGTAAGAAAAGATTATGTCAGAAATACGACACAATCAGTTTCCATCTGCAGAAAAAGGCTCATAACCGAATCACTCATCTGAAAATGGATCCTTACCTTTGGGCAGGGATCCTTAATCATAGACCTCTTTGAGAATCGATGAAAACTATACACCTTGCCCCAGGGAGGATAAAAATGACATCAACAAACAACACCTCTCTTTCTTTCTTCCACACACAAACACCCACACTCAGTTTTGCACATTCCAGGGGATTCATGGCCTCAGGATAGAAACCCTTGTCCATGGGGGTAAACTGTGTTTTAAAAAGAAAATAAATCTTTCTCCCGTTTATATATAGATTACATCTAATTTTGATCAATTAACCAAATATTTAATGCTTGATTTGAAGATCAGAATCAAACTTATTTTCATGGGGAGCTCAACTTTATTGTCTATTAAGTTCTAAAAAATTATCTCGTTTTAGAGGACCAAAATGCTTGTGAGGCCTATATTTTTGATGCTGTTCTTAATCTGTGTTAGGAAAATGTTCTTGATAAGGAAGGGTAACATGAAATCTAAGAATTAGTGTCTTTTTATTGCCAGTATTCTAGTGAAATAAATCACAGGAATAATTATTGTTATTATATTCATAATGAAACGATAGATGTAATTGGAAATAGTCTCTGGGTCCAAATTTGTCATCAGGAAATGAGCATACTTATAACTCAATCCAATAATGTAAGCACTTTAGATAACAAGGCTTTGATAAGAGACACATATTGTACAGTGCACATTATAAGCTTATTAACTCATACTAACATGTCCAGAGGCAAAAAGTAATGCAGACGAAACCATAATACGTTATTTTCACGGACTTTGCCTTTCTCCCCTGCAATTCATTTGAGCTACACTACTTTCCTTTGTTGCCTCAAAAGCTTCCAAGGATTGGTAAAAATACCTAATTTTATCTTTATTCTTTTGTTTCATTGCCCTTTCCAGCATACGTGTGTGTACAGATCATAAAGGTGCTGAGGGTGATAAAGGCTGAGGCAGTTTTTCTGTGGCCTTAGTTAAGTAACATAAGAAGCAGTCCACGAGGGGCACCTGGGTGGCTCAGCGGATTAAGACTCTGCCTTCAGCTCAGGTCATGATCCGGGGTCCTGGGATGGAGCCCGGCACTGGGCTGCCTGCTTCCCCCTCTCCCAGTCCCCCTGCTTGTGCTCCCTTTCTCGCCATCTCTCTCTGTCAAATAAATAAATAAGTAAATAAATCATTAAAAAGAAGAAGAAGAAGAAGAAGACGGGATCCCTGAGCCAGGGAGTAAACCGTGGGTGTGACTACTTGGAATCCATTCCCCACATCATCCGAGGTCTTTGAGACACGCAGTGACAGAAGGCCTTGATGCTTTTCCTCAGCTATGACTCATAGGGCAGCAGTGCCCAGGGGTTACTTCATCAAGTTTTCCTTCTTCACTGGGGCTCAGAGTCATTTTAAGTTTCATTCAAGATGGAGGAGTTTTTAGACACTACTCACTCTGCCAAACCAACTATCACAGTGAATTGAGAGTTCTCAGTTTAAAATAAACTGGAAAACACTTCATTCCTGTGGCAAAAACGTCCCCATCCAGTAAATGTCAAAGATAATCTGCGCTCACCCTGAGTGAGCCAAGCTGAAGCCCTTACGTTTCGCCTGATTCTAAGGCATCTTGGAATTCCCAGTCTGCGTACACAAATGACCCAAAGATGTTCTCCTGCCTTCCAGAGATTAAAACCCGGTCTGTTAAATAAATAAACAAATGAACGCACAGAGAAACATGAAAACAAAAAAGAATTGAGGCAGTAAGTTGGGACTTTTTTTTTTTAAGATTTTATTTATTTGACAGACAGAGATCACAAGTACGCAGAGAGGCAGGCAGAGAGAGACGGGGAAGCAGGCTCCCTGCTGAGCAGAGAGCCCGATGCGGGCTCTATCCCAGGGTCCTGAGATCATGACCTGAGCCGAAAGCAGAGGCTTAACCCACTAAGCCACCCAGGCACCCCAAGTTGGGACATTTTATCCTTGATTTTAAGGTCCAAATGAGCAGCCCTATTGAGAATCATGTATCAGGATGATGGTTAAGTCTATCATGTTCCTTGGAAATTTATGGGAATTCCTTGAGACCTGGCTTTAAAGATCACCCATCAAAATTGCCCTTTTTTCTTCAAAGTAATACTTTGCCCCTGAAATTGCCCTTTGCCATTCTATTCAATTTAGTCCAAGTTTTATTTTGAAAATATCACATACATAATGGCATTGATTATGTTTCTAGGCAAACTCTCATAAGCATCTATCAAAATCCATGTAGGAGACTTAGTTCCACTACACATCCCATGAGTGTTTACGCAAAGTCCCATGTACAGCAGTTTTGTATATGTATCCTTATGAAAGCTTACAAATCTGATAACAATATTAATTTGTTTATACATATGGAAAATCACAGAAAGGAAGTTGAAATTTTTGTACTGGTTTGGCAGATAGTTAAGAGCTTATTACGTGAACTCTTCCATGATCTCTAGTTCTTTTTCCATTTACCCTTTTAACTACACTATTTCCTCCCATACTCTGGAACAGTCGAAGGAGAAAATTAAATTCAGAGCCATTTTCACTTGAAATAGTAGTTTGATGCCGGACTGCTCTTTTTTTGTTGGTTGGTTTCCAAAGTACATTATAGACTGATCTTTCTACCAATGTGCAAACCTCTCCAAGTACTGCACAAATAAAAATGCTAGTTAAAATATATAATCATGATTTCAATGCATGGCAAAGTTGGCCAGAGAGTAAGAGCATTCCTCAGATGTCAGAAATGATGAGAAAGCACAAATCCTCAGGGGTAAGTAAACACTGAAACCAGCATTTCCCTGGGAGATACATGCCAGTGGTGAGTGCCTTCAGAAGGGCAGACTTCCGGTCACAGACACCAATTTAAAAGCCAGGATCTCTGGGGAGCAGTTCTATTAGTGGGGGAAGAAGAAGAAACCCCACCCCAGGGAGAAAGACAATATCATGCTATACCTCCCTCTGCCTCTCCACTGGTAATTCCTAACCTTGAGCCACACCCACTGAGGACTGAGGTAGGGGCCTAACTTTATAACAACTATGAGGTCAAAAAACAAACAAAAATACCCTAAACCAAGACTATAGTTTAAAACAGTCTCTGGTGATGGTGGCCCCTTGTGGTCAACAGAGCAAAGGAAAGTCTGCTCTGGAGGAATGCACTTTAAAAAATAGGCCGGGCGGGGGGTGGGGGGCGCCTAGGTGGCTCAGTAGGTTAAGTCTCTGCCTTCGGCTCAGGTCATGATCCCAGGGTCCTGGGATAGAGCATCGGGCTCTCTGCTCAGTGGAGAGTCTGCTTCCCTTCTCTCTCTGCCTGCCTCTCTGCCTACTTGTGCTCTCTGTCTGTAAAATAAATAAATAAATAAAATCTTAAAAAAAAAAAAAATAGTCCAGGGGGTACTGGGTGGCTCAGTTGTTAAGCAGCTAGCTGCCTTCGGTTCAGGTCATGGTCCCAGGTCCTGGGGTCGAGCCCTAGATCGGGCTCCCTGCTTGGCAGGAAGCCTGCTTCTTTCTCTCCCACTCCCCCTGCTTGTCTTCCCTCTCTCGCTGTGTCTCTCTCTGTCAAATAAATAAAATCTTAAAAAATAAGTAAATTAAAAAAATTTTTAAAAATAGGCCACATGAAAATCCAGCTCAAAAGAAGTTCACAGTCCAAGCCTACTGTTAGAAGCATACTGTAACATACAATAATTCACACAAGTACTGTCCACACAAATACTGTCCTTGAGCCCGGAGACATATATAGAACATGGCACCCAGCAACTGGAAAAATACACGTTCACTTGAAGCACACAGAAAAAAATTTACAAAAATTAAACAAGGAGTGATCTCAATAATCATGAACGATCATGAAAAATACTTCTTATCAATCTTGTCAGAGGCATCTACAAATAACACTTGGAAAGATATTTAAAGCCTTACATGTTGGTACTAATAAAGAAAAAAAGGTTGAATAACTACCCTAGGCAATCAATTTAAAAAGCCAGAAAAAGAGAAAAACAATAAAACCAATGAAAATAGAAGAAAGTGAATAACTATAAGAGCAGAAATTAATGAAATATAAAACAATGACACATTAGAGAAAATTGACAGAAGAAACAGAAAATTTGGGAGTTTTTTGTTAAGTCTAAAATTGAAACATCTTTTGCAAGATTTAACAAGAATAAAATTGAGAGATACAAATAGTATTAAGAACCAAAAACATTAGAATGCCTTGCTTGCACCATAGATTAAAAAGCTACTATAAAAGAAGTCTTATGAACAACTTTTGGCCAATTTATAAAAAATTAAACAAGTGTTAATCCATACAGTAAAAATTAAAAACATGTTTCAGGGTCACCTGGGTGGCTCAGTGGTTAAACAACTGACTTTGGCTCAGATCATGATCCCAGGGTCCTAGGATGTGGGGCTCCCTGCTCAGTAGGGAGTCTGCTTCTCCCTCTACCCCCCCACCACTCATGCTCTTTCTCCAATAAATAAATAAAATCATAAAAAAGAAAATGATATAAACAATGAATCCCATAATTAATATGTAAATAAGTATTATTTACAATAAGTCTAATAGTATCAAATATTTAGGAATCAATCTAACAAACATGTACAAGACTTTACTGAAAAACTATGCAACTTTATTGAGAGACATTAAATACTTCTCTGTACTGTTTATTATTGTTATAGAACAAACCACCAAAACTGGGGATCTCAAACAACAATCATTTTATTTTTTCCATTTTCCATGGATCAAGAATTCATAAAAAGAAAAAAAGGCTTGTCTCTGCTTCATGACATCTAGACCCTTAGCTAGGAAGACCTGAAGTCTGGAAGTGACTCTACAGTTGAAAACTGGAATCATCTGAGTATTTGTTTACTCACATGCCTGGTCCCTGAGCTGAAAGAACTTAGCTGTAACTCAGCTCAAAATCTAACTTTGAAGTTAGAACTGCTGATGGGAGAACATGCATGTGTGTGGTTTCCCCACATACTTGACTTCCTTGCAGCATGGTAGCCTCATAAGAGAATGTCATATTCATCTTCTTCTACTGGAAGTCTCAACCTTATAAAACTATCCATTTTCTCCATATTGACTTATGGATTCAATGCAATCCCAATCAAAATTACAATAAGGTGTGTGTGTGTGTGTGTGTGTGTGTGTAACTCAATAAGCTGATTCTAAAACTTACATTGATGTGCAAAAAGTCAAGATACTCTTAGGAAAGAAAAGTAAGGGAAAAGAATTGCTCTAGTGAGTATCAGCGAATAACCGATAATGAATAACTCATAAAGTTAGAGTAAACATGATAGCGTACAATTATCCCAGGGAAAAACAAGCAGGTAACAAACACAAATGAGAGACCAGGAAGAAAACCATGAGGACATTTGATTTCCGGGGGAAAACTATAACACTGCGGTGCAGGTGGGGAAAGATCTTACTTTCTAATAAATGATGCTGGAAAAACAGCTACCTATATAGAAAATTTGAAAATAAGACCCTGTCACTCACACCATACCAAAAGCTACTTCCAAAAGAATTAAAAACCTATCTAAGAAATGCAAGCCATAAAGGTTCAAGAAGATTATATATATAATAATTTAGAATATAATTTTAGATAAAAAAAAAGATTTTAGAAAGAGATGTTTTTAAAACTTTGTGGTATGATAGAACTTCTTAAGATACAAAAAGCACCAACTTGGGGCGCCTGGGTGGCTCAGTGGGTTAAGCCGCTGCCTTCGGCTCAGGTCATGGTCTCAGGGCCCTGGGATTGAGGCCCGCATCGGGCTCTCTGCTCAGCAGGGAGCCTGCTTCCCTCTCTCTCTCTCTGCCTGCCTCTCTATCTGCTTGTGATTTCTCTCTGTCAAATAAATAAATAAAATCTTAAAAAGGCACCAACTTTATAAAGAGAAAATTCATAAATTTGATAACATTATAATCAAGAAAGTAGTTCATCATAAGATATTCTAAGTGAAGTTAAAGTCACAGAGTAGAAAAAATATTATCAACTTCTATTAACTGCAAACTTGTATCCAGAATATATAAAGAACCTCTACAAATCATTAATGGAGGGATAGTTCAACCAAAAGAAAAATGAGCAAAGGACTTGAAAAGGGATTTCCAAAAGTGAAAACTGAGATGTCCAAAAACATCTGAAATTACTTTCTCCTCATCAAGTAATTAAGAAATACAAATTAAAAATGCAATGAGATATTATTTCACACTCACTAGACTAGCAAAAATTAAGAACTCTGACCATACTAAGAATTGGCAAAAATACGTAGCAATGAAGATTCTAAGAAAACAGCTGGTAGAGGGTAAATTGTTACAAGTCCTTTGAAAAAAAATTGGGATTACGTAGAAAAGCTCAACATACATGTATACTATATAAGCCAGCAATTCTCATAGGTATTGCCATGAGACACACAAGAAGATATCTAGAGCATCACTGGCTGTCAGAACCCCAAAATAAAAAAGGAACCCACAAATGTCTATCAGTAGTAGAGTAAATAAACTACAGTATATTCGTAAGGGAGAATAAACTGTGGCTATATGCTTTAATATGAATGATACCAATGTAATTCTGAGTGAAAAAAAAAAAGACTCACAAAAGAATGTTTACAATATACAGTAAAATTCCATTTATTTAAAATGCAGAAACAAAGCAAAAAAACAGTACATTATTTAGGTATATCCATATGTGTTGCAACTACAAAGAAAAATAATGGATTGATTCACTTAAAATTGAAGCTAGAATTGCCATTGATGAAAGGGAAGAAGATGGAATCATAGAGGCACCCAGAAGATTTGAAATGGACTGACAAGATTGTATTTCTTGAACTAAGTGGTGGATCAGTGAGTATTCATGTTATTAGTCTTCAGATTCCATGTGTATCTTATGCAAACTCTTTTACATATGACATATTTCATAATAAAAAACTTATATACTACTACTCCTATATATACTATACTAAATATTAAGCTATTATCTGATCTATGGCCACACAGAACAGACCTTGAACAGTTCAGAAGCCACTCCTGCAGTTTCATAGTTAGAAAGGTATTTCAAAGTGTAGCCTAAGAGATAGACTTCAGGCAACGACTTCAACAAAGTGAAGAGAAATTTCCAGATTACAGATATTTCCGCAAAAAGGTTGTTTCATGCGTATATATGGTTTTTTAAAAGCTGAAGCTGTCTACAACACTCCTATCATTCCTGAACCTGTGCAGAGCACAGGGACAAAGCCCAGAAACGGTCAAAGATCTGGGGAGGGGTGAGACCAGTGTGGTGAAGGAGAGGGGGGTCCTCTTTTATATCCCAGCCCTAGAGCGATCTGCCCTATGCGAGCAAATTAGAAACAGCAGTTGTATGTATTGTAGAAATACAGCTAGTGATGACACTTTAAAAGTATGCACTCGGAACAACTGCAGCCGTGACAGTGAGAACTGCCACGATTCGGATATTCATATCATTACGAGGATGGACGGTTCAAATGGGAGGCAGAGCATCCTGGGACACTGAGGATCAGAAATGATGCAAAACAAGATGATGAAAGGAGAGAGTGCTCTGAACAAAACCCAGGCATATAGCACTCCCTTAACCACACCTGACAAAGGGTTGTGCTGATGGCCTGGGGACGGGGAATTGGAAACAATACCAGATACACCTCGGTATTGGTTTGTTAAGTAAATGTTCTCATAAGTGAGCCTTTGACTGTTTTGCAAGCTGCAAACTTTGCTGGGCAGTAAGCATTCAATCATTTTCAAACCCCTTTGTGAGATTCATAAATTTCCAAGGAAAGAAACCCCTCCAGCGATTTCTACAGAGGTACTTAAACAGGGTGGATTCATCTAAGGGCTATAATTAGAATTCTGGATGACAACAAAGGATACAAAGGATACGCAGCAACCTTCCTTACAGAGCACTGCTTGCTTGACCCAAACTCCTTCCTACCTGGGCAGAGTTGCACATAACAGAGTTACACTTAAGAATTATTTTTAATAGTCTCTTTCCCTAGGTAACGAATTACCTTTTTTTTGCTGCTCTTTCTGCTTCTCTACTAATGACCACTAAAATCTGACAGATTCAAAATTTTGAAAGTCATCCAACTATTTCACTCAGCCCTAGATTTTTTCAGAGAAACAGAAACTTCCAGATGTAGATCATTTATTTAAGTTCCATATCATTCCTCTAAACTGACATGCAGCCAACTCATAATTATCCCCAATAACAGAGACCAGGTATAGCAGGCACAACTTAATTCCACTGATAACCAAGGAAGTTTATTTGCCTTCTCCTTTATCAAACTTTTGTCAGAGTTACTAGCCAGTTTCTGAAAGGACTGGTTCAAATTTCATCTTTTTTTCATCTTATTGTCCTTCTACTGAGAGGGCTAACGAGTTGCCGGAGGCAGGCAATAGAAGGGAGGGGTGCCTGGGTGGCTCAGTCAGTTAAGCACCTGACTTGATCTTATCTCATGTCTTGGTCTCAATGTTGTGAGCTCAAGCCCTGTTTTGGGCTCCATGCTCAGAATGGAAAAGAAGGAGGTCCAAAGGGAAGAAGAAAGTCATATAATTCCTTAACTGAATGAACATCTTTGAGTGAAAGTTGAACATATTTTCTCTTTGGTGGGTGAGATTAATTTAGAAACCGTGTGTTTTTTACTCTGAATATTATGCCTGAGGTGACCTGACGTCCCACCACGGCCACTCCTGCCAATACTATGTCTATTCGGGGGCACCTGGGTGGCTAATTTGCTGAAGCATCTGACTCTTGATTTTGGCTCAGGTCATGATCTCAGGGTTATGACATGGAGCCCTGCATCAGGCTCTGCAACTCAATGGAGAATCTGCTTGAGAGTCTCTCTCCTCCTCTCCTTCTGCATGTGCTCTCTCTCTCTCTCTCTCTCAAATAAGTAAATAAATCTTTAAGAAAAATACTATGTCATTCCTTTGTTTTATCCTTGTTCCCTTCTTTTTATTTTCTTTTCTTTTTTCTGTTCACCACTAGCTAGACTTCTTTTTTCTAGGTCTTCCTTTTCCTGATTTCTTCACTATAGCAGAAAGCATGTAAATTCCACAGGAGTAAGTGTAGACCCCCAAAGATTAGTCCTGAGGCCCCCCAGGAATGGGGAGCATCTCCTAGCCGCATCCTTTACCACCCACCCTGAGAAGATTCTTCCCCCTTCCCTCTAGTGCCAGAGAAAAGGACTAATGTCTGCTCTGCACCAGACATACGCCAGACATTAGTGGCTATCCTACATCCATCTCCTACTCAGTCTTGCCTTCAGCTAAATGCAGGATTGGTTTATTATGTCTATTTTACAACAGCTTCAAAGGGATTAAGTTTTATTCTGCTAAGTTGCAAGGGAAAGATAGAGATCTAAGCTCTTACTGTTTTTACCACAAAAATGCTACCAGGCACAAGGTACAGTTTCTTTTGCTATATTCTAACTTTTAATCTATAATTTCATCAATGATTATGTTTCCTACATTGATTCCCATATTTACAGAGAAAATTTACAAATTTGAGGACATTAAAATCTTAATTATATAATTAAATAGAAGGAAATTATAGCATTATAGCTTGAAGATTTTAATGGATACTGGAATCAACCTGGTTTCATTGAAATTACCTGAAGGAAATTTCAGAGAAATGTAATGATTTTGTGTGTTTACTTCTTGTTAAGGAGGGAAGCTCATTGCATTATCTATTTCCTCCTAAATTCTATTAGACTGACAGTGAAGGATTTTTCTCAAGTCAAAAACCCACAGGACCAAGGGAATAGGGGAGAAAAGAAAAGCAACAAAATTTTGGATGCTAGAAAGAAAACAAATGAATGCAACAGACTTAGCACACCCAAAAAAGTTAACTGCTAAATCAGCAGCAGGGGGAGCCAAGAAGAAACCATATTTATGCCACAGAACCTCCAAGAGGATGAAGAATTGGCAGGATCCAGGACTTCTGGAAATGGGTGAAGGTAGAGCTAACAAAAGGAGTACTGATTGACAGTCCCCAAGAGATTTCTAAATAGCTACTCTGAAACAAAGAGCCAGGTGACTGCTATTCCTTCCCATGGAAGAAAACAAATGTTTATCCTCTAGTAAAGGAAAACAGAGGCTCTCTGAGCTGAAGGACACCAATCCCATGTAATGTTGGGGAGACACTGAAATCAGGTGGTTATGGAGAAGTATTATTAAAAGCCTCCACACTCCAGCTTTCTCTCCACATTTGCCTTCCAGAAATCTGGAGTATGCCTCCAATAAGATATTATAATGGCCTTTCCTAAGAAATCTGAACACCTTAAAGGGGAAAAAAAGGTCCAAAGCCATTGACATTGGAGCTGCCCCAGTGAAACAACCCAGATAGATCTCCCTTATGTAGGCCACAGTTGGCTTCAGCAACAGGTTGCAGAGGCTCCAATTAGCTCTGTAGCACTATACCTTAAACATGAGCAAAGACATGGTTTGCCAAACTTTAAGAAATGCTCTTAATGTGAAAAACGGGAGGGCCAAATAAATCAACATTTAAAAATCACGTGGAGGTAAAAACAATGCAAGGAAATTTCATAAAACACATTGATCATATTCTTAGAAAGATAAGATATGGCATCCACTAAACAAGAATGGTATAACGTTAAAAATCAAAGAATATAAGAAAGCTCAAAGGAATTAGAAGATAGTCTATGTAAAAGAAAACAAAAACAAAAAAACAAAAGTCCAGGGAAGGGTTGAAAAACAAAGTTGACAACAATTACAGAAAGAGCCCAAAGGACAAAGAGAAAAGAATGGGGTCAGAAAGATAAGAAATTAGAAATAATCCCACACCTGAATAATAACAGTTTCAGAGAAAATAAGAACCATTCCAGAGAAAGCAAAGAAAATGAAAAAAGCAGGGCAGCTGGGTTGCTCAGGGGGTTAAGCCTCTGCCTTCGGCTCAGGTCATGATCTTAAGGTCCTGGGATCAAGCCCCGCATCAGACTCTCTGCTCAGTGGGGAGTCTGCTTCCCCCTCTCTCTGTGCCTGCCTCTCTGCCTACTTGTGATCTCTCTCTCTCTCACTCTCTCTCTGTCAAATGAATAAATAAAATCTTAAAAAAAAAAAGAAAATGAAAAAAGCAAATTAAGGAAATAGTTTAACAAAATAGTACAGACCCAATGAGCAATGTGAAAGATTCTCTGTGTGCTTATAATGACAATGAAATCAGACCCATGCCACAGGGCACAGTGTGACAGTCCTGGGATGTATCCCTCAGACCTCCCCTCAGGAAGGAAGGACTTACTCCTCTTGCTGCGGGGAGTGCTTTCAGCTGGGGAGTGCCTCAGCAGAAGAAAATTGCCTTCTCTAAGGCCCTGTCTCCTTCCAGGGTGGCCCACATCCAGTCAGCACGGGGACATAAAGGACCACCCTCCTCATCCCCCCAGGAAACTCTAAAGGGCCATCCCATTTGCAAAGCCACTACAGACCCACAGCCATGGTTTCTCTGAGATCACATTACAACTCAACTTCTCCCTCATCCTTTCAGACTTCTCTTCCTCCCCTCTGTAGATGTTGATCTCAAGAGCACTCCCAAATAAAGCCTCCTCCATACTCATCTCCATCTCAGAGTCTGCTTCCTGGAAATCTAGCCTGTAATATACATCACTGTGAATTTTCAAAATAACAGATTTTTTTTTTCAAAGAAGATAAAGAATAAATCCTAAAAGATCTCTAACTGGGATTAAAGAGGAGAAGGAGTTCTCATACCAAGAGTCAAGTATACTCTTTCTATGAAGCCAGCATTACCCTGATCCCCAAACCAGGCAAGGACCATACCAAAAAGGAGAATTTCAGACCAATATCACTGATGAATATGGATGCTAAGATTCTCAACAAGATCCTAGCCAACAGGATCCAACAACACATTAAAAAGATTATCCACCATGATCAGGTGGGATTCATCCCTGGGCTACAAGGATGGTTCAACATTCGTAAATCAATCAATGTGATACAACAAATTAATAGGAGAAGAGAGAAGAACCACATGGTCCTCTCAATTGATGCAGAAAAAGCATTTGACAAAATCCAACATCCGTTCCTGATTAAAACGCTTCAAAGTATAGGGATAGAGGGAACATTCCTGAACCTCATCAAATCTATCTATGAAAGACCCACAGCAAATATCATCCTCAATGGGAAAAAGCTTGCAGCCTTCCCGTTGAGATCAGGAACAAGACAAGGATGCCCACTTTCACCACTCTTGTTCAACATAGTATTAGAAGTCCTAGCAACAGCAATCAGACAACAGAGAGAAATAAAAGGTATCCAAATTGGTAATGAAGAAGTCAAACTCTCTCTCTTCGCAGATGACATGATTCTTTATATGGAAAACCCAAAAGACTCCACCCCCAAACTACTAGAACTCATACAGCAATTCAGCAGCGTGGCAGGATACAAAGTCAATGTGCAGAAATCAGTGGCTTTCTTATACACTAACAAGGAAAATACAGAAAGGGAAATTAGAGAATCGATTCCATTTACTATAGCACCAAGAACCATAAGATACCTGGGAATAAACCTAACTAAAGAGGTAAAGGATCTATACTTGAGGAACTATAGAACACTCATGAAAGAAATTGAAGAAGACACAAAAAGATGGAAGACCATTCCATGCTCTTGGATCGGAAGAATAAACATCGTTAAAATGTCTATACTGCCTAGAGCAATCTATACTTTTAATGCCATTCCGATCAAAATTCCACCGGCATTCTTCAAAGAGCTGGAGCAAATAATCCAAAAATTTGTATGGAATCAGAAGAGACCCCGAATCGCTAAGGAAACGTTGAAAAACAAAAATAAAGCTGGCGGCATCACCTTACCTGATTTCAAGCTTTATTACAAAGCTGTGATCACCAAGACAGCATGGTACTGGCATAAAAACAGACACATAGACCAGTGGAACAGAGTAGAGAGCCCTGATATGGACCCTCAACTCTATGGTCAATTAATCTTCGACAAAACAGGAAAAAATATACAGTGGAAAAAAGACAGTCTCTTCAATAAATGGTGCTGGGAAAACTGGACAGCTATATGTAGAAGAATGAAACTCGACCATTCTCTTACACCGTACACAAAGATCAACTCAAAATGGATAAAAGACCTCAACGTGAGACAGGAATCTATCAGAATCTTAGAGGAGAACATAGGCAGTAATCTCTTCGATATCAGCCACAGCAACTTCTTTCAAGATACGTCTCCAAAGGCAAAGGAAACAAAAGCGAAAATAGACTTCTGGGACTTCATCAAAATCAAAAGCTTCTGCACAGCAAAGGAAACAGTCAAAAAAACAAAGAGGCAACCCACGGAATGGGAGAAGATATTTGCAAATGACAGTACAGACAAAAGGTTGATATCCAGGATCTATAATGAACTCCTCAAACTCAACCCACACGAAACAGACAAACACATCAAAAAATGGGCAGAAGATATGAACAGACACTTCTCCAATCAAGAAATACAAATGGCTATCAGACACATGAAAAAATGCTCATCATCATTAGCCCTCAGGGAGATTCAAATTAAAACCACATTGAGATATCACCTTACACCAGTTAGAATGGCCAAAATTAACAAAACAGGAAACAACATGTGTTGGAGAGGATGTGGAGAAAGGGGAACCCTCTTACACTGTTGGTGGGAATGCAAGTTGGTGCAGCCTCTTTGGAGAACAGTGTGGAGATTCCTCAAGAAATTAAAAATAGAGCTTCCCTACGACCCTGCAATTGCACTCCTGGGTATTTACCCCAAAGATACAGATGTCGTGAAAAGAAGGGCCATCTGTACCCCAATGTTTATAGCAGCAATGGCCACAGTCGCCAAACTATGGAAAGAACCAAGATGCCCTTCAACGGATGAATGGATAAGGAAGATGTGGTCCATATACACTATGGAGTATTATGCCTCCATCAGAAAGGACGAATATCCAACTTTTGTAGCAACATGGACGGGACTGGAAGAGATTATGCTGAGTGAAATCAGTCAAGCAGAGAGAGTCAATTATCATATGGTTTCACTCATTTGTGGAGCATAAGCAATAGCATGGAGGACAAGGGGCGTTAGAGAGTAGTAGGGAATTTGGGTAAATTGGAAGGGGAGGTGAACCATGAGAGACTATGGACTCTGAAAAACAGTCTGAGGGGTTTGAAGTGGCGGGGGGGTGGGAGGTTGGGGTACCAGGTGATGGGTATTATAGAGGGCACAGCTTGCATGGAGCACTGGGTGTGGTGAAAAAATAATGAATACTGTTTTTCTGAAAATAAATAAATTGGGAAAAAAAAAAAAAACCTTAAAAAAAAAAAAAAAAAAAAAGAAAAAAAAAAGAGTCAAGTATAAAAATGGTTTTGGATTCTCAATAAATGCTGAAAACTAGTAGACATTGGAGAAAAATTTTAAATTAAGAGAGAGAAGGAAAAAAAAAACCCCACTTCAAACCTGAAATTTTATACCCAGCCAAAACTTTAATGAAGTGTGATGATAGAATAAAGACATACCTGGTCTCATAAACTTTACCACTCATGGACTTTTTCTCATGAAAAATTGGAGCATGTGCATAAGTAAAATGAAGGAATAAGCCAAAAAAAAGAAAGGGAGGAAAGTGTAGAATCCAGGAAATGGGAGGGTTTCAACCTGGGAGAGCAGCAGAGAATCCCCCAGGATGACCGGATGATGGTGAAGGAGATCCCCAGATGACAGCTGGCTGGAAAGAAACTTAAAGATCAGACAAACTCAACAGGCAGGTCAGAAGAAGGCTGAGACTGGTTTGGTCAGATAAAGCAGACAGACTTTCAGGTATGTTTGAATCTACCTAGAGGACATTTACACTGTTGAAGGAGTTGGGGGATAGATTAGTGGTACGCATATGGAAAACTAACACATGAAGGGGGAAAAAAGGCCACATACAAGTTCCAAGGAAACCAAAGATGAGGAAGAAAGGAAAAGTAGTAATAAAACTTTGCACAGTTTTCAATTGTGTTGATGTAATAAAAACGTAAATAAAAATGTTTCCTGATGGGGCACCTGGCTGGCTCGGTGAAGTATGCCACTCTTTACTTCAGAGTTGTGAATTCAAGGCCCACACTAGGTGTAGAAATTATTTGAACATAAAATCTTTTTTAAAAAATAGTTACTGACAGACCTAATTTAACCAAAATCAGAGCTAACTATACTGGGAGGAGAGCAAGTGTGTGTGTGTGTGTGTGTGTGTGTGTGTGTCTGTGTCTGTGTGTGTGCATGTGCACGTGAATGTGTTATGAAGTGGAGGGAAGGGTATGTGAAAAGAGATCAAACCCCTCATTTTTCATAGTGAGGATGTAATAGAAATGTCTAAAACTAGAAAATCAACCAGGAACACTACAGCATGTTATACAGAAATACAAAAATACAGACAAAAAATCATTTACAAGTTGAATGTGACTTCACTCTGGGGGCAGGAAATGATATGCAGGAGAGGTGGTAATACCCATGAATACAAGTAAAACCCAAATTCAAAAAAGAAAAAGAAGAATTCTTTGGTTTTGAATTTATTTGTTAGCTTTAGTCTACCAAGAAACCTCACTGTGTCACCACAGGTTTGATTTGAGTGCCTTTGATTTTGAGGTTTGTATTAGTAGCAGTGTGGGTGCTACTTAGTCCTTCTGGGGATTTTTATTGGCTCAAGGAAAATGGCAGAAAGAAATCATCTCCTAACTAGTTTGAAGGATCAAGTGCTTCTTTTACGACTCTGTGTAGACTCCTTCCCCAGATCTCATTGGGCCAAGCAGTCTTCAGAGTGTACATTTTGAAGCACAAGATGGTATTTTTGTATACCTACACTGCACCTAAGTTATGGTCATTTTTTTTTAATTTTTATTTATTTATTTGACAGAGAGAAATCACAAGTAGATGGAGAGGCAGGCAGGCAGAGAGAGAGAGAGGGAAGCAGCCTCCCTGCTGAGCAGAGAGCCCGATGCGGGACTCGATCCCAGGACCCCGAGATCATGACCTGAGCTGAAGGCAGCGGCTTAACCCACTGAGCCACCCAGGCGCCCAGTTATGGTCATTTTTAATCAAGGATGAAAAGCTGACCGCATCTGGTTTTGGAATTAGTGCCACAGAAGGAACATCTCTCCTCAAAGGCAACCTGATTCTTATGTTCACCTCTGAGTGCAACAGGAAACGCAGGCTGAGTCTAGGTGAAATCCCATGGGCTCATCTGGGTGGCTTTGGGGGTGACAATGGACACTGATACAAAAGGGGCATGCCAAAATGAAACTCACACCTCCTCCCCAATACTACACAACCCTCAGCAGAGAGAAGGCAGTGAATTGGCCCCTGAGGTGAATGAATCTGGTAGAAGTTCTCCTGAGATAGGAGAGATCTTGGCCTCAGCTTGTTGAAGAAAGTGAGGCACTAGAGGGTCTTCACCAAATGCCCCATGGCTTAGCACTAGGGCCAAGCATGGTGTCTGGCACACAGAAGATGCTTGATAAAAACATGCTGGGTGATGGGATGGCAGGTGCCAAGCTCTAAGAGCTAGGCCACCTTTTGGAGAAAGAAGTTGGTAGACTAGCCAAAGCTGGTTTCTTAAAATCTGCAACCGTTTAAAAAGAAAACTTTCCCCCAGGATCATAAGCAGCAACACAAGCCTTTTCTTTTTCTCTTCTAAAGCTAGAATGGCCTTAGAAAAGAAAAGCTCCTCAAAGTGTAGGAAGTCATCAGAAGCTACACCAACCAGCTTGTGGAAGGGCATCAAGTAGGACCGAAAGCGCCCTGGTGAGGGGCGAGCTTAGCTGGATCTAAAGATGACAGCAGAGCCCCCTCATGGAGAACAAGTGTGCTCTTGGTTGCCGTGGGTATTTGATTGGGTATCAAGGAGCAATGGCCATTGTCTGGAGAGCACAGGTACTGACTATGCTCCAGGTACTGTCCAAAGAGCTCTAGTTGTGTTTCTGTATTTCATCATCATAATAACAAAGATGTACTATATAACCCCGGGGGCTGCCTTTCACACTGTGGAATGCCAGGGCTCCTCACAGCACAATGTCCTGGGGGCTTATTGTAGAAGATTCGGGGATGGGTCTTTGGTCCCAGAAAGGTCATCACACTTGAGCAAGAAGTAGAGTTTGTGGCAACCACTGACCCCTGAGGATTGTAGACTACAGTGTGGGTGGTGTCCTCTGGAGCTGTTGCCCATGAAGGAGATCGCTTTATTGGCCTCATTTTATGGTGAAGAAACTAAGGCCCAAACAGAATAAGTAGCTCGCCCAAGATGACCCAGCTTGTGAAGTGGGGGGCATGTATCCCAATTCAGGCAGTCCCCATCCTATTAGGCTTGTGTTTTAAAAACCACATGTTCCTTCTTTAAAAGGTGGGGGGGGAGGGAGTATTGAGGAAGAAGAAAAGTAACAGGAATCAAGTTAATAGAATGGAAAGATGAGGAAGGAAAAGGAAAGAGAACAGAGGGAAAAGCATTTGCTTCAGGTACCAACCACAGATGTGGTTCCATAGATTGTGCTGGAGAATTACGATCAGATCATTTTCCTCATGAGGGATCACTTTCTCTCTTGTGAGTGCTGTTCTGCCCCAGAATAAGACCTTGGTGGAGGGGAAATTTGTCAGGAAGCACCTTCTCATGTAGTGAAAGTGGGGTTTGGTTTCTCCTATTTTTAAGGGACAGCATCACTGTCAGAGACCCCATCTCTCAGCCCCACTGTAGGGGATGGGCCTCTGTACTCCACCTCAACTTCAGGGTCTGCTGCTCTAACAGAAGGCTCTCACACATCTGCAGGGCAGGAAATGCGATCCCATCCTGTCTCATCCCCAACCACCCCCCCACTCTGCCCCAAAGAGGAGAGTGGGAACTAGAACTCCATCAACCTGAAAGAGATAGTTTGTTGGCAGAGGGGCTGAACCTTAGTGGGAGGAAGCAACTGAAAGGTCCCCCAAACGCGCTGCCTGCTGTCAGACACACCTCATTCTATAGGGAGGTCATCGCCAGACTCATGAAATGGCTTTGCCCATGCTCTTTGCTTGGCAAAGAACAGAAACATGTGGCAGAAACATGACTGGCCTTGTAAAGT
The DNA here is from genome assembly GCF_020171115.1 of Neogale vison. Lineage (NCBI taxonomy): Eukaryota > Metazoa > Chordata > Mammalia > Carnivora > Mustelidae > Neogale > Neogale vison. Next base: position 44,612,687 of record NC_058091.1, on the reverse strand, counting down.
AAGAAATGGAGCTCATTCCCTCACATGTTTGAATAAATGTGCATATTCTGAACAATACCTATTAATATATACCTGTGTCCATGGTAGGCGGAAAAGCTCAGAGTTCCTTGCTCCCTCACTGCCTTCTGCCACCCTATGGCACAAGAGGGGATGGGGCCATGCTGGAACAAAAGGACAAGGGAAGTGGCAACGCGACAAGCCAACTGCAAAGCACTCATTCCCAATTGGGAAACAGCCAGTGGTGTGTTTCTCGTGCTCACGAACATTTCTCGGTTCCAGACACGTGACTGTCCTGGAACAAAATCAGTGCCTTTCACATCGCACAGGTGAGAACATGACCTTTGGTTTGGCCCTTGTCCCTAAGATAGCTCTCTTCTCACCATGAACGACAAATGTTCTGCTTGCAAAAAAACCAGTTTACTTCAAATCGAGAAAAGCATCATATAATTAACAACCAAGAAGTTTACTGAGTAACTGGAATGTGCAACATGCTCACATTAATGCCAGAGACACACTCCAGCTGTAAGGGCCTATTTAGCCAGAGCGATGCCATCCAGTTAATGACTTTGTTTTTTATCCAGTAAAACTTAAACTGTCCCTGCCCGCCCCTCTTCCCCCAGGGGACTTACTTAAAACAAATCCCAGAAACTAGTCCCAGGTAACAAAGCCCAAAAATAAGGGTAGGTCAGACTAGGTGGAGGCATTCAATGGGGAAGGGGGATGAGGGGTACTGTCTCCTTGCTACCAAGGAGTATGGGTCCCACCCTTTGGGTGCCTTTTGGGCACCCATTCTGACCAAGGTGATAGGCTAGTTCAAATACTATAGGGTAAATTGTAATTCAATTGGTCACTTATGTGTGTCCTAGCAGGACTGTGCAGCTTTCTCTGTGTTACAATCTTATTGGCCACCTATGCGTGGCCAGGCCCAACCACATGGCCTTTGCCCTTAAAAGCTAGTCTATAAGGCAGAGTGTCCTTGCCTCTTTGCAAGAGACGTCCCTGGCCGGCCAGTTTGATTCTTGATGCTTAGCGCAAAATAAAGCTTTGCTTGGCCTTCGCTTTGTATCAATCTCACTCCTTTTGACCATGAACCCGTTATTGGGCGACCCAACACAGCCTCCACAGAGCTCACAATCTAAGTAAGAGGACAGGCCCCCAGATACACTGAATAATAAAAAACCAAACAACAACAACAGTAGCTAACTCATACTGAGAGTATGTTGCAGGCCCTAAGCGTTCCATAAATCACTCTCAATTAAACTCATTTAATTCCTACAACAGTCTTGGAAATACAATTTATCCCTGAAATGCAATTATTGTTTCCATTTTACAGAAGAGGAAACCAAACCATGGAGAGTTAAGTGACTTGCTCAAAGACATACAACTAAGAAATGTCAGAGGTGGGATCAAACCCAGGCAGGCCGGCTCCAGACTTTGGTCTACAGTTTATATAGCCCCTCTGCAGCCTCTTCGGAGGTTGGAATGAGTATTTTGGGTGAAAAAAAGAAGTTATGATAAAATAGTCAATTGCAGTTTAAATGTCTTTTTGTTACCATTTTATTGTCAAAGATGGGAGAGAAGATTCCACAAGGCCAAAATTCAAGTCCAGCAGATATATACAGGAATCCTTAATTATCTATAGTCCATTCATTCTTTAAGAAACCTTCCATCCTTCAGGCTTGCTTGAACAATTGGAGGTTGGCCTCCACGACTTGCATTCTCAGGAGGTCCTGGAGACTCCTTCTCTGTGATCAAGGTGTGATGGCTTTCGGTTGTCACCAAGAGTCACCACTAATTCATTCACTCCCCACTCAATAACCAAGGATTGGAAATCAGATGACAAATAGGACTTCTTGCCAACTCTCTGCACATGGACAACAAGTAGCCCAGAAAGGAAGAGCAGAGCAAGCTACATAATTTGCAGGGCCCAGGGTAGAGTAAAATGTGGGGTCTCCTGCTCTAAAAGCTGTTAACATTACTTAAAATTTTAATTTACTAATATCAATTTTACTATTAATCCTCATATTGTAGAATGTCAGTTTTAAATGCAAATATAAGAGCATTTAATTCCAAGCAGAATTGCTTGTATTTGTATTTGTATTTGTATTTGTAGCACACATATGCACATATGCACATATATGTAATTCTTTCCAGATTAGTGGAAACCCTGCACAAAACTAATTCAACTCGTTTCATTTCACTTCTTTACACATGCACACTCTACCTAAACTCTCTCCCTACAAACTACTGATGAGTATGGAAAATGAAAAGAAAAGGAACTATGGGTTGCTCTTTCTCCTCCTCTTATGTCCCCATTTGCAGCATAATACAGGAAAATAACAGTGGTTAAAAAGGATATGATAGAGTTCCTCGGTTGTTCATGTCTTTAGAAGGCTATAGTCTTTTCCCATATGCAAAGTTCTGGTTCCCGCAGTAAGTATGGCAACTTAGAACTATCAGTGTCCTCACTTACTCATTCATAGACATAATACTCAACCTTGTACACAATTTGAGTCCCGCTAAACTCCCATGCGTCATGGGTTGGTCTATCAGCATTAGGTGCTTACAGGACATCGCAAGTACTATGCGAGAACTGGGGTGGAAACATTGATGGCGTGGCAGACATGCCATATTGTGCTAATCTCCTCTGTTGACAGGGAGGCTTCACTGACTATTGGACTTCACTTAAAAAGCACAAGTTCAAGATAAAATCATTGAGACTTTCAAGTCTGTGGCAACATAGTATCATAACCCAAGCATGGGATCTTCTGAGCATGGGACCCTGTGTAACCACAGAAATCTCATACCCAAGAAGCAGCCTTGAGCAAGGGTTAGATAACTTCAGTGTTGGCAACTAGAAAGGGGATCAGGCTGGATGTGAGAAAGTTCCCAGCTCTGGGCACAGACAGAAATAATTCTACTGAAGGTGCAGTTGCCCAGGTCAGAAGGAGGGTACCAGTGGGTGTGTGTGTAAGAAAGACCTAAAATGATATGGACGTCAGGTTACTATGATTTGCTTTGTCAAAAACACATTTTTCTTGCCTTTATATCTGTATAAATTCCTTTCTGATTATATATATGTGCATACAGTGGCCCAGGTGGGACTCCGTGTCCGCTGAGTGAAGAAATATTACCAAGGTTTCATCAGTGACAGCTGAACTTATTTCAATGACGTAACACAGGCTTTCATGCCATGGGCTCATCTAAAATCACAAGTACCCAGGAATTGAGAAGGAGTTTTCATTGGACCCACTTCTTGGGCTTTCTCAAATGTATCCGTTTCCAACTGCCTCCCAAGTCCTTGGCCAGTTATTCACTAAAGAGTCCCAGCTGACCACCTCATCTCTGAATATCAGCAGTTATCTCAAGCTCTCTTAAAATAAGAGTCTGGTGGTATTATTTGGTATGGTATTATGGAAGGCACATATTGCATGGAGCACTGAGTGTGGTGCATAAACAATGAATTCTGGAACACTGAAAGGAAATTAAAATTAATAAATAAAAATTAAAAAAAAAAAATAAGGACAGGCTTGGGCATGGTCTCTGCTGCACTTCCCTAGGGGTTGGTGGGAGGGAGTCTTAAGCCCAAGGCCAAGTCAATCAGATGCATGGAGGTTCTGGCTCCTCCCATCACACCTGGCCCCAGATTAAGCACTGTGCTGCGGGGCAGTGTATGCCCCTGGGTTTGACTTCCCAGCAGATACCCAGAGGGGCTAACACAACCCTGAAAGGTGAAGGAGCTAATTCCTTATGGTGCAAATTTTGACCAATTAGAGGCAAAAGACAGGAAGGGCCAAAAGATAAATTCTTTTCCTGAACTGAAAGAACTGTTCCAAGGTAAATATTTCCAAGAAGTCTATTCAGAAATGAATTCACAAGACAAGCCACCACGGTGTGCTTCCTTGTAACCAGCTTTGCTAATATACCTTGTATTTGCTTCCCCTCCTTCCCTGCTTCATTTCCCTTTACCTTCACCTGCAGTAAAGCATTACCTAAGCTTTGCCTGGTCTCTATAGGAAACCAGGATCAAAACACTAATCAACAGCAAAATCCACCACTTAACTATCACCTGGTATAGGAGTCCCCTAGCTAAATGTTCGGTGTAGAAGATGGGTATTGGGGAATTCAAAACGAAGCAACTAACTGAATCCTTTAACTTTATATCTTTTGAGTCATCTCCTTTTCAGTGTTATGGATGACCTACTATGAGCCAATTACTAGAGATATAGGGAACAAGAGAATTGTAATTCTTGTGAAAGCTCACAAGAAGTTCGTCTAGTGGGAAAGATGAGGGAAGGAAGGAAGGGAGGGAGGGAAGAAGAGAGGAAGGGAGGGAGGAAGAAAGGGAAGAAGAAAGTTAGAGACCTAACAAAGGAAGTTTTGTGATACATGTCATGAAGACATCATAGTGCCTAGACAGAGACACTCAAAGGCATGGGTGTAGACTGGCCAGTGGTAAGTGGTCGGAGGAGGCTGTCTGAAGAGGCAATATTTAAGCTGAGACTGAAAGGGAAAGAGGAAACCTGGGAGCAAAGATCTGAGGATGGGGAGCATTTCAAAAGAGTATATTATTGCCAAGTCTCAGAGGCAGAAACAAAGTTAAAAGTGCCAAGAAACTAAAAGAAGACCCACAGGGCTGACAGAGAGCAAGAGGGCAGCAAAAGCACTAGACAGCTCTGGGAAGTTGGTTCAGCAGAAACCCAGATTGGGCCAGGTTCACAGGGATAAGGGGTTTGGAATTTTATCTCATTTCCTTTGTTTTTGAAAATACCATCAAACATCAGGATTTACATTATATTTTAACCCCAAACTATCTTCAAGGAGATAGTTAATCTACAAAGTGTTAAATTTCAGGAGATACACGGTTAGCACAATGTGACTGGCAAGGGTGGCTGAAAGCAGGCATCATGAGAAAAAAAAAAGAAAACTCTGAACAGTCAGAAATTTGAATTTGGAAACAGAAGTCATCATTCTACTTCTTTTGTGACATTTTGAAAATGTAAGATATTCATCAACACTGAAAGTGAAAGCCTTTCCCGACCACACTCCATGATCCTGTGCCCTCATGGTCCAAACATTTCCGTCTCCCTGCAACAGAAATCCTTCCTTTCTATAATGGCCATGCCTCTTCACCATCAATGGTCACTAAAGGAACTGAGTGTGACTCAACTAAAGCAGGCCTTCTCAAAGCCTTCAAACAACCACACAGTCTGAGCTCTAATCCCTTGGATTAGAGACTCTAAATCCAGCCCTTTGATTTGGACCCTGCCTCCACGCTTACTTGAGAATGCAGGATGAGAGGAACCATTTAGAAATGTCAATCCCCTGCTGAAACATAAAACTGACAGCCTCCTCATCTGTCTGGTCCTTTCAGTTAGCATTACTTCTCTAGCAATGCCACTTGGAAAACTCAGGGACTATCCTTTTGTACAGTGCAGCACCCCCTCCTGCAGTAAACCTCCCCTAGATTAATTGGCACTACCACAGCCCTTCACAGCTGTATACAAGATGTTGAGGAGTGCAGTGGAGAGAGGGGCGATTATGGTTGCCTGCACACTGTCATTGCTTAGTAAGAACAGACTCCCCTCCTTCAGAAATGGCATGATAATGAAATGTAATAGCAGAGCCTCTTGGCAATCAATGCCATGGTGGAAATAAGTGCATATCTCAGTGACAATAACAAAGATGAAATGTGAAACAACAAAGCCCTTTCTCTCTTGGCCAGAACTCTTGAGAGCAGCTCATTACTCTAACCTTTCCACCTTCACTGGATGCACAATTAGAAACATGCATTTCCATGGCATTAAATCCACTTGCTTGCTCACTCTGCCCTCATTAGAACATTCAATGGGGCCCAATTAGCTGGACGGCCATAAACAGATGTTTGTGACTTGGGAAAACAGAAAGAGAAACTTTGTGAAGCCCAAAGATTATGGAGAAAATTCGACACCCCCCATCTTATTAATTACCTGAAATCTAGAGTTTTACTTTTGACATGAACCTACAATCTTTGTTTTGATAGGAAAGCCTTATGACCAGATACATGGAGCTCTACTGTAACAATATTTCATGTGGGTCACAGAATACTTTTAAAAATTTAGCCAACATTTTAAAAATTGACTTTGCAGATGGTCTGCATCCCTTGAAAAGATGTCAGAAGTTTTAGCCACAGTGAGCCAGGCCATTTTCCCACTTGGCCACCAGTGGCTGAAGGTGACGGGTGTCTGCCCAGCAATATGTCCTCCACATCACCACCATCCCCACCATCCTGCTCACCTTCTGGACTTGGCCCACTTCACTTGTTCATGTTGCCCACTTTGTATCCATGAGAACAGAATCACAGCTCTACAACTTTCTATCTTGGGCAACTTAACTTCTCTGGCCCTCAGTTTTGTTTTGTTTTCTTTCTGCTAATATAAAAAGGGGTTACATGGGCAAAATGAGCGAAGGGGAGTGGAAGGTGCTAACTGCCAGTTATGGAATGAGTACGTCATGGAGATCAAGGGTACAGCATGGGACATAGAGTCAATGACATTGTAACTGTTGTATGGTGAAAGATGGTAGTTACACTTGTGGGGAACATAACATTACATACAGTGAAGTTGAATCATTATGTTGTACACCTGAAACTAATAGAACATTGTGTATCAAATATACTTCAATAAAAGTAAGGAAGTGAAGGAAAGAATGAATGAATAATAAAATGAGGTTATGATGGTCATCTATGAGGTAGCTGTGAGAATTAAATGACTAAAAACATATACACTGTTAAGAATTGCACCTGACATGTAACTACTGTGTCAACTAAGCCATTCCTTCGTTGTCACTGTCATCGTCAGCACCAGCATCATCACTACTTGTTCTGGGGAACATAACCCAATCTGGTTTCTTCATTCCGCCAGTGGAGAAGTCAATGTCATGTAGTTATCACCAACAGCACCATCTATCACAAAGATGGTCTGAGGGAAATTTTTATCCCAAACACCACACCAATCATTTGTATTATAATTCTACTGTGAGGTGAACACTTGACTAGACACAGGGCAATAAATACAAACGTCATCCTCACAACATACGAGGCAAGCACCAGGAATAGATGAATATGCCTAGCATATATGAAGGAAGCGAACAAGCACATCACTGAATGAGGAACAGCAGCAGAGCAACGGCCTCAGGGCTGCTGCAGAGATAAAGGTAACTTGTTTTGGAGGCTCTCTCGGGCTCAGACTTTAATGTATTTCTGCCCAGTACTTAAGTAAGGAAACTACTATGACAGCAGGACTTGAGTTTTGCTCTGGCAGAGGGCATTCACCTTCCTGAGCCTGCCTGCCTCCCCCTGATGCCTTCCAGGTAGTTTCCACAGGCCCCAGGAAGAAGGGATGATGAAGAAGCACCTCACTAAAATGTGGCTAAGTGTAAAAGTGCTTTCTTAGGTCTCAGTTAATTCAGATGACTGGTTCATACCACACTAATTAAGGTTTCAGGTTTGATACCGCTCTCCCTCTGAGGGGCATTTGCAAGTGGATGGGTGTTTTTGGTCATCACCGTGATGGGAGTGTGTTCTCCACAGTCAGGGGGCAGGAGCTGAAGATGTGAAATGTCCTGTAAATGCTCAGGAAAGTCAGGAATGACTAAGGTCCGCACCAAAATCCCAAGGGTGACACCACTGGAAAACACCAAGTGACTCATTATTATTCCTGTTCAAACAGCACATGAGCAAAATCATCCCGGAACCATACAAATGCCTGCAGATAAACCGTGGTTAGATAATACTTGACCCCAGCCACAAATACCATCGTCAGAAAGTAGCTCAGCTAAATTTTCAGTTGAAGAGTACATAAGTGGTGGCAAGAGTGACATCTATTCAAGATGACCTTCTGCAACTTCATTCGAATCAGCACACATGCTTTGCAAAATTTCTCTTATTGACTCCAATTCCCCCTTTACATGGAGATATGACCAAAACCTTAATAAGTATTAACTCCTATTCTGGGTGCTGAGATAGATGTTAGTAAACCAGATAGACGAGACTGAAGTTCTTATCAATCTTCTCTTCCATAAAGGGAAGGCAAACAATAACATAGTAAATTATGAAAAATAGAACTTCGGGTGAAGAGGAGGGCCACGAGTGTAATGAATCTTTCTAGCTGTGATAAGGTTCTATGGAACAGGCAGAAACAACCTCCCTGAGAATGCATCACTGAAGCTGATTTCTGGGTGACAAGAACGAACTCACCGTGTGAAGACACGTGATGGGAAGAGCATCCCAGGCAGAGGTAATAGCAAGACCAAAGGTCTTCTGGGTGAGATGAAACAGACATGTTTCAGGAAGAAAAAGAATCCAATGCGGCTGAGCAAGGGGGAAGAGAGTTCAAGAGAGAGTTGAAAGGTAAGTTGAAACCGTCCAAAAAGATCATTATATACCGTAGAGAGATGTCTGCATTTTATTCAAAGTGCAGTGGGAAGCCACGTGAGAAACGTTTGCAACGTGAGCCAGTGGACTGTAGGGCATGAAAGTTGAAGCTAGGATACCAGTTCAAAAGCTTTTGAACAACATTTTAGATGAAATGACTCCTAAAATCCATTTCATCTTTAAAATCCTATCATTGGTCCATTGGTATCATAAGAGGGGATGACTATGAGACAGAGCCTAGAAAGTGAAGAGTCTTGGTATGACACGACCACCAAAAATCCATTCACTGGCAGGATCTTTTTTCCACCAAAGATAACAATTGTCCGGAGAGACCACAGGGTCCTGACCCTGCAGTCTTCTGTCCTCGTCCTCTGCAATCTTGTCAGAGCCCTGTCACGAGGAACCCCCAGTGGTACCAGTATACACTTGTAACACTTTAAAACCAGAAGGCCTCTACATTTCATGTTTTAACCACGAACATTTCTAATTGCTTACACTAGACACAAAATGTAGAGGATATTGATTTTTTTCCATTGTGATTGTTACGCGATTTGGTTTTTTTCAAAGCTTTTCCTTAATGGTAACTTTGAACAAGACAAACATTTTCTGAAATGCACTGTCCCCCTCCCCCAATAGCAGATGATCCACATTCATGAAGAAATAGCATCTGGCAACCATTACTGCCCTGGGTTCGCAGCTGCTCCTAGAGGAGTTAAAAGGACTGTGAGAGAGGACATGGAAATCAATTTTTAACTCTTATTTTAATTATTGGTTCCTTTGGTTTAATACTCGGTTACTTTTCATAAACATCTTGCATTAGGTAGGCAGCAGATCTTTCCCTGATTAAAGGGCCCAACTTCTTAATTTATGCTTTCACCCAAATGACCGGCTTTCATGCCAAACAGAACTTTGGCTTCCTTGGGGTACCTGCCTAAGCTTTGGAACTTTCTTCCATGTGGCTATTTGGCTATTGTGGAGGGAGACATTCAAACCCTTCTACCGGGGTCCCATGAGCTCCCATCACATAAGAAAGCAAGCTTCCCTGGGACAAAATGCCTCCTGTAGAGGGAAAAATGATCATTGGTGCTTGCTACATAGTTTTGTTATTGGGAGGAAACTCTAAAGAAATTCTTTTATGTTGACATTTGCTTTAGGGATGTCTGGGTGACTCAGGCAGGTAAGCATCTGCCTTTGGCTCAGGTCATGATCCCTGTGTCCTGGGATCAAGCCCCACATTGGGCTCTCTGCCCATCAGAAAGCCCCCTTCTCCCTCTGCTGCTCCCCTTGCTTGTGCTCTCTTGTTCTCTCTGCCAAATAAATAAATAAATTTTTTTTAGAAAGGAAGAAAGAAAAGAAAAGTGATAAGACAAAGACTAAATTTTAACTTCTGCCCTCACTCAAAAATATATTTTGAGAGTTTATATAGAGCCCCACAATAAGAGAGAGCTGAATCCTGGAACAAAATAAAAACAGGAAAGGAAACATCTAGAGCACTTTCGGGAGTAGCCCCTGTCCTTGCGTCCATCATAACACTCCTGTTCCCAGCTTTCCCAACTGCGCTTAGAGGTAATGGTGACTTTATGACCCAGTTTGGCCAAAGGGACATGAAGGAAAATGATTCGTGATGTTTCTACTTTCCTAATAAAAAGTAACAGATGCTCTTAGCATCACTGCCTTTCCAGTCCTGCCCTCCTGCTTCATGCTTGGAACCCCAGGATGGATGTAGCTTCAACTGCCTTGTGACTGTGAGGGAAAACCCTAATAATGTGAACCAGCTGAACGAGGATCAGCAATTGCCTTCCACCGCCCTCATAGTATGGGAAAATAAAGTCCTATTTGATGTGAGCTGTTTTAGTTACGTTTTTGTATCTGACATACTGTGGTTCCACATCATCAGCCATGGATCCCAGAAAGATTCAGAACCGCTTTCTTCTCAGGATCTAGCCTGACATCTCCACAGACCAACATTTACTGTTTCTTGGTACAAGGCACGGATATTATCTGTGACAAGTCTTGGTGAGATATTGCATTGGTCAGGGTCCAGTCAGGAAACTAGAAGCCATGAAAGGGAGTTTGCAGGAAGGATTAATATCAGGATGTAGTTCCAAGGACACTGGAACTGCTGAAAAGCCTAGCACATATAGTGAGATGACCTGGTCAGTGCCCAAGCAGGACGCCACCACAAGCCCCAGGGCTGGCAAGACCCAGGAAAGGGAGCCAGGGCTGCTCAACAGAAGCAACAGCACAAAGGAAGCTTCCCGTGGAAGCTGAGACCAGGAGGGGGCTATGTATCAACAAGGAGCTGGAGCCATGGGCAGAACACAAGCAGGGCTCAGAGGTCATCTATAAGGAAGAGTAAGAATAGCCGCCCTGACTTCACTCTTCTTCCTACATCTCGGTCACTCTCCAGTGCCTTCCAATGGCTGAACCGCCCTTAAGCCAGTTGATAAGGGAGCCTTAGAAAGGTAGTTTTCAGGAGACAGCGCCCCAGAGGACAGAGCAGAGCAGGAAGAGCTGAGCATGAATCTGAAATCAAATGGCTAATGACCAATACCACCTTTTGTGGATACTGACAGTGAAGTATGCATCGTAATTCCTGGGTGACTTCTTTACCCCAATACTTTTTTGGCCTCCAGACATTCTCTAGTGAACTTACAATCATCATAAAATACTCATCACATGAGATGCCAGGAGTGGGGGTTTCCCTGAGAGAAAAACCTGCACTTTTAATATTTTTAAGTGCAAAAGCACAAGGAATTTGCATTCTAAACAACTGCAGGATTGAATTGTGGAACAAAGCAAAAAAAACAGCAAATGACCTAGGAGTATAATTGCCGTCATAATACCTGCTTTGATTATACTGAAATCATGAGGAAAGAATTCCCCCTCAGCCTGATTCCATGATTATGCTCTTCTCTGAACACAAGAAAGACCCGACCCCCATGCTTTCTACCTCAGTGGAGAAGGAAGAGAGGCAAGAGGAAGGGCAGGGATTTCAAGGTCCCTGTCTGCAGACCAATTAGCATTACAATTTGTAGAGCTGAAAAAAAGATCACATAGAGTCAGATTATACTGATAAGTGTCTTGAAATCCATGAAGCACTATACAATACCAATAGGTAGATAGATAGATAGATACATTGTTGCATAGATACATAGATATAGGTACAGAGATGTATTCTATCCTTCCATTTAATTTTGTGACTTCCATTCAACATCTCTGAAAAATGGGCATTCCACGTTGGTATGAATCTTTGCTGTTACAGAACACTCAGGGCTTTATACAACGGCACATGCTGCAACCACGTGGCTCTGATCGCTAGAAAGCCAAGAGCCTTCCTCCCATTTGCCTCTACCCTTATCTGCTACCCTTGTCCTCCTTCCTGCACTTATCCCTCACTGACGAAGGTGAAATGTGCTACTATGCCCCCCTCAGGCTCCAAGCTGAAGAAGCTCATCCCCCTCAAACAGAGCCACTCTTGAATGAAAGAGCCTCTCAGACCTTCTTCTTAACAATGCCCTTTTTAAAATCTGGCACCGAGAACTGGACTCAATTCCGCAGTCGGGTGGGGTGGTTAGGACAGAGTGAGGCTCGCTTCTCATCTGGATACCTCTAACTTTATAATCTCAGACTGTATTGACTCTTTTATTGTACATGGTTCTTTTCCACAGGAATTGAGGTCATGCTCACAAGCAGTTAAGAGGGCTTGAAAAGGGGCACCTGGGTGGCTCAGTGGGTTAAGCCTCTGCCTTCAGCTCAGGTCATGATCTCAGGGTCCTGGGATCAAGTCCCGCATCGGGCTCTCTGCTCAGCAGGGAGTCTGTTTCTCTCTCTCTCTCTCTCTCTCTCTCTCGTTCTCTCTCTGCCTGCCTCTCTACTTAAAAAAGGGGGGGGGGCTTGAAAATACAGAGCATTCAGCAAGCACAGACTGTTATTGCTGTCTTTCTTCTATTATTTTCTGGATGATCATGGCCTATGTTATTGGTTTTTTAACACAAATGTGGAATTGTTCATTATTAAATTTTAGCACATGATTTTGGCCCCTTTTTCTAGCCTGTCATTTCAATATTTATTCCCCTTTGGACTGTGGTAACATTCCAGCTCTGTGTTTGCCATCGATCTGTTCAGAAGTCTTCAATGGTTTCATAGCTGGGGCAAAGACAGAGCCCCTAGTACTGGGTCCAGTGTTCCTCTCTTGGCTACCACTGATTCATTAGTCAACCCTCTCCGGGAGCAATTGCTCAACCAATGATTGACAGACCAAGATAAACAATCATTTATCTACATGTCCCCATATTGTATGTGAAGAAATCCCTAAGCATTTACTAGCTTAGGAGCCAAGCCAGTTTTTATAGCTGCAGGAACACTATGGTGGGTGAATGACACTATGGTGGCTGAAGAGCTGAGATCCTATTTGGGAAACAGTTCTAGCAAATGAAATTAAGAAAACTGTATTAACTCCACTCTAAAAAAAATGAGTTTAGTTTTGGAAAGCTATTTTTATTAAACTCTGGATCCCAGTTATTTATCGTCATTCTGTTTACAAGTGACCAGCTTAACTAGCTAAACTAGAATTTTCCCAGGAGTCAATCGGTATTTTTCTCTTTAAAATGAGGACATTTTTTTCCCTATCTCAAGTATTTTGATACCTCTTCCATTTTGCATTTGCCAAAATTTTACAGAGGAAATCAAGGAATTCAGTATCTCTGGAAAGTTACATACACAGATTTCTGTATGTGGAACACAAAGGTGGTTTAAAAGAAGAGCATTGGGATGCCTGGGTGGCTCAGTGGATTAAAGTCTCTGCCTTTAGCTCAGGTCATGATCTCAGGGTCCTGGGATCGAGTCCCGCATCAGGTTCTCTGCTCAGCAGGGATTTCTCTCTCTATCTGCCTGCCTCTCTGCCTACTTGTGATCTCTGCCAGTCAAATAAATAAATAAAATCTTTCTAAAAAAAAAATAAGAGCATTATTCAAAACAAGATAATAGGGGCACCTGGGTGGCACCATCAGTGAGTGTCTAACTCTTGGTTTCCACTTAGGTCATGATCTCAAGGTCTTGAGATGAAGCCCTGCATCACTCTCCATGCTCAACCTGGAGTCTCCTTGAGATTCTCTCTTTCCTTCTGCCCCTCCCACTCAGACACTCTCTCGTGTGCTCTCTCTCTCTCAAAGATAAATAAATCTTAAAACAAACAAACAAACAAACAAAAAAAAAAACCCCCAAGATAGTATATCTGATATATTACTAGAATAATCCTAACAAGATGGAGCTACTTAACTTACCATGTAATTTTTTTTTAATTTATTTATTTGACAGAGAGAGAGATCACAAGCAGCCAGAGAGGCAGGCAGAGAGAGAGGAGGAAGCAGGCTCCCCGCAGAGCAGAGAGCCCGATGTGAGGCTCAATCCCAGGACCCTGAGATCATGACCTGAGCCAAAGGCAGAGGCTTAACCCACTGAGCCACTCAGTCACCCCACCATGTAATTTTTTAAATGATCATCCATGTTGATAGAAATTTCTAGGCATTTTTCCCAAACAGCTAACTTTTTTTTTTCCTAAGCAAATGTTTGGTGGCATTATAAGATACAAGTTTTTAGTTTGAAATTCCAGGATGGATTTCATTAGTTGGTTGCATTTGGCCACACTCATCGCAAGATATACAGGTGAAAAAAAAAAGCAGTTGCAATATATACTTGAAGTTGGAGCTGAATGTAGGTTTATTGTTTATTTCCAAGCTCTTCAAGACACAGATGTATAGCAATTTGGCCAGAGCACAAAGAGAGGAAATTATAATATCCCAATTCCCTGGCTATCTTATGATTTCAAATTTCTCAGAGGAAATCACAAGATCATGAGCCTCTTTGGGTTTCAGTCTGAGTTGTCATGTTTCTATCTCTTAAACCTGAGGTGAGGATGACAACAGCAAAGATATTTACATCTTCAGTCTCTTTGTGTTGGGCTCACATTGCACTCAGACTAGTAAAAACAAATATTATAAAAATAATACTTACGGATAATTCTGCATTTCCATGATCCAAGCTTAGCGTAAGATTAAAGTTAACAACAGCTACCTTGTCACAAACACTTTTGTGATGTCTTCCTTAATCTTCACAAAAACCCAATGGGGTAGATATTATGACCACCTTGGCATCTAGGCTAGGAAGCCAATGCTTGGGGAAACTCAGTAAGTCTTCATGGGCTCAGGGTTAGTCTGTGATGTAACCTGCCCAACCCAATGTCAAAGTCTAAAAGGTTGACCTTTGTATTTTGCTGCTTCCTGAAGACCTGATCAAGTCATCAGGCATGACCAGGAACTTGGTAATGCATCTAGTTAGTAGGGAGAGGGGAGATAATGAGTATAAGGGGTGATCTGGGAGAAACCAATAATGGCTTCATTAAGGCAGAGTGACGGAGGTTTTCTTGAGGCTTTACAAGTTCTGGTGGGACTGGGACCACTCTCCACATCCCAGCAGGAGACATTATAATTGGAAAATCTTGCCCACCACTTGATGCTAAGACATAGAAGGCGTCATTGACAAAACTTGCCTTGAAATTGGGTTTGATGTTGAAAGTCTGTCAGTAAGGACTCAACTGGCTGACTGTTGTAGTCATTGGGTTTAGATTTACTCCACACTTAGGAGTTACATTTTTATTTCAAGGAAAGTCCCGTCTGTATTCTAAAGAGAACTCATTCTGAGTCTACAGACCACACCTGCAAATACAAAATTCACTTACTATCACTTATTCACTTATTTTTACTCAATTTCCTGCAAGAATCTCTCAACAACACACCTGCCATGTGCCAAATGCAGACATATATGGCTTCTCCAACTGCCACTAATTCCTACTGTACCTCACTTTGGGTACAGTACCTTTACTTCACATTGGGCTCGTGTTATTGACAGGAAAACCACTCCCCACTTCAGTGTGGAACACTGTCAGACACAACCTTATGACTGGCAGGTGAGCTCATATGTTGCTCTCTAACCTAAATCAGCACTTTTCCTGTACCTCTCCTGTAAGCCAGACTTTCATTTGGCTTTGGTTGTGAAGAATTATTAAGGTTTGGAAAGGCAAAATGGTCTCGCCAACTTAGGCACTCTGGAGAGCAGGGATTCCCCAAGCTATCAGCACAGGCCAGAGGAGCAAGAGGTATAGATCTAGCAACACCCAGGGAGGCAGGAATTGCCCAGCCAGTGGCTTTCAGTCTCTTTTTTCTGTAAGCTGTGGTTAGAGATTCCATGTGATACCATGGCAATCCAGTGCATTCAGGGCCATCTACACATCTGTGGGTATGTACATGTGCACACACACACACACACACACACACACATTGAAATCCCACTTGTATTTGCTATTCTGTTTCATTTGTTAAAACATATTGGTCAATGTATTAGTTTATTATGGCTGCTGTAACAAACGGCAAAAAACATAGTGGCTTGATGCCATATAACTATAATATTTTATAGCTCTGAAACTCAGAACTCCAAAATCAAGTCTCCGTGGGCTAAGATCAAGGTATCAGCAGGGCTGGTTCTCCCCAGAGGCTCTGAAAAAAAGAATCCAATTTCTTGTCTTTTTCAGCTTGCAGAGGTTACCTGCATTCCTTGACTCATGGCCCCTTCCAACAATTTCTTGGTTTCACTGTCACTTCTACTTCTTCTTTGATCCTCTTGCCTCCCTCTTAAAAGAATGCCTGTAATTACACTAGGACCCTCCCCCCAGATAATCCAGAATAATCACCCCATCTGAAGATCCTTAATCACATCTACAAATCCTTTTTGCCATGCAAGGTAACATATACACAGGTTCTGGGGGTTGGGATGTGGATATCTTGGGGGGTGCATTATTATTCAACCTGCCATAGCCATGAATAATAAATTGATTTTTTCATTAATGGGTCTCAACTGCAGTGTGAAAATCAGTGGTTTAATGTATGTCAGCAGGCATCTGGGATGGAGGGGATGAGTGAGACTGTCACCTGCCTATAATAACAAAGGCGAATAGGCAGGTAATAAGCATCCTAGGCCCAGTGTTACAGATTATACCCAGTCTATCCCTTCCTTCTCCAGTCATTGCTCACTAGTGAATTAGGCACTGTTTTTCCCACTTTAAAGATTTGAAGACAGCCTCAGAAAGGCTAGATAACTGCCCTAAGACCACATAGCTGGAATGGGGCCATGCCCATTTTTAAACCTGAGTCTCTGTGCCCATTAGACCCATGTCCATTCCACCACCCCTTGTGGTGATCTCTCATGAGTGCCTTACCCTGCCTCCCAAAGCCTGACCTCAAGTCTTCACTCCAACCCACTAGCTCACCATGTATGGAAGCCCTCTTCCCTGCTGGGGCTCCTTTCCTGGGAATTCTAGAGGTCTGAAGCTGCCACTCCCTTGTTCTGTAGACCTCCCTATTTGAAAACTAATTCTCTGTCTCCTTGACTCCAACACAAGTGTAGTTCCTCCATGTTTTTATATCAGTTAGAGTCAACTAGATTTTAATTCCATCTCAAGAGCCCCCAAAACTGGCAAAACTGAAATTTAAGGCAGGAATGAGGCAAAGTTGAGCAAGAATTTAACACAGTAAGCTAGGGAATTATATCTCCAGGTTTATTTCTAGGCTTTCAAATGTTTCCATTTGAAAGTGTCTAAGAACACTTTGAAAATCCTTTTGAAAAACTTCTGAAGACTACTGATTGTTGAACAAAGTCAAGGCTGGGAGATGATGAATAAAACGGCATGTGGTGCCTTAGACTACACTTCAGGTCACCCTGGGGGCTTGTGGCTTGAGTACTGAAGTGGAACTCAGGAATGCTCTGCTCTAGCCCCAGTCGGCCACAAAGCAGCTGTGTGACCTTGGACTCAGGGATTTAAACCCTCTGGCCTTCAGAGAGGAGATATGGTGCAAAGGTTACAGCTGTGCTTTCTGCAGCCAAACCCAATTTGCGTTCCTGACCCCAAAGGGGCCCTATTCGAATGTATTCACTAGCCAATAAACTGATTCCCATGGAAAAACACTTCCCCTTCATTTTCATGTGGCTCCCTGATATAAAGAGAAAGCTAACGCAGCATGTATGTCAAAGAGGTCGTCATGGTTTAAAGTGTGATGGAGGCCCCTCTGGAGACTGCTGTCTGGGCATGGTGCCTACCCCCAACACGGCACCAGATCACCGTTCTTCAGAGTCCTTAATCATATCAACACCCCCCTAGGGAAGTCTATTTCTCACTCTGTCTTTCTCATTCTTAAAACAGAATGCTGCTTCATGAGATGAAAACTGTTTGTTTCCAAAAATTTGAATTGAAATTGAGAAATCTGCACATGTCGGAAAACAAAGATACTCTGTAGGAGAGCACAAAGAAGTCCAAGAAGCCAGCAACAGGGCACACGTGATTTATGGGCAAAAGGTATGGGAGCACAGTAGGTGTTCAACAAATTTCTGTTAAACAAGTGAGCTTACAATGTGATAGGCCCTGCCAGCCAAGAGATCAAACATTCCCAGCTAGAAAAAGTCACAGACATACCATGGAATAGGAGGAGAATGGTTAGGGGTCCCTGAAAGGTATCACTGGGGAGTACATGGCCTTCTGGGCAGTTTTTGAAAAGAAGTTAAAAATAATGAAGAAACAAGAAACAGCACTGCTGGCTTCTGTGTAACCCAATTATCTTCCCCTAGCAGATAAGGAAGAAGAGTGGGAAGGAGAGAAAGACAGAATAGACCCATCAAAGATCACCCCAGAGTGCTTGACCATCCTACAATATGTTGCAAAAGTTTTAGGTTCTTAAGATAAATGGAGTAGAAAAGCATTCAACCTCCTCTCCATATTGTTTTTTTCACCTGTGTCTCCTGTGTAGTGTGTGGGTAACCCAACCACGAAAAAGAAAGAAACTAAGTTAACCTATTGGAGAAGCCAGAAGGGTTTAACCTAAAAGGAAAGGGAGTTCTGCTTAAGTCTTGTTTTAGAAGGAAAGAGAGTTGAGGCTGAAAGAGGGGTTAAAGAGAGGGAGAGAAAGGAGAGAGTGTTATTTCATCCTAGAAACAAAACTCATAGAAATGGGATCAAGAGGGGAAAACTGAGTGATAGCTTGGAAATTTGCTAATAATGAGAAGTCTGTTTCCCTAGATGCAAGCCATCATTTTAGAGCAGACTGGACCATGCTTGGGATGCTGTTTTGTAGAGAACCTGCTCTTCCCTCAGCTCGTTTCAATGACAATGAGCATTTCTAGTTGAGTGCGAGAAGACATGAAGGGCATCTTTTATTTTCCTAAGAGGAAATTGAACCTGTGCATTGTAAGACTTCAGCATGTGCCTGTGTATGAAAAAATATGAGCCAAACGCTTTTGAAGAGAAACAGAAGTATGCTGCCCTTGTGACAGAGAAGTGTCCAAGAACAAAGACAGAGGTACTCCGGCATGCCGTTCCTACCCTGTGGATTCTTTGTTGTGATACATTTTATGACCAACTTTAAAGACATTGACCTGTTGATCTTGTTCTGGTTTTCATTCGCTACATCCTTCTTAACATAAGAAAAAGTCCCTTAGGATAAGCAGGATTTTCATTTCTTAAAAAAGAAAAAAAAAAAAACAACACTACACAGAGCCACAATTTCCTAACAGTCCTCCTCCTGCCATGTGTTTTAAAAAGGGGAAAATGGCATCAGGCAACAAAGTCGAGAGTATGGCAAGGGTCCCACCGATGTTTTGTCCTATGGGTAGAATCAGAGATCAGATCCATCAAGACACCTCAAGTAGCCTTCCCAGATGCCCTCCACTTGGCTGAAAGCTGGATTATGCTAAGAAGTCACTTTTCCAGTGAACACAATTTCTAATTAACACTGAAAATGCGTGGTTGCTAAGTTTGTGGTGAAGACAGACCAGCTCCTCATTCTTCTTAGCTGGAGCTAGATTAAGCTATGAAAGGGGGACAGGATAATTGCTCACGGTGGGGCATGGTGTTTTCTCCTGCACAAACATGTAATTAGGCTGTCTTAACCTCCTGGTTTAGCAATAAACACCACTTCATAGACTAATTTACAGTCAAGAGTCACAGAAGGCTGTGGCATAAACTCTCAGTGCCATAGGCCCTACAGTTCAGTGAAAAGAGAGCAGCTTCACTATTTCAAGTCAGCAAAAAATCCTTTTGCACTTAACACAAACGAAAATGAGATTGAAAATAAGGGCTATATAAGGTCTAAGCATTCAAAACACTGAACACACCAGCTAATAAAAAATGCATTTGTGACTGGTCGTAAAAAGAGAGAATGTAATGGCCTATACCCTAGAAATATCTTTTAGTTACAATATTTGGGAAGACAGAGGTCTCCATAATATTGACTTTGCTAACACGTCTACGTTTTTCTGTCTACCATAATTACACGTCCGTTAGCGACACCTCACTTCTATAGCTGCCAACGGGCCTTGATTCAAGCAGTGGGAGGTGTGCTGGCTACAGCCCGGCACCAGATAATATTTACCTGGCAAATACCATTGGCTTGGGCCAGTGAGGGGGGTTGGGGGGGAGTGCTCTTATGAGGAGACAGCTCCTTCATGGCTGCACTATTCTTCCCATTGGCACCCCTAGGACTGGAGGGATTTTCTGGAGGGATGTGGGAATTCTTCAGTTGCCTACTGTGCATTCTTTAAGCATGGAACACAACACAGGTCCAGAGGTCACAGAAGCAGAGACACCCTTCTGTGGGAATTGTGTTTTCTTCCGCACAAAGCAGACCATCTAGAGACAGAGAGGCCGTGATTTGACATTGATTGGACATCAGGAACAACCAGAGAAGGACTGTGGGCCGGGGATGTTTTAGACGTGATGTATGTAGTGTGAGTGAGTGAGAAAGGAGCAGACACAGAGACAGAAAAGAGAAGCCTGGAATGCAGGCAACAGGACAAGAGACGAGACAATCGGATTAATGGTTTTATCCACAGACAAATCTGAATTATTTGTAGATCATTTTTCTGTTGCTCTACTCAAAGTATGAAGAAATAAAATGGGTCATTGGGTCACATTTTTTCCAAGTCTTCTTTCTTCATCCAGACTCCTATTCAGAGGAGATTTTTAAGGACAAGTACTGTGCTTTTACTATCATTAGTCCATAGGATCCAAAAGTACCCATGGTAGGTATGCAGTCCTTGTCTAGGGAGTCAGTATGTCAGTGAGAGGAAGAAAGAGAAAGAAAGAAAGAAAGAAAGAAAGAAAGAAAGAAGGAAGGAAGGAAGGAAGGAGGGAAGAAGAGGGGAGGAGAGGGGAGGGGAGGAAGGAAGGAAGGAAAAAGAAAGACCCTGCTGGAAGACTGAGAAATAAAGACTAATCTTTACATTTTCAAGATGTATGGTAACTACAAAATCCCATTTTTATGCTTTTATTAATAAAGGAAATATGATTGGTAAATCAATTCCGATAAGAATAACTCAGATAATGGGACACCTGTGTGGCTCAGTCAATTACGCATCTGCCTTCAGCTCACATCATGATCTCAGGATCCTGGGATCTAGTCCCGCTCAGCAGGAAGCCTGCTTCTCCCTCTGCCTGCCGCTCCCCTGCTTGTGCTTTTGTTTACGCACTCTCTCTCCCTCTCTGAAAATAAGTAAATAAAATTTTAAAGAAAGAATAATTCATATAAGATAATTCTTATTTTTCCTAAACAAGTATTGCATACAGGACATTTAAAATATTATTGATTACTAGTAATATATAAGGAAAGCTGTTTTTACTTCAAAAAATGCAATTTGCCTCTAAAGTAACATTTTTATGAAATAAAAAAGACAACCTTAAATGGCAAATGACAACCCTTATTTTGGTAACACTCTCAGACCGCTGTGTGGGGTAAGGTCCTTAATTTTCCTGAGCACTTATTTAAAACTTTTGAAATTAGCAGTAACTCAATATTTAAGAAAAAAGTAAAATGATACCAAGTTTCAATTTCCTCAAATCGGCCCTCACTCAGATCTCTTTCAAAATCTTAGTACTAATTCTATAAATTCCTGATGATCTGTATGAGTACAAAAATTATAGTTGATCCTTGAGGGAAGCAGAGCTGTAGTTGATATTCTATAACTTTTCTACGTTATACTCATTATGTAGATAATTCTACTTAAGTGTGTTTAATTTCCTTAATATGCTTTAGGGGCTTCTTTAAAAATTAGGCTTCCTCATATTTTAAACCAATTTTAAAAGACTGAAGAGTAGGAGGGACCATGGTACAGAAATCAAAGGTTGTAATAAAACACATGATTTGACAGTAAATAGATATTTAGTATTTTCAAGGTTGTTACAGTTCCTTTATTTTTTGATCCAAGTCCTGCTTTGACTACTGGTAGTACTGAAGTTGGTGGGATTTATCTGAAGATTAGTAATTGCTATTGAAAAACCTTTTAAACAGTTTCAGTAATTGAGCTCAACTGTCAAAGATACGTATTTTGGAGCACATGGATGGCTCAGTCACTAAGAATCTGCCTTCAGCTCAGGTCATGATCCCAGGGGCCTGAGATCGAGCCCCCCATCAGGTTCCCTGCTTAATGGGAAGCCTGCTTCTCCCTCTCCCCTTCCCGCTGCTTGTGTTCCCTCTCTTGCTGGCTGCCTCTCTCTCTGTGTCAAATAAATAAATCTTAAAAAAAAAAAAAAAAAGATAATGTATCTTTATATATACTTTCTGTGGTCAAAAAGACTATAACTTATAGTCAGAATTTCCAATAATTTTTAATAAAATTTTTCTTTTGTCCTTAAGAAGAAAATAGATGTTTTTTCCTGATGTTTCTAGAGAAAACAACAGGGATAAAATACATCAAAATGATTTAAACTTCAAAAAGCCAGAAAGGACAATCATTTCAGAAGAAAGATTGTTTTAATGGATACTCAAGGTCAGACCCCAAAGAAGGGATATGTGAGGGCCCTGGTGCCATCACATATCCTATCCACTTGTGTGTGCATGTTCACACGTGTGCACATGGACATCTTAGCCGCAGCTTCTTAACAAGTAAGAAGTCAGGAAGGCACTTTAAAACTTGTCGAGAATCACTCACACACCCTCCGCAGGTGAAACATGGCAATGATTTGAAAGGGAACATAAGCATTGCACACAACTGTGGGGAAATGCTTGTAACCTCAACCCGCCAGTTCTCAGATATCCCCAACTTATCATGCTGGCCCTGGAGCGAACGTGAGAGCTGAAACAAATAATGTGGAGGGAGTGAGCAGTCAGGTCCAAGTGCAAGGACAGCTCCTATTATGTAAAGAAAGAGGAGAATTTATCAAAGTAGGGAGCACCTTAGTAGCTTAATTATGAGTCTTTTAATGTCTTTTCATAATCAGTTAATAAATACCTTAACAATAAAATTGAATGTAAGCTTTTAATAGGCCATGTTGGCTTGAACCTAAACAAAGGAATTAGCAGCTCCAGGCATTGTGGGGTAACTGCTCACCGTTTGGTGCCAGGAGAAACAAAGCATTTCAAGTGCATTTTTTGTGCCTCGCCATAATAAACGCTTGTAATATTCCCCCAATTTCTGGAGTGTAAGACGCAGATCTTATTTATCACAGTATGAGACACACCTGGCACGCGGATCAGGAAACAACTGTTTTACTTCATTTCTGTCATCACCTTCCAACAGATTTCTTTCACATTCCAATTTGGATGGGAGGACTTGACTTTCTCTCCATAAGTTCTCCATTAACAGCTTCACAGCAGAAGGCGCCATTGGTCCGTTTCCTCTTGCGGCAATTAATTACCTCGCGCGGCGTGTTTTGACTCCGATGGCAGTGAAAACCCAAAGTCATGGGCATTCCCTCTTCTCTGCGGCGAGCAAGGTCTTCATCGTGAGCCCGCGCTCCCTGGCCGCGTCGCGAATTGTCAGAATTCCTCGGACAGGGGATGACGAACACCGTGTCAAGTCAGCAGCACAAATTACCGACTTCAACTCCCTTCAGTCACTTTTATTAATCTGTGTTTTATTTGAGGGAGGCCTTTCTGAAGGCTGTGTCACTTCGGGCGGTCGGCAGATGAAAGGCACGCTGGCTCTCTGGTTCCTCCAGAGCGGCAGGCTATCAGGCTGGGAGTCTTGAGCTCCGTGAGCCCCGCCAACAGCTATGCACTAATAAACCTTGAAAAGCTTGAATTACACTATAACCCACAAAAATTTTCAAATTAAAAAGGCATATTTAGAGGCCCCCGTGGATAGTGATTTTATTTAGTTTAATTCCCTCTTGTGGCCAATTAGATAGACACCCCTGCACACAGGCACACACTCCGGGAGGGAAAATGGTGGTGGGGGGGAGAAGTTTAACGTTGGTTTTGAGAGGGGGAAAAAAAGGGGGGTAGTATATCACTCCTTCCTAGACAGAAATTATTTTCCCGGCTGTTGTTCTGTAAAGAACAGGGCTGTTGGAAATCAATGAAAGGGTACGCAAGATGGATTTTTATTTGGATTAGTTTTTTTAAAGCTGTACTGTACTCCAACTTCCTCCTTATTCAGCCCCCGTGAATTGCCAGATTGAAGAATAAAACCCCCACCACAGGCACAGAGCATATTCCTTTAGCTCTCTTCCATTTTCTCTTGGTCGAAACGACTTCCCCTTCTAAGCAGGCTCTGAGTGCCTGGCTAATGATAGGTGTATTTGTATTTGTTTTTTTAATTAAGTGATCTGCACGACCTAAATGCATTTATTTTTTATCATTGATGCATGAAGCTCATTTACCCAATGGAACTCAGGTCAACTTAAGAGACGTATTTGCTCCGAAAATTGCACCTAGTGTCTCTCGTTGCTTGCCACTGCTCTTTCCATCAGAGCTGCAAAACTATGACTCCTCCTCATCTGGTGGCGGGCTCCATATGCACCATATGAAAAAGGAGTTAATAAAATGCACGTTGGAAATATAAAACAAGGTCAGGGGCGACAGTTTGGCTGAAGGCCTTTCTTTAAGTGTGGAAAACAAAAGAACAAGATTATTTTAGCAGTTGCAGCTGTCGGGAGAGCAGCTTCAGTAGGGGAGTGGCCGCCAGAGTCCCTGCTACCTGTTTCATGTGTCCATCAGAATCACGGTTCTCTCCCTAACACAAAGACTCTGCACAGTAGGTACCCCCAAATGTTGGAAAGTCTCAACAGGAAAAAAGAAGAGAAAAATCCCCATTTTGCTCCCAAAGGGAGCTTTGGGGAGCAAAGGGATGAAGCTGTGGGAGATGTAGGGTCAGGCTGAGGGTTGGGAGCCTGCGTGTGACTCCAGATTCTAAAACCCCCATGGCTCTGTGTCCTCTTAGAGCCAGCAGGGATGAATGGTGTTACTGTGTGCACTGCAAAAGCCACCCGGATTGGAGGCGAGTCAGTGGTAGTTTTTAAAAATAAGTACTTAAGATTCTGCGGTCAGGTCCCTCCGATGCCAACTAAGCCAGAGGAAAGAAAACAACATTGTCAGTCAAGCAGTTGCTTGTTCCACAAGACCTCAAACACAACGCTTGACAGATTTGTTTGCTTAATGAATTGACTGGTTACTTTGGCATCACTTGAGAGCCAAGAGGAAAATAGTGAAACTCAATCAGAAGACCCTTATCATTCTCAAATGAAGATAAAAGGGAAAACACTTAATAATGATGTCACAGGACAAAGAGATTAGCCAACAAAACGCATTAATATGTGAACATAAATACGTTATCAGAGGAGCTGTGACCCAGTAAAAGAGAAGACTATTTTATAGTCTTGATAAAGAATGAGAAAACAAGGTCATCCGAACAGGACAGACCAGGTTTCCAAAAAGGGACGGGTACTATGGTGGGGGCAGGAGAGCAGTTGGGACCCTGAAAACATAATCATTCCCCACCCCAGACTTTAATTCTGTTTTTGTTCCCTTTCTGCAATTGTGAAAAGGAAACAATAATCTCATCTTCCCAGATTCGGTAACACTTGGCATAGTGCCCGGCACTAGTAAGTCAACCGAGGTTCAAATACATGCCTTCTTTTCCCGTTCCTGCCTCCAGCCACTCCTAGAATAACTCCTTAGCCTAAGTAAACCATCACTCAGCATGGTGCATTCCAGACCAATTGTTATCTTAGGGAAATCTTACCTGTTAATAGGATTTCCCTACACTAGAGGTAGTGAAAGGATTTCGGCCAATGGGCGCAGAAATTCCACACGATGGAAAAAGCCCTCCACCCCTGCTTCTATCTTCCTTCCATACTGACCTTCATAGTTCGCACATGACTTGTTTCAGCAAAAAAATCACACCAAAAACACTCCCTCTAGACAGTCCACTCTGTGTTCTCAGACAGCAGCCACAGTATCATCCAGGAGCTCTTTACGAACCCAGACACCCACCCCCTATACCCACCTATTGAATGGGATTCTGCAAGGATCCCCAGGTCATCGTTATGCACATGTTGGTTTTTTGTTTTTTTTTTTTTTTTTTTTTTAAATACTAATACTGGGATCAAATCCTAGGCCAATTATGTCAGAATCCTGGAGCTGAAAGCCAGGCATCGAGACTTTTTAAACTTCTCCAGATGATTCTAATGTGCAGCCAAGTTTCAGAGCCACTGATCAAGTCCCATCAGCAAAAATAAACCTTAAAAAATAGGAAAATATTTAAACAAGGACTATAGGATAGACAGGACTACCCTTGAAATAGACCCACTGAAAAAAGACGTTTTCGGATTTATATTTAAAGACATCTACATTTCTAAAATCCTTAGTCATAAAAGAAGGACAATCAGCAAATGTCTTCATATTTCAACTTTGGCCCTTATACACCTCTTGGGTAACAAGGTACCCGGGTGGGCAGAACATTTATTGACATAAGTTGCCGTGTTTATTGATGCTGCTCGTTTTTCACTGATTTTAGAACTCTGTAGGGGAGGTGTTGTGACTTTGAAAAGGCCATTTTTTTTAATAATCAAATAGTTTTACTTAAAGGTTTATGTAACGCGCTATACTATTAAACAGTAAATAAAAACCACTGATAAATCCCGGTTCCCCCACAGGTAGTTTGGCACATCCTTAATTATCTGGTTTATGAGCAAATTGCCAGCTCTGCTTTGGTTTTCAGCTTGTTAGATGCATGCGTGTGCGCACACTTCTTACCTGGCAACCTCTCAGCCCATTCAGTCTCTAAATGACGTTCCCAAAACGTGCTGCTTGGGGGGAAGGCGGAGTTGTCGTAAGTCAGAGGGCTCAACTCTGTGGCTGAAGTTTTGCTTTTTTGTTTTTGTTTGCAGTGAAGACTTAATTGGGTAATTTAAAAAAAAAAATTGTGAACACTCATAGCATATGGGCCTGGAAAAGGTTACCAATGACAGCTGATGGCATCAAACTAAATGTACTTACTGCGCTGTTGGTTTTTGTTAAATCTAAAATGTCTCTCTCACAGCACCCCTATCTGTGCTCCATTCTGCTTCCCCTGCTGGCTCACCCTTGCCTTCCAGCGATTAGACCTTCCAAAGAGGAATGTTCTTCTCTGTGCCTGCATCATTCAAACTTAAGCTGAATAATATTCTTCAGTGGCATTAGATGACTTTTGTTCATATTTTTATTGTTTTACAAACGTCTGCACTCAGTCAGTCTCCCAAGTGTTTACAATCATCTCTAATCCCAGAACTCCATGAAATCAGTGTTTTTCTTCTGAGCCTTTGGGGCCCTTAGCATCCTGAGGGTTCTGCCTCATGGGCTCCCCCTAGTGGCTGCACCACGCCTCTCCCCTGCTAGTCCTATGGGAGGATCCCTCCTAGGATTCAGTGCAAGGAGTGGGAGGCAGAGAGAGGAGGAAAATCATGGGCTGTCCAGCCTCTTTGGGAGTTGGTCCTTGTTATAAACTGTCAAGAATTCGCTTCCTCGTTTCCATCTCTTTTGAGTCAAGTTCTGGGTCTTAGTACCCTTTACTGCCCAGACACCAGAGCACACATGGAATGTGCATTTATGGATGTCCCTCTTCCAGGCCACAGGCTCAGGCTGTTTGGACTAGGCATACCCAGAATTACAAACCACTGCAAACCACTGCACCCGGTATTGATTAGACAATGTCTGGAGTTGGCAAACATTATTAATATATAGAATGCCACAGAGATTGATTGCTCCACTTTCATTTTTCTTCTTCCTGCGGGCCCCCTATAGGAGAAAGCCCTGCAGCTGTTCTGAATCCCATTGCCAGAAGCATATTATAGCTTGTTTTGATGTTTCACCAGCAAGTTCTGGGCCTCATATGGGCACAAGCCAATGAGAACATCCCACGTTCCAATGAGAGGCCGAGACACAATCACCCTGTCAGGTGTTGTTAGTAAGTCGGGATCATAAAAGATAATAAACTCTCTCCCATCTTTTATGACAGCACACCAAGATCAAACGCTTTCCATAGCAGAGCACAAAGCCCCTAGGACCAGTTCTCCCTGACAGATGTTCATCTGCTATCTCAGTATTGACGTGTTACTTAACTTATTGATCCACAGAGAGAAGGAAGTAGAAAGACCCCAGGAATCTGGTATTGTACAAGCTGCCTTCCGGGGCTGTGAGCTCTAGAAAGAAAGTGAAGACTTTGACGTCCTGTTTTAAGAGCTGTTTGCAGAGCAGAGAGCCTGATGCGGGGCTCGATCCCAGGACCCTGGGACCATGACCTGAGCGAGCTGTTTGCATATCGCCCTTTTATTGTCCCCCCCCCCACCAACAATAACATAAAAAAAAAATAGGTCAAAGACAAAGGAATTAGGCAAAAAAAAACCCACCCTTTTATTGAATGAACAATATACTCAGCAGTGACCAACATGGTTTATCATCCCTAATTAAGTTGGGGATGCTCATCTGGTGCCCTCCACCCCATAGACACAAAGGCCTGGCTCACCCGAGACTTCACGAGATGATGAAGAATGAGGTACACTAAAAGTTGATAGTGCAACGCTCTGATCCATTGGTGACATGACTTCTGGACTACTCACATTAAAGAAGACCTTTGATTGCATGTCCCCAGATTGACAGAGTCTTGGAATTTGGCCCTGCCTGCTAAAGGGAGGCCCACTGGTTTTCAAGGTACCCCCGACCCCACCAGTGCCCCAACCCAAAAAGACTGACTACTCCTTCTTCATTCTCACCTCCAACTTTGCTCATGAAGTCCTTGCCCATCTCTACAAATAAAAATTCTTGAAAGGTCAGGCAAAAGTAATCTCTCTTTATTTCCCGAGGCTATTTGTATCTATGGCCGCCTCTCTGAGCTTTAAGAGATATAAAAGATATGATACATCTTTTTGCCTTACTCATCCCTTTTCTTTATATAACAAATGATTAATAACTACAGTTCAGTGAATGAATGAATGAAATATCCTGCTCATTTAGGAACCCCCTGCCCCAAAGCCTTCCATGATTTTGTATGGACTAAGAATAAAGTTCAAACCTCTTGGAATTCCCTTCAGATTTAGCCCTGACACTTACTCAGAATTTATCCTAGATGTCCCAGACAAAATTCCCTTAGCAAACCAGCCCACTTACTGTCTCCCACCACATTCTACTAGCAGCCTACGCTGCCTTCCTCTTCACTCCCTTTCCTACACATCTCCTCTTGGCTACAGACCCAGGCACAGCCAACCCCTTTCCTCCTTGTGCAGCTTTCACCAGCGCCCCTGACCTTCAGCAGTCTCTGAGGTCATACAACAGCTCATCTCTGTCCCACACATTGTCAGCCAATCCTTGCAAAGCTTCATCACCATCACGAGCCAGGATTTGACATGTGCATTTCTTAAATGTTGGAGGATTGAATTATATTCTCTTTGCCACTGTCCCCAGTACAACATGCCTTGTTCATAATCAAATGTTATAACACTTTACTTTGAAATACACTAAAGCAAAGTAGTTAAATTTTAGGTTAAATCTAGCTAAATGTTATTCCAAACCAAATCATTTCTCAGCAATGAATCATCAGCACTTTTCCTTTCTGATCTATATAGAGAAGGGTTTTTCAAAATTTAATCATAACTGGGGTGCCTGGGTGGCTCAGTGGGTTAAGCCGCTGCCTTCGGCTCAGGTCATGATCTCAGGGTCCTGGGATCGAGTCCCGCATCGGGCTCTCTGCTCAGCGGGGAGCCTGCTTCCCTCTCTCTCTCTCTCTGCCTGCCTCTCCATCTACTTGTAATTTCTCTCTGTCAAATAAATAAATAAAATCTTTAAAAAAAAATTTAATCATAACTCGTTGTAAGACCTCACAAACTCTCAATCCAATATTTATCCATACTTTGAGTGATACAATCTAATATTTTCTGTTTTATTTTATTTCATTTTTTAAAGTACTGAGCATGGTCCCCTAATGATTTTGTGACCTACAAACAGGACACAACTAATGAGCCAGTGTTCAAACATTAATCTACAGGTTCCTAGACATTCCTAGTTACTGGATAGTCTTTAAAATCTTACAAGGATAGAGAAGTCTAGATTCTAGAAGTCTAGAAGGAGCAATCAATTTTCCTCTGTTTTACTGGTATCACACCAAACCTCCTGCTTCTCTCATTTTCTTGCAAATGTGCCTTACCAGCCACTTGCAAAGAATTATTTTAGCTTAACAAAGAAAGTAGTTTTGTTATTGCTTTCTCTTACCAGTGGTTCTCAGTCAGGCATGATTTTGCCCCAGAGAACATTTGGCAATGTGTGGAGACATTTTTTCAGTTGTCGCAATTGGGACAGAAGGGTGGAATGCTACTGGCGTCTAGTGGGTGGAAGCCAAGGATTCAGCTAAAACTTCTACAGTGCACAGGACAGCTCCTCCCTGCGCACACACATGCACATGCACACACAGGCACATGTTTAGCCCTAGAATCGCCTAGCCCTAGATTCATCTAGCCCAAATATCAATAGTACCATTGTCGAAACACCCTGCTTTTAATAACATCTTTACACATCTTGTTTCTTTCTTAATTAGGTCTATACAATATTAAAGTCCTACTATGTGTACAAAAAAGTGGAGGAAAAGCCACAGCTATCACTCGGAGGGCTTGCCCCACATCATCTCAGCCTGTGGAACTTCAAATTAGAATCTATCAGGAAAGCTGAGACCTGCCTCTGAAAGGTTCTTGTCATCTCCACCAGACCATGCTTACGGTGGGGGGCCGACAACCTCATAACTTCCGCAGTTGCATCCTGCAAATTTTGGGATTCAGCTTAACCAGTGGGGCATAACTGGCAGCCAACAGAAACCAATCAGAGGAATCCAGATGCTTGTCCAACATCTGCAAGAAATGTAATATTTGGATCCCTAATTTGAAACATATAACTAAGCTGAAAACACATCCCCTTTAAAATAATCTGTGCTGCAAAGTCCTTGGGTCATCTGTTCAGTCATTGTCACTGCGTCAAGGTGTTACCAGCTGTTTAGGTGTCCTCTACCCCCTCCATGTCACCCAAAAGAAGCAAATCATGTAATTCTATGTATGTGCCCTGGGAGTCTCAGCTGTCACCCAAGCTGGGACCTCTTCAGACTCAGAGGGGTCTGTGGGGCCGGAACCTCAAGATCTCAAGGGTGCTCTCTATAAGGTAGACCAAGACACTTTCTCAACAAGAATCCCAGAATTTGTCATAGCTTACCAAATGATTTCCTTGTGGCCAGTCCCTTTAATCTAATCCACAGTCAACTACCAGACTGATTTTTCTACACTACTTTATCATGTGACTTCTTTACCCAAAAACCTCCCAGACATTCTCCTTTTCACAGGAGGACTCCAAACATCTCAGGATTTGATGCCATTCCCTCATATTGTCTCCAAACTTACCTTGTGTGGCATACCCTCTCATGTAACCTTTTC
The DNA here is from genome assembly GCF_020171115.1 of Neogale vison. Classification (NCBI taxonomy): domain Eukaryota; kingdom Metazoa; phylum Chordata; class Mammalia; order Carnivora; family Mustelidae; genus Neogale; species Neogale vison. Next base: position 44,581,512 of record NC_058091.1, on the reverse strand, counting down.
CTCTCTCATCTGAGTGAGTTTGCCCAAGCTTATTTCTGATCTTGGCTTCCAAGTGTATTGTTTTTTGCATCTAGAAAGCCTCTGGTGTCCAAGTCCCAGAAGGTGGCAGGTTGATGTCGCTCAGAAGCCTTAGCCAAGGAAAGGACTCTTTCCAGAGGTATGGTCAGTATTTAGGGACTGAAAACCCCTCCACTTGCACAGCAAGAGGAGAGCATAGTACTTGGAAGAGGGGCTGCCCAGACAAGAGCCGTGGCCAAAGGTGGAGAGGACCTTACAGCTGCTGCCGAAGTCCCAACCAAGCAGGGAGGGGCCAGAGGAAAAATCACTCCAGCCTCTCCACTGGCCTGCTGCTGCCTACCATTGACTGAACCAACAGGAAGTCAGAATGCAAGGGAGCCAAGGAAGCCGGTAATATAGTCCATGGAAGAAAGCCCTCCAAGACTCAGAGCAGGGCAGAAAATGTGTGAGTGTGTCTGCGTGCATGTGTGTGTGAATAACATACACATAAAACTGTTTTCTCTCAACCAAATCGCCACCTTCACATTCGAGCTCTCTTCTCCCTCTAAGCTCCTTCAAAACACACCGAGGTGGGGGCGCCTGGGTGGCTCAGTGGGTTAAGCTGCTGCCTTCAGCTCAGGTCATGATCTCAGGGTCCTGGGATTGAGTCCCGCATAGGGCTCTCTGCTCAGCAGGGAGCCTGCTTCCTCCTCTATCTCTCTGCCTGCCTCTCTGCCTACTTGTAATCTCTCTCTCTGTCAAATAAATAAATAAAATCTTTAAGAAAAAAAAAAAAAACACTGAGGTGGCTCTCATTTAATATCATAATTTGTTCTCTTCCTGCTTCACTGTTACTTACATATTCTGTTCTGCATCTTTTCTCCCTGGTTGCAACTGTGAACAAATTCAGAGGGAATCCCCCACGGCTAAACCAGTGCTGTGAAGGTTGAGATGCTCGAAAGTATGTACTGAATGAATAGGGGGAATCAGGAGGGATGTTCTTTAATGTATGCTGAAAATAATTACCCCTTGTCCAAAATTATATATGGAAGAAAAAAATATAGATCTATTTACAGCTTAAATCTGTCAAAGAAGTTGCCAACCTCTCTGAGGCAAACCTCCCCCATTTTTCTTTTGTCTTCAAAGCTAATCCACTTCAAAAATAAAGCTAACAACTCTCAAAAATAGAGCAGACATGTGGTCTGAACTAATGAAGTCCTGGGCCTCTTTCTGCCCATTTCAAGTCCTGCCCAATGGACTATACAATGTCTTCTAGCACAAGAAGGGAACTCAATGAGGTTTGAGTTATAATGATGCAGAGAATAGAAAAGTGTATAAGAGGCACAATTAGAGTCTAAGGAATTAAACAATATAAATCCTGGCTATGAGAGTAAGCAATAAACCATGAAGAGATTCCAGTTTATTTCGATGGCTCTAGGGTCCTCCAATTGTCTTCAAGGCCTGCCTAATTTTTTTTTTCTCATTTTGAAAGGGATTCTTTACTTTTGCACCGATTTACTCTCTGCAGTACTTAGAAAATCATAATTGTTTGTTTTATTAATGGTGCAGTTTTGGGAAATTTGAGTAGAAGTACATGTGGCATTCTATAGTAAAGTGCTTTTCAGGAAAGATTTAGCAATTTCCATGTAATAGCATAGAGCAAAATTGATTACTCAAGAGATTGTAAATGAATAAGTTCCTTTAATAACATTTACATTTTGGCTGGGAGAACAGCGGAGAAAATATCACTGAAAACTTTCCATGGAAGAGAACTTGCATAGTCAGAGAATCAAAAAATAGAACTGAGAGAAACAGTTATCAGCACTATGCACTATTGTTAGCTAATTTCCTGTAATAATATATCTCAGGAAGACTGAGTGTTTGATGGAGAGAGACCTTGCCCAGGCAGAGAACATGAAGAAACATAGTGCTTGATGGCACCTGGGTTAGGGAGAGTAAAGGAGTGGAGGTTGGGGGACCAGCTGCGAAACTGAGTGTGAGAAGGGAGATGGGTGTGAGCAAAAAGGGAGGATTCTCCTACAGAGCAACCTTGTAGCATCTTGAACAAGTCCTCCCATCTCCACATTTTCATTTCTGGAAACAATCCCTTTATTGTCAAAGAATTACAATTTTTTCCCTTTGGAATCTAGTGGCTTTTAAAATTTTTGCTTAGGCTTTTTATCCACAGGATTTAGGAGGGCAGTCATGTTAAAAAAAAATTTTTTTTAACCTATGGTAGGTATTTAGCTGGCGGTCAGAGAGCAAGGAGCTTACCCTCCAGAACAAAACAAAGAGATCATTGAAAAAAGTCAGTTCATTTTTATTTGTATAGCCATGATTCTCACCACAGTCCAAGCTTTCAGCAAATCATTTAACAGTGGAGAAGAAAGCCCAAGACTTCCTTCTGTCATTCTGATGCATCACTCTCAACTCAACTCAGTCCCATGTGGGCACAAGTGCAAATAAATGTTTCAGCAAGAAAGACGTTTTCACCATTCTGGTCAGCTAAGATTTTCCAACAGTATGATTTTCAAGGCAAATTTTTTCAAAATATATATCTTAGAATTCTCTGAACTTGGAAAAAAAAGTGTTCTATTCACTTGGGAATTTCTCCGATCTCTTTGGATCTCACTGAAATTTTTAAAAAACTCTTTGAAAGTTTCCAAACCTGGAACGGCATACAGAGTGATCCTGAATACAGAGTAACAATCTTGGGCTTATTTAAGTCTATTTATTTTGTTTTTGTTTTTTGTTTGTTTGTTTGTTTAAGATTTTTATTTATTTATTTATTTGACAGAGAGAGACCACAAGTAGGCAGAGAGGCAGGCAGAGAGAGAGAGAGGAGGAAGCAGGCTCCCTGTCGAGCACAGAGCCCGATGCGGGACTCGATCCCAGGACCCTGAGATCATGACCTGAGCCGAAGGCAGAGGCTTAACTCACTGAGCCACCCAGGCGCCCCAAGTCTATTTATTTTGGAAAAAAATGAAGGGCATGTTTGTAAATACAGAGTGTCTTCAAAATATGATTCCTAGTTTCTCTATAAAAATTCTTCCTAGAACTATAGGCCTTTCTACTGAACTGCAAGGCCCCAAATTCACACTGTTGGGTCTGATGGCTCAGCCCTGCTCCTTCAAAGAAAATTCACGGGAGATAAATAGATCTTGTTTCCTGACAACAGCCTGAATCCACCCTCAGAATTGTGTTGAAAATTAAAAAAAAAAAAAAAAAAAGAAGTATACTGAGCCCTCTTGGTGTCACAGTAAAACTCACCCACATTTTCTCACCTAACCTCATGATGGTCCTGAAAGGTTTTCTATACTCATGTACATTTTCTAGACTCATCCAGTGCCCCTAAGGTCCAGATTATTCTAATCTCCCATTTAATGAAGCAAATCTTCATTAAGTTCTAATCTCCCATTTAATGAAGTTTAAACCTTATTTCATTATCTGTGCCATTCTATGCTCATCTTCCCAGAAACTGACCATACTTAAATGTGGGGCGAAACCAGTACTAATCTCCCACCTCCAGCCTCCTCCTTCAAAGCCCAACAGCCTCACAACAGAAAAATCCACTTCTAAAGAATGTATGTGTTGGGGGTTCCTGGGTGGCTCGGTTGGTTGAGCAATCGCCTTCGGCTCAGGTCACGGTCCTGGAGTCCCAGGATCGAGTCCCGCATCAGGCCCCCAGCTCCATGGGGAGTCTGCTTCTCCCTCGAACCTTCTCGCCTCTCATGCTCTCTCTCGCTGTCTCTCTCTCAAATAAATAAATAAATAATCTTTAAAAGAATGTATGTGTTGGTATTCTGATCCCCAGAGTTTCGCTCTGTGACAGAGAACTAGAGGGGAGGAGAAGGAGTTCTATTATCTTTCATGAGTGACTTGAGTCCCCAAGTTTCTTCCTGGAATTTTAGAAAGCCAGCCCCAAGTTTTTGAAAGCATAAAATGAAAAGGAGTGCCTGAGCCGGGGAAGAGGTTGCAAAAGAAAGGGGGGGGGTGCGGAGGGTGGTGAGTGTTGGCTACTGGCTTATCCTTATCCGTTCTACAACTGGTTCACTGGAGAAAATTACAATTCTATCCTCCTTCTCCCCTCCCCCTCACTCCTGCCCCCTCCTTCCCGACACACACATTGCAAGCTATGTTCCATCCTGAGTTCTCCCAGCCCAGAGCAAAGCAAATCAAGCAGAACCATATAATTTACTGCACCAAACTGGAATTACCCCCACCCACTTAAAAAAATCTGGCTTCATTTCAGGGTAACAGCAGCCCTGCTCTGGCAGGGCTCAGTCAACGTGGGTGATCTGTGACATGTGGCAGAAATATAGAACTCATCAGATTTAATAAACCCAAGTTTCACACACGACTGGAGGCCTCTCTCAACAAAGGCCTGGAGGAGTTGCTGCACGCAGTCCCCAGGCTCTCTGGGGAAACCACCCCCTCCGAGTCCAAAGCTCCCTCTTCACTCAGAAGTCAGAGACCAACGGGCTGTCCCCAACAGACAAGGGAGGTGGTGGAGTCAAGAACAAATGCAGATGAAACCCATGTTGTGTTTTGAGGCTGGAGGACTGGAGGGAGCCACCGTCCCTGGGGCCACTGTGGGGGATGGGTTTCAGGACATCTCTGTGCTCCCTGGGGGGCTGTCTGCATTCCCAGCGCAGGCGCAGGGGAGAGGTGCCCTCTGCTGTCTTCCAGCCACAGTACACCAGGAAGCATCCAAGCTGGTCCCCTGTGCCCAGTACGGAAAAGTGGGGAGTGACTGCGAGTCCAGTTTCCAGGTCCGTGTCACGTAAGCCACCGCCCAAATCTTCCCCGGATAGCTGTGAGTTCCCCGAGTGCCCACACGGCTGAAGTGCACATTTCAGCTAACTGTTCAGAGGCAATCACTGTGAGCCCCGGAGCCGCAGGGGAACCGTGACAACCTCTCAGGGCCTCTCAGCCGGTCCAACTGGCAGAATGCAAAGTTCAGCAGAGACACCCAGAGCCTTCTCGGGGAAGGAGGGACAGAAGAAACACCCAGATAATTGACACTGTGGCCCAGAATGGTCATTAAGATCCGAGGCTGTGGCTCTGCTGGACTCCTCTCATCCCATCCACTTGCGGGGACCACCTGTACCTCTGGAAACAGGAGTAACAGCACCGATGAACCCGCGGCCACCACACCAGCTCTGAAAAGTAAAGCCATCCTGATGTCACAGGATGGCAAATCAAAGTCACAAAGGACACAGAAGTGTCCTCTATGTGCTAGAGCCAGGATTCCAGCCCAGGTCAGCTCAGCTTCTCCCTCTTTCCACCCCACCGGACAGCCTCACATGTTGTTCAGCAGTGGACAAAAGTCCCCCACTGTGGAAGGTCAGCCCACAAAAGCCTACCCCAAGCCTACAAAAACGGAGTTGAGCGCAGTGCAGTCAGACACCATGGGCGCAGGCCGGGCGTGTGGCACACCCTGTCGTGGCACTGTTACTCTCTTACTCACACTCGTGCCAGGTGGCTAAATATCCCAGAAAGGGCCTGACTCAAGCATGCCTGGAGCAGTCAGCGGCCTTCACACTGAGCGGGAACTGTGGGGAAGGGACACCTGGCTCTGCCTTTGGCTCGGGTCTTGACCCCAGGGTCCTGGGATCAAGCCCCAGATCTGCTTCCTGCTCAGCAGAGAGGCTGCTTCTCTTTCTGGTGCTCTTTCCACCCCTGCTGGCGTTCTCTCTCTCTCCCTCCCTCTCTCTCTCAAGGAAATAAATGAAACCTTAAAAAAACAAAAAACTGGGGAGTCCAAAGTACCTTGGACTCACAACCAGAATCCTACGTTCTTACCCAGACTATGTGACTCATTAGCTACAGCTTTGGGGTTCATCAGTCAATTTCATTGTGTCCCAGTTTCCTCTTTAATATAATAGACATGCTATTTTATAGAGTTATTATATATGTAAATACATATATATGTATATTGTTTTATAAAGTTACCCGAATTAAATGAGATCACTATTTGTATTCACATATATTCACACACACAAACACACACACACACACACACACACACTAGTTGACTGCAATACATACAAGTTAGGTATTAATATATAACCAGAGCAAACGATGGAAAGGGTACCATGCTCAGTGAATCACCAAAGAGGAGGGACAAATATTATGGTTCTTAAGGAATCCCTGATACTAGCGGCTTGCCTCTCATGCGGGGGATATCGTGTGGAGAAAGATGTGGCGAGAAGTGGCTTCTGTAAGACAGCATATGCAATCACTGCTCCAGAGTGTCTGCCCACAGGCCCCCAGCTGCCAGCCAGAATCTGCTGAAAACACAAGGTGGTCCCTCCTGTAGGGGGTCTCACTCCTTCACACCTGGGCTCACGGGCCATGGTCCGTGGTTCTGGTCCACTGTGTCACAAAAGTCAGGCTGGGTCCAGAGGCTTAGGAGAAGCCTCACACCTGCTGTGTGAGGCAGCAAGTTCTGACCCCTGTGTCCTGGGTCCTGTGTCTTCTGTGACTAACAGAACCCAGTAGTGTACATGCAGTCACTGGCCCACCATCCCTGGTAACTGACCACACCGACTGCTGCTTCCTATACATGCAGAAGAGACAGACATTCTGCAAACTGAATTCATTAAAGAAGGATGGAGGACACACGTGTGCTCCTATCCCTACATTCTGATTTTTCTAGAGAAGAGTCTTTGCTTTACTAAGGCAGAGTTAAGGACATTCTTAATAGAGGATACAGATCTCCTTTTTAAAAATTCTTCCAGTTCCTCTAAGATGCACAGCTTCCTCTCATACTTTGACCAGTGACAAACAATCTGAGGATTACCATACCCCCACCCCCCTCATAAGCAAACTACCCTTCCCAGTTGGCAGGCACCTTTTCTCCGAGAGAGAGCATCTGAACGTAACACCTGGTGAATTTGTCTGAGAATTATCATTCCTATCAATGAAGTTATCCAGAAGAGCTTTAACTTATCCCCTGCTACATGAAATCACTACGATCTGAGTTACACAAATATAGTTTAGCAACACAGAAACTCAACTGTTGTTCTACAACAAGATTATAAGAACAATTAATTAAAGTTAGCTTTTATTCATATGCTCCAATGAAAGTTAGCTTTTATTCATATGTTTCTACACTTCAGAAAGGGTGACAGTTGTTCTATGTAAGAAATATTTTTTGATATTATTTCAGCTATCATCTCCTAATTTAGTGTGTGTGTGTGAGTGTGTGTGTGTGTGTGTGTGTGTTTAACACCTACTATGTTGAATCAGTGTTTAAGGTGCCAGAGTTGAGTGTTTGAGAGCTTACCCTCTAGCATCGGTCAGACCCATATTTAATCAAAACTTGGTCACTGACAAGATGATGACTTTGGGCAAGCTACCCAAAACCTCTGAGCCTATAAAGTCAAGATAATAATAACAAAATCAGATATATATTTATTAAAACAGGTGATGAAATGTTAACTAATATTTTGATATTTCCACCTAATGTACTTGCTTGGTAAAACGGTGATTTTATAGCTAAAGTTTAAGTGAAACTGTCCCTGCCTAAGGCTTCCTGACAACACTTATTTGGAGTTTTTGAGGTTCTAGATGTCTCTTGGTGACCAGTTATCCTTATCTGCTAGAATTTTTACCCAATCTCAAATGACTGTCACTAGGCAGGAGATGGTACCAAAGTCTAAGAACACGATGGCATGAGCTACATCCTTGGCCACATTTGCTGCCCCATCAAATGTGCTAGACTCTGTCTCTTGCCTGTTTATGACACAAATATAAAACTACTTTTGGGGTTACCTGCTCCCTGCTGCATCACTTCTGTCTTGTCAGGTTTCCCCTCTGTAAGATATAGCTGACTCCACATAGCCAGAAACAAGCAAAACATCACACACACACACACACACACACACTTTGGTTATGCTGGAAAAAGTTAAACTGAAACTGAAATATTCGGCACTAGTTCATTTTCTGCACACTTGGGATTTTCAAAAGGAAACACCACTCTAACCTTAGCTGTCAACACATCCACAAAACTGTTCCCAAACTCTGAGACAGCTTTCTCGGGCCCTCCAGAGAACATTGAGGCACCAGACCTTTCTCTGTGTCCATTTCCTTCATTCCCAAGCACAGTGCTCAGGTCTTCTCTTGGCCTCCACTGTTCTCAACGCTGGCTGTTCTCCTTTGGTCAGAATCTTTGCCTTCAATCCCCAAGTCCCCACTTAAAATGCTAAGTCCGGAAGTCTCCCCCGACCACAACCAAAATAGGCAAGCGTTCAAGCATTACCTTCAAAATACGTAAGGAACCTCAATAATAAAGTCCCCAAATTGCAGAGACCCAGGGTTGAAGGGGGCACATTTTCAGCTTAGGTACTAAGGTACCCATTACTGCCTGCTGGGTGCTCTGAGTTGAGAAGGACTCAGAGACCAAGTGAAGGCTCAGTGAGAAACAGAACTAAAATTGACGTGGGACGTGGCCCCTCACAAGTCTTAGACTTGCCATCCTTGGGGTAGCAAATAATAAGACAAGATTAGTTAACCTTGGGGTGAGATTGTTAAATATTGGTCAGCAGGATTATGGATGTAACTGTTCACACAGAGAGGAGTCAAGTCTGTCGCTTCCTGTTGTTTTATCACTGAGCTCTGGCTTAAGTAACTAAATTTTACGTACTTCCTTGTTTATAATAAAAATCAGAAGCCCAGATAGAACCAGTGAGGAGAGATAGAGACTTTCTGGGTGTGGCCACTTTGTTGATAGCCCCACTCCGTAGGAGAGGCAGCTAACTTTCCACATGATCAGGAGAGACCAGGACCAGGAAGAAACTGAGGCCAGAAGCAGCTCTCTGGCTAGGACCCACAAAAACAGAAGCACCTGGAAGGACACATAGGCTTCTAGCAAATGGTCAGAGTAAAAGAGTGATAATAACTAGCAGTTCCTTCTACTTCTGACTGCTTGTTTCATTCCAGCCCCTAAGGGACACACCCCACATATACTATGTCCATAACACTGCCCCTAAAATGTTGAGGTGAGGAAACTTGCCCAAGGTCAAAGAAACTAACCACATTTCAAAACAAAGTCTATTTAAAACACCACATTAGAACACCTGGGTGGCTCAGTCAGTTGTCTGCCTTCCGCTCAGGTCATGACCTCTAAGTCCTGGGATCAAGCCCCTCATTGGGCTTTGCACTCAACGGAGAGTCTGCTTCTCCTCTCCTTCTGCCCTCCTCTCTTTCCCTCCCTTCCTCTTTCTCTCTCAAATAAAAATAAATAAATAAGTCTTTAAAAACCTATATTTTGTACCAAACTATATAACAGTTGACATGGAAAGGGTCAAACTGGGGCGTGACCTGGAACAGACAGTGGGTAAAAGTAATTAAATCAGACAAACATGTAAAAGCTAATCTTCCGCTATGATTGTAAGTGACCTATATACCTACCAGTGTTTTCGTTTTATTTTGTTTCCTTTTTTTTTTTTGGATTTTATTCATTTATTTAAGAGAAAGAGAGCACAAGCAGGGGGAGCGGCAGGCAGAGGGAGAAGCAGACTCTCTGCTGAGCAGGGAGCCCCACGTAGGACTTGAACCCAGGACCCCAGGATCATGACCTGAGCCAGAGGTAGATGCCCAACAGACTGAGCCACCCAGATGACTGGAGACTCAAACAATGTCCAGCACTACCTCTATGACATGGACTAAGGGAGGGAAAAGCAGAATTCCTCAGAGGGAGCTTGAGACAGGGAAGGTCCTGGGAGGGTTTACAGATCCCAGGAGTCAGGATCTACTACAGAGAATCCCTGATAACCCCCTGTGGCAACACTCAACAGCAAAATCACCATGGGTACCTGAGAGGATTTTCAGCATCTCTCCAGGACACCCTCAGAAACCTCACTGCAGGAACATCAGGATTAAAATCAGCAAATGCTGCCTACCTGAGATACAATCCCGAGCCTCCCACTGAGGGAGGAGAACGTCTCCTTTAGTGAACATGAATTACATGGCTCAGAAATGAGCTGCAATCCCAGAGAGAAGTTCTAACTCCAAAATGAAGATCTATGTTGTGTTAGGCCCATGGGAGGAAACCGGATGCTGAGAATTATCACTGAAAAATGCACTGTGGCCTTGGCAGACCAGTCACAGGAATGCCCATGCACTCATCTCACAAAATAACAAAACAAATCGAAACAAAAAGAGAGGACACCGTGCAAGAAAGGGTCCAAGAAGGTAATGAATCGAGCTGGTGATCATAAGCCTCACTGGGGTTACCAGTTTGGGAAAGTTCTATAAAATGTCTCTTAGCCCCCTTGACGTAACAGGGAAGTTATAATTTTGAGAAACAGATAGCCCTGTGAGGCCCACACCAACTGCTTGTCACTGAAGAAAGCAGCAGAACAACATGGGTGGAGCCATGGCCTCTACGTGGGATGAGAAGTGTTTCTCAGGAGCTCAGATTTAAAGCTAAGGGCAGGACAATCCCTTCCGGCACATGGTAGGAAAAAAGATGAGAAACAATTGTGGATTTTGAGAGAGGAGAATATTCATAGGTGAAATATGAGAGGTCCTATGTGTTCTTTCCCATTTGAAGCCAATGGAAAAAAATGAACGACAAAAAAATTTAATAGCTATATCTCTAATTACCTTCAAGCAAACTAGTTGATTGCCCCAGATCTTAATTGCTGCATCCAAGTAAAATTAGATTCAAAATGCTACTTCTGAAATTGGTGCACTGCAAGCTTTTATAATTGAGAAACCTGAGTTAGAGTCCACAACCGTCCACATTACTTAAATGATTTTGATCTGATTTGGGAGACATTTTCAAGATGCTCACTTTTCTATTAATAATAAATGCTAGATTATGAGATTCTGAATTCCATTTCTGAATTAGGAGGGAAAGAGGGCTAGGAAATGGAATAAAACTGAGAAAGTAAATGCATAAACATTCTGACACTTGTCTTATAACCACAGAAATGTTGGTACTTTTAAGTTTATCAGATGGCTCTTGGGAGATTCCAGTAAAAACATTTGCAAATAAATCTCCTCCCTAAAATAGCAAGAGCAGAAACATAGATCTGAAAACTGTCTTGTGCCATAAAGCAAATCCTATCAGCAGACCTCAGGAGTCTCATCCTAGAGGCAGAGGACTCCAGTCTGTTCACGTTGTCTGTCATGAAATATGGGACCTCCTCTATCCTTAGGTGGGTTTCTTTTTTTTTTTTAAGATTTTATTTATTTTTTTTTTTATTTGAGAGAGAGAGACAGTGAGAGAGAGAATGAGTGAGGAGAAGGGCAGAGAGTGAAGCAGACTCCCCATGGAGCTGGGAGCCTGATGTGGGACTCGATCCGGGGACTCCAGGATCACGCCCTGAGCCGGAGGCAGTCGTCCAACCAACTGCGCCACCCAGGCGTCCCCTTAGGTGGGTTTCTACCTTGGTTCTAAAGTGATTTTGGAAAGAAAAGCTCAAAGACTCCCAGTGAGAAGAACAACAGGATAGACAAAGAATTCAACTAAAGTCATGAACGCATCTTCTCTGCAGTGAAGACCATAAATATATCATTGAAGTTTTAACACAGGTTATATTATTTACCGTGGTTGAGAAGGTCAACCTAACCTTAAAATTGTTATAAAGCCTTTTAATAAATGCAATGCTATGCCACAGAATAAGGATGAAATGAAAGCAAATTCTCTATCAGAGCAGGGGTTAGCAATCTTGTCAAAAGCAGGGGCCAATTCTTATTCATCAGCTCTCTTACGATGAGAGGGTGTCAGTGGGAGGGAAGAGACATGTCTCAGCTGCCTTCATACTCGGGGAGATTTTGCTATTTGGGCCAAATGTGACTGCAGTGCTGGGAGAAATGCTGCCAGGCCTGCACCTCCTGATTCTGGCATCTGTCCAGAGGCCTGGGATGGATGTCTGAGAGAGGCCAAGGCTGAGGACCACAAAGCAGACCTTCCCAACCACTGCCTAACCCATCCATACAGCCCTGAAGAGCACACTATACCCAAGTGTGGAAACCCTTCAGCTCAAAGGGCTTGGAGCTGTTCTAACAAAGGAGAATACTCATTTGTTATTGTCTTCACTGTTAGTATTCAGAGTAGCAAAGCACACACCAAAATCAGTTTGCTCATTATCCTGTCAAGCAGAATGAGCCTGACCATCCCTAGGGGAGCAATATATCTAGCAGATAAGTTTTTTTTTTTTTTTAAGATTTTATTTATTTATTTGACAGACAGAGATCACAAGTAGGCAGAGAGGCAGGCAGAGAGAGTGAGGAAGGGAAGCAGGCTCCCCGCTGAGCAGAGAGCCCAACGTGGGGCTTGATCCCAGGACCCTGGGATCATGACCTGAACCAAAGGCAGAGGTTTTAACTCACTGAGCCACCCAGGTGCCCCTAGCAGATATGTTTTAATACTCATATTTTATACCTTATAAATTACAAATGAGCAGACTCTAGATGAGCAGGCTTCAAAATCATTAGTGAAAGTTCTCCTACTATCTTCTTTCAAGAAGTTAAAAAGAATTAAAGTGCTCTTACATACTCCATATGTATTTATGTACATAATATTACATAATTACATAACATTATATATTATGTAATACATAATTACATATTACATAATATTAGATATTACATATAATTTACATACTAGATATATAAGAGAAGTTGTAGCTACTCATTGACAAAAGATCAAAAATTTTTAAGTCCTCATGTTTATTTATAGAAACTTTAAATTATTTTTTAAAGGTACATTCAGCTTTGAAGAAATGTTGAGTAAACAGTAACAATTTTGAAAATGTAATTAAAGCTTTTCGGTGGAGGACTGAGATAATGTCATCACCAGATATGATTTTCAGGGGAATAGAAAGGAGCATGGAACACAGACGGGAAGGCTCACACCCTCAGTCCCATACCTGGTAGCGCTTTATGCCACACAAACATCGCAAAGCACCCTGGCCAGACTCTGCAGCATCTTTGCTTCCCAGAAATAAATCCTGCATCTGTCTAACAGAAACCCTCCTTTACCTCATTACAAGTGGACTCCAAAAAGTAAAACATAAAAGTTTACTGAACTTTATTCACATACATTCATTCATCAAATATTTACTGAAGTTCTTCCATATGTTAGACTCCAGCGGGGAGGTGAGGAGGGAGGTGAGGAGGGAGGAGACATTAACAGAACTAAATGAGACAATTCCCCCGTGCCAGGGCTCACAGTATTAGAGGGCAGTGATGATACCTTAGGTCATTAAAAGCCTCTCTTCCCTGATCTCCCTCTGCACCTAGATGGAGGCCCTGCTCGGTCTCCCCCAGAACTCTACAGGACAGACATGGGAAGGGAAAGGGGACAAGTTCCCTCTTTTCTTCTTTGCCTATTTGGGGTTGGGTGGCTCATCTCTATGGGACATGCCTTTGCTTGTGAAGGACAGAGAAGAGCTCAGGGTTGCTGCTGCTCAAGCAATGTGAGATCATGATGTGCGCAGGGAAAGCAGGGGAAGTCTCCCATAACCCACCTGTCCAGACCTAAGTGCCACCAAGTTTCTCATGTATCGGCTCATATGAAGTCTGCCTTCCTTCAAGGCATTTCTTCCTGATCCCTTCCTTCTTACCTAAGTTCCATTCATCTTTTAAGATCATCTTAAATGCCTCCTTCTCTGTCATATACTTTTTGAGCTCTGCCCCTAACCCCACCTGCTCTGATACACACATTCCCTTCTCTAAATCCCTATAACTGAGCTTGTAATGACCACAAGGAATTCATCATGCTCCAAGGTGTATTATAACAATTTACGGACTTCTGATTCCCCCAACCTCATAAGACTACAAAATGCTTGAAAGCAAGCTCTGTGTTGCATTTGTCTTTCTCTCTGTGGTCAAAGTACAGACCAGGCCAGCTTGCTTTTTTAGTTCATTTACTTAACAAACATTATTGAGCATAAACTATGTGCTCAAACCTGGACTAGGCATTCAATAGTGAGTATATTCACTTCTCTGCCACCAAGAAATTTATGCTCTATTGACCAAGTGGTTGCTGTTTAATTCATGTCTGCTCAATTAATCAGAAGAGCACCCCCGACATTCAAAAATCTCTCTCCTCCTCAACTCCATTCTTCTCCACTTACCCTTCTAAACTTGATTTCCAAAAACAGTAACTAAAGGAAAGACAGTAACTAATGGAAATAAAGACTGAAAGTGAAGACAAAGATTTAAGAAAAGAGGTACTTTTTTCATTGAGTAGCTTCAACTTTCTCAATTGGTGGTTAAGGAACATGTTTATATTTTATGGTTTGACTTTTATGAGCCCCTAAAGGCAAGGAAGATTTACACTCCTAGTGTCTTGTTTAGACTTTGTCTGAACAAATGATGCTCTCTTCATAATGGAATAATAGTAATAACAAGTGAATGGTTTTTGTTGGCAATTTCCCCACTGACATGTATAATGGGAACTTAGAATTATGCAATGACTAACATCTGACAATAACCAGATTGGAACTAATCCCAGAGAGATGAACAAGGTTATAGACTAGAAGACATCTTCAAAGATGAATGTGCTCCCTCCCTGCTCCTTCCCCTTTGCACTGCTCTTCCTCTGAGGTTGGTCCCCAAGTAAGTGTCAGTGTTCATTAGGGTTGCACATACTGCACACACTGGTCCTGAGTTACCTTGTACATGCCTCATGGCTTGAACCATGAACCTGAGACTCCTGACACTGTACCTTCAGATATCACCTCTCCTGAACTCCAAACTCAGAGCCAACTGATGCTGACCTTTCTTCCTGGGTGTCCCACAGGCCCACCATCCTCCAAAAGTAGAATGTGTTGCATCCTTCCTCTTACCTCACTGTGTTCCTCCTCCACTAGTCTCTGTCCAGGCACATTACTTTGCAAGGACTGCTCCTGGGAGCAGAATGTCTACCCCACTCAACTCCTGGAAAATATGCTCCATTCTCCCAGTTTCAGCTAAAGTGGCCCCTTCTCTAGGATGGCCACCCTGAGCCAGAAGGCAGACCTACATGGTCCTTCTCTCTACTGCCAGAGGAGCATGTCCCAATTTCTGCCATAACTCTTATCACACTGTTTTTGCAATGTTATATTGACTGACTAACTTATGATACCTTGGAGCTCTGGCTACTCTTTGGAATAACCCAGAGAACTTTTAAGACTATTAATGCTGGATCCCATTCCCTCTACAAACACAGCCCACCCTCTCAGAATCTAATTGAATTGGCCTCAGGTGCAGCCTGGGCACTGGAATTTCTAAAATCTCCCAAATGATTCTTGTGCCCAGCTAAAATTAAGACCTCAAGGAGAATAATTTCGTCTTGCTTATTTTCATGTGTTACAAATATCAGGTAGTTTATAAGTATTTGTTGAATGAATGAATAAGTACATCAATCCAGCCACATGAATTGAAAGCCATGGAATCTCAAATCCCATACATCACCAAAACCTGTCAATCCTACCTCTCAGGAATCACTTTTATCTACCCCTTCATATACACATAGAATTTTTACCTTTTTTCAGGTCCTCACTTTTGCCTACGAGACCATCACATTTTCCTTATTGTCTCCTTGTCTTAGCCTCCCCAGGGGCCCTCTAAACTGCTGCTAGAGTTATTTAATATTCTAACCCCGTGCCCTCCCTTCTTAAATGGATTTGTGTTGTCTACACACAATAAAATCTAAATTTGCCAAATGAGTACCTTAATTTTCCTTCTTCTCTGCCTAGCATACTTCTCCTCATCCTTCATGACCCATCTCAAACATCAACTCTTCTATCAAGCTACCCCCCTACCTTAAGTCTTCCAGGAGAAGTTATCATGGCCCTGCTGTCCCTCCCCATTATTCAATGCCTGTCTCTGTCTCTTTTATAGTTTTTCTGATTGTGTGTTGACATTGCTTGTTTACATGTCTGTGTCCCTCATATGAACTCTCTAAGGGCAGCAGCTGTGCCCTGTCATCTTTGTGTCCCCACTGCTCAGCACAGCACTAGTTGGTAGTTAAATAAATATATGATATTAAGAGGGAGAGAGAGAAAAGCATAGAATGTTATTTATTTGTATAGGAAGGAGCATCCCAAGAGGGCAAAGATAGAGATGGGAAGCTCTATCTTTATCTAATCTAGGGGAAACCTAGATTCTTACTCTCAGGAATGTGTTTCTAGACCCAGGAAGCCCTGAGCAATGGTGTCAGAAGTTAGAACACCTGGGTCAGGCTTAATGAGCCACTTACTTCTACAGCCTTTGTCCACAATCCTCTTGTCAAGCCAGTGCTCCCTGTGATGATGGTCAACAGGGCCAAATGACTCCAACCCAAATATATCTACCACTAGAAGTGACTCTCCACCACAGAAGTTTCTGGGAAAACTTTTGGCCTCCTTTATCCAAGATGATGTCTACACATTTTAAATTAACTTATCACTCTAAAGGAACAAGAATTTACAGCTTGGATTCTTTTATTCTTATTTCCAAATTGGCCACACATCCTATGATTTGCTGCATGAACTCTGCACTGTGGGAATGCTCTCTCCCAAAGAACAACCAGAGATGACTATTCTTTAGGCACTGACACAGTCACATTGATCTCAACACTTGCAGATGCATGTTTTATTAGTGGGGGATGGGAGGAGTTACAACCTTCCTCTCTGGACCAAGGAAGGGTGGATCAACTCGCCCTTAGCATTGGCAACTGGTCTACACAACACACCCCTCTCCATTGTTATACTTCTTGCCTGGGTTAGTCAGGGGGCTAATTATGAAGCCAGTGTCTGTGATGATTACACGTTAAGTGTGAACTATACTGTCAGTGATAATTATGGATTATTGAGGGGGTTATTTGTGTTTGATTGACAGAATGCACACACCTCTGTGGAAAGTGCAGCATTTCTTACTTCCTGGCACTACTACTCTACACGAAGAACTGTTTTTCTGAGGGAACATAAGAAGATAAACACCATAAAAGTTCTGTGTCTCTGAGGATAAGGGGGAATCTTTTCATAAGGACCTACCTGAGCCAGGTGATTTGATGGAGAAGAAGAGAGTATGGAAAATCAAGGGTGACCATGGGTTTAAAGCCAACAGTCTATGAATTTACCCAGGCCTGCCCTAACTCAGCCCCAGCTTTGGAAGGAGAAGGAAACACATCCTCAGAAAACCCCAACAGTGCTTTGAGAAACCATTGTTATTCTCTGAATATTAACTAATAAGTGTTAGGATTCTACTTCCTTAGGCAGTAATTGTGCAACAGAGCTGAAGGACTACTGTCTTTACATCAAATATTTATTAGATACTATTCAGACCTATGCCTATACACACAAACACATATGCACAAGAAGGGCCTTGTTCCACCTCAGAAATCACTTCCTATTTCCTTATAACCTACAAAATATTGAGGAAAATTGCACTGTCACTGACAGGTG
Organism: Neogale vison; assembly: GCF_020171115.1. NCBI lineage: Eukaryota > Metazoa > Chordata > Mammalia > Carnivora > Mustelidae > Neogale > Neogale vison. The sequence goes on along the minus strand of NC_058091.1, from coordinate 44,564,125 downwards.
GGCTATGGAGCTGTGGGGCTGGCTCCAAAGAGAGTGCCAACAAGGAAAGGAAACACACCTCACTAGAAGATGGAGTGCTCTTTGCAGGTACTTCCTGGTGGCATAGCTGAAGGTTATGGGCTAAAACTGTCAACACTTTGACAATTTCCAATTTCAACCTTCTCCATCATCTTTGAAGATAACCTTGAATGCCACTAAATGGTTCTAACATGACTTTGGGGTTTTCTAATTTTAACCTAGAACTTAAAAAAATGGGCATTAGCACAGATTTCATCTAGATTATGATTCTGTATTAGTCTTACAAAAGCCAGAATTACCTCCCTCACCCCTTGCAAATAGCCTAGAAGTTTTCACAGTGCTCTGTGCTACAAGTTAACATCACTTTGGACATTCTTATCGCAGAAAAAATGTGTACCTGTTTGTGGTTAATGTTCTCATTAAAGTTTGCCTTTGAATCATGGAGAAGGGGCTCTGTAGATCAAAACAGCAAAAATATTTCTTACAAAAAAATTTACACATTTTTCGTAGATTATACCCCCCCAAAAGAAAGCCTATAAAACTACTAAGCTTGCACCTACAAATCAGTAACTCTTAAACTATGTTCTTGCCAAAAGACGTGTAAAAAATAAGAAATTATACACGATAGGACATGATTTAAGCCATAAAAATGGAACACCTTGGCACATTTAAAAGGAAAGCCTGAGACCAAAGTCCAAGCCTTCCCACAATCCATGTGGGGCCCAGATCACCATAAGCAGCATTAAGGGATTTAACTTTTTTTTTCCCATAAGTTTTCAAAAGTCATCCCTGAAGTAGAAATCCCTTCCTCATGCTTTATTCTGTGATCCATTCAGGGAATACAGCAGTCCCACACTCAGATACATGTATATTTATAGGCATTTATCTTCTAGATTCATAGTTGAGAATTGAAGTTCTAGAACATTCCATGATTCTTGGAACCAATCTGAAGTTACCCCACATAATCTTGGAAATTGCCTGCCTTTGAAACCTTGAACGGGTAACCTGAGAATACAAAAGAGAAGTCTGCCCCCTAAAACATGGGCTCTGTTAAAGGTGCAAATCCACTTAACATTAGAACCGGTGGGGAAAGCCATCAATGAGAAGAGTCCAGCTGATACAAAAAAGGAGACAATCTCATCATCCAGTTAACTTCACATCAAATTATACATAAAATATTATTTTAAAGAAGGCATTTTGAAACTAGTTGCAAATTCTGAATTTCCTGAATTCAAGGATTCCAAATTTATCAGATATCTCCATGTATCTTAAAAAAGCTTTCTAAACCTTACTAATAGAAACAAATTCTAAATGCTGACAACAATAATAAGTAAATTCTTACATTTCCTAAAAGTAGAGCATTAATTTCTTTTTATCTTTTTTTTTAAATTTTAGAGACTAAAACTTTTCACTACGGCTTGAGTTCTTCTTACACTATCAATCTCTTTCAGGCCTGCATTTTCTAAAGTGGAGGAGATGGCTTTTCATGAAAGGCAAGTCCTCGTTACTCCTTTGACATCCAGATCAAAATCTGATTTTATTTCTGAAATGACACACATTTTTTTTTCAGTTCATTTCATTCCTTATAGAAATGTCCATTTGATATAATGAAAATTAAGAGGACAGCTGAATTCCAGAAGAATGATTGGTTTTCTGAACAGAAACCAGTATGATGAATACTGGGACTTCTCCAATAGTCCCTCTCTCTGGAAGTCTATGTATTCTCCACTGACAGGAAACCATTCATGAGCTGTGCACCCCTGATATTCTCCTACGCTTTTCAATGTAGCAACATATTAACACACAAGCTGCAATTTCAGGCAGAAAGGGAACTGTCTCCCTGGACCTATGACTGCTTTCATATTCAAGGACTAATTTCAAATGACCAGGGATAAGGGCGTCTATATAAGTAAAATATTCCCAGACCAAAATCCAATCCAAACCAAAACAAAATTTAAAAACCTGCCTTGAGCAGATTTTCTTTTCTGAAAGGATTCTATGCAGTGCCAAGAAAATGACTTTAAGAAATGTTTTTGGAAGTTTCTTAAGCCCAAACTGTTTTCAACATGTCATTTTGGGTTCATCCCCAATGGTGGCAATCCATAGATTAGTCAGATGTCAGGTTTTAAAATGCATGGCATTTTTAAGAGGGTTTGTGTCCTTTCTCTTCATTTCAACATATGCCAAAAGTAAAAACTAGGTCAATTCCATTATTATACTTTTCAATTACAGATCATATATCTTTGCCCTCTCTCTCTACCAGCACCTCAAAAATGCAATCAACAGAAGGCAGGGCTGAGGAGGAACCATCCGGTATGATGGGGCCCCTCTCAGGGGATGTCTTGCCTTAGCCTCCCAAATCTTTATCTCTTCCCAATAGTCCTAAAAATTTGCAGTTTGATCTGGCAGTGTTCTCTGGGTAGATCCAATAAAATGCCACTGTTCTAAGACACTGAAAAATAACCTCTCCAAACACAAGAAAGATCAGTCATGGAAACCCACAGAAAGTTCTATCTTCTCTTGGCCAGATGAGGATCCACTCTTTTTGGCTGAATGGAAACAGGACTGAAAATAATGAGAATTGGAAGCTCTACTCTGTGGGGTGAGTCAATTTGGACACAATATGAACTTTCTGGGAAAACACAGATGCAAGTTAAACTTTGTTAGAAGTAGTGGTTAGAGGCACCTCGGTGGCTCAGTCAGTTGGGGGCTCTCTTCAGCTTGGGTCATCATCTCAGGGTCATGGGATAGAGCTCCATGTTGGGCTCCCTGCTCAGTGGTGTGTCTGCTTCTCTGTCTCCCATTACCCTTCTCCCTGCTTGTGCTTTCTCACTCTCTCTCTCTCTCTCTCTGCCCCCCAAAATAAATAAATAAATAAATAAAGTCTTAAAAAAAAAAAAAAAGAAGTAGTAGTGGTTAGGCTTACAGAGTAGAAAATAGGCTTAAGTGACAGGAATGCAATGTCCTCATCTCTGCCTATGACATTCAGGGCTATCTTTAAATAGTTAATTTTCTTACACCTAATCAATAAATTACATCAAAACTATTCCTGGAAATTCACAATGAGATGAGAAATAAATGATTCCTAAAACTTCATTACCTTATTTTATCTGTTAAGTCAGTGTTACAAAGAATTCGTTTAACGCAGAACATTAAGCTAGGTTTCATGAGGGTCACAAAAATGTACAAGGCCTAATCTATTTCGAACACTGATGGCATGACAAGCACAGCACCAAACACTTTATGAACATCTCTTTCAATCCTCACAACAACCTGCTGAAAAGGACAACTCTGGTCCTAGCTCCAGCATGACTTGATTCCAACTGCATGAGACACTGAATCAGGACAGGCCATCTGAGCCCTTCCCAGATTCCTAATCTACAGAAACAGTAGAGCTAATGGAGGGACTGTAGTTCTTTTAAGCCCATAACTTTTGTGGTAATTTATTATGCAGAAATACATAAAGGAAACAGATGTCAGTGCCCTGGAGTAGAGTGCTGTTGTTACAAAAAACTAAACCATGCGGCATTGACTCTGGGTCTGCAAAGTGGCAGGAAGAGACCAAAGGAGCCTGTGAGTGAAAACCTCAAGGGCTACAAGGAGAGCATCAGCAAAATCAAAAAGGTTCTTGAAGACACAGTCAGTGAGAGCCTAAAGGAAAGTGAGGAAAACAGTTATTGGAAGCTGGAGGAAAGGCTAGCCTTATTACATGGAGGTGGAAGGTCTGGTAGCACTGTCTGTGGAAAGGTAGCTAATGAACCTAACAGTCCAGCTAAGGACACTTCAAGGCAGAGAAATATCCCTTGAAGGCTTCAGCATCTCTGTGCGTAGTCCAACTGCCCTGAAGCACCACGGGGACAGGAAGCCCAAACCAGCCCGTGCAGAGAGACCGTACGGAAAGATGCGAGGATTACATGAGCAGTGTCTCTCCACGTGGTCTCTCCCCTCAGCTGCTTCAGCATCTTGATGTTACAAGTGCAGCCTCCATCTGCTACCCCGTGAAAGACAATCTAGAACCATCTGCTACCCGTGAAAGACAATCTAGTGCTGAGTTACTCCCAAATTTCTGAATTGCGATAGAATAATAAAATGTTATTGTTCTTTAATTTTTTAAAATTTTTTATAAACATATAACGTCTTATTAGCCCTAGGGGTACAGGTCTGTGAATTGCCAGGTTTACACACTTCACAGCACTCACCATAGCACATACCCTCCCCAATGTCCATAACCCCAGCACCCTCTCCCTATTCCCCTCCCCCTAGAAACCCTCAGTTTGTTTTGTGAGATTAAGGGTCTCTTATGGTTTTTCTCCCTCCCAATCCCATCTTGTTTCATTTATTCTTTTCCTACCCTCCAAACCCCCCATGTTGCATCTCCACTTCCTCATATCAGGGAGATCATATGATAGTTGTCTTTCTCCGACTGACTTATTTCGCTAAGCGTAATACCCTCTTGTTCCATCCATGTTGTCGCAAATGGCAAGAGTTCATGTCTTTTGATGGCTGCATAGTATTCCATTGTATATATATATACCACTTCTTCTTTATCTATTCATTTGTTGATGGACATCTAGGTTCTTTCCATAGTTTGGTTATTGTGGGCATTGCTGCTATAAACATTCGAGTGCACGTGCCCCTTTGGATCACTACGTTTGTATCTTTAGGGTAAATACCCAGTAGTGCAATTGCTGGGTCGTAGGGTATCACTATTTTCAACTTTTTGAAGAACCGCCATGCTGTTTTCCAGAGTGGTGCACCAGCTTGACTTCCCACCAACAGTATAGGTGGGCTCCCCTTTCTCTGCATCCTTGCCAGCATCTGTCATTTCCTGACTTGTTAATTTTAGCCATTCTGACTGATGTGACGTGGTATCTCATTGTGGTTTTGATTTGTATTTCCCTGATATTGAGTGATGTGGAGCATTTTTTCATGTGTCTGTTGGCCATCTGGATGTCTTCTTTGCAAAAATGTCTGTTCATATCCTCTGCCCATTGCTTGATTGGATTATTTGTTCTTTGGGTGTTGAGTTTGATAAGTTCTTTCTAGATTTCGGATATAGCCCTTTATCTGATATGTTGTTTGCAAATATCTTCTCCCATTCTGTCAGTTGTCTTTTGGTTTTGTTAACTGTTTCCTTTCCTGTGGAAAAGCTTTTGATCTTGATGAAGTCCCAATAGTTCATTTTTGCCCTTGCTTCCCTTGCCTTTGGTGATGTTCCTAGGAAGAAGTTGCTGTGGCTGAGGTCGAAGAGGTTGCTGCTTGTGTTCTCCTCAAGGATTCTGATGGATTCCTTTCTCACATTGAGGTCCTTCATCCATTTTGAGTCTATTTTTCTGTGTGGTATAAGGAAATAGTCCAATTTCATTTTTCTGCATGTGGCCATCCAATTTTCCCAACACCATTTGTTGAAGAGGCTATCTTTTTTCCATTGGACATTCTTTCCTGCTTTGTCAAAGATTAATTGACCATAAAGTTGAGGGTCTATTTCTGGGCTCTCTATTCTGTTCCATTGATCTATGTGTCTGTTTTTGTGCCAATACCATGCTGTCTTGATGATGACAGCTTTGTAGTAGAGCTTGAAGTCCGGAATTGTGACGCCACCAACTTTGGCTTTCTTTTTCAATATTCCTTTGGCTATTCGAGGTCTTTTCTGATTCCATATAAATTTTAGGATTATTTGTTCCATTTCTTTGAAAAAAATGGATGGGATTTTGATAGGGATTGCATTAAATGTGTAGATTGCTTTAGTAGCATAGACATTTTCACAATATTTGTTCTTCCAATCCATGAGCATGGAACATTTTTCCATTTCTTTGTGTCTTCCTCAATTTCTTTCATGAGTACTTTATAGTTTTCTGAGTATAGATTCTTTGCCTCTTTGGTTAGGTTTATTCCTAGGTATCTTATAGTTTTGGGTGTGTTATTGTTCTTTAAAACCTTGAAGTTTGGAAGCGATTTGTTGCAGCTCAGTAGAAAATTAAAATAATGTTAATATAAAACAAAAAATAAAACACTGTCTACATCTTTGCTCCTTAAAGATGAAAAAACATTTGTCCTACTCTTCATCAACATTTTAAAATGGAAAAAATGCCATTCTCCCCAGTTCATTCACTGAGGACCATGTATCAGAAGAAAGATTGAGGTTAGGTTTTTGGCTTCTGAAAACATAAGAATAAGTCCAGAAAGTCAGTTCTTCCTATAAGTACAGAGAAGGGCTAAATAATTAATGTAATTCTAAAACAGCATCCTATTTTGGAAGTTGTTATAAGATACTAATATTTCTCTTCACAAAGTTTTTTTTTTTCTTTTTTCATTTGGTGTAGTGTAAGTGGAAGAGATTATTTTCCTTTGGGGCATACAGCAAGACTACATTTCCCAGCCTCCCTCCCTGACAGGCAGACACATACAACTGGTCAGTGCAGCATGGGCCAGAAATGATAGTTGCTACCTCTAAGCCTATCTATAGAGAAACTTCCCACCATCTCATCTCTTATTGCAGACTAAATGCAGAGGATTGTGAAGAGGATTCCAAAGGCCTGGGGCTGTGGTACTCTTTAGATCAGTGACCCATGGCTTTAATGACCATGAGAGGAAGAGCCCACTACAAGCTCCCTTCTGCCTACATTGTACTGTGACATAAGCAAGAGGTAAATCTTTACTGTGTTAGGCTATTAAGACTCTGAAATTGTTAATTGCAGCAGTTACCTTGTACTGACTAATATTTGTTGGTTGGAAAATTACTGCATTATGTCTCTTCCTATAATAAAAATCACTAACTGCTTGACTTCTACAGAATGTTACCCTGAGTTCTGTGATTTAAACACTTACGTGTACATCAAGTTGTTGGCATTAAGACCGTTTTTTTTTTTTCTAATTTCATAAAATCCTTTGTTTCATGGTATCTACCAAGTACCTTTCCTTATCCTTCCAGGAAAATAATCCTTTTCCTTTACAATATTCTGCCCTTAAATTTATTTCCTCCTGAATTGTAGCTTCCTTTCTAAGATGATCAATGTCATAAGATGTCATGTTTTCCCACCATCCCACAGAGCAAACATCAAATTTTATTTTGGTAACTATTGACCACATTTCATCAAAATTAATCATCTCTTGAGCAGGCTTATGGTAGGACAATTAAGAAAAATGGTAAATGCTGACTGCTTTACCTTTTTAAAAAAACTATCTTTGCCCTTCAGTCAAGAAAATACAAGCTTCTCTAACTAAAAGAAAAACGCATGTTATCCAGTGTTGCTCAGCAAGAACTTTCTCTCTATATACAGAGAGAAGGAAACTGTTACATATAGAAAGCTTGCTTTGAGTAAGAGGGGGAAGAATCCTTACTAATACAATAGAGGTAGCAGAACTGAGTATGAGTTTTGTAACCTCTAAAGCCTGGCTGCTGTAATGTCTAACCCAAGCTAAGACCCATGCCACAGTGAAGCCTACATCTTCCAAAACAAGGTAAGAAATCGTTTCCACGATGACATTCCACTATCATACCACTTCAAAGTGGTAACAAGGATTTACACTATACAACTCTTTACTTAGAAAATCATTAAGAGAAATAGATCTTTAAACAATGAATATCAAATCACATACCAAATATCAAAATTCCTTTGGAATTTACATGTATAGTAAGTTTTATCCTTTTAATATTAAGGATTTTTAAGCTATCAGATCTAATCAACTTTTCGTGGGAATGCAAACTGGTACAGCCCCTCTGGAAAACAGCATGGAGGTTCTTCAAAAAGTTGAAAATAGAGATACCCTATGACCCAGCAATTGCACTGCTGGATATTTACACTAAAGATACAAATGAGTGATCCGAAGGGGCATGTGCATGTGAATGTTTATAGCAGCAATGCCCACAATAGCCAAACTATGGAAAGAACCTGGATGTCCATCAACAGATGAATGGATAAAGAATAAGTGGTATATGTATATATGATGGAATACTATGCAGCCATCAAAAGACATGAAATCTTGCCATTTGCAATGACATGGATGGAACTAGAGGGTATATTGCTTAGTGAAATAAGTCAATCAGAGAAAGACAATTATCATATGATCTCGCTGATATGAGGAAGTTGAGAGGCAATGTGGAAGGTTTGGAGGATAGGAAAGGAATAAATGAAACAAGATGGGATTGGGAGGGGGGACAAACCATAAGAGACGCTTAATCTCACAAAACAAACTGAGGATTGCTAGGGGGAGGGGGGATAGGGAGAGGGGGGGTTGGGTTATGGACATTGGGGAAGGTATCTGCTATGGTGAGGGCTGTGAAGTGTGTAAACCTGGCAATTCACAGACCTGTATCCCTGGGGCTAATAATACATTATATGTTAATAACAAATTTAAAAATTTTTTAAAAAGATCTAACCAACTTTTTTTTAAGATTTTATTTATTTATTTGACAGAGAAGGAGATCAGAAGTAGGCAGAGAGGCAGGCAGAGAGAGAAGGGGAAGCAGACTCTATGCTGAGCAGAGAACCTGACGTGGGGCTCAATCCCAGGACCCTTGGATCATGACCTGAGCCGAAGGCAGAGGCTTAACCCACTGAGCCACCCAGGCGCCCCAGATCTAACCAACTTTTAACTGGACCTCAAGCCAGCCTAACCATAAATAAGCATATTTCCAGAAAAGACTCCAGAAAGTAATCTCCTTACTATAATAAAAAGCAGTAAGGTAGGTTATATATCCTCAGGCATTAATGTAACCTCAGCACCTTTAAGGCCCTTACCACAGTTTGTAGCTAATTGCATTTAATTGATCCATGTATGTAGCCTAATGTTTTGGGGTATGAAAGAGCCCTATTTCCAGCTTGACAAAAGCAGTTCTAGAAGAAAATATTTACAAAATACATATCTGATAAAGGACTTGTCTTCAAAATACACAGAGCACTCCACAAAAACATACACATGGGATAGACAACCCAGAAATGGATCTTCAAGTCTATGGTCAACTAATCTTCAACAAAGTAGGAAAGAATGTCCAATGGAAAAAAGACAGTCTCTTCAAAAAATGGTGATGGGAAAATTGGATAGCTACATGCAGAAGAATGTAACTGGACAATTTTCTTACACAACACACAAAAATAGACTCAGAATGGATGAAAGACCTAAGTGTGAGACAGGAATCCATCAAAATCCTAGAAAAGAACAGACAGCAACCTCTGTGACCTTGGCCACAGCAACTTCTTGCTAGACACGTCTCCAAAGGCAAGGGAAACAAGGAGAAAAATGAATTATTGGGACTTCATCAAGATAAAAAACTTTTGCACAGCAAAGGAAACAGTGAACAAAACCAAAAGACAACGAACAAAATGGGAGAAGATATTGCAAATGACGTATAAAACAAAGGGCTGTGGTGCCTGGGTGGCTCAGTTGGTTGAGTGACTGCCTTCAGCTCAGGTCATGATCCCGGACTTCCAGGATCGAGTCCTGCATTGAGCTCCCAGCTCCTCGAGGAGTCTGCTTCTCCCTCTGGCCTTCTCCTCTCTCTGCTCTCTCTCACTCATTCTCTCTCAAATAAATAAATAAAATCTTTAAAAAAAAAAAAACAAACAACAAAAAACAAAACAAAGGGCTAATACCCAAAATCTATAAAGAAGTTATCAAACTCAACACCCAAAGAATAATCTAATCAGGAAATGAGCAGAAGACATGAATAAACATTTATCAAAAAGACATACAAATGGCCAAGAGACACATGAAAAAATGCACAACATCACTCAACATCAGGGAACTACAAATCAAAACCACAATGAGATACCACTTCACACCAGTCAGAATGGCCAAAATTAACAAGTCAGGAAAGGACAGATTTATGGCAAGGATGCAGGGAAAAAGGAACCCTCATACATGGATGGTGGAAATGCAAGCAGCCACTCCGGAAAACAGTATGGAGGTTCCTCAAAATAGAGCTACCCTATGACCCAGCAATTACACTACTGGGTATTTGCCACAAAGATACAAATGTAGTGATCCAAAGGGGCACCTGCACCCCAATGTTTATAGCAGCAATGTCCACAATAGCCAAACTAAATAAAGAGCCCAGATGAATGGATAAAGAAGATGTGGTATATATACAAATATATATATATACACACACAAAATTATACAATGGAATACTACTTGGTCATCAAAAATGAAATCTTGCCATTTGCAACATGGATGGAATGAGAGGGTGTTATGCTAACTGAAATGAGTCAATCAATCAGAGAAAGACAATTATATGATCTTGCTGATATGTGGAATTTAAGAAACCAAACAGAGAATCATAGGAGAAGAGAGGAAAAAATAAAATAAGACAAAATCAGAGAGGGAGACAAACCATAAGAGACTCTTAAACATAGGAAACAAACCAAAGTTTGCTGAAGGGGAGGAGAATGGGGGGATAGGGTAACTGGGTGATGGACATTAAGGAGGGCATGTGACATAGTGAGTACTGGGTATTTATAATTAAGACTGATGAAACACTGACCTCTACCTCTGAAACCAATAATACATTATATGTTAATTGAATTTAAATAAATATAAATTAATTAAAAATAAAAAATATATACAAAGCACTCAACAACAAAATAACAACCTATTAACAATGGACAAAAGACCTAGAAATCTCACACGAAGATATACAGATGGTACATAGATGTACAAAATATACAAAATATACAAAAAGATTATACAAAAAGATACATTCAAATATACAAAAAGATTCCTAACATCATCTGTTATCAAGAACTACAAATTCAAGTAACAGTGGTATACAATTACATACCTATTAGAAAGGCTAAAATGCAAAAATCTTGCCATACCAAAGCTGATGAGGATGCAAAGCAACAGGAATTCTTATTCATTGCTGGGGGTGCAAAATGGTAAAGGCACATTGAAAGACAATTGGGCAGTTTCTTACAAACCTCAGCATAGTCTTACCATAAGATCTAGTAATCATGGTCCTACATATTTACCCAATTGAGCTGAAGACTTATATCCACACAAACACCTGCAAATTAATGTTTAGAACAGTTTTATTCATAATTGCATAAACTCAGAAGCAACCAGAGTGTCTTTCAGTAGCTGAATGCACAAATAAACTGGAACATTCAAGACAGCTTAACAGGTGAATTCTACCAAGCAATTAAAGAAGAGTTAATACTTATTCTTCTCAAACTATTCAAAAAAGTAGAAGAGAAAGTAAAGCTTCTAAATTCATTCTATGAGGCCAGCATTACCCTAATATAAAATCAGATAAAGACATACAAAAAAAAGAGAACTACAGGCTGATATCTCTGTGAACATAGATGCAAAAATCCTCAACAATATATTAGCAAACCACATCCTACAATACATTAACAAAAATCACTCACCATGACATACTGAGATTTATTCCAGAGGTTCAAGGGGGTGGTTCAATATTTGCATATCAATCAAAGTGATACATCACATTAACAAGAGAAAAGATAAAAACCATAGGATCATTTCAGTAGATGTAAAAAGAAGCTTTGACAAAGTGCAACATCTATTGACTGTAAAAACCTTCAACAAAATAGGTTTAGAGGGAACATACCTCCCCGCAGCTAACTTCACACTCATTGGTGAAAAACTGAGAGCTTTTCTTCTAAGATCAGAGACAAGACAAAGATGTCCACTCTCATCCCTTGGGACATGGTAAATAATTAATGTAATTATAAGTTCCATCCTATGTTGAAGGGTCTCATAGCTACATATATTTTTCTTTTTTTTCCCAATTTATTTATTTTTAGAAAAACAGTATTCATTATTTTTTCACCACACCCAGTGCTCCATGCAATCCGTGCCCTCTATAATACCCACTACCTCATACCCCAACCTCCCACCCACCCCGCCACTTCAAACCCCTCAGATTGTTTTTCAGAGTCCATAGTCTCTCGTGGTTTACCTCCCTATCCAATTTACCCCAACTCCCTTCTCCTCTCTAACACCCCTTGTCCTCCATGCTATTTGTTATGCTCCACAAATAAGTGAAACCATATGATAATTGGCTCTCTCTGCTTGACTTATTTCACTCAGCATAATCTCTTCCAGTCCCATCCATGTTGCTACAAAAGTTGGGTATTCATCCTTTCTGATGGAGACATAATACTCCATAGTGTATATGGACCACATCTTCCTTATCCATTCGTCCGTTGAAGGGCATCTTGGTTCTTTCCATAGTTTGGCGACCGTGGCCATTGCTGCTATAAACATTGGGGTACAGATGGCCCTTCTTTTCATGACATCTGTATCTTTGGGGTAAATACCCAGGAGTGCAATTGCAGGGTCATAGGGAAGCTCTATTTTTAATTTCTTGAGGAATCTCCACACAGTTCTCCAAAGAGGCTGCACCAACTTGCATTCCCACCAACAGTGTAAGAGGGTTCCCCTTTCTCCACATCCTCTCCAACACATGCTGTTTCCTGTTTTGTTAATTTTGGCCATTCTAACTGGTGTAAGGTGATATCTCAATGTGGTTTTAATTTGAATCTCCCTGAGGGCTAATGATGATGAACATTTTTTCATGTGTCTGATAGCCATTTGTATGTCTTGATTGGAGAAGTGTCTGTTCATATCTTCTGCCCATTTTCACAAGATTCTTTTAATGTAGTCATAAGCAGCAGAGACTAGTTTGGTTTATTAAATCATGCTCTATTTTCCTCCTGAGTGCAAGAAAAGGACAGTCGTATTTTTGCAAAATTTACTTGCCCTAGGTTCCTTGAGAAGACTCAAATAGTTTAAAATAAATGAAAATTTTAAAGTTTGGATTATTTGTTAGTCCTGAAATGAGTATGTTCCAATTAAGCATGTTAATGTGTAGAAAAATCAATTTATCTTTACAATAAAAACAAATCCAAAGAAACATAATAAAAAATATCACAAAATAATTTCTAATTGGTTTTCTCACTCAAGATTATTTTTTATATATTCCTATTAAAAACAAATAGAGAAATTCTTGCTGTCAAACTAATAACTATTTTTTAAAAAGAATGAAGGAAAACTTTTAATGAGTTTTCCTAGAATGTACTGTAGTTCATTTTATTGATATATATGATTTCTTTCTATATTTAATTGTTTTTATTTCTGTGCCAATTACATGTTTTGGTTTTGGTTGATATGTGTTCTAAAATATAGCCCATTTAGAGAAGATATTTACAAATGACATATCTGATAAGGGGTTAGTATCCAAAATCTATAAAGAACTTACCTAACTCAACAACCAAAAAACAAATAATCTAGTGAAGAAATGGGCAGAATACATGAATAGACAATTTTCCAAAGAAGAATTCCAGATGGCTAACAGATACATGAAAACATGCTCAACATCACTCTTCATCAGAAAATACAAGTTGAAACTATGATGAGATACCACCTCACACCTGTCAGAATGGTTAAAATTAACAACACAAGAAACAACAGGTATTGGCAAGGACGCAGAGAAGGAGGAACCCTCTTAAACTGTTAGTGAGAATATAAATGGTATAAATGGGTGCAGACACTCTGGACAACAGTTTGGAGGTTCCTCAAACGGTTAAAAATAGAGCTACCCATAATCCAGCTGTTGCATGCACTACTAGGTATTTACCCAAAGGATACAAAAATACAGATTCAAAGGGATACATCCACTCTCATGTTTATAACAGCATTATCAACAACCCACAAACTATGGAGAGAGCCCAAATGTCCATCAACAGATGAATGGATAAAGAAGATGTGGTATGCATATATACAATGGAATACTATCCGGCCATCAGAAAGAATGAGGTTTTGAGTTTTGCAATGACATGGATGGAGCTCGAGTATATTATGCTAAGCAAAATAAGTCAGTTAGAGAAAGGCAAATACCATATGATCTCACTACTAATTTAACAAAATTACTGTACAAAATTCCAGTTATTATGTCTGTATTATGTATTATTTTGTGCTTTTTAAAAAAAATGAGACTACTTTGGCTATTTTTATTAGTTAACTTTCACTGGGTATCACTTATATCACCAGTGATTTAGGTTGCCATCAAAGTCATCAACAGGAAAGCCAAGGAAGAATCCCATGTTCTAAAGAATATAAAGCATGAATCTCAGATCCAGCAAATGGTTAAACACTGTAACATTGACCAACTGTGCAAAACCCGAGAGACAGAAAGCTCTTATTACATGGTAGTGAAGCTATGCCTTGGCAACAACCTCCTAAACGGGAGCTGGGATCAAAAAACTAAGTGAACAGGGAGCAAAGACATTCTCCAGGCAGAACATGTATGCTCTGGGGCATCCTCACAGCATGGAATTGTACACAGACATAATGCCATTCATTCCTCTGAAGGAGGAAAAGCCACCAACGTTTCCATGTTCAGGAAGCCCTTGACATGTCCACCACTACAGTGAGCCCAGTACAGCTTCCATAAGTAAGTGCGGCTAATGGGAAGATCAGTGTCCTTAAGAAGCTGTGCGCCATTATGAGAAAATGAGCGCCAGCCATATGTCCACATGTGAAGATAGTTGATGTGACCATGACCATCTCTTCCTTTCTTTTTCCAGGGTTTAGTTTGAGCACTGTTTATGTGGAAATGTTGACTATAGTTTGGAGGGAGACATTCGTATCCTCTTATGAACAAAAAACATTCAAAGGAACAGAATGTGGCACTGATAAATGTGGGAGGGATTCTTGCAAATTTTTGTGGGTTTAATGACTTGGGAGAAACTCCTATTGAGGGTAGCCTATGGTATTAGCTGATTTACAACGTGTCTATCCTCTCCACCCAGCCAGATTTTTTAAATGCCTTATAAAATGTCTTATGATTTGGGAAAGATCCTAGTTACTTATTCCCAAGATCCCTAATACGCTAAACTATACATAGCTCCTTCCACATCACTGTCCCCCAACTCCCCTCTGCTGTGGGATTCCAGAGGCTAGAAAGCAATTCTGTAACTTAGAACCCCTTTCCATAGCACACAAAACGTACTGATATATTTCTCCTTAAATGGGAGAAATCCCACGAAAGGAGGATAATGGATTTAAAAAGAGAGAGATGCTGAAGATGCACATCCAAACAAACTTTCAGGGAAAAGGTCCTGCACCAACAAGGTCCTGCACGACTAATTATTTCTAAAGCAACAACTTATTAGCTTGTTTAATTATTTAATGGCTGTCAGACTGTTCATCCTTCAAAAGCATTTAGATATGTAAACTCATCATGACTTGAGGAATCAAAGGCTCTGATACTCTTCACAGTAAGTTGAGGCATGAGAAGGCAGCCAAATCCACTTGGAGGACCTCCCACGCATTGGTCTGCCTAGCGAGGTACCATGCCCACCTGTACCATCACCTCTCCCTCCAAAATGCCTGCATCCCCAATAGAGCAGAGAGGAAAAAGAGAACAAAGAGCTCAATAAATGTTTGGTGGGGCAAAGGATACAAATTATGTCTGAACATGTGATCTTGTTTCTAATGATCATATTTAAATGACTAGTTTTAATCCCTGCCCTGTCCTCCTCTCCCTGGTTATATTTTTGATTATAATACAGGCATCACCTATTACATGCATTTTCTATAGTATATACTGACCTTGGTGGTGAATATGCAAATCTCTTGTGTTATTTAATGCCTGTGGCTCCCCTGTGAAGCATTACCAAGGATACCTGGAGTTAGCCATGCCATCATGGATGCCTCCCAAAGGTACTGCAAATTAGGTGCCCTTTTTTGGGACTATGCTTAGGGCACTCTGTCCTGCTATATGAATCACACCATAATGTGGCCAAGAATTAGAAGGGTTTCATTTTTTCAATTAGCTCATTGTTAAAAAGACCAAAAAACATGTGACTCCTACAATATGTGATGACAAGTCTTTTCTTCCATGCAGACTCCTAAGTGGAGCCTTCTCAGATGCTCAGGGCATTCGTCCACTTTAGGCCAATTTCACCCACCTAAAATATAAGGCACGAGGAGAGTGTTCTGTGTGACTTATCCTGAGACCCAACACCTCTAAGAGATAACTCTGAAAATAATGCTATTTTTACAGAAGAGTCTGGGTAGGAAACATTTAGTGACCTTAACTGACTTCTTTCCAACTATTGCTTGATTAGAAAGGGAGAAACTCCATTAATCTGGTCAATTTTCTTAATTATGTGTACAAAGACTGCTTGTAGTCATTGCTTAGCAAGTCTCCTATTTTAAAATGGACAATTCCCAGAGTAACAGCTTGTCAACGTCAAGTCAAAGTTAGGAAGAGAAACCTGAAAGCATGTTGTTTTGTTTGCTAGGGTTTTTTCTTTTCTTTACATTTTTAAGATTTTATTTCTTTATTTGTCAGAGATCACAAGTTGGCAGAGGCAGGCAGAGAAAGAGGGGGCAAGCAAGCTCCCTGCTGAGCAGAGAGCCCGATGTAGGGCTCGATCCTGGGACTCTGGGGCCATGACCCAGCTGAAGGCAGAGGCTTAACCCACTGAGCCACCCAGATGCCCTGCTAGGGTTTTTTCTGGGAACTCAGAATCTATTCCATTATCACTTCTAAGGCTCAAGTCAAGAAAGAATCTTCTTCAGCATACAGCTGCAATGTTCTAAGACCCAGTACACTATTAGTATATGATGTTTACTTTTCTGGGTCTATTTAGGGATCTGAAAACTGAAATTTTCTTTCTGGATAAATACAACAATATCAAAATTATTGGTAAGAATAAATGTCTGTGACTATTTTGTTAATCCAGCTGACTATGACTTTATTTGAAACACAGCCCTAACAGATCTCAGAAGGCAGCACTAAGAGCTAAGGCGTTTTCTCCAGGTGGAGAGATACTATTTCAAACCACAGTGGAAACTTAATAGTTGAGGCATAGATAAAAATGTATGTCACACACACAGAGTCCTTTATCATATTCAGCTACCATGTAGCATATTAATTAAAACAATGTGTCATTTAAAATGTTGTATAAGCAGCAAGTAAAAATCTAAATTTAGCATTTTGTGAGTGCAGTTACATGTGATATTAATACACACTCTGTGGTCTGTGAAACCATTCTGTGATTTTTCTCAAAATGTTATTCATTCCAAATGAGCCTGACAAAATAATCTTGAAAGGAAAAAATTCCTCATGCTTAAACATGTTTGTTGCTTTTCAACGATTACTAACTAAATTCAGAGGGACTTACTGAAGTCATAAAACCCTGAAAACTGCCTACATTGTTGCAGCCGAGAGGTCTCCAGGGCAGGCTCTCAGAGGAGCTGGGAGATTCGATCGGATTCGATCTTGCTGTGTGTGATTTCACTGATGGTTTTACAAATTTCGTGACATGGACCCCAGCCTTGAGTCCCTCCAGGCCAGTCATGCTCCCTGGGGGGTGATCTTTCACAGACCAAGACCCCAGATAGCACATCTCTGTTGTTTCCTAAGCCAACCATGTGTCTAGGGGAAACTTTTTGGGGATCACTGTAGGAATAGACAAATTGGGCCAGAAGAATAACAATCATAACTGATATCCATGGACCACTTACGATCTCCTCGAAGCCTAGAACCTAAATTCACATTTTTAGTCAATAAAAAATGCTATGATGTCAATGCTAAGACTATGTCATTTCACAGAGGATGGAGGACATGGTGGCCCAGAGAAGTGTAACTGTGATTTCAACCATGGAAGGGTGGGCAGAAAACAAAAGTGAGTAAACTGAGTCAGGCTCCCAAGGCAACAGGGAATGGTAGGCAGCTGACTGGACAGTAAGGCTTGGATCAAAAAGCCAAAAGCTATTTGGCTTCATCATGGTCTGCTGTCACATAAGAAACTTTCCAATACAGTGTAATGTAAATGGCAAGTCATGGAATGTCAGGCATAAGCTAAAGAAAACATTCCTAAGAGCCGGCTGGAAGAAAACCCCAAGAACTTAAAGCTGAAAACCAAGTGATTTTACCTAAAGACAATGTCTCAACCTGTTTCCCTGCATCCCTATACCCCATGAGAATTGCTGCAATAAATTATGTTTTTACTGGATGTTTTATCAAGTTATTCATAGACCTGCTTTAACCCACCGCTGCTAAAAAGAATTAGTCTTCACGGCTAGAGGTGAACTTCTTGGTCTGCTTATTTGTAAATCTTTCAGACTTCCTATGGAGTATTACTGTGATGCTGGAGGGTCTTTCTCGGGAGCAGTTAGCACTCCGTGTGGAAGCCTTATATACACGGCCCTGAAATGCTTGCTCATCAGAAATAAAGCCCCAAAGTGGATGTCTGGTCTGTGGAAGTAAATCACCAAACTCCCGCGTCGGGTGAGGAACCCTGACCGAACACCCCTGCAGATTTAGAGTTATGTGAAACCTGGCCAGTGAGGAGGACAGGATGTCACAAAAAGCATTTTTTCCCAGCCTTAGTTGAAGAAATCACACACCTACCTCTTAGCAAAGCTGCTGCCCCGTTTTGTAATCCTGTCATGGGGGAATCTGGGAAGATTGATCTCTGCAGTCTCTTGGTCAACTTTTTACCTCTCCTCAGATCCAGAGTTGCACAAGCATTTGCAAGGAACACACTGCACGGGCACCTTGGGTGGCTCAGTTGGCTATGCATCTGACTCTTTATTTCCACTCAGGTCAATCTGAGGGTCGTGAGATCCAGCCCTGTGTCGACTCTGCACTGGGCACAGAGCCTGCTTGAGATTCTCTCTCTCCCTCTCTCTGCCCTTCTCTCCACTTACATGCATGCACTTTCTCTCTTTAAAAAAAAAAAAAAAAAGGAACACACTGACTGCATTCCTTCCCCCCTACCCCATCCCCAGTCAATTCTTCAAGACCCAGTCCAACGTCCTCCTCTCCATGAAGCCATCTCAAATAACCTGGACCCTCTCACCTGGATGGTTGGGCGCCCTACATGTTTTGTTTTCCCCTGGACTAGAGTACTTACACCACTGTAGCAGAGTCCCTGTCCTTTAGCCGTGGGGCATGACTGCAAGACTAGCACATCTGCACTGTGGGGATCTTAATGGGCACTTCAGAGTTGTTTTTGGGGCTGACTTTTTAATTACCTAGGTTTGTTAATGGACCATTACTCCTCCATTTGTCGTTAAGAGTTTAAGCAAAACATTCTAATCATAAAGTTCAAGTTTAAAATGTATGAAACTTGTCCTTAAATATACTGGTGTTCAAAAAATGGTGGCCAAGAAGTCAAATGAGGTTGTTCTAAAGAAGAAAAGAATGTGCTTAATTAATATGCCAGAGTTCTACAAGCATTTCATCATATTATCGCTCATTGCAACCTAAGATTCAATTGTCCATAGTAGCATACAGTTAACGTAGAAAGTCTGAAAAGGGTTTGATCCTAATTAATTTTAAAACTTCCCTGGAAATCATATTTGCACTCTATTCTTTAAACAAGTCCTTTTCATCACAAATACCACAGAGAAGGTGTCAGAACCATTGTGTCCAAAATGCCACAATGTCTGATCTCGAAAGGTCTAAATTAATAACACTTTATTATATGAAAAAAGACAGTAGACTGATACATAGTTTTAATGGTTCAAAAATAAGTAAGGAAAGAAAAGAAAAGAAAAAATTAAAAGGTAACAGATGTGGCTTCTCTATATCTTCTCCAGCCACTTTTGGTTCTCCCTAAATTTTAACCTACTCTCAGAGGGTTTGTTAAAGGAAACATTTTTACTTTTAAATTCACACATGAAAAAGAAACATACTAAGTTAACAGGCCTCCTTTTTTGGTTGGTGTTCGATTAAGTACTTTTTATGCCTAACTCCTGGGAATGAACAATCAGAATACAGTGAAGTTTGGGGGGTTTTGTTCCTGTGCTTTGTTTTTTGGAAACCTAAGTGCACATTAGCTCTGACTTCCATTCAACAAAGAACTCCACTAAGGAAACACCAACAGTCACTGTGCTTGTTCATTATTTTTGAGCATCTAGTTTTAAAATCCTTTGGAGGGCTGAGGCATGATTAAACTTCACATCATTGACTAAATTAATAAACCAGCTGTTGTCTTTAAAGCATGTCAGAGATTTCAGTGGACTGGAAGAGTGGCTTTCTGCTACAGCTAATAAATTTTCAAGTTAACGTATCATCGAGTTTCAGTTAAAATTAAATCTCAAATTCACAATTGTTAGACTAAACGCACTGTGTGTGTCACCTTTTGAACCACTGCCTGTGTAAGTCTAACCCAGCTGCTCTTGTACCTCTAGTTCTTCTTCTTGGCATTAATATTTTGGCAGGTGCGTGGGAGGTGCGAGAGACCTGTGCTCCGCCCACGCCAATCAGATTTGTGCATTGAGCACCTAGACCTTGGAGAGGAGCCCTTGGTTTCCAGAACAAGATTTCCCAGGTGTCCCACAGGGTGCCACTCTCCTTGCCTGATCCTTTACATCTAAGCCCCAAACCAAAAACACCCTCAGGTTTATGCAGGCAACTTGCTTCACTCAAATATTAACACCTACTACCTCCACCTCAAAACAGCTCTTTGGCACAACCTGTCTGAAAAACAGCTGAGAAATATTTTAATCCAGTGCTTAAGTGGCTTAGAGGATTATTAGTGGGATAGAGAGTCTGGGGGCTGTAGGTAGCTGATTCGGTGACGAACTCGGTGGATAGTGAGTTGGAAATCCTGGCTGATGGTGAGCACGAAAGTCATTATTACTGACTCACAGGTCTTCTCTGGACTGACACTCCCTGTGGTTTCTGGCTCTTTCCCCACATCCCTTTACAAGAAGTCTCACAAATTCGAGATGATAAAAATGCCTCCGAGGAACATTTGAATGGTGGTCACAAACTCCAAATGGATTTTGTTCCGCTTTCTTGTAAGTCTCCATAGTTTTTGCATGTTTCTGAACTCTCTGGCCCCGCCAGGTTGAAATGCTTGAAATCCCAAGATTCCTACTAAAGGAATGCTTTCTCCATTTATCCTGTGGCCCGGACACACTAAGAACCGCGCACAGTAAAAGGCATACATTTAGTGGGTAAAATCCTGGGCTGTGAAGTAAGACTCTTTGGGTCGAAATCCTGACTGCTAGTTCCTAACTGTGTGCACTGGGACAAGCTGCTGAATCTGTTTGCTGAAGAGGCATGGCACATACACTGTGATGGGGAGGGTCGGGAGTCGGGGGCAGTGTGTACCGAGGAAAGCTTTTAGGTAGAGAAACAGTGGGCACTCGCCAACAACCCTCCTCGTGCCATAGGCAGGGGTAACACTTTGTGATGGAGCCCACCTTTGGCTTTTGTCCTTTCCCAACCCTCCTATCTCAACCATGCTTCAAAAATTCCCCCTTCCTTGCCCTCCCTTCAAATCTCTAAATTAAAAATCCCAGATGCTCAGGGCACCTGGGTGGCTCAGTCAATTAAGCGGCTGTCTTCAGCTCAGGTCATGATCCCAGGGTCCTGGGATTGAACCCTGCATTCGGGCTCCCTGCTCAGCGGGAAGCCTACTTTTCCACCTCCCTCCACCAGCTGCTCTGTGTATTTGTGCTTTCTATCTCTCTGTCAAATAGACAAATAAAATCTTAAAAAAAAAAATCCCAGATGCCCTAAAACCTGATTCATCCTTCATACTCTAGTACAGATATAGACTGAACTTTACCAGGATGAATTTCTTTCATTCAATGCATTTTATTAGACAAATAAATCATTTAACTGCTAAGTTCAAAGAGGGTTCTATTAGCCAGAGTCCTAACAGATCAGATATATATTTAAATTAAGACCATTCATGGAGAGAGCCTCTTAGGTGGCTCAGTTGGTTAACCCCATCAGCTTGGTTTCAGCTCAGGTCATGATCTCAAGCATTGCAGGATGGAGCCCCATTCAGGCTGGGAGCTCAGTGCAGAGTCTGCTTGGGATTCTCTCTCTCCTCCCCCTCTATGCATGCCCTTGCTTCTCTCTCTAAAATAAATAAATCTTAAAAAAAAAAAAAAAGATAATGCAAGGAGAGACCATTTCCAAAGGGACTGATCACACACAGTCATAAGTGGATGAATGGGAAGAGTACAGGGAGAGTGAAGGAATCTGGGGTTAGCAGTAGCAGAGCTGCCTTCACCCCTAAGCCCAAAGGGTCAAAGGGAGGAAGAGGGTACCAGAAACTAGAAGTAGAATCACAGAACACTGGCTTTCTAGAGAGAAGAAAGTACCTCATGTCAAAGGCAATGTCCAGTCCAAGACAACCTAAGTGAGACAGGATCAGGAAATAAACACCTTGGCCTCATTCTCTCCCTTCCCTCTAATCTGCATTGGCTAAGCACAGGGAGAGCTAGAAGTTTCCAGAGCCCATCAGTGCAGTCCTTGCAGGTAGGCCTTGGGGCAGAAAGCAGATCAGAGAGGGGTAGGGAAGAGAAGCAGAAGAACAAAGGAATGCATCTCTCAGAGGGACTCCGAGACATTTGGAGCAAGACAGTTTCTCATTCCCTCCTCTTCCTTTCATCTCTGTTCTCACCTCCCCTGACAGGTTCAGAACTCAGCAGCTTGACACAGAGTTTCTAACGTTTTGTGTTCACAGAAGAATAAAGCTATACATATCCTCTTCTCACCACCATAAACCTTGAAATTTTCCGAAAGAAACTCAGGTTTTGACCATCAGGCAGGCAAAGTAACTGGGGAAAAACAATTCTCCTTTGGCACCACATAGCTTAAAGCCGGTATCTCTCCTGGAAAGGCATTTCTTGAACAGCCATATGTCTCCAGATTTTAAGTAGAAGCAAGGAGACAAGCAGAACATAAATTTAACAGAGAGAATGAACCCGAGAGTCCGATTCAAATCTCAGGGAAAGGGTGCTTTGTGCGGAATTGGAAGTGAGTCACACTTAAGGCAGGATACAGCAGTGAAGAAAGAGACCCAATTTGAATGCACACACCATGTAAATCCTCCTTTATTGTCAGCTCACATCTGAAGGTCAATTCTAAATGCATTTTGCAAACAGCATCAGGCAAAGGAACTACACTGAAAGCAAAAAAGTGTTGGCAGAGTGCTTCTGGCTGTGGTCAACGTTATCTCTGTAGAGATGGGTCAATGGGTCAACAGTGTCCAAGAACCACAGCCCATGAAGCAGATGGAAGCAGCCTAGCCTAGTACTGGGGGAAGATAATCTTCGGAGATGTAGTTAAGACACACGGCCCTTAGCTGAATATGCAGAGAGGTGAGGCTGGGACCTCGGAAAATATCCTAAATTTCTTCTTCTACAGCTTCAAGCCTGGCTGTCTATAAGACACAATGAAAACTCATTTGCGACCCTGGAGAACTATTCCTTTGGATGTATTTTGGACTTCAGCTTGTCTAGCCCTGGGTGGAAAATACAAAATTACATTAATATAACATAAATTTACAAGAACTAGAACCAGACCCATTAGGAATGTGTGACCTATATTCAGATTCTCCTCTGACACATTTTCAACATCCTTCTGTTGCAAGACAGTGCTACAAAGAGACACACATAAAAAGCTAGAGATGCAAGTCCCAGAGAGTCTTTCACTGACCTGGAGAGGCTCAAACCCCATGGTTCTTTTTAAGAAATATGATTGTGGTTTAATTATTCTTCTTTGCGCTATGAGATGGAGTGGAACCTTAACCAGGCAAGTACCAGGAATTTTATGTGGTTGCTGAGAAATTGTAGTGTCGTCTTTTTTTTTTTTAATAATTTTAAGATTTCATTTTTTAAATTTAATTTCTTTTCAGTGTAACAGAATTCATTGTTTATGCACCACACCCAGTGCTCTATGCAATACGTGCCCTCCACAATACCCACCACCAGGATCCTCCACCCCTTCAAAACCCTCGGATTGTTTTTCAGAGTCCATAGCCTCTCATGGTTCCTCTCCCCCTCCAATTTCTCTCAACTCCTTCTTCCCTCCATCTCCAAATGTCCTCCTTGTTATTTCTTGTGCTCCACAAATAGTGAAACCATATGATAAATGACTCTCTCTGCTTGACTTATTTCACTCAGCATAATCTCTTCCAGCACCATCCATGTTGATACAAAAGTTGGGTATTCATCCTTTCTGATGGAGACATAATACTCCATTATATATATGGACCATATCTTCTTTATCCATTCATCTGTTGAAGGGCATCTTGGTTCTTTCCACAGTTTGGCAACCGTGGCCATTGCTGCTATGAACATTGGGGTACAGATGGCCCTTCTTTTCACTACATCTGTATCTTTGGGGTAAATACCCAGGAGTGCAATTGCAGGGTCATAGGGAAGCTCTGTTTTTAATTTCTTAAGGAATCTCCACACTGTTCTCCAAATTGGCTGCACCAACTTGCATTCCCACCAACAGTGTAAGAGGGTTCCCCTTCCTCCACATCCTCCCCAAGTGTCTTCCTTTTTCTAAAGTGGAGTTTCTTTTTGGTTGGTTCCTCTCCTCTCCCTTAACAGAGGGACGAGCACATCTGCAATTCTGAGTGGCACCTTGCGATTCACAGAGGAGCTCTTGGTACCCAGCAACTCCATCAGAAGAGGGTGAATGGTGATATCATCAGTGTCCCACTGGAATCTCTTCTTATAACTTGCTGTGGTCTCTAATTTTGGTAGCAAGGCTCAAGAAAGAAAAATGACCACATTCCAAAGACACCGAATACCTTGAGTTACTTTGGGGAGTTCTTCATTTCGTCTTTTTTAAGTGTTCAATATGAACCTTTCCTAGGAATTCCTTTCTGTAATTCCTTTCTGTATTTCAAAATGATAACAATAGCAACCCACCATACTCACTTGAGAACTTTTGAGATGAGAACACCAAGGGTTTTACAACAATACCACTGCTTTGAGTTAGGCAGTGCCTTCTACCCCCAGTTTCATCGGTATGCAAGTTCAAGGTGACTGAGTGTAGCCAGGAAGTATTGCTGATGCTGTTTGTTAGGACTCAGAGTGTGCAAACTGAGAATGAGCCAATTGTGATTAGCAACCACACCAGGCAGCCATCTTTACTTATAGGCCTGCACATGCAATTTTCTGACCACACAAGGATGTACAAGGCAAGATGGCAAAATTACCTGGAGAATTCACTAGCCCAAGTCCCCTCTCAAAGAACATTATGAGAAAACCAAATTTGGGGGCTTGGGAGTCATATTCACAGTGGAAAAAATAATCTTTGGGGCTCTTTTATGATTTCTCATGTACAAGTGCTTTATACATTCAGCAGCCAAAACTATTGTTTCTTTCTCCCTCTCTCCCTCCTTTCTTCTCTCTGAAGTCATATATTACCTTTCCAGAACAGAGAAGACCTTCAAAATGTAACTGTCTGAAATAAGCATTTAAATCTTCACAAGAATGCCAAAGTTTTAGTTTGGGCCTAAGTTGTCAACTAAGTGCTACAGTGAGAAATTGGATAATGGACAAAGTTTTGTTTTAACAACAACAAAATCTGCCCTAGGGGGACTCTAAGATCAGTGCCTCAATGCACAAACCCTCAGGGGTTTTCCCTCAATTTTTAAAATCTGGGTTTCCCTATAGGAGCTGTGAATTTCGCACATTCCTTACTTGGGCCTGACCCTGTCAAACCTCCTGATAGAGAAAATGAGAGACAAAGGGCTGAGCGAAGGAAGTAACAGAAATGACTGTTCTCTAATATACAAAAGCAGGTAATTAATTCTCCC
Organism: Neogale vison; assembly: GCF_020171115.1. Lineage (NCBI taxonomy): Eukaryota > Metazoa > Chordata > Mammalia > Carnivora > Mustelidae > Neogale > Neogale vison. Next base: position 44,538,542 of record NC_058091.1, on the reverse strand, counting down.
TTTTCCTATCCCTTATTAACTGTGACCTGTGCACGCACTTCTTTGAGTTTCTCAGGACCACAGGGTAGGCTTTAGCCAAACTGGAAATATCCGCCCTAATAAAGGTCCACTCTGGGCTCATTGAGAGCAGGTCTGTTTTTAATAGTGAAAATAGAAGACCCATAGAGATAGCCACATGGGCGAATTTCCTGTTCTTGATTACGCCGTGTGGTTTGGGTTCTACGCTAAGCCTAGATTAAGAGATTTAATCCTTTTTGTTTTTAGAAGAAAGGAAGAAAAGAACCAAATCCCACTTCTCTTCCTACCTAGATTTAAGATCCTAGTATATTTAAGGCATTTACAAACCAACCCTGTATTCCATCAACTTTAGTCAGGGGTCAAATACCTTTATCTCACAATCCCCTCTACTGCCCAGGAAAGTTCTGTCCTTGGAATTTTCCTATGTTCATTACTGATTTTACCTAATGTTTTGGATTAAAGAACTGAGGAAAAGACAAAATCTTTCTCTCTCTCTCTCTCACACACACACTTTTAACCTACCAAAAAACTTTCCAGTGTATTATCAACAATAACATGATGTACTCCCCCATCTTTTACTTCTTTTAATGACATTCCCCTCAATTTTGGAACAATGAAAAGAAATAAAATAAAATAAAACAGAAAAAGAAAATCTCTGAGATACCTTGGCTGAAATGTAGGAACTGCTAGAAGGTCAAGACAATCTTGCTCATTTTGTTTCAGAAATTTTCATTTCAAGAGGCTGAAATTTAGAAGATTTTAAAGTACCTGCAAACTCAAACACACTAGAGTCCGAGTGACCCACCGCCTGCCCTCTCCCCCACCCTAGCTTTTGGGGAAATGTGGAACCTTCAGGGAAACCATGAGATCATACAGCAAAGAAACTGAAACACAGGAAAAGTTCTATGTGGTTTCTCAAATGTTTCCTCTGAGGATCCAGGTGACCAGAGTCTGCAAACTGGTCCCCAAATGTCTGCTAGCATAGCCTGAAGTGGCCCCTTGTGAGCAGGCAATTTGACTGAAGTCTAATGTTTTATTCAAATGAATTAACATCCTGTAACTAACATTTCTATAATTGTGCGCACGTGCACACATATAATGTATTTATTTGTTTATAATAACATATAATGTATTATTTGTTTCAGGGATACAGGTCTGTGAATCGTCTTACACAGCACTCACTGTGGCACATACCCTCCCCAGTGTCCCATCACTGTGCCAGCCCCTCCCTCCCACCCCTCTCCCTTCCAACAAACTTCGGTTTGTTTCCTGAGATTGAGAGTCTCTTACGGTTTGTCTCCCTCTCTGGTTTCATCTTGTTTCATTTCTTTCCTCTCTTCCCCTAAGATCCTCTGCCTTGTTTATATATTTTAAATCAGCCACTATAAGGCTGATTGACACTCTAGGAAGATACACCGCATCCCCTGGCCAGGCTGATACATGGATGCCCAGCTTTAGAAGCAAGGCTTCAGTTTTGGCTCTGAAAGAGAAATTGGTATTTCCTACCCCAAATATCCTTATTCTCTCCCAGCTCTGCTTAAGTGTACATTTTCACTTTCTCAAACTCCCTAGAATTCTGCTGATAAATATTTGCTTGCCCCTTCTTTAAAAACAGGATACCTCTAGAAAGTTAACTAGCAATCGCAGGTATGTTAGTGTAAGAAATTCAATCAGATTGTTTTCCTGTTAGTATCTATTTGGCATTAGCTGTCCTTTAGGATATTCAATGGTAAACTTATAATTTCACAGAAAGGAAATACATGTAATTGCTGCAGCCCAAGAGCCCTCAAGATAAAAGAGCTGGGGAAAAAGCCAGGGTGTGCAACTGGCGATTGGAAAATGACTTCCCAGAAAGCATAATGATTTGGAAATCTCACTGCAGCCAATCTATACCCCACAGGATAAAGAAACCTTCTATCTCCTTCCTATTCTCCTGTACCATAGGCCTCCAACTCCTACAACCTAGAGCACATAGTAGTATAATAAGCACTTTGAGTTTACTAATGGCTGGCATTAAATGTATTTGATTGTGCTTGCCTAAAACCATAAATGCCATTTATAGCATTATATCAAGAAATTAGTAAAAGTTCCAGACAACTAACTTATATATGACCTTTTGGAATATACTTTATTCATAAAATAGATTCTGTTATGGAAGTCCATAAGCAGATAACAAGTGTCTGAGCTAAACAGATTCTGTGGGAAAATGAGTTAAAATAAGAAACTATCCACTTCCTTCAAGTTCTAGCACTTTTCTTCCATGAAAAGTAACCAGTGAATAAAAGAGAAATGGGTGTATTAAGAAAGAAGCAGAAGTCATTGACTTAGTAAACTGACAGGAATCACAAAGGCCTTTAAAGCTCCTCCATCTTCCTGACCAATATCAAGTTCAAAAACACCTTAAACCATTCCAGAATGACAAAAGGCTGTCTCATTTCTTTTTATTTTTTACTAATTTTAAAATTTTAATCCCACTATAGTTAACATACAGTGCTACATTAGCTTCAGGTGTACAATGTAGTGAACCAACAATTCTATATATTACTCAGTGCTCATTGTGATAAGTGTACTCTTTGATCCCCATCACCTGCTTCACCCATCCCCCCACCGACTTCCCCTATGATAACCAACAGTTTGTTCTCTAGAATTAAGAGTCTGTTTCTTGGTTTGTCTCTTTTTTTCCCCCTCATTCATTTGTTTTGTTCCTTAAATTCTGCATATGAGTGAAATCATATGGTATTTGTCTTTCTCTGACTGATTTATTTCACTTAGCGTTATACTCTCTAGTTCCATCCACGCTGTCAAAAATGGCAAGATTTCATTCTTTTTTATAGCTGAATAATAATCCATCCACATACTCTTTATCCTTTCATCTATCAGTGGATACTTGTGCTGCTTCCATAATTTGGCTATTGTAAATAATGCTGCAATAAACACAGGGGTGCATACAACCTTTCCAGTTAGAGTTTTCATGTGCTTTGCGTAAATACCTAGTAGTGTAATTAATTTTTTTAAAAGATTTTATTTATTTATTTATTTATTTGACAGAGAGAAGAGAGCTCAAGCAGGGAGAAGCAGGGAGTGCAGCAGAGGAAGAAGGAGAAGCAGACTCCCTGCTGAGCAGGGCAACCCACGTGGGGCTCAATCCCATGACCCTGAGATCATGACCTGAGCCAAAGGCAGCCACTTAACCAACTGAGCCACCCAGGTGCCTCTATTTTTAATTTTATAAGGAACCTTCATACTGTGTTCCACAGTGGCTCCACCAGTTTGCATTCCCAGCAACAGTGCATGAGGGCTCCTTTTTCTCCACACCCTCACCAACACCTGTTATTTCTTGTAGGGTTGGTTTAAGTCATTCTGACAGGTGTGAGGTGCTATCTCATTGCAGTTTTGATTTGCATTTTTCTGATGATGAGTGATGTTGAGCATCTTTTCATGTATCTGTTAGCCATCTGTATGTTTTCTTCGGAGAAATGTCTGTTCACATCTTCTACTCATTTTTTAAATTGGGTTATTTGTTTTTTGGGTGTTCAGTTATTTAAATTCCTTTTATATTTTGGCTACCAACCTTTTATTGGGTATGTCATTTCCAAACATCTTCTCCCATTCAGTAGGTTGTCTTTTAGTTTGGTTGATTGCTTTCTTCACTGTGCAGAAGCTTTTAATTTTGAGGTGGTCCTAATACTTTATTTTTGCATTTGTTTCCCTTGCCTCAGGAGACGCATCTAGAAAAATGTTGTTATGACCAATGTCAGAGAAATTACCTCCTGTGCTCTCTTCTAGGATTTTTATGGCTTTAAGTCTCATATTTAGGTCCTTATTCCATTTTGAGTTTATTTTTGTGTATGGTATAAGAAAGTGGTCCCATTTCATTCTTTAACATATAGTTGTTTCATTTTCCCAATGCCATTTGTTGAAGAGATGGTCTTTTTTCCATTGCATATTCTTGCCTCGTCTGTGAAAAATTAATTGACCATATAATCATGGATTTGTTTCTGGGCTTTCTATCTTGTTCCATTGATCTCTGTGTCTATTTTTGTGCCAGTACCGTACTGTTTTGATTACTATCACTTTGTAGTATAACTTGAAATCTGAAATTGTGATACTTGCAGTTTTGCTTTTCTTTTTCAAGACTGTTTTTGTTCTTTGGGGGTTTTTGTGATTCCATACAAAGTTTACAATTATTTTGTTCTGTGAAGAATGCTATTGATATTTTGATAGAGATTGCACTAAATTTGTAGATTGCTTTTGGTACTGTGGACATTTTAATAGTATTTCTTTATCCAATCCATGAGCACAGAATGTCTTTCCATTTGTTTGTACAGTCTTCAATTTCTCTCTTTCAGAGTATGGGTCTTTCACCTCCTTGGTTAAGTTTATGCTTAGGTATTTTATTCTTTTTGGTGTAATTATAAATGGGATTGTTTTCTTAATTTCACTTTCTACTACTTCATTATTGGTGTATAGAAATACAATGGATTTCCATACATTGATTTTGTATCCTACAACCTTACTAAATCCATTTATCAGTTCTAGTGTTTTTGGTGGAGTCTGTAGTGCTTTCTATATATAGTCTCAAGACCATCTCATTTCTAAGGCTTGTCAGTGAAATCTTCACTATCTTCTTCTACAATTCTTTCAACTATCAAGGTATGTGTTTTCAAGCTCTTCAGTTTTAGCTGGAGGAAATAATAACTAACATTTATGGAGTGCTTCCCATGCTCCAGGCACTATGGTAAAGTCTTATGCATATCCATCCATACATGGATTCAGATTAATCCCACAAGATTCTGAAATTCTGAGAGCAAGCAATTAAAAATAAGAGATTTGGTAAAATAGTCACACAATTAGTAAAATTAGAGTTAGAATTCCAGTCTCAAAAAATCTGATACCAGACATTGTGCTCCTAACCATGAATCTATGCTGCCCAGAATCAGGGGGTTGACCAGACTGCTGGCTCCCCAGTGTTCCTGCCTGCCTCCACATGCCCCCATGACCATCATCTTCTGAAACTCCACAGCCAAGCCCAAGCTCTTGACTCTCCATGAGTTGTAGCTATACCAGCTGCTTTATACTGCTGCTGCAGAGGAGCTGAGGGGCTGTAGACAGGGAACTGATGAGATTCTGTGTAGGTCAACATAGCAGTATCAAAATAGCTCAACAGGACAACTGGATTGCACCCTCTTAACCTCTCCATACACACAATACAACTCTAAAAATATAGTTTTTGCAAATACACTTTATATTCCTAGCAGCACTGAACCAAAATCAGAAGATATCACTTGCCAGAGTAACAAGCCCAAGAGGTATTTGCATCTTTTATTCCACCAATATTGGGAGGTTTACCTTGGGCAATGCATTTGATGAATGTAAAGAAATTATATTTGAATCTGATGATATGGTTAGAACCTCAGCTCCACCCTAAAAGTGACATTTTTTTTTTAAGATTTTTTTTATCTATTTGACAGAGAGAGAGAGATCACAAGTAGGCAGAGAGGCAGGCAGAGTGAGAGGGGGGTAAGCAGGCTCACTGCTGAGCAGAGAGCCTGATGTGGGGCTTGATCCCAGGACCCTGAGATCACGACCTGAGCTGAAGGCAGAGGCTTTAACCCACTGAGCACTGAGTCACCCAGGGGCCCTAAAAGTGACATTCTTAAATAAGTTATTTCTTCTTTGAGCCTCAATTGTCCCATCTGTAAGATGAGAATAGGTGTAACATGTAAAGTTAATTCTTGTTAATTCATGGTAGTTGAATTCTATAAAATCACCCTGAACACGAAATTTAGCAAATACGAACTTACTGTTCCTAGGGGAAATACAGGGTTAGGTCTCAGAAAGTCCCTGGTCATTTTCGTCAACTCATCAGTACATATCTTGGTTTATGTGTGTTGCCGCTTTAAAACACCTTATTTAATATATATTGTCAATTTGTGAACAGTCTTGCAACTCATGCTTGAATGAAGCTTATCTAACTATGTATTTTCTCTGTAAGGACATCATAGCCTTCTTGCACTTTAGGAACACTAGGCAGTACTTCCACACAACACTTGGGAGCCATTTTTAAAAAAAGAAATAACCATCAAAAGGCACACACACACAAAAAAAAAGAGTCATGAAATAGATCTCAGAAAGGACACCCATTGACCACATGAGAACTAAATAAGAAGATAAGGGATCGCCCTGTTTGACTCAACTGGGAATGAACTTGATGGGCAACTCAGATTGTTCACTGCTCCCAGCACCCACATGTCCAAGAGCGTCCACAAAAGAACTATGGCTATTGATTTGGGGTTTACTAATAAATTTTGGCATGTAAGCAAATAAATATGGAATCTACAAATAATAAATATCAACTGTCTGTCAGAATTATTATTCAAGATTAAATCAGTTAACATTTATGTATATGAAAATTCATTTATAAATGATAAAACACTAAAAAAGAGAGTCCAAACTCCTCAAGCTTGCTAGTCACCTTTAAATCCCTCCACACTTGCATAATGACTACAATGTCATAGACATGCAGTAAATAGTTGCTGAATGAATGAATGAATGATGCCTGTGACTTATGTCTCAAGCTCCTGGTAATCTCTACAGGGAAGCAAGGCAAAAACACAGGGGAAGTCACAGTCAGTTGATAGTACAAGGCACCAGTTCAAGAGATTCTGAACCCTACTTCTCATTTAAGGTACCAAATTCTGAATTTCCAGTCTCTTTCCATTCTGGGTCATGTCTGGACAGCCCGAGGTACCTAAGAGGCAGTGCGGTCACCTGGTTTACCTGAGTGGCACAGGCACCTCAGTAAACTAGATATAAAAGCCACACCTCCGCCCCTGGCAGGAAGCAGAGAAAAGCAGATCATGAGAAGGACCCCAGCCTCCTTTGGTACCTCTCTCACTTCAGAGCCTTCCCAACACATCACCTTCCATTGTCTCAACAATATTCCAGACCCTTTCACCAGCTGTAAACTAGCCAAAACCCAAGGTATATGGTTTATTTTCTATAGACTGTTAGGTTAAAATAACTTTCCCTTCCTGACTCCCTCTTTGCTTAGCAAATCTCTTTACTGGTTTTCCATCTTTTCTTTTAAAACCATCATAACTGGAGCTTCTCTACAGCTTGATCATTAAAATCAGGCAGGCAGCGATTTGGCAGGCAAAGAAAGGGTTTCAGTTCTAACAATCAAGGCACATGTGCAACAGGGAACTTCTCAACTCAGAAAAGAATAGAGATTAAAATTTGGCTCACAGCTGATTTGATCCCTAGAGAATTTTCTTATTCTTTTATCCAGAACTGCTTTTTAACTACAGAGTTTACTCTCCTTCTACCCCCACCTCACCCCTCATTTGAAATTCTGCAGGTTTTGTTCCTGTGACTCTTGGGACACTTTCCTCTTTTAAAATTCCATTTTAAAATTTGAAAACTGAAAAATGAATACTGTTCTTTATGCTAGATGTCTAAGACAGAATCTTTTTTCCATTTGCTTTACTGTTCATGTTGAAAAAGATTGCACAGAATAATAAATTTTGGGGTTTGCCTATTTATAGGATTTAAGTTTCTTATAAGAATATTTACTCCTTCTGCTTCAATTTTTTGAAACAGCTTCAGGAGAATAGGTGTTATTTCTTCTTTGAAAGTTTGGTAGAATTCCCCAGGGAATCCATCAGGTCCTGGGCTCTTGTTTTTTGGGAGGTTGTTTTGTTTTTTTTTTTTTTTTTTTTAAATTTATTTGAGAGAGAGAGACAGTGAGAGAGAGCACGAGCGAGGAGAAGGTCAGAGAGCGAAGCAGACTCCGCATGGAGCTGGGAGCCTGATGTGGGACTCGATCCCGGGACTCCAGGATCACGCCCTGAGCTGAAGGCAGTCGTCCAACCAACTGCGCCACCCAGGCGTCCCTTTTGGGAGGTTTTTGATCACCGCTTCAATCTCGTTACTGGATATTGGTCTATTCAGATTGTCAATTTCTTCCTGATTCAATTTTGGGAGTTTATAGTTTTCCAGGAATGCATCCATTTCACCTAGGTTGCTTAGCTTATTGGCATATAACTGTTGATAATAACTTCTGATGATTGTTTCTACTTCCTTGGTGTTCGTTGTGATCTCTCCCTTTTCATTCATAATTTTATGTATTTGAGCTTTCTCTCTTTTCTTTTGGATTAGTGTCACCAATGGTTTATCGATCTTATGATTCTTTTAAAAAAACCAGCTTCTAGTTTCATTGATACGTTCTACTGTATCTCTGGTTTCTACCTCATCGATCTCAGCTCTAATCTTGATGATTTCCCTTCTTATGTGTGGAGCTGGTTTGATTTGTTGTTGATTCTCCAGTTCTTTAAGGTGTAGAGACAGCTGTTCTGTTCTGGATTTTTCAATTTTTTTGAGGGAGGTTTGGATGGCTATGTATTTCCCCCTTAGGACCACCGTTGCTGTATCCCATAGGTTTTGGATCAAAGTGTCTGTCATTGGTTTCCATGAATTGTTTCAGTTCTTCCTTGATCTCCTGGTTGATCCAAGCATTCTTAAGCAAGGTGGTCTTTAGCCTCCAGGTGTTTGAGTTCCTTCTGAACAATTCCTTGTGATTGAGCTCCAGTTTCAAAGCATTGTGATCTGAGAATGTGCAGGGAATAATCTCAGTCTTTTGGTATCGGTTGAGCAATCTATACTTTTAATGCTATTCTGATCAAAATTCTACCGGTATTCTTCAAACAGCTGGAGCAAATAATCCTAAAATTTGTATGGAATCAGAAGAGACCCCGAATCGCTAAGGAAATGTTGAAAAACAAAAATAACTGGGGGCATCACGTTACCTGATTTCAAGCTTTACTACAAAGCTGTGATCACCAAGACAGCATGGTACTGGCATAAAAACAGACACATAGACCAGAGACACATAGACCACATAGATGTTTCTCAATGTGGTTTTAATTTGAATATCCCGGATGGCTAATGATAATGAACATTTTTTCATGTGTCTGATAGCTATTTGTATGTCTTCATCCGAGAAGTGTCTGTCCATATCTTCTGCCCATTTTTTGATATGATTGTCTGTTTTGTGTGTGTTCAGTTTGAGGAGTTCTTTATAGATCCTGGATATCAACCTTTTGTCTGTACTGTCATTTGCAAATATCTTCACCCATTCCGTGGGTTACCTCTTTGTTTTGTTGACTGTTTCCTTTGCTGTGTAGAAGCTTTTGATCTTGATGAAGTCCCAAAAGTTCATCTTCACTTTTGTTTCCTTTGCCTTTGGAGACATATCTTGAAAGAAGTTGCTGTGGCTGATATCGAAGAGATTACTGCCTATGTTCTCCTCTAGGATTCTGATGGATTCCTGTCTCATTTTGAGGTCTTTTATCCATTTTGAGTTTATCTTTGTGTACAGTGTAAGAGAATGGTCGAGTTTCATTCTTCTACATATAGCTGTCCAGTTTTCCCAGCACCAGTTATTGAAGAGGCTGTCTTTTTTCCACTGTATATTTTTTCCTATTTTGTCGAAGATTATTTGACTATAGAGTTGAGGGTCCATATCTGGGCTCTCTACTCTGTTCCACTGGTCTATGTGTCTGTTTTTATGCCAGTACCATGCTGTACCCCAATGTTTATAGCAGCAATGGCCACGGTTGCCAAACTGTGGAAAGAACCAAGATGCCCTTCAATGGACGAATGGTCCATATACACTATGGAGTATTATGTCTCCATCAGAAAGGATGAATACCCAACTTTTGTAGCAACATGGACGGGACTGGAAGAGATTATGCTGAGTGAAATAAGTCAAGCAGAGAGAGTCAATTATCATATGGTTTCACTTATTTGTGGAGCATAACAAAAAGCATGGAGGACAAGGGGAGATGGAGAAGAGAAGGGAGTTGGGGGAAATTGGAAGGGGAGGTGAACCATGAGAGACTATGGACTCTGAAAAACAATCTGAGGGTTTTGAAGGGCCGGGGGGTGGGAGGTTGGGGGAACCAGGTGGTGGGTACTAGAGAGGGCACGGATTGCATGGAGCGCTGGGTGTGGTACAAAAACAATGAATACTGTTACACTGAAAAGAAATTTTTAAAAAATGAAATCTTGCCATTTGCAACAAAGTGGATGGAACTAGATGGTATTATGCTAAGCAAAATAAGTCAGTCAGAGAAAGACAGTTATATATGATTTCACTGATAGGAGGAATTTGAGAAACAAGGCAAAGAAAGGGAAAGGGGAAGAAAGGGAAAAATGAAACAAGAGGAAAGCAGAGAGGGAGATAAACCATAAGACTCTTAATCTCAGGAAACAAACAGAGGGTTGCTGGAGGGAAGGGAGTGGGAGGGATGGAATGGCTGGGTGATGGACACTGGGAGGGTATATGCTATGGTGAGTCCTGTGAATTGTTTAAGACTGATGAATCACACACCTGTATCCCTGAAACAAATAATAAATTATGTGTTAATTTAAAAAATAAAAAGAATTATGTTCACCCATGAAAGGGAAGGGATGGCAACAGGGCAATGAGATTAGAAAGCAGCATATAGGGGAGTAATATTCTTTACATAAGCTGGGAAAATAAGTGCTCCTGTTGGAACTAAGAGAAACACACAGAGCTCTGCAGAATCCTTACGTGCAACCTGCCAGTGCTCTGTTCTTTTTTTTTTTTTTAAGATTTTATTTATTTATTTGACAGACAGATTACAAGGAGGCAGAGAGGCAGGCAGAGAGAGGAGGATATAGGCTCCCCGCTGAGCAGAGAGCCTGTTGTGGGGCTCAATCCCAGGACCCTGAGATCATGACCTGAGCCGAAGGCAGGCACTTAACTGACTGAGCCACCCAGGCGCCCTGCTCTGTTCTATTTATAGAACTAGAAGGGCTCAGGTGGACAAAGAATTATGGGAAGTCTGAGTACATGTAGGAAGTTGTCTTTTGTTAGGACAGGCATGTAGCCCTAAGGGGACCTGGCCCCACATGGTTCAGTCTTGGAGCTGTAATGCATTCAAGAAACACAGTGCAATAGCCAAAAGTAATTTAAAGGGAATTCCATTCTTTGCTGTATTTCTAGAAAACCATAATGAGGATCGCAATTGATAGAAAAACATATAACGAGAATCTCAATGGCACTTACTAGATCTCCATGCCTCTCCTGCCCCCTTCCTGCTCCCCTGCAACCCTCCCACACCAACTACTGGGATAGCAATTTGACTTCTCTTTGTCAGATTGGGGGAATGGAGAAGTGTGCTGTGAAATACCCTCTTACAAATTTTCACTGTCATAAATTAATACAGAGATTATGTAAAAGATGTGACAACAACACTTAAGGTGCTGAGAAACACAGGCAGGAAACTTGTCAGGGGTGGCCTTATTTAAAATACACTAGTCAAATGTTCTCAACCTCCTCTTTCCACTTTAACAACCCAGGAGAATCAGAGAGAAAGGCCAGGAATTGAGCCTGCATTTTATCTAAGGGCATGAAATAATACAAAGGCGGGGGGGATCTGTAGTAAGAAGAAAGTATAGGAGATTAACTGATCTGTTTTAAATGAGTATTAATGTAGACCCCAAAGCCAGTAAGAAAGGTGCTCCTTGAAGGTCATTATTACCAAGAAACTATGTCCATATTCCAAAAGTGGGCTCCACAATTCCATCACCTAACACATTAGTATTCTTGTGTGCTCTGTAGTAAAAAGGAGGGCCTGATTACAATTCGCTATCCAAAATTTTATGGCTAGAACTTGAAGAAAACAGAGTTTCTGCCAAAATAGCTTCCTGCCCAGGTGCTGAACCAATTAACTCTTAAGCAATCAGGCAGTAAAACCAGTAATGGTGAGTTTTCTGAAGTGCTATATGTAAGGAGACAGCTTGGAAAAATAAAGATGAAAATGTGTTTTCATAACCAGGAGTGTTTGAAATCCTGAGAGACTGTTTGAACGCCTTGTTGAAATCCATGTGACACAGTAAATTCCCAGATGATCTGATGGTTTAAGATCTATGCAGTCAATGCTGACACTTTTTTCCCCCAAAATGTAGGGAAAACTATTTTCTTAAAATGTGTAATTTGACTGTCTATGGAGAGCCCAGTGAACAAAGTTGCTTTTGAAAAAAAAAATTGCTCAAATGTGAAGTTGACTATTAAAATATTTCATCCAGCTAGCAACATCCAAATAAGGATTACAGCCATGCCTTCTTTCAAGAATGAAAAAGTAGAAGCTAGAAGTCAACTAGCAGTTTATTTTTCTAATTCAGCTACAAAATATAAAACATAACATTGTACTATTTTAATAATTTCACAAATAATTATTTAATGTTTACAGAGGAAAAACAGGATATAAAACATAATATAAAGTATACAATTCCAGAAGTAGACGTTCCAGATATCTACAAAAACAAAGCATCCAGATTTGCCGGTCTCAAGGAGCACTGTAGTAAGACCTTTCCCTCTGCATAAACCCCAGCTTTGGTAGATATTCCCCCAGGGGATGAAATTGATATTCCTATGGAAAACCAAGGTAGTGAATACAGATCTGGTTCCTTCTGTTCTTCCCTTCCTTCCTCCCTCCCTTCCTTTCTACCTTCCCCCCTTCTCTTCTTCTTTCCTTCATAGGAATTTTCTAAGGATAATTAGGGAGATCTTTAGGGCCCCAGATAACATACTAACCTGAGAACTGGAAAGTCTACTGGTTTTGTTGGCTTTACTATTAATTGGCTTCAGAACCTAGAGTAGCTACTTACTGACTGTTCACTGTGGCGTCTATGTGTCAAAATCCACGTATTCCTTCCCAAGGGATTTTGAAGATACAGTTTAGTCACACCCTATGCTTGGTTCTGACTGGGCAGAAAGTGCAATGTGGATATGGTTCCAATAAATATTTAATGTCTAAAGGAGAAGATTCTAATCAATGATTAAGCAAAAGGAGAACTATGGAGAAACTTAGAAGTCCTCTCCAGCACTAATTTTGGCATATCAATGGGAATGAAAACAGTGAGCAAAGATCAGAAAGGAATGTGATGATTGCAGTTATTTTGATGGAATAAATTAAAACAACAGGCACTTGTAGAGCGAGCAGGCAGGAAGACAGCAGGAGGCCTGACGAACAGAAAACCAAAAGAGGAAAGAGAATTTATTTATGTGTAGGCAGCCACTAACGTAACTCCACTCACCAAACATTTATCGAGCACTTCTTGAGGCCTGGCTCTGTGTTAAGTGCTGGCTAAGACCCAGGCCCTAAAAATGTAGTGGGGAGAACAACAGACAGATGGATACATTGCCCTAACGTGTGGTAAGTGATATTACAGAGATGGCCAAAAGTGCTTAGGGAGCAAAGAGAAAAGACTACTACCCCACTGACAAGAGTTAGCAGAGGTCGTGAGACTAAATTACAGTCAAACCTATGATTTTGTCAGGAAAGGAGATGAACACGGTTTTCTGATCATTTTCATTTTCATATTTCTTACATTTTCTACAGAATACAGAAAGCTGCCCTAGACCCTAAGTGTGGGCTTCAACTTCAACTTCAACAGACAACAATTCAACACACAAGCAATTCTTCTACTATACTTGAGTTGTCCTGACCTGTCCATCCAGGAAAGACTTGTCTTTTCTGCACTGCATACCTCCTATATTAGAAACCACATGCTCACTGAAATTCAAAAGAAATTGAAATGGAAGCTATTGAACACATATAAGAAAAACGTTAATATTAATGCTAGCCAATCTAATGTCTCAATCCATCAGACTTACAAGCTTTACTCCACCAAATGCCAACTCTTGTGTTAAAGTCTCCTTCACATATCACAAATACAAAACTAAGTAAATAAATAATGAACAACGATGTATATATATTTTCCTTTTGTACCTAGCAAGGGGATCTGGGAAATGTAACAAGAAACATCTGGCAATTCGTGGAAAAAAAACAAAAAACAAAAAACAAAAAAACACCAGGGTCAAGTTCTTGACTCAGTTCTCTATTCTACTTTGTACTTGTGTGAAGTCAGTCAACCCTATTGCTTCTCCCCTCTGCAAAGTAAGCCATCTCTGTCTATCTGTCCTAGGTGTGGAAAGACATTACCTTATCTTGTTTGTTGATTTCCCATGGCCACCTTCAAGCTGCAACTAGAAAAAATTCAGGGATGCTGATGACAGGCCTCCTCCTCAGATCTTCCTAATACACTGCATGGCATGGTGAGCTACCCCCCACCCTCAGCAAAAGCCACGATATCACATCTCCCCAAAGTGCCCCTTTCTTGGGCTGAATAATTACCCAGAATAGGTGCTAAGCAGCTTTCCAAAAGATGGTAGAAGCAGCAGAATGACCCTCATGTGTCCCCACCACCCCATACTACATAGCTTCGTGAAAGGCATGGATGAGAGACCCCCAACACCACCACAACCGGACCATGAGAGAGGAGGTCCTAGTGCAACAATGAAGGAGTCTCCACCACGTCCCCTAGTGTCCAGATTTAGACACTTCACCCTGGGCGGGGGGAATGCATCAGAAAAGAAATTCTGGAGTAGAACCTCATAGGAAGTGCCAAAGGAATCATCTCTACTCATGGCCAGTAAATCCTGACCAGTTTCCTCACCCCCACAACAGCACACTTTTGCCAATGTAAGTCCAAGCTAGTCCAAGTGTGAAGAAATACACATAAATACTGTTAACTACAAGAAGACAAGAATAAACTTAAGAGAACAAAAACATGTTCATGAAACAACAGGTTTTACCGTCCCAGGGTTATGGATTCCACTCCAGACACGGACAGAGAAAGAACCCATGATCCCAAAGATTTTGTATGATCATGACATTTGTGGAAGTCGAAGGGACTGGGGTGGGGTGGAGAGTACAGGAAGCTGAGAGGATCAGAAGCCCAAATTATAAAGTCAAACCTAGGGTTCTAATCTGTCCTTTTTAAAAAAATTTATCCTTAAGTTCTTGGTTTATGCGTCATATCTCATTTACTTTCCACATAACACAGCAAGGAGATAAGAGGTGCCACAAGTACAAATTTGGGAACAATCTGGACTCTTAACATTTATCACTCCTGTAAACAGTTTGGAAACATCTAACAGTTCTGTGCTTAACGTAATATTTATCTCCATGTACATGACAGTCAAGCTGTCACCACAAAATCCTGAAAAGACATGTTAATCCTTCGTTTCTAATTTTACCAGTTAAAACTTTAAATACAAATGTTCACACAGGATTTCAGTATGACTTACTAAGTTCTATTCTATCCTTTCCATTACCTATGCCGACAAACAATCCCCAAGGATGACTAGAATCCAATTCGACAACAGGTCCCAGCCATGATCCAGAGCAGATCTACACCATTCCCAGACTGCAGTCTGCCCTCTAACCTCCAGCCCAGAGAAGTGAATATGACCAGGATCCCCCAGAAAAGCTCCGAGGCCTTCGGCAACATGAAGCTCACCATAGAACTTGGACAGAGCTCCCAGGACTTTGAATCTGATACTCATATTAGCTCCATCAGCAGCAATGCACCAGCCAAATATATTCAGAGAGGTAAACCTTCACCTTTCCCTAAAAGTTACTCTGAGATACGATGGTAAGAACGACAGAAAAAGCATACCCAGGAACTTGATCTAGAAATGACTTCTCTCTTCATTTTCTTCAAAGTTCCCTTGTACTGCTGAGATAAATATGAAAGACTGTCACACACTTTGAGAATAGAGAGAAAGCAAAAACCCTAAAATTCTCTGCTCTCTCTGCCTCTTTCAGGCCCCGGTCTGCCTCAATTTGCTATGTCCCCGGACCTCTTCAGTTTCCCACAAACCCCACTGCTGTACCATCAGAACCCTAACTTCAATCTGCTAGGCTAAAGTCGGTTGGGGCAAACTGAAGGGGACAAGAAAGACAGATAGAAGTGTTATCTAGATAGATGTTCAATCTCCATAGACATTTCCCCCTCCTCTGGGTAACTATGTATCCATAAGTGTGATTATTATGAATAGCAAAGAAGAACAAAAATCTTTCCTTCAACTTTGCTTCATTTTTGACATATTGTAAACACTGATGTCTCAGCATATAAGAATTCTAGAAATTTCATCTTTTTGTCAACTAGGATAGAATTCTTTCAAGGTATAGGCATGTCATGCCTCAGCCTCAGATTGGGTTTTGCAATGGATGGTCAGAAAGTCAGCAAATTTCTGAGCATGTTTTGTGC
The DNA here is from genome assembly GCF_020171115.1 of Neogale vison. Taxonomy (NCBI): domain Eukaryota; kingdom Metazoa; phylum Chordata; class Mammalia; order Carnivora; family Mustelidae; genus Neogale; species Neogale vison. The sequence goes on along the minus strand of NC_058091.1, from coordinate 44,522,375 downwards.
ACAGGGATGGGCCTATACCCACAACATTGATGAAATGAAAAGAAACAGGCAAATTACTTAGGCTCTATTAGAGAAAGGGGATCAAAAACAAATTTACCAGCATCTCTAAAAGCAAAAATGAGCAAAAATTAAATATATATATGCATTAACATATTCATTCAACATTCATTACTCACTGTGCATACACATACAACACTGTTAGTTACACATAGAAAAAAGCAAAAAGTATACTGAGGGAGTGCAGTATATTAAAGTGGCCTATAAGCATTTTCTTTTTCAGTAATTCTCCCCTACCTCTGGTTCAGTAACCAAAAGAAGAATTCACTGCATGAATACTATGCATTAGAAACCTAAGATAATATTTTTTTCTTGTGAAATGGCATGTACTAAATGCTCAATAAATGTTAGGTTCCTTCCCACCAGTATTTGTTTTAAATTCTTTCTGTTTAACTTGATATTGCTGAATAACATCCAGAATGTTTGGAATGTTTACACCAGTGCCACATTCTTAGACATTAAAAACAAAAGACCCGAGTCCAAGGATATTCCGTATGGATATACTTTTTTTCTTCCATGGAATTATAATCAGTGTAGTGCAAACAGAGTATTCGTCCAGAGTTGTATACGAATTGTGTTTTGAATTCATTGGACTGAGAAATGATGCTTCCTGGTCATTTTGTCCATGAAGAGTGAAACAACCAACACATAATATAAATGAAACTAGCAGAGGGGGAGAGAGGACTTCTGGGACAGCAGAATCAGGACATCCATAAATCCAGTGCTCCATAAAAACCATGAGAATATTGGCAAAATTTTCAACATCAATTTTTTTAGAACTTTGGAAATTAGTCAAAGGCTTGCAGCAGTCTAAGGAATTTATTCAAGAAAAACTACTAAGCCTTGGTAAGTAGACCAGGGACATTTTAACTTGAGTTACTCCTACCTTCCTACCTCCCTACCTCCCTACCTCCCTACCTCCCTCTCCCCTGCCCCCGTTCCATACCAATGTCTTGACAGCCACTAGACTGGGAGGTACCAGAGGGTCAGGCAGGCTCTGGAACTCCTCACTATTGGACCTGACTCACAGTTCCCTGGAATAGTCACATCCACAGGGTGCTATGTATTTGACTGACTCAGAGTTCAGCTCCACAGGAAAAGTCCCGTTCCCAGGGCATCGATGAAAACAATCAGATTCAATTATTTAACATTCCATCTGACTAACACTGGAGTACCAACTGGGGCAAATAAAAGCCTGGCAAAAAATATAAAAGGAAAATCTGGGGAATGAGACTTCCATAAGGGGCTTTGAAAAGCTCTGATGTATTACTGGGAACCTAGAAAATCATACACATGTGTAGGGCTATGTTCATGCCCAGAAAGATCAGAGAGGGCGCTAGTCACTCACCTCTGGCTGACCTTGAAGTTCTGTACAAGTAGGAAGGGAAGGCTAAGATAGATTTACACATGTACACTACCTAAGAGTTGAAGATCCCCAACATGTGTGTGGGCACATGCACACATGCACACATACAACCCTTATCAAAAATACTTACTGGGTCAAGTCATTTAAGGAAATCTTTTGATCAATTGGTTGCTGACCAATAAGGTATAACTCAATCCCTGCAAAGTCAGTCTTAAAACTAAAAATAAGAAATTTTTAATAAATTAATTTAAAAGACAAAACCAAGCAGAAACCTTAGTGACCACAAACTGGAGGGAATAAAGACCCTGGGGCAAATAATATATTATATGTTAATAGAAATAATTACTTTAAAAAATGAACAGAACGTCAGAGATGTGTGAAGATACCATCAATATAACAACATATGTATAATGGGAGCCCCCAAAGGAGTGGAGAGAATGAATCAAGTAGATGTGGCCATCACCCTGAAAGTGAACAAACGAATAAAACAACTAACCCAGACTTTTTTTTTTTTTAAGATTTATTTATTTATTGGACAGACAGAGATCACAAGTAGGCAGAGAGAGGAGAGGAGAAAGCCCAGGAAGAGAGCCCAACACGGGGCTTGATCCCAGGTCCCTGAGATCATGATCTGAGCCGAAGGCAGAGGTTTTAACCCACTGACCCACCCAGGCACCCCAAGACTTTTAAACTTAAAGGTCAGAAAGATACATCCTTCTTGGTATTCTGTTCACTCATTTTAATTTACTTGGCAGAGATGTTGTCAGACAGGTGACAGACCTGAAGCTTGCACATTTGATGTAATGTTGATTTGAGTGTTAAAATTTTCATTTTGTGCTATGGAGAATTTATGTCTTTGGAAAAGTGAACTGGGTATCTTTCAAACGTGGTGATAAAACAAACCACAACAAATCACCATTCTGACAGAGCAGTGGCTGCAATAGCTATTCCCCATCCACCCACACACTGTTCCTTAAACATAAGACTTCCTCTTAGCAATAACTGATCAGCAAGAACATTTCAGATTACCCTCTGTTCAAACTTTGAGTAAGTCAGAAGAAATGCCAACAGAACATACCTTTGTCTGAATGAGGAGAGAGAAAAGACTGACTGCTGACCTTGCTGATTAGCAGCACCACCAGACACTTGGACAAGGACCTACAGGGCGGGAGCTATCAAGGTTAATAGCTTCCTGTAGACCTCTTCACGAGTTCCCTTCATGGTCTCACTTCAGCGGCACATGTGTTCAGCTTCTTGGGCTTTCCTGCAAGTTCTCACAAGGTCACCAGCACCAGGACATCAGGAAAGGTTGTCTCTCTACTGTTCTCCAACCTTCCTCTTGATGACAACTTCCCCAGCTCCTCCCACATTTACAGGTCTAATTCCTACATTAAATCCTCTTCCCACCATCCTCACAGCGGCTCTGCTTTCCTGACTGACCCAGACCGAGAAAAAGCGAAATATCCTCTCTCACCACACTGTGCCAGAAACAAGCCCTCCTCTCTCTGAAACCAATGCATGCCCTGGGCTAATCAGAGCAAAGCTTATATTTCTATGAGACAGAAGAGAAAGGCAAATTAATAATTTTCAAATTATTACCATTCAAAAGAGTTCTAACCTGGGCCCAGGAATATGTTTTCAAATGGATGAGCCCTAACTTACTAAATAGCAATAAGACTTAAGAAGAGGATAATGAAAGGTAAAATTAGGAAGAGTAAATGTATCCAGTAGCTCATAAAGTTTATGGACCTGGAAAATAGGAGGTCACAGAGGTCACCACCAAAGAATAAACTCATGAGAAATGTAATGTTTCAAGAAATGTCATGACATTTTAATGTTGAAGGCTCCAAGAACCACTCGTGGCAGAACATGACTAAAATAAAGCTGGGGGGAAAATAGTCTCTGGTTACTAAATAGAATGGAATGTTACTAAGCTAGTAGCCTCTTGCAAGCACAAGATCACTGAAGATGGTGATGATCTTTCATCCATACATCTGCAAGTTGCCAGCATCCCAGATGCTAGCATGGAATTACTAGAAGATGAAAGTCCAGAGTCAGACTCAGATATTCTCGGTGACTGCCTGGCAGAGCGGGTATAAATGCCTCTGGCCTTCATAAAGACTCTAGGAGCTAAGATCTTTGCATTCTTCCCAGTAGCAATCAGGGAGGCCCTGAAATAGTACAACCATAATGCCATCTCTGTTGTTAATGTCATATTTGGAACCAAACATCCTTCAGGGGAGCCAGGCAGCCTGGTGCCTAAAGGAGGATGGTTACCAACCAAGAAGAGAAACTAAATGGTTTGGAATTCTCCCACCAGTGATCCCCTCCAGGTATAAAAGAGATTTCTTCTAGACCCATAAGAATTAGACATAGTGTGTCTTTGGTTTTTCTTGTGCCCTTTCCTGAGATCCTTTCTCAGCTCTACCACGCTCCCCACCAGTCTCTTCTCTCCAGCCCTGAATTTGGGATTGGACTCAGGCAGTTATCTAATGGTCCCTTTCCCAGTTCCCCAACTCCTCCCTGGAACCCTCGTCACTTCAGTTTCTGTTATCAAAGGTGATCACTTGCTATTCTGATCAACCTGCCAGTAGCCACAGTGTTTCAGGTGAGATCATTGCCTCCCTCAGCCAGGGCCCTCCGCCTGTATCAGCAGCAGTCATGCATTTTCCTGCAACCCTTGTGTTGTCTCAAAAAAAGGGAGCACTGTTTTGAAGGGACCCTCTATCCAAAGGCAAAAGTCTATATCATTTCAATTAGCCTGAAAAGGGGCATTAAGTTAAGTCTGAAATCAAAACAATCAACTTCATTGTCTCCTGTAGCCCACCTCTAAACCAATTCAATTTAGTAAAAGATTATTGCCTTACAGTCCCATTATACCTATGATTAAGGTCAGCACTAAAAGGGGCTGTCTTACTCATATTATATGGGTCTCTGAAGACTAGGGGACCATGAGACTGGTTTGCTTGGGAAGTCCCAGCTGTGCAGGGGCCATTATGGAGAACATCCCCTTCTACTCTCCTAGTCTCTATGGAAGAGCCAACAATTCTGGGAGACCTTGGGACTTGACTCTTTCCTTGCCCCCTACTCCTATCCCAACCATCTTGAGAGGGCCTCATCTTGCCACTGCCATTTATTTCCATTAATATCTCTACTTTCTCCCAGCACCCTTAAGATTGCCAGCCTCCAAGGTGCCAAGTAGTGCTGGGTCCCTGGTGTTCTCACTGTGCCAAAGCCACACTGTATTCCTTGAAAAGAGTAAGGACACTACATCATGCCTGTCCATGGCCTGAGCCTCCCAGTGCTACCTGATAGCTCAGTCTGCAGCACTTCCCCACAGACCACAAACTTGTCTCATTGGGACGAGCCAAGGAACACAACAGACCTCAAATGACTCTGTCCTTTCCCCACTCTCTCACCCAGGGAGGCTCCTGCCCCCACCCCCTGCCAATAAGCAAACATAATTAGATCCTACTGTAGCACCTGCCAGTGACAGAGAACACCACGTGACAAAGAATGTCAAGGATGAAGGACCACGGCCCGGAGCTAGGAAGAGGAAAGGGAGGGTTCTACCCAGAGTCTCAGAGCGTGCATAATGGACGACACCATGGTTTTGAACTTCTTGCCTCCAGAACTGTGAAAGAATACATTTCTGTTGTTTTGGGCCACCCAATTTATGGTAACTGGTTACAGCAGCCCTAGGAATCTAAGACACCTGCGTGGCAGAAGCTGAAGGCCTCCACTGTACGTGTTCTGAGATGGTGCAAATACACTCCACCTCATTATGCTCCACTTCTCTGACCTTCTATTTGCTAACCACAGAAAGTTAAGGCACAAAGCAGCAACTTTGGCTTATTCTAAAGATAAGGGGAGTGGGCCAAGAGGCAGACTTATTTTCTGTTATTTTTTCAAAACGCGCCAACATTGATGCTCAGCAGCCTCATTACTCTAGGAGATAAAAAGGCTCCCATCCTTTGTTGCTGGATAAACTACAACCAGGGCATTGGAGTGAGTTTGGGTAGAGGCGTGGGGCAGAACAAAACATGAAAAGGGAATTGCCCATTCTGACACCTTCCGAGTGATGTGCTCACATATTGTCTTGATATCAAATCCAGATCAGCTGGGAGGTCTCATCCTCCTCTTAATGTGTGCACAGAGAAACACACATTTTCCATTAAATGCCAAGGTCACCCATGGGGTGCTTTGGCAGAGCTGTGTGGAGAAGTTGTACAGCACCTGCCTACATATGTTTGGCCCAGTGCCTTCTCTTGCTTCCCCTCTGATCAGAAGCACATTTATCTGCAACTTTTTCAAGTCAGAAAAATAAAGAATCTCTGCTAGACTGTTCTGATTTTTTTTAAACCAATTCCAGACCACGCACAATATTTTTGCTGAATTTCAATTATGACATCTTACTGAATTTATTCTGTTCAGATAGAGCATAAAGGGAAATTCACCATCAATAGATACAAATATCTATTGCTGCACACCTGAGCCCTTCTCTCATTTCTATCCACTTCCCTGCCTTTGCTACTTTTCTTTCTCTTCTCTCTCAGGTTTAGCCTCTCCCTGATTCACCTAATCCTTCCCTTCTCCTCCCCCAGCCCCAGCAACCATCACAGCCATCCCAAGGCAAGTCAGGAAATAGGAAATTTGTTCTTCAGGACATTGTATTCCCTTTGATGTACCTTTCCTCCCTTCAGCTCACCACTGCTGGATATCTGATGGTAGTGCATATCTTTTAGTGCCTTAGTTTTACTATTTGTATATATTAAAAAAAAAAAACTAATTCTTTTCATTTGTAAACTAAAGAAAATGATGCCATCTTCAAAGGAGTCGTTGCAAGGATTAAAATGTATGAGTGTCTAGGGGTGCCTGGATGGCTCAGTGGTTTAAGATCTCTACCTTCGGCTCAGGTCATGGTCCCAGGATCCTAGGATGGAGCCCCGCATCGGCTCAGCGGGGAGTCTGCTTCCTCCCTCCCCCTCTGCCTGCCTCTCTGCTTACTTGTGATCTCTGTCCATCAAATAAATAAATAAAATCTTTCCAAAAAAAATGTATGAGTGTATAAAACTGTGGACCTTAAAAAACTGTTACCTCCCTCCCACATTCCAGCCCTCCTCACACTCTGCTTCCTCCCCACTCTCCATCCCAGGTCCTGACACTGACCAGAGTGTGGTTTTTATTTTTTTGTAAACACTTTATTTATTGATTGATTGATTGATTGATTATTTATTTATTTATTTATTTTCAGCATAACAGTATTCATTATTTTTGCACCACACCCAGTGCTTCATGCAATCCGTGCCCTCTATTATACCCACCACCTGGTACCCCAACCTCCCACCCTCCCCACCACTTCAAAACCCTCAGATTGCTTTTCAGAGTCCATAGTCTCTCATGGTTCACCTCCCCTTTCAATTTCCCCCAACTCCCTTCTCCTCTCTATCTCCCCATGTCCTCCATGCTATTTGTTATGCTCCACAAATGAGTGTGATTTTTAAATCAAGTGGAGCCTCTTTTCAAAACACTTACTTTATTCAGGAAAGGACAGATGTTGCTGAGGATGTGGAGAAAGGGGGACCCTCTCACACTGTTGGTAGGAATGCAAGTTGGTTTGGGCTCTCTGGAAAACAGCATGGAGTTTCCTCAAAAAGTTAAAAATACAGCTGCCCTATGACCCAGCAATTGTAGTACTAGGGATTTACCCAAATGATACAAACATAGTGATTTGAAGGGGCACCTGCACTCCAATGTTTATAGCAGCAATGTCCACAATAGTCAAAATATGGAAAGAACCCAGATGTCCATGAACAGATGAATGGATAAAGATGTGGTATATATACGCAATGGAATACTATGCAGCCATCAAAAAATTGAAATCTTGCCATTTGCAGCTATGTGGGATGGAACTAGAGGGTATTAGGCTAAGGAAAATAAGTTCAATCAGAGAAAGATGATTTTATGATGGACTTATATGTGGAATTTAAGAAACAAAACAGATGATCATAGGAAAAGGAGGGAAAAACTAAGATTGACCAGTATTTCCCCTGAGGCTTTCTCAACCCTCAAGAATCTATATACCCTTGACTTGAGCCCTCAATTCCATGGTCCATGACAGTCTAAACTCTGCATGGTTTCTGAAAGTTCCTTAGGGTATGTTTCCATGAGATGTCTTCCAATGCTGCCATCAGTATTGAGCAAACTAACCATTTCACTCCACACTAATCCAGGCACAAACTTGGCCTTTTCTTCACTTTCCACAAAGAAATCTGTTCTTGTAAAATGATGTGTGAATTTGGTAATTTCACCAGTCAAGGGGAGTCACACACTGCATGGCTTGCCACTACCCCATGGCCCTTTACTCTCCATCCTCCACAACTTCTCAGCAGTCCAGAAATTTTTCTTTTTTTTTTTTCAAGATGTACTTATTTATTTATTTTAGAGCAATAGAGAGAGGGAGAGAGAGAGAGAATGAGCTGGGGGGAGTGGCAGAGAGAAAGATTCTCAAGCAGACTCCCCTCTGAGCACAGAGCCTGACGTAGAGCTTAATCTCAGAACCCTGAGATCATGACATGAGCTGGAATCAGGAGTTGGAACCTTAACCAATGGAGCCACACAAGCACCTGAATGAATTTCTTTTTCTGCCTCACGCAGAGTAACTTCACTCTCTTCTCTCAGCCTTGAAGCCAGCTAACACCAGGTGGTACGGGGAACCTACCTCACACATACCTCTATGATTCTGGTTTCTGCTACACATTTATAAGGTGTCAAGGAATCAAATCAGTGAATGTTTCTGCTGTTTGGGACTAATGGCCTGTTTCAGATTAACACCAAAGGGATAAAATTTTTTTAAAAAGTTAGAATTTGCAAAATAACAAAAAAGTAAAGGAAAACACGTAATTTCATGTTGATGTGGAGTCTAGAGAAAGCAGAGAGCATCAGTCTGAATACCTTCAAGTCTACGGTTTCCTTGGGGAGTGAAATCTTTAGGTTTCTGTTTATTCCTTGGTATTGAATAGTGAGATGATTAAGCATAAGTTAAGCAAAGACCTTCTCCCATTGCCTTTAGACAAACTGTCAGCCAAGGAACCCATAACATAACTAGAACACAGCACATGCGATCTAATCATGTTTCCAAGCCATTGGTATGACCATAATCCCACTCTGTTCTTGCAGAAGGAAAGAGAGGGACAGAGAAGAACACACAGAGAGAGGGGATGTTTGAAAAGTGACTCTTAGGCTTCTAAAGTCAGGACTTTTACATGTGAATTTTCAATGTGGATTTTCTGTGAGTACTTGATTTCAGAGCTGCTTCATGAAGAAAGAAAATGAGGAAGAAAGAAAAAGAATTCATTAACAAGACAAGACAAAACAGTAAACAACAAGTATTGGAGAGGATGTGGAGAAAGGGGAACCCTCTTACACTTTTGGTGGGAATGCAAGTTGGTGCAGTCACTTTGGAAAACAGTGTGGAGATTCCTTAAGAAATTAAAAATAGAGCGACTCGGGGTGCCTGGGTGGCTCAGTGGGTTAAGCCGCTGCCTTCGGCTCAGGTCGTGATCTCAGGATCCTGGGATCGAGTCCCGCTTCGGGCTCTCTGCTCAGCAGGGAGCCTGCTTCCTCCTCTCTCTCTCTGCCTGCCTCTCTGCCTGCTTGTGATCTCTCTCTGTCAAATAAATAAATAAAACTTTAAAAAAAAAATAGAGCTACTCTATGACCCTGCAATTGCACTACTGGGTATTTACCCCAAAGATACAGAGGTAGGGAACAGAAGGGACATCTGTACCCCAATGTTCAGAGCAGCAATGGATGCAGTCGACAAACTGCGGAAAGAACCAAGATGCCCTTCAACAGATGAACTGATAAAGAAGATATGGTCCATATATTCAACAGAATATTATGTCTCCATCAGAAAGGATGGATACCCAACTTTTGTATCAACATGGACAGGACTGGAGGAGATTATGCTGAATAAAATAAGTCAAGCAGAGAGAGTCAATTATCATATGGTTTCACTTACTTGTAGAGCATAAGGAATAACACGAAGGACATTGGGAGCTGGAGAGGAGAAGGGTGTTGGGGGAAATTGGAGGGGGGAGAAAAACCATGAGAGACTATGGACTCTGAGAAACAAAATGAGGGTTTTGGAGGGGAGGGGAGTGGGGGGTTAGGTAAGCCTGGTGGTGGGTATTAAGGAGGACATGTATTGCATGGAACACTGGGTGTGATGCATAAACAATGAATCTTGGGACACTGAAAAAATAAAATAAAGTTAAAAAAAAAAAGAATTCCAAATGTCAACTGTAAAGAAGTGATTAGATTATTCCTCATTTTTAATTTATCCTTACAGCACATACACACACGTGCCACTAATACAGATAATCTAGAAATGACTTTAAGAACAAAAAGAAAACATAAGTCCAGTGTTTGGAACTTCTCTTTAAAAGAAAGGGTGTCAGGACACCTGGATGTCTCAGTTGGTTAAGCGTCTGACTCTTGGTTTTGGTTCAGGTCATGATCTCAGGGTCAGGGGATGGAGCTCTGCATCAGGGCCCCCTGCTCAGCTGGAAGTCTCCTTAAGATTTTGTCTCCCTCTCCCTTTGCCCCTTCTCCCACTCTCACACACTCTCTCTCTCTCTCTCTTTCTCTCAAATAAATAAATCTTTTAAAATATATATATAAATAAATAAAAGAAAGGGTGTCAAGTGATAAAGATCCTCCTCCACCAACAATAATATCAATGACGTCTGAGAAGACCCACAGCAAAGTCCAGAGCCACTCAGCTTCAGAAGCCTCCTAAATCAGCCCCATTTACTGGGCTGGAAAAACACACTCACAGTCCTACCCACTGTAATCATGGTTGCATGCAATGGAGTTGGAGGGTGCTGAGAAAAATGGTGAAAGGGAACATATAACTTGCTGCCAGGTTCTGGGCATGGGTTGCTAACAATAAACATACTCAGATTACCAGAAAATTCCATCCTGCCAGAAATTTGAGTGATTTGATGGTAGAATGTACAACCTGCACCTTTTTAAGGGCTCTGTTATCAGAGCCAGGGTAACTCATGATCCTTAGTAATGTGCTTGTCCTCATATCAATCACAAAGGCAGATCCTGATTTTTCAAGAAAAAGTACTCAGTCCTAATAATGGGGATTTTTTTTTTTTGGTTCTCTTAAGAACAGGCATCAGCAAATGTCTTCTATAAAGGTCAAAGACTAAATATTTTAGGCTTTATAGGTCATATAGCCTCTATCACAATTATTTAACTCTGCTATTAAAACAGCCACAAACTGGGACACCTGGGTGGCTCAGTTGGTTGGACAACTGCCTTCAGCTCAGGTCATGATCCCGGAGTCCTGGGATCGAGTCCCGCATCGGACTCCCAGCTCCATGGGGAGTCTGTTTCTCCCTCTGACCTCCTTGCTCATGCTCTCTCTCACTGTGTCTCTCTCTCAAATAAATAAATAAAATCTTAAAAAAAAAAACAGCCACAAACTATATCTATCCATCTATCTATTTGTATATCTGTGACTGATGATGGCTGGGTTTCAATAAACTTTTATTTACAATAATAGACAATGATCAGATATGACTCACAGGCTGTAGTTTGCTGAGCCTTGCTGTAGACAATCAACTTACAGCCTCAACATGCTCCCAGAATGGCTGATGCAGAGTTCATAGCAGATGTGAATAGAGATGGACTTCTTTGTTAGTATCATGCACCTGTACTCACTTAGATCAACTCTTAATGTAACATTCCAGTAGATTCAATGTGGCTGCAGATTCTCTGAAATTCCTCTTTTGGAAAAGGAAAGAACTCTCTTCTCTGATTTCATTGGAGGTGTCTATGTGATTGGATAACCAACAGAAGGATATTGTACCCCTTTCCAGGCCCAGGATCTGAAGGACTTGCATTTTCTCATTCCCGTCTTTTTATGGAGCATTTATTTGTGGAATCCAGATGCCATGCTGTGAGAAAGTCCAAATGGTCCCCCAGAAAGGCCCTCATGGAGAGGAATGGAGGTTCCTGGCAAGAGCCTCAGCTGGGCTCCCAGCCTAGCCCCTCTAGCACCCTTCATAAGATTCTCTACATTTCTGTTATCTGTTCAGATGTAGTCCAGTAGGATACTCCAAGGTCTTGGGGAATGACAAAACCACTAGGTGAAGGAGCCTGGGTCCGTGAGGAACTGAATGGAACAGAGACATCTCCCCCAACCTGAATCCCACCAGCCCACTGCCATCAATCTACCCTGGACCATTACAAACCTTTACTTATGCCGCTGGGATTGCTACATATTCCCAATGTTGGCATACTCTAAATAAAAAGGAAAAAAGGAAGGTAGATCACTATGGAGGAGTGTTAGAACAGTACAGCAGGACTCAAGTGAATAATCTTTGGAAATACTGCCATTTGTTTCCTTTTCTTGAGTTGAATAGAGTTCCACGATTGGCCCACATTGTGAATCAGAACCTTCCGGGTTCTAGAACCTACATGAGAAGTATGAGTTGTTTATTCAGTGAAACCTACTCAACCATGGAGCTTATTTATACAGGGCTAACCAAATGCACTTAATAGATGGGGCTCTTTCCCCAGCTGTTTTTTTTTTTTTTAAAGATTTTATTTATGTATTTATTTATTTGACAGGGAGAGAGAGAGAGAGAGAGAGAGATCACAAGTAGGCAGAGAGGCAGGCGGTGGGGGGGAAGCAGTCTCCCCGCTGAGCAGAGAGCCCGATTCGGGGCTCGATCCCAGGAACCTGAGACCATGACCTGAGCCACACAGGCGTCCCTCCCCAGCTGTTTTTAAGGAAGCAAGATTGACAGGCTTTGGGTCCTGAGCTATGACTGAGAGCTGTTGACAACTTCCCCTCTATCCCTCATACACACAAGACCTGAAATTGCTGATTACTTCTCTTGGTAAAGAAATGTAATGTTTCAGTAAATATGGGAAGATTATCTGAAAGAACTTATACTTTAGACCCAATGTCAACAAACTATGGCCCCAGGGCCAAATCCAGCTTGCTGCCTATTTTTGTGTGGTATGTGAGTGAAGAATAGTTTTCACATTTGTAAATGGTTGAAAAATTCAAAAGAAGAAAAATATTCTATGGCAAATGAAAACTATATTAAATTCATGTTTTAGTATTCCATGAATAATGGTTTATTGGAACAGAGGTATGCTGTATTGTCCACAGCTGATTTCTCAAAATGGTAGAGTCAACTGAAAGAGACCACATGACCCACAAAGCCTAAAATATTTACTATCAGACTTTTTGAAGAAAAAGTTTGTAGGTCCTTGCTTTAGATTATTGTGGTCCATGAACACTTTATGCCAAATTAATTTACTACATTGGCCCCTCCTTTAACACGCTCTGAGGAAGGAGTACATTATCCCACCATCTTAATAAGGAGGTGGGAGGCAGAATGAAGGAGAGTATCAAAGAGCTCAGGACCATGTCACACTCCCCAGGAAGTGAGTGACAGTGAGGGGTCTCAGTGTCAAAGGGAGGCATGAGGCACCTGGGAGAAGGTTGTTTGGCCCAATGAAGTAGTCAGTGAACAAAAGGGAAGGGGAAAAGTGGGGAAAACATTAAAATGTTCCTTGAGTTAGTGTCAACTCCCCCAGTCTGTCAACATATCTACTGATCTTACTGTATTATTAAAGTAAAGCAAACTGATCAAAAGAGTAATTTATGGGATGCCTGGTTGCTCAGTTCGTTAAGCATCTGCCTTCAGCTCAGGTCATGATCCCAGGGTCCTGGGATCGAGCCCCGCATCAGGCTCCCTGCTTAGTGGGGAATCTGCTTCCCCCTCTCCCTCTGCTCTTCTACCTGCTCATGCTCACTCTCATTCTCTCTCTCTCTCAAATAAATAAGTAAATAATATTTTAAAAGAGTAATTTAAAAAGTGGCTTTTTCTTAAAAGAATTTTTAAAAGGGCAGACTAACTCATTGCAAAACAACATTTTCCAGGTTTGTGAAAAATTTTCATTCAACACTAACACAACTTCAGATGACAATGTTCCTAAACCTGCTCTCTCAGTGATGGGGCTGCTGCTCCAGCCCGTTTCTAGCTGAATTCCTTTCCTACCTGCTGCTTCAAGAGGAGCAGGATCTCATCCTGGATTTCCATGGAGTAGAAACAACAGCAACAAGAAAATCCCACAGAAACTTCAAAGGATTCTACATTCAGGCCAGCTTTGTAGCCACACCCCTAAGAACTCCTCAGCTTGGCTTTGATAGTGCCCAGGAGAGCCAGTAAAGGATTAGGAAAAACAGAAAACTTTGTTCATGCTCTGATTACCAATCCGAAATCAGTCCAGAGTTATGGTCTGGATAGTTGGCATAGTTGCACTCAGGTAGATTAACTTCTAGGAGATTTGTTCTCAGTAATCTTTATTTTCAAGTGCTTGGGAAAAGCTTCAAAGCAACAACTACAATCCATGCACCTGTTCTAAAAAATAATAATAATACCAATTTGGCATCTGTGTGAATTTCAACAGCAAACCAAAACAAGGAAAGAAAACTTTAAATAAAACCTCTCCCATCCCACTCCTACCTTCTTCCATATGTTTCCCTATTCTTTCATACACCAATTTCTTACTAACCCCCTCATCTCTTTAAAATCCCCTTGACCCACAACCCTTCCTCTGAGACAGTCAGTGATCAGCCCCTTCCTAAGCTATCCTGAGAAGACTGTAAGAAGCATGCTTTCCTTAAAAACTTAAAAATTCATGGCACTGGGGGGCTCAGGCAGTGAAGTGTCTGACTCTTTTTTTTTTTTTTTAAAGATCTTGTTTATTTATTTGACAGGCAGAGATCACAAGTAGGCAGAGAAGCAGGCAGAGAGAGGAGGAAGCAAGCTCCCCGCTGAGCAGAGAGCTGGATACAGGGCTCAGTCCCAGGACTCTGGGATCATGACCTGAGCCAAAGGCAGAGGCTTTAACTCACTGAGCCACCCAGGCGCCCCGCATATCTGACTCTTGATTTCAGCACAGGTCATGATCTTGAGGTTGAGACTGAGCCCCAAATAGGGCTCTGCACTGAGTGGGAGTCTGCTTAAGGATTCTCTTTCCCTTTGCCCTTCCCTCTGGTTATGCTTACTCACTCGCTTGTGCTCTCTCTCTAAAAATAAATAAATATTTTTTAAAATTAAAAAATGAAATATCCTTTAAAGAGCACCAGTGAACTTAACAAGGAAAATGAGAAACACCATACTATAGGCCATCAGCACTAAAGACCATAGTAATGCTGGTCCTAAGCGTGAGGAAGCAATGATGAGATACACAGAAACAAAGATGAAAATACAGTAGTGAACCACAACTTAGGCTGTTAGGACTGGAAAGAAAGTGAGGCGTAATTAAGCTCAGTCGGGTCATCTTTCACATGAAGCAAGTGGTAGAACCAACCCTGGGGTTATTTCCTCCATTCCTAATCTACGATACTCCCCACTCTTTGTTCCTGGGGTCGTCCGCTTCCCCAGATCTGTTGTCTTTGGAAGGATACAAACTAACCAAGCATTTCACCTACTAATTGATTAATGCCTTTATAAACTTTGTGGTTTTATGTGCAATTGTATTAAAGTTTCACATGGAATGTCACACAGGTGCTCCTTGTAAGGAATCAATAAGCTATCATATTCTTCACATTCTTCTGAGTAAGTGTGATCCACCTTAAATAAGTAAATTGAATCCCCAAAGAAATCCTATAATGACCTTTTTAGCAAAGCAAATAATAGGCTCCCAACCTATTCAATTTATTCTGATTATTGATGTTTAGAACTGGATTTTCTTAAGAATATTTCCCTAACTGCAGATCTAGCAAAGAAGTGGCTCTATCTAATACAGAACTAAGAGTATTTAGTCTATAGGGCAGTGAGACTACTGAATTATGAATGAAGATTATAACCTAATGCAGATTTACAGGGTTAGATCAGTGAGCCAACTTAGCACTGCACAGGAACTCATTCCAACTTCATTCACAAAATATGGTTTACATAAACTGTAGCATACAAACAGGCATGTTTAGCCTAAAAAGAACGGGGATGTCGACTGGAAAAGGTTTAGGTAGAGATGTGGTTTGGATATTTTCACTGTAGAATCACTGAACTTCTTGTGTCTGATTTTACTCTTAGACATTCTATATAATACACACCAAATTTTATTTCATATATCACTGGCTGACAGGAAACCAGCTTAACCATAAAATAACTCAAAGCATCAGAGAGAAGTTAACCTGGCCCTAATCAGCCACCGGTGAGGTTTTTTCCAGCTAATTCTGGTAGTTGACATAACATATTATAAGCAATATAGATCAACTGAAAAAATGAGAACTATCCCTGATTAGTATCCAATGTTAAGGAATAATGCTACACCTAGTCTAAAACTGTCTACTAACAGAAGAGTCAGTGATAAGGGCAGAAAAATTGAACTAGGATTTGAAAAAGACAAATTGCAAGTGACTGTGGGAAAAAGCAACTCATCTAGCGTGGGAGTGTCCCCTGGGGCCTTGGTAAATACAAAGCTGCTCTGTCTCTGTGGCTTCAGGTGAATGCTGACCGCACAGAAATCACCTTTAAATACACAAGGGGTGGCCCCACCCAAATCAATTGAATCAAATATCTGAGGAGTCCTGGCATCTTTATTTTGAACTGGCGGGTGGGTGGGAGGTCAGGGTACCAGGTGGTGGGTATTATAGAGGGCACGGATTCCATGGAGTACTGGGTGTGGTGAAAATATAATGAATACTGTTATGCCGAAAATAAATAAAAAATAAATTTAAAAAAAAAAAAAAAGCTCTTTAAGAGATTCAAACATGCAGCCAACATTGAGAACCACTGCATCTCTTCCAGGGACCTTCCAAAGTCCAAAAGCCCCAATGGGGAGATGAGCAACCCCAAGACAGTTTACAGGGTAATTGGAGGCAGAAGCCCAGCAGTTTTGAAAATCAATCCTAGATGCTTCCTTGCTCTAACAACCAGCCTTTAAAGGGAAGACATCCTGAGTTGCCTTGTACTCCCATTCCCAATCCATACACAACCTTCTCCCCAGCTCCAGTCTCCTGTAAGATCTGCTAAGACGATAATTATCCAGATGAGAAGAGAAAGTGTATGATATGAAATTGAGAGGCATCAAAGACCAGCAATCTGGACAGCACCGTGATTACAAGCACACTCATCTGCTCACATAGCACTGAGGCTGAGGGGATATTTAAGGTGTCCTTAGATGGCTGAGACTCCTTCAGGTGCTATGAAGTTTGACGGACTTTTTTTCTTCAAATGTTCTAAAAGTACTGGAAGCCCGATTTCTAATAAGTTTTCCTTTCTACCACTGAATTCATGAAAAATCAGAGAATCCAAAGTTATATCCTTTAAATATACAATATTTTCAGTCTTTCAGACATGTTGAAGATCTGTTAACCACCAACAGATGTGTTATATAATAGTTTTCTTTGGAAAAAATTAAAGTTATTCAACCTCCCAAATCCCTCTCACTGCTTCAAGGTGTCTTGAGTCCAAAGCATAGCTAATTTAGTGCTTGCTCCACTGTAGTTAATTAAAATGTGCTTTAGGTGGTTCGGCATATTTTCCTGTGCAACTTGCCCCCTGAGCTGGTCTAGTGCTCTCCTTCCTTCCTTTTATTTCTGTGATTCACCCAAGGATTATGTTATTTGAGAAAGCATGGTGCAAAGAATAATTACTGGCTAACTCTAGTTGCAGTGCAATATTAATCCCTAATTTATTTCTGAGAAAGTCATGCCCAAGCATTCAATCTCTCATTTGTCTTCCATAAAGAGTTAAGTTTTCAGACCAAATAGTGTTAATGGTAGCTTCCCAAATGGAATTGCAGCCTGCTTCCAGACTCAGACATGCAGGCGGATGAGAAGAAGTTAAATTTGAATTGAGTCAGAAGCTTCTGGACATTACTTTCACTAAATAATCTTGTAGCAACCCCATCTAATGAAAATCAGATCTCATTCAGGGAAGGGAAATTTGCTTTCCCGAATAAAACTAAATTGGTCCCATAAGATCTATTACCCCAAGAACTAAAGGTCCTGTCTACACAGTACTAAATGAAGTGGTCACTGAATTTAGCCAAAATCCCTAATAAAAACCAAAATATTCTCTTAGAATTCAAATCCTATCAGGGAACATAGTGGAGAAAGTGACTCATATTTATTAATGGGTTTCAGGCACACTCACTCCTTGATCAAATAAATACACTGTTAATCAACAGATATATTTGAATGCTCACTATGTGTTCAGTGAGAATTGTGCCAAGTCAGAAAGGAGATCTGGAAGATGTATAAGACTGATGCAAAAGAAACAAGAGTTTCACACAACTTCTGCTTTCAATTATGGGTTATGATGCAACACAACACTTATATGTTTTGAAATTTTGGAGTCTCTCTCTTTTGCTACCAAGAATAAATAAATAAATAACCAAAATCATCTTCATTTTAGCTACCAGAACTGGGCAAGATAAGCGGCACAAAGTAGATCTTAACAAATACCTGTGGCATGAATAAACAAGTAAATAAACAAATGTTTTCTGAGCATACAGAGTACATTAAGCTAGGAGGTCATAGTAACAAAAACACATTGTTAAGCACTAATATATTTGGTTTTAGACTCTTTACCAAAATCCACGTTGTTTTCTTCTTCTCCCTGAACACACAACTAATCCCCATTCTATAGCCTCCTGTGCAGTGAGATGTGGACCCGTGATGAGATGAAGCCAATGTAGGATGTGTGCAAGTGGTAGGAATCACTTCTAAGTCTCTCTCAGGGCATCTTCCATGCTCCTCCCCTTCTGGGTAACTGGATCAGACCAGCACCCATAGCTGAGCCTCTCTCAGCCTACACTCCTGCATGACAGCAAGGACTTCCCACTAGTTGCCTTTTTATAGGTGAGAAAACTAAGTCACAGAGAAGTGAACCATACATAATAATGGGCAGCACAGATGCTGAACGGGAACATATTTCTACCACAACCATTTTATCTTCCTCAAAAACACGTAAAATGCTTAAAGGAGCCTCTCCATAGTTGACCTCTAACCACTTCCAAGTGACCATAACTGCAACCTGGAATCAAAGTGATGATCTCTCCCAATATGCCACCCACGGAGCGCCTCCCCTCACCTACACCCTTACGTCTCTAGAGGCATATCATGATGGCACGCCCACTTGGTGAGTCTATCCCAATCTGCCATACCTTTCTGTCTTATGCTGTCTATTTTGTAGACCTCAAACAATGCCATACTTTTGGTTCAATAGTAGACTTTGGTAGCAAGATAGAGCAGAGATCCAATATTCAGTGTGTCTTCTTCATTTGCAACAAACAAAAAAACATAACTGGACAAATCTTGCAGAAGGTCAGTAAGAAAACTACTAAGGTTTTGCTGTTTTGTTATAAAAATGTTCCTATTAAAATGTTCAGAAATAGGGAAGTAATAACTTTAGAATTCATTTAACATTATGTACTGTAATGCTCAACTCTTTCTATACCTTACACCTAAGTAACATCTAAGGTGAGAGGTATGATTTACAAACCAGAATATTCTCTTTAATTGAGATGTCCAGTTAGCTGAAGGTTAAGATTCATTTACCCAATAAAACTTCCCAAGACGTGAAGGCCTCTGAGTTGGGGACATGGAACTGAGCTTCAGGGATGCCCACAAAGTTGCACTGAACTTTCAAATGGCCTCATACAAAGAGAATGTTATTCCGATGTCTTGATCACACACAATCAACCTAGAGGAGAAATAAATATCTTGTCCCTGCAACTTCATACATGCAGAGTATAGAAACTTCACACATACTTGGAGCAGTCTATAAGGGCTATCATGCATTTCACAAATCAAGTGTGACTTAAAATTCCAGAGACCACAGCTGGCTCCAGAAAGCAAAGTGGGAAGACAGCTAACCACAGCTTCTAACTCCTGCTTTCCGTACCTTGCTAACCAAAGTTAATATATGAAATTTCTGTGATAACTTTATAAGCCTCATCTTTCCTTGAGGACCATAGAGCTGATGTTTTGTCATTTGGTCAAGAGCTTACTGCATGCTATGCCTTTGGCTTCCATGTTCTCTGGGACTCTTGATGCTCTAGAATCCCATAATAATGGTGCAGAAATACAAATAGCCACTTCTATCTAAATCTTCTGAATGAAACTAGGTATATTCAGTTTTCATAAATTAAATTTTTTAACAAAACATCAAATGCTGCAAATGTTGTATTCATTATGTCATTTTACATAAGTCTTTAGATAAAACAAGAAAAGGCCATAGTAAGCTATAGATGGAATTGTGACACAGGTTATCCAAAAGTCAACTTGATATTGCACTAGAGCACATTCTTTACTTGACTCTCATCTCTGTGTAACAATATGGATAGGGAAATGATCAGAATAATGAACCTTAATTTTTAAATAATTTTATTTGCCTCTGTAATGGATTTTTAAATATGATTTGGGGCCACTGGACCATTTCCAAAATAAGTAAGAAAGAGATATTTAGAGGACCAAATAAGGGAAAGATTGATCTGATCAGTGCACCCTGTTAGTGTATGCCAGTTTTCACTCATGGATGGGAAAATTAGAAACAGTAAGAAAAATTCAATGAGCTTTTTATAAAGTTAAATTTATTTAATTTAAAAAATTGTATACTTTAAGATTATGTCATTTCTATTCTTTTAGTGCATAAATGTCCTTCCTTTTATGAAATGATGTAACTATATGAGATAGTACTTAGTATTTTGTCCATAATTGGCAAAGTAAAAAGCTAATATTTCAATTCTATGCCCCAAAATATGTTTTTAAGATTCTACTGGTCCATGGAATCCAAAGTCTGAGAGAAACTAAGCCAGTTCAATCTCCCTGCTACAACCGACAGTTTACATATGGCAACAGAAGATAAAGGTGAGGTTTCCTTGATGACTTCTAACATGAATGATTTACTCAAGATACCAGAGTTTTTAAGACTAGAAGTATCTCTTGAGCATCATTTGTGTACTCAGTATAGATCTCAGAATTCCTACAGAAGAAGGAAAGAACAATCCCTGCCAATAAAGATTTACAATCTAATTGTAAAACAATTAGTACCATGTGAACTAAAAAGAAACCAAGCATACACACACACACACACACACACACACGCGCACACACACACACACACACACATCTTACCAAGGGTAAGACTGTGTGGCATAGACAAAGGGCAAGTGACCTAGTGAGAAATAAAAGATGACTGTAGGGGGAGTAAGACAAGAAATGATTCCTGAGCTGGTTGTTTGAGGAAGCAAGTTCCCTGTGTTGACTAAAAAGGTAGGAGGGCTTTCTGAATAGACAGAAAAGCACTAAAAAGATATCTTAGAGAAAGTGAGAGTACCTGAGATGTAGAGCAAAGTGAAGTGACAGGCTTGGCTGTCATGGATGGGTCATAAGAAGACAGAGGAATTAGGCAGCAAGCAGCCCTGATAGAGGCCTAAAATGAGATGCTACAGAATTTAGCCATAATCTCATAACAAACTAATAGCTACCATACTCAATCAAGTATGTAAGATCCAACTAAAAACAAAGTAGCAAGGGAATGTTAAGGAGAATCCCAAAATTCATCCTCTCCAACAGTCTCAAACCAAAAATAAACTTCCATCAAAAGTGCTTTGGTCTATAGATCAATTTAAAAGTTTTAAAGGTATCAAGCCCATGTGAGAGATGAAGCAACTATAGTATAGATCATGCCTCTTCGACAGGGGCTTTATCACTCCTAAGAGGATAATAACTGGTTCTTGTTGAGAAAGCAGGTTGTAAAAAAAAATCTTAGATATTTAATAGTGTAATAATATTTATGATGATAATATTTGTAACAAAATACCATTTCTTAGTATTTGGGTTTTCACTTCTCTTATTAGGGAGAAATCAAATTCATTTTAATTTAACTTAATTGATTTCTTAATCTAAATTCAATTTAGTTTTCTCTTTATACATCTTTTTCCTTTCTGTTCTGCCCCTGATCCCAAATTCTGGTATGCAATCTTTTTGTGCTGAGAAAAATATCTGCCATACCAATCACCTATACCTTGGAAAAATTTCAAGGCAATATCTGTCTTTTGTGGAGTTATTTCCATTTTAAGGCTTTTTATCAAATTTTGGAATAAAAGATATCACACTATCACATGGGCTCACCACTACTAGGTTCAAAGCTCCCTCTGTACCAACATGTAGGCATTCTTCTAGACATGCCAAATGGTCACTTCCTTTTCTATAATATTTAGTCTGAATCGCCTACATGCTAAGGCCCAGTCTCCAAAGGGCATTATGACCAACAGGGAATGGGCATACTTCAATAGTTAAAACTCATTAAGCTCTTACTATGTTCCAGACACTGTTCATGTCATTGTCCATAACCAATTCCATTAATCCCCCAAACAACTCTATGAATCTTGAATATTATTACAAGATTATTATTTTATATACAAGAAATCTGAAGCAAGAGAGGTCACACATCCAACAAGTGCCAGAGCCAAGGCTTAAAATCTGCTATATTGGCACCAGAGCCTGCTCCCTGAATCACCACATGATACTACCTTGGAAACTATCTCAGAGTAAGGTCTATGAGACACTTAAATCCTGTCTCTATCATTTCCCACCTGGTGACCTTGAACTAATTACCCAGATTCTCTGATCCTTGATTTCTATAGTTTGCCTATCTCATGGGGTTATAATAAGATCATACCTGCCTGAACAAATCTGAACTTAAAGAATAATCAGGATCAATTCTTGTCAAGATGTCAGTTCTTCTAACTTTCATCTATAGATCGAGTCAAAATCCCAACAAGTTATTTTTTGGATATCATCAAACTGATTATAAAGTTTATATGGAAAAGATAAAGACCCAGAACACCCAATGCAATATTGAAGGAAAAGAAGAAAGTTGGAAGACTGACACTACCCAACTTTAAGACTTTCTATAAGGCTACAACAATCAAGACAGTCTGGTACTGGTGAAAGAACAGATATGTAGATCTATAGAAAAGAATAGAGAGCCCAGAAATAGAACCACATATAGTCAACTGATCCCTGACATAGGAAGAAAGACAGTATAATGGAGAAAAGATAGACTTTTCAACAAATGGTGCTAGAACAACTGGACATACTCAGGCAAAAAAAAGACAAGGCATAGACCCTATGCCCTTCACAAGAGTAACTCAAACCAGATCATAGACCTAAATGTAACACAAAACTATAAAACTAGACAACATAGGAGAAAATCTAGATTACTCTGTGTATGGGAATGGCTTTTTAGATATACCACCAAAGACATGAATGAAAAATTAATAAGCTGGACTTCATTAAAATAAAAAACTTGTGCTTTGCCAAAGACATGATCAAGAGAATAAAAAGACATGCCACAGACTGGAAGAAAATGTTTGCAAAAAGCTATCTATATGATAAAGGGCTCCTATCTAAAATATACAAAGAATTCTTAAAACTTACCAATAAGAAAATGAATAATCTGATTTATAAAATGCATGGAAGAGCTGAACAAATACCAAGCCAAAGAAGCTACACAAATGGCAAATAAGCATATGAAAATATTCTCAACAACAAATGTCATCAAAGAACTGCATATTAAAACAATGAGGGTTGCCTGCGTGGCTCAGTCAGTAATCAGTAGTCAGTGAGCCTCTGGCTCATGATTTCAGCTCAGGTGATCTCAGGGTCTTGAAATCAAGTCCTGTATTGGACTCCGTGTTCAGTGGGGAATCTGCTTGAGATTCTCTCTCTCCCCCTCCCTCTGCCACTCCCCACAGCTTGGGTGCATTCTCTCTCTCAAATAAATACGTAAATAAATCTTAACCAAAAAAGAGAGAAGAAAATGAAAAGAAATAACAGTGAAATGCCTCTACCTATCCATTAGAATAGCCAAAATCCAGAACACTGACAACAGCAAATCCTGGCAAGAACATGGGACAACAAGAGCTCTCATTTATTCCTGGTGGGAATGCAAAATGGTACAGCCACTTTGGAAGACAGTTTGGCTAAATATATTCTTCCCATACAATCCAGAAATCACACTCCTTGGTAAAAATTTACCCAAAGAAGTTGAAAATTTATGAAAACTTTTTTTTAAAGATTTTATTTATTTATTTGACAGAATTAGAGAGAGAGAACACAAGCAGCGGGGGGTGGGGGGGGGTCATCAGGCAGAGGGAGATAGAGAAGCAGGCCCCAACTAAGCAAGGAACCCAATGTGGGGCTTGATCAACCCTGGGATCTTGACCTGAGCTGAAAGCAGATGCTTAAATGACTGAGCCACCCAGGAGACCCTATGAAAATTTATTTATGTTTTATAAAAATTTGCTCCCATGAAAGCCACACAAGAGTATTTATAGCAGCTTTATCATAATTTCCAAAATTCAGAAGCATCCAAGATTGCCATCGATAGGTGAATGAGTAAATAAACTATAGTACATTCAGACAATGGAATATCACTCAGCACCTAAAAAAATTGAGCAATTAAGCCATGAAAAGTCATGGTGGAATCTTAAATATATAATACTAAGTGGGGAAAAAACCTGAAATGGCTACATACTATATGATTATAAATATATGACCTTCTGAAAAAGGCAAAACTCTGGAGATAGTAAAAAGACCAGTGGTTGCCAAGGATTAGGAGATATGGAGGGGTGAATAGGCAGGGCAAAGAGGATTTTTAGGGCAGTGAAATTATCTGCATGATACTATAATGATGGCTATTTGTCAATACATTTGTCCAAACCCATGAAACATACAAAATCAAGAGTGGACCCTGATGTAAACTATGGATTCCAGGTAATAATGATGAGCCAATGTAGGTCTTCAGGTGCAAAAAATGTAGCACTGCAGTGCTACATATGGATAGTGAGGAAGGTTGCAGGGGTGGGTATACAGGGAATTTCTGTATTTCTTTTCAATTATGCTGTAAACCCAAAACTTTTCTAAAAACTAGTCTATTTTAAAAGTGGGGGTCAGAATCAGCTTAAAGATCAAAACTAGAAAGATGGAAGGAGAAGATTCTTCTCTATTAACAATCTTCTGAGCCCAAGGGTCCAGGAAAGCACTTAACGAGCAGACAGTAGAAAGATAAAAGCTGAAGCTCCATTCCTAGGAGCCACCCAGACATGCAGAAAGAAGAGAACCAACCATGTGTCTGAGCTGACCAGATGTGCTGGGGACTGACTACTGTGAACTCTTCTTCCTGGCCTGAGTCCTGTCACAGAACAAGTCTTTCCCCAGGGCAAGGTCTCCAACTCTCCCCCTTGCTACAGCTTCCTCAATATATGAGAAGATGTAAACGGGTACTAGTTAAACTCTTGTTGAATTCCTACAACAACAGCAGAAACAATATATATCACGTCGACACAGATAAATGACTACAAACCACTAAGGGGACTATAGGGATGAATGTTCTAGAAAAGCCAGGAACCAGGAAGCTCTGCTTCCTGGAATCAAATCCAAGCCAAAAGGTATTCTCACATGGTAGCCTCAAGCATATCACATGATTTAGAGATGCTGACAAAAACCTGGATCAAAAAAAACAAAAAACAAAAACAAAAACAAAAAAAGAAATTGGAAGGGGAGGTGAACCATGAGAGACTATGGACTCCGAAAAACAATCTGAGGGGTTTGAAGCGGCGGGGGGATGGGAGGTTGGGGTACCGGGTGGTGGGTATTATGGAGGGCACGGATTGCATGGAGCACTGGGTGTGGTGAAAAAATAATGAATACTGTTTTTCTGAAAATAAATTAATTAATTTATTTTTTAAAAAAAGGATTAAATGGGAAGAGAGGGGGTGAAAGAAACCAGAATTTCTCCCCATAACCACAGTAAAGGCATTTATTAGCCACATCCACTCTATGGTACCTTAGAAACAAAAGGTCGCCATCTCAATGCAAACGAACTTCTTTCCCTGCTGTGACTGCATTTCATAATTCTTGCACTTCCTAACGTGGAACAGCTCCATCTATGAGATCATTTGTTTTCCCAAGAACTCAGTTACAGAGCTTGCCAATCATTCAAATCGCAGGCACTGGCCAGGAAAACTGTGTGAGGAAAGAAAAGCATTAAGCCCCTTACTTCTCCTCTCTTAGGTCAGCCAGACCATTAGAATCCCATACGATTGTCTTTTCAAAAAGAAAAAAAGAAAAGAAAAAAAAACCATTCTTACAAAGATAACAAGTTCCAAATGTTGTCTTTTCTTAAAGGTATGTTTGTTTCAAATCATATGTTTTTAATCTATGAATAGCCCGAGTTATAATTATTCCAATTCTATACACTTTACAAAAGCCAAGAGATAACATGCAGAAGTGATGAATGTGTTATTGGTGATATATAGAGTCAATCTATTGATTCAAGACATAAACAGAGTCACACGGACACAGAAGAAATGGTGAACAACACATCCAATTTGCATTATGCCTCTTCCTAGTACAGACCACTTTCAGGCCCTTCCTTTGAGTAGCAAATGATCCCTGCTTTGTGAAAAGACTCTGGTATTAGTCATTTATACCTTAGTGTGAATTTTAATTACTCAACCTCCATGCTCCATTTGCATTTGAAATCTTACTTATCATTGGGAAAGAAAAGATTTCATCCAGTTTTTAAGGGAATTTGAAACTTCAAATAATAGATGAAATAGAAGTGAAAAAATAAGGGGCGGGAAATCAAAACATGTTTAAGAGAAAAGGATTTACTAAATGTTTTTAATTGCATACTATTAATCTAAGTAGTTCTTTAGACTTACAATCAGAAGATCTCTTGCAGGTTTCATTTCTTTTGTCAAAGGTTGTCAGCCATCAGGTTTCAAAAAAGGGGGACTTTTTTGTTTGTTTTGCTCTTGGTAAGTATGCCATTTTTCAATGCATATTTTTAGATGGAAAAACTAAAACAATGATTGGGAAGACATAGACTTATTTCACCACTGAGGTGGTGAATAATAATCACCACTTATTTCAAACACTGAGGTTTATATCATTTCACTAGTCACTGGATATAAAGTTATAGAACACATAAACTACTGGGTTTAGTGGAGTGCTATAATAATTAGACTATCTTATTGGAATACCTTATTCAGTACAACTTGCTGAAAGAGATATTTTAGAGATCTCTAAGAATAAAGACCCAAAACACTGTCGAGATGGGACTCTGGACTCTTGGGGATCTTCTTCACCGGTTCAGATCCTTTCCCTCAAACCTGAGCCTCTATATCAGCTAAATTAGACCGCACTGACCATGCTGGAATCTCTTCAGATTCATTTCTGAAAAGACGGTGCTTTTCTCCAAAGACAGGAAACAGATATTGTAAAATGGGGAGAGGGAGGGAGATCTGGTCAGGATCAATGAGTAATCTCATCTGGAATAGAAGTGAAAGATTATATGATAATTTTCTCTTCTGATTTAAGTCAAGCCTAAAATTCACCCTGGACAATGAAGGGCCTGGCTCTCTCTTATTTGTAAATGCTCTTCTGATAGGCATCCTGGCATGGGACACCCAAATTTGTCTCTTTTTTTCATTCAACTAGCCAAAACCACAGTTGTGAAAAGGGAAATCAATGGTTATTTGAAAACCTTTTAAAGAAACAACTTTACTTCAAGACTGTTACAAATCTTAGTGTCTTTCCAGATTGAGCTTAAAATATATCCTATCTCACAGAGTTTTATGGAGGAAATGAGATTGTAAATGAATACTCCTTGATATGAAACCTCAATCCTCCATGAGAAGAAACCTGACTCATGTTGTTATAAATATAATAACCACAGGCTGATGCTAAGCATCACATTTCCAAAAAGCCTATCCATAATGAATTAGTCTAATCTCTGGGAAAGGGAAATAATTTATAAATATATGTTCCAGAAGAAAATCAAACCATTAATTAAAGTGAGCTATCTTCCCATCCTGATACTAGCTGACTAAAGTAAACACTGAAATGTTCCAAAAAGCTGCATGCAATAATGAACCAATTTCTGAAATGATTACTAAAATTTTATTTTATTCCTGCATAAAGACTAGTAATAGTTATTGAATACCTCCCATATGTAGAATATAGTCCCCGAGAATGCCATATTTCAGAGGGAACATAAAATAAAGCCCTTCCTAGTCTCAGCAATAAAATTATACACACCCAAAAGTAAACAAAAAGTTACCAAACTCCTTGGTAATTCTGACCTATTTGAGAGAAATATTTCCTGAATTCAGTAGAATTCTTCTGCTATACAATATACATAAACAAATAAATTTTAAGGGTAAATCTCCTGTGACTGCATTGGGTTAAATGTTATTTAGTAGACATTCTGCACTCCGTAACAAATTTGAATAACTTGGAACATACCCCAATGATCTGCCTGTTAGCTTTAGTTTACATGGAATTCAGTCATGTGTATGTGAAGAGCCTTCTTAAAATGGTGAAAAAGCAGCTTTCTTAAGTAGATAATTATTTCCTTTTAATAACTTCTGTAAATTTTATTTTGTTAACTAACAGCTCAGAAGCGAATACAAGTTTACTAATTATAATTACCATAAATTTCAAAGTACTGGAACTCTGTTCAATAAACTGCAATTTGCATAAAAATCACATGTAAGAGTCACTGCCACTATAGGAATAACAATAACGACTAATCTTTTCTCCTGCGCTCATTATGTCCAACCACTATGCTTATGTGTAGAAAGATCTCACTGAGTCATCAAAACAACAGTTTCAAGAAGGTATTCTACGTGAATGCCCATCTTTAAAGTGGGAACTAGCAGAGTCTGGGAGTTTACCCAGTATACTATACTGCCTGCCCACCATTCAAGGGATATAAACTGGTATTATCTTCCTTTGTCACTTTAAGGCACAGTCTCAGTACATTTAAATAAGAAGAGAGTGCCCGGGGCGCCTGGGTGGCTCAGTGGGTTAAGCCGCTGCCTTCGGCTCAGGTCATGATCTCAGGGTCCTGGGATCGAGTCCCGCATCCGGCTCTCTGCTCTGCAGGGAGCCTGCTTCCTCCTCTCCCTCTCTCTGCCTGCCTGTCTGCCTGCTTGTGATCTCTGTCTGTCAAATAAATAAATAAAATCTAAAAAAAAAAAAAAAAAAAAAAGAAGAGAGTGCCCATGAAAAATATCACCGAAACACTTTTTTGCTATTATCTACAAACAGAATCTGATTTTAAATAATAACACTATTACATCCTGTTCTGTTTAGAATTTCCATACTATGATCAAGCTAGAAGAACATATCCCTGGAAATAGCCCAACTGGGGATGACCTTCTTCTTGACAACAGCAGCATCGTTTGCAGGTCTCCCAGCCCGAAAAGCCTTCCTTCTTAATACCCACGGTGTCCTTTTCTTCTCTCCTATTCTCTGTTCTCACTCTGGTTCTTGCAGGTCACAGCCCCATGCCTGAACCATCCTAGCAGGTTTCTCCTGGCTTCCCTGTTCAAACCTCCCTTCGCTTACCTATTTTCTGCCTGTAGTCTTCTAATTATTGCTTCTCTCTCCAAACCTTACAAGCCAAGTTTTCAAAAGTAATCCACCCTGGTTTCCTTCTACTTCCTTCCCACTCCCTGCACTTCTGTTTCTGTCCCCATTTTTGTTCTTTCTGCAGCTCCTTTGGGTCTCTTCTTCCTCTTCCAACCTTGAAATACGAGTGTTCGCCAGATCTATCCTGGCTTACCACTCTGCTCAGGCCACACTTGTCCTGGCCCAGTTCACCCATGTATGCCAGTAACTAACTCACATCCAACCTCAACAAGACTCCTCTATCTGGACATCTGATGGGTTCTTCACACTCATGATTCCCGTCTGTCTAATACTGCTTCTTCTCCTAAGAACCCATTTCAGGCAATGATGCTTTCTAATGAACACAAAGCACTCATATCTCTCCTGAACTCTGTAGATTTCTCCTCTTGAATAGCTCATTAATCCATTCCCTCCTCTCTATGCCTATCATAACAACTAGTAGGTACCAGCAACAACACTTACCTCGACTATTACAATAACCTCCCAACAGTTTCCCTATCTCTGTCCTGTCCCCAGGAACACCATCCTCCACACTGACATTGGATTGTTTCCTAACATGTAAAGCCTGATCATAACAACATTTTGCCTAAACACTTCTGACAGCCTACCATCACATGTCCTACTTCAGCAACATTCCTACCACTTCCCATGGTACACACTACATTTTCACAGAACCAAATGCACAGAAGATCTCCAATGTTTTCAGTGCTTTGTTTATGCTGTTCCTCCTAGTTGGAATTTCCTCACCATTCTTTGCCCTGTGTGTCAGAGGAGACTTGCAGTAGGGTCCCTACTTTCCCTACTTGCAGTAGGGAAAGCTTCTGGAAGAAGGAGAAAGATACCTTTCACCTGACACAAGAAACATGAAGAGGAGTACAACACACAAAGTCCTGGACATTCAGCCCATGTCAGCACAAGTTAAACTCTCCTTACACAATTATGGTCTCAACTGACCCTTTGCATAAACTATTTTTCTCTTTCATGTGCCCATTTTATTGCCCTGTTTCTAAATTCCCTGGAGTCAGACCATGTTTAAGGCCACTTCATGTTCCTGCCATCCACCCCAGTACAGCACTTGACACATGGTAAATATCCCAAAGTTGCCCAATGATGTAACCTGACAACATCCACTAACAGCAATAGTCTGAAACAAGTCTTTTCACCCATCTGACTTCTGTTTGTGAGAAGTCAGTCAATCTAGGGGAACTTGGGTTAGTCACTTGAGTGTTGGACTCTTGATTTCAGCTCAGGTCATGATCTCAGTGTCATGAGATTGAGCCCCTTGTTGAGCTCCGCCCTAGGTCTCACCCTCTGCCCCTCTCCCCACTCACATTTGTTCAATCTCTCTCTCTCTCTCTCTCTCTCCCCCCTCTCTAACATAAAAGAATCTTTTTTAAAAAAAATAAGTCAATATAATGATTATGAGCCTTGGATGTCATGTTTGGGAGGCAAAAAATGTGCATTTGGATTTAGATAAAAGGCAAGGTTTAATGGCTAAGATTTCACTCCCTAGCCTAACTCTCCACATACAGTAACTCACTTTATCCCCAAAACAACCTTCTGCAGTAGAGTTATTGTTGCTATTTCACAGATAAGGATGTTGAGACACAGAGGGGTCCTATAGCAACTCATTAAGAGAAAAGTAAAGAACAGACACATGAAAAGATGCTCAACATCATTCATTATCACAGAAATACAAATCAAAACTGCAATAAGATATATCACTTCACACCTCTAAGAACGCTAAAATTAACAACATAATAAACAACTGGTGTTGGATATGAAACACTCTTGCACTGTTGGTGGGAAAGCAAACTGGTACAGCCACTCTAGAAAACAGTATGGATGTTCCTCAAAATGTTAAAAATAGAACTACCCTGTGATTCAGCAACTGCACTACTAAGTATTTACCCAAAGAATACAAAAATACAGATTTAAAGGGGTATATGCACCAGGACGTTTACAGCAACACTGTTGACACAATAGCCAAATTATGGAAACAGCCCAAAAGTCCACTGACTGATGAATGGGTAAAGAAGATGTGATTGTGTGTGGGGGGGGATGTGGGTGTAAATGGAATAGTACTCAGCCATCAAAAAGAATGAAATCTGCCATTTGCAGTGACATGGACAGTTAGAGGGTATTATGTTAAGTGAAATAAATCAGTCAGAGAAAGACAAATATCATATGATTTTACTCATATGTGGAATTTAAGAAATAAAACAGAAGAACGTAGGGGGAAACAGAGGTGATTCACAAAAGAGCTCTTAACTATAGAAAACAAACTGAGGGGAATGCCTGGGTGGCTCAGTTGGTTAAGCAGCTGCCTTCAGCTCAGGTCATGATCCCAGCGTCCTGGGATCGAGTCCCACATCTGGCTCCTTGCTCGGCAGGGAGCCTGCTGCGCCCTCTGCCTCTGCCTGCCACTCTGTCTGCCTGTTCTCTCCCTCTCTCTCTCTCTCTGACTAATAAATAAATAAAATCTTAAAAAAAAAATATTTAAAAAAAACCAGGGTTGCTGGAAGCGAGGTGGGTGGGGGGATGGGTTAAATGGGGGATGGGTATTACTAAGTAGGGCACTTGTGATGGGCACTGGGTATCGAACGTAAGTGATGAATCACTAAATTCTAGACATGAAGCTAATATTACACTGTATGTTAACTAATTTAAAGAAAAACTTGTAACTAAAAAAAAACAGAGAGAGAGAGAAGCCAGGATGTGGAATCAGGCACCCTGGTTCTAGACATTCTACTCTCCTCAGGGTCCTGGGGCCTGCAGGACCAGGGTCAGGGCAACTGCTAAACACACAATATTACTGATACTTTTAATCTGAAATTCCACTAGCTATAAAGCACTCCAACCCCACCCCTTCAAAATACATACTTATCTCAAAAAAACATGAAAAATATGTGAAATTAAAATTATGTTTAAATAATAATTTCTACTGAAATAATAAATTTCTTCTGAAGAACATATAGCAAGAATTTATCTTCTTCCATATTTTATTGATCATGGTTAATAACTTTAAGAGGCAAAAAATTTACTTCTTCAGTAGACTGTAGGAATAAACTTCCATTATGAGATCAGAAGCATCATAACATTTAATGTCCCATCAAACTTATAAAAATGAATGGTTTCATATATGTGGAAGGATAATTATTTGAAGAATTTATAATTCATGTACTTGTTTCCTAGAGTCCCTACCACCACCAGTCCAGCCAGCTGGGGTGCTCCAACTTCATGCTCTCAGAGTTGTGCTATTGCAAAGATGCAGAAAGTTACTGATCAGGTTTGTTTTTTAAAATATTTACCCATGAAAACTATACATATATAATATATATGTAAGCCATAAGGTTTATAATAAAATCAACTACAATGGACCCAACACACAGTGATCCAGACTCAGTTTCTGAGGTTAAAAATACAATTTTGAATCTTTAGAAGAAACAATGGCTTTGTAAGGAAGGCTTTTGAGCTAAAAAAAATACCCTGAATTTTTGGCATTGTTTGAGTCCCAGTTTGAACAATAAGCATGGAATATTTGTTATAATGAGTTTGTTAGTCCAGACTTAGTAAAGATTCTATCAGACAAGACTAGAGAAGAATTGGCCAGCAAGAGTTAGACTCTAGTTAGAGAGGAGAAGGGAGTTGGGGGAAATTGAAAGGGGAGGTGAACCATGAGAGACTATGGACTCTGAAAAACAATCTGAGGATTTTGAAGGGTCAGGGGGTAGGAGGTCGGGGTACCAGGTGGTGGATATTATAGAGGGCACGGATTGCATGGAGCACTGGGTGTGGCGCAAAAATAATGAATACTGTTATGCTGAAAATAAATTTAAAAAAAAAAGGAAAAAAAAGAGTTAGACTCTAAGGACAACTTCTTAGAATCCTTGGGCCTATGTTCCCCACCTGTTTAGTTACAATTGGTGGGGGTATAGAACACCCCAACAAACTTGGGAGTCCAAGAGTTCCTGCATGGAATCCTGGAAAAATGATGGCATGGCCTCGGGAAAGAGGCAGAAGGAAATTTTGAATAGACTCCGTTTTAACTTAAAATGACTATATTTGTCTTGCATTTTCTTTTTTTTTTTTTAAGACTTTATTTATTTATTTGACAGAGAGAGAGATCACAAGTAGGCAGAGAGGCAGGCAGAGAGAGAGAGGAAGGGAGGCAGGATCCCCTCTGAGCAGAGAGCCCAATGCAGGGCTCCATCCCAGGACCATGAGATCATGACCTGAGCCAAAGGCAGAGGCTTTAACCCACTGAGCCACCCAGGTGCCCCTGTCTGGCATTTTCTAAGATTTAGATGTAGATTCTAAGATGGAGATGGAGAGATGGAGATAAATTCAAGTGACAGGAAACTAAAGATAGTTACTTTTTTTGCACACCTGAGAATGTGACTAAGACATGTGTTGTTATAATATATATTGGTAAAATATTTTTTAATTTCACTCTAGAGACATATACACACCACTTGGGAATATTAAGTGATATCTGTAATGGATCAGGCTAACAAAGCAAATCAATCTAAGTATCTCCACCTTATGTTAATGCAAAGCATTTGTCTGGGAAAGGAGCTAACTGTTGGTTTGTTAACCAATTATCAAGCATTGTGGATTTGAAAAGTTAGAACTATCTACTCCATCTATCTGTCATCAATATATTAATAGAATGTTTAAAGTGTTTTCCAACACTGGGATTCCATAACTCTGCTATCTCCTGTTCAGGAGGGAAATTAAGCATTTCGGGAAAACTCTCCAAGCCACTTAGTGACATTTACCCCTCAGAGTTAATGCAGGAAAGAAGTGAAGCCCTTCTCTGGTCCACACATCATGGGCTCACAGCCATCTATTCTGAACCAACATTATTCTCTCTACTTGTAAGACCACTCGAGATTCCCATCTTATTACAAAACTATGGGGGAAAAAAATCAGCGAGAAGTAAAGCACAGACCAAATATTTCCAGCCAATCCACCTCCACATATAGATTATGTTCACAATATGAAACCTCAGACAATAAACAATCAACCCTGAAACGAGTTTGGCCTCTGGTATGCACTTTGCTAGAGTCCTCAGATACTGGCCTGTCTCTTTAAAAGGATTTGATTATGTGCAGTCATGTAACACTGTGTGCATGTTTAAATGTGTTGTTCTTGGGCGCCTGGGTGGCTCAGTGGGTTAAGTCGCTGCCTTAGGCTCAGGTCATGATCTCAGGGTCCTGGGATCGAGGCCCGCATCGGGCTCTCTGCTCAGCAGGGAACCTGCTTCCTCCTCCTTCTCTCTCTACCTGCCTCTCTGCCTACTTGTAATCTCTCTCTGTCAAATAAATAAATAAAATCTTAAATGTGTTGTTCTTACAAATTTCTGGAGCTCAGGCACCCATAGCTTCACTTCGTAACCCATGTGTGACAGAGTGTGAAGAGTTTGTGGGGGGGATTGAAATCAGAAAAATTGGAGTTGAAATTCTAGGCAGCCACTGACCTAGAAAAACTTACACTCTGGAAAGGATGACAGATATATACCACAAAATTTCAATACAGTGCTATCAGTGCTTTGACAGACATAAACACATGATATTATGAGAGCAGAAGCAGAAGTGTTGGGGGCAGAAGGGTGTCAAGAAATGAGTCTTACAGAGAGGATGCCTGAGCCAAGTCTTAAAAGAGAAGTAGGAGTCTGCCAGGCAAAGCAAAGTGCTTATTAACTGCTGAACAAGGAAGATCAGTTACACCATCCACATGGCTACACAAGGAAAGCACACATCATCAATTGCTGCGCAACAGGCATGAGAATCAATCCTGAAGAAGTGTGTATCTGGTGCTTTTGATGAAAAGTATAGTAGAGATCTCAGGGGGAAAGATGAAAGATCAGAGAGACCTATAGGTATAAGAACCTTGTCTCTCCACACCATCCATCCGCTTAAACTATTTTTATTGGACAGAACTGAAAGAAACATTGTTGGCAAATAAAATACCTACCAGAACATTCTGGACTGCTTCATCCTGCGTATATACTTGAACTCTGACCTGTACAGCACAAATCCATATTCAAGTGGTTAAGGGGCCATATAAGATGAGCGCTTGTTATGAATGAAAGTTGGGTGATTACATCAGCTACACTAACCCAGAACAGCTGACAACTATTGCCAATATCATGCGTTCAGCAATCAGCAACATCTTTGGTACAGATGTCAGGGAAACCATTGTGCCAATTATGCTGTAATGATGAGAGTAGAGAGCCTGGCTAGGGAATTCTCATTTCATGTCTTCTTTGAAAAAGCATCTCTTAAAAGAGGGCAATACACAACATATACAGTGTATCCTGTCACTCTCTTTGGCTTGAGCTGCACTCCTTTTGACTCTGTGGATCGTTGAACTTTCTGATCTTGGAGCTGGGATAGTATAAGCTAAATAAAGAGTTTTGGCACACACAAAGCCCACTAAATTCTTGAATGCTCAAGACAGCTTTACAGTGTCTTAAGCTACATCTGAGCAAACCTGTTTCTTACTAATACTGTCAGTCTTTTTGGCTATTTTATCTACAAAGGACACAAGGAGAAAAATATTTGTTAGTTAATCAGAACCCATCTAAATTTCACACAGTAAACTGAGTGATTCTTTCTGCATTCCACTTTCAGAAAAAAAATAAAATAAAGAATAGAAAATAATATTTTACAGAAAAATAGGCAATGCATGCCCTGGGGTCATTGCAGACTTAAATTCTTCTCTTACATCTTCTGTAATGGCAGTATTGTGCAATTCACTCACTTTTGCTCAGCAAATACACACCAAGCACCTACTGTATGCTAAGAACTGTTCTGAATGCAAGTAAATGTTCATATATGTGACCTCAGACACAACACCTTCAATCATTAGAAAAAAATTATCTTATATTTACTATATTAAACTTACTAAGGTTGGGAAAATGTTCAAATAAGATTTCCATCAATAACAAAGGAAACAAAAATGGATTCATTGTCAAGCCGCAGTTAATCAGATAATTCTATTATAAGCACCCAACTCTACTACCTATGAATGCTTTTGGTAATGCCAGGACTTTTTAAATTTGAATAACTGTGTAGGTCAAGGGACATTAGATTAAGCAAAAGGTTTTAGTTTCTGGCCAAAATAAATGAACACACAACTATAGAAGAATGGGGAAGAAGGAATCACCATAAGGCAGATCTTCAGATCATGAAGGTGATACACCTTCACAGCTCTGTGTAAATTTAGACCCTAAGCACACTATTGCTGCCAGAAACTGCTTCCAATAGAAAATTTTATAGGCATTTTAAAGTCTCATGGGTGAGTCCCTGGAAATATCACAGTTGGTCAAAAAACATATGTGTTTCAACTCTTTCTAACTTGCTTTGGTGTTAGCTTATAAAAACTCATAGGTGTATATTGGACTCATTAAACTGAGGGACTCATAAGCACTGGCTCGATCAGGGCAGGGTGCTGACAGGCATTATACATTATGCAAGCTTCCCCACATCATTCTGCCAACCTGCTTCCATTTTAATCCAAAACATTCCCAGCTTGTCAAATACTAGGCCTCCCTGGAACATATAAAACCAATCATGCCACCTCATGCAAAGGTTCTCTGATGTGGACAAATTTCCACTGGAGACTGTAAGGAACTCATGACTATATTTTCACATGTTACTTCAAATCAATCCAAAATCCTCTCTTCGGAGCTATTACAACAGTAAAGCAGTAACCTAGGGAAAGTAGGTAAAAGAAGATGGCATCCAAAGCATGATTCTTGATAGTTGTCAAGCACCAGATTTATTTATCACTGAAAAAATCCAGCGAATATTCATGAGTCAACTATAGATATTCCATTCAAAAACCCACTGGGCATGAAGATATTATTTATTTATTCACCATTTATTCATTTATTTTTATATTTTTAGAATGTTCCAGAATTATAAGGATTATATTGAAGCTGAATGATACTTTCAAATCTCTAAATTTTCTAAAGGGGCTACAGAGAGAGCACACATAAAATATACTTTCATGTGACAAATTGGCATGTCAAGACAATTAGCCTCTTTGTAGCAAGATGGTGGACAGATGCATAGAAGAATCATGAGTTTGATTGTTCTACAAAAGTCAATAAGGCTGAGTCTCCAACATAGCTAATGTATCAAAGAAGGGAAAGATAAGAATTGGAAATCTGATGGAAAACAGCCAGACAAAAAACACAAATGGAAGCATGTTGAATTGTGGTTGAAAACAGTATGAGTAAACTTTGTTCTAAGACATGTGTGGAGCTGGAAGCGACACACCCAGGAAGAGAGATTATGAGCCACAAATAAGAGGTTTATGATGACCTGAACAATAAAAACCTAGTGTAGAGGTGAATTCCTTGTGATGGAATGTGAGTTCTCTGCAAACCTCATGAAAAGAAGTCAAGAGAAGAGGCAGAAGAGCTCTGAATTCAGTAGAGGACCCTGAAGAGTGGTAAAGTAATAAATAAATAAATAAATAAATAAATAATAGTGGTATGCTTTCAACTTGACTAATATCTAGAAGAGCTTAGAAGGATATTTTTTAGCCACCATATATCTGAAAATGTGCTCATTCATGTCACTTATTATTTGTGCTTAGTGTAGATCAATATCTAAGTTAGGTGAGTTTAAAGATAAGTATATGTAAAATGTTTGGAGAGCCCAGAGGGAGAATTATGGCAGGTCAGTTTAGTCTTCTTCTTCAATAGACAGATGTCAAAAAAGAAATAAAAATAGTTCCAGAGATTCTGATATCTCTAATATGACATTCTCATGAATCAATGAACAACATGTGGTCTAGCTCATAATTTAATGTGTGAGTACACAATCAGCTAGAGCACTAACCCCAAAATTTGGTTATATTCAACATCAACCTAAGGGATGTCATTGAGTGAGATGGTTGACATTCATTAATGGCTTTCTCAGCAACTTGACTGGCAGGATAAGCAATGCAATATCACTGGAACATTCAGCAGCAAATACAGGAACACTATGAAAATATGGGAATAGAATTTGGTGATCTCAAGGTACCTGGCTAAAACCAAAATGATGTTCTTTAGGAATGCTTATGGATTAACAACAGATACAAAATTAGGTTAGGCACATCAAAAAATGGGCAGAAGATATGAACAGACACTTCTCCAATCAAGAAATACAAATGGCTATCAGACACATGAAAAAATGCTCATCATCATTAGCCCTCAGGGAGATTCAAATTAAAACCACATTGAGATATCACCTTACACCAGTTAGAATGGCCAAAATTAACAAAACAGGAAATAACATGTGTTGGAGAGGATGTGGAGAAAGGGGAACCCTCTTACACAGTTGGTGGGAATGCAAGTTGGTGCAGCCTCTTTGGAGAACAGTGTGGAGATTCCTCAAGAAATTAAAAATAGAGCTTCCCTATGACCCTGCAATTGCACTCCTGGGTATTTACCCCAAAGATACAGATGTCGTGAAAAGAAGGGCCATCTGTACCCCAATGTTTATAGCAGCAATGGCCACAGTCACCAAACTATGGAAAGAACCAAGATGCCCTTCAACGGACGAATGGATAAGGAAGATGTGGTCCATATACACTATGGAGTATTATGCCTCCATCAGAAAGGACGAATATCCAACTTTTGTAGCAACATGGACGGGACTGGAAGAGATTATGCTGAGTGAAATCAATCAAGCAGAGAGAGTCAATTATCATATGGTTTCACTCATTTGTGGAGCATAACCAATAGCATGGAGGACAAGGGGCGTTAGAGAGGAGTAGGGAATTTGGGTAAATTGGAAGGGGAGGTGAACCATGAGAGACTATGGACTCTGAAAAACAGTCTGAGGGGTTTGAAGTGGCGGGGGGGTGGGAGGTTGGGGTACCAGGTGGTGGGTATTATAGAGGGCACAGATTGCATGGAGCACTGGGTGTGGTGAAAAAATAATGAATACTGTTTTTCTGAAAATAAATAAATTGGGGGAAAAATGCTTAAAAAAATAAAAATAAAATAAAAAAAATTAGGTTAGGCAAAGATTTCCTAGACATAGCATCAAAAGCATGATTTTTAAATAAATAAAAAAATAAGAACACAAAATTAGATAGACTTCAACATTTTTAAACTTTCTGCCCTTCAAAAGACAATGTTAACAGTAAAAAACAAGCCACAGATCAGGAGAAAGACATTTGTATATCATACATCTGATAAACACCTTGTGTTTAAAATACATAAAGAACTCTCAAAAGAACACAATAATAAGAAAATAAACAAAATTTTTTAAAAATGGATAAAATATATGAACACATATTTCACTAAAGGAAACATATAGATGGCACACAAGATGAAAAGATGTTAATCATCCTTATCATTAGTCATTAGGTAAATGCAAATTAAAACCATAATGACATGCCACTAAGCACCACACAGAATGTCTAAGATTAAGAAAATTGAACAGAAGTGTGGATAAAATGAAACTCTCATATGCTGTTAGTAGGAACATAAGATGTTGTATGCATCTTGGAAAACAGTTTGGCAATTTCTTAAAAAGCTAAACATTTATTTACCATGTGAGCTAGTCATTCCAATCTCTAAGTATAGTAATGTCTATAGCCACTTTATCTGCAATAGCCAAAACTGGAAACAATCCAACTGGCCATTATCAAATGTTTAGATAAAGAAATTGTGGTATATCCATATGATGAAATGCTCAGGGAAAAAAAAGAATGAACTGTTAGTACACTACAACATAGATTAATTACAAAATAACTATGCTGAGTGAAAGGAGCCCAAAAAAGGAATACCTATTGCATAACTCCATTTATAAAAAGTTATCTAAAATGCAAACTAATATAAAAATGACAAAGAGCAGATCTATGGTTGCCTGGAAACTTGGGAGATGGAAGCTGTGGGGCATGAGGAGGGTAGAAAAGAACAGCAAGAGGGAAGGATTTTTTTTTTAATTAACATGCAGTGTATTATTTGCTTCAGGGGTACAGGTGTGTGATTCATCAGTCTTACACAATTCACAGTGCTCACCATAGCATGTACGCTCCCAATGTCCATCACCCAGCCACCCCATCCCTCCCACCCCTCCCCTCCAGCAACCCTCAGTTTGTTTCCTGGGATTAAGAGTCTCTTACGGTTTGTCTCCCTCTCTGATTTTGTCTTGTTTCATTTTTCCCTCCCTTCCCCTATGATCCTCTGTCTTGTTTCTCATATTCCTCATATCAGTGAGATCATATGATAATTGTCTTTCTCTGGTTGATTTATTTCGCTTACCATAGTACTGTCTAGTTCCATCCACATCCTTGCAAATGACAAGATTTCAGGGGTTTGATGGCTGCATAATATTCCATTGTGTATATATACCATATTTTCTTTATCCATTCATCTGTTGATGGAAATCTAGGCTCTTTCCATAGTTTGGCTATTGTGGACATAGCTGCTGTAAACACTGGGGTGCACATGCCCCTCTCGATCACTACATTTGTATCTTTGGAGTAAATACCCAATAGTGCAACTGCTGGGTCATAGGGTAGTTCTATTTTCAACTTTCTAAGGAACCTCCATACTGTTTTCCAGAGTGGCTGCACCAGCTTGCATTCCCACCAACAGTGTAGGAGGGTTCCCAGTTCTCCGCATCCTCATCAACACCTGTCATTTCCTGACTTGTTAATTTTAACCATTCTGACTGGTGTGAGGTGGTATCTCACTGTGGTTTTGATTTGTATTAAGAGGGAAGGATTGTAAAAGACACAAGAAAACTTTGGGGAATAGTACATATGTTCATTATCTTGATTGTGTTGGTGGTTTCACTGTTGTATACATATGTTAGAACATAAAATTGTACATATTAACTGTATATAATTTATTATATGTTGATAATACTGTGGTTAAATGGTAAACACACACACATAAAATTAAAGTCAAAGAGTAATTCCAAAAGAAGAGGAAAAGGAACTGCGTAATAATGGATAGCTCAGTATACTGCATACCATTTTTTTTAAAAGATTTTATTTATTTATTTGACAGAGAGAAATCACAAGTAGATGGAGAGGCAGGCAGAGAGAGAGGGAAGCAGGCTCCCTGCTGAGCAGAGAGCCTGATGCGGGACTCGATCCCAGAACCCTGAGATCATGACCTGAGCCGAAGGCAGCGGCTTAACCCACTGAGCCACCCAGGCGCCCCCTGCATACCATTTTTATAATATTACTGTCAGAAATACCATTGTCACAACATGGTATTGTTGTGCAAGTGTTGGCAATAATCTTTTCATTGTAGCAGTACTGGTCATACCCTTATTCAAGCACAGGGGTTGATCTATGGTCCATATGTGAAAAATGACAGAATGAAATTCAGTAGAAAATCCATTCATTGTATATGTAATTGGCCAAACTAAGAAGTATAAGCTTGGATTATTGACATTTTCTAATTAACGGCTACTAATTTCACCATTTCAGAATCCCCTTTCTTTTTTTTTAATTTATTTTTTATTTATTTTCAGCATAACAGTATTCATTATTTTTGCACCACACCCAGTGCTCCATGCAATCTGTGCCCTCTATAATACCCACCACCTGGTACCCCGACCTCCCATCCCCCGCCCCTTCAAAACCCTCAGATTGTTTTTCAGAGTCCATAGTCTCTCATAGTTCACCTCCCCTTCCAATTTCCCCCAACTCCCTTCTCCTCTCAATCTCCCCATGTCCTCCATGCTATTTGTTATGCTCCACAAATAAGTGAAGCCATATGATAATTGACTCTCTCTGCTTGACTGATTTCACTCAGCATAATCTCTTCCAGTCCTGTCCATGTTGCCATAAAAGTTGGGTATTCGTCCTTTCTGATGGAGGCATAATACTCCATAGTGTATATGGACCACATCTTCCTTATCCATTTGTCCGTTGAAGGGCATCTTGGTTCTTTCCACAGTTTGGCAACCGTGGCCATTGCTGCTATAAATATTGGG
The DNA here is from genome assembly GCF_020171115.1 of Neogale vison. NCBI lineage: Eukaryota > Metazoa > Chordata > Mammalia > Carnivora > Mustelidae > Neogale > Neogale vison. Next base: position 44,480,440 of record NC_058091.1, on the reverse strand, counting down.
GTACAGATGGCCCTTCTTTTCACGACATCTGTATCTTTGGGGTAAATACCCAGTAATGCAATTGCAGGGTCATAGGGAAAATCCCCTTTCTGCTGAGTAGCTCCATTAGCAAAATCTTGGTTCCAGTTCCATTATTTTTCCATGATGTTTGGCAATTAAAACCATCTCTGGTCCTGTATAAAGCTTTCTTTTTGCTCCAGTTCTAGTTGAACTATTGATTCAAGCTACTTGGGTTGGGGAGGTGGGGAGTAGTCTGCTCTCCCACTCTCTCTCACTTCCCTCCTTTCTTCACCCCTCTAGCACATGGTCATTACAAAAGCTTCTATGGGGAGTTCTGGGGGAGGTGTGACACTCTCTTGCTTCAGAGGCCAAAAATCATAGACAGAAAGTCCACTGTCCCTTTTGTTGGTTCCTTTTTGCTGCTTCCTTCGCCATGGCAGCCAAATGCTGACTGTCTCATGGGCATTTACATGTTGTTCTTCAGAGGGCACTCAGTGACCTCTTCTTGCATTGTGCTCCCCAAGAGAGAAGGCTCCTGAGGCTCTGCAGCTCTGCCTCTATTCCCCACCACCATTCACAAAAATGGGTGGTCCAATCCATACCCTTTTGGGACTTGGGTCCCCTCACCCAAATGGCCACCACTCTTAGATGTTTCTACTAAAATTAAGCCTACTTAAGCTCATTCTCCACTTGAGGTCTCCATTTGACCACAAATAACTCCCAGATTTCCTTGTCAAGTCAAACAATGGGAAGGCACCATGGAAATTGCCCTCCACCTTATCCCAGAACTCCCTCTCCCTTCTGCCATTTCTTTTCTACTCCTTCTCCTCAAGAGCAGTGTCACACCTTCTGATGGTTTGGGGTTTAGGGGCATAGTAACTTTTAGAGATGAAACTACTACCCATTCCTAACTATAGAGAAAAGAATATTCTGAGCACCTCCCATCTTGTACAGTCAAAGGAAAAAATCAAATGCTCCCTCTTCCATGAGGCAAAAAGAGGAGAAAGATACCATTACCTCTTGACTGATTCTGCATTCTACCCAAAATCATCTCCTGTATCCACTCACCCTCTTCTATATTTTCTTGATAAAGATCTCAAACTGTTGATCCCCTCTCAGCAAGATAGGGTAGGGAGACACATATTAAGAACCAAGTCCTCTTTGGACTAGGTCAGAGAGAATTCAGTAAATGTTACCAATGGGGCAGGGGGTAGGGGAGAGGGGCTCCACTGTAACCCCTGAGCTGCTGTCACATGGTTTCCAGGGAAGAGGTCCTTACACACATACTTTTTTAAAAAAGTATAAATATACTTTTTTATAAATATACTTTTTTAAATATACTTTTTTAAAAAAGATTTTATTTATTTGAGAGAGAGAGAGAGAGAGAACACAAACAGGGGGGAAGGGCAGAGAGAGAAGGAGAAGCAGACTCCCCTCTGAGCGTGGAGCCTCAAGTAGGGCTTGATCCCTGGACCCTGAGATCATGTCTGAACCAAATGTCTGAACCAAAGTCAGACATTTAATGACTGAACCACCTAGGCACCCCATGAACCTACTTTTTACAGATCCCTCTGTGGGGTGCTCCAAAGAATTCCAGAGTGAATGAGTGCAGGGTCTGACAGGGAGTATTCAATAAGGAGCTGAAAAATCATAATTGTAAATTAGAACAAATTCCATAAAGAACCACAGATAAGGTCAATGATAGATTGTACTGTACCAAGCACTGTTCAGGAATTATCTTCCTATACTTAAAAATAAAAGAAGAGATTTCCTCCAGCTGTGGGATGACAAAGACATTGGCATTTGTTCTGAACCTTGAAGAGAATGAAGAGTTTGAACTTGTAGACATAGGTGGGGAGGCAATTAGAGGTGAGGAAATTTTTTGGAGACAGTAAATCACAAGGGATAACTTATTAACTATCTTTAAGTATAATGTTTCTCAACTTCCCTGATTATAGGAATCACTAAGGATGCTTGTTAAAAATACAGATTCTTAGCTCCACCCCAGACTTCCTGGATCAGATCCAGAGAAAGATACAGGGAATCTGAATTTTTAATTCATGCCTCCTGGGTGATTCTTATGAAAACAAATTTGGGAAATACTAATGAGTATCTGAAGTCAACTTTCACTAAGAAACGAAACTATTAGCTATCTCATTGGACAAAAAGGAACAACAACAAAAAAAGGGCTCTCATCTCTGTAAAAGTTTGGTGTGGGATAAGAAAGACTCTAATTAAAGGTTTCTAAATACTGCAATAGGCTTTTATGAGAGTTGGAATCTCCATCCCCGAAAAGCCTTTAAAATGGAGGAAATCACCATTTGCCCTAGAGGTGCTGGCTCTGGGGAACAGGCAGAGGGTTGAATTATTTGGGGGATCATATGGAGGTTGTGAGAAATTGAAATCCACCCAAGCAAGAACGAATGGAAAGACTTTATTGTGAGAACACTAGGGAATCTCAAGGAGACCAAATAGAGGAGCCAGAGCTGGGCCTTAGGGAAAGTGGAAAGCCACCAGGAACCTTTGTTCTTTCTCTCTTTGGGACCAAATATTCTCTTAATCCTGTGTGTCTCTCTGCACATATATTGAATTATCTTCTCTCCCCAAGCCAGCTTCTCAATTTAATTAACCACTTATCAGTGGCAACCTCATTCTCCAATTCAACATGATTCCTCAAATATGAGAGTAAAGGATGTAGTCTCCATGCCCCAATTCCATATTTTCCAGGTGATAAAATCTGATTGATCCATGTTGAGTCACATGCCCACACATGATCCAATCATTGTGACTAGGGGTACTCCTTTTTGGCACTCTGAGAATATAGTTGGGAGAAACATGAAAGTCTTATACAGGAATAGGTCAAATGAAACTTCTGCTGCCTTAATTTTATATTTTACCCAAAAAACAATAAGGTTATTACAGGAATACCTTTTCTTTTTAGAACTGTCCCTCTTATATTCATTTTGAAACTCTTATGAAAGAACCACCTATTGGAAAGGCAAGAATAATATTTGTAAACAATCAGTAATATGGTCTGCTTTCAGAATCTTCTGGATAATATGAATGCTTATCTAAGATTTGTCTACAAAAGCAACACAAAAAACATTTTGCTGAAATTCCTACAACTTTTATACTAATTAATCTCCATCATTTTAAAACCTGTGTGCTTCAAGATAAACTGCAATGTATGTGTTTCTAATTAATTTTCACTTAACTCATCTCAATATTGACTAAGTTATCTGCAGTCCAAAAATCTTTTAAAAAGCTGTCATAGTCCTTTCCCTATGAACAAGAAGACTGAGGTTCATCCTCGGTATATGGAACTTGAATACTATAGTGCCTCAGCTTGAGTTTGGTTGGTTCATCTGACCCCAAGTGATTCAACACTAAGTTTACTCAACATTAAGCTGTTCTTGGTTTTAGGAAAAAAACTGTTCTCTTGTCTCCTGTGGCTGAGATGTAAAAGAGGAACAAGACTACCAAACTGAAATATAATTCTATCCAGAAGTTGTTATAATACCATAAGTGGCAGAGGGGAGCACATTCTCTCCATCTACACTACAACCTCCTCCACGAGTGTTCCCTCTCCTGTTGAGGCACTCTCATCCAGAATATGAATTACCATTGCCCAGTGACAGTGGGGTTTATGGTGTTCTACTTTTGTAAATAAGCTCACTTTAGCATCTCCCATTGCTTTGATGCTCCAGTAAGGACTAGGTAGGAGGAAAAGTCTTTCCTTTATTAAAACATTCCACTTAGGAAACCAGTCAAGGGAATTGAATAAATAAAAGAACAGAAACAATGGAAATGTTCAGTGAAAGAAAGAAAGAAGACAACAAAGGAGAGGAGAGGAGGAAATGAAAGGAAAGGAAAGGGAAGGGAAGGGAAGGGGCAGGGGCAGTGGAAGGGGAAAGGAGCTACACTTGCTGTAGTCTGACCCAAAAGGCTTTGAAAGGCTAAACGTTTATTCACCTCAAGTTGCTTGTTCCAGAGATTCCACCAATTTTCCAGAGTTCTCCTCATTTGCAATCAGGGCTAGTCCTGAACACAGATGTATAGATTCTTCAAAAGAATACATTTGCCACTAAGAAAATGACATTATGAATGATATATGATGAAAATTATATACTAATAATGTATATATTTCTGGGAAAGAATATAAGGAGAAGAGCTAAACAGCAATTGTGCCTAGTCTAAGGGCCTAAAATACCCATAGCATTCTCCCCTCCCTCATCTGCTCTTTGACTTTTTATAGATTTCCTATTTTGGGTTTATCATATAAAAGAATCATACAATATGTGTCTTTTTGTGCCTGTCTTCTTTTACTTAGCATAATTTTTTTGAGATTCATCCAAATCACACCATGTCTCAGTACTTCATTTCTTTTCATGCCTAAATAATATTCCATTTTATGTATGTAGTATATTTTGTTTATCCATTTATCTATTGATGGATGCTTGGAATGTTTCTACCTTTTGGTAATATTAACAATGCTACTATAAGCATTCTTGTGCAAGTTTCAGATAAATGAGAATACCATTTATTACAACCCTTAAAAGAAGAGGGAAAACATTTTTAAGGTAGCAACTCAGCATCATTCCTCTACAAATTGCAAGGTGTGAAGTAGTACTCACTTAAGAGATAACCCAGACCCAGTAGAGAACCTGGATGTTTTCTTAGCCATGTATTAAAATGGAAAACTCCAGGGGCTGATAGTGGCCCCTAAACACACTTAACAGGGAGCCCATTCTCCAGCCAGATAAAAATCAATGGAGAGGAAGCTGACCACACTTCTACCAAAAATAAAGAAATGTTGGGGCCAACTTCAGAGATGTCTGAACACAGATATTTGCAATTATTAATGAATTAACATCACTGAGAAGTAAGTACTTATGATCATTGGCCTAGAGGAAGACATAGGGAGAGGGTGGGAAGAGGAATTCAGAACAATTGTCTATTTTTTTTTTTATGAAACTTGTTTTCCTTTTCTTTTTTTTTTTTTTTAAAGGACTACACAGCTGTTGGAATTGTGTGAGCATTTGGGGACTGTCAAATCATCATCTGACTTTGAAGAATTCTTCCAAGGTGGATTTTATTGGTTTCAGCTGGAGAATCCATCCCACCACCACCCCCACTACCACCACCACCAGCAGCAGCACAAAGCCACATGCCCCCCAAGCACTGCCTCTCTTCTGCCCTGAAGTGATCCAAAAGCAAGAGTTCACCATAAGGGAAACATCCAGAGTCAATTTGTGCCTCAAGTTAGTTAGTTCACAGCTTTCCATAACCTACAGGAGATAAGACAGGAATCGCAACATCCCAACAGAAGGAGGAGCTCAAGGAAGTTCACCTTTGTTAAGGGCATTTGTCCCTTTGTGGAATCTCTATTTTCTTTTCCTTTGTGGCAGGCAGTGGTCTTGATCTTCTAAATGTTCAGTAGAAGAATATTCACATTTTCCTTTCTAAAACTTTCTGGAGCTTCAGCACCACTAATATATTCTGTATCAATATACACAATGGAGAAATGTTACTGGTACTAAATAAATAAATGAAGACCATGTAGGGAAAGGGGTGGGGTGGAGGTTGCTGGGAAGGAAGCAGACATCTGCTCCTGCTCACAGCATTTAAGTCAGCCCACCTCGAAGCACCCCCTGCCCCCACTAGATTTTGATGCTCTGATGTTCACAGAGCAGCTCAGCTCTCCTCCAAGTTACCATGTCAACACAAAGGATCCAAAAAAGTGTTGAAAAAGCAACGTGGAGGACCTCCTTCAGGCACACACTGTGAACAGAAGCAGAAATCACTTCAGTTCGCTTTGTTCCAAAACCAAATGTAAGCCTTTGCCAACTCTCTGGATTTGACAACAAGCTTTGAAGAAGATTCTTATGGGATAATATTTCCCATGTTGGAGATAAATTCTAAATTTCTCCAGGCCCATCATGAAAGAAAAGTTCTTGAAGATAAATAAATCCAGCCAAGCAATCTTTACTTTGGGAACACTGTGACAACTTCCTTGTCATTAAAATGCACTCCAAAGGGACAATTCTACAGAGACTTCTCAGAAAAAGAGAGAAGAGGTAAAGAGAGTAGGTGTTCTGAAGTAGAGAGTTAGTCAGATGTGTCTGGGAGTTCAAGTGGATCTCAAGATAAATATGACTTGCAAGTTTAGTGTGTTTGTGTTTTAAATTTTTAAAATATTTTATTCTTACTGAGATAGAAAACACAGAAACCCACTATAATCCCTGCCTACTTAGTTGTGGGAATAGATAGATAGATAGATAGATAGACAGATAGATAGATATGGTGTTTAAATCTACAATACAGTAGTATTCACTGTGTTCACACTGTTGTGCAACTTTAGCACTCTCTAATAGTGCAAAACTGAAACCCTATACCTATTAACAACTCCCCTTTCCTCTATCCTCCTAGTCCCTGCAAACCACCGTCCTACTTTCTGTCTCTAAGAGTTTAAAGTCCTTGACTTTGAAAACTGGAAAAAAACTTAAAAACCATCTCATCCAAACTTCTTATTTTTAGCAGAGTAAACTGAATGTTGGAATATTGAAGCTCCAGGTTCTGGGGTAGCCAGTGAGCAAAGGAGCCAGGACTTGGGCTTCTGCTGCACAAACCCAGCACTGGCTCTCATGTAGCATTATTTCAATAATATTATTATGGTTTCCATTGTCTACCATCATCCAAATCAATGTTCATTTCCATACAAAGAAGCAACTTTGCAATAATTGATACACAATGATCCAATTATAATTCCGAAGTATTTTGGCAAATTGAGCAGGACAGTCCAAGTAAACTTATATGCATCATGTAATCCTCCCCAGAATACACTGCTCAGGCTTGAGGTAACAGTATAAAATTCCCAGAGAGAGTTTGGACAAAATTCTGCTAAAAAGGTGAGTATTTAGCTCAAATAAATGAAAATTCTGGATACAGGTTATATCAAAGATGGGAATAGGAAATTTTTTATCTGCAATAAAGTCACATTTAACTATTAAACTAAAAGAGGAAAAGAAATGTGCTGATCACAGGGTGGTTAGACACAAGAATAAATGACCCAAGAATTCTGTGAAGTCACCTTTCTCAAAGATATTTTCCCCTAGATTCTCAGAGTCATGACATCACTGCAGGAACTTCCATGTTTCCTTTCCTGACTTCATTTTCTTGACTCTAAAGCAGCAGGGTTTTCAGTGTCCTCACAGGAGCAGAACAGAGATTCTGATAACACCCTGTCTTGGTTTTTACCTTTCTCCTTGGATCCTCAAAGTCCACCCAGGTGATAGCCCTAGAAGGTAAAACAGATTGTGCCCAAAGCTATGACACTAGAAAGGCTAAAATTGTTTTCTGCAAAATCACAAGTCTGAGCTGGTTCCAGAACTCCAAAGATGAGTCTCCCAATTCTGTGTGCACAATAAATGAATGCAGCATGAAGAAGCCACTGTGCTGTCCCTGGCCATTGGTGGCCACAGTGAAACTGATAGAGAGTCTCACCTCTGGCTCGAAGCCCTCAGACAAGTTGTCAAACCTCTCTCTGCTTCAGTTTCCATATGTATAAAATGAGAGTGATGCTGGTAACTACTTCAAGAGCTGTGGTGAAGATAAAGTAAGTTAAGATATCTAAACCACTTAGCACCGTGCCTGATCAATATAAACACTCTAAAATGCCAACAATTATTATTCATAATCCATGCCATAATATGCACCTTGGTCTTATTCTATTACTCTCTCCCTCCTCTTTCTTCCCCTAACACCTTTAGTGCCTCTTCTTTTCCATTATCAGATACTGCCTATGCCCCCACCCACTCCCATGAATAAGACCAACCTCATATTTGGTGATCTGAGAGATAGTCAAAAGGACCCTTCAGCCTTAACATAAAACTTCCTCTAAAATGTCATAATTAGGGGTATCTGGGTGACTCAGTCGGTTAGGCATCTGCCTTTGGCTCAGTGCATGACCCCAGGGTTCTGGAATCAAGTCCCACATCAGGCTCCCTGCTCTGTGGAGAACCTGCTTCTCCTTCCCCCTCTGCTGCTCCCCCTACTTGTGCTCTCTTTCTCTCTGTGTCAAATAAATAAATAAAATCTTTAAAAGATAAAATAAAATAAAGCAAAATGTCATAATTAGGCATTTAATCCTATCAATAAATAGTCATCCTTTTTAATGCAAAGCCCCAGGAGAAGTTTGCAACTACATCTGTCTGAAATTTACTTGTTTATTTACTGTTTTTTTTTAAGATTTCATTTATTTATTTGAAGAGAGAAAGAGAGGGAGAGAGAACACAGAGGGAGAGGGAGAAGCAGACTCCCTGCTCAGCTGAGAGCCCAATTTGTGGCTCAATCCCAGAACCCTGAGATCATGACCTGAGCCAAAGGCAGCTGCTTAACCAACTGAGCCACCCAGGTGCCCCTATTTATTGACTGTTTAATTACTATCTTCCCCAAGCTCTTTAAAAACAGGAGCTTATCAATCTGGTTCACTACCGAATCCCTAACCTCTACAACAGAACCTAAGATATAGGAGATGCTCAGTAAATAAATATTTGTCAAATGTTGAATGGCCGAATTGCTTACTTTCCCTCCAAACTATGCCAGGCTGTCACCCTCCTGCTCTCTGAATGTGCTATCTTCTCTACACAGAATGTAACATTGATTCCACATGACCAGTGACTTCCAGCTATGTGCTTCTCTGACCGATTCCTACTAGTTCTCTTGGGTTCAGCTAGGGCCTTTCACAGAGCAATCTCTGACCCATCTGGGTCAATGCCTCTCTGCTGGCTCTCCTTTCCTGTTCCACCTCAATTCAGCATTCCTGAAATCTTCACATATCAGCAAATCCCTCAATATCACCAAACCTATAATCTCTACTATAAAATTGGTACTGGAGCACATAAGAGCAAAACTGAGTTCCAAAAGGATTGATTAGGAGGGAGAGAAGAGATGGAGGAGCCTGCTGGACTCTTTCTCCAGTTCAGTGAGCCTCTCCCCTGACCATGATCTGGTCCCAGCAAAATTCTAAATGGCTCTCCATTAGGCCTTGAGGATAACTTGAGAAGAGTCAAAATCTCCAGTATCAAATCCATGAACATTAAAGGTCCAGGGTTATAGCTTTCGGGTTACCTATGCTGAGAATTCTTTGAAGAAAGAAACGTTGTCTTCCTCAGTTTCCCCAAACCTGGCCCAGTGCTAGAAAGTATTGAAACTTCCACAGTGTTTGTGAACTAAATGAGTGCTTTTGAACTTACATCACTTTACTTTTGGCCATGAAACTCTGCTTTTATTTTTAGATCAGATATTGAAACACTTTGATGATGTGGTTTCCCCATCATAAGAGCACAATGTTTAAAAATAAATGAGGATTTCTTTTTACTATTCCTTCTCTAAGTTGAAATGATGCATCTAACACAGAAAATCCAGAAATAACACATGGTTAGAGTGAAATTCCAGACACCTCAGTTGAGTCAGCTCTGACCCCAAATCAAGTCATAAGATCTTGACAAGTGACCACCCACACACTTGGGCTAGGCCATTGTCCTCCATTTCACACTGATGCTTTCTGGACACAATATGTCTAGGGATAAAAAAGCTCTGAATGTGTGACAGGCACAGGCCCACATCAACAGATTCAACCAGGGTGAGTATGGAAAGGGTCTGGATTCTTGCTCTGTACTAGCCCCCTGCTTCCCAATCCAGAGATAATCTAATAGCTTTAAGCCTTATTTCTCAAGTCAGGCCAAGGAGACATTTTAGAACCCCCATCTGTGGGAATATGCCCTGAGCTACCCATGGGAACAGGTAATAAAATGTGGTGAGATCAACATACCCAGTTTTATTTCTAGACTGTAGAGTCAAAACAGAAATAGTCTAAAGTTGACAAAAATTTTCTCAACTGTAACATGGCAATGATTTATACTTCTTATAATCTTAATATTGCCTCCAAAAGTGTGAAAGAAAGGACTGCATCATTTCAAGAATATTAATTTTTGATGTCAAAATAAGTTAGAGCCATTGTATCAGTTCCAGACAGTGAGCGACCTCACCCTGATAAATGTTTGTGCAACACATCCTCCTTTAAGATACGCTGAAAAAGAAAATGCACTGGAATCATTTGGGGACAAATTTAGACATGTTGGACAACAAAATATGCAGACAGTTGCTTGGTATGCAATTAAAATACCACTGGTGGGAACGACAACTCTGGCAATGTTAAGGGAAATCTACTTTTGCCTTCCAAAAACCAATTTCAGTTGACAGCCTCACTCAGCAAACTAAGATGGAGTTCTTAGCCTGGGTCTTTGTGAGATGTCCACCTGACCCCATTCAGCAATGGATCAGTCACCGACAGACTACACAGAGGGGAGTCAGAAATACTTCTGGAATGGAAGTAGAGATAGCCACATACACTTCACACTCTGAGTTCACAGACAAGGCACAGCTGAGTTCTTCAAAGCACTCCACTGGTGCAGCCTTCTGGGAGAAAGCTGCAAGAGCTGACCTTGGAAATCATTAGTGCTCCTAGTAAGAATCGGCAAGGGAAGCACATAGCTGGCAGTCACTGGTCACATGGAATCAAAATCACTAGTGCTCTTCTCAGTGTCCTGGAGGTGATACATTTGAGCTAGAAGTAATCAAGTGCACATAAAACCTTGAGGAAGGCCCATGGCAGTTTATAGAGGCTACACCCGCTTTCATCATAATACTCTGAAAATTCCAAAATGGAAATTAAAATTGAGGAAGACACAGCAAAATGGAAAAACATTCCATCCTAAAATTTGTATGGAACCAAAAGAGACCCCAAATTGCTAAGGAAATGTTGAAAAAGGAAAATAAAGCTGGGGCATCACATTGCCTGATTTCAAGTTTTACTACAAAGCTGAGATCACCAAGACAGCATGGTACTGGCACAAAAACAGACACATAGACCAGTGGAGCAGAATAAAGAGCCCAGATATGGACCCTCAACTTCGACAAAGCAGGAAAAAATATACAGTGGAAAAAAGACAGTCTCTTCAATAAATGATGCTGGGAAAATTGGACATCTATATACATAAGAATGAAACTCAACCATTCTCTTACACCATACACAAAGATAAACTTGAAATGGATAAAAGACCTCAACGTGAGGCAGGAATCTACCAAATCTTAGAGGAGAACATAGGCAGTAATCTCTTCGATATCAGCCACAGCAACTTCTTTTAAGACATGTCTCCAAAGGCAAAGGAAATAAAAGTAAAAATGACCTTTTGGGATTCACCAAGATTATAAACTTCTGCACAGCAAAGGAAACAGTCAACAAAACAAAAGGCAACCCATGGAATGGGAGAAAATATTTGCAACACTACAGACAAAAGGCTGATATCCAAGATCTATAAAGAACTCCTTAAGCTCAACACACACAAAACAGATAATCATGTCAGAAAATGGACAAAAGACATGAACAGACACTTCTCCAAAGAAGACATACAAATGGCTAACAGACACATGAAAAAATGTTCATCATCATTAGCCATCAGGGAGATTCAAATCAAAACCACATTGAGATACCACCTTACACCAGTTAGAATGGCCAAAATTAACAAGACAGGAAAAAACATGTGTTGGAGAGGATGTGGAGAAAGGGGAACCCTCTTACACTGTTGGTGGGAATGTAAGTTGGTGCAGCCAATTTGGGAAACAGTGTGGAGATTCCTTAAGAAATTAAAAATAAAACTACCCTATGACCCTGCAATTGCACTACTGGGTATTTACCCTAAAGATACAGATGTAGTGAACAGAAGGGACATCTGTACCCCAGTGTTTATAGCAGCAATGGCCACAGTCGCCAAACTGTGGAAAGAACCAAGATGCCCTTCAACAGACAAATAGATAAAGAAGATATGGTCCATATATATAATGGAGTATTATGTCTCCATCAGAAAGGATGAATACCCAACTTTTGTATCAACATGGATGGTGCTGGAAGAGATTATGCTGAGTGAAATAAGTCAAGGAGAGAGAGTCAATTATCATATGGTTTCACTCACTTGTGGAGCATAAGAAATAACACAGAAGACATGGGGGGATGGAGAGAAGAAGTGAGTGGGGGGAAATCGGAGGGGGAGACAAACCATGAGAAGCTGTGGACTCTGAGAAACAAACTGAGGGTTTTGGAGGGCAGGGGGCTGGGGGGTACTGGGTGAGACTTGTGGTGAGTATTAAGGAGAGCACGTATTACATGGAGCCTAAACAATGAATTTTGGAACACTGAAAATAAAATAAAATAGTATTTCAAAAAAAAAGTTCCATTCTCATGGATTGGAAGAATAAATATTGTGAAAATGTCTATGCTACCTAAAGCAATCTACACATTTAATGCAATCCCTATCAAAATACCATCAACTTTTTTCAAAGAAATGGAAAAAATAATCCTAAAATTTATATGGAATCGAAATGGCAATTAAGCTTCCTATTTAACGAAAAAAAGGCCAGTATATTCCATGGTTTAATCATACCTGTGGGTGAGAGAAAGTCCTATCTCTAAGTATACCTCTTCTTCTTTTTTAAAATGGAAAATGTCAAACATATACTAAAATAGAAGACTAGCATAATGAACCTATCGCCTATCACCTAGTCTCAACAATTATCAACGTTTGGCCAATCATGTTACATCAATAACTCACTCACAGCACTCCACCAACACTGGATTCCTTAAGGCAAATCCCAGACATCATACAATCTCATCCGTAAACACTTCAGTCTATCTTTATTTTTTTAAAGATTTATTTATTTAGTCAATCAGAGAAAGACAATTATCATATGGTTTCACTCATACGTGGAATATAAGAAACATTGCAGAGGATCATAGAAGAAAGGGAAAACAGAATGGGAAGTCATCAGAGACAGAGAAAAACTACAAGAAACTCTTAACTCTAGGAAACAAACTGAGGGCTGCTGGAGGGGAGGTGGGTCGGAGGATGGGGCAACTGGGTGATTAGCATTCAGGAGGGCACGTGAGATGAGCACTGGGTGTTATATGCAACTGATGAATTACTGAACACCACATCTGAAACTAATGATGTACCTTATGTCAGCTAATTGAATTTAAATTTTTAAAAAATTTACTTATTTATTTGAGAGAGTGTGAGCACATGCATGTGGGAGCAGGGGGCAGGGCAGAGGGAGAGGGAGAGAGAAAAAACTTCAGGTAAATGCCCCACTGAGCAAGGAGCCCAACACAGGGCTCAATCCCAGGACCCTGAGATCATGACCAAGCCGAAACCAAGAGTCAGACGCTCAACTGACTGAGCCACCCAGGCGCCCTTCAGTCTATTTTTAAAAGACAAGGACTATTTTTTAACACAGCCATTAACATATATGAAAATTTAGAAATTCTTTAATATCATCAAATATCCAGTCAATAATCAAGCTTGTTCATTCAAATTGAGGACCTTATATTGCAATCGATATGTCTTGTATCTCAATCTGTAGTACATTGTCTTGTTTCCTCTCTCTCTTGCAGTTTGTTATTGAACAAACCAGGGACTTTTTCCTGAATCATTTCTCACACTCTGAATTTTGACACCCCTGGTGTCATTTAATATGTCCCTCTTCACCTATTTCCTCCTGTAAACTACTAATTAGGTCTAGAGGCTTGATTAAATTCAGGTTTGATTTTTTTTTTTTGACAAAAATACTCTATCAGTCATTCAATACAGGCATCAAGAAGCACATGACATCATTATACCTAGCTGTCTCTTTTTGTGATATTAGCAGCTGTGGCAGGTTGTTGTTGGAATTATTATCAGTGGTTGCAAAATGGAGATGATTCTCATTCTACTCTTTCTTCATTTAGCTTGAATACTTCTTTAAAGAGAATGATTTCTTCATCAACAGTTTGATTACCTTGAGGTACCTTGAAAAAAAGGTAAAATGCTTAATTCTTTCCCTTTATCAATTTTCAAAAAATTGAGTTCATTTGCTAACATCCTTAAAAAGATTTTTCTGATTTTATTTTAAAAAAAAAGATTTATTTATTTATTTGACAGACAGCGATCACGGGTAGGCAAAAAGGCAGGCAGAGAGAAAGGGGGAAGCAGGCTCCCCGCTGAGCACAGAGCCTGATGTGGGGCTCGATTCCAGGACCCCAGCATCATGACCTGAGCCAAAGGCAGAGGCTTAACCCACTGAGCCACCCAGGCACCCCTGATTTTACTTTTACTATCTTTATGAACTCATAAATTAGTATTTTGTATATTTCAATCTATTGCAGTTATCAGTCCACTGTTTATTGATGCTCAAATTATCCCCCATCTTTTTTTAAATTTGAGTATAGTTGACACACAATGCTGTATTAGTTTCAGGTGTACAACTTAGTGATTTGATAGGTTTATACATTATGCTATTTACGCAAGTGTAGCCACCATCTATCTGTCCCATTGCCACTACCATATCATTGACTATGTTCCCTATGCTCTGCTTTTTATTCCAGTGACCTACTCATCCCATAACTAGATGTCTGTATCTCCCTCTCCCCACCACATATTCTGCTCATCAGTTTTCTCTGTATTAATAGTTCTGATTGTGCTTTTTGTTTGTTTATTCATTTTTTTACAACTCTATTTATAAGTGGAATCATATTGGTATTTGTCTTTCTCAGTCTGGCTTATTTTACTTCATACCATTTAGGTCCATCCATGATGTTTCAAATGGCATGATCTCATCCTTTTATGGCTGTGTAATATTCCATTGTGTATATATATCACATTTCCTTTATCCATTCATCTATTCATAGACACTTATATTGTTTCCATGTCTTGGCTATTGTAAATAATGTTGCAGTAAACATAATAAACATATTAAACATATGTTTATTATATATTAATATAATATAATTTGTGTATTGTAATAATATAATTTGTATATTATACAAATATATTTATATTTGTATAATTGTAATAATATAATAATATTGTAATAATGTAATTTATATATTAACAAACATAAACATATTAAAAACACAATAAACATATTGTGTATATCTTTTCAAGTTGGTGTTTTTGTTTTCTGCAGGTAAATACCCAATAGTGGAATTATTGAATCATAGAGTATTTCTATTTTTAATTTTTTGAGGAACTGCATATTGTTTTCTACAGTGGCTGCACCAATCTATATTCCCACCCACAGTGCACAAAGGTTCCTTTTTCTCCATATCCTCACCAACACTTTTTTCTTGTCTTCTTGATTTTAGCCATTTGAAATGGCTAAATTAGCATGAGGAGACATCTGTCCCATTTTTAACAATAATAATCCCTTCAAGTTAGCTCCTGAGTTCTTTTGTCATGATCCCACAGTCTTTAACAAATTCTTCATTCTATATTATAATAAGATGTTCTGTGATCACCTTATATATTTTGTATGGCAAAGCTGAAGTCAGAAAATTCTCAAAATTTTTGATGTTAGGGAATATGCCATGAGAGATGTTTTAAAATCTCTTGGAATAGACCTTCATGTGGTTATATGTCACCAACTTGATAGTTGCATTTATCTGTTTCCTTTCTCTTTTTATTAAGAGTATCACATATGATATCCTCTTAGCTTCTAGTGTACATCATAGTGATTCAATATTTTTATACATTAGTAGATGACCCCCATGATAAGTCTAGTTATCATCTGTCATAATATAAAATTATTACAATATTATTAACTATATTTTCCTATGCTGTACATTACACCCATGATTTGTTTATAACAGCAAGTTTTTATTTCTTAATCTCCTTCACCTATTTTTGCCCATCCCCTAACCGTTCTTCCCTTTGGTAACAGTTTATTTCCTGGATTTATGAGTCTGTTTATGTTTTGTTTGTTTGCTTTGTTTTGTTTTTTAGATTCTACATGTAAGTAAAAGTAAATGGTATTTCTCTCTCTCAGACTGACTTATTTCACTTACCATAATACTTTCTAGGTCCATCCTTGTTCTTGTGAATGACAAGATTTTATTCTTTTCTATGGCTGAGAAATACATACATACATACATACACACACATACATATATACACATACACACACACATACATGCATATACATCACATCTTTATCCATTCATCTGTTGGTGGACTTTGGGTTGCTTCTATATCTTGTCTATTGCAAATAATGCTTCAATGAACACAGGGGGTACATATGACTCTTCAAATTCATTATTTCCATTTTCTTCAAATTAAATACTCAGAAGTAGAACTGTTGGATCATATGGTTCTATTTTTAACTTTCCGAGGATCTTCCAAACTGTTTTCCACAGTGGCTGCACCAGTTTTCATTCCGAAAAACAGACGGTTCCCTTTTTCCCACATCCTTGCTAACAGTTGTTACTTTTTAAAATTTCTCTTTGATCATAGCCAGTCTGAGAAATGTGATATGATACCTTATTGTGGTTCTGATTTGCATTTCTCTGATGATTGGTGATGTTGAGTATCTTTTCATGTGTCTGTTGGCCATGTTTTCATTTTTTATTTGATATTTTAGAGGGTATATATATATATATATACACACACACATATATATGTATGTGTGTGTGTATATATATATTCCCTTTCTTTGCTCACTTTTCTCTACTTTTTCCACTTAACAATATATTAACAACATATCCCAGAAATCACTTTGTGAAAGTATATAGACATCCTCATTTCTGTTTGTTTTTATACTTACATAGTGCTCCTCATTTATTTTTATAGCTACATATCACTCCAGCAGGTGGCTGCACCATAATTTATTCAACCAGTCCTCTAGTGAGGACACATGTGCTGTTTCCAGTCTTTTGCCATTCCAAATACTATTTTAATAAACTGTCTTGTACAGAACTTCGAGGCATAAATTTGGAAATATATTATGTCTTGGGATACGTTTCTGGAAACAGAATTGCTTGACTAAAGGATAAATGCTTATGTAACTTGACTAGATATTGTCAAAGTCCTGATAGTTTGCATTTCCACTAGTAATGCCCAAGAGTACTTATTTCCCCACAAACTAAGAGTATTTATGTAAAATTTTGAAATTTTTTCCTGTGATAGCTGATAAGTTGTATCTCAGTATGGTTTTAATTTATATTTCTCTAATTAGAAACAAGATAGAGTATCTTTTTCCATTTCTAAAAACTATTTGAATTTCTTTTGCTATGAGTCATCAATCTCTCCTATTCATTTTTCTGTAGGATTGTTGCTTTTTTTGTTTTTAGAAATCCTTTAAATAATAGGATATTAATCCTTTATCTGTGAGAGAAATTGCAAATATTTTGCCAGCTTGCCATTTTACTCTATTTATGAATATTATTGGGGGGAGGGCATAAAAGAAATTTTTTCTTATATATTTATCAACCCCTACTGTCTATGGACTTTGGATTAGAGGAAATAATTCTCATAAAGGAATCCATCTGTGTTTTAATCTACTAATAGTATTATTTCATTTTTTAAAATAGATTTCTAAAACATTTAGAGTTTATCCTGTTAAATAGTTTTTCCACATGGTTATGTTATTGTCCCCACCACTACTCATTTTAAAAAAGTATAATGTGAATCTAATCAAGAGGAAACATCACAGAAACCCAAATTAAGAAATATTCTCTAAAAGTACTGGTCTATATTCTTCAAAATAAAGCAATGGCACAAAGCAAAGAAAGGCAACTAAACAGATATTATCATTAAAAGCAATATGTGACTTGAATTAGCACATTTTTCTAGGGAAAAATAACTATGAAGGACATTATGGAATAACTGACAGAACTAGAATCTGGGATTGTATATTAGAGTGCATTATCAATATTAAATTTTCTAAATTTGATTTTTTAATTTAAATTCAATTAATTAACATATAGTGTACTATTAGCTTCAGAGGTAGACTTTAGTGATTCATCAGTTGCGTAACACCCAGCGCTCATTACATCATCAGGCAGTTACCCCAACCCCCCACCCACCTCCCCTCCAGCAACCCTCACTTTGATACCTGTACTATGGACACTTATAAGAATACTCTTGTTCTGGGGTGCCTGGGTGGCTCAGTGGCTTAAAACCTCTGCCTTCAGCTCAGGTCATGATCCCAGGATCCCAGGATCCTAGGATCGAGCCCCACATCGGGCTCTCTGCTCAGCAGGGAGCCTGCTTCCTCCCCTCTCTCTGGCTGCTTCTCTGCCTACTTGTGATCTCTGTCTATCAAATAAATAAATAAATAAATAACATTTTTAAAAATAAAAAATAAAATAAAATTTAAAAAAGAATACTCTGTTCTTAGGAAATATGCACTAAAATATTGTCAGGTAAAGGGATATGATTGTGTAACTCTTCTCGGGTATATAGATATGTGTGTGTATATATATATATACACACACAATATTTATATATAAATGTGTGTGTGTGTGTGTGTGTGTGTGTGTGTGTGTAGAGGGGACAGGGAAAGAATGGAAATGATAAAGAAAATATCTTAGGAAATCTTAGGAAAGTTTATATGGGAGTTCTTTATACAATTCAAATTAACCAAATAAATTTCTATCTTTTCCCCCACTGAACACTGATGCTGTCTGTATAATAACCTCCATATCCATGTGCAACTTGGTTTATACACTTCTATTGTCTATGAACCAACCTAAACTATTTCAATCATAGAAGCTTTATAATGGGTTTCAGTATGCTGATAGAATTCATTCTTCTCATTGTTCTTTTAAGAGGTTTCCTGAATATTCTTGCATCTTTGGTCTTCTTTCTAGAACATTATATTTTTATTGGAATTGCCTTACATGTATAGGTTAACTTAGAGAGAACTGACATCATTATGATGTTGAGTCTTTCTATCCAAGAACTTGGTATGCATTTTCATGTGATCAAGTCCACTTTTGTATTTCTCAGGATGTTTTACAGCTTTCCTCATACATGTTTTGGCACTTTCTGTTGGCTTATTTTGCTATTATAAATGTGTTACTCTCTTCTATTTTATCTTTTAACAAGCTTCAACATCCCTTCTGAGTTTCCCAAATGAAAAAATTATTAGTCATTTTGTAATTATTCTAAGGCACATATTTTCTAACATGTTTTTAGCATCTTATTATTTCCAATCATGTTGAAAATTCTCAAAACAAAAACTGTAATTCACTTTAATTAAATATCGCAAACATATGCTTTAGTTAGTACATAAGGAGTTAAGAACCCCTCACTCTCAAGGGTTAAACTGGTTAAAAGCAACACATGGCAAATGACATCAGATATCTGCAGAAGGCCTATAGTTCCCACATCAAAAACAGAAGGCAGAAAGCTGGAAAAAATAATTCAGTCTTGATGAAGTGTAAACAAAGTCTTTAGTTTTATCAGTGGCCGTAACATACCTGAAGAAAGCATAGGTGAACTAACTCTCTAACTAAAGAGTATGAATTTGTCAATATTTACTCAATCTTGTCAAGAAAGGAAATAACTGAATTATGAAAAAAGAATAAGTCTGAGAGCTCCAGAGGAGCCCTCCATTGAGGAGCAGTTACCCCATGGCTTAAGAAAAAGGAAAAAAAAAAAAAAGTCCTGCCTGATCCTGATTCTCATGGCTCTTGCTCTGTTCCTACCAAGAAACCTTCAAGAGTAAAAGTACTTGCCAACTTTCAAGTATCCAACCTCCACCAGGGACACGTCTCACAATAGACAAACCAGTCAGCTTTGTGGTGTACACACCAGTGTCTAGTGACCCTGTGGGAAATGCAGTCACCTGGCCTGGATGACTGGGCACAACCTAGCACGCCAGCCTGCAAGTCTTGCGAGGAGGCCTCTTGAGGGGCTAACATATACCTCTCAAACTGAGCACAAGCCATACTGGATGTTTGAGAGATTAAAAGCCGTAACATCAAATTAATGTGGTATCAGGTGACAGAGATGTCAGAAAACCCTAGGTGGTTTTAGCTCTGACATGAGGAAATAGTCTTTCTGGACCTATTAGTGGGTTCCTGAGAAAGAAGCCTGGTGGACAAGCTGACTCTGAAGATTCCTTAGATGTGAAAGATTCTCCGTCAGATGGATCCAAAAGACCTCAAAGAAACCCCTACAACAGGGCATGCAAGTCCATGTCAAAAAGGATCCAAGTACTGTAGGGTCAAGAAAGAGCCCTGATGGTGAGAGCATTTTTTCTAGTCATTCTAAACAATCTGAGGGGTTTGAAGTGGCGGGGGAGGTGGGAGGTTGGGGTACCAGGTGGTGGGTATTAGAGAGGGCACGGATTGCATGGAGCACTGGGTGTGGTGAAAAAATAATGAATACTGTTTTTCTGAAAATAAATTAATTAATAAAAAAATAAAAATAAAAATAATAAAAAAGAATGGCATTTAAGACTTCATAACACTTAAAAAAGCTCAGCACTAGGTGGCAGCTATTCTCCTCTCACAGAGGTTTAACAGGATCAATGGGAGCTCCATTTCAGTCACAAATACAAAATTGTTCTCCAGAGCAGCCCTACCAAGACCCCTGGGTTTTTGTTTTGTTTAGTTTTTTTCTATTCAAGAGAGGAAACCTGACAGCATTAGGGAGTTCGACTGCCTTCTTAGAGTATAATGTTCTACTGAACCAAATAGCTTTGTCACTCCTGAAATTGTCTCAGACTAAAATTATTTTGAGAACAAAGTTGAAATCCTCTTCCAAATTACTCTTTATTATAAAATTTCCATTGAAAATTTTGCCTCCACTTTTTGTAGGTCCAATATATTTCCTAATTTATTCTTTCTCGAGATTCTTAAAGGCAAAAATTTTAAGAGCAGGATTATAATAATTGATGTTGACATTATATTAAACCTATAAAACTGAAGTCTGGCTAAACCTATGGCTTTGCTAAAGTAAATAAGTGGTTTTATTAGCAAATTCAGCAGCACATTTAGAAAGAATCAAGCCTTTTACCCTATTTATTAATGTTGGCTTCCTCCTCAATGCCAACTGCCTTTTATTCTGCCAGCTAGAAAGAAGCACCAAATATACTTCTGGGGCTTTCCTGGAACCCGGTAGGCAATTCTCAGAGTCACTTAACAGACTTGTTCTCAGGAGCCTATGTATCCTTGGAAATTTATCTGTTTCCTATTTTTGCCCCCTCCCCCGTTTTTTATCTCCACAAAGAGAAAAGGAGAGGTAGCCAAGAGAGAGCTTAAAATAAACCTGCCCTTTGACCTGTAGGCTCACTTTACCAAAATAAGAGAGGACTGGTATAGCCAGGAAGACCCACGCTCTGCCCACAGCCCTGTCAACGTAGGTATTTGCCACCTGATGGCCAGATGTCACTTGACTCTACCAATATCCCAAGGCACTGAATGAAGAAACCAACAATAGAGCCGAAGCCTCCTATATTTCTTTCACTCTTTCTCTGGGCTTGTGTCACAGCTTTGTGCCCTGCCCCCAACCCGCCACCTTTGACTCACTGAGCTATGGAAATCTTTTGGCCTGTTACATTTAATATCAGATAGTTGGTCAACCATCAGTTTCACTGAGAGTCTTCTATGTGGAAGAAGAATTCCTAACTAATATATTAAGATCTTTGCGCTGCTATTCCTGATAATTTTAAAAGGATGGTATATGCATAACCAAAAGCCCTCCAAAATCTTATAATATATACATCTCCTTTCTTCACTCTTAAATTAGTTGTTTTTGTGTGCTGGGTATATATGAGTTAATTATATCACTCATATACATACAGAGAGACATGCTTGAGAAACATTTGGTCCTTGCACTATGTTTTAAGAAGGGCCTACATCTTTGCATGGCAATGAAAAGAGAAAACAGCTTTCTAAGCAGAGTAAAACACAAGGGCAGAGCATACAGTCATGAATAGTATGAGGAACTATAGCATTCGGTGAAGTACAGAAAAAGGTAAGACCAGAGTAGGGAGAAGATCCAGTTATGAAAGACCATGAATATACCTAAAGAGTCTGGAGCTTACCCTTAGCAATGAAGAACCACTGAAGGGTTTAAAGTGAGAGTGATATGATCAGACTTGTATTTTGGAAAGCTCATTCCACCAGCATCATGGAGGATGTGCTGGCGATTTCAGAGACTGAAGGGAAGCATCCCAGATAGAAGGCTGTTGCAATGATCCAGGTAAAAAAAAAGAGGAAAGCCTGAAATAAATTGGTGGCAGAAGAGACAGGAGGAGCATAGAGGAAAGACTTCCTTCATAACTTGTTCACCAATTAGGAATTGGGAAAAAAAAAAGAAAGGGCAGAGTCAAAGATGACGGTCAATTTTTTTATTGGAATGACAAGATGTAGAGCAGTGTTATTTACCAAAGTAGGGAACAATCATGGGAAGAATATATCAGCTTGTGAAGAAAAGAATGGGCTTGATTTTGCACAGATTGCATTTGAAGCCATTGCACAAAATACAAGTGAGGGCATCCAAAAGGCAGTTAAATAAATGATTTTAGAGACTGGAAGTGAAGTCTGGACTGGAACCATGGATTTGGGCACCATATGCATATAGGTGGCAGATTAAACAAGAGGAGTAGAAAGATCTATAAAGGAGTGTGTAGAGAAAGGGAAGAAGGCAGAGGATGGAAGCTGGTGTTCCTCCACCATGTTAGGAGTGAATAGAGGAGGAGGAGCCAATACAAGAGACTGAGAAGAACAGAATATTCACCGGCTGGAGGGAGACCAGGGGCAATGTTACAATAAAAAGAGTCCTGATGCTGGAGAATACTTCAAGAACAAAGACACAATCAGAAGCATTAAATTCCCACAAGAGTATAAGAAAAATGAAAAATAACAATGATTCCTTTGAATTCAACAATTTGAGCACAGTCCTAAAAGAGATCTAAAAGGATCTGACCAAGAGCACAGGTGGAGAAATCAGTTTGGTTAGAGGATTGTTAGAGATGTCTCTGAGATCCGTGATAAGGCTGGGAAGGAAGAGTGCAAAAAAGGAAGGTCATAGAGTGGAAGCTGAGGAAGTTCACACCAGTGCACTCAGTTTGTCTGAAAAGAGGCAGCTAAGGATCTCTTCTGAGGGAAAGTGGGGCAACAGTGAGGGAGGGCACTGGGAAGAGAATCTATTACGGCTGAGGAAGATGATGAGGGAAATTCCTCCCTGCCCCACACCTCAACCTTGGTGTCCACCCACTCCTTCTCTAACACACCCAGCACAGTGACTGGTTCATAATAGGACAGGCTTAATATTTGCATTTTAGGTTTACTTATTCTCGTGTATTGAGTACTACTTGGCACAGGCACTGGTGCTAGACTCCCTCTGGAGTGCAAAGATGCCATAATATTTGGAGAGATGTGACTCTTCCTCAGTGCAATTTTATCATCCTTCAGGTCTCATTTTAACCTGCCACTCCTTTAGGGAGACCAGTCCTCTCTTCCAGACTAGGTTGGGTCCCTCTGTTAAATATGCTTAGCACCATATGCTTTTCCTTAATAGCTTACTTATATAGTAGCAATAGCTAAATTATTAGTGATATAATTATAAAATATATAATATAAAATATTCATTACATAATTATACATAATTTTTAATATCTACTTTCTTTCCCCATTAATTATACACTCCATGAGATTAAGAAGTTCACCTCTTTTGTTTATTGCTGGATGATCAGCACCAGGAGACTTACTGGAACTCATTCTTTCATTCATGAAGCCAATAATTGTGCAGCCCTTGTGATACAAGAGACACAGTGCACATACTAGACACTTGAGAAACAATTGTTGAAAGAAAGAAAGAAAGAAGCAAAGAAAGAAAGAAAGAAGTGCTCTAGGATGGTTCATTTAAGGACAAAATCTAATGAGCAAATAATCTATAATCTATAATCACAATGTACCGTGGTCCAAACTTCTTGCTAGAGGGATTGCAAGTATAAGGCACTCAGTTCAGTGAATTTAAATGGGGGAAAGCTAACTTTGGACAGAAGTGATGATTTGGGGAAAAAATAATGAATATGAATTGGAACTGATGCTAGAGGGGTGGGTGGCCCATGAAAGGAAGTGTTATTACTAGAACCTCTCTTCCCAGTATTCACAGGTGGGATCCAGCTGTATACTACAACACTTTCAGTAAGAAAAGGAATAGCGTTTCTTACCTTAATTGAACCGTGAATAATACTTCTGTTGTACTTCAAACCATAAAGCTATATATGACTCCAACAATTGTAAGATAAAAGACTTGCAGTACAATTTTGAGAATCGATGTATCATTACATTTTTCAAACTCTCAGATTTAATCAAAGTTTAGAAATGAAAAGTAGCTCTATGTTACTACCCTGGAAAAATGATGGTACTAGGAGCAGTAACATGAAAACAGCAAAATGATAAACATTACAGTCCAGCAAGCTCAAAGCTGTCTACCATGTAAGACATGAACTTGAGAACATTTTCTTGGCACTTTTGGACTATTTGAACTAAATGGAGCATAAAAAGGCCTTACCTATTTTTTTTTTTAATTCCATTCACCCTCTTAAGAAGACCAATGAGTCTTTGAATAACTAAACAGTGAGTCTGGAATCATACTTGATCCTAGAAACTTTTACACTATTGACCTGGGTGGCCTTCAACAGCAGAGATACAAAAAACCTTTCCCTGCAGTACCTCTTTGCAAATAAATCACTCTTGCGAACAGCTTTCAAAATTTAGGAGGCTCCAATAGCAAAACCATTTGGCTTACAATGGTTTCCTTTGCCCTGGCTATATTCACCAACCCAGGTCTCCCTAAGTTCCATCTTTGCCTACATGTCTAGTATAAAGAAAAAAAAGAAAACACTGTCATCATTTTCGTCTCCTGCTGCTAGCCCCTTACAAAATCATAATAAACAAATGAAAAGCTCATTAAAGGAGAAGATAATTAAAGGGAAATCTAAATAAAGAAAAAGTATTAAATGGATATCCATCAGGATGTCTGTAGCAACTGGTTAAAAGGCTGGTATAGGGGCGCCTGGGTGGCTCAGGAGGTTAAGCTCCTGCCTTCGGCTCAGGTCATGATCCCAGGGTCCTGGGATCGAGTCCCGCATCGGGCTCTCTGCTGAGCGGAGAGCCTGCTTTCCTCTCTCTCTCTCTCTCTCTCTGCCTGCCTCTCTGCCTACTTGTGATCTCTGTCTGTCAAATAAATAAATAAAAAATCTTTAAAAAAAAAAAAAAAGGCTGGTATATTTCTAGACCAAATGAGTGCCCCTCTCCATCCCCAGCCATCTACAATCTAGCTAACAAAATGTTAATGCCTGGCACCCAGAGGGGCTTCGGTTCTGATGGGAAATGTTTGTGCTGTGTGTGATTACCAGAGATGGAGAGACAGAGATGGAGATATTCTCAGACATAAAGAGAGGGATAGAGACAGATACATAAAGAAATACACAGACACAATATCATTCTTGGAAGTAGGCAAACTGCATTCATTCTATTTTCAGCACCTATTTCCTGATTCCCTTTAGGGGAATCACAGTTTTCTCTAGCTCCTGGGCAAATAAGTTAATTTTTCAGTTAAAGAAAGTTAGAAGTCAGTGTTTAAATAACCATATATTTCCACAAAGATACG
Source organism: Neogale vison (assembly GCF_020171115.1). Classification (NCBI taxonomy): domain Eukaryota; kingdom Metazoa; phylum Chordata; class Mammalia; order Carnivora; family Mustelidae; genus Neogale; species Neogale vison. Next base: position 44,454,941 of record NC_058091.1, on the reverse strand, counting down.
GTACAGCAAAGCTGGCATTTAAAAAAAAAGAATATTATAATAATATCCTTTGTAATAATAACCCAACTTTGTCATTCATTATGAAATTGAAGGTTTTTATCCCCAAAGAAAATCTTCTAATGGACTTAGGGTTGTAAACCAGTGATACAAAAGATTAGACTTGTGTTAAAGGAGGCATGCTGAGCCCTACTGTCCGTCGGCTGTGCTAGTTCTCCCGGTCCTGTGAGAACCTGCTCATTTCCCTAGCTAGCCCCTCCCCAGCTCCAGTGTGTCTCCAAGGTTCTGCTGTGCCACTCCTTAAAAATGTCTCTCGTGCTCTGCTAAAATTTCCCAGAAACTCATTCTCCCACTTCTATTCTCTGCGTGTTGGCAGGTTCTAAATAAGCCAGGGTACTTAACCAACATTTTCCCAGTAAAAAGCAACCCATGAAAATTCTGGGAATTAACTCACAGAAGGTTGGGTTTGAGGCCAGGAGTAGTCCCTCGCCTACTGTCTAATGAGTGAGCTCATTTATGTGGTGCAATGGTCTGAATGTTTGTCTCCTCCCTGAATTCATACGTTGGAACCCTAACCCAGTGTGGTGGTGTGAGGAGGTGGGTTATGTTGGGTTAGGTTACAAGGGTGGGGTCCTCCTGAATGGGATTAGTGCTCTTATAACAGAGACCCCACAGAGCTCTCTAGCCCTTTTTGTCACATGAGGATACAGTGAGAAGTCTACAACTGAGAAGAGAGCCCTCATCAACCATAATGCTGCTCTGATCTCGGACTTCTAGCCTCCAGAAGTGTGAGAAATAAACTTCTGTTTTCTGTGAGCCACCCAGTCTATGGCACTGTGAGACATAGGGATCCTATGGGAAGAAAATCATATGGGAATAGACACACGGAGACATAGGGATCCTATGGGAAGAAAACCATCTTGTTAAGAGTTTAGAGGAGGGATGGAGATGGTGAGGACCATGAAGGCAAGGATACAGCATCTGCTCCAGACCAACCCTGAGGCTCCATCAGGGCACTCAGCTGGGAGGATGGTCTCCCTTTTTCCAAGACAGCTCTGGGGCTGGGCTGCAACGAAGATTGGGGAGGCCAGTGACCCTTTGGGGTGGATGGCACCAGCAACAGGGCCAGTGACACGGGATAAGGTCCCTACCCTAATTACCCTGTGAGCAGTGGACACCAATAGAGACTGGAGATGGGGGGTGGGGGAGTGTGAGGAGCCTGAGTCCCATGGACATAGAGAGAAACTCACCTAGGGCCTACTAAAGGTTCGTGGAAGGAGTTGTTGTCCCTCATGAGGCGGTATAAACAGGAACTAGAAAACACACATCCTGGCTGTTCCTTGACCTTGTAACACTAGAATTAAAGAGGCTTGGAGGCATCATTCTGAGTTGTAGTTGCCCATTCACTCCAAGATTAGGATGCACTGTCACTATCTCTACTAATCTCTTGCAAAGACACATGGAAAGGCCTAGTATACACATTTTCTAAGAAAGAGCTCCAAATGAAGGTCCCATTCTAAGTAAGACATTGGTGCAGATATACATTTAACATCTCTGGGGATGTCAGGAGAGAAATAGCAGAGCTGTTCACGAGAATGTGCTGATGTTCCTTCTAATGGGCCTGTGCCTTTCCAGACATGAACTTGGAAAGAATATTCCAGACAATGGAAATGTTTCAACTTGTTTGGACTTTTGTGATAGGGATAAATTTTCCTCTCTGTTTAGACTAAATTTGTTCACATTATTGCCCACCTCCCACAGAAGGCTTTTTAAAGCCAGCAACCAACCCTAATAAAATTTTAATGCCACAGATATACTGTTTATCTGTTTGTGTACTCTGTTTATATCTGTGCTTCACATATTAAAAAATATTTTATGAGGGTTCCTGGGTGGCTCATTTGATGGCTCATTTGAAAGTAGCTGCCTTCAGGTCAGGTCATAATCCTGGAGTTCTAGGACAGAGCCCCACATCGGGCTCCCTGCTCAGCAGGAGTCTGCTTCTCCCTCTGCTTCTTCCCCTGGCTTATGCTGTCTCTCTCTCTTTCTCTCTCTCAAATAAATAAATAAATAAATAAATTTAAAAATATTTTACAATATTATGATATTTTTCCCCCAAAGACCATTATTTGTCCCCTGGAGGCTGATATTGCCCCCAGTGGGAGTGCAAGATTTAGACGTCTTTTGTTTTCACAGCATGTACATCTCAATATTAACCCTGCATCCTGCATTCCAGGCCCAGCTCATCTCCCACTGGAGTCAACAGCACATATACCCTCAAAGATCTAGAACCTTCCCACACACACACATAACTAAGATGGTATCCACATGTATAACCCACTGCTGTGGCTTATGTTTATTACAGCCCCAAACTGGCCTGCTGCTACTTTGCATACATCCAAAGGATCTTGTCTTTGGTTTTGCTGCTAAATCATATATGCCTGCTGAAATATAATCCTTTACCTACTTGTTAATGCTGTTAGACATGTCCCAAACTTCTCTAGAACACTACAGTATAAACACTTTGCCCTCTATGAACTAGAAAATCAAATTTCCATTTTTATACCAGAGGACTTTTTAAACAACATAGTCTCTCCCCATAAAGTTCTTATAATTCCCCAGATCCCAAACTTTTTATTTTTCATAATCTATACAAACTGTCAAATCATTGGTGATGTTGGCAAAAATGGGAGTTCACACCACTTTTTCTCAGCTCCCCGTTCACCACTCAGAGAACATAAAGTCAACATCTACTTTTCTTGCCGTGGGCTCTAAAAAATCCTCAAAATATGAATTTTTAAATGGAGAAGGTGTTTTCCAATTATATTAAGCAGAGGGAATCATTAAACAGGCACCTACCACTCTGGGGGAAAATCCACACATTCAACTCTAGTCAACATAAAATACAAGTATCCTAAACAGAGCCTTTATGCAATGCCATGGCACCTTCAGCCTTCATTTTGTGGTCTTGCCTTCTCAGTAAGTCTACTGCTGATAGCATACAATTAATCACCCAGGTATTAGACTTTGTGATGCAAAGCAATGAAGTGTTAATGAGGACCACGTGTGGTTTGTGAATGGCCTCCATGTGACCGGCCATGCTTGCCAAAAGGAGGGAAAACACTCAAGATGGAGCAATGAGGGATCATAGAGGGCAACCCTAAGCAGTAATACTGTGTGCGTTTGGGTGTGCCAAGGACTTCAGAAGGATTCCAAATGCTACGCTAATATTTTGTGTCAATTTGACTTCAAAACATGCTATTTTCAAAACCTTTTGGGGGTTCCTAATTCACTCATAATGGTAATTGTGGGTCCACTACTCTTCAACACATAACAATCAAATTTAATTCATTAGGAAGAATGAGTACATATCTGAGCTATGCCACACTTTGTCCTTCCTACCTCAACTAGTCATGCAGAATTGGCAATTTGTTAACATGTCTGAAATATGCTTTGAAAGACTTGAGTACAAGGCCAACTTCGGCTTTCAATCAACCCTTAAGATTCACACATTTTCACATTTTGTATTTTCATCAATAATTTATCAGCCTGACACCAACTGCCTGTAGATAATAATGGCTCTTGTAAAAATGTCTGAATCAATGTTCCTCAGCCAGGGGTGTGTCTCTTAATAGCCTGGAGAGATTCTGAACATTGACATGTCGATTCCCACACCTGGAGAGGCTGTTTGAGCATGGTCTGAGGCTGGGCTCTGGAGTCCTTATTTTTCAGGACTAACCCAGAGTTTGGCCTGCACATATGTTTAGGATTAAATGCACTAGTCCTTTAAAACATGATTCAATTAACATTTCTTATTCTCATATAAGGTTATGTTCATAACTTTAAAGATACCATATTTCTTTTCATTTATATACAACTTTAAATTGGTCTGTTCTGTGGAGGTAAGCATGCTTAGAAGATGGGGCAGAATTTTCCCAAGGTGAACATTTATGGCTGTCTACAGTTCTGGTTAATATTACTCAGTAACAAACCACCCCAAAATCAGTGGGGCAAAGCAACCATTTGTTTATGACAGGAAATCAAACAGGGCACAGCAGGCATGTTTATCTTTTGGCCTCACTTGAGAAGATTCAGACACTGAAGATGACTCAGTTGCTGAGGATAGGAACCATCTGGAAAGTCCTTCACTCACATTTCTGGCACCGGGGCTATACTGACTCCCGCAGAACTTGGCTGAGGCTGTCAACAAGAGCACCTCACATGGCTTCTCTCTGAGGCTTGGGCTTCCTCACAGCATGATGGCTTTAGGGTAGCTGAATTTTTTACTCACTCCAGTATGAGGGTTTCGGACAACAGTATAGACACAGTACTCCCTTTATGACCGCCTTGGCACCACCTCGGTTTCATTGTCCATGGCTCAAATTAAGAAACAAAATAAACCTCATGGAAGAATTTCTGACACTCCCCAAAGCCTCAAAGGGAAGAGATTTGGGGATGAGGGGAATAGCTTTTAGGGTTCCTCTATCCCTACCCTGATTTGGCTTCAAGAAGAACCTAGGTATTTGTGAGGCAAAGCAAAAAGGAAATACAGGCCCACCTGTAGAAATTTCTGGAGCATCTAACAAATTATGGAGGGCATGTGGCCAGCTATCCCATGAGGTGGGAATGAGAAAGCAAAACAAGATAATCCTATGAGGAGAAAAATGCCGTTTTGGGACCTGCAAACAATTTTCACAAGCCAGCATTGTGGTCTCTCAACTCAGTGACAGAATGAAGACGGTACATTTCCATAATGCTTCAGTGTTTTCAGAAAGCCTTCTCATTCACTCTCCCATTTCGAATCCAGAAGCAGCAGGTACAGAGGAAAGGCAGGTTTTAATGGCCTCGTCTTTCAGATATGAGACTAGAGAGAGAGTAGAAGGTGTGGAGTAGGTTTTTCTGACAGTCTCGCTGCTACTGTGAGGCAAAGCTAAGATGTGCGTGTATCACCTCACACTTTATTCCACAGGGGCTCATCCAATTGTCTTCACTAATTACACAACGGAAAATCTCACCATGCACACATCTCTACCATACTACTGAAAGCACTGAGCTACCAATTCAAAAAGGTCCCTTTATGTATCATTAGCTGACAACGGTTGAGTGCTTACTATATTCTGTGTCCGGTATGGCTTGGATGCATGGTTCACGCACACTCTTACAGCTCCAAAACTTGTTTGTAATGTTCATAATGATTGATACAAGATGGATAAATAGGGGATAAAGTCCCCAAGACAAAACGGTGGTAGCTATATAATTTTTTCAAGATGACTATTAATGATATCACCTAGAAACACCAAGTAAATTCAAAAATGTCAAAGAGTCACATGCCGTGACCAAGGGGGAAACATAAACATACCCCCCTCATCTGTTTCCCTACTTGACCTACATGATTTGCCTCATGCGTCTACAGTTCCTTCAAAATTTAGGTAGTTGTCTTGCCAAAAGTCTTCTCTGTGACATCCCAAACATGAAGAAGAATCCTGAGTAGAGGAATCCAAGTAGCAAATGAAAAGGGAAAGCCCTGGATCCTAAGGAGCCGCTTAAAATGATAAAGCATAAAAAGAAACAAGAGGACTTGTGATATCACCAGAGCAAGAGGCTAAGGGAATTGGTCTTGGGCATACCACGGGGATAATGCAGAGAACCTCAGAGAAAGCTGTTCAACGGGGAACTGTAGGGGCTGCACAGTCTCTCCAACAAGCTTGAGGAGGCAGCCAGGGATGGTGCTGGGGCTGCTGGGGCAGGACTGATGATGAGGTCAGATGGCTGCCCACCAGAGCTGAAAATGCCAGAAGCGGCGCCCGCTGGACTTGGGCTGACAGGCACCTGCTAGGATAGACCACAAGGTCAGGCAGAGTGGCCACCCACGTGGCTTCCCATCTCACTTAACAGCCATATGGGCAGCTTTGTAAAGGAAGGAGGACATGGCAAAACAACAAACACTGGATTTCTGTTTTAGGTTAATGCCAAAGGGAAATGGGACAAAGCTCTTTGGTGTCAGAACCTGATGTCCTGTTTCCTTCCTTCTTTCTCTTCCTCCAGAGCTCAGAAACCCCCACATTTCACAGTATGCTGCCACCAAGCAAACTTCATGCTTTCGGTAAGATGAAGTGCTCTATATACCCTAGTTTAAAAAAAAATTATTAGGTATTTAAGATGTTTAAAACTTTTATTGGGTTTTTGGAAGGGTATTCCTTACTAGATTATACAGGTGTTGAATGTTCTACCCAATTCTATTTTTCCCGTAAGTCCCATCATTTTTACTGCATGAAATTCTATAATGCCTCAATTTTTAAGAAGACATATATTACACTAGAGCAGAAATAACCGTATTATCTCTTTTAATCTTCCTTATATCCCTACTTTACAAAAGAAAACACTGAACACTGGGTGTGGTTTCCATTTGATATTAAAGTCCCACATCTTGAGCATCTTCTCCCAACCTGTATTCCCTTTCTTTTTTCTAATATAATGTTTGCCAAGTAACTCCTAAGATGTCACACTAAGAAAAATCACAAATAGGGAAGTAGCTCCCAGCCCCACTGAAAGGAGAGAATTTGCTCGGCATCCAACTGGAAACTGGTTTCTAGTATGTAGGCCAAGAGTTCACCCAAAAAAAATTCTCAAAAGAAGTTCTTAAGGCCAAAAGAAAGAAACAGAAGGACTTCCAAGAAATGGATCCTAAGGAAGAAAAAAAAAATCCAACTGGCAATCTGAAATAACAGACAATTTTCCCAAAGTGACTGATAACTATTGCATTATTTCCCCCAAGGTCAGCAACAGAATAGGAATTAGAAAGACCAACTTGGGACCTTCCCTACTCCTTTTAAATACTGTATTTCTGTTGCTTGGAACGTTCATATTTCTGCATCAGACTCCTCTCCTTGCTATATTTCACACCCCCTCTGGCTTCACATCACAAGAACAAGGTCAGTTTTTGTTTATAATGGAATAGGGGTGCGATGGTGAATAATACAGATGTATATTTTACTTGGAACAAATGCAGTTCACCTTTCTTCTCTGAGTAAATTCAAATCTTGGGAGAGACTGCAGTGCATAAACCTTCAAAAGGAGGCCCTCCTTAGGTATTCAAAACATTTTATCACACCACAAGATCCTCTTGTTTCGAGCAAAAATCACCAACAAAGAAAAAGACAGTTTCTAAAGATACTTGTTGGGAGTTTGGGTTTGTTTGGGATGCAGTTATTTCTTCTGGGACAAATTGTCAATGTTAACAGACAAACCAAATTATGTTGATGGAATTGGGAATGAGAGGTTTAAACGAAATGACTTCAAAAAGGTACATCTGTAATATTCTAGGAGAGTATGTTTTCTTAAGCCCGTTGCTTTGGGTTTTTAAGAAGGATCGGAATAAATATTTCTACATTAAAGCAGAATGCTAAGGTCAAGATAAAGAGAATCGATTCTACTGAGCTTTTGAAACAGAGACAGGACAGGGATCGATCTTGAGACATACAATAGATTAGCTTCCATTTGGAAATAGGCAGGAACTCAAGATACAGAACATAAAACTTTCCATTGGATTCCTATTTTTTCTTTTGTGGCCACATGTGTCTGTCTAATCTTGACCACAGAATCAGAATGTTAAAAAGACTTTGAGGGTTCATCGAATCCACACCCAAGCTTATGGGAAGACCTCCCACTAAATCTCCAGACACATGGGGACTTACCCTGTTTTTAAAGACCTCCACGAAGTCTTTGCAAAAAGTGTTCAAACACCAGCTCTCCTGCCAGCAGTCTCCTTGGCTTGTTGAATTTGCATTGGCCCCACCTCCATTAATCAATCCCACCCCAGCAAATAGGACCAGCCCCTTGTCTCTAAACATTCCAACATCTGCCGGCGCTTATGTGCGCTTATGTGCACCGTGTCGCCCAGCTCTGGCCCCTGAGCTGGCAGTCTTGTTCTAATCTCTGTGGGGGCCAAGGCACAGGTGTGGGTCTCAGGCAGCCAGGGCCCCCACACTCCCCCACATGGCCACTGGCAGCCCTCAGCTTCTGAGGGGAGGCAAATTCCTAAATACTCCAGAGCTTTGGAGTGTTTTATTCTTCACAAGGAAAAAAAGATTCATAGATCTTCTATTAGGAAAGCAGCATGTGACACATGACATGAAATATTCGCACCCCCCCCTTTTACAGTGGATTGATAATTATTTAGCTTCCCCAGATCAAACTCTCAATCAAGCTCTGTGGGGCCAACTTCGACCGAAATTCCCCCTCTGCTGGCTTGAAATGGCAGGTAAGTCGACTCTCCTTCTCGTTAACATGAAAGAACTGGAGGTGTTAGGAATAGCCCCAGGACTGAAAAAAACAGGTATGAACAGTGATGTTTCCCGGGAAATGTCTGTGGCCAGAACCATGAATGAGGAACACTCACCAAGCCTGAGGGGAATGTCTGCTTTCCTTGCTGCTGCTATCCTTTGGCCTCAGAACGCCTCCTGAAACACCTTTCCTCCTCCGTTTCCCCCATCAGGGCTTGCAGCTGGCCCCTCTGCTGGGCATCAGAAGGCCTGAGAGGAACACATGGGGGTCATGGGTAGCACCCACCAAAGCAGTCAGGATCATACATGGAGAACGGGGACATGGCCACAACCCACCAGCGCTCCGCAGACAGACCCGCCCCGGGGATGGCAAGGGCTGTCCACCCCCCACCTCGCTGTGAGAGGCTCATGCTGTTTGAGCATCTGCCTCATGTTCAGCAACAGAAGCTAGGACTCCTGGGGCGACTGATGTGACTGTCCACTCCAGTCCCCAATGACATGCCCCTGAGAGAAACACGAAACCCAGCTGGAAATGGAGAGGCTTTCGGGGTCAGTCTCTTCTCAGGTGGCACAAATTTTCAAACCCCAGCCCCTTATACCAGGGCCATCACCTAGGGAGTTAGATACACCAGCTAGACCTCCGCAGATAAGGCCACTCACTTCCCTCTAACTTCCTGCTTGTTGTACTCGCTCTGAAGGCCTCAAGCTAAAATCAGATTTTGATAGTTAGTGTAAGAACTATGGAAAACCCCCACCTTCATTTATCAAAATCATCTTTCCATCTCCCTTAGTTGTTTCCACACTGAGAAACCACACCCAAGTTCTTACAGCCCCATCTAGCTCAGATGACCTGAAACTGATGTGTGAATTTGGATCATGTTAAATCAATGTTCCCAAAGCTTGGGTCATCCTTTCTATCGCAAGGTGATTTTCCCAGACTAAATGAGGATATTTTTATGTGGCAAACAGATTGCTTATACAAACTTGGTTCACGTGACTTTTAAAGAAAGCATATAAATTACACCACTATAAACCTTTCTTTTTTCAGGTTTGTAACTGGAGGGTCATAAATATCAAACTTGATCATCTTTGGTTCATAATCCAGATGTCACTGTCTTATCGTGCAAGCCAAGTCTTAGAAAGGGTAGCAGCGCCCCCTGCTGGTTTCCTTTGCAGGCTGCGTTTTTACAAGGTTGAAGTCTGGGTATGAAGTCCTTTGATGCTAAAATCCCTTGTAGTTAAGAGAGGAAATGAGGTTTTGAATGCGACGTTCTTCATTTCCTCAGCAACGCACCCTGCAGCAAAGAGAGGTTCAAATTTCTTCCATTATTATTCCTACCGTTTAATACGGCCAGCCACATTAGACCTGATGACATCTCAGTGGCATTGTTCCCCATTACTAATCGTGGGTGACAAAACCATGAGGGGGTTCAACCTATCCCACTCTATGTAATACTCCCACTCCAGGAAACTGACCAGCACTCCTGGCAATCTTTGAGGTGGTCCCTCAGGACAAGGACAGCCCACTTAAGATGACAGAACCTGGTCCCATGCCATTTGGGTTGTTACTCTGGAGACCAACTAAGAGCTTCAGCTGCAGTAAGAGAGCCCTGATCATTAGACACGTTGCATATGATCAATCCTGATCTGAAAGCAGCTTACAAAGCCCAAACATGCCAATCATTTACAGCCAAAGGAATCCCTATGGATTTAGAAAACCAAGAGACCCTTTTGCGTGGCTGGATATGGCATATTATCAATGCAGTCATTCATTATCCAACAGAAATATCATTGTGTTCAACAAATATTTAGTGAGCATTTACATCGTCCCAGCACAGCGTAGGCATCAAGGATACCATGGTGAACAAAGAAACAAAACCTGCCCTTCACGGAGCTTGCTGTGTCAGGAAGAAAATAGGCAACCTACGAATAATCCCCAAAATGAACGTATTACAAACTGTGACAAAGGACATGAAGGAAAGGCACAGAGTGCCAGGGTGTCATATATCATCTAGGGGAGTAGAGACAGTTTCCCTGTATAAGTGACATTAAAACTAAGATCAGGAGGACAAATGGGAGTTCCAGAGGGTTCAGACATAAGGGAAATGGGGAGCATTTCAGGCAGAGCAATGAGTATGTGAAAAGCAACTAACTGCCAGGCAGAGAGGGTCAAGTTGTTGGATGTGAACTTGTCACGGGTGTCTGTGTCTTTATGGCATTATAGCTATAAAACTGATCCCCCCTCCAAAAAAAAAATAGATTCTAGAAGCCAATAAACTTTTCTCAGCAATTGACCAAATTCCTGCAGCAAACTGAGTCATCAGCTCATATCTTGGAAAAGGAGAGAATTAGCAGCCAACCCTTGTACACAGTGGGCCTTCTTCCAGTTTTAAAGCCTACCCACTGGGAGGTCAGGATCCCACTGAGCTCTTGGGTTTGTCTTGCACACTTGTGACTGCTTGCACCATGTCTCTGTGCCAGAGTTTTCCCTTATATGGACATCTGCTTACCTGGATCTCTCACCTTCCCAGACACCAGAAATTCCTGTACGTAATAGTGCTTCTACGCTAAAACTTCCCAGAATTTTACCCTGGCCTTCTTTGACAACGCCTCAAAAGGATGATCTGCAACATTATTTTATTTCTTTATTCCTGATATTTTAACCCTCACTTAGAACTCACTATGTGCAAGATGAGTTCTACGTGCTTCACAAATAGGAACTCATTTAATTCCCTTGATAATCCTCAGAGGTGGTTACTAACATTATCTGCATGTTACAAATGGAAAAACTGAGGCACCAAGAAGATGAGTGGCAGAACCACAATTTGGCTTCCAGAAACAGATCTCAGAATCATCACTCCAGGTAGCTTCCTCGTAGCAACAGTAGAGCACTCAACCAATGGGGGGCAACACTCTATCACACTTTTCTGCTGTCCGTGTGCTGCTCCTCCTCCTGGGAATGCCTTCCCATCTCCTCCTCCTCCTTTAAGCTCAGTTCATGTAACATCTCCTCTGCCAGGTCCTCCTCTCTCCCCCACATGATCTTTCTTTTGTTTGTGCTGCCTCTCAACCTTGTGCTCATACAAGGGTGGGGAATTGGGCAAAAGTAAAGGGGTGCCAAAACATTCAGGAAGAAAGATCAGTAAGACTTTTATTGTAGGAAAATGTACATAACATAAAGTTTGCAGTTTTGACCATTTTTAAAGGTTTTTTAATATAATTTTTTTTTATTTTTTTATAAACATATAATTTATTATTCGCCCCAGGGGTACAGGTCTGTGAATTGCCAGGTCTACACACTTCATAGCACTCACCATAGCATATACCCTCCCCAGTGTCCATAACCCCACTGCCTTCTCCCTACTCCCCTACACCCGGCAACCCTGTTTGTTTTGTAAGATCAAGAATCTCTTAGGCTTTGTCTCCCTCCCAATCCCAGCTTATTTCATTTATTCTTTTCCTACCCCCCAAACCTCCCACGTTGCATATGCACTTCCTCATATCAGGGAGATCATATGATAGTTGTCTTTCTCTGATTGACTTATTTCGCTAAGCATAATACCCTCTAGTTCCATCCACATCATCACAAATGGCAAGATTTCATTTCTTTTGATGGCTGCATAGTATTCCATTGTGTGTGTGTGTGTGTGTGTTTGTGTACCACATCTTCTTTATCCATTCATCTGTTGATGGACATCTAGGTTCTTTCCATAGTTTGGCTATTGTGGACATTGCTGCTATAAACATTTGGGTGCACATGCCCCTTCGGATCACTACATTTGTATCTTTAGGGTAAATACCCAGTAAAGCAATTGCTGGGTCATAGGGTAGCTCTATTTTCAGCTTTCTGAGGAATCTTCATGCTGTTTTCCAGAGTGGTTGCACCAGCTTGCATTCCCACCAACAGTGTAGGAGGGTTCCCCTTTCTCTGATCCTTGCCAGCATCTGTCATTTCCTGCCTTGTTAATTTTAGCCATTCTGACTGGGGTGAGGTGGTATCTCATTGTGGCTTTGATTTGTATTTCCCTGATGCTCAGTGATGTGGAGCACTTATTCATGTGTCTATTGGCCATCTGGATATCTTCTTTGCAGAAATGTCTGTTCATGTCCTCTGCACATTTCTTGATTGGATTATTTGTTCTTGGGGGTGTTCAGTTTGATAAGCTCTTTATAAATTTTGGATACTAGCCCTCTATCTGCTATGTCATTTGCAAATATCTTTTCCCATTCTGTCAGTTGTCTTTTGGTTTTGTTAACTGTTTCCTTTCCTGTGGAAAAGCTTTTGATCTTGATGAAGTCCCAATAGCTCATTTTTGCCCTTGCTTCCCTTGCCTTTGGCAATGTTCCTAGCAAGAAGTTGCTGCCGCTGAGGTCGAAGAGGTTGCTGCCTGTGTTCTCCTCAAGGGTTTTGATGGATTCCTGTCTAACATTGAGGTCCTTCATCAATTTTGAGTCTATGTTCATGTGTGGTGTAAGGAAATGGTCCAGTTTCATTTTTCTGCATGTGGCCATCCAATTTTCCCAACCCATTTGTTGAAGAGGCTGTCTTTTTTCCATTGGACATTCTTTCCTACTTTGTCAAAGATTAGTTGACCATAGAGTTGAGGGTCTATTTCTGGGCTCTCTATCCTGTTCCATTGATTTATGTGTCTGTTTTTGTGCCAGTAGCTTACTGTCTTGATGATGACAGCTTTGTAATAGAGCTTGAAGTCCGGAATTGTGATGCCACCAACTTTGACTTTCTTTTTCAATATTCCTTTGGCTATTTGGGGACTTTTCTGGTTCCATATAAATTTTAGGATTATTTGTTCCATTTCTTTGAAAAAATGGATGAGATTTTGATAGGGATTGCATTAAATGTGTAGATTGCTTTAGGTAGCATAGATACTTTCACAATATTTGTTCTTCCAATCCATGAGCATGGAACATTTTTCCATTTCTTTGTGTCTTCCTCAATTTCTTTAATGAGTACTTATAGTTTTCTATAGATTTGTATAGATTCTTTGCCTCTTTGGTTAGGTTTATTCCTAGGTATTTTATGGTTTTGGGTGCAATTGTAAATGGGATTGACTCCTTAATTTCTCTTTCTTCTGTCTTGTTGTTGGTGTAAAGAAATGCAACTGATTTCTGTGCATTGATTTTATATCCTGACACTTTACTGAATTCCTGTAAAAGTTCTAGCACATTTGGAGTGGAGTCTTTTGGGTTTTCCACATATAGTCTCAAATCATCTGCAAAGAGTGATAGTTTGATTCTTCTTTGCCGATTTGGATGCCTTTAATTTCTTTTTGTTGTTTGATTACTGAGACTAGGACTTCTAGTACTATGTTGAATAGCAGTGGTGATAATGGACATCCCTGCCATGTTCCTGACCTTAGCAGAAAAGTTCTCAGTTTTTCTCCATTGAGAATATTTGTGGTGGGTTTTTCATAGATGGCTTTGATAATATTGAGGTATGTGCCCTCTATCCCTACACTTTGAAGAGTTTTGATCAGGAAGGGACACTGTACTTTGTCAAATGCTTTTTCAGCATCTATTGAGAGTATCATATGGTGCTTGTTCTTTCTTTTATTAATGTATTGTATCACATTGATTGATTTGCAGGTGTTGAACCAACCTTGCAACCCTGGAATAAATCCCACTTGGTCATGATGAATAATCCTTTTAATGTGCTGTTGGATCCTATTGGCTAGTATTTTGGTGAGAATTTTTGCATCTGTGTTCATCAAAGATATTGGTCTTAGTTCTCTTTTTTGATGAGATCCTTGTCTGGTTTTGGGATCAAGGTTATGCCAGCCTCATAAAATGAGGTTGGAAGTTTTCCTTCCATTTCTATTTTTTGGAATAGTTTCAGGAGAATAGGAATTAATTCTTCTTTAAATGTTTGGTAGAAATCCCCTGGGAAGCCATCTGGTCCTGGGCTCTTGTTTCTTTGGAGATTTTTGATGACTATTTCAATCTCCTTACTGGTTATGGGTCTGTTCAGGTTTTCTGTTTCTTCCTGGTTCAGGTGTGGTAGTTTATATGTCTCTAGGAATGCATCCGTTTCTTCCAGATTGTCAAATTTGCTGGTGTAGAGTTGCTCATAATATGTTCTTATAATTGTTTGTATTTCTTTGGTGTTGGTTGTGATCTCTCCTCTTTCATTTATGATTTTATTTATTTGGGTCTTTTTTCTTTTGGATAAGTCTGGCCAGGAGTTTATCAATCTTATCAATTCTTTCAAAGAACCACCTCCTAGTTTTGTTGATTTGTTCTGTTTTTTTTTGTTTTTGTTGTTGTTGTTGTTGTTGTTTGGTTTCTATTTCATTGATTTCTGTTGTTTGGGGATGGAATGTTCTGAATATATCTGTGATGTCCATCTGGTCCAGTGTGTCATTTAAGGCCTTTATTTCCTTGTTGATCTTTTGCTTGGATGATATGTCCATTTCAGTGAAGGGAGTATTAAAGTCCCCTACTATTATTGTATTATTGTCAATGTGTTTCTTGATTTTGTTATTTATTGGTTTATATAGTTGAGTGCTCCCATGTTAGGGGCATAGATATTTAAAATTGTTAGATCTTCTTGTTGGACAGACCCTTTGAATATGATATAGTGTCCTTCCTCATCTCTTATTATAGTCTCTGGCTTAAAATCTAATTGATCTGATATAAGGATTGCCACTCCAGCTTTCTTTTGATGTCCATTAGCATGGTAAGTTGTTTTTCACCCCCTCCTTTAAATCTGGAGGTGTCTTTGGGTCTAAAATGAGTTTCTTGTAGACAGCATATTGGTGGGGTTTGTTGTTTTTTGTTTTGTTTTGTTTTGTTTTTATCAATTCTGATACCCTGTGTCTTTTGACTGGGGCTTTTAGCCCATTTACAGGTAACTACTGAGAGATACGAATTTAGTGCCATTGTATTGCCTGTGCGGTGACTGTTACTGTATATTGTCTCTGTTCCTTTCTGATCTACTACTTTTAGGCTCTCTTTGCTTAGAGGACCCCTTTCAATATTTCCTGTAGAGCTAGTTTGGTGTTTACAAATTCTTTAAGTTTTTGTTTGTTCTGGAAGCTTTTTATCTCTCCTTCTATTATCAATGACAGCCTAGCTGGATATTCTTGGCTGCATGTTTTTCTCGTTAGTGCTCTGAATATATTATGCCAGTTCTTTCTAGCCTGCCAGGTCTCTGTGGATAAGTCTGCTGCCAATCAAATATTTTTACCATTGTATGTTACAGACTTCCTGTCCCAGGCTGCTTCAGGATTTCCTCTCTGTCACTAAGACTTGTAAATTTTACTATTAGTGACAGGGTGTGGACCTATCCGTATTGATTTTGAGGGGGATTCTCTGCACCTCCTGAATTTTGATGCTTGTTCCCTTTGCCATATTAGGGAAATTCTCTACAATAATTCTCTCCAGTATATCTTCTGCTCCCCTCTCTTTTTCTTCTTCTTCTGGAATCCCAATTATTCTAATATTGTTTCGTCTTATGGTATCACTTATCTCTCGAATTCTCCCCTTGTGGTCCAGGAGTTGTTTGTCTTTCTTTTGCTCAGCTTCTTTATTCTCTGTCATTTGGTCTTCTATATCACTAATTCTCTCTTCTGCCTCATTTATCCTAGCAGTAAGAGCCTCTATTTTTGATTGCACATCATTAATAGCTTTTTTTAAATTTCAACTTCGTTAGATTTTAGTTCTTTTATTTCTCCAGAAAGGGCTTTTATTTCTCCAGAAGGTGTTTCTCTAATATCTCCATGCTTTTTTTGAGCCTGGCTAGCACCTTGAGAATGGTCATTCTGAACTCTAGATCTGACATATTACCAATGTCCGTATTAATTAGGTCCCTGGCCTTTGGTACTGCCTCTTGTTCTTTTTTTTTTTTTTCTTTTTTGTGGTGAGTTTTTCTGCCTTGTCATTTTATCCAGATACGAATATATGAAGGAGGGAATAAAATACTTAAAGGGTGGCAAAGACCCCAGGAAAATGTGCTTTAACCAAATCAGAAGAGACCCCAAATTGTGGGGTGGAGGGGGGAGAAAGGGGGTAAAGAGAAGTTCAGGAAAAAAATTTTAAAAAGAAAACAAAGAAAGAAAAAATATAAATTAGAAAAAATATATAGAGAGAGAGTGGTGACTAGAACAGGGTCACCCACGTAATTTGGGGAGTATTTTGGTCTTCTAGAAGAAACTACCTCCCAAAATTTTAAAGAATGAAAAACATATATAAGGATAAACACAATGAAGAGATGTAATATGACTATAAAGATGAAAAAAATTTTTTTAATTTCTAAAAAAGGAGTTGATAAGATAAGTTGGTTGGGAGAATAAAGAAAAAAAAAAGGTGGAGAGAATTTTCTCTGGCTGGAGATTAAAACAATGCCCTGTGCTAGATTTAGGGTGTATTTTGATCTATTAGAAGAAGTTGTACCCCGGATTTTTTTAGAAGAAAAAACCCTATGTGTATACAAAAAATAAAGTTAGATACAATGAAGGATAAAATATGACTATAATAATGAAGGTTCAAAAGATTTTTTTTAATGAAATGTATTGTTAAGATAAACTAGTTAAAAAACATTAAAAGAGGAAAGGGTAAAAGTTTAAAAAATTAGAAGAAAAAAATAAAATTAAAAAAAATTAATTAACTTTGGAAGACTAAAGAATCATGGGAAGAAAGCCATGAATTCCGTGCTTTGCTTTCTCCTCCTCTGGAATTCCGCTGTTCTCCTTGGTAAGTGAACTTGGTCTTGGCTGGATTTCTTGTTGATCTCCTGGGGGAGGGGCCTGTTGTAGTGATTCTCAATTGTCTTTGCCTGAGGTGGAATTGCACCATCCTTACCAGGGGCCAGGCTAAGTAATTGGCTCAGGTTTGCTTTTGAGAGCTTTTGTTCCCTGAACGTTTCCCGTAGAGTTCTGGAGGAGGGGAATGAAAATGGCAGCCTCCCAATCTCCAGCCTAGAGGAGCCGAGTGCTCGGGCCCCACTCCTCAGTGCAAACTCGGAGAAAAGCGCTCAATCACTCCCATCTCCCTGGCCTCCGGCTATGCTACAAGCTCACCCAGCCTGGACCAAGCATCTCTGTCTCTGGCACACAGCCCTGCTTGGAGTCTCTGAACTCCCTGAGCTCTTCCGGGGGGGTGTTTTCCCAGATCTTGCAAGGCCCCTGCTCACAGAGCAGTGGTCTGTGCCACAGATCACAGTTCAAGGTAACCCTGAGCTAAGAGCTTACTCCTCGGCTCCATCCCTGTAGTCAGCTTCCCCACTCTAATACCTGTGAGCTCTGCGACACTCAGACACCCCCTATCCTTCTGTGACCCTGCAGGACCTGAGGCCGCACTGTCCCTGTGTGGGCTTCACCCCAGCTTAGCCTCTGGAGCAATGTCCCTCAGTGGAGCAGACTTTTAAAAGTTCTGATTTTGTGCTCCGTTGCTCCGCCACTTGCTGGGAACTGGCCCCTCCCCCTGCAGTCTATCTTCCTGTTGCTTTGGATTCACTTCTCCACTGGTCCTACCTTTCAGAAAGTGGTCAACTTTTTGTTTCTAGAATTGCTGCTCTTCTTCTCTTCAATCTCCTGTTGGATTTGTAGGTGTTTAGAATGGTTTGATAAGCTATCTAACTGATCTCCTGCTACCCGATGTTGTCTCAGCCTGCCACTTCTCTGCCATCTTGACTCCTCCCTCAATTTTGACCATTTTTAAGTGTGCAGTTCAGTGTCATTAAGTGCATTCACAATGTTGTGCAACTACCACTTCTATTCATTTGCAGAATTTTTTATTTTCCCAAACAGAATCCCCGTACTCATTAAGAAATAACTCCTCATTTCTCTTCCCTCCAGTCCTAGTATCCACTATTCTACTTTCTGTCTCTAGGAATTTACCTCTTCTAGATATCTGGAATGTCTAAATCATTTTGTTTCATCTACAAATGGAATCATACAGTATGCGTCTTTCTGTGACTGGCCTGCTTCACCTAGCATAATGAAGTTAAATAATATTTTAATGCAGGGTTTTTAATAATCAAAATAAATACAGAAAATTCATGATGAACAAAATATCAAAATTTTAGACAATGATAGGACCGGTATCACTAACTTTTCCTTTTGCCATGGTTCCAAGGCAGCTTAGCACTGATCCAGTCTGAAATTTTTGATATTTTTTTCATCATGAATTTTTTTACATTAATTTTTGTTTTCAAAAATATTGCATTGAAATATTATTTAGCTTGATAACTGACTTGGGGAGGGGCACCAAGGCAAGATAAGTGCCTTCTATGTCTTATCATAGACCCAGCTCTGGTAACAAACCCTATCCTTCCACCACCCCAAACAGTGTACAACCTGAGTAAGATATGATGTGCTTGTATGCAAACATAGCTTTAAGACAAGTCTTCCCTTAGCCACCAGCACCTCCCAGTGGGACCACTACCCTTCAGCCCCTCTTATACTCTTGAGCCATAACTGGGCCCACAGCTCTAGTTTGCACATTTACCTGCACTGTGATTATTGTCTTCTATCTGCCTTTCTGGTCTGTGAGCTCTTTGAAGTGAGAGACTGAATCTCTTTCATCATGGTAGGCCTCAGCCTTGTACAGTGTTGGGTTCATAGAGGGTGTTTAATAATTATTTGTTGAATGAAAGGCCCTTTGGCTCTCTTTCCCACAATGAGTATTTCAAAATAGCAAAGTGACATTTTGCCTTTATCTGGTTTAGTTCCAATAAACCATATAGGATTATTACATACTGCATACTATATGTGATGTATATATTATAGTATATAATTATGACTTTAGTTCCATAATTCATATAGGTCCATGTTAAAGGGTTGGTGAACTAGAAAACCCTAACTGTGGCATAATTCAGAAAAAAAAATTTTGGAGTTCCCTGGTCTCCTACATGTTCATAGTCTTCTAGGCCAAGGACAAACCACTCTTGCCTCCTCCAGCTGTCTTTGCCCATTCACCATCTTCCTTGGACTGCTGTGTCAAAGGCAAGAGACAAGAATGGAGCATTACTGGAACAGAACCCACTTCTGGTTTCCCAAAGCACTGATTCCACCTCTGTTTCTGCTTGTCAAAAGTCCTGTCCACATGCTGGCCTGGCACTCTTGGCTGTCCCACTCCTGGCTTATGGACCTGGCTGCACCTCCAGTAGGAATGCCTGCACCCCTTTTTGGTTTCCTGATCTTACTTCCTGTCTTGTGGCCACAGTCCTGACATTGGCTTGTCTCTAACCAGAATTTATGGCCAGCATCCCCTGTGTTCCAAGTCTTGGCATTGTGACTTATAGACTTCTCACATTTGAATTTAGTTTGGATCCCATCATCTCAATTGAGATTTCACTTCTTATTTGATGCCAGTATAAAATGAGTTTTCCAAATCCTTAAGTGCCTAGAATTTTTCATCTGGCTCTACATGTAGAGGTCTTTAAAGCAAAACTAAACAACACACCATCCAAAATCTCAGCTTCTGAATTTATCACCCACCCCAGAGTCAAACATCCCCATCCTAATGAAGTTTGTTTCCCCAATAGCTAGAGTTTTGCTTGGATTGATTTCGCTATAGCTGTTGGATCACTTAACTTTATAACTAGAATTTTTCTTCCTCTTTCAGGATGCCTGCTGTTTCTGAAGTTCCTCCTTCCCTTCCATCTCCATAAACAGTCTTCAATCAGCATGCATAATTAAGACCAATTGACCAAAGAGGCTTGATAAGCAAGTGCCCAGGTAAGACAAGATAGCAACAATTGTCTCAGAGCTATTGCATCACCTTTCACAATACTTGAGAATAAAGTCAGAGCTAAAACCAATTCAAATCGATCTTTCCAGTTTGATGAATGCCAAAATTATTTTACAAAGATCAAAACTGGAAGAGTTCAAGGAAGATATGTCATCCAAATTCATCTTGAGACTCTGGGAGAGCATCCCACTCATGAATTTTTGTCATGAAATAAATGCCCATAAGCATTCACAAAAGTATACATGTAAAAATACTGTAGTTCCTTCATGGCATAATACAGGCCTTTGAAGGTAAGTGTGTTTCATGGCATTGATCTGAATCTCTTCCTTTATATAGAGTCTGATTATAAACAATGAAACTCATTTTCATTTGTACCCTATAGAGTTAGATTTCTTTAGAATACTATTAGATAACGTGGATAAATATGCAATGATGAAATTATTAGTATGTTGTTATTTTTACACACATATGCTGTATTAGTTTGCTATGGCTGCTATAACAAAGTGCCACAGGCTAGGCAATTTGAACAACAGAAATTTATTGTCTTGTGTTTCATGAGGCTATGAGACCAAATTCAAGGTGTCGGTAAAGTTGGTTCCTTTTCAAGACTATGAGGGAAGGATCTGTTCCAGGCCCTTTCCTTGGCTAGTAGATAGCTATCTTCTCACTAAACCTCTTCATGTCATCTTTCCTCGATGAATGCCTATCTCTGTGTCCAAATTTCCCCTTATTAAAATGATATCAGTCTTATTGGAAAGGCGCCACCATAATGAACTTATTTACCTCTATAAAGACCTTGTCTCCAGATAAGGTCACATTGTGGGGTACTGGGGGTTAAGACTCCAACATAACCTTTTTGTAGGGGTTGGATATCAAAATTCAACCCATAACACATATCATATTCATGTTTTTATACCTTTCTTCACTTAAGGAAGGATTTAAGATAAACATGTGCAACAGGAAAAGTAAATTTAGAAAATATGTTGGTCAGTTTTCCCCCATGCTCATGGGTCTTCCAGAAGAGCTGCTTTCCATTGTGGTAAGGACAAGCCCCTTGGAGGAGAATAAAGAAGCAGGACAACTTCCTTTGTTTCCTGTGGGTCATGATTTTCTGAGATTATGATGTGATGGATTATGATGTGATGGAGGGCACAGAAAATTTTAACATAGATATTTTATTCTCAAGTTCATGAAGCCCTAGGATTAAATGATGCAGTTCATCATTTGTTGAAAGACCAATCTACCCCACCTTCATCAGCCCATACTCATTCTTAATCCCATTCTCATGTCACCAGTCAGAATTTGCTACACATTTTGTGGGTCCAGTGCAAAATGAAAATGTGGAGTGCTTTGGGGGAGTAGGTGTTGGGCAAAATGGTTAAGGGAGAGTGAGATATAAAGGCTTCTGTTTTGCAATGAATAAGTCATAGTAATCAAAGTCACAGCATATGAGAGAAAAAAGAAAATATTGGGTCTTTTGTTCAAAAATTATTATGAATTTTAAGACAGCAACATCAGAGCATTAAATCAAGTGTGGTGCTTTTCTAAACCCAGAGCCTGCATACACACAGCACGTATACACAGGAAGCCAGCCCTGAACACAGTGTATTTGAAGCAAGCATACCAAATACACATTTTGCAATAGTAAAAATATTGTTAAATTGTTTGTTTTGGTGAAACTTTTAGTGGAGGGTTCAGGGCGCAAGTGAAGGGAAGCAACTACATTACTAGTCAAAGTTTTGGATTGGTGGGGAGACCAGATCTCAGTGGCTTACCCAAGGTTTACTTCTTGCTCATTGCACTGTCAGAGGCTGGTCAGTCAATAATCCTGTGACACTTTCTGCAAGCAGGCCAGGGGCCTTCCTTCTTGCAACTGTACCATCTTGGAGTTCTTAGCTTCCAGTCACAGGGAGTAGAGAGAGAATAGACAAAGCCTGCCCTCTCTACATTGTTCCAGACCAGTTCATGTTCTCATTGACCAGAACCCAATTCAGTGTTCCCATCCTAGCCTCAAACAGGCTGGGAAATAGTTTCCTTGTGTGCTCAGGAAAATGAATTTGTGAACATCTAGCTTAACTCTGCCATGGAAAGTATCAGCCTCCATGGAAATAAAATAAATCCCTCAACTACATATTAGTAAGTATCAACTAAGTGACAGGGCTGTGCAGGTCTTTGAGAAGAGTTTGGAGAAGGTATTTCAGTACCCACCCTTCAAAGGCTTAGTGCTTTGTTGTGGAGGTAAGACACACAAACACCAGAAAGAGCAATATCAAAAGAAGTAACTATATCGGGCGCCTGGGTGGCTCAGTGGGTTGAGCCGCTGCCTTCGGCTTGGGTCATGATCTCGGGGTCCTGGGATCGAGCCCCGCGTCGGGCTCTCTGCTGGGCGGAGAGCCTGCTTCCCCCTCTCCCTCTGCCTGCCTCTCTGCCTACTTGTGCTCTCTCTCTCTCTCTCGAATAAATTAATAAATAAAAAAATCTTAAAAAAAAAAAAAAAAGAAAGAAAGAAGTAACTATATCATGTGGGATTAGGAAAACTTCGCATGGGAACTTGTACTTGAGAAAAAGTGGAAATAAATGAAGATTACCCAAATGAGAACAAGCAAAGACTTTTTATTCCAAGCTTGCTATAGCAAGGGAGTCTGTCACCATCTCTTGCATTTGTCAGAGGCTCAGAAGTGGGTAGAGGAATGGGAAAGCTATACAATGAAAAAAAGACAAGGCTGCAGGGCCCTGACTAGAAGTGGTTGGCATGAGGAACCTGTAGGTGAGCTAACTAAAAGTGGCACATCCTGTATGATTGGTTAAGACTTCCTCCAACTATTCCTAACTTGGAAGTGGGGACAATAATTATGGAAATTATTAATTAAGTCCTAGATTTGGGGCCCATTATTCACAAGGTATTATTATTTGGCTTCCTAGACTGTTTTTTGCTAAAAACAGTGGTCTGAGTACCTACAAGTCTGAGTTGTGGGTAGTAGGTTGGCTTCCAGGACCGGCTACTACACACTGTGAGTCAGAGTCCTATTTTTATATATGGTCTAGTTATCATCTGTGTTTTTCAGTCTCTCAGGAGCTCCAGAAAGACCATGGAAGGACAGTTCACAAATAGCATGAGCAGAGATTGTTTTTTTACAAAGAAGAGCAAAGAACCAAATCAGTATGGATATTTCATGTTCACTCACTCCCTTATTCATTAATTTCATTAACATTCATTGGATATCTACTCCCTGCTGGGCATTGTTCTTGGGGGAGATATAATCCTCAAGCAGTTTATGGCCTATCTTATGCATGGTCCTGCTGGTGCCCTATAGAAAACAATTTGAGGGGCTACTTTCTCATTTTTCCCAAGATGAGATAGAACTAGTACCACAGATACATAAGAAGGAAGTTAATTAATCACATACAATGGGTACCTAAGGCATTCAGGGTAAAATCTCACCCAGAGATTAAGAGGAGATGGAAGGATAAGATAGACATGTAAAGAAACAAGTGTAATAAAACATTAAGAGGCCTTCCCCACTTCTACTTAATAATTCCATGCTGCCTACCAACCAACACCACCCAGATGCAGCCATTAATGTCTAGCCAAAGGCAAAGAAGTCAGAGTCAGTTTCCCTTAACTTTTAGTGAGCCTGATGGTGGATTTGTTCATACCCTTCAATGTCATTGTATTCATACACAGTATTGACCCAGTAGTTTTCAAACTCTGATTCCCATAGCTGGGTTTAATATCCCCCCTTAAAGCTGCCAGAAGGATGGATGCCTGAAATCAGTTCCCTGTTCAGCCCTCTGAGCTGAATTCAGGACATATTCAATGTCCTAAGCAGGCCATTGAATACCAAATTATGCCTCCCAATCATGGGATAGAGATACCATGCAATTCATTTTTTTACCCCTCTAATCCTTTAGAGAACAGTCTATGTCAGCAGGAATGTCAGAGAAGAATTTGGGCTTCATGAAATTGAGCATGTTGCTTTAAACATTTATGTCCATTGTGTATATGGTCTCAGAAGACAGCGCCAGCAGCTCCATCCCATCTTATAGCTGAGCAGTTATGAGGTTCACACTGTGTTCAGTGAGGGACACAAAGGGATGAAGAGCAGATCCTACTGAAGCTTCAAGAATGATCCCTCAAGAGTGATAACCAAGGTAAGAAGAAACGTGAAAGATAGATCCACTGGGACAGATCAGATTGGAAAAAGCACCCCAGGTAGACCAGCCTGGCAAGCAAAGGCCCAGATGGATAAAATAGCATGGAACTTTCGAGAATAACAAATGCTTCAGGTTGATCTTCTCCTAAATCTGCAACTCTGGATAAGACCCATCCTCTGGAGGTAAGATAACATGGTGGATACTCTGCCAGATGTTTCCAGCCAGTCCGGTTCATTTATGGAAAGAATTCATTAAAGGATGTGGCCAGAGAACACAGGAAGTTGCACGTTCCCCCACAGCAAATACCGCTGGCCTCGCAAACATTCTCCTTACAACCCCAGGGCTGGATGCACTACCAAGCTCACAGGTCCCCACCAAGGATCCAAAATCACATACCATATTGCATGTGGTTTTATGCATTTACCCTTGATTTCCCAGATTATTAATGAGATTATCACTGCATCTGCTCCCTGGCATCCACTGCTGTCACTCATGAATCTGGTTCCTTAAATTCCTTCAGGATAGAAAGCAGGGATGGGAAGTACCGAGCTCAGGAGAGCCTCTCAGGTAACCACTCACATCCTCCCAGATGCTGCTCCATAGTTGTCTGGTTCCCTCTACCTCTGATGCAAGAGACTCGAGTGGAGTCTTCCCTTCCCTATATAGTACATTCCTTTCTCTCCTTCTTGCCCACAAAACATGCCTGGCAGCTCTGGTGACCAATGAACACATGGTACAAAGAGGAAAACAGGTGACCTCCTTCCCCCCATTTTAACAATCCATGGACCCACATCAGCACATGGTTGTGTTTTCCCTGTTGGCACCAGAGTAGGGCCTCAATGTACAGTTGTGAGGATTGTATCTTGTCCAAGGAAGGGATATGGAGGGGGAACAGACCCTCACTGTATCCTAAGTCCTGATATGAGGCAATATCCATCAAGAGGACATTGAACTCCTTTGTTTTGCTGAAAGATACTGTATGAGTTAATATAGCTCTGAATTTCAAGTTATATGAATTCTAAACTCTCAATTAATATATCCAAATACATCTTATTCTGAAGGAGTTCCAGGATGATAAGCTCCTACCTCCACCAGTAATGCCAACTCACTTCTGCATCAGTCTGAATACCAATTTAGAATCCAGTGGCCTTGTCTTGTGAAATGTACACTGAAGAAAAGACTGGAAGTCAGCTGGAATGGTTTTGGCCCTTGGATCATTAACTTTATTCATTCATTCAACAACTATTTATTAAGAATATCTTCCATTCCAGGAATGGGTATAAGCACTGTAGGGGTACAACAGTTAACAAAATAGACAAAAACCCTAGCCTTTATGGCACTTACATGGAGGAAGGGAAGGAGACTAGCAGAGGGAGACAGACAATAAATAAACAAAATTAGTAAATGAAATATATGGTGTGCTAGATAGTCAAAGGTGTTGTGGAAAAAGTAAAGCTGGGAAAGGGGGTAGAGCTATCCGGGGAGGGCAGAAATTACAAGTATAAGCAGTTAGGCAATAAGGGAATAGGCCATGTAGTTAAATGGGGGAAATCAGGCAGGAGAAATAGCAAGGACAAAGACGCTAAGGCAGGAACATCCAAGGCTTATCTGAACTAGCCAGGAGGCCAGTGTGTCTGGGATGGAGTGATGAAGGATCAACAAAAATAGAAGATACAATCTAACTACAAGACCTCATATAGCCACTTAGCTTTTATATACTTAGTTTCCTCTTCTGTAAAAAGAAAAAAAAAAAAGAGCAGTAATACCATTTCATAGGGAGCCAAAAAAGTGCCAGCATATATTTGGGAAAACTTGGTAAACCATAAACATAGTAAGGCATTATACAACTGAGACATCTATCCTTTCCCTCTCCCATCCTAATGCCATCTTCACTTTTCTTTCTCTGTGTCCCTACCCAGCCATGGGTACCACACAAAATGGTAGTATTCCTGCCCAAATTTCCCCAAAATGTGGTGTGAACAACACTACCCCCTTCATATCCTGACTCAGCTATATGTAGAGATCTTTCGCACCCGATGGCTGCCCAATTTTAGAAAAGGAAGGAAATGCCCACCAGATACACTTAACCACCCACTAGCTACTACAAGGAGTCAGCCATCTTTGTACAGTGCCTAGCACAGATGACAAGCTCCCTAAATGCCTGGTGAATTGGATGGACCTGAAAAGGAATTTAATGGGCCACCTGGGTGGCTTAGCTGGCTAAACAACTGCCTTCAGCTCAGGTCCTGATCCTGGAGTCCCAGGTCAAGTTCTGCATTGGGTTCTCAGCTCAGCAGGGAGTACACTTCTCCCTCTGACCCTCACCCCTCTCCTTTGTACTCTCTCTCTCTCTCTCTCTCATTCTCTCTCTCTCAAATAAATAAATGAAATCTGAAAAGGAACTTACTGCAGAGGCAGAAAGAAGGAATAATAATGCAAGTGACAACAAAACAGAAGCCAAGAACTAGGGAAGATCTACGCAGACACTCATAATTAAGATAAAATCCACAGGTAAACCCGTAGAATGTTGGTCTCTAAGGGACAACCTGCTTGCCTTTGTCTAGCATCTGAAGCCACACCTTCAGGCCAGATGGCTGCCATGGGCATCTGCTCTCCATATGAGGACACAACTCTGCTGCGGCTGAATAGATTCACAAGGGAATTGGGAATAGGTACAATGGAGAAAGTCCCAGAAAAATCAAGGCTTACAGTCACACTGATCTATGGGACCAATTTATGTTTATTGGTTTATCCCACAGGAAGGCTGGTTCTAGCATTTGATGCTCAAACTGCCCAGTTCCCCATTCACAGTGAGGCAATGGCTGAACTAGGCCAGTCAGCCCAGAGGGCTCTGGCAATGTCCAAGTAGCTTGGGTAATCCAAGCTAAATTCAACTAGAGAGAGGGAAGAGTCAAACTTCAGGGCAACCAAACACAAACACCAAGTTTAGAGGCAGAATAAGAGCCGGAGTGAGGAGCTAGGAGTTCGATCTGGCAGGGAAGAGACCAAAGAAAGAGAAGCAGACTCCCAATGGAGAGAGATCCAAGCAGTCACCTCACAGAGCTCTGGGGCATACTCGTAGTGATGTCACCCTGACTTAAAGGGCAAAAAGGAGGTTCCACAGCAATTTAGGAAACAGACATCCCGCAAGCCTTCTTCACAGCCTGTTTGGTGATACTGAGTGAATCCCTCTGAGCTCTCTCCCTTCCTTCTACCCACGTTTCTCACAAGCCCATGCTGTTACTTTTGATACAATAATAATGCTGTTATTAATTCCCTAATAAGTCCCTTATATTCCCATACATTCCATATTTGACACTTCCTATCTCACACCTATTTGACACACACACAACTATATGATGTGAAGGGAGCCCGGCAGACATCAGTACTCCCATTATACAGGTGTGAAAATAGATCCCATTATACAGAAGTCAGAGATGGAATTGTGACTGGAGACAGGATCTTCCACACCACATCTAGTTCAATGCAGGGCTGGGGCTTAGAAATCCTGGACCACTTCATGCTTAACATAGTAACAGGAAAAAAAAAAAAAGAGAGAAAACAAAGCAATGACTTCATTTCTCATGTATCAGCATTCGAACTGTGCTTTGGTAGGTGCTGGATTATGATGAGGCAAGACAGATTTCTGGTGAGGTATATGAAGCGCCAATATACCTCTACCGACTGGTCAGTCACATATCCGCTGTCCTCAACTTGCTCCTGCCCTCATTTAATAGACAGCAAAGGTGACATTATGCTTTAAAGATAAGAGGATCCTGATCTTTGTAGTAAGGCCCTAATCAAGCCTTTCTGATTCCTATGAAGACAGGCTACAAGCATTCCAGTCGCAGGACCGAAATTTTCTCCCCAGTGTCACATTAGTTTAGAAAAAAGAATATTGTTCCTCCTTTCACTGAAGAGAAATATATATACATATATATGTCTACACATATATTTATATTATAAAATATGTATATATATATTTTTTAAAGATTTTATTCATTTGACAGACAGAGATCACAAGTAGGCAGAGAGGCAGGCAGAGAGAGAGAGGGAAGGAAGCAGGCTCCCTGCTGAGCAGAGAGCCCAATGCGGGGCTCCATCCCAGGACCCCAAGATCATGACCTGAGCTGAAGGCAGAGGCTTTAACCCACTGAGCAACCCAGACGCCCCAAAATATGTAAATATTTTAAATATATATATATATTTACACAGAAACATAAGCAAAAGCGCCTCTTCCACAAAATCCATCCCCCACTAACAAGACGCACATTCTTTTTTTTTTTTTAAAAGATTTTATTTATTTATTTGACAGAAATCACAAGTAGACTGAGAGGCAGGCAGAGAGAGAAGGGGAAGCAGGCTCCCTGCTGAGCAGAGAGCCCGATGCAGGACTCGATCCCAGGACCCTGAGATCACGACCTGAGCTGAAGGCAGTGGCTCAACCCACTGAGCCACCCAGGTGCCCCCAAGACACACATTCTAAGATAAGTCATGCTCTTGGTGCTTTCTCTCCATTAAGGTTGTTTTGTTGCTCGTTAGATTTCGTTTCATCTCCACCTAGGTGCTAGGAATTTACACAAGATATGGTATGTTTTCACCCCGGGTCCAGCTCCTCCCCTCAGAGATGATTCTGGTGCATTCATCTGGCTCAGGAATTGGGGTGTAATCACCTCAACACATCTCTTTGGTTTCATCTGAAACATAGGCTCTTCCACTGGCCTTTTCCCCAAGTCTGTTTGGAAGAAAATCCGAACATTGTCCTTAAACCCTGCAAGGCCCTGAAAAGGGCAGCTTTGGTAGATCCAACAAATTCTTGATTCTTGACTTGGAGAAGGCCAATAGAAAATCCTGTACCATTTCAAAAAACACAGTTTCTTGTGACTACCACCAGATCTCTCTCTCTCTCTCCAGCAAGTGGTTTTTACAAGCACTTTGAATGTATATGTTTAACACAAATTATTTGGTTCTTAATAAAGTACTGGCACATCTAGATTTCTACAGCACATTTTTGCCTTTGTGAGGATTTTTCTCTCTGATACGAGTCCCAAAAACCTCTGGGTGAGCAGAGCTGGCCTGGGACTGTTACAGGCTAGATGTCCAAAGTTAACAGCTATTGGAAATTTTTATTTATTTTCTTCTTCTGTTTGAGTGTACTTAATGCTATTAAAGTTCTGTCTGGCAGCAGAAAAGGGTATAAAAGTGGCCACTTAAGAAAAGCCATTAGGCCATTCATGACAACAGCTGCCTGATATTGCATTTGATTTAATTGGAAAAGGATGCAGGAAGTCTGGGGCGCATTAAAGAAACTCAGGGTTTGGAGATCATAGGAATTTTCTCCTCTATTTTCTTCTAATAAAATTACCATTATTAAGTAATTTATTGAGTGTCAACAACGTACTAGACACTTTTTAAGTTATTTGAAATGGACTGATTAAGGGAAAATCATTTAAACTCTTTTGGAAGGGCTCTCTGTGGACCTTCCCAAGCCTATGTTCCGCTGACAGGGTGACACTGTCATTAAGACCATCCCCCAATAGCTATGGAGTCAAAACCAAGACCCTGAGAAGGCATGTAAGGCTCTCTCTCCCCCCTTTGGCCCCAGCTGTCTCCAGAGCTTCTTCCACCATTTGGTTTTCCAGCCACAGCACAACGTCTGCTGCTCCCCAGGCTCGGTACCCTCTCATTCCCCAGCCCTGGCACCGCTCTTCCCTCTGCTTGGCGTACCCTTCCCACCTTTCCCTGCTTTGCTTAGGGAATTCTTCTTCCCTCAAACACAGGCATCAGATCTAGCGATTCCACTGCTAGGTATATACTTGAAAGAACTGAAGGGACTCAAAGAGACATATGCATACCCTTGTCCATGGTGGTATTATTCACAAAAAAAAAGGGGGGGGGGCAGAGGCAACCCAGGTGTCCATCAACAACAAACAAATATATAAAGAAAATGTGGTATGTGTATTCAGCAGAATGTTACTCAGCCTTAGGAAGAAAGGAAATTCTGACACACACTACAACATGGAAAAGCCTTGAGGATGCTATGTTGACTGAAATAAGCCAGTCACAAAAAGACAAATACTATATAATTCCACTCACACGAAGTACTTAGTGTCATCAATATCATAGACACATAAAGTGCAATGGTGGTAGCTAGGAGCGGGGGGAAGGAGAGGGTGGGGAGTTCTTGTTTAATGGTAGAGATTCCGTTTGGCAAGACGAAAGAACCCTGTGGATGGATGGTAGTGATGGTAGCAGACGGATGTGAGTGAACTTAACACCATTTAAAAATGGTTAAGGTATGGGGCACCTGGGTGGCTCAGTGTGTTAAAGCCTCTGCCTTCAGCTCAGGTCATGATCCCAGGGTCCTGGGATCGAGCCCCACGTCAGGCTCTCTGCTCCGCAGGGAACCTGCTTTCTCCCCTCTCTCTGCCTGCCTCTCTGCCTACTTGTGATTTCTCTCTGTGTCAAATAAATAAAATATTAAAAAAATATATAAAAATAAAAATGGCTAAGGTAGCAAATTTTAAGGAAGGTGTATTTTGCCACAGATTAAAGATTGGAAAATGAAAAATAAAAAATTTAAAATCTCAGCATCTCTATGAAAACTTCCCCCATCTCCCAGCACCAACAGAATTGGTCCTTTCTTCCTCTGAGCTCCGACTCAGAAATTAATTCAAAATTAATCTAGTCTTTTTTTTAAAAAAAGTAGATATGGGTGGCATTAATTTTTCAGATCTCAAGAACACATGAAACACTCTAAGTCTGCCTTTAAAAAGGTAAAAAATGTATTAGATCATTCTAATCATTTCTGTTCCTTTCCTTATACAGACATTGAGTGACTGGGCCAGCTTCTTCTCTCGACACCTTCCTGCTGAGTTCCCAGTATCAGATCAACTCTCTAACTACAATATGCACAGACAGTACAGTCGGACCCAGTACCCAATTGGTTCCACTTGTCTCAATTCCTTAAACTAGATTCTACTCCCCTTTACTTTGGTTCACCCAGATGAGGCCTCAGGCCACTGACTGATGCCCCCTTCCTCTAGTCCTGTGAATATTGCAACTCTGGCTCCCCCAACAAACCCACCCATACACATCAAGCATAGTGCAGGGTCCTGATGAAACTACTTTGTTTTTAAAGATGAAACTTTAAAGAGCATTCCAAACTTTCAGCGGCTAGAAGGAAGGCAGGTAACAAGTACATAAGTATTCTCTTAAAATGCTAATGTTTCTAGACTGTAAGAAAGTCAAGCGTTCATCCATTAATATAAATTAGAAGTAATCTCATTAACCAAATCCTACAAAAGATAGAGTGCATAGGAAGTGAATTTTGTTTGGGGGCTCGTGGAGGGGGAGGTTATTAGTAATAATTTTAGCACACGGTCCATTTTGGAGAGGGGTAGGGTTAGGGGTAGAGTTAAGGCAAATAAGGAAACTATGTGCCAAGAAGACTAAAGAGAACACAAGAGGGAGGAAGATGTTAACCAAACTTCTGCTATTTCAAAAAATAATAATCATCCTAATCAGGCCTAATTGTTCCTGTGTCCCAAAAAGAAAGAACTTTTCTTTTCCTCTGCCCTGCACCAAAGAACTCGAAATCAGCACTGGGGCTCTGACTGTGAGCTGTGCTATGTTGTCAGTTAAGAATGACTTTATGAAAATATTTCTTGACTCACAATCTTCAGGAATACTATATATGCATATGTATTTTAAATGAATAAATAAGTGAACAAATACTATATTAAGCATATAATCATTATATTTTCACTTGTAATTTGTTGAAAATATAGACTAGCTTCCAAACAATGCTGGGAATGTTGTTTGTTCAACAGAATATTCCCTGTACTGAATGTAGTTAGTAAACTGCAAACTAAAGAATAATTCGGGAAGAAATACCAAGAATCGAGGCACCTGGGTGGCTCAGTGGGTTAAGCCTCTGCCTTCAGCTCAGGTCATGATCTCAGGGTCCTGGGATTGAGCCTGGCATCGGGCTCTCTGCTCAGCAGGAAGCCCGCTTCCCCCTCTCTGTCTGCCCGCCTCTCTGCCTACTTGTGATCTGTCAAATAAATAAATAAAACCTTTAAAAAAAAAAAAAGAAATACCAAGAATTGTCATCCTCTAGTCTCCCAGGGCTGCTCCACAAGTTACCACAAACTTGGTGGCTTAAATGACAAAAATGTGAAATTCCCTCACAATTTTAAGGACTAGAAGTCTGAAGTCCAAGTATCAGCAGGACCACCCTCCCTCTGAAGGCTCTAAGGATGTTCCTCCCTTGTCTCTTCCAGCTTCTGGCCCCCAGCAATCCTCAGGGCCCTTTGGCTTGTAGCTGTATCATGTATCACTCTCTTCTCTCCCCTCGTCTTCACATGGCCATCTTTGTGTCTGTCCTCTGCCTAAATCGCCCTCTTCTTTCTTCTGTAAAGACACCAATTATGGAGCTGAGTAGATTAAGTGGATTTAGTGGATTAAGTCTAGAATTATTTCACCTCAAGATCATTTTTCCCTTTTTTTATTATGTTATGTTAGTCACCATACAGTACATCATTAATTTTTGATGTAGTGTTCCATGATTCATTGTTTGCATGTAACACCCAGGGCTCCATGCAATAGGTGCCCTCCTTAATACCCATCACTGGGCTTACCCATCCCCTGCCCCAAACTCTCAGTCTGATTCCCTGAGTCGATAGTCTCTCATGGTTCTTCTTCCCCTCTGCTTCCGCTCCTTCATTTTCCCCCTCCTTTTCCTAATGTCCTCCATGCTATTCCTTATGTTCCACAAATAAGTGAAACCATATGATAATCATTTTTCTCTGTTTGACTTTTTTTTACTTAGCGTAATCTCCTCCAGTTCCATCCACGTTGATGCAAATATTGGGTATTCATCCTTTCTGATGGCTGAGTAATATTCCACTTTATACATGGACCACATCTTCTTTATCCATTCGTCTGAAGAGTATCTCAGTTCCTTCCACGGTATCTCAGTTCCTTCTGATGGCTATTGTGGACATTGATGTTATGAGCATTGGGGTGCACATGGTCCTTGTAGTTACTGTATCTGTATAAATACCCAGTAGTGCAATTTCTTTCGAAACATGTCTCATCTCAAGTCCCTTAACTAATTTCATCTATCAAGACCCTATTTCCAAGTAAGGTCACATTCTGAGGTTCCAGGTGGACATGAATTTTTGGAAGACATGATTTAACCCACCATACCCTCCAAATGGGTAACCAGTAATTGTGAATATAAGAATGAGATGAATTGTCTACAGGAGTACCCCACTATTACCATCAAGAATGAGATACATCCCATATCTCATGGAAGGAAAGGAATATCTTCTAAAATCTCCACAAGGAAACCACAATGTAAGCTGCATAATATCAATTATTTATACCATTTAAAGTTATGTTAACAGGATGTTGAAGAAGACCAGAGGAGGGGGATTCTGAAAAACTTAGGGAGCTTTTATACCATCCCAGAAAGAAAATGATTTGATTGTAGTTAACTATTACTAGTTACCTAGAGCAGAATGGTCTCAAACTGCTTTTCACAGAAAATTAGTTCTATGGGATGTTCCTAGAATTAACATTGTACACCCACACACAGTGTGGTACTCAGCATTCTCAAAACCGCACTTGTGAGGAGCAAAGCTAAGGACCTGCCCTTGTCCCACGGTGACCTCACCACAAAGCAGTGGTGGGGAAGGGTTGCCCTAAGCAGCCAGCTGTGCTTTCCCTCCACAACCCACCCTCTTCCTATAGCCCTCTACTCCTGCATTTAAAAAATATGCAATGCACACATTCCACATGTGGATAAACCCTTGACAAGGGACTGGAAATTCCCAAGTATTTATTTTCTCTTCATCAGTGAACTGAAAGAAGAAGTCGTTCTCCTAAGTACAAGAATATTATTCATTTATATATAATTAAATTGCAGAGTATACTTTAAATCATACAATGACCTTCTTAAACAAGTTAAAAATACTGAAAATGGTGTTTGAAAATGTGGTTGTGCTCTGAAGCATCATTCTGAACTTCCACCTGTTTGAAGATTCACGAAAGGAAAAAGAGTTTTCTCTATATACGTTATTTAAAAGTTGGGACTCCGGGCGTCTTTCACACATACGCATGCGTACTCGCACACACACCATAAACTCCTGTCCCACCCACCATACTTACCTCCTCGCCGCCAGGCACACCTATTTATAGGAAAGTAGACACAAACAGTACACCAAAAAAAGAAATCAGTGAAACCAAATAGTGAGAACAGAGCAATGGAAGTGGGGCAGGAGTGAAACATGACCAGAAACCCCCAATACTTTAAAAAAAAAAATCCATTACACTTGGGTGTACCTCTAAGTTTCCAAAGACTGTTCTCCACTATCTTCACAATTTAGATCCATCCTCATCACTGACATTACAACAAGTCACAGCAACTTGAAGTCCCCTTCTGGCAGAGTAATAGCAGAGACAAATTTATCATTGGTGGTTAGTCTGATCAAGCAAGCTGATCCTTGGTTGGGATGTGTTTCCCAGAAATGTCAGGGCTGGAGACAGGAGAAAGATGGACATTCTGGGCTCTAAATAAATGTTTAGATAGATGGATGGAGATATTTGTGAAAACAATTCCAGGAAGACAGAAGATGGTTGTTTAAATTTTCAATGACATAATAAAGTTGTTAATGAGCTTGGCATTGGACCATGACTTACACATGTCTATTTTTTATAAAATGAGAATAGGCTTAACTGTTAATTACCAAAATCACTAGGCTAATTGGAACAATACATCTTTGGTTTCCACATGTCATTGTGTGTGTGTGGACTCAAAACCTGTATCTATTTGTAAGTATTTGTTATTCCTTATAAGATGATTAAGATCCCAGATACTCCCAAATTTCAGAATGTTACCTCTAACTTGATGCCCTCTGAAAAATACTTTGATAACTAAATGCCTTGTTATTAACTAAGCTAAGAATATTTTTTAAGAATTATTTATTTATTTATTTAAGAAAGAAAGAAAGGGAGGGAGGAGCACAGGGAGAGAAGCAGACTCCAGTCTGAGCGTGGAGCTCTATATGGGGCTCCATCCCAGGACCCTGAGATCCTGACCTGGGCTGAAATCAAGAGTCAGCTGCTTATCTGACTGAGCCAGCCAGGTGTCCCTAAGCTGAGAAGATTTTTTTAACCTCATACTCACATAAATTCCAAAAGACACTGAGCACTACACTTTTTGTGCTTTGGGTAAATGGCATAACAGATTTCAATGTCATAAAGGCTAGGAATCTGGAACAGTGGGCTCTCACTCTGGATGTGTGATTTGGGGCAGATGACTTTAATCTACCTGGATTTTGGTCTCCTCACTTGTAGAGTACCGTGTGTAGGTTAGAATAACTGCTTAAGTTATATTAAGATGTATTTCTATAAGGTGAAAATAAAAAATATATAATAACCATCATTTACTTACATATCCAAGCTTCACAAATGCATTCATAGACTTTGAATGAAGTTCATCACAAAAAAAAAAAACCACCTAAACAAGAAAGGAGTCTCAGGGGTAAAACCAGCCCTGCGGAGAACAGACGCCCATACCTGTGGCTGGCAATTACAGATATGAGATTCTAAACAAAAATCTACCATTAGGCTTTTCCAAGGGTGGAGACACTTAGCCAGGCTATAGAAGAGAGGGCAAAGAGTTCTTTATTTTTTTTTTTTTCGGCATAACAGTATTCATTATTTTTTCATCACACCCAGTGCTCCATGCAATCCGTGCCCTCTATAATACCCACCACCTGGGGGTATTATACCCAACCTTCCACCCACCCACCAATTCAAACCCCTCAGATTGTTTTTTAGAGTCCATAGTCTCTCATGGTTCATCTCCCCTTCCAATTTCCCCCAACTCCCTTCTCCTCTCTAACTCCCCATGTCCTCCATGCTATTTGTTATGCTCCGCAAATAAGTGAAACCATATGATAATTGACTCTCTCTGCTTGACTGATTTCACTCAGCATAATCTCTTCCAGTCCCGTCCATGTTGCCACAAAAGTTGGGGATTCATCCTTTCTGATGGAGGCATAATACTCCATAGAATATATGGACCACATCTTCCTTATCCATTCGTCCGTTGAAGGGCATCTTGGTTCTTTCCATAGTTTGGCAACTGTGGCCATTGCTGCTATAAACATTGGGGTACAGATGGCCCTTCTTTTCACGACATCTGTATCTTTGGGGTAAATACCCAGGAGTGCAATTGCAGGGTCATAGGGAAGTTCTATTTTTAATTTCTTGAGGAATCTTCACACTGTTCTCCAAAGAGGCTGCATCAACTTGCATTCCCACCAACAGTGTAAGAGGGTTCCCCTTTCTCCACATCCCCTCCAACACATGTTTTTTCCTGTCTTGTTAATTTTGGCTATTCTAACTGGTGTAAGGTGATATCTCAATGTGGTTTCTGCACAGCAAAGGAAACAGTCAAAAAAACAAAGAGGCAACCCACGGAATGGGAGAAGATATTTGCAAATGACAGTACAGACAAAAGGTAGATATCCAGGATCTATAATGAACTCCTTAAACTCAACACACACAAAACAGACAAGCATATCAAAAAATGGGCAGAAGATATGAACAGAGACTTCTCCAATGAAGACATACAAATGGCTATCAGACACATGAAAAAATGTTCATCATCACTAGCCATCAGAGAGATTCAAATTAAAACCGCAAAGACTTCTTAAGATTGCAGAGAGGAGGGGCGCCTGGGTGGCTCAGTGGGTTAAAGCCTCTGCCTTCGGCTCAGGTCATGATCCCAGAGACCTGGGATGGAGCCCCATATCCTGAGCTCTCTGCTCTGCGGGGAGCCTGCTTCCTCCTCTCTGTCTCTGTCTGCCTCTCTGCCTGCTTGTGATCTCTGTCAAATAAATAAATAAAATCTTAAAAAAAAAAAAAAAAAAAAAAGATTGCAGAGAGGGTCCCCTTGCAAAGAGTGGTCAAAGATTTGGGCTTTCTTCTCTTTCCATGAGTGCTAATCCCCCTCCCCAACTGACTCACTCCAAAAAGGGGCATGTTCAGCTTCCATAGAAACCTTGCCACAAGCTCCTAAAGTCCAGAGGACATAGAGCCTGATAAAGGCAAGAGACTGGTAAAGGCATCAGTGTGTCCCTGATGGTCAAGGGAGGAGAGGAAATTTCCATGAGAGCGTTGGGAGCTGACAAGAAGGAGATATGTCTCTTATAGCTAGGAAGGGCCTCATGGAAGACAGTAAGCCCACCCAGGAGGTCTCCCTACCTGGATGAGGAGACCCCAACAGCAAGGCTCTGGGTGGGGCGCACCATCAGAAACATAAGCAGAAAATGGTGTCAGACAAAAATATGATGGGTAGTTCTCTCATGGAGAAGTCTCCAAATAGCCTCAGATGTGTCCCCATATCCTCTGCCGTAACCAGAGGGCACTGACCCAAAACTGAAACTGAGCCAGTCAAGTCAGATCTTTCTGCCCTGACCTCTTGTTTCTGCTGCTGCTTCCTCTGTTGTGTGTGTTTGTGTTGGGGGGGAGGTGCGGGGGATGACTCCATGCTCTCCCTGTGATCCAGGGACAGCACAGAGTAAGGAAAAGAAGAAGCTGAGCCTGTAAGTCCAGGCACTAAGCACAGTGAAGGATGCTTGAGTGAGAGACTAAAGCTTCTGTTTAGATTGGGCTTTTTTAAGAACTTTCAACTCAGACTATGAATTAATACCTAAAAGTAACACAAAATCTCTGGAATCTGCCCAAAATACCATCCAGGAGTAGGGAAGAGAGATTTCCAGATGCACACGTAAAAGAAAGTAAGTGGTGTGAACACATAAAAACCATGTTGTGATGTCTACCCCACCAAGTCCCATTGTTACATAAATATTTTACCATATTTTTGTCAGAGCCTTCTTTTAACAGATAAAACTTTATAGATACAAAGTTCTTCCTCCCAGTTTACCTCTCACCCTCCCCAGAAGCAGCCTCGATCCTGAAGTTGGCTTATGTCATTCCTGCCTGTGTTTTTATATTCTCACAATGTAATTATAGATTTGAAAACAGCATATGGTATTTTAAATTTGAGGCATGCTGTCTAAGGTCCTTTGTAACTGATCTGTGGGATGGTATGCTTTTATTTGTTTTAATTAAATTAACAGACGTGAAGGGACTTTTTAATTCCCCCTCTACACTTGAGTCTCCTTGTTCATGAACAAAATACAACGTATGACACGATAATGCAGAGAGAGGAGCCTGTCCTGAGCAAGTGGCTGGGCTAAATTAAATGAAGCAAAGCCAGCCAGGTAGGTGCATTGCAAGAGGAAAAGAAATCACGGTGCAGATACAGGATGCAGCCAGAAGAGGGCGATAAAATCTAATAAAAAGAGTGCATGCTAGGGCAGTAATTACTTGGTGGCTAATTATGCACAGACCTCTAACACAACCTTTAAGCACTAGAAGGTAAAGTTGGGAAACACAGGTCTGATCATGTGAATTATTTGCCCAAGGTAAGAAAGGTGGTTAATATTTGCCACTTCTGCCTTCTAGTTCGGCACAATGGGAGGTCTGTTGGCAGTCCTGTAAAATGACTAATTTGGCAGACACAAGAAATCAGATTGGCCTAAATCAGGATGATGTTTGTACTTATTGAATTTTCTGTGATCCCTTGTGCTGGCTTTAAGCCCTCAACACGCTCAACCGGGCACTTGGATCATCACCAAGATATTAGTGTTCATGGAGAGAACCAAATTCCAAAGAATTTGGAAACATAAAAATATAAAATTGTGCAGAAGCAGGGGTATTTTTACCCCCCCCAAAAAAACTTTAAGCCCTAATTCTTTACATTTATTCTAAGCTATGTTGATAATGTTTTATGTGAAATTTTTAGAATACTATCAAACGTACATGCTATGGATTACCCAGTTGGGATAAGGGTATGAATCAAATTAGGACAGTTAATGCTGAAGTCACAAAGAAAGGCCAACATCGAAGTAGCTAACATTTTAAAATGGGGATCAGCAAATTGGTCCAGACCTAATTTTAAAATAGTTTTATTGGACGAGAGCCAAACCCACTGTGTACATAGCATCTGGGGCTCCTTTGGAGTAGCTGAGTAGCTGTCACCAAAACACAGGGTATCTTCACTTTGGCTTTTTGGTCTGCCAAGCCTAAAATATATACTACCTAGTCTTTCACCCAAAAATGTTTGCCCGCTCCTCTTACAAAGCAAAGCTGTCTAATCAGGCTTTCTACGATGATGAAAATGTTCTATTATCTATGCTGTGCAACACATTAGCCTCTAGCCTCACGTGACTACCGAACACTTGGGAGTGTGGCTGGCGGTTACCATCCTGGACAGCAACGGAAGAGCAGAATTACTTTATTTTATTTTCAATTAATTTAAAATTGAAAGAGACACATGTGGTCAGGAACTCTGAGGAATTAATCGCCTCATGGCCACCTGTCAACTCTTGGCTCCCCACAGTGCTGAGGTTGTGTTACTTAGAAAAACAGGCTGGGGGATAGATTCGCCCGAGGGCAGGATTCACTGCCCCTGGCCTCACAGTGTTAATGCATGGAGACTCTGGGCTCTCTTTGGGACTTCAGCCCCAGCTGTCCTCTCCTTCCCACGACTCTCTTCTCTACTTCCTTCTGAAGGACCATCGCTCAAAAACTCCCCTGGGGGAGGGTGCGGTGGTGGACAGGGAAGGCACAACCCACCGCTACGTAAAGCTGGATTGAATTTCTTTGTCTTATATTTAGCTTCTTTAATCTGTACCAGTGAATCGTGTAGGAATATTTTGACTGCAGGGAACAGGACACCTAATCGCGGCCTGAGCAACCAGGGTCTATTTACTCCCACAATAGCCTAGAGGCAGGCAGCCCTGGCATGGGCTCCTCCGATCATCATCAACACCAGAGCCAGCATTCCACGGTTCTGCTGAACTTCCTCTCTCGGCTGTAAAAAGGCTGCAAAGGTATCTAAGTCTGAAAGAAGTGGGAATGCGCATTGCACCCAATACATCTGTCCCTTTTCTCAGTGAAGTGCAAGACATCCCAGAAGATACTCTGGCTATAAACCCTCACCTTGTTGGTACCGGGATCAGAGACCCACCAGAGCTTCAAGAGCTCTAAGAAAGGCTGAGAAACAGGACTGGATTCGCCAGGAATAGCTGTCACCCAGGCATGAGCACACCAGTCCCATGACGGAGGGGGTAGATAATTGTGTAAATGACTAACAGTGTCTCCCAGGTAGAGAAGAGCTTAGGTCCCAAGGGTGTCCTCCATGATAGCTTTCCAGGATGTCATGAACAGGTGTGTGTTATTTGTACCCATCCCTTGGTTTGAGAACTATTTATTGCCTACCAATGCAACATCAGGCATTGGGCCAGATGTCAGGCCGGGGTGGAAGACAGGGCTGCACATGCTGGCCTAGAATATGGAGTATCTGTACAAAGGCATGAATGAAAGGTTTTGTGAAATAATACAAAGATCTGTGACAAGTAAGCCACCAATTTACATATCCATTAAGCGTCTCAATACACTTTACCTGCAAGTATTTTCTGAGTGACCCGGCTCATGATACTTTACTGCATATCTGTAAACACAGTTTGCTTTGTGATTATTTTGATTGTTTTAAAACCTCCTAGGAGATACAAATCTTGGTGAGTCCATGTGTAAGAAAGATGCTAGAGTTTTTGTTACTTTTCTGTGTAAGTCCTCCATTCTATTGGGATGGCAGAAATAGTATCCAAGAATTTGTAATTCTCCACGGTTGAGCCCAAGTCCAGGGAGAGAGGAAACACCTTTTGAAGGAAAGAAACAGCCTGACCAGTGACGGCATCTGAACGCATCAGCAACAGTTGAGGTCCAATCCCATCATCCACCTGCTTGTGGAAAATACATCCCTCATTCAGCCTCATGGCCCCTTCAGGGATGTTGCACGCCTTGCTCTGCTTCTCTGTCTTAGGAAGTCATTCTGCAGTTATGTTCCACGGTGTGGTACAGGTGATTCTGTGAGGCTGCTAGGGCCCCTTACAGGCTCAGCAACCACTGTGGTCATCTCTACTCTGAAGTCTTACCGCCTCTACGTAAGAGAACAAGGTTCAGCCCCCAACCACATTATTAAATCCTACAGCTCCAGCAAAGGGCTGTGTGGCCTCCTGAGACTCTGGCAGGAGGGTGGGACAGAGGGCCACTCTCCAGAAACCCACTTATTTCTGCATTCTTGAGGCTTCCTTATCTCTTTTTCTCCCTGGAAACTTTCAGCCAGTTATGTGAGGGCTTCTACATAAGTTTATAGTAATATATTTTGTCTTCAAGTATTTTCCATCGTAGATCATTTACATATCTCCAAATCAGAGCCATCTCCAAAGCAGCAGAAGAAACTGAGAGTGTGGGGGAATTTATCCAATAAGGAGGAAGACAAGAAGCTTAGCTTAACGACCATCCCTCTCCTCCCCGTGAGACCCACTGTATGGCCAAAGCAAAGCTGTAGGATCACCCCTCCCTTCCACATTAGCTCTACCTGCATGTCTGAGATTTTG
The DNA here is from genome assembly GCF_020171115.1 of Neogale vison. Classification (NCBI taxonomy): domain Eukaryota; kingdom Metazoa; phylum Chordata; class Mammalia; order Carnivora; family Mustelidae; genus Neogale; species Neogale vison. The sequence goes on along the minus strand of NC_058091.1, from coordinate 44,413,255 downwards.
CTTCCCTTTGAAATTATCCTTCAGATTCAGATGGAAATAACTTATGTGAACATACACAATGGGTCACAGGTAAAGCACACTCTAAGCAAAGGGACAAATGAATCAGTGAATTGTGTCTTGAAGGGTGAAAGGGGGCTGGCAGATTGAGGAGCTGGAGAAAAGCAGCCAGACACCGATGAAAGAGGACAGCCTCAGGCACCAACACTAGTTGCAGTAGTTACGCGCTGGGAGTATTTAAAGAACTGCAAGTCCAGTAGTCCCCCTTATCCATGGGGATACGTTCCAAGACCCCAAGCACATGCCTGAAACCATGGGTAGTACTGAACCCTACGTCTACTATTTTTTTCCATACACACCTGTGATAGAGTTCAATTTATAAATTAGGCACAGTAAAAGGCCAACAACTAATAATAAAATAGAATTAAAACAACATATTATGATAGAAGCTATGTGATGAGGTCTCATTCTCTCTCTCTCTCAAATATCTCATTGCCCTCTGCTCATCCTTCTTCTTCTAGTGAGGATGTGAGATGATAAAATGCCCTCATGGTAAGATGAAGCGAGATGAGTGATGCTGGCTTTGTGACCTAGGTTTGCGCCACTAGTGACCTTCTGAAGATACGTCAGGAGAACCATCTGCTTCCAAACCAGTTAACTGAGGGAAACTGAATCCTCAGACAACAAAACCACAAATGGGGGGGGGACTGCTTTACCTCACCAGCAGCCATGTGCATTGGTTTAGTTCTACAAAGTTCCTGCAAACACTACATTAACCAGTACTGAACCACTGCTTCTAGGGGAAAAGACAGGGTTAGGTTCCGACAAGCCTGTGGTCACTATATATTCATCAACTGATCAATAGTTGAATTTCTTTTATCTGTGTTCATACTTAAAGGCAGTTATTTAAGATATATCATTGATTTGTGAACATGGAACTCACAGCCAACAGCACTATAACTCATACTTGGACAGAGCTTCCCTAACACATGTATTTTCTTCATAAGGAACTTTTCACACTTAGAAACACTAGACAGCACTTCAGCATTATGCTTGGGGTCATCGTGAACAATGAGATCAACAAAAAGTATGATACAGGGGTGCCTGGGTGGCTCAGTGGGTTAAGCCTCTGCCTTCGGCTCAGGTCATGATCTCAGGGTCCCGGATCAAGCCCCACACTGGGCTCTCTGCACAGCAGAGAGCCTGCCTCCCCCCCTCTCTCTGTCTGCCTCTCTGCCTACTTGTGATCTTTCTCTCTGTCAAATAAATACATAGGATCTTAAAAAAAAAAAAAAAAAGTTGATACAGAAAACATGGCACCAAACAAACTACGAGAAGGACAGTTCGTGTTGGGACAGTAAAACAGAGCCTGCGCCCAGAGTGGGACCACCATGGATACCTGCGGGAGGACCAGAGATGGACTGTGACCCCTCAGATTTCTACAGGTTGGGGCTGAAGGAGTTTCTGATGCCATGTGACTATGAGCCCCTCCTTGACCCCCCCCTTCCTAGACTCAAGCATGGTGAAGCAAGGGGTATCCGCTGTAAACCATCACACACCATTTAGCAAATTCTGTGACTTCTTTGGCAGTTTCCATGTGATACCTAATGTCACAGGAAATACATTTTAAAGCTTTTTTAATTCCCAGAATTATCTTTCCTGGAAAATAACTTGAATGTGGATATTTTTCTGCAAGACTCATTATGTTTTCATTTTGAGATTAAAAATAAAAAGCTAGAGGCACCTGAGTGGCTCAGTCAGCCAAAAGTCTGCTTTTGACTCAGGTCATGATCCCAAGGTCCTGGGATCAAACCCCACATCAGGCTCCCTGCTCAGCAGGGAGTCTGCTTCTCCCTCTCTCACTCCCCCTGCTTGTGTTTCCTCTCTCGCTGCCCCCCTCTCTCTCTCTCTCTCTGTCAAATAAATAAAATCTTTTAAAAACAAAATAAAATTCTAATGAAAACTACATCATTTTTGGAAACTGCTTTCCATTTTCAAATCTTAGCTATGTTATTTTTAAAACTCTAGGTTGCAAATTGTTTATCTATAACAAAAAAAAAAAAACTTAGACCCACTGCTGTTTTATGTCCCTCCATTTCTGGGACTCTGGGATTCTGGCTTTCCTACTCTTTGAGCTTGCAACTTTGGATCAAGTCCATATCAGATGTAAACACCCAAACTCTGAGTCTAAAATTGTCATCAACCAGTAAGAACAGATAAAGCTTCATAGAAGTTAGCTCCACTTTTTTAATGGCTAGAGGCTACTGAAAAATGTAGAACTGAACCTCGGAAGAGGAAGGCTTTGAACAATACCAAACTGCCTGAGGGGTTCTGACTAACTAGGCAGAAAGGGATGACAGCCTGGGGCAAAACAGGAAAGAGGGAGGGAAAAGCAAAGCACCCAAAGCACCTCTCACAGAAAATGTGCACCAGATGGCGCAGGAGAGTCAGAACTCCTGAGCTGATTCAGCCTGGCTTCTCAAGGTCAGAGGCCACTCTGTCCCTCTGTCAGGAGAACAGATTCTCCTGAACACAGCACAGGGGACATCAAGCCCAGACTTTGCCTTTGGCTGAACTGGAAGACAGAGACAGAGGGTTGACTCCAGTGCTATTCATTTAAATGAGAGAAAATATTAACTAGAGAAAATAGGTAACTAGGAAAGAAGCCAAGGAAAATAAATTTGACACAGATTTATGAAGGAATAAACCTAATTTTTTTTAGAAATCCACAAAAGCAGAAGTTATACATGGTAGTTGGAGAACTGTATAAAAGGTTCAAAATTCATCTAGGAAGTTCTTATTACCTAGTGTCCCCAGAGAATAACCAACCGAATGTCCGTTGTGACTGCCACATGGCAGTGATGAGGGAGCACGAGGCTGCCTGAAGACAAAGCAAAAGCTGGCGCCTTGTACCCGCCCCATCCGCTCCCCCTCAGGCCTATGTGTAGCAGCCCTCAGGCAGCCCTGACTGCCATGAACAATAAGCAAATAGTTAACTTGCAGAGCTCACAATCCTGCTTGACAGGAGTCTCCCTTGGCTTGCAAATGTCCTAAATCTCACTAACAAAGATGACTGATAGCAAGATTGTGACATCCCACCAAAAAGTCTCCCAACTATCTTAATGTTAATGGCTGGTCTAAAGATAGCATTGATCAAGCCGCTAGGGCAAGGCCTCCAGTAGGCCTCCGATATCCTGGCACCTCATAGGCCCTCTTTAGCATATGAAAACTCCGTTGAAACCTCCCATCCCTTCACCTCCCCCGCCACCCCCCCCCACCCCCCCACCCCCCCCCCCCCCCCCCCCCGCAATGGCAAGGTATATAACCTGCCATCCCTCTCAACCCAGGGCAGCAGCTCTTCCTGCCCACGGGTCCTGTCCCCATGCTTTAATAAACCACCATTTTGCACCAAAGATGTCTCAAGAATTCTTTCTTGGTCATCGGCTCCGGACCTCAGCCCACCGAACCTCACCTAGGTTCTAGAACTTCATCAGCAGCATTATGGACTTGCCACACCCCAGGGAAGGGGCTCTCCTCCCTGGAAGGAGGAAAGATCATAGGCACCTACCCTATGACTAAAACACACCTGACAGATGAAGCTATGCAAATGAAAGTGCGATTACAAATGTTACAGCCACAAAAGGATACCAGATGACTGAAACATTGTCCAGCACAGAATAGAAGACATAGCCTGGTTCAGATACATGGGTCTGACAGTCCCACAGCTGGATCTGCAAAAGGATTTTAAAGTGTACATTGTAAGTGAAAACCTGGAAATCAGCCTGATGGAAATCATGGTGACCCAACCATGTCCCTGAGACTATACCATCCTGAGGGTTGGAGGAAATTAACAAATTGAATCATATAATAAGGCAATTTCATTTCTTTCTTACATGGGCTTAACAAAAAATAATTAATTTCATGACCAATTTAACATGAGGGTTTATAATAAATCCTTAAAATTTTATACAAATTATTATTATAAGCACATGTATTGCTTCCCTACTCTGCCCACCCCTGCCCCAGAGTGAGATTTCATAGTTTTCAACAGATTCTATCAATAGAGTTCATCCAAAAATGACTGACAATCCCAAGTGGTAGTGGGACAGGAGCTGCTGAAGCACTAAGGACAAAAGATATTATTAAGGTGATTAGCATTTTTGGCAGTAGAGATAACCAAAAAGAGGTAATCCTGTGAATGTGGAGAAACCATGTTGGTGGTTAATTTTAAATGTTTTGGTTTTTGTTCTAAGTAGGCTCCACATCAAGCAGGGCTTGAACTCACAACCCTGAGATCAAGACCTGACCTGAGATCAATGTCAGACCCTTAACTGACTTAGCTACCCAGGCACCCTTATTTGATTAATTTTATTAACCAGTCACCCAGAAACTAACTATTAGAGGCACGGAAGATTTCCTAAGCCAGAGGGGACTACTAACAACAAAGAGAGATTTGGGCGAGGGCCATGCCAGAAATACAGTTTATGGTTCAGGAGGACATGCTTCGTACAAATTAAAATCCTGTTGAGTAGAATCTAGAAATGTCCCATGGCAGAACAGAATGAAAACCGTAACACTGATTTAAATCAATCTTTTCCCTGAAGCTATCAATTAAAACACTTCTTACCTCACAACACCTCAGAGGCGATCAATCAGTGATAATAATGGCAGAGGTTGTGCCACTTATGTCATTTCATTCAAGAGTGGGTGGTTGATTATTTTCACCCATTGCAAGTCTTCCCATCCCAACCAAATCTTATCCATGACAAATTTCTCCATCATAGAGCCTTCTTGGAGAATCATGGAATTAAAAAGCATTACTATGGGAATGAATGTTCAAAGTCATTGTCTCCAATGTTCCTATTTTAATCCATGTGGGAAAAGGTTCAGTGAATTTTCTCAAGGTTAAAGGCAGAACTGGACTTCCACATCACTGCTCCCTCTTCTGCCTCCCTCTGACAACCATGGTCTTTTACAGTTCCCTTGGAATCACCCACTTTCTGCTTTGTGACCCTTTTCCACTAAGCAGGTGTTTCAGTCTTGGGCTTTCATTCACCTTTCATCTCATCTTGGGTGGTTAAGCCTTGTTCTCAGCTTTTAGATGAAATCCTCTGAGGGCTTTGCTCAGAGAGTTCAGTAACTATGCATTAACTTGATTCATTCCCAGCGCCTAAGGGACACTGCCAAACGGACGGAGTATTTGTTTTTATCAAGAAGGAATTATTCAGACTTCCAGATCATCAGGTACATTCCTACTAAGAGAAATTACTAAGCTGCTTGTTTGTCAATAATGTGCACTAGAAATGTACTTGCGAAAGCATTATGTTTGATTCTAATAAGATCAAACAGAGTAGCATGATTTTTCTCTTTAGCAAACAAACAAAAAAGGCTGAAACCTTTTTAAAAAAATCTTCCTGGTACTATTCATAGCTGCTACAGTGACAAACTGTGACCACCTTACCTCTGTGATATACACATCTCTTCCGTTCTTCTAAGCAAAGCCCCTCCTACCCCCCACCCCTCAACCCACCCCCATGTCATGTAACTAGAAAAAAATTACAACAGATGCCAAGTGTTACAGCTTTTTTCGGCTTAAGATTGTTTTTTGTTTTCTTCCATCATGAATGCAACTGCTGGACAGACACCTAGACAGAGAGTTGTCTGCCTCAGATGAGCACCATGTCCTATGTTTCCAGACGTCAAAAGTCTTATCACCCAGCACCTGGATATTTTTACTGAAAGCTCATTAACGTTCATCCATTGTTTTTTAACAAATAAATACTACACAGATGACTTTCATTCTCTTTGAAGAATTTGAAACTAGCATAACTAGGTAGAAATGACAATGAAATTTTAGCTCAGTTTAGGAAGGACTTCTCAGAATTCAGAGCTGTTGAAAAACTAAATAATCTTGTTCACGCACAGCCAAACTGAGGGATGTTCTGCAAAACCTCCTATCTGGGCTCTTCAAAAACGTCAATGTAGGAAAACAAAAAAAGAAAATAAGCCGAGCAATTATTCTGGAGCAAAGGAAATTACATCAACTGGATTAACTGTGGACTATGTGAAAGGAAATACAAGGTAAAATATTCTATCAAATCCTGGTTTGAACAACAAAAAAAAAAAAACAGCTATAGAGAACATTGTTGGGATAATTGGAGAAATCTGAGCACAGAAATACAGTCCACATTAGATAACAGAAATGTATCAACATTACATTTTCTAATGCTAGTAGTGAGTACTTTGGTTGTCCAAGGTCGTGAGATGAGGGAGAATTAGAACTTCACAGCTTGGCCCTGGAGCCATTTTAAGTTTCCTCTCACTAAAGGTGTTTAAACAAAGACTGACAAAGACTGTCAATCACCTGGTAGTGACTATTAGGTAAGTTTCTAGATATCAGTGAGGGTGAAGGTTGAGGGTCTGGGCTCTTCAAACATGTTAATGCTGTGAAAAAAATTTTTTTTAGTTTTTAAAAAAAAATTTTTTTAAGCTGGAAAATTGCTCCAAGTTTAAGAAAACTAAGAGACCAGATGACCCCTGAAGGAGATGAATCAGATGAGCTCATGGCCCTGCACTAGGGGTGCTCTAGAGGGAAGAGGTCACACAGTCTTCATGGGTCTGCAGGCACAAACTCCTCCCTAGAGTGATTCAAATCTTTGTGTCTGAGTCCCAAGGTGAAATGGTTGTTCCAGAAATCAAGGAAAACTGCTGATGCTAGCAATAACTCCCTAAATGTATAAATCCCTTTTCTTGATCGAGATGGCTGATGAGTCCTTCATTTGATCCCAGATTCCTCTGGTTAATTAAGAATTACCTGGACAGTGTCTGGCACCACTGTAACGCGATTACAAGCTAAGTCATCTCTCACTCCACTTCCGGCACCACTCTCCCCCATTTTGGGGGGAAGAGAGTGAAAGCACATGCACACGAGCAGGGGGAGCAGCAGAGGGAGAAGGAGAGGAGCTGGGTGCTGAGCTCACCGATAGGGGTCTGGACCTCATGAAGCTGAGATCATGACCAGAGCTGAAACCAAGAGTCAGACACTTAACTGACGATGCCACCCAAACGCCCCTAAAAATGTTTTTGAATGCAGATAACATCCAACATCAAAAGAGCACCATCACCAGTATTTTCTACTTGATTTTGAAATACCGATGAGTAAATTCTTTACATTTAAGCCTCCACTCCCTAATTCACATACTCAGTCAACAGACTTGCTTAAAGATAAGGTTTTGTTTTAATTGCCTCCAATCTCATCCACAAGCCGGCAGTCTGGAAGCGTTCTGGCCTGCTTCCCGTGTAATCTATCCATTAGCTTAATTCACCGTCACTCAACCACACCATGGTGTCTCTGCGCCTGGGTCTTAAGCTGACACAAGTTTACTAATGTTCACCAGTTAGTTATATGTGTGCTAGACTCACCCGGTTCCCACCTATTACTTTGCCCTCAGCCCCACCAACTCTCCTTTCTGGGTTTCCAAACTCTCCAAGAGGCATCTCCCTCAACATCAATTCAACTCACCTACTGAGGAAAAGCCCTGCTATGGACTACTGGTCCTAGTGACCACTTGAGAAAAAATATGGAGAAAGAAAGTATCAGAGGCATCAATGAATAGTTATTAAGGATATTATGTGCCAAGCATTAGGTCATGTATTTTCTATATTATCTCATTTACTCTCTCAGTAGAGAACACAAAAGGAATGAAAATATATTCTGTTAGGAAGGGGCAATAGACTGAATCGTACACAACCTGGAAAAGGAAATGGTCTCTCTTTTCATTAGGGAAAGACTTCATGACTCCCAAAAAAGCTAATACCCAAAACTCTCTGTGCACACCATCCATCTAAAACACTCAGTTCTGAACCACAAGCTGCTCCTCTTGTGTTTGTCATCCAAATATGGTATCTTTCCCTTTTCCTTATACTCTGGCTTGTCTCTAGACTCCCTTACACCTCTGAGGGCTCTGGTCTCCCTGTCACTCCCACACACTAAGTAGATGTCTTGTCCCTGATAGCTGTTCGACCAACACTTAAAGAAATTGCAGTCAAAGAAAGTCAGAGGAGACTTTGGTGAAGAAGGTGAGAAGAACAGCCTTGGAGGGGCACCCCCTATGATTACCTCAGCAATAATTGCTTAATTGGCACACTGTACTTAACTTAATTAGGCTATTCAGTATATTCTAGGAGGCAGCTGTAGCATTTCTCCTTGCTACAAAGCTAAATAACTTTTCATGGCTTAATTTAAAACATGTTCCTCCACTCAGGACCTGCTTTTGTGCATCTCTCAGTCTAAATGCAACTCCTGAATCCCACCAGTGACCTAGACCTGCATTTAAAAGGGCTTGTGGAGTCATGTAAGGATGTTCTTAGATTTGCTCATGGTTTTATTTTGTGAGCCAGATCTAGATGAAGCCCTTTTCCTGCACTCCTTCACATTTCCTAGAGGGCATCTGGCTTCAATGTAGAACAGGTTAGCCGCTCGATTTCGGGTTTGGGGAAACTGGAAGCTGTTAGATTGGAATCACATGTTATTCTCCTAAGGACCATAATTAAACACACTTATAAAAATACATTGATAACAGTATGTCATAAACATTGTATAGTTCTTTGAGAGTTGTCAAAAGATTTCAAAACAAAAATTATAAATATGGGCTTGGATTTACTGACGTCATTCATTTATCTTAGCCCTTGACATTTGGAATATTTCTTTTCCTAGGAATTACAAGTGGAGGCAGGTAGAACTATGACAAACTAGAACTGATTTCTTTCTAATATACATTTTTTCTTTGTTTTCCCCGAAATTTTATCTAAATTCCAGTTAGGGGGCACCTGGATGGCTCAGTGGGTTAAAGCCTCTGCCTTGGGCTCAGGTCATGATCCCAGGGTTCTGGGATCAACCCCTGTATCGGGCTCTCTGCTCTGCAGGGAGCCTGCCTCCCCCTCTCTCTGTGCCTGCCTCTCTGCCTATTTGTGATTTCTGCCTGTCAAAAAAATAAATAAAATCTTAAAAAAAAATAAATTCCAGTTAGTTAACATATAGCATAGTATTAGTATCAGGAGTAGAATTTAGTGTTGATCACTTACATATAACACCCAGTGCTCATCATAACATGAGCCCTTCCTAATGCCCATCACCTAATTACCCCATCCCTCTCACCCACCTCCCCTCCAACAACCCTCAGTTTGTTCTCTATAGTTAAGAGTCTCTTATGGTTTGCCTCCCTCTCTGTTTTTATTTTTTCTTTCCCTTCCCATATGTTCATGTTTTGTTTCTTAAATTCCACATATGAGTGAAATCATAAGGTATTTGCCTTTCTCTGACTGACTTATTTCACTTAACGTAATATCCTCTAGTTCCCTCCATGTCGTGGCAAATGGCAAGATTTCCTTCCTTTCCATGGCTGAGTAATATTCCATAGTATATATATGTGTATGTGTATTCATCAGTCAATGGACATTTGGGATTTTCCTACATTTTGACTATTGTTGATAATGATGCTATATACATTGGGATGCATGTGCCCTTTGAATCAGTATTTTTGTATCCTTTGGATAAATACCCAGTAGTGCAATTTCTAGGTCATAGGGTAGTTTTATTTTTAACTTTTCAAGGAACCTCCATACTGTTTCCCAGGGGGGCTGTACCAGTTTGCATTCTCAACAGTAGTCTAATATGTATTTTCTTTTAATTGCAAAAGCAAAATATTAATTTGTTCATTCATTCATTCAATAAACATTTATTGAGCACCTGGTGTGTGCCAGGCATTGTGCGAGTGGAGGAAACTATGGTGACCAACAATAGACCTGTCCCTGATCTATGGAGCTTGGAATCAGAAATAATTTGAACTGAAATCAGGAGAGGAAGAAGTAACTGGGGGATGAAGCGTGAATATATGAAAGGGACAAGAAGTATATTTTAGGGAAAGTAAACAATATGAACAAAAGCCTTATGGGATTTCACCAAGATGGCAGTAGACTAGGTGCAGAAATCTCCACTTTTATTCAAAATACAACTGAAACATATATATTGTTCCATGTTAAAGACATAGCTGAGCTCAAAAGAAAGTTATCCTCATTTGCCAGTAATGAAGTAGGAATATACAACCATGAAGATATGCAGTTTTTAAAACCATGCAGTCCTTAGGAGAAACTGGCATGTTCATACCTTTGTGAAACAGGAATTTAAGATTTAAGCCCAATGTACATCAAGGAGGAGGAATGGGCATTCTGCTTAGCAGACTGTCCAAAAAAGTGCTGAAAAGCTATATACATCGCCTAAAATCTTGTTCAGCATAAACAAGGTTGCAGTAAAAAGTGGGCTGACTTTCTCAGGTTCTCAGAAACAGAGATTCTGACAACCACTTATACATACACACACATACATACACTATGAGGTTTGAATTTTGAGCCTATATCATGCACTGGTGCAGAATCAACCACTTTTCCATTACTCATACAATATGGGAAACTGGAAGGGAGAAACTGGTGTCAAAGAGGGTTTGGAAGTAGTGAACTCATTGAACTTGGGCTAGGGAAGTAGTGAGCCTTGTCATCAAGACATCTCTGCAACTCAGGGCATGGACATGACTCCCTCTAAAGATAACTCCTTCTGGAGTGCTTAGGTGGCTCAGTCAGATAAGTGTCCTTCTCCTGGTTTTGGCTCAGGTGACAATCTCAGGGTCATGAGAGCAAGACTCATGTCAGGCTCTGCACGGGGCATGAAGCTTGCTTAGGATTCTCTCTCTCCTCTTCCCTCGTCTCCTCCCCCTACTCTTGCGCACGCTCTTTCTCTCTCAAAACAAATAAATAAATAAATAAAAGTTGAGCTTTTAGACATAAGTTATAAAACATAGGAAGAAATACAAAGCAAAATGGGAAAGTCCAATAGACCCCAAAGTAAGAGAATTTAAGCTTAATAGTGAGTATTAAGTAGGTTTTCCAGTGACTATCTTAACTTCACAAAGAGAAATAAGGAAGTATAAATAAAACTTTCCAGAAGGTACAGAATAAATAAGAATAGGCTGATTTGAAAATGAACCAACTAGAAACTTCCAAAAGGGATAGTAGGGAAACAGAAAGACTCAACAAACAGGTTAACCAGTAGACTAGACCTAGGAACCTCCAGGTGAAGAAATCATTCATGAATTGGAACATGATCTGTGTAAATCACCAAGAATACAGCATGGACAGAAAGAGAGAAAGAAAATACGAAAAAAGAGTTAGGAATATGATGGCTAAATTGAAAAGTTCTAACATATGTTTAATAGATGTTTTAGAATGAAAGACTTAAGAGACTAGGGAAAAGAAACCTTTAAGAATTTTCCATATTTGAAGAAAGTTAGGTGGATGTCAGAGGAAAATACATAAAACTGAACAAAATAAATAAAACAGAAGCTTAACTACTGCCAAAAATCAAGAATAAACAGAAAACTTTGGAGGCTACAAGAGAGAAAAGAAGCAACAGTAAGGTTGTTAGAACACTTCTCTTCACCAACCAGGTGTGCCAGAGATAATTGCTGAATGTCTGAAAAATGATGAAAGCATTGTCAGCATAGAATTCTATATCCAGCTTAACTATACTCCAAGAATCTGGATGAAATGAAAACATTTTCATACATACAAAGACAAAAACATAACTTTCCAGAGACTTTACTGATAAAACCTATTGAAGGATATGCTTGGACAAAAAGAAAATGAGTATGCTACACAAAGCTCAGGTGAACCAAAAAAATGACAAAGAAGGAAGGAAGGAAAGAAGGAAGGAGAGAGATGGAAATAAAGTCATTGTCATAAGTTGGTGGGGAAACATGAATTAAAACAAAATCTCCTCCCAACCTAGAAAACCTTTCCATAAAGACAGAAGAGAAAGAAAAAAAAAATACTGAATAAGCATTAAACAAGAATATGATGCTGATCACAGGCAATAAAGCTAGAGATTGCAAAGACAGAAGAAAATCTTACTTTTTGATATACCTAAGTAGATAGAACCCATTATATTCATGTTTGCAAGATAAAATTACTAAGTTCATTTTTCTTTATGACTGTAAATAGGGTTTGCCATTTGGAGTCAGGAGACAGCTGAAGTCAGGCCCACCTTCTCCCAGTTGCCAGCACCCGTATTCCCAAGGCATTTTTGTATTTGAAAGCCTTTCCGGTAATTCCAAAATCATACCTGAAAGTGATTAGCCTCTCCACTTGCTCAAAAAGCCATTCAAGTTTAAAAGTTTGAATTTGTATGTTCAACTCATGTTCAAAGCCGTAAAGATTAGTAGTCAGGCAACAATGGTCCTTGTCCTGACTGTGTGCACTAATGAGCTGTGAGGACTCCAGCAAGTCATTTCATCTTTCTGGTGTGAATGCAAAATGAGGGAGTGAGGCTAAATGAGTTCACAGATCCCTCAACTCTCAGTCTGTGTGCCTCTATTTAGGACAAGCTCGATTTGGCTGTGTGTGATGGACTCCCTTTCCTGTTCTTGAAGAGCTTTGGAGTTAGTTCCGTCCTGGAGAACAGAGCTCCTTTCAGGCTAAATGCAAATAATAGACACGAGAGAGAATGAATGAGCAGCTGCCATCTATTCACCCCACTGGGCGGGGGCCAAGCACTGAGGAGGCAAGGTCACAGACTCTAGCCTGATGCCAGAATAAGATGCTGAGGTTTGCAATGAAAAATCACTAGTGTATTAACCCCCAGAAGTTAGTGTCTTAAAACAACAGCCATTTTATTTGCCCACAATTCTGTGGGTCTACACTGGGCACAGAGTTAGCTAAAAGGTTCATCTGTTGGTCTGCCTAGTCTCTCATGCAGCTGCAGCCATCTAAGAGCTCCCCTGGACTGAGTGGCCTAAGACAGCATAAGTTGCATGTCTGAAATTTGGTATTGTTGGCTGAGTGGTCTGTGTGTCCCAAACCAGCTAATCAAAGCTTCTTTGTTGGAAAGCAGTGTTCCTAGAGGGTAAGAGCACAAACCCCTTACAGGGCCTCTTGAGGCATTAGTTTGAATGCTGAATGTCACACATCACCCCCTGCATTCTACCCATCATGCAAGCTACAGGCCTGCCCAGATTCAAGGGGGAGGAGAAACAGACTCCACCAATGGACAGGAGGAAAGGTGGAGTCACATTGCAAGGGGAAGTGAGTAAGGGCATGGGAGGGATATTGTAACCATCCTTATATATTAGTGTCTACACTCATCACAGGCAGCATCTCTAGCCCAGCATGAAGCAGGCACCCAGGAATCACTTGTTTAAAGGATTTCTGTCCTTAGTTACAAAGGCTATGGGTCCTTCTCTCTCCTAGGAGAAAGTAACAGTGACATAGATTAGATGTCTTCCTGCTGGAGAATCAGTTGAAGCACCACTGAGTACAACTTCTAGTGTACATGACTGGGGGGAGTGGGTATATTTTTTCTTTGGCTTGCAATGGGATTGTTATTTCCCTTTGTTCTGCAGCTACAACACATACTGATGTGGGATGCTGGCCCCATAAGAAACCCTTTATAATGATAGTTAGACTTCCAGAAGAAAAAAGATTGTTTAGATTTGATTACCATCGATTCAACCATGGCAAATAAGATATGTACTGTTCTTTACCATCCTCTTATTTTCATAAGTGAAAAAATTACCTAATCAACTCAATAAAATTCAACAAATATGTATTTAATGCCTATTTAGTGCCAGTAATATAGTCCCTAGAAATAAAAATGACATGGAAAGTCGTGTGCCTCCTCCCCCATGCTTGACCCCTCCCAGCTGAGGTTTCATTAGATCTAGAGATATAGAATGTTTCCTACTGTTTTTACTCTTGCATCCTCAAGAATGACATCCAGGAGAATGGGCTACCCCAGCTACCCCATCTTCTAAATGAAAAGTTATGAGCATACATGTACTATGTTTTCATTTGAAAATGCTATTCTTTTCTCCTCTTCCTACTCATGCCAGTGTTTCCTCCTCTGAAATGACACTCCACCCCAGCCAGTTGGTTGGTAATCCATCTTCCAGGCTCTTCATTAACCTGGGTGTAGCTCATTTGTACACTCATCACACCTATTGTACTGTTGGTGTGTATGACCATCTCTTCTTTGGAGGACTTTGGGCCTCTGGAGAATACATAGTTTATTTTCTTACTTACTCTATCACTCTACATAAATGCTCAATAAATGTTAGATAAATGATTCCAGAAATAGGCAAAAGAAGGAACAAAGGAATAATAAGTTAAATAGCATTAGATAACTTGAGCTAACATTCTGCTGCAACAGGGCAAGCTGACCTAGAACTCTCATTCAAAACAACAGAACTCATGCATCCCTTTGTTTCTGCCTCCTTAACTTTTCTTGCTCTAACATGAAGCAAATTTAAAAATCTGTAGTCAGTTTTTGTATGTTATTCTCAAGGGATCCTAGATAAAAACTTTTTATAAGAAGAAAGATCCCTGTTAATGACTTTCCATTATTTTTTTAACCAAGAGATTATATTTCATGTTTAAATGCCTAAGTTATCCCTTCATAAGCCACATAGCAATGTTATTTCCTATTTTGACTGTAGCTATTAGTTTTACTTCAGTGAAAATGGGACATAACTGCAGTGGAAACATAGTAAGCATTCTGGTGAGGTTGGTTTTAATCAGGTACAAAATATCTAGGGACGGTTGTGCTAGGTCATTGTTCTACCATCTTTGCAGCAGTTATGCTGGGTGAAAGGCAGCTGGAGAAATCATGTTAAGTCTCTCAAGGAGGCAGACACGAGGCACAAAACCTTGGTAACTGATCCTGGTTTAGTTATAGCTTTACCAGTGAATGTGTGACACCAAGTCTGGGGTAGTCAAAGAATCCAGTCAAGACAACCAAAAATATAATAAACCCCCAATGATGTGATTTTGTTTAAAGTAATAATATGGTAGCATTTGGAGATAATGTCTTTGATAGTCTAACAATGAGAGTCCCTGAAATTCTTGGGGGCAGATTTTATTATAACCCTCTTTATGACATTATCCTCAAACATGACTGACATACAGAGAATAAGTTAGATACCTAACTAATACTCATAGCTGAGAGAGGAGTATATGAGTCAGAAACTATCGGGAACCTAAGTCCAACAGTTGCCCCTAATTAAATCATGAAACTTAGACCAGAATTTGTTGGGTGCTATAAGATCTTACATTACTGAGGATGTGCAAGAATGAAACGCAATGAAAAAGTCCCAAAAAAGTGGATCCAAATGAAAGAGCAAAGTTTCATAGAATTACTCACCAAAGATAATCCTTCTGAGTTTTCCTAAGTAATTTTTCTTCTTCATTCAACTTGATTTCTCCTAGTATGATAATAAACATGCCAGGAATTAGTTAGAATGATGGTTCTCCAACCTCACTAGTTACCTAAAGGGTTTTTTTTTTTAATTTTTAAAAAAATTTTATTTATTTATTTGACAGAGAGAGATCACAAGTAGGCAGAGAGGCAGGCAGACAGAGAGGGGAAGCAGGCTCCCTGCTAAGCAGAGAGCCCAATGTGGGGCTCAATCCCAGGACCCTGAGATCATGACCCGAGCCAAAGGCCCACTGAGCCACCCAGGGGCCCCCCTAGAGTTTTTTTTAAATATATGTATTCCCATTCCCACTTCAGATCCTCTGAATAAGAATCTGGAACCTCCCAAGAGTCTGTAATTTTTTGATCTCCCCTGGTAATTCTCTTTTTTTTTATTAATTTATTTTTAATTTAAATTCAATTAGCCAACACATAGTACATCATTAGTTTCAGATAGAGAGTTCAATAGTTCATCAGTTGCATAGAACACCCAAATTTTAGTTAGTTAACATACAGTGCAATGTTGGTTTCAGGAGTAGAATTCAGTGATTCATCACTTACATACAATACCCAGTGCTCATCACAACTGCCCTCTTCAATACCCATCACCTATCTAGCCCATTTGCTACCCACTTCCCTCCAACAACCCTCAGTTTGTTCTCTATTGTTAAGAGTCTCTTATGGTTTGCTTCCCTCTCCCCCCAACTCCCGTCCCATAAGTTCTTCTGTTTTCTTTCTTAAATTCAATATATGGGTGAGATCATATGGTATTCATCCTTCTCTGACTTATTTCACTTAATGATGTATTCAAGTTCCATGCATATCATTACAAATGTGAGAAGTCATTCTTTTTGATGGTGGAGTAATATTCTATTATATTTAGACACACAACACACCTCCTTTAGCCATTCATTAGCCGATGGAATTTGAGCTCTTTCCATAGTTTGGCTACTGTTGATAAGGTTTCTATAAACATCTGGGTGCACATATCCCATCAAATCTGTATTTTTGTATCCTTTGAGTAAAAGCCTCATAGTGCAATTGCTAAGTCTTAGGGTAGTTTTGTTTTTAACTTTTTGAGGAAGCTCCATACTGTTGTCCAGAGTGGTGGCACCAGTTGGCATTCCCACCAACAGTGCAAGAGGGTTCCCCTTTTTCTAAACCTGTTGTTTCTTGTGTTGTTAATTCAGCCATCCCAACAGGTGTGAGGTGGTATCTCATCTTGGTTTTAATTTATATTTCCCTGATGATGAGTGATGTTGAACAGCTTCTCATCTGTCTGATGGCCATCTGGATTTTGTCCTTGGAAAAGTGTCTATTCATGTCTTGTGCCCATTTTTTAAATGAATTATTGGTTTTTTGGGTGTTGAGTTTGAATAAATTCTTTATAGATTTTCAATACTAATCCTTTATCAGATACATCATTTGCAAATACCTTCTCCCACTTCATAGGCTGCCTTTTAGTTGTGCTTTTTAAAATTAACCTATGTAGTGTTATATGTTTCAGGCATACAGGTCTGTGGTTCATCAGTCTTATACATTTCACAGCACTCACCACAGCACATACCCTCCCCAATGTCCATCACCCAGCCACCCCATCCCTCCCACCCTAACCCCTTCAGCAACCCTCAAGTTGTTTCCTGACATTAAGAGTCTCTTTGTCTCCCTCTCTGGGTTTGTCTTGTTTCATTTTTTCCTCCCTCCCATATGATCCTCTCTCTTGTTTCTCAAATTCCTCATATCAGTGAGGTCATAAGATAATTGTTTTACTCTGATTGACTTATTTCACTTAGCATAACACCCTCTGGTTCCATTCACTTAGTTGCAAATGGCAAGATTTCATTTCTTTTGGTGCTGCATAGTATTCCATTACATATATAAACAGGTTCTTCTTTATCCATTCATCCGTTGATGGACATGTAGGTTCATTCCATACTTTGGCTATTGTGGACATTGCTGCTATAAACATTCGGGTGCAGATGCCCCTTTGGATCACTACGTTTGTATCTTTAGGGTAAATACCAAGTAGTGCAATTTCTGTGTCGTAGGGTAGCTCTATTTTCAACTTTTTGAGGAACCTCCATACTCTTTTCCAAAGGGGCTACCCTAGCTTGCATTCCTACCAATAGTGTAGGAGGGTATTTCCTTGATGCCAAGGGATATTGAGCACCTTTTCATGTGTGTGTTGGCCATTTGGATGTCTTCTTTGTAGAACTGTCTGTTCATGTCTTCTGCCCATTTCTGATTGGATTACTTGTTCTTTGGGTGTTGAGTTTGATAAGTTATTTCTAGATTTTGGATACTAGCCCTTTATCTGATAGATCATTTGTAAATATCTTTTCCCACTCTGTCAGTTGTCTTTTGCTTTTGTTGACTGTTTCCTTTGCTGTACAAAGCTTTTGATCTTGATGAAGTCTCAATAGTTTATTTTTGCCCTTGCTTCTCTTGCCTTTGGCAATGTTTCTAGGAAGAAGCTGCTGCAGCTGAGGTCAAAGAGGTTGCTGCCTGACTATATAACATCATTTATATTATATATAACACTATATACTATAACATTCCTCTGATTATAAATTCTCCTCAAGAATTTTAATGGATTCCTGTCTCACATTGAGGCCTTTCATCCATTTTGAGCCTGTGTTTGTGTGTGGTATAAGGAAATGGCCCAGTTTCATTCTTCTGCATGTGGCTGTCCAATTTTCCCAATACCATTTGTTGAAGAGGCTGTCTTTTTTCCATTGGACATTTTTTCCTGCTTTGTCAAAAATTAGTTGACTATAGAGTTGAGGGTCCATTTCTGGGCTTTCTATTCTGTTCCATTGATCTATATGTCTGTTTTTGTGCCAGTACCATACTGTCTTGATGATTAGAGCTTTGTAATAGAGTTTGAAGTCTGGAGTTGTGATGCCACCAACTTTGGTTTTCTTTTTCAACATTCCTCTGACTATAAATTTTAGGAGTATTTGTCCCATTTCTTTGAAAAAAGTGGATGGTATTTTGATAGGGATTGCATTAAATGTGTAGATTGATCTAGGAAGCATAGACATTTTCACAATATTTGTTCTTCCAATCCACGAGCATGAAATGTTTTTCCACTTCTTTGTGCTTTCCTCAGTTTCTTTCATATGTACTCTATAGTTTTCTGAGTACAGATTCTTTGTCTCTTTGGTTAGATTTATTCCTATATATCTTAGGGTTTGGGGTGAAATGGTAAATTGGATCGACTCCTTAATTTCTCTTTCTTCTCTCTTCTTGTTAATGTTTAGAAATGCAACTAATTTCTGTGGAAGGATTTTCTATCCTGACACTTTACTGAATTTCTGTATGAGTTCTAGCACTTTTGGAGTGGAGGTTTTTTTGGTTTTCACATAAGTATCATATCATGTGCAAAGAGTAAGAGTTTGACTTCTTTGCTGATTCGGATGCCTTTTATTTCTTTTTGCTGTTTGATTACTGAGGCTAGGACTTCTCATACTATGTTGAAAAGCTCTCAGTTTTTCCCCATTGAGAATGATATTCAGTGTGGGTTTTTCATAGATGGCTTTTATGATATTGAGGTATGCACCCTCTATCCCTACACTGTGAAGAGATTTGATCAAGAAAAGATGCTATACCTTGTCAAATGCTATTTCTGCATCTATTGAGAGTATCATATTGTTCTTGTCCTTTCTTCTATTAATGCATTGTATCACACTGATTGATTTGCAGATGTTGAACCAAACTTGCAGCCCAGAATAAATCCCACTTGGTTGTGGTGGATAATCCCTTTCGTGCGCTGTTGGATCCTATTGGCCAGTATTTTGGTGAGAATTTTTGCATATATCTTCATCAGGGACATTGGTCTGTAATTCTCATTTTTTTTAAAGATTTTATTTATTTGACAGACAGAGGTCACAAGTAGGCAGAGAGGCAGGCAGAGGAAGGAGGAAGCAGGCTCCCTGCTGAGCAGAGAGCCCGATGTGGGGCTCGATTCCAGGACTCTGGGATCACGACCTGAGCCGAAGGCAGAGGCTTTAATCCACTGAGCCACCCAGGCGCCCCTGTAATTCTCATTTTTGATCTTTGCTGGTTTTGAGATCAAGGTAATGCTGGCCTCATAAAATAAGTTTGGAAGTTTCCCTTCCATTTCTATGCTTTGGAACAGTTTCTGGAGAATAAGTATTAATTCTTCTTTAAATGTTTGGTAGAATTCCCCTAGGAAGCCATCTGGCCCTGGGCTCTTTTTGTTGGGAGATTTTTGATGACTGCTTTAATTTCCTTAATGGTTATGGGTCTGTTCGGGTTTTCTATTTCTTCCTGGGTCAGTTTTGGTAGTTTATATGTCTCTAGGAATGCATCCACTTCTTCCAGATTGTCAAATTTGCTGGTGTACAGTTTCTCATAATACGTTCTTATAATTGTTTTATTTCTTTGATGGTGGTTGTGATCTGTCTTCTTTCATTCATGATTTTATTAATTTGGGTCCTTTCTCTTTTCTTTTGGATAAGTCTGGCCAGGGGTTTATCAATCTCATTAATTCTTGGGGCAGCTGTGTGGCTCAGTGAGTTAAAGCCTCTGCCTTTGGCTCAGGTCATGATCCCAGCATCCTAGGATCAGGCCCCTCATCAGGCTTTCTGCCCCGTAGGGAGCCTGCTTTCCCCTTTCTCTCTGCCTGCCTCTCGGCCTACTTGTGATCTCTGTCTATCAAATAAATAAATAAAATCTTAAAAAAAAAAAAAGGAAAAAGAAAAAAAAATCTCATTAATTCTTTCAAAGAACCAGCTCCTACTTTCTTTGATCTGATCTACTGCTCTTTTGGTTTCTATTTTATTGATTTCTGCTCTGAAATTTATTATTTCTCTTCTCCTGCTGGGTTTAGGTTTTCTTTGCTGTTCTTTCTCCAGCTCCTTTAGGTGTATGGTTAGGTTGTATGTTTGAGACCTTTCTTGTTTCTTGAGAAAGGCTTGTATTGGTATATACTTTCCTGTCAGGACCTCCTTTGCTGCAACCCAAAGATTTTGAACAGTTGTGTTTTCATTTTCATTTGTTTCGATTTTTTAAAATTTTTCTTTCATTATTCTCTCATTATTTTTTTGAATTCTTCTTTCATTCAACCATCTTCATGGTTGACCCATTCATTCTTTAGTGGGATGCTCTTTAGCATCTATGTTTTTGAGTTCTTTCCAACTTTCCTCTTGTGATTGAGTTCTAATTTTAGAGCATTGTGGTCTGAAAAAATGCAGGGAATGATTCCAATATTTTGATACCGGTTGAGCCCTGATTTGTGACCTAGGATGTGATCTATTCTGGAGAATGTTCCATGTTTGCTAGAGAAGAATGTGTATTCTGTTGCTCTGGGATGGAATGTTCTGAATATATCTGTGATGTCCATCTGGTCCAGTGTGTCATTTAAAGCCTTTATTTCCTTGTTGATCTTTTGCTTTGATCATCTGTCCATTTCAGTGAGGGGGTGTTTAAGTCCCCTACTATTAGTGTATTATTGTTGATGTGTTTCTTTGATTATGTTATTAACTGGTTTATATAATTGGCTGCCCCCATGTTAGGGGCATAGATATCTAAAATTGTTAGATCTTCTTGTTGGACAGAAACTTTAAGTATGGTATAGTTTCCTTCTGCATCTCTTATTACAGTCTTTGGCTTAAAATATAATCTGTCTGATATAAGGATTGCCACCTCAGCTTTCTTTTGATGTCCATTAGATTGGTAAATGGTTTTCCATCCCCTTACTTTACATCTGGAGGTGTCATTGGGTCTAAAATGAGTCTCTTGCAGACAACATATCAATGGGTATTGTTTTTTATCACACATCCTCCCCAGTGTCCATAACTCAACCACCTCTCCACACCCTCCCTCCCCCCAGCAACCCTCAGTTTGTTTTGTGAGATTAAAGTCTCTTATGGTTTTTCTCCCTCCTGATCCCATCTTGTTTCATTAAAGCAAAGATTGCTAAGGGTGGCTGATCATGAGAATTACCTGGGGAGACCTACCTCAAGAAACAAGAAAAGTCTCGAATACACAACCTAACTTTACATCTAAAGGATCTAGAGTTAATACCTGTTCTTCTCATACTATTCCAAAAAACAGAAATGAAAGGAAAACTTCCAAACTCATTCTGTGTAGCCAGCATTACCTTGATTCCAAAACCAGACAAAGACTCCACCAAAAAGGAATATTACAGGCCAATATACCTGAGGAACATGGATGTAAAAACTCTCGGTAAAATATTAGCAAATAGAATTCAACAGTACATTAAAAGATTATTGACTATGATCAAGTGGGATTTACTCCTGGGCTACAGGGGTGGCTCAGTATTCACAAATCAATCAATGTGATACACCATATTATTAAAAGAAAGTTTAAGAACTATATGATTCTGTCAATAGATGTAAAAAAAGCATTTGACAAAATACCCCAGCCAATCTTGATTAAAAACCTCAACAAAGTAGGAATAGATGGAACATACCTCAGTATCATAAAGGCCACATATGAAAGACCCACAACTAATATCATACTCAGTGGGGAAAAGTTGAGAGCATTTACCTAAGGTCAGGATGATCATACCCAAGGATATCCACTCTCAGCATTACTGTTTAACAAAGTACTGAAGTCTTAGCCTCAGCAATAAGAAAACAAAAAGAAATAGAGGGGATCCAAATTAGCAAGGAAGAAGTCAAACTTTCATTATTTGCAGATGACATAATACCCTATGTAGAATGCCCAAGACTAAACTAAATAATTGCAAGAGCTAATATATGAATTCAGAAAAGTTGCAGAATATAAAATCAATGCACAGAAATCTATTACATTTCTATACACCAGTAATGAAGTAGCAAAAAAAGAAGTCAAGGAATCATTCCCATTTGCAATTGCACCAAAACCAATAAGACACCTAGAAATAAACCTAACTAAGGAGGTAAAAGACCTGTACTCTGAAAACTATAGACCACTTATGAAAGAAATTGGACAGGACACAAAGAAATGGAAAAGCATTCTGAGCTCATGGATTAAAAGAACAGACATAGTTAAAATGTCTATACTACCTAAGCAATCTATACACTCAGTGTTATTCCTATAAAAACACCACCAACAGTTTTCACAGAGCTAGAACAGTCTTAAATTTGGATGGAACGACAAAAGACCCTCAATAGCCAAAGTGATCCTGAAAAAGAAAAACAAAACTAGAGGCATCATAATGCCAGAGTTCAAGCTCTATTGCAAAACTGTGGTCATCAAGACAGTATGGTACTGGCACAAAAACAGACACATAGATCTGTGGAACAGAACAGAAAACCCAGAAATGGATGCACAACCACATGGTCAACTAATCTTTGACAAAAGCAGGAAAGAATATCCAATGGAAAAAAGACAGTCTCTTCAACAAATTGCGTTAGGTAAACTGGACAGCAATGTGCAGAAGAAACTGGACCATGCTCTTATGACAGACACAAAAGTAAATTCCAAAACAGATATGGTGAGTGTTGTGAAGTGTGTAAGTCCAATGATTCACAGATCTATACCCCTGGGGGCAAATAATACATTATATGTTAATAAAAATAATTAATAAAAAAAGTAAAAAGAAAAATCAAACAATGAATCATGGAACACTACATCAAAAATTAATGAAGTACTGTATGGTGACTAACATAACATAATAAAAAACAAACAAAGACACAAACAAACTCCACCAAACTTAAAGGCATATGGTTATGGGTTGAACTGCATTCTCTCAAAATTCATATGTTGAAATCTTAACCCCAGTACCTCAGAATGTGACTGTATTTAAAGATTGGAATCTTTAAAGAGGTAAGTAAGTTAAAACAAGGTCATTAAAGTAGGTCCTAATCCAATATGAACACTATGCTTGTAAGAAGAAATTAGAACAGAAATTAGAGAGGTACAAAGAGAAGATCACATGAAAACAGAGAGAAGATATCTGTCTACAAGCCAAGGAGAGAGGCCTCAGAAGAAGCCAACCCTGCCAACACCTTGACCTCAGGCTTCTAACCTCCAGAAGTAAATTTCTGTTGGTTAAGCCACTTAGTCTGTAGTACTTTGTTACTGCAGGTCTAGAAACTAATATGAGTAGTTCCTACAATAAATTTGTCAAGCAACAAACATGAATGACAAGAAGACATTGTAAAGGATGTCTTGCATAATGAAGAAACATTGTATTTCAAAAGAAAAATAGTCCCACTAAAATGGCTAATCAATTGTTATGTTTCAGTTGTATTTAACTTCAATAGGAAAAGAAGTTGCTGAGGGAGAAGGGAAAGAAAAAGTAGACAAAGATTCCAAAAGAGAATGGGAATAACAAAGAGCTAGTAAAATGGGAGAAATGGGGAGCATTCATGAAAGTGCAAACCATAACCCTTAAGGGTATAATGACATTATGACATTATTATGATGCACAGTAGAGAAACAGTGAAAATGCATCACCAACAAACACCTATGAAGGTCCTAGTGAAATTTGTCTCTGAGTCTTTCCTGGTCGTAGGGAAAACTTTAATTTCCTTCTTTTATGTAATCAACAACCATTTACAGTCTGCCTACTGACTATCAAGCACTCAGATACAGTCTGGCTATACAAACACAGGGAGCTGTGCCATATAAGAACATCAGTCTAAAAGAAAAGAGTTTCAGTAGTGATCTGAAGAGGCACGTGCACCCGAATGTTTATAGCAGCAGTGTCCACAATAGCCAAACTATGGAAAGAACCTAGATGTCCATCAACAGATGAATGGATCAAGAAGATGTGGTATATATACACAATGGAATACTATGCAGCCATCAAAAGAAATGAAATCTTGCCATTTGCGACAACATGGATGGAACTAGAGCATATCATGCTTAGCAAAATAAGTCAAGAGGAGAAAGACAACTATCATATGATCTCCCTGATATGAGGAAGTGGTGATGCAACATGGGGGCTTAAGAGGGTAAGAGAAGAATAAATGAAACAAGATGGGATTGGGAGGGAGACAAACCATAAGTGACTCTTAATCTCACAAAACAAACTGAGGGTTGCTGGGGGGAGGGGGGTTGGGAGAAGGGGGGTGGGGTTATGGACATTGGGGAGGGTATGTGCTTTGGTGAGTGCTGTGAAGTGTGTAAACCTGGCGATTCACAGACCTGTACCCCTGGGGATAAAAATATATTATATGTTTATAAAAAATTAAAATAAAAAGAAAAGAGTTTCAGGCCCTCTTCAAGGTCCAAACCCAAAAAGACGTCCTTAAACTTCCTTTAAGAGATCTTAAGTTCTTCTGTTCTTTATCTTTTTGTAGAGATCCTGGATTCCCAGGAAGAGAAACGACAGCTAAGTCTTATGCCCCCTTTGGGCTGTTATCAGGAGAAACTGTATTTCTCTGGCATCTTGACTCTAGCACAGAGCCAGACACACAGTAGGTGCTCAATAAATACTGAATTAATTGATTCATTAATGGCTCAAACAATCAAACATCTCAACTCCAAGAACCCTTCTAGCAAAACTGGTACACACCCACCCTTGCCCGTGCCCTAGATCCTTTCCAGAAGTAGCTTTGTCTTAGCTTTGCAGAATTTCCTCCAAGTAGTCACCTAAGGTAATGTTGAGGAAATAAAATAAAAACAAAATCTCCTCCCAGCATAGAAAATCTCCCCACAAAGGGAAAAAAGAAAGAAAACAATTTCATTATTGAATTAGCAATGTCTTGCATTATTGAATTAGCATCAACCAGAATGTGATGCTCACTACAGGCAATTCACTAAAGAGGATACAAAGACAGAAGAAAATCTTTTGTATAGCTAAATGGATATAATGCATTCCATTGGTTTTCAAGATAAAATTGCTAATTCTATCATATCTTTATGACTGAAGGTAGGGCTTGCCATTTTAAGTCAGGATGGCTGTAATTAGGCCCAACTTCTTTTTTTTTTTTAAGATATTATTTATCTATTTGACAGAAAGAGACAGCAAGAAAGGGAACACAAGCAGGGGGAGTGGGGGTAGGGAGAGGCAGACTCCCAGAAGAGGGGAGCTGGATTCTCCTCCCAGGAAACCAGGAGATAGGGTTTTACCCTCTTTGATGATTACATTTCAATGAGATGGGCTCCGGGAACATTCCTGAGCTATTGAGAGGTTTATTTAGCATTTGAACTTAACAATAGCAAGGTGTCTCAATCCTCCTGGAAGCCTGTGCTCATGGAAGTCTCCTTTGGACTGGCCTACACACCTAAACAAGCACACAGAAGCAGCCCCAGGGACCGTAAGTGCTTTGTTAACTGAGTCTCCTCGCCAGGGCACTAAGCCTACTTCCTAAGCAGAAAGCTGAAGCCTCTTTCTGAAAAACCGCTTGGTAACATCTTTTGACCTTGAGCTTTAAGCTGTATCACACTTAAAGTCCAGATTTTGAAAAGACAGACTCATGCTCAAAGTCATGCTCCATCATCTACATTGTCTGATCTTGAGCTGATTGATCAATTAATTTTCCCAAAACTCAATGCCCTTCTCTATACAATAGAGATAATACCTTCCCACAGAGCACATAAGAAGAGTTATTAATTATTCCTACTACTTATACTGAAGCAAGAGAGTTCAGAGGTTTAGCATGCACGCTCAACCCAATGTCTGGCTTTCATCCCAGATCAACTTTAGGCAAAATGAGGTGTCTCATTCTTCAGTGTCCTCACAGATGAAGTGCTTAGAAGAGTGGTGAGCCCATATAAGAATGTGATAACAACTATCATATGATCTCCCTGATATGAGGAAGTGGTGATGCAACATGGGGGGGCTAAGGGGGTAGGAGAAGAATAAATGAAACAAGATGGGATTGGGAGGGAGACAAACCATAAGTGACTCTTAATCTCACAAAACAAACTGAGGGTTGCTGGGGGGAGGGGGGTTGGGAGAGGGGGTTGGGGTTATGGACATTGGGGAGGGTATGTGCTATGGTGAGTGCTGTGAAGTGTGTAAACCTGGCGATTCACAGACCTGTACCCCTGGGGATAAAAACACATTATATGTTTATAAAAAATTTAAAAAAAAAAGAATGTCATAAATGTCAGCCAATAGCTTTTACTTACCATTAGTGTCACCAGGGAGCTGAAGCAGACCTTGCATCTCTCTGCTCTCTGTCTTCTACTTGTCTCTTCACCTTCACCTTCACCTCCCTCTGCCTTTGGGGAGTGGAGAAAGAGTATTAGTGTGATGTTCTACCACTCTTGCAAGTAGTATTTTACTTTTGTAATTAAGCAGAACCCTTTGAATTGCAAGGTCTCTAGACAAATTATTACCTAGATTAAACCCATGTAAACACAAATGGAAATAATTTGAAAACCTCAAGGAGTACAAAATTTCAAATTGCTCTAAGAGAAGGCCTCTGGCTTTCATCTTTTCTTACACCCGATGTCTTCCCACTTTATCTTTCTTTTCATGGCAGTTTCTGAATTTAAAGAGAGAAGCTTAGCCTATTATGCCTATTTAATGCTTATTTAATATCGACATCACTTTTTCCCCTAAGATTTTATTTATTTAATTGTCAGAGAGAGAGAGAGAGTGCACAAGCAGGGGGAGCAGCAGGCAGAGCAAAAAGTGGGCTCCCTGCTGAGCAAGGAGCCAGATGCTATTCAAAACTCAGTCCCAGGGCCTGGGATCATGACCTGAGCCAAAGGCAGAACTTAACCAACTGAGCCACCTAGTGTCCCAATTTATACCACTCTTGACAGAGCCAACTATATCCCAGCAAGAGAATTACTACTAATTGCTATCCAAATATGTAACAGTCATTCTTCTTTCCTATTACTAAGTTGAGATCAGATCTAGGGACAAAGTTCAGGAAAATACATAACCTTAATCAAGTCTATTGATAAACAAGAATATTAGGTGAAGGGGCACCTGGGTGGCTCAGTGGGTTAAGCCACTGCCTTCAGCTCAGGTCATGATCTCAGGGGCTTGGGATCGAGTCCCACATCGGGCTCTCTGCTCCGCAGGGAGCCTGCTTCCTCCTCTCTCTCTCTCTGCCTGCCTCTCTGCCTACTTGTAATCTCTCTCTGTCAAATAAATAAATAAAATCTTTTAAAAAAATTAGGTGAAGAATATTTTTAAAGATTTATTTATTTATTTTAAAGAGAGTGCATGGAAGTAGGTGAGGGACAGAATGAGAGAATCTCAAGCAGACTCCCTGCTGAGCACAGAGCCCTACACAGGACTTGATTTTATGACACATGAGACCATGACCAGTGAGACCATGAACTGAACCAAAACCAATAGTGGGATGTTTGAGTGACTGAGCCATCCAAGTACCCCAAGGTAAAGAATATTTTTAATCATCTACTTTAACTGACCAGATGCAAACCACTTATTTTAATTGAAACTAAATATAAATCAAAGCCCTAATGCCTTTTGCTGTATCTACTGAGATGGTAATTAACTGTCTCTCCATCTGAAAAATAATTCAGTGTCCTAGAACCAATAATCCTGACTCCCAGGTCTTAGGCTCTTCATCTGTTGAATAATCATGATTTAAAGTGTCTGTCAAATGAAGAAGTCAAACTCTCTCTCTTTGCAGATGACATGATACTTCATATGGGAAACCCAAAAGACTCCATCCCCAAACTACTAGAACTCATACAGCAATTGAGTAATGTGGCAGGATACAAAGTCAATGTACAGAAATCAGTTGCTCTCTTATACACTAACAATAAAAATAAGAAAGGGAAATTAGAGAATGGATTCCATTTACTATAGCACCAAGAACCATAAAATACCTGGGAATAAACCTAACCAAAGAGGTGAAGGATCTGTACTCGAGGAACTACAGAACACTCATGAAAGAAAATGAAGAAGACACAAAAAGATTGAAGACCATTCGATGCTCATGGATCAGAAAAATAAACATTGTTAAAATGTCTATACTGCCTAGAGCAATCTATACTTTCAATGCCATTCTGATCAAAATTCCACCAGCATTTTTCAAAGAGCTGAAGCAAACAATCCTAAAATTTGTATGGAATCAGAAGAGACCCCAAATTGCTAAGGAAATGGTGAAAAAGGAAACAAAACTGGGGGCATCACGTTGCCTGATTTCAAGCTTTACCACAAAGCTGTGATCACCAAGACAACATAGTACTGGCACAAAAACAGACACATAGACCAGTGGAACAGAGTAGAGAGCCCAAATATGGACTCTTAACTCTATGGTCAAATAATCTTCAACAAAGCAGGAAAAAATATACAATCTACAAATTTACAGGAAATATACAGGACAAATATACAGGAAAAAAGACAATCTTTTCCAAAATTGGTGATGGGAAAATTGGACAGCTATATGTAGAAGAATGAAACTCGACCATTCTCTTACACCATACACAAAGACAAACTCAAAATGGATAAAAGACCTCAACATGAAGCAGGAATCCATCAGAATCATAGAGGAGAACGTAGGCAGTAACCTCTTTGATATCAGCCACAGCAACTTCTTTCAAGATATGTCTCCAAAGGCAAAGGAAACAAAAACAAAAATGAATTTTTGGGACTTCATCAAGATCAAAAGTTTCTGCACAGCAAAGGAAACAGTCAACAAAACAAACAAGCAACCCACAGAATGGGAGAAGATATTTGCAAATGACAGTACAGACAAAAGGCTGATATCCAAGATCTGTAAAGAACTTCTCAAACTCAGCACACACAAAATAGATAATCATGTCAAAAAATGGGCAGAAAACATGAACAGACACTTCTCCAATGAAGATGTAAAAATGGCTAACAGACACATGAAAAAAATGTTCATCATCACTAGCCATCAAGGAGATTCAAATCAAAACCACATTGAGATACCACCTTACACCAGTTAGAATGGCCAAAATCAACAAGACAGGAAACAACATGTGTTGGAGAGGATGTGGAGAAAGGGGAACCCTCTTACACTTTTGGTGGGAATGCAAGTTGGTACAGCCACTTTGGAAAACAGTTGGAGATTCCTTAAGAAATTCAAAATAGAGCTACCCTATGACCCTGCAATTGCACTACTGTGTATTTATTCCAAAGATACAGATGTAGTGAAAAGAAGGGCCATCTGTACCCCAATGTTCACAGCAGCAATGGCCACAATTGCCAAACTGTGGAAAGAACCAAGATGCCCTTCAACGGATGAATGGATAAGGAAGATGTGGTTCATATACACTATGGAGTATTATGCCTCCATCAGAAAGGAGGAATACCCAACTTTTGTATCAACATGGTTGGGACTGGAAGAGATTATGCTGAGTGAAATAAGTCAAGCAGAGAGAGTCAATTATCATATGGTTTCACTTACTTGTGGAGCATAAGGAATAACACAGAGGACATGGGAAGATGGAGAGGAGAAGGGAGTTGGGGGTAATTGGAGGGGGAGATGAACCATGAGAGACTATGAACTCTGAAAAACAATCTGAGGGTTTTGGAGGGGCAGGGGTATGTGTCCTCCACCAGGTGGGTATCATGGAGGACACATATTGCATGGAACACTGGGTGTGGTACACAAACAATGAATTCTGGTACACTGAAAAGAAATTTTAAAAATAAATTTTAAAAAATAAAAATAAAAAAATAAAGTGTCTGCCAAGTTTTATCTGGGCAAATAATAAGCCAGAACATGGGGGTGGAAGTAAATAATGAACATCTCTTTTGGTACAATAGTTCAATGGAATACTTTCACTTAATATTTCACTTTTCAATCAGCTGTGTTTGCATCCATTTCCCAAGACTGGCTCCATGTAGATTTTGATCCTATAAATGCTATCTGTGTCCCCTTAGCCAACCAATTAAATTCTTTGGACCTCAAATATCTGTATCTATAAAGTATAGATAATGATATGGCAATGAACTGAATGTGTGCCCCTAAAATAAATATGTTGAAACCCTAATCCTGTTGTGACAGTATTTGGAGATTGGACCTTTGGGAGATAATTAAGTCATGAAGTAGACCCCTCGTGAACAGGATTACTGCCTTTATAAGAAGAGGTCAGAGAGCTAGTTCTCTTTTTACCATGTTAAAATACAGGGAGAAGTCAGCAGTTTGCAATCCAGAAAAGAATCTTGCCAGAACCGTACCATGTTAAAACCCTTATCTCTTGCCATCCAGCTTCCAGATCTATAAGAACAAATTTCTGTTGTTCATAAGCCACCTGGTCTACAATCCATAAATTTTCTTCCCCTCCTATTCCTTTCCTCTCTAGTCAAAGATCTATTTGTCAGACCACAGGTTCAATGCCATCTTCTCAAACCCATAGGTAAATAATTTAATGCCAACTCATTCTTCAGGCCCAACTTTATCCTGCTTTCTCCATGGTCCTGTTCCTCCCACACTGAAGCCATCCTCTTTTCTCTGGTTCCCTCCATAGCTGTTATTTTTGTACCATTCATAGTAGTTGGGCACATTCTGCTGGTACTGTACTTTTGCTCAGTTTTTTCTCTGCCTCCATTACTAGATCCTTGAGAGTTAATCTGAGCTAACATGATGCCTTAGTCACAATATATATTTATCTGTACCTGTGTTCCTCTGAAAGCAAACCCTGAGGCAATCCTGAGCTATACAGTTTACTGGGAAGATGATCCCAAGAAACACAAGTGGGGAATGTAAAGTAGGTAAAGGAGGGCCACTAATAGAGTGTGGATCAATGAGCTCATTGCCACTGTGGGCAGCTAGGGCTCCATCCCACTGAGGACTCTCTGAGCAGCCTCCTTCAGAATTATTCCACCAAGGGACAGCGAAGCCAGAGTACTAATTCACTGACTCATCCTTTTTTGCCTGTGCTAGGAGCATTAATTTCCAGCAGAACTGCATGTGAGCTGAACAAAATCTGGTTGCAGGAAAAGAAGCAAAGAGACAGGGATCCTTAAGGTGAGAAGCTGTCAGTGTGCATAAGAGCTGTCTGCTGCAACTGCAGGTGAACTGGGGGATGGGCCGTCTATACCATTCGCTGTAGTGCTCAATAAAAATCTAGCTGGTATTGAATAAATGGAAAAATAAACATTGCATAAACACTATCTATATCTTAATACAAAGTCACCTACCTAGAAAAGTTACACCTATCTCCTAATCCATGATTCTATCTAACCCACTTTATATATGGTATTTTTTTTAAAGATTTTATTTATTTATTTGACAGACAGGATCATAAGCAGGCAGAGAGGCAGGTAGAGAGAGAGAGGAGGAGGAAGCAGGCTCCCTGCAGAGCAGAGAGCCTGATGTGGGGCTCGATCTCAGGACCCTGAGATCATGACCTGCGGCTTAACCCGCTGAGCCACCCAGGCACCCCTATATATTGTATTCTAAGACCCAGTTCTGGAGTGTTCTAGAATTGAAGTCTGGGATATTTTGTTCTCTGATTCTGTTTGGGAAACTGTCAAAGTCCCCAGGGTTTATAAAAGACAAAGAGGAATATGGGAACTAATGGCTTTCAAGAATCTTTCTCAACCATTTCTCAACGATTCCTTACAGAATGTAGAAACTTAACCAGACCCAAATAGTACGTCAGCTCTTACTGACTAGAAAAACAACTTGGAATTTCTCAAGTTTTCCAAAAGCCCAATCAAGTGAGACAAGCAATTAACCATTCATACAACCCACAACCTTGACTCTACACATAGCTAACCGTTCCGTTCATGCTTCCATCGTATTTTCTTTCCTCCTACAAATACCATGACTTGATGTTTCCACAGAGCTGCTGTTCCAGGAAGCCCACGGGATAGTACAAACAACTCTGTGATTCTAAATAGCTTCTCTTTATCCCTCACTACTTTCCTCAAATACTCTGGGTGGTAAAAATAGAAGCCCATAATTTTAGTGCCAACCTGTAATATTTTTAATGAGGCCACACAATTCACACAGAAATTTCTTAGGGGAATGTCAACCTTTACATCTTACATTTTTCAACTTACTGATAAGGTTAGTCTAAAATCAACTAATAAATACATGTAAAAGTGGCAATAAAAAAGTTGCTTATTAATTTTTATCATTTCCAGACCTCCTATTTTATAATATCTGTATTTAACATCTTAAATTAGAGCAAAGATTCTCAGATCAAGCTCAGATTCTTAAAAAGGCATTAAAATTTGACCAGAGTTTAGCACAGTCCCCTGCTCAGAACAAGGACTTGAATAAATGGGAAACTTTAGGAAAACTGAATACTCTCAAAACCTACTTTGAAACCCAAGACGACCATCTTTACTAGCTGCTATTCTGGGGTAAAATAAAAATTTAAATAGTCTGTTCAGGATTAAACTTAAATTATTCATGTTTAAACTGTTTCTTTTGTTTTGTTATTTTTTAACTTTATTCTGGTGTTAGGCTAAGAGGAATTCATTTTATTCAAGTAAGTTGTGATTTCTTGCCAGTTTTATTCACAAATATAAAACTGCTTGATTAATGCCAAAGATTCTGAGTATCCAGTTTTATGACTACCTTCAAAACACAGACTTTTCAAAGTCACATGAAAAGCAATACAGCTCTGGCAAAGAGCTCAAAAACTGCATCTTTTCCTTGGTTCTGTGTTCAAGAAAGAGAAGGAAGAGGGAGGAGGACAGAAGAGCACAAATGGTAAAAATAAAAACAAACACTGTGCATGTACCAGCTGCAGACCCAGGTCAGCCTGAGGGCTATGAGCGCAGGAGTACAGAGTGGCCCTCAGCAGCCAGGAGGATATTTGGAAGTGTTTGAAAATAGAAGGCATGGCCACCAGCAAGAGATGGGTTCACAACAGCTATGGGGAGAAAACAGCAAATGCTGCACTGAACATACTCAGACACTTAGACACACAGACTTTTCCCTTGTGGGGTCTTTGCTTCCTCCTGAGCATACCAACACCCAGGATGGCCCACTTAGAAATCCATAACCCAATCACTCACTAAGTAAGTACTGACTCTTTTTAAGAGACCAACCTAGATGTTTGGGGAGGCGA
This sequence comes from Neogale vison, assembly GCF_020171115.1. NCBI lineage: Eukaryota > Metazoa > Chordata > Mammalia > Carnivora > Mustelidae > Neogale > Neogale vison. Next base: position 44,380,050 of record NC_058091.1, on the reverse strand, counting down.
AGAAGGAGACGTTTCTGTCCCGGCTTTCAAAGCAATTACAGCCTCACTGGGGAAATGACTGCTACACTCAGAAAGAGAAAATGAACACCTCCCAGTGAGCCCATCCCACCAGACTTCCAGACTGAACACGGCCTGGAGTAGAGGCGGGGAATGGGTGGCTCAGGGAGTTGTTTTTCAACCTCTGGGGAAAGACTGGCTGCCCATTTTTTCATCATTTACTTTCTTTGAGCTTCTATTTTCTTACCATGAGTAACCCAGTGTGTCATGAGAGTTTTATTTTATAAAGTTGATAGTACAGTGTAAGTACTAACTGAATAGTTACTTCTATCATGATGATTATTATTATTAAGTAATATCTCCTAAAAGAACTTCTTAGAAGGCAAGACAATGCTTTGTGAGTCCCACCCTGGAATGGAAAAGTGCACTTTCCTACTATTAGCAATAGTACTTAGGCATTAATAAATATTTGATTAATTAAATGGACGTTTATTATTTGCCACAGGGCTACAAATGCCACAGATAACTTTCTCATAGACACTGAAACCAAGTTCCCAAAAGGTCAACATTACTCATGGTTGGTAGATGAACAAGCAGCCATCCGGAAGCTGTTCTGTTTATAACTAGTATCCACCAGAGGATGAGAGAAGCAGACTGATGGGATAAGCAATGTGTGTTCAGATCAAAGTCACCCAGGGAAGGGGGTTTGGGTTTGCAGGTCCCACATTGCTCCCCAAACAAGACCCTGGTTCAGTGATTGCAATTTGCTGCCTTATTTTTCCTTGCATGAAGGGGCCTCTGGGAGAGAAGCCCATTGTCCATGTAGCTATGCTGCTTGCAGGAGGAAATGTTCCCTAATTTCTCTACCCTGAGAAGGCACCTTCTCCTAGGCTTCACAAAGAAGAGAAGTTCTTCCACCTGTTGTCAGTCATATTTTTAAAAAATAAGAGCAAAGAGTTTCAGTGATGTGGCTGCTCATAACTCTGCTAGTAAAATGTCAGTTATTTAGAGGGATAATGTCTTTTTAATGTTTGAGGATGTTTTAAATATGTGAACTACCTTCATGAAAAAGTTGTAAAAATAAAGAATGGTAATTCACTGCAGAAACTCAAAAAAATATTCTAATTCCTCTGCCCTGACAAGGCACCCTCCTTTCATTAGCACAAAAAATACCAGCCATTTTGGTATGACGAAGTACTCTGGGGTTCAGAGGAGGGTGAGATCCCAGAGGGGGCTGGACCACCAGGAAGATGTCATAAAAGGCATAGGGTTTGAACTAAGTCCTGAGATACGGTTTGTACTCAGCAAGGGGGAGAAGAGGAGGGGCCCACCTGAGAGAAGGAATGAGCAGAATGGAAGCCTTTACCAAAGCTTTCCCAAAAATGCCTCAATTCTGTTGAGCATAAATTAAGCAATGTACCTCAGTAGTACAATTCAGTCTTAATATCTGATCTATACCGGGCTGTGTGCGTATGTCTCCAGCATTCACCCATCTCGAGATATACAGACTGAGAGGTTAGAGAACTTGCGTGACTATCCTTGATGAAAATCCAGAGCTATGTGACACTGGGAGCACATGGATGCTTACTAAAAACTGTCTGTCCTCTCAGGGCAGAAAGACACACAGCCAATGCAAGCCACTTGACCCAAATCTAAAAATGACTCACATGATCGTATTATAGCTCTCATAATTGAAGTAAAAAGGCTCAGCCCTATCAGTTCCCCACTTTGTCTCCTACACCCTCAGCAAGATCTCCAGACTCGGGTTCTTTACACATGGAAGGAAGATGGAGTTCTCATTTCTAAATGCTGGAACTGCAAACCCCGAAACTGCCCGATACCCTAAGTTCTCTGTTACACATCTCCTCCCATTTCCATTCTACATCTTCCTCAAAAGCCCACCAGCTCCAACCGTTCTGCCATAACCCTCCCTTGACCCCCACCATGAGCCTTCACCAGGTGTCTGAGCCATGGGGGGGGACTTCCAAGAGCCACTCCCAACATTTCTCTCCCTTCCTTCTTTTGAGTACAGGGCCTTGGCCACAAACCATCATCTTTAACACAATGGATTCCCCATATAATTTCACTCAAAAGGGAGGGGTTCTGCAGCATTCCACCTCATTCCTCTCTACTGCTCCCACTACTTGCCCAGTTCTATTTATTCAACTATCAGACTCATTAAGCAATGACTATGTGCAAGCTGCTCTGCTTGGCATCCTGGGAAATATGAGGCAATCTAAAATTTCAAAGCAGCTGGCCTTAAGGACACTCTAGTGGGATTTGAGAAAACACTGAAAGATGACAAGGGTCTAAAAGAGTCAAGGCAGATAGAGCAGATTCATAGGCACAGGGACAGGAGAACAGATGACAGAGTGGATATGCATGGAAAAGCTAGCTACCTCACCATCCCACTGGTAATGCTGAACTGAGGAGGTTTCCCGCCAGCTCGTGCTTATCCTTATGCTGAAGGAAGGCTTGAGAATTTCTAACCAGGAGGGTCTTGGGTGTAGATACTGACTGGGGACTGGCTTGAAGCTGCTGAACAGCACTGGACTTAGACTGTAACTTATTTCAGGTCATTTATGGAGGCTGACGGAGAATTGAGGGAAAGCTGAGACCCTATGACAAGCCATCTTGTGAGGCCTCCTCAAAGAAACTGCCTAAACAAGAAAAATCCCCCTACATTATTGTTTCTCTAACTTTTCTAGGGAAAGAAACATCAATTCCAAAGAATTCAAAGTCCAAATACTTTCCCAACTCTGAGTTGGCAGGCAGAATTTAAGTTCAGCACAATCTGAGGCTTTCTTTAAATTGGTGTTCAAACTGGCACTGGGGCTGATCTCCAAAGACCCAAGTGACCAGTACAGTAGGAAAGTATGTGGCCACTAAATACAAAAGTGTTATCACATATACAGAAGAATGCAAAGTGAAAACCAACAACAAAACAGAAGGTAAAACAGAATAAACTTATCAACTAGAGTTCTTGGTGGAAAAAAAAAAAAAACATGCTCTGAGAGGGATCAGGAGCATGTAATTAGCTGGCATTTTATGTTTATGGGCTTTTTACCTCATGAAGCAGTTAATAATAATATGGAACTCATTACCTATAAGCCAAACTCTTTCCCCTCTTCACAGGAATACCAGCTTGAAGGAAAGCATTCAGAGGACAGTAAGCCACCTTGAGAGAATGAACACCTCTAGAAACTTGGTTCAAACAATCATACCAGACTTAAACTGAATTGGCATCCTCACTAACTAGTGGATAAGGGACTGGGTAAAATAGATCACTTAGCATCAAATGAAGAAATTAAATCTCTGCACATCCCTAGTTGTACTGTGAGTTGACAATTTCTGACCTCTGAGATCTCAAGAGGATCCAAATACTTGTGACATAATTCTGCCCTAAGACCTGGTGCCAAATACTTTTCAGGCCAGGTGTCCATTCATGGTTACAATGAATGCACCTACACCCCTTTGGCCATTCCTATGGTAACTGTGGCTTCTTGACTTCTTAAGGTTAATTGCTGCCAAGGATCTCGCTGCTTCAAGGCCCCAGCATCTGCTCTGCTACTAGCAAGAACAATTCTGTGACCAACTCTCCTAACATCAGCCCCAGCCTATAGGGGACAGCAACTACTGAACTTCTAGTAAAGTGGGTACCCCTCTCACCAGCACATACCCTGATGGCCTTTGCTAATGGAGTGTCCTCTGGTTCCTCCCACAGAATCTTTGTGGGTTTTCAGGCCTCATATAATATATCTAATTCAGCATGCCCACTTCCCTCAAACTTTTCATCTCTTCCCCTACCACCTGCCATAGCAACTCAGGCATTTCACCTTCACTCATCATAGACCATTACTTACCCAGGCTTCTCAAAGCTACTCTAGAAGTGAGTTTGCACCATTCTCCAGGGGTCTTGCAGAATGTTAAACCACTTGTCCTCGGGCACCTGGGTGGCTCAGTTGGTTAAGCATCTGCCTTTGGCTCGGGTCATGATCCAGGGTTCTGGAAAGAGCCCCACGTCTGGCACCTTGCTCAACAAGGAGTCTGCTTCTCCCTCTGCCCGCCACTCACCTTGCCTGTGCTCTCTCTATGTCAAACAAAAATTTTTTTAATAAATAAAATTTAAAAACAAACTGCTTGTCTTGAAAGAATGCCCACCCAAGTAAAAGAACCCCTGCTTTCATGTACCAACCCTTTGATCAAGTGCCCCTGAAATCCAATCCAATTGAGTACCCTCCTGGCACTTACCAGTGAATGCTAACTCTTGACGCTCCACTAGAGTATGATCTCCTCCCTTGAAAGGGCCTGTAATCCCTGCTGGGATATGCTGATATTATCTCTACTTATTAGTTTTGGAGCGGGAGGGGAGTAGGGGGTTGTGCCTGAGGGAGCACCTGTGTCCTTGCTAGGGCGAGGCCTCAGCAGTGCCTTCCACGTGAGATAAGTGCTTGGTCTTAATTACAAGATGCCTGGGTGGATCAGTTGGTCAAGTGTCTGCCTTTGGCTCAAGTCATGATCTTGGAGTTCTGGGATTGAGCCCCACATCGGGCTTCCTGCTCAGTGGGAGTCTGCTTCTCCCTCTCCCTCTGCTCCCTTGGGTTCTCAGGTTTTCCCATCTCAGGCCCTGACCTTAACAACAAACCTGCCTTGGCTGAATATTCAATTGTCTTTCTGAGTTTGTTCCTGAGCAAGTCAACTCTCTCCCTATAGGAGATAAGGACTTCTTTGTAAGCAACCAATGAGGCCATCTGTTTCTCACACCTAGTTTTTGTTTGTTTGTTTTTTAAAGATTTTATTTATTTATTTGACAGAGAGAGATCACAAGTAGGCAGAGAGGCAGGCAGAGAGAGAGAGAGAGGAGGAAGCAGGCTCCCTGCCGAGCAGAGAGCCCGATGCGGGACTCTATCCCAGGACCCTGAGATCATGACCTGAGCCGAAGGCAGCGGCTCAACCCACTGAGCCACCCAGGCGCCCCCCTAGTTTTTAATTGTCTTTTAACTACTCTTGGTTTCTTGATTTCTTATTGGCCCATGTAAGGCATCAATGCAACTTAGTAATAACAAGCCAATTTCATTATTCTGTGTGCCTTGTTTTCCCTCATGCCTTTCAAATGCAGGACCATGGTATTTCAAGGGTACTTTTCTTTCCCAATTTTGACTTTTCTAAGTCTAAACTGATTTTTAAAAAATGTTCAGGACACCACCTTGTGCCAGAGATCACCTGTGTCCCACAAACCACTTGGGATAGGGTTCTCCTGGTCAGTTGGGTATTGAATGATTCAGTCCCCAAATTGCCACTTGATTTCACAGAATTTCTTCTTGGGAGAAAAGAGCAGGTGTTGGTTTTGCTTCTAGGTTGGCCTCGGGGTAGAACTGGCTAAACAGAGGCAGGAACATCTGTATCTTTGGGGTAAATACCCCTTCAAAACCAGACAAGAAAACAAAAAGGTAACCCACGGAATGGGAGAAGATATTTGCAAATTACAGTACAGACAAAAGGTTGATATCCAGGATCTATAACGAACCCCTCAAACTCAACACACACAAAACAGACAAGCATATCAAAAAATGGGCAGAAGATATGGACAGACACTTCTCCAATGAAGACATACAAATGGCTATCAGACACATGAAAAAATGTTCATCATCACTAACCATCAGGGAGATTCAAATTAAAACTACACTGAGATATCATCTTACAGCAGTTAGAATGGCCAAAATTAGCAAGACAGGAAACAACATGTATTGGAGGGGATGTGGAGAAAGGGGAACCCTCTTACACTGTTGATGGGAATGCAAGTTGGTGCAGCCTCTTTGGAGAACAGTGTGGAGATTCCTCAAGAAATTAAAAATAGAACTTCCCTATGACCCTGCCATTGAACTACTAGGTATTTACCCCAAAGATACAGATGTTCCTGCCTCTGTTTAGCCAGTTCTACCCCGAGGCCAACCTGGAAGCAAAACCAACACCTGCTCTTTTCTCCCAAGAAGAAATTCTGTGTTTCTGAGACTATCATGATTATGGTTGTTGGGCTGATGACTAGAGGGACTCTAGGGGGCGGTAGGGTACTTGTCACAGCATAATATAGGGCCCAAACCCATTTCCCCTTTCTCACAGAGCCAACCCACCCAAAGCCCCAGCTCTGGCCATTACCATACACCCTGTACATTGAACCCTTGGGAAGTCCAGTGAGCCCTGTCTGTTCTTGCCTGCTCCTCTCCTGGATGCCAGTAATGCCAGTCCCCCCCCAGAATTCTAGTGAATAAAATGTATACACATAAATGAATAACTGAGTGTTCAGCACATAACTGGGACTTAATAAATATTGGTGGACTATATAAGGGAATGAATGAATAGAACCTAGTCGCAAATATCCCTAAATCAAGCTGCATTCCAGATTGAGGTGGAATCCAGTGTTCTTGCAAAATACAGCAATACAGACAAGTCGGCATAAGGCAACTGGCTCACACAAAACTGTGATCAGAGGACATAAAGTCCCTTGCAGAAAAGAGGTTATCTGCAGGCTGGAATGTTTTCTAAACAGAAGAATACAGACGTGCCAAGAAGGAAAGCAAAGCCAGAGCCAAGAGCCAGCGAAGATTCCTTGGTAAAGAAGCTGTGCCTGTGACAAAAGGGGAAACAGTGAAAACACTGGGTCCCTGTCACCAGAGCAGGCACACTTCCTCTTCACTAGGCCCCCACTGTGCCTTGCAGTCCTGGAGCAAGTCACAGAAATGTGGCAAAAGCTGTGAATCCTCATAGTCATGGAGGAAGACACCAACTCCAGAAAGGGCCCGCTTGCTTGTTTTTTTGGTGAGCAGAAATCCCCTCCTCTCCCAGGGCCTCAGGCTGAGCAGGAACAAGCTGTTCTCACACCCCCATATGCAGCCTCAAAGCCATCATCTCCAGCTCTTACCCCAGACAGAAACGCCAGAAACCTCCTCAGCATATCATAAAAGACAGGTTTGTCAGAAAGAATTGTGTTTTATCCACCCCTTCTTAAGTGAGCTTTCAAATGTTGTTCTTTCCCCCTCTCCTGGGTATGATGAATCACATCCTCAGGAAACACAACCAGCTGAGTAAATCGGTGCTCTGCAATGTCTTCACAAATGAAACCGGTTTGGTTGACTCATCGGACTGATGCAGCTATAACCAGACACTTGAAGCGCTGAGACAGGTATGTTCTGTTACTGATTCAGGACGGCTTACAGTGGTGGCCAAGGGTAGTCCAGGCAAAAGGCAGCCTGGCTTAATTTAGAGCCCTTAATCAGTGGGGTTACTCATTTACCTGAATAAATGAAGAAAGCCAAAGCAGTCTGGGGATTCAGCTTTAGGAATAACATGACTAAGGTAACATTAGAGTATCTTTTATCAATGTACCAAAATAGTAAAGAGGTTTAGACCCTGAGTCCAGAGATACCATTGAAAGAAAGAACAGTGTAATCCTTTTTTTTTTTTAATTTTTTTATTTATTTGAGAGAGAGCGCATGAGAGGCGGGAAGGTCAGAGGGAGAAGCAGACTCCCCATGGAGCTGAGAGCCCGATGCGGGACTCCGGGACCGTGACCTGAGCCGAAGGCGGTTGCTTAACCAACTGAGCCACCCAGGCGCCCCCAGTGTAATCCTTTTTATGTTCACACAATTTGCCCCTTTTTTCCAGCCTTGATATAATAATTAGGCATTACTGGGGAAGGTGAGTCAAGTTGGCCACAATTCAGGAGACGGGGAGAGACCTGTCCATGATATGCAAATAAATAATAGGAGGCATTTTCATTTACCTTCCAAAATTGGAGGGAACCTAGAAATGATGGGCAGAGAAGTACAGTCACAGTGTGATCTGAGGCAGATGACTTAAATCCAATTATTTCTCCCAGTCTTTTGTTTGTCAAAAAGATCTGATGGCTAACCTGGGTGAAGGAGGTCTTAGGTATCAGAATACAGGTGAGCCTCCCTGGTGTCCCCTAGCTGATGAAAGGAATCACAGGTGTCAGTCCTTACTGGGCACACAAAACACTCACACTAAGTTACAAGAGAAAATTCCATTTCTTTCTCCAAACTAAAACAATACATCTCTCCAGACCGCAATTCCTCAAATTGTATTCCAAACCATGTCCTTTTAGCCCTGTTCACCTAGTCCAGCTGTGGCTAGGAATTCAAAATAAACAGTGCTGATTCTGAGAGCCACAAAAGCTTTGCACAGAAAAAAAAAGAAAGAAAGAAAGTCAGTTATTACTGTTAAGGGAAAACTACACACATCTTTGATTAAAACCAGAAGAAAGGTGGGGCTAAAAGCCGAGTGGTATAAAATGTGAAAACTTTTTCCTTCTAAGGGTGGATGGATTTGTCTTAATAAGTTTAATGCCTGATAAGCCTGTGCAAAGTCTGGGGTGGATGACTATCCCAGCTCTAGCCAGGCCAGCTTGCATTCTGACTTGGGAAAGTCTGTGATCTCGGTGGACCCCACCCTTTAGAGACAACTCCTAACATTCCTCCTGTTTTCTGGCCTTTCTCCATTTGAACCACCCACTGTAATGCTCCTTTATCCACCTGTTCTCTCTTCAGTGAGATGCTCCCTTACAGGGGAAACACCAGCCTACTCAGGCTCTTTGTGTGAGATCTGAAAGTGTACCTCACAGCTTGACTGGCCTCTGGCACTTCTGAGGGGAGCAGGCAACAGCACTTGGAAAGCTAGCCAGTGCTCCCCTCTCCCTTGGAGGGGCACAGGCTGGCACAGACATATGCCCCATGGCCCTATCTTCACTCTCCTCCGCAATTCTACCTCCTAACGCCCCATGGGAACCACACTAAGCCATGTCCCAGATCATCTGGACCTCTGTCACTCCCCAAGGGCCTCAGGTGAAAATTTCCTAACTGAAATGCTCATTAGAAGTGGTTAAGAAGAAAGCCTTGGGGTGCCCAGGTGGCTCAGTTGGTTAAGCATCTGACTCTTAATTTGGCTCAGGTTGTGATCTTGGGGTCCTGAGATTTTTAAAAAACCCTGTGTTGGGCTCCATGCTCAATTGGGACTCTGCTTGGGATTCTCTATATCCTTTTGCTCCTCCCGCCCCCCTTTTTAAAAATAAATCTTTTAAAAAAAGAAAGCCCTAACCTGGGCTCTGCTCTCTTGGTCATTGTCTTTTATGTTATTTGTTTATGATTTTGAAACAATACCTGTTTCTCATAGAAAGTACAAGAGCCTGCCCCCTCCTTTTTCTTTTTGCTAATTACTGAATAGAAATTTTGGACTTTTTTATATATTTTTTCCTATGCCATTTAAAACTTTTTTGAGACCCTGTAATGACTGCATAGTATTCCCTTTCACAGAGTACTTTGTTTTTCATTCAGCTTTACTGAAGTCTAAGTGACAAAATTGTAAGGTCTCCATTTTTACTCTCCCACACACATTTTATATTTTTGATGTCATAATTTACATATTTTTACATTTTTACATTTATTATCCATTAACAAATTATCAACTTATAGTTGTTGTTATACTTTTGTCTTTTAATCTTCATTACTAGAGTTATAAGCAATTTACCCACCACTCTTACAGCATTCAAATATTCTGAATTTAACTATATATTTACTTTGACCAATGAGTTTTATATTTCACATGTCTTTATGTCACTAATTAGTATCCTTTTCTTTTTTTTTTTAAGATTGATTGATTGATTTGACAGACAGAGATCACAAGTAGGCAGAGAGGCAGGTAGAGAGAGGGAGGAGGAAGCAGGCTCCTTGCTGAGCAGAGAGCCCGACATGGGGCTCTATCCCAGGACCCTGAGATCATGACCTGAGCCGAAGGCAGAAGTTTAACCCACTGAGCCACCCAGGTGCCCCATAATTAGTATCCTTTCATTTCAGCTTGAAGAATACCTTTTAAGTCTTTCCTATTTTTGATTCTACTAGTATAAGAGTTCATCTATGACTCAATGGATTTAAATATTTGACAAAGCTATCATGGTACCAATAAAGTTATTTTATTCTAGACTCAAATACCCTCAAATCTAAATATGTCAAATATGTATTTAAGAATATTAAATTATTGTATTATGAAAAAAATAATGATGATGATGATGATGATGATCAGCATCATCATAATAAGGCTTTCTTGAAAGGCTAGCCTAGTGATGATGAACTCCTTCAGGTTTGTTTGTCTAGAAAACTTATTTCTCCTTCAGTTATGAATGACAACTTTACCAGAGAGAGTATTTTGGGTTGGCAGGTTTTTGTTTTGTTTTTGTTTTTGTTTTCTTTCAGCACTTTGAATCCCACTTCCCTGCAAAGTTTCTACTGAAAATTCTGATGACAGTCCTATGGGGGGCTCCTTTGTACATAACAAGTTGTTTTTTTCTTGCTGTTTTTAAAATTCTATCTTGTTATCATTTTTAATAATTTAAATTATAATGTATCTTTCTGTAATTTTCCATGGTTCCTCTTATTTGAAACTCTCTGGGATTCCTGGAGGATGTATGTTTCCTTCCCCAGGTTGTGGAAGCCATTATTTCTCTGAAGAAGATTTTTGTCCCTATCTCTCTCTCTCTCCTCCATCTGGGAACCCTATAATAATAAATTGGTCTGCTTACTAATGTCCCATAAGTCTTTTAAGCTATCTTCACGTTTTTTCATTAGTTTTTCTTTTGCTTCTCTGATTGGATGAATTCTATTGCCTGTCTTCAAGTCCCACTTATGTCCACTTGATCTAGTCTGCTGTTGAAACCCTACATTAAATTTTTCAGTTCAACTATTATATTCTTCTACTCTGTGATTTCTATTTGGTACTTTTTTATATTTTCCACCTCTTTGTTGAAATTCTCACTTTGTTCATGCATTGCTTTCCTGACCCTAGTGAGCATCTTTATGACTATTATTTTCAGCTCTCTATCAAGTAACTCATTTTTTTTCTGTTTAATGAAGATCTACTTCTGGAGATTTATCTTGTTCTTTTGTTTGGAACATATTCCTCTGTTTCCTCATTTTCCTTAACTCTCTGTGTTGCCTTCTGTGCATGAGCTCTAATAGTCACCTTTTCCAGTCTAAACAGAGTGCTCTTGTATAGGAGATGAACCTCATCAATCAGTTCCACCTCAGCTCCTAATTGCCTTTCAAACTTCTGTGATTGTCCCAACCACCTTTTTTATTCTTTTTATTCTTTTTTATTCTTAATAACTCCCAGTAGTTGAAGGCATGCCAAGACCCATCAGGGTTCTATCAGTGCTCCAAAGGAGAGAACTGCATTCAGCACCTGCAGCCTGATTGGAAACTGGACCCTCAGGCATCAGCTGGGATAGTATGTAATTAAGGCCCTTTCAGGGAGAAAGGGACAGGCAACCCAGGGCACCCAGCCCTCAGGGAACAATTATGAAAGTTATGCCAGATATGCACATAAGCTTCTTCCAGGGAGATACTGGAAATTTGGAGACTAGAGGGAAAAGGCAGAAAAGAGATCTGCCACTTTCCCAAGTTCCCAAGGAAGATTAGAGTCAGCCCTAGATGTGAGGTGAAAGACTGGGAGATGGGTATTTCTGCCTATTTTCTCTGTGCTGAATCCTGGGGGAATAGCCATGGTGAGTGATCTGTGTACCCACCAGTGAGCACCTGCTTCTTTGTTATGGTGGATTTCAGGGATGCAAGCTCTCTTGGCTTTCAGATGTTTATCCCTTTGGTAGATGTCTTAAAAGTTGGGTCAAGCCCTTTACTCCTCAGGAAGAAGCTGAGAGTTGTGAATTCCTTCCCAATTTTCTGGTGCTATGTTAGTGGTGTGGTTGATGCCAACACTGTGTCTTGGCCTTTCCTACCTGTTTCAATGTGGATATTTTCTCATATATCTGATGTGTAGGAGTCACTCACCTAGTTTCTAAATTTCTTTCAGAGGAAATTGCTCCACATGTAGCTATATATCCATGGAAGGATGGGAGTTCAGGAGTCTCCTATGTTGCCATTTTGGTTAACCCTCTCTGAGTACCTTAGGTGTACCCTGTATTACCCATTATTGCCTATGGTTGGGTCTTAACCATTGTGAGAAAAGTCAAGGCATGTATAAACAAAGTGGGCCCATTCCTTATCTACCTCTATACGTAGTTTACCATGCTTTTTGGAGATGACTAAATCTTCCATGCAGACTGGAAGAGTGTCACTTGCCCTGACAGGCCAAGAAGGAAGACAGTGTGATGAGAGCACCTGTCAGCACCTCTGAAATCCCCTTTCCTTTTCCCCTCTCTTTCTCTGCTTTGGAAGCCAGTGATGGGCCTCATCAAATGACTCCCCTGCCTTCCAGCTACTAGTGGGCTTTGTGAATGGATGGCAAGAGGTCGAAGAAAGAAGAACAGGAAAGTACAGGTATTTATTCTCCTGGATTCCTTCCTGCAGAGTGGCCTCCACCAAAGAGCAAACTCCTCAGGTCCCCGGTTTTCTCAAGGCAACCTCTTCATATGACTCTCTGTCCTGGTTATCCTTCTCCTTCCCCAATTCCTTCAGACCTGGGCTATTTATAGCCCCATTCTGAATTCCTGAGTCATTCCCCCCCACCCTGTCCCACCTTTGTAAAGAGTCCCTTAACTAAAACTTTCTCAAGCTATCCTATGCTATGCTGTTTCCTTCTGGGGCTCTGCGGGGATGTGCAAGTACCCTTTTCCTTATAGTATGACCTTGTAATACACATATAAATACAGCCAGCCCCAGTTTTCATGGATCATTTTACTTTTCCAGATCCTTTGAGTAATTTCCATGAAAGAATAGAGAGCAAACTGGCAGAACAAGTCATAAAATGTTTCAACCCATGATACATACTGTATATAGAGGTGGGGCAAACAAAGGGCTCTACAAGCACACATGTGAAGGACCAACTCAGGCCAAGTCCCTGAGGGTGATGAGGATTTTGGTGGGGTCAAACAGCCCTCACTTGGATCAGAGAGCCTCCCCACCTAACTTAAACTATGCCAGACACTGACAGCAACTTGAAGCTTGTTCTGGAACCAGTAAAACTACTGTAAGGGGAAGGTATATGAGACCCAGTGCCTCATTCATTTATTTACTAAGTGTCTCTATGTGCCAGGCCATGTTCTAAGTGATGATCTTGTCGCCACATAACATTTTTACCCTTGTACTCTCCAGTCATGAAACTAATGGCAAGTCACATATCATCAACATCCTCATCCTTATTCTCACCATTGTCTTTTACCAGCAATTAGAATTTGGTTTCTCACCTTTAGAGCCACATCTTCAACCTTCTATCACCCAGAACCCTTCTTCATCTTAAGTTTAATATAAGGTACCCCAATATTCTACTCTCTAACAAATCCCTAACTTTCAGATGTCTTGTGTTCTCATTCCCAGAATACCTTCCTTTCTACCTCATAGAGATATCTAGGACTTTAACATTTTATTTATTCTATTCATCTCTTCCCTCTTGGATCCCCTTCTTTCCTTAATATTGCCCTAAGTTTCTCTCTGCTTTTAATGTCTCCACCATTGAAATCATTCTCCACCCTAACATCAGAAGAATGTTTCTAAAATTACCTCTGCTCATGCTGTTTCCCAAATCTTAGGAAGGCATAATAATCCTGAACTATTTCTTCTTCTTTAAACTTGACATGATCCCTTGGCCTTGGAAACTTTGGCTCATATTACGTTGTCCTGCCCAGGATATTCTTTCCCCTCCCTGCCTTACTGAGCTATGTAACCATAGAATTCCAGGCTATCATCACCTCTTCACTCTGGTGCATGAGACTGAGGAAGAACATAGAAGAAACAAAATATTTAAAAGAGATTTTATGTCTCTGCAGTAGGGTGATCAATGAAACCCTCTCCTGCAGTTCACTACATTATCTAATACTGCTTTTGTAGGCCTAGAGTCTTCTAGAAATAAATGTGATAGATGTAGGGTTCTGTCTCTGAGCAGACATAGGGTGACATGGAATGCTCCCAAGATCAAAGGGCATGTGACCTCTATTGTCTCTATTAAATCCCTACTCCCATTGTCCTTGTTCATAAGCCAACTATCACTTGCCATGTACTAGGGCAGCCCCTCTACTTAAACATGCTTCATGTATTTGTTTGCTTGTTTATTGTCTGCTTTACCCAGTAGAGCAGGGATTTAATCTACCATTTATTTATTTACAACACCTAGAACATTTCCAGGAATCAGTAGTTCAACAAATATTGTCTGAATGAAGTCAGGAAGAAAACCTCCTAACCCTTCTTATAATCACTAAGTCATGACTGCCTCCAGGTTGGAGGGACCAGGGAAATCTGGGCTACCTTGCTAAAACTCACATTTGTCCATATCACTTTGCTTTTCTGAAGTCTTAAATGCTTCCATCTTCTAACAGGCTATGGGATAAATGCTATAAAATTCAACCTAACATGGCAGGAGAAGTGTTTTTGATCAGGCCCCTCCTTGCATGCTGATCTCACCTGTCACCACTCCTAGAAGAATATAGGAGTTTGCTTCCCCCACACATCCTGGTATCTCTCCCTTCATTCCTCTGCTCACATTATCACCCTTTCCCCATTCTTTAAAACTCGCTCAGATCCACTTATCCTTTGAGGATTTACTCAGCTCTTATGTCTTCTATCAAGTCTCCCTCTTATCCCAGCCCCCATCAGATTTGGGAACATGCTCCAGGTCTTGGGATAAAGTTTAGGGGAACTTGAACATCTAGGTGGGTTATAAGGGCAAAGATTCGGGTATGAGAAATAAGGCAGCCTTAATCACTACTAGGGAGAGGGAATCCCAGAGCAAGAGACTATAGAGATCCCAGCAGCAGAGTTGGTTTCATCTTCATGGTTAACATTTAATGAGTACTAATATGACACACTCTGCATGCTTACATATTTCAATTAATTTAATCTTCATGATAATGCTGTGAGGTGGGGACTTTTATTGCTCTTATTTTATGGATGAGAAAGTTGAACAACAGAAAGCTTCAGGACTTGAATTTCATAACCTTCCCTTGGTCCCTCAGCAAGTAAGTGGTGAAACCACTGTCTAGCTCCAAAGTCAAACAGTTATCCAAGTCTGTCCAGCTTCCTGAATAATGGTTTAAAGTCATGGAGCTGGTCATCTTGCATGTGACAGTGTCCAGACTCATCAGCTCAGCCAAGATAAAGGCTTACTCCTGAAAGTTGTCGCTATCCCATAAGAATATGAATCTTTCTTTGTTCTGAGATCCAAATGCATCATGCAAACTTTCAATTAATGCTGATACCAGAAGGAACCAGGACTGGAGAGAGGGTTGGACCATAGATATCGATATTCATGTAAAAGAAAATTACAGCCTACTGTAAATAGATAAAGTGGCTTTGTGACTTACAGTAATCTCTCCTGTACCTGGTCAGGGGGACATAGCTCAAGATCAAGTCTGAGTATACTAACAATCACCAAGATGAGCCATATTCTGGCCAATAAAACACAATTTAACAAATTTAAAAACATGGAAATCATACATTATCTGCTTTCAAACTATAACAGTATTAAACTAAAAATCAATAAAGATAGCTGAAATCCACCCCCCCAAAATATTTTAGTACTAAATAATATACTTCTAAATAACACAGAGGTCAAAGAAAAAAATCTCAAAAGACATTTTAAAATATTTGAAATATGTTAAAATGGAAACACAACTTATCAAAATTTGTGCAATCCCCCTGTCTTGTCCTTCAGGGGCTCAGGTAGAACCAAGGCTTTCTCTGGGTAAGGCAGCAGGAATGAAGGCAGATCAAGCATGTTGAGGAAAATATGGCTAGGTCACTGAGGTACACGGGAGACTGTGAGGTGGAGTCAAGCTCACCAGAAGACTCTGAAGGCCAAGTAGGCCACCAGAGGAGTTTGGATATTATTGTGAGAGTTATGGGAAACACCTCTCCCCCATCTCCCAATACTCATGTCCTCCTTTCAGTTAGGGATCAATTCAGCAACGTGGCGGGATACAAAGTCAATGTGCAGAAATCAGTGGCTTTCTTATACACTAACAATGAAAATACAGAAAGGGAAATTAGAGAATCGATTCCATTTACTATAGCACCAAGAACCATAAGATACCTGGGAATAAACCTAACCAAAGAGGTAAAGGATCTGTACTCGAGGAACTACAGAACACTCATGAAAGAAATTGAAGAAGACACAAAAAGATGGAAGACCATTCCATGCTCTTGGATCGGAAGAATAAACACTGTTAAAATGTCTATACTGCCTAGAGCAATCTATACTTTTAATGCCATTCCGATCAAAATCCCACCGGTATTCTTCAAAGAGGTGGAGCAAATAATCCTAAAATTTGTATGGAATCAGAAGAGACCCCGAATCGCTAAGGAAATGTTGAAAAACAAAAATAAAGCTGGCGGCATCACGTTACCTGATTTCAAGCTTTATTACAAAGCTGTGATCACCAAGACAGCATGGTACTGGCATAAAAACAGACACATAGACCAGTGGAACAGAGTAGAGAGCCCAGATATGGACCCTCAACTCTATGGTCAATTAATCTTCGACAAAACAGGAAAAAATATACAGTGGAAAAAAGACAGTCTCTTCAATAAATGGTGCTGGGAAAACTGGACAGCTATATGTAGAAGAATGAAACTCGACCATTCTCTTACACCGTACACAAAGATAAACTCAAAATGGATAAAAGACCTCAATGTGAGACAGTAATCCATCAGAATCCTAGAGGAGAACATAGGCAGTAATCTCTTCGATATCAGCCACAGCAACTTCTTTCAAGATATGTCTCCAAAGGCAAAGGAAACAAAAGCAAAAATAAACTTTTGGGACTTCATCAAAATCAAAAGCTTCTGCACAGCAAAGGAAACAGTCAAAGAAACAAAAAGGCAACCCATGGAATGGGAGAAGATATTTGCAAATGACAGTACAGACAAAAGGTTGATATCCAGGATCTATAATGAACTCCTCAAACTCAACACAAATGAAACAGGCAAACATATCAAAAAATGGGCAGAAGATATGAACAGACACTTCTCCAATCAAGACATACAAATGGCTATCAGACACATGAAAAAATGTTCATCATCATTAGTCCGCAGGGAGATTCAAATTAAAACTACATTGAGATATCACCTTACACCAGTTAGAATGGCCAAAATTAACAACACAGGAAACAACATGTGTTGGAGAGGATATGGAGAAAGGGGAACACTCTTACACTGTTGGTGGAATGCAAGTTGGTGCAGCCTCTTTGGAGAACAGTGTGGAGATTCCTCAAGAAATTAAAAATAGAACTTCCCTATGACCCTGCAATTGCACTCCTGGGTATTTACCCCAAAGATACAGATGTCGTGAAAAGAAGGGCCATCTGTACCCCAATGTTCACAGCAGCAATGGCCACAATCGCCAAACTGTGGAAAGAACCAAGATGCCTTTCAATGGGTGAATGGATAAGGAAGATGTGGTCCATATACACTATGGAGTATTATGCCTCCATCAGAAAGGATGAATACCCAACTTTTGTGGCAACATGGACGGGACTGGAAGAGATTATGCTGAGTGAAATAAATCAGGCAGAGAGAGTCAATTATCATATGGTTTCACTTATTTGTGGAGCATAACAAATATCATGGAGGACAAGGGGTGTTAGAGAGGAGAAGGGAGTTGAGGTAAATTGGAAGGGGAGGTGAATCATGAGAGACTATGGACTCTGAAAAACAATCTGAGGGGTTTGAAGTGGCAGGGGTGTGGGAGGTTGGGGTTCCAGGTGCAGGTGGTGGGTATTATAGAGGGCACAGATTGCATGGAGCACTGGGTGTGGTGAAAAAATAATGAATACTGTTTTTCTAAAAATAAATAAATTGAAAAAATTTAAAAAATCAATAAAAAATGAAATGATAATCAAAAATCTGGAAATAGAAGAGATTACTAGTGACAAAGACTGTTTCCTTGACTAAACCTTAGATAGGTATCTCTGAATCCTCTTTCCAACTAGGCTTCAACCCTGGGCTTCCATGTCCATTTTTGCAGAGTCTAATTTTAATAATCCTGCTAACTGAGTTTATTTAGAATCCCCCTCACCCTTGATATCTGATCATCCTTCATATTTAAGCAAATTCTTCAACTCTCACCAACCTCTAGGTGATATCTGCTGACTGGCCTGCCTGCAATAGAAATCCTGTTAGGTCAGTATAGCAAGAATCTCCTTATCCTTGATGTTTCTTCTCAGTCATCTTCCATCCACTGACTCTCACCCTCCTCCTTGACTAAAATCCTCACTGGTCCTTGCTGTATTTGAAATTGAGTCCAGTTCTATATGATGTCTCATATTTCCTATTAAAATAATTCCTGAATGGGACGCCTGGGTGGCTCAGTTGGTTAAGCGGCTGCCTTTGGCTCAGGTCATGATCCCAGCGTCCTGGGATCGAGTCCCGCATCAGGCTCCTTGCTTGGCAGGGAGCCTGCTTCTCCCTCTGCCTCTGCCTGCCACTCTGTCTGCCTGTGCTTGCTCTCGCTTCTCTCTATGACAAATAAATAAAATCTTTAAAAAAAATAATAATAATAATTCCTGAATGAAATCTATATTTATTACTTTACCTACTGTCCAGCTCTTGTTATTTTAGAGGTTAGGTGTCCTTACAGTAGAGTGCTTAGCATTGTTTAGCAGACCTTTTGGAGATTAACTGATTCTGTGTATACCTTTGACTAATTTGGCTATATAACAATTCTGTAGGAGTAGAGGTTAACTCATAAAAAACTGATATCAATGCAAATGGTTTCTGTCTGAGAAAGAGGCCAGAGATTCCTACTTAGAACAAAACAAATAAAATTTTTCAAGAAATCATGAGATTCACCTGCTCTCTCTCTCTCTCTGGTAAAAAACAAACAAACAAAAAACAAAAACAAAAAAACCTCCACAGTAGAAACGACATCACAGTTTATTACCCTTAGGATATTAACCTGCCTTCCATCTATTAGTAACCTCTCTTCAACATTCCTTCGGTTGATTGATAATTTTAAAAATTTCTTCAAAATCTCCTCTGAATTGGTTACAACATCATATAATAGAATAAAATCTTGACATGTGTACAGCATAAAACAAAGTTGTGGGATGCAGTGGAAACAGTGTTCAGAAGGAAATTTATAAAATTAAACATACATATTTGAAAAGAAAAGAAATCTAAAAATCACTCATCTAAACCTCCAACTTAGGAAACTAGGAAAGAGGAGCAATTACATCCAAAGTAAACAAAAGAAAATAAATAATAAAAATTATAGCAGAAATCAGTCTAATTGAAAATAGGAAATCAGTAGAGAAAAAAAAAATTTAAGTTGGTTCTTTAAAAAAATCAGCAAAATCAGTAAGCCTGTAGCCAAACTAAGAAAAAAGAAAGGGCACAAATGACTAATATCAGATCACTACAGATTTCATGAATATTACAATAATGATAAAGAAGTACTGTAAATAACTCTATGCCTACAAATTTGACAACCTAGATTAAATGTAACAATTCTCAGATAAACACAATCTTCCAAAACTCACACAAAAAGAAATCGACTATAGAAAAGACAATAGACACAACAGGAAGCAACCTACATCTATTAAAGAAATTGAAGCAATAATCAATAATCTTCAAAATAGAGAGCACTGGGCCCAGATAGATTGACTGATTAATTACACCACTTAAGGAAGAAATAACATCCATTATCTATAATTCTTTTCAGAAAACAGAATCAGGAAGAATACTTCCTAATACTTCCTAACTTATTCTATATCACTAGCATTAGCATTATCCTAATACCAAACCAAAGACATCTTAGCAAAACTGCAGACAAATATCTTTCATAAACATAGATACAAAATATATTAGTAAGTCATATTTAACAATGTTTACAAAGAATTATGTACCACTACAAAGTGGAATTTATTCAAGGTATATAAGGCTTGTTCAACATTAGAAAATCAATTCATGTAATCCATCACATCAATAGGCTAAAGAAAAGTCACATGATCCTATCAATAGATGTAGAAAAAGCATTTGAGAAAATCCAACACCCAACAAAAAAAAAATTGTAAACTAAGAATAGAGAGGAACTTCCTCAACCTGAAAAAGAATATCAACAAAAACCTAGTACCATAAGTTAGTACCATACTTAATGATGAGACTTGAAGGAACAGCAAGATGAAAGAGGAGCAGGAGACCTAAATTTCACCTGGTTCCAGGAATTCAGCTAGATAGTTATCAAGCCATTCTGAACACCTACAAACTCAACAGGAGATCGAAGAGAATAGTGGCAATTCTAGAAACAGAAAATCCACCACTATCTAGAAGGTAGGACGTGCAGAGGAGTGAATCCAAGGCAATATATGGGAACATAGACTGTTGGGGTGGGAGCTGGCTCCCAGCAAGTGAGAGAGCAGCAGAGCACAAAATCAGAACTATTAGAAGTCTGCCCCACAGAGAGTCATTGCTCCAGTCGCTGAACAGGGGTGGAATCCTCACTGGGACAGTGCAGTCTCAGGCTCCTTGAGGTCACAGAATGACCAGCGTGTCTGAGTGTGGCAGAGCTCCCAGATATTGGAGCAAGGAAGCCAGCTACAGAGATTAAGCCAAAGAGGGGCTATCAGCTCAGGGTTACCTTAAACCATGATCCAAGGCATAGTCAGACAACAATTCTTCAAGCAGGGATGCCACAAAGGGTAGATCCAGGGAGACCCCCCTCCTTCCTCCTCTAGGAGGAGCAGTGCAGGATTGCATGGCAGGAACCAGCTGGGTTTGGAGACTCCAAACGGGGCCATGCACCAGAGGTAGAAATCCTGGGTCACAAATGGATTGAACTCGGAGTGCAGCAGGAGACCAAGGAGATGGGAGGGATTGACTGCATTTCTCTGAGGGTGCACTGAAGAGGAGAGCCCCCAAGGTCTCCTTTCCTCTGGGACTAGAGATTGGGG
The DNA here is from genome assembly GCF_020171115.1 of Neogale vison. NCBI lineage: Eukaryota > Metazoa > Chordata > Mammalia > Carnivora > Mustelidae > Neogale > Neogale vison. The sequence continues at coordinate 44,359,154 of NC_058091.1, read as the reverse complement.
GGGGCTGTCATTTCATTCCCATCCTCCAAAGCTGTATGGAAAGCATTCAGGGAATAAAAGCTCCCCAGAGCAAAACCAAGCAGATTATGTAGCCTAGCCCCTGGCAAGGTGGTGCAATTATGCTTTGGATAAAAACATTTGAGAATCACTGCAACAGGCCCCTCTGAAGATCAGCAAGATCTTTAGTAACCAAAGATCAAAAGATCAGCAAGAATATCCAACCAAGACCAAGATCACTGATCAATGAGAACTGCAAAACTTCAGAGCTATGGGAATACAGCACATAGAATTCATGGCTTTTCCCCCCATAATTCTTTAGTCTTTCAAAGTTAAATTTTTAAAATTTTCATAATTTTTTCTATTTTTTAATGTTTCTTCTTTCCTACTTTAACTGATTTTAACTATTTTATCTTATCAACACCTTTATAAAAGTATTTTTTTAATTTTAATTTTTATAGTCATATCTATCCCTTCATTGTATTTAAATTTATTTTTTAAATACATGTAAGTTTTACTTTCTTTAAAATTTTGGGATACCGTTTCTTCTGACAGAACAAAATAGACCATAAATCTATCATATGACTTTGTTCTAGTCTCCAGCCTGATCACATTCTCTCCTTTTTTTTCAACCAACTTATCTTATCAATTCTTTTTTTAAAACCTTTTTTAATGTTCATCTTTACAGTAATATTACACCTCTTTATCACATGTACTCTTATTTTTGTAGATATATATATGTGTATATATATGTTTTTCTTTCATATATATATGTATATACATATATATATATATATATATATATATATATATATGTTTTTCTTTCTTTAAATTTTGGGATGCAGTTTCTTCTAACAGACCAAAATATACCCAAAATCAAGTGTGTGGCTCTGTTCTATTCACCAGCCTAATCATATTTTTTTTCCTTTTTCTTCCCCCCATTTCAGGTCTCTTCTGATTTAGTTACTGTATATTTGTCTAGAGTCATTGCTACCCTTTTAGCATTTTGATCTCTCGTTCATCTATTCTTCTCTGGACAAAATGACAACTCTGAAAAACTCACCTCAAAAAAAGGAACAAGAGGCAGAATGGACTGCTAGGAACCTACTCAATATGGATATTAGTAAGACATCAGAAGTAGAGTTCAGAATGACAATTATAAAGATGCTAACTGGGTTTAAAAAAAGCATAGAAGATACAAGAGAATTTCTCCTTCCTGGAGAAACAGAAGGACTAAAATCTAACCAAATTGAAATTTTAAAAAGCTACTAATGAAGTGCAATAAGAAATGGAGGTTCTGATTGCTAGGAAAAATTAGGCAGAATAGAGAATTAGTGATATAGAAGATGAAATGATGGAAAAATGAAGAAGCTGAGAAAAAGAGAGATAAACAACTAGTGGATCATGAGGGGAAAGTTCGGGAAAAAAGTGATACCATAAGATGAAACAATATTAGAATAATAGGGATCCCAAAAGAAGAAGAAAGAGAGAGAGGGGAAGAAGGTATATTGGAGCAAGTTACAGCAGAGAACTTTCCTAACTTGGGAAGAGAAACAGGCATCGAAATCCAGGAGGCACAGAGAACCCCCTCAAAATCAATAAAAAATAGATTAACACCTCATCTTCTAATAGTAAAACTTCGAAGTCTCAGAGACAAAAAGAAAATCCTGAAAGCAGCTTGGGGGAAAAAAGGTCTGTAACCTACAATGGTAGAAATATTGGACTGAGAGCAGACTTATCCACAGAGACCTGGCAGGCCAGAAAGGACTGGCATGATGTATTCAGAACACTAAATGAGAAAAATATGCAGCCAAGAATAGTGTATGCAGCTAGGCTGTCATTGAAAATAGAAGGAGATACAAAAAGCTTCCAGGATAAGCAAAAATTAAAAGAATTTGCAGGCATCAAACCAGCCCTACAGGAAATACTGAAAGCAGTCCTCTAAGGAAAGAGAGGGTCTAAAAGTAACAAACTGGAAGGAAGAGAAACGATATACAGTAACAGTCACCTTACAGGCAATACAATGGCACTAAATTCATATCTTTTGATAGTTACCCTGAATGTAAATGGGCCAAAGGTCCAAATCAAAAGACACAGGGTGGAGTGCCTGGGTGGCTCAGTGGGTTAAAGCCTCTGTCTTCGACTCAGGTCATGATCCCAGGGTCCTGGGATCGAGCCCCGCATCGGGGGGTCTCTGCTCAGCGGGGAGCCTGCTTCCTCCTCTTTCTCTGCCTGCCTCTCCGCCTACTTGTGATCTCTGCCTGTCAAATAAATAAATAAAATCTTAAAAAAAAAAAAAAAAGACACAGGGTATCAGAATGGATAAAAAAAAAAAAATCAATATGCTGCCTGCAAGAGACTCATTTTAGACCAAAAGACACCTCCAGATTTAAAGTGAGGGGGTGGAAAACAATTTACCATGCTAATGGACATCCAAAGAAAGCTGAGGTGGCAATCCTTATATCAGACAGATTAGATTTTAAGCCACAGACAATAATAACAGATGAGGAAGGACATTATATCACACACAAAGGATCTGTCCAAAAAGATCTAACAATTTTAAATATCTATGCCCCTAACATGGGAGCAGCCAATTATAAAAACCAGTTAATTAAAAAATGAAAGAAACACATCAACAATAATACAATAATAGTAGGGGATTTTAATGCCCACATCACTGAAATGGACAGATGATCTAAGCAAAAGATCAACAAGTAAATAAAGGCTTTAAATGACACACTGGGCCAGATGGATATCACAGATATATTCAGAACATTCCATCCCAAAACAACAGAATATACATTGGACAAGTGCACATGGAACATTCTCCAGAATAGATCACATCCTGGGACACAAATCAGGTCTTAACCAGCACCAAAAGATTGGACTCATTCCCTGCATATTCTCAGAACACAATGCTTTGAAACTAGAACTCAACCACAAGAGGAAATTTGAAAGAACTCAAATATACGGAGACTAAAGAGCATCCTAGTAAAGAGTGAATGGGTCAACCAAGAAATAAAAGAGGAATTTTAAAAATTCAGGGAAACAAATGAAAATGAAAGCATATGTTCAAAATCTTTGGGATGCAGGAAAGGTGGTCCTGTCAGGAAAGTATATAGCATTAAAAAGATTAAAAAATAAAAGCATACATGAAAATCAACCAAAAAAAAAAAAAAAAGAAAGAAAGTATATAGCAATACAAGACTTTCTCAAGAAAAAAGAAAGGTCTCAAGTACACAACCTAACCCTATACCTAAAGAAGCTGGAGAAAGAACAGCAAAGAAAACCTAAATCCAGCAAAAGAAGAGAAATAATAAAGTTCAGAGCAGAAATCAATGAAATAGAAACCAAAAGAATAATAGAACAGATCAAAGAAACTAGGAATTCATTCTTTGAAAGAATTAATGAGATTGATAAACCCCTGGTCAGACTTATCCAAAAGAAAAGAGAAAGGACCCAAATTAATAAAATCATGAATGAAAGAAGAAAGATCACAACCAACACCAAAGAAATAAAAATAATTATAAGAACATATTATGAGCAACTATACACCAGCAAATTTGACAATCTGGAAGAAATGGATGCAGTCCTAGAGACTTATATACTGCCAAAACTGAACCAGAAAAAATAGAAAACCTTTACAGACCCATAAACAGTACGGAGATTGAAGGAGTCATCAAAAATCTCCCAACAAACAAAAGCCCAGGGCCAGACGGCCTCCCAGAGGAATTCTACCAAACATTTAAAGAAGAATTAATACCTAGTTTACTGAAACTGTTCCAAAACATAGAAATGGAGGAAAACTTCCAAACTTATTTTATGAGGCCAGCATTACCTTGATCTCAAAACCAAAGACCCCATTGAAAAGGAGAATTATAGACCAATATCCCTGATGAATGCAGATACAAAAATTCTTACCAAAATACTAGCCAATAAGATCCAACAGTACATTAAAAGGATTATTCACCATGACCAAGTAGGATTTATTCTTGGGCTGCAAGGTTGGTTCAACGTCCACAAATGAATCAGTGTGATACAATACATTAATAGAAGAAAGGACAAAAACTATATGATACTCTCAGTAGATGCAGAAAAAGCATTTGATAAAGTATAGCATCCTTTCTTGACCAAAACTCTTCATAGTGTAGGGATAGAGGGTACATACCTCAATATCATAAAAGCCATCTATGAAAAACCCACACTGAATATCATTCTCAATGGGGAAAAACTGAGACTTTTTCCCCTAAAGTCAGAAACACAGCAGGGATATCCACAATCAACACTGCTATTCAACATAGTACTAGAAGTCCTAACAACATAGTACTAGAAGTCCTTGCCTCAGCAATCAAAGAACAAAAAGAAACAAAAAGCATCCAAATCAGCAAAGAAGAAGTCCAATTCTCAGACTTTGCAGATAATATGATACTTTATGCGGGCAAACCCACTCCAAAACTGCTAGCACTCATACAGGAATTCAGTTAAGTGTCAGGATATAAAATCCTTCCACATAAATCAGTTGCATTTCTACACACCAACAGGAAGACAGAAGAAAGAGAAATTAAGGAGTTGATCCTATTTACAATTACACGCCCAACCCTAAGATACCTAGGAATAAATCTAACCAAAGAGGCAAAGAATCTGTACTCAGAAAATTATAAAGTACTCATGAAAGAAATTGAGGAAGACACAAAGAAATGGAAAAACATCCCATGCTCATGGATTGGAAGAACAAATATTGTGAAAATATCTATGCTACCTAGAGCAGTCTACACATTTAATGCAATCCCTATCAAAATACCATCCACTTTTTTCAAAGAAATGGAACGAATACTCTTAAAATTTATACAGAACCAAGAAAGACCCCGAATAGCCAGAAGAATGTTGAAAAGGAAAACCAACTCTGGGGGGCATCACAACTCCAGACTTCAAGCTCTATTACAAAGCTGTCATCATCAAGACAGTATGGCACTGGCACAAAAAACAGACATAGATCAAAGGAACAGAATAGAAAGCCCAGAAATGGACCCTCAACTCTATGGTCAACTGATCTTCAACAAAGTAGGAAAGAATGTCCAATGGAAAAAAGACAGTCTCTTCAACAAATGGTGTTGGGAAAATTGGACAGCCACATGCAGGAGAATGAAACTGGGCCATTTCCTTATGCCACACACAAACATAGGCTCAAAATGTCCTCAAGATGAGACAGGAATCCATAAAAATTCTTGAGGAGAATGCAGGCAGCAATCTCTTTGACCTCAGCTGCAGCAACTTCTTCCTAGAAACATTCCCAAAGGCAAGGGAAGCAAGGACAAAAAATGAACTATTGGAACTTCATCAAAATCAAAGCTTTTGCACAGTAAAGGAATCAGTCAACAAAACCAAAAGACAACTGACAGAGTGGGAAAAGATATTTGCAAATGATCTATCAGGTAAAGGGCTAGTATCCAAAATCTAGAAAGAATTTATCAAACTCAACACCCAAAGAACAAGTAATCCAATTAAGAAGTGGCCAGAAGACATGAACAGACATTTTGGCAAGGAAGACATCTAAATGGCTAACAGACACATGAAAACGTGCTGAACATCCTCTGCAGCAGGGAAATACAAATAAAAACCACAATGAGAAACCACCTCACATCAGTCAGAATAGCTAAAATTAACAGGAGAGAAAATGACAGGTGTTGACAAGGATGCAGAGAAAGGGGAATCTGCCTACACAGTTGGTGGGAATGCAAGCTGGTGCAGCCGCTCTGGAAAACAGTATGGAGGTTCCTCAAAAAGTTGAAAATAGAGCCACCTTCAACCCAGCAATTGCACTACTGGGTATTTACCCTAAAGATAACAAATGTAGTGACCTGAAGGGGCACGTGCACCCCAGTTTATAGCCAGAATGTCCACAATAGCCAAAGTATGGAAAGAACCTCCTTGATGTCCATCAATGGATGAATGGAAAAAGAAGAAGTGGTATGTACACACACACACACACACACACACACACACACACACACAGTGGAATAGTATGCAGCAATCAAAAAGTGAAATCTTGCCATTTGCAACCACGTGGATGGAACTAGAGGGTATTGTGCTAAGTGAAATAAGTCAATCAGAGAAAGACAAATATCACATGACCTCACAGATATGAGGAACTTTTGAAATGAGACAAAGGATCATAGGGGAAGGGAGGAGAAATGATACAAGATTAAACCAGAGAGGGAAACAAATAGTAAGAGACTCTTAATCTCAAGAAACAAACTGAGGGTTGCTGGAAGGGAGGGGGATAGAAGGGTTGGGGTGACTGGGTGATGGACACTGGGAAGGATGTGTGCTATGGTGAGAAAAAAAAATAAATTAAAAAGAAACGATGAGACTTGAAAACTTTCCCACTAAGATAAAACCTGGGGCAAGGATATCCCTCTCACAATTGTTTTTTAGCATTGTACTAGAAGCCATAGCTACTACAATAAGAAAAGAAAAGGAAATGAAACTGATACAGATTGGGAAAGAAGAAATAAAACTGACTTTGTTCACAGGTGATGTGATTATCTCTGTAGAAAATCTGATAACAAAAACATTCCTGGAATTAATAAGCAGTTATAGTAAGGTTGCAATACCAGGTCAATATTTAAAAGTCAATTGCTCTCCCAAAAATCAACTAGTGGTACTATACCAAAATAAAAAGTTTTTTCACAACAAAGGGAAACATCAACAAAACAAAAAGGTATATACTATATGTTTGGCTAACTGAACATAAAAAAACCCACAAAGGCAACCTATTAAACAGCAGAAGATATTGAAGATATTTACAAATAATATAACTGATAAGGGCTCAATATCCAAAATACATAAAGAACTGACACAACACAACACCAAAAATACCCAATTAGAAAACAGTCAGCAGACATGAATAGATATGTAGAAGGGAAATGTACAGACGGCTAATAGATACATGAAAAGATGCTCAACATCACTCATCATCAGCGAAATATATACATAACCACAATGAGATCTCACCTCATACCTGTCAGAGTGGCTAGTATCAAAAAGAACTAAGAAATTTGGAGAGGATGTGAAGAAAGGGAACCCTTGTGCACTGGTAGTGGGAAAATAAACTGGTACAGTGAAAAACAACATAGATTTTCCTCAAAAAATTAAAAATATGAAGATCATATGATCCAGTAACTCCACTACTGGGCATTGACTAAAATAAAACAAAAACACTGTCTCAAAAATCTATATGCTCCCCTATGTTTACCACAGCATTATCTGCAATAGCCAAGATATGAAAGCAACTCAAGTGTCCATTGATAGATAAATGGATAAAGAAGATGCAGTGTATAGGATGGAATATTACTCAGCCACTAAAAAGAATGCCATGTGCATTCTTGCCATGTGCAACAACATGGCTGGATCTAGAGGGTATTATGCTAAGGAAAATAAGTCATACAGGGGTGCCTGGATGGCTGAGTCAGTTAAGCGTCTGCCTTCAGCTCAGGTCATGATCTCAGGATCCTGGGATCAAATTTCGCATCAGGCTCTTTGCTCCATGGGGAGCCTGCTTCCTCCTCTCTCTCTCTCTGCCTGCCTCTCTGCCTATTTGTGATCTCTGTCTGTCAAAATAAATAAATAAAATCTTTTTTAAAAAAATAAGTAAGTCATGGAGATAACAAGTACAGCACAGATGCTGGGGTTAATGCAGACTGTGAAATTATCCATAATACCTGTCTTGCTAAAATTTAACATGGAGGGTGCTGGGGGCAGGGAGCTTTCGGAGAATGGTGTGGGCCTTTGGAATGCCAAGGCCTGTGCGACCACGCTGCCATAAGAATGCCATAGGGAGTTGCCTTCCCCCAAGCTGTCTTAGCCCAAACAGCTGTCCTGTGATCTAAGAGAACTTATAGACCACACAGATTACCATACTGTATCTTTACCCTAAACAGATCCTCTGAGTTCCAGAAAAACCCCTTGTCACACATCAAATGCTTGAGAAAGAGTGATAAAGATTTATGATTTATCCCAAAGAACAAATAAAGGTAGGAGCAAGGAAGAGTGAAGTGTCTTCAGCTCTTAGCATTGACCCCCTTGCCTTCCCCTCTCTTTCACAGCAAAGTCTGGAGCAATCTTTCCTCCATTGGTACAGGGATTGCTGACCATTTCCAGTACCCAGAGAATACAGTCAATAATAATAATATTGTAATATAATTGAATGGTGACTTGTGGTGACTACACTTATTGTGAGCACTGAGTAATGTACAGAAATGTTGAATCACTATGCCCACTGAAACTAGTATAACAATCTATGTTAATTATACTTCAGTTTTAAAAAAAAAAGTCAATTACTTTCCAATATACCAACAATGAACAAGGGGAATTTGAAATTAAAAACAGATTATCATTTTCATTAGCACCTCCATAAATGAAATACTCAGGTACAAATCTAAAAAAAATACAAAATCTATGAGAAAAATGAAAAATGTCTGATGAAAGAAATAAAATATTAAAAATAAATATTCATGGATAGGAAGATTCAATATTGTCCAGATGTTCTTCCCAACTTGATCTATAGACGCAATGCAATCTCCAATCAAAATCCCAGCATGTTATATTGTTGCAAATCAACAAATGAATTCTGGAGTATATAAAGAAAGGCAAAAGACTTATAACAGCAACACAATATTGAAGGAGAAGAAAATTAGAGGACTGATGGAAACCAACTTCAAGACTTACTACAGTAATCAAAGCTAGAATAATCATAAGTATGGTATTATTAATGAAGGAATAAATGCAGAAATCAATGGAATAAAATAGATAGCCCAGAAATATGTCCAGATACAGCCAACTGATGACTGAAGAGAAAAACTAAATGATCTAGGGTTTGGTGATGACTTTGTAGATACAAAACCAAAGACAAGATCCATGAAAATGATAACTTATAAACTGGACATCATTAAAATAAGAATTTTCTACTCTGTGTAAGATACTTTCAAGGAGAATAAAAAGAGTAACCACAGACTGAAAGAAAATATTTGCAAAAAACATATCTGATAAAGTATTATTACCAAAATATACAAAGAACTCTTACAACTCAACAATAAGAAAACAAACAACCTATTAAAAAATCAGTCCAGCAGGCACCTGGGTGGCTCAGTTGGTTAAGCGACTGTCTTTGGCTCAGGTCATGATCCTGGAGTCCCGGGATTGAGTCCTGCATCAGGATTCCTGCTCGGCGGGGAGTCTGCTTCTCCCGCTGACCTCTCTCCTCTCATGCTCTCTCTCTGTCTCTCAAATAAATAAATAATATCTTTTTTTAAAAAAAATGAGTCCAAGACTTTAACAAGCACCATACCAAAGTAGACATACAGATGGCAAATAAGCTTATGAAAAGATACTCCATATGATATGTCATTAGGGAAATGCAAATTAAAACAACAAGATACCACTACATACTGATTAGAATGGTCAAAATCCAGAACCCTGACAACAGCAAATGTGATCAAGGATACAGAGCAACAGAAATTCTCACCCATACTGTTGGAAAACACTTTGGTAATTTTTCAAAAAACTAAACATACTCTCATTATCTGATCCAGCAATCACAGTCCTTGGTGTTTGCCCAATGACTTGAAAACATCTCCACACAAAAACCTGCACTTAGATGTTTATAGCAGCTTCATTTAGAATTGCCAAAACTTGAAAGCAACCAAAATATCTGGGGTACACCCAGACAATGGAATATTATTCTGTACTAAAAAGAAATGAGCTATCAAGCCATGAAAAGGCATGAAGGAAACTTAAATGTATATTACTAAGTGAAGAAGTCAATCTTAAAAGGCGTCATACTATGATTACAACTATATGACATTCTGAAAAGGGCAAAACTATAGAGACAGTAAAATAATCGGTGGTTGCCAGGGGTTGAGAGAAAGAAGGGAGGGATGAACAGAGGATTTTTAGGATATTGAAAATATTCCATACCGTGCTTTAGTGATGGATACATGACACTATACATTTGTCCAAACCCTAAGAACATATCACAGCAGTATTGAAACCCAATGTAAACTATGGACTTTGGATGACAAAGATATGTTGATGTAGGTTCATCAACTGTAACAAATGAACCACTCTGGTGGAGGAAGGACAAGGGGTATGTGGGAAATCTTGGTACTTTCTGCTCAATTTTGCTATGAACCTAAAACTGCTCTTAAAAAAAAAATAAGCATACTTAAAAATATCTAGGTTCTGGATCTTTTAAGCTGAGAAACCTCTCTGAATCCCAGAGACTCCACCCCTTTGATTCTTCTTGGGGTTAAACCATTTTTTCTTTCTTTCTGATATTTCTGACTCCCAAACTTATTCAGATTTACTGAGAATGAGTTTTACTTCACCTTATCTACTGACATTGAGGCTCTTAAGAAAACCACACTTTACCTCTGCCATGTCCATATGCCTGGGATAGAAGCAGCCCCAGCTGAGAAGACTGGAGTCACCAGGCAGAGTCCAGATAGAAGAATTATATCTGCATCTCTACAATTCTTTAGTATGTCAGGATTTATCTAACATACTTCTGAGCATTTAATGGAATGTAAGAAAATGGCAGGCACAGTTTATGTCTCAGCAAACTAACATAATTGTCAAGGTAGGTTGCTCTCTGGTAGCAATGTAAAAATATGTTTCCAAACCAACATATCAGCAGTGGCAAAGAAACCAAGCAATAAAGCATGTGCAACAAAGTTAGAAAGGGTCAGTCCCAGCACCTGGGGAATGTTGTTGCTTCTGAAGTGAAATTAGGCATATCCAGAATGTTCATGTTAACAAAGGATGGGGTGGATCAAGTTGTTTCCATATCTATCATGGAATCAGTTATGAAAGTGTTCACAACAAAATGCTGAAATAGTAACAGAAAATTAAAAAACAAAAACACTTCTGTCCCTATGACGTTAGAGTAGAAAAATCTATTTCTTACATGAATATTTTTGCCCCCCGGAAATTTTTATGTTGAAACTCTAATCTTCACAGTGATGATATTTAGAGATGGAGCCTTTCCAGAGGTAATTAGGTCATGAGGGTGGAGTCCTCACAATGGAATCAGTGCCTTTATAACAATAGAGATTTCTTTCTCTCTTTCTCTTCACCATGTGAGGTTAAAGCAACCAGGCACTGCAAATCAGAAAGGGAACTCTCACCAAAACTTGACCATGCTGACACCTATATCTTGGACTTTACATCCCCCAAAACCGTAAGAAATAAATACACTATTTACCCCATCCAGTCTATAGTAGTCTGTTATAGCATTCCAAACTGACTAAGATGTATGGCATTTCTAAAATATCTAAGTTTTACATGCACAAAATTAAAAAGTAAAAGCAAGACTAAGAACTGGTAGCATGGTGTGGCCACATGCTCCACTCCAGTCCTCAGAGTCCATGAATCAGCAAGCCATGGATGGGCCACAGCAAGGGCTATGAGGACAACTTAAATCCAGAAGCAGTGCAATGAGCTGGAAATTCTGTGATCCATCTATTCCTATTCCTTTATAGCTTGATTCCATGGTGATCATCCCCTCTAACAACTAGCCTTCCAAAACACAAATGAACAATCCTGATTCCAAATTCTACTTCTGTGGAGTAGATCCTGCTAAGCATTATCAGAAGATCCAAACACGTTCACCATTCTATAAAGCTAAGGCTGGAGAAAATGGCAAACTGTCCAGTAAGTCTCAAGTTTACAAAGAATAAAAATTTACCCACATATTAAGTATTATCCCAAAAATATGAGATTTCTCAGACATTTTTAAATTAATGTTACAAGTAGAGGAAAACTTTGGTTTGATAATGATCTTTGCTTAAGTATGGACTATGCAAGAAAAAGTGAATGAAATAGTAGAACAAAAAAAACTGTAAGAGTTGAAAAAACAAAAAGAATGGAAGGAAAACAAAGAAATCAAAAACCAATTAATCCATTTAGGTTATAAGCGAGAATTTCTGAAGTTGGAAACCAAAGTTTGGTACAAAACTCTTGAATATTCAGAAGAAGCAGATGACAAAAAAAAAAAAGAACAAATAGGAAAATTAAATTGGGTGGGGGTGTGGCTATTTGAAGCATATAATAATCTGGACCCAATTCTTGGAGGATAATGAAGACAACATGGTGGTAGATGAATCTTTGCTCCAGGAAATGAATGGATTAAAGCTGAGGATGAAAAGGATGAAGGATGTAGTCCAGATTAAGGACTATACTTGTGATGAGCACCAGGTGACATATGGAAGTACTGAATCTCTATATTCTATACTTGAAAATAATATTACACTGTGATAACTAACAGGAATTTGAATAAGAACTTTAAAAAAAAAAAGAGGATGATCCAGAGACCCAGACCACAACTTGACTGGCAGGGTCCTCAGGTTCCAGTACCACCTGCAGAAGCTTGAATATTTCAGCATCCATGACTATGTTAAGACAATTTTGGTTTTTTCTATTGTCCTAAGAAAAAACCAACTTCAGAAGAATAGTCTTCTGAGGGCTACCATCACTGAATTTAATAAACTCATTTTAAAAGTAAAAAAAAAAAAAAGTCATAACAACAGCAATAAACACAGCCCTTTATCTTTTCCTTCACCATCCCAAATAGGACTCAGGTTACCACTATCTCAACCAGAATACAGGAGAACACTATCTTTTTATAGTCACACCCTCCTCCAATCTTTACCTTCTAACTATCACTAATCTATTCTCCATCACTACAGTTTTGTCTTTTCAAAATGCCATGTAAATGCTAACCTCTTTATAGATTTTGGATACTAGCCCTTTATCTAATATGTCATTTGCAAATATCTTGTCCCATTCTGTCAGTTGTCTTTCGGTTTTGTTAACTGTTTCCTTTGCTGTGAAAAAGCTTTTGATCTTAATGAAGTCCCAATAGTTCATTTTTGCCCTTGCTTTTCTTGCCTTTGGGAATGTTCCTAGGAAGAAGTTGCTGTGGCTGAAGTTGAAGAGGTTGCTGCTTGTGTTCTCCTCAAGGATTTTGATAGATTCCTGTCTCACATTGAGGTCCTTCATCCATTTTGAGTCTATTTTCATGTGTGGTGTAAGGAAATGGTCCAGTTTCATTTTTTTGCATGTGGCTGTCCAATTTTCCCAGCACCATTTGTTGAAGAGGCTGTCTTTTTTCCATTAGACATTCTTTCCTGCTTTGTCGAAGATTAGTTGACCATAGAGTTGAGGGTTTATTTCTGGGCTCTCTATTCTGTTCCATTGATTTATGTGTCTGTTTTTGTGCCAGTACCATACTGTCTTGATGATGACTGGCTTTAGTTTTGATAGGTTATATGTTCCTAGGAGTTACCTATTTCCTCCAGGTTGTCCAATATATTGGCATATAGGTTTTCATAACATTCTGTTATAACTGTTTGTATTTCTGTGGTATTGGTTGTTATTTCTCCTCTTTCATTAATAATTTTATGTATTTGTTTTTTTTGTTTTGTTTTTAAGGATTTTATTTATTTATTTATTTGACAAAGATAGAGAGCACAAGCATGGGGAGTGGCAGGCAGAGGGAGAAGGAGAAGAAGAAGCAGGCTCCCCACTGAGCAGAGATTCCAACACAGGGCTTGATCCCAGGACCCCAGGATCATGACCTGACCCGAAGACAGATGTTTAAACGACTGAACTACCCAGGTGCCCCATAGTAATTTTATTTCTTTGGATCCTCTTTTTTTTTAATGAGTCTTGTTAGAAATAATCTCTTCCTTATTAATGCTGAGTAGTGTTCTATTGCATGTATGTGCTACAGCTTATCCATTCACCTATTGAAGGACATTTGAGTTGTTTCCAACTTTTGGCAATTATGAAATGACATGCTATTCATATCTGTACATCATTCCTTTTCTCTAGACTAAATTCCCAGGAGGGGGCTGTTGAGTTATAAGCGTATGTTTAATTTTATAAGAAAGGACCAAACTCATTTTCTGCTTTCAATATATGAGTTCCAGTTACTCCACAACTTTGTCAATACTTGGTATTATCAGTATTTTTTATTTTAGTCATTCCAGTGGGTGTGTAGCAATATCTGTCATGATTTAATTTGCATTTCACAATGGCTAATGAAGTTGAATATTTTTTCATGTATTGACTTCTATGCTCATATTTTCTTCACTAAAGTACCTATAGACCAATTTGGAGAGAATTGAGATCTTTGCTATGTTGAATCCTCCAACCCATGAAAACATTATGTCTCTCCATTTTTCTTTTTAAGAGAATATAGTTAGAATTTTAATCCTTTTCAACTGTTAATGTTTGATTTATGACCCAGCATATGTTCTCTATCTGCATTTAAAAAGAGAATGTATGCTCTGCTATTGGATGGAGTGTTCTAGAAATGTCAGATTCAGTTGGTTAAAGGAGATTTTCAGCTTTTTTCTTTATTGGCTCTACTTATTATGAGAAGAGAGTGTGGATCTCTCCAACTCTAAATACTTACCTATTTCTCCTTTTAGGTCTGGCAGTTTTCACTTCATGTATTTTGAAGCTCTGTTGCTACATACACACATATTTAGAACTTTTATGTTTTCATGGTGAAACGGCCTTTTTATCTTTTTGTAATCAATTTGTAATGTTCCTTTCCAACTCTGGTAGTTTTCTTTCCTCTGAAGTATAACTTGACATTAATATAACCATTCCAACTTCCTTTTCATTAGTTTTTGCATGGTATATATTTTCCTACCTTTAATTTTTTTAATCTACCTATATAATTATATTTGAACCATGTTTCTTATATATAAGATATAGTCAAGATGGGGTTTTTTTAGCCATTCTAACAATCTCTATTAATTGGTATATTGAAAGAAATTATATGTCAGGCCGCCTGGGTAGCTTAGTCAGTTAAACATCTGACTTTTGATCTCAGCTCAGGTCTTAATCTCAGGGTCAGAGTTCAAGTTCTGCACTGGGTTCCACATTGGCCATGGAACCTACTTTAAAAAAAAAAGAAAGAAAGAAAAAGAAAGAACTTACATGTAATGAAATTATTAATATGTTAAGTGAGTTTATGTTTACCATTTTACTGTTTTTTTTCTGTTTGTTCTGTTTCTCATTTCTTTATTTTGCCTTTCTTGCCTTTTTTGGGGGTGAGGGTATATGAACACCTTTTTTAAAAAAAATTTATCTCTTTATTTGAGAGAAAAAGAGAGCACAAGTTGTTGGGAGGACAAGGGGGAGTAGCAGGGGAGGGATGGGCAGAGAGAGTGGGAGAAGCAGACTCCCCATTGATCAGGGAGCCTGACACAGGGCTCAACCCCAGGAACCCGAGATCATGACCTGAGCTAAAGGCAGGTGCTTAATAAACTGAGCCACTCAGATGCCCCATGAACACCTTTTATTATCCTATTCTAACTTTTCTATTATAATTTTAATAGTATTGTTTTATATAATTTTTTTAGTGGTTGCTCTAAGGAAAGAAAATACATACTTACTTTTCACAATCTATTTAGAATCAGTATTTTGTCACTTCAGTTAGAATACAGAAACCTTAACACCATAAGGTTCCCCTTACTCCATTCCTCTTTATGTTAGAGGTATTATCTTACACAGTACATCTATATATGCTGAAAACCTCATCAGACAATGTTATATTTTTGCTTTCAACCATAAAACATATTTTAAAGAACTCAAGTGGAGAAGAGTCTATTTATCCAAATATTTACCAACCACTCATTCTCAATCTTGATGTAGCAAGTTTCTTGTAATATTCTCCTTTCATCTGTAGAGCTCCCTTTAGCAATTCTTTCTTTTTCTTTTTTTTTCATTTTTTTCTCTGCTTTTAATGAGGAATTTAAACAAACAAACAAATATATGTATATATTTGTTTTGTTTTCTTTACATTTTTTAAAATTTATTTATTTTCAGCATAATAGTATTCATTGTTTTTTACACCACACCCAGTGCTCCATGCAATCCATGCCCTCTCTAATACCCACCACTTGGTTCCCCCAACCTCCCACCCCCCGCCACTTCAAACCCCTCAGATTATTTTACAGAGTCCATAGTCTCTCATGGTACACCTCCCCTTCCAATTTCCTCCAACTCCCTTCCCTCTCTAACTCCCCTTGTCCTCCATGCTATTTGTTATGCTCCACAAATAACTGAAACCATAATGATAATTGACTCTCTCTGCCTGACTTATTTCACTCAGCATAGTCTCTTCCAGTCCCTTCCATATTGCTACAAAAGTTGGGTATTCATCCTTTCTGATGGAGGCATAATACTCCATAGTGTATATGGACCACATCTTCCTTATCCATTCGTCCATTGAAGGACATCTTGGTTCTTTCCACAGTTTGGCGACCGTGGCCATTGAAAACTACTAGAACTCATACAGCAATTCAGTAACGTGGCAGGATACAAAGTCAATGTGCAGAAATCAGTGGCTTTCTTATACACTAACAATGAAAATACAGAAAGGGAAATTAGAGAATCGATTCCATTTACTATAGCACCAAGAACCATAAGATACCTGGGAATAAATCTAACCAAAGAGGTAAAGGAACTGTACTCGAGGAACTATAGAACACTCATGAAAGAAACTGAAAAAGACACAAAAAGATGGAAGACCATTCCATGCTCTTGGATTGGAAGAATAAACATTGTTAAAATGTCTATACTGCCTAGAGCAATCTATACTTTTAATGCCATTCCGATCAAAATTCCACCGGTATTTTTCAAAGAGCTGGAGCAAATAATTCTAAAATTTGTATGGAATCAGAAGAGATCCCAAATCACTAAGGAAATGTTGAAAAACAAAAATAAAACTGGGGGCATCGCGTTACCTGATTTCAAGCTCTACTACAAAGCTGTGATCACCAAGACAGCATGGTACTGGCATAAAAATATACACATAGACCAGTGGAACAGAGTAGAGAGCCCAGATATGGAGCCTTTGGCAATTCTTTTAAAGCAGGTCTCTGGGTACAAATTCCCTTAGTTTTTCTTCATCTGAGGATTCCTTTATTTTACTGGCATTTCTGAAAAATATTTTTGCTGTATACAGAATTCTGGACTAAAAATTCTTTTATTTCAGTACTTGAAAAATACTGTTCTGTCTTTTGATTTCTATAGCTTTTGATAAGAGAATCATTGTCATTGAATCATTGGTTTTTTTTAAAGATAATGGACTTTTTCTCTCTGGCTTTAAGAATTTTTATTTGTCTTTCATATTTCAGAATTTTGAGTATGATTTGATCAGGCATGGATTTCTTTAATTTTATCCTATTTGGGGTTTTCTCTACTTCTTAAATTTGTAGGTATGTGCCTTTCTCCAAACGTGATGTTTCCAGCCATTATCCCTTCAAACCTTTTTCCAGCACCACATTCTTTCTCTATCTTCTGGGGATCTTATGACACAAATATTAAATCTTTTGTTTTCCCATAGAACTCTGAGGTTCTGTTCTTTACTTTTTCCATCTTTTTTCTCTCTGCTGTTCAGACTGGATAATTTCCATTAAGTTGGCACCAAGTTCATTATTTCTTTCCTTCATCATCTTCATTTTGCTATTGAGCCCTTCCAGTGAATTTTTAATTTTGGTTATTCTGTTTTTTGGTTCTAAAATTTCCATTTCACTCTTCTTAATATCTTCTATTTCTTTTTTTTTAAGATTTTATTTACTTATTTATTTGACAGAGAGAAAGCTCAAGCAGGAGGAGCAGGCAGAGGGAGAGGGAGAAGCAGGCTCCTCACAGAGCACGGAGCCCAATGTGGGGCTTGATCCCAGAACCCTGGGATCATGACCTGAGCCAAAGGCAGATGCTTAAGTTACTGACCTACCAAGGCACTCCCTTCTATTTCTATTTTAGCCTCATTTCATAGTATGCATGATTTCACCTTTGAACATTTTTGTAATATTTGTTTTAAAGTCTTTATCAAATAATTTGAGCACCTGAGTGGCTCAGTTGGTTAAGTGACTGCCTTCAGCTTGGGTCATGATCCCGGAGTCCCAGGATCGAGTCCCTAATCGGGCTCCCTACTCAGCAAGGGGTCCGCTTCTCCCTCTGACCTTCTCCCCTCTCATGCTGTCTGTCTCTCTGTCAAATAAATAAATAAAAGACTTTTTTACAAAAAGTCTTTATCAAATAATTCCAACATCTGTGTTCTTTCATCATTGGCATCTATTATTTTTTCCTAAGCAAGTTGAGAGTTTCATAGTTCTTCATATGTAAAGTAAATTTGGGTTGTATTCTGTATATTTTCAGAGACTCCAGATCCTATGAGAAAATCTTGATGTTTTTGTTTAAGCATTTGACCTCGGTAAGTCATAAGTTCTAGCTTACTTTCTGTATACTATGGTCAGTTCAGGTTTCAAAGACTTTAAGTGCTATTCAGATCTTCTTTTACGTGTATCACCCAATGATTAATCTGCGACATGGAAAGAGTTCTGTTAGCTCAGTTCTCATGGTCTTTGGAATGCTAATTAGGAGCATATCCAACACACACAGTTGGATATAAGCCCAGATATTCACAAACAGTTTTATGGGATGCATTTCCTGAGCTCTTTCTTCTTTGCTGAGATATCTCCCTATTACTTCCTGGTTCCTCAAGCTTCCTTTATTCAGCCCATTAACAAAAAATCACTTCTGATGATGAGTGATCATCAGGAAAATATTAATCAAAACCACAATGAGATACCACCTCACATTGGTCAAAATGGCTAAAATTAACAACTCAGATGTTGGCAAGATGTGGGAAAAGGGGAACCCTCTTGCACTGTTGGTGGGAATGCAAACTGGTGCAAACTTTTGGCTAGTGCAACCACTCTGGACAACAGTATGGGGATTCATCAAAAGGTTATAAGACCCAGAAATTGCACTTTCAGGTATTTATCCAAAGGATTAAAAAATACTGATTCAAAGGGGCACATGCATCCTGATGCTTTTAGCAGCAATGTCCACAATAGCCAAAATAGTCTCAGGGTTTGCCTCCTGGGGAATTCACCTTAACACATGAGCTCTAAACATGATGCTCCCCATGTGACATGGATTGGTTCAAAAAGAGGTCCATGATGCAAATCAGATTACTAAGATTGGAGGAGACTTGTTCTAGAAACTTCTGGGAGTATTTCCAGGTACTAGAGAGAACCACAAGGAAAGATCTCTCTCTCAAACCAAACCTGAACAAAGAATCTTACGGATCCAGTTGCTACTGACAAGTATATTTTGATCCCAAGAACACCCAGCCTCAGAACAAATTGATACTGTAATTAGTAGGATGGTAAGATAGAAAGAACCTGGGTCCTTAATGACATCATTGAGTCACAAGATCAATGCACTCTGAAAGCCAATTCATTTTTAGATTTCTTGGTATGTGAACTAGTAAAGTTTATTATTTAAAGCAGTCTGAAGTTTTATTTTTTGTTTGTTTCTGCTACTTCGGCCAAAACATCTAACTGATATGAATATGCATCTTATTGACTCTCCCTTCCTTTACTATATCTGGAGGAGATTTTCATAAACTTTGAAAGGAGTCTGAAAAATACACAACTCAGAAAATTGATCAAAAAACTGAACTGCCGGGGCACCTGGGTGGCTCAGTGGGTTAACCGCTGCCTTCAGCTCAGGTCATGATCTCAGGGTTCTGGGATCGAGTCCCACATCAGGCTCTCTGCTTATCAGGGAGCCTGCTTCCTCCTCTCTCTCTCTCTCTCTCCCTGCCTCTATGCCTACTTGTGATCTCTCTCTGTCAAATAAATAAATAAAATCTTCAAAAAAAAAACAAAACTAAACTGCCATAGTGCAGGTGACTGATGGTAAGTTTTCTGTTGCCTTCTTTCCTTTCCTTCCTTCTGTTCTATAGGAAACTGCAAATACATTTTAAATTAAAAAAAGGAGACCTAGTTGAACAAATATATTTTACATAAAAAAATAAAAAATAAAAACACTGTGATATTTGCAACTTGGTTGAGAAAAATTATCTTAAATTCTATTTTTAAGATCAAAGTACAATCTAGGCCATGATCTGAAATTCGGTATATAATTGGAACTTCTGAAAACTCCCTCTATAATAGACAGGTGAAGACAGACACCTGGTAATTATGAAGGGTATTTATATGCCTGTGGAAGAAGAAGCGAGAGATTTTTGCAAAATTACTGCAGAAGGAAAATGCCTATAAAAAAATAGTGATTCAGCTTGCAATTTAAAAAACAAACAATCCATTATGACAACCCAAGAAAAAATTACTTACCCCTACATACATAGTATCTTGACTCAAACTCTGAAGGTCAAGAATCTATGGCTTTGGCAGACCAGAAAGAAGAAGCAAAGCATTCTGCCCTTTCATAGAGAATGCCACATTTGCCATGTCTCAAGATTCAAGGTCATGGCAGCAGAACACTGTGCACTGACTTTTAACTATTCTGAGAGTCTCCTGTGCTGCTGAATTAATCATGTTCTCTTCTTCCCCAGTACTTGCCATTTCAAAACAGGCATCTAAATTCCAAATCTAATGACTCCATCTTTGTGGCTAACAGAAAAGCACAGCACTGAATTTAAGTCAGGTCCCAGGTCAGCCTGCAGCAAGCTGGGTGGCTCTGGCAAAACACTTTGTCTCTCTGGGCTTTCATCTGCAAACTGGTCCTTTCTGTCTCCATGATTGCAGATCCCTGGAGAAAAGAGGGGAGCTGTATAAATGCGAGAGTGGCTTGTGGCAGTGCTAACATACTTTTCTGCCACTCCACTCACCTGCCACTTCACAACTCAAAGTCCTAGCCCAGTTGACAGCTGACAGGATGCCAGTCCATGGTGGGCAATCTAGAGGGGGAGAAGATTTCTTCACAGATAATCCAAGACAGAAACAACAAATCCTCTTCTTCCAAATCTGCATTCAACCTCCATTTTATTTGGGGGCTTTGAGAATGAATGTACATCCAATGCAGAGACTTGATGAATCAAAAACCCCTGTTCCTTTTCTCCTTCACACTTAAGGACTGATCCCAGAGATCATGGTGTATCAAATATGACTGATTTTGTAGCAAACATCAGTTAAGATGGTGATGAGGAGGGACTAAATGAACCTGGAAGTCTTCAGATGCATATTAATGAGGTTGGGCCTTCAAACGTGTACAAAAATTTACTCTCAATTGTCTAAGGGCTTACCCCAAACATCTAGCAAGATCCTCAAGCTACAACATCAAAGCCAATGCCATGACTCATAAGACTAGGACTAGAAAGACTGGCTCATAAATATAAACCAACAATAGTGACAGGAGCCCACGGAGGGCTTTGCAGGACATCTGGCCTGGACACTGGAAAGATTCAATAACAAAGAGGGAGAAGGGTAAGCTGCTCTCTACTGAAGTCTACTAAAGAAAAGGCAGGCAAATGCAATGCATTAACTTAACTCTAATGACATTCTGGATACAACTTAGAAAACTTAATTTGGCTCTGTGTTAGATATTATTGAATTAAAGTTTCTTTAGCTATGGAAATGATATTGAATAGAAAAGTGATAAATATCTTTGTTTATGGGAAGTGTATTATTTAGAATCATACATTAGTAAAGCACCATGATGCCTGGATACTACTTTCAAATGGCTTACAAAAGGAAAGTATATATTTGCGTGTGTGCGTATGCATGTGTGTGTGAGACAAGATGCCAATAGCCAGTGAATCTAGGAGGGCAGTATATGGTTGTTTATTATTCTTTCAATTTTCCTGGAATTTGAAAAATTTTTTGGAAAATTTAAGTTACGAACCCCAGCCAGATTTGGTCAGAGAGCATGTGGAATTCAAGATGATCTCAGGGCTGCAGGACCACTCCCAGGATGTTTCCTCCCCAAAAGCTACTTAGCTTCCCAGGCTCCTAGGAAAAAATCATTATTGACACTTGTCATGACCAGGCATATAATTTACAATTCCTAAGAAAAGGTGCAGGAGGAGATACTATAATCTCCACACATCAGAAGAGAAAACTGAAGCACGCTGAAGTTAACTGAATAAAGTTAACTTTCATTCAAGAAGTTGCTGAACTTGTAAGTCACTGAAATTGCTAACTTGAGAGAAGTCACCACAAGATCCACACTGATATTCTGCCTGAATCTCCTGGAGTCTCTGTGACCAGTTCTTTGTTTCCTTCACTGCCACTGGCTCTCCCCTGAAACCATCTGCAAAGGACTAACCTTAGGCTACGGGAGCCAGTGCACTTGAACACCAAACTTTAAAGAGCTTCCCTCCCGAACATCCTGATACCCCACACACATGCTTATCATTTCATCCCACGTTCCCTTGGTTGCCATGGATAAGCAGTGCTCCAGGATAAAATCCCAAAATTGCAGGCTTAGGTTACATGCAGTCGTTTTCTGCAGCCACAGTGTCTAAACCCAAGACAGGCAAACAGAGGCCTTAAGGTAGCACCTGGTTACGTCCTTAAACCTCACGAATCTCCTGTAACATACTAGGTGCACTTTGTGGAAGAATCTGCAAGGTTTCATAGTTCTTTTTTTTTTTTTTTTGAGTTTCTATTTCAGTGAACTTTTCTTTTTTTTTTTTTCCCCCCAATTTATTTATTTTCAGAAAAACAGTATTCATTATTTTTTCACCACACCCAGTGCTCCATGCAAGCTGTGCCCTCTATAATACCCACCACCTGGTACCCCAACCTCCCACCCCCCCACCACTTCAAACCCCTCAGATTGTTTTTCAGAGTCCATAGTCTCTCATGGTTCACCTCCCCTTCCAATTTACCCAAATTCCCTACTACTCTCTAACGCCCCTTGTCCTCCATGCTATTGGTTATGCTCCACAAATGAGTGAAACCATATGATAATTGACTCTCTCTGCTTGACTGATTTCACTCAGCATAATCTCTTCCAGTCCCGTCCATGTTGCTACAAAAGTTGGATATTCGTCCTTTCTGATGGAGGCATAATACTCCATAGTGTATATGGACCACATCTTCCTTATCCACTCATCATAGTTCTTAAATATTACTCACTTGGCAGGGACTTGGGGGGTCATTCAAGTCTGCTTCTAGTAAGAAAGTCTATACTTTGCCAAGATACATGGGTCCATATTGTCACCATCTAAGTTGTCCTTATGGGAATAGTATGTGATCATTAGTGCCTGAACTTTGTGGAATCTATTCTCACTCTTCAGGGATTCCTTGTGCTTCCCTCACAACTCTTATCTGAATTCTGTAATGAAGATTGGCTGACTAGCCATGTAGCCTCCAGATTAAGGCTGTTATTTTCAGAAGGTGATAACCAAAATACGTCAGAAGCACAGGGATGCAGCAGACTCTGCTGAAATAGGATCCCAGAGCATTCTGCCCCCCACTGTGCCAGGTCTGAGCCCTCTAGGAGCTGGACTGTGGGGAGGTCTGGGAGATCCCAGGGCAACACAGGAGCGCTCAGCTGGGGTTCATGGCAAAAGCTATTTGCCATCAAGTACAGAAAAATTTCCATATTTGACCATTAACATAGCTGTACCACTGTGCATTGCCTGTTAATGGCAGGAGTAATAGAAAAAAAATTATTTTGAAACCATGTAAAAGAGAGAAGCTGAGAATGAATGAATGAATGAATGAACAAATGAATATAAAAAAGAACATAAAAGACAGACCCTACTCTCTCTCACACTCTCTATCTCTCTCTCTCTCTCTCACACACACACACACACACACACACAATCAGAAAAACAACTGAAGCCCCATATCCATAGCAACAAGAATTTGTGGTCAACCTCTCTCTGTCCTCAGCTTTAAAACCTCAGTCCCCCTCATGTTATGTTTTTAGGACTTTTGGTGAAAAGACTTTTTGGTTTTTTCTGTTGCTGAGGTTCCTGGCCAGTCAGCCAGGCAGTGACCTCAGGACAATGTGAAACATTATTCAGCAAGCAGGGAGGAAGCTGGTCAAAGCTGGGAGGAGAGCACTAAAGACAAACAATATTATTCAGGAGAACATGAAGGGGAAAAAGCAACATTGAGCAAGATAAATAAGGAGAAACACAGAGGTCTATGGGAATAGCTCTTTCCCTTCTAAGCTATCTAGAAAATTTTCTGAGACTTGGGCCCTAAAATCATCCTAGGTCAGCAGAGCCCAAGCTGACCAACACTAAGATTTTACCCCTTAGTCAACACTTGTCATGAACAAAGCAGCACTGGGGCACCAAAAGAAGAAAGGACATGGACTTTAAGAGACAAATTTGAGCATGTTTCCCAATTACAATTGTTAAGGAGTTTTACTTTGTTCCTCACTTATGGGCAATTTAAAACCCAACTCAGTAAGAGATAAGGTAAACTAAACACAGAATGATCTATCTGGCCTCAGGTAGAAAATTGCTGCATTAAGGCCACCTGGGAGGCTCAATTGGTTAAGTGACTGCTCAGGTCATGACCCCAGAGTCCTGGGATGGAGCCCTGCACAGGCTCCTTGCTCAGCAGGAGCCTGCTTCCCCCTTCCTCTCTCCCTCTGCCAGCTGCTCCCCGTGCTTGTATTCTCTCTCCGTGTATTAAATAAATAAAATCTTTTAAAAAGGAAGGAAGGAAGGAAGAAAGAAAGAAAGAAATTAAGAGAAAAAAAGAAAAAGAAAAGAAGGAGAAAGAAAATTGCTGCACATTTCAGGTAGGGATTTCCAACCATCTGGTCAACATAGAATGCACACTCACACAAAGAGAGCCCAGAAAGTGTATGTGAGTTAGAGAGTTGACTCTTTTCTTTTGAAACTCTCCATCACCCCATGCATTCACACCAGATGTCTCTCTAACAGAACCTGTCACCAGAAAGGACTTCCCTGATTTAATTATGATGCTGGTGTGATTAAAACAAAATAAAAAAAGAAATGGTTGTTATAAGGGGTTGATTTCCTGCTAACCTCAGGGACAGGATAATGCTAAGTACACATATCAAACTAGGAAGTTAGGGTTTTCCTATTGATAGAGATGAACCCAAACAAATTCAACTGTACCAGTAGCTGCATGTCAGGAAGCAGACAGCCTAAAAAGGACAAGCATGGGGAAAGGACTATGAACCTAATGACAAAAAAGTGGAAGTGCCTGGCTTTTTAGCCTTCTTCTCTTACTTTCAGGAATTGAAGTGAGGTTTATACATGAGGAAGCAAATCAGTTGTTAAAGGGGAAGCCATAGAGACCAGGGTCAGAAGAAGAAAGGGCCAGGGGAAGGAAGGTTTTCAAACTTGACTCCAACGGTTAAGATAACAGAGGCTGTGCCAAGATGTGGACAAAAAGATGTCTGATCACTGACTTTGGGGAAAATGTTTCATGGCCCCTGCTGATAAAGAGATAATTTCACTAGAGCCCCTCAAAATATTTACCCTTATTTCTGGAGAACAAAACTGCTCTGATTTGACAGGAGGTCCAAGTCCTATTAAGAAGATACTCAGCTAATACATAGTCATTACTAATATTTTAATTTAATATAACCAAGTACTCACAATTTCAATACATCTTGTTTAGATAAAAGAGAATGGTAGGGGCAACTACACAACAAACTTGGACTTTACAAAGGATGGTACCTAGAAAGAACAATATAAATTCAAATGAATTAATTTCTGCTTGGAATTTAAGTTAGATACCCAATTTGCCATGGAAGTTACTCATACTTACAGGTAACATTTTCATAAATATGCCTTTTATAAGATAGTATGTTGAGAAAAGTTCTAAACGTAATCAAAATCTCTTCCAGAAATCCAATACTTTACTTTGAACTAGAAAGAACTTTTAAAAAGCTTAGGTCCAACAGTAAGTAGTCCAAGGCTCAGCAACTTTTGTCTTTCTTTGAGAAATATTGATAAGACTCTATTAGCTGGTGATTTCTGATTATTCTCCAAGTCCCACCTGCCCTGGAAAAGTCTTTGACCCTGACTATCCAAGACAAAGGGGATCTCTCCTTGTCCTAAATTTATTCTATGGTACTTATATTTACAGTATCGCATGAGCTATGGGAGGTCATCCTTATGTGTGTATATACTTGTTTCTCTAGCTAAGACATAAGTACATCAAGGACAAGTGTACATGGTGTTCATCTTTGTATTCTCCAGGGTACGCAGCATCTTGCCTGGTGCATGGTACATATAGACATCTGTAGGATAGTTGATTGATTAATGCTACTGCAGCTCCCAGACATAGGCCAGGGAGGACCACAAAGTAGAGAGAGAGGTGGAAGACAGGAGGGGGAAACAGGAAGGGCAAGGGAGGGAGGAAGAGGGAAACTGTAAGGGTCAGGACCTGGTGTGGTATCTGGTATACTCTTTCAGGGGTCCTTTTAGTGACACAATGTTATAGGAGGCCTAATCCAGTTCGAGGCAACCTGCTGATTCCCGAAAGGCACGACTATAGAATAACCCAAGAAATACTTACCTAGGTGTTAAGAATTTAAAGGAATTAAATTAGCCAGAATCTGCTCTCAGAACTTTTCAGATGTCTATGGAACAGGAAGGTATCGACAATTTTTCAAACATAGGCCAATCGAGTGGATTTTTCATGCTAAGCTTTATCAGTGAGCATTCAGCCTCATCCACACTATTGATGAGACCAAGAATCAGCATTTTGAGGGGGAATGGAGCAAGATGGCGGAGGAGTAAGAGGCTGAGAAATCAGGTCCTAGGAGTTCACCTACATAGCTATCAAACCATTCTGAACACCTACAAACTCAACAGGAGATAGAAGAGAAGAAGAGCAGCAATTCTAGGAACAGAAAATCGAACACTTTCCAGAGTAATTAGGACATGAGGAGAAGTGAATCCGAAGTGACAGGAAGATAGACCGCAGGGAGAGGGGCCAGTTCCTGGAAAGTGGGGGAGCACAAAATTAGAACTTTTAGAAGTCTGTTCCACTGAGGGATGTCACTGCAGAGGCTAAGCAGGGTGGAGGGTGAAGGGGTGGAGGGTGGAACACTTGCAAGGAGAAGGTAGTCTCAGGACACAGGGGGTCACAGAAAAAACAGGGGTATCTGAGTGTGGGAGAGCTGCCAGGTGTCAGAGTGAGGAAGCTGGCTGCAAAAACAGAGATGAGCAATGGGCTCTCAGCTCAGGGTTACCTTACACCATGATCCAAGGCACAGTTGGGCCACTATTCTTCAACCAGGGACCTCACAAGTGGCAGATCCAGGGAAACCTCCTTGTTCCTCCTCTAGGAGGAGCATCGTAGGAGAACACAGCAAGAATCTGCTGAGTTTGAAGACTCCACAAATAGGACCATGCGCCAGAAATAGAAATGCACGGTCACAGGCTGGGAAAGCACAGAGTACAGACGGAGACTAGAGAGATGGGAGGGACTGACTACTTTTCTCTGAGGGCACACTGAGGAGTGAGGACCTGAGCTCTCAGCTTCTCCACGCCAGAGATTGGGAGGCCACCATTTTCACTCCTGTCTCCAAAGCTGTACGGAAAACATTCAGGAAACAAAAGCTACCAAGAATGAACCCAAGCAGATTACTTAGTCGGCGGTAGCAAGGGCGGTGCAATTCTGCCTCAGATAAAGACATTTGAGAGTCACAGCAACACGCCCCTCCTGCAAAAGATCAGAAGAACATCCAGCCAAGACCAAGTTCACTGATCAATGAGAACTGCAGAACTCCAGAGCTAGGGGAAAGCAACACATAGAATTCATGGCTTTTTCCCCATGATCCTTTAGTTGCTCAAAGTTAAATTTCTTAAATTTTATTTTTTTCTTATTCTATTTTTTCCATTATCCTCTTTCCTATTTTAATGTTTTTAAACTATTTTATCTTATGAATACCTTTTATAAAATCTTTTAAATTTTTCATTGTTATAGTCTTATTTTATCCCTTCATTGAATTTAACCTTATTTCTTGTATACATATACTTTTTTTCTTCTTTAAAATTTTGGGATACAATTTCTTCTAATAGATCAAAATATACCCTAATTCTAGCACATAGCTTTGTTCTAGTCTCCAGCCTGATAACATTCTTTCCTCTTTTTTTTTAACCAACTTCTAATCTTATCAATTCCTTTTTTAGAATATTTTTTAATTTTCATCTTTATGGTCATAATTCATTGCTTCATCTTGTTTATGCTTACTTTTATATATATAGATTTTTTCTTTCTTTAAAATTGTGGGAGGTAGTTTCTTCTAAAGACCAAAACAAACCTAAAATCAAGTGTGTGGCTCTGTTCTATTCACTAGTCTAATATATATATATATATATATATATATACACACACATATACACATATATATACACTACACACACACACATATATACACATATAAATGTATATATACATATGTATTTTTTTTCTTTTTCTCCCCCTTTCATCTCCCCCCAATTTCAGGTTTCTTCTGATTTGGTTAGTGTATATTTTTGTGGGGTCATTGCTACCCTTTTAGTATTTTGTTCTCTCATTCATCAATTCTTACCTGGAAAAAATGACAAGGCAGAAAAACTCTCCAAAAACAAACAAACAAAAAAACAAGAACAAGAGGCAGTACCAACAGCTAGGGACCTAAACAATATGGACATTAGTATTAATATGTTAGAACTAGAGTTTCAGAATGACGATTATCAAGGTGCTAGCTGGGCTCAAAAAAAGCATGAAAGATACTAGAGAATCCCTTTCTGGAGAAATAAAAGAGCTAAAATCTAATCAAGTTGAAATTTAAAAAGCTATTAGTGAGGTGCAATAAAAATGGAGGTTCTTACTGATAGTATAAGTGAGGCAGAAGAGAGAATTAGTGATATAGAAGACCAAATGACAGAATAAAGAAGCTAAGCATAAGAAAGACAAACAACTATGGGACCATGAGGGGAGA
This sequence comes from Neogale vison, assembly GCF_020171115.1. Classification (NCBI taxonomy): domain Eukaryota; kingdom Metazoa; phylum Chordata; class Mammalia; order Carnivora; family Mustelidae; genus Neogale; species Neogale vison. The sequence goes on along the minus strand of NC_058091.1, from coordinate 44,330,387 downwards.
ATTCGAGAGATAAATGATACCATAAGATGAAATAATATTAGAATAATTGGGATCCCTGGAGAAGAAGAAAGAGACAGAGGGGCAAAAGGTTTATTGGAGCAAATTATAGCAGAGAATTTCCCCAAAATAGCAAAGGGAACAAGCATCAATATCCAGGAGGCACAGAGAACCCCCCTCAAAATCAATAAAAATAGGTCAACATTCCAGCATCTAATAGTAAAACATAGAAATCTCAAAGTCAGGGGCACCTGGGTGGCTCAGTGGGTTAAAGCCTCTGCCCTCAGCTCAGGTCATGATCCCAGGGTCCTGAAATCAAGCCTCTCATCGGGCTCTCTGCTGGGCAGGGAGCCTGCTTCCTCCTCTCTCTCTGCCTGCTTCTCTGCTTACTTCTGATCTCTGTCAAATAAATAAATAAAATCTTTTAAAATTTAAAAAAAAAAAAGAAATCTCAATGTCAAAGAGAAAATCCTAAAAACAGATCGGGAAAAGAGGTCTGTAACCTACAATGGTAGAAATAGTAGATTGGCAACAGACCTATCCACAGAGACCTGGCAGCCAGAAAGAACTGCCATCATATATACAGAGCACTAAAAGAGAAAAATATGTAGCCATGAATATAATATGCAGCTAGGCTGTCATAGAAAATAGAAGGAGAGATAAAAAGCTTCCAGGACAGACAAAAAAATTAAAAGAATTTGCAAACACCAAACCAGTCCTACAGGAAATATTGAAAGGGGTCCTCTCGGCAAAGAGAGAGAAAAGACCAGAAAGGAACAGAGACAATATACAATAACAGTCACCTTACAAGCAATACAATGGCACTAAATTCATATCTCTTGATAGTTACCCTGAATGGAAATGGGCCAAGGTCCCAATCAAAAGACACAGGGTATCAGAATGGATAAAACAGCAACAACAACAACAACAACAACACCCATCAATACACTGCCTACAAGAAACTCATTTTAGACTCAAAGTCACCTCCAGATTTAAAGTGGGGAGGGGGACAATTTACCATGATAATGGAATCCAAAAAAACCTGGGGTAGCAATCCTTATATCAGATCAATTAGATTTTAAGTCAAAGACTATAATAAGAGACGAGGAAAATAATATCATACTCAAAGGGTCTGTCCAACAAAGATCTAATAATTTTAAATATCTATGCCCCTAACATGGGGGCATCCAATTATATAAACCAGTTAATAATAAAATGAAAGAAACACATCAACAATAATACAATAATAGTAGGGGACTTGAATGCCCCCCTCACTGAAATGGACAGATCATCTAAGCAAAAGATCAACAAGGAAATAAAGGCTTTAAATGACACACTGGACCAGATGGACATCACAGACATATTTAGAACATTCCATCCCAAAACAACAGAATACACATTGTTCTCAAGTGCACATGGAACATTTTCCAGAATTGATCACATCCTGGGTACAAATCAGTTCTCAACTGGTACCAAAAGAATAGAATCATTCCCTGCATATTCTCAAACCACAATGCTTTGAAACTAGAACTCAACCACAAGAGGAAATTTGAAAGAACTCAAATACATGGAGGCTAAAGAGCATCCTACTAAAGAATGAATGGATCAACCAAGAAATGAAAGAGGAATTTTAAAAATTCATGGAAACAAATGAAAATGAAAACACAACTGTTTAAAATCTTTGGGATGCAGCAAAGGCAGTCCTGAGAGGAAAGTATATAGCAATACAAGACTTTCTCAAGAAACAAGAAAGGTCTCAAGAACATAACCTAACCCTACACCTAAAGGAGCTGGAGCTCCTACACCTACAACTACACCTACACCTACACCTAAAGGCTCAAAGAAAGCCTAAACCCAGCAGGAGAAGAGAAATAATAAATATCAGAGCAGAAATCAATGCAATAGAAACCAAAATAACAGTAGAACAAATCAACAAAACTAGGAGCTGATTCTTTTAAATAATTAATAAGATTGGTAAACCCCTGGCCAGTCTTATCCAAAAGAAAAGAGAAAAGACCCAAATTAATACACTCATGAATGAAAGAGGACAGATCACAACCAACACCAAAGAAATATAAACAATAATTAGAACATATTATGAGCAACTATATGCTAGAAAATTTGACAATCTGGAAGAAATGGATGCATTCCTAGAGACCTACATACTGCCAAAACTGAACCAAGAAAAAAATAGGAAACCTAAACAGACCCATAACCAGTAAGAAGTTTGAAGCAGTCATCAAAAATCTCCCAAAAACAAGAGCCCAGGGCCAGATAGCTTACCAGGGAATTCTACCAAACATTTAAAGAAGAATTAACACCTATTCTCCTGAAACTTCCAAAACATAGAAATGGAAGGAAAACTTCCAAACTTATTTTATGAAGCCAGCATTACCTTGATCTCAAAACAAGACAAAGACCCCATCAAAAAGGAGAATTACAGACCAATAACCTTGATGAACACAGATGTGAAAATTCTCACCAAAATACTAGCCAATAAGATCCAACAGTTCATTAGAAGGATTCTGCACCAGAACCAAGTGGGATTTATTCCTGGGCTGCAAGATTGGCTCAACATCCACAAATCAATCAGTGTGATACAATACATTAATAAAAGAAAGAATAAGAGCCATATGATACTCTCAATAAATTCAGAAAAAGCATTTGATAAAGCACGGTATCCTTTCTTACCAAAACCCTTCACAGTGTAGGGATAGAGGGTACATTCCTGAATATCATCAAAGCCATCTGTGAAAAACCCACAGTGAATGCCATTCTCATGGAGAAAATCTGAGAGCTTTACTGCTAAAGTCAGGAACATGGCAGGGATGTCCACTATCACCGCTCCTATTCAGCACAGTACTAGAAGTTCTAGCCTCAGCAATCAGACAACAAAAAGAAACAAAAGGCATCTGAATCAGCAAAAAAGAAGTCAAACTCTCAGTTTGCAGATGATATAATACTTCAAATGGAAAACCCAAAAGACTGCACTCCAAAAATGCTAGAACTCGTACAGGAATTCAGGAAAGTGCAAGTATAGAAAATCCATCCACAGAGATCAGTTGCATTTCTATACACCAACAACAAGACATAAGAAAGAGAAATTAAGGAGTTGATCCCATTTATAATTGCACCCAAAACCATAAGATACTTAGGAATAAAGCTAACCAAAGAGGCAAAGAATCTGTACTCAGAAAACCATAAAGTACTCATGAAAGAAACTGAGGAAGACACAAAGAAATGGAAAAAACTTTCCATGCTCAGGGATTGGAAGAACAAATATTGTGAAAATGTCAATGCTACTTAGAGCAATCTGCACATTTAATGTAATCTCTATCAAAATACCACCCACTTTTTTCAAAGAAATGGAACAAATAATCCTGAAATTTATATGGAACCAGAAAATAATAGCCATAGGAATGCTGAAAAAGAAAACCAAAGTTGGCAGCATCACAATTCCAGACTTCAAGCTCTATTACAAAGCTCTAATCATCAAGACAGTATGGATTTGGTATAAAAACAGGCAGATAGATCAACTGAACAGAACAGAGACCCAGAAATAGACCCTCAGCTCTATGGTCAACTGATCTCCGACAAAGCAGGAAAGAATGTCCAATGGAAAAACGGCAGTCTCTTCAACAAATGGTGTTGGGAAAATTGGACAGCCACATGCCAAAAAATGAAACTGGACCATTTCCTTACACCACACACAAAATAGACTCAAAATGGATGAAAGACCACAATATGAGAAAGGAATCCAAACATTTAAAGAAAATCCTTGAGGAAGATACAGGTAGCAACTTCTTTGACCTTAGTCACAGCAACTTCTTCTAGGAACATCGCCAAAGGCAAGGGAAGCAAGGGCAAAAATGAACTATTGGGATTTCATCAAAATCATAAGCTTTTGCACAGCAAAGGAAACAGTTAACAAAACCAAAAGACAACTGATAGAATGGGACAAGATATTTGCAAACTACATATCAATAAAGGACTAGTGTCCAAAATCTATAAAGAACTTAGCAAACTCAATACCCAAAGAACAAATAATCCAATTAAGAAATGGGAAGAGGACATGAACAGACATTTCTGCAAAGAAGACATCCAGATGGCCAACAGACACATGAAAAAGTGCTCCATATCACTCGGCATCAGGGAAATACAAATCAAAACCACAATGAGATACCACCTCACACCAGTCAGAATGGCTAAAATTAATAAGTCAGATGCTGGCGAGGATGTGGAGAAAGGGGAACCCTCCTACACTGTTGGTGGGAATGCAAGCTGGTGCAACCACTCTGGAAAACAGCATGGAGGTTCCCCAAAAAGTTGAAAATAGAGCTTCCCTATGATGCAGCAGTCACATTACTGGGTATTTACCCTAAAGATACAAACAGTGATCCAAAGGGGCCCGTGCATGCAAATGTTTATAGCAGCAATGTCCACAATAGCCAAACTATGGAAAGAACCTAGATGTCCATCAACAGATGAATGGATAAAGAAGAAATGGTATATATACACAATGGAATACTATGCAGCCATCAAAAGAAATGAAATCTTGCCATTTGCAATGATGTGGATGGAACTAGAGGGTATTATGCTGAGCGAATAAAGTCAATCAGAGAAGACAACTATCATATGATCTCCCTGATATGAGCAATTTGAGAGATAGAGTGGGGGGTTTGGGGAGTAGGGAAGTTAAAAATGAAACAAGATGGGATCGGGAGGGAGACAAACTGTAAGAGACTCTTTATCTCACAAAACAAACTGAGGGTTGGTGGGGGAAGGGGTTTGGGGAGGGTTGTTGGGGTATAGACATTGGGAATGGTATGTGCTATGGTGAGTGTTGTGAAGTGTGTAAGCCTGATGATTCATAGACCTCTACCCCTGGGGCTAATAATACATTGTATGTTAATTGTTAAAAAATTAATTTAAAAAAAGGAATGACAAGGAAAGGAAGAAAAACACCCTTAATTATCAAATCTTAGAGGATATTTACAGTTCAAGCCCCTTTCTTTCTGAGATTTAAGGATTGGACAAAGGGTGAAAAAACTATGTAATGTTTTTCAAAGAGAGCTATTGTAATCAATATCAAACAACAGACATGGGGGGGGGCAATGAATAAGAAAGTAGGAAGATTCTGTTTTACTAGGGACAAATTTCAGTATATTTGCTTTTTAGTTAAGAAAAAAAAAGTCTTGAGAAGCACATCCAAAAAAGTTGGCAGAAAACAACTTTCCAAAATCTACTTCTCTATAAAAATATAAGAGCACTGGCAAAATTGTCAAAATTAACTTTTTCAGAATTCTGGAAATTAACCAAAGGCTTGAGACAATCTAATTTTCTTCTTTTCCTCAAGAAAAAAAATCTGAATATCTATTTAAAAAGAAAGTACTGGGGAATTTTTAATTTTTAATTTGCTCTATCCCCATCCCCATCCCCATAGTAGTTTTGAAATCTAACAGTCTTGCAATCACAATAGCTATTATAATAGCAGCCCAGAAGTCACTGGGGATGGTAGAACAGGTTTAGTGCTCCCCCAAAATCTTGATTCCCATTACATGACCTGTGTGGTAACTTCCTAGAAATCCCCACTAACAGGGCTTATCTCTATTTGATCAACTCAGCACTTGCTCTGCAGAATAGCCTTTCCCCAAGTGCTTATCACATACTCAAAAAATGCATGAGAATTATTTAACCTCAGAACTGTCTAAGATTGAGGTGTCTGGGTGGCTCAGTGGATTAAAGCCTCTGCCTTTGGCCCAGGTCGTAATCCCAGGGCCCTGGGACCGAGCCCTGCATCAGGCTCTCTGCTCAGTGGGGAACATTCTTCCTCCTCTCTCTCTGCCTGCCTCTCTGCCTACTTGTGATCTGTCTGTCAAATAAATAAATAAAATATTTTTAAAAACACTGTCTAAGATTGCAATAACAATTGGGCAAATAAGAGGTTGACCAAAAAAATTTTAAAGGAAAATTTGATGAATAAGAAGTCCTAGATGGCTTTGAAAAGGTCAACATATTTCTGGGAATCTACCAGGCCATGCACAGAGCTATGAGTATGCCAGGAAAGCTTTGTGAAGGTCCTAATTTTTTCACCTCTGGCTAGCCTTGAGATTCTGTACAAACAGAAAGTAAAGGCTAAGGAAGGGTTGTAAAAACTACTATCGGAGTCACTGAACGTATGCATAGAAAAACCCCAAGCAAAGCCTGAGAGATTTTCCAGTTCAAGGCACTTAAAGATATTTCTGTCCAGTCATTAGCTGATCATTAAGTTAACTTAACAAGACTTCAGTGGCTGTCTACAACAGAGAATATTGACTTTATAGAATTAGTTCAGGAAAGTCTTTATAGAATTAGTTCAAGAACTAAACAGGAACAACAATCACCACCACAACCACAAACAGCAACAGTAACAAATCCTGATTTGTGAGAGTGATGGTCTGATTTAGAGTTACCACATTATATTATTTTAAATGTCCAATATTTGTTTTAAATATTATAAGACATACAAAGAAATAGGAAAGTATGGTCCATATCAAGAAGATAAAAAACAGGGACACCAGGGTGGCTTAGTGGATTAAAGCCTCTGCCTTTGGCTCAGGTCATGATCCCAGGGTCCTGGGATTGAGACCCACATTGGGCTCTCTGCTCAGCAAGGAGCCTCCTCTCTCTCTCTCTGCCTGCCTCTCTGCCTACTTATGATCTCTGTCTGTGAAATAAATAAATAAAATCTCTAAAAAAAAAAAAAAAAGAAGAAGAAGAAAATAAAAAACAGCTAATGGAAGCTGTCCCTAATGGGGCTTAAATTTTGGAGTTATTAGGTAAAGAGTTCAAATCAGCTACTATAAATGAACCGAAGGAAATCATGTCTAAACAATTAAAGGAACATATTAGAACAACATCTCATCAGATAAATAATACCTATAAAGAGAATTATTGAAAATAAATAAATAAAAGAACCAAATAGAAATTCTGAAGTTGTAAAGCAACAAAACTGAAATGAAAAATCAGTAGAGAGGCTCAACAACAAATTGGAGTTGGTTGAACAAAGTATTGTCAAACTCAAAGACAGGTTAATGGATATTATCCAGTCTGAGGTATAGAAAGAAATTACAATGAAGAAAAACAAACCATATCTTAGAAACGTGTGAGACACAATTAAGTGTAACAACATTCACAGGATGGGAGCCCCAGAAAGGAAGAGAAGAGGGGACAGAAAGAGTATTTTTTTTAAAGATTTTATTTATTTATTTGACAGAGAGAGATCACAAGTAGGCAGAGAGGCAGGCAGAGAGAGAGAGAGAGAGGAGGAAGTGGGCTCCCTGCTGAGCAGAGATCCGATGCGGGACTCGATCCCAGGACCCTGAGATCATGACCTGAGCCGAAGGCAGCGGCTTAACCCACTGAGCCACCCAGGTGCCCCCAGAAAGAGTATTTGAAGAAATAAAGGACAAGAACTTCCCAAATGTGATAAAACCCAAAAACTACATAACCAAGAAGCTCACGGAACTCCAAGTAAATCCACCATTGACACACCACAGTCAGTCTTTAAAGCAGCTAGAGGAGTGATTTAGTAATAAATACACTTTTTGTAATAAATACAAATACCTTGTATTGTAGATATAAGGAATCTACGATAAGATTAACAGTTGACTCCTAATCAAAAGCCAGAAGACTGTAAGATAACATTCAAAGTGCTTAAGGAAAAAGACTTTCAACCAAGATTTTTATATCCAACACTACTATCCTTCAAAAACAAAGAAGTTAAGACATCCCCAAATAAACAAAAACTGAGAGAATACATCACTACAGATCTGTCCTATAAGAAATACTAAAGATAGTCCCTCAGGCTGAAAAGAAAGGACATTAGATAGTAAATAGAAGCCACATTAAGGAATAAAGAACATCATTAAAGGTAATAACATTGACAAACATAAAGGACAGTATAAATATCTTTTTGATTTGTAACTTTTTCCTACATATTTTTAAAAATACTTTATTTAGTTATTTGACAGAGAGAGAAAGAGAGATCACAAGTAGGCAGAGAGGCAGGCAGAGAGGTGGGAAAGCAGGCTCTCTGCTGAGCAGAGAGCCCGATGAGGGACTTGATCCCAGGACCCTGAGATTATGACCTGAGCTGAAGGCAGAGGCTTACCCCACTGAGCCATCCACGTGTCCCATTTCCTACATATTTTAAAGCACAATTACATAAAGCAATATTAGGTAATATACAAAGATTAATTTATATTACAATAATAACACAATAATGGGAGCTGGAACAAACTTATGTAAGAACAAATTTCTGTATACTATTGAAATTAAATTTATATTATTCCAAATAATTGTTATAAGTTGTTCATTGTAATCCCCATGACAACACCTCAGAAAAAGTCTCAGAAAATGGAGTTTAAAAAGGAGGGAGAACTAAAAGTACACTAGAAAATAACAAAAATGAAAGTAGTAACAGAAGAATGGAGGAACAAAAAAGGCATAATAAATATAGAAAACCAATCTTAATCCTAATCCTACCAAATCAGTTATTAGATTAAATATAAATGGATTAAACATTCTAATTAAAAGGCAGGATTTGGAAAAATGGAGGGGGAAAAACATGATTCAATTATATACCATATACAGGAGACATATTTTAGATTAAAAGACAAAAAAAAAGCTTAAAAGATTGAGAAAAGAGAAGTAATGCATACAGTAACCAACAGAGAGCTGGCCATACTAATATGAGACAAAATAGACTTTAAGACAAAAGAACTCTTTATAATAATAAAAGGGTAAATTTATCAGAAATAAATGACAGTCATGAACATGTATGCATATAATAACAACTTAAAATTCATAAAGAAAAAGTGACAAAACTGCAAGGAGAAATGGTCATTTCAACAATAACAACTGGAGACTTCAATAATGGGTATTACAACTAAGAAGAAGATTTAAAGGAAAGACCCAAAAACACTATAAACCAACTAGACATAACAGATACCTAAATAACACCCCACCCAACAACAACAGAATATACATTCTTCAGAACAGTCTCCAGGATAGACCATATGCTATAGGTCATAGGTCATAAAACAAGCCTCCATAAATTAACAAAGATTTCAATCATACAAAGCATGTCCTTCAACCACAATAGAATAAACTTAGAAGTCAATAAATAAATAAAATATGGGAAATTCATAAATACATGGAAATTAAACATCATACTCCTATATAACCAAAAGGTCAAAGAAGAAATCACAAAAGAAATTAGAAAGTATGCTGAGATGAACAAAATGTAACAGTAAAAATGAAATGCAGCAAAGGCAGTGTTTAGAGGGAAATTATCTGTAAATGCCTGTGATAAATCAATAACCTAATCTTTTAAGAAACTAAAAAGAGAAATGCAAACTAAGCCTAAAGTAAGCATAAAGAAGAAAACAATGAAGAGTAGAGTAAAAATAAATGAAATAGAGAATAGGAAACTGATAGGTTAAAAAAAAACAACTTTTCAATTCTTCTAAAGATTCAAAAATTGACAAGCCATTAGCTAGACTGACTGACATACATACATACATACATAACTGAAATTGGCTCCCTAAATCTGGAATGAAAGAAGGACATTACTATCAATCTTACAGAAGAAAAAGATTTATAAGTGAATACTATGAACAAATGTATGCCAACAAGTTAGATAACCCAGATGAAATGGACAAATTCCCAGAAAGAGAAAACTACTATTACTGAACCGACTCAAGAGAGAAAAAAAAAAGAGAGAAAAGAAAAGGAAAAAGAAAATCTGAATAGAAACATAGGAAGTAAAGAGAATGAATTAATAAGCAAAAATCTTCCCACAAAGAAAAGCCCAGACCCAGATGACTTCACAGTACATTTTCCCAAATATTTAAAGAGGAATTAACACCAATTCTTCACAAACTCTTCTAAAAAACAGAAGGAAGAAAATTTCTACATTGTCTAAAAGGCCTATATTACCCTGATATAGCAACAAGATAAAGATATGACAAGATAAGAAAACTACAAATAAATATCTCTCATGAGTATAGACATAAAAATCTTCAACAAAATACTATGAAACAGAATCCAAAAGATTATACATCATGACAAAGTGAAATTTATCAGAATTTTTATGGCCTGAGTTGACAGGCAATGGAAATACAACTCTTTAAAAGATTTTATTTTTTTAAAGTAAACTCTATATGTGGGGCTCAAACTCACATCCCCAAGATCAAGAGTCATATGCTACACCAATTGACATAGGAGCCCCCGTAACACATTTTAAAGCTCCTCAATTTCCTGAAAGAAAATCCAGGGTCCACAGTTTTGTAAAAAACACGTAAGAGCCTATGGAAATTATACGAATGTGTCAGTAATTAAAAGTAAGGTAATTTCGGGACGCCTGGGTGGCTCAGTTGGTTGGACGACTGCCTTCGGCTCAGGGCGTGATCCCGGAGTCCCGGGATCGAGTCCCACATCAGGCTCCCAGCTCCATGGGGAGTCTGCTTCGCTCTCTGACCTTCTCCTCGCTCATGCTCTCTCTCACTGTCTCTCTCTCTCAAATAAATAAATAAATAAATAAAATCTTAAAAAAAAAAAAAAAAAAAAAAAAGTAAGGTAATTTTTAAACTACCAGCTCTGTGATCTTGAGCAAGACAACTTACACTCTCAAATCCTCAGATGCCCTTCTGGAAAACAAAGAGAGCAAAAGTACCTACTTTGTATCATTGTTGTGGTAATTAAATGAAATTTAGTATGTTGATATATAGTGCAAAGCACATGGAAAGAATCAGATGGATGCTGGCTGCTGCAGGCTTCCCTTGAAGATCTACATTCCTTATTTTGCAAAGGGAAGGGAAAAGTTCAGGCATACCAATGTCAGTCTGTCCTACACAACAGCCTGGTACTCTCAAATGGGAGTGGAGGAGGCTCAGCTCCCCCACAGAATTGTCCCTTCTATTGGAAAAACAAATATTGTTAAAATGTCTATGCTACCTAGAGAAATCTATACATTCAATGCAATCTATCAAAATACCATCAGCCTTTTTCACAGAGCAGGAATAAATAATCCTAAAATTTGTATGGAACCAGAAAAGACCCCAAATAGGCAAAAGAATGTTAAAAAAAGAAAACCAAAGCCGGTGGTATCACAATTCCAGACTTCAAGCTCTTACAAAGCTGTAATTATCAAGACAGTATGGTATTGGCACAAAAATGGACACATAGGTCAATGGAACAGAATAGAGCCCAGAAATGGACTCCCAACCAACCTCTGTGACCTCAGCCATGCAACTTCTTGCTAGACACATCTCCAAAGTCAAGGGCAACAAAGGCAAAAAGGAACTGTTTGGGGCTTCATCAAGATACAAAGCTTCTCATCAAAAGAAACGAGATCTTGCCATCTGCAACGACTTGGATGGAACTAGAGGGTATCATGCTAAGTGAAATAAGACAGAGAAAGACAATTATATGATCTTTCTGATATGAGGAATTTGAAAGGCAGGGCATGGGGTCGTGGTGGGTAGGGAGGGAAAAAATGAAACAAGATGGGATCGGGAGGAAGACAAACCATAAGAGACTCTTAACCTCACAAAACAAACTGAGGGTTGCTGGGGTTGGGGAGGTAGGGATAGGGTGCCTGGGTTATGGACATTGGGGAGGATGTGAGCTATGTGAGTGCTGTGAAATATGTAGCCCTGAAGATTCACAGACCTGTACCTCTGGGGCAAACAATACATTATCTGTTAATTTAAAAAAAAAAGATACAAAGCTTTTGCACAACAAAGAAAACAGTCAACAAATCCAAAAAACAACTGACAGAATGGGAGAAGATATTTGCAAATGTCTTACCAGATATAAAGAGCTAGTATTCAAAATCTATAAAGAACTTATCAAACTCAACACCCAAAAAAACCCAAAAAATCCAGTCAATAAATGGACAAAAGACATAAACAGATATTTCTCCAAAGAAGACATACAAATGACCAACAGACAAAGTAAAAAGTGCTGCACATCACCTGGCATCAGTAAAATACAAATCGAAACCACAATGAGATATCACCTCACACTAGTCAGAATGGTTAAAATTAATAAGTCAGGAAAGACAGGTGTTGGCGAGGATGCAGAGAAAGAGGTGCCCTCTTACACTATTGGTGGGAATGCAAGCTGGTGCAGCTACTCTGGAAAAACAGAATGGAGGTTCCTCAAGAAGTCAAAAATAGGGGCGCCTGGGTGGCTCAGTGGGTTGGGCCGCTGCCTTTGGCTCAGGTCATGATCTCAGGGTTCTGGGATCGAGTCCCGCATCGGGCTCTCTGCTCAGCAGGGGGCCTGCTTCCCTCTCTCTCTCTGCCTGCTTCTCCATCTACTTGTGATTTCTCTCTGTCAAATAGATACATAAAATCTTAAAAAAAAAAAAAAGAAGTCAAAAATAGAGCTACCCTATGATCTAACAATCATACTACTAGGGATTTATCCCAAACATACAAATGCAGTGATCCAAAGGGACACCTGCACCCCAATGTTTATAGCAGCAATGTTCACAATAGCCAAGCTATGAAAAGAGCCCAGATGTCCACCAACAGATAAATGGATAAAGATGTGGTATATATATACCACATCTCCTCTATCCATTCCATTGTGTGTGTGTGTGTGTGTGCGCGCGCGTGCGCGTGTGTGTGTGTGGATGGGGTAACTGAGTGATGGACATTAAGGAGGGTATGTTATGTTATGAGTACTGGGTATTATATAAGACTGATGTGGGGCACCTGGGTGGCTCAGAGGGTTAAGTCTCTGCCTTCGGCTCAGGTCATGGTCTTAGAGTCCTGAGATCAAGCCCTGTATTGTGTGTGGGGGGGGGGGGGTCTCTGCTCAGCAGGGATCCTGTTTCCCCCTCTCTGCCTGCCTTCCTGCCTACTTGTGATCTCTCTCTCTATCAAATAAATAAATAAAATCTTAAAAAAAAGACTAATGAATCACTGACCTGTACCTCTGAAACTAATAATACATTATATGTTTATTAATTGAATTTAAATTAAATTAAAAAAAATTTTTTTAAAGATTTTATTTATTTATTTGACAGACAGAGATCACAAGCAGGTAGAGAGGCAGGCAGAGAGAGAGAGAGGAGGAAGCAGGCTCCCTGCTGAGCAGAGAGCCCAATGCGGGACCACATCCCAGGACCCTGAGATCATGACCTGAGCCGAAGGCAGAGGCTTAACCCTCTGAGCCACCAGGCGCCCTAAATTAAATTAAAATTTAAATAAATATTTATATTTGTTAAATAAATATTTATATAATTAAATTTAAAAAAAAAAAAGAATTGTCCCTCCAGCTCCAGTTACTACCTCCCACTTCTTCATCAGTCATTACAGGGGCTGGGGTATAGAGTGCCTGGCTCGCCTTCTGCCCTCAAGGAAGTCCTTGCTCCTGGGCCTGCATCAGCAACCATCATGTCACACTATATGGCAATCTCTCAGGAACCTATTTCATAAGCTTTGGAAAGTGGATTATTTCATCATTTCTTCTTAATGTAAAATGAGAAATTAAACCACAGGAGAACCAAGAGTCTTACCCAAGGTTTCAGATAGTGTTCTTTTTCCTATCCATGCTGCCTTTCATTCAAAAGAGATAAAAATGTATACAATTTTGAGTCAACAAGTCTAGATAGCCAGACAGACCTGACTAAGCTGAACTAGACAAAGTGTTTCATCTCTCTGTGACTTATTATTCTCAACTTAAAAAGGCTACTGTGAGAATTCGATAAAATAGTAAAGATAAATTGTCTACCACAGGGCCTGATTGTTTAGAGAAGATCTTTCTTAAATGCTTCCCTCTCCTCATTTTCCCTAGTTTAAAAAAATACGAATTTTTTTTTAAGTTTTTATTTCAATTCCAGTTAGCGAACATACAGTGTATTATTAGGTTTCAGGCATAAAATACAGTGATTCAACACTTCCATACATCACCAAGTGCTCATCACAACAGGTGCACTTAATCCCCAGCAGCACCCATTGCACCTATCCCCCCACCCACCTCCCCTCCCCCAACCCTCAGTTTGTTCTCCAAACATGAGAGTCTATTTCTCGATTTGCCTCTCTCTCTTTTGTTTTGTTTGTCCTTTGCTCCTTTCTTTTGTTTCTTAGATTCCACATGAGTGAAATCATATGGTATTTGTCTTTCTCTGCCTGACTTATTTCATTTATTTCACATATTCTCTGCCTCTATCTACATCACTGCAAGTAGGAAGATGTCATTCTTTTTTATGACTGAGTAATATTCCACTGCATATATATGCAATGGAATACACACACACACACACACACACACACACCACTCCTTTATCCATTCATCAGTCAATGGACACTTTGGTTTTTTCCATAGTTTAGCAATTGTAGATAATGCTGCTATAAACATCAGGGTTGCAGTTATCCCTTTGAATTAATTATTTTTGTATTCTTTGGGTAAATACCAGTATGCATTTGCTGAATGGTAGGATAGTTCTATTTTTAACTTTTAGGAGTCCTCCATACTGTTTTCCAGAGTGGCAAGACTTCATCAAGATAAAAGGCCTCTGTACATCAAAGGAAACAATCAACAAAACTAAAAGACAACCTACAGAATGGGAGAAGATACCTGCAAATAATGTATCTGATAAAGTAGTGCCCAAAATACATAAAGAACTTGTATGTACTATTTGTATTTTTTCTTTAGAACCTACATAACTGTGTTTTAAGGAAAATCTATGTTTTAAAACACATGTGGCTATGTTTAAAAGAAAAAAAATACAAATAATGCATGTACTTTCCCACAAATGGTTACACTCTTCCAAATTTCTGGGTTTCTGACCAAAAAAAGAGTCATGACACAGTAAAAGGCAGTTCTGCTTAGAAATAATAATTAACACAGTAACATGAGAAAAAACTTGAGAGACATTGTGAAGATAACTTTCAGTCTGACAAACTGCCCAGAAAACTTGTCCTTGTATAAAGCAAGGGAGTGACCCAAAGGTATAAATAAAGATGAAAAACAAAACAAAACAACAACAACAAAAAAACAAAAACACTGGTTAGAAAACCAAAGGTGGAGGAACAAGTCCTGATCCAGGATGATGGCCTGGCCTGTCCTTGGAACACTGGATTCCTAATGCTCATCTCCAGAACTAGTAGAATCCTCAGTTTTCTGTAATGGCCTGGGGCCAGCCTAGTCTGCAAACTTCTTTTTAAATGATTGTTGAGTATCTGACAAACATTTCTACCTTGCTAGGCAGTGTGGTCCACAAATGTTCGTTTGTGGGATCACAAAGTACCCTGTGGTTCTGTGGTCTCCAGAGCTCTTTACGCAATGTCCCCAGCACAATGATTCGAGGTTTCTGGAATCTCTCTGTTTCTACTGGGGGGGAAAACTAGAAATCATTTTTTGTCAGATACGTGATATTTGATGTTCTTTATCATGTATTTGAAAGAATGTCATTAAAGCATTGGTGACCTTGAAGTTCCCCTCCAATTGGTGAGAATGACAGGCCATCTCCTTAAAATAGCCATGTCCTTGCTTGGGTCACTGTGTGCTTGCTAGGACCATTAAAAGATTTTTTTTTTCTTTTTTGAGATTACAAAGACTGTGAATAGTTTGGAAATGTTTTTTTTTAATTTTTTTATTTTTTTTTAACAGAAGGAAAAGAAAAAGAAAAATTGTCAAAACTTTGAAAAGAAACACTTCCTACTCTTGTACACACAGCAGTTCTGCCACATTCATCAAAATCTTGTTCTTCTTTCATGGAAAAGGAACCTCCTAGGTCATCATCACTCATTGGTTGTTGCACAGAAGGAGGATGGTAACAAGGACTCCTCCTGTTACCCTGAAGCAGTTTTCCCCCCCAGCCGTACAGGCAACACCCTGATCAGAAGCAGATTCCTGAATCCTGGCATGTTAGAGACTTTGTCAAGAAAAGGAACATCATGGTGACTACTTCTCTACCACACAGAAGAGGGAAATCTTTAAAAGCACCTGGAACTATGAGCAGAAGTTTCACTTTTTCTAAGAAAAAAAGAAAATCCACTCTTGTTCTACTTTGGAAAAGAAATATACATCTTTTATCCATATTACCTGCCAGTTATTCCTACTTACATGAATCAAATAAATCTTTCCATTAAAAACCCTACAGTCATCATTACGGACACTATGGAAAAAATAGCATGCTTTCTTGGCTAAGCTGCCAAGATTAAAAAAAGGAGTGACTGATACTCTTTTAACTCTTTTTTTTTTTTAACAGAGTTTAGGGAAGCCTGGATGGCTCAGTCGGTTAAGTGGCTGCTTTCAGCTGAGGTCATGATCTCAGGGTCCTGGGATTGAGCCCCGCTTCAGGTTCCCTGCTCAATGGGGAGCCTGCTTCTCCCTCTGCCTCTGCCTGCAGCTCCCCCTTCTTGTGTCCTCTCAAATAAATAAAATCTATGAATAAATAAATAAATAGACTATATTTTTTAGAGCAATTTTAGGTTCACACCAAAACTGAGAAAATACAGAGATTTCCCATATGCCCGCTGGCTTCACACATGCATAATCTCCTCCATTTTCAACATCCCATAGCAGAGTGCTATAGTACCTATAATCAAGAAACCTACATTGACACATCATTATCACCGAAAGCCCATACTCTACATTAGGGTTCATCCTTGGTCTTGTACATTCTATGGATTTTGACAAATGTATAACGTCATATACTGCCATTGGAATATCTCAAAATAGGTTCACTGCCCTAAATGTTCTCTGTGCCCTAGTTATTCCTCCCTTCCCCCAACCCATGGCAGCTACTGATCTTTTTATAGTCTACATAGTTTTGCCTTTTCCAGAAGGTCATAAAGTTAGAATCATACAGTAGATAGTCTTCTCATACAGTTAGGTTAGCTTCTTTCATGTAGTAACATGCATTAAAATGTCCTCCATGAATTTTCATGGTTTCATAACTCATTTCTTTTTGGGGGGCTGGATAATATTCTACTGTATTAATGTACCACAGTTTATGTATCCATTCACCCATGGAAGGACAATTTGGTTGCTTCCAAGTTTTGTCAGCTAAAACTTGTGACTAAAGCTGTTGTAAACATCCATTTGCAGGTTTATGTATCGACATGGGTTTTTGAGTCATTTGGGAAAATATCAAGTAAAGAGACTGCTGGGTCATAAGGTAAGAGTATATTTATTTTTTAAAGAAATGGCCCAGCAGTCTTCTGAAAAGACTATACCAGTTTATAATCTTACCAGCAATGCGTAAGAGTTCCTGTTGCTACATATTCCAGTCAACATTTGTTATTATCAGGTTTCTGATTTTAGACATTCTAAAAGGTGTGTAGTGGTATCCCCTTGCCATTTTTTTCCCCTTGCCATTTTGATCTGCACTTTCTTAATAACGTAATAAAAGATGTGGACAATCTTTCATACACTTATTTCCTATTTGTATGTATTCTTTAGTGAGGTATCTATTCAGATCAATTGCCTATTTTTAAGTTAACATTTCTTATTGTTCAGTTTTTAAGAGTTCTTTGTATCTTTTGGATAATGGTCCTTTATAAGATATGTCTTTTTTTCTCAGTCTGTGGCACATCTACATATGCTCTTGAGTGTTTCACAAAGCAGAAGTTTTTAATTTTAATGAAGTCAATCTTATCAATTATCTCTTTCATGAATCACGTCTTTGGTGACATCACCATAACCAAAGTCATCCATATTTTTTTTCCTATGTTATCTCCTAAGAGTTTTGTAATTTTGTGTTTTTTAAAGATTTATTTATTTGAGAGAGAAACAGAGAGAGCACATACATGTGTGAGAGAGCGTGTGCAAGGGGGGAGAGGCAGAGGAAGGGGAAGAGAATCTCAAGCAGACCCCCCACTGAGTGTGGAGCCTGACCTGGGCTTGATCCCACCACCCCCAGATCATAACCTGAGCTGAAATAGAGAACTGGAGGCTCAACCGACTGAGCCACCCAGTTGTCCCTGTAATTCTGTGTTTTAAAGCTAGGTCTATGACTCATTTTGAGTTAATTTTTATGAGTAGTGTAAGGTCTGAGTCTAGACCTTTTTACACGTGGATATCCAGTTGTTCCAGCACAATTTGTTGAAAACACTAAATATCCCCATTGTATTGTCTTTGCTCTTTTGCAAAGAATCAGTTGACTCTATTTATCTGGGTCTATTCTGGGGTCTCTATTTTGTTCTATTGGTCTATGTATCTATTCTTTCACCAATACCACTCTCTTGATTACTATAGCTTTAGAGTAAGACTTGAAGTCAGATAGTGTCAGTCCTCCCACTTCCCTCTTCTCCTTCAATATTGTGTTGCTGGCCCTAGGTCTTTTGTCTCTCCATAAAAACTTTAGAAGCAGTTTGTTAATATGCACAAAATAACTTGCTGGGATTTTGACTGGGACTGTACAAGGTCAAGTTGGGAAAAACCAGCATCTGGACAATCCTGAGTCTTCCTATCCATGAACATGTAATATCTCTCCATTTATTTAGCTCTTTGGTTTTTTTTTTTAATCAGAGTTTTGTCATTTTCCTTATACAGATTTATATATATATTTTGTTATATTTATACCTGAGTATTTCATTTATAGAGGTGCTAATGTAAATTTTATTGTGTTCTTAGTTTCAAATCCCACTTATGCATTTTGGCATTTGGGAAAGCAATTGACTTTTGGATATTTGCCTTGTATTGTGTAACATTCCTATGACTGCTCATTAATTCCAAGAGTGTTTTTGTCAGTTCTTTCAGATTTTCTACAGAAACCATCAGATCATCTGTGAACAAAGTGAGTTTCATTTCTTCCTTTTCAATGCATACCTTTCATTTCCTTTCCTTTTCTTCTTAGTAGCTATGAATTTTAGTACTGTGCTGAATAGCAGTGGTGAGAGGAGATATCTTGCCTTGTTAACCTAATCTTAGTGGGAAAGTTTTAAGTTTGTCACCATTAAGTATGATATCAGCTGTAGGATTCTGCCAATATTCTTAATCAAGCTGAGGAAGTTCCTTACTATTCCTATTCACTGAATGATGTCATGAATGATTGTTGGATTTTGTCAAATGCTTTTTCTACATCTACGGATAGAACCATGTGATTTTTTTCTTTAGCCCACTGGTGTGACAGATTACATTAATTGGTTTTCTGATGCTGAACCATCCTCGCAAACCTAAAACAAATCCTTCCTGGTCATTGTGTATAATTTCTTTTTATGTATTATTGGATTTGATCTACTAATATTTTGTTTATCCTTTTAATTTAGAAATGCTGGAAGGCACAGCTTATATTAGAGAGGAAAAAACTGTGGGTGTGCCTGGGTGTCTCAGTCAGGTAAGCATCTACCTTCAGCTCAGGTCTAATTCTGGGATCAAGCTGTGCATCAGGCTCCCTGCTCCGTGGGAAGCCAGCTTCTTCTCCCACTCCCCCTGCTCATGTTCCCTCTCTCACTGTGTCTCTCTCTGTCAGATAAATAAATAAAATATTTTTAAAAAAGAAGTACCTACCAAAGATATCAAAAGGTGAAAATAGTGAATGCTTTCCATCTAAGTTTGGGAACAACATAAGGATGTCTACCATCTTTATTTCTGTTTATTATTGTGCAGGAGATCTGTTGAAGAAATATTTGCCTATCTCAGGGCACCTATAAGATGCAAAAAGTACTAAACATAAATGAAAGATTAAGAAACTATGTTGATTATAAAACTCAACACCCAAAATAAGAATACTCATTTAAAAATAGGGAAAAGACATGATTAGACATTTTTCCAGAGAAGACATACAGAAGGCTGAGAGACACATGAATAGATGTTCAACATCACTCATCATCAGGGAAACACAAATCAAAAATGAGATATCACTTCACACCTTTCAGAATGGCTAAAATCAACAAAAAAGAAACAACAGTGTTGGCAAAGATATAGAAAAAGGGAACTGTTGTACTGTTGGTGGGAATGCAAACAGGTATAGCCACTCCATAAAACAGTATGGAGTTTCCTCAAAAGGTTAAAGGTAGAGGGAGATGAAGCATGAGAGACTGTGGACTCTGAGAAACAACCTGAGGGTTTTGGAGGGGAGGGGTTTCAGAAGTTGGGTGAGCCTGGTGGTGGGTATTAAGGAGGGCATGTATTGCATGGAGCACTGGGTGTGGTGCATAAACAATGAATTCTGAAACACTGAAAAGAAATTTGAAAAAAAAATAAATTTTTTTAAAAAAGTTTAAAGTAGAACTGACCTACAACCCAGGAATTGCACTACTAGGTATTTCCCCAAAGAATACAAAAATACTAATTCAAAGGGATACAGGCATCCCGATGTTTACAGCAGCGTTATCAACAATACCCAAACTATGGAAACAACTCAAGTGTCCATCATCTGATGAATGGATAAATACAGGGTGATATATATATAACACAATGGGATATTAGTCATAAAAAAGAATGACATCTTGCCATTTGCGACGACATGGATGGAAGCTAGACAGCATTGCGCTAAGCGAAATAAGTCAATCAGAGAAAGCCAAATACCTTATAATTTCATTCGTGTGGAATTTAAGAAACAAAACAAACAAGCAAAGAGAAAAAAGGAGGGAGAGATAAAGCAAGAAAAATTCTCCAGTATGAGAGAAACTGATGGTTATAGGAAGGGAGAGGGTGGGGGAGGGATGTTGGATTAAATAAGAGGTGGGGCTTAAGGAGAGCATCTGTGATGAGCACTGGGTGTTGTGTGGAACTACTGAATCAGTATGTTGTATACCTGAAACTAATAATACACTGTATGTTAGCTAACTGGAATTTAAATAAACACTTTAAAAAAAAGACACAATGTGGAAAATAATGATCTAACTAAAGATGACCTAACTAAAGATGAACTCATTGATTGATATTTGGACAAAAACTTGACCATAACTGGTGTTTAACTAAAAAATTTGTGGTGTTCTTTGAAAGAAGTCTGCCTACCTTGGTCTTGTAAACTATGAAAGTTTTAATTACATTCACAACAGTGTATTTTGAGAACCTAAATTTTCAACACTTGTGACCGTCCAAACAAAAGGTCAAAATCAACTGGATATTACATGCATGTTGCCTTGTCAAAGGGCGCCTCATAGTTTAATTCTCTTATTCAAGCTAACTATTGCCTTTACACTAAAGTCTTTAAAAAATAAAATGTAGCTTACCTTGTCAAGATTTTAAATGTGTTTTTGTTATTTAATGTTTTAACAAAGAATATATGTATTATTATATCACAAATTTTAAAATATTTTGATAACTATATTTCCTTTGTAATCCAATTTATTTTATTTTATGCATTTAGAAACATTACTCTGAGAATTCTCCATAGGCTTTGCCAGACTAGCAAAAGAGCCATTGCACAGAAAGCTCAAGAAGCTCATGGTTTTTCTGGAAATTTGAAATAGAAATATCTGATGAAGTAGCACCTTACTGGCTCAGTAGGTAGAGCATGTGACTCTTGATTTCAGGATTGTAAATTCAAGCCCCACGCTGGGTGAAGAGATTACTTAAAAAAATAAAATCTTTATAAAAAAAACCATCTGATGAAGACAGCAATATGTCCTTCAAGTACTGGAACATCGTGAGCAATCTCATGAGATTAGTTGATCTCAGTCTCTCATAACAGCAACTGGAAGACCACCTTCTGCTTCTCTTAATGATAATGACCTCATGTACTACCAGTGATTTAGGCCAGGAAGCTGTCTAGATTCCTGCTTTTGACCCTGATAGGATGTCTAGAACCCTACCTATAGTTATTGTGACAAAGATTACATACTTTAAGAGGCAAATGCCTCCCCCAAAGGGGGCGTTCTCTCTCTCCCTCAAATATATAAATAAAATCTTAAAAAAAAAAAAAAATGGGGTGCCAGAATGGCTCAGTTGGTTAAGAGTTCAACTCTTGGTTTCAGCTCAGGTCATGGTTTTTTGGGATCACAGTCTGGGGTTCCGTGGGATCGAGCTCCCCCATCAGGCTCTGTGCAGAATCTGCTTGTCCCTGTCCTCTCCCTCTGCCCCTTCCCCTTCTAATAAATAAATAAAATCTTTAAAATTTTTTTTAAAAAGGACGAAAATGAGCATTTGGGCCACTTCCCCAGATTCAAGTTGGTTTTTTTTTCTTTTTTTAAGATTTTATTTACTTATTTGACAGAGAGAAAGAGAGCGAGCATCAGCACAAGCAGGGAGAGCTGCAGAAAGAGGGAGAGGGAGAGGCAGGCTCCCCGTTGAGGAGACCTCACTGTGGGGCTCTATCCCAGACTCTGGGATCATGACCTGAGCCAAAGGCAGATGCTCAACCAACTGAGCCACCCAGGCACCTCAATCCCAGATTCACGTTGTATACATTGCCTAAATCTTGTGCTCATTTGTGCCTTTAGCTCCAGACATGGAATCAGCTATTTCTCCAAGGATCCTAGGTATTCTTTTTAGTGGAAATAGTATTAGAGATCATAGTACTGGACATCAGAGTGTGTCACTGGGTCAGATTGTTCCTGGGCTATTTCAGTGGGACAACAAAACAGGTTTTTCTTGTAAAGGAATATCATATTGTTACTTCAAAATGTCAGGGTTCCTACGAAAATTCTTGATTTTCTCTAAACTAAATACCTTACACTAATCCTTTTCCTGATAAAATTGATATAACTATTTATTTGGTTTATCCCACAATTTAAGTTAAAAATAATATAAAATCAGGTGCCTGAGTTGCTCAGTTAAGGGTCCAACTCTTGATTTGGGCTTGGGCATGATCTCAGGGTTGTGAGATCAAGCCCCATGCTGACATTGGGCTCCATTGGGCTCCACTGGGCTCCGTTGGGCTCTGGAGCTCAGCTGGCAATCCACTTAAGATTCTCCCTCCCTCTGCCCTTACCCCCAATTGCACGTGCACACGCGGGTGTGCTCGCTCACACTCTCTCTCTCTCTCTCTTTCAAAAATACATAAATAAATCTTAGAAATAATAATACAACATCAATACAAATATTAAATCTAAATATGGTTCAAAACTTTCTAGTGATTGCTTTTGGTTTTAGATAGTAGCTGTTTTTAGCTCCTAATAGAAGGATCTCCTCCATCTTGAGATAAACTGAAAACCCAAGGAGAGTTTCCATGGAAGAGATCTGTTTCCATACAATGGTTTATTTGTCACCACCCTCAGGTCCATCAGTAATGACTTAGTTATAAATACAAGGCTCATATGATTTCCAGCTAAAAATCAATTTATCTCCTAGTCTTTAATTTCTAGTGACATCAGAATCCTTATATTCGAACTGTACTTCTCACTTTGTTAAATCCTGACCTCATCTTTAAAGATTGTAAATTTTTGCATCCTTTCATGCCTGTACGCTCTTGTCATTTTAAATATGCGAAATTCTTTTATAAATTTAAAATATAATAAATTGTTGTTCTAAAGTTTGTGACATATACATTGGAAAGACTCTCCCAATTAATATTACATTGACCAGTACCAATCACATTTTTTATTTTTTGCAGGGAAGTCAAAGAGGTAACTAGTACTTATTTTATGAATCTACCAATTAGCAAAAAAATCATATAGGCAATACTGGTTTTGACATTTTGTTTGGAAGATTCTTGGCTCCTAGGTTAAATTCATACTAGGATTCTTATTTTAATTGATAAACATAGAGTAGAATACCAAATTCTCAGATGTCATTGGATAAACACAAATATCTACTACTTTAATATACTAAAAATTCAAATTCCACACAACCAACTTAAAATATTATGTTATATAACCAGAGAAGATGAAAAGGAAAAAGAAAAGCCACTGATTGGAAACTGAACCTTTCCCAGAATATTCAAGAGGAAACTTTTTATACACTCATATAATTCTAAGATTAACTAAGTCCTGCCAGAACTATTTCCTAAAACACACCATCTTTTCCCATTTCATTTTATTGCAATTAAAGTCCTAGGTTATATCATATTTGCATAGGTTTTAGCTATTTGGGTTTTAATGCAGAAATCCAAATGCTTGCCATGCCCCAAATTTTGCACTCCATAATAACTGCATCTATCAGTACAGAATGAAACAAAATAATAGTCTTTAAAATCAAGGTAAATCCATCAGCTCTCTGGCACTCAGGCCTTCAAACTACGCTACCAGTTTTCATGAGTCTCCAGAGCAGGTACCAAACTGGGGGACTACTCAGCATTTGTAATCAAGTGAACCAATACCTTATGATAAATCTCTTTTTCTCTCTCCCTCTCCCCTCAACCTCTTTCTCCATGTATATATTATATATTGGGTATAAAATGGATCAAAGACCTAAACCTAAAAACAAAAACAATAAAACTCTTAGAAAAAAACATAGGGGAAAAGCTTCATGACATCAACTATGGCAATGTTTTTTTTTCAAATATGACACTACAAACACAGGCAACAAAGGAAAAAACAGAAAAATCAGACTTTATCAAAATATATGTTTGTCCATCAAGAAGCAGTCTCAACAAAATGAAAAGGTAACCCATGGAATGAGAGAAAATATGTGCAAAATATATATGTATATCTGATAAGGGATTAATATCTGGAATATATAGACTCCTACAACTCAGCAACAATAACAAAAGCCAAGTAATCCTGTTAAAGCATGGGTAGATCATAGGACTTGAATAGACATTTCTCCATAAGATACAGAAATAGCCAATAAGCACATGAAAAGATGCTCAACATCATTAATCATTAGGGAAATGCAAATCAAATCACAGTGAGATACTACTTCAAACCTCTTAGCACGGCTATTATCAAAAAGCAGAAGATTGGTGTTGGTAAGGATGTGGAGAAAATGGAACTCTTGTGCATTGCTTCTGGGAATATAAAATGGTGCAGCCATTAGAGAAGGAAGTATGGCATTTCCTCAAGAAATTAAACATAGAACTCCATATGGTCCAGCCATTCCACTTTTGGGAATCTTCCCAAAGAATGGAAATCAGAGATCAAAACAGGTATTTATACAGTGAGATACAACAGATATTTGTATCATGTTGATGGCAACATTATTCACAATAGCCAAAAGGTGGAAACAAATCAGTGTTCATTGAGGTATGAACAGATAAACAAGATGTGGTATAAATGGAGTATTATTCAGCCTTTAGAAAGAAGGAAATTCTGACACATGCTGCAACATAGATGAATCTTAAAAGGACCTTATGCAAATAAAATACAAGTCAGCCACAAAAGGACAAATATTGTCTGATTCACTGACACGAGATACCTAGAGTACTGGGATTCAGAAAGACAGAGAAGAATGATCATTGCCAAGGGCTGGGGGAGGAATAGGAAGAATAACTTCCGAATAGGAGTTATTCTTTAATGGCCAGAGAATTTCCTTTGGCAAGATGAAAAAGTTCTGCAGATAGATCGTGGGGATGGTTGCCCAACAATGTGAATGTGCTTAAGGCTACTAAACTGTACACTTAAAAATGGTTAAGATAGGTAATTTTCAGGTTTTGTGTGTATATATATATATATATACATATATGTATATATATATCTTATACCAAAAGCTTAAAAAAAAAAAAGGTACTGATTTGATGCATTTGGGGAAGTGTGAGGACTATATATGCTGTTCTGCAAAGCATAAATCAGTGGTCACCTAATAGGACCTCCAAACGAATTCCCTTCTCCTTCTCTTCCCAAAGCACTGGACTGTTGATTGCCCTCAGGAATCAGTTGGTTAAACACAGGGAAATTCTGCAATTTTAAATTCTATATAACGATGTTTTATTGACTGCATTCCTATTATTGCTTTCCTTGCCCAAAGCTTTGCCTTAGGGTACACACACACATACACACTTCACATCCTTAAAATACTAAGCCTACAGAAAAAGAGGGCGCAAGGACAGGGAGGAAAAAAATGCCTTAAAAAAGCGACAGAAGGCAGCATCACGTCCACATAGCTGCTGCTTTTACTCCCATGGTCCGTTTTAGCTTCCAAGAGCTGTCCCCGTCCCAACGCCGGTTCATCGCTGAGACTTCCATTGCGAACAAACGCGGGACTGGATTGGAATGTTCTTAAATTCCAAGGTTCGACGTCTAAACAACGTGGACTTGGTACGTTCTCCAACTGGAAAGACAGCGGTCAGCCACGTCTCACAGTCCGTGTTTGGCTTCCACGGCCCAAAAAAGCAAAGCACTCCTCTCTCCTGCCTCTCTGCACTCCTCTCTCTCCCCCCCTCGCCTCTTCCATCTTTTCCTTCCCCTCTTCTCCAGCTTTCGCTCTTTCAAGGGAACGAGCTCGCGCCACCCCAAGCCCAACACAAACCGTGCCTTCCTTTCGGGAAAAACTCGCGCCTCAACGTAGGCTAGAAATAGCGAGGGCCAAGACGCGGGGTGGCCCCTCCGGCACCTCCCGCGTCCCCGGGAAAGCGCAAGCCCTCCAGCTGTGCGGTGGCGGGCTCCCCGGCACCGTGGCCAGTGCCCGCTCCCCGCCGGGAACAACCTCTCCACTGTTGCTGCCGCCAGCGGGGGCCAGCCGCCAGCCCCGGCGCGCCCGGGGCCGCCCCCGGTGCCAGGGTCGGATCGGGTGACCGCGCGGGCGTGCGCCCGGCTGTGGGGCCGGCCTCCCGCCTGAAAGAGGCCGGCCCCCGGCGCGCCCCGCCCCGCCGGCCCGGGCGCCTAGCTCCCGCTCCCGCCGCGCCCGCCGCCACTCGCCGCCGCTCGCCCGACCCGCCTGCACGCTCGCCCTTCTCACGCCGCAGCCATGGGTCCCGGAGCCGCACGAGTCCCAGCGCTGCGGCTCCTCGCGCTGGGCGCGCTGCTGTGGCCGGCGGCCGGCGCCTGGGAGCTCACCATCCTGCACACCAACGACGTGCACAGCCGGCTGGAGCAGACCAGCGAGGACTCGAGCAAGTGCGTCAATGCGACCCGCTGCGTGGGCGGCGTGGCGCGGCTCTTCACCAAGGTGCAGCAGATCCGCCGTACGGAGCCGCACGTGCTGCTGCTCGACGCCGGCGACCAGTACCAGGGCACCATCTGGTTCACCGTGTACAAGGGCGCCGAGGTGGCGCACTTCATGAACGCCCTGCGCTACGATGCCATGGTAAGAGGACGGCTGGCCGGGGCGGCTGTCGAGCCCGGGGGTAGGAGTCCCGAACCGAGAGGGAAACCGGCGCGGAGGAGCAGCCTACCGTGTGGCACCGGGTGGCCCGCCTGGGACGGGGTTCAGGGCGATGCGGGAAGAAAGCGGGACGCTGGCCGGCGTGCCAGGTAGATGCAGACAGAGAAGTCCCTTGGATGATTCGTTTGGAGGAGACGGACTCATCCCTACCTCCGAGGGCGTCAGCGGGCGTACGTGGGAGCGTTGGCAATTACCCAGGACCAGGGACCGAAGCAGAATGCTTTATTTCGGGTTTAGTGGAGGGAAAACCCAGGGTCAAAGAGGTTGAGTAGAGTGTGCTGGTCACCCGTTCCAAAAGAGAGACACGGTAAGGACGGATCTTCCCACGGGTCCGTCTCTGTTCTTTAACAAAGTCAACTTTCTGCACCCCCGCCAAAAAAAAAAAAAAAAAAGGAAAGGAAAGAAAAGAAAGGATTCCAGATTCCTTAGATGTAACGCTCCCAAGCTTGGGGTAGAGCTCTCTTCTGTGCGCGAGTTATTTAGTCTCTCTGTGCCTAGGTGCCATCCTCTATAAAATGGGGATAACGTATCTACCTCAGGGGGTTTCCTGGTGCATAGCATGGCTTCGGTAAATGTTAGTTATCATTACCAGATACTACTCTACAGGTTTTTAAAAAGGAAGAAAAGAAACATCCGGAGAGAATGAAAATGCAGAAACCCTAGGATTTCAAAGGATTTTTATAAAATCAATTTGGCAGCACGGATTTAGAGAATCTAACTGAAGGGATGAAGCCCTTGAAATACATGCGGGAGTTTAAGTCCAAGCTCCCAAAGGCTCTGGGAAAGGCAATGCCTTATTTGCTCTAGAAAATGAGCAGAGAGGGGGTATGCACTAATAAATATGACCAAAGCATATATATGGTTTGTTTTTCTCATCAAACCACCACCCAACTTTAACCCAGCGTAAAATCGTAGAGTAAAGGGCTTCTGTGGAGAAACAGGGGACAAGAAATCTTAAGGGCTTTAGAAGAGGAAGAAGAGAGCAAGGGTCCAGAAGGAAGAGAAGGAGAGGTGTGGTCCAGGCTGAGATACAGAGGGTTAGCAATACACTTGGTATGAAAACAGCACAGAGGTCATTTTTTTTCCCTGGAAGCCTGGAGAAAGGGGGACAGGAAAGGATGATAAGGTAGAGCTGTTTGGTTTTTTCCACCAACAAAAAGACTCATCCTGGAGAGATGAGAGATGGGCAGAGGGAGTTCCTCTCCATTCTGATAGTAGTTTGTGGGTTATCAGAGACACTGAAAGCACAGGGATTCAAGCAGATCCCTACACCTCTGAGTCCATGGCTGCGGGGTGGGGGTGGGGGGGTCTCATCAGCATCTGTCTGGACTCCACAGAAGAGTGGGGGGCGGGGTCTCAAGAACCCTGTACGGTCTCTTATCATTGCTATCTCCATAGTCCAACTTGCCTGATGCTTTGTGTGGAGTAATGTCAGAACAAATATTTACTGAATTGAATTATTACTAGTTTACATCTCCATTTCCTCCCAGAAGGGTAAAATAAACATCATGTGAGTTTGTTTTGATTTCACATATAAATTACCACTCTTAAAATTTCTCTTTGTGATACCCTTTTCTGCACAGCTATGTTAACTCCTTTTGATGAAAAAGAGAGAGAGAGAGAGAGAGAGAATTCCTCATTTTCCCTAGTCCTCATGTTTTCCTATTTAAGTCGGATTGAGCCCGTGATGGTAATCATCCAATCAGATCTTTGTGATAGGACTCTGGGTGAGGCTGAAACAATTTGCTGCAAGTTACAGCGCGTCAGTGGGAAGTATTTAGAATGCTTTTTGTTGGATGGAATAATTTTCTTTCAAGTTTCACTCAAGATAATTGGGCTGGGACCTGAGGAAAAAATAGATTGCAATATAATGTTGACAGGAGGTAAAGACGGAAAGTCTGATGGCCACGTTCCTGATAGTATCTCAGCACCTGTGCCATTCTGGGGTTTGACAAGCATGATTTGACCTGCGTAGAATGTACTCCTGTTATGCTTTAGCGTGTGATGAAGCTCTGCCGTATTCTTGTTTTTCGGAGATTTTTCATTGTCATTTTGCTTATGTTATACTCCTCCCAGGGAGTTTATTGCTGTTCTGCTCTAAGTGTTAGCCCATTCCACCCACTCACTCACCACATCTTCAATTCCAGGAAGCTGGTGAGTCTGGTTTGGGTGGAAAACAGTTGTCGAGGGGCCTCACCAGTTCTCTAGAAACTGGGCTTGGTTAGAGGAGCCACATCTAAGGACTCAAGGTTGTATAGAGCACAAAGAGAAGCTACTCTAATCTAGCTTCATCCCTGGAGGTCCCTGGAGCAGGAGCCTCAAAGGTGGTGTAGACTTTCTAGCCTCAGAGGTGGTATAGACTTTCTAGACCTGTGTGTCCCAGTGAGCGCTGCTGGAGTAGTTTTGACGCCTCTGGAGGCCCCCGGGCCGGCCCGGAGGCCCCTAGACCCAGCTGCCAGGCAGGAAATTCTGGAGGGAGAGCTTCAGAAGCCGCTTGTTGGTGGAACTGTCTGGGTTGAAGGATGAGTGTCCCCCGAGGCGTGAGGAGCACGGCACTCACAGTGTGAGCTGGGCTGGGTTCCTGGGTTCCTTTCTCCAAGCTTCCTGTTCCCTAACTGGGAAAGGAGAGGGATAACCCCTACCCTCGCTGTGTAGGATTTTTGTGAGCAGTGCATAACAAATGTAAAAATCCCTAAGGCCAAAATTAGCAAGACAGGAAACAACATGTGTTGGAGGGGATGTGGAGAAAGGGGAACCCTCTTACACTGTTGGTGGGAATACAAGTTGGTGCAGCCACTTTGAAGAACAGTGTGAAGATTCCTCAAGAAATTAAAAATAGAACTTCCCTATGACCCTGCAATTGCACTCCTGGGTATTTACCCCAAAGATACAGATGTCATGAAAAGAAGGGCCATCTGTACCCCAATGTATATAGCAGCAATGGCCACGGTCGCCAAACTGTGGAAAGAACCAAGATGCCCTTCAACGGACGCATGGATTAGGAAGATGTGGTCCATATACACTATGGAGTATTATGCTTCCATCAGAAAGGACAAAGACCCAACTTTTGTAGCAACATGGATGGGACTGGAAGAGATTATGCTGAGTGAAATAAGTCAAGCAGAGAGAGTCAATTATCATATGGCTTCACTTATTTGTGGAGCATAATAAATAGCATGGAGGACAAGGGGAGATGGAGAGGAGAAGGGAGTTGAGGGAAATTGGAAGGGGAGGTGAACCATGAGAGACTATGGACTCTGAAAAACAATCTGAGGGGTTTGAAGGGGCAGGGGTGGGAGGTTGGGGTACCAGGTGGTGGGTATTAGTGAGGGCACAGATTGTATGGCGCACTGGGTGTGGTGCAAAAACAATGAATACTGTTACGCTGAAAATAAAAAAAAAATAAAAAATAAAAATCCCTAGCGCCCTGCTGGATCATAGGACGTGCCCAGGAAAGGTTAGTTCTGGGTGCCCTGGCGTGGGGTTGGGGGGAGGAATAAAAAGAAGGCGTGAGGAAGGAAAGGTTTGGGTTTTACAGTCAGTTTATCTGATTCCAACTGCCTGCCCTACTCTACCCCCACCCCCCGGGACCCCCAACATCATTTCTAAGCCCCATTGTGTAAACTATTCTTAGTGTTTACTCATGGAGTGGATTTGTGAAAACCCTTGAGAGCACACAGTCGAAGAGATTTGTCTCAGGAGGTGGGATTCCCACCATGCAGATGCACTGGGAGGAAGACAGCCTCCGGGAGTAGGGCCGCCTCCTCTGTAGCGGGCCCTGGTCCCCTGAGCCCGCTTGTTGTCCGTAAGACCACAGCCTCAGTCCCAGGAAACTATTCCTTGGTGCCTGAGCCCCCGGGGCAGGGTGGGGACTGTGACTGTCATAACTCTCCCAGGGGACCGCTAATCAAATCGCCTTTACTCAACAGTCCCCCCCTGCTGCGTGAGCAACGGCTCTGTTTGATGTTCCTGTTTCTGCTTGTCCTTGCAGAACTTTTATCACAGGGAAGGGTCTTATGTTCTTAAATTATGTAACTCCTTCTATTGCCCAGATCATTCTGTTTCTTTTGTCCTCAGCTGCTTGTTGTTGTGGTTTTTTTTTTTTTTTTAACCTAGTTAACAAAAATGTTACATTAGTTTCACATGTGCAACAATGTGATTGGACAAGATTCTGTGTTCTGCTGTGTGCACCACAAGTGTAGCTACTGTGTGTCACCGTACAGCCAAACAACACTTAGAGTAACACTGACTGTACTCATGTTTTTATTCCCGCAGCTTCTTCATAAAGCAACTGGAGGCCTGTATTTCCCACTCCCCTTCACCCGTTTTGCCCAATTCCACACCCTGTCCCTCTGGCAACCGTTAGCTTATTCTCTGTATTTATAGGTTTGATTCTGTTGTTTGGTTTTTTTTTTTTAAGATTTTATTTATTTATTTGAGAGAGAGAGTGAGAGAGGGCATGAGAGGGGAGAAGGTCAGAGGGAGAAGCAGATTCACCGTGGAGCTGGGAGCCCGATGCGGGACTCGATCCCAGGACTCCGGGATCATGACCTGAGCTGAAGGCAGTCGCTTAACCAACTGAGCCACCCAGGCGCCCTTGATTCTGCTTGTCTGCTCCGTGTTTATATCCTGCATAGTGCTGCCCAAAGACTCCACAGATTTTACTGTCCTCTTCTCCAGTGATGGTTTAGGACAAGCTTCTCTGAATAGCTTCCTGTAGTTCCTTCCTGGGAGGGCTTCTTTTGGGATCTATAGCCAAGGGTGGAATTGCTGGCCACAGGGATGCATATCCCTACTTTGAACAAGGACTGCCCGAGTGACTGGAGTGCTCTGTTCTCCCCAGTCTCCCCACCCACACGGATGTGGAGCCCCTGATCCTCTCCCCTATCCTGCAGCATTATCCCACTTCCCAGAAGAAATGTCATCTCATTATTTGATCTTGTGTTTTTCTATTAACTGGGGACTTCGGCATATTTACTTTTTGAGTTTCCTTTTCCCTAATTGCATGTTCACATCCTTTGCTTTTTTTAAAAAAGTAGGTTTGGGGCACCTGGGTGGCTCTGTCACTTACATGTCCAACTCTTGGTTTCTGCTCAGATCGTGATCTCAGGGTCCTGGGACAGAGGCCCCCCTCAACCAGCTCTGTGCTCAACAGGGAGTCTGCTGGAGATTCTCTCACCCTCTGCCCCTCCCCCACCCACATGCCTGCTCTCACTCTCTAAATAAATAAAAGAGGGATGCCTGGGTGGCTCAGTCAGTTAAGACCCAGACTCTTGGTTTTGGCTCAGGCCATGATCTCCTGATTGGGAGATAGAGCCCCAGCTAGGGCTCCCCACTCAGTAGAGTGTCCCCTTCCCTTCTGCCCCTCCCCCATTCACACATGTGTGTGCACTCTCACTCCAAAATAAATACATAAATCTTTTAAAAATAAATAATTAGGTTTACTCTAGTTTTTGTGATTTTCAGGAGTTCTAGATATTGATCTGTGAGCAGTTTTTAGACATTGTGAATATCTTCTGATTATGTATGTCTATGAACTCAATCCACAGTGTCTTTCACTGAATAAAAATCCTTCATTTGGTATAATCAAATTTGCTTTTTTGTTTTTTGGGTTTTTTGCCTTGTGATGTGTGCTTTTGATAGTTTACATAAATGTTTCTTTTTGAAGCTTATCACCCTCAGTACTCATCACCAGAAATTCAGAGATCAGTACTGTTCTCTCTGCATTTTGAGAGATAATGAATCTGTAATCTGGGGCTATGCCATTCCCCTCTCTGGATCACCAGTTCCTCACCTATGCAATAAGAGTTTCGAACCAGCTCATCTCTGGGGTTCCACACATTTCTAAACAAATCATCCTAAGAAATGTTTTGATCCAAATTCAGTTCAGTGGAATATTTTGATTGAGAGAAGGGGCAAGAGGATGGGGCAGAGGTACGGAGGCAGGAATCTGCAAGGTTTTGGACCAGCCTGGACCAGAGCTGAGGTGACAGGAGCCATGAGAGATGAGGTTGTATATGGCTGAAAGGCCATCCTGAAAAGTCTGGGCTCTCCTCTGTTGTCACAGGTCGGGGTATGGAGAGGCACTAGAGGTTTCTGAGTAGAGGGCGACTGTGGTATAATTAAAAAAAAAATAGTTATTTTGTCTTTATTCCCAGTTCCTGGCACACAGCTCCCCAAACCCATGGAATTTCCTGAGTGGTGAGAGTCTTTTGTATGCTAATGAGATGACTGATGGCTGAGGACCACTAGATAGCCTCAGAAGGAGGATTGGAGTCATAAAATCCAATCCACAGCTAGAGGATTGGAACTTTCTGCCTCCCCTCAATCTCCTGGGAGGGGAGAGTGGCTGGAGATTGAATTAATCGGCAATTGCCCACGATTTAATCAACTATGTGTACGTGATAAAAAAAAAACCTTGAATGATGGGGTTCAGATGGCCTTTGGTTTGGTGAACACACTGGGGTACTGGCAGGGCGGTGTGCCCAGAGAGGGCACGGGAGCTCTACCACCCCTCAGCCCCCTGCATACCTTGCCCTACGCAGGTCTGCTGCTTGGCTGTCCCTGAGTCGTCGCCTTTATAATATACCAGTAATAGTAACTAAGGCACTTTCCTGAGTTCTGTGAGTCATTCTAGCAAATGATCAAACCTGTGGAGGGGATCATTGTGGAACAGCCAGTTGGTAACCCCAGAGATCTGGAGAATTGGTTGGTGTGAGAAAAAAAACCTCTCAGTGACATAAGAAAATCACAGTTTGGGAGGATGAGCAGAAATGGGTGACAGGCAGAAGACCCCCGAGAAGAGGATGGTGAAGAGGCGGGCAGCGGTCTAGGGTGAGATGGTCCCTGACCTATGGTGATAGGGAAAGAAAGGCTGAGTCCATGGGACGGTTTCATCGGATCGGCAGTGGAGCCTGGGGCTAAGAGGATGACCTCTGGAGTGACTGCCTGGGATCAGGCCCCCTCCCTTTCACTTAAAATCCATGGACCGAAAGCAGGTTATTTAATCTCCTCGCGGGCTCCATGTCTACAGGTATAAGCTGGGTGTGATGACAGCCTTCACCACAGAGGTTGTTATGGGGCCAAAAGGACACCGTAGTTCCTGGGAAATGCTTGGCACAGGGCCAGCTCACAGTAAAGCATTAGGAAGTGCTGGCCCTGCTCACCTTCTGGGGACAGGGATGACTCAGGAGAGGGTGCAATCAAAAGATGACTAAGAGGGTTCAAGCCAGGTACACCGGGAGAGTCAGCAGAGTTTGCCACTACCACCCAGGAGCACGGAGTCTTCTACTTACCCTTACCCCCTGACAGCTGAAACCTGCTATTCGCAGCACAGAAATGCAGTCTGAAGGCTCCTCTGAAATTACTAGACAGGACTGGACCCTGCGGACCTGTGGCAGACAGGGGCAGTGGAAAGAGATTTGGCCAGGACACCATGACTCCGGGGTTTTCCTGCTTGCCTCCTCCTGCTCGATAGCTATGTGAGTTTGGGGAGGGGATTCCTCATCTGTAGGAAGGGGGATCGGGACGGGGTGGCGTGTTGCATGTCACCCAGCAGCTCAGGCTTTGCCCTGCCCTCTGTCTTCCTTCAAATCTGCCAGGATGACTTGGTTTGCCCCAGAACTTAATTTTACACCCAAGTCTAAGTTTGCTTGACAACTCTCTTATGTCTCCCTCACAGTTATGGTCATGACAGTGAATTCTTGCAGAGAGATTTCCTTGGGTCTTCTTCTGGGTACCTTCCCTGTTTCCAGATAAAGAGGTTCCCAGGATGTGGATGGAGCCTTACTGTACTTATAATAGAAGATGATGGCCTAAGGAATGGTAGGAGGATGAGCCCAGTTTCAAGCCTGTTGTCTTTATGGCCCATTTAATCATTCAGTCCACAAAGATTCACTAAGCACTACACATGCCAGGCTCCCTCCTAAGTGCTGGGCCAAGTGAATCTGACCAGTGAGGGAGAAACCTGCTATCTGGTGGATAGAAGGCAGTGCCCGGTTGAGCACTTTCTTTTTATATATTTTTTTAAGATTTTATTTATTTGACAGACAGAGATCACAAGTGGGCAGAGGGGCAAGGGGATGGGTAGGTGGGAAGCAGGCTCCCTGATGAGCAGAGAGCCCGATGCTGGGCTCAATCCCAGGACCCTGAGATAATGACCTGAGCCAAAGGCAGAGGCTTTAACCCACTGAGCCACCCAGGCACCCCCAAAAACATTTTTAAAGCATTCTTTACCAAGGGATATAGTACATGAACTCAAGTCCCCACATCCATAATGTCTCCATAATGCAAAATATACCCATATCTTTTTTTTTTTAAGATTTTGTTTATTTATTTGATACAGAAGAGAGATCACAAGTAGGTATAGAGGCAGGCTGAGAAAGAAGGGGAAGCAGGCTCCCGGCCAAGCAGAGAGCCCAATTTGGGGCTCGATCCCAGGACCCTGAGATCATGACCTGAGCCAAAGGAAAGGGTTAATCCACTGAGCCACCTAGGCACCCCGGTTGAGCCCTTCTTGACCACATAGAGAGTCTGGGCAAGACCTGTGAAGGATGGGGATAAGCAAAGCATAAATGACTGAAATTCTAACACCTGATCATGGGAATTCAAGAACCAAAGATCTGGTCTGCAGAAGACACAACGTCAAGCCCATAAATGTGTCTTCTATGCCCAAATGCATAGTGGGGATGTTTCCTCTTTTCCCCAGAAAATTAATCCTGAGCCAAGAGAAGTCACCATCCATTCAGAGACTTTCAAAGTCTCTCACATCAAAGAAACTCTCAGAATTACTTTATCTTCAATAACAAGCCCAGGTTTGAGGAAGACAATTTAGCAATGTTAGTTTGGTGAAGCTTAAAAGAGGTATATTGAAGGCAATGGTATTTTTTTTTTTTTTTCAGGGCAAGGAAAGTCAGTAGCAAAAACAACTAGACGTCAGAAGTTTTGACGGTCTGGTAGCTGTGGATCCCTAAGCCTCAGTGATGTCAATGGCCCCCACCCCATCCTGTGGCTGTGGTTATGGCCTTTCTACTTCCTCTCTTCCTGAGTGAGTTCCACACCAGAGCTGGGCTGCGTAAGGCCAGCCCCAGGCACCAGGGGAGGAAGCAAAAGAGGGTTCTTAGCTCATCCTGTCCTTGTTCTGGCATTTGCATTTCCTTAACTAAAAATTGGAGGGAAAACAAAAAACAAAAAAAAACAAAACAAAACAAATCACACATTAAGCCAGCAGCTCTCTGTAGGTCACCCACAAATACATCTGAATCCTGCATGAACTCCTTCCGTGTCGATTTCCTTCAACCACATACCTAGAATTTGAAAATTCTCTTGACACTTCTTTTCCCTTCCTTGAATAATTGATTCCATACATAAACCACACATTGGTTGTAGCTCTCTAGTCCCTCAGAGATACAGTTCAACCTGCATGGAGCCCAGTTAGGCAAGCCTGTGATTCTACATGTAATATTGTTATATGTATTTTGCACAGAGAGTTGTAACTTTTTCTATCTGATGTGAAATGCTGTCTGTTCAGTATTTGTTCATTCATTCTTTCAACAAACACTGAAGTGCATGTGAGCTGTCTTGAGCCCCGGATCTTTTTTGTCACTCAGTCAGAGGCCACATTCTCCTGCCAGGCCACATTCTCCTGCCATGCCCCACAACTATGGGGTCAGAGGGAGCAAAACCCACCCCAGAAATGGTCCACAACTCCAGAAATGGGTCCTCTCAACCAAACCTAATTTGTAAGCACCCCTTCTTAAGGTGGTTGTTGAGTGTCCCTGAATGACTGGCAACTAAGCCCCATTGTGGACGCGGTCGGGCTCTCCCTGTAACCCTCCCACCATGGAGTGTGCTGCAAGCCCCAGGCCTTAGTGGGATGAGCCACTGTGCCGGTGACTCGCTAAATCTATGCCGCGGATTTCCGACAAATGGCTTTTCGACACTGCAATTGATTTCTGCGGATTAGAACAAATCATTTTCCTGCATATCTTAAATCAATTATTTCTTTCCTTTTTCTGGTATATTCATGCTTCAGCTTCTTGTCTTCACTTGGAACATCTGAGTGCCTCAACCCTTGTGTTTTCATTGCCTCATCTGTTGATACAGTTGATGTCATCTGCTTGGGAGCCTCTCCTGACCGGCGTCAAGGAGGGGAGGATCACACTGTGAAGCCCTGTGGTCCTTATTGGGCAGTGTGTGCCTGCGTCTTTGGTGGGCTGTCTCACATGTCCCTCCCTGTGGTCCCCATGTGGTTTACGTATGCATGCATGGATGAATGTGCCCATGTCTTGCCCTGCCCCTGTCTGCCCTGACAACTTCCTGAGGACAAGGACTGAGCCCTTGTTACTTGGCACTCTACAACCCTGTAGGAAACTAGTCAAGTGATATCCATCCCTTCCAGGTATTTCCATTATGGGCACAATGACAGAGTGGTTAAGGCCCTGGATGCTTAAGCCTCCCTACCCTTGTTCAGGCCTCTGCTCTGGCCCTTGCTAATTGCTGGAGCCCTGTGCCTCAGTTTCCCATCTCTGAAAAGGACAAATAGTAGCACCTACCTAATAGAATTGTGAAGATTAAATGAGTCAATACATGAACAGGGCCTGGCCATGTAGCCTGAGAGTCTTAACAATCAACCCCTCTTTTTGTCATATTTTTTGTATTTAAAAAAACTCCTTGAAATCTCCTTATGTCAATTTCTCTGGTAATTTTTATCTTCTGTGAACAAAGCTGAAGCTCTGAAATGTTCCCGTTCTAATTCAGATATGGATGTCCTTGGATAGACCAAATAGTTGGTCTCCTTAGCAGTTTTCCAATGAGAAAAGACTCTAAAAAATTCCGTTTTCTCCCTAACTGCCATCACGACATCTAAATAATGTTCTCGACACACAAAACAGTTCAACAAACTTTTTCTAAAAATCTGTCTCATTTGCAATTTACAAAGGCCAGTATGATATTAGTGAAATGGAAAGAAGAGGAGCAGACCGATTGTTAGAGAGGGACTGGTAGGATCGGTGAGGCAGTTGGCTAACCTTTTCACCTGCTTCCGAACGGCTTGGTTTCTTTCATTTCATAAGATATTGCTCAACTGTTTACCAAGGTTTATTTTTTAATCCTGCCACCTTTGGAAAGTTTTAATGTCCCGCATACCAAATCAGAGTATGGTGGAGCCTATCTAGAAGGAGCCGGTTGGAGTGGTGGTTTTACCCTTCAGTAAACAGTTTCTGGGCCCCGGTGACGGGTGTTGGTTGGTGTCAGCAAGGACACAGCGGAAGTGGCTGCCCCTCCTGCCTCTGGGAGACAGACATGTGAGCCAACGGCCACAGCAAGGCCAAGTGATGTCAAAGACATGCAATTCCAGTGGGGCTGATACCCGGCGTCTACAGTGGAGGTCAGGCAAGGAGCTTTACAGGGAGGTCCTGTGGGTCTGCGTCCAAAACTCTTCACCACATGGGTCTTTCGGTGTCGCTGGAACTGAGGGCCCCTGAAGTTTGGCAGGAGAAGTGAAACAGCTCAGGGAGGTCACAGAGGGGTTGCTGTGGTGTCTGGAGAGCCAGGACTGTGATTTCAGTGGGAAGCAGGAGGCCTCGGAGGAACTCAGTGCAGGAGCTAGAAGCAGTCGAGGGCATAGTTTTGGAAGTGCATTCTGGTGGCCTGTGGGGAATGGGCAGGAGGTTTGTGAGCCTGGGGACCAGGAGACCAACTGGAGGACTCCAGAAAGGTCTGGGCGAAAAGTGAGGAAGCAGTGGGAGAAAGCAGAGGGGCCAATGGGAGTGTGGTGGAGAAGACAGGGGGATGGTGAAGGAGGAAGCAGCAACTCCATGGCTGGTTGGCCGTGATGGGGGGCCCAGGGGGCCAAGGGAGGGCTGCCCAGGTTGTTTGCTGCTTCTCCGGGTGTTTTCTTGGGAGTTGTAGAAGCTCTTTTCCAACACCTGGGACCGCATGCATCCTCACAAGTGTCTCATTCACAAGCTTACTAGGGGTAAGTGTCCTTGTCTGCTGGCCGTTGGTCTGGGCGGGGGCCTCCCCAGTGGTCAGCAGATAGGGAGGACTGGGGAGCCAAAGGGAGGGATCCCAAACCACCCTCAGGCAACAAGAGACCGGAGAGGTCCAGGCATCTGCTCCAGGGGCCCCATCCCAGCAGACACATTGTCAGTATCTGGCTTCAAGCCGGGCAGGCCTGGGATGGAGAGGGGAAGGGGTCATTCCAAATCTCAGGGAAAAAAACCTAAATTTTCTGGAAACATTTGGATAAACATTCTGCTGCAGGTAGATTCTGCCCCAGGATGCTGACCAGGAGGTCACCAGAGCTGGGCCACTGTGGCCTCTCCACAGCTTTATTTATTTTGGGACAGGAAGCCCAGTGGAGCAGGCGGGCTCTGTGTGAGGCGACACTGGATAGGTTCTCAGCCCGTGAGGCTTTCTCAGGTCTCAGGGATTTGCAGCTTCCTTGCCTTTTATGGCCAAGTTTCCTGCTCACACTACTACTGTGGCTGCTCTGAACATTCGTGAGAGGCTTTCAAAACAGAGGCCTGCACCAGTTTGGTGCTAGAGGTCGGCGCACCTGTATCTTGTAACACCTTTTTCCATTGCGACATGCAGAGACACGAAGAGGCTAGGACAGTTCTAGGTGATGTGGTGGCAACCAGCCCAGGGCGAAAGGCCTTGGGAATTAATTCTCTGGCTCTTTCCTCCCCACCCATCAATTCTTTATTTACTTGTTCATATACTCAGCATATATTTACCAAATGTTGTTCCTGTGTCAGAGATATTTTAAATGAATGATGAGAGTTGGTTAATACATATTATTTAATAGTATGTATTGTCTACTGCTTTGATCACTCAGCTGTAACTGGAGAGATCAGAAAGGGAAGATTTCTCCATAAAAGCAAAACATTACGGGATAATGAAAGACATTTACAGAAGGCTGTCTGACAGCCACCGACTTTTGGGTCTGCAGACCATGCCACGATCCCAGCTTCAGGGCTCAGGCGGACCCACTCCGACATCGGAAGGCTTCTTCTCTCCCACTCTCAGCCTGAGGCATGTTCTTATTATTTCTTCTGCTTGTCCACTTGCTCAGGACCAGTGCCTCAAGACCAACGGACACATTTGTTTACAGGTGGAAGGAGGAAATGAATCAATAGCAGCTCCTCCTAGGAAGAGCCTCGGGAACGAAAAGATGTGAGGGTTGGCCCACAGGCCCAGAGCACAGTGTGGTCTATCGGTGTGGCTGCTGAATTTAGTAGCAGATTCCAGCCACACTAGATGTGCAACATGGTACGGAGAGACGAGTCAGAAAGGATGTTTCCCTCTTTTTTTGAAAGCATGCCTCTAACATTTGTTAGTCACTGAAGGTATATTTTTATTGTTGTTAAAACTCAATAAATTGGGGCGCCTGGGTGGCTCAGTGGGTTAAGCCGCTGCCTTCTGCTCAGGTCATGGTCTCAGGGTCCTGGGATCGAGTCCCACATCGGGCTCTCTGCTCAGCAGGGAGCCTGCTTCCCTCTCTCTCTCTCTGCCTGCCTCTCCGATTACTTGTGATTTCTCTCTGTCAAATAAATAAATAAAATCTTTAAAAAAAAAAAAAAAACTCAATAAATTGGGGCACCTGGGTGGCTCAGTGCATTAAGTCTCTGCCTTCCGCTCAGGTCATGATCTCAGGGTTCTGGGATCGAGCCCTGCATCAGGCTCTCTGCTCATTGGGGAGCCTGCTTCCTCCTCTTTCTCTGACTGCCTTTCCACCTACTTGTGATCTCTCTCTGTGTGTCAAATAAATAAATAAAATCTTTAAAAAAAAAATAAATAGATGCCGCACAAAATTATTACCTTAGGGCAAGCATGAAAAATTAATTTCCTTGTGTAGACACAAGCTTTCCTTCACTCCTCACTGCAGGGTGTTGTTAATAATCCAACAAGAAATTTGGTGCCAGAAGTCTTGGAATATCTTCATTCTTCCATGGCAGCTTCACATGAACTGGGAAACCTCTGGGCTTTATCTTTAGTCAACAGAGCATTTCTCCAAAGCAACGGCTAGAGTTTGACAATATCCACATCAAATATAAATATTAACAGACACTTGCAGAAAGGTATTAAACAAATCAGACTCTATTCCTCAGAGTTGATTTAACAAGCATTTATTTAATAAGAACCACCGAAGAATCGGATCTCCTTCTGTCCTTACATTTGTGTTTAGCTTTAAAGGGCAGCAACAATTCAGCAATTTAGGTGGTTGAACATGCTGGGCTGGGCTAGATGGAAAGTGAGGAAAATTTTTTTCATGGAAGAGCAGCAGTGTTTTTTTTTTTTTTTCTTTTCTTTTTGTCTTTTTAAATAGTGCTTGAGGCATCTGCACTAAGAAAGCAGTGCAGGTGAGGCACCATGGCTAGACCAGAGGCTCACATTAAATTGCTGTGATTTTTGATGTTGGAGATACTGAAGAAGGTCATTTTGCTACACTCGGCTGCCTTAAGTTACAGAACAGTGCATTTGGTGAATTTTAGTGTTTATAGTGAATATGCAAAGATTGTCATAAGTCTGGAACCAGTGACTGAATAGGGTTAGTAAGTGAATGAGCCCAATATGAGAAACAAAATGTTTGGAAAGCTAAAATAAAAAGAGGGAGAGAGCATAAGAATATGATTTAGATCAGAATAAAAACACTCTCCCCTGATGTGAGGATTATAGCATTAATGGCAAGTGACAGGTTAGGTCAGATCCGGATTGGTTATTACAGTCATGAGGGAAGCTTTCGGCAGAACAGCAAAAAATGGACAAGCACGCATAAGGAAAGGTATGGGAATTTTCAGAGCGCACCCAAAAAGGCAGAATGATACTACAGTATGAATTTGCATAAATTTTCTTATGTCTGTACTACAAATGCTCCGTAAGACGTAAAGGAACGTGGAAAGATGGTCCGTCTTTCATTGCTCTGAGTGCTCTTGGACAGACTCTTCTGAGGTATTGTCATGTTAATAAAAATAATCAAAATGAATAAGAATCCATGTATATCAGACACCTGAAACTAATATAACACTATGTTAACTGACTGGAGTGAGAGTAAAAACTTTAAAAATTTTTATTTAATCTCACGAAACAAACTGTGGGTTGCTGGGGGGAGGGGGGTTGGGAGAAGGGGGGTAGGGTTATGGACATTGGGGAGGATATGTGCTTTGGGGTAAATTGGAAGGGGAGATGAACCATGAGAGACTATGGACTCTGAAAAACAATCTGAGGGGTTTGAAGTGGCGGGGGGGTGGGAGGTTGGGGTACCAGGTGGTGGGTATTA
This sequence comes from Neogale vison, assembly GCF_020171115.1. Lineage (NCBI taxonomy): Eukaryota > Metazoa > Chordata > Mammalia > Carnivora > Mustelidae > Neogale > Neogale vison. Next base: position 44,287,954 of record NC_058091.1, on the reverse strand, counting down.
TAGAGGGCACAGCTTGCATGGAGCACTGGGTGTGGTGAAAAAATAATGAATACTGTTTTTCTGAAAATAAATAAATTGGGGAAAAAAATTTTATTTAATGCATTTCTTTTTTTTTTTTTTAAGATTTTATTTATTTATTTATTTGACAGAGAGAGACACAGTGATAGAGGGAGGGGGAGTGGGTGAGGGAGAAGCAGGCTCCCGCTGAGCAGAGAGCCCAATGTAGGGCTCAATCCCAGGACCCTGGGATCATAACCTGAGCCAAAGGCAGACGCTTAACAACTGAGCACCCCTGTTTAATGCATTTCTCAAGCACCTGCTGCGTGCCAGCAGGGAACATGGTCTACACAAGTGGGTGGTGCACTCCTTCTTCCAAAGAGCTCATGAATAATGAAGTTGTGGTAAATGCAGTGGAGGAAAAACAAGTCAGAAAGAGTCAAGGTGGGGAAATAAAGAAAATGAGAATTTAAAAAGGCATTTTTGGCAAAGGAATTTTTGTAGGAAAGGTGGGCTCTGTCTAGAAGAAAGAAATTTGTCAAAGACTCTTCTGCTCATTCAGGGGTGCACCGTTGTTCTGCTCCAGGGGCTTGGTGGGCACCAGAGGGACTGGGTGGGCAGGTGCGGGGCTGCAGAGGGGACCATCAGAGCAGAGGAAGTATGTCTAACTCAGGGAACTCAATGAAGGGTTCTTGGGAAGTATCTCTTCTGGAAAGATCATCAGACTTCAGGAATTAATGCCATTGATTGAATAGAAAGTGAAGTCATGGTATAAAAAAGGAATAATCCTATTCTATTCTATTCTATTCTCCTCAGTTTTATTTATCTGTATAACCAATCAATCAACCAATCATCATTAGCCTGTTACATAAAAAGGCACAAAGATGAGGGAGAGCATAAAAACTGTGGGTACTTTGGGTTTTATTTTGAGTGCTCCGTATCAATTAGGCCTTATGCAAAGCTCTTCATATCCAAGCATAGAGGTTAAGAAGGTTGGAGTCAAACAGAAAGTGGTTCTGATCCCCCCTTTACCACTTACTAATTGTGTGACCTTGAACAATTCATTCAATATCTCTAGATCTGTTCTCATCTCTAAAATGATAACAGTAATAATGCCAATCTCACAGCACAAAACCAGGTTTTCTTTTTTTTTTAATTAATATAGAATGTATTATTTGCCCCCAGGGGTACAGGTTGGTACACAATTCACAACACTCACCATAGTACATACCCTCCCCAATGTCCATCACCCACCCAACCCACCCCTCTCACCTCCCTCCCCTCTAGCAACGCTCAGTTTGTTTCCTGAGATTAAGTCTCTTATGGTTTGTCTCCCTCTCTAAAACCAGTTTTTCTTAACAAAACCACTTTGCATGATGCTGGCATGTGGGAAGTGCTTAGTAAATGCTGTTTCATTTTTATTACAACCTTTGTTTTATTCACTGCCCTTCCCGAGGAAGCTGTGGTTTGTAAGTGTGGTCTGGTCGAGCTCATGATTGGTGGAGACAGCCCTGCCTGGTTGTCTCATACCTTAGCAGACTAAAGTCAGATTTTAGTCAGAAATAAGGCTAGAGAGGAAGGCAAGACCAGATCTCCAAGAGCCTTATGGCTCAAGAAGCTCAGGATGTTGAATTTTATCCCACGAGCAGTGGAGAGTTGCTGTAGGACCTTATGGTAGAGATTGGCCAGATAAACTTCGCGTTTTAGAAAGATTTTTCTGGCAGCACTATGTTGAATGTTTAGAGAAGGGAATGACGCTAGCTGAATGCCAGTGAGGAGGCTGTGGCAGCGGTCCAGGAGGGAACGGGAGAGGAATGCATGCAAGGGGTGGATGAAACAACACATTTAGGCAAAGGTGGAATGCTTGTGGGGGATGAGGGAGAGCTAGCGAGTGGGCATTCAGCTGCTCTGGAGTATCTGGCTTCCTTGACTGGGTAGATGGTGCCACCTTGGGCCAAAATGGCGGATCCCGGAGGAAGAGGCTTCAAGCATGGTAAATGTGGTTGCTTGTAGGATCCTTGTAGGGAAGCGTCCACATGACCATTGGTCAGGAGGAAAGTCAGGACTGCAGATGTTCACTTCCAAGTGGGAGATGTGGATGTGAAGGGGGTCATTCAGCTGATCTGTGCTCAGTCGTGAGCACCCAGAGCAGGGCTCCTCTCCCCACCGAGACAGGAAAAGAGAACCCCTGTCATCACTTTCAGGGTGTTAGCTCAAGCCAGGGGAAGGGATGGCAAACAAGTCACAAGGAAATTAAATAGGTAACTCCAGGGGTTGCAGAGTGCCAGCAGCATCATGCTGCGAAAAATGGCAGAGTGGCTGACTCATTGGATAATCGTCCCTGAAGAATGAGGGAAATATACACTTTTTAAGACTCCATGGTTCTGCAAGGTAGCTCATTCTGATTTCATAAGGGAGACCGATTTCACCACAGCAAGAAAGCAAGATATTCTAAAGAGAAGATGGAAAGACCAGGAGACCCTTTAAGACTTAGGTGGGCCGGGGTGCCTGGGTGGCTCAGTGGGTTAAGCCTCTGCCTTCGGCTCGGGTCATGATCTCAGGGTCCTGGGATGGAGCCCCGCGTCGGGCTCTCTGCTCAGCAGGGAGCCTGCTTCCTCCTTTCTCTGCCTGCCTCTCTGCCTACTTATGATCTCTCTCTCTCTCTCTGTGTCAAATAAATAAATTAAAAAAAAAAAAAAAGACTTAGGTGGGCCTTTAAGACAGAAGTCACTAGTTCAGAGGAAGAAGTAAAAATGAGGGGACACTCAGAGGGTGGGGGAAGAGGCGAATTCACAGATTCTGTGTTTCATCAGGGAGACAAGTGTGTGAAGGTGAAGACATTGTGTTGCTTTGTGTGTATAAAGATATGCATGAGGAAATGAGATGCACTATTCTTTGGGGCACAGATGCCCGTGGGGTGCCTGCGTGGTGGGGGAGGGGCCGTAGCCCTCAGCAGGGTGGAGGCAGTGGGCCCCGGGGGCTCAGGGAGCACACAGTCTGGCGAGGCCTCCACAAACAGGCTGCACGTGCAGGGTGTGGAACATGCTCGGAAGGGAGTGGGGCCCATGAGAGAATCCAGGGGGGCCCTAATCTCGGTTGATGGGTCACCAGCCAGCACTTCCAGGTCTGCTCCCAGATGTGAAAACAATCAGGTGTGATTTTTAGTAAGTTTGAGGCTCACTGGTTTTAGCACTAAGTTAGTGAACAGCCTGCCAGAGCAGGTAAGCAGGTGCCTGGGAGAGATAAGCTGATGCTAGGAGGCCAGGAGAGAAAGGGACGGAGATTTTTCAGGAGAGGTCGCCGGAATGCTGTGTTTTTTGAGTATTACTCTGGGGGAATCTGCCAGATGTCAAAGCAGTGTTTTAGACCCAGTAGCCCCTCCTGGAGCAGGGTAGACTGGGAGAGAGCAAAGAAAGTGGGAAACAAGGGCACCTTTAAATCATGCCAACCCCCCACCAAGCCCTGTGCTCAGAGCAGGCCCACAACACTGTACCATCCTGATCTTCCTAGGATGTGGAATTGCTGAAACCCAGGGCAGCCCAGAGCTGCCCGAAGAAGGAGACCTGTGCCACTCTATATAATGTGGAGAAAGCCATCTCCTGTTGGCCTTTGGGGATCTTCATTTTCCACAAAGAATTAGGGGACCACAGAGTCCTTGGGAAGAAAGAGTTGTGGGAGCATAAGGGAGGAATGACCAAGGAGAGGCAGGGACCGGAGGAGAGGCTCTGGTCTAGTGACAATACATTTCCAGTCGCCTTTTGCTAAACTCCTATTGATGTTAATGGTTCTCCCAGCAGGTGGGCTGTCGGAAGGGTTGGGTGGGCAGATTGAAATGTGAGTTTATGAGAGAAAACAGAACGTGGAAATGCTGGGCAGAGCTGAGGAAATGAGATTCTCAACCTTTCCCCAGACCTGGGATGGCAGGACGGTGGATGTGTAGCCAGCTTTCTAGGCGACCCCTCCAGGCATCAACACCACCTTGGGTAGGTGGTGCGGGACCTGGGAAGCAATTCCCAAATGCAGCTGATGCTCTGTGTGTCCACGGGTCCAACTGCAGGGGCCCTGAGTAAAATCTCTGGGCTTGAAGATGACAGAGGTCACGTGGTCAGCTCCTAGAGCCCCATCAGGTTTGGGAGCCACTGAGCTGATGCCCTATTCTTTACAGTACGTATTTGTCAGAAATTCCAGTGTACCTAATTCTTGTTCTCTTTTCCCTTTCTACTAGGCACTGGGAAATCATGAATTTGATAATGGCGTAGAAGGACTGATTGATCCACTCCTCAAAGAAGCCAGATTTCCAATTCTGAGTGCAAATATTAAAGCAAAGGGGCCGCTAGCATCTCAAATATCAGGACTATATTCGCCGTATAAAATTCTTCCTGTTGGTGATGAAGTCGTGGGGATTGTTGGATATACTTCAAAAGAAACCCCTGTTCTCTCCAATCCAGGTATTTTCTACTTTTATAGCACTCACTGGTTGCAACTAGATGTATTAAATCAGAGCTTGGAATGATTTTTATGGGCCATGGGTAAAAGCAGGAATAACACGGGCTCTTGGGTGAGCAGTGTCCTTAGGACAACATTGATGAAAGCAGTCTGGTGGCCTCCACGTTATTCTTTTTTTTTTTTAAAGATTTATTTTATTTATTTATTTGGCAGGCAGAGAGAGAGGAGGGAGCAGGCTTCTCACAGAGCAGAGAGCCCGATGCGGGGCTCGATCCAGGACCCTGGGATCATGACCCGAGCCGAAGGCAGCGGCTTAATCCACTGAGCCACCCAGGCACCCCCCTCTACGTTATTCTAAATCACTTCTTAAAGACATTGCTCTTTCCTTCAGTGAACGTTGCTGAAGTATCTTTGTTTAATGCAGTGCATTCAAAATTGGGCAAGAAAGCTGTTCACACCCAGTGTTAACATTACACAGTCATTTGCTGGAGAATGAAACATAACTCATGGCCCTTTTTCCTGTGGGGTCAGAGAGCCCAGAGCTAGGGTTTTATCTCAACTTACCTTATATTTCCTTTTTTAATATGATCATTATATGTTTCGTTAACTGTCCTTTGTCCCTTTTCATGATTTCTCTCTTCTTTCTAATGACTTTATTCTATCTGGCTTTCTGAAGAATACATATCCTTGAAAGGCCCGATGGTATATATATCCTAATATAAATATCTTATATATGCGATATTTCACATAGTGGGTGTATATATATTTATAGCTGTTGTTGAGGTCACGGTGGAGCGCTTCTAAGAAGTGTGTGGTCCCATCTGCTGCCCCAGCTACAATCTCAGGCCGTGGTCCTCTCCCTCCTACTGCGTGCGGCAGCCCCTGCTCTCCCCTGGGGCTAAGAGCGCCCCCCACCCATGCACCTCTCCAGCTTCCTGGGGCTTTTCTGCACAAAGGACTGTGTGGGGGCGGCTGAGTGACCTGGGCCACCTAACGGCTAATAAGCTAATTGCCAGGAGGACTGGGACAACACGGCCTGGTTGCTGTTGTGCGTGGCCCTGCTCCCCCTGAATGCTCCTGCCCTGTGTCCCCAGCTCCCACAGAAAATCCCTCCGACATATTACACTTGTCCCTTCCTGTCGGCTTCCTGCACTGGCCTGAGCAGCCGGAGGACAAGGTCTAGGGCTCCTCTCAGTGAACATTCATAACTTAGTCTAGACGCCAGTGGAGGAGCATTAGATAAAGATGTGGACTTGTTGAATAATTGAATAATTACGTGTCTTGATGATCTCTACTCACTGTTTTTCTTTTTTATTCATTTAAGATCAAATGTAATTAAAAGCCATAAGAGAGTCACAAAGTCAGGGAGTGGGGGAACATCTTTTAGGAACAGGGGGTAAGTGAAAGGAGTGAAGGCCAGCTTGGAGCTCCTGGAGACTTGAAGACCCTCCCTGGCCCCCTCAAGGGCTCACAGAACATCCTGGGGCAAAGGGCATTCCAGCAATGAGGCCAGAGTCACATGCTGGGAGGTACACCCTATGAGGGCAGGGACCTGATTATCTGTCTCCTTCCCGGCTCTGGGCTCTGTGCCAAGCCCAGCAAATGGGAAGCTCTCCATAAGTGGTGCTGGAATGAACACATGGGAGCAGGGAGGCATGGGGGCCACGATCACAAAAGAGCAGATAGTTCAGTTTGTTGGAACAGAGGTTCTAAGCAGAGAAGGCAGAAAGCTGGGTGAGGACTAGATTGCAGGGCCTCCTGAATGACTGACCAAGCAGTTCGGGCATGATGGGGAAAAAAGTGGGATCCCTTCTGGAATAGTCACCAATAAGAAAGGAGAGGTTAGGGTGAACACACATGAGGGCTCCAGAAATCAGCCCCTTTGCCAGGACTCTGAGAGCAGCCCGGATTAGCCCTTAAAGACTGGGCTTACATATCTGAAGTGATGCCCTCCCCGCAGCTCCCAGGAGAGGAGGGCTGGATGGTGTAGGGACAGATGCCGGTGCTGGGGAGGGGCAGAGCAGTGTTTCTGGGGACACTTGCTTCTACCAAGACCCCAGGCCCAGCCCATGCATTCTTCCTGCAGCTCCCTGGGCCCCGATCCAGCCCCGTCCCTCCAGTCCTGGTGGCCCGGGTGCCACAGGCATGATAGCACAGTTCTTTTATCTTAGCTAGAAATTCCTGCAACCCTCAAGATATCCTGCAGTAGATCCCATCCTTTCCTGTCTGTGTGATGACTGATCTGCCAGAGGCTCCTAGCATGTTAGGAGGATAGATTTTTTTGTCCTCCAAGGCATCTCCCTGATTGCCAGACGAAAGCAGAGGATGATAGCATTGTCTGACACCTCAATATCCATTCACTCATTCTTTCTCTCCTCTGAGTACTTATGTGTAGGCAACTGTTCTAGGCACCAGAGATGCTGCACCCCACCCCCACCACCAAAAATAAATAAGTTAAAAAAACACTGCCTACTGCAGTTCACAGGTTTAGTGGACAAATAAATGAGTAGAATATTTGGGGCATCAGAAGGTGGTAAGTGCTAGGCAGTAGAGGGAACAGCAAGTGGGGCAGGGGACGAGCGCAACTTGTCAACTTAAAGGGGGAGGCTCAGGGAGAAGATAACATGTATCTTCTCGCAGAGAAGGTAACATGGCTCTGTGGGGGAGCAGGGAGCGCCGGACTTCCTGGACTGGTCAGCAAGAAGTGGATCATTCTTCATGTTTTCATGGCACACAGTGTCGCCTGTGAGCCAGGGACAGCACGGCCAGCCCAGCGTGGCACTGGGCCAGGGGTCCGCACAGTCACGTCCAGCAGCCTTGTCCCCGGGGTGTGGTCTTCTGCTACCACTACAAGTGGGAGTGAGCAGGGAAGAAGATGCACACTCCCCATGCCAGCAGTGTCTGGCTGAGACCTTCTCTAACGCAGAGCTCAAGGGCGTGCTCCTGTCGGCCTTACCTGATGAACAAGGCACAGTATCAGCGGGTGTGTTGGCATTGACGCTCAGGGACTCGTAGCCAACAGAGTTTAAATTGGAAGACTGATTATCCTGAACTGGCAAACAAAGCCTTCAATGGACTCATCTGGATTTCCAGCCCCCTCGGTTCTATTGAGATACAACCACACTAAGCGTAAGGTGTACAAATACTATAATGACTTGACTTACATATCGTACTATGCATTCATGTGCTCAGGCGCTTTCTGCCTTAGCATAATGAAAGTCCGAATAGAAGAACACTTTTTTAGCAGAAAGAATCTTTGTATTTTAATTTACAACACAGAGTCAAGTAACGTAAGTTAGAAGAGATCACTTTTACAAAAACACCAAAACTAAGGCTTAAAAATTAGTGTTTTTTTTTTTTACAAAGTACTTTCCTTGGGGATCTATGTACATTTTTAAAGTAGCCTCCAGTCAGCGAAAGCTGGAACTAATCTTCCAGAGTTGTTATTAGGGCCTGTGACACAATTCTTAGGAGTATTTTCAATAATGAAAAACCTTTGTCTTTTGTGAATGAATTTGCTTGCTGGATATAAATGCCGTTCTGAGCCACGCCCAGTGAACTGGATGAAGTCAAGATGTGTACAAGCCACATCTTGGTCAGAAAATCTTATGACTAAGAGACATCTGGTATTAAACACACATTTTTAAAGAATAGATAGGTTTCCAGGTTGAAGCCTCCTCATAGCATGAGATTACATTAGAGCAACATAGTATCATTCACAACCTTAACTTAAGGCAATGTCAAGTGAGGGTACTAAGGAAACTGATGTGAATTTTTATTGGCTACCTAGGGATTTTATATTTAATTTATAAATATATTTTGGTTTTAGTAATGTAAGAGCTTTAGTAGAAAAAAGTATTTTTACTCTATGTGTTAGTATGTGTAATAATATAATAAAAGTTATTAATAAATGTCCATTTTGCTTATTTTGTTCCTTAGGAAGGAATTTAGTATTTGAAGATGAAATCGCTGCATTGCAGCCTGAAGTCGATAAGCTAAAAACTCTAAATGTGAACAAAATTATTGCACTGGGACACTCTGGTTTTGAAATGGATAAACTCATTGCTCAGAAAGTGAAGGGCGTGGACATCGTGGTAGGAGGACACTCCAACACGTTTCTTTATACAGGTAATTGTTTCAAAAGGTTTATACTGGCCAGGGTGTCTAGATAACTAACTTTTATCTCTTTGCTTTTGCAACTGTTATTAATTTTACTCCTATTTAATGCATAATATATATTACATATATTTTATAAAATGTGATATATATGTAATATACGTACATAGTAATGTGTAAATCTTATTCAGAGACATTATTAATGTCTTTAATTTAATATTAATTATTAATTTCTTTAATTTAATATTAATTTATTGGTTTCATGATTATGTCAATTCCATTTATTTATGTATATTATAAATACATGTGTAAAATACACTATAAAATAAGATTACTGAGCCCAAAGCAAAAGTTTATATCAAAAAGCAACATGTCGTATAAAAAAAATTTTAAGTATGGGGCACCTTGGTGGCTCAGTTGGTTAAACCTCTGCCTTTGACTCAGGTCGTGATCGCAGGGTCCTGGGATCGAGCCCCACCTTGGGGTGCCCTGCTCAGGGAGGGACCTGCTTCCCCCTCTCTCTCACTTGTACTTCCAAATAAATAAATAAAATCTTAAAAAAAAATTTAGGACAAAAATATAAATAATGCCTCCACAGATCAGAGTGACTGACTTGATTTGTAGGTTCACAGGTAGCAGGAGCTGGAACTCTGGGCTCAAGTCCTAATTCTTTTTCATACTAGGACCACTAGGAATGTCCTGGAATCCCTAGGCCCCAATGCTCCTGAAATCATGCATGTTCCCCTCCCTCCCTCTCCTTCTCTTCCTCCCCTACTGCTTTCCCTACCTCCCTCTCACCCTCCTTCTCTCTCTTTCCTTGATGTTAGGCAGTTTTAGCTAGAAATTTTCTTTTTTTCCCTTCTATGTTGAACCAATAATGTACCAAAACTTTTGAGTCTGGCTTGGTGAGTTTTTCCTACCATGCTGCCTCCTGTCCCCCTACCACTACTGCATGGAGCTCTGAAGGGACTTTTAAGGAAAAAAAGAGGAGAAGGAGAGCCTCTTGGTAACTGACTTTTATCAGCAGTGGGAAGGAAGGCTTTGGTGGGGAACACCCCTGTCTTTGAAGAGGTTGCTGCTTTGCCCACCTCTATATGGGTTACCTAAGGTGATCCTATATTTGTAAAAGCAAAAATAAAAAATACCCTAAAGAGAAAAAAAATACCCAAAAATGTTAAAAGGGGGGCACCTGGGTGGCTCAGTCAGCTGAGTAACTGCCTTCGGCTCAGGTCATGATCCTGGGGTCCTGGGATCAAGTCCCACATCGGACTCCCTGCTCGGTGTGGAGCCTGCCTTTCCCTCCCCCAACTCATGCTTACTCTCGCTTTCTCTCTCAAATAAATAAGTAAAATTTAAAAACCTTTTTTAAAATGTTAAAAGGTGTTATCACGAAGAAAAGCACACAGGCAATTTTCACTTTCTTCTTAGCACTTTTGAGTATTTTCAAATAATGAACACGTTGCTTTTGCAATCAGAAAGAGAGACACAAATTGTAAAAAGAAAAGAAAGAAACAATATTGGGTCCAAAGTCTTCCTTCCTGATTCACGTCTGAGACCATGAGCAGGTCACTCAACCTCCCTGAGCCCGTTAGCTTCGCTTCAGAATGGGATGAGAACGCTCCAAGGGCCCCATGTTGTGAAGATGGCATGAGGTGTGGAAGAACACTTTATAAACTGTAGAGAGCTGTGTCCTGGAGCAGCACTGGGGAAGCTGCCCGCAGGTGCAGACAGACCCGTGAGACCGGGAGGCTGGTGAACTCTTTCACAGGGTGAGCCTGGCCTTCCCTTACTAAAGAAGGCCGGGGTTCCCGTATTTGACTCCGTCCTCATGCTGCTCGTAAGTGTTTTGCCTCTTGGGAGACACAGGCTAGAGAAGAATTTTACACTGGATGACGCGCCTGAGAGGTTGTGAAATCCATGTAGGGGCTTAAAAACTTTTAACCCACTAGACTCCAGTAGGTTAGGCCCTTAACGTTCCTCACAGGAAATTTGCACTGTCTTGTGGAAAAAGCTGTCTGTGGAGCGACGAGGACAGCGCCTGTGCCCCCCCCCTCCCCCCCGCCCCGGGCGTTAGGTACATGTGGCAGGACAGCGACAGGCACGGACAGTGACGGGAACTTCTTAGCAGGAGTGGTGTCACAGTCAGACGTCTGAGAGCCGCCTAAGTAACTCTAGGACAACTGGAGGGGCTGAGAGCGCCAGGTGGGGGGGCGCCCCAGGGGGCAAGTCACGGGGTGGCGTGGGGCGAGATGGAGGGAGACTCAGCTGTCGGACTGGCCATGCCGTGCCTGGCGGTGGGCTCCTGTCTCCGCCTGATTTCCTGCTCTGCAGAATGAGGACGGAAACAGCCCCATGAGAAAAGGTCACGATGACTTCCCGTCTGGAATGGATGGCTGGAGGAGAGATGTCACAGGACAGGGCCTCCTACCTGAGCTCTCCTTATTCCAGCTTTGTCCCAGCTGTGTGGCTGAGACCTGTGACAAACCCTTCCCTGGAGCCTTTAGCTTTTCCAGGGGCACACAGTGGGAGCAAGAAGTCTGCCTCCAGGCCCTTCGTCCTGGGGCGCAGGGGCTTCAGGCTGTATTGACTTTGATTCAGAGTAGGAAAGGCGTGGTAAATGAAGACCCAGCACACACACACAGTCACAGTCACACACACAGTCACGTACAGTCACACACAATATAGTCACACACACAAAGCCTTTCAGTCACACACACACACACAGTCACACACACAAACACACAAGTCTCACACAGTCACACCACATATAGAGTCACACACACAGTCTCTCACATGCAGACGCACGCAGAGTCACACACACATACACACACACACTCTGAACTTTCACAAAGACCCTAGAGTGCCCCCTGGTTCTGTACTATTTCATTTTTTTAAAGTGTCGGTTACCACCCATTAAATTAATTTCCTCATATTGTTGTTGCACATTTTGAAAAACTCAGCTCTGAATGAAGTGTGACCAAAACAGTACATAACCAATCAAAGGAATCCACTCCCTCCATTCAAATGCTAAAGTCATCCCCCCCCCAACCCCACCCCCGTTTCTTCCTGATTTGCCTCTACACCGTCTTAAGGGCCACCTGCCTCTTCTAGCACCCACTGGTCCCCTGCAGACTTGCTGTGTGACTGTCAATTAGTGTGCCCTGCTGGGCCCGAAAAGGTTCGGCCACCATGCCTGGCTTCCCAGTAATGCTGCAGCCTTTGCTTTTGCCCCTGTCATTTTGTTCCAGCCAGTGAGGTCCTGCAAAACACTGTGTGCCTCTTGCTGAGCAGATGAGTTTAGTTAATGATGAATGACTGGATGAAAGGAAGATTTGGGGATGAAAATTATGATTTGTTTATACATAAATCTTGAATTAGATCATTACAGCCTCTGAGAACACTGTTCTTAAAGTCTTAGTCGTTTATCTCACATTTCGTGGTTGCTCAGCAAGATTGCTGTTCTCATGAACTTGTTCTCCTGAAAACAGTTAATTTTGATACTCATCATTTTGAAGGATGATGAACTTAACAATTAAAGGTAATTCTAGGACAAAGGAGAAAGTGAAACATATTTGCTTGTTTAAATAAATTGTCATAGCCTTAAAAAAATTCCTCTGAATTGTTTTTGGGATTAGCTTAGCTTAAGTTGAGGTTAAATATGATTCATTAATAAGAGTGTAGTTGAGGGGCTGCCTGGATGGCTCAGTGGGTTAAGCCACTGCCTTCGGCTCAGGTCATGATCTCAGGGTCCTGGAATTGAGCCCAGCAGCGGGGAAATCTCTGCACAGCAGGGAGGCTGCTTCCCTCACTCTCTCTCTCTCTCTGCCTGCCTCTCTGTCTACTTGTGATCTGTCAAATAAATAAACAAAATCTTCAAAAAAAAAAAGAGTGTAGTTGAAATGATACATCCTGGGGGAGGCACCTCGGTGACTCAGTTGTTAGTCATCTGCCTTTGGCTCAGGTCATGATCCCAGCATCCTGGGATCGAGCCCCATGGCAGGCTCCCTGCTCTCTCTCCTTCCCCATTCCTCTCCTTCTCCCTCCCCCACTCCTCCTGCTTGTGCTCTCTCTCTCTTGCTGTCAATACACAAAACTTTAAAAAATAGTCATCCCAGGCACCTGGGTGGTTCAATCAGTTAAGCCTCTGCCTTCGGCTCTGGTTATGATCCCAGAATCCTGGGATGGAGCCCAACATTGGGTTCCCTGCTCAGCAGGGAGTCTGCTTCTCTCTTGGCTTGCTGCTCCCCCTGCTTGTGCTCTTTTTCTCTCTCAAAAATAAATAAAATCCTTAAAAAATAATAATAATACTTCCCTTGGAATTTTATGGCTTGCCATGCACAGAACCCAACACACAGATACACACACACACCTAAAAGAAAATTTCACAAAACACCTAGATTATGCCTTATATTTTCTGTTATTTAATTTGTTTAATTCTGGTTACCACGCATTAAATTAACTTCAGTGTAGTGTAACTAGACCATTAAAAAAAAAAAAAAACTCAGCTTTTAATGAGGCATGACAGAAACAGTGCATGAACCGCTCCCCCAGCCCACCCCCTGCCCCACAAATGTTGAACATTGTTCCAGGTTCTTCTGAGTACAACCTTTGTGCACATGGAGATAACATGGTATTGTCTAAGCATTCTCATGTTGGAATGAAGGGGAGAGGAGGTCCACCCAACAAGGCTTACAGAATCTTCAAGTTGCAAGGGATGAGGGCTAGTGCCCACATGTTTTCTCTAAAGGAACGAGATCCTAGAGTCATGAATTGGTCCATAGTGTTGCCTTTGGAGAATGTAGTAAAGTGCGAGCAGGTTGACAGCTGAAGCGTGTACACCAGGGGACTCTATTCCCCATGCAGCCCTCAAAGGCAGACTCAGTGTGCTATCTGTTTGCCTCCTGCTGTTTGAACTGAATTTTGGATCGTGCCAGTCATTCCGGCTACCTGTGGCTTTGGGTGAGTAGAGACGTTAGTTTCTGTATCTGCAGAATAGCAGGGGTAGAACTGCCAAGCCTACGACCCCCTGCATTCTGACATACTGTTCCCCACAAGGTCATCCATGCAAAGAGCCTGATTGCTTAAAACTTTGGGGAAATACAACCTTTTTTTTGTACAACGCCTTATAACTTCCTTAGGTTGCTGCCGTGAACTTCACGGTACCTCTAACTTCTCTGAGGCTCCCACCTCCAGGCGCTACCACCCAGGCCCCTCCTTCTCACTGTCGTCTAAGCCACTCCCCAGCTTCCCCCAGCTGTGGTCTTCCTCTCTGCCCCAGCTCCTGCCTTCGTCCTGGCAGAAGGTTCCATATGGATGGCTGACCCCATGCGCAAGGTTCAGAGTCCCTTGACCCTCTCAACGTGTGACTGTCGGCTCCACTCCATTTCAGCAGCGTCACATGTGAGGCTGAAAGTGGGTCATCATCTGAGATGGCTCTTTCTCCGGAGCCCCACAACCACCCTCCCTTGTCACGGCTTCCTGGCTTTACCTTAGAGCCTCTCACCCCACACTCCTTGGAGAGCTGGCCATCAGCCTTATGGAAACCTCCATCTCATGGGCTCCTCTTTCCATCCCAGACCAGCAGGCGTCACATCTCTCTCTTGTTGACTTGATCATGTCCACTAGGGATTCTTGGCCATGTCTGTAACTGACACGAGGCAGGCAGGTGCCCAGGACTGTTGTGACTCTTAACAGATGGAGCACCTTGCAAAGTAAGATTTCTTTATTTGACCATTTTTCATTGAACACCTTATTTTCATTTGCTTCGAGACATAGACACACATTTGTGGGACACGGAAGTCAAACCACTTTGTTTATTAGAGATCTTAAATGATTTTAAGGGCCACAGGATTTCATTCTCAAAACCAATGGGGTTCACCATGTAATTATAAATATGACAGAGTGGAAAAAGCTAATGCTTGCTCTTCGTGCTGTAGCCAGCGGCCAGACACCGGGTGAGGGGAGAGACTGGCCCTGCTTCACGGTAGTCAGTGAGATTAGGGTGAAAGTTTTTTTGTTGTTTGCAAACATTGTTCATCTCCATTAATTTTCGTTCTTGAAGTTCAGATAATCTTGTGTTTTCAAACAAGAAAATGGGCTCATTTTTTACCACATCCGCAGGACAGGGAAACCCTATCCAACAAAGAACGGTTTCCTTTGGGAATCAGTGAGAACTGTGGTTTATTAAGTGAGCTGGGAGAACCAACCCGAGAGCAGAGGTGTAGGCTTGTTTCAAAGATCATGTCCTTGGGGGCACAGGAACTTGTTCCAGTGGTCACTCACTCAGGACCTTTCCGTCAACTTCTAGCCACACCTTCCCTGCCTCAGGACCAGCCTCCTTCAGGGAGCAAAGCCAGAGCCCTCTGGTTAATGACTTTTGCAGCCACATACACTCATCCGTTTTAATCACATCTCATGAGACAACGTTCCAAGATGAGGTGGGACTGTCCAAACTCAGAACATTAAAAAGAAAGAGCATACAACATGGTCAAGGTCATTTGGCAGTGTCGAGTTATAAAGAAAGCTAATGGCCAACAGTTGTGAAATCATAAACTCATTCCCATTGCAAAGTACAAGTCTCCTCCTGGGATTACAATTCATGTCGCCCTAACTTTGCCTCTTACTGATCTTCTGAGATCTCCTTTTTTCCACCCTCACCAGGAAGCAGCATGGGGTGTAGAAAGGACTTTGGACTCCAACAGGCCCCTTTAGAAAAATTATCCCACCTGTAATCACCTGAGAATTGTAAATCCCAAGCTGATTTATGAGGTCACTCCTCTAATAATGTAAAGGCTCTTTATCATGCAAAACTTGGAAAATATTGGAAACTTGGAAAATATTTTCTGACCTCTCCCATCTGATAATTCCTTGGGGATCTTATGTTTGTCCTCAGTTCCTTGATCCTAATTTTTACTTCTGCTGAATTCTCAGTCACCTATGGCCTTGCCTCTCCCAAACGGTTTTTATCTATCCATGAAGTATAGTATCAAATATGGGAAACGGACCTTTCTTCTTCATCTCCCCCAAATTCCACCCACACATGACAGCTTCCCTTCAAGTCTGCCAGTCATCACAGGGGAGTGGGCCACAGCACAGCACGACCCCTCACCTGCACTGGACCCTCTTCAAGGCCCCCCTGCCATTGCCTCCATAGGGCATGCCTCACTGGTTGACGTTTCTTCCTTAGCCCTCCCCACCTCCCCGTCTCCACCCATGTCCCACGTTGGTATTCTCCTTTTCATTACTCCCCTCTCCACCCCTTGGATCCTCAGCTACCCCTGACACTCGGACTTCTCCCACTGTTTTGAAGCAAACCATGGCTCTCTGTTTGTACTCCCACTCCCATCCACGCCCATGTCGGGGAGCCTGTTGTCCCAGACAGAGAAGAGGAGGAGATGAACAGGGAGACGGATGTACCTTCACAAGGTACATCTGCTCTCCTTGTCACCCTGTTGGAAACTTGACCTGTCACAGTCGTTTATTTTTTTTATTTTTTTTTTTTAAGATTTTATTTATTTATTTGACAGAGCGAGATCACAAGCAGGCAGAGAGGCAGGCAGAGAGAGAGAGGAGGAAGCAGGCTCCCTGCTGAGCAGAGAGCCCAATGTGGGCCTCGATCCCAGGACCCTGAGATCATGACCTGAGCCGAAGGCAGCGGCTTAACCCACTGAGCCACCCAGGCGCCCCTGTCACAGCCGTTTAAACAGAAAATTCTTTCTCCCTAAAATGGATTCTGCCACCCATTACCCCCTTATTGTTTTCCATACATACATATATTGGTTTTTTTGTTTTTTTTTTTTCAAAGCCAAACAGCAAGGGTCCTTTATTACGAGCTCAAACCCGGACCTCCGCGCCCTCGTTGCCGGTGACGCTAAGACGTCCTGAGCTCAGGATCACAGCACCTTTTTTTTTTTTTTTTTTTTTAAAGATTTTATGTCTTTATTTGACACAGAGAGAGAGAGAGAGAGATCACAAGTAGGCAGAGAGGCAGGCCCCTCGTCGGCACGCGACACCACCGCCCGGCCGGCGGCGGCAGACACGGATGGGCGGCCGCAACGGGCCTGAGAAGCACCAGCGCGCCGGGGCGCGGCACCGGGTGGGCAGGCAGACGGGGGGAGGCCGCGAGACAAAGGCTCCGCGGCAAAGGGCTTAGGCGCCAGAAACCGGAGCAGCCACGGGGGAAGAGGACCGCGGGCCGCCGCGAGGGAGCACAAGAGCCCCTCAAAAGGCGCCTTCCAAGGCCCGAGGTCGGCCACCGGGGCACACGGGGTCCCACCGCCCAAAGCCTCCAGCACAAGGGCGGTCCCATGGCACCCGAGGACACCGACCCGGCCCCCGGCGGACCCTGGCCACCTCGCGGGGCTCGGGACCCCGGCCACCACGCCACAGTCACGACCGACCCCCAACAGGACACTCTCCAACGCACACGACAACATCCCTCCGTGCCCCGCTCGACTGGACCCGCGCGGCCTCTCCTCCTCACCGGGGGCCGAGGCTCCTTCGCCCGGGGACGACCCCCCCCCCCAGAGCCCCTAGAGGCCAGGGAGGGGACAACGCCCAACAGCGGCGAGGCCGGTTTCAGCCCCGAGGGAGCTGGATCGAGGTCACCGCGGGCCTTCAGCAGTCCAGGCAAGCCAGGGACAAGATGGGGGGGGAGGTCAGCGGCGAGGATATATTGGGTTTTTTAAAGATTTTATTTATTTATTTGAGAGAGAGAGACATAGTGAGAGAGAGCATGAGAAGGGAGAAGCTCACAAGGAGAAGCAGATTCCCCATGTAGCAGGGATCCCGGTGTGGGACTTGATTCTAGGACTCCAGGGTCATGACCTGAGCCAAAGGCAGTCACTTAACCAACTGAGGCACCTAGGCACCCCATGTATTGTTTTTTTGTTTTTTGTTTTTTTAATTCACACAAACTATATTGATCATTGCCATACGATGGCAGGACTGTGAGTAATTTTTTCTTCTCCATTGGCCAAATAGGCTTTCATGCTAGTTTTACTTAAAAAAATGTTAAGAGGGGGCGCCTGGGTGGCTCAGTGGGTTAAGCCGCTGCCTTCCGCTCAGGTCATGATCTCAGGGTCCTGGGATCGAGTCCCGCATCGGGCTCTCTGCCCAGCAGGGAGCCTGCTTCCTCCTCTCTCTCTCTGCCTGCCTGTCTGCCTACTTGTGATCTCTCTCTGTCAAATAAATAAATAAAATCTTTTAAAAAAAAATGTTAAGGGGCTCCTGAGTGGCTCAGTGGGTTACACCTCTGCCTTCAGCTCAGGTCATGATCTCAGGGTCCTGGGATCGAGTCCCACATCGGGCTCTCTGCTTCCCCCTACCGCTCTGCCTGCCTCTCTGCCTACTTGTGATCTCTCTGTCAAATAAATAAATAAAATCTTTTTGAAAAAAATGTTTAAACCTCTCTAAGCCCTATAACCTTAACTCTTCTTAACTTTGTTAAAAGAAACTCTTCCACAGCCAACTTACTGAATGATTCATGAATCGGGCAGGATCCCATCTAGCAGATAGAAAGGAGCTCCAAAGAGCCATACAAAGCCAGAGAGACTTACAAGTCAGAGTAAGCAGGAACAAGAAAGTTATATGAGGCATTTGCTGATTGGTTACAGCAGCATTACTTTCCTTCCAGGGAACAAAGGGAAGTTTGGGAGCAGGCTGGGGAACTTGTGTTGAGCTGGTAAACACTTGCTCTTTGACCTTACCTTGGCCTCTTCTGGGACAGCTGAGCACAGTTAAGTGTTGATTTGCTGGCGTGGGGCTCAACACCAGCGACTCCATCTTGGCCTAAACTTGTTACTTTCACAACTTGAACTATTGTAAATACTGCTGTGAAACAATTTTTTAAAAGGAGGTGTATACTCAGTTTGAGAATCTGAGCTACATACATAAAGGACCAAATGTACCTTTTTACCTTTAGAAAAATAAAAAAACAGGGGCACCTGGGTGGCTCAGTGGGTTAAGCCGCTGCCTTCGGCTCAGGTCATGATCTCAGGGTCCTGGGATCGAGTCCCGCATCGGACTCTCTGCTCGGCAGGGAGCCTGCTTCCTCCTCTCTCTCTGCCTGCCACTCTTCCTACTTGTGATCTCTCTCTGTCAAATAAATAAATAAAATCTTTAAAAAAAATTAAAAAAATAAAAAAAATAAAAAAACAGGAATATGGTGCTTTATCCCAAGCAGGCTGGCAGTGTCTTACTCAGTTGTCTTATCCTCAGTTCGTACATTTCGCCCAGACCTAGAAACACCTACGGTTCTGAATTCGTCACTGCTAATCCGGAAGAGAATTTCCAAACACTCTGGTCATGATTTGGAAGCAGACTTTGGTCATGTCAGATGATCTCCAGGTTCCCAGAGACAAGCTTGTTTAATTTGTGTCCTCAGCGCCTGACTGCTTACTATTGTGAGTGACATGAATGATTTGCAAGAATCTCCTGTGAGGAACCCTCACTAACCAGAAACACAGCATTTCATGTCGTGTATAACCACTCTGGGAATGCCTTCTCCAGCTAAATGCTGACTGTCCCTAAAAAAAATCCATCAGGTATACATTAATTTATGGTCATATATTACCTCTTTTGTAATCTCAAGACCTGAAGTTATTCCTTCCGAAAAGAGCACTGTGAGTACATGGAACTACAAGAAGGTCACGCTCAGATGAAAACCGTCTCTCTCTCTCCCCATCCCATTGCTGTGGACTCTGCATTTTAACAGGCCATAGTGATAGAACAGTGTTATGATTTTTTTTAATTTGTCATATGAAACCCTGTTCTATAATGTAAAAAGTGAATGGGAAGTCTGGTGCCTTCCCAGGCCCAGAGTACAGGGCCATAGGGATGGCTAGATGCAGCGGTGAAGAGAAGAGGATGACGGACGGCTGGGGCATCCCTCCTTCCCCTGCTCTGTCTCCATCAAGCAGCCTCTCCTGACCTTGTGAAGAGACAACGCAGGCCTTGGGCCTGGCCCTGCGGAGCAGTGGCGATCCAGAACACCAGGTGCCTGTCGGCGCTTGGTAAATATTTATTGAATGAGGGAATGAATTTGCGGTGATCCCTTACCCTGCCTATAGGACTCTCTTACTTGCTTCAACCTCTCAGGACTGGGTAAAGCCCACAGCCTGGCCTGGACCTCACGAGGGGTTTGTGCCCGCTCTGGGTACCGCTCCAAGACTCGTCGTCTCCTTCAGACCTCCCAGCCCTCACTGAACATCCAAGAGCAAGAATGTGAACAGTCAAAGCCTGTGCAAAACGGAGGGACGGAGTCCAGAGACGGAGAATGTCAGCCCGTTAAGTCCCCTTCAGGAAACAGGACAGCTAGCATGTTGCGGTCCGGAGCAGAGATGGCTGAGGACACTGCAACTCGCCCCTCTGATTGTGGAGGACCTTGGCTGGGAAGGCCGGAGGAGCCCTCGGTCCTGGACCCTTGAAGCTGCTTCTGCAGCAGAGGCAGGGCACAGAGCCGCAAGCCTGGCTGGCTGGGAGCTGGGGGCTCGGCGGCCAGCGGTGTCCACCCTGTGACCTGAAGAGAACTCAGCAGGGAGCCCGAAGCCAGAATCTGGCCCCAGGGCCACCGAAGCCTGCACAACCTGAGCGGTCTGCTGCACGGCTCACGTCGCCACCTGATTCTCTGCGCGCGCAAGTTCTCCGTTGCTTACTTAAAAAAAAAAAAAAAAAAAAGTTAAACAACTTTTGGGTCAAACCACTAGTCAGATCTCTTGTTTTACAAATTTAGGAAATAAATGTAGGCCTTAGGGGCTAAATGTCTCTCTCAAGGTCATGAAACCAAAATCCATTCTCTTGACTCTTAGCCTGGCTTCTGCTTAACAAATCCCCACTCAACTCTCAGCTCGTTAGTTAAAAATATTGAATTGAGGGGGGAATTGGGGGGGCAGGAGGGGGCCACACAGGCATTGCTCCCTTTACATATGGATTTCACTACAGGGAAATCTACACTACAGTGTAGAAGTCTTGTCTGGTCCCTGGAAAAGCACTGGCTAAATGGCTCAAGCTTAGTCATTCAACAAACACTCATTGAGTGCCTTCTCTGTGCTAGCGAACTCTGGCGACAGAGCAGCCTCTGACCTCCTGGAACTGGTCTTAAAAGGGGTACTGACCCTCATCCAATTTTTCTCAGTATGCAAATCAATCAGTCCTATCATATGTATTTACAAAGCATGCTGTGAATGGAGAAGCCCAATGTTAGGAGAGCATATATAGGAAGACTTGACCAAGACTGGGATCAGCACACAGCCTTCTCCTGAAAAGCTGACACTTGGGCTAAGATCAGAAAGACATCCAGACGCTAACCTGTCAACAGTGATCACTCATCTGTATTGACCTGAGTCCGCTCGCCTGGCTGCGTTAACTTCTGCAATCCTCCCAGCAAGCCTGTAGGTCAGTATCTTCTCCATTTTAGAGATGGCTGAGCTGAAGCGGAGTGACAGAACAAGCATGCATGTTGGCCTTTGGCTCCAGGTCACACCCCATACTCGGAGCTTCGGTGGGTGTGGCCCGGGAAGGGGAGAAGCTAGGATCGTTGCCGCTGCTGTGCAAGACAGATGGTCTAGAGGAAGCCAGCAAGACAAGAAAGGGCCCCATCATCTAGGTTATGATGTCATGTTTCTCCTAAGACAGTAGGAGAACTTTTTTTTTTTTTTAAGATTTTATTTATTTATTTGACAGAGAGAGACACAGTGAGAGAGGAAACACAAGCAGGGGGAGTGGGAGAGGCAGAAGCAGGCTTCCCACTGAGCAGAGAGCCTGATGCGGGGCTCGATTCCAGGACCCTGGGATCATGACCCGAGCTGAAGGCAGACGCTTAACAACTGAGCCACCCAGGTTGCCCCAGCAGGAGAGCTTTTAAATCAGGGAGTACGTGGTCATATTTACATTTTAGAAAGATCACTCAGGCCCACTGTGTGGACATGGGATTAGAATGAGGCAAAGAAGAAGCATATAGACCAATTAGGAGGCCTTTGCAGTAACCCAGGCAAGAGATGATGCTGACCAGGAGTGTGGTTTCCCTAAGGAGATGTAGAGAAGTAGGCAGTCTCTAAGTAAAAGAGACCCAAGTCCCTTAGAAGCAATCACATGAGTATACTAATGACTGATTATTTTTATCCAGTCTTTTCACAGGAAGTATGGAAGTTCTTTTAAGTTGAGTATACTTGACACACCATGTTACTTTAGTTTCAGGTGTACAACATAGGGGTTCGGCATCTCTCTGTTATACTGTGCTCCCCACAGGCGTAGACCCCATCTGACACCATACAACACCATTACAATACCATTGACTGTATTCCCTTTGCTGTGCCTTTTATTCCCATGACTTATTCATTCCGTAACTGGAAGCCTGCATCTCCCACTCTCCTTCACCCATTTTGCCCATCCCCCCCGCACCACCTCCCTTCTAGCAACCACCAGTTCGTTCCCTGTATTTATAGGTCTGATTCTGCTTTTTGTTTAATTCATTTGTTTTGTGTTTTAGATTCCACATGAGACTGAAATCATGTGGTATTTATCTTTGTCAGTCTGACTTATTTCACTTAGCACTTATTTCACTTAGCCCATCCATGTTGTTGAAAATGGCAAGATGCCAACCTTTCTTCGGGCTGGCTCATATTTCGTTGCGTAGAGGTACCACACAGGAAGCATGGAATTTCTTAAACTGGTTCCCCCATACATTACAACTGTGGTGAGAACTGCCTTGAAACTTTCTGTAATTTATTCAGCCAAGTGGACACCATCTCAAAGGCTTCCTCCTTGGCACCTCTGCCACCACGTGACCCAGTGTCTTGGCCCCTTCTGGCTACTGTGGGCGGCTGTCCAGGCTTGTACTTGGAACTGTCACATTCCCAAGGAGCTGCTGTGGCCAAGTCTCCTAGGGCAGGGCCCTGATGGTTCTGTCAGGCATTTGCACTGTGCTGGGAAATGTCCCATTTACCAAGTCTAAATGTCAGCTCACAGTCCCACGGTTTCTCCACCTTTGGTTCCCAGATTATTTACTTGCTCCATGGCTGAAATCGAGTTCTGATGACTTTCCTGCCAAGATGAAAAGTTGGTTTTTTAAAGGCAGATGAGTGGCTCTGTGTGGAGTACAGAGTGTCTTTGGCTGAATATGATGCTACGGAAAATGTGGAGCCGTGGGTTGCTTTCTCTGCCATTGCTGTTTTGAGCTTGCCAAGTTGAGGGGAGCAGAGAGCCAAAACGGACTGGCTACTGCCTCAGCCACTGGGAAGCATCCTCCTTGTTCCTGATTAAGTCCCTTTAAGAAGCAGATGACATGTGTTAGGTTCTAACAAAAGGAACTTCAAGGCCTTTCAGAAGGATGAGGCATTTGACCCTATTGTTGAAATCCTGTAAGATTCATTTTAAGTTTGGCTATGTCTGTGTGAGTGAGGTAGAATAACAAAGGCTAAAAAAAGGTCAGGCTTGCCCTTCTCTGGAGTTTCCAGGAAACTACCAGTCCTTTCTGAAACTGATTTAGTGCCTTTTCCTCCCAGACTGCGGAGGAGCGGGAGATGTTGGGGTTCCGCCACCTTGTGGACATTTTGGGAACTGCACCTCCCAATTGACCCCCTCCATCTCTGGGCTCAGAGGAGGAACCACTGTCCCTCACCTTCCCCAGGTGAGGTGAGAGAGGCCTGCCACACCCCCTGGTCTAGGCTCCAGCACAGAGTAGAATGAGGACGATGACGGTGTTAACCTTCCCTGTTACCCTGCGATGCATGAGATCATCTGCAGCTGTTAGAGCCAAAGTCTGCCAGTCATCTGTGAGGCTGGATGCTCCATTGGAACAAGCCCCACACTGGGTTGCAAGTCAGGTGCCTTCATCAAAGTGAAATTCCAAAATTTTTGCCTTTTTTTTTTTTTTTTTTCCAGAGGGAGGAAGAAAATGATAAATGAGAAGGGCAGCTGTTTCCTGCATATGAGGGGCTGGTATTTGCTACACTTCTGCTCCATGGGTCTTGAGCTGGAATGGGGCCTGCTCTTGGCACAAGAGCGGGGAAGGAGCAGGTTTTTTGCTGTATCCGGCCTAGCTTGTCTTAGGTGAAAGGAGAAGCCCAGAAGCAGCCTGGTGTATCCTCTGGGCTCACATTCGATTTAGTAAGGGGCCTCTGGCCACCAGCTCTCGCGGGTGTTAAAAGACTAGCAGCAGGAGGTTGTGTTGGGTTGTGCAGAGAACATACGGCCCCGTGCCTCCCAGCCCTACTTTTCTGTATACTCTCCTTCACATGCCGGACATACTGCACATAACACACATACCAGTGTGACCTTGGGCATGTTGCCTGTGACAATCAAATGTTCTCATCTAAAGTGGGGACAGTAATAGAACCTGCCTTAGGAGATGCTTAGAAGGTGGAATGAGGTCTAGGGGCCAACTCTCAAAACTGGCCAATTCTCATTCCTGGGCCCTCTGTCAACACCTAATAGGAAGGACTGGCCCAGGGTGTGGGGAGGGGGGCAGTGGTAGAAACAGTCGTGGGTTCAAGGGTATCTCTTCTATAGTCTCTGATTCAAAACAGCCAAAGCAGGTCCTTGTCGCTGTGGTAAGGTGTGCCCGGAAGAGGTTCACAGTTACAGAACTGAAGCATGGCACGTGACGAGGGGCCAGGGCCCCTGTTCCATGGGACTGTGTGCAAGTACGTGTTCAAGTACTTGTTCAGGAGGCAGCGGAGAGCCCTTCAGCCTCCAGGTGGTGGGGTAGCCCCCAGGCTGTCCCCAGGAGAACCTCTGAGACAGAGGGCAGCAGAGCCTGGCCCGTGGGAGGTCTGGCTAGGTGAGCAGTGTGCACTTTAGTTGGCTGCCAACGAATGAGTCTCTTGCAAAAGGCACCAGAAGGATATAGATTTTAGCAGCAAAACCTGAGGACAGGCTTTGTCACTTCTGCCCATTCTCCAGTAAGGACTCTGAGCTCTAGATCGGGAGTCTAGGGTTTCTGAGGTGGCCATCCCCTCATAAGGGAAAGAAAGATGTCTTTGTTTTCTACTCTGTACTAAGTGCTATGCTAGGAAGTTCAGACATTTAAACAACTCAATGGTCTGTGAAATCGGAATTGTTATTTCACCCATTCTACAGGTGAGGAAACTGAAATGCAGGGAAGTGATGTGGCTGGGCTGGTCTCCCCGGCTGCTGGGAACGGAGCCCAGGTCTGGCTGGAGGTAGGAGAGTCTGAGCAGGACTGCCTCGTGGTGTCCGCTGCTGCACCAGGCACAGGACCATGGACTTGGGAAGAGCTTCCTGCTGCGTTGAGAGTGTAAGGATTCATGTGCCAGAGGGCCTTTGGAAACAGGGACAGATGCCCCAACATGCCTCTAAAAGACCAGCTCCGTAGGGCAGCAGCTAGCAAATCCTCCATTCAGAATTCCTTGTCATCTTCCCAGTGGCCTGCGGACCTACAGCCAGCCGAGTTCAAGGGCGGACTTGATCAGCTTCGGCTCTTCTCTTTTAGGCACACCACCTTCCAGAGAGGTGCCAGCTGGGAAGTACCCATTCATAGTCACATCCGACGATGGGCGGAAGGTTCCTGTGGTCCAGGCCTATGCTTTCGGCAAGTACCTAGGCTATTTGAAGGTTGAGTTTGATGAAAAAGGAAATGTCGTTGCTTCCCATGGAAATCCCATTCTTCTCAACAGCAGCATTCTCGAAGGTACGTGAAACTCGAGGGAGGGTTCCACCAATCCAAAAATTAGATGGCTGGACTTGTTGTGTGGTTAATGTTTCAGGACAAGACTCTGGTACCTTTGTGGGATTGAGTTCTCCCTTAAGTTTACCCTCTTCATGGACAAGGAGATAAAAAACACACCCAAATGCCCCAAATCCCATTTGCTTCCCCAAGTCCTCTCAGCACCAGATACCATGTCCCTGCTTTCTGTCCCTTTTCAAGCCTCACCTGGGCATGGGAAAGCTCTCACCTTGGGTCCAGAGGAGGGCAGCTCACGGAAGCAAAGGCGTTCCCATTGTGTAGAGCGGGGCTCCAACACCAGCCTCCCACCACCAGGACGGAGCATGCCTGTGGCAAGTTGCCCAGTCTTGATGGGCTTCAGTTTCTTTCTTTATCGGAGGAGGGAATGCCTTTTTTGTCTGGGACTCAGATTAAAGTACATCTTATGTCCTCCATTTGCACACAGTCTATGTGACCACATGCCTATGTCACTGTCACCTGCCTTTCACTGCTTACGGTGATCAGGGAGGAGAGGAGGGTGCCCTGCAGAGCCTGCGGTCACAACACAGACCGCTCAAGAGCCAGAAGGAGAGGCTGGGACCACACAGACCGCAGAACCTCAGCAGGCCCTTTATACCTGCACTGGATGCCTTTGGTCCTCCCCCCAGCCCTCCCGTGCCACCACCACTAACATTATCCCAGGTGGGCCCACAGGGGCTCGTGCAGGTGTGATGAGTTGATGTTAAGCTAGTCAGTGCATCTGGAGCTCCTGGCTGGCTCAGGTGGTTGATGGTCTGACTCTTGGTTTCGGCTCAGGTCATGATCCCGAGGTCCTGATGTCGAGCCCCATGTTGAGCCCTGTGCTCAACAAGGCGTCTGCTGGAGATCCTCTCCCTCTGTCTCCCTCCCACCCTTCTTCCCCGACCCCAGGCATGTGTGCATGTACTTGCTCTCTCCCTCTCTCTCTCCCTAAAATAAATAAATCAATCTTTTAAAAAATTTGAAAAAATTGATGGTGGGGGGATACTCAGTGGATCTTTAAATTAAGATCCATTCCTGGTCTTACTACCAAGAAACGGAATTTTCTGAGGAACTTTCAGTCACACTAAAATGTAGACAAATTATGATAAAGAAATGTATAGTCACAACAGGTAAGCTAAATGATCTTTGATCCCTTCTCCAAATTGTAGGCCAGCTTGAGGCCTGCCTTAACTGCAGGCTGATTTTCTTTTTCTTTGCATGCTTCTAGATCCAAGCATAAAAGCGGACATTAACAAATGGAGGATAAAATTAGATAATTATTCTACTCAGGAATTGGGGAAAACAGTTGTCTATTTGGACGGCTCCACTCAGTCATGCCGTTTTAAGGAATGCAACATGGGCAACCTGATCTGTGATGCTATGGTGAGTGGTCCCGGTGCAGGCCCTGTGCCTGGGTAGCGGGGAGGGGTGGGGAAGGATGCAAGGAGGGATAACCTGATCATTAGACCTGAGGATTTTTTTAAAAATCAGTGCCCAAACTAAAGGTTGCGGGGGAATCATACTGAGTACCTTGGGAAGGTGCCTGATCTAGCCCAGCAGCCCATCACTTTATTGCTTTATGAGGACTGAAGCCTTTAACGGAAGTTGTCCATCCTGGACGTTGCTTTCTTTTTGTAAGACGGTCTGAGTACACAAAATGTCACACTACTCTGATGATGTCGACACCGTAGGGAAAAATGCATGTGCTTGGACCTAACTTGGCCAGACTGTCTCACTGATCTGTCCTCTTGGCTCCAGAGAAGTAGGCCTTGAATGAATGGGAGCCTCCTTCACAAGCAGAGAATGACAACATGTCATTATATAAGTCCCATGGCTGAACACATCACCCCTGAAAACGCCCCTCTAACTGTCTGTGGGCAGACTGGCTGTGGCAGCCCCTTGGGGGCCATGCTGAGCCAGCGTCCCTGGGTCAGACTCGGGCCTCACACCAAAGCCTGCGTGCGCCCAGGGGGCTGAATCCGTCTGCACCTGGCACGGCGCCTGGCGTACACACACCCAGTAACTGATGGCCAAGTAAATAGCAGTGTTCACACTCTGCAAAGTGAGATGGTGCTGGCTCCCCAGAACTAGGCAGTCATGAAGAAGAAGTAGTGGAAGAGAAGCCTGTATGGGAATGGCTAGAGAAAAGTCTGGAAGGAAACAAGCTGTTAGCAGTGCTAACCACTCTGCTAAGAGGCTGAGGCAAGTATAAGAAAACCTTTGCTTTTGCACTATTTTTTTCCAAATCATCATGTATTCATTTTATTTCTGGTAATGAAACATGTATTTTGTAAAACGTGGAAATGGATCCTGCCATTTCAGGAGGCTCTCTGTGCTTCCGAAATTGTAGGCTTGGGAGTTGGCTAGGGACCTGACATGGAGGCCAGGGAGCATGTTGGCAAGAGGCCCTGCTTTCAGAAGCAAGTGCAGGGCCTGTGGGAGGTGGGAGTAGGGGGGCAGTATGGCAAGGGGGTGGGCAGCATGGCAGGCCAGGCTGCATGAGGCCCTGTCCTAATACAAGAGCCAGGTTTCACTGCCCACTGACCTACGGGGTCTTAGGAAAGAGGGCTTCAAGCTACTTGCTTCTAAAAGTCTGACATGAGACTGGTCACAGTTTCTTGTCTTTGCTTCTCAGCACAAAACTAGTTCTAATCATACTTCAGAAGTGTCCAGGACCACGGGAGCAGGGAAGAAGCAGCCGTGTTTCCTCGGTGGAGCCAGTCAAATTCCTGCAACTGATCCTGAGGAGGAAGATGTAGAATAACTAATGTAAATTCATGTTACTGTTGCAGATTAACAACAACATTAGACACCCAGATGACGTGTCCTGGAACCATGTGTCCATGTGCATTTTAAATGGAGGTGCCATTCGGTCGCCCATTGACGAACGGAACAACGGTATGCTTCCAGGCTTAGGGTCGTTAACTCAGCATGTTCTGTCTCTAGCCGGGCCCATGGGGAGCCGCGGCTCCTCTCTGCCACCAGCCCTGCACCACAGTGTCGGCCTCTTCAATTCTGGGCCACTGCTGCTCAACCAGGGCCGCCCCAGAAGGACACACAGAAGTAGCAGCTAGGCATGAGCGAACCCAGTCTTTTTTTTTTTTTTTTTAAGACTTTATTTATTTGTCAGAGAGAGAGCACATAAGCAGGGGGAGCAGACAGAGGGAGAGGGAGAAGCAGACTCCCTGCTCATCAGGGAGCCCAATGCGGGACTCAATCCCAGGACTCTGGGATCATGACCTGAGCCAAAGGCAGCTGCTTAACCAACTGAGCCACCCAGGTGCCCTGGAACCCAGTCTTGATTTAAACTTCTGACTCAACAAAGCCAAGTACTAAATATGCTGCTTAATTAAAAATACTGACAGTCTCTTCCTTGATATCAGGAAAGAGAAAGCAACAAGTTGCCAGCCTTCTGTGCTGGAAAAAAAGACCCTACTGGATTAAATTTTTCTTGTGCGTTTACAAATACCCAGGATATCATAGGGGAAAGCAAGCCAACTAGACAGAGTCAGGACACTTACAGTTGCCCCTAATATGTTATCAAAATCAGGTAGTCTCCATGTGAAGCCCCACACTTGGCTCATTGTCAGACAGGGACAGGTGGCAGGGAAGCATCGCCTGTCTGGAGGAACAGAGCGAGGCTTCATACCCACTGAAGATCCAGCTGCAATCTAGGGGTCCAGGGCAAAGCACCAGTGACTCAGAAGCCACGGCCATTTCTAAGCTCCTGCCATCTTGCCCAGTGGAAGAGAGCATGGCCAGAGGCCTCTTGAGTCCATTCCCTCGCTAAGTGTCAGGAACGCTTACACGGCTGATGCTGTCCCAATAGCGTTCCCAGAGCCTCGTGACTCCCTCATCTCCGCTGGTCTTGGGATAAACTCATTCTCAAGCTGTTTTTCTTCTTGCCTCATCTATAACTACCCTCAGGCACAATTACCTGGGAGAACTTGGCTGCTGTGTTGCCTTTTGGGGAAACCTTTGACCTGATCCAATTACAAGGCTCCACGCTGAAGAAGGCCTTTGAACACAGTGTGCACCGCTATGGCCAGTCTACTGGAGAGTTCCTGCAGGTGGGCGGTAAGTCACCCTTCAACGTGAGATGGGATTTCCTGCTGGTTGCCTCAGCTCCCCACATACCAGGAGCTCCACGACCAGATTTGTTTAGGCCTTCCCCCACGAATGCACAGTCTTTCAATGGCCATGGGCTCCCAGACTGCTGAGATTAGGTCAGGGTCAAAGCCCAAGCCCCTGGCAGTGAGCAGTAATTGCTACATCTGATTTGGACATCGGATGGACCCTCTGCAGGAACTGGCCCTCCAAATTCTAATAAGCAGCTCAGCTGCCTTGAGGTCTAGTTTCTATTAAAATCTTGGTTGTCTAGACATTCACTATTCTTTGCTAAAAACAAAACCAAAAAAACCAGCCGTTCTCTCTTCTATTCATAATTGCCTGGAACCATGCAGTGTCCAATCAGTTTTAAACAAGGATGATTTCAGGGAGGGACAGCCCCCTACTTAGACACATTGGGACATCTGGTTCTGGTTCCACTGTAACCTGGGGCAGGTTTCCAACCTCTCTGGAAGCAGAGAGAAACCATGGCCTGCTCATCTCACAGATCACAGTGCAAATGGAACGAAAACAAATGCTTCCCCAATCGACAAGGGAAACATTGAAACACAAACATGAAACACATAGGTCAGTTATGAGTTGCACAGTTCAGTGAGTTAATCTGTAAAATAATAATAATTAATAATAGCTTTATTAACTTTGACTCTGAGACCATATTTTGGCCTCTTTCTTTTTTTTTTTTTTTTTTGTACGGTAGGTGGTGGGCCTCACCTGATGATGTGATTGCTTTGTCATGTCCTCTCTCTCAAGAAGCACCCCACTCTTGGGATTAGGGATGCAGAGTGTGGGGGAGCCCCACCTGCTGCCTTGAGGGAACCCAAACATTCTGTACTTTTCCAGGAGAGAGTTGGGGGGAGACAGTGGGGTTTTGGTGCTCCAGCAGTGCTGGGTAGTTGTTACCTGTTCTATAAGAAAGTCATCCAAACCCAGATTATTACCATTTAGTAGTCTTCAGAATTCTACCAAAATGTTCTGCACCTCTCATCTATTTCTCAGGTTTCAAAGTCATTGAACCAAGTAGTTGACCAGTTCATTTAGGATTCTAAAAAGATGTGGTTTCTCCCTGCATTGGTACCCCAGGCCCATTCTGAGCCAGAGCCAATTTTCCTTCCAGTGGTTCTCAGACCTCCCAGGACTTGAGGGTAGACCTAACCAAATGCTGCGGTGTCTTCTTAACTCCCCTGATGAAATACCATTCAAGCTCACACTCCATGCAAACCAAATCCAATGCCCTAATTCCTGATTTCAGCCCAAATCTCTCAGAAATCTTTCTTAGATCTCTTGGATCCAGTGAAAACACAGACTCGTTTCTTTTCTAGGAATTCAAGTGGTGTATGATCTTTCCCGAAAACCTGGGGACAGAGTAGTCAAATTAGATGTTCTTTGTACCCAGTGTCGAGTACCCAGTTATGAGCCTCTCCAAATGGACAAGACATATAAGGTAGTCCTCCCAAGCTTCCTCGCCAACGGTGGAGATGGATTCCAGATGATAAAAGATGAAGCACTAAGACACGACTCTGGTAAGCACAAGTGTCTCTCCCTCTCCCTACTCCCAAAGTCCTCACAGACCATAGTAGTGGTGCAAAGACAGGAGCTACTCAGGATGCCAAGACTGCAAAGCCAGAACCAGATCCCACCCCTGTGTTGCCGACTCTCTCCAGTTTTGTTGGAGAACAGTGGCACCGCACTGGGCCAGGTGTGCCCTGCCCCTCCCCAGCACACAGACCCACCCATCCAAGCCCCAAGTGTTTCGAAACTCTTTTAAGTACGTGTAAACAGCTATTCAAATTGTGAAATATAAATGAGTTTTGCGCTTACAGAAAAAACTCATCTCTAGAATTTTAGATTGGATCTGGAAAATCCTGTAAACTTTCTTGAAGCATTTAGTGTGAATAAATCAGGTAGGAGTGGATAGGATAGGCTCCCCTCTCCGTTTTCAGCACAGTGGGGTTTGTTAAGCAAATTGTAAGTCCATACTGGACCCCAGTCAATATTTTTGGCAGCACTTAGGGTCTTTTTACACCAGCCTCACTTTTAAAAATCAGTTCTGAGAACCACTTCCTGTGGAAATCCATTGATGGGAGATACTTGGGCTCTATGAGTCCCACAGAGGCCCTGAGGATGCCATCAGCAAGCACAGGGCCATTTAAAAAATTAATTAAAACAACAAACAAACAAAATTAAAACAAAACAAAACAAACAAACAAAAAAGAACCACTCGGACACATAAAGTCCATTGATAGAATATACTACCCCTTCCTCTTCTCCGGGGCAAAAGCCAGTGTGCTCACAAGACAGATGCAGAGTTTCTGTTCATTTCCAGGAAGGAGCTCAGCTAGGTTCCCCTCTGCTCCACCGTGGTGGGCCTGCTGTTTTAACTGCTTCCAAGGAGGGTGGAGAGCAGAGCTAGGGCAAAGGAAGCAGTCCTTCCTGCCAGGAAAGTCACTGGCTACTTCTGTCTGTTCCATAATAGAAGATGCAAGGGCAGGTTGAAAAGGTGTCTTCTTGAGTCCCGCATGAGACAGAGGCTGGTGGCTGTGCATCACCCAAACCCAGACTTAAAGGTTATTGGAAAGGAGGAGCTCACATAGAAGGTTCAGGAATCCTTGGCCCTAGGGGTTCTCAACCCTAGCTATACATCCAAGTCAATTGGGGAGCAGTTTAAATTAAATACCAATACCTTGGCCCGAACTTTTAAGAGAATCTCATTTAACTGGGTTGGGGCAAAAGTCTCTTCCAGTGATTCAAATGCAGGACTGAGAACCACAGCAGAGAGTTCTTTTTTAAATATTAGTGATAAAACTTTTATTGAGGTATAACTGACATATAAGATTAGTGTTAGACATATAGATTCAATATATATATATATGATGAAATGATCATGACAATGTCTACTTAACATAATACAGTCACAAAAATTTTTTTTTAAGATTTTATTTATTTGACAGACACAAAGCAAGCGAGAAAACACAAGCAGGGGGAATGGGAGAGGGAGAAGCAGGCTTCCTGCCGAGCAGGGAACCCAACATGGGGCTGGATCCCAGGACCCTGGGATCATGACCTGAGCCGAAGGCAGACGCTTAACAACTGAGCCACCCAGATGCCCCCCAAATTTTTTTTTACAATGGGGAACTTTAAAGATCTGCTCTCATAGCAACTTTTAAATACACAATACAGTATTAACTCTATCACCATGCTGCACATTATATCCCTATGACTCATTTGTACTGGAACCCTGGACTTTTGATCCCCTTGACCTATTTTGCCTACCCCCGCCTCCACTTCTGGCAACTAGCAGGTTGTTCTTTATATTGACAAGCTTGGTTTTGTTGCTGTTAATTCCATGTATAAGTGACATCGTATGGTAGTCTTTCTCTGATTTACTTATCATAATGCCCTCAAGGTCCATCGATGTTATTGCAAAAGACAAGATTTCATTTATGGCTAAGTAGTATTCCATTGTGCGCGCGCGCGCGTGTGTGTGTGTGTATGTGTGTGTGACATTTTATCCATTCATCCACCAGTGGACACTTTTTTCCAGATCTTTGCTATTGTAAATAATGCTGCAATGAACATGGGCATGCATATTTCTTTTTGAATTAGTGTTTTTGTTTTTTTCAAATACTCAGAAGTGGAATTGCTGGGTCATACAGTGGTTCTGGTTTTTTTTAATTTTTTGAGGAAACTCCATACCATTTTCCATAGTGGCTGTACCAGTTTACATTCCTACCAGCAGTGCACAAGGGTTCCTTTTTCCACATCCTTGCCAACACTTGTTATTTCATATCTTTTTTGATAATAGCCATTCTAACTAATGAGATGGTATTATGGGTTTAGATTTGCATTTCTCTGATGATGAGTGATCTCGAGCATCATTTCATGTTGTCTGTTGGCCATCTGCCTGTGTTCTTTGGAAAAATGTCTATTCAGATCCTCTGCCCATTTTTTAATCAGATTTTTGTTTTTGTTTTTGAATTGTAGGAGTTCTTCATATATTTTGGGTGTTAACTCCTCATCAGATAAAGAATTTGTCAAGTATTATTAAAACAAAATTTTTGCCAGGTCCCTAGGAGTTTGTTGAGTTACAGGCAATTGGTATTCTCAATACCAATTGACCTCTAAAAGAGGTCAGGTCTCCTCTTTTAGAAATGAAGTCTCCATTGTCTCACTGTCAATTACGTGAAAATGATTTCTGACCAGGCAAGCAGAAGGAAGCCACTTTTATGTCTCAACTAATTGTTTTTGACCAGTTCCCTAATGCCCTTATTTTGGAATGGTTCAAAAGCAATAATGGCAACAACGTTTTCTTGAGTTATCTCAGAGTTGATGGAGTTATCTAATTATCTAGTAGTGAACAATGGGTACATTTGACATCTGGGACATGAAAAAGCAATCAAATTCTTTACACCTTTGATTACCACTCTTTGTCTTTTGTGACATTTTATCCCTAGCTTATGAAAGAAAATTTCTCTTCTAATTACAGAGGACTTTAGAGAAATACATTGGTTTTCTCACTTCTTACTCTTGATAATTACTTATTCTATAATTAAAGTAATGTATGTATTTTTCTAGGTGACCAAGATATCAATGTGGTTTCTGGATACATCTTAAAAATGAAAGTAATTTATCCAGCGGTTGAAGGTCGGATCAAGTTTTCTGCAGGAAGTCATTGTCATGGGAGCTTTTCTCTAATATTTCTTTCATTTTTGGCAGTGATCATTGTTTTATATCAATAGCCAAAAATTCTTCTTGCCATTAATGTGTGGAACTGCATTTTTTTCCAAGTGAAATTCAAGTCTGCCTTTTAGGAACTGGCTTGATAATGGCACAGACCATCTTTGCAGGCCCCTAGAAGCTGAGCTTAGAGGATTGTAAATGAAGACACTGACACCATCACACAGGATCAGCAAGTTAATGAATACACGGGAAAAAAATGAAAATGAGCCCTTTGACAGAAGGCCAACCATCTTTAGTTTACATATGCAAATTTTAATAAAATTTTATTAACAATTTTAAACCACAGAAATCATTTTTCTCCTTTATATCCATTTTAATCCACCCAGCAACTATGTTTACAT
This sequence comes from Neogale vison, assembly GCF_020171115.1. Lineage (NCBI taxonomy): Eukaryota > Metazoa > Chordata > Mammalia > Carnivora > Mustelidae > Neogale > Neogale vison. The sequence goes on along the minus strand of NC_058091.1, from coordinate 44,253,505 downwards.
TTTATCATTTACAAGGGAGTTTTAAGCACATTATCTTACTTGATGTCTGTAATTTTGGTAGGCAAGGCAGGTACTGTTTTTCCCATTTCATAGATGGGAAACTGAAGCTCAGAAAGAGCGGACTTGTCCAGGGCCATACAGCTCAAAGTGACAGATTTAAGACCAGAACCCAGCGTTTCTGACCTCAAGCCCAGCACTCGTTCAACTACATCCAGTTGCTGTTCGGAATGACACTTAATGGCTTCCTGTCTTCCTGTCAATGGCATCAAACTCCTGGATGATAAGTTCTGCTTTATTTCAGGTCTCTGTTTTTTCCTTTTTAGATCCTGTTATAAGGGAGTTTAATGGACTAACACAGGGTAGCATTCTCTCTTGTACCACCCATGTGCCTTTAATGAGTCCGGGAACAAACAGTGTAGCAGATGATAGGAAAGGCAAAAAATAGTCCAGGCTCAGGGAGAAAGGCAAGGGAAGAACAGGAGGCCTCGGATGTATTTACAGAAGAAAAAGAACTAAAGGGCATTTAGATTTGTTAAGGGGGTATCTGTTAAGGAGCAGCAGCCTAGTGCCTGACGTGGTATTAGCTGTTAATAATTTTTTTTTTTTATTCCCATAAAATTATTCTGCCATCAATTCTGCCTTTGTGCTCCTTCTTTCCAACTAATGTAAAGGTATCATTAAAGAACTTTCTAAGACAAGGTGTAATTCTAAACCTGCACCTGACCCTCCCTAGCAAGATGCCAGCACGGTACTTACTCTAGTCACACACACACACACACACACACACACACACACACACACTCTCTCTCTCTCTCTCTCTCTTCCTCCCCACCCCCACCCCCAGTCATGGAAAATCCAGAAGATGAGACAAGGATTGATTTTTTTTAAAAGTGGTATTACATCAGGATTATTCTCAAATATAGATATGAGAACTCCTGCCTGGGAGTGATTCCCTCTGAGTGGAAGCTCAAGAAACACCCAGACTGATGAAATGATTTATGCCCCAAAGAACACATACTTGCTTAAGGTGGTCATGAGACCATGTGAGCCTGCTTAGCACTGCATAATGATTCAGCAAGAAATGGGAGCCTTCACCTTAAAGAATGGTGAGCAAGTAGCAGTAGAGGTTTGGAGAAGCAGTGTTTGTTTCTTAATGTCTAAAAATATTAAGTACACTTGATAAAGAAATACACTTTCAAACTATGTAACATCTTTAAAAAGGCCACTGCAATAAAATAATACCCTCAGTTTTATGCATATACAAATTAGCTATAAATAAATAAATGTCAGTGAGATTATAAGAGGAAAATTAGAGAAAGGTACATTTGGAGTACATTTTTTATGCTTGGCCAGTAAAATAGAATAAATCCTACTGGAGCACAAATTTTTAAAGGACTTTTTTTAAGTTTTCTAAATATATGTGCATGTATTGTGCAGCGGTTTAAGAAATGACCTCAGACACTTTACAATTATAGATTGAATTGTGCAATTCAATTGTATAATAAAACTGGACATGCTCATTGTCTTTGGTAGTTATTTCTTCTCTCAAGCAAACACTATAATCTGAGATGATATGACTGAAGGAAAACTTTGACAGTTTATCAACAGTATCATTTCCCTTGATCATAAGTCCCTTGCTATCTGATAATCCTCCCTATCCCCTTCCTCAAACAAAATATAGGAAAAAAGCACACAATTTTTAGGTAAAAGAACACAGCAAATAAAGGGTATTTTAAGTAATACTATTGTTACATTTTCTGGCATTCAGGCACAGAATCTAAGGCAGAAACTGTTTTGAGGCCTGTAGTTGTTTACTAAAAATAAAAATGATCAAGCTAGGGGCGCCTGGGTGGCTCAGTGGGTTAAGCCACTGCCTTCGGCTCAGGTCATGATCCCAGGGTCCTGGGATCGAGTCCCGCATCGGGCTCTCTGCTGAGCGGAGAGCCTGCTTTCCTCTCTCTCTCTCTCTAAAAAAAAAAAAAAAAAAAAAAAAAAAAAAATGATCAAGCTAGACAATGTTGGGGATTTCAATTTATCTGAACTGGTTATACATCTAAGAATCTTCAAGCATACTGATAACACAATAAACCAACTGTTACACACTGGTCAACTGAATACATTAAATCCATTTTGTGGCAAAGCTGCCCTCAGCAGTTTGCAACAAAGAGTAAGCTGATTTCTTAGAAGAGAGTTGAGGCTGTCAGTAGTCGTCCATTGGAAAAAGTTTCTCCCTCAAGGACTGTGCAGTCCCATGGATATATGGCTAGGTTTGTCAAAATTAGGAAAGGTTCCTGATTCATTACTCGGGACTGCTGTAATAAACTGACACAATCTGGATGGCTTAAACAACAGAAATTTATCATCTCACCATTCTGGAGGTTAGGAGTCTAAGATCAACTTGGCAGGGTTGTTTTCTTCTGAAGACTGTGGTGGAGAATCTATTCCAAGCCTCTCCCAGCTTCAGGTGGACTCAGGCATTCCTTGCCTTATACCTGGTATTTTTTCCATGTTTTTAGATCCCTTTCCTTCAGTATGTCTGCCTCCATGCCCACCCTCATTTTTTCTCAGGATTTATTTATTTAATCTGAGAGAGCAAGAGAGAAAGCACAAGCAGGATGGGCAGAGAGAGAGGGGAAATCAGATTCTCAAGCAGACTCCCTGATGAGCACAGAGCCTGACGCAGGGCCTGATCTCATGACCCTGAGTTCATAGCTGGAGCTGAAGCCAAGAGCTGGATGCTTAACTGATTGCATCACCCAGGTACCCCTCTATCCCCTTTTATTAGGATAAAGTCATACTGGATTAGGCCCACTATAATGACTTCATTTTGGTCACCTGCAAAACACTATTTCTAAATAAGGTCACATTCACAGGTACTAGGGATGAGGACCAAAGCCCTGCCATCTTTTCAGGGGACATAGTTCATCCCTTTAACAGTCCCCTGGCACAATACATACAATCAGCTGGGGCAACCCTGAAGCAACCACCAGCTTCTGTGACTTACACATTTTGCAAATGGAAGATTATAATAAACGTTATTTTTGTACTGGTAATATAGGATACATTTTGGAAGCTGATTTGGCTCAAGTATAACAAATCAAAAGGCACCAATTTTCTTATCTGATGCAGTCAAAAGGAGGTGGTTTACCCCCCCCACACACAAAAAATACAGTCAAGAAATGGGCAGAAGACACGAACAGACATTTCTCTAAAAAGGACATACAAGGGGTGCCTGGGTGGCTCAGTGGGTTAAAGCCTCTGCCTTCGGCTCAGGTCATGATCCTGGGACCCTGGGATCAAGCCCCGCATCAGGGTCTCTGCTCGCAGGGAGCCTGCTTCCTGCTTCCTCCTCTCTCTCTGCCTGCCTCTCTGCCTACTTGTGATCTCTGTCAAATAAATAAATAAATAAATCTTTAAAAAAAAAAAAAAAAAGACATACAAATGGCCAACAGCCACATTAAAAAAAAAAAAAAAAAGAAAAGTTCAACATCATTTGGCACTGTCAGATTGGTGAGGCTATAGAGAAAACAGAACCCTCTCACACTGTTGGTGGGAATGCAAACTGATATAACCACTCTGGAAAACGGTATGGAGGCTCCTCAGAAAACTAAAAATAGAGCTACCTTATGACCTAGGAATTGTACTACTAGGGATTTATCCAAAGGATACAAACATAGTATTCTGAAGGGGCACCTGCACCCAATGTTTGTAGCAGCAATGTCCACAATAGCCAAACTATTGCAAGAGCCCAGATGTCCAACAACTGATGAATGAATAAAGAAGATGTGGTATATATATGCAATGGAGTATTACCCAGCCATCAAAAAGAATGAAATCTTGCCATCTGCAATGACGTGGATGGAACCAGAAGGTATCATGCTGAGTGAAATAAGTCAGTCAGAGAAAGACAAGTATCATATGATTTCACTCACATGTGGAATGTAAGAAACGAAACAGATGAACATAATGGAAGGGAAGGAAAAATAAGACAAAATCAGAGAGGGAGACAAACCATAATAGACTCTTAACTATAGGAAACAAACAGGGTTGCTAGAGGGGAGGCAGATAGGGATGGGATAACTGGGTGATGGGCACGAAGAAGGGCACTTGATGGAATGAGCACTGGTTGTTATATGCAACTGATGAATCATTAAATTCTACCTCTGAAACTAGTAACAACTACAAGTTAATTAAATTGAATTTAAATTTTAAAAAAAAGATAGTTGCCTTTCTCCAAAGATTCAATTCCCCCGTTCCCTAATATGAAGGTAATTGTAATTTTTCTAACAGTATTCCTTTTCTTCCCTCTTTTGTTCTTCTACATCAGGGACTAGCAAAGCATAGCTTTAGGGCCAAATCCTGCCTGCCACTGCTTTAATTAAATAGGGTGTCACTGAAATACACAACCATTACCTGAAGTGTTTGGCAGAAAAAAACCCATAAATATCAAGTTAAGAAAAAAAAAAAATAAAAATAAACTATTTTTCCCTGGAACTCACAGGCCGCAGGTTAAAGATTTCTCCTTTGTATATCCAGCACTGTCAAAGAGATTACTGGATACATTATAAAAAGCAGACCTGAAAGGGAATACAGTGAACTAGCAAGACCTATTCATTTTTTCATCCATTCATTTAAGTCAATCATTATGCTAATGTTGACTATATCTGAAATTACAACTTGTATATACATCATTACACAATCTGCTAAGAACAGTGGGGAATTGGACTTCTATTTATATTTCTATCGTAAAATCAAGTGGTTTTTAGTAAGTCAATAAATGGTAATTTAAGTGCTTGCTTTCAATCATTTCTCAGAACCTCTGGGTATCTATAAATGATTATATAGAAAACACAATTTTGGGGCGCCTGGGTGGCTCAGTGGGTTAAGCCGCTGCCTTCGGCTCAGGTCATGATCTCAGGGTCCTGGGATCGAGTCCCGCATCGGGCTCTCTGCTCGGCAGGGAACCTGCTTCCTCCTCTCTCTCTCTGCCTGCCTCTCTGCCTACTTGTGATTTCTCTCTATCAAATAAATAAATAAAATCTTTAAAAAAAAAAAAAAAGAAAACACAATTTTATAATGTCCTTTTAAATCTGAAAACATCTTTCCATCTATTTTTCATTTTATCCCCTCAACCAGAAACACTGATCATTGTTTCTACAAACACATTTCAAAATGTGAAGCTTATGTACTAGAGGACACACATAAAGATAGAGAGAAAGTAATGTACAAAGTAAATACTTGAAATGACTGGAGAACATGCTTTTTAAAAAGGATCCAAAGAGTGCCTACTTTTGGAAATAAAAGCTTCTTTTATGGGGCAACACTAACAATCACATGAAGATGAAAGACAAATCTAAGTTTGAATTCTAACTTCACTCCTCTCTCTGGCTTTAATATCCTTACTGATAATATAGAAATAGTATCATCTCACAATTACTGTGATGGATGATAAATACAAAGGGCTGATATCCAAGATCTATATAGAACTTCTCAAACTCAACACACACAAAACAGATAATCATGTCAAAAAATGGGCAGAAGATATGAACAGACACTTCTCCAATGAAGACATACAAATGGCTAACAGACACATGAAAAAATATTCATCATCACTAGCCATCAGGGAGATTTAAATCAAAACCACATTGAGAGGGCGCCTGGGTGGCTCAGTGGGTTAAGCCACTGCCTTCGGCTCAGGTCATGATCTCAGGGTCCTGGGATCGAAGCCCGCATCGGGCTCTCTGCTCAGCAGGGAGCCTGCTTCCTCCTCTCTCTCTGCCTACCTCTCTGACTACTTGTGATCTCTCTCTGTCAAATAAATAAATAAAATCTTTAAAAAAAAAAAACCACATTGAGATACCACCATACACCAGTTAGAATGGCCAAAATTAACAAGACAATAAACAACATGTGTTGGAGAGGATGTGGAAAAAGGGGAACCCTCTTACACTGTTGGTAGGAATACAAGTTGGTACAGCCACTTTGGAAAACAGTTGGAGATTCCTTAAGAAATTAAAAACACAGTTACCCTATGACCCTGCAATTGCACTACTGGGTATTTACCCCAAAGATACAGATGTAGTGAAAAGAAGGGCCATCTGTACCCCAATGTTCACAGCAGCAATGGCCACAATCACCAAACTGTGGAAAGAACCAAGACACCCTTCAACGGACGAATGGATAAGGAAGATGTGGTCCAGAGATACAATGGAGTACTATGCTTCCATTAGAAAGGATGAATACCCAACTTTTGTATCAACATGGTTGGGACTGGAAGAGAGCATGCTGAGTGAAATAAGTCAAGCAAAGAGAGTCAATTATCATATGGTTTCACTTACTTGTGGAGCATAAGGAATAACACAGAGGACATAGGAAGATAGAGAGGAGAAGGGAGTTGGGGGAAAGTGGGTGGGGGGGAGAGATGAACCATGAGAGACTGTGGACTCTGCAGAACGAACTGAGGGTTTTGGAGGGGAGGGAGGTGAGGGGTTAGATGAGCCTGGTGGTGGGTACTAAGGAGGGCATGTATTGCATGGAGCACTGGGTGCGGTGCATAAACAATGAATTCAGGAACACTGAAAAGAAATTATAAAAATAAATAAAAAATTAAAAAATAAAAATAAAATAAAATGTGATAATGTAGATAAATGCCTGGCTGACAGAGACTGCATCTAGTTCCTTTTTCTTTTATAATGTGAATGATTACTTTTGTATGTGTAGATTTTTACACATCATATTTTCTTTAAATAAGAGCTCAACCACTGCTATTAACTGAATTGTATCCTCCTAAAATTCTTATGTTGGGAGCACCTGGGTGGTTCCATTAAGCATCTGCCTTCAGCTCTGGTCAATATCCTGGAGTCCTGGGATTGAGTCCCATGTTGGGCTCCCAGATCCTCAAGGATTCTGCTTCTCCCCCTCTTTCTTCCTCTCTCTCTGTCTTGCTCCCCGCTCATGCTCTGTCTCTCAAATAAATTAATAAAATCTTAAAACAACAACAAAAACCTCTAATGTTGAAGCCCAAAACCACTTTAACACAAAAATTCTCCATATTTGGAGATGAGTCCTTTAGGAGGTAATCGAGGTTAAATGAGATCGGAGAGATCTCCTTCTCTCCTCCCTCACACCTACACAAAGAGGTCAGGGGCACATGTGAGAAGGTGGACAAATGCAAACCAAAAGAAGAGGACTCAGAATGAAACCTACCTTGTCAGCACCTCTTCTTGGACTTCTACCCCCCAGAACTGTGAGAAATACATTTGTTGTTTAAGCCACCCAGTCTGTGGTATTTCATTATGGCAGCCCATGCAGAATAATGCACTCCTAACAACATTTTTCTCATCTAAATAAAGAGAACATCACAATTTATAGGACAGTAGGTAAGAATGGCATAAAAAGGGCTGTAAAATATTTTATTTTTCCAGTTTACCATGACATTTTAAATAACAGTATTTAAAATGCTATGGATCTAAATGTGAAGTTAAACTGATTCATCTTCTACCTATCCCTGAGAAATTAGTAAATGTTTAAGGCTTGGTATTAAAGCACTGATTCATAGAAACTCATATATATTCTAGAATTTTCAAGCAATTAAAAATATAAAAAAACTACTTAACAAAGTCTTTTCAAAAACTGTAATACCTAATAACCATTTTTTTTAATACCTTGGGAAAAAAATAAGTGAATAGTATTAAATAGGTTAATTTCTTTTTTTTTTTTAAACTTTTATTTTATTTTATTTTATTTTATTTTTAAGATTTTATTTTATTTATTTGAGAGAGAGAGACAGTGAGAGAGAGCATGAGCGAGGAGAAGGTCAGAGGGAGAAGCAGACTCCCCATGGAGCTGGGAGCCTGATGTGGGACTCGATCCCGGGACTCCAGGATCACGCCCTGAGCCGGAGGCAGTCGTTTAACCAACTGCGCCACCCAGGCTAAATAGGTTAATTTCTAAATTGTATTTAGTTTCGTATTACCTAGCTTAGTATCTAATACATAGCTGAAACTCAGTAAATGTGTTCTAAATGAATGCTACAACCAGTTAGCAAATACAAAACTCTCAATCTTGAAAGACAAATTTGTTTCAAGGAGAAAAGTAGAGCGTGGGAGGGAATTGTGAGTACAATTCTGAACACTGACTCTAAAATTTTAAATTAACTTTCCTCAAGAAATACAATTATTTTCTGTGTGGAGAGACAACAGACATAAACCAAAAATCTACTTGACTAAACTGTTTACATAAGATTTTGGAATATGGCTACTACATTCATTCAGTAAAATGCAACTGCAACCCCATAATCACAAACATCTGTAAGTAGTCAATGTTCACATTTCAAAAGGTCTATTACTTGTTGATCCAAAAAAGAGTAAGGAGTAGTCCTTTGTTTCTTATGAAAAACTCATAAAGAATGTCTTCTTTACAGGCACGTAGTTAACTAATATAGAAAATAGGAATAAGAAGAAAAAAAATCTACTAAAATGTATTAACTCTAAATAAGAAAGCAAAACAGATCTTACTCCTGTTTCTCCATACTAAACATAAATATTTTCAAAGTGACAGAATACAGAGTATTGTTTTATCTGTTTGCCCTAAGAGGATTATGAATTATCTCTTTAAAAACAACAACGACAAATGACAGCTGTTATAAAATTTGGAAAACGGGTAAAAAAAAAAAAAAAAAAGAGACTATGAAACCCAATCACTTGTGACCATTATTAAGTTTGTGTTAGTCTTTATTAAAACAAAAAATCAAAATTTCAGACACTGGATTACATGATATATACAAGAATATACAAAAGTAAAAGAAAATACTACACTACACAGCATAAATTTGTTATCTATCTGGTATTCTTTCCCAAATCCAAATGCTTACATCCAGGACGTCACAGAGGTAACTTCTTTTTGTACCTAAAAGTAGAAATAGATCTACTTAATAGAAGACAACAAAACAGGATTCATTTGTGAAGTGCCTAATGATTCCACTGTATAAATATCCTAACCTAAGAAAGATATATATAGATATATATAGATTTATATATATCCCCTCCAGATTCAATACAATAATATTATTACCATTCTCCAATTCCAACTCATTTTGTACTCTTGGGTTCACGTAAGCTCAACTGCCCCAAAACACTCAAGTCTAACTTATATAGCCTTCAGTGTTACAGACAGAGAACAGCCTAAAGAGCTTGGAACTTTCTAGTGCTAGGATTTAAACTTACACCTTCCTCCGGAAAGATTCTGCAGGGTATAATGTTCCTATCTGCTTATAATTAGGAAGGAACAAAGTCAAAACACAGGCTATTCCTTTCCTATCCCCCCAAAACCAACTCTATGTCTAACCATGTTGACAAAAGAAAATATAAGAAGTCATTTATTAAGGCTGTTTATTTTTAAAAGGATCATAGCCACAAGGGTTTCCTTGATTTTTGTGTCCCTAATTAAGATGTCAGCATATCATTAAAAACATTAAGAATAAAACTACTGCTTCTCTGTTACCTTATTGAGCTCGGGAAATAGTTCTTGTATCACAATGTCCAATAAAACGTAAGTCAGCTAAAGCACACACACAAAAAAAATTTTAAGGCATTAGATAAAAGCCATAAAAATGATAAGAACAAAATTCAGGGCTGTGGTTACCTCTAAACGAGAAGGCTGGGAATAGAACTCAGATACACATGTCTTCATATGTGTACATTTTATTATTATGCTGCATAATGTTAAAGACACAAGCAGGACACAAAATTTTAACTATAAAGATCTCAACAAAATATGTACAGACTGAACTATATATATAATTTATTCTATGTAATCTAAATGATGGAATTCTTAATTTTTAAATTTTTGCTTTATTTCATGAATTTTGTATATGATCGAATCTATGTTTAAGTCAAAACAACTCATGTTATAAAGAAAAAAAAAAGCACCTCTGAACTGTAGAGAACTGATGGCTACCACAGGTGACATGGGTATGCAGACGGGTGAAATAGGTGATGGGGCTTAAGGAGTGTGCTTATCACCATGAGCACTGAGTAACGTGTAAAATTGTTGAACCGTGATAATGTATGTGTGAAACTAATACAACGCCGTATGTTAACTATACTGAAATTAAAACAGAAAATTTAATTTAAAAAAATAATCAGCAAAATAGAGTAGGAGATAAAATAGTGTTTATTTCTATCTGAATGGCTGACGTGCCCTGTCTTGATTTAATGTAGTATCACTTCACAATTAATAATATACCAGACACCCTACTGTGGGTCCTTCAAAAAACCTAGCCAACATTTCTCTACACCAACAACAAGACAGAAGAAAGAGAAATTAAGGAGTCAATCCCATTTACAATTGTACCCAAAACCATAAGATACCTAGGAATAAACCTAACCAAAGAGGCACAGAATCTATACTCAGAAAACTATAAAGAACTCATGAAAGAAACTGAGAAAGACACAAAGAAATGGAAAAATGTTCCATGCTCCTGGATTGGAAGAATAAATATTGTGAAAATGTCTATGCTACCTAAAGCAATCTACACATTTAATGCGATTCCTATCAAAGTACCATCCATCTTTTTCAAAGAAATGGAACAAATAATCCTAAATATTATATGGAACCAGAAAAGACCTCAAATAGCCAAAGGAATATTGAAAAAGAAAGCCAAAGTTGGTGGATCACAATTCCGGACTTCAAGCTCTATTACAAAGCTGTCACCATCAAGACAGCATGGTACTGGCACAAAAACAGACACATAGATCAATGGAACAGAATAGAAAGCCCAGAAATAGACCCTCAACTCTAGGGTCAACTAATCTTCGACAAAGCAGGAAAGAATGTCCAATGGAAAAAAGACAGCCTCTTCAATAAATGGTGTTGGGAAAATTGGACAGCCACATGCAGAAAAATGAAATTGGACCATTTCCTTACACCACACACGAAAATAGACTCAAAATGGATGAAGGACCTCAATGTGAGAAAGGACTCCATCAAAATCCTTGAGAAGAACACAGGCAGCAACCTCTTCGACCTCAACCGCAGCAACATCTTCCTAGGAACATCGCCAAAGGCAAGGGAAGCAAGGGCAAAAATGAACTATTGGGATTTTATCAAGATCAAAAGCTTTTGCACAGCAAAGGAAACAGTTAACAAAACCAAAAGACAACTGACAGAATGGGAGAAGGTATTTGCAAACGACATATCAGATAAAGGGCTAGTGTCCAAAATCTATAAAGAACTTAGCAAACTCAACACCCAAAGAACAAATAATCCAATCAAGTAATGGGCAGAGGACATGAACAGGTATTTCTGCAAAGAAGACATCCAGATGGCCAACAGACACATGAAAAAGTGATCCATATCACTCAGCATCAGGGAAATACAAATCAAAACCACAATGAGATATCAACTCACAGCCGTCAGAATGGCTAAAATTAACAAGTCAGGAAATGATAGATGCTGACGAGGATGCGGAGAAAGGGGAACCCTCCTACACTGTTGGTGGGAATGCAAGCTGGTGCAACCTCTCTGGAAAACAACATGCAGGTTCCTCAGAATGTTGAAAATAGAACTACCCTATGACCCAGCAATAGCACTACTGGGTATTTACCCTAAAGATACAAACGTAGTGATCCGAAGGGGCATGTGCACCCAAATGTTTATAGGAGCAATGTCCACAATAGCCAAACTATGGAAAGAACCTAGATGTCCATCAACAGATGAATGGATCAAGAAGATGTGGTGTATATACACAATGGAATACTATGCAGCCATCAAAAGAAATGAAATCTTGCCATTTGCGACAACGTGGATGGAACTAGAGCGTATCATGCTTAGTGAAATAAGTCAAGCGGAGAAAGACAACTATCATATGAACTCCCTGATATGAGGAAGTGGTGATGCAACATGGGGGCTTAAGGGGGTAAGAGAAGAATAAATGAAACAAGATGGGATTGGGAGGGAGACAAACCATAAGTGACTCTTAATCTCACAAAACAAACTGAGGGTTGCTGGGGGGAGGGGGGTTGGGAGAAGAGGGGTGGGATTATGGACATTGGGGAGGGTATGTGCTTTGGTGAGTGCTGTGAAGTGTGTAAACCGGGTGATTCACAGACCTGTACCCCTGGGGATAAAAATATATTATATGTTTATTAAAAAAAAAAAAACAAAAAAACCTAGCCAACACTAGTTAACGTACTTTGATGAATTTTACCTGCTTATTGAGAACTGGCTGTTGTAAGCCATCAAAGAGAAGTCGGATGCTTTCATACTTGGCTTCTTCACCGATACACTTGACTATCAGATCTAAAAGAGAAAACCAAATGTGAAACATTTTACATTATAAGGGGACTCATTAACTGGACCAGAAAGCAAAATCTTCACCCTGTTTCCCAGGTATTACACAAAAACTATAAATCTGCATTTCCTAAACTAGTGTTCTGCGAGGAGCTCCTAGAAAAAAGGCTTCTACAGTCAAGTTAAGAAACTCACCCTTTGGTAGATTCACAATACACAAAGTATACTACAAGCTCTGAAGAATGTTGCAATAAAGAAATCTACTTATACTATTAAGTGATAAAAGACAGTTAGAAAATAATACATATTATGTTATCCCATTCAGGTAAAACAAATAAAACCAAATCCTAGAAGTCTGTGTATACATTTGTACACACATGTACAGAAATGCACAGATAAATGTGAGTATTAATACCAAACTGATTAGGGAGAAATGGCTTCTATTTTTTACTCGACATACTTTTCATAATATTTGAATATCTTAGTATCAGAAAAGAAGTTTAATTTTTGAACATTGACTTTCCTCAATGGCTGTGAACTCTTGAATTTACTTTTGTACTTTTTGTGTAATTATTACTAACCATCTTACAGAACGATCTTTTGGGGAAATGTTTAAACACTAATTTAGGATCCAAATATTTCTGATACATGTTTGATTGCACAGCTGTCATGTATCATTTCTCTTACCAAAGAGTCAGTACTTACTGAAAAAAAATCTCTGGATGTTTTCCCCAGAAGAGGAAAATAAAATTATTCTTAAGTAAAGAAAGTGTTCGAATATTTGTCTTTCCCCTGTTTTTATAAACATATAATATATTTTTATCCCCAGGGATACAGGTCTGTGAATCGCCCGGTTTACACACTTCACAGCACTCACCAAGTTATTATTAAGCTAATTAATAGTTTAATAATAAAACTATTAATTACGTTCTTAAAAAGTTTTCACCTTATGTTTGCTTCTAGGAGATAAATCTAACCCTAAGAAGCAAAGGCCAAATTAAATTTGTAATAAGCATAGCAGATCCTTGATATTTTCATGACATGTAGCCTGATATGGATCTTTATGAATCCTCTAATTCAGCAATACTACATAGAATTTCCCAGTTAAGATGCATGAAGCATAATGGACAAAAATAAGTGATCCTTTCGGATACTTTACGAGTCCCTGAGTAAGAAATGAGGGGTAGAGAACAAAAGGAAAACATGCTAAGTTTACTCACTAAATTACTCCTTCCAAAGGAGTCTTTAAGTAGATGTGATTCAGATTTGTGCCTCAGCAAAATAATAAATTAATACATCCACTGGCTTCTGTGTTGTCTCTAATATCAAAACTAAGACTGTTAAAGCCATGAATGCTAAGGGCTGCTGTTACAAAACAGGTAAGAAATTATTTCATCATTTACCTACAGAAGACTTAGCCCAAAATAGCTTCTATTCACTTTTATATTCAGATCAGGGATTTAACTTAACTGTCTTCATAAAGAGCAACAGGACTATTCAGAGACTAATTGTTCAATGATGAGGATTCTCTAACACACAGTCCAAAGGCCTCTTCAAGTCCTACTCTGTATGTTCTCTCTGGGCATGATTATCCACTACACATAACTCCCATTATCTCTATCTTTTACCATTTGTTTCTCTAATTTCAAAACCTGGATGGATATCTAACCCCTTATTAGACAGTTCCTCCTGAATAATGTACAGGCAATTCACACTCAAAATATTCTAAACTAAGTATCCTCTGCTTTGACCCTTTGATGTTTTTTCCTTGTATTTCCCACTCTATAAAAGGTTACTACCATTCATTTATTTTATGGCTCAAGCCTACCTCCTTTACCTTAGTGATCATTCTCTTCCTCTGAGATACTCTGTGACTTGAACATGCCTCCATCACATGTATGTTTTGTCTGTATACCTGTCTTCCTGCTAGACGGAACTACTCAAGTATACTTTTATAGCCCTTGCTCTCCACACAATGCCTGACATGTGGATCAGTAAATTTAGAATGAATGAATTAATTCTGATCTTTTACTTATAAACACTATTGTAGTTCTTCTCAGAGCATAGTGGGTGGCAGGATTCCAACTGTCCCACAAACATATCACTTACTGATTGAAGTTGCTGCTACAAGAATCTGGCTACTGTATTAGCAAAAGCCTTTCTTAGTTCATAGTGCTTATATCATAAAAACCAAATTTAATTAACTAATAAGTTAATTTTACTTGGTTTCTGTAACCATTTCTAAAATGGTAACTCAAAATAAAAATTAAGTTTCAATAATCCAATATACCTTGTGGGGTGCCTGGATGGTTCAGCTGGTTAGGCATCTAACTCTAGATTTCAGCTCAGATCATGATCTGGAGTTTTGAGATTGAGCCCCACATAAGGCTCCACACTTGGTGCAGTTTGTTTGAGATTCTCTCTCTCCCTCTTCCTCTGCCCCTCCCCTAACTTATGTGCTTGCTCTCTCTCTCCAAATAAAATCTTTTTAAGATTTTATTTATTTGAGAGAGAGAGAGCAAGCGCAAGCATGAGAAGAGGAGAGTCAGAGGGAGAAGCAGACTCCCTGCTAAGCAGAGAGCTGGATATGGGACTTGATCCCAGGACTCCAGGATCATGACCTGAGCCAAAGGCAGTCGCCCAACCAACTGAGCCACCCAGGCGTCCTCTCCAAATAGAATCTTAAAAGAAAATTGCTATACATTGTGATCTCAAAGAAATGCTTGTCTATATTAAACTACTTAAATATTATACCTGGAATGTAATTCATCATTTCTTCAAAAGTCTGTTTTGCTCGTTTTTGCTTATCTTGGAGAGAGCGAGGTTCAGTGTTTTCACAGAATACAGCATCTAAAAAGAGACAAAAAAATATTCGCTAGAATTTTTACCTGTTACAAATTACTTCATTACAGAAATCCTACGAAACCAATGAAAAGCAAGACACAAAAGCACATTAAACATGAAACAAACACATGACAAAATACAAACCTCTGAGAAGTGTTATGAGTGAGACCAAACGGTGCTCTTGGAACAGTTGTTCTAGTTTACAATGAAGATAGTAGTCAGTGTACATTTCCAGGGTGTTTTTAAACAGGATTCGAGTTCCCATTAAGAGATGATGAAGCCAGTCAGGAACTTGGAAGACCACCCGTCCTGAGAAGGATGATATAAAATATTCTGTTATGATAAACAGATATTCTAAACATTCTCCAGTATAATAAACCATAAATGGTCAATATTTCATTTGTAAACGTTAGTAACTTTAGTATGTTCAAGACCCAATTATATAAAATTCTTATAAAAGAAGTATCTTCAATTTAAAAAGAAGTTACAATGGGACAATAGTGAAGAGCATTATTAATTTGTATCACAGAAGAAACGATACATAAATGAAAAATACGTCTTCACAGTAACCACATGTATCTTACCTACCTACATACATCAGGTAATCATAGACTCCTTCTACAGTCATCATCTCCATAAAATAATTCTGGTTTTGCTTTCTTTCTGTATTCTCAGCACGGTTTGCATTATTCTTAAACAGATCACTGAAAAGCTAATGTAAAAATTGAAATAATAAAGAGATGAATAGTTTATTACACCTGATGGTAACAATCACTAAAGCTAATGTGAACAGAGCACAGGCACTTACACTTTTCCAATCAAAACAGAATTATCAGATAGATTAAGCTCTGCCTCTAAAGTTTCATGTTTATCCCCCACATTGAATAAAAAATACATATTCCTCCCAAAATAATATATAAAAGTCTGCATTAATTTTAGACACAAGGAGATTTAGACACAAAGGTAATTCATTATTCATGAAGAAACTCTTTTTTTGAACATCAGAAGGAGCAAATGAACACATAAAGATGTGGAAATATATTGATGACAGCTAATTTTAAAACTAACATGACTTAACAAATTATAATCCACAATTAAAGGTGTTTAGATATGAATACTTAGCTTTAACCAAAATTTATTTGGACAATAATAATCACAGTCCAGAAATGCCTAATCAGTGTGAAAACAAGATGTAGAAAATTACTTATAGTAGAAAATGATGAAATGCAACTAAACCTCAGCCCTACTTACTCCCAGGATATGCAAAAAAGTGTATTATTGGTAATAATAATAAAATAGCAGAAATCAAGGAACTAAAGTTTGATAGAAAAGATCGACAAGTCAAAAGATGAAAAGGACAAAATCTTTGGCAAGACTGATCAAAAGAAAAAAAAAGAAAAAGACAGAAATAATACTAAAAAAATCAAAGGGGACATAGCTACAGATGTCAGAAAAAAATAACTTTAGGCCAAAAAAATTTCAAATTAAGATAGAATAAAAAAATGTATTGAAAAATATAACCTATTGGGGTGTCTAGGTGGCTCAGCTGGTTAAGGGTCTGTCTCTTGATTTGGCTCAGGTCACAATCTGACGGTTGTTAAGATGGAACCCTGCATCAGGCTCCAAGCGGGGTGTAGAACCTGCTTAAGATATTCATTCTCTCTCTCTCCCCGCCTCTCCTTCTGCCCCTCCCCCTCATTTAAAAAAATATATATAAAATTTATCAAAACTGACTCATTTTGGGGCAGCACCTGGGTGGCTCAGATGATTGGCCCTGACTCTTGGTTTCAGCTCAGGTTGTGATCTTGGGGTCATGGGATCAAGCCCTGCATCAGGCTCCACACTCAGCTCGGGAGTCTGCTTGTGCCTCTCCCTGTTCTTCCCCAAGTTCTCACACACACCATACACACATACACACACACACACACACACACACACACACACTCTGTCTCTCTCTCAGGTGAATAAATAAAATCTTTGGAGGCAAAAAACTGACTCACACAACAAATCTGAAGAATACTACATTCATTAAAGAAATTAAATTGGCTTTTTAAAAAACCTTCCTATAAACAAAACTCAAGGCTTAGGTGACTTTAACAATCAGTTCTACCAATTATTTGAAGAACTACTAATTCCAATTATAACTTTACCAGCAAACAGAAAAAGGTTAATACAACTGATACCAGAATGTGACAAGGATAGAACGAGAAAGAAAAATTATAGGCCAAGGCCACCCACAAACAGGAATGTAAACTTCCTTACCCTTATTTATAAAGAATATATATGAAAAAAGCTATGTTATGCTATATGGTTTAATGGTGAAACACTGAAATCATGCCCTTTGTATAGTAGTTCATAGCCATGAGAAACAAAACCATCATTTGCATGTAAGTGTGCAAATCTAAAAGAATTAATAGATGTATTACTAAAGTTAATACAAGTCTAGCAAGGCTACTGAATTTTTAAAAAATCAATACACAAAAATTAACTATTTGTTTACCCAAAAGGAAGTTATAAAGTAGAAAAACATGAAAAATATCTTTTATAGTAATAACAAAAAGGTGAGGCTTTGCAGGAAGGGGGAGGGCTAGCCTTTGAGCTCAACAGCTCCCCATGCTAAGCACTATTCTGGAACTAAAGTGAGCATCCTTTGTTTTTTATTTCATTTTACTTATTTGTCAGAGAGAGAGAGAGAGAGCACGTGCACGCCAGAGAGAGCACAGGCAGGGGGGACTAGCAGGCAGAGAGAGAAGGAGACTCCCCACTGAGCAAGGAGCCCAATGTACAACTTGACCCTGGGATCATGACCTAAGCCAAAGGCAGACACTTAACTGACTGAGCCACCCAGGAATCCCTAAAGTGAGCTTGCTGCAAACTGGAAATGTATCTTCATTTTCTAGTGCCTTGTACTCAACAATAGGCACACGATAATATACCTGCTTAATGAATGGATTAAGTATTACATAAGCCATTGAAATGAGATAAAATAAACATCAAATCAATATAAATACATTATATCAATTAATTTGAGTATTGGCTGCTGTTGATTTACAACCTAAGAAAACCACCTTAAAAATATCCCCCCAATACAGAAATGGCATAAGTTTATAAATACCATTAGCAAAAGAAACACTTACCTGTTACAGAGGCAGACACTGCATAAAATACCCTCTTTAACTGCACAACTGATATTCACATAAAAGATATAAGTCCCATTCATTTCATTAACACCAACATTCCCTATAATGGAAAAGTTTCAAGTAGGACAACTTCAAACTTCATGACTCTAAGTCAAAACACACTACCTTCTTGTTGTTTTCTGAAGTAGGGCTGAGAATAGTCAGTTCCGGTTTACTCGGTTTAGGCTTTGGAGATTCACAAGAATTAATAAAATTCATGATGAAAGGTTCCAAATGCTGACCTTTCTGTTGGGATACAGAAATCATGATATGAAAATACAAAATCAAGATTATAATTTTTAATAATCATATAACCCGTTAAAAGTTCACTGATATTTAGATGTGCTTATAACTATCATGTTACAGAATATACATAAATCAGTTATTCACCTCTTTCATTAGTTTTCCAGGAACAGACTTTATAATTTTTCCTGCAATTAAAAATAAAATATTAATTTTATGAAGGTATAATGTATCTCAGAATTACTTACATGTATACTTCACTAGGTGATTTTTTTTTTTTTAAGACTTTATTCATTTTCTTGACAGAGAGACATAAAGTACAATCAGGGGGAGCAGCAGGGAGAGGGAGAGGGTGAAGAAGACTCCCTGCTGAGCAACTCCCCCCGCAATGTGGTGCTCAATCCCAGGGCCCTGGGATCATATCTGAGCCAAAGGCAGATTGTTAACAAAATGAGCCACCCAGGTGCCCCTTCACTAGGTAATTTTAAATACTAAACAGCCAAGTAAAAAGTAAAAAATTAATAATTTACCATTTCACATTCAATAGAAATTTATAATAAATATGGTATTCTTAACTATTTATAGATATAACATTTAGGATTTACTTAAAATAATACAGTGGGATTGGGGTGGGGGGCAGAAGGGACTAAACAAGCCAAGTATTGGAACAGCTGAAACAGAACGAGAAATTTATTATATAAAATTCTCTACTTTTGTGTATATTTGAAATTTTCCATAAGAAATGTTTTCAAGGGTTCCTGGGTGGCTCAGTGGGTTAAGCTGCTGCTTTCAGCTCAGGTCATGATCTCAGGGTCCTGGGATCAAGTCCCTCATTGGGCTCTCTGCTCAGCAGGTAGCCTGCTTCCTCCTCTCTCTCTCTCTGCCTGCCTCTCTGTCTACTGTGATCTCTCTCTCTGTCAAATAAATAAATAAAATCTTTAAAAAAAAAAGTTTTCAAAAGATTTTAAACAATAATGAATATATAAAGATACCTAAAAGCATGCAAAGGTAGTCAAAAAAGTTTTAAGAACTGCTACAACATTTACATTGGATATTTAGGGGCACATGGGTTGCTCAGTTGGTCAAGTGTCCAACTCTTAAATTTTGGCTTAGGTCATGATCTCAGGGTCATGAGATCAAGCCCATGTCAGGCTCCACATTCAGCATGCAGCCCACCTAAGAGATGCTCTCTCTCCCTCGCCCTCTGCCCCTCCCCTCCACTCGCACTCTCTCTCTCTTTAAAATTAAGAAAAAAAACAAACAAACCCACATTGACTATGTAAGTAGCTCTGAGCCACCCAGGTGCCCTGCCAAAATTTCTTCTTGATCTTATCTCTAGGTTCCCTTATTTTAAAATATCAAACATCTTGAGATTTTTTCAAACATTAGAAATGCCTGTAAAAATTAGTCAAAATTGATAAATGTAACTTAAAATTTCTTGCAGTTCAACTGAGAAAAAGTAGACTTTCAGCAATAGCAGGAGACACAATAACAAATTAAAATGGGAGATTGTTTTACGACATGAAAACCACCCAACTCTCTCCCATCATACTATTTTTCCTTTGCTACCCCCATAAACTATGCCTACTTCCTTAGAATTCCCCAAGAACCTGGGGTACCAGGATACTCAGTCGGTTAAGCATCTGACTCTTGATTTTGGCTCAGGTCATACCATAGGGTCCTGGGATTGACCCCTCTGACAAGCTCCCCACTCAGCAGGGAGTCCACTTGAAGATTCTTTCTCTCCCCCTCCCTCTGCTCACTCTTTCCCTCTCAAATAAATAAATTAAAAAAAAAAAAAAAAGAATTTCCCAAGTTCCTTAAACTACAGAGCTTCTTCATCCTGTTCTTTTTTGTCTCTTCTACATGCTCTTCCTTGAGCCAATTTTATTTGCTCAATCTGATTTCAAATAACACTCAAATCTCTACTCCTTGCCTATCTCCTGGCCTCCCTGCCTTACAAATCTTCTTTAACTGTAAACTCAACAAGTTCAGAACTGCTCTCAATTTATTCCTTATCTCAGCAAGTTAACAGCATCCCTTCAATTGTTTAAATAGAAACCTGGGTCATCTTTGATCATTTCTTCTCCTTCAGTCAAACCTAGTCAGCAACCAACCATGTCTACCCAATTCTGTCTCCTAAATACCATACATAACCAAATATAAAATGACCTCGCATTTTCCCCTGATAAGAAAACCTCCATGCACAAACACCAAGTATTCTGGCTCAATTAAATGTATTAATCTGAAGAGATACAAATGAAAGCCAAAGGCCCATTTGTAATATTTAATTCATTTGTTTAGTTCTATATGTACTTAAGACTGTATTATATAAAATATACTTAGAAATACTGTTTTACTTCCATTATTAACAATTTTATTCAAACTTTTCCTGCTTTCCTTATTACTGTGGTCTATACTGAACTTTATATAAAAGAAATCATGCTGTATATATTCTTCTGTGTCTTGCTTCTTTCATTCAACACCATGCTTTTAAGATTATCAATCTTGTTGCAAATAGCTACATGCTATAGGTATTCATTTTATGAATCTATCACAATTTATCTGCTGATCTACTGGTAATGAACATTTTTCTAGGTTTGGCTATAAAACAATGATGCTATGAACATTCTTCAATATGAATAAAAGAGTCTCTAAAGAACGTATTTCAGAGAGGGACTGCTAAGTCATTCAGTTTCATACCAAACTATTTTTCCACATAGTTCCCAATTTATATTCCTACTAACAGTATATAAGAAGTGTGTTAGAATTTGACACATGGCTTCACTATATAAAGCTATTCCTCTACATTAATCTGAAATGCTGATTATTTTCAGTTTATCCTCATATACACGATTCTTTAAACTGACTTACCAAGATTAACATCTGGTAGTATCTTATCAAGAAACTGTGTTTCCCCACCATTGGGAGAGAGAAAATCTGCCAGAAGTTGACTATTACTCAGTTCTGGATGTTGTAGAAGTTTCTTGAATGAAAAAAAGAAAAAAGGGAGGAGGAAATCTCAAAAGGATCATCAAAGCTATATTACAATGATAAGAACAACAAAAAAAAATTTAATCCTCAAAAGCTATTTTATATTCAGAATAACAAAGCTACATTTGTAGAAAGAATAGTACTGCACAGCAGCTAAGACTTCAGCCTCTACAGTCAGACACAAAAAGGTTTGAATTCCAGTTCTTCCACTTACCAGTGAAGTGTCCCTAGAAACTAAGTTCCTAAATTACTTAAGAGTTTCCTTACATGTAAGATGAAAATGCTACTTACTTTACAGGGTTGTAATATAAAGCATTTAGCATAGTACCTGATACATAAGAAGGAAGATGAAACACTAGCTAACATTGTTTTTGTTTCTCAACTATAAAATAAATACTACAATATCATATAACTTTCTTGATAATTAAAAGACGTTGACACAAAGGGTTTTGCAGGAAACTAAATGCGTAAAATGTGAAGTAATTTGGAAAATCTGTTGTCTGTTCTTCTTGCAACACTATTTTCTTACAAGATAAACTGACTTTTTAAAGCCAAAATTAACTCAGTCTTACCTAATATTGTTTTGTAACTTGAAACAGTTAGAAAACTTTATGGGCAGAAATTTGTATAAATGAAATACCAGTAACTGCGACCTTAAGCTCCGTATCACCAGAAAATACTCTTCTAGAAGATGGTACTCTAGTCCTTAGAAAGATTTAGCTCTTACAAATAATGGGTTAATGGTACAAACAAAGGCAAAGGTTAACACTACTATATACAATGTTCAAATATCATTGCAGTAGTTATACCAAAAAATTATGTAACAAATATTTTCTGGGTTGAAGCATGCAACCGTTCAAATACAAGATATAAAATATAAATATCCCTTTAGACTGATGATTATTTTTAATTTAAAAAGTACTTATTTTGGGCAAGAAGGCATCCAAATTTGGCTAACTTAACACAATAAAATCTACAAAATTCTGTACCCAAATAAAAAAAGATTTTTTTTAACAACAAAAAGTAACCACTTTTTGGTCTTATGCACTTCATTAAATAAAGAAAGATGGTCATTAATTTTAAAGAAGTCTAAATAGATTTTAGTTAAGCGTCCCACTCTTGATTTTGGCTGACTGTACTAACAATGGAAATAACATACCAATTACATTGTTTACATAACACTGTGCACACACTGAAAAAAAAATTCAATTCCATGTGGTGACTGGTAGAGAATCAGGAGATCCCAAGAAACCAGAAAAACATCTACAAATTGCAAAAGAAAAAAAACTGAGGAATAAAATGGGAGGGAAGATTCACAAGTTCAGAAGTGCTAAACACAAAATCAAACAGAAAACAAGACAAAAGGGACACCTAGCTGGTTTAGTCAGTACAGTATGTGACTCTTCATCTTGGGGTTTTAAGTTCAAACCCCAGGTTTTGGGTAGAGATAACTGAAAAAAATAATAATTTTTTTTTTAAAGATAAGAACAACAAAAAAAAACTACCCAGTATACTTAGAATGCATTTCATCTTATACAAGTTTTTTTTCTTTATCTTCTCGCGCCAAAAGTTTTAAACTAAACCCAACATATAATTTTTCTTCTTCTAAGAAATATCTGGTATTTCATTGGTCATCAATTTTTTCAAAAAGTATACTCTTTTTTTGAGAGAAAGAGAGTGCACAAGCAGAAGCGGGGGGTGTAGAGGGAAAGAGAGAGAATCTTAAACAAGCTTCTGTAGAGCCCGACATAGGACTTGATCTCATGACCCTTACTTAGATCATGACCAGAGCTGAAATCAAGAGTTGGATGCTTAACCGACTAAGCCATCCAGGAACCCCTAAAAAGTACTTTTCACAATAATTCATTTTCACATGGAAAAAACTATCTTAAAAGAATTTTAGAAACCCACACTGACAGGTATCTGTAAAACAAAATATATATACATAAGAGATAAAAAGACAAATTAGACAATTGTATGATTAGTAACGTTTTAAACTGAGTTGATACTGTACCTGTAAATATTCCTGAAACTCTTCTCTCTTTGACTTTAAGAACTCATAATTTTTGGGGCCGATGATCCTTTTGGAAGGAAGCTGGGCATCAGGAAATGTGCCTGAAATCAATATATATAAAAGTTATTACTACGTTCTACTACTACTTTAAAAACCTGATTTATAATTTACTACAGCAAATTCAGATTCATAATGTTCCCTCTTATAGAGATGAGGCATTATCCTTTAAATAACCTGGACAAGGGGCAACTGAGTGGCTCAGTCAGTAAAGCACCTGCCTTTGGCTCAGGTCATGATTTCAGGGTTCTGAGATCAAGCCCCGCATTGGGCTCCCTGCTAAGTGGGGAGTCTGCTTCTCCCTCTCCTTCTGCTGCTCCCCCTGCTCACGCTCTGCCAGGTAAATAAATATAATCTTTTTTTAAATGTAAATTAAATAATTAATTAATCTTGACAAAATCCATAAGCTTCAAGTCAGAAGTCTAGACCCAAGAACCTGAGTCTACTAATAACCAAACTGATCACCAACTCTGTTGACACAGATTTATTTACGCATTCTATACTATTAGTAAAAAAGCCTCAAAAAAATACCATGAGATTATTTTGAAGACGGTGGGATTCAATGAGACAAAATCTTACAAAGAAAAATACCTATTCTCATGGGGAAAAAAAGGTAGCATGTTGCTAATACTACACAAGATTAAACACAGGATTAAAAACAAAGTTTAAAAATCATGGACATGGGGTGCCTTGTGGCTCAGTCGGTTTAGCATCCAACTCTTGGTTTTGGCTCAGGTCATGATCTCAGGGTGATGAGATTGAGCTCAACATCAGTCTCCACACTGGGCACAGAGCCTGCTTCAGATTCTCTCTCTCCCTCTGCCCCTCCCCCCACTCCCTTTGTCTCTCTCTCTCTCTCTCTCTCTCTCTATCAAATTAAAAAAAAAAAATCTTAAAACAATAACAACAAAAAACAAACAAACCATGGACATGTTTTCTCAAACAGGGATGATTTCAGAAATTTAAATACCAAAAAGGAAAATATTATTGGCAATCCAACCTCGGTTCATCTAGGGGTTTAAAGTCTGATTATAGGTCTTCTCTCAATCCAAGGGAAAAGTTCTCAGAGATAGGAGATAAGGATGGTACTGCTTAAGACTGGCAGAGACAAAGAGAAAACCATTTTTTTTTAAGATTTTATTTGTGTGTGTGAAAGAGAGCACACAAGCAGGAAGAGAGCACACAAGCATCAGGCAGAGGGAGAAGCAGGCTTCCCACTGAGCAAGGAGCCAGGTCCTGGGACCTCATCCCAGGACCCTGGGATCATGACCCGAGCCAAAGGCAGATAACCAACTGAGCCACTCAGGCGCCCTAAAGAGAAAACCATTTAAAGACAAGTACGAATTCAAAATCTAAGCAAAGAGTTTGGAATGCGACCTTGTATTTTTTTATCATCCTATAATAATCTCCTCATCATGGGTTTTGCTTTTAGTAAAGAAGGGTAAAAAAGGTCCTGTCCTGTCCTTCTCAATTCAGAACCAACCTAAATTTGAATCAGGGACACTCCATAAAGCTTCTCTAAAATAAAGATTCATGGGTACCTGGGTGGCTGAGTCAGCTTAATGTCTGATTCTTGACTTTGGCTCAGGTCATTATCCCAGGATGGTGAGATCGAGCCCCACATCGGGCTCCACACTGGGCATGGAGCCTGCTTAAAATTCTCTTTCTCTCCCCCACTCTCCCTCTGCCCCTTCCCCACCCCACCTAATGTGCTCACTTGCACTCTGTCTCATAAGTAAATGAATACAGAAATATACACAAAACGTACAAAATGACTGTAAATACTTCATAACTACATCCCTGACACTAACTAAAATTAATGGATAAGAGAGACTAAAAGGTGAGGGGAAGAACTAAAAGGAACAATGTTCCCCTTTTCTGACTGATCTATCTTTAAAAGAAATATTACTGTACAAATTTTATTTCCAAATCTAAGAGCTAAATCAAAACATTTGCACTGATGCAAAGCAAACATGTTTATCAAGAAAAATGGTGAAAAAAAAAAAAAAAAGAAAAATGATGAAAGAACAGAGCAACTCTGAAATTCCTGGTTTAAATTCTCTGTCACATTGAGATAAACAAAAATTCAACTGGAAAGAGAACCTTTTCTAAAATATATTTAAAGAATAGCTATCTTTTAAATTTTAATATTATTGAAAAAGCAATAAATGGGGGCGCCTGGGTGGCTCAGTGGGTTAAAGCCTCTGCCTTCAGCTCAGGTCATGATCCCAGGGTCCTGGAATCGAGCCCCATGTCTGGTTCTCTGCTCTGCAAGGGGCCTGCTTCCTCCTCTCTCTCTGCCTGCCTCTCTGCCTACTTGTTATCTCTGTCAAGTAAATAAACGAAATCTTAAAAAAAAATTTTTTAATAAAAAATAAAAAGCAATAAATATGCATTGAAAAAACTTTTAAAAAATAAGCCAAAAATAAGTTAAAAACAGTACATTCCTAATATGAATAGCAGTGTATGCAAGTGTCACTGTTACATTTTCTTGATATAATTACTTAAAATAAAAAAACGTAATCTAGTTCAATAGTTTGTTCAAGAAAGCTAATGCTACAATGTAGCACTTTATACAAAAACAACATACCATGAAATTCTGTTAGTTTTGATTCAAGTACATAGAATTCTAGGTATCTTCTATAGACAGACCAATGTTCAGGCTCATGCCCAACTGTAAAATGAATGAATACACAGTAAGTAATAAATAATTTTATAAACTACTATTAAAAATTATGCCAGTCTCAATTTATTATTTCTTAACATCACATTAATATATTTTATCCCATATTTTAATTTTAAATTTAAGAAATTGATAATTTTTACCTATTTATGAAGTTATCTCAGTAACAAATAGTTTTCTACAACAGAATCATAGAGCCGACAAATTTTAAAAAATAATGCAATTATTATTAATTTTTAAAATGTCACAGAAATAAATAATGTATTTCAAAAAGCCTTATAATCAACTTTGGGTCTCTCAAATCTTTACCAATTGTCCAGATCTAAAAGAGTACAGAACAGCACTATCCAACAGAACTTTCTGCAATTCTGAAAATGGTTTATATTATCTGCATTAATATAGTAACTATTAACCGCATGTAGTTACTGATCATTTGAAATGTGGCTCGTGTAAGGAATGAAAATTTTAATATAATTTAATTTTCACTGATACATGTGGCTAGTGCCTACCAAACTGAATAGTACAAAGTAACGGTTTACAGAATGAGTTGGGTCAGACCACCTATTCCAACCCCAGTTCCCCCGTTTACTAAGTGAACTTGAACAAATAACTTAACCTCATTGTGCCTTCAGTTGCTTAGAATAAAAATAATTGTACCCATTACATAAAATAATCCACTAAATCACTTCTGTAGACTGAATGGCAGAGAGTAAGCACCTCAAAAATGTTAACTGCTATTATTAGCATCTAATGTCATTCTAGCACAGATTTGGAAATGCAATGTATAAAATCAACCAATAACCCAAAAACAAAGACTGTATTTAGAAAAAAACATGATGGGGCCCCTGGGCGGCATCTGCCTTCAACTCAGGTCATGATGCCCTGGGATAGAGCCCCGCACGAGGCTCCTTGCTCAGGAAGGAGCCTGCCTTTCCCTTTCTCTCTCCCCTGCCTCTTCCCCTGTTCATGCTCAGTCTGCTCAGTCTCTCTCTCCCTCAAATAAATAAATAAAAACTTTAAAAAGGAAAAAAACATGATACAGTCACAATCTAAAAGGAAACTGAAGGGGAGGTGAACCATGAGAGACTATGGACTCTGAAAAACAATCTGAGGGGTTTGAAGTGGCGGGGGGGTGGGAGGTTGGGGTACCAGGTGGTGGGTATTATAGAGGGCACGGCTTGCATGGAGCACTGGGTGTGGTGAAAAAAATAATGAATACTGTTTTTCTGAAAATAAATAAATTGGGAAAAAAAAAAAGAAGAAGTCAGGGGCGCAAGGCAAATAAAAAAAAGGAAACTGAATTCTTCTTCTTCAACACTGGTCTTAAAAGATCTACATCATATTTATTAGTTTTGTTTTTTAAAATCCTAAAATTGTTATTTTGTTACATTATAAAGTCAGCACAGTATTTAAATGATGCACTATTTTTCCCTCATGGGCCATAACTTCCTAAAAGCACATTACATTGATAGTCAAAGTCTGCAGCACTGTTGAGAAAAATAATCCTTAGTTTTAAGATCTTTTTGGTTTAAATTTTATGGTTAAATTTTTAAGGAAAACTTCTAAAAATAAAGCACAAAAATTAATAATGTCTGTCCAAAAAACAAAAAGTATATTTAAAAGTATATCATATATAAACCTTTGAAAAGGATGTGTTACATGCTCACATAAATTTACTTATATCTGAAAAGTCAAGTTTAAAATAATTTCCTGAGAAACGAGAACAGTGTGGGAAAAGCCAGACTTCAAATACTAGGCACAGAAGTAGCTGAACCCAGAAACTACAGTATTTCTTTTCAATTCTTTCTGACACTTAACATGCCAATCACGAAACAGCAGACAAAGATACGAACAAAAAACTATGTTTGAAACTGAAATCAGACTATAGTATCAACAATGGTTTGTCTCTATGCTTATTAGAACAAAGCTAGTAAAGCAACAGGTAGGACTGAATGGCAACAAAAGCAAAATCAAGCGGCACTGACTCTTGGCTGGACAGCGCAAGACCCTGTCTGGTACCTAGATATAACAGGAAAAATCATAGATAGCTACTTCGAGCATTCTTCCTTTCCTAATCCTATGTTTTATTTCCTGAAATAGGATTAGCTTCTAAGAAAAATTTTCAAAACCTATTTAAAAAAAGAAAAAACAAGGGGAATTATTAGCACTGACCTTCATGTTAATACTTAGTCACTCGTCTCGTTTCTCAAAACCATTCCCTAACACTGCCACTTTTTTCCTTCTTTTACAAGACAATTCCCTCCTCCTAAGCTCAGCTTCATTTTTCTGTCTAACATTCCCAACATGTGGACAACTGTGATTTGCTTTTGCTTACACTGAATGCCCCCATTTCTTAGACAAAACCCAGGGTGGTGACAGTTGTCTTGTTAAGGACACTATTTACCCCCTTCTCTCTGAGTTCACACCTAAACAACTAAAAGAAAAAAGATAGCAAAATATGAGGAAAAATGATCACACTGTGTTTTATCATATTTTTATAAATTCTAATTAGCCCACAACAACAGAGGAGAAATGTTGTCTTAATGAAATTGGTATAATACCTGATACACTGCTAATATGCGTTACTCCTCGTCAATTAAGTGTAATGGCTAATGATGATGGCAGCAAAACCATTAAAAGAACATTACACAAAATGCCTTGCTGCATTGTCAACATGTCTCAAACGCATCTACTCAGTATGTATTGTTTGAACAAATTAATTAGCTAAGTGGTACTAGAGATAACCTAGACAATCCTAAGCCTTCACTGAACTTTCTGTTCAGACACTTAGCTTTTGGAAGTGCAGTCACATGTAAAAGTTAGAAATGGAAAAATCTTTATCATTCCTGATAAATACAGAGTAATTGACATCTTTTAAGAGACATGGCCAAAGGGAAGGGAAGCAAGGGCAAAACTGAACTATTGGGACTTCATCAAGATCAACAGCTTTTGTACAGGAAAGGAAATAATCAACAGAACCAAAAGACAACTGACAGAATAGGAGAAGATATTTGTAAATGACATATCAGATAAAGGGCTAGTATCTAAAATATATAAAGAACTTATCAAACTCAACACCCAAAATCAAATAACCCAATTAAGAAATGGGCAGAAGATAAGAACAGACATTTCTCCAATGAAGACATCCAAATGGCCAAAAGACACATGAAAAAGTGCTCAACATCCCTCTGCATCAGGGAAATACAAATCAAAACCACCTCACACCAGTCAGAATGGCTAAAATTAACCAGTCAGGAAATGACAGGTGTTGGCGAGGGTGCAGAGAGAGGGGAACCCTCTTACACTGCTGGTGGGAAGGCAATCTGGTGTAGCCACTCTGGAAAACAGTACGGAAGTTCCTCAAAAAGTTGAAAATAGAGCTACCCAATGACCAAGCAAACTAGGGATTTACCCCAAAGATACAAATGTAGTGATCTGAAGGGGCACCTGCAACCCTAACATCTACAGTAGCAATGTCCACAATAGCCAAACTATGGGGAAAAACCTAGATGTCCATCAACAGATGAATGGATAAAGAATATGTGGGGTAGATGTGTGTGTGTGTGTGTGTGTGTGTGTGTGTGTGTGTGTGTAATGGAATACTATGCAGCCATCAAAAAACCAAAATCTTGCCATTTGCAATGATGTGGGTGGAACTACAGGGTATTATGCTAAGTGAAATAAGTCAATCAGAGAAAGACAATTATCATATGATCTCTCTGATATGAGGAATTTGAGAGGCAGAGTGCAGGGTTGTTGGGGTTAGGGAGGGGAAAATGAAACAAGATGGGATTGGGAGGAAGACAAACCATTAGAAACCCTTAGTCTCAGGAAACAAACTAAGGGTTACTGGAGGGTGTAGGGCGGGGATAAGGTGGCTGGGTGATGGACACTGGGGAGGGTATGTGCTATGGTGAGTGCTGTGAAATGTGTAAGCCTAATGATTCACAGACCTAGACCCCTGGAGCAAATAATACATTATATGTTAATTTAAAAAAAGGTATTCATAAAGCTTCCTACCTGCTCTTCTATCATTTCTTTCGACATCAATACAAAACACAGGTATTCTCTCTTTTTTCTCTTTCCTTTCAGAGGAAGGATCTTCAAAAAAGTCTACATATGGAATGCTAATTTTCCATGCAGCAAGGTTTCGGGGAGTATTAGGTGTGCTCACAGCTTCCACTGGAGAATCATCTTCCATTACAACAATACCTTCTTCAATCTGGAAAAAAATCATCATGAAAAATGTAGTATTCCCAGGTCCTTTAGACCTACAGCATACAAGATACAATTATAAAGAGTATGTCCGTATAAATTCCATAATTTTCAAATACAAAACTTTTGAAATTAGGTGATACCAAATTTTCTACTAAAAATATAAAAATTAAAAACAACAAATTACTAGCATCAACTCCAGGTTTTATTACATCACCTACATATGAAAATTCCATAGAAAAGAGAAAATAGGCACTTCAGAGATTAAAGATATTGAAAATATACAAATACACAAAAACATTTAACTATGGTAATAAGAAGTAAAAATTAATGGACTGATATTTTTCACTCTGATATGTATTGAGAGTCACAGAACAATTTTAACTAAGTACAAATGGTCACCAACTTATGACAATTCAACTTATGATTTTTCAATTTTACTGTAATGCCAAAGCGATATGCGTTGAGTAGAAACTATACTTCGAAGTTTGAATTTTTATTTTTTCCCAGGCTAACAGTGTGTTGTGTGATAATCTCTTGTGATACTGGGCGGTGGCAGCAAGCCACAGCTCTCAGCCACTCAATCACAAAGGTAAACAACCAATTACACCGACAGTCATCCTGTACCCAAATAGCCATTCTTTTTCACTTTCAGTATAGTATTCAGTAAGTTACATGAGATAGTCAACACTTTATTATAAAATAGGCCTTGTGTTAGATGATTTTGCCCAACTGTAGGCTAATATAAGTGTTCTGAGCTTGTTTAAGGTAGGCTAGGCTAAGCTATGATGTCCAGCAGGCTAGTTGTATTAAATGCCATTTTTAGCATTGCATCAGGCTCTCTGCTCAGCAGTCTGCTTTTCCCTCTACCTCCACCCACCACTTGTGCACATGCTCTCTTTTTCTCTCTCTCAAATAAATAAAACCTTTTAAAATTAAAAAAAAAAAATTGGGGCGCCTGGGTGGCTCAGTGGGTTAAAGCCTCTGCCTTCTGCTCAGGTCATGATCCCAGGATCCTGGGATCGAGCCCCGCATCGGGCTCTCTGCTCAGCGGGAAGCCTGCTTCTCTTCCTCTCTCTCTCTGCCTGCCTCTCTGCCTATTTGTGATCTCTGTCTGTCAAATAAATGATTTTTTTAAAAAATAGTAAAATTTAAAAAAACAAATAAATTCATTTTCAACTTACAACAGATTTATCAGAATGAATCACCATTGTAAGCTAAGGAAGAGCTATAATTCCATTTCTGGAAATGTAATCTAATAAAAGTATTTATTCTAAGTAAATTTTTTTTAAACTGTGGAAAAGGCACAAGTATAAATATATTCACT
Organism: Neogale vison; assembly: GCF_020171115.1. Classification (NCBI taxonomy): domain Eukaryota; kingdom Metazoa; phylum Chordata; class Mammalia; order Carnivora; family Mustelidae; genus Neogale; species Neogale vison. The sequence goes on along the minus strand of NC_058091.1, from coordinate 44,221,658 downwards.
GCAGCTAAGTAATACAAAAAATGAAAAATGACCTGAAAGGGACCCAACTCCACAGAATTCTTTTTTCATCTCTTGGTTTCTAAAATTTTAATAATATATATGCTTTAAAGAAGTATTTTAAAATATTATTTGAATAATTCTTTTTAAAAAGAAATTTTAAACATGTTCTAGAAATATACATACAGAAAGAAGAAAAAACTGTATTTCATTAAATTAGAAGAGAACCTCTGAATTAACACATTAAGAAACCTGACCACCTACACATCTCAAACTCACGTTAAAGAAGACAAAATGTTACAGATAAACACATCCACCTTGAACATACTTTTGTATGTTTTATTTATTTGGCAGAGAGAGAGGGAACACAAGCGGGGAGTGGGAGAGGGAGAAGCAGGCCTCCCACTGATCCCAGGACCCTGGGATCATGACCCGGGCTTAAGGCAGACACTTAACAACTGAGCCACCCAGGCGCCCCTTGAACATACTTCTTTAAGACAATGAGTCAAAAACTGCACACTGAAGAAAATTCTGAAGAGTCTACTCAGGGCAAATGAGTAGTAGGAAGATTTCTTTCCAGAATTTTAGCAACCTATCTTCACTCTCAGTTCTACCTTTTCCCCACACCTGGCAGTCACCTCTTGTCTAAGTGAATTCCTTCCCTCCCCCAAACAATCCCTTAGCAATTACCTTTTCTGTTCTTGTCCTAAAATGGCTTTCTATAATCTCTAATAAGACTATTAGTGATCTTAGAAGGACCTCTTACTACTCTACTAAAAATAAAAAGTCTTAAAGTCCTAAAAAGAAAAAAAGAAACTATAAAAACAGATTGTATGAATTGGTTTTTGCCTTTTCTGGGACAAGGTTATCTCTTTATAACTGAAAGAAAAACAGAGAGAAGAATGTGTGATGGAAATGCCCACTCCACTACTTGGAACCTGAGGTACAGAGTGGCATTTTCTATGGCTATTACAACTGTATTTTTTTTAATGGATTAAGCTTCTGAGATATCAGAAGGGTAACTGATCATAAAATGACAGATAATTTGTTTAACAAGCTGACTAAACACCAAAAATAGGGCACCTGGCTGGCTCAGTCAGTAAAGCACATGACTCCTGATCTCAACATTATAGGCTCAAGCCCCATGTTGGGTGTAGAATTCACTTTAAAAAAGAAAAATAGACATTCTCAAATAAGAAGTCCCCCAAACTCAACCTAAGAAACAAAATGAGAAAATAAAATTCTTAGCAACATAAAAATATCCATGAAACAAAGGATTAATTGTTTAAAATGTATTACTGTTACTGTTACCATTTAAATGGTATTTATATCAAAAAAGTTTAATGAATAATCTCTAGAACAGTATTTTTCTAAAGAATTTTCAGGGCTTCCTTTAATGTTATTTGAAAGTAAGTTAATATTATAAACCAAGATTTAATGTAAAGGAAAATAAAGTACTTTTTTGTTTTCATATAGATCTTCCCTCTACCAAAAGGATGGACAATAAGGGTGGCAGAGGATAAGAAGCAAAAAGATGTCCCCCATTTCTTTTTCATTATTATCTTTTACTATATGGAGAGAACTGCCAAAATATCAATGGGCATATTATATTCCAGAAGTTTATTTGCAAATCAGTTCTTAACATGGACAGATAAACACTTTCAAATATATTCAATTTTATGCAGTGGACTTTGGTTCCCAGGCTAGCATACACATGTCAATCTAATCCATAATTTACATTCATACATTTAAAAGAACTGATGCTATTATAATACTGTACAGTGCTTATTATGCTTACCGTATGCTAGGCACTGTGCAAGTGTTTCGTGCATATTACCGGTTTAATCCTCACAACACCCTTACCTAAGCTAGATACTTTCATCCCCATTTCACATGTGAGAAAACCAAGTCACAATAAAATTAAGAAACTTATCCAAGGTCACATTGTAAGGAGGCACTGCCACCAAGTGATCACATCAAGGTTTCTAAAAGAAATGTCTTCTAAGTGCCAAATGTGAATTACACACCACTTTAGTAGGAGTCTGGCCATTTCCTTTTCCCCTAAACTTCCTCAACAAGACAAAGATTTCTCAACGTCCCACAGATTAGAACTAGCAAGTACTGGGCTACCTGGTTGACTCAGTTGGATGAACATGCAACTCTTGATCTTGGGGTCATGAGTTCAAGCCCCGCGTTGGGGTTAGAGATTACTTAAAAAAATAAACTTAAAAAAAAAACCTAGCACAGTGCCCTCTAAATCCTAACTGACACCACCTTAGTCTGGGTCAATAGTCTATTCACCCACACCTGCTCTTTTTAGAGTATTAGAAGTTAGTTTGCTCTCTTCTTTACTTTTCCTTACCACTATCTTTGCTTCTAAATCAAGAATCTTCTTCTTTGGGCCACTATAAAACAGAACTCTCTCAGTTTTTTAAAAAGACTATCCTCCTATTCCTAAAGCAAGCAAACACACACACACCCCAAAACAAAAACAGCTTATGTTTCAAGTAATCACACAAAACAAAAAATAAGAAGTGTATCTTCCCAAACAAAATTATGTTTTGGAAAGTTCACAATAACATGGGTGAATGCTTTCATTGTAATATGAAGTAGGAAGAGAGTGGGATAGCAACCTACATACATATTGTAGCCTAATCTATGTGGATGAGAAAGGAAAGGGTTTTTGTTGTTGTTGTTTTTCACCAAAACGTTAACAGAAGTGCTTACTGAGTGGCAGGATTATGGGTGGTATTTTTAAATTTGTTTCCACTTTTCCACATTATTAAAAAACTGAGGGGCGCCTGGGTGGCTCAGTGGGTTATGCCTCTGCCTACGGCTCAGGTCGTGATCTCAGGGTCCTGGGATCGAGCCCCGCATGGGGCTCCCTGCTGAGCAGAGGAGAGAGCCTGCTTCCCCCCTCTCTCTGCCTGCCTCTTTGCCTACTTGTGATCTCTCTCTCTCTCCATCAAATAAATAAATTAAAAAATAAAAACTAAAAAAAAAAAAAAAAAAAAAAAAAAACTGAGACGGGGTGCCTGGGTGGCTCAGTCATTAAGCATCTGCCTTCGGCTCGGGTCATGATCCCAGAGTCCTGGGATCGAGCTCCACATAGGGCTCCCTGCTCAGACAGAAGTCTGCTTCTACCTCTCCCTGCTTGTATTCCCTCTCTCATTATCTCTGTGTCAAATAAATAAATAAAATATTTTTTAAAAAATAAAAATAAAATTAAAACTAAGTCTATAATATGCTTAAAATTTTTAAAATACATAAGTAAACATTATTTTGAAAAAAGACAACCTCCTCTGGTCTACTGTCTTTCTTCTACCCATACTTTTAAAAAAAGACAAGGACATAAACAGAAAAAACAATGTTATATTTAGATTACCTAAGAAGGGGAAAAAAATTAATATTTTCTTCCACTTAAATTATGAAGAATCAATGAATTTCCTTAACAATTCATCATGCAATGGGACAGAGGTCAAGAGGAAGGAGTGAGAGGAAAAACAGGTTTATATACTCTTCCCTCCCCCATTCTTTCTTCTTGGTCATTGCCAATCCAATCACTACAATCCATCCCTTTTGATATCCAGGTTAGTAAATCCCTTAAGGTCAAAGTCTCTATCTTAATCATCATTTTATCCCCACTGCTCAGTCATTAAGGAGCAAAACAAGCATCCAGGAACTCTGTTTAATAAAGATTTGTTCAACAAACAAAAAGCACAGATGAGACAGTATCTATCTTTACGGAACTACCTGGTAGGGAAAACAATCATAAACATATAATTTCAAATACAACTTTTGGGTGCATGCTTTCACATGTGATCTAACAAGGGGCACAAAGGGGAAATGTTCAATTCTACCTGAGGACCCAAGTAAGGACTTAAGGGAAGCAGCTGGATTCTGAATGTTAAGGATGAATTTTCTAAGTAAATAATGGAAGGGAATTCAAAGGAGAGCATGTGCAATGATCACAGAGATAAAACTGCATGGTGGGTGTAAGGTGCAGATTCCTAAATCTACCAGAAATCTTGTTAAAATGCAAACTGGTTCAGTAGGTCTAAGATGGAACCAAAGATTCTGGACTTTTAATAAGCTCCCAAGTAATACTGATGGTGTTGATACATCAATCACGGTTTGAGTATCAAGGAGTAAGGGGATTTATCAACAATTCTGTCTACCTGGACCAGATGGTTAGAAAGAGTTAAGATCAGGATACAAGGGGCACGTGGGTGGCTCAGTGGGTTAAGCCTCTACCTTCAGCTCAGGTCATGATCTCAAGGTCCTGGGATCGAACCACGCATCAGGCTCCCTGCTCAGCGGGGAGCCTGCTTCCCTCTCTCTCTGCCTACTTGTGAACTCCCTCTCTCTCCCTCTCTCTCTCTCTCTCTCTCTGTTAAATAAATAAATAAAATCTTGAAAAAAAAAAAAAAAAAAAAGATCAGGATACAAAGTAAAAGCCTAACTACAAGATGGTAAATTGTCTATCAGATCTATCGCAGCTAAGCAAAAACTATCAGTTAACTTAGTGCTTAGGATCTTTACATATTAGATTAGCACCATGAAACTATAATAACTAGTGAAAAAAATATGTGATAGAAAAGAAGTCTAAAATAAGTAAAATAAAGGGGAGAGAAAATAGAAAATAAGCAATTTTTATGCCATTGTAGGTCTGAATTCATACATATATTAAATTGGAGAATTTTTACTTACAAAGTCATCTTCACCTTCAGCTAACCCATAATTAGGCAACATAGCTCCTTCCATTGTAGTACTTTTAAATACTCCTTTAATTTTGCTACCTATTCTGCTGATTCCAAATGATTCTCCTCTTTTCTGGGTGCTCCTAAACGTTAAATAAAAATGTATCAAGTTCATAGCAAATTATCACGACAGTCTAGTTTACTCTAAGCAACAAGAATAGCTGTGAACAGGATAAACTGGAGATAGAGCTAACATAACTTTTTGGAGTTCTTAGTCATAGACAGCGTCCCAACATCTCAGAAGCCAAAAGTGACAGAACATTTAAAGTTTAAATTTGGGGGTAGGAATAAATGGGGCAATATTCACTAATAAATGTTTGAAATTCACCTATTTAAAACATTAACTGAACTAAAATGTTTAAGAGATGAGAGCCCCCTAGTGGTACATAGTTCTTACTACCATACATATTTTGAAATAGCATAAAAAATGTGGTTAAGATCAACATTCAAAACAACGTATTGATTTAGAACTGTACTGCTAGAATAACATAGTGTAACAGAAAAAATATATAAAACTATGACCTTCTCAGTCCTTCATTTTTAGACAGACCTTAACAAAAAAATTCTGTCCTCTGTGACTGAAAATTTTTAAGCAAATTTCAACTTGATAATCATACACTCAAAAGAGGAATGAAGTATAAAATGCAAAGTAACAAAAAGTAACGATCTTCAAAGTAACAAAAAAAAAGATAAAATGCCATAGAGAAGGGGGAAAATGCCAAAGGGAATGCTTAGCAATAAACATAAGCAAACGCAGCCTAAGGAAGCAGCCTGCTCTGACATCACATATTAAATATTGGTTTCATAATTTTTTCAAAAGTAAATTTCTAAAAGCAGAAAAGCTGGAAAGCAACAACAAAAAATAAGCCAAAACACAGCAAAAATTTCCTCCATTAACAGCCTACTGTGCCATGTTTCAACAAAGAAAAGCAGAACTTTTACTCAGTTTAAAACTCATGCTCATTATGTAATGTTGCCTGAACAACAGATACCCAAACAAAAATGACTATTTTAAAATCCTAAAAAGTTTGCTTTGGGTGCTTAACTTAATGGATAGCTATTATTCCCACAAGAAAAATTTATTTACTGAAATAATACAACAATTTCAGAAATAAAAATAAATCAAGTTTCAAATATGCCTGGTACATTAATAACATGTGCATTTTGTTTACATGTCTAAGGAGCAAATCAAACTTATTTTAAAACTGGAAAAACTCGGGGCGCCTGGGTAGCTAGGTGGGTCGAGCCTCTGCCTTCAGCTCAGGTCACGATCTCAGGGTCCTGGGATCCAGCCCTGTATTGGGCTCTCTGCTTGGCGAGGAGCCTGCTTCCCCTTTCTCTCTCTGCCTACTTGTGATCTCTCTCTATCTCTCTCTCTCTCTGTCAAATAAATTAATTAATTAATTAAAATCTTGAAAAAAAAAACTGGAAAGACTCAAATAAGCAGTTAGTAGTAAAAAAAAGGTAGAAGATTATTTAAACAAGCATCCAATCAGTGTTTTTTTTTAAATCCAGAACTGTAAACACAATCCTCTCTGATAGAGTGTTTCCAAAACCAATTATGAAAATGTTAACAAAATATTATTAAAATCTCTAGAATTTAGATAAATTATAAAAAATTGGGCTTTTTGAAATCTGATTATCAAAAACAAAAATCTCACTTCTGATTATCCCCAGAAATACACAAATACTGTACTTCTTGCTTTTAAAAAAAGTTCTTTAAACACAAGTTATTTTAAAAGTAATATAGCAGGGTGCCTGGGTGGCTCAGTGGGTTAAGCCGCTGCCTTCGGCTGGGGCCGTGATCTCAGGGTCCTGGGATCAAGTCCCGCATAGGGCTCTCTGCTCAGCAGGGAGCCTGCTTCCCTCTCTCTCTGCCTGCCTCTCTGTCTACTTGTGATCTCTCTCTGTAAAATAAATAAATAAAATCTTTAAAAAAAAAAAAAAAAGGAGATATCTAGAATCAAATTAGAGGTTAATTTTAAAATGATATCCTAGGGACACCTGGTGGCTAAGTAGGTTAAGCCTCTGCCTTCGGCTCAGGTCACAGTCCCAGCGTCCTCGGATACATGAGGCTCATTGCCTGGCAGGGAGCCTGCCCCTCCCCCTGCTTCTGCTCTTTCTCTCTCTTTCCCTCTCTCAAATAAAATAAAATCTTAAAAAAATAAAATAAAAGGATAGCCCCAAAATAAAATAAGATGAAAATAGAGAGGGAGGCAAACCGTAAGAGACTCTTAACTACAGGAAACAAACTAGGGAGGTGGCTGGAGGATGGAGTAATTGGATGATGCTGCCTTAAGGAGAGCATATGATGAGTCCTGGGTGTTGTACGCAACTGATGAATCACTAAATTCTACCCCTGAAACTAATAATACAGTATATGTTAACTAAATTGAATTTAAATAGTTTTTAAATAAATAAATAAAAGGATATCTCAAATAGCTGATATAAAGGCAGTAGTAATAGCAGTGTTTCTTTTTTCCCTTTTTGTTGTACTTAAGTTATTTTGGGCATACTTTCTGAACTTAAACAGATAATTCATATAGAAAAAAAATCACATGCTGTCTCAAGACTTACCGAAAATCATCCAAACTTAGGCTACCTCTGCAGTAACAGATATGTGAAATTATATAAGGAAAGGAGAGAGAAAGAAAGCCCAGATATTAAACAAGTTTCACTTTAGAACACAAAATAAAATTTAAAAGCTTTAAAAGTTATACAACTGGATAGCATTCATTTTTGCAAAGAATGTGTATAACATAATAAAGGAAAGAGAAAGCATCATGGCTGTTCAGGAGGGAAGTGGGCATATGAATTCTAGCTCATTAAAAAAAAAGTTCTTAAACTAGTATGTCATGAAATATCTGTTATTTTTTGCCCTCACTTAGACACACCATTTGTTTGATATGGTGGAAAGTATGCAGAGACTAAGCCACCAAAAACTTGGCACAGAAAACAAGCTCAGTGTTTTCCAACATGAAATTCAAGTCCATATTAGATTTAATTATGTGTGCTTCACACATTCTGAAATATATGTTTTAAGCTAAGAAGCAAAGTGAACAAAAAAAAAATCCCTAAATATATTTTTTAAGCCATCCTTTGAGTATGGAAGAAACAGAACAAGCTAACATTAATATGCATTAAAATTTTTACTTTTAAAATAAAATTAAACAGAATATAGACATAAAATATATGAATAAATATTATACATATTTTAAGTCACTTAGCAAGTTAGCAATGCTACTCTAAATTTTCAATGAAAGAACATTAAGTAAGTCTTTTTCTTATTTTATATAGGTAAATGAATAAGTATCACAGAAGCAGAGTCCTGACAAGACTGATAGTTAACATTAAAGTCAGGTCAATATAAAGAAAAACATACTTTTAAAGACCATAATCAGTACCCACAATGAAAAGAGTCCATATTTTCTTTCTGTTCATTTTGTATTTAAAGAAAGCAAAATTAATGTAGTATGTTGAAGACAACCAGGTGTTCTCAAAGTGGCAAAGAAAGCTTTCCAGCTCTGAAGTGATGACACGGACTTAGCTCCTCAGCAGGTTTATAAGATCAAAGAACCACTTCCTCTTAAATAGTCCTATACAGGAGAGTGATTAGGCTTAATATTCTACTATGGCACTCCAAACATTCTGTCTATAAACAGAAATAAATTCCACCTGCTTCTCAAATGATGCTGGAAAATTTAATAAAACTCTAAATATTTAAATCAGAGATATTTTAATTGGGTAAGGTATGCTGTTTTAAATAACAAGGATAGAATTTTTGTTAAGTAAAGTCAGTGTTTCACGAATGTAATATATAAAGTCAATAATCAAAAAATTCATACCCGTTTCTACATCCCTTGGTTATGTCCAAAAACACAATATATTCTCCCCATGGCTAAGGTTTTCACATTTTTCCTTGTACAATCTAAAAATTTACTCCAGTTTCTGACCTACTTTGCACCACCTCTCCAATTTATTTATATATTAGATTCTTGCTCAAACAACCTGGAAGGTGTTGAGAGCAACGTGAATATTCTGTGGATTTATAAATTTGATATCTGTGTCAATTTTGTACATACAATAACATAAGGGCAAATCAAGACATTACTTATCCAGTTATAAATAGATTAAGTTCTCTTTTCTGTTATTTCTCTGAGTTATATAACTGCACACATATATTTCCAGAAAGCAAGAAGGGAAACAGAGAAAAAACTCTCCACATTTGTAACCAGTAAGTACTCTAATGAAAAATATTCTCTGGGGGGAAAAAAAAAATCTGTCTAAAATTGAGTTATCTGTAGATTTCATTTATGCATGTAGTCTATGTAGCAAGGCAATGGTGTGTTATCTTGTTAAGTTTTTCTAAAAGAATTTCAGGCATTTCCTGGTTACTCTATATTGTACAACTCTACAATTACTTAATAAAATGTCTTGTCTACTTGTGTAGCAATGGAACCAGAGAGTCAAAGAAAAACAGACTAAGAAAGAAAATACTATCGCAAGAATAATTTGTATCAATAATTACAAAAACAAACCATACAGATGACTTATCATACCTACCTGTTCAATTTTGAATTGCGTGTTGGTGATTCTGCACCTCTTAAAAGTTGCCTGAAATACTTTAAAAAAATTATGATTAAACTATTTTATATTAAATATGCTATTTTACCTTACTACTTTCCACTTTAAAGAAAATTTAAATCAAGTGAAAACAACCAAAGGCAAATAGAGTTAAGGATTACAATACTGCAAATGGAGAAATTTAGGCAATTTGATTTCCACATCTGTGAATAATATATGTAAAAGATGAGTGGAGTTTCTGCATCACAACAGTATTACAAAGCCACTCAGGCATATGTCAAATGAGGTAGACCAATTTGGCCACAATTTTTACAGTAAATTCCTTAAACAAGATCAATATTTTGACTTACCTCATCACTGTGGCAGAACATAGGTGTAAACACATTCTCCAAAAGAGACAGTACATGTTCATATGCTTCAAAAAGACATCTCATAGTTTGAAGTTTCACAACATCTATATACGGGCCTTCAGCAACTATTAAGAAAAAATAATATTGTAAAAATTGTTTATGAATACCATAAATACATCATATATTAGTTTAAAATAACAGTGAAAGAACATACAAACAGTTTTTTCAGAAAAGCCACTTGTAAGGTATAAAAATCAAACAAGGATAAGGAACCAAAACCACCAAGCTCCAGTTCTGGCAAGTGTAGTTATGTGAATTGTGAGTAAATTTCTTCATGAAAGCTTTCATCTTTTTAGTTAAATAGAATAATGGCTACCTATGCACCTCACACAGCTCTTATAATAATAAACACTGAATACAGGAGAAAACTCTGAAAACATCAATAGTTGTAAAAGGGCTATAGTCTCATCACATCTTTGACTTACTTTTCTGAATCTCTTCTACAATAAAGGGATCAAATCGAATTTTGTCTATACTTTCATCCAAACAATATGTTTTATAAATCTTCTGCAACTCTTCATGAAGAGACAGCATTTCATCATTTGATAACTCTGGTCGTAAAATTCTATCATTGAACTCCTCTAACAAATTAGGGCAAAGAAAGAAAAAATGAATTATTTCAATATAACATAATATAATGTAATATAATAATTTATAGCATAACTTATATACTGTTTCTAGTCTAACTGTAATCAATATTAAAAGCAGCAATTACAATCTATTCATCATTTTAGGCTTTCTAAAAAAATTTAATTGGAAATAAAACTACTACCCAGATGAAAGAGAAACTCAGTTACCCAAATATTTTATGATAATATAAAATATGTAAATATTTGCATAGCAATATGAATTTCTAAAATTTAGATTAGTGTATTTAAAGAACATATTTTATACCAAGGGTCTTTAATATTTTGAAATCCAATTCACTAAACAGTGAAACCTAAGGCTTTTTTAAGCTCCAGTCAATATTTTTTTTTTTTTTTTAGATTTTATTTATTTATTTGTCAGAGAGAGAGGGAGAGAGAGCGAGCACAGGCAGACAGAGAGGCAGGCAGAGGCAGAGGGAGAAGCAGGCTCCCCGCCGAGCAAGGAGCCCGATGTGGGACTCGATCCCAGGACGCCGGGATCATGACCTGAGCCGAAGGCAGCTGCTTAACCAACTGAGCCACCCAGGCGTCCCAGCTCCAGTCAATATTTTTAAACAATACTTCCATCTATCATGGAGACTACACACTACTAATGAGGCTGAGTACATGAACAAATTAATCTTTTTTTCTAAAATCACAGATGATAGCAGTAGAATAGACAAAATATTAACTGCCTTTCCTTACTACAAGAGATATTAACATGGACTTCATCCCCTAATTTTTAATTATTCAACTGATAAACAGAGAGGAAAGGAAGTAGTTTTTTTAAAAAAAGGAACAGAACATATATGATTTGGGGACAACAGCAAATTCATATAATTGGAGCCTTGAAGGGAAAAGAAAAAAAAATGAAGTAGAATATCTGAAGAGATAAAATACAAGAAATTTCTTTCTTTCTTTTTTTTTTTGAAGATTTTTAGGGAAGGAGAGAGAGTGTGAGTGGTGGGAGAATGGGGGGGGAGGATTGGAGGAGAGAAAAGAACTGATCCCAAACACGCTCCACACTCAGAGCAGAGCCCAACACAGGGCTCACGACTGAGAGATCCTGATCGGAACCAAAACCAAGAGTCAGATGCTTAAATGACTTAGCCACCCAGGCACCTCAACAGCCAAGAAGTTTCAAAAGTGATGAAAGACACCAACTTACATACTCAACAGCCTCAGTAAAATCTAAGCAGAACATACAAAAAGAAAACTACATAGTATAGTCAAATTTCTGAGAACCAAAAATTAAGAGAAAACTGTAAAACCAACCAGGGAGAAAGGGAATATTATAAAGAGAGGTGCATACATAAGAATGGTAGGTAATTTCACCTTAGAAGGAACAGTACTGGGGCACCTGGATGGCTCAGTTGATCAAGCGTCCAAATCTTGATTTCACCTCAGATCATTATCTCAGGGTGCTGAAAGTAAAACCTGTCAACCTAAAATTCCGTATTTCATAAAAATATCCATCAAAATGAAGACAAAATAAACATCTTTCCAAAATGACAAAAACTCATAGCCCAATATGGCAGAGGAGTAGGAGATCTTAGTTTCCTCTAGTCTCATGGAATTTAGCTAGATAGCTATCATATCATTTTGAACACCTGAGAACTCAACCAAGGATCTAAGGAAAGGATAGCTATAACTCTACATATAGAAAGACAACCACTTTCTGAAGGAATAACAAGAGGGAAAAACACACCTCAAGAAAGAACAAAAGAGGCAGTACTGACTGCCAGGGACTTAATCATTATGGATATAAGTAAGATGTCAGAACTGAGTTCAGAATAATGATTGAAAAGATACTAGTGGGCTTGAAAAAAGCATAGAAGACACAAGAGAATCATTTCCTGGAGAAATAAAAGAATAAAATCTAATCAAGTCAAAATCAAAAAGGCTATTAATGAGATGCAATAAAAAAATGGAGGCTCTAACTGCTAGGATAAATGAGGCAAAAGAGAGAATTAGTGATAGAGGAGACAAAATGATGGATAATAAAGCAGCTGAGAAAAAGAGAGATAAACTACTAGATCATGAAGGGAGAACTTGAGAGATAAGTGATACCATAAAGCAAAACAGTATTAGAATAATTGAGATCCCAGAAGAAGAGGAAGGCAGAGGCAGAAGGTATTTGCAGCAAATTATAGCAGAGAACTTCTCTAATCTGGGAAAGGGAGCAGGCATTTAAGTCCAGGAGGCACAGAGAATCCTCCTCAAAATCATTAAAAATAGGTCAACACCTCGACATAGAATAGTGAAGCTTGCAAATCTCAGAGACAAAGAGAAACTCCTGAGAGTAGTTCAGGACAAGAGGTCAGTAACCTACAAGCACAGAAATATTAGACTGACAACAGACCTAACCACAGAGACCAGCAGACCAGAAAGGACTGGTAATGATATATTCAGGGTGTTAAATGAGAACAATATGCAGCCAAGAATACTTTATTCAGCAAGGATGTCATTCAAAATAAAAAGACAGATAAAAAGCTTCCAGGACAAATAGAAACTAAAAGAATTTGTGATCACTAAACAACCTCTTCAAGAAATACTAAAGGCTATCCCTTAAGTAAAGAGAGAGGCCAAAATTAACATACCAGAAAGGAACAGAGACAATATATAGAAAGTGGCTTTATAGCTAATACAAGAGCACTAAATTCCTATCTTTCAATAGTTATTCTGAAGGTAAATGGGCTCAATGCCACAATCAACAGGATATTGAATGGATATTGGAATTGCTAAAAGAGCAATACCCATTGATATGCTGTCTGCAAGAGACTCATTTTAGATGCACAGATGCCTCCAGATGGAAAGTGAGGGGGTGGACAACCATTTATCATGGTAATCAACATCAAAAGAAAGCTGGGATAGCAATCCTTATATCAGACAAACTCGATTTTAAGCCAAGAACTATAATAAAAGATGGGGAAGGAGACTATTATCATAATTAAAGGGTCTATCAAACAAGAGTATATAACAGTTGTAAATATTTATGCCCCTAACATGGGGCATAAATTAAATAAAGCAATTAATAACAAAATTAAAGAAACACACTGATAATAATACAATAATAGGAGGGGACTTTAACACCCCCCTCACTGCAATGGACAGATCATCTAAGCAGAATATCAACAAGGAAACAAGAACTTTGAAGGACACACCGGACCAGATAGAGTACACAGATATATTCAGAACAGTCTATCATAAAGCAACAGAATACATATTCTTCTCAAGTGTACATGGAACATTCTCCAGAATAGACCACATACTGGGTCACAAATCAAGTCTCAACTGGTACCAAAGACTGGACTCAATCCTTGCATATTTTCAGACCACAAAGCTTTGAAACTTGAACTAATCACAAAAGGAAATTTGGAAAGAACTCAAATACATGGAGACTAAAGACCACTCTACTAAACAATGAGTTTAGCAACCAGAAAATTAAAGGATTTAAAAATTCATGGAGGGGCACCTGGGAGGCTCGTTGGTTAAGCATCAGCCTTCAGCTCAGATCATGATCTCAGAGTTCTGGGATTAAGCTCCATGTCAGGCTTCTCTGCTCAACAGAGAGCCCGCTTTTCCCTCTCTCTCTGACCCTCCCCATGCTTCTGCATGCATGCATTCTCTCAAATAAATACATAAAATCTTTTAAAAAATTCATGGAAACAAATGAAAACGAAAACCCAACTGTTCAAAACCTTTGGGATTCAGCAAAGGCAGTCCTAATGGGGAAGTATTTAGCAATACAAGGCTTTCACAAGAAACAAGAAAGGTCTCAAATACAAAACCTAACCTTATACCGAGTGGAGAGCTGGAGAAAGAACAGCAAATAAAGCTCAAATCCAGCAGGAGAAGAGAATTAATAAAGATTAAAGCAAAAATCAATGAAACAGAAACCAAAAGAACAGTAGAACAGAAAACTAGGAAATGGTTCTCTAAAAGGATTAATAAGATTGTTAAACCCCTGGCCAGACTTACCAAAAAGAAAAGACAAAGGACGCAAATGAATAAAATCAGGAATGAAAGAGGAGAGATCACAATAAAAACCAAAGAAATAACAAACAATTATAAGAACATATTATAAGCCAACAATATGCCAACGAATTAGGCAATCAGGAAGAAATGGATGCATTCCTAGAGACATATAAACTACCAAAATTGAAACAGGAAGAAACAGAAAACCTGGACAGACCCATAACCAGCAAGGGAATTGAAGAGTAGTCATCAAAAATCTTCCAACAAACAAGAGTCCAGGGCCGGATGGCTTTCCAGGGGAATTCTACCAAACACTTAAAATAAAATTAATGCCTATTCTCCTGAAGCTGTTTCAAAAAATAGAAATGGAAGGAAAACTTCTAAACTCTATGAGGCCAGCATTATCTTAATCCCAAAACCAGACAAAGACCCCCACAAAAAAGGAGAATTACAGACCAATATCCCTGATGAACATGGATGCAAAAATTCTCACCAAGATACTAGCCAATAGGATACAACAGTACAAAGGATTATTCACCATGACCAACTGTGATTTATTCCTGGATTGCAAGGTTGGTTCAACATCCACAAATCAATCAGTGAGATATGCTTTTTTAATAGAAAAAGGGCAAGAACCATATGATCCTCTCAATAGATGCAGACAAAGCATTTGTCAAAGTACAGCATTCTTTCTCTTCACAGTATAAGGATAGAGGGAACACACTTCAATATCATAAAAACCATCTATGAAAAGCCCACAACAAATATCATTCTCAATGGGGAAAAACTGAGAGCTTTTCCCTTAAGGTCAGGAACACTGCAGGGATGCCCATTCTCAAAACTGCTGTTCAACACAGTACTAGCAGTCCTACCCTCAGCAATCAGACAACAAAAAGGAATAAAAGGAACCCAAATTAGCAAAGAAGAAGTTAAACTTTTACTCTTAGCAGATAACAGGATACTCTGTGTGGAAAACCCAAAAGACTCCATCCCCTTTTGCTAAAACTCGTACAGGAATTCAGCAAAGTGGCAGGACATAAAATAAATGCACAGAAGTTAGCTGCATTTCTATACACTAAAAATGAAACAGGAAAAAAAGAGAAATGAAGGAGCTGATCCCATGTACAACTGCACCCAAAAACATAAGATACCTAAGAATAAACCTAACCAAAGAGGTCAAGGATCTATACTTTAGGAACTACAGAACATTTATAAAAGAAATTGAGGAAGACACAAAATGGAAAAAATTCCAGGTTCATTCAATGCAATCCCTATCAAAATACCACCAATCTGTTTCACACAGCTGAAACAAATAATCCTAAAATTTGTATGGAACCAAAAAAGACTGAATAGCCAAAGGAATATTGAAAAGGAACACCAAAGCTGGCAGCATCACAATCCCGGCCTTTAAACTCTATTACAAAACTGTAAATATCAAGACGGTATGGTATTGGCAAAAAAACAGACACAGAGATTAATGGAACAGAATAGAGAACCCAGAAATAGACCCTCAACTCTACAGTCAATTCATCTTCGACAAAGTAGGGAAGAATATCCACTGGAAAAAGGACAGTCTCTTCAACAAATGGTGATGCGAAAATTGGACAGCCACAGGAGAAAAATGAAACTGGACCATTTCCTTACACCACACACAAAAATAGGCTCAAAATAGACAATGAAAGACGTAAATGTGAGACAGGAATCCATCAAAATCCTAAAGAACATAGGCAGCAACCTCTGTGACCTTAGCCACAGCAATTTCTTGCTAGACACATCTCCAAAGGCAAGGGAAACAAAGGCAAAAATGAACTACTGATACTTCAAGATCAAAAGCTTTTGCATAGCAGAGGAAACAGTCAACAAAACCAAAAGACAACAGACAGAATGAGAGTAGATATGTGCAAATGTCTTACCAGATAAAGGGCTAGTATCTAAAAATCTATAAAGTACTTATCAAACTCAACACCCAAAGAAAAATAATCCAGTCCAAAAATGGGTAGAAGAACAGACATTTCTCCAATGAAGACATCCAAATGGCCAACACACACTAAAAAAGTCCTCCACATCACTCAGCATCAGGGAAATACAAATCAAAACCACAATGACATACTACCTCATACCAGTCAGAATGTCAAAAATTAAAAGTCAGGAAATGACAGATGATGGTGAGGATGTGGAGAAAGGGGAACCCTCTCACTCTGCTGGTGAGAATGCAAGCTGGTGCAGCGACTCTGGAAAACAGTATGGAAGCTCCTCACAAAGTTGAAAACAAAGCTACCCTATGACCCAGCAAGTGCACTACTAGGGATTTACCCCAAAGATACAAATGTAGTGATCTGAAGGGACAATTGTCACCCCAACATTTACAGCAGCAATGTCCACAATAGCCAAACTATGGAAAGAGCCCAGATGTCTACTGACAGATGAATGTATAAAGAAGATGTGGTGTGTGTGTGTGTGTGTGTATATATATATTCTTTAAATGGAATACTAATCAGCCACCAAAAAAATGAAATCTTGCCAAATGCAACAACGTGGATAGAACCAGAGGGTATTATGCTAAGCAAAATAAATCAATCAAAGAAAGACAATTATCATATGATCTCACTTCATATGTGGAATTCAAGAAACAAAACAGAGGATCATAGGAAAAGAGGGAGAAAAATAAAACTAGACAAAATCAGAGCCAGAGACAAACCATGAGAGACTTATAACTAAAGGAAACAAACTGAGGATTGCTAGAGGAAAGATGGGTGGGGAGATGGGGTAACTGGGTGAAGGAGGGCACATGATGTAATGAGCATTAGGTATTACAGAAGACTGATGAATCACTTACCTCTACCTCTGAAACCAGTAATACTTGTAGGTTAATTGACTAAATTTAAATTTAAAAGACAAAAACTAAGAAAATTTACCTCCACTGGATTGGTACTACAATGTAAAAAAAATATTGCTTTCAACAGAACAGAAAAGCAGAAAGAAAACAGAAACCTGGTTCTGCAGAATGAAGTAAAAAGACCCAGGAAGGTAAATCTACCAATAACTTAAGGGCCGAAATGGGGGAGGTGTGCATGTGTGGAGGGTTTGAAGAAGAAATACCAATGTACTATAGAGTTTATAGCCTACACAGAATTAAAATATGTAACATTACATCAGGCAGAAGAGGGTAACTGGAAGTACACTGAATTTCTTAAAGTGTTCCTGAAGCAGTTAAGTATTTTTAAATGAAGACTGTGAAAATACTGACGTGTAATCTCAGAGCAACCACTAAAGCAAAGAGAAGAGCACAGAAAGAGACATGAAGTCAACAGAAGAGATAAAATGGAATACTAAAAAATAGTCAAGTAATCCAAAAAAAGGAAGGAAAGGAGTAAAAGAATAAAGAATATACAGAAGAAATACAAAATAAACACTAAGATCAAAGACTTAACAATAAACCTATAATAATTACATTAAGTATGAAGGTACACGACATGCCCCAACTAGAAAGCAAAGATTACAAAACTAAATTTCTCTTATTAAAAAGATTCAACTCCGGGGTGCCTGGGTGGCTCAGTTGGTTAAGCGACTGCCTTTGGCTCAGGTCATGATCCTGGAGTCCCGGGATCGAGTCCCACATCGGGCTCCCAGCTCCATGGGGAGTCTGGTTCTCCCTCTGACCTTCTCCCCTCTCATGCTCTCTCTCTCTCACTCTCTCTCTCAAATAAATAAATAAATAAGTAATCTTTTAAAAAAAAGATTCAACTCCAGGGGGTGCGTGAGTGGCTCAGTGGGTTAAAGTCTCTGCCTTCCACTCAGGTCAGGATCCCAGGGTCCTGGAATGGAGTCCCACATCAGGTTCTCTGCTCAGTGGGGAGCCTGCTTCCCCCTCTCTCTCTCTGTTTCCCTCTCTGCCCACTTGTGATCTCTCTGTCAAATAAATAAATAAAATCTTTTTAATAAATAAATAAATAAATAAAAAGAGTCAACTCTATGCTGTTTGTAAGAAATATTATCCAATTTAATCATATAAAAAAGACATATAATGCAAGCCCCTTTGTGAAAAAAAGACAGTGTAGCTATATTAATCTCAAACCAAGCTGACTTCAAGACAGAGAATTACCAGAGATAAAGAGCATTTTATAATGATAAAAGGACAAATTCATCACAAACACATAACAATCCTAAATGTGTCTGCACCTAATAAATTTCAAAATACATGGAAAAATTATAAAACTAAAGGTAAAAATAGCAAATCCATTAAGAAATCAGAAAGAATACAGAATATTTTGAGACAATCCATCAACTTAACCTAATTGACATTTACAGAACACTACCTAACACCACAAAACAGAAGTTCTTCTCACATGTACAGGGAACATTCTTTAAGACAGAACACATGGATGAACCATAAAACAAGTTCCAATAAATTTCAAAAGACTGAATCACACAGAGTATGTTGTCTGATCAAGCCAGTATTTTTTTAAAGCTTTATTTACTTATTTGAGAGAGAGCCCGCACACGTGTGCTTAAGTTGGGGTGAGGGGAGAGCAGAGGGTAAGGGAGAGAGAACCCTCAAGCAGACTCCCCAGTAAGCATGGACACCCACCCCCATGCTGGGCTCAATCCCTAGGCCCTGAGATCATGACCAGAGTTGAAATCAAGAGTCAGATGTTTAACTGACTGAGCCACCCAGGTGCCTTAATGAGAACAGTACTAGATTAGAAAACCATCACAGGAGGGACGCCTGGGTGGCTCAGTTGGTTGGACGACTGCCTTCGGCTCAGGGCGTGATCCCGGAGTCCCGGGATCGAGTCCCACATCGGGCTCCCAGCTCCATGGGAAGTCTGCTTCGCTCTCTGACCTTCTCCTCGCTCATGCTCTCTCTCACTGTCTCTCTCTCTCTCAAATAAATAAAAAAAAAAAAAAAAAATCTTTAAAAAAAAAAAAAAAAGAAAACCATCACAGGAAAGTATCTTAAAAATCCCCAAATGTTGGTAAATTAAAGCCAAAAAATAAACCAGAGGGAAATTTTAAAATATTTAAAACTTAATTATAATAAAAACACCACATATTTGGGGACACCTGGCTGGCTTAGTCAGTAAAGCATACAACTCTTGATCTCAGGGTCATGAGTTCAAGTACCACATTGGATACATGCTTCTCCCTCTCCCTCTGCCTGCTGCTCCTCTTGCTTGTGCTCTCTGTTAAATAAATAGGTAAATTTTTTTTAAAAATCCAAAAATCCAAAAGTTTAGAATTTAGCTATGGCAATTCATAGAGAAAAATTTATAGTTTTAAAAAAGCCTATATTCAAAAAGAAGATAAAAATAAAATTAAGAAGCCAGAAAAAGAGACGTAAGTTAAACTCAAGGTAAGTAGAAATAATAAAAATAAGAGTGGAAAATTAGCAAATCAAAAATATTAATAGATATGATAAAATCCCTAGCAATATAGGTTAAGAAAAAAGAAAATACAAATTACCAATAAAGAGAGGACATCATTATAGCTCCACAATAAGATAACAATGGAAATAATTCGGTGACGATAAAACAGGTTACTGAGATGCATTAAAACCATTCAAGGGCACCTGGGTGGCTCAGTGGGTTAAAGCTTCTGCCTTCAACTCAGGTCGTATTCTCAGGGTCCTGGATCGAGCCCCACATTGGGCTCTCTGCTAGGCAAAGGCCTGCTTCCCCCTCTCTCTCTGCCTGCCTCTCTGCCTGCTTGTGATCTCTCTCTCTGTCAAATAAATACATAAAATCTTTAAAAAAAAAAAATCAAAAAAAATTTAATATTAATTCATGATTAAAAAAAAAACCCTCTCAGCAAACCAGGAAGAGAAGGAAACTTTCCCAATCTGACCAAGGATATCTACCAAAACAAAACAAAACAAAACAACAACAACAAAAAAAGACCAAAAACCAAAAAAACCAGACTAGTACCATAATTAATGGTACCCCTAAGATCAGGAACAAAGCAAGAATGCCAACTTCTACTGCTTCCGTTCAACATTATAGTAAAAGTCCTAGCCACTGCAACAGGCAATAAAAAGAAATAAAATGCTTAAACACTATAAATGAAAAAGTAAAATTGTATTTGCAAATGACATAATTACGTACATAAAAAAATCTTAAGGAAATGTACAAAAAAGAACTACCAGAACTATTAAATGAATGTAGCGATGGCAGAGGATATAAAGTCAATATGCAAAAAAATCAATTCTATTCTGTTTATTAGCCACAATTTAAAAATTATTTTAAATACCACACACAAATACTTCAGAAAACATAAAGACCTACAGTGAAAACTATGAAACTTTATAGAAAGAAATTAAATAAGGCTGAAATGAATGGAAAAATATTCCATGTTCATATGCTGGAAACCCAAATCCTGTTGAGATGGCGTTACTGCCTGAGCTGATCTATACTACTGATTTAATGCAATTCCAATAAAAAAAACCCTCCAGGGGCATCTGTGCGGCTCAGTGGGTTGGGGCCTCTGCCTTCAGCTCAGGTCATGATCCGAGGGTCCTGGGATGGAGCCCTGCATCCAGCTCTCTGCTCAGCGGGAGCCTGCTTCCCCTCCTCTCTCTGCCTGCCTCTCTGCTTACTTGTGATCTCTTGTCAAATAAATAAATAAAATCTTAAAAAAAAAAAAAAAAGAAAGAAAAATTTTGGCAAACAGGATTAGAATATGTATTCTTAATCTTAAACACTTCCAGGTACAAAGATAATATGACTGGCCAATAAGCATATTATAAAGTGCTCAACACTAGTCATTAGGGAAATGCAAATTAAAAGCACAGTAAGATAACACCGTACACCCTTTAAAACGGCTAAAATTAAAAAGATAAACACTACCAAATTTTGGTCAAGGTATGGAACAACCAGAATCTCACATGTCTGCTAGAAAAAATAAAATAGTACAACCACTCTGGAAAACAACTTAGCAGTTTCTCATAAAACAAAAATATGTATCCACCCTGTGACCTAGCAATTCTACTTCCAGTTATTAAACATATGCCCAACAGAAAGCCTTACACAAGAAGGTGCACAGCAATTTCATTCATAATAGCTCAAAAGTGAAAGCAGTCCAGATATACTCATCCACAAAGAAGGTGAATTAAAAAACAAAAAACATGGTACACTCATACGAAAGAATACTAGTCAACAACAACAAAAAAGAGCAAAATATTCCTCTACACAACATGAACTCATCTTAAAAAGTATTACCCTGACTCAATGAAGCCAGGCACCGAAGAGTACATACCATATACTCCATTTATATAAGGAAACTGTACAGGCAAAACTAATCTGTGGTGAGAGAAACAAGACCTATGATTGCTAGGGCATGAGTGGGAGTATCTGGGAGGGGCCTTAATTTTCTGGGGTGATGGAAATGTTCTACATCTTGATAAAAGTGTAGGCTACACAGATGTATAGATTTGTCAAAACTGATCAAACTGCATTTAAGTTCTTTGAGTTTCACTGTGTAAATAATATGTCAATTTTTTTAAGGTATATTTTAAAAAGAAGTTAGTTGGTTGAAATCAGTTATAAGTTATGTCTGGAAAGGAGTGGACACTTAAGAGACAACTCAAAAGTGATATGAGAGTATCTAGTAAAATGAAAATCAGTACAATGAGAACTACAAAATCAGATCTGATCTAAACATTCAAATGTATTTAAAATCTAATAAATAAGAAGTAAAATAATGACTTCAGTAAGTGCACAGGTAAGCCTCACCCACAGTCAGACATATTTGCAATACATGCACTGCTCCTTCTTGTTTCAGAAAGTTCATAAAACGAAATAAGAGATCTTGCTGCTCTCTGATGTGCTTCAATTCTAACTTCAGCACCTTGATACAATATGGGAGAAGAGCAGTTAAGACCATGTAAACATGTGATAAAATTGTTCATATCAAAAATAATATATATTATTGCTAAAAGTACTTACAGATGGCTTTTTATTTCTAGGTTCTGCAAATTTCTGCAAGAATGGAACCAAAGGGGAAGGCAGTTCAGTTGCTTTTTCAGGCTTTGGAGAAAGAGAATTTATTAGTTCAATAAAGGTGCTATGTGCTTTTGACAGATATGAATCAAAATTCATACTTAATACTCAATACTTACTGGACTGTCATCTATGAAGATGATAAGCAAATGATTCACAGTATCCTAATGGAAAATAATACACACAGGTGAAAACAATTCCATTACTATATTCTGCCTAAAATTCCCAAAGCTTTTTTAATATTGTGAAAGTCTCTAGAAAAATGAAGAAGCAAATGGAACAGGGGCAAAGGGTTTGCACACATGTAACACAGAGGGACTTTAAAAAAATCTGTCGTGCAGGGGGTGCCTGGGTGCCTCAGTCGGTTGAGCATCTGACTCTAGGTTTTGGCTCAGGTCATGATCTCAGGGTTGTGGGACTCAGTTCCATGTCAGGCTCCACACTCAGCAGGGAGTCTGCTTAGGATTCTCTCCCTCTCCCTCTGCCCCTGGCCCCAGCTCATGCTCACACTGTCTCTCAAATAATTTTTGTAAATGTGATGCAGGGTTTCACTTTTAGGAAAGTGGGCAAAGAAAAGTTATTCTGACTTCAGCATTTAAAATGTTTATGAATTATTCCTGTTTCTTCAAAATCTTACTGGTTCAAAAATAAAAGCAACTCAAGTGTCCATTAGTAGTAGATGCATAAATAGCAAAATATGGTATATACCTACAATGGAATATTATACAGCCTTGGTAAAGAATGAAATTCTAATATATGCTACAACATGGATGAATCTTGGGGACATTGTGCTAAGGGAAATAAGGCAGTCACAAAAAGATAAACAACACATGGGCCCACGTATATGAAGTATCAGAGTAGTCAAATTCATAGAGATAGGTTAGTATGTTGGTGGTTGCCAGGGGATTGGAGGGAAGAAGAATAAAGAATTATTAATGGGTACAGAATTTTAGTTTTGTACAATGGAAAGTGTTCTAGAGATGGGTAGTAGTGATGGTTGCTCAGTAATGAATGCATTTAATACCACTTAACTGAACATATAAAAACATTTAAGATGATAAACTTTATGTTACATGTATTTTATCACAATTTAAAACCACTTTTTAAGCCTTACTGGATCAGCTAGGAAATCCAAAGAAGGAAGGAACACCGAACCAGAAAGGATCTCTCTTAAAAGCAAGGTCAGGGATCTGAAAAAACAAACAATATTGCGCATATTTAGTAATTTACATCACTTCTTACCTAGAGATCTTGTTAAAATGCAGACTATGATTCAGTAGGTATGCCCCAAGATCCTGCATTTCTAAAAAACTCCCAAGTAATGCTCATTCTAATGGTTCACAGACCATACTTAGATTCTTGAACTGGCTAAAAGAGAGTACTGTTTAAGAGAAAAAAGCATTTCCTTAAAGGGAGGGATTTGGGTGAGATTAGAAAACACACCCCACCTCAGAATACTTAAAATATTTAATACATTTTTAAACTAATGCTTAAAACTAATAAAATAATTTGTAATTAAAACATTTAAATTAACATTATACATTAAACTGTTTAAAATTAGGGGCGCCTGGGTGACTCAGTGGGTTAAACCTCTGCCTTCAGCTCAAGTCATGATCTCAGGGTTCTGGGATCAAGCGCCGCATGAGACTCTCTGCTCAGCAAGGAGACTGCTTCCCCTTCTCTCTCTGCCTGCCTCTCGGCCTACCTGTGATCTCTTTCTCTGTCAAATAAATAAAATCTTAAAGAAAAAAATTTTTTCATTAAAATTTTGAAGATTTTATTTATTTATTTGACAGAGAGAGATCACAAGTAGGCAGACAGGCAGGCAGAGAGACAGGAGGAAGCAGGCTCCCTGCTGAGCAGAGAGCCTGATGCAGGACTCGATCCCAGGACCCTGAGATCATGACTTGAGCCGAAGGCAGCGGCTTAACCCACTGAGCCACCCAGGCGCCCCTAAAATATTTAAAATTTTTAATAAAAACTTTATGTTATGGAATGTCTGGGTGGCTCAGTCAATTAAGCAGCTGTGCTCAGCCTGGGTCATGATCATGGGGTCCTGGGACAGAGCCCCACATCAGGCTCTCTGGTCACTGGGGAGCCTGCTTCTCCCTCTCCCTCTACCTGCTGTTCTGCCTGCTTGTGCTCTTTGTGTGAAGTAAGTAAATAAAATCTTTAAAAAATATATATGTTACAAAGTAATATTTATTTAAAATACATCACTAAGGGGCCCATTGGGTGGCTCAGTCGGTTAAGCATCTGCCTTTGGCTCAGGTCATGATTCCAGGGTCCTCGATCAAGTCCCACACTGGGGCTCCCTATGCTTCTCCCTCTGCTGCCCCCGCTGCTTATACATTCATGTGCGCTCTCTCTGTCAAATAAATAATCTTTTAAAAAATAATAAAAAATAAAAAGAAATAAAGAAAATCACTAGGGGTGCCTGGCAGCTCAGTCGGTAGAGTATGCGACTCTTGCTCTAGGGGCTGTGAGTTCAAGTCCCACTTTGGCATGGAGATTAAAAATAAAATTAAAAAAAAAATAAAGTAAAAAATAGAATACATTACTTAAAATAAGCCATGGTTTCTCCTTTAAGAATTACTAGGGTAAGAGGAACCTGGGTGGCTCAGTTGTTAAGTGCCTGCCTTAGGCTCAGGTCATGATCCTAGGATTGAGCCCTGCATTGGGGCCTCTGCTCAGCAGGAAGCCTGCTTCTCCTTCTCCCACTCCCCATGCTTATGTTCTCTCTCTTGATGTGTCTCTCTCTGCCAAATAAATAAAATCTTTAAAAAAAAAAAAAGAATTATTAGGGTAAGAGCGATGAAATAACTTTATAGAATAATCTAAACAAGTTCCTGCCAGAACAAAGAAGGATGGTCTAGATGAATTCTAATTATTCTTGCCAGGTATAATCTTAAAACACAAATTCAGTCTGTTTAGTTTGTTCAAAGGCACAATGCTTATGTCTTTAAAATGGAACACCAAGAAATTAACAAAGTATAATGATCTCAAATAAAAAAGCCGATTGACTCATATTTATCTTGATCTCCCAAGATCACTTCCCCCCTCCAAACAATTCTAAGCAACACAACACATGATCAGTGCTAAACACATGATTAGCACCTGGCATTTTACAACCTGACAAATTGTATTTCTTAAATGAAAAGTTAGTCACATCATAGGTTAATCTCAAGTTTTAGTATACTCCTATTATGATCAGGAATAGCAATATACATATGGCATGGTATGCAAATACTGCTATGACATTTTCTGGACTATTTATACCTGCAGTCTGTTGCTTTAGGAGGCAAAATATAAGGAAAAAGTAGTTCGGTAAGTTTCCTTAAATAGT
Source organism: Neogale vison (assembly GCF_020171115.1). Taxonomy (NCBI): domain Eukaryota; kingdom Metazoa; phylum Chordata; class Mammalia; order Carnivora; family Mustelidae; genus Neogale; species Neogale vison. The sequence continues at coordinate 44,195,963 of NC_058091.1, read as the reverse complement.
GTAATTCATCTCTTCGACTCCTCAAAGCCACATGAAGCTCTGGACCATATTCTTCTAAAGCAGCTTGCTGTAAAAACTCTGTATTTTCTACTATAAATAGAGATAAAAAATAAATATTGAAAGAAGTTAAGCAACATTAAATAACTTCACCCATTTCCACTAACAAACAGAAAACCATTTATCTAGTTGTTCCTTTCCTAGCTCTCCTTTCTTTCCAATATGTATTCTACTAGGAAATTTTTCACCAAAAGGATATAAAAAGAATAATTTTCTTCCTTACCATCAGTCTTTCAATTTTGCAAAAAAATGATAAAGACCCTTTCTCATGAAAAACAAAGATCTAACTCATACCACCACTTTATAAATGATACTCAACAAAAGCAACTATTTACTTTAAAAAGTGGAAAAAAACTACAAAAAACCTCTAGCACATGCAAAGCTTTTGTTATCAAATGTTATAACTTGTTCATCCTCTGCAAATACACACACACACACAAACACACTCACAAAACCCTGTTAAAATGCTTTGCTTGTCTCTGCCTTCACATCTATATCATTCAGATAACCTTTTAAAGCACTGGCTTCCTTGGTTAAGTTCTGTGTCTTCTGCTCAGAGTACAGGATATAAGAGAACTGTATAACATAGAAGTCCATGAACAGATAAATTACTTAATGAATATTAAGTGATGATAAAAACTTACATTAACAGAAAGTTTTCTTAAAAGGCCAAGCACTCAACTAATATTTTAGGAAAGAGTATGTAGCGGGAGTGGGGAGGCAGAGAGGAGGGGCAGAGGGAGAGCATCTTAAGCAGACTCTGTGCTGAGTGTAGAGCCTGACACCAGGCTGGATCTCCTAACACTGAGATCAGGGACCTGAGCCATAATCAAACAGTCGGAGGCTTAACTGACTGAGTCATCCAGGTGTCCAACACTAATATTTTAACTTAAAGGTGATAGCATTGTCACTTCTTTTTACAGACCTCAAAAAGACAAGGAGGAAAACAAGTCATGCTTTCCCCTATTTGCACTCTGTGCCGAGTTTTAAAATCATGAAGCCTATGAAAGGAATCTTAACGCTAATTCAATGGCATTTGTTTTTTACTATTTTCTTCTATTTTTATCCAAAGAGAACGCAAGCATGTTTACCCGCAAAAGGCCAATATATGCATTCTAAAATGTGAGTACTAAGAAGGTAAATTAAGGCTATCTGTGCCTGAGATACAAAGGTAGGCCTGGCAAAGATGGATGTAGTTATTACAAGAAATGCATTTTATTTCATCGTTATGCATTTATTTACTAAGCATTTTTCTGCAAGAATTTGGGGCACAGGTTTTTAAAAAATGTTTGTCATAGCTGGAATTTACAATGAGACTAAGCCATGCTAAATTCCAACTCTACTGAACAAACTGATATGATCTTGAACAAATGATATAATCCCTATGAGCTTCCATTCCCACACCAGTAAATAGTTAAGCAATTATAAACACTGAAAAACCATCATGCAAAATGCATAAGATTGTAACATTCAATGTGATTCAATGTGATTAATGTGTGAATACACATAGTATATAAATTAAAACACCAGATTGGAATCTATTCAACAACTGTCAGACAAGAGGGTTCTTTGTTGTTCTAGATAATGAGAAAATAAAGAAATCAGGCATAAGATAAAGAATATAGGGAGGAAAATCTTAATTGGGAAAATAAGCAAAATATAGATGCTGGAAAACAGAGCATGGATTAGTCCTCACGAATCATCAGTACATCTATACTGCCTTAAGAGTTAGCATTTTCAGACCAAAAAAGGAAAGGTCTCTAGAATCCATGACAAACAACTATCTTCAGGATGAAAGACTAGAGAGTAAAGTCCTTCTGCACAATGTGTTACTGAATTTAAATTAAGCCAATGCTTCTAATGTATATACATTCAGTATTTCTAAAGGGCCATGAGAGTACACACATAGAAAACATCTTACATAATCCTTATTCTCAAGAGGCAGATTACAGAGAAAATACTGAAAGAATAAAAGGAACATGAATGAAGAGATGAACCTTTAATTACTTTATGAGTTATGCACAATTATGGGGCCAAAGAATTTAGAAAACAAATCTATATATTAAAGAAATGAAAATTCAAAAATTCAAAAATCTGAAAACCTTTTTTACAAGTCTATCTCATTCACTGCCATAATATTTAGAATACCAAGACCTTCGAATAAAGTAAAAGTCCTAATAATCTCAGGCTTTAATTCTATGAATCTCATTACAATGTTATTAATTAATTTGACCTAGGATTTTATGGTGATTTTATAACTGGGAATCATTTTTTGCAAATTGTAGCAAATTAGCAACCCCTCCCTTGTAAAGACTCAACAATTAATTTCAAACTGGTTTGTGTGTGGGGTTACGTATATGTATTATATAAATTGATTAATTCAACTAAAAATAAAAAGATGTCTCCTTTTACTCATAGCCTGCATTCAAAGTGTTTGTCCTTTTTTTTTTTTTTAATGAGTGAAGTGATAGAAGTTTAAAGATACCAAAAAAGCATTCAAGAGTGAGAGGAGTCCTGACAGGGTTGCCCTCAAAGTGTTCGTCTTCAGAACAAAGATTATATTAAAAATACTTCTCCCACATAAAAACCTGCCCACAAATATTTACAGCAGCTTTATTCATAACTGCCAAAACTTGGAAGCAAGCAAGATGTCCTTCAATAGGTGAATGGATAAACAACCTGTGGCACATTCATACGTTGGAATATAACTGAGCAGTAAAAAGAAATGAGCTATCAAGCCATGAAAAGACATGGAGAAGCCTTAAATCCATATTTTTAAATAAAAGAAACCAGCCTCAAAAGGCTACAGTATGATTCCAACTGTATCACATCTGGAAAAGGCAAAACTGTGCAGTTCAATGGTTGCCAGAGGTTCATGAAGGAAAGAGGTAGAGATGTCTGTGTGAAACATGGGGGATTTTTTTTTTTTTTTGTCAGAGAGAGAGGGAACACGAGCAGGGGGAGCAGCCAGCAGAGAGCGGCCAGCAGAGGGAGAAGCAGGCTCCCCACTAAGCAAGAAGCCCTATGCCGACTCGGTCCCAGGACCCCAGGATCACAAGCTGAGCTGAAGGCAGATACTTAACCAACTGAGCCACCCAGGCAACCCGAAATACGGCTTTTTAAGGTAATTTTTAAGGCAGTGAAACTATTCACTGATGGCAGATACGTGGCATTCTGCATTTGTCAAAACCCATAAAATCTACAATACAAAGAGTAAACCCTAATGAAAACTGTGGACTTTAGTTAACAATATGTATCAATATTGATGGATCAGTAGTAACAAATGTACCAACTAGTTAAAGATGTTAATGAGGGGGCGCCTGGTTGGCTCAGCCATTAAGCATCTGCCTTCAGCTAGGGGCTAGGGTCATGATCCCAGGGTCCCAAGATAGAGCCTTGTGTCGGGCTTCCTGCTCAGGGGAAGTCTGCTTCTCCCTCTCACACTCCCCCTGCTTATGTTCCCTCTCTCACTGTTTCTCACACTCCCCCTGCTTATGTTCCCTCTCTCATTGTTTCTCTGTCAAATAAATAAATAAAACCTTAAAAAAAAAAAAAAAGATGTTAATGGGGAAAAAAGATATATGGCCACTCTATACTTTCTGCTCAATTTTTTTTATAAACTTAAAACTGCTCTAAGAAATAAAATTTAGGGCGCCTGGGTTGCTCAGTGGGTTAAAGCCTCTGCCTTCAACTCAGGTCATGATCTCAGGATCCTGGGATGGAGTCCCTCATGGGGGCTCTCTGCTCAGCAGGGAGCCTGCTTCCCCCCTCTCTGTCTCTACCTGCCTCTCTGCCTACTTGTGATCTCCGTCAAATAAATAAATAAATAAATAAAATCTCTAAAAAAGAAAATAAAGAAAAATGTAGGGCACCTGGGTAGCTCAGTCCGTTAAGCGTCTGCCTTCACTCAGGTCATGATCCCAGATTCCTGGGATTGAGCCCCACATCAGCTCCCTGCTCAGCAGAGACCCTGCCTCTCCCGGGCCCTCTGCCTGCTGCTCTGCCTACTTGTGTTCTCTCTCTAGCTCTCTGTGTCAAATAAATAAATAAAATATTTAAAATAAATAAATAATTTTAAAAATAAAAAAAATAAAATTTATTGAGGCTCCTGGCTGGCTAGTCAGTGGATCATGTGACTCTTGATTTCTAGGTTGTGAGTTTGAGCCCTATGTTTGGTGTAGAGATTTAAAAATAGATCTTTAAAAATAGTAATAATAATATTAGGCCGCCTGCGTAGCTCAGTCAGTTAATGTCTGCCTTTGATTCAGGTAATAATCTAAGGGTCCAGGGATCAAGTCCTGCATCAGGCTCCCTATTCATCAGGGAGCCTGCTTCTCCCTCTACTCCTCACCCCTGCTCATGATCTCTCTCTCACACTGCCTCTCTCTCAAATAAATAAATAAAATCTTTCAAAAATTATAATAATAAATTTACTAATAAAAAACCCACTTCTCCTATTTTTTTTCCTGATAGTCAAGTACCCTTGACCAAATGGCTACAAGACAATTGCTATCTTCTAATTTGTTTTTGCCAGTGACAGCACAATATTTTTAAGTTTATTTTTAATTTAACAAATTACACATATTCAAACTTCTACTTTTTAACTATAAGTAAAGCTATTTTTAGTTGTTATAAGATGAGAACAGAAAAAATTTTAAATATAACTTGAAATGCTTCTCACAACTGAGGAATTATTTATATCAAAAACAAATAAAGTAATAATTTTATTTATTTTTATTCAACCCTGCCTAGAACATAATTTCCCCAAATGAACTGCTTATATTAACTGATATGATAATGGAGGGAAAATTACTTCTGTACTCAAAGGAATTTGGGATGTGGGAAGTTAAAAACTATTTAAATAGTTAAAACCACTTCTTTGCTGCAAGACTACACAGATATTTTCGTACACTGGTATTAACTGGGAATTTCCAGAAGGGGAATATAATGTGTAGTAATTACCAGAAAATATGACCATATGACCAATATGAAAATTTGAAAACTCTCATTTCAAAGAGGTTTCAAAATATGAAACCTCTTCTACACAGTTACTACATGGAGTAGTATGCAGCATTAACAAAGAATACCAAAAGCACTGGGAAAGCACTCACAAAGAATACCAAATGCAAATATAAGGAAAAATCAGTTTTGCAAAGAACCAAGTATAGAGCAAAGAAGTAATTTTTTTTTAAGATTTTATTTATTTGATAGAGAGAGATCACAAGTAGGCAGAGAGGCAGGCAGAGAGAGTGGAGGAAGCAGGCTCTCTGCTAAGCAGAGAGCCTAATGTGGGACTCCATTCCAGGACACTGAGATCATGACCTGAGCTGAAGGCAGAGGCTTTAACCCACTGAGCCACCCAGGCACCCTGAACATGTAATTTTTAAAAAAAAATAAAAATTCTGTTTGCACTAAGAGCAAGAAAAGTCCCAAATAAAGATTTCTTTTTTTTAATGTTTTTTTTAAGATTTTATTTATTTATTTGACAGAGACAGAGATCACAAGTAGGCAGAAAGAGGAAGGAAAGCAGGCTCCCTGCTGAGCAGAGAGCCCGATGTGGGGCTCGATCCCAGGACCCTGAGATCATGACCTGAGCTGAAGGCAGAGGCTTTAACCCACTGAGCCACCCAGGCGCCCCCCAAATGAAGATTTCATTCATTCAGCGAGAAATGAGAAAATGTTTCCTATGTGAAAATCATGACAGTATAAAAGACCAGGACATTCACAAAAACCTACAAATAGGTGATCCCAGCCAACACATAGAGACAAGAGTAAATTAAAATATTTGACTAGGAAGTACTTAAATATACAATTTAGAGTCTATAATAGATTCACTAATTTTTTTTTTAGTAGAGAGATAACTTGAGAATTGTGGTAGTGTGAAATTAACATGGTAGCAATATATAGGAAGGGCTGGAATAGGTCAAAACTGTTGAAATCATTAAGAAGGGAAAGGGGGAAGAGATGTGAGAGATACCTCAGAGGGAGTAATAAAGGCAACAGACTATCATCCAAAAGAAGATGAAAGTCATCAATATTATATCTAAGAATTAACTAAGTATATTTTAATTTTCATAGATTTCTGAGTTTTCACAATCACTTATACAATAAACAAAGTACTGAAAAGGATTTTGGGGTGAAGGAATACTTGCACAGAATTTGTGAATATGAGTTAATGCATCAGTAATCATACTTAGGTATTTAAGGTAAAAGTTGGTATATAAAAAAATCACTCAGACGTTGTAGTAGAAAACTGTATTACCTTTCTGACTGGCTTTAACTATCACCTCTATATGCTTCATTGCTGCTTTTAATAGTTTCTTGGTTATAATAGATGGAATATCCACCTAGAAAAATTCAACATTAAAATAAAATTTTTTAAGACAATTAATGAGTTACAATGGCAGGAGTACTATATTTAAAATACTGGAACACATGATCTTAAAAATTAGAGATATTATTTAAAATCTTTCAAAAATGTAATTAAAAGTGCTTTATATTATTGGATCATAAAACTGCAACGTTAGACAGTTTATCACACTAAAGAAAATATACCTTAATATGCATGCATTATCCATACTAAATTTCTCCACAAAATAGTATCTTTATTCTTGATTTCTTTAATGTGTTTCTTTTAAATACACTGAAAGAAAAATCTCAAGTAACATATCATCCCTTTGGGACCATAAGTTTCTGTTTATTAAGGTTACTTAAAAATGAAGAATTTTTTATTCAGCTTATAAGATAAATCTTGGTTTTAAGCTATATAGACGCATTCTATTTTGGAATAATATTGTATTTCATGATTCCCCACAGACATTTTTCACCTTGAAGGCTGGAAACTGTAGTGACTATGATAGGTTAGTGATAGAGGACTGAAGACCTATATGTACACACATAAGGGAGACAAAAAATAACTAAAATTGAATTGCAAATGAAATGAATCACCAAAAAGCATGTTCAGTGGACTTCAACCACAAAACTCAACACATTTTCCCTTTATCAAAGACATGAAAAAATTACATCATAGCAAAGTTTTGTGTCAACGTTTCAATTATTTTTAAATTCCATATTAAGCAAGTGGTGGGGAATCAGAGGCTTATAAATCTACTAAGTGTGATGGATCATAAACCCCCAATTTTTAGTGATTTACCAGTAAAACCCAGAGCAGTTTACAGATATCTTTTAGCTATATAAGATCACACATATTCAATAAGAGAGAATATTTTTGTTGATAATATAATTTGTTGCAAAATAGTATTACTCTTCATTTCTCTCTGGCTTCTCGTCCTCAGTGACTATAGGTTGCTGTAATATTTATCAAATAAATAGGATGTTTTCATTTTCAAATGTTTTATAAAATCTTGGAGAACACTTGCAAAAATTTTCCTTTTCTAAGATCCGTTTTAGAGACCTCAGGTCAGAATCAAAATGGTAAAATAATGGGCTCACCACTAAACTTTAAAAAAAAAACAAAAACATGTACTTTGTTTTCATTATCCCCAAACTGTCAATTTACATTATTTAGGCAATGCTATCAGGGACAGAACACTGTACTAAGAATAAGATGACCAGGCACAACTGTTGGCCCATTAACTCTACTTCTAACACTTTGACAAAGGTACTTCCTATAAAATGGGTATGATAATGACCCACTTATCTGCTGGGACAGTGATGCAGATAAAATGAAAAGAAAGGATAGAAAGCTTAACCATCCAGAATACAGAAGAAAATATTTGCAAATCATATGTATGAACTCTTACAACTCAATAATACATAGATAACCCAGTGAAAAAATGGGCAAATAATTTGAATAGACATTACTCCTAAAAAAAAAAAAAAATACAAATAGCCAATAAGCAAATGAAAAGATGTTCAATGTCATAAGTCATCAGGGGAATGCAAATCAAAGCCAAAATGATACCACTTCATAACCATTAGGTGTGGTTAGAGTAAGAAAATGAGATGATAGCTAGTTCTGGCAAGGATATAGAGAAATCAGAACCCTCAAGTACTACTGGTGGGAATGTAAAATGGCAGCCACTTTGGAAAAGAGTCTGGCACTTAATCAAAAACTTAAACAGACTTACCATTTGATTCAACAATTATACTCCTGGGTATATACCCAAGAAAAGTGAAAACACATATCCCTATAACCATCAAAAACACCTGCACACAAATGCTATGGCAGGATTATCCATAACAGCCAAAAGTGGAAATAATCCAAAATGTCTATCAACTGATGGATAAATAAACAAAATGTGGCATATTCACACAATGGACTATTATTCAGACATAAAGAAAGAAGTACTAATACATGCTACAACATAACATGGATGAACTTTGGAAACATTATGCCAAGTCAAAAATAACCAATGAGAACAGGCCACATATTACATGATTCCATTTATATGAAATATCCAGAATAAACATATCTATAGAGACAGAGAGTGGATGGGCTAGTGACTAGATCTAAGAGCATGAGAGAGTAAGGATTTATGGCTAAAGGGTATGAGGTCTCTTTTTGAGTGATAAAAATGTTATAAAATTGTAATGATTGTGTAAATCCAGGAATATGCCAAAAACCACTGAATCATACATTTCAAATAGGTGAACTGTCTGGTATACAAAGTAGACCTCAATAAAGCTGCTACCAAAAAATACATATAATGCAATCCAAGTATGAAGTACTTTGATTTTAAAATCACTAGGCTATCATAAAGCCTAACAGAGCAGAGCTATTCTACTAAATAATACCTATAGATAACTTTATTGTAATGAGTTAGCTTTTTGATCAATTTTATTTGACTTCCTCCAAGTTGTAATTTAAGTGGCTTATCATCAACGAATTGATATTTTTTACCGAATCTTTTATTCCAATTTTAAAGTCTATACAGCTGCCTTAGACTTTTATTAAACAATATGATTAATTTTATCCACTTTTTTCTATTTACAAAATACTAAAATGCTCATACAAAAAAAAAAAGGTGAACAGAAAGAAATGCCCAGAAAGAACCAAAAATCAGCATCAACCCACCATAATAGTAAATTAACAGTGATAAGGTTTTATGTCCTTAATATATATAATAATAAGCTTTAATATGTGATCTTTGTTTTCAATGTGGAAAAATACCAAATATATTCTTTTCCAACCTCTTCCACTTGATTATATAAGAAAAATAATTTCTCATGTAAATAAGTACTATTCTATAAAATGATTTTTCATGGCTGCACAGAATTCTATAACTGACATGTACTATATCTTAATGGACAATCTTATCATTAGACATCAGCTTTTTTTCAGTTTCTCTTATTATAAATTATACCACAATGAATCTTTGAGCATACATTTTTATATACATCTCTGATTATTTCTTTAAAACATATTAACAAAAACAAAATTAAATTTGGCAGTATAGACATTTTTAAGTCTTTTAATAGAGATTATCAAACTGCCTTCCAGTGTAAGAATTACACCAATTTGGATTTGTACTTGCTTTGCCTCTTTCCCCACAATCACCATTACTAGACATTATCATTCTCTATCGTTCCCAATCCAACAGGCAAGAGAGTAGCATCTCATCAAAAAATGATATTTATTTGAAGTAGACAACATATTTTCAGCATTTATTGGTCATTTTTCTATTTTTCTTTTGTGAACTGCTTATTCATATTTTTTCCCTATCTTTTCTATAGTGGTTGACTATTTTGTTAATTTCTCAAAAAAGTATAGAAACATTTAGCAAGATTCATCTTTATTTACTAATTACAGATATATACCAATTCTATCAAACAAGGCAATATACAAGCATGTGTATCTACAGCCAACACACTGTGACTACATATAGACAAAGACCCAAACATAAACATAATATGGCTTAAATTTCTTTTTAAAAAGTAGATCATAATCATCACCATTTACTCAGTAAATTCATCTAACAGGAACATGACTTTTTTTTCCTATAGCTGTCTTTTTATTTCTAATTACCACAAGCCAAGATACCTAAGCATTAAAGAAAGTAAAATTTATCAATGAATCAAAAGTGACCCATTCATCTTTTAATCTAAAAAAATTAAAAGTGAAGAAAAAATATAAACAGCACAGGATAGAGTAAAACTAAGATTTTTAAAAATCTCTAGTAATAATAAAACCTCCAATTCCCAAATTTCTCATTATAAATATTTACCTTGTGAATCCTTCGAATTAAGACAGATGCAAAAAACCGTAATGTAATTCTCAGTTCATCAACAAAGGACTCATCATCTGTTACATCCCTTCAATTAAGGAGAAAAGCAAGCATTTAAAAGCTCAGAGAAATACACAGCTACTCCTTCTAGAAACCAAGGAAAGTTTAGAACTTCCTCTTTTTTCCATTTATGTTTTCTTTGCTTTTTTAACAAATAATATATTACATTACAGAATAAAAAATAAAAATGTACAAAGAAAAAATAGACATCTCCCATAATTCTAGTACCAAGACATAATCATTATTAACTAAACTGTAGTATATATTTCCCTGTAGACAACTACATGTGCAAAGTCATATTTTTACAATACTCCAAACATTTTCTAAGCATTCTCAAAGTAATTTATAAGAAATAAAACAATAATTTTGGAGGAGTAACAGAATTAATACAAAATTTTTAATTAGTTTAATATATTTATAGTTAATAATATCAACTAATTCTAAAAGGTAAAAAAAAATGTGTTCTATTTGAGAAAGAAAATTAACTAAAATGCAAACTTTTTTTTTACATTTTTTTTAAATTTTTTATTTTTTATAAACATATATTTTCATCCCCAGGGGTACAGGTCTGTGAATCACCAGGTTTACATACTTCACAGCACTCACCATAGCACATACCTTCCCCAATGTCCATAACCCCAGCCCCCTCTCCCAATCCCCCTCTCCCCAGCAACCCTCAGTTTGTTTTGTGAGATTAAGAGTCATTTATGGTTTGTCTCCCTCCCAATCCCATCTTGTTTCACTTATTCTTCTCTTACCCCCTTAACCCCCCAGAAATTTTGACAACCTTTATCTGAGGAACTACTTTTCATTTTCCTGAAGCCATGAGGTCCCTAAAAGAATTAGGACACTTCCCCACTCAAAGCAAGCAAGAAAGGTATATATAATGGTATTATCCTGAACTTGAAGATGGTGCTATTAAGTCCCTTGGCAGAATAACAAAGATAATTGTATTAATCAAGCCTTCCACTATTAACCCCAGGGAAGTGACTATTCCAGCATCAATAACTACACTGAGGAGAAAATACATACCTTACCATTTAGAAATACAGGCAGCTCTTATGAAGAGTCAGGACATGGGTGGGGGTGGGGAGAGTCTTCACAAGGATTCATTTTACAAAAAGACTTACTAACAGCTTTACTTAAATGGCAAATGCCCTATATTTAAGATGAAATCCAACATAAAAATATTAATTTTCATAGCTTTTCAGGAAAATATAATAAACTGGATATTAAGTTTAATACTATAGAGCATCTTGCCTACTAGCATTTTTTAATGAGAAAATTCAAAATATATAAAATTAGGATAGATGCCTTTAAATATTTCATCTATAGGTTATATAGGTATAAGTGTTCAATTATGTAACTAAATACATGATACTTTTTTAAGACAACATTTATTTATTAAATATATATTGTGAATTTCTGATTCTCAAATTAGATTAATTTTTCAGATCTAAACAATTTTCTATATCCTTCATGGCACAGGGCACTTGTATGTCCAATAGAAGATACTAAAAACAAGTTACTTTGGAAAAATCATTAATATTTTAGGAAAATTCTATTAAAATTATCTTTCAATTTAATGAAACATCTGAATATAAACTTTTCCTCTAAATGTACAATTATTTTAAATGTAAAAAGTGCATATAAAACTATTAAATCGGGGCACCTGGGTGCCTCAGCCCCCTGGGCACCTGCCTTAGGCTTGGGACATGGATCTCAAGGTCCTGGGATGGAGGCCCCACACTGGGTTCCCTACTTAATGAGGAGTCTGCTTCTCTGTATTCCTTTGTCCCTCTCCTCCCATTCCCCACTTGTGCTCTCTGCTCTCTCTCTCAAATAAATGAATGAAATATTTAAAAAAGAAAAAAACAAAAAACAAAAACAAAACAACAAAGAACCATGAAGTGCTTCCCAAATCACTTAAGAATATAAAATAAAATAAAATAAAAATCAGGTCACTCCATTTAGGAGTGATGAGGAATTCTCTAAGCTAATTTTCTTTCAAAAAGCAGCCAAGGTTTTTTTCTTCTTTGCTATCACTAAACTGTTAACTGATTACATACATCTATGGTTCTTACTAGGGCCAATCATGACTCCCAGGTAACATATGGCAATCTCTGAAGATATTTTTGGTGGTCACAAGTAAAAAGATGAGGGGCTGCTACTAGTATCTCATGCAAAAAGGCCAGCTGTTCTGCTAAATATCCCACAATGCACAGGACAGCCCCCCACAAAAAAGAATTATTTGGCCTAAAATGTCAATAGTGTCAAAGCTGAGAAATCCTGGCCTACACTGGTAACGCTTCATCAGCACACTTAATCGTATTCACTAAAAAAAGAAAAAGGTCTTACAGAGAGAACTTACCTGTACCATGGATAAACAAAGTTTTCCAACACTAATTCAAGAACCTGCATAAAAATTAGTTTTTAAAGAAAAATCAAATTAATTAATTCTAGGAAAATAAACCATATGACCAAATAATGTATATTAACAAAAATCAATTTTATTATCCCAAATATTGACATCTAGTATCATACTTTCACATGACATATACTGTCAACCTTACATGGTTAATTGCGATGATCAAACGGAACATATGAGAAAATACTTTGAAAACCATGAAACTCCATAAAAAGAAATAATACTATTAGAATGACATACACACATTTCTAAACATTCCCACAATTAAAATAACAACAACAACAAACTTAAATTGTTCCTGACTCTGAAGCTTCACTGAACTGAAAGTTCTATGGAAAGAAGGAAAATAATAGGTTAGTCTTATGAATTCCTAACTCTCTCTACAAGTCAGTATTCCCAGAATAAAATGAAGAAACAAGTAGGTCAGACTTACATAAGGGGTCAAAATTAGCTATCAGATTGCTTCTAAAGGGAGAATAGTGACTAAAAAGGAGTATGAGGGGGACTTCTGGGGTACTAATAATGTTTTGTTTCCAGATCTGGGTGTTGGTTATACAGGTATGTTTACTTTTGTGAAAATTTTAGCTGTAAATTAAAAATCAGCATATAAGTTATAAATGAAAAAGTAACAAAACAAAAGAAATCTGGGTGTTAAAATTTCCATTTCTTAACTCTCGGTGCAGTATTATGTTAATTTTTGAAAAGACTTGCATCAGTGGGCAGTGACTTTCTAAAGCAGTTGGGAGGGTATCTAACAAAGGTATCTAACCGGACTGTAGGCTTGTATTCCTTCTCTGGCAGCAGTAAGGAAGGTTGTAGATTCTTGAAATATTAAGGCAAGATTTGATTTTGTATTAAAAAAAACTAAGCACTTAGTGATACCAGTTGGGAAAGTAAGACACATAGAAACGGAGATATGACACAAAAAGGACACCAGAAAATTTGCTATTAAATACTTGGTCTTACTTTAACCCCCACATCCAATCACCAAATATTATTGATTTTACAACCTACGTAGCTCTTTTCCATAGCTCCACTGTTCAGTCCTTATCTTCTCAACCTTATATTGTAGCAAGAGCATCTAGTCTCCCTCCTTCCAAGCTAGCTCCCATCCATCCTCCACAGAGCTGCCAAAGTAATTTAAAACATGCATCTGAACACCTCAATCCCATGCATAAAACCCTCAATTTATCAAACCATAACATAGCAAAGAAAAGTGGAGCTGCACTGATTTTAAAGGCGAAGGAGAAAGCTTCCTGCTAGTAGCTGTGACCATTTACTTCCTTTTCACTTCTCATTGTATCTTCTGAGTCACATCTGAAAACTCCAGTTACACACTTCAAAAGTCAGTGACTTCTATGATCAATTAAACTCCTTCAGCAAGGCCCTTTAAATCTTTCAATGATCAGATTTCTAAAGAGCCATATAAAAACTGTCTAAGAACTAAGCCAGACCCAGGTTTTAGAGTAAGTTCTACTACCAGCCAGGGATGAACTTGAGAAAATTAAAACCCTCTAAAGCCCAGTTTGGTAAAATCAATAACAGCACCTACTTTATAGGTTGTATGATTTCAAGAAATAACTTAATTAGTACAGTGCCCAATATTCAGCAAGTAACCAATAAAATATTAGCTACCAGAATACAGTGTCTTCATGCCCACATCCTTTCTCACATTTGGCCCTTCATCTTACTGAACACCTTATTCAAAGCCTCCCTTTCCTTTCAAAAGCTTTTCCCAAACCCTGATATACCCTTTCCCACATTATCAGTCTGACAAACTTCTAGTCATATTTTCTGACTGCCCCTCTCAATAGTTAGGCATTTCTTCCTCTGTATTAATAATATACATTGTACATTTCTTCCACTATTGCGGGTATTCACATTACATTGTATTCAACTGTTTATATGTCTACCTCCCCTCCTAGACTCAAGTTCCTAGAAAAAAAGAACCATATCTTATTTCTCCTTTTATTCCTGGGGCCTAGTCCAGTTCCTGCTTATAGTAAGATCTATAAGATAAAAACATCTTTAAAACATGTTTTTAAATGTTGAGCTAGTATTTACTGAAAACCAGTATGTGCCAGGCAGTAGGCCAAGTGCTTCATATAAGTTCGTTCGTTCTTTCTTTCTTTCTTTCTTTCAAAATGAATGAAGTGAGGCGCCTCAGTGGCTCAGTGGGTTAAAGCCTCTGCCTTCGGCTCAGGTCATGATCCCAGGCTCCTGGGATCAAGCCCCACATCGGGCTCACTGCTCAGCAGGGAGCCTGCTTCCTCCTCTCTCTCTCTCTCTCTCTCTCTGCCTGCCTCTGCCTACTTGTGATCTCTATCTGTCAAATATATAAATAAAATCTTTTTTAAAAATAAATAAATAAATATTTTTAAAAAGAAACTAATGAAGTGTCAAAGACCCACAAATAATACTCTTGTTAGAGGTCTTCAACAGACCTCAAATCAGCACTCTGTAATAGAAATGTAATGTGAGTCACATATGTAATCTTTTATTTTCTAGTAGCTACATTTTTAAAAAGTAATAAGAAAACAGGTAAAATTAATTTTATGATATATTTTAATTCAATATATCCAGAATATCATTTCAACATGTAATCAATAAAATGTATTATAGGATATTTTACATTCTTTTTTTCTTACTAAATCCTCAAAACCACAACTCAATTTGTGATACATTTCCAAGTGTTTATGAACAGCCACAGCAGCTAGGGGCTACCATATTAGATAGCAAAGTCTCAAATCAAGGAATCCTGAAGTTGAAAATGAAAAAGAAAAAAGAAGAAATTAGAAAAAAAAGAGGTGCCAAGGGCCACCTGGGTGGCTCAGTGGGTTAAGACTCTGCCTTCTGCTCAGGTCATGATCTCAGGGTCCTGGGATCAAGCCCCGCATCAGGCTTTCTGCTCAGCGGGAAGCCTGCTCCCCGACCCCGCCTGCCCCTCTGCTACTTGTAATCTGTCAAATAATAAAGTCTTTAAAAAAAAAAAAAATGCCAAGAATTTTGGCATTTATGCAGCATGCTTTTAGCCAAGGATACAAATTAGGAAAAAAAGATAATTAAGCAGGATTCAGATGCCTAATGCTATTCTTTAATTAATTAGCATTCAATTTAATTCAATATATGTTTATCAACTACTAACAACATATCTGGCACTATATTTGGTGCTGGGAAGAACTCAGACCCATTTACTGCCTTCAAGGACTTAACTCCTTTCTTAGATCAATGGGGAAAACAAGTTTCTAAAAGAAATAACAAAATATATGTTACCAAAAAAGTATATATAAAATGTCACTGTAACAAAGATAAGGGTGAATGCTTTCTATTCCTACACTACGGGGAAACAGTAAAAAGTCTCCCATTCTCTGCTCTACCCTTTAGCAAGTGTCAAAACTGGGATAATTCAATAGGACATACTTGCTCTGTCTAGCTCAGGTATTACCCTACCATAAAGATGACTACTGTTATAAGAATTAAGCAATATCTAGGTAAAACAGTGTTGTCTTTGGCTAAAATATCCATTTAAATTAGACACAGGATCCAAAAACTTCTATTTTATCACCTGAGTCACATATTTCATAATAATCAACTACCTACTTAAGAATTCATTAGGTGGCATATATTAAGATGTTCCACAATTAAATTTCCATTAGTATTTAATATACTCTGCTTGGGCATATTTGGCAGTGTTATTAAATTAATTACCTCTGAGAGAGATGCATCAACCTTGGAAGAAATTTTCAGATCTAGCCACGGCTGGTAGTTTTCAAGTAGTAAGGAAGGCCTAAAGAAAATCATACAATTAAATTGCCTAAAATCCAAAATGTAATAGGAAGGATCAACAAATAAAAAATGTTCAACTTACCTATGTCGTTTACATTTCACTTTACCACAAACAGCACAGCTACGACCTTGAGGAAATAATTCTTGAAGTCCTAACTGCTAAAAAAGGGAAATGAGGAAGGGGAGAGATTTGTCTTAGTTTACATACAATCTTTACTAAAGAGAATCAACTTCGAAAGTTTATTAATCAATGTATAAATTGAAAGAATATTTTTTTAATTATTATTAGTCTGCCATAACACTGAAACCATTCTTTGTAATAACTACTACTGGCTAAACTAAACTGCCAAATAAGAGAGAAAAAAATACCTGATAAAATGCAATTCTTAAGCCAAATTTCTAAGCATATAATTAAGGTCAGTTTTTATGCTTACTTATTTTTTTAAAAATTCAATCTATATTTGGAAATGATATTCTGCTTCAGAGATGTAAGAAAAAACTATTTTCTATTTCCCCCAAATGTTAACTTCAATGAAAGGAAAGATATGTGACTAGTCATGTTTCTGACCAAATATGTGGCACCACTTTCCTCTGTGCTTTTTCTGAATAGAAGTACCAACAAACCTAAAAAGGGACTGTATCAACTCAAAGAATTATTAAGCAAGACTTCAAGATATCTACACACTAGTGACTTTGCCTACTAGACACAGATTCAGTACACCACCACCCTAATGAAATTTTAAATATACAAAATATTTTGGTTAAGCAAACTACCTGATTATTTGTCTCTTAAAGACATTTAGGAAATTAACAGCGTGGGATAAGTTAATTCAGAGTTCCCTGTGTCTGTGTCTCAGAATCACCTAGAAAGCTCTTAACAAGTACTGATTACAAGGCCCTAACCAAGAACTATTCTATCAAAATCTGATTAGAGTGCCTAGGAATCTTTTTTTTTTTTTAAAAAAGATTCCCCAGGTGATTCTATTGTACAACCAACTTTGGGAACGTGTTTTAATTTACTGTCCTCATAGTTAATATGTAGTTAGAGGACACTCTATAATTATGGATTCCAACTTTCTGAGAAGTTTGTATTTTCTTTTTATAGCTCGTTGTAGAGCTGTATACCTTAAAAATATACACATACATAAATTTCATTTCTAATTACGTTCTGATGTCTTCCATTATTAAATAATACCAGATTGATTTTTTTTTAAATCATTGCTTTAACATGCTTTCAGTAATAATATCAAACAGCATAGGTAATACATACTACTCTTAAAAATAAGAACACATAAATTTTACCTTGGGTTTATATTTTATTGTGAAGAATATATTTGGTAAGAGAGAATCTGGTCCCAAAGAGCAATAGAATGTAACAACTCCAGCAACAAATGACCAGAAGATCATTAAAACATGAAGATACCTTAGAAATAAATGAAAATAATTATTATAACCAAAAAAAGTATAAAACTTAAGTTGTCCCCTCATTGATTTGACAAGTATTTATTAAGCACCTACCATATCAGACTGAAGACAGATCTCATGATGCCTGTGATGTATTTATTTAATTATAAGGATCACAGAATGCATGCTATCAAATGTACATTTCACTTAAAGTGTAAGAAAGTATAAATTCTCAATATTTTATAATTTGGTACCTAGGTTGTTATGTTTGACTAGCTATACTACAGTGCTCCAAATACCTTCCAATGATACGGTAGTATTCATCAAAATTCTGATTACCTTTCATTAAATAAAAAAAAAACTAATACTGAGTGTCCATTATTTTGTGCCACCCAGTAACAGGCTGTAGGGATACAGTCAGGAACAGCACTGCCATGATTTCTATATGCATGGAAAACATTGTCTGATAGGTAAGTAAATGAGTACAATACAGTGTGAGCATGTGTATTATATTAAGACAGAGAAAGCAATACATGACAAGGGAACACCTCAGGCAAAATATACAACCCAAATTTAAAAGGAAAGAAAATCCTTTTTCAAAGAAAGCAACTCCATAGAAAAACTTAAAAGAATAAGTAGGAGAAATCCAACAGAAGAGAATGGGGTAGAGAAATGAGGGACTAGGGAAGAGGCAGAGGAATTCAAACTTGGGAAAACTACACCAACTAAGATCTGAGCACAGCTTGAAGGAAGAACTGGCTTTAAGATGAAGCTTTTAAAAAAAAAAAAAAAAACCCACAGGCAGAAGCGAGATAATATGGTGTCATAAAATAAGTCATGTTAACGTGTCTCAATACAGGCAGTCCTCATATTGCACAGTCCTGATAAGCATAAATTTCCATTACCATGATTTTGTAAAACACCAATCCCCCAACAACACAGTTCAAATTCCAATTACCACATTATGTTTATTAACTGGTAACTACTAACTGGCACAAACTTTGGTGCCAGTTCTTCCATTCACAAATCACTATGTAGTGAGAAGAGAATGAAGCCAGTCCACAGAAAGAGAAAAAACGAAGTGAAAAACTTATCGGTTATATTTTAAATCCAGATATGTGACTAGTTATACCAGTCTCTGAGGCCTAGCTACACTCCTGTTCCTTCTACACTTAAATAACCTTCCAATGATTCCACTCTTTGCCAATACAGTGTGAGTTTAGTTTCTGTCATCTACCACTTAAAGTCTTGAGTAATACCCTGAAGGCAATGAAGAATTTTTAAGATTTTAGGAATTTTAGAAGTTTTAAGGAGAGTAGTATTGCTAGACTTTATAATCAAAGGACCACTCGGGTCACAATATGGAGAATAGCCTAAACTGGAAACATGCAGGCTAATTAGAAAGCTGAAAAAAATCTATAGGAGCCAAAGGTAGCTTATACAGAGAAGAGACTTAGAGATAAAAAAGCTGATAATCTTGAAAACATTTAGGAGGAAGAATTAAGAGGACTAAGTTGTTGATTAATGTGAGCAGAAGGGATAGGTAAAAAATCACTTCTCTTTGGACACGCTAAATTTCAAGTATCTTAAAACATGGCATGCAGCGGGGGCACCTGGGTAGGTCACTTGGTTGAGCATCTGACTCCTGATTTCAGCTCAGGTCATGGTCTCAGGGTCCTGGGACTGAGCCCAGGATCTTCACTCAGTGTCTGCTTAGACTTTCTCCCTCCCTCTCCTTCTGCCCATTCTCACACTCACTCTTTCTCTCTCTAAAATAAATAAATCTTAATAAAAACAACAGAGCAAGTAGAAAAATTTCATGAGCAGTTAAATATTGGGTAGTTTAAATCTCTGCAGAGAATATGAGGTAAGGAAGAAAACTGGGGGATTATCACATAAAGATCATTGAAATTATGGGAATAAATGAAGTGACCAGGGAGGAGCTGTAGAATGACAAAAAAGAGAGACATTAAGGAAATCAGCAGAGCAAGAGAAATCTAGTAATTAGAAGAGCTGGGGGGTAGGGGGACCAAAAAAACAAGAATCAAGTCATAGGGGCAGGGTGCCTGGGTGACTTAGATGGTTAAACATCTGCCTTCAGCTCAAGTCATGATCCCAGGGTCTTGGGATAGAGCCCCGCATCAGACTCCCTGCTCAGTGGAGAGTTGGCTTCCCCCTCTCCCTCTGCCCATGCGAAACCCCCACCCCGCTATGTGCACACTGGCTCTCTATCTCAAATAAATAAATAAAATTACAAAGAAAAAGAATCAAGTCATAAAGGCTGTCAAGGTAAAAAAAAAAATTCAACAAGGATGAAGTAATTAACATGATCAAATTATTTTTAAATTTAAGTGAGAGAATGAGAAGTTTTAGCAACAACAAAAAAAGGCACTGATGAACTGGCAAAAGCAGTTTTAGTAGAATGCCAATGGAATGCAGTGGATGTATGAAGAGTGAACTGAAAATAAAAAAGTGAAATTGGGGGATGCCTAGGTGGCTCAGTCAATTAAGCATCTGACTCTTGGTTTCGGCTCATGTCCTGGTCTCAGGGTCATGAAATCCAGCCCCGTGTCAGGTTTTTGCACTCAGCAGGGAGTCTGCCTGAGATTCTCTTTCCCTCTCTCTGCCTCTCCCCCACTAAAAGAAGTAAATTGGTAATATGGATAATTCTCTTTTTAAAGGAACAACAGGCTAAGGTGGTGGCTGAAGGGAGATAATGACCAAAAATGTTTAGTAAAACCTAATCATATTTAAATATTGACAGCACAGAAGGAGATAAGAGAAAAAGACATAGGAGAGAAGAGCTAAGTTGAGTTAATAATGTCCTAGAGAAGTTAGCAATAGTTGGGTTTCAAAGCCTAAAAGGAGAAATAGTTGTAAGAGCCATAGATATCTCTTTCCAAATACCAGAGAGAAAGAATACATGGATGAGAATGTACTTAAGCTGTAGATTCAATAGTGAGGATGAAAAGCAATATGATGTCCTTTACGTAAAATGGGAGATGCTGAAAGAGAAAGGCAAAAGCAATAAGATCAGAAGTTCTAGCAGACTGGGCAAGTTCTGAAAGAGCCACTGGGCACACGCAATGAGAAGGCTATTCTGAGGAACTGCTGGGAAGTTAGATTTACAGGTTTGGGATTTTCTCTAGCAGCATTCAGTAACCAAGATATAAACACTGAAAAACCAAGCAGCATCACTGATCCAAGATTTCAATTTTGTCAGATTAGTGCAACAGAAAGGAGTTAAGGATACTGGCAACAGAGTAGCTGAAGTGATGGACCGTGGATTCTAAGCTAGACCAACTCTAAACAGCATAGGTAAGTGACAACAGAAGAGAAGAAATAGAAAGCAAAGGAGTCAGGAGACTGAGAAGTCAAGGAGCAGGTACGGTGTTATTGAATGAATGAAAGAAGTTGATGGTCAGCAAGTAGGATACTTGCTAAGATTTCAGAGGTAGAGCTCTTTCTGGTGATTAATAAGGGCCACCATATGTTGACCCAAGTGGGAGGCTAAAGAGGAACCACACAAGCACTGAAGTCACCTAGAATGTCGACAGGATTTAAAACGGAGAGGAAGGCTATAAACCATAAAACAAAGTCAACTGTAAACGAGCACAAATAATCTGGAGAGTGATATCAATGAGAAAACAGACAAATGGCATATGTTCCAAAGGAGTAAGAGACTTCTGCTTCCTTGACAGAATGACTGGTACTAGACTTGCCTTCCCACCATAAACAACTATAAAACAGGACAAAACATACACAGTGGGATGCTTGGGTGGCTCAGCCCATTAAGCGGCTGCCTTTGGCTCAGGTCATGATCCTAAGGTCCTGGCATCGAGCCCAGCATCGGGTTCCTTGCTCAGCGGGGAGCCTGCTTCTCCCTCTGCCTGCTGCTTCCCTGCTTGTGTGTGTAGTAACTATTTCCAGGCAGTACAAGATGAAAATCCTTAAGAGAAAGGAAACACACAACTGAGTTCTACATCTATCCCAGTTCTCTAACTGAGGACAATTTATTAAGTGCAGTACAGAATAGAAAGGATTACAGAAGACCTGGAAGTTCAGAATTGGGAAATATACGGCACCAAGTAGTAAGAAGAGGTGAAGTGAAGATGCATGATTAGAGGTGCTTACCTATTATAGACAGTACAGACAGTGATCAAGTAAATATAAAATCTGTGAGACAAAGGCTGAGACCCCAAACTAGATGAATTGCCTGGTCTTAATATTGCCTGCAGAATAAAATAAAACCCCTTAAATCTTAACAGTCCCTTTCAATCTGGCCCCAGTTCACTTTTCTACTTTCTTTCACTTTTCTTATTTCTTCCCATTCCATCCCCCCCACACACACCCCCGGTAACCTCTACACCCAACAAGGGGCATGGGGCTTGAACTCACAACTTGCATGCTCTACTGACTAAGCCAGCCAGGTACCCCTCTTCTCATTCCTGTATACAAAGCTTCACTCCACCCAAAATAGCATACTTGACATCAAGTTATGTTTTGTTTTTTTTAAAGATTTTATTTATTTATTTGACAGAGATCACAAGCAGGCAGAGAGGGAAGCAGAGAGAGAGGGGGAAGCAGGCTCCCCGCTGAGCAGAAAGCCCCCTGTGGGGTTTGATCCCAGGACCCTGGGATCATGACCCGAGCTGAAGGTAGAGGCTTTACCCCACTGAGCCACCCAGGTGCCCCTGACATCAAGCTTTAAAAAAAAAAAGAACCTTATACTTAGAAACTAACTCAAATTATAGAGATATTTCAGAGAGGAAATTATCAAATTCTTGTTCACAGCTGCTTACCAAACATCATTTTGACCCAGACAGTCATGACTCAGAATTCAGGATTTTTAGGATTTTTGGACAGTTATATAATACACATTTCATATATACTTTAACACTCTCAATGAGATCTAATGGAGTACTCCATCATTAGATATTAATATTTCTGCAACAAAACACAAAAGCAATAAGAAAGAAATAAGTCAAAAATAAAAAGACTATACATAGGGGCGCCTGGGTGGTTCAGTCAGTTAAGCATCTACCTTTGGCTCAGGTCATAACCTCGGGCCCCGACATCAGGCTCCCTGCTCAGTGGGGAGCCTGCTTCTCCCTCTCCCTCTGCCTTCCGCTCCTTCTGCTTATTCTCTCTCTCTTTCTCTCTCTGTGTCAAATAAATAAGACCTCAAAAAAAAAAAAAGAGAGAGAAGACTAAATAAATAAATAAAATACTAAATAAATAATCTCATGTCTGTTCAGGTCAGGTTTTGCCATCAAATGTAATTGGTACAAACTTAGGGTTAAAATTACTTCTTCACAGAGCTTTTGATTTCAGAATTACAGATTAGGAACTGTAGACGTGTAGATCAAATGACAGTCAGATTTTAGACTGAATGACAATAAATACTACATGCAGTATGTGTGGGCTTTAACTAAAGCAAGCAATAACTAAGGTATTATTTAAGAAGAAAATCTATATCCTTAAATGCATTAATCCAGTAGTTCTCAACCAAAGGTTGAGGGTATTTTGCCCCCCACGGGGCATTTGGCAGTATATGCAGACATTTTTGATTGTCTGGACTGTGGAGAGGGGGAAAGGGAAGGTGCGCTATTGACATCAAGTGGCTAGAAACCAAGATTGCTGCTAAATATCCTACAATGCACAGGCCAGCCCCTCACAACAAAAAATTATCTAGGCCAAATTATCAATAGTGCTGATGTTGAGAAACCCTGCATCAATCAGAGACAAATATTAAAACCAACAACCTAAGCATTCAGAAAGTTGGGGGAAAAAAACAGGATCCAAACACATAAAAAGGAAGGAAACAATAAATTGGGGGAAAAAAACAGGACCCAAATACATAAAAAGGAAGGAAACAATAAAGAGAAGAATAGAAATCAAGAAAGTAGACAACAATGACAAGAGGAAATAACAAAATATAAGCTTAGTTTTTGAAAAATTAATAAAATAAGCAAAACTGTAATTAGATTTATCTTCTTTTCCAACTTGAGCTATATTTTACCATAACTAAAGGGACCTAACAAGTGAAGTAAAGCAATTCTAGAAGGAAAAATAGTAGAGAGAGAGAGACAGACAGAAAGAATTCAAATTTTAAAATATATAAGGAATGAAAAAAATGAGAAAATCATCATGTTGCAACCTATAATGAAATAACTCATTCATGGAATAATAAATGGTAAAACCAAAGAAGTTTACGGGGCAAAGTATTAGCTGTCACTACCCAAATCCACAAAAAGTGAGGCGACTCCATCTTATGTGGAGTTATCCTCTCATGTAATATAATTCTTACACACACAAAAAGATCTAAATCTAATCAAATTTATAAATCTAACACCTTGTCTACAAAAAATATGCAGGTAAGAATAAAAAAAAAAAAAAAAGAAACCATAAGGAACCTAACAGCAAAAGTGTGAACAAATGACCCAGTTTCTTCAAGTCAGTGGTGGGGAGAGGGGAGAGAAGCAGGTAAGGAGGAATGTTCTAGATCCAGGTAAACAAACTATGGCTTATGAGCCAAATGCCACCTGCTTTGGTATGGTTCCCAAGCTCAGTGAAGTTTCTACAATTTTTTTTTAACAATTCTTTGAAAAGAAAAGAAAAGGAAAAAAAAGAATATGGGACAGAAACCTGATGCAGCCCAAAAGTCTAAAATATTTACTATCTGACACTTCATAGAAAAATTTTGCCAACTCTTATTGTTATAAATAAGAGATTTACAAAAGCCTAAAAGATGTAGCTCCCACATACAATGAGTGGACCTATTTTAGATCCTAATTAGTATAGATACACTACCAATTTTTATGGAGTTAGGAAAATTTGATTATGGACTTACATGGTATTAACCAACTAGTGTTAATTTTTTAAGGTTATGGCTTTGTGTAGAAGTGATTTTTAAAATGGAGGAAGACTTGGGTGCCTGGGTGGCTCAGTGGGTTAAGCCTCTGCCTTCGGCTCAGGTCATGATCTCAGGGTCCTGGGATCAAGCCCCGCATGGGGCTCTCTGCTCCGCAGGGAGCCTGCTTCCTCCCCCTCTCTCTCTGCCTGCTTCTCTGCCTGCTTGTGATCTCTGTCTGTCAAATAAATAAATAAAATCTTTAAAAAAATAAAAAATAAATAAAATGGGAAAAGACTAGATATTTTTCAAATATGCAAAATATTGATGGTTGTTGAGACTGAGTGATGGGTGCTTGGAAGTGCCTTTTACTCTTTTTTCTATGCATGCTTGGAAATTTTCAAAATCAAAAGCTAATAAAAAGACAAAGTTTCAGCAAAACAGATCAAGGAATAAAACAAAAAGAGAATACAAATACACAAAATACTGAATGAAAAAGAAATAATGAGAGCTAAAACTGAAATGAAAAATTAAACTGCAAACAACTATGTTCATAAACTGGATAACCTATATGACATAAATTTTTGGAAATAGACAAAAATGCTAGAAACTAGTAAGTGAAGAACTAGATAACTTATATAGACCAGTTATCATTAAAATAGTAATCAGAGACCTAGCTGAAAAAAAGAAAAAAAAAAAAAAAGACCCTGGCAAATGGTAAAGATGGTAATGAGACAGATAATCCCTATCCTATATACATGACTTCGGGGGGAAAAAAAAAATGAGAAAAAGCTACTAATTTAAAAGGACTAATATAATTTTAATTCCCAAATCAGACAAAGACAATATAAGAAAATCATTAGGTCTATCTTACTTACCAAATACTAAGAGTAAAATATTAGTTAACCAAAACTAGCAGTATATCATAAAATAAAGAATAATACATTACAAGAAAGGCATGTTTTTAAATAGCTCATTATCTTTTTTTTTAAAAGATTTTATTTATTTATTTGACAGAGATCACAAGTAGGCAGAGAGGCAGCCAGAGAGAGAGAGAGAGAAAGAGAGAAGCAGGCTCCCTGCTGAGCAGAGAGCCCCACGTGGGGCTCGATCCCAGGACCCTGGGATCATGACCTGAGCCGAAGGCAGAGGCCTTAACCCACTGAGCCACCCAGGCGCCCCAATAGCTCATTATCTTTAAATCTATACCATCAACAGTAAAGGAAAAAAAAAAATCAAAATAATGATACCTCTTGATCTAACAAGTTCACAGGGAACAGAAAGGGAAAAAAACATATCCACAACACTATAGGGATGCAGTCAACAAAAGCCAGACTATTAAAAACTCCACAAAACGTAAACCCCAGTTTCTTCAACAAAAAATTGCAAGGTTAAAAAAAGTGGGATTATGGGGAGGGGAGGTAACTTTCTAATTAAAAGATCACATTTGGATCTTAATTTGATTAACTGTAAAAAGCTGTTTACAAATAAGATTCATTATGGATGGAGCAATAGAAACATAAAATATGTGAAGATATAGTAAAATGTGAATAGTAAGATCTAAGCAGTACATGACTGGTTATTTATTGTAAATTCATACATTGCTGTATGCTTAAGTTTTTTTTTATCATAAAATGATGGGGGGAGTTCTAGCAAATTCAGAGAAATCTGGCCATTGGACATTTGATGATAAGAAATTACTTTTTATTATGTGGTATTATGGTTATAAAAGAAAAAAAGGACTTATGTGTTAAGAGACACACACTGAAATTTTTTTTTAAGATTTTATTTACTTATTTGTCGGAAAGAGAGAGAGCACAAGCAGGGGGAGCAGCAGGCAGAAGGAGAGGGAGAAGCAGTCTCCTCTCTGAGCAAGGAACCTGATGAGGCATTTGATCCCAGTACCTTGGAATCATGACTTGAGTTAAAGGCAGACACTTAAAAGACTGAGCCACCAAGGTTTCCCAAATACTGAAATTTTTAATGTTTATAGATAAAATATGTCATCTGAGATTTGCTTCAAAATAATTGTAGGGGGCTGATATCTGACTTGAGCTGATAGTTTTTTAAGCTTAGTGACAGATACTGAACAGGTTTCATTATACAATTCTATTTTTATTTTATGTATGTTTAAAATATTCCATAATAAACTTTTTAAAATTTTTTTTGAAGATTTTATTTATTTATTTATTTGCCAGAGAGAGAGAGAGAGAGAGTGAGCGAGCACAGGCCAGCCGAGTGGCAACAGAAGCAGAGGGAGAAGCAGGCTCCCTGTTGAGCAAGGAGCCTGATGTGGGACTCTATCCCAGGACGCTGGGATCATGACCTGAGCTGAAGGCAACCTCTTAACCAACTGAGACACCCAGGTGTCCCAATAAACTTTTTTTTAAATAAAAAAACACACTTAAAAAGACACAAGAACAGGTCTGAATGAATGGAGAGATGATGTTCATGGATGAAACCTTTAAAAAAAAGCCAACATATAAATTCTACAAAGTAATTCACAAAGTAATAATACCGTGGTGGTATTAAATATGATTGCAAATTCTTTAACACTCTTCACATCAAAAACAGGAATTTAATTTTCTTCCCCTTGAATAGGGGTTAGTCTTAATAACACTACAGCTAAGAGAATGTAGCAGAAATGAAGCTGCCTAACTTCCAAAACTAGGTCATAAAATGGTTATGGCTTCCGGCAGGCTGTCTTTCTCAGGATGCCCACCTGTGTAAGCCAGCACCACTTTGGGGGAAAAGCCACAGGTAAAAACTATATGTATAGGTTCTGGCCTATAGTCTTGCTGAGATCACAGCCAACAATCAGCATCAATTGTCACATACATTAATGAACAAGCCAACAATTACTATTCTAGTCCCTGTCTTCATGATGCCCAGCTGATGATGCACAGTGAATAGAGATTAGCTATACTGACCAACTTGCCCAAATTATACTTCTGTGTGCAAATTAGATGTTGCTGACCTAAACCACAAATTTAGGGATGGTTTGTTAGGTGACAATATATAAGCAAAATATAAACTACAATCAAAATTCCAGCTCAGGATGCCTGGGTGGTTCAGTTGGTTAAAGGGCTGCCTTCACCTCAGGTCATGTTCCCAGGGTCCTGGGATCGAGCCCTGCATAGGACTCCTTGCTCAGTGGAGAGAGCCTGCTTCTCCCTCTCCCTCTGCCTGCCACTTTGCCTACTTGTGCTCTCTCCCTCTCTCTCTCAAATAAATAAAT
The DNA here is from genome assembly GCF_020171115.1 of Neogale vison. Taxonomy (NCBI): domain Eukaryota; kingdom Metazoa; phylum Chordata; class Mammalia; order Carnivora; family Mustelidae; genus Neogale; species Neogale vison. Next base: position 44,167,950 of record NC_058091.1, on the reverse strand, counting down.
AAAATCTTTTAAAAAAAAAATCCAGTTCAATCTTCAGAGAAATTTGACATAATCATTCTAAAATGTATAGGGAAAATAAAGTTTTCTTTATTTTTAGATTTATTTACTTACTTGAGAGAGAGAGAGCACACACACACAAACACAAAGAGGGAGAGGGAGAAGCAGACTGCCCACTGATCAGGGAGCCTGATTCGGGGCTCAATCCTAGGATGCTGGGATCATGACCTGAGCTGAAGGCAGACTCAACCTACTGAGCCACCCAGGTGTCCCGAAAATAAAGGTTTTTTAAAAAGCTGACCAACTTTGCAAAAGAAGCGCCAAGTGTGAGAACTTGTCCTCGCAGATACAAAACCACACTAGGAAATATAACACTATTGTTAAAAAAAACAAAAACAAAAAAACAAATCTGGTACTGTTATAGGAAGAGAAAAATAAAGAGAAGAAACAGAGCTTAGAAGTTTGGAAACAAAATATATGACATCCTGGAATCTGTCTGCCTGCATTCAAATTCTGGCAATGACACAATGCAAATTACCTTCTCTGAGTCTTGTTTGGTCTTCTATAAAATGAGATAATAAAATACCTAATTCAAAGTTGTTACAATGATCAAATAAGACCACAACAGTGCTTAGACTAGCCTATAATATACTAAGTTATAAGTGTATGTAAGCCAATTGTTGTAATTTAAAAAATAAAGAACCATCAATGAAGTAAAAAGACAACCTATGGATAAAATGGGGAAAAAATTTGCAAACCATGTACATGGTAAGGAGTTAATATCCAAAACACATAAAGAATTCATTCAACCCAGGGCAATCTTGCACTTCCAATAGGAAGACGCCTACTTCACTACTCCAACAAGGGGAAGCAATTTTTCTCGCACAGCAACAAGCCCAGCCAATAAGAATATACCATAACTCAAGCAATGAGAAACCACCACCATCCTGCACTCTCCCTTTCTTCCAATGGACTTTTAATCAAAGCAGACCCTCCCATCTTCCTCTCTTCTCTGTTAAATTACATTCCTCTCCTTTGATCTTCAGGCTTGTCTCTGGTTTCCCACAGCAATTGCCATTCCTTTGGTATTCCTGAGTAAACCCATTTTGCTGGTTAAAAACAAAAAGTGTACAGAAGACCTAAATACACATTTCTCCAAAGAAGTTATATGAAATACCAACAGGTACATGAAAAGATGTTCAATAGTCATTAGGGAGATGCAAATTAAAACCACAAGATATCCCCTCACACCTGTTAGAATGGCCATGATCAAAGAGACAAGAGATAGCTGTGCTGGGGTAGCTCAGTTGGTTAAGCCTCTGCCTGTGGCTCAAGCCATGACCCCAGGATGGAGCCCTGCCTCAGGCTCCCTGCTCAGCAGAGAGCCTGCTTCTCCCTCTCCCTGCTGCTCCCTCTGCTTGTGCACTCTCTCTCTCTCTCTCTGTGTGTCAAATAAATAAATAAAATATTTTTAAAATATTAAATATTTTTTTAAAAGGCAGGAAATAACAAATGCTGGTATGGATGTGGGGAAAGAGAACCCTTTTGTGCTATTGGTGGGAATGTGAACTGATAGAGCCACTATGGAAACAGTCTGGAGAATTTCCAAAAAGTTAAAAATAAAACTACTATTTAATTCTGGAATTCCACTTCTGGAAAAATATCCAAAGGAAACAAAAACACTAACTCAAAAAGATGTCTGCACCCCCATGTTCACAGTATACAACAGCCAAAATACAGAAACAACCTAAGTGTCCATCAACAAACGAAAAAAAGGGGCACCTGGGTGGCTCAGTGGGTTAGGCCTTTGCCTTCAGCTCAGGTCATGATCCCAGGGTCCTGGCTCTCTGCTCAGTGGGGAGCCTGCTTCCCCCTTCTCTCTGCCTGCCTCTTTGCCTACTTGTGATCTCTGTCAAACAAATAAATAAAATCTTAAAAAAAAAAAAAAAACAAATGAACAAAGAAGCTGTGGTATGTATACACACACACACATAAAAACCATAAAAAATGAGGAAATCCTATCATTTGGGACAACATGGATGGACCTTAGAGGCATATGCTAAGTATTATGCTACGTAAAATAAACAGAGAAAAGAAAAATAGTGTATGTATCTCACTTTTATATAAAATATTAAGGAAGAAAACTCACAGAAAAAGATCAGACTTGTGGTTACAAAAGGAGCATAGGGGAGAGGAAACTGCAGAAAGGTGGTCAAGTTACAAACTTCCAAGAAGATAAATAAGTACTAGGGATGTAATGTACAACACAATGACTATAGCTAACAATTAAGCTACAATTAACTAATTAAAACTAAATCGAGAGGCGCCTGGGTGGCTCCGTGGGTTAAAGCCTCTGCCTTCCTCTCAGATCATGATTTCAGGGTCCTAGGATCGAGGCCCACACCGGGCTCTCTGCTCAGCATGGAGCCTGCTTCCCCCTCTCTCTCTGCCTGCCTCTCTGCCTACTTGTGATCTCTGTCCGTCAAATAGATAAATAAAATCTTTAATTAATTAAGTAAGCAAGTAAAACTACAACGAGCTACCACTATTTATTCACTAAAATGACTAAATTAAACCTACAGACAATATCAGACGGAATAGCCAAATGCTTTGGCAGGAGTGTAAATTAGTACAATCACTTTGAAAAACTATCTGGCAGTATCTACTTAAGTTAAACAAACACATACACTATGACTAAGCATTTCTATCCATGGGTATCTACCCAAAAGAAATAAGTCTATCAAAAGAAATATATATAAGAATATTCATAGCAGCATTATTCATAGCTGCTAAAAACTGTAAACAAGTCAAAGGCCCTTCAACAGAAGAATGGATAAACAAAGTATGTCATATTCCCACTGGAATACTGCAAAATAACAAAAGAGACTGAAGTACTGGCATACACAACAATACGGAAAAATCTCAAAAGAGATGAGAGAAAGAAACCAGATACAAAAGAACCATATTATTCCATTTATATGAAATTCAAAAACAAGCAAAACTGATCAATGGTGACTGAGGCTACTGACAAGGGAGTCTACTGGGGTGCTAGAATAAATGAGATTTGGGATTGAGCCTTGCATCAGGCTTCCTAGTCAGTAGGGAAAAGACTTCTCCCTCTCCTCCCCACTCTGGCTCGCTCTTGTTCTCTCGCTATCTCTGTTGCTATCTCTTTCTCTCTTAAATAAATAAATAAAATCTTTGAAAAAAAAAATTCGTGATCTTAATTCACATTGAAAGAAAAATTTATATACTAAATAATACTTTGAAAGATCTTTAGGATTTAAAGTTTCAAGACTATAAGAGAAAAAATTAATTTCAGGGGTACCTGGCTGGCTCTGTCAATAGAGCATGTGACTCTCAAGCACCACAATGGGTGTAGAGCCTACTTAAAATAAAATTTTTAAAAAAATTTTTTAAATAATTCTAAGTTTAACCATATAGAAGGAAAGCTCCAAACCTCCATACTAACCAATTAAAGATTTTAAACTGAAAATTTCTTTAAATTTTTTTTTTAAGACTTTGTTTATTTATTTGACAGACAGAGATCACAAGTAGGCAGAGAGGTATGGGGGTGGGGGGGGATGCAGGCTCCCTGCTGAACAGAGAGCCTGATGCGGGGCTCACTCCCAGGACCTTGGGTTCATGACCTGAGCTGAAGGCAGAGACTTTAACCCACTGAACCACCCAGGGGCCCCTGAAAATTTCTTTTTAAGTTATTTCTAAAAACTAACTGGTGAAATACCTGTGTAGAAGTCATTTACTTTAAGAGTTTTTTTTTTTTTTTTTTAAGATTTTATTTATTTATTTGACAGAGAGAGATCACAAGTAGGCAGAGAGGCAGGCAGAGAGAGAGGAAGGGAAGCAGGACCCCTGCCGAGCAGGGAGTCCGATGCGGGACTCGATCCCAGGACCCTGAGATCATGACCTGAGCCGAAGGCAGCGGCTTAACCCACTGAGCCACCCAGGCGCCCACTTTAAGAGTTTTTTAAAAGTAAATCTCTATACCCAATGTGGGGTTCAAACTCACAACGTCAAGATCAAGAGTTGCATGTTCGTCTGAGTCAGCCAGTTGCCCCAAGAAATCACTTATTGATGGTATGCATTAATACGATCTTCTCTTATCTAATTTCATCATTATACCCCTAATATTTTTATTTTTTGTATATTTTTTTAAATTTTTTTTAAAGATTTTATTTATTTATTTGACAGATCACAATAGGCAGAGAGGCAGGCAGAGAAAGAGAGGAGGAAGCAGGCTTCCTGCTGAGCAGAGTCCAATGCGGGGCTCGATCCCAGGACCCTGGGATCATGACCTGAGCTGAAGGGAGAGGCTTTAACCCACTGAGCCACCCAAGTGCCCCTATTTTTTTAATTTCTGAATAGATGTACCTCATATTCCTCACTCCCAGAAGAGGCCACATTTTCTTGTATAACAATCTTCCAGAGCTAGGCAAAGCATATATAAACATACGTCTTTGTATGTACATATGAATCTACACACATATTCTAAAAAAAATCATATAATATGCTGAAAAGCACACTATATACTGTCTCGTACCTTCCAAAAACTTTTTCCTAGAAAAAGAACACTTAAACATTTATTTTGTTTTTTTAAGATTTTATTTATTTACTTGACAGACAGAGATCACAAGTAGGCAGAGAGGCAGGCAGAGAGGAAGGGAAGCGGGCTCCCTGCTGAGCAGAGAGCCCAATGTGGGGCTCAATCCCAGAACCTTGGGATCATAACCTGAGCCGAATGCAGAGGCTTTAACCCACTGAGCTATCCAGGCACCCCCATTTATTTTATTTTTAAGTAGACTCTACCCTCAATGTGGGGCTTGAACTCATGACTCTGAGATCAAGGGTCCCATGCTCTACCAACTGAGCCAGCCAGGCACCAAAGGGTACCTAACCATTCTTTTAGTCAAGATAATTTAAGGTCACTTTTTGCTGCTTTCAACAGTAACAACGGAAAATACCAAAAAACGTATGCAAAAACAATTTCACTCGTAAATTCAACCAATCAGAGATAATGTTTATGTATTATACCCTTCTTTCTTTGCATAATACAAATAAAGATACAGGGTAGAGATCAGATGGTATGACTTATTAACAACAAAGAACACTCAACTCTATAATTAAGCAGATGACCTCAGAAATCTAGTTCAAGCTGACCTTGCATGTCCTACCTTGGGCACCTAAATTGACCCATCTACCAAAAGAGGTATGTTAAGAGATAGGTTAATTCCTGGACAAAACTGACTAATTACAAAACGTTCGCCTATCTCTCATACCAAAGCTATTCATCTAGCTTAGAATACCTTCCAGATGACAGAAAGCAAGTATTTAATAATTCATTTGACTCTGTTAAGGATTCCTCTTCCTCCATATTCCTAAAATCAAACATCTTACTATCACAATCAAAGCACATTTTCCAGTAAAGTATCAATTGCTATTTAAACCTAGTATATTAACCCAGTCAATTAACAAGAAAGCAAAATGGGTAGGGAAAAATTTCAGCTCCAACAGTCACAGCAAGTGGTTACCTTAGAGCAAAATTAAATCACCAAATTCCCAGCGAATGTTTTCCCATTCCTATCCAGGGATCAACTACCCAAAATGAAGAACAGAGATGGTTTCAAGTTCAAAACATCAGAAAAAAATATCACGCAGATGCTGCTGCTGTAGAGCATCTCAAGTCTCCCTTCCACCAAGAGCAAATCTGGAAATAATTTGACACAAAAGATCTCCTCTACTAACCTATTTCTGGAAATAGCTAATTGAAGGAAATCAAATTTACTTCAGGGAAAGAAACTTCCCATTTCAAAATGTCAAGGGAATTTATCAATTTCAACTTTCAATCTTCCCTTTTGTAATATTCTAGAGATATTGAGGCAGGTACTATTTTGCTTTCCGACTTCAACAAATCTTTACGATCATCCATTTTAACCAACCACCCTCTGGGGAAAGCTTCGGGTACAAGACTGTGTGTGAGGCCTTCAGCTGAAGACGGTGTGCGTGTGTGTGCTTCAGCTGTAAGACTGTGTGTGTGCACGCACCCTTCAGCTGTTAAGACTGTGCGTGTGCACCCTTCGGCTCTAAGTGTCTGGGTGTGCGTCTGGGCGTTGCTTCAGCTGTAAGGCTGTGCGTGTTTGTGCGCGCAATGCGGCTATAAAACTCTATGAGCACCCTTTAGCTCTAAGACTGTGCGTGTGTATGTGTGTGTATGTGTGGGTGCGCGCGCACGCCCTTCGGCTGTAAGACCATGCGTGTGGGTGTGCGCCCTTAGCTCTAAGGCTAAGCATGCCTGTGTGTGCGCATGCGTGTACTGACAGCTAGGGGAGTCGACCTGAAACCGGGGCTGCTACAAGACCTGGAACCCTCCTTCGTCAGCTGACTGCACCTCCCCTGCAAGGTCTCAAATTGGGACGCACAGAGATTTCACGCCTCTGAAAAACAGCGATGATGCAGCACCAGGTTTTAAGGAACAGGTGAAAAGTAGGTAAGAATCGGGGCCAAGTGTCTCAGGAGACCGGCCTCAGCAAAAAGGGCACTGGAACGCATCCCACCCGGCAGGCACTTCCGGCCCCGGACGCTCCGCCCAGCTCCCCGAGGCCGCTGCTTCCAAGGCCTCGAAGCTGGCCGCAAGCGCCGCAGTTGCGCAGCCCAGGCAGCCTCCACACAGTGAAATAACACGGGCTCCCGTCCGCAGCCCCGCAGAGTAGCCGCCCGCCAGACCCGCGCTGCGACGTTACCTATTGAGGAGCAGGGAGGCGACGCTAAGGCAGAGCAGCAGGAAGCAGAACAGCGGGTACTGGCGGCAGATCTCGCGTCCCACGTCCAGTCGCAGCCGCTGCTTCAGCTTCTCCGCCATCGCCCGCACCCAGGACACCATCTCCGTTGGCGTGGCTGAAGATCCACTACAGACTGAGGCCGAGGCCGAGGCGACCCCCATCAACCTCTCGCGTCTCCGCCCCTACCCAGCCCGGCGGCTACCCACACAGCCGCCGACCGGCGGACCGTCCGCCGGCTGCAGTAGCCCAAGGCCCCGCCCAAGGCCCCGCCGCGCGTGCGCGGCCTCCGCCCCCCGCCCCTCCTGCCGCCGGCGGTGGGGACTGCCGCACGACGTGCCCGACCGAGGTCGTCACCCTGCACAAAACCCGGCGCGTCCCCCCATCTCCGCCTTCTTGGCGAGGGCAGCGCGCCGTCTCCCACGAAGGGCAGGACTCCACTAGCGAGTGGCCTTTCCCGGAAATCGGGGGAAAGCTGCAGCAGCCCGTAACCGCCTGGATCGCGGAGGAGAGAAAGAAGGTTGTGCCGGAGCACGGGAGAAACTACAGCCCCGCGCAGCCGCCGGGCCCTGCCTGCGGGACCTCCTGAGCTCGCGGGGCGCGCTGGGGACTGTAGTTTTTGTGACGCGAGCCGTGGAGGGATGGAGTGGGTGGTCTTGGCCCCCGCCACTCTCCACGCCTTCTCGACGTAGGCTTTGCTCCGAATGGCGACAAGTCGAGCTTTATGCGACGCCCAAGGGAGAGAAAGTTGGGGGGAGCGGAGACGACTCAGTCCTTATTTGGCGAGGGGTGGGAGGGGGCGGCGGGTGAGTAAAACAGCCCTGGAATACGGGAGTCAAACCCACGGGCCGCCACCCCTGCGGGCGCATGTTCTACACACTCACGGGCAAGGTAGTACTCCGGTCACCACGGCTTCGCGGGACTAATCAAAATCCTAGCGTTTGGACGAGGCCACTTGGCAAGTTAGGCTAAATCCCTCTTGTCTCCTGGAGCTTTCGCTTAAATCTTACCATTTCTGATCTTTTAATTTCCTATTTTACGCTAAGCTACTCTGAGAAATGCAGGAAGACATCGTAATCAGTAAAATTTATTTAGGCGGCGCGCTGAACTTTCATATAAAGGTCAAACCTCATGATATAGGTGCTCTTATTTTCCCCATTTCACAGGTTACTGAGACGGAAAGGAACCTGCTCAGAATCCTACAGGTAGAAAACCGGGATTTGAAGTAGTTCTAATGCCAAAACAGGCACGTGATTTTTTTTTCCTTAGGATCTTACCCTCCAAACTGCAAAGACAGATATGTTCAGAAATTATATGTGTGTGTGTGTGTGTGTGTGTGTGTATCTTGAACATTCACCATATATATATGGTGCATGTTCGATTTCATGAATATTTGCCCATGTTATTATGAATACACAGATCATCTTTAATGATGCATTATTTTCCTTAAGAATATGCCATCTTGGGGCGCCTGGGTGGCTCAGTGGGTTAAAGCCTCTGCCTTCAGGTGGGGTCATGATCTCAGGGTCCTGGGATCGAGCCCGGCATCAGGCTCTCTGCTGGGCAGGGAGCCTGCTTCCTCCTCTCTCTCTGCCTGCCTCTCTGCCTATTTGTGATCTGTCTCTGCCAAAGAAATAAATAATATCTTAAAAAAAAAAAAAAAAAGAAGAAGAATGTGCCATCTTTAGGGGCGCCTGGGTGGCTCAGTGGGTTAAAGCCTCTGCCTTCTGCTCAGGTCATGATCCCAGGATGCAGCCCAGGATCCAGCCTGGGCTGGAGCCCTGCATTGGATTCTCTGCTCAGCAGGGAGCCTGCTTCCCTTCCTCTCTCTCTGCCTGCCTTTCTGCCTACTTGTAAACTCTGTCAAATAAATAAATAAAACCTTTAAAAAAAAAAAAAAAAGAATGTGTCATCTTTAGTCTATTAGTGCTATTTAATCTCATTGACATTATGATTACCATTTTGTATCATAAATTTATACACATCTCTATTTTTTTAGGATCAACGTCAGTACAGTTGCTTGATCAAAGGGTAAGAACATGATACATAACGGGGCGCCTGCATGTCTTAGTCACTTAAGCATCTGCCTTTGGTTCAGGTCATGATCCCAGGGTCCTCTGATGGAGCCCCACCTCTGGCGCTCTACTCAGCCTGGAGTTTGCTTCTCTCTCCCCCTTCTGCTCTCTCTCTCTCTCTTTCCCTCTCTCTCAAATAAATACAATCTTAAAAAAAAAAAAAAAAAAAAGAACATGATACTGTCAAATTTCTTCCTAGAATGGTTTAACAATTCCAGGGTGGTGTATAACATTTCAGTGGTCCTCATCATTAGGTACTGTCTAAACTAACATCACAAATATACTCCTGCTGTACCATTTCTGATTAAACCATTTAAAATACTATGTAACATCACTAGAAAACTTACTGCCTTTTTTAATGTTTTAAGGTACACAAACACTTTGTATATTCATTTTACTTTAGCAGCCTTTTTAAAATTGTCTTTGAATTAATTTATGTTTATATGAACATTCTAGGGTACACTATAACAGGTGTATGTTGAATTAATCTACATGTATCAAAGACCCACACTATGTACTTCAGTAATACTATGGCAAGTTACTTTATTAAATTTTTCGGTGAAGTTATATTGCCAATTCTTTTTAAACATTTTATTTTCCTAAAGGCTTGTTCTGAAATTGCTGTTCAGCTTTGCACTGAAAACCAATACATTTCAAAGATAAAATGTTTCCTGTTCAGGGATGCCTGGGTGGTTTGCTTGGTTGGGCATCTGCCTTTGGCTTGGGTCATGGTCCCAGGGTCCTGGGATCAAGCCCATGTTGTCAATCTCCCTGCTCAGCAGGGAGCCTGCTTCTCCCTCTCCCTCTGCCCTTACACCCAACCCCCATCCTACTCACGTGGTCTCTCTCTCTCTTTCTCTCTGAAATAAATAAAATCTTTTTAAAAAAATTTTTTTAAGATTTTGTGTATTTATTTGACAGAGCTCACAAGTAGGCAGAGAGCCAGATGGGGCGGGGGGTGGGGGAAGCAGGCTCCCTCCTAAGCAGAGAGCCCAATGCAAGGACTCAATTCCAGGACCCTGAGATTATGACCTGAGCTGAAGGCAGAGGCCTTAACCCACTAAGCCACCGAGGCGCCCCAATAAATAAAATCTTTAAAGAAAATGTTGCCTGTTCAAATTAGACATCTTTAGAACATCCAACTTGGACTTTTTCGCATATGAGTTTCTTAATAGAGGCAATTAGAATAATTTAAATTTTCATATTATTATTATTATTAGAAATGGGAAAAACAAAAATAAATCTTTGCTATAAAAAGCCATTTAAAATCCACACCTAAAGCAAGAAAAAAAACTTACTGTTGATACAGACCTCATCAAATAAAATGTTATACTTTACTAGATGTTTTCTCTTTAATGTTGTGGTCTAGTATCCACTTTAACACATACACAGAGCTTTCTGTTTGTTTGTTTGTTTTTACAAACTTGTATTAAAAGTTTTGAACTTCAAGCAAGGATATGGGATATCCACAATCATCCTTATTCGGAAACCAGCTCCACCTCTACTAACAGTATTTCACTGAGCAAAGTTAACTTGATCTACCTCAAACCCCTGCATCCTCAAGTCTAAAACAGAGATGTCTCTTCAGAAGTTTGAGAGATTAAATTGGGTGGAAATTGCCATTAAATGTCTTTATATAATGCTTAATAAAACAATTTCCTTATATTATTGTATGAATCTAAGAATGTGGTAAAAGCAGCCAAACCAATTACCTTTATTTGGATAATAACCTAAAATGACAATGACCTGAGATCACAGCTGATAGCTAGTAAGAGATAGGTCCAAAGAGGTTCACCACCTGCCCTTGAAGTTCTAGACCTACACTGTCCAATACAGTAGCCACTGACTATTATCAGGCTACTGAGCATTTAGAATGTGGCTAGTTTGAATAGACATGTGCTGTAAATGTAAAATATATATCAGACTTGACATGAAAATAGAATATAAATTGTCTCAATTTTTAAAACAATTAAAAATGTGATTTTTCAAAATAATGAGCTAAAAAATATTAATCTCGCTTCATAGTTCTATAATGTGGCTCCATTAATGTAATTTTACTATTGATGTAATTTTTAAATTACACAAGTGGTTTACATTATATTTCTACTGGACAGTGTTGCTCCAGTTGGCTGTGGAGAGCCAGTACAATTAAGTGTGTAAATTTTAGATAAATGGCATAATTACTTGTGTATGTTGGGATACATTTTCAAACTATAAAAGAATGATAAACAGTTGATAATGCATTCATCTAAAAGGCTAAAACATACTTCAACCCAATAAAAGCTCCATTATTTTAATGAATATTTATTGAATTAGCAAATAAATATAAGGCACTGTACTGGATGTGATGGCAGATACAATGATTTAGATGCATTTTTCTGACCTCCAAAGGCGTACAATCTAGGGGAGACATGACACATGAAAATGTATAATACAAGTCATGTTTATATATAAAGGCTGTAGTATATTTTTTTAATGACAAAAGATGGGAAAGAGAAATTTTCAACTAGTGGGATCTGGGACAATGTAAGCAAAGACTAGGATATATCTCTTTGCTTTAACTTCATTTTCACAAGTCACGCAGCAGTAGATTCCAATGTTAAGTATTTAAAATGCTTCTAATTAAAACTGATTCTCCCAACCCCACCAGCAAACTGCACAAATTGCTTATATTGGTACAGGAGTTTGAAAAGATGGTGTTGAATACCTGAATCACAGTAATTAGGCCTACTTAACTCTGATGACCCAGAATATACACTAAATTTTAACTGTTGAGAGCCATGACCTGCACGGCATAAGTGGATCAGGAAAAGGATAGATGAATACATACACATTACCCCTAGGACCTATTTCAGTCTATCCCTCTCAGATGCCTCCTATAATTTAGAATGTGCTCTCCTCGAACAGGATTGGCATTCCCAAACCCATTTTCCCCTCAGTGTCCCAAAGCATCAAGGTTCATATTTTACTTTTGTGGCATTCATAAGGTTATTTTTAGTCTTTTTTTTTTTTAAGTTTTATTTATTTTAGAGTGAGAGAAAGTGAGCATGAGTGGGAGGGACAGAGGGAAGAGAATCTCAAGCAGACTAACTACACTGAGCATGGAGCCCAACATGGGCCTCAATCTCATGACCCCGAGATCATGACCTAAACCAAAACCAAGAGTCAGACACTTAACCAACTGCCATCCAGGCACCCCAGTCTTTTTTTTTTTTTTTTAAAGACTTTATTTGACAGAGAGACTGAGATCACAAGTAGGCAGAGAGGCAGGCAGAGAGACAGAGGAGGAAGCAGGATCCCGGCTGAGCAGAGAGCCCAATGTGGGGCTCAATCCCAGGACCCTGGGATCATGACCTGAGCAGAAGGCAGAGGCTTTAAACCACTGAGCCACCCAGGTGCCCCCAGGCGCCCCAGTCTTAACTTTACATTTCATAATGTCCTCTTCCCCCCTACCCCCACAATCTAATCCTATGTATCAACCTCTGTATATAACATTTTTTAATAAAGGAGCCGCTAAACTGCCTTCTTTAAGGAAGGTTCCTTTCCTTGGTTTTCACAAAAGGAACTACAATGTAGACTAATTCAAGGAAGAGCACTAAGGGATTTTTATGGGTGGGAGTTTGAAAAGTTAAAAATGCAGGGAAGCCTGGGTGGCTGAGTTGGTTAAGAGTCTGCCTTCAACTCAGGTCATGATCCCAGCCAGGGTCCTGGGAAGGAGTCCCTCGGGATCCCGCATTGGACTCCTTGCTCTTTGGGGAGCTCCCTGCTGCTTCCCCTGCTTGTACACTCGTGCTGTCTCTCTGATAAATAAAATCTTTTTAAAAATGAAGCTATTACTTTCATATTTAACCACCACTTTTCTGTGTGGCCACAAAGTAAAACTTCCAATGGGAAGATATGAAGGACTACAACTTTATAGAATCAGTGGCTTAAATAAATCCTCTCCAGGTAAAAGAGCTGTTTTGACTATAGATTTCTGGGAAGTCTTACTACAGCTTAGCACCAGAAAATTAAAGCATTTAATGTTTGTCATCTTATTTCTAAGACACAATGGAATAACCATCCTCTCAAACCTCACTTTCATGGAACTAGGTAGTTGGTCAGAACTTGAAAATGTCAACTCACAGCTAATTACAAACTGAAAATATACTCACCTGCCTGTTGATAAATATTAAAGACTGGAAAAGGCACTCGATAATTCCAACACTCTCATTATATTGGATAAGACAGCCAATGTTTTTCTTGTCTACTTTTAAACTTACCCTTTAAATAAGTAAAACATTCCACCTTATGTCTCGTGTTAACTATAGAGACACCAGTGTCCTTTCATAAAAAGAAAAATGCTAACTGTGTTCAGGTGTTTAAATATAGCTTTCAACTGACTTCAATAACTTCTGAAAGCATTTTGGAAAGGCTTTGCTATTTCTCCCCTTACCGTTAGGTAGGCTATTCACTAAAATACAGAAACATAAGCATTTTCATATGGTACCTATCAACTCCCATGCAACTAGCCTTGGTCCAGAATTGTGAGAATCAGTAATATTGATACTTCATTTCTAAATCTAGGAAGGTTGCTACCAAAGAATTAAAAGTCAATTTTTATATTCCCTAAAAAAAAAAAAAAAAAAAAAAAGCCTTTCCTATTTTAGTAACCTGATACTAGCTCTAAAAAAATAAACTTGGGGTGCCTGGCAGGTTCAGACAATAGAGCATGCAACTCCTGATATCAGAGTTAAGTTTGAACCCCACGTTGGGCAAAGATTACTTAAAATGTTCTTTCCAGGAAGGAAGGAAGCAACGAAGGAAGGAAGGAGAAAAAGAAAAGAGAAATGACACAGGGGCACCTGGGTGGTTCAGTTGGTTAAGCATCTGTCTTCGGCTCAGGTCATGATCCCAGGGTCCTGAGACAGAGCCCCACATCAGGCTCCTTGCTCAACGGGAAGCCCGCTTCTCCCTTTCCCTCTGCCTGCTGCTCACCCTGCTTGTGTTCTGTCAAATAAATAAAATTTTAAAAAAAGAAAAGAAAAGAAACTCAATACAGTATATCCAAGTAGAAAAGGTAATTTGGAAGTTATTTTAATTAAAATTTTTATTGGAGGGGCGCCTGGGTGGCTCAGTGGGTTAAAGCCTCTGCCTTCAGCTCAGATCATGATCCCAGGGTCCTGGGATCAAGCCCTGCATCCGGCTCTCTACTCAGCGGGGAGCCTGCTTCCTCCCCCCACCCCCGCCTGCCTCTCTGCCTACTTATGATCTCTGCCTGTCAAATAAATAAAATCGTTAAAAAAAATTTTTTTGGCAAATATCCCCTATATATTCCAAGGCAGTTACCATTTAAATTTAGGTTTCTTTAAACTTACAGGTTTCACATAAACAGAACTGTAATAAAACAATTTGAATTTTAAACACTATCAGAAAATCATATGCATATACTACTATTCAGCTGTGTGAAGTCTGAGACATAGCCTTATTTATTCAATGTAATTAAGAACTCGGTCCCATATGTTCAGAGAGCAGTTCTATTCTATTTCCACTCAAAAAAATAAAATAGATTAGCTTACTTTATTTTGGGGGACTAAGAAGAAATCTCTAGGAAATACCCCTATCTAAATATAAGTAATCCTTTTCATGTCTTGAGTTTTCAAAGATTGATAGCACATTGTGCATTATTCTTTAATTGGTTTAATCCTGTTAACATAATCAGCCCTGTCAAATTTCAGGACTTTGTTTTTTCCCATTATAAAGCAGCATATTAAACTGTTATTGATCACAGTGGAGGACGGGAAATCGCAATTAATACATACATTGTTAACAATGAATTTGAAGAATACCAGCAATAATGAATATAATTTAAGTTAGTATTCTTCTTGTAATTACAAAGCATTGAAACATCACACTTTTGATTTTTTTAAAAAAATATTTTATTTATTTATTTTGACAGAGATCACAAGTAGGCAGAGAGGCAGGCAGAGAAAGAGAGAGAAGGAAACAGGCCCCCCGCTGAGCTGAGAGCCTGATGTGGGACTCGATCCCAGGACCCTGGGATCATAACCTGCGCCAAAGGCAGAGGCTCTAACACACTGAGCCACCCAGGTGCCCCGAAACATCAGACTTCTTAAAAATATTTATTTGAGTGACTGACTGAGAGGGGGGTGGTGAGGAGGAGCAGAGGCAGAGAAATTCAAGCAGACTCCCCACTGAGCACAGACCCTGACACAGGGCTCGATTCCATGACTCCAAACTGAGCCAAAACCAAGAGTCGCTCAACCCACTGCACCACTCAGATGCCCCAAAACATCCGATTTCCAAATGTGGCCAGATGTTTTAAAACCATGGTTTTGCTCCTAAAATTACGTAAGCAGAGGTTGGTAAATTTTGGTTTTTGACTCATATAGCCATGTTAAAATAAACCCATAGCACAAGGAAGACAAATTACCTAGTAGCCCTATTTCAACTCCAGAAAGGCAAAGGCAGAAGCTTTATCTTGATGTTCTCCTTACTGTGTATATTCCTGAGAGATATTTTGTTGATAGTTTTAAACTACCTATAGCAAGAAGACTTTTACTATTTTGGCTGGAGTGAAGTTCTGTTTGAGGGTTGGCTTGGGGGTGTAGAATGAAAAGTGAGCCAAAGATAGACAAGGCAAGCAGTTTAGATATATGGATGTATATATGTATATATGAATGAAAGGTAAGGATGGAAGGTTGAACTAGAGCCAAACTGCAAAATTTTAAATTACATACGTGGTTTATATCTTGTTTCTATTGGACAATGCTGCTGTAGACTCTAAATACAGATGTGGCAAACCATTATAATTAAATGTGCCACTTGTCAATGTGGTCTTTAAGAACCATTTAAGATTCTCATTTAAAATAAGTATGAAAAAAAAAATAAAATAAAATAAGTATGAAGTTAGTCACACCTGAACTTTTTAGAGTGTAGGTTAGGACTTGGTGAGAGAGGACATTTTAGGCCTATTCAGTAATGATAAACAATAGTATACAATCAATGCAGCTGGATGTGAAAAGAGAAATTAACAGGACATAGTCACTGACAGCAGAGGACTCTGTGTACAACAAATAGCTAAAATGCAGACCTGCACATAACAGAGAATAATCAAGTCTGGAATAGTACAACAGGAGTCCACATAGATGTGATATGAAGCTGTGAATGTAGATGAGATCAAGGAGACAAGTACAGATGAAAAAAAAAGGGAGGGGCGCCTGGTTGGCTCAGTGGGTTAAGCCTCTGCCTTCAGCTCAGGTCATGATCCCGGGATCCCGGGGTCCTGGGATCAAGCCCTGCGTCAGGCTCTCTGCTCAGCAGGGAGCCTGCCTCCACCTCTCTCTCTGCCTGCCTCTCTGCCTACTTGTGATCTCTGTCAAGTAAATAAATAAAAAATCTTAAAAAAAAAAAAAAAAGGGAAATAAGGACAGGTAAGTATGACATGATCAAAGATTAGATAACCAGCAAAGTACCAAAACAAAACAAAAAACTTTCCAAGAATTCAATGTAACAAATAACTTAGAGGTCAAAGCTTTTGAAAAAGATAATTTTCATATCAAGCTATTGGTATCCTTTTAACAGCTCTTTAACATAGAGGGGAGAGAAAAGTCAACCTAAAAAGACAGCATTCCAATACCAAGCTACACAGAAAAAGGTGCAATAAAATGCATTATCCTGAAAATGGAAAATGCAGGGTTTCTACCCAAAGACTGGGGAAAGGAGGGTGGGGGAGGGTTTATGCTGGTGCTTAGGTGAACCCTTATGCTATTTTGGATTATATGCTGGCCTTACAATTTTTAGAAAACATTTGAGCTTTTAGCAATAAAGCAAATTTGGGGGGTTGGTTTAGCACTTATATGGCCTTTTATTTCCTGAAAAGATTCATTTATAATTATATTTATTATATTATTATTATATTATTATATTTATATTAGCATTACACCAAATGTGTTTTGCCTAGAACTACAGAACTAAGAGACTTGAGATAAATGAACACTAATTCTAAAGATATTGTTTCTACCACAGAAGGCGATCCATGTTGCTCAAATATTAGTTCACATCTACATGATTCAGGCTGCTTCCATACTAGTGTAATATTAACACAGTAATACAGGGAATTTGGGGATAACATGAATAATGCTCTGTGAACGATATAGGGCCTGATACAGTTTTCTTCCTCAGAATATAGAGTTTAACGTTTCCCCCCTAAGAGAATTAAAGCATCCTCCTCTCTCCCCCTCTAACAGTAAGGATCACAAAAATACTCCAGAAAATGTTCATACATGTAAGGTATTACCTGTTGATTAAAGTATGAATGAAGTCTTTTAATGTAACATTTCCTATTTTGTGAAACTAAGCCTTCACAGAAGTATGAATGAAAGGGAATAAAAAATCCTCTAGGTAGAATGTTATCCAAACCAAAAGCTGTACTTTATAGAATGCTGCGAGCTGGAAAAATATCAGAATTTAATATAATCTCTTTTACTCAGGACCAAAGAGGTTACATTGTGTTTGTACACAGTACCCTCATTATAGGCCTCAATGATTGGGAAGAAATATTTTTATTTTTTTTTCACCTAGAACTATTGGGAATTAAAAGAAGTATCCAAATCATTGAAATTGTGACTGTATTAATGTGCACACAGTAATTTGGTTGAGCAACCTGTATTTTTGTAATACACACACACTAGCATCAAGCTTATTAGAATGGGGAAGCCATATGAATACAAGAGATTAGCAAGCTTTAAGTCCAATTTTACTGAATGGGTCTAGGTATACTAGAGCTAATAAGCTTTATTTTCCTCTTTAGTTTCCTGAGGTATGTGGATGTATGTCAAGATACTACTAATGCCATTAAAATAACATTTTTGGTACCAAAACCTTCAAAAGTCAGTTTCTCCCATGATATCAGCTATCAGCTAATTAATATTTGATATCCTAAGATGTAGTGTTTTAATACCTGGAAGCAGTCCTTAAGAAGACCCAAAATGATCTAAGATGTCTGAATTGCCTTTATGTGGAAAAAGTTTAAAGGATGTAGACTCTCTAATCAGCACAGCATATGACAAAAGCATTAATACATTCCACAAGTAAATTAACACAGACTCCCATGAAGTGTGAAAAGGGAGGTTTGAGAGATCTCTCCCAAAATAAGGAATGTAGTCATTACCAGGTAAAACAGCATACACAAATGTAGTAGCTGTGTTAAATGGAAAAACAAAATACTGCTTAATGGTCTCTTTTTAAATGTTCAGAAATTATATGCTAAAACAAACCCTATTTTACTATTCCCAAAAGGCCTTCAAAATTTCCCCACTCAAGCATGTCACTAAATTTGCATCTATGTACCCTTTTAGCATGCTAGGTGCTGTTCTCTTTTCCAGTAAGACTTATTCAAACTTTTCCTAGACTATTTTAAATGAGCCATTAGCATGAACGTGGTAATACAGATTAAGATGGTTTCTTCTAATAAATTCAAGACAATGTACACATATTGTAATTTACTACCGAGTTCCATTTAAAAGCAGCACTTCTTATACTAAGTTGTACAATTTAGGTAGAAAAAATGAGACTTATATTAATTTTTCACTTACAAGGCTATAAGAAGCAGGAGCCATTTTTCATGGGAGATGAATGGGAAGGAAAAGGCAAGGCCTCCAGTTTCCAAGTGAAAGGGGAAGAAAAGTAGGTGGTGACTGAGGGTTGTGAGGCTGCTTTCAGGATCTATTCCCCTCCCCAAGCAAATAACCTGCCAGGGAGGGGTTAAGACTCCTGCAATCAGGCACTCTTCTTTCAGGCATTGGCAATACCCTGCCTTTCTTCCTGCTCCCAAGGAAGCTAAAATAAAGCCTGTTAGTCCTTATGATGTTCTCACACACACAAAACTTAAAGTTAGCCATCTGTAACACCAGACACTTTTATCAAATCCTTCTTTCATAAATATGAAGGAAGAATCATGAAACACTTGAAAAAAATTAGAGGCAGAAAAAGTAAATAACCGAAGTGAATTAGTATTTCAACACATCCTGTAACTGGTAACTTTTTAAAAAAAATCTTCAGAATGACCAAGATAGTCTATATGTAAAATAAGAACAGATTGCTCTATTCCTGAAATTTAAAGACAATTTTTAAAAAGATTTTATGTATTTATTTGAGAGAGAAAGAGAAGGAACAGGGGGAGGGACAGAGGGAGAGGAAGGGGGAGAGGTTGACTCCCTGCCCAGCAGGGACACTGATGCAGGACTCCATCCAAGAACTCCAGGATCGTGACCCGAGCCCAAGGCAAACGCCTAACCAACTGAGCCACCCAAGCACCCCAAGACAGTATGTGTTCTGAAGGGGGGTGGTGGTAACATTTTCTATAAAGTGTTAAAAAGCTTGTGATAAATGAAGAAAGTAGTTTAAACATAAAACAATCAATTCAGTCCAATTCTTCCAAACCAAGCTCCAAAAAGCAAGCAGAAAAGCTGAAAAAATTGGAAAGCAAAATTCTCAGCAACTAAGAAACCCTTAAGATTTCAAGTTAAAAAAAAACAAATGAAAACCTATGCAGTCTCATAAAACTTTAGAAAACCAAGTAACAACAACAAAAAAATCTGAATGCGTAAGAAAAAAAGATTACCTACAAAGTAGAACTGCATTCAGTCAACTTAGACTAAACAAGGAGTGATACCCGCAAAGTTCTGATGGAGGATACTGCAGCTAGAATTCTATGTCCAAACTATCAATCAACAGCTAGGGTGAAACACTTCCCAGTACACAAAACTGTTTACAGTTCGTGTACCTTTTCTGCCAATATTACCAGAGAACACATATTGCAGCGAGAACAAAAGGGAATCTAAGTGTAAACTATGGAACCTATGAACAGTGGAACCCAG
This sequence comes from Neogale vison, assembly GCF_020171115.1. Taxonomy (NCBI): domain Eukaryota; kingdom Metazoa; phylum Chordata; class Mammalia; order Carnivora; family Mustelidae; genus Neogale; species Neogale vison. Next base: position 44,148,204 of record NC_058091.1, on the reverse strand, counting down.
CAATGAAATGGAAAAGGGAATCCTCGTATGCTAGTTCACAGACAGGAACATACACCATTAAATATAGCTAAATAACCAAAAGAGCTTAGCAAAGAGAGAGGCAATTACAAACTCAATAAAAAATTAAGGTCATGGGATGTCTGGGTGCTTCAGTCAGTTAAGCAGCTGCCTTTGGTTCAGTTTGTGATCCCAGGGTTCTGGGATTGAATCCTGCATCGAGCTCCTTTTTTCAGCTAGGAGCCAGCTTCTCTCCCCTCTGCCTGCCGCTCCCACTGCTTGTGTGCACGCTCTCTGACAAATAAAGTGTTAAAAATAAAAAAAATTTTTAAAGTCATGGCTCATTGTTTTAGCAATAGCATGAACCTAAACAAAGGATCATTAAAAGAATTCATTTTATCTCTTAGGATTTTGCTTCCGAAGGATGCAGGATTTGTCAAGAAAAAGTATTGCCTGTGAATCTAAATAAATTATCCATTACAAATGCTAATTTTATCTATATTCAGTCTAGAGGCAAAATAAGATAATCAGTTGTAAAATGTCATAAACCTGACAACAGACAAGACAACGGGAATTGGGAGATGAAGGAAAAGAAAGTAACGAGTGTGCTGCTTCCTTAAATAGAGAGGAGCAAACAGATACTAAAGTTGATGTAAGTATAGGCTTAAGTGAAGTTTGAGTAATAAAGGTAATCAACAGAATTTAAGAGTTCAGTGAAAAGAGAACAGAACTAGTGTAAGCTAAACTTAAAGGGGTAAATACTGCTTAAATTTAGTAATCAAGATACATGTAAACAGTAACCATTTTAAAATTAAAGTTCTCTCTGTAAATCGGACAGAATGTAAGCAGAAATGTAGACTTTCTGTGCTACTTCACATTGGGTCCTGTATCTCCTGTTCTCCAAGTATATGGCTTTATTATTCAAGCTAAAATATCAACTAAGCATAAACATAAATAACAGCTTTCTCCACTACTCAAACTAGCAGTTATAGATTTATCATTGTGAGATACCTTAAATTCAAAGCCTCTCTTTTTTCTTTTTTAAGATTTTACTTATTTATTTGACAGAGATCACAAGTAGGCAGAGGCAGGCAGAGAGAGAGGAAGCAGGCTCCCTGCTGAGCAGATGCAATGCGGGCCACGATCCCAGGACCCTGGGGTTATGAGCTGAACTGAAGGCAGAGGCTTTAATCCACTGAGCCACCCAGTCCTTTCAAGTGATTTAACAACCTACCAAATGAAAGGTAAATACACCTATCCATACAGATGGAACCATGGCTCAAAGTTATTTTAGAACACAGTTAAGGATTAGAAATCTTTTTTCAAGAATTTGAAACTTGACTTTCTAAGTACCTAGCCTTCATGATGTACCTAGCCTTCATATGATGCCTTTCTCAGGTATCATCACTTATCCTCTCTGCATAAAAAGCTGACACAAATTTTGTAGACTTAAAACCAGGGACGCCTGGGTGGCTCATTTGGTTAAGTGGTTGCCTTTGGTTCAGGTGGTAGCTGGGATCAAGCCCTGCCCACCAGCCTCCCTGCTCAGCAGGAGATTGTGCTTCTCACTCTCCCATCATTCCCCACCCCCATGCTCACTCTCTCTGACAAACAAAATCTTAAAAACAAAACAAAACAAAACAGAAACAAAACTACACTACACTAAACCAGCAAAACAAGAATTCAATCTTGAAGTACACCAACCTTATAAAGAGGATTGTAGTTGGATGCTGTTTCATTCAGCAACTTAGAATTTAGCCAACCATCAGCATAAAGGAAAACTGCTGAGCTGGGTTATAACTACAGTATTCTTTTAGCTTTTTTTAAAAAAATATTTTATTTATTTGACGAGAGAGAGATCACAAGCAGGAGGAAGCAGCAGACAGAGGAAGGGAGAAGCAGGCTCCCCACTAAGCAGGGAGCCTGATATGGGGCTTGATCCCAGGATCCTGGGATCACCTGAACCATAGACAAATGCCTGACTATGCCATCCAGGCTTTCCCAAAAGTGATTTATATATATATCACAAGGCCAACTGTTCTCTTAACTTCCAATTTTGATTTTCTAAAAAAATGTCAGATGTAGAATTTAAATGGCAATCTTCATGAACTTAGTTTACTTAAGACATTACCATTACATGCTCATTTAAAAAAAAATTTTTTCAGAGCAGCAGGCAGAGCGAGAGCAGGACTCAGCGCAGGACCACGGGGATCATGACCTGAGCCAAGCCATCCAGAGGTCCCTAGCATTACATGTTCATTTGAAAAAGCTTTCTATGTTGTATATTCAGAGGCTTGAAATCTTTATTCCTTTTTCAAATTAGCAAGCCACAATTAAGCTTAATTCAACAAATAAACTTAACTTCCCACCAAACTGAAAAATATTTGAGTATTTCTAAATGCCTAATACCATTAGTTCAGATTTTTCTGCCCTGAAGGAGCTTCTAAGGGGCAAAAGAAACCACAGAGAAGAAACTGAGTAATAATTTAAATCGACTGATAAAGAGACGCTAGGCAAAAATAAACTGAAGTAACTACAGTATCTGCTGCTGGGGTCCTAACTGTGGCTGATCCTACCTGCTAAACGATGGAAACCAAGAAAGCAACTAAAATTTCTTATGATACAGTTTTAGAAAAGCTTTTTCGTATCTTAATTCTATTTATAAATGAATCTGAAGTTAAGCAGGGTTCATAAAGGAAAATGTACTGGTCCTTAATGTTCAAGGATTCTTAAGAATTCAATGTGTACAAATTCATGTGGATTTTTACTATTTCAGGAAAAAAGCAAAGGAGATATTAAATTTTGCCAACCAAAACTGTGTACATCTGCATGTGGCTGCAGAGTATTAAAAGTGTATTCTATCAATTTTTACAGATGACCTTTGACATACTGCTCATTACTTTTGGTTTTCCACTCATTCCAAATACTGAGTATACCAAGACAATTAGAATATATGCTTTTATAATTTTTCATGACATGTTTCATAAGTTAAAGCAAATGTAGAAGCCCAATTTGAGCCTTCCAGTTGAAGTAACATAAATACTAACATTAATTAAAGATATACTCCTTAAAAACAAAGTCATTAAGGATTTCTTTCCTCATTGACATAAAAAATAAGGGCACCCATCTGGCTCAGTCAGCAGAGCATCCGACCCTTAATCTCAGGGCCCTGAGTTCAAGCCTCACATTGCGTATGGAACCTACTTGTTTTTATCAATTTTGTGTTCAAATGATGCAGTACCGACATTTCCTAATTCCCACAGGAAAAAACTGAGACACCTATATTCAACAGCAAGCAGATTATACAAATGCCATAATTATTCAAATTTCCTTCATTTCATCTGAATTAAGAGACACATCAGATGTAATGTTAGAATTCTCCTGGTATGTTGTATGCTTCTACACTTAGAAGACCAGATTATGAAATCTACATTGTTCTATAGATTTTATATTATGAACAAGCCCTGTTTTCTTGAATCTGTGGTAATAGCTTGTCTACAAGCTTTAACCATGAAATAAAATTGGATGTAGTTCATAAATGACAGAAGATACCAATTCCATTAGATATCCTAAAACTGTCTCCAAAACAATAGTTCAACATAATCTTTTCAGAATACAAACTGAAAGCCTAACAAGAAAGGACACTTCGTGAACATTAGAGAACAGGCTTTTTAACTCCTCTCAGATTAAAACTTGTTTTAAACCACTTTATAGACAAAGCAAAAAGTCAGGTATTCACTGAAGCCTGTAAAAATTATTCTAAAATAACCTTGATTCTATTAAGTTTACTGGTTGTGTCAGAAACACATTCCAGGAAACTAACATGTGAAGATACTAAACTCCCAAACAGTTCATAAGGATTCCTCCCTTACTCAGTGTCTTATTCAGCAGTCTTATTTCAACCAAGTGGTAGTTTGGTCTCTGCAAAGGGAGACAAGCAACATAAATGGTTTTCAAAACACCCTAGAGGTGACCCAGAATCTTGCAGGTATAAAACTTCCAGGACTGCTCTGAAAAGACAAAAACTTTTCATGAATCGTATAAATTTTGGTTATCCCAAGTATAATACAAACTAAATTCTGCACTAAGTGACCTTGTAAAAGGATTTTTGTCTGACTGAAGCAGCCAAAATTACCACTACCTGCCCCTCCACCTGCCAAGAAACTCTTAGGGCTATGAGCCAAACTCTTTAGTTGTATTTACAAGTTCCCCATTCTTTGATGATTTGCCAACTTAGTTTACTGGAACCCATTTTTAAGCTGATTTCACCCACCTAACCTCATTGGCAGTCATCTAAATGTTCAACATTTTATTATTAAAACAGATCCGTTTGTTCACTCCACTCTCCCGAATTACTTGCAACCTCAATCATTTCCAAACCTTCAGAGAAAGACTGTGATAGGGAATGGAAGAACATTGTATGGTAGGGTGTGTTCCCAGGAAAGAACAAATTACCATTAAATTCTTCATCCACTGGCATGTGTGTGACCACAGAATATTTTCACCAATTAAAATTAAGTGAAGACCAACTCTATATGTTTACAACTCTCCATCGTGTGCTTGAATTAGGGATCTTGGAGAATCTGTTTTTTACCATTGGCTAGTCACTTTGAATGTATAGATAATCACAAAAGGTGAAGAGCTCTAAAGATTCCAAGTGTCTATTCAAAAGCTGTTAAGTGAAAAACGATGAAATGGAGCACACCCACAATAATTCTTGGACTCCTGGAGATCCTAAGACATGCTACAAAAATAGGTCTTTATTCTTAGGAAAATATAGTCAGAGCTAGCTTCCTTATGCTATACATAAAATCTTAACATCAGAGGCAGTACAGATAGTACAGATAGTTTTTTGAACTGATCTCCAAACAAGCACAAACCCACTACGTTAAAAAGAACAGATAAGTTGAGGTTTTTGGCAAAAGACAGTACTTCACACATCTAATCCAAATCAAAGAGCCTGCAGACAGTTGTTTTCAGTGAGATGAAAGGAATGAAATAAATATAAATTCTATGGATAAATAAATGTAAGAGACAATTTAAATAAGCTAAGAGAACTAATATTTCTTTTAAATAAAAGTACTAGTCAGGTACAAGCTTTTGTTTCTCAATGCCAGACTTCTAAATGTTTATCAGACTACTGTTAAAATCATTAAAAACCTAATCTTGGACCAGAGCATTAGTTATAATACTGTTTTGCATTTGTAAAAAAGATGGTTTTTTCCAACTGAATGCTTCTGGTCCTGAGAAATATTTTATGTATATTACTGAAGGCAGACTGTGGTGCTAATAGAACTTACATTTAAGTACTTTTTAAAAAAGTGACAGACCAAAAAGTCCATCTATTAATTTGCCCACAGTTAAAAATGTCTTTGAACGTTGGTTTATAATTAGCATCTTTAAGAAAAGTAGTGGCATGCCCTATTGAGTGGTATCACTGAGTAAATGCTACACTTTAAAACATCATCCTCACAAGTCTATTCATTTTATGTAGTTATTTAAGTCTTTCATTCATTCATTTTATACCCACCAATGAACTCCTATGGTCAGATAGAAATTTTATGGAATACATCACTGGGGAGAAAATGGTCGTGGTGGGTATTCCTGGAAAGTTGTAGGAATCTGAGCATCCATTTACTCTAGGGTCAGCTCCCTCTCCTAAATGCATGAAGTCCTTCCACATTTACTTTCTCCCCTTAGAATAGAGACATGGCTTACTCTATAATAACAAGGTGATCTTCTGTTGTTTCTAGTCAAGTGACTTCAGCTAAGCAGTCAAAAAAAGCTGTCCTGCGTGTGACAATTTTGCCCATCTAGCATGTGTTCATCCTGATATTAAGTCTTTCCAATCATACAAGTAAATACCCGAGATCACCCCATCAATCCATTCCTATTAAGTTTCCTATTTTATCATGAGGAAAATGTTTATATTCTATTAAATCAGACTTGCAGTAATTAATAAATTTCTCATGATGCTACAAGAACCACCATCATGAGTGTGCAACCGCTCTTTTTGTGCTCAACTCCCACTTCATTTCTAGTATCTGATTCAATTGCAATGGCTGAAAATCTCCCACAAAAAAAACATGTTTGGGAAAATATATTAACACAATTTTCTCACAAAGCAACTTTCTGAAAACTGATTAACTAAACTGATGGTCACATTTGATTGCCAAGTAGTCTGCAGAAACAAAATCTTGCGTCTGTTTGTTTAGGTAACTCAAGTTCCTTGTTTAACAATCAGAATGCTTTAAGAATACATTTTTCACCCCAAGGAAGGGACTTGATTCTTGGATTTAAGACCCATTCCTTGACAATATATACAAAATTTCTTTTAACTTGTCATCTGTCCATCTTTGAAGCTGTCAAAGCCAAGAACCCATAAACAAATCACAAATAGCAATAACCTACATTAGTTAACATTCCCCTTTTAACATGTTGACATTTTTACTAAAGGATTAGTTATTTTTGCATTTCCATTTCTCATATCCCATGACATTCCATATAAATTGCATTATTGCTTTATAGGCCACACAACATTCAAAAGTATGTTTATATGCATTGCCTGTTTTCCTTGATCTCTTATTGATAAGAGTTTGATGCTGATTTTTTACTACAGAAATTTAAGTTTGAAAATACCAGTTAGTATTTCTTCTCAGAACTTAATTGTTCACATCACTAATCACTACATGCATATTTAGCTCTGATTATATTGCTCAAAAACTGCACCCATTATCAGAACAGTGCAAATGATATTTAATTTTAAAATTATAATGGCTTGAATTCAAAGTTATTCAAATGAACACTGTCAAGTAATTTCACTTGAGTGTGTATATATTTCATCACCACTGTTTACATTACCCATCAATTCTTCACAATTTCTTTAGATCATCATTTTCCCTCCCAAATCCCCAAACTAAGAATGCCAAATAATCTTGGAAACCCACAGCTCCATATTTTAATGTTTCAAGAACACATTTGTGAACTCACAAAAATGTTCATCTTTCAACTTTGACAATGCATTTCTTACTTAAGTCAAACAAACCCGTCCTAAAATCCCAACAAATAATTCTGAGAATTAACTTAAACACCTTGACAGTGTCCCTTAAAAAAGGGTATGACAGTAAAGTGCCAATAGGCATGGCAATGACCTCTCTGATGGGATCATTTAACTCCTTGGAACTGGGAAACGCCAGCACCAAAGATTACACTGAGATTCAATTTAACTGAAGGCTACATTTAGTTTACCCACTTTCCACAACCTATTATACTCATTATATGTTAGAATGAAATGTAAATGTTTGTGTAGCCCTCAAACTTACACTAAGATTTGAAAGAGATGTACTTTTAAAAAAGCACGGGGTAATATATAAAATCAGTGGCAGAAAGTTTCATTAAGCACCAGGAACTAATTTTTGTCACCCCATACTCATTTTGTAGGTAAGTTTCAATAACCGGCAAGGCACATTTACATATATTCCAATGAATACTTATTGACAAATTTTAAATTACACTCTATGTCCCAGCTATCCCAGTAACTGACATACAACATACTAAAATGGTTTATTAAGGTAACATAAAAAAACCAATTAATGTGAAACATACAGGCTATTGGCAACCACTATTCTAAAATTATGTAAGTACAAATAAACATACTGAAATGTGTGCAATTCTAAGTTTTTAAACCAGAATATTTCTACACTAACACACATTTATATTAATGACACATAAAAAAAATAAAAACTTTATTACAAAAATAAGTTACACTCGCCTCCAGCTTACAGTATAAAACAATTTTATTTGCAGGAATGCAAAATGATTGTTTGCCATGAGCATTTTGAACATATGACATGTCTAATTTTGTTAAATTTGCATTTACTGGGGGAACTGGTGTGTATAAAACCTTAATTAAGTATAATAAGCTCTGATCTTCATCGTGGTGCCTATTGGGTATGTGATATAACTGCAGTATCCCTTTGGGGAAGGGGAAAAGGGATTTCTTTATACCAAGTCCTAATTAGACTATAATTTCACTTTTGACTTTAAGCTATCAATTTAGGACTTGGCAAAAATTTTGAGGGTGATTCAATAGAGGATGCTTCACCACTGAACACTCACTGTCATCAAGGTGCTTTAGAAAATTAAAAACATAGCACAAATGATTGTACTCTATTCTACAAGTTATCATGACCTGCATAAGAAATGGA